>NC_141875.1:481254385-483754385 GCF_056163025.1 Triticum urartu
AGAGACAATCACTGCTAGTCAGCTTGCTACTCTCTACATGTCCAGAATTGTTTCACTTCACGGTATTCCACTGGTTATCAGTTCGGACCGTGGCAGCTTATTCACCTCAAGATTCTGGGCAAGTTTCCAAGAAGCTATGGGGACTCATCTGTCGTTCAGTACTGCGTTCCATCCTCAGTCACAAGGGCAAGTTGAACGTGTCAACCAAGTTCTCGAAGACATGCTTCGAGCTTGTGTAATCTCATTCGGCAAGAAATAGGAGGAATCTCTTCCATATGCCGAGTTCTCTTATAATAATAGCTATCAAGCTAGTCTGAAGATGTCCCCCTTCGAAGTGCTTTATGGACGAAAGTGTCGAACCCCTCTGAACTGGTCAGAAACTGGGGAACGTCCACTCTTCGGTCCGGATATTATCCAACAGGCCGAAGAACAAGTTCGCATTATTCGCGAGAATCTCAAGACTGCTCAGTCACGTCAGAAAAGTCAGTATGACCGTCATCACCAAGACATGGTCTATCAACCTGGCGAAAAGGCTTATCTTCGAGTTACACCAATGAAGGGTGCTCACCGCTTCGGGATCAAAGGCAAGCTAGCTCCTCGCTATATCGGTCCCTTCACTATTCTCGAAAGGCGTGGAAAGGTGGCATATCAACTGGAGCTTCCGCCGAACCTTTCTCAGGTTCACGATGTGTTCCATGTGTCACAACTCCGCCGTTGCTTCAAGGATCCAATCCGAGCGGTGGATCATGAAGTGCTCGAATTGCAGCAGGACCTCTCCTATAAAGAGCATCCGGTCCGCATTCTCGACCAAGCTGAACGCCGCACACGTCAGAAGGCGATCAAGTTCCTCAAAGTCCAGTGGTCGAACCACTCTGAAGACGAAGCCACCTGGGAACGCGAGGATCGTCTGCGTGATGAATACCCTGCACTCTTTCCTTCTACCTCCTAAATCTCGGGACGAGATTTCTTGTAGTGGAGGAGAATTGTGACGCCCGGGTAATTAAGCTACAATAATCCTCACTAATGATGCCACGTCACCTCTCTCACTGTAGTTAATCTCGGGTTAAATCAAAACGGTTTCGAAATTCAATTCAAAATTATGATGGTAATAAAAGTTTTTAAAAAAATAATCAAACTAAAATGTTCGGGGGTTGTCAAATATTACAAGGTTAATTATGGTGGGGTGCACACATTTTTATAAAGTGTCTGAATATTTTAAAATGAAATAAAACAGAAGAGAAAATAAATTAAGAAAAGAAAAATAAAACAAAGGAGAGGGAAACCCCCCTCCCCCTGGCCAAACTGGGCCAAGCCCACCTGGCCCAGCCGGCCAGCCCCTGGCCCGGCCCACCCCCCTCACTCCCATATCCCCCCCCGGTCGGCGGAAACCCTAGCCGACACCCCATTCCGCCCCGATCCCCTTCTCCTCCCTCCCCCGCCGATCTGGATCGGGATCCGCCCGATCCCGTCGCCCCCGACGCCGGCGCCCCACCCCACCGGCGCTCGTCCTCCTCCCCTCCTCCCCGACCGGCCGCGCAGGACGCCCGAACCCCCCCCCTCGTCGCCTCGGGACCGTCCCCGACTCCCACCTCGCCGGATCCGCATCGCCGGACGGCCGCCGCCTCGACCTCCTCCCCGCCGGACGCCCCCGACCGCCCCCGAGCCCGCTTCCGAGACCCCACGCGCCCCCCCCCTTGAGCTCTTCCCTCCCCTGCTTCGCTCTGTAGCCGTAGGGGTCGACCCCCGCGCTCGGTCGCCATGGCCGGAGCTCGCTCCGGCGCCGCGCTCGTCGCGCTCCGGCTCGCGCCGGCTCACCGCGCCCCACGTACCCCCCTCCCCTCGCGCCTCCTCCGCTCGGTCGAGGCCCCCCTCCTCTTCCCCCTCGTTCCCCTCCGTACCCGAGCGCCCCCGTCGCGGATCTCGTCGCCGGCGCCCTTCCAGTGACCAAATGGTCACGGGGCCGAGCCCCTTGTGCTCAGCGCGTCGCGCAGCCCCCCTGGCCTTCCCGTTAGCCCCGTAGCGCGATCCCGACGCGGTCCCGAATCCCACCGCCGCCTCCGCCGCTCGCCGGCGTCGTTTCCGGCCAAGTCCGGCCGTGCCTCTGCCACCGTTGGACGCGGCATCCCCTCCACGTTCGAACGCACCCGCCCGCGGCCATTTTTGCCGCCGGACGGCGAATCCCGGCGAGGTCCGGCGCCCCTCCGCCGCGGGAACGCTCCCCGGAGCTCCCCAACGCCGGCCGCCGACGTGGCCGACCTGGGGCCACCCCTGGGTCACTGACCCGTGGGCCCTAGGGGCCCGGCCGGCCTGTTGACCCGGTCAGCCTTGCTGACTGGACCGGCCATGCCACTGACCGCAGGCCCCCCCAGAATGTTAAAAATAAAAAATAAATGATAATTAAAATATTAATTAATTAATTAATTAAATACTTAATTTAATTAATCCTGATTAATTAACCTAATGGCTAATTAACCTAATTAACTATTGTTAATTAACTAACAGAGTATGACGAACGGGACCCACCTGTCAGGTTGACCAAGTCAACCCTGTTGACTGCTGACGTCAGCATGACATCATGCTGACGTCATAAATTCATTTTTCGAATTAAATAATTAATTAATTAAATTCCATAAATTAATAAAATCTTTAGAAAATCATATCTTTTAATCCGTAACTCGGATTAAAATATTTTCAACATGAAAGTTGCTCAGAACGACGAGACGAATTCGGATACGCAGCCCGTTCGTCCGCCATGCATCCCTAACCTATCAAACTCGCAACTTTCCCCCTCCGGTTCACCGGTCCGAAAACGCGAAACACCGGGGATACTTTCCCGGATGTTATCCCCCTTCACCGGTATCACCTACTACCGCGTTAGGGCACCTCTAACGCCGTAACTTGTCATGTCATGCATCACTATGCATATGCTTGCATTATATTTATTGTTTCTTCCCCCTCTTCTCTCTCTAGACACCGAGACCGACGCCGCTGCTACCCCGTACGACTACGGTGTTGACGACCCATCTCTCTTGCCAGAGCAACCAGGCAAGCCCCCCCCTTGATCACCAGATATCGCCTACTCTCCTCTATACTGCTTGCATTAGAGTAGTGTAACATGTTACTGCTTTCGTTATTCCTATCCTGATGCATAGCCTGTCCTTGCTACTACTGTTGATACCTTTACCTGCAATCCTACTTGCTTAGTATAGGATGCTAGTATTTCCATCAGTGGCCCTACACTCTTGTCCGTCTGCCATGCTATACTACTGGGTCGTGATCACTCGGGAGGTGATCACGGGTATATTACTATATACTTTCTACAGGATACATGTGGTGACTAAAGACGGGTGGGCTTGAGGAGCACCCGCGAGTGGAGTTTTGAGGCGGAGCGGCAGGGCAGGTTCCGACCACCTAGGAGAGAGGTGGGCCTGGCCCTTGTCGGCGTTCGCGGTTACTTAACACGCTTAACGAGATCTGGGTATTTGATCTGAGTCTGGCCATTTGGTCTATACGCACTAACCATCTACGTGGGAGTAGTTATGGGTATCCCGGCGTCGTGGTATCAGCCGAAGCCTTCTTGACGTCAGCGACGGAGCGGCGCGCGCTGGATTGGACTGGAACGCCACTAGGCTAGGTCTGCTTCCGGCCGCCCACGCAACGTGCAGGTGTGCTAAGGGCGATGGGCCCAGACCCCTGTGCGCTTAGGTTTAGACCGGCGTGCTGACCTCTCTGTTGTGCCTAGGTGGGGCTGCGACGTGTTGATCTTCCGAGGCCGGGCATGACCCAGGAAAGTGTGTCCGGCCAAATGGGATCGAGCGTGTTGGGGTATGTGGTGCACCCCTGCAGGGAAGTTAATCTATTTGAATAGCCGTGATCTTCGGTAACAGGACGACTTGGAGTTGTACCTTGACCTTATGACAACTAGAACCGGATACTTAATAAAACACACCCTTCCAAGTGCCAGATACAACCGGTGGTCGCTCTCTCACAGGGCGACGAGGGGAGGATCATCGGTTAGGATTATGCTATACGATGCTACTTGGAGGTCTTCAGTCTACTCTCTTCTGCATGCTGCAAGATGGAGGTGGCCAGAAGCGTAGTCTTCGATAGGACTAGCTATCCCCCTCTTATTCCGGCATTCTGCAGTTCAGTCCACATATGATACCCTTACTCCATTTGATACCCATGCATATGTAGTGTAGCTCCTTGCTTGCGAGTACTTTGGATGAGTACTCACGGTTGCTTTCTCCCCTTTTTCCCCCTTTCCTTTCATTCTGGTTGTCGCAACCAGATGCTGGAGTCCAGGAGCCAGACGCCACCGTCGACGACGACTCCTACTACACCGGAGGTGCCTACTACTACGTGGTGCCCGCTGACGACGACCAGGAGTAGTTAGGAGGATCCCAGGCAGGAGGCCTGCACCTCTTTCGATCTGTATCCCAGTTTGTGCTAGCCTTCTTAAGGCAAACTTGTTTAACTTATGTCTGTACTCAGATATTGTTGCTTCCGCTGACTCGTCTATGATCGAGCTCTTGTATTCGAGCCCTCGAGGCCCCTGGCTTGTAATATGATGCTTGTATGACTTATTTTATTTGTAGAGTTGTGTTGTGATATCTTCCCGTGAGTCCCTGATCTTGATCGTACACGTTTGCGTGTATGATTAGTGTACGATTAAATCGGGGGTGTCACAATGAGATTGTTCACAATGCAAATCAATTAGGGGTCTCACTAGGTAGTAATGGTAATGAAATCACTAGATCAGTTAATGATATCCTCGATCTAGAAGTGGAGTGCGCTTTGGAAATGATTCGTAATCTAGCTGCTGTTAAACCAATGAATGATTCCGACATAGACGCGTTGGGATTCAGGTTTCTTGATAGTTTTTGTGCAGATCTTGCTCCTACACTTCCTGAGACAGAGGAAGATGAGGATGTTGGAAATATGCCCTAGAGGCAATAATAAAATGGTTATTATTATATTTCTTTGTTCATGATAATTGTCTATTGTTCATGCTATAATTGTGTTATCCGGAAATCGTAATACATGTGTGAATACATAGACCACAACACGTCCCTAGTGAGCCTCTAGTTGACTAGCTCGTTGATCAAAAGATAGTCATGGTTTCCTGACTATGGACATTGGATGTCATTGATAACGGGATCACATCATTAGGAGAATGATGTGATGGACAAGACCCAATCCTAAGCTTAGCTCAAAGATCGTGTAGTTCGTTTGCTGTAGCTTTTCTGAATGTCAAGTATCATTTCCTTAGACCATGAGATTGTGCAACTCCCGGATACAGTAGGAGTGCTTTGGGTGTGCCAAACGTCACAACGTAACTGGGTGACTATAAAGGTACATTACAGGTATCTCCGAAAGTGTCTGTTGGGTTGGCACGAATCGAGACTGGGATTTGTCACTCCGTATGACGGAGAGGTATCTCTGGGCCCACTCGGTAATGCATCATCATAATGAGCTCAATGTGATCAAGTGGTTGATCACGGGATCATGCATTACGGTACGAGTAAAGTGACTTGCCGGTAACGAGACTGAACAAGGTATTGGGATACCGATGATCGAGTCTCGGGCAAGTAACATACCGATTGACAAAGGGAATTGTATACGGATTGATTGAATCCTCGACATTGTGGTTCATCCGATGAGATCATCGTGGAGCATGTGGGAGCCAACATGGGTATCCAGATCCCGCTGTTGGTTATTGACCGGAGAGGCTTCTTGGTCATGTCTGCATGTCTCCCGAACCCGTAGGGTCTACACACTTAAGGTTCGGTGACGCTAGGGTTGTAGAGATATTAGCACACGGTAACACGAAAGTTGTTCGGAGTCCCGGATGAGATCCCGGACGTCACGAGGAGTTCCGAAATGGTCCGGAGGTAAAGATTTATATATAGGAAGTCCAGTTTCGGCCATCGGGAAGGTTTCGGGGGTCACCGGTATTGTACCGGGACCACCGGAAGGGTCCCGGGGGTCCACCGGATGGGGCCACCTATCTCGGAGGGCCCCATGGGCTGAAGTGGGAGGGGAACCAACCCCTAGTGGGCTGGTGCACCCCCCCTTGGGCCTCCCCCTGCGCCTAGGGTTAGAAACCCTAGGGGTGGGGGGCGCCACCCTTGCCTTGGGGGGCAAGGCACCCCCTTGGCCGCCGCCCCCCCTAGGAGATTGGATCTCCTAGGGCCGCCTCCCCCTAGGCACCCTATATATAGTGGGGGGGGGAGGGCTGCGCACCCAAGCCCCTGGCCTCTCCCTCTCCCTCCCGTGACACTCCTCCGTCTCCCAGTGCTTGGCGAAGCTCTGCCGAGATTACCATTGCTTCCACCACCACGCCGTCATGCTGCTGGATCTTCATCAACCTCTCCTTCCCCCTTGCTGGATCAAGTTGGAGGAGACGTCTTCCCAACCGTACGTGTGTTGAACGCGGAGGTGCTCTCCGTTCGGCACTTGGTCATCGGTGATTTGAATCACGTCGAGTACGACTCCATCAACCCCGTTCTCTTGAACGCTTCCGCTCGTGATCTACAAGGGTATGTAGATGCACTCCTCTTTCCCTCATTGCTAGATGACTCCATAGATTGATCTTGGTGATGCGTAGAAAATTTTAAAATTCTGCTACGTTCCCCAACAGAGGATTTCAGTTCCCCTAGGGGCTCGATCCATGTTGATGTTCCAGGGGTTAGGTCCACGGAGGCCGGTTGTGAGGATCGGCCGACAGACCAAAATAAGCCTAAGCGGAAGTGGAAACAGAAGGTTTATCTAGTTTTAGCAGTACGTAGAAGTGCTAGGATCCGTACCTCTAAAAAATTCATGATGAAATATGAGAGGATTTTTTGGAATAGCAGAGGTCTTAAAGACTTGGTTAAAAGAAGGTTTCTAGCCGATGCGTCTATTGAACACAAGCTGGACTTGATCGCCCTTTCTGAAACTGGAAGGGCCAACTTCACCCCCCACTTCCTTAGCACTCTTTATGGGGGTGTCGACTTCGACTGGCATTGTCTACCTCCAAGAGGAAGGTCCGGCGGGATCTTACTTGGAGTTAAGTGTGATTCGTTGGAAGTTCGGAGTTTGGTCATGGGGGACTTCGCGGTAAAATTTCGAGTCAGATCAAAGGCCGATGGGTTTAATTGGCCATTGGTGGCGGTGTATGGTGTTGCGCAGCCAGAACTCAAACCTGATTTCTTAGCTGATTGATACATCTCCAACATATCTATAATTTTTGATTGTTCCATGATATTATATTAACTGTTTTGGATGTTTATGGGCTTTATTATACACTTCTATATTATTTTTGGGACTAACCTATTAACCGGAGGCCCAGCCCAAATTGATGTTTTCTTGCCTATTTCAGTGTTTCGAAGAAAAGGAATATCAAACAGAGTCCAAACGGAATGAAACCTTCGGGAGAGTTATTTTTGGAACGGAAGCAATCCAGGAGACTTGGAGTAGACGTCAGGGAAGCTTCGAGGTGGCCACGAGGCAGGGAGGCACGCCTGCCCCCTGGGCGTGCCCCCCACCCTCGTGGGCCCCTCGTGGCTCCCCTAACCGACTTCTTTCACCTATATATATATATCCACATACCCTAAAAACATCAGGAAACATAATAGATCGGGAGTTCTGCCGCCGCAAGTCTCTGTAGCCACCAAAAACCAATCGGGAACCTGTTCCGGCACCCTGCCGGAGGGGGGATCCCTCTCCGGTGGCCATCTTCATCATCCCGGTGCTCTCCATGACGAGGAGGGAGTAGTTCACCCTCGGGGCTGAGGGTATGTACCAATAGCTATGTGTTTGATCTCTCTCTCTCGCGCGTTCTTGAGGTGGTACGATCTTGATGTATCGCGAGCTTTGCTATTACAGTTGGATCTTATGATGTCTCTCCCCCTCTACTCTCTTGTGATGAATTGAGTTTTCCCTTTGAAGTTATCTTATCGGATTGAGTCTTTAAGGATTTGAGAACACTTGATGTATGTCTTGCATGTGCTTATCTGTGGTGACAATGGGATATCACGTGATCCACTTGATGTATGTTTTGGTGATCAACTTGCGAGTTCCGCGACCTCGTGAACTTATGCATAGGGGTTGGCACACGTTTTCGTCTTGACTCTCCGGTAGAAACTTTGGGGCACTCTTTGAAGTTCTTTGTGTTGGTTGAATAGATGAATCTGAGATTGTGTGATGCATATCGTATAATCATACCCGCGGATACTTGAGGTGACATTGGAGTATTTAGGTGACATTAGGGTTTTGGTTGGTTTGTGTCTTAAGGTGTTATTTTACTACGAACTCTAGGGTTGTTTGTGACACTTATAGGAATAGCCCAATGGATTGATCGGAAAGAATAACTTTGAGGTGGTTTCGTACCCTACCATAATCTCTTCATTTGTTCTCCGCTATTAGTGACTTTGGAGTGACTCTTTGTTGCATGTTGAGGGATAGTTATATGATCCAATTATGTTATCATTGTTGAGAGAACTTTCGCTAGTGAAAGTATGAACTCTAGGCCTTGTTTCAACGCATTGCAATACCATTTAAGCTCACTTTTATCACTTGCTACCTTGCTGTTTTCATTACAAAAACCTATGTCTACCATCCATATTGCACTTCTATCACCATCTCTTCGCCGAACTAGTGCACATATACAATTTACCATTGTATTGGGTGTGTTGGGGACACAAGAGACTCTTTGTTGTTTGGTTTCAGGGTTGCTTGAGAGAGACCATCTTCATCCTACGCCTCCCACGGATTGATAAACCCTAGGTCATCCACTTGAGGAAAATTTGCTACTGTCCTACAAACCTCTGCACTTGGAGGCCCAACAACGTCTATAAGAAGAAGGTTGTGTAGTAGACATTAAGCTCTTTTCTGGCGCTGTTGCCGAGGAGCTTAGCGCTTGAAGGTATATCTTTAGATCTTGCAATCGAATCTTTTAGTTTCTTGTTTTATCACTAGTTTAGTCTATAAAAGAAAACTACAAAAAAATGGAATTGAGGGTACCTCGTATGCTTCATCTTTTTAATGTCTTTCATCAAAATAAGGATTCCGATAATTGTGCCAAAGTGTTAGAAGAAGAATGCATTAGAATGTTTGGCACTAAATCTTTGTATGATGAGCATGATTGCAATGTTGTTAGTATGAATTCCTTGGATATCTATGATGCTAATGATATGCAAAGCCACAAGCTTGGGGATGCTATGCTTGACGAAGATGATATTTTCTGTCCCCCAAGTTTTGATGAGCAAATTTATTATGATGAAAGCATGCCTCGTATTTATGATGACTATATTGATGAAAGTGGATTTGGAGAGGTCATGACTTTATTTGGTGATGAATCCATTATTTCGGAAGAGGTTCCAATTGATTATGAGAACAAAGTTGCTATCTATGATGATTATTGTGATGACATGTATGCTATAAAGAATAATGATAATCATGAAACTTGTCGTCATGATTTTAATTTTCAATTGGATTATGCCTCACATGATAGTTATTTTGTTGAGTTTGCTCCCACTATTATCCATGTCAATAAATTTGCTTATGTAGGGAGTGATAAAATTTCTATGCTTATGCATCATGAAAATAATGCACTATGTGATAGCTATATTGTTGAATTCATTCATGATGCTACTGAAAATTATTATGAGGGAGGAATATATGCTTGTAGGAATTGCGATAATATCAAGTTTCCTCTCTATGTGCTTAAAGTTTTGAAGTTTTGCTTGCTTTACCTTCCTATGCAAGTTAATTCTTATTCCCACAAGTTGTTTGCTCACAAAATCCCTATGCATAGGAAGTGGGTTAGACTTAAAGGTGCTAGTCATATTCTTAATGATGCTCTCTTTATGTTTCAATTCTTATCTTTTATGTGAGCATCATTGAAATCATCATGCCTAGCTAGGGGCGTTAAACGATAGTGCTTGTTGGGAGGCAACCCAATTTTATTTTTGTTCTTTGCTTTATGCTCCTGTTTAGTAATAAATAATTCATCTAGCCTCTGTTTAGATGTGGTTTTATGCTTTTAATTAGTGTTTGTGCCAAGTAAAACCTTTGGGAAGGCTTGGGGAAAGTCTTTGCGATCTTGCTGTAAAAAACAGAAACTTTAGAGCTCACGAGAATTGCTGCCATTTTTTATTGAAGAGTGCTATTTAGTTAATTCTTTTTGCAGATGATTAATAGATAAATTCCTCACGTCCATAAATTTATTTTAGAATTTTTGGGGTTCCAGAAGTAGTCGAAACCTACAGATTACTACAGAATGTTCTGTTTTTGACAGATTCTGTTTTCTATGTGTTGTTTGCTTATTTTGATGAATCTATGAGTAGTATCGGAGGGTATGAAACATAGATAAGTTGGGATACAGTAGATATTACACAAATATGAATTTATAATGAGTTGACAACAGTACCTAAGTGGTGATTTATTTTCTTATACTAACGGAGCTTACGAGTTTTCTGTTAAGTTTTGTGTTGTGAAGTTTTCAAGTTTTGGGTAAAGATTCGATGGACTATGGAATAAGGAGTGGCAAGAGCCTAAGCTTGGGTATGCCCAAGGCACCCCAAGGTAATATTCAAGGACAACCAAGAGCCTAAGCTTGGGGATGCCCCGGAAGGCACCCCCTCTTCCGTCTTCGTTCATTGGTAACTTTACTTGGAGCTATATTTGTATTTACCACATGATATGTGTTTTGCTTGGAGCGTCATTTTATTTTATTTTGCTTTGCTTTCTGTTTGAATAAAATATCAAGATCTGAAATTATTAAATGTTAGAGTCTTCACATAGTTGCATAATTGTTCGACTACTCATTGATCTTCACTTATATCTTTCGGAGTAGTTTCTCATTTGCTCCAATGCTTAACTTATATCTTTTTAGAGCACGACGATGGTTTTATTTTGAAGAAATAGATGAAATCTCATGCTTCACTTATATTATTTTGAGAGTCTTTTAGAACAGCATGGTAATTTGCTTTGGTTATGAAATTAGTCCTAATATGATAGGCATCCAAGATGGGTATAATAAAAACTTTCATATAGAGTGCGTTGAATACTATGAGAAGTTTGATACTTGATAATTGTTTTGAGATATAAAGGTGGTAATATTAGAGTCATGCTAGTTGAGTAGTTGTGAATTTGAGAGATACTTGTGTTAAAGTTTGTGATTCCCGTAGCATGCACGTATGGTGAACCGTTATGTGACGAAGTCGAAGCATGATTTATTTATTGATTGTCTTCCTTGTGAGTGGCGGTCAGGGACGAGCGATGGTATTTTCCTACCAATATATCCCCTAGGAGCATGAGCGTAGTACTTTGTTTCGATAACTAATAGATTTTTGCAATAAGTATGTGAGTTCTTTATGACTAATGTTGAGTCCATGGATTATACGCACTCTCACCCTTCCACATTTGCTAGCCTCTCCATTACCGCGCACTTTTCGCCGGTATCATATACCCACCATATACCTTCCTCAAAACAGCCACCATACCTACCTATTATGGCATTTCCATAGCCATTCCGAGATATATTGCCATGCAACTTTCCACTGTTCCATTTATTATGACACGCTCCATCATTGTCATATTATTTTGCATGAACATGTAGTTGACATCGTATTTGTGGCAAAGCCACCGTTCATAATTCTTTCATACATGTCACTCATGAGTCATTGCACATCCTGGTACACCGCCGGAGGCATTCACATAGTCATATTTTGTTCTAAGTATCGAGTTGTAATTCCTGAGTTGTAAGTAAATAAAAGTGTGATGATCATCATTATTAGAGCATTGTCCCAGTAAGGAAAGGATGATGGAGAATATGATTCCCCCACAAGTCGGGATGAGACTCTTGACAAAAAATAAATAAATAAAAAGAGAAAAGAGGCCAAAAAAAGAAGGCCCAAATAAAAAAAAGAAAAAGAGAGAAGGGACAATGTTACTATCCTCTTTCCACACTTGTGCTTCAAAGTAGCACCATGATCTTCATGATAGTGAAGGAAATATGCCCTAGAGGCAATAATAAAGTTATTATTTATTTTCTTATTTCATGATAAATGTTTATTGTTTATGCTAGAATTGTATTAACCGAAAACATAATACATGTGTGAATACATAGACAAACAAAGTGTCACTAGTATGCCTCTACTTGACTAGCTCGTTGAATCAAAGATGGTTAAGTTTCCTAGCCATAGACATGAGTTGTCATTTGATTAATGGGGTCACATCATTAGAGAATGATGTGATTGACTTGACCCATTCCGTTAGCATAGCACTTGATCGTTTAGTTTGTTGCTATTGCTTTCTTCATGACTTATACATGTTCCTATGACTATGAGATTATGCAACTCCCGTTTACCGGAGGAACACTTTGTGTGCTACCAAACTCACAACGTAACTGGGTGATTATAAAGGTGCTCTACAGGTGTCTCCGAAGGTACTTGTTGGGTTGGCGTATTTCGAGATTAGGATTTGTCACTCCGATTGTCGGAGAGGTATCTCTGGGCCCACTCGGTAATGCACATCACTATAAGCCTTGCAAGCATTGCAACTAATGAGTTAGTTGCGGGATGATGTGTTACAGAACTAGTAAAGAGACTTGCCGGTAACGATATTGAACTAGGTATTGAGATACCGACGATCGAATCTCGGGCAAGTAACATACGGATGACAAAGGGAACAACGTATGTTGTTATGCGGTTTGACCGATAAAGATCTTCGTAGAATATGTAGGAACCAATATGAGCATCCAGGTTCCGCTATTGGTTATTGACCGGAGACATGTCTCGGTCATGTCTACATAGTTCTCGAACCCGTAGGGTCCGCACGCTTAAAGTTTCAGTGACGATTTGTATTATGAGTTATGTGATTTGATGTACCGAAGGTAGTTCAGAGTCCCGGATGAGATCGGGGACATGACGAGGAGTCTCGAAATGGTCGAGACGTAAAGATCGATATATTGGAAGACTATATTCGGACATCGGAAAGGTTCCGAGTGATTCGGGTATTTTTCGGAGTACCGGGGAGTTACGGGAATACGAGGAAGTAGCATTGGGCCTTAATGGGCCTTAGTGGGAAGGAGAGGCAGCAGCCAGGAGGTGGCGCGCGCCCCTCCCAAGCCCAGTCTGAATTGGACAAGGGGTTTGGGGCGCGGCCCCCTCTCCCTTCCTTCTCCACTCCCCTCCTTTCCCCCCTTCTCCTAGTTGGACTAGGAAAGGAGGAAACCTACTCCTACTAGGAGTAGGAATCCTACTCCTACTAGGAGTAGGAATCCTACTCCCTTGGCGCGCCCCTCCTAGGGCCAGCCTCCTCCTCCCTTGCTCCTTTATATACGGGGGCAAGGGGGCACCCTAAGACACACAAGTTGATCTGTTGATCTCTCCCAGCCGTGTGTAGTGCCCCCCTCCACCATATTCCACCTTGGTCATATCGTAGCGGTGCTTAGGCGAAGCCCTGCGTCGGTAGCAACATCATCACCGTCATCACGCCGTCGTGCTGACGGAACTCTCCCGTGAAGCTCTGCTGAATCGGAGTTCGCGGGACGTCATCGAGCTGAACGCGTGCTGAACTCGGAGGTGCCGTGCGTTCGGTACTTGATCGGTCGGATCATGAAGACGTACAACTACATCAACCGTGTTGTGCTAACGCTTCCGCTTTCGGTCTACGAGGGTACGTGGACAGACTCTCCCCTCTCGTTGCTATGCATCACCATGATCTTGCGTGTGCGTAGGAAATTTTTGAAATTACTATGTTTCCCTACAGATAGAGAGTCTCCTATGTTGTCACTTTCATATACTAGTGGGAATCTTTCATTATAGAACTTGGCTTGTATATTCCAATGATGGGCTTCCTCAAAATGCCCTAGGTCTTCGTGAGCAAGCGAGTTGGGTGCACACCCACTTAGTTTCTTTTTGAGCTTTCATACACTTATAGCTCTAGTGCATCCGTTGCATGGCAATCCCTACTCACTCACATTGATATCTATTGATGGGCATCTCCATAGCCTGTTGATACGCCTAGTTGATGTGAGACTATCTTCTGCTTTTTGTCTTCTCCACAACCACATTTCTATTCCACCTATAGTGCTACATCCATAGCTCGCGCTCATGTATTGCGTGAAGATTGGAAAAGTTTGAGAACATCAAAAGTATGAAAAAATTGCTTGGCTTGTCATCGGGGTTGTGCATGATTTAAATATTTTGTGTGATGAAGATAGAGCATAGTCAGACTATATGATTTTGTAGGAATAGCTTCCTTTGGCCATGTTATTTTGAGAAGACATAATTGCTTGGTTAGTATGCTTGAAGTATTATTATTTTTGTGTAAATATTAAACTTTTGTCTTGAATATTATGGATTTGAATATTCTTGCCATAATAAAGAAGATTACATTAATAAATATGTTAGGTAGCATTCCACATCAAAAATTCTGTTTTTATCATTTACCTATTTGAGGACGAGCAGGAATTAAGCTTGGGGATGCTGATACGTCTCCAATGTATCTATATTTTTGTATTGTTCCATGCTATTATATTATCTGTTTTGGATGTTTATGGGCTTTATTATACACTTTCATATTATTTTTGGGACTAATCTATTAACCGGAGGCCCAACCCAAATTGATGCTTTCTTGCCTATTTCAGTGTTTCGAAGAAAAGGAATATCAAACGGAGTCCAAACGGAATGAGACCTTCGGGAGAGTTATTTTTGGAACGGAAGCAAATCAGGAGACTTGGAGTAGACGTCAGGGAAGCTTCGAGGTGGCCATGAGGTAGGGAGGCGCGCCTGCCCCCTAGGCGTGCCCCCACCCTCATGGACCCCTCATGGCTCCCCTGACCGACTTCTTTCACCTATATATATCCATATACCCTAAAAACATCAGGAAACAAAATAGATCGGGAGTTCCGCCATCGCAAGCCTCTGTAGCCACCAAAAACCAATCGGGACCCTGTTCCGGCACCCTGCCGGAGGGGGGATCCCTCTCCGGTGTCCATCTTCATCATCCCGGCGCTCTCCATGACGAGGAGGGAGTAGTTCACCCTCGGGGCTGAGGGTATGTACCAGTAGCTATGTGTTTGATCTCTCTCTCTCTCTCTCTCGTGTTCTTGAGGTGGTACGATCTTGATGTATCACGAGCTTTGCTATTATAGTTGGATCTTATGATGTCTCTCCCCCTCTACTCTCTTGTGCTGAATTGAGTTTTCCCTTTGAAGTTATCTTATCGTGTTGAGTCTTTAAGGATTTGAGAACACTTGATGTATGTCTTGCATGTGCTTATGTGTGGTGACAATGGGATATCACGTGATCCACTTGATGTATGTTTTGGTGATCAACTTGCGAGTTCCGTGACCTCGTGAACTTATGCATAGGGGTTGGCACACGTTTTCGTCTTGACTCTCCGGTGGAAACTTTAGGGCACTCTTTGAAGTTCTTTGTGTTGGTTGAATAAATGAATTTGAGATTGTGTGATGCATATCATATAATCATACCCGCGGATACTTGAGGTGACATTGGAGTATCTAGGTGACATTAGGGTTTTGGTTGATTTGTGCCTTAAGGTGTTATTTTACTACGAACTCTAGGGCTGTTTGTGACACTTATAGGAATCGCCCAATGGATTGATCGGAAAGAATAACTTTGAGGTGTTTTCGTACCCTACCATAATCTCTTCGTTTGTTCTCCGCTATTAGTGACTTTGGAATGACTCTTTGTTGCATGTTGAGGGATAGTTATATGATCCAATTATGTTATTATTGTTGAGAGAACTTGCACTAGTGAAAGTATGAACTCTAGGCCTTGTTTCAACGCATTGCAATACCGTTTACGCTCACTTTTATCACTTGCTACCTTACTGTTTTTGTATTTTCAGATTACAAAAACCTATATCTACCATCCATATTGCACTTGTATCACCATCTCTTCGCCGAACTAGTGCACCTATACAATTTACCATTGTATTGGGTGTGTTGGGGACACAAGAGACTCTTTGTTGTTTGGTTGCAGGGTTGCTTGAGAGAGACCATCTTCATCCTACGCCTCCCACGGATTGATAAACCTTAGGTCATCCACTTGAGGGAAATTTGCTACTGTCCTATAAACCTCTGCACTTGGAGGCCCAACAACGTCCACAAGAAGAAGGTTGTGTAGTAGACATGACTGACCTCGTCCGTATTTGTGGTAGCGAGCAGCTCCCAATTCTCGTTGGGGGCGATTTTAACATTATTCGAAGAAGGAAGGAAAAGAATAATGA
Source organism: Triticum urartu (assembly GCF_056163025.1). Taxonomy (NCBI): domain Eukaryota; kingdom Viridiplantae; phylum Streptophyta; class Magnoliopsida; order Poales; family Poaceae; genus Triticum; species Triticum urartu. The sequence continues at coordinate 481,270,631 of NC_141875.1, forward strand.
GAATTTTGACGACAGATGGTCCTTTATGTTCAATACCATAATCGAAAGCTTGGATCTTATAGAGATAGAGCTTTCTGGTAGGAAATTCACTTGGGCTAATTCGTTACCAAACCCGACTTTTGAGAAGTTGGACCGTGTCCTCGCCAGCGTCGAATGGGAGCAGAAGTTTCCCCTGGTAACAGTCCAAGCGTTATCGCGCGCAGTCTGGGATCACACTCCATTCCTAATTGATTCTGGTGAGGCCACCCATGTGGGGAATAAAAACTACTTCTCTTTTGAATTATCGTGGTTTGAAAGAGAAGGGTTACTAGATCTGGTAGCAAGGGAATGGGCTAAAGATTTAGGAGGGAGGTCTCCTATTAAAAGATGGCAGAATAAGATTAGGCATCTACGAAGATTCCTGCGTGTATGGGCAAAGCATATGCATGGGATATATAAGGTTGAGAAGGAAAGGCTCCTTCTACTTATTCAATCCCTCGATATAAAAGATGAACCCACTATTTTAGATACCAGAGAGCTGGAAACTAAAATGGAGGCGGAGTTGAGACTGGAAGAACTCCTTCGAGAGGAGGAATTGAAGTGGGCACTGCGAGCTAAGGTTCGCAAAATCATCCAAGGGGATGACAACACTCAATTCTTTCATATGATTGCAAATGGCAAGCACCGAAAGAAGAGGATATTTTAGCTTGAGCAAGATGAGGGTACGATTCTAAGACAAGAGAACCTTAAAGTTTATATAACTAATTACTATAAGCAGTTGTTTGGACCTCCGGAGGATAATTTTGTATCCTTAGATGAGTCCATGGTTGAGGGTGTCCCTCAACTTGCGGCAGATGATAATGATATTCTGACCGCCCCATTTACGGAGAAAGAGGTGTTTGAGTCCATTGCACAAATGAAAAACAATAAGGCTCCAGGGCCGGATGGTTTTTTGGCAGAGTTTTATAAGAAGTGTTGGCATATTATCAAAGGAGATTTGCTCCCAATGTTCCATGACCTATTCTCTGGACAACTTCACTCTGCACAGCTTCAGTTGTTTCAATTAAATTTTGGAACGATAACTTTACTTCCTAAGAAAACAGAGGTTGTTCGTATCGAGCAGTTCAAGCCTATCTGTCTTCTTAATGTAAGTTTCAAAATTTTCACCAAGGTCGGGACGAACAGGCTTACGCAAATTGCACACTCTGTGGTGCACCCGTCCTAAACTACTTTCATGCCGGACAGAAACATCCTCGAAGGGGTTGTGGTCCTACATGAAACTCTCCATGAAATCCACACGAAAAAACTAGACAGAGTTGTTTTCAGACTGGACTTTGAGAAAGCGTACGATAAGGTAAAATGACCTTTCCTTCAACAAGCTTTGCGTATGAAAGGTTTTGATCAGGCCTGGAGAAGCCAGGTAGTTTCTTTCACGCAAAAAGGGAGTGTTGGGATTAAAGTGAATGATGACATAGGTCACTACTTCCAAACACACAAAGGACTGAGGCAAGGAGATCTGATGTCACCTATTCTTTTCAACATAGTGGTCGATATGTTGGCAATTCTTATAGGAAGGGCTAAGGAGGTGGGCCAGGTAGGAGGCCTTGTCCCGCACTTAGTTGACGGTGGTGTATCCATCCTACAGTACGCTGATGATACTATCATCTTCATGGAGCATGACTTGGCAAAAGCGCAAAACATGAAGCTGGTGTTATGCTTATTCGAACAACTGACCGAGTTAAAGATTAACTTCCATAAGAGCGAATTGTTCTGTTTTGGAAGAGCTAATGATGACCAAGATGCATACAAACAATTGTTCGGGTGTGAGTTGGGGGCTTTACCTTTCACGTATTTAGGTATACCTATTCACCATCATAAGCTAACCAACAGAGAATGGAAGTGTATTGAGGATCGATTTGAGAAGAAACTGAGCTGCTCGAAAGGAAAGCTAATGTCATACGGAGGCTGACTAATTCTTATTAACTCGGTCCTCATGAGTATGCTCATGTTTATCCTTTCCTTTTTTGAGATTCCTGTGGGAGTCCGGAAGAGGCTAAACTTCTATCGATCTTGTTTTTTCTCGCAGAGTGATGAGCTAAAACGAAAATACAGACTTCCTAAATGGGATATAAATTGTAGGCCAAAAGACCAAGGGGGTCTAGGCATTGAAAACCTGGAGGTGAAGAACAAATGTCTTCTTAGCAAGTGGTTGTTTAAGCTTTCTGTCAAGACGGAGGCCACTTGGGCTCAGATCTTACGTAACAAGTATCCCCACTCTAGAACCTTGTCTCAGGTGACAATGAGGCCGACTGACTCGCCTTTTTGGAAAGGGTTGATGAGAGTTAAATCACTCTTATTCAATAGAATAAGATTCATAGTTGAAAATGGTACCACTACGAGATTCTGGGAGGATACATGGCTAGGGGAGATGCCCCTAGCACTCCAATATCCATCTCTATATAGCATTGTTCAGCGTAAAGACGCTTACGTTGCAACAGTGATGCAGTCTACTCCGCTCAACATTCAATTTAGGAGGACGCTATTAGGGAGCCGTGGGGAAGTCTGGCTCAATCTTTGTGAGAAGATTGATGGATGTCTAGTTGAAAGATCGTGGATGCCGCCTAGAGGGGGGGTAAATAGGCGCTTTAAAATAATTACGGTTTAGGCTTGAACAAATGCGGAATAAACCTAGCGTTAATTTGCCAAGCACAAAACCTAAAACAACTAGGCTCACCTATGTGCACCAACAACTTATGCTAAGCAAGATAAACTACTAGGTGATAGCAAGATATATGACAAGAAACAATATGGCTATCACAAAGTAAAGTGCATAAGTAAAGAGCTCGGGTAAGAGATAACCAAGGCACGCGGAGACGAGATGTATCCCTAAGTTCACACCCTTGCGGATGCTAATCTCTGTTTGGAGTGGTGTGGAGGCACAATGCTCCCCAAGAAGCCACTAGGGCCACCGTAATCTCCTCACGCCCTCGCATAATGCAAGATGCCGTGATTCCACTAAGGGACCCTTGAGGGCGGTCATCCAACCTGTACAAATGGCAACCCTTGGGGGCGGTCACCGAACCCGTACACTTTGGCAACCCTTGGGGGCGGTCACCGGTACCCGTCAAATTGCTCGGGGTGATCTCCACAACCTAATTGGAGACCCCGACGCTTGCCCGGAGCTTTACACCACAATGATTGAGCTCCGAACACCACCAACCGTCTAGGGCGCCCAAGCACCCAAGAGGAACAAGCTCAAGGATACCAAGCACCCTAGAGTAATAAGCTTCTCAACTTGTAACTTCCACGTATCACGTGGAGAACTCAAACCGACGCACCAAATGCAATGGCAAGGGCACACGGAGTGCCCAAGTCCTTCTCTCCCAAATCCCACCGAAGCAACAAATGCTAGGGAGGAAAATGAGAGGAAGAACGAAGAAGAGAACACGAAGAACTCCAAGATCTAGATCCAAGGGGTTCCCTCACATAGAGGAGAAAGTGATTGGTGGAAACATGGATCTAGATCTCCTCTCTCTTTTCCCTCAAGAACTAGCAAGAATCATTGGAGGGATTGAGAGTTAGCAAGCTCGAAGAAGGTCAACAATGGGGGAAGAACACGAGCTAAAGAGATCAGGTTCAATGGGGAAGAAGACCCCCTTTTATAGGTGGGGAAAAATCCAACCGTTATGCTCACAGCCCGCACAGAGCGGTACTACCACTCCAAGGAGCGGTACTACCGCTAGGGCGGTAGTACCCCTTTGAAAAACAACAGCGAGGAGGCAAAAGGCCGGTAGAACCGCCGAAGCGGTACTACCGCTCGTCCTCACGGTACTACCGCTAGGGATCGCGGTACTACTACAAAGGGTAGCGGTACTACTGCTAGCGAGCGGTACTAAAAAAATACATCCGGGCCTACCACCACAGGACTTGGGACGATTTTTTGGTCTGGAGCGGTACTACCGCTGTAGGAGCCGCGGTAGTACCGCTCCGAAGCGGTAGTAAAAAATTACATCCGCTACAATTCGCGATAGTACCGCTGCAGCCTTTTCAGAACACCAAAACTGCCACAACTTTTGCAAACGAACTCCGAATTCGATGAAACCAAGTTTGTTGGAAAGCTAGCGACAAGGGATAACACAATCTTGAAAGAAATATCAATAAGAAGCAAATTAGAAAAGGCCCGTAAGAAAATGGTGAGAACCATTCCTCGGAAAAGACCGGTAAAACCTCCAACACCGAAAACATCATAGAAGACGCATGCGAACTCCGTTTTCGATGAACTCAAGCTTGTCATCAAGATGACCATAAGCTCTAAGACTCACAAAGAGAACCAAACAAGAACCTGTTGGGGAACGTAGTAATTTCAAAAAATTTCCTACGCACACTCAAGATCATGGTGATGCATAGCAACGAGAGGGGAGAGTGTTGTCCACGTACCCTCGTAGACCGAAAGCGGAAGCGTTATAACAACGCGGTTGATGTAGTCGTACGTCTTCACGGCCCGACCGATCAAGCACCAAAACTACGGCACCTCCGAGTTCTAGCACACGTTCAGCTCGATGACGAACCCCGGACTCCGATCCAGCAAAGTGTCGCGGAAGAGTTCCGTCAGCACGACGGCGTGGTGACGATCTTGATGTTCTACCATCGCAGGGCTTCGCCTAAGCACCGCTACAATATTATCGAGGATTATGGTGGAGGGGGCACCGCACACGGCTAAGAGATCTCAAGGATCAATTGTTGTGTCTAGAGGTGCCCCCTGCCCCCGTATATAAAGGAGCAAGGGGGAGGGGCGGCCAGCCATGATGAGGCGCGCCAGGGAGGAGTCCTACTCCTACCGGGAGTAGGACTCTCTCCTTTTCCTTGTCCAAGTAGGAGAGGGGGAAGGAAGGGAGAGAGGAGAGGAAGGAAAGGGGGGGCGCCACCCCTCCCTCCTTGTCCAATTCGGACTAGGGGGAGAGGGGGCGCGCGGCCTGCCCTGGCCGCCCCTCCTCTTCTCCACTTTAGGCCCATGAGGCCCATTAACCCCCCGGGGGGTTTCGGTAACCCCCCCCCCCCCGGTACTCGGTTTTATCCGAAACTTCCCCGGAACACTTCCGGTGTCCGAATATAGCCGTCCAATATATCAATCTTTATGTCTCGACCATTTCGAGACTCCTCGTTATGTCCGTGATCACATCCGGGACTTCGAACTAACTTCGGTACATCAAAACTAATAAACTCATAATATAACTATCATCGAAACCTTAAGCGTGCGGACCCTACGGGTTCGAGAACAATGTAGACATGACCGAGACACGTCTCCGGTCAATAACCAATAGCGGAACCTGGATGCTCATATTGGCTCCCACATATTCTACGAAGATCTTTTATCGGTCAGACCGCATAACAACATACGTTGTTCCCTTTGTCATCGGTATGTTACTTGCCCGAGATTCGATCGTCGGTATCTCAATACCTAGTTCAATCTCGTTGCCGGCAAGTCTCTTTACTCGTTCTGTAATACATCATCTCGCAACTAACTCATTAGTTGCATTGCTTGCAAGGCTTAGGTGATGTGCATTACCGAGAGGGCCCAGAGATACCTCTCCGACAATCGGAGTGACATATCCTAATCTCGAAATACGCCAACCCAACATGTACCTTTGGAGACACCTGTAGAGCACCTTTATAATCACCCAGTTACGTTGTGACGTTTGGTAGCACACAAAGTGTTCCTCCGGCACCTCCGGCAAACGGGAGTTGCATAATCTCATAGTCATAGGAACATGTATAAGTTATGAAGAAAGAAATAGCAACATACTAAACGATCGGGTGCTAAGCTAATGGAATGGGTCAAGTCAATCACATCATTCTCCTAATAATGTGATCCCGTTAATCAAATGACAACACATGTCTATGGTTAGGAAACATAACCATCTTTGATTAATGAGCTAGTCAAGTAGAGGCATACTAGTGACGTTTAGTTTGTCTATGTATTCACACAAGTATTATGTTTCCGGATAATACAATTCTAGCATGAATAATAAAAATTTATCATGATATAAGGAAATAAAATAATAACATTATTATTGCCTCTAGGGCATATTTCCTTCAGTCTCCCACTTGCACTAGAGTCAATAATCTAGATTACACGGTAATGATTCTAACACCCATGGAGCTTTGGTGCTGATCATGTTTTGCTCGTGGAAGAGGCTTAGTCAACGGGTCTGCAACATTCAGATCCGTATGTATCTTGCAAATCTCTATGTCTCCCACCTGGACTAGATCCCGGATGGAATTGAAGCGTCTCTTGATGTGCTTGGTTCTCTTGTGAAACCTGGATTCCTTTGCCAAGGCAATTGCACCAGTATTGTCACAAAAGATTTTCATTGGACCCGATGCACTAGGTATGACACCTAGATCGGATATGAACTCCTTCATCCAGACTCCTTCGTTTGCTGTTTCCGAAGCAGCTATGTACTCCGCTTCACATGTAGATCCCGCCACAACGCTTTGTTTAGAACTGCACCAACTGACAGCTCCACCGTTTAATGTAAACACGTATCCGGTTTGCGATTTATAATCGTCCGGATCAGTGTCAAATCTTGCATCAACGTAACCATTTACGATGAGCTCTTTGTCACCTCCATATACGAGAAACATATCCTTAGTCCTTTTCAGGTATTTCAGGATGTTCTTGACCGCTGTCCAGTGATCCACTCCTGGATTACTTTGGTACCTCCCTGCTAGACTTATAGCAAGACACACATCAGGTATGGTACACAGCATTGCATACATGATAGAGCCTATGGCTGAAGCATAGGGAACATCTTTCATTTTCTCTCTATCTTCTACATTGGTCGGGCATTGAGTCTTACTCAATTTCACACCTTGTAACACAGGCAAGAATCCTTTCTTTGCTTGATCCATTTTGAACTTTTTCAAAATTTTGTCAAGGTATGTGCTTTGTGAAAGTCCAATTAAGCGTCTTGATCTATCTCGATAGATCTTAATGCCCAATATGTAAGCAGCTTCACCGAGGTCTTTCATTGAAAAACTCTTATTCAAGTATCCCTTTATGCTATCCAGAAATTCTATATCATTTCCGATTAGTAATATGTCATCTACATATAATATCAGAAATGCTACAGAGCTCCCACTCACTTTCTTGTAAATACAGGCTTCTCCAAAAGTCTGTACAAAACCAATTGCTTTGATCACACTATCAAAGCGTTTATTCCAACTCCGAGAGGCTTGCACCAGTCCATAAATGGATCGCTGGAGCTTGCACACTTTGTTAGCGCCCTTTGGATCGACAAAACCTTCGGCTGCATCATATACAACTCTTCTTCCAGAAATCCATTCAGGAATGCAGTTTTGACATCCATCTACCAAATTTCATAATCATAAAATGCGGCAATTGCTAACATGATTCGGACAGACTTAAGCATCGCTACGGGTGAGAAGGTCTCATCGTAGTCAATCCCTTGAACTTGTCGAAACCCTTTTGCGACAAGTCGAGCTTTGTAGACAGTAACATTACCGTCAGCGCCAGTCTTCTTCTTGAAAATCCATTTATTCTCAATTGCTTGCCGATCATTGGGCAAGTCAACCAAAGTCCACACTTTGTTCTCATACATGGATCCCATCTCAGATTTCATGGCTTCAAGCCATTTTGCGAAATCTGGGCTCACCATCGCTTCTTCATAGTTCGTAGGTTCATCATGATCTAGTAGCATGACTTCCAGAACAGGATTACCGTACCACTCTGGTGCGGATCTTACTCTGGTTGATCTACGAGGTTCGGTAGTAACTTGTTCTGAAGTTTCATGATCATTATCATTAGCTTCCTCACTAATTGGTGTAGGTGTCACAGAAACCGTTTTCTGTGATGTACTACTTTCCAACAAGGGATCAGGTACAGTTACCTCATCAAGTTCTACTTTCCTCCCACTCACTTCTTTCGAGAGAAACTCCTTCTCTAGAAAGGATCCATTCTTAGCGACAAATGTCTTGCCTTCGGATCTGTGATAGAAGGTGTACCCAACAGTTTCCTTTGGGTATCCTATGAAGACACATTTCTCTGATTTGGGTTTGAGCTTATCAGGTTGAAGTTTTTTCACATAAGCATCGCAGCCCCAAACTTTCAGAAACATCAACTTTGGTTTCTTGCCAAACCACAGTTCATAAGGCGTCGTCTCAACGGATTTTGATGGTGCCCTATTTAACGTGAATGCGGCCGTCTCTAAAGCATAACCCCAAAACGATAGTGGTAAATCTGTAAGAGACATCATAGATCGCACCATATCAAGTAAAGTATGATTACGATGTTCGGACACACCATTACGCTGTGGTGTTCCGGGTGGCGTGAGCTGCGAAACTATTCCGCATTGTTTCAAATGTAGACCAAACTCGTAACTCAAATATTCTCCTCCACGATCAGATCGTAGAAACTTTATTTTCTTGTTACGATGATTTTCAACTTCACTCTGAAATTCTTTGAACTTTTCAAATGTTTCAGACTTATGTTTCATTAAGTAGATATACCCATATCTGCTTAAATCATCTGTCAAGGTGAGAAAATAACGATATCCGCCACGAGCTTCAACATTCATTGGACCACATACATCTGTATGTATGATTTCCAACAAATCTGTTGCTCTCTCCATAGTACCGGAGAACGGTGTTTTAGTCATCTTGCCCATGACGCACGGTTCGCAAGTACCAACTGATTCATAATCAAGTGATTCCAAAAGTCCATCAGTATGGAGTTTCTTCATGCGTTTTATACCGATATGACCTAAACGGCAGTGCCACAAATAAGTTGCACTATCATTATCAACTCTATATCTTTTGGTTTCAACATTATGAATATGTGTATCACTACTATCGAGATTCATCAAAAATAGACCATTCTTCAAGGGTGCATGACCATAAAAGATATTACTCATATAAATAGAACAACCATTATTCTCTGATTTAAATGAATAACTGTCTCGCATTAAACAAGATCCAGATATAATGTTCATGCTTAATGCTGGCACCAAATAACAATTATTTAGGTCTAATACTAATCCCGATGGTAGATGTAGAGGTAGCGTGCCGACCGCGATCACATCGACTTTGGAACCATTTCCCACGCGCATCATCACCTCGTCCTTCGCCAGTGTTCGCTTAATCCGTAGTCCCTGTTTCGAGTTGCAAATATTAGCAATAGAACCAGTATCAAATACCCAGGTGCTACTGCGAGCTCTAGTAAGGTACACATCAATAACATGTATATCACATATACCTTTGTTCACCTTGCCATCCTTCTTATCCGCCAAATACTTCGGGCAGTTCCGCTTCCAGTGACCAGTCTGCTTGCAGTAGAAGCACTCAGTTTCAGGCTTAGGTCCAGATTTGGGTTTCTTCTCTTGAGCATCAACTTGCTTGCTGTTCTTCTTGAAGTTCCCCTTCTTCTTCCCTTTGCCCTTTTTCTTGAAACCAGTGGTCTTGTTGACCATCAACACTTGATGCTCCTTCTTGATTTCTGCCTCTGCAGCTTTCAGCATTGCGAAGAGCTCGGGAATAGTCTTATTCATCCCTTGCATATTATAGTTCATCACGAAGCTCTTGTAGCTAGGTGGCAGTGATTGGAGAATTCTGTCAATGACACAATCATCTGGAAGATTAACTCCCAATTGAATCAAGTGATTATTATACCCAGACATTTTGAGTATATGCTCACTGACAGAACTGTTCTCCTCCATCTTGCAGCTATAGAACTTATTGGAGACTTCATATCTCTCAATCCGGGCATTTGCTTGAAATATTAACTTCAACTCCTGGAACATCTCATATGCTCCATGACGTTCAAAACGTTGTTGAAGTTCCGATTCTAAGCCGTAAAGCATGGCACACTGAACTATCGAGTAGTCATCAGCTTTGCTCTGCCAGACGTTCATAACATCTGGTGTTGCTCCAGCAGTAGGCCTGGCACCCAACGGTGCTTCCAGGACGTAATTCTTCTGTGCAGCAATGAGGATAATCCTCAAGTTACGGACCCAGTCCGTGTAATTGCTACCATCATCTTTCAACTTTGCTTTCTCAAGGAACGCATTAAAATTCAACGGAACAACAGCACGGGCCATCTATCTACAATCAAACATAAACAAGCAAGATACTATCAGGTACTAAGTTCATGATAAATTTAAGTTCAATTAATCATATTACTTAAGAACTCCCACTTAGAAAGACATCCCTCTAATCTTCTAAGTGATTACGTGATCCAAATCAACTAAACCATAACCGATCATCACGTGAAATGGAGTAGTTTTCAATGGTGAACATTGCTATGTTGATCATATCTATTATATGATTCACGCTTGACCTTTCGGTCTCAGTGTTCCGAGGCCATATCTGCATATGCTAGGCTCGTCAAGTTTAACCTGAGTATTCCGCGTGTGCAAAAACTGGCTTGCACCCGTTGTAGATGGGCGTAGAGCTTATCACACCCGATCATCACGTGGTGTCTGGGCACGACAAACTTTGGCAACGGTGCATACTCAGGGAGAACACTTCTTTATAATTAGTGAGAGATCATCTTATAATGCTACCGTCAATCAAAGCAAGATAAGATGCATAAAAGATAAACATCACATGTAATCAATATAAGTGATATGATATGGCCATCATCTTCTTGTACTTGTGATCTCCATCTCCGAAGTACTGTCATGATCACCATCGTCACCGGCATGACACCTTGATCACCATCGTAGCATCGCTGTCGTCTCGCCAATCTTATGCTTCCACGACTATCGCTACCGCTTAGTGATAAAGTAAAGCATTACAGCGCGATTGCATTGCATACAATAAAGCGACAACCATATGGCTCCTGCCACTTGCCGATAACTCGGTTACAAAACATGATCATCTCATACAATAAAATTTAGCATCATGTCTTGACCATATCACATCACAACATGCCCTGCAAAAACAAGTTAGACGTCCTCTACTTTGTTTGTTGCAAGTTTTACGTGGCTGCTACGGGCTTAAGCAAGAATCAATCTTACCTACGTATCAAAACCACAACGATAGTTTGTCAAGTTGGTGTTGTTTTAACCTTCGCAAGGACCGGGCGTAGCCACACTCGGTTCAACTAAAGTTGGAGAAACTGACACCCGCCAGCCACCTGTGTGCAAAGCACGTCGGTAGAACCAGTCTCGTGTAAGCGTACGCGTAATGTCGGTCCGGGCCGCTTCATCCAACAATACCGCCGAACCAAAGGATGACATGCTGGTAAGCAGTATGACTTATATCGCCCACAACACACTTGTGTTCTACTCGTGCATATAACATCAACACATAAAACCTAGGCTCGGATGCCACTGTTGGGGAACGTAGTAATTTCAAAAAAATTCCTACGCACACTCAAGAGCATGGTGATGCATAGCAATGAGAGGGGAGAGTGTTGTCCATGTACCCTCGTAGACCGAAAGCGGAAGCGTTATAACAACGCGGTTGATGTAGTCGTACGTCTTCACGGCCCGACCGATCAAGCACCGAAACTACGGCACCTCCGAGTTCTAGCACACGTTCAGCTCGATGATGATCCCCGGACTCCGATCCAGCAAAGTGTCGGGGAAGAGTTCCGCCAGCACGACGGCGTGGTGACGATCTTGATGTTCTACCGTCGCAGGGCTTCGCCTAAGCACCGCTACAATATTATCGAGGATTATGGTGGAGGGGGGCACCGCACATGGCTAAGAGATCTCAAGGATCAATTGTTGTGTCTAGAGGTGCCCCCTGCCCCCGTATATAAAGGAGCAAGGGGGAGGGGCGGCCGGCCATGATGAGGCACGCCAGGGAGGAGTCCTACTCCTACCGAGAGTAGGACTCCCTCCTTTTCCTTGTCCAAGTAGGAGAGGGGAAGGAAGGGAGAGAGGAGAGGAAGGAAAGGGGGGGTGCCGCCCCTCCCTCCTTGTCCAATTCGGACTAGGGGTGTCGGGTGGTAGGTGCGACATATGCCAACGGGTGGCTTATCATTGTGGGAGCCAGTAAGACGTCGCCGGTGCCTGGAAGCGGGATGAGGCGAAGACATGCACGCCGGCGAATCTTACCCAGCTTCGGGGCTCTCCGTGGAGATAACACCCCTACTACTGCTCTGCGGGGTTTCCGCATGAACACTAGAGGAACAAGTAGCTACATGATGCTCCTTGAGTTGTCTGGCGAGAGGAGGAAGAAGGGCTCAACTCGCTCTCTTCTCCTCCCTATATGGTGTCTAAAACTAGCATGGATCCCCCTTGCATGGGTGTCCCGGGGGGTTTATATAGGCCTACCCCCCGGGGGTACAATGGTAATCCAGCTGGGCATGGGGCCCAGCTGTCTGTGTCTTTACTCGCCGGCTTCTGCGCCGGCTGGTGGGGCCCGCCGGCTGGTGGGTCCCGCCGGCTGCCGGCTCCTGGGTTGACAGGCAGGCCCCACTGTCCAGGGCCTTGTTGGTGGCTGGTTAATGTCGCTCAATCCTGGTGACGAGGGCTTCGCCGAGGTGGGCGTGGCTACAGTGCCGCCGTCCGGCGGGTGATCGCTGTAGCCTCACCGCGTCTTGTCTCCTTAATGGGGCGTCTCCTTCGAGGGAGGTGGCAAGCCGGCTGTGGAGAGCCGGCTCTGTCTTGGACCGACTGGGGGGGGCTTGGTCGCCTTTGGGTGTCTCTCTGCCCGAAGGGGCCCACCGCCCATGGGCTGCCCTGGCAGCCTGTCGTGGATGGCATCAGGGTCAACGTGGCAACAGTGCCGCGCCGGACGGGTCATGGCCACCCATACGGCGCACTGTGCCACGCGTGCTCCGGGATTCGGGGGTGGCAGGCTTTACTGTAGCCACGCCCCGTCACATCGCTGTTATGTGGATGCAGACTTCGAGGGTACGATCTTGACCGCTTTGTGGGAGCCGGCTTCTTGGAGTCGGCCTTCTCGCGGCCGGCTTCTCAGAGCCAGCCCTCCCGCGGCTTTCTTCATGAGGGCTGAAGTCGGGCCGCCTTCCGATAGTCGGCCTGGGAGACAGCCGGCAAGGGGAAGGCGGCCCCATGTCTTGGATTCTTGAGGGTTGGATCGGCTCATAATTTTTTCAGAAGGGCCAGGGGGAGCCGGCTAGGCTACCCGTGGTCATTTACTCCGACAGTAGTCCCCGAAGCTGATCGAGCTTCGAGGCTGACAAAGGGACGAGAAGCTTGGTCAGCTTCCTATCGTGAGGGGCCGGCTTTGCTTGTGCGCGCCGTCTTCGGAGAGCTCCGTTTCTCGTAGGCGGGAACGCGGGTCGGCCTGCGATCTGACCGTGCACCATCCCGCGGGCCACGTGGCAAGGAAATCCTGCCAACGCACGCGCGCGACGGGACGCCGCCGCAGGCCCGGCCCCGCCGCTCCTAGGCCTCGGCCCGAGCGCGGATCTTCTGCGGCCCACGCGGACCGCTCGCCTTCCGGCGGCGGTTTTATTACGCCATCAGGGCGCAATAATCGCAGGACGTGGGGGAGTGGGCGTAGTTGATCCCACGTTCCCCCACACCACGCCTCCTCGGCTCTGCCGCGCGGGTCTATAAGTAGGGGGAGGAGGGGGAGCGGCAGAGGCTCGCACGCTCTCCCTCGCTCCGCCCCTTCTCGCCTTCCTTCTTCTTCCCTTCGCCGCCGCAGCAACCCATTGCCGTGCCGTTCCGCCGTCGGGCCTCTCGGTTCTTTTGGTCCCGCCGTAGCGGGGTCGTGCGTGTCTCCGCCGTCGCATCGTCTTGCTCCTCGCCGCGTCGCTCCCATGGCGTTGTCGAGCTCGTGGGATGGCTCCAACGTCCACGAGGACCACGTCGAGTTCCTCCGCCGGACGCGGCGCCTGCCGGGCGAGAACTTCGTGCGGGTTCGTCAGGCGCCGGCGAGGGAGATCTCGCCGGCGCCGGAGGAGGGCAAGCGGGTGATCTTCCGCTCGCACTGCCTGCGCGGCTTTGGCCTCCCGGCGAGCAAATTCCTTCGAGCTTTCCTTGAATTCTACCACCTCCAGCCGCATCACCTCACGCCCAACGCGGTGATGCTGCTGTCGGCTTTCGTCACCTTGTGCGAGGGCTTTCTTGGGGTTCTTCCCACTCTCGAGCTCTGGGGGGGATTCTTCCAGAGCAAGCTCGGCACCGTCGTTGCGGGCGTGCCCGCCCCCTGCGGAGCCTTCATTGCCATGAGGCGGACGGGCGAGAACGATCCGTTCCCGCCCATCCCGCTGATCCAGTCGGTGAAGCTCTGGCAGAAGTCCTACTTTTACGTGAAGAACGTCGCCCAGCAAGGCGACTACATCAACCTGCCGACTTACGTAGCCGGCCCGCCGGCTAGGAGGCAACCTTCGTGGAGCTACCGGGCCAGGTCATTGTCTCAGGCCGGGAACGCAGCCGTCTCCCGGCTCCGGGTGATGATCCAGTCGGAGGGCCTGACCGGAGCCGAGTTGGTGGCCGCCTTCATGGAGCGCCGAGTACTTCCGCTCCAAGGCCGGCCTCACATGATTTGCCAGATGAGCGGCCGCTTCGACCCGTGCCGGCTGAGCACCAGGGAGATGCCTCATGCAGAGGTGTCTTACATGGTGAACTACATCTCCAACTGCAAGCTCGCCGAGGATTGGCGATACGGCAAGGGGCCGTATTCCCGCGCCAACCCTCCGCCTGCCGTAAGTTTTCTTCTTTTCTTCCTTTTTGTAGCCGGCCTCATGATAGCCGACCTCTGATCAGTTGGTTTGCCCTTAGCAGAATCCTCTTCTTCCGCCGACGGCCGGGGCCACAGGGGTAGAGCGCCAGCTCCTCCCCGACCGCACGGTGGACGACCCTGACGACCCGGACCTGGGAGCGGCCGCCATGGAAGATGCCATCATGGGGGAAGGCGACGAGGCAGGAGGCGCGGGGCTCGGGGCCGGCTTCGAGGACTGGCCGGACGACGACGAGGTCAAAGCCGCCCCGCACTGCCAGCCGGCGCTTGATCATCAAGGCGCGGGCTCGTCTGCCGCGCCGGCTGCCCGTGGCGGCGCGCAGAAGCGCCGGGCCGCGTCGACCTTCTTCGACAGCCGGCCGAAGAAATCCAAGGCTTCCACGGTGGCGACCAAGCGGGATGATGCGGCCGCGAAGGCGGCCCGCTTCCGCAAGGCGGTGAAACAGCCGCAGGCGATCTCGGCGTAAGTCGTCGAACGTCTTGTATATTTTATATATATATTTGTGTTGTCCTTTTCGATTTAAGCCCTTCTAAACCTTTCTTTGCTCGCCGGATAGGGCACCGCTTTCCCTTGAGCGAGGTCCTGGCGGCTCCGTAGTCGGGCCGACTGGAGGGTCCTCAGGCTCCCGTCGCGTGGATCCCTGTGCCGACCTTAGGGAGGCCACGGAGCGGAACGCACGGGAGGCGCGGGAGGAGTGGGAGGCGGCGGAGCGAAGGACCGCCCAGGCGGCGAAGGAGCAGGCCGATGCGGCGGCCAAGGCCTGGGCAGAGGCGGCAGCCGCGGAGACGAAGGCGGAGACCTCGCACAACTAGCCTCCGCTGCTCGTCGTTCCCCTCCGCGCCGTGGCCCCCGACATCCCCGTGCCCCCGTCGGAGGAGGTCGACCAAGACCCGCCAGTGATGGAGAGGAGGGAGGACCACGTGGTCTCTGTGGAAGGGGCGCCGCAGACGGCGCCGACTGGAGCGGGCCAAAGCGGCCAATCAGCCGCGGTGCTAGAGCAGCCGGCCGGGGGTGAGCCGGAGGCAGGAGCCGGCATTGCGCCGGCGCGCAGGGGGGAGGCATGTCACGCCCTCGATGCGGCTATATCTCCCACGTGTCGAAGCACGACTTAGAGGCATAACCGCATTGAAAGCAATGTCACAAGTGAGGTAATCTTCACACAACCCATGTAATACATAAGGGAAAGAGATACATAGTTGGCTTACAATCTCCACTTCACACAAGTACATGAGTAAAACATTACATCATCCAAATACACTCATGGTCCGACTACGGCACCAAAATAAAAGAAGAACCCCAAAAGCGACAAAGGTCCCCGATCGACCCCAACTGGGCTCCACTACTGATCTACTAGAACGGAACAACACAAAGGACAAGATCTTCATCGAGCTCGTCCTGAGCTGGGTTGCGTCATCTGTACGGACTCATCGGCACCTGCAAGCTGGTTTTGGAAGTATCTGTGAGTCACGGGGACTCAGCAATCTCGCACCCTCGCGATCAAGACTATTTAAGCTTATGGGTAAGGTAAAGGTATGAGGTGGAGCTGCAGCAAGAGACTAGCATATATGGTGGCTAACATACGCAAATGAGAGCGAGAAGAGAAAGCAAAGCACGGTCGATAAAAGTATGATCAAGAAGTGATCCTAAAACAACCTACGTCAAGTATAACTCCAACAACCGTGTTCACTTCCCGGACTCCGCCGGAAAGAGACCATCACGGTTACACACATGGTTGATTCATTTTAATTAAGGTCAACTTCAGGTTTTCTACAACCGGACGTTAACAAATTCCCATCTGCCCATAACCGTGGGACGGCTTTCGAAAGTTCAAATCCCTGCAGGGGTGTCCCAACTTAGCCCATCACAAGCTCTCACGGTCAACGAAGGAATAGACCTCCTCCCAAGACATTCCGATCAGACCCGGTATCCCGGTTCTACAAGACATTTCGACAGGGTAAAACTAAACCAGCAACACCACCCAGATGTGCCGACAAATCCCGATAGGAGCTGCACATATCTCGTTCTCAGGGCACACCGGATGAGCAAGACGTCGGGTAAGCCAGCCCAGAGTTGCCCCTGGTAGCCTCGGACATCGCTCAGTTGGACCAACACTCAGAGGAGCACTGGCCCGGGGGGTAAAATAATGATGACCCTCAGGAGCGCGACTCCCAAGGGAAAAGAAAAGGTTAGGTGGCGAATGGTAAAACCAATGTTGGGCATTGCTGGAAGAGCTTTACTTAAGGTGAACTGTCAAGGGGTTCCCATAATTACCCAACCGCGTAAGGAACGCAAAATCCGGGAACATAACACCGATATGACAGAAACTAGGGCGGCAAGAGTGGAACAAAACACCAGGCATAAGGCCGAGCCTTCCACCCTTTACCAAGTATATAGATGCATTAATTAAATAAGACATATAGTGATATCCCAACAAGTAAACATGTTCCAACAAGGAACAACATCTCCATGTTCCAACAGGGAACAAACTTCAATCTTCACCTGAAACTAACAACGCTATAAGAGGGGCTGAGCAAAGCGGTAACATAGCCAAACAACGGTTTGCTAGGACAAGGTGGGTTAGAGGCTTGGTTCAACAATGTGGGAGGCATGATAAGCAAGTGGTAGGTATCGCGGCATAGGCAGAGCAAAAGAGCGAGAAACTAGCAAGCAAAGATAGAAGTGATTTCGAGGGTATGGTCATCTTGCCTGAGATCCTGCAAGGAAGAAGAGCGAGTCCATGAAGAAGACAAATGGACGTAGACGAACGGGTCCTCACAAACGCGACGTTATCGGAACCAACCCGAAGAAGGAACACCAGAAAGAAGCACACAACATAGTAAACAACCAACACATAACATGGCATGATGCGCAAACAGGTATGATGCATGTCCGGTTAAAATATGCATGGCATGGCAAAGTGCAACAAACAACACTACAAGTTAAGTGGAGCACAATATGCAACGGAGTTGTATATTGAAGAAAACACCACATGACTTATTTAGTTCTCTCTCGGTTATGTACCCAACAATATTAAATGTTGTTAAGCATGTCAAGAGGTGAAACATAAAGGGATTATCTATCTAAACAATTTAAATGGGGCCGGATATAGCAAACAACAAATCCGGTAAATCCCCATATGCATTAGTAATTTGATGCAACAACAATTTAAGCCATCTTAATGTTGTTAACATGATGCGGATGACATGCTCAAGTTTTATGCAATTTTAAGAAAAGTTGACAAGAGCATATTAAGAAGCATTTGGTCGCCATGGCGGAACAAAAGGGGTGTCATGACAACTCATTGAGATGTCGGTGCAAGAGAAAATGTGGATGAACGGATCATGCGAGGATGGTGGGGTGATCCCGGATACCGGTTTTCCCATGGGTCGACGGCATGGCAACCGAGGAGGAATGACTAACGTACACGGGCGAAAACAACAACTAAACATGCATCTCATACACACATGCTTTCGTCCACGGGTCATCGTCTCGGCGGTTATACCTTCCAGGTGCATTCTCGGAGTGGTTCAGGTTCGTAGAGGAAGTAGAGGAAGTAGTCGTCCACGGCGACGGTCGTTGTACACGGGCCTTCGGCCACGGAAGTAGTCGTACAACGTTTTCGTAGAGGGACTTGACGAATCCGAGTAACTTGGGTTCAACGGTGGTCGTTCACATCCATAGTCACACAAGGTTCCGTAAATGTTCGGGGTCTCGGCGAGGAACTCGGCGTTTCGGTGCGATGTAGGGGTACAAGTCGAAGGTCGTCGTGGTACTTGGGTCTTGGCGGTTCGTCGTGTAGTCGTACATGCATCGTAGAGGAACTTGGTCTTGCGAAGAGGTACTTGACGGTAGTGGTACTTGACGCGTTCGATGGTCGTTCATGTCACGGTACTTGGCAAAATCCTTGGAGAAGGTGCTTGCCGGTCCGGGTAGGGTGCTTGGGTTCTTGGTGTCTCATCCTTGCTGATCCAAAACACACGCGAGACGGAAGGCCTCTGGTGGGCAGCAGCAAGGCAGGGACGGGAGGATCCGACCCAACGCGACCGGATCTGGCGATCTCCGATGACGAACGTAGTAGGGCGGCGACATGATGCTTGACAGCAAGGACTTGAAGCGAGGAGGAGGCCACGGCAAGAGGTCGGCGATGTGGTGGAGCAAGGTAGGGGCTCCGGTCCACTTCTGTTGTTGACGCCGGCACCATAGATGAGGCAGGGAGACGGCGCGGCGCTCTTGGGGTCCCCTGCCCGCGAGCACATGGGTGCGCGGGGCTGGTCCTCGAGCAGAACGCCGGCGAGGAGGAAAGGCACGAGGGAGATGACTGCAGATCGACGGAACTTGGCGCCTCGATGGAAAGTAACAGCAGCGAGCGGCTCCAGGAGAGGGACTGCTCGGCAAAGGTCATGGAGGCAGGGTCGGCCGGAGCTTCGAGCTCGGCGTCCATGGTAGGACAACGAGGAGGCCGGAGGAGGAGGGCCATGGAGGAGGCGCGGGAGTCTTGCCAGCGAGGAGAAGCAGAGGCTTCAAGGCGGAGGAGGTAGCGGACAGAGGGACCGGGCGTGGGGATGCGTGGCCATGGGGATCGGGCTCCGTCTTCTATGCGTGGTGACGGCCTGAGGGAGGAGACGAGGGAAAGAGGAGGGATCGAGAGCGGGCACTCTGTCCCTGGCGGCGCGAGAGGGACCGGGGGAAGGGAGCGAGATGGTGTAGGGCTAGGGTTAGCGAGGGGAGAGGCTGCGCTGGAAGAAAGGGCCGGCCGGCGGCTGGTTGGGCCTAGGGATGGCTCTAGAGGCCGGCCTGCTGGTCTCTCTCCTCTCTCTCCTATTTCCTTTTCTTTAAAAAAAGAGAGAAATAAAGAGAAAGGAAAAGAGATAAAAGAAGGTTAGAGGAAGAATTTGGGCATGCGAATAATATTCCCGGACTCGCAAAAATGCGCATGTTCCAAGAAAAATGGAGTGGGCATTTTTGAAAGTTTTAAATTCAAACTCATTTGATTTAAAATCAAATGGTTTGAATAGGAAGTGAGGGTTAGGAAGGTTCAAAAATGTTCGGATTTTTGGAGGAGCCCCGGGAAAGAGATGAAAGAAATTATGGACAAAGTTTGGGGACCAAACTTGAAGCGAGAAAAGGCATGTGATTATTTGCAAGTGTGTTATGGGTGATTCCAAAAGAATGGAAATATTTATAATAGCTCCATAAATATTAGGAGGATAATGTTATAAAGAGAAGTCACCCTTCCCTCGATTTAAATGGATCGAAGATCCACACAAATTATTTAGTGGGTTTTAAGACGGGTTGCATATGACATGATGACATGATGCAAGGCACATGATGCAAAGGGGAAAGCAGCAAGCAAACAAAACACCTGACGAAACCCAGAATCCATGGATGGCATCTGAATCTCCGGTCTTGGGGCGTTACAACACTCCACCACTACGAGAGGATCTCGTCCCGAGATCTAGAATGGCACCGGAGGAACAACAGAAGAGAAAGATAAGAGGTAAAACTAAGTTGCTCCTTTGCCAAACGAGTGAAACCAAAGAACCCTAAAAAAAGGTTAAGCCATATCCAGAACAGAATACAACGGAGATGACGAAGCTGAGAACACTCCGTTAGAAAAGAGGAACAAGGAAGAACAACTTCGGGCAGCACTCCGATTGAAAAGAAAAGGAATTGAATAAGAACTTGGTAAGGTGACAGAACTTGAAAAGAGGGCACGACACTCCGGTTAAATGGACAATCATGAAAAAAACATGATCTTTGACAAACGAGATGATGGGTTGAGAAGATCAACATCACAATGCCTCTGGAACAGAAAAAAGAATGGAATGGAATGAACGACGAGAAACAAGATCTTGAGGGAGCATGCTTACAACAAATGGTAGAATGGAGTTGTTGGAAAACCAACAACAAAAAGAATAAGCTTTATATGGTCTTATGGGATACGTCTCAAATCATGAGGTGACCACCTGCCACTCACGGGAAAAGAATAGGATTGATATGAACAAGGAGACGAGAAAACCTATTTCACCGGGAGGATAAATGAAGAACTTGGGTCATTGGTAAGCACCGTAAATAGCAACAATCCTTAGGGAAGGTTTTAGGTGAAATATAACCCAAGGTAACTTCAATGACGAGATTGATGGATTTAAAATATCTCATTCATGACAACATGTGAATCATCAAAAACATGAACTCAAATTATCAAGAATGACATAATACCACCTCAAACGATACGGTTGAAAGAATTGCATTTCAAAATGCCAGATAAAGAATGCTTGAGTTCCTCTGAAAAGAATCTCAATGACCACTTTGAGAAGGGATTAAATCCTCGATGAACCATCATGTAGAACCTCCATGAAGAACTCTGGTGATAAAAGAATGATCCAAAATAATTGACTGATGAAAAGAATAAGATTGAAGCCTCGCAATGATTTAGATAGAGATCTCCGTGATAATATAATTGAAAGAAGGTTGGAACTCCGGGAAAAGATAAGATGAGCAATTGACAACGAGAATTAGTTATTGTGAACAAACTCCGGAGGAACGAATCCATCATTTAGGTGAAGCAAGAATAAGAATTATGTTATGCGTATCCTCCACCAATACAAATTGATGACAACCAAAGGAATTGGCATACTACTTATTCTCATAGAAAGGATTAAGATAGATAATGTGCAAACTTGAAGAGGCCTTCGATGAACCACCGGTAGGATTTGAAAGAACGGAAGTATGATAATGTAAGAAGAGGAATCTTGAACAAACCACCGTAAGAATTGAAAATGAATTAAGAGAAGATAAAGAAACACCGGGAAGAATAGTGAAATGAACAAAGATACTAGAGACAATCTAGATACATAAGAACGAATAGATCACGAGGTGATAAGAGAATACTTAAGTGATGCACCGGTATTGAAGAATGATAACTGACAACTGAGAATGAATAAACCTGAATTGATGGACACCGGATAATCAAACCGAGAAGACTCTTGAATTTCTCCGGATAGGTGAAAAAATTCTCACAATCAAACAATTATGAGAGGATGGCCGAGAATGGGGCAAGATATGGAGGAAAACTCTTCTTCGGTCTTCAAATGATGAGAATGGCAACAAGAAGCACCACCAAGAATTATTGAGGCACACCTGAATGAAGAATGGAAAAGTTGAGCCAACGATGAAAAGAATTTGAAAGAACTTGGAGAAAGGCAATTGACTGATGATAAATCATTCTTACGTCAAACTTCGAAAAGAAGATTTGAGGATAGCTCCGAGAAAATAAGAAGAGTCAGGTAAGATCCTGGGAAAAGACCTGTGGGTTAGGGCCCACTGAAAAGAAACACCGTTGAACGATTTAAGAGAGAAAACACCGGTTGAATTAAATGGCTTGAATGAGATAACAACCTTGAAAGATCTTGAATGAATGCAGAGTGGAAAACACGAATCTTCTGAGATATCTTCAGCACTCCCGAACAAATGAATAGCGAGAAGTGAATGATTAAGAGGTACGCCGGCAAGAGAAGACATTTAAAATACGGAAAAGAATATGATCAACATCGAAAGCTTGAATTGGTTCCACCGGAGAAGAAAATGAGTGAAGAGTGACGAACTTGAATCTCTGTTAGAATCTTCATGAGAATCACCGGATAAGGATATTGATTGAAAAGAATGGAGAGACTTCACATCAGTAAAAAATGGATAGTTGATTAAGAAATTCAAGTCCTCGAAGAAAAAGGGTGGGTGGGCGGGAAAACAAAGGCAACTTGGGGACGGATGAAACAAACACCGTTCAGAAGAAACTGATACTTGATCTTGCGGATGTTGAAATGATCGGATCCACTTGAAGAGAAACACACCGATGAAAAGAAATTGAAATGACAAACTCGATGATCGAGAAGGATTAGTATTCACATAGGAGTATGAGAACACCATTTAGGAAAGGTATGGAATCAACATTTGACATTGAAGCAACTCGAATACCACAACTCAAAACAAAAACAAAGGATTGGCTTGCAGAATAAGCCAGAACAAACATATGATATAGATTTCGTTCGAAGTTTTCGTGGTGGGGCCTACACGGGCTCGATCGTACAGCACCATCATGTACAAGGCAGTGCACATGACATACGAAGCGTCCCCGAGTCGGCATAGCCAAGGACTCTTTAAGACACAACGAGACCACTGTAAAATCGACCGTGAATAGGCGGACCACTAGACGTCGAACCCCAATTTCATATCATACATCTATTGGAAAGATATCCTAAGAGCTACTTGAATTCCCACTTATGAAACTCCCGAACCTTTCCGGTTATGCAATCAGGTGTTGGGGATACAGGGGAAGCATAATATCTCACCCAAAACTAGCAAATCCTACATCCAGTTGTATCCATCCTTCAACACATAACCAAGAAACCTTCGGAAATCATCTACCTCAACCTTCGAAAAGCATCCGTTATACAAGTTATGGCAATACTCCCGAACTCCCGCCCCAGTACTGGGTGGCGTCGAGGTTATCTCACCAACGAACTGCATAAAAGAGATTTTCGATGTCGGCGTACTAAACTCAGGTATTCCAGAACTGCAACGATAAAATTATGACGACAACACCTCGGAGCTCAACTCCCCGGGACACTTCCACAAAACCCCTGACAGGAGGCACCAAGACAATGTTCTCGTCACAAAACCATCGGAACGATTCCAAGATACCCGCGTGATCCTAAAAAATAATTTTTAGTGAAATTTGAGAAGAGAAGAGTCAAAACTCTATGTCAGGATGCCTTACCAGAGCGATGAGGAGACTGGGAAGTAAAAAGAATTCCTAAACTCTCCGATATATAATTCCTAAATGACTCAGAACATTTTTCTAGACACAACTCGGCCGCTAAAAATGATCAAGCAATGGGGCTCCTAAGGTCGGGGAAGGCTCTGATTACCAACTTGTCACGCCCTCGATGCGGCTATATCTCCCACGTGTCGAAGCACGACTTAGAGGCATAACCGCATTGAAAGCAATGTCGCAAGTGAGGTAATCTTCACACAACCCATGTAATACATAAGGGAAAGAGATACATAGTTGGCTTACAATCGCCACTTCACACAAGTACATGAGTAAAACATTACATCATCCAAATACACTCATGGTCCGACTACGGCACCAAAATAAAAGAAGAACCCCAAAAGCGACAAAGGTCCCCGATCGACCCCAGCTGGGCTCCACTACTGATCTACTAGAACGGAACAACACAAAGGACAAGATCTTCACCGAGCTCCTCCTGAGCTGGGTTGCGTCATCTGTACAGACTCATCGGCACCTGCAAGCTGGTTTTGGAAGTATCTGTGAGTCACGGGGACTCAGCAATCTCGCACCCTCGCGATCAAGACTATTGAAGCTTATGGGTAAGGTAAAGGTATGAGGTGGAGCTGCAGCAAGAGACTAGCATATATGGTGGCTAACATATGCAAATGAGAGCGAGAAGAGAAAGCAAAGCACGGTCGATAAAAGTATGATCAAGAAGTGATCCTAAAACAACCTACGTCAAGTATAACTCCAACAACCATGTTCACTTCCCGGACTCCGCCGGAAAGAGACCATCACGGTTACACACGCGGTTGATTCATTTAAATTAAGGCCAACTTCAGGTTTTCTACAACCGGACGTTAACAAATTCCCATCTGCCCATAACCGCGGGCACGGCTTTCGAAAGTTCAAATCCCTGCAGGGGTGTCCCAACTTAGCCCATCACAAGCTCTCACGGTCAACGAAGGAATAAACCTCCTCCCGAGACATTCCGATCAGACCCGGTATCCCGGTTCTACAAGACATTTCGACAGGGTAAAACTAAACCAGCAACACCACCCAGATGTGCCGACAAATCCCGATAGGAGCTGCACATATCTCGTTCTCAGGGCACACCGGATGAGCAAGACGTCGGGTAAGCCAGCCCAGAGTTGCCCCTGGTAGCCTCGGACATCGCTCAGTTGGACCAACACTCAGAGGAGCACTGGCCCGGGGGGGTAAAAGAATGATGACCCTCAGGAGCGCGACTCCCAAGGGAAAAGAAAAGGTTAGGTGGCGAATGGTAAAACCAATGTTGGGCATTGCTGGAAGAGCTTTACTTAAGGCGAACTATCAAGGGGTTCCCATAATTACCCAACCGCGTAAGGAACGCAAAATCCGGGAACATAACACCGATATGACGGAAACTAGGGCGGCAAGAGTGGAACAAAACACCAAGCATAAGGCCGAGCCTTCCACCCTTTACCAAGTATATAGATGCATTAATTAAATAAGACATATAGTGATATCCCAACAAGTAAACATGTTCCAACAAGGAACAACATCTCCATGTTCCAACAGGGAACAAACTTCAATCTTCACCTGCAACTAACAACGCTATAAGAGGGGCTGAGCAAAGCGATAACATAGCCAAACAACGGTTTTCTAGGACAAGGTGGGTTAGAGGCTTGGTTCAACAATGTGGGAGGCATGATAAGCAAGTGGTAGGTATCGCGGCATAGGCAGAGCAAAAGAGCGAGAAACTAGCAAGAAAAGATAGAAGTGATTTCGAGGGTATGGTCATCTTGCCTGAGATCCCGCAAGGAAGAAGAGCAAGTCCATGAAGAAGACAAACGTACGTAGACGAACGGGTCCTCACAAACGCGACATTATCGGAACCAACCCGAAGAAGCAACACCGGAAAGAAGCACACAACATAGTAAACAACCAACACATAACATGGCATGATGCGCAAACAGGTATGATGCATGTCCGATTAAAATATGCATGGCATGGCAAAGTGCAACAAACAACACTACAAGTTAAGTGGAGCACAATATGCAACGGAGTTGTATATTGAAGAAAACACCACATGACTTATTTAGTTCTCTCTCGGTTATGTACCCAACAATATTAAATGTTGTTAAGCATGTCAAGAGGTGAAACATAAAGGGATTATCTATCTAAACAATTTAAATGGGGTCGGATATAGCAAACAACAAATCCGGTAAATCCCCATATGCATTAGTAATTTGATGCAACAACAATTTAAGCCATCTTAATGTTGTTAACATGATGCGGATGACATGCTCAAGTTTTATGCAATTTTAAGAAAAGTTGACAAGAGCATATTAAGAAGCATTTGATCGCCATGGCGGAACAAAAGGGGTGTCACGACAACTCATTGAGATGTCGGTGCAAGAGAAAATGTGGATGAACGGATCATGCGAGGATGGTGGGGTGATCCCGGATACCGGTTTTCCCATGGGTCGACGGCATGGCAACCGAGGAGGAACGACTAATGTACACGGGCGAAAACAACAACTAAACATGCATCTCATACACACATGCTTTCGTGCACGGGTCATCGTCTCGGCGGTTATACCTTCCAGGTGCATTCTCGGAGCGGTTCAGGTTCGTAGAGGAAGTAGAGGAAGTAGTCGTCCACGGCGACGGTCGTTGTACACGGGCCTTCGGCCATGGAAGTAGTCGTATAATGTTTTCGTAGAGGGACTTGACGAATCCGAGTAACTTGGGTTCAACGGTGGTCGTTCACATCCATAGTCACACAAGGTTCCATAAATGTTCGGGGTCTCGGCGAGGAACTCGGCGTTTCGGTGCGATGTAGGGGTACAAGTCGAAGGTCGTCGTGGTACTTGGGTCTTGGCGGTTCATCGTGTAGTCGTACATGCATCGTAGAGGAACTTGGTCTTGCGAAGAGGTACTTGACGGTAGTGGTACTTGACGCGTTCGAGGGTCGTTCATGTCACGGTACTTGGCAAAATCCTTGGAGAAGGTGCTTGCCGGTCCGGGTAGGGTTCTTGGGTTCTTGGTGTCTCATCCTTGCTGATCCAAAACACACGCGAGACGGAAGGCCTCTGGTGGGCAGCAGCAAGGCAGGGACGGGAGGATCCGACCCAACGCGACCGGATCTGGCGATCTCCGGTGACGAACATAGCAGGGCGGCGACATGATGCTTGACAGCAAGGACTTGAAGCGAGGAGGAGGCCACGGCAAGAGGTCGACGACGTGGTGGAGCAAGGTAGGGGCTCCGGTCCACTTCTGTTGTTGACGCCGGCACCGTAGATGAGGCAGGGAGACGACGCGGCGCTCTTGGGGTCCCCTGCCCGCGAGCACATGGGTGCGCGGGGCTGGTCCTCGAGCAGAACGCCGGCGAGGAGGAAAGGCGTGAGGGAGATGACTGCAGATCGACGGAACTTGGCGCCTCGATGGAAAGCAACAACAGCGAGCGGCTCCAGGAGAGGGACTGCTCGGCAAAGGTCATGGAGGCAGGGTCGGCCGGAGCTTCGAGCTCGGCGTCCATGGCAGGACGACGAGGAGGCCGGAGGAGGAGGGCCATGGAGGAGGCGCAGGAGTCTTGCCGGCGAGGAGAAGCAGAGGCTTCAAGGCGGCGGAGGTAGCGGACAGAGGGACCGGGCGTGGGGGTGCGTGGCCATGGGGATCGGGCTCCGTCTTCTGTGCATGGTGACGGCCCGAGGGAGGAGACGAGGGAAAGAGGAGGGATCGAGAGCGGGCGCTCTGTCCCTGGCGGCGCGAGAGGGACCGGGGGAAGGGAGCGAGATGGCGTAGGGCTAGGGTTAGCGAGGGGAGAGGCTGGGCCTTAGTGGCTGCGCTGGAAGAAAGGGCCGGCCGGCGGCTGGTTGGGCCTAGGGATGGCCCTAGAGGCCGGCCTGCTGGTCTCTCTCCTCTCTCTCCTATTTCCTTTTCTTTAAAAAAATAGAGAAATAAAGAGAAAGGAAAAGAGATAAAAGAAGGTTAGAGGAAGAATTTGGGCATGCGAATAATATTCCCGGACTCGCAAAAATGCGCATGTTCCAAGAAAAATGGAGTGGGCATTTTTGAAAGTTTTAAATTCAAACTCATTTGATTTAAAATCAAATGGTTTGAATAGGAAGTGAGGGTTAGGAAGGTTCAAAAATGTTCGGATTTTTTGAGGAGCCCCGGGAAAGCGATGAAAGAAATTATGGACAAAGTTTGGGGACCAAACTTGAAGCGAGAAAAGGCATGTGATTATTTGCAAGTGTGTTATGGGTGATTCCAAAAGAATGGAAATATTTATAATAGCTCCATAAATATTAGGAGGATAATGTTATAAACAGAAGTCACCCTTCCCTCGATTTAAATGGATCGAAGATCCATACAAATTATTTAGTGGGTTTTAGGACGGGTTGCATATGACATGATGACATGATGCAAGGCACATGATGCAAAGGGGAAAGCAGCAAGCAAACAAAACACCTGACGAAACCCAGAATCCATGGATGGCATCTGAATCTCCGGTCTTGGGGCGTTACAAGGCACCTCCGCGCCGAAGCCGCACCGAGCTGCGGG
Source organism: Triticum urartu (assembly GCF_056163025.1). Taxonomy (NCBI): domain Eukaryota; kingdom Viridiplantae; phylum Streptophyta; class Magnoliopsida; order Poales; family Poaceae; genus Triticum; species Triticum urartu. The sequence continues at coordinate 481,298,638 of NC_141875.1, forward strand.
CGCCAGCCAGACGGCGGAGGCCCTGGAGGCGGCCAGCGCCAGCACGTCCGAGTGGACTCCCAGCGGGGGGACGGGCGAGCTGAACGCGGCGGCCCAGGAGGTCCGGAACCGGCTTCAAGCCCAAGCCGCCTCGCTGCAGCGATACACCCAAGAGTTCCTCGCGACGCGGGCCGTCATCCGGGTGAGTCTTCTGGCCTTGGTTGTTTTGCTCTTTTGATTTCTTCCGTGGGGGCGCGTCAGCGCACCCACTGGGTGTAGTCCCCGAGTTCCGAGTCGGCTGCTGCGCAGGCGGCTTGGAACTTACTAGGTCCTGACAACTATCTTATTCTCGCCTCCTGTCTGATCTTCCAGGAGTATCATAACCTCCGCGCTGCTGCCTTCAACTCCCGGGCTCAGGAGCTGGGCCGGAGAACCGAAGACCTGACCAGCAGCCGGAGTGCGTTCTTTGTTTCGTTCATCTCCTGTGGGGGCGCGTCAGCGCACCCACTGGGTGTAGTCCCCGAGATTCGGGCCGACTGCTAAGCAGTCGTGTCGGATCTTCCTTGACGACTTCTTCCTTATTGATTTTTCCTTTGTCTTCATGCTTGCAGGAGCCAATGCCGACTTGAGGGGGCAGCTCAGCGGGGCGCAGGCCGCCCTTCGTGCCAAGAAAGCCGAGTACAACGCCTTGGTCCTGGAGCGTGACCGCCTGGCCAAGAAGTTGGCCGACCAGGAGGAGAGCCACAAGGCGGCCCTGAAGAAGGCGCAGGACAGCGAGGACGCCCTGAAGGCCGAGTTCGAGACTGAAGCGGCGGGCTGGGCTGAGACAAAGCAAGCGCTGAGCGAAGGCTTCGGTCGTATTGAGGATTTGATCGATGGTAAGCCTCCTTCCTCACTCCTTGCTTGCCCCTTGCCCCCTGATTTGTGTTCTGACTGGTGCTGCTTTTTGTTCTCTGTGCAGACTACTTTCCCGGCTACTCCATCTTCGCCACCCAAACCATCGAGGCCCATCGCGAAGCGCGCCGGCAGGCGGGGGCTGAAATCGCGCCGGACGCGAGCTGGACGCTTAAGGAGCAACTCTTGGCGGTCCAAGCCCGGCTGCAGCCGGCTCACCGTATGCTCCGCCGCCTCCAGCGCGCCGGGGCGCAGGTGTTGGCCGCCCTCTAGCCAGGCGAGACGATTCCCCACACCCCGAGTCGGACTGCCGACTGGCTGGAGGTTGCGGTTGGCCGCTTCGAGGCCTGGAAAGCATCGGCAGCCCGGCTTGGAGCTGGGCGGGCGCTGGAGTTCGTCCGAGCCTGGTATCCGGGGCTGAACCTGGACCAGCTACGCACCTGGCGGCTGGAGGCCGACGAGGAGATGGAGGAGGTGCAGCCGGCCATCGCTCAGCGTGCTTCGACGATCGCCGAGTGCACTGACATCAGTGTCTTCGCTCTTGAAATAAATGACGATGGCGTTGCCCAGCCGGAGGAGTGGTTTGGGCTGGACCTGGCAACGGGTGAGGACTCGGCAGAGGAGATCGCCTCCAGCGATGAAGGCGAAGACGATGAAGGAGAGGAAGGCGAAGACGTTGAGCCGGCCGGTGAAGCGGCCAGCCAGCCTCAGCATGACCGTGCCTCCAGCAATGAGGCGCGTGCAAGCGCGCCTTTTGCGGGAGGCGGTGATCATGCTGAGGTTCGCCAGCCGGCCACTCCACCAACCGGCACTGCCGTCTCCACCGACCTGCCCGACTCGCCAGTCGCTCCCCTGACTTAATCTGCCGTCCTTGCTTTTCCTGCTTGTTACCCTTTGAACAATTTTTATTAAACCTGCACAGTTCCACCCACTAGGGGTGTGTTTGAACTATGTTGAATGCTGGCCTTTTGAAGGTCTTTTGTGTAAATATGATTGTGTGCGTGTTTGGTTTCCATTCACGTATGCTTTTTATCCTTAGGCTGTTTCCTTTGCCGCCTTCCCCTTTTGGGGAGGCAAGTACTCGAGCTCTTTTAGATTGAAGTGAGGTGAATGGAAGCCGGCCGGCCGGCTACTCTGGTAGTCGGTCGGTGGTGGGAGAAAAACCGGCTTTTGTTATATTAGTCCATTAGTCCCTAGCCGTTTTTCGTGTGGGCGTCCTTTCCTGCCTTTAACTCTTGCCAGCCGGACAGCCGGTTCTTCGAACTGCGACTTTTGGCAACAGAAGGCTTGGGTGTCGGCACACTACTTGTCTGACCGCGGGTAGGACTTCTAATATAACTCCAGGCGGCCAGTCCCTAGGCCGACTAGTCGAACCCGGTGCCGGACGAAAAAAGTGAATGTAATGACAAGGTCATAAGCATGATATTCTTCATTTACAGATAAAAGATGGCAGTCCCCGAGCTCTACTCGGGGGGCCTATTGTCTCGTACTTAGTAAAAAAGTTAGCGTGATACATACTGCATTTCAACTGTAAAATCTTCGGAGGAGGTTGGCGTTCCATGGTCGTTCCGCCTCCTTGCCGGAATCATCTCTCTTGCGTGCCTTCGGCTTCTGTGCGTCGATTAGGTAGTAGGAGTCGTTGCCTAAAGCTCTGCTGATGACGAAGGGGCCCTCCCAAGGGGCCGAGAGCTTGTGTTGGCCGGCTGTTCGCTGGATCAGCCGGAGCACAAGATCGCCCTCTTGGAAGGATCTTGGCTTGACCTTCCGGTTGTGGTAGCGGCGCAGGCCCTGCTGATAGATGGCGGACCGGCTGAGGGCTAACAGCCGGCCTTCTTCCAGCAGGTCGACGCCGTCTTCTCGTGCTTCCTTGGCCTCCGCCTCCGTGTACATGGTTACCTGAGGCGAGTCGAACTCGATGTCGGTTGGGATGACCGCCTCGGCACCGTACACGAGGAAGAAAGGAGTGAAGCCGGTTGACTTGTTTGGGGTAGTGCGCAGACTCTAGAGGACGGGCGGCAGCTCGTCGAGCCAACAGCCGGCCGAACGTTCCAATGGTACGACCAGTCGGGTCTTGATGCCGGAAAGGATGAGGCCGTTGGCTCGCTCGACCTGGCCGTTTGACTGCGGGTGGGCAACGGACGCTAAGTTCAACCGGATGCCTTGCGTCACGCAGAAATGTGCCAAGGCTCCCTTGGCGAAATTCGTGCCATTGTCGGTGATGATGCTGTGTGGCACGCTGTACCGAGTTGTTATATCTGCGATAAATGTCACTGCAGTCAGCCCATTCAGCTTCTTGATCGGCTTTACCTCAATCCATTTGGTGAATTTGTCCACAGCGACAAGCAGATGTGTCATGCCGCCGCGCGCCGTCTTGAATGGGCCCACCATGTCCAGTCCCCAAACGGCGAAGGGCCAAGTGAGGGGAATGGTCTTGAGTGCCGAAGCCGGCATGTGTTGCTTGGAGCTGAAGAGTTGGCACCCTTTGCAATGTTTAACTAACTCCTTGGCGTCATCCAAAGCAATCGGCCAAAAGAAACCATGGTGGAAAGCTTTGGCGACGAGTGATCTTGAGGCAGCATGGTGGCCGCATTCTCCTTGGTGAATGTCTCTGAGGATTGCAATGCCCTTCTCTTGCTCGACACATCGCTGGAGGACTCTAGTGACACTGCGCTTGACGAGCTCTCTGTTGACGATTGTGTATGCTCCGGCTCGGCGTTGGACTTGTCTTGCCTCTGTTTCATCAGCCGGCAGATCTTGGTTTATTAGGAAGTTGAGGATGGACTGAGCCCATGATGGAGCTGCGACTTCTTCTATTGCCAACACGGCTACTGCGACCAGGGCGGGCGGGTTGGGTGGTGAAATGCTGGAGTCGGCCGCCGCCTGTTGCATTGGTGCAATCTCCGGGCCGACTACCGCAGTCCCCGGATCGGGCGTAACTACGGAAGTCCTCGAGCCGCCTGCTGATGTCCCTGGGCCGACTATCGAAGTCCCCGGGTCACCCGCTTGGTTCTTCGAGCCGGACCCGGTTGCATCGGGGTCAGGCGGCACGAAGATGGAATCGGACTCTGGAGACGGCTTGATAGACGGCTTGAGGAGGTGTTGTAGAGAGACACCGGTTGGTATTGCTTGCCGAGTGGAGCCTATTCGAGCCAGGGCATCAGCTGGCTCGTTGTCGGCTCGCGGTATGTGAAGGAACTCGCATCCTTCAAAGTACCCACTGATCTGCTGAACGAGGAAGCGGTAGCTTGCCATATTTGCGTCCTTGGCATCCCAGTCGCTGGATGATTGCTGGACCACCAAGTCCGAGTCGCCATAACATAGGATCTGGCGAATGCCGAGTTCTTTGGCAAGCCGGAGCCCGTGTATGAGTGCCTCGTACTCGGCCATATTGTTGGAGGCGGCAAAGTGAATTTGCAGCGTGTATCTGAGCTTGTCGCCTTTGGGAGAGGTGAGGATGACGCCGGCTCCCAAGCCGGAGCGCATCTTGGACCCGTCGAAGTGCATGCGCCAATGAGTGGAGTCGGGAGCCGGCGGCAGGTACTGGGTCTCGGCCCAGTCGACGAGGAAGTCAGCCAATGCTTGGGACTTGATGGCGGTGCGTGGCTGGTAGAAGATCATGTAGGGGGCCAGCTCGATGGCCCATTTCGCCACCTGGCCGGATGCATCCCGGCTACCTATGATCTCGGCGAGCGGGGCGGTGCATACGACCGTGATGGGATGCTCTTGGAAGTAGGGCTTCAGCTTCTTGGCGGCGAAGTACACGCCATAGCACATCTTCTGGTAGTGCGGGTAGTTCTGCTTCGAGGTAGACAACACCTCGCTCAAATAGTACACCGGCCTCTGGACCGGCTGGGCTCGGCCTTCTTCTGGGCGCTGGACTACGATGACGGTGCTGACCACCCGGCTGGTTGCAGCAATGTAGAGGAACATGGGCTCTTTCTCAGTCGGCTCCGCTAGGACAGGCGGCGTGGCCAGCGTCTTCTTTAGCTCGTGAAAAGCTTGGTCGGCTTGGTCATTCCACTCGAAGTGATTGGTCTTCTTCATGAGGCGATACAGGGGAAGAGCTTTCTCTCCGAGCCGGCTGATGAAGCGGTTCAGGGAGGCCAAGCATCCGGTAAACTTCTGGACGTCTCGAAGTTTGGTGGGAATCGCCATTCTCTCAATGGCCTTGATCTTTACTGGGTTGCATTCGATGCTGCGTTCGGAGACCAGGAAGCCTAGGAGCTGGCCGGCTGGCACTCCGAACACGCATTTCTCGGGGTTGAGCTTGATTTGGAACCGGCGCAGGTTCTCAAATGTTTCCTTGAGGTCTTCCAGCAAGGTGCGGCGCTTCTCCGTCTTCACCACAATGTCGTCTACGTAGACGTGGGCATTTCTGCCGAGCTGCTTGAGGAGGCACTTCTGCATGCAACACTGAAAAGTGGCATCGGCATTTCTTAAGCCGAATGTCATAGTCAGGTAGTAGAAGGCTCCGAATGGCATGATGAAGGCGGTCTTCAGGTGGTCTGCCGGATCTAACTTTATCTGGTGGTATCCTGAGTAAGCATCCAAGAAACTCAACAGCTCGCATCCGGCCGTGGAGTCTATCACTTGATCAATCCTCGGCAGGGCAAAGGGATCTTTGGGGCAGGCCTTGTTGAGGCTCGTGTAGTCTATGCACATGCGCCACTTGTTCTTCTTCTTTAGCACGAGGACCGGGTTGGCGAGCCACTCTGGAAAGAAAACTTCCATAATGAAGCCGGCTGCCAGAAGCCGGGCTATCTCTTCTCCTACAATCCTTCTTTTCTCCTCCGACAGTCGGCAGAGGGGTTGTTTGACTGGTTTTGCGTCTTCTCGGACATGTAGCTTGTGCTCGGCGAATTCCTTCGGAACACCCAGCATGTCCTTGGGGGACCATGCAAAGATGTCCCGATTCTCACGGAGGAAATCGGCGAGCTCGCCTTCCTATTTGCTGTTTAGGTTTGCCCCGATGACGGTAATCCTCTCTGGGTGCTCGGGGTTAAGAGGTATCTTCTTCGTCTCCTTGGCCGGCTGGAAAGATCCTTGGGCATCATACTCCTGGGGATCGGGGGACAAGGCCGATTGTTTGCCGGCCATGGCCACAACTCGGTCCAACATCTTCTTTTCTTCGGCAATCACAAGGGATTCGGCCAGCCGGCTGCTGGCTGCTGCGCACTCGGAGGACTTCTTGTAATCGCCGGCTATGGTGATGACGCCCTTGGTGCTCGGCATCTTCATCTTGAGGTAAGCATAGTGGGGAACTGCCATGAACCTGGCCAAGGCAGGTCGGCCAAGCAATGCATGGTAGGGGCTCTCCAGGTCCACCACTTCAAACCAGATCGCTTCTCGGCGGAAATGATCCTTGTCCCCAAAGAGTACATCAATCTTGATCTTGCCAATGGAGGCGCAGGACAGGCCGGGTACAATGCCATGGAACACAGTCCGAGTAGGCATGAGTTCCTTGGTCTTGACGTTCAGCTTCTCCAGGGTGTCACGGTACATGATGTTGATGCTGCTCCCGCCGTCTATCAGCACGCGGGAGAAACGGGCGGCGCGTCTATCCATTGCAAGGGTGGCATCCAAAACCAACGCATAAGAGCCGGGAGATGGCATCACCTCTGGGTGGTCGGCCCGGCTCCAGCTGATAGGTTTTTCTGACCAGTGCATGTGCTCGGCGGGGGTGGCAGCGACCATGCTGACTTCCTGGTGCTCTCGATGTTTGCTGCGCCGGTCTTCGGGCTGGCTTGTAAAGATGACATAGGCGGCATGCTCGTCGGGGAACTCATCGTGCACGGCTCTGACTGCAGGCCGAGCGGTCGGCGGCTGCGGAGGCGGAGGCGGCGGACCGGAGGCGGAGGCGGTGCGAGCCCTTCGCCTTTGGAGATTCGGGTGAGCCAGTGGCACTTCCGGGTTGTGTGGTTGGACGGCTTCGCGCCGCTGTGGAACTTGCATGGGGCGTCGAGAGTTTGCTCGTAGGAGAAGGCCGGCTGCCAAGCCGGCTTGCCGCCCCTCTGCTTCTTGGGTGCGGGCCGCCCTTCGGGCTGCTCGTCTTCGACTGTGGCCACCTGCCAACTGGTGGAGGGTGGCACGGGGCCCTTGCGCTTGTGGTCGTTCTGGTGTGGGCGTCGGCCGGAGTCCCCCGCTGGCGTCTTGGGCGCCGGGTTGAGTACTTTCTCAGACGCGTCTACCCAGAGTTCGGTCTTCATTGAGGAGTCGACGGTGGCGTACTTGTCCGCTATGACCAGAAGCTCGTCGAAGGTAGTCGGCTCGTCGCAGAGGAGCTTGTGCTTGAGGAGGGTGCCTTCTCGGCACCCGACAGTGAAGTATTCTATGGCTTGCACCTCGTGCACCCCCTCGCAGGAGTTGCGGAGCTCGGCCCAACGCGTGAGGTAGTCACGAGTGGACTCGGCAGGGCCTTGTACACACAAGGAGAGCTGTCTGGGCTTGGGAACCCGCTTGTAGGTGCTGGTGAAGTTGCGGACGAAGGCTTCTGTGAAGTCTAGCCAGCTGTTGATGTTGTATGGCTTGAGGCTGTTGAGCCAGGTCCGCGCCGTGCCTTGCAGCATGAGGGGCACGTACTTCACGGCAACACGCCTATTGCCGTTTGCTATGCTAACCACCGTGGAGTAGTCGATCAACCAATCTTCCGGCTTCACGGAGCCGTTGTACTTGGGCGTGTCTCTTGGGAGCGAGAACCCTTTGGGTAAAGGCTCGTCGCGAATGCGGGGGCCGAAGCAAGGCGGGCCGACATCATCTTCTTCTTCCAGCGCCAAGGATCGCGCTAGGCGGTCGATCCGATGGTGGGCGTCGTTCTCGCCGACTCCTTCGCGAGGACCTAGTCGGCCGCTGAGAGTCGGATGCACAACAGGCGTTGGGGTGGGATGTCTCTCCCCACGGGGCCGAGGCGGAGGCGGGTCGCCCCGCCGCTCCACGGCCCGGGGATGGCCTTCTGCGTCTCGCTCGATGGAGATTCGGGTTTGGCTTCGGCTGGCAGCCGGCTCTTTCTCGTGCCGCGCGCGGGTTTTACCCGTAGTCGGCGTCTGAGACGTCGGCTTTCCGCGCGGGCGTCGGCTTCGTGCCGCTGCGCGGCCGCATCAATTAGCTGCTGGATGCGTCTGGTCATGTGGGAGAGTTCTTCGGCCCCCAATCCGTCTAGCTCGTCTACGGCCGCCTGGGCGGCGCGCAGGTTCTCGAGTGGAGTGGCGTAGACTGGGCGGTCGACTCCTAGCGTGTCGGCGATGACAGCGCCGCGCTGTCTGACAACGCCGGCCCGGCTTGGCCCGCCTGGGGGCGGCGTGCCAAAGGCGGCGCGGTCGGCTTCGCGCTGGTGGGCCTCAGTGAGGCGTCTCATGGAAGCCAGCTTCCGGCCCTCCGCGAGGAGGGCGAGGCGGCGAGCCTCCAGTGCTTCAGCGTCGGCATCGGCCGGGAGGGGGATGGACAAGTCGTGGACCGCCGCGTGCGGGGCGTCGTGGGTGCTCTCGTCAGAAGTGCCGCCGCGGCCAATGACCATCACCTCGGTGGTGACAGCATCGCAGCCATCGGCCCGGGGAAGCGGGTCGTTGTAGATCGTGACGTCGGTGGGGAAAGTGTCAAGTGAGGCCGTGTCGGAGTCGACAGGCATCGGATCGGTGGAGCCAACAGACTCCAAGTCCATAGCAGGCTCGCCGGAGACGTGGAGCTGGCCGAGGAGGTTGACGAGGTGGTCGGTGCCCGCGTCAGAGGCGAGCTCGTCAGAGATGAGGGTCTTGTCAAGGAGATCGGCGAGGCCGCTCGCTGCGCAGACGTTGGTGACGCCTTGCAGCGCGTCGTGGCAAGCGCCATCGGGCGTGCCGGGCTGGCTACGCTCGCTGGGGAGGAAGAGGGTTCCCGTCCAGAACAGGTCTCCGGACGACGGTGCACCTGGCCCCACGGTGGGCGCCAAATGTCGGGTGGTAGGTGCGACATATGCCAACGGGTGGCTTATCATTGTGGGAGCCAGTAAGACGTCGCCGGTGCCTGGAAGCGGGATGAGGCGAAGACATGCACGCCGGTGAATCTTACCCAGCTTCGGGGCTCTTCGTGGAGATAACACCCCTACTGCTGCTCTGTGGGGTCTCCGCATGATCACTAGAGGAACAAGTAGCTACACGATGCTAGCCGTCTGGCGAGAGGAGGAAGAAGGGCTCGGCTCTCTCTCTTCTCCTCCCTATATGGTGTCTAAAACTAGCATGGATCCCCCTTGCATGGGTGTCCCGGGGGGTTTATATAGGCCTACCCCCCGGGGGTACAATGGTAATCCGGCTGGGCGTGGGGCCCAGCCGTCTGTGTCTTTACTCGCCGGCTTCTGCGCCGGCTGCTGGGGCCCGCCGGCTGGTGGGTCCTGCCGGCTGCCGGCTCCTGGGTCGACAGGCAGGCCCCACTGTCCAGGGCCTTGTCGGTGGCTGGTTACTGTCGCTCAATCCTGGTGATGAGGGCTTCGCCGAGGTGGGCGTGGCTACAGTGCCGCCGTCCGGCGGGTGATCGTTGTAGCCTCACCGCGTCTTGTCTCCTTAATGGGGCGTCTCCTTCGAGGGAGGTGGCAAGCCGGCTGTGGAGAGCCGGCTCTGTCTTGGACCGACTGGGGGGGCTTGGCCGCCTTCGGGTGTCTCTCTGCCCGAAGGGGCCCACCGCCCGTGGGCCGCCCTGGCAGCCTGTCGTGGATGACATCAGGGTCAACGTGGCAACAGTGCCGCGCCAGACGGGTCATGGCCACCCGTACGGCGCACTATGCCAGGCGTGCTCCTGGATTCTGGGGTGGCAGGCTTTACTGTAGCCACGCCCCATCACATCGCCGTTATGTGGATGCAGACTTCGAGGGTACGATCTTGACCGCTTTGTGGGAGCCGGCTTCTTGGAGTCGGCCTTCTCGCGGCTGGCTTCTCGGAGCCGGCCCTCCCGCGGCTTTCTTCATGAGGGCTGAAGTCGGGCCGCCTTCCGATAGTCGGCCTGGGAGACAGCCGGCAAGGGGAGGGCGGCCCCACGTCTTGGATTCTTGAGGGCCGGATCGGCTCATAATGTTTTCAGAAGGGCCAGGGGGAGCCGGCTAGGTTACCCGTGGTCATTTACTCCGACAAGGGGGAGAGGGGGCGCGCGGCCTGCCCTGGCCGCCCCTCCTCTTCTCCACTTTAGGCCCATGAGGCCCATTAACCCCCCGGGGGGTTCCGGTAACCCCCCGGTACTCCGGTTTTATCCGAAACTTCCCCGGAACACTTCCGGTGTCGGAATATAGTCGTCCAATATATCAATCTTTATGTCTCGACCATTTCGAGACTCCTCGTTATGTCCGTGATCACATCCGGGACCTTGAACTAACTTCGGTACATCAAAACTAATAAACTCATAATATAACTGTCACCGAAACCTTAAGCGTGCGGACCCTACGGGTTCGAGAACAATGTAGACATGACCGAGACACGTCTCCGGTCAATAACCAATAGCGGAACCTGGATGCTCATATTGGCTCCCACATATTCTACGAAGATCTTTTATCGGTCAGACCGCATAACAACATACGTTGTTCCCTTTGTCATCGGTATGTTACTTGCCCGAGATTCGATCGTCGGTATCTCAATACCTAGTTCAATCTCGTTGCCGGCAAGTCTCTTTACTCGTTCTATAATACATCATCTCGCAACTAACTCATTAGTTGCATTGCTTGCAAGGCTTAGGTGATGTGCATTACCGAGAGGGCCCAGAGATACCTCTCCGACAATCGGAGTGACAAATCCTAATCTCGAAATACGCCAACCCAACATGTACCTTTGGAGACACCTGTAGAGCACCTTTATAATCACCCAGTTACGTTGTGACGTTTGGTAGCACACAAAGTGTTCCTCCGGCAATTGGGAGTTGCATAATCTCATAGTCAATCAATTGGGAGTTCCTCCGGCAATTGGTAGAACATGTATAAGTTATGAAGAAAGCAATAGCAACATACTAAACGATCGGGTGCTAAGCTAATGGAATGGGTCATGTCAATCACATCATTCTCCTAATAATGTGATCCCGTTAATCAAATGACAACACATGTCTATGGTTAGGAAACATAACCATCTTTGATTAATGAGCTAGTCAAGTAGAGGCATACTAGTGACGTTTAGTTTGTCTATGTATTCACACAAGTATTATGTTTCCGGATAATACAATTCTAGCATGAATAATAAACATTTATCATGATATAAGGAAATAAAATAATAACATTATTATTGCCTCTAGGGCATATTTCCTTCAGAACCAAGAAACATGATGCAAGGATGCAATGGTTTGAGCTCTCTACTAACGATACGATCAAGCCACCAACTTTAGAGCCCCCCTTGATAGTACGGCAAACGACCCTATAACCCGGTCTCCCAACTACCACCACGAGACCGGTAAAATAGAAAGCCTATCAAGGGCAAAACTTTGCCTTGCACATGGTCCAGTTGAGCTAGATGATGACGATCTTGACTCCCTCAAGTTGGACCACCTTTCTTGATTGCGTTGGCTCGATGAAGACTAGATGATTGCTCCCCCGTACTCCACTATGGATGAGCCACTCTTCGGCACATCTTCACAAGTCCATTGTCACCATAATGGACGACAAGCTTCAAGCATCTGATCTCTTCGTGATGCTTCACTTGAATTTGCACACCGCAACCTAACCCCACAAAGAACTCTCACGAAGACCATGGGTTAGTACGCAAAGCGTAATGAACAATGCTTACCATACCATGGGATCACTTGATCCCTCTGTACATCTTGTACGCTTTGTGTGTTGATCAACTTGATTCACTCTTGACTTAGTCTTGATCAACCTTGATTCTTTCCAACTCTCTTCATTTGGATGATGTCTTGAAGGTAAACATGAATGATCAAACAATCTTCTTCTTCAAGACATGCTTGCAATAAGCTCAACTCTCAAATGACCAATCTTTGGATAATTCCTTGAATAGCACCTTGGTCGACACAAACTCTCATTGAAACCAACACATGTACTCCAAGAAAAGCCTATGGACAAAACCTTCAAATATAACTCAAGGCAACCATTAGTCCATAGAGATTGTCATCAATTACCAAAACCAAACATGGGGGCACCGCATGTTCTTTCACCAGTTGTCTCAACAGCCCGACAAGCTGTGTTGGAAACTAACTAAGAATGGAGAGGTTTTGGTTAAATCCATGTACTTGGATGTTATCAACTCTAGCGCGATTCCTCGATCGAAACATGTTTGGAAAGTCAAAGTTCCTTTGAAAATCAAAGTGTTTATGTGGTTTGTATATAAACAAGTTATCTTAACCAAGGACAATTTGGCAAAACGCAATTGGACAGGTTCTACGAGATGTAGCTTTTGTGACCAACATGAATCAATCAAACACCTCTTTCTTGATTGCCCTCTGGCAAAAATTATGTGGCGGACGGTTCACATAGCATTTAACATTACTCCTCTGAATTCCATCACCATGTTATTTGGGGCGTGACTTGATGGGATAGATTTTTTCACGGAGAGACACATTCTTGTAGGAGTTTGTGCTTTGTTATGGGCAATCTGGAATTGCAGAAATGATTTGGTCTTTAACAGAATAACAAATATTCATTTTTGCAGGTTATCTTCAGAGCCACTGCGTTGATCCGTATGTGGTCGCTACTCACTCCGACGGAGGCCAGGGAGCGTTTGGTTACTGGATCTACCCGATGGGAGATGGTAACACGAGATATTTTCAACCGGTTTGGATGACGGTCATGTAATAGGATAGTCATTTAGTGTTCCAATCCTTTTATGCCAGCCGGTTGTGGCTTTTCTACTTTTGTTTTGCTCTCCGCGAGCCTTCTTTTCGTTTTTGTTCGAGACCTGGAGACTTGTCTTGGACCTTTTGTTTATTAATAATTATGGCCGTATGCATCGTTCTGATGCAGAGGCTGGGGCGAACCCCCCTTTTCGAAAAAATCAACTTACTATTCATAAGTTATCCGTAGAACAAAGTAATATTTTTCAAGCCAAAGGAGGTTCGCATTATCTGATACAACAATGAATTACACAAACATATTGGTTGGATTATTGGCGTGCTAACACTCTTCTATGACCGGAAGAGACAAAATAATGTACATTGGTGATACTAAAACGTAGATAAAAATATAAATGTTTTCACAAAATAATATACTACTCCATCCTTCCCAATATGAAGCATGCTTGAATATCCGTTCTCTAATGTACAACCTTTACTTATACTATGGCTAACCTAGTAAAAGGTAAATGAACACAAGAGTATTTTGATACAATGAAATTCTTGTATGACCTATCCATATACTCTCATGCATATGAGATGTCAAAGTTTTAAAATGATGATCACACACATAATAATGTGCCTTATATTTTAGGAAGGGACCGAGTGTGCCATACTAATTAAGCAATTCCACAATCACCTCTCCAGCAGACGAAGCCGACAGAGAGAAGAGGAGGCGGCGGAAAGGGCAAGGAACACATGAGCATGAGAGAGAGAGAGAGAGAGAGAATAAGAAGCATTGAAGTTGTTATTGGTTCTAAATGCAATGTTTAATCATGTGAAAAAGAGAACAAATCGTTCCAGAGATTGCTCAAGTAATGAAGTATTCATATGAGGGCATTTTCCTTAGAGACACTATGCTTTACAGAAATGGAGCGCTACGAGAGCTCATGGCAACGTCCACGTGGTGGGACCCACCCAAGGTGTGGGCTGTAGGACAACCCCCCAAACGATGGTCTCATGTGCTCAAAGTCCGGGTGCGGCTTGTCGGTTTGTTGTGTGTTTGTTGTCTTCGAGATGCACCGCTCTGATACAAGGCACCCGTACTGCCCCAGATCCAGCTCTTCCACATCGCACCCCCGCACACGCAAGAAGGCACCCACGCCGCCATAGGGCCACCACTGCGCCACCCATCCCCTTTCTCTCCCGACGTCTCTCGCGGCGAGGCAATGGAACAATGCGTTGGGCCTGAAAGAGCAGGCAGTGCGAGACGCCGCCAAGGCCCTCAACGTGCATCGCGTCGCGGCGACGCTGGTTGTCCCCAAATCCGTCACGGTTCGACTACAATCCACCTCTCCCCCTCTCCCTCGGGCTAATTTCAAAAGGTAGATCTGAACTCCAAGCAAAATCATGAGCTTTCCTCGAAATTGTTTTTGTTGGTCATACATGGTATGGATTTGTGGCGAGTTTATGGAATTTCTAGATGTTGCCAAAGGAGTTAATCTTCTATGTCCTCGGGAAGAAGTCGTAGAATTCATCGGTATTTTATCTTTTGGTATAATTTTCAATCTAAAAAGTGTGCGTGCTTGATTGCTCGAGTACCATTAATTTGCTATGTCCCATGGTGCTTGTGGATTTACAATTCATTTAAAGTTAGAGGATTACTCCATATGCTAACCAAACAAAATTTTCGATGTCTCGGTGACTGTTCACACCTTGGTCAATCAGATTGTTCGCTTATGGAGCTTTCTTATTGTTTAGTAATATAAAATTATACATCTTTACCAAAATAACACACCTCGTCCTGTTCATACTTAATCAATGCTATAACCCACATTGTGCTTTTTCATGCGTTCTACTATCTCCCAAGGACAAATGGCACAAATCCATGAAAATAGTCTCTTTCAGGTGGGCCCATTCTATTTCAGACTTCCTGATTCTTTCCTGCTTCAATCTTGTATAATGTAGTTGCAATTTTTCCATCTCAGAATACCTAACCAAATACTCAAAATATTCAGAACAAACAACTGGGACAACAACAACGTGTCCTCAACCTAGGTATAAAAAATAATCACAGAGAGGACAAGAAGGCGAAAAAATAATTTCAGCATGTCATCCTATAGAAGGCCTAATCAAACACCGAGAATACTTTCAAAACAACAACTACAAGAAGAGCAGCGTCTCCTCAACCTAGTCTTCTCCTAGCCTCCTAGGTAGAAAAATAACCACACAGAGGACAAGAAGAGGGGAAATAAAAATAAATAAGTTCAGCACGGCGAGCGAAAGAGACCCCCGCAGAAGCCAACGCGACGCCAAATCCATTCCTCTTCCCTCTCCACAGGCTGAGACGAAGCCAACCGAAGCGAGCACGAACACCCTAGGCGCGCGCGCTCAGAGCCGTGGCGGAGTCGTCGGGCTCGCCGTAGGCAGCGGATGGCGACGCCCACGCCCATGGCAGGCGAGGGGACGCTCGCCGCGGTGATGCCGCTGTCGCCGCCCCCGCCACCGGCGGCGGAGGCGGCCGCGGGGTCGGCGGCCGAGGCGCCGATGCTGATATTCCTCTACTTCCACAAGGCGATCCGCGCCGAGCTCGAGGGCCTGCACGGCGCCGCCGTGCGCCTCGCCACGGAGCGCGCCGGCGACGTGGGGGCACTGGCCGAGCGCTGCCGCTTCTTCGTCAACATCTACAAGCACCACTGCGACGCCGAGGACGCGGTACGGCCGCTGCCCCTCTGCAGAGCTCCGTTTTGTTTGAGGCATTTCGTTTTCCTCCGTTTTACCCCCCTGTAGCTGGTGTGAATTTGGGTATGGGCTATGGAGATGCGTGGGCGCGTACGAATATTGGTGCTGTTTTGGGTTTAGGGTTGGGGAATTGTTCCCTTCGGTCTGAAGGAGCTGGGCGGGATTGGGATTGAATCGTTCGACCACTGTTAGGATCTGAATCCGGTGGACTCCATACCATGATGTTGAATCTTCTTCGGGTAGCTTTTGATGCAGCAGTGGACAGTATAAGGTTGTTTGGCTGAATCAGCCTATGCTCACATGAATAATTTGTCGCACTTTTTGCCCTTCTGGCTTCTGATGTTGACATAAGGAGATGATGCCCAAATTGTATAAGCCATGATACAAAAGCCTCCGTTCAATTGAAACCACAATGGTAATTTTGATATTGACATCATCATGTGAGGCCTTCTCTTTCTTGCTTCCATGGTGATGTTTTCTCACTTTCATTAGAGCACAACGGAACTTTTACGGATCGAGTCGGATAGAGCTTTCTTAGTTTCAACCTGTTAGAGTCAGGGGCTAATGGAGGTCAGGTCCTTCCTAGACTTTTTTGCTTAAATCTTGTTACCCTGCAGAATGATAATAGATCATCAGTATTCTTTAGTGGCAGAGAGTCTAACTGACAAGTAAATGCACCTTGATGTCCTATTTTCCCTCGAATGCCGCAAAAATAGAAGTTCTGTTTTGAAGCACAAAAACGTTAGTGCTGTTGTAAACTTCTTTTACCTTGACCATTTTCTTCATGGGAAGAGCTGTCATAGTTGCTTGTTCAAATCTGTTTTGGCAATCTATCTTTCTAATGCTTTATTGTTTATGCTTTGCTTTTTAGAAATATTGTGCAGTTTAGTTATGAGTTCATCATATCATATTTTTTGTACTAAAAACATGCTCATACTTTTTGGTTTGACAATTGCAGGTTATCTTTCCAGCACTTGATATACGAGTCAAGAATGTCGCTGGAACGTATTCTCTAGAGCATAAAGGCGAAAATGACCTCTTTACCCAGCTTCTTGCTTTATTACAACTCGATATTCAAAATGACGATGCTCTTCGGAGGGAACTTGCATCCTGCACAGGAGCCATACAAACGTGCCTCACCCAGCATATGTCCAAGGAAGAAGAACAGGTCAGTGCCATATTTCCTTTTTAAACGGCCTCTTATCATATTAAGCAGTTCATATCCAACTAGATAAGGAAAACAGTATGCTGCTCAGTATCTTATGTTTGAACCAATTTTGTTCTAGGGCAAGTGCATTCTATGACAGTGTCACCATTCAAAAGTTGTTCTTAATGCCTGTTTGTGCTCTTATTAGGCATTTTATGAAGGTGCTCATTTGTTGTAATCGTGTCGAGAAGTCCTTAGCAAAATCATCTTATTACTAGGCTGTCCAACTTTCTTGCCCCTTTTTACAACATTTGAATGCTCACGATCTCCTTTATGACGGTGCTAACGGTTATAGGATGGCAAATCAAGCTGGCAAGCTTTTACTTTTAAGTATTTTGAGTGATTCTATGATATACTTTCCTGTTATTACCTTGATGTCAGTAAGGATAGGTGCAAACAGAGAAGTGATGGTAGTGGGACATATGTGGTCTTCTAGTTGCTACTCTACCGTCATTGTTTTCTCAAGTTATCACCAAGGGTTCGTATGCCAGTTTCTGTATTCTGATTAAAGGGTCACACAGCTCTCGGTGTCATGCAGGCATCTTGGACTGTATTACTCTTATTCTGCATTTTTGAAATCCCGGACTGCATGTTCTGATCAGAAGTGTTTACCTTATATGTGGATCCCATTTAAATAAGCTACATCAACCTGTGCACCTACACGGGCTGCATATAAACAATACTTTATACATCTTAACGTAAAGGGGATTCTCTAAGGATATTTGATGCATTTTTCTATCTGATTACACTTTTACACATATCCCTTTGCCATGCTCTGATTGCCTTTTTTCTACTACAACTCTTAATTCGTCAAGTGAATATTCCTCATCTTGTGATATGAAATCCGGCTGTTGTAAATTAATGGCAAGCCTCTGACTAGTAAATCTTTCATACTCCCCCCTCCCACAATTTAAGACGGTTTTTGCAAGCTAACATAGCTTGCAAAAACGTCTTATATTATGAGAGGAGGGAGTAATACATAATGATTTTGATTTTATTATATTACTTCCTGAAATAAATGGCAGTTGTAAATTCAATTACATTTTAAATTTGATCCTACCGTTATGATTGGCATCAATTACTCATTTTGTCTTTCATGATCACATGTATGCTTTAATGTTTGATATTTTTGGAATTATTCTTAATTAGGAGCCCTTGTTCTTTTCGTGATGAAACTAGGAGTATCTTGTATATACATCTATCTCTAAATTGGGATTTTCACTTTATTTTGAATTTTGATCTGCACTGTAGGGTACATATATACAATTATTTACCCATCTCTCTCTTCTGTCTCAGTTTTTTAGGTGCATATACATCTAACTTTAAAGCCAAAATCCATGTGTGTCCCACAGCACAAACATATGCTTTTCCCCCTGATATTTCCAAAAATGTCATATGAAACCTAGTGCAAAGTGTAATATTATTATGCAGGGGCCTGCTGCAAGGTGACACAAGTGGCAATCTACCTGGTGTGAAGTGCAATTTACTCTAATTCTGATGATGTTGGGCAATGTGTGGTGGCTTGAAGGGAGCCTCCATTTAGTAAATATAAAATTGTGTGTCTGTTCTTGTATCCCTTGCTGTTGCACTCTAAAGAGGCTGCCCAACATCGATCAGAAGCTTTGACTAATTGTTTGTTTGAGTAATATAATCCAGATAAACAAGTGGGACAGCTGGGTTGCAATATTAACTTGCATGAACTAGATCTTTGGGAGTTCAGAAAATGTGGCAATTTTTTTCTTCGGATTATGCTCTTTGCATGGTCATGTATCTTTTGTGGTGTCTGCATCCTAAAATCATATCTAGATGATGTGATTACTCAAGATATTTGGTGTTGGTGACTGATCGTATTTCATACCTATTGGTGGCTGATCATCTGATTTTCTAGGTCTTCCCATTGCTTACCAAGAAATTTTCATACGAAGAGCAGTCAGATTTAGTATGGCAGTTCTTATGCAACATTCCTGTAAATATGCTGGCAGAGTTCCTTCCGTGGCTCTCAGCTTCTGTTTCATCTGACGAGCATCAGGATATTCGTAACTGTTTATGTAAAATAGTTCCTGAAGAGAAACTTCTTAAACAGGTCTCACAATTGCGCCTCTTTACTGTTTCTGGCAATAACTTGCTTGTTGTCCTGTTAAATTTGAGTTTTAAAATTTGTGAAGGTTGTATTCACTTGGATCGAAGGGAAAGCAACAAGAGAAGTGGCACAGAGTGTTGTCATTGATAATTTGGAAAGAAGTCATTGTTGCAAGGATGCTTCCTTTGTTAATCAAGCGGAGAAACTTATTTATCCACTTGAACAGTCTAAAGTTGGGCATATAAAGTATACAGAATCTAATGATTGTCAGGCTGACAGGCACCCCATAGATGAGATTTTATATTGGCATAATGCTATCCGTAAAGAATTAAATGATATAGCAGAGGAGACAAGAAGGATGCAGCAGTCTGGAGATTTTGCTGATATATCAGCCTTCAATGCGAGACTTCAGTTTATTGCAGATGTGTGCATCTTCCACAGGTATTTAGTTTTAATCTTCAATTATTCACACTTTAATTTAAGATTTTATTGTGCAACTATGTATATACACTCCTTTTTAATGCTGCTTTTCTATGTAAGTTGACATTGAGTATACCATTTGTTTGTTATTAATAATATAATTGGCACTCCCATTCATCATTTGTAGTGTTACACTGTTTGCCTTGCTTAACATACCCTGCCTGCTGCTTGGGTAGTTATGTGGCTTATGCACTATTTTTGACATCGTGGTGCACTGGTGGCTTTTGCACTTTTGCTACACACGAGTTTGATTTTTTTATCCTAGTATGGTACAGGTGATTACATACACTTGAGCAAGCAGTATCACAAACGTGCTAATTCTCCTAAATTTAGGAACTGTTTAACTGAGAATAGTTCTGCACATATGTATTATTGTTTTGTTGTACATAAAGGTATATTTTTCTGTGCATGTATTGGTGTCATGCTAGTCACACCTTGTTGTGTACTAGAACTTGTTTTCTCCTGGTTCGTTTTTGACACTTTTCACCGGTAAAACAGAACGTTCTGAAAGTAGACTATGTACCTTCTTTAATTTCACCTGTTGCATTTTTTATTATTATCTACAGTATCGCCGAGGATCAGGTTGTATTTCCTGCAGTCAATAGTGAGCTGTCCTTCGTGCTGGAGCATGCTGAAGAAGAGCGTCGATTTAACAATTTTAGATGCTTAATTCAGCAAATCCAAATGGCAGGAGCAAAATCAACTGCAGCAGAGTTTTACTCTGAATTGTGTTCACATGCTGATCAGATAATGGAGGCAATTGAGAAACACTTCTGTAACGAAGAAACCAAGGTTAGTACTTCGTAGTGATGTTTCTGTGCCACTGGAATTATTGCTTTGTCTGTCAGAATGTCATCTTTGGTTTAATTTACCTAGGTGCTTCCCCAAGCTAGGGTTCTTTTCTCTCCTGAGAAGCAAAGGGAACTTCTATATAGAAGTCTTTGTGTCATGCCATTGAAGCTATTGGAACGTGTTCTACCATGGTTGGTGTCAAAACTGAGCGATGAGGAGGCATCTTCTTTTCTTCAGAATATGCGCTTGGCAGGTCATCTCTTTACTCTGATTATTTTAAGTTATTTTCTTTATACATTATACTTAGCTTTGAAGTTTTCATTGGGAATTCAATGTTTGCTGAAAGATTCATGTGAAACAGCACCATCATCTGACACCGCATTGGTCACTCTTTTCTCTGGTTGGGCATGCAAGGCTCGCTCAGAGGATAAATCCAATTCTGGAGAATATATATGCTTAACATCAGGGGCAGCAAGATGCCTGTTGGATGATGTAGAAGAGCTGAAAAAGTGTCAATCATTCTGCCCATGTGCTTCACGTATCAGTGCAGATGTTGCTCTTCATCTGGAAAATGAAAATGGTTCTAGGCCAGGCAAGCGAGGAAATGATGCAGAATCTGTTCCTGGTACTAATGGAAGTCACTGCTCTCAAATTACTGACACTGTAGCAAGTCCATGTAGCAAAAAACCTTGTTGTATTCCTGGGTTGAGAGTAGACACGAGCAATCTTGGCATCGGTTCACTGGCTTCTGCAAAGTCCTTTCTCTCCCTGTCATACAATTCTTCTGCGCCCTCATTATATTCAAGCCTTTTTTCATGGGACACAGATACAGCATTGTCTTGTTCCGATGGCATCTCAAGACCAATTGATACCATATTCAAATTTCACAAGGCGATTCGCAAGGATTTGGAGTACTTAGATGTTGAATCTGGAAAGCTCATCGATGGTGATGAATCTTGCCTTCGCCAGTTCATTGGAAGATTTCGTTTATTGTGGGGTCTTTATAGGGCGCACAGCAACGCTGAGGATGAAATCGTGTTTCCTGCTTTAGAATCAAGAGAGCCATTGCACAATGTGAGCCATTCATACACTCTTGACCACAAGCAGGAAGAGCAATTGTTTGAAGATATATCTAATGTTCTCTGTGAGCTTTCACAGCTACATGAGAGCCTGAACCAGCCACATACTGAAGCGAATGAAGCAGAGAAACACTATTTGAATTCATGTAATGTGATTGATTCGACTAGAAAGTACAATGAGCTTGCTACGAAGCTTCAAGGAATGTGCAAGTCTATCCGGGTTGCCTTGTCTAATCATGTCCACAGAGAAGAACTTGAGCTGTGGCCATTGTTTGATAAACATTTTTCGGTGGAGGAACAGGATAAGCTTGTAGGTCGTATAATTGGTACAACAGGTGCTGAGGTTCTCCAATCAATGCTACCTTGGGTTACATCAGCGCTTAATCAAGAAGAACAGAACAAGATGCTGGATACATGGAAGCAAGCAACTAAGAATACAATGTTTGGTGAGTGGCTAAATGAGTGGTGGAAGGGAGTTCCAACACCATCTGATTCTTCGTCAGAGGCATCCCCCATTCCGGAAGGTTTGTGCTGTTGGTCTCTTATGGCTTTGCCCTCTATTATTAACAATGTTTTCAACTGCATTGCGCCCCACGTGTTAATACCATGTTTGTTAGTCTAATCTACGGTCAAAATTTGGCACAAAATAGGAAGGTGACCAATAAACCCAGACAGAGGTAGTAGTTGAAAAAACTGCAGTATTATCAGAATATTTAGAAAATAGTTTGTTGCCTTCCTGGTGTTATTCTAATACAAAATGACACACATTTGATGCATGTTTGACCCTTTTTCCCGGTATCTGATGCTTGTTTAGTTCGGAACTAGTTCTACGTTGGGTTCCTTTCTTTCCAATGATTCTTTCTTTGATAACTATAATTTGCCATTTACAGACAGTCATTCACAAGACAAGCTTGACCAGAATGACCAGATGTTCAAGCCTGGCTGGAAGGACATATTTCGAATGAACCAGAGTGAACTTGAGGCAGAGGTTCGAAAGGTTTCACGGGATCCAACACTTGATCCAAGGCGAAAGGCCTATCTAATCCAAAATCTCATGACCAGGTTTGTCGTCTTGATATTTCAGTGAACAAATTGTTAAGAAATATATTAATAGAATTTTATTGACACATGTGTACCTTAGCCGCTGGATAGCTGCTCAGCAAAAGCTACCGGATCCAAGATCAGAAGAGTGTAGTGAAGGTGCCGGTATACCTGGATGTTGTGCTTCTTATCGTGACCAGGAGAAGCAAATATTCGGTTGTGAGCACTACAAACGGAACTGTAAGCTTGTTGCCGCTTGCTGTAACAAGCTGTTTACATGCAGATTCTGCCATGATAAAGTTAGCGACCATACAATGGAAAGGTGAATTCTGTATTATGCAAGAACACTTATCTTGTTACCCTGAAGGGTATTTCTATTGTTTGATCACACTTTCTGTAAGCCCAATTTCAAACTGCTAATCAGCTCTAGTAAAAAAAAGAAGATACATAGGAAACAGATAGAAACATGCAGTTTTTTTGTCTTCATATAAAAAGCATAAAGTTACCTACATTTTGTGATTAGTTATTTCATTCATATTTCAATTGATTTCTTATTTATCCCTTTTCTTGCTTAGTTGGCTTTGCTTGTTCATATGTGGTTGCATTGCTGAGATGAACAAATACGCATCAGCTCTGTCTGAGCTGATACGTTTTCTGTTCCTTGACCATTGTATTTACGTTCAGAATGCCGTGGCAGTGCTTCACCTATCTATAATACTCCCTCCGTCCCAAAATTCTTGTCTTAGATTTGTGTAGATACGGATGTATCAAGTCACATTTTCGTATTAGATGCATCTGTATCTAAACAAATCTAAGACAAAAATTTTGGGACGGAGGGAGTATATAAAAATGAGGACCAATGAGTATAGTTTCTTGTGTTCTTGAAAAGAAACAAATGACTTCCCTACTGTACGTTCTTTCTTCTAGACGGTTGCAATCATATCAAATGTAAATGTGCCAACATTACTTCTGCCTGTAGGAAAGCAACACAGGAGATGATGTGCATGGTATGCCTGAAGGTTCAACCTGTCGGTCCGAATTGCCAAACTCCATCTTGCAATGGACTATCCATGGCAAAGTATTACTGTAATATCTGCAAATTTTTTGATGACGAAAGGTAACATTAGCCAACATCATTGAAAGCTCATACTTTCTCTGCTATATAATTGGCACTGGGATTTCGAATTTTTTGGGCCATCGAACAACTATCCCAAATTATTGTTTACGTTTTAGTTTCTATGTATTTTTTTGATATGTAGCCATCTCCACGTCCAAATTCAAATTCAAATTCGGATTAGATTACATCAAAAACTGTCATTGACATTATTTATATCTGACATATATCGAATGTACATATATTCGTATAAAAAGACTCGTATGTATCCGTAGTCAGTAATAATCTAGCCCACATGCAAATCTGAGTTAAGTTTTGTACGCCTGATAGAGCAGCATAAGAAGTATTACTGTCATTAGTTTTATAAGATATTTACAACAGGAAATAATTAGTGCAAACCAGTTCCGTTCACCAGTTGATAGTCATCATCGGTAAACATACAAAATAGTCTGTCGAATGTACTACCTTTTGAATTTAAGCTAAATGTTGATTAGTGTTAGGAGAAACGACAGCGAGGGATTCAATGTCCATGATTACCTTTAAGGGAACGATTAGTGCAAACCAGTTCCATTCACCAATGAATAGTCATCATCTGTAAATAAAATAGTCTGTCGAATGTACTACCTTTTGAATTTAAGCTAAAAGTTGGCTAGTGTTAGGAGAAATGACTCTGAGGGATTCGATGTCCAAGATTACTTTAATCTTCCACACTTTTTGTAAGTCGTCAGAGAATGAGATTTTTTTTTCTCCTAGCTTTTGATTTCCTCAAGGTATACTTACTAATTGGCTTCATCATGAAAATTGCATTAACAGACCCTTAAGAAGAAACAGTGTCGCGTTTGCTCAACTTTTAGATATTTGGATGTCACCTTGGGTTATTTTCGCCAATGCTGTGCTCAGTTCAAATGCAATAACACAAGCTAGAACCTGTTGGTTTCCCAAGTGGCTATGTTGTGTCATACTCCCTCTGTTCCTAAATACAAGTCTTTTTAGAGATTCTAATATGGACTAAATACGGAGCAAAATGAGTGAATCTACACTCTAAAATATGTCTATGTACATCCGTATGTAATCCATATTGAAATCTCTAGAAAGACTTATATTTAGAAACTGAGGGAGCAGTTTACATTGGACATTGAAATACCGTTTCCATGGCAAGCAATTGGGCCCCTTCTAATGCTGGGATATTTTACAGGACTGTCTACCATTGTCCGTTTTGTAATCTGTGTCGTCTTGGTAAAGGTCTTGGTGTTGATTTCTTCCATTGCATGAAGTGCAATTGCTGCCTTGGAATGAAACTAACAGAACACAAATGTCGGGAGAAGGGGCTAGAGACAAACTGTCCAATCTGCTGTGACTTCCTATTCACATCAAGCGCGGCAGTTAGAGCTCTTCCTTGTGGTCACTTCATGCATTCAGCTTGCTTTCAGGTATTAGCAAGTAAAATAATAATTTGTTTTTCTGATAATATATATCTGGCTACTGGCTGTCAAAAATGCTTCTGACAATTGTCAACCCCAGGCATACACTTGCAGTCACTACACTTGTCCTATCTGCTGCAAATCCTTGGGAGATATGGCGGTAAGCTGCAGTACTTTTACGGCATTGCAAATCTTTGCATTTATGGTAATCAAGTTAATCTTCATCTCGAGTCCCATGAGTGTTTTCATGTCTTAGTGAAAACTATTATTTCTCCTATTTTGCTCTTCATCTAGAGGGCATTCCAGTAGCTGATAAGTGATGTTTCTTTAAGCGTGAAACAGACACATTTTTCATTACTTTGATACCGGAAGCATGTACCTCCATTCGAGACTACACAATCAAATGTTTTATCTCTTCAGTTGTATTGTATGATTAGTCTCCCACTGACAATACAATGCTGATTCCTGACACCTGAGGGTGACTTTACTTGTGGTCTTGTTATTTAAAATAGTTCCTAAGATGCAAAATGAAGACTGTTTTGGTATTTGGGGAATTACACAGTAGGACATTTTGCTCGAGTCATGTTGAGTGACTGAATGTAATGTAGAGAAACTACAGTGGTATTGGTATCTGAAAAAAAGAAGAGGAAGCATTTTAAATTGTTGCCATTTTATGAGATGCCAATTGAAAATTGCCAGTTCCATTTTGACTTGTTTGAGATCTAGCTTCCGATCAGTTAGCTCCCGTGAAACTATTTTCTCCAATACTTTAACGTTACCATGGCAGTCTCAGAATAGTATGGACATTCTGATGTTCTTCTGTGGTTAGTTATTCCTTGGAGTGTGGGTTGTGAGCTGCTTGTTATTTATTTCTCCATTTGTCTATGTACAGGTGTACTTTGGCATGCTTGATGCGTTGTTGGCTGCTGAAGAGCTTCCCGAGGAATACCGCGATAGGTGTCAGGTATTCACGTTCTGTTCTTGTTTCATTATTTTCATATGCTGTTGTATTTATGTTCTGTTGCATTATTCATGCAGGACATTCTTTGTAATGACTGTGAAAGAAAAGGGAGATCTCAGTTTCATTGGCTGTACCACAAATGCGGCTCCTGTGGTTCTTACAATACCAGAGTTATCAAAACTGATACGGCAGATTGTTCTACCCCAAACTAGCGAGGGGAATATTCTTTCTTTTTTAGTTTTTGTCTCTGTAAATATAGTCTTACAGAACCTTGTGTAGAATAGCTACCATATTTTTTCATCCCATAGCCAGTCATTTTTGTCAAGCATAGCGTGCAATTTACTAGGTCTAGTGCTATAATCTGTAAAAATGGACATGAGCCTGACTTCATCCTGTCAGGTGCATCCTGCCTGCACTAAAGGCCTAGCATCCATGCCAAAGTATACAGTATACAAGTGTACCTGTACACAAATACCGACAGTCCTGACTTCTGTGTTCAACGGTTCCGAAAGACCATTTTCGAGCAAGATTCTTACGTTCCTTATATACACAGCT
Organism: Triticum urartu; assembly: GCF_056163025.1. NCBI lineage: Eukaryota > Viridiplantae > Streptophyta > Magnoliopsida > Poales > Poaceae > Triticum > Triticum urartu. The sequence continues at coordinate 481,324,701 of NC_141875.1, forward strand.
ATTTTATATAAAAATATACATAGCTATTTGAAATGCGTATCATTTTAACCTTCTCTTCAAAATATTTCAATTTCGGTCGCTTGGATGGGTGAGAATCCTGCCTAAGCAAATCCTTTTTATTCCATCTTTCTAAAGATGATTGACTGTATACAAATATAAAGAATACTCTGCCCGTGGCATAATATAAGATCTTAGGGATTTCTGTTTTCATGCCCCGCATTGCTTAGCCCTTAGTTTTTGCCCATGCTCATTTGCAGTCCTCATTTTTGCCCTCTACGTGCGGCCCACCCTTACAAAAGCCCAAACAGGGGTTTGTCATTGGGTCAAATGCTTTGACCGTTACATGACGCGGTTACTGACGCGTGGGACACCCCTTGTCAGCGGCAATGCGGTCGTAGGTGGGCTTAGTTATTGACACGTAGGACACCACCTACGGGCCCATTTGTCGTGGTTGTACGTGGGCTAAGTTACTGACGTGTGGGACACGCCCTACAAGCCCATTTGTCAGCGGCAACGTTGTATGTGGGCTAAGTTTTTTTTGGATGTGCGTGGGCTAATTTATTGACGAGTGGGACACTAATTGTCAGCGCCTGCGCAGTCGTATCACGTATGTGGGCCCAGAGCAGAATGAGCGATAAAAAAGATGCTTCCTCTTATGCCAGGAAGGGTACTCAAACTCGAGACCACCCGCTTATAGAGCGCTGACCTAGTGCTCTACATGTGTTTATTAACCAACGATTGAGTATCAGTGTTGGGGAACGTAGTAATAATTCAAAATTTTTCTACGTGTCACCAAGATCAATTTAGGAGATGCTAGCAACGAGAGAGAGGGGGAGTGCATCTTCATACCCTTGAAGATCGCTAAGCGGAAGCGTTACAAGAACGCGGTTGATGGAGTCGTACTCACGACGATTCAAATCGCGGAAGATCCGATCAAGCGCCGAACGGACGGCGCCTCCGTGTTGAACACACGTACAGCCCGGGGACGTCTCCTCCTTCTTGATCCAGCAAGGGGAGAGGAGAAGTTGAGGAAGAGTTTCGGCAGCACGACGGCGTGGTGGTGGAGCTTGCAGTTCTCCGGCAGGGCTTCGCCAAGCACTACGGAGGAGGTGTTGGAGAGGGGGAGGGCTGCGCCAGGGGAAGAGTGCGGCTGCCCTCCCACCCCCTTCTATTTATAGGGTGAAGGGAAAGGGGGCCGCCCCTCCTAAGATGCATCTAGAGGGGGGGAGGGGGCAAGGGGGGGGGGGACTTGCCCCCTAAGTTAGGTGGGAGGCGCCCCCACCCCCTAGGGTTTTCAACCGCAGGCGCCTTGGGCCCTTGGGGGGGGGGGCACCGGCCCACTAGGGGCTGGTTCCCACCCTTGTTCAGCCCACTTGGCCCACCGGGGCAGGTGGCCCCACCCGATGGACCCCCGGCCACCTTTCGGTGGTCCCGGTACAATACCGATAACCCATGAAGCTATTTCGGCGACTGAAATTGGACTTCCCATATATAAATCTTCACCTTCGGACCATTCCGGAACTCCTCGTGACGTCCGGGATCTCATCCGGGACTCCGAACAACCTTCGGTAACCACATAGTATTTCCCATAACAACTCTAGCGTCATCGAACCTTAAGTGTGTAGACCCTACGGGTTTGTGAACCATGCAGACATGACCAAGACATCTCTCCGACCAATAACCAACAATGGGATCTGGATATCCATGTTGGCTCCCACATGTTCCACGATGATCTTATCGGATGAACCACGATGTCGAGGATTCAATCAATCCCGTATACAATTCCCTTTGTCTATCGGTATGTTACTTGCCCGAGATTCGGTCGTCGGTATATCTATACCTCGTTCAATCTCGTTACCGGCAAGTCTCTTTACTCATTCCGTAACGCATGATCCCGTGGCTAACTCCTTAGTCACATTGAGCTCGTTATGATGATGCATTACCGAGTGGGCCCAGAGATACCTCTCCGTCATATGGAGTGACAAATCCCAGTCTCGAATCGTGCCAACCCAACAGATACTTTCGGAGATACCTGCAGTGCACCTTTATAGCCACCCAGTTACGTTGTGACGTTTGGTACACCCAAAGCATTCCTACGGTATCCGGAAGTTGCACAATCTCATGGTCTAAGGAAATGATACTTGACATTAGAAAAGCTTTAGCAAACGAACTACACGATCTTGTGCTACACTTAGGATTGGGTCTTGTCCATCAAATCATTCTCCTAATGATGTGATCCTGTTATCAACGATATCCAATGTCCATGGTCAGGAAACCATGACCATCTATTGATCAACAAGCTAGTCAAACTAGAGGCTTACGAGGGACATATTTCGATCTATGTATTCGCACATGTATTACGATTTCCGGTCAATACAATTATAGCATGAACAATAAACAATTACCATGAACAAGGAAATATAATAATAACCACTTTATTATTGCCTCTAGGGCATATTTCCAACAGTCTCCCACTTGCACTAGTGTCAATAATCTAGTTACATTGTGATGAATCAAACACCCATAGAGTTCTGGTGTTGATCATGTTTTGCTCGCGGAAGAGGTTTAGTCAACGGATCTGCGACATTTAGATCCGTATGCACTTTACAAATATCTATGTCTCCATCTTGAATATATTCATGAATGGAGTTGAAGCGACGCTTGATATGCCTGGTCTTCTTGTGAAACCTGGGCTCCTTGGCAAGGGCAATAGCTCCAGTGTTGTCATAGAAGAGAGTCATCGGGTCCGACGCATTGGGAATGACTCCTAGGTCGGTGATGAATGATACGTCTCCAACGTATCTATAATTTTTGATTGTTCCATGCTATTATATTATCTGTTTTGGATGTTTAATGGGCTTTAATATGCACTTTTATATTATTTTTTGGACTAACCTATTAACCGAAGGCCCAGTGCAAATTGATGTTTTTTTTTGCCTATTTCAGTGTTTCGTAGAAAAGGAATATCAAACAGAATCCAAACGGAACGAAACCTTCATGAGGATCTTTTTTTGGAACAAACGCAATCCAGGAGACTTGGAGTGGAGGTCAAGGAAGCAACGAGGCGGCCACGAGATAGGGAGGCGCGCCAAGGGGGCAGGCGTGCCCCCACCCTCGTGGGCCCCTCGTAGCTCCATCGACCTACTTCCTTCGCCTATATATACTCTTATACCCTGAAAACATCGAGGGGAGCCACGAAACCACATTTCCACCACCGCAACCTTCTGTACCCGTGAGATCCCATCCGGGGACCTTTTCCGGCGATCTGCCGGAGGGGGATTCGATGACGGAGGGCTTCTACATCAACACCATAGCCTCTCCGATGATGTGTGAGTAGTTTGCCACAGACCTTCGGGTCCATAGTTATTAGCTAGATGGCTTCTTCTCTCTCTTTGGTTCTCAATACGAGTTCTCCTCGATGTTCTTGGAGATCTATTCGATGTAATTCTTTTTGTGGTGTGTTTGCCGAGATCCGATGAATTGTGGGTTTATGATCAAGATTATCTATGAACAATATTTGATTCTTCTCTGAATTCTTATATGCATGATTTGATATCTTTGCAAGTCTCTTCAAATTATCAGTTTGGTTTGGCCTACTAGATTGATCTTTCTTGCAATGGGAGAAGTGCTTAGCTTTGGGTTCAATCTTGCGGTGCCCTTTCCCAGTGACAGTAGGGGCAGCAAGGCACGTATTGTATTTTTTCCATCGAGGATAAAAAGATGGGGTTTATATCATATTGCTTGAGTTTATCCCTCTACATCATGTCATCTTGCCTAATGTGTTACTCTGTTCTTATGAACTTAATACTCTAGATGCATGCTGGATAGCGGTCGATGTGTGGAGTAATAGTAGTAGATGCAGAATCGTTTCGGTCTACTTGACACGGACGTGATGCCTATGTTCATGATCATGCCTAGATATCATCATAACTATGCACTTTTCTATCAATTGCTTGGCAGTAATTTGTTCACCCACCGTAATATATGCTATCTTGAGAGAACCCACTAGTGAAACCTATGGCCCCGGGTCTACTTTACATCATATAAGTTTCCGATCTACAATTCTAGTTTACTATTTATTTTACAATCTTTATTTTACAATCTATACAACAAAAATACCAAAAATATTTATCTTATTATCTTTACCATATCTCACTTTTGCAAGTGGCCATGAAGGGATTGACAACCCCTTTATCGCGTTGGTTGCAAGGTTCTTATTTATTTGTGCAGGTACTAGGCGATTTGCGTGTAGTCTCCTACTGTATTGATACCTTGGTTCTCAAAAAGGGAAATACTTACGCTACTTTGTTGCATCACCCTTTCCTCTTCAAGGGAAAACCAATGCATGCTCAAGAGGTAGCAAGAAGGATTTCTGGCGCCGTTGCCGGGGGGATTTGCACCAAGTCAAGTCAAGATTTGATCTCCCGTCAACTAGCCAATTTCTGGCGCCGTTGTCGGGGAGAGCTACACTCAATTCAAGGCATACCAAGTACCCATCACAAACTCTTATCCCTCGCATTATATTATTTGACATTTGCCTCTCGTTTTCCTCTCCCCACTTCACCCTTGCCGTTTTATTCGCCTCTTTTTCGTTCGCCTTCTTTCGCTTGTCTCTTGTGTGATTGTGTGTTGGATTGATTGTTTGTCACGATGGCTCAAGACAATACTAAATTATGTGACTTTACCAATACCAACAACAATGATTTTATTAGCACTCCGATTGCTCCTCTTACCAATGCTGAATCTTGCGAAACTAATACTGCTTTGCTGAATCTTGTCATGTAAGATCAATTTACTGGCCTTCCTAGTGAAGATGCCGCTACCCATCTAAACAACTTTGTTGTTTTATGTGATATGCAAAAGAAGAAAGATGTGGATAATGATATTGTTAAATTGAAGCTATTTCCGTTTTCGCTTAGAGATTGTGCTAAGACTTGGTTCTCTTCTTTGCCTAAAAATAGTATTGATTCATGGAATAAGTGCAAATATGCTTTTATCTCTAAGTATTTTCCTCCCGCTAAGATCATCTCTCTTAGAAATGATATTATGAATTTTAAGCAACTTGATCATGAACATGTTGCACAAGATTGAGAGAGGATGAAATTAATGATACGTAATTGCCCTACACATGGTTTGAATTTATGGATGATTATACATGATTTTTATGCTAGATTGAATTTTGCTTCTAGAAATCTTTTAGTTTCGGCCGCGGGAGGCACTTTTATGGAAATCACTTTAGGATAAGCTACTAAACTCCTAGATAATATTATGGTTAATTATTCTCAATGGCACACCGAAAGATCTACTAGTAAGAAGGTTCATGCGATAGAAGAGATTAGTGTTTTGAGTGGAAAGATGGATGAACTTATGAAGTTGTTTGCTAATAAGAGTGTTTCTTCTGATCCTAATAATATGCCTTTGTCCACTTTGATTGAGAATAATAATGAATCCTTGGATGTGAATTTTTTTGGTAGGAACAACTTTGGTAATAACGCGTATAGAGGAAACTTTAATTCTAGGCCGTTCCCTAGTAATTCCTCTAATAATTATGGTAATTCCTACAACAACTCTTATGGAAATTTTAATAAGATGCCCTATGATTTTGAGACTAGTGTTAAAGAATTTATGAATTCGCAAAAGAATTTCAATGCTTTGATTGAAGAAAAATTGCTTAAGATTGATGAGTTGGCTAGGAACATGGATAGAATTTCTCTTGATGTTGATTCTTTGAAACTTAGATATATTCCACCTAAGCATGATATCAATGAGTCTCTCAAAGCCATGATAATTTCCATTGATGAGTGCAAATAAAGAACCACTAGGATGCGTGCTAAGAAAGATTGCTTTGTGAAAGCATGTTCTTCTAGTTTTCATGATAATAATGATGAAGATCTAAAAGTGATTGGTGTGTCTCCTATTAAATCTTTGTTTGCCAATATGAATCTTGATAAAGATGGGACTCGAGATGAGTCAACTTTAGTTAAAAGGCGTCCCAATGATTTGGAGTTTTTAGATCTTGATGCAAAAACTAATAAAAGTGGGATTGAAGAGGTCAAAACTTTACATAGCAATGAACCCACTATTTTGGATTTCAAGGAATTTAATTATGATAATTGCTCTTTGATAGATTGTATTTCCTTGTTGCAATCCGTGTTAAATTCTCCTCATGGTTATGATCAAAACAAAGCTTTTACCAAACATATCGTTGATGCTTTAATGCAATCCCATGAAGAAAAGCTTGAAATAGAAGTTTCTATCCCTAGAAAACTTTATGATGAGTGGGAACCTACTATTAAAATTAATATTAAATATTATGAATGCTATGATTTATGTGATTTGGGTGCTAGTGTTTCCATAATTCCAAAAACTTTGTGTGATGTGCTAGGTTTCCGTGAATTTGATGATTGTTCTTTAAATTTGCATCTTGCGGATTCCACCATTAAGAAACCTATGGGAAGGACTAATGATGTTCTTATTGTTGCAAATAGGAATTATATACCCGTAGATTTCATCATTCTTGATATAGATTGCAATCCTACATGTCCTATTATTCTTGGTAGACCTTTCCGTAGAACGATTGGTGCAATTATTGACATGAAATAAGGAAATATTAGATTCCAATTTCCATTAAGGAAAGGCATGTAACACTTTCCTAGAAAGAAAATTAAATTACCTTATGAATATATTATGAGAGCCACATATGGATTGCATACCAAAGATGGCAATACCTAGATCTATTCTTGCTTTTATGCCTAGCTAGGGGCGTTAAACGATAGCGCTTGTTGGGAGGCAACCCAATTTTATTTTTGTTCTTTACTTTTTGTTCCTATTTAGTAATAAATAAATCATATATCCTCTGTTATGATTGTGTTTTTATGTTTTAATTAATGTTTGTGCCAAGTAAAACCTTTAGGATCTTCTTGGGTGATTGTTATTTGATCTTGCTGAAAAAACAGAAAGTATGCGCTCACGAGAGTAATTTTACTTTTTTACCAGAGAGCGATAAAATACCAATTCCAACTGAAGTAGACCAATATAAAAATTATTTAGGACGTTCTAATTTCTCAGGATTTTTGGAGTTACAGAAGTATTCGAAACGTACATATTTTTACAGACTACTCTGTTTTTGACAGATTCTGTTTTTAGTGTGTTGTTTGCTTATTTTGATGAATCTATGGCTAGTATCGGGGGGTATGAACCATAAAGAAGTTGTAATACATTAGGTTTAACGCCAATATATTAAAGAATGAGTTCATTACAGTACCTTAAAGTGGTGGTTTATTTTCTTATACTAACGGAGCTCATGAGATTTTCTGTTGAGTTTTGTGTTGTGAAGTTTTCAAGTTTTTGGGTAAAGATTTGATGGATTTTAAAATAAGGAGTGACAAGAGCCTAAGATTGGGGATGCCCAAGGCACCCCAAGGTAAAATTCAAGGACAATCAAAATCCTAAGCTTGGGGATGGCCCGAAAGGCATCCCCTCTTTCGTCTTCGTCTATCGGTAAATTTACTTGAGGCTATATTTTTATTCACCACATGATATGTGTTTTGCTTGGAGCGTCTTGCATGATTTGAGTCTTTGCTTTTTAGTTTACCACAATCATACTTGCTGTACATACCCTTTTGGGAGAGACACACATGAATCGGAATTTATTAGAATACTCTATGTGCTTCACTTATATCTTTTGAGCTAGATAATTTTGCTCTAGTGCTTCACTTATATCTTTTTAGAGCACGGTGGTGGTTTTATTTTATAAAAATTATTGATCTCTCATGCTTCACTTATATTATTTTGAGAGTCTTTTAGAACAGCATGGTAATTTGCTTTGGTTATGAAATTAGTCCTAATATGATAGGCATCCAAGATGGGTATAATAAAAACTTTCATATAAAGTGCATTGAATACTATGAGAAGTTTGATACTTGATGATTGTTTTGAGATATGAAGATGGTAATATTAGAGTCATGCTAGTTGAGTAGTTGTGAATTTGAGAGATACTTGTGTTAAAGTTTGTGATTCCTGTAGCATGCACGTATGGTGAACCGTTATGTGATGAAGTCGGAGCATGATTTATTTATTGATTGTCTTCCTTATGAGTGGCGGTCGGGGACGAGCGATGGTCTTTTCCTACCAATCTATCCCCCTAGGAGCATGCGCGTAGTACTTTTTTTGATAACTAATAGATTTTTGCAATAAGTATGTGAGTTCATTATGACTAATGTTGAGTCCATGGATTATACACACTCTCACCCTTTCACCATTGCTAGCCTCTCTAGTACCGCGCAACTTTCATCGGTACCATAAACCCACCATATACCTTCCTAAAACAGCCACCATACCTACCTATTATGGCATTTCCATAGCCATTCCGAGATATATTGCCATGCAACTTTCCACCATTCCGTTTATTATGACACGCTTCATCATTGTCATATTGCTTTGCATGATCATGTAGTTGACATCATATTTGTGGCAAAGCCACCGTTCATAATTTCATACATGCCACTCTTGATTCATTGCACATCCCGGTACACTGCCGGAGGCATTCACATAGAGTCATATTTTGTTCTAAGTATCGAGTTGTAATTCTTGAGTGGCAAGTAAATAAAAGTGTGATGATTTTCATTATTAGAGCATTGTCCCATGTGAGGAAAGGATGATGGAGACTATGATTCCCCCACAAGTTGGGATGAGATTCCAGACGAAAAAAAGAGGCCAAAAAAAGAGAAAAAGGCCCAAATAAAAAAATGAGAGAAAAGGAGAGAAGGGACGATGCTACTATCCCTTTTCCACACTTGTGCTTGAAAGTAGCACCATGATCTTCATGATAGAGAGTCTCCTATTTTGTCACTTACATATACTAGTGGGAATTTTTCATTATAGAACTTGGCTTGTATATTCCATGATGGGCTTCCTCAAAATGCCCAAGGTTTTCGTGAGCAAGCAAGTTGGATGCACACCCACTTAGTTTCTTTTTGAGATTTCATACACTTATAGCTCTAGTGCATCCGTTGCATGACAATCCCTACTCACTCACATTGATATCTATTGATGGGCATCTCCATAGACCGTTGATACGCCTAGTTGATGTGAAACTATCTTCTCCTTTTTGTCTTCTCCACAACCACCATTCTATTCCACTTATAGTGCTATATCCATGGCTCACGCTCATGTATTGCGTGAAGATTGAAAAAGTTTGAGAATATGAAAAGTATAAAACAATTTCTTGGCTTGTCATCGGGGTTGTGCATGATTTAAATATTTTGTGTGATGAAGATAGAGCATAGCCAAACTATATGATTTTGTAGGGATAGCTTTCTTTGGCCATAATTGATTGGTTAGTATGCTTGAAGTATTATTATTCTTATGTCAATATTAACTTTTGTCTTGAATCTTTTGGATCTGAATATTCATGCCACAATAAAGAAAATTACATTGAAAATTATGTTAGGTAGCATTCCACATCAAAAATTCTTTTTTTATCATTTACCTACTCGAGGACAAGCAGGAATTAAGCTTGAGGATGCTTGATACGTCTCCAACGTATCTATAATTTTTGATTGTTCCATGCTATTATATTATCTATTTTGGATGTTTAAAGGCCTTTAATATGCACTTTTATATTATTTTTGGAACTAAACTATTAACTGAAGGACCAGTGCAAATTGCTGTTTTTTTTGCCTATTTGAGTGTTTCACAGAAAAGGAATATCCGGAATCTAAACGGAACGAAACCTTCGCGAGGATCTTTTTTGGAACAAACGCAATCCAGGAGACTTGGAGTGGAGGTCAGGGAAGCAACGAGGCGGCCACGAGGTAGGGCGGCGCGCCCCCCACCCTCGTGCCCCCCTCGTAGCTCCACCGACCTACTTCCTTCGCCTATATATACTCTTATACCTTGAAAACATCCAGGGGAGCCACAAAACCACTTTTCCACCGCCGCAACCTTCTGTACCCGTGAGATCCCATCCGGGGACCTTTTCCGGCGATCTGGCGGAGGGAGATTCGATCACGGAGGGCTTCTACATCAACACCATAGCCTCTCCGATGATGTGTGAGTAGTTTACCACAGACCTTCGGGTCCATAGTTATTAGCTAGATGGCTTCTTCTCTCTCTTTGGTTCTCAATACAAAGTTCTCCTCGATGTTCTTGGATATCTATTCGATGTAATTCTTTTTGCGGTGTGTTTGCCGAGATCCGATGAATTGTGGGTTTATGATCAAGATTATCTATGCACAATATTTTTTCTTCTCTGAATTCTTATATGCATGATTTGATATCTTTGCAAGTCTCTTCGAATTATCAGTTTGGTTTGGCCTACTAGATTGATCTTTCTTGCAATGGGAGAAGTGCTTAGCTTTGGGTTCAATCTTGCGGTGTCCTTTCCCAGTGACAGTAGGGGCAGCAAGGCACGTATTGTATTGTTGCCATCGAGGATAAAAAGGTGGGGTTTATATCATATTGCTTGAGTTTATCCCTCTACATCATGTCATCTTGCCTATTGCATTACTCCGTTCTTATGAACTTAATACTCTAGATGCATGCTGGATAGCGGTCGATGTGTGGAGTAATAGTAGTAGATGCATAATCGTTTCGGTCTACTTGACATGGACGTGATGCCTATGTTCATGATCATGCCGAGATATCATCATAACTATTCACTTTTCTATCAATTGCTCGGCAGTAATTTGTTCACCCACCCTAATATATGCTATCTTGACAGAAGCCACTAGTGAAACCTATGGCCCTCGGGTCTAGTTTACATCATATAAGTTTCCGATCTACAATTCTAGTTTACTATTTATTTTGCAATCTTTATTTTCCAATCTATACAACAAAAATACGAAAAATATTTATCTTATTATCTTTATCAGATCTCACTTTTGCAAGTGGTCGTGAAGGGATTGACTACACCTTTATCGCGTTGGTTGCAAGGTTCTTATTTGTTTGTGCAGGTACTAGGCGATTTGCGTGTAGTCTCCTACTGGATTGATACCTTGGTTCTAAAATACTGAGGGAAATACTTATGCTACTTTGCTGCATCACCCTTTCCTCTTCAAGGAAAAACCAAAACATGCTCAAGAGGTAGCAATGAACTCCTTCATCCAGACTGCTTCCTGTGCTGCCTCCGAGGCAGCTATGTACTCCGGTTCACATGTAGATTCCGCCACGACGCTTTGCTTGCAACTGCACCAACTGACTGCCCCACCATTCAAAATATACACGTATCTGGTTTGTGACTTGGAGTCATCCAGTTCTGTGTTGAAGCTAGCATCGACGTAACCCTTTATGATGAGCTCTTCGTCACCTCCATGAACGAGAAACATATCCTTAGTCCTTTTCAGGTACTTCAGGATATTCTTGACCATTGTCCAGTGTTCCATGCCGGGATCACTTTGGTACCTCCCTACCAAACTTACGGCAAGGTTCACATCAGGTCTGGTACACAGCATGGCATACATAATAGACCCTATGGCTGAGGCATAGGGGATGACACTCATCTTTTCTCTATCTTCTGCCGAGGTCGGACATTGAGCCGTGCTCAATTTCACACCTTGCAATATAGGCAAGAACCCTTTCTTGGACTGATCCATATTGAACTTCTTCAATATCTTGTCAACGTATGTGCTTTGCGAAAGACCAATGAGGCGTCTCGATCTATCTCTATAGATCTTGATGCCTAATATGTAAGCTGCTTCTCCAAGGTCCTTCATTGAAAAACACTTATTCAAGTAGGCCTTTATGCTTTCCAAAAGTTCTATATCATTTCCCATCAATAGTATGTCATCCACATATAATATGAGAAATGCTACAAAGCTCCCACTCTCTTTCTTGTAAACACAGGCTTCTCCATAAGTCTGCATAAACCCAAACGCTTTGATCATTTCATCAAAGCTAATGTTCCAACTCTGAGATGCTTGCACCAGCCCATAGATGGAGCGTTGGAGCTTGCATACCTTGTCAGCATTTTTAGGATCGACAAAACCTTCCAGCTGCATCATATATAATTCTTCCTTAAGGAAACCATTAAGGAATGCCGTTTGACGTCCATTTGCCATATATCATAATCATAGAATGCGGCAATTGCTAACATGATTCAGACGAACTTCAGCTTCACTACGGGTGAGAAGGTCTCATCGTAGTCAACCCCTTGAACTTATCGATAACCCTTAGCGACAAGCTGAGCCTTATAGATGGTCACATTACCATCTGCGTCAGTCTTCTTCTTAAAGATCCATTTATTCTCTATGGCTTGCCGATCATCTGGCAAGTATGTCAAAGTCCATACTTTGTTTTCATACATGGATCCTATCTCGGATTTCATGGCTTCAAGCCATTTGTTGGAATCCGGGCCCGCCATTGCTTCTTCATAGTTCGAAGGTTCACCGTTGTCTAGCAACATGATTTCCAGGACAGGGTTGTCGTACCACTCTGGTGCAGAACGTGTCCTTGTGGACCTACAAAGTTCAGTAGCAACTTGATCTGAAGTTTCATGATCATCATCATTAACTTCTTCTCTACTCGGTGCAGGCACCATGATAACCGACAAGTATAGGGATCGCAACAGTTTTCGAGGGTAGAGTATTCAACCCAAATTTATTGATTCGACACAAGGGGAGCCAAAGAATATTCTCAAGTATTAGCAGCTGAGTTGTCAATTCAACCACACCTGGGAACTTAATATCTGCAGCAAAGTATTTAGTAGCAAAGTAATATGATAATAGTGGTAGCGGTAGCAAAAGTAATATTTTTTGGTTTTATAATGATTGTAACAGTAGCAACGGAACAGTAAATAAGCGAAGAACAATATAGGAAAAGCTCGTAGGCATTGGATTGGTGATGGAGAATTATGTCGGATGCGATCAATCATGTAACAGTTATAACATAGGGTGACACAGAACTAGCTCTAGTTCATCAATGTAATGTAGGCATGTATTCCAAATATAGTCATACGTGCTTATGGAAAAGAACTTGCATGGCATCTTTTGTCCTACCCTCCCGTGGCAGCGGGGTCCTATTGGAAACTAAGGGATATTAAGGCCTCCTTTTAATAGAGTACCGGACCAAAGCATTAACACATAGTGAATACACGAACTCCTCAAACTACGGTCATCACCGGTAAGTATCCCGATTATTGTCACTTCGGGGTTAACTGTAGTGATCCGACCTCAGACGGTCAAATCTCTCTATGTTCAGTGTCATCCCTAGATCAATAATGCTGACACACACAATACTCGAAGGATTTATAACAGAGTAGCAATCACACACTTATTACATCGAATGTCTCAAAAGAGAACTTATTACAATAAATATGGCTTAAGGCCATCTAGATAAGATAACGACGGAAGGCTTGGAAGATAAAGTGAGTCCATCAACTCCAACGGCAAAGCTGAGTGCATGACAAACAACATAGCGCACCTTACTCCTTGTCTGAAAAGTCTGCAACATGATATGTTGCAGCCTGAAAACGGGTCAGCACATGGAATATGCTGGCAATATAACACAGTAGAGCAATGAACAGATAAATGCTATCACTATATGCATATATGGCTGGTGGAGGCTCTATGGTTATAATATTTTTGCAAAAAAGCCAAATTTCCCCTACAACAAAGGAATATATTTTATTTAACTATCATTGTGGTTGAAACATCGAGAATGGTACCCCCATCTCAATCCCAATTAAAAAGTGTACATTAGCAACCCAACAAATTAATTTAGAGTGATGAGATCAAACCAATAATTCAAGTACCAGATACTCAAGTTGTCCATAACCGGGGACACGGCTAATCATGATTAGTTTGTACACTCTGTAGAGGTTTGCACACTTTTCCCCACAAGACTCGATCTCCTCCATTGGATTTCTCGCACTACATGGTGTTTGAGAAACGGATGACTGAAACACAGCCTTTCAGAAGCATTAACTCTTTACTCTGGGTAGACAATTATACCTACTTTCCCTCTACATCTGCTAGCCTACCACTGAAAGAGGTCACACAACATACTCAACTATGCCAGAGTCCATAATGGCTTGTGGCTGCACACAGAAGTTTCTAGCATGAATAATCTTATGATCCCTTTGAGCCTGGGTGGCGGACCGTAGGATGATCACACGGGTACTCCGGGATATCCTAGGACAACACTGGATTCTCCAGGTGCCCACAAGCAATCCATCCAGATGTGTATTAAAGTTGCCACCTTAAGTTGAACCATTAATTAACAACTCACATCTGTCATGGATACACTCAAACCCAAACCACGTCTACGAGCATAGCATGGCAATATAAGCATAACATAGAAGTAACTTGATAATAAAACAGATAATAGGTTCTACCTCATCATCTACTTCCCAATACCCACAAGTTAAACACATCCTAATCATGCAGTGTTTGGGGATTTTAACTAATGCATAAAAACTGGTTATGAAAAGAGTATGATCAATGTGTTACTTGCCTTGCTGACGATCCGCAAAACCTAGTGACTCGTAGTAGCACGCTTCACACTCCAGAAATTCTATCACAAACAAACAATAGCATACATAAGCACTCAAGCAAATATGCATGCGTAAAACTCAAATAAGAAGATATAACTAGAAAGTTCAACTGAAGAACTCCGGTTTGCAAAAATAATCAAATCAAACAGAGCAATGAAACTCAAACTACGAAAGAAACAAGATCCGTTTACTAATCTGGAGTAAAGTCAAATTTTACAGTACCAAAATCTTGTTCAAGTTGGTTAAATAGAAAGAGGGCTTCGAGACGAAGATCTAGGCTCTTGTTTTACCTGATTTGGATAAACGAGCAAAAAGATAAGCTAAAACGAAGATCAGGGCAGAAATCATGATCGAAAATAATCGCGGAAAAACCCTGGAAAATAAAACGAGACGAACAGGCTAACGAACGAAGGTTCGCTATCTGCGGCTAACTGACGAACAACGTTCGTTAAAACGACCGTTCGGACAAACATCCGCAATTTAACTAAACCTAAGAAAACCGAACAAAAACCGATCTAAAAATAAAACCGATCTAGGGTTTTTACCGAAAACAAAACTAACGAAAACCGGCGAAGAAAACCGGTGGCGCAAACTCCGGCGAGGCGGCGGGCGGCGGCGCGGCAGGCAGCGCGGCGTGCATGGCGGCGGCAACGCGGGAGGAAGCGCGGTGGCGGAGCGGAGTGGGACGGCGCGGGCAGCGGCGGCGGCGCTCAGGAGGCGGCGGCGAGGCGAGGCAGGTGGCTCCGGCTCCGGCTTGGGGCTCCAGGGGGCCCCGGGTCGGCTTTTAATGAGGGGGGGGGGAGGTGGTGGCTTGGGGGAGGGGCGACGGGGCTTGGGCTTATAAAAGCCTGAGCTCGGACGAGTCCGGCTCGGGCACAGCCCGATAGGTCAATTAACTCTTTTTTAAATAATACTGATGCGGTAAAACTAACAAAAGAAATACTAAACGGAGTCCAAAAATCCTGAAATAAATTTTCATGGTCCTCTAATAATATTGCGGACAAAGTGAACATTTATTTAGGCCTCTAATGAAATTTTAAAAAACACATATTTTTCCTAATTCAAAATAAAATAGCAATAAAATCCAAATAAAATTGTGTATTTGATTTTAACATTTTCCCTCCAATATTTCTTTTATTTTGGAGAAGTCATATTATCTCCTCTCATATATTTTAATATGAAATATTTTTGAAGGGAAAAAATAATTAAAACCAAAATGATCCTTGTTTCAATATTTGAAAAAAAGTCAAATATGAAAATCATGAAATCCCCAACTCTCTTCGCGGGTCCTTGAGTTTCTTAGGATTTTCTAGGATCGCAAAACAAAATGCAATAAAATATGATATGCATGAATAACCTATTTATGACATTCTAAATTGAAAATTTGGGATGTTATAAACCTACCCTCCTTAAGATGAACCTCGCCCTCGAGATTCGGGTTGGCTAGAAAATAAGTGTGGGTGGTCTTTCCGTAGATCATCTTCTCGTTCCCAGGTGGCTTCATCCTCGGTATGGTGGATCCACTGAACTTTGCAAAACTTGATAACCATGCTGCGTGTAACTCGGCTGGCAAACTCGAGAATCTTGACGGGTTTCTCCTCATAGGTCAGATCACTATCCAACTAAATTGCTTCCAGGGGCACTGTATCTCTCAAAGGGATATCGGCCATTTCAGCATGGCGCTTCTTTAATTGGGAAACGTGAAACACATCATGAACTCCTGACAGTCCTTCAGGTAACTCCAACTTGTAGGCCACCTCTCCCATACGTTCCAAAACTCGGTATGGTCCTACAAATCTGGGGGCTAACTTTCCCTTTACTCCAAAGCGTTTAACTCCTCGCAGTGGTGACACACGAAGATATGCTCTGTCTCCGATTTCATAGACTATCTCCTTGCGTTTTGAGTCTACATAACTCTTCTTTCTAGACTGAGCTACCTTGAGTCTATCTCGAATCAGCTTAACATTCTCTTCTGACTCTTTAATCAAATCCGGTCCAAACAACTGACGGTCTCCAACTTCATCCCACATCAACGGTGTCCTGCACCTCCTTCCATACAAAGCTTCGAAAGGTGCCATCTTCAAACTGGCCTGGTAGCTATTGTTGTATGAGAACTCCGCGTAGGGTAAATTGTCGTCCCAACTAGATCCATAATCTAGTGCACAAGCTCTCAACATGTCCTCCAGAATCTGATTGACTCTCCCGGTCTGTCCATCTGTCTGTGGATGAAAAGCTGTACTGAACTCTAGCCTGGTACCCAAAGTATGGTGTAGCTGGTGCCAAAATTTGGAAGTAAACTAGGTTCCTCTATCTGATACGATGGTCCTTGGAACTCCGTGCAGACATACGATCCTGGTCATATATATCTTGGCCAACTTTGCACTTGTATAGGTGGTCTTCACTGGGATAAAGTGAGAAACTTTGGTCAAACGATCCACTACTACCCAAATATAATCATATACCGATCGGGTCCTGGGCAATCCGGTGATGAAATCCATGCCAAGCTTGTCCCACTTCCATTCGGGTATTGGCATAGGCTGCAGTAATCCTGCTGGCTTCTGATGTTCTGCCTTCACTTTCTGACATACATCACATACGGCCACATACTCGGCAATATCTTTCTTCATTCCAGTCCACCAGAAACGCTCCTTCAAATCCAAATACATCTTGGTGTTTCTGGGGTGTATTGAGTAGGGCGAGTCACGAGCTTCCTGAAGTATCAGCTTCCTGATCTCTGCATTATTGGGCACATAAACACGGTCCTCAAACCACAAGGTGTCATGCTCATCCTCCCGAAAACCTTTGGCTTTTCCTTTGCTCATTCTCTCCTTTATCTCAGAATTTCCTTATCATCCTTCTGACCTTCTCGAATCTTTCCCAATAATGTTGACTGAATTTCCAATGCTGCAACAAAACCTCTAGGGACTATCTCCAAACGAAGCTCCCTGAGATCTTCGGCCAACTCCTTTGGTAATCCTCCGCTTACGAGGGTATTGTCATAACTCTTCCAGCTCAAAGCGTCTGCTACGTCATGGGCCTTGCCTGGATGATAGTGCAACTTCATATCATAATATTTTATAAGCTCCAACCATCTCCTTTGCCTGAGATTCAACTCCTTCTGTGTGAAAATGTACTTCAAACTCTTATAATCCGTGTACACATCACAACGATTTCCAATAAGAAAATGTCTCCAGGTCTTGAGCGCATGCACTACAGCTGCTAACTCCAAATCATGCGTGGCATAATTTAACTCATGCGGTCGAAGTTGACGTGAGGCATATGAAACAACTTTTCCGTCCTGCATAAGTACACCTCCAAGTCCTAAGCGAGAAGCGTCACAATACACTTGGAAATCTTTGCGTATATCTGGCAGAATCAGCACTGGGGCTGTAACCAAACGTTTCTTCAACTCCTGAAAACTTGCCTCACATTCATATGTCCATTTAAACTTAGTGTCCTTCTTCAGCAACTCCGTCATAGGCTTCGCAATCTTAGAAAAGTTCTCAATGAATCTCTAATAATATCCTGCGAGTCCAAGAAAACTGCGGATCTCCCCAACTAAGGTGGGTTCTAGCCAATCGGTAACAGACTGCACCTTGGTGGGATCCATTGCTATACCTTCTCCTGATATAACATGTCCGAGAAATCCTACTTCCTTCAACCAAAACTCATACTTGATGAACTTGGCGTATAACTGATGTTCCCTGAGCTTCTCGAGAACTAAACGCAAATGCTCCTTGTGCTCCTCGTCATTCTTCGAGTACACCAAGATATCATCAACGAACACCATGAAAAACTTATCCAAGAACTCCATGAACACCTTGTTCATCATACTCATGAAATAGGCAGGGGCGTTAGTCAATCCAAATGACATAACCGTATACTCATATAGCCCGTACCTTGTGGTGAAGGCTGTCTTAGGTATATCCTATTCTCGAATCTTCAGCTGGTGGTATCCTGATCACAGATCGATCTTGGAGAATACTTTAGTTCCTTGCAGCTGTTCAAATAAATCATTGATCATCGGCAGTGGGTACTTGTTCTTGATCGTCACTTTGTTCAATGCACGATAATCAACAACCATTCTCAACGATCCATCCGTCTTTTCAACCAAGAGCACTGGGGCTCCCCATGGTGTCGAGCTTCGTCGAATGTAACCTTTCTCCAATAACTCCTTAATCCGCTTCTTAATCTCCTCCAAATCATTTGCCGGCATCCAGTATGGTCGCTTTGATATTGGTCCGGTGCCTGGCAATAACTCTATCAAAAACTCAATGTCTCGATCTGGCGGCATTCCTGGTAGCTCCTCTGGAATACATCTGGGTAATCCTTCACTACAAGTACTTCTTCTTGAACAACTCCCAAGAGAGAATTTACTTGGGTCCTCTTCGGTGCATGCCTGGATACGTACCTGATCCTTTTTTCCTCCGGGGTGGTGAGTAAAATCGACTTACTGGCCCAATCGATGTTTCCCCCATACATCGATAGCCAATCCATTCCTAGTATCACATCCAATCCTTGTGACTCAAAAATTATCAGGTCTGAGGGGAAAACATGGCTTCCAATGGTCAATGGCATCTGAAAACTTCCTTTACTTGCCATATACTCCGCTCCTGGTGAGCTTACTAACATAGGTGTCCTAAGTACTTTAGTGGGCAAATTATATTTATCCACGAATCCCCTTGAAATGTATGAATGCGATGCACCAGTATCAAAGAGAACAATTGCAGTAAATGACTTAATCAAAAACTTACCGACAACTGCATCAGACTGCTCTTCAACCTCGACCATGTTCACGTGGTTCACTTGTCCCCTGTTGAAAGGGTTGGGCTTCTTCCCAGAGCTTCCATTGCCATTCTCATTCTTCACTTCAGGGCACTCAATGGCATAGTGTCCAGTCTTCCCGCACTTGAAACAAGTAATGTGACTTAGGTCCTTCTTTTTTGCGGGTCTTTGGTGACTTAGGTCCTTCTTGGCGGGTGTGGATGGATTAGAGCGGTTCGGATTGCTGCCTGCTCCATTCTCATTCCCATTCTTGGGGCCACTGTGGTTATGCGAACTTCCTCCATTGTGGGTATGGCCTCCATGGTTATGGGTAAATCCTCCCGAGTTCGGGGTGAAATGGGGCTTCTGCTGAGCTCTAGAATTGTACTCCCCTTGTCCATACTTCCTTTTGTGGCTCTCTATCTGCTGCTGCTTCTCTTCAATCATAAGAGCCTTGTCTACCAGCTCCCGGTAGTTGTTAAATGTTGCCACCATAAACTGCATGCTCATCTCATCATTTAGCCCTTCCATAAACTTCTCCTGCTTCGCGGCATCTGTGGCCACATCATCTGGGGCATAGCGAGATATCTTACTAAACTCATCTACATACTGAGCCACAGTACGATTTCCCTGGCGCAAGTTGCGAAACTCACGCTTCTTCATGCTCGCAGCTCCAGTTGAGACATGGGCTATGCGAAAAGGTTGCTGAAACCGATCCCAAGTGACATTGGCTATAGGGAAAGTGGTCATGTAATTATCCCACCATGCGGCTGCAGGTCCATCCAATTGATGTACAGCAAACCCTTCTCAGCATCTGTGCAACCTGCGGTGGTCAACTCCCTTCCAATCTGCGCAGCCAGTCATCAGCAACTATTGGCTCGGTGCTACTAGAAAACACCGGCGGCTGCAACCTCAGAAAGCGAGCTAAGTTGTCCACTTGGGGTGGTGGTGGAGGGTTGTTGTTGTTGCCTTGGTTCTGGACTAATATCTGCATCAAGGCATTCTGCTACTGGATCAACTGAGTGATCTCCGATGGGAAGACAAATCCGGTATCACGTCTCGGGGGCATCAGATGGGTTTAGAGGGGAGAGATTAGAATAGAATAAGGTCTAGTGAGAAAGCACTACCCATATGCACATGAGACAAACACAATCATATCACACCAAATCAATTCAAGCAAGGGCATACAATCGGTCTAGAACTATCGTGACAAAAGTGCTCGGCTACTACTATATACATGGGGAAATACTACTAATCATATGGTGGTCATCTAGAAATTTTGATCGGTGGAAGATTCCATGATATCCGCTCCAGCTTCATCTTCATAATCATCATCACTACCATCAGGGTCGAAGTCGGTGTCGTCGATGATGATGTAGTCTTCAGAACGAATTTCCTAAGGTTCGTCGTATTCTCCTCCTGGCACGGGGTCTCCAATAAAAACTCCTAGCTTCCTTGTCAGGTCGTCATTCTTCTCCCCGAGTATCGTCATTTCCTCCTCATATCCATCGCGTGTAGACTTGAGTTCCTCTTCTAGCTCTTTGATCCTGGTCATTGCCTTCTTCAGATCTATCATGCCTGCACACATCTGATTCTCCTGCCGACGAATGTGCCGGTTTAGCTCCTGGATGAAAGCTGCAATGGACCTGTCCCTCCTGGTGCTGACTATCTCCCATTGCTCATCTCGATGCCCACATATTTGGTAGATAGTATCCTTGAGATCCTTGTGATAAACTTCGCCAATGCGTCCCATGGCGATGTGGGTTGCCATGCTCTTTCCTAGACTCCAGGTTGGTGCATCAAAGGAAAACTCTATGGGTTCAGTGAGTGGCGTGAATGTCCTTCCTGGAACTTGAAATCGAATCATCCAGTGCTCCTCTTCTGGTAAAGTGGCGGTGTAGGTCCCGGTGAAGCTTGGTATTCCGATGTTTAGGTACTTAATGATTTCCTTCAAGTGTCGTCCAAAGGATGTGTCTTCATTTGGTGGTCGTGTAATAGAGGAGTCAGAAAATGGAGAGGAGTCAGAAATGAGTAGATAAGAGGGACCTATGGCTCATCTTAGTGGCCGTGTCCTACATTCAGCGTGTGTTCTGATACCATCTTGTAGCGATCCGACCTCAGATGGTCAAATCTTTGTGTTCAGTGTCATTCCTGGATCAGTAATGCTGACACACACAGTACTCAAAGGATTTATAACAGAGTAGCAATCACACACTTATTACATCGAATGTCTCAAAATAGAACTTATTACAATAAATATGGCTTAAGGCCATCTAGATAAGATAACAGCGGAAGGCTTGGAAGATAAAGTGAGTCCATCAACTCCAACGGCAAAGCTGAGTGCATGGAAAATGACCTAGCGCACCTTACTCCTCGTCTGAAAAGTCTGCAACATGATATGTCTGCAATAAAACTGGGTAGTAAAGAGGTATGATCAAAGTGTTACTTGACTTGCTGATGATCCGCAAAACCTAGAGACTCGTAGTAGCATGCTTCACACTCCGGGTACTCTATCGCAAACAAACAAGCATACAATAAGCACTCAACTATAAGCACGGGTAAAACTCAAATAAGAGATCTAACCAGAGAGTTCAACTTAAGAACTCCGGTTTGCAAAAATAATCAAACCAAACGAACCAACGAAACTCAAACTGCGAAAGAAACAAGATCCGATTACTAATCTGAACTAAAGTCAAATTTTACTGTTTCAAAATCTTGTTCAAGTTGGTTAAACAGAAAGAGGGCTTCGAGACAAAGATCTAGAAGTTTGAATCGCCTGATTCCGACTAACAAGCGAAAAGATAAAGTAAAAACAAAAATAGGATCAGAAATCGCGATCGAAAATAATCGTGAAAAACCCGAGAAAAATAAAAACTGACGAACAAGCTAACGAATGAACGTTCGCTGTCTGTGACTAACGGGCGAAAACCGTTCGTTAAAACGAACGTACGGACGAACGTTCACTATTTAACTGAACCGGAAAAAACCGATCTAATAGAAAAAAACGAGATCTAGGGTTTCGAGAAAAAAACCGATCCGTTTTCTCGCGAAAACCGACGGCTACCTCCGGCGGGTCGGCGAGGCGGCGGCGGGAGGCGAAGCGGCGGCGGCGGACACTGGCGGCGGTGGCGGGAGACGGTCTAGGGTTTGGGGCGACGTGGGCTATGGCGGCTCGGCTCCTCGGGCTTTAAAGGCCGGCCGGGCGGAGTCCCAGTCGGTTACGACCCGGAGTTGGTTTCCCTTTTTTTTTTAAAATTCTGACGTGCTAAAAAAGAAAGAAAAGAAATACTAAACGGACTCCAAAAATCCCGAAATAAATTTTCCCCATCCTCTAAAAATATGCCGGACAAGGTGAACATTTATTTGGGCCTAAAATGCAATTTTGAAAAACGCATATTTTTTCCTAATTCAAATAAAATAGCAATAAAACTCTGAATAAAATCTTATTTGATTTTAATATTAAAACTCCAATATTTCTTTATTTTGGGAAAGTCATTTTATCCCCTCTCTTTATTTTTATAAAATAAATATTTGAAGAGAAAATAATTAAAATCCAACGATCCTCTTTTCAAAATCTGAGAAAACTCAATTATGAAAATAACAAAATCCCCAACTCTCTCCGTGGGTCCTTGAGTTACGTAGAATTTCTAGGATCAAACCAAAATGCAATAAAATATGATATGCAATGATGATCTAATGCATAACATTCCAAATTGAATTTGGGATGTTACAAACCTACCCCCCTTAAGATGAATCTCGCCCTCGAGATTCGGGTTGGCTAGAAAATAGGTGAGGGTGATCCTTCCGTAGGTCTTCCTCCCGTTCCTAGGTTGCTTCATCCTCGGTATGGTGGCTCCACTGAACCTTACAGAATTTGATAACCTTGTTGCGTGTGACTCGGCTGGCAAAATCAAGAATCTTGACTGGTCTCTCCTCGTAGGTCAAGTCGCTATCCAACTAAATTGCTTCCAGTGGCACTGTATCTCTCAGAGGGATATCAGCCATCTATGTGTGGCACTTCTTCAACTGAGAAACGTGGAACACATCGTGAACTCCTGACAATCCTTCGGGCAATTCTAACTTATAAGCAACTTCTCCCATACGTTCCAAAACACGGTATGGTCCCACAAAACGTGGCGCTAACCTTCCCTTAACTCCAAAACGATTCACTCCTCGAAGTGGTGATACTCGAAGATACACTCTGGCTCCGACTTCGTAAACTGTCTCCTTGCGTTTAGAATCCGCATAACTCTTCTGCCTGGACTGGGCTACCTTGAGTCTATCACGAATCAGCTTAACCTTCTCTTCAGACTCTTTAATCAAATCTGGTCCAAATAACTGACGGTCTCCAACTTCGTCCCATAGTGATGGTGTCCTGCACCTCCTTCCGTACAATGCTTCAAAAGGGGCCATCTTCAAACTGGCTTGACAGCTGTTGTTGTAAGAGAACTCTGCGTAAGGCAAATTTTCGTCCCAACTAGATCCATAGTCTAGCGCACAAGCTCTCAACATGTCCTCGAAAATCTGATTGACTCTCTCAGTCTGTCCATCTGTGTGCGGGTGAAAAGCTGTACTGAACTCTAGCCTGGTTCCCAAAGTTTCATGCAACTGATTCCAAAACTTTGAGGTAAACTGGGTTCCTCTATCTGATACAATGGTCCTTGGAACTCCATGCAGACATATGATCTTGGTCATGTATATCTTTGCCAACTTAGCACTGGTGTAAGTGGTCTTCACTGGGATGAAATGAGCTACCTTCGTCAAATGATCAACTACAACCCATATCGAGTCATAGCCTGAACGAGTCCTGGGTAATCCCGTGATAAAGTCCATGCCTAGTTTATCCCACTTCCATTAGGGTATCGGCAATGGCTGTAACAATCCCGCTGGCTTCTGATGTTCTGCCTTCACTCTCTGACATACATCACAAACTGCTACATACTCCACAATATCCTTCTTCATTCTGGTCCACCAGAAACTATCCTTCAAATCCAGATACATCTTGGTATTTCCTGGGTGAATCGAATACGGCGAATCGTGGGCCTCTTGCAGAATCAACTTCCTGATCTCCGGATCATTAGGCACATAAATGCGATCCTCAAACCATAGGGTATCGTGCTCATCCTCACGAAATCCCTTAGCTTTTCCTTTGCTCATTCTTTCCTTTATCTCAACAATCTCCTTGTTCGTCTTCTGGGCTTCCCTGATCTTATTCATCAAGGTAGACTGAATCTCCAATGCTGCTACATAACCTCTCGGAACTATTTCCAAACATAGCTCACTTAGATCCTCCGCTAACTCCTTGGGTAACTCTCCGGTCATGAGTGTATTGACATGGCTCTTGCGGCTCAACGCATCGGCTACTATGTTAGCCTTTCCTGGATGATAATGCAACTTCATATCATAATCCTTAATGAGCTCCAACCATCTCCTCTGTCTGAGATACAACTCCTTCTGTGTGAAGATATACTTCAAACTCTTGTGATCCGTGTACACCTCACAATGGTTCCCGATGAGAAAATGTCTCCACGTCTTCAACGCATGCACAACGGCTGCTAACTCCAAATCATGGGTAGCATAATTCAACTCATGGGGTTTAAGCTGTCGTGAGGCATATGATACAACTCTTCCCTCCTACATAAGCACTGCTCCAAGTCCTCGACGAGAAGCGTCGCAATACACCTGGTAATCCTTGCATTGATCTGGAAGAGTCAACACTGGAGCTATAACCAAACGTTACTTCAACTCCTGAAAATTGGCCTCACATTCCTCAGTCCATTTGAACTTGGTGTCCTTCTTCAACAACTTCGTCATGGGCTTTGCAATCTTAGAGAAATTCTCAATGAACCTCCGGTAGTATCCTGCGAGTCCAAGAAAACTCCGGATCTCTCCAACTGACGTGGGTGCTTCCCAAATTGTCACAGTGACAACCTTGGTAGGGTCTACTGCTATTCCTTCTCCGGATATAACATGTCCAAGGAATCCAACTTCCTTCAACCAAAACTCACACTTGCTGAACTTGGCATATAACTGGTGTTCTCAGAGCTTCCCAAGTACCAAACGCAAATGCTCCTTATGTTCCTCTTCATTCTTCGAGTAGACTAGAATATCATCAATGAATACCACGACAAAGTTATCCAAAAACTCCATAAACACCTTGTTCATCATGTTCATGAAATAGGCAGGTGCGTGAGTCAGGCCAAATGACATAACGGTATATTCATACTGCCCGTACCTTGTGGTAAAAGCTGCCTTAGGTATATCCTGCTCTCGAATCTTCAGCTGCTGGTACCCTGACCGCAGATCGATCTTGGAAAACACCTTAGCTCCTTGCAGTTGGTCAAACAAATCATTTATCATTGACAGTGGGTACTTGTTCTTGATCGTCACCTCATTCAATCCATGATAGTCAACAACCATCCTCAGTGATCCATCCTTCTTCTCCACTAGAAGCACTGGTGATCCCCAAGGTGACGAGCTTGGGCGAATATATCCTTTATCTAGTAACTACTTAATCTGCTTCTTAATTTCCTCTAAATCCTTTGCGGGCATCCGGTACGGTCTCTTAGATATTGGCCCTGTGCCTGGCAACAGTTCGATCAAAAACTCAATGTCTCTATCTGGTGGCATGCCCGGCAACTCTTCTAGAAATACATCCGGGAAATCCTTCACCACTGGTACTTCCTCCTGTACAACTCCTGATAAGGAATTCACTTGAGTCCTATTCGGCACATGCCGGGATACATACTTGATCCTTCTTCCTTCTAGGGTGGTAAGCAAAATTGACTTACTGGTGCAGTCAATGTTCCCTTCATACTTCGATAACCAATCCATGCCTAATATTACATCCAGTCCTTGTGACTCCAATACAATTAGGTCTGAAGGAAACAAGTAGTTACCAATCCATAATGGTAACCAATCACACCAAAGGTTAGCCATATACTCTGCTCCTGGCGAGGTTACTAACATGTGTGTCCTAAGGGTTTGGGTTGGCAGTTTAAACTTATTCACAAATCCCCTTGATATGTATGAATGCGATGCACCAGTATCAAAAAGAACGATTGCAGTAAATGACTTAATCATAAACTTACCTATTACTGCATCGGGTTGCGCTTAAATCTCCTCCACGCTAACGTGGTTCACTTGTCCCTTGTTGAAAGGGTTGGGCTTCTTCCCAGAGCTTCCATTGCCATTTCCATTGTTTGCTTCAGAACATTCTGTGGCATAATGTCCATTCTTCCCGCACTTGAAATAAGTAATGTGACTTAGATCCTTCTTGGCGGGCGTTGCGGGGTTGGTATGGTTCTGGCAATTGCTTCCTCCATTACCATTTGCATTCCTGGGGCCACTATGGTTGTGCGCAATCCCTCCATTGTGGTTGTGACCTCCATGGTTATGTTCAAGGGGTCCTCCCGAGTTTGGGGGTAAAACGGGGTTTCTGCTGAGCTCCAGAATTATACTTCCCGTGTCCATACTTCCTCTTACAGTTGTCAATCTGCTGCTGCTTCCCTTCAATCATGAGAGCTCTATCTACCAACTGTTGGTAGTTATTAAAAGTTGCTACCATCAACTGCATGCTCAACTCATCATTCAGTCCTTCCAGAAACTTCTCCTGTTTAGCTGCATCCGTAGCAACGTCATCGGAGGCATAACGTGCTAGCTTGCTAAAGTCATCCACATAATGGCCAACGGTGCGTCCTCCTTGGCGTAAGTTGCGAAACTCACGCTTCATGGCCATAGCTCCTGCTGATACATGGGCTGTGCAAAAGGCGTGCTGAAACTAGTCCCACGTAATAGTGTCGATGGGATAGGTGACAGAGTAATTCTCCCACCATGCTGCTGCGGGTCCATCAAGCTGATGTGAGGCAAAACACACTCTTTCCGCATCTGTGCATCCTGCAGTGGTCAACTCCCTTCCGATCTTGCGGAGCCAATCATCTGCAACTATCAACTCGGTGCTACTAGAGAACACTGGCGGAGTCAGCCTTAGAAATCGGGCTAAGTGATCAATAGGTGGTGGTGGCGGGTTGTTGTTATTGTTGTTGTTCCCTTGATTCTGATTCTGGACTAGTATCTGCATCAAAGCATTCTACTGCTGGATCAACTGGGTGAGCTCTGGTGGGAAAGCAAATCCATTGTCACGTCTCAGAGGCATCTGATGGGTTTAGAAAAGATGAGAAAACAGAGTAGAATGGGGTCTAGGGGGAAAACACTACCCATATGCACATGAGACAAACACAATCATATCACTTCAATCAATTCAAATAAGGGCATACAATCGGTCTAACTATCGTTACAAAAGTGCTCGGACTATACTATATACATGGGGGAATACTACTACTATTATGGTGGTCGACAAGAAAAATTGA
Source organism: Triticum urartu (assembly GCF_056163025.1). Taxonomy (NCBI): domain Eukaryota; kingdom Viridiplantae; phylum Streptophyta; class Magnoliopsida; order Poales; family Poaceae; genus Triticum; species Triticum urartu. Next base: position 481,352,325 of record NC_141875.1, read on the forward strand.
TTGGTGGAAGACTCCATAATATCTACTCCAGCTTCATCAACAAAGTCATCATCACTATCGTCAGGGTTCGAGTCAGTGTCGTCGATGATGATGTAGTTCTCCGGGCAAGTGGAATCGTCATCTTCTCCTCCTGGCGCGGGGTCTCCCATGAACACGCCTAGCTTCCTTGTTAGATCGTCATTCTTCTCCAATAGTATGAAAATTTCCTCCTCATAATCTTCGCGAGTAGCCTTGAGTTCCTCTTCAAGCTTTGTGATCCTTGTCATTGCCTTCTTCAGATCTATCATGCCTGCGCACATCTAGTTCTCCTGGCGACGAATGTGCTGGTTTAACTCTTGGATGAAAGCGGCAATTGATCTATCCTTCCTGGTGCTGATCATCTCCCATTGATCATCTCGGCGCCCACAAATCTGATAGATAGTATCCTTAAGATCCTCGTGGTAAACTTCTCCAATGCGTCCCATGGTGATGTGGGCTGCCATGCTCTTGCCTAGACTCCAGGTGGGCGCGTCAAAGGAAAACTCTATGGGCTCGGTGACCGGCATGAACATCCTTCCTGGGATTTGAACTTGGATCATCAAGTGCTCCTCTTCTGGTAAAGTGGCGTTGTAGGTCCCAGTGAAGCTTGGTATTCCAATGTTCAGGTACTTAGTGACTTCCTTCAAGTGTCGTCCAAAGGGTGTGTCTTCATCCGGTTGTGAAAACTTGTTTCTCGCATCCGCCATCCTAGAGAGTAGAAAATGGAGAGGAGTTAGAAATGATAAGAGAGTAGTGATCTAGGGTTTTAGCTTAGTGGTCATGTCCTACAGTCAGCGTGTGCTCTGATACCATCTTGTAGCGACCAGACCTCAAACAGTCTGATCTATGTGCATCAGTGTCATCCCTGGATCGGTAATGCTGACACACATAGTACTTGAGGATTTATAACAGAGTAGCAATCACACACTTATTACATTGAATGTCTCAAAAGAGAACTTAAATCAATAAATATGGCTTAAGGTCATCTAATATGATAACAACGGAAGGCTTAGAAGATAAAGTGAGTCCATCAACTCCAACGACATCACTGAGTGAAAGACAACGACCTATGGCTCCTTACTTGTCGTCTGAAAAGTCTACAACATGAACGTTGCAGCCTGAAACGGGTCAGCACATGGAATATGCTGGCTAAGTAACACAAGAGTAATGAACAGAATAAATGCTATCACTACATGCATATTTGGCTGGTGGAGGTTGTATGGTTAAATAGTTTTGCGAAAAGCCATTTTTTCCCTACAACAAAGGAATAAATTTTATTTAACTATCATGGTAGTTGTTAAACATTGAGATGGTTCCTCCACTCAATCCCAATTAAACATCATCATTAAACCCAATCAAGTTAAATTAAGAGTGATGAGATCAATCATGATAATCCAAGAACCAGATACTCAAGATGTCCATAACCGAGAACACGGCTAACCATGATTAGTTTATACACTCTGCAGAGGTTTGCGCACTTTTCCCCACAAGACTTGAATACATCCATGGTCGGAGATCCGATACATAGTCTTTCTGAAGCATTAACTCTCTACTTTGGGTAGACTATACCACCTACAACCCACTACATCTGCTAGTCTACCTCTTCAAGAGCTTCATGCGACTTACTCAACTATGCTAGAGCCCATAATAGCTTGTGGTTGCACACGGAAGTTTCTAGCATGAAAAATCTTATGATCCCTTTGAGCCTGGGTGGCGGGCCGTAGGATGATCACACGGGTCCTCCGGGATATCCTAGGACAACACTGGGTACTCCAGGTGTCCACAAGCAATCCAACCAGATGTGTATTCAAGTTGCCACCTTAAGTTGAACCATTAATTAACAAGCTCACATCTGTCATGAATACTCTCAAACCCAATCCACGTCTACAAGCATAGCATAGCAATATAAGCAACATAGAAGTAACCCCCAGGGTTTGAAAATAAACAGGTGCATAGGTACTACCTCAACTAATTCCCAAAACCCACAATTTAAACAGATCCTAATCATGCAAGTGTTTGAGGATTGATCTAATGCAGTAAAACTGGGTAGTAAAGAGGTATGATCAAAGTGTTACTTGCCTTGCTGATGATCCGCAAAACCTAGAGACTCGTAGTAGCACGCTTCACACTCCGGGTACTCTATCGCAAACAAACAAGCATACAATAAGCACTCAACTAGAAGCACAGGTAAAACTCAAATAAGAGATCTGACCAGAGAGTTCAACTTAAGAACTCCGGTTTGCAAAAAGAATCAAACCAAACGAAGCAACGAAACTCAAACTTCGAAAGAAACAAGATCCGATTACTAATATGAACTAAAGTCAAATTTTACTATTTAAAAATCTTGTTTAAGTTGGTTAAACAGAAAGAGGGCTTCGAGACGAAGATCTAGGCGCTTGAATCGCCTGATTCCGACTAACAAGGGAAAAGATAAACTAAAATGAAAATCGGATCAGAAATCGCGATCGAAAATAATTGCGAAAAACCTGAGAAAAAGAAAAACCGACGAATAGGCTAACGAACGAACATTCGCTGTCTGTGACTAACATGCGAAATCCATTCATTAAAACGAACGTACGGACGAACGTTCGCTATTTAACCGAACCGGAAAAAACCGATCTAATAGAAAAAAACGAGATCTAGGGTTTCGAGAAAAAAACCGATCGGTTTTCTCACGAAAACCGGCGGCTACCTCCGGCGGGTCGGCGAGGCGGCGGCGGCAGGAGGCGAAGCGGCGGCTCGCGGCGGGAGATGTGCTAGGGTTTGGGGCGACGTGGGCTGTGGCGGCTCGGCTCCTCGGGCTCTAAAGGCCGGCCGGGCGGAGTCCCAGTCGGTTACTGCCCGAAGTCGGTTTCCCCCTTTTTAAAAAAAAAAATTCCAACGTGCAGAAAAAGAAAGAAAAGAAATACTAAACGGACTCCAAAAATCCTGAAATAATTTTCTCCATCCTCTAAAAATATGCCGGACAAGGTGAACATTTATTTGGGCCTAAAATGCAATTTTGAAAAACACATATTTTTTCCTAATTCAAATAAAATAGCAATAAAACTCTGAATAAAATCTTATTTGATTTTAATATTAAATCTCCAATATTTCTTTATTTTGGGAAAGTCATTTTATCGCCTCCCTTTTATTTTTATAAAAGAAATATTTGAAGAGAAAATAATTAAAATCAAACGATCCTCTTTTAAAAATTTGAGAAAACTCAATTATGAAAACAACGAAATCCCCAACTCTCTCCGTGGGTCCTTGAGTTGCCTAGAATTTCTAGGATCGAACCAAAATGCAATAAAATATGATATGCAATGATGATCTAATGCATAACATTCCAAATTGGAAATTTGGGATGTTACAAAGGATAATTCAGAAAATAGAAAGAAAATACTATTTTTTCTTTATTTAAACTAAATAATAGAAAGTAAAAAGAGGGTGCTGAGAGTTGTGCTTTCTAACTTCATCCATCTCATGCTCATCAAAAGGAATACACTAACATGGTTGATCAAGTCTTGTTAACAAACTCTTTCTGAATTGCATGAAACTGGAGAATTTTCGAATAACACTAGGTTACCTCAAGGGGGATATTGACATCCCCAACAATAAGAACATCATATTTCTTCTTGACAGTAGGAAGAGGAAATTCAAAACCTCCAATAATAATAGTTGAAATTTTTCCAATAGAATTAATACTGTGGAGTTGAGGTTGTTTGCTCGGAAAGTGTACCATATGCTCATTACCATTAACATGAAAAGTGACATTGCCTTTGTTGCAATCAATAACGGCCCCTGCAGTATTCAAAAAGGGTCTACCAAGAATAATAGACATATCACCCTCGGGAATATTAAGAATAACAAAGTCCGTTAAAATAGTAACGTTTGCAATCACAACAGGCACATCCTCACAAATACCAACAGGTATAGCAGTTGATTTATCGGCCATTTGCAAAGATATTTCAGTAGGTGTCAACTTATTCAAATCAATCCTACGATATAAAGATAGAGGCATAACACTAACACCGGCTCCAAGATCACATAAAGCAGTCTTAACATAGTTTCTCTTAATGGAGCCTCGTATAGTTGGTACTCCGAGATCTCCTAGTTTCATTGGTATTCCACCTTTAAAAGTGTAATTAGCAAGCATGGTGGAAATTTCAGCTTCCGAAATCTTTCTTTTATTAGTAACAATATCCTTCATGTACTTAGCATAAGGGTTCATTTTAAGCATATCAGTCAAACGCATGCGCAAAAAGATAGGTCTAATCATTTCAGCAAAGCGCTCAAAATCCTCATCATCCTTTTTCTTGGATGGTTTAGGAGGAAAAGGCATGGGTTTTTGAACCCATGGTTCTTTTTCTTTACTGTGCTTCATAGCAACAAAGTCTCTCTTATCATAATGTTGATTCTTTGATTGTGGGTTATCAAGATCAACAACAGGTTCAATCTCTACATCATTGTTATTGCTAGGTTGAGCATCAACTTGAACATCATTATTAACATTATCACTAGGTTCATGTTCATTACCAGATTGTGTTTCAGCATCGGAAATAGAAATATCATTGGGATTCTCAAGTGTGTCAACAATAGGTTCACTAGAAGCATGCAAAGTTCTATCAATTTTCTTTTTCTTCTTCCTAGAAGAACTAGGTGCATCAACATTAGTTCTCTGAGAATCTTGCTCAATTCTCTTAGGGTGGCCCTCAGGATACAAAGGTTCCTGAGTCATTTTACCCCCTCTAGTCACAACTCTAACACCATTATCATTTTTCTTATTAGTTAATTCATTGAGCAAATCATTTTGAGCCTTAAGTACTTGTTCTACTTGAGTGGTAACCATAGAAGCATGTTTACTAATAAGTTTAAGTTCACCTTTAACTCTAGACATATAATCACTCAAGTGTTCAATCATATAAGCATTACGTTTCAATTGTCTACCAACATAAGCATTAGAGTTTTCTTGTTTAACAATAAAATTATCAAACTCATCCAAGCATTGGCTAGCAGACTTATTATGAGGAATATCAACTTCATCAAATCTGTAGAGATAATTTACCTTTACTACCTATGTCGGGTTATCAAGACCATGTATTTCTTCAGTAGGTGGTAAATTCTTAACATCTTCAGCTTTAATACCCTTTTCTTTCATAGATTTCCTTGCCCCTTGCATATCTTCAGGACTGAGAAATAGAGTACCCCTTTTCTTCAGAGTTGGCTTAGGAAGTGTCCAATCATTTTCATTACTCAACATATTATTCAATACCAATTCAGCTTGATCAACAGTTCTTTCCCTGAAAACACAACCAGCAAAACTATCCAGGTGGTCTCTGGAAGCATCAGTTAGTCCATTATAAAAGATATCAAGTATTTCATTTTTCTTGAGAGGATGATCAGGCAAAGCATTAAGTAATTGGAGAAGCCTCCTCCAAAGCTTGTGGGGGACTCTCTTCTTCAGTAATAAAGATAGGTGAAGTAGCAAAAGCAGGGTCATATTTCATTCTAGCATTCATAGACTTTTCTTTAAGCTTATCTAATAATTTTTTAAGATCAGATCTATCATTGCAAGCTAAGAAGTCTCTAGTAGTTTCTTCATCCATAACATAACCCTCAGGCACAATAGGCAATTCATATCTAGGGGGAGAATGTTCATCATCACTTTCATCAATATTACCAGTTTCAATAATTTCATTCTCTCTAACCCTAGCAAGTTGTTCATCAAGAAATTCACCTAATGGCACAGTATTATCAAGCATAGAAGTAGTTTCATCATAAGTATCATGCAAAGCAGAAGTGGCATCATCAATAACATGTGACATATCAGAATGAATAGCAGGAGTAGGTGTCGCAAGTTTACTCAAAACAGAAGGTGAATCAAGTGCAGAGCTAGATGGCAGTTCCTTACCTCCCCTCGTAGTTGAGGGAAAAATCTTGGTTCTTTTATCTTTCAAGTTCTTCATAGTGATCAGCAAATATAAATCCCAAGTGACTCAAAGAATAGAGCTATGCTCCCCGGCAACGGCACCAGAAAATAGTCTTGATAACCCACAAGTATAGGGGATCGCAACATCTTTCGAGGGTAAAGTATTCAACCCAAATTTATTGATTCGACACAAGGGGAGCCAAAGAATATTCTCAAGTATTAACAGTTGAGTTGTCAATTCAACCGCACGTGAAAGACTTAATATCTGCAGCAAATTATTTAGTAGCAAAGTAATATGTTAGTAGCGGTAACGGTGGCAAAGGTAATAGTATTGGTTTTGTAGTGATTGTAACAGTAGTAACAGAAAATTAACTAAGGAAAGATCAATATGCGAAAAGCTCGTAGGCATTGGATCAGTGATGGATAATTATGTCGGATGCGATTCCTCATGCAATAGTTATAACATAGGGTGACACAGAACTAGCTCCAGTTCATCAATGTAATGTATGCATGTATTCCGAATATAGTCATACGTGCTTATGGAAAAGAACTTGCATGACATCTTTTATCCTACCCTCCCGTGGCAGCGGGGTCCTATTGGAAACTAAGGGATATTAAGGCCTCCTTTTAATAGAGTACCGGACCAAATAATTAACACTTAGTGAATACATGAACTCCTCAAACTACGGTCATCGCCGGGAGTGGTCCCGATTATTGTCCCTCCGGGTTTACCGGATCATTACACATAGTAGGTGACTATTGACTTGCAAGATAGGATCAAGAACTCACATATATTCATGAAAACATAATAGGTTTAGATATGAAATCATGGCACTCAGGCCCTAGTGACAAGCATTAAGCATAGCAAAGTCATAGCAACATCAATCTCAGAACATAATGGATACTAGGGATCAAACCCTAGCCAAACTAACTCGATTACATGATAAATCTCATCCAACCCATCACCATCCAGCAAGCCTATGATGGAATTACTCACACACGGTGGTGAGTATCATGAAATTGGTGATGGAGGAAGGATGATGATGACGATGGCGACGAATTCCCGTCTCTGGAGCCCCGAACGGACTCCAGATCAGCCCTCCCGAGAGAGATTAGGGCTTGGCGGTGGCTCCGTATCGTAAAACGCGATGAATCCTTCTCTCTGATTTTTTCTCCCCGAACATGAATATATAGAGTTGGAGTTGAGGTCGGTGGAGCACCAGGGGGCCCATGAGGTAGGGGCGCGCCCCACCCTCGTGGACAGGGTGTGGGCCCCCTGGCCTTCATTCTTTTGCCGGTATTTTTTATATATTCCAAAAATATTCTCCGTTGATTTTCAGGTCATTTCGAGAACTTTTATTTCTGCACAAAAATAACACCATGGCAATTCTGCTGAAAACAACATCAGTCCGGGTTAGTTCCATTCAAATCATGCAAGTTAGAGTCCAAAACAAGGGCAAAAGTGTTTGGAAAAGTAGATACGATGGAGACGTATCACCAACGTGGAGCTGACATGTGGTTCCGTCAGCCAATGAGAATTTTACACATGGAAAATCGACATTGGTCGTGGCTGTTAGCGGGTTATCGGATCCAAAACCGAACCAAATGGCTTAACGGCGACCCGTTATGGTGGATGGCATGTGTCGGTCACCCTTGACGAAAGCACTTCTACGACGCGTGATTTATCGTCATGGAAGTGGACACTTCCGTGATGATAATTTTGGTAATGTCATGGAACACCTCTACGACAGCACATGTATGACTATGTTGATTCTGTCATTAAATCGTCATGGATGTACATGCATGACAGAAAACGTGACCTACTGTGACAAACACGTATCATCATGGAAGTGTATTTTTTGTAGTGCTCGTTTGATCTTCACTTATATCTTTTTGGAGTAGTTTATCATTTACTCTTGTGCTTCACTTATATCGTATGAGTAAATTGTTGAATGAATTGAATATCATGAAGTTGAATTTACATGATCATATCATGCCTAGTAGTGGCTTCACATTGGGTTTAGAAAGTGAAATCTATTGAAGCTTGACAATTACAATATTGGTCATACAAGCAATTCATGAATGATTAGTATAAGGAAGGGAACTTTCACATATAAATATATTATCTTGGACATCTTCTATGATTGTGAATACACATTAATTATTTTCAAACTTGAGAAAATTAGTTGAGGTCGGACAAGGAACACAACGTAATGATTTATGGTTGTGTATATTTGCACAGAAGTTATATTGTTATGGATCCTCCAACATGTGGTGTTTGCCTAGGATCTTTTGCTAGCCAAAACTTCGTACTAAGTAGAGATACTACTTGTGCATCCAAAAACCCTTAAACCCAGTTTCTTGCCATGAGTGTGCACCATACCTACCTATGGATGGAATAAGATCCTTCAAGTAAGTTGTCATCGATGCATAAAGTAATAAAATTGCTCCTAAATGTGTTTGATCTTTTATTGTAAGGGAAAATAAGTGTTGTACAAACTTGTGATGGCAAAGTAATAAAAGCGACGGACTGCATAATAAAGGTTGCTATCATAAGGGGCAATATAACATGACGTTCCTTTGCATTAAGATATTGCACATCCAAAAATAAAAAGCGCATGACAACCTGTGCTTCCCTCTACGAAGGGCCTATCTTTTACTTTTCAGTATATACTTTTATGCAAGAGTCAATAGTATGCATTCTCATTTCAACCTCAATTATTCCTCTAGTTGGCAAGCATCATGTGGTGGGGAAAGATCTAGGCACATATGGCCAGTCAAATATATTTGATCATGATTTATTATTGTTGACAATTATCTCTATGATAAATGAGTTGGGAGACAATTATCTCAATTAAGCCCGTTGTCGGTGTCAAAACCGGCGGATCTCGGGTAGGGTGTAACACCCTCGATGCGACTATATCTCCCACGTGTCGAGGCACGACTTAGAGGCATAATCGCATTGAAGGCATATGTCGCAAGTTAGGCAATCTTCACAACATCCCATGTAATATAGATAATAAAAGGGGAGATAACATAGTTGGCTTACACTCGCCACGTCAATCAAGTACATAAATAACATTACATCATCCAAACACTCATGGCCCGACTACGGCGCCAAAATAAAAGATAACCCAACATGCGACACGGTCCCGATCACCCCCAACTGGGCACCACTACTGATCATTAGGAAAGGAAACATAGTATCGTTGAGAGTCCTCGTCGAACTCCCACTTGAGCTCGAGCGCGTCACCTGGAGCGGAATTGTCAGGCCCTGCATCTGGTTTAATAGTAATCTGTGAGCCACAGGGACTTAGCAATCTCGCACCCTCGCGATCAAGACAATTTAAGCTTTTAGGTAAGGCAAGGTAAATATATGTGGAGCTGCGGCAAGCGACTAGCGTATATGGTGGCTATCCTGTTCGCAAAAGAGAGCGAGAAGAGAAGGCAAAGCGCGAACGCATAACTAAAGAGGGCAAACCTGCGGCAAGCATTACTCCAACACCGTGTCCACCTCCCGGACTCCGCCGAGAAGAGGCCATCACGGTAACACACTCAGTTGATTCATTTTAATTAAGTTAAGGTTCAAGTTATCTACAACCGGACATTAACAAATTCCCATCTGCCCATAACCGCGGGCACGGCTTTTGAAAGTTCAAATCCCTGCAGGGGAGTCCCAACTTAGCCCATTACAAGCTCTCACGGTCAACGAAGGAATAGACCTCCTCCCGAGACGTTCCGATCAGACTCGGTACCTCGGTTCTTCAAGACACTTCGACAGGTTAAAACAAGACCAGCAACACCGCTCGAATGTGCCGACAAATCCCGATAGGAGCTACACATATCTCGTTCTCAGGGCACACTCAGATGAGCGCTCCATACAACTAAAACCAAACCTCGAGTTTCCCCGAGGGGGCGCTGCACAGGACTCTAGTTTGGACCAACACTCAGAGGAGCACTGGCCCAGGGGGGGCTAAAATAAGATGACCCTCGGGCTCCGGAAACCCAAGGGAAAAAGATGCTAGGTGGCAAATGGTAAAACCAAGGTTGGGCATTGCTGGAAAAGCTTTAATCAAGGCGAACTATCAAGGGGTTTCCATTATAACCCAACCGCGTAAGGAACGCAAAGATCCGGGAACATAACACCGATATGACGGAAACTAGGGCGGCGAGAGTGGAACAAAACACTAGGCGAGGGCCGAGCCTTCCACTCTTTACCAAGTATATAGATGCATTAAGATAACAAGATAATATAATGATATCCCAACAAGTAAATAAGGTTCCAACAAGGAACGGTCTCCAATCTTCACCTGCAACTAGCAACGCTATAAGAGGGGCTGAGCAAAGCGGTAACATAGCCAATCAATGGTTTGCTAGGACATGGTGGGTTACAGGTTTGACATGGCAATTTGGGAGGCTTGAAAGCAAGTGGTAGGCATCGTAGCATTGGCATAGCAAAAGAGCGAGCATCTAGCAAAGCAAAGATAGTAGTGATTTCGAGGGTATGATCATCTTGCCTGCAAAGTGGTCAGAGTTGACTGGATCCTCGAAAGCAAACTCAACGGGCTCCTCGTTAGCGAACTCGTCTCCCGGCTCTACCCAAACAAGACAAACAAGCAAACGGAACACAATCAACCACGGGCAAAGCTCAAACAATATGATGCAAAGATGGTATGCTATGCGGGATGCGATGCGGGATGCATATGCAAGATTTGACAAGGGATGCTTGAACCTGGCCTCAACTTGGGAATCCAAGTGTTCCACTGGAAATATGAGATGAAATCGCTTGAAAACAATATAAAGAACGTCGAAATCGGAGTTACGGTTTGGAAATGGCAAGCAATTTAAATATGACACCGGTCTGCGATTCACAACAAGTAGCCATCTAAATGCAATGAGATAAACATGCTACAGCACCCAAACATGGCAACAAAATACATGGCAGGGATGCATTCATGATTCTTAACAAAAGTCTAACACTGAGCTACCGCCAATTCATCCATTAACAGGTTCAAACAAGCATGGCAAAAATGCATATGGCAAACAGATTTCAGACTTAGTGAAATTAACACTTGTCTGGAATTTCAGATCAGGTAGCACTCTTCGGAGCAACAAAACTACATACTATAGGACCTGAACATGGCAAAGTAAAGCATGGCATGGAGCTACTCAAAGAGCTTAACAAAAGTCCCTTAGTGACCTTGAGCCAAAAGGGATCAGAAAATACAATTGCAAGCATGTGAACATGGCAAGAACATAATCAGTTCTCAGACTTAGTGAAAACTGGAGCATGCTGAAAACAGATATCAAGTAGGCACGTTTACGAGCTCGATGCACTCACTACGGAGCAAGTCATGATAAACTAAGCATACACCCATCAATAATACACAAAATGCAAGCTAGACATGGCAAGAACAATAACATAGCACGCATGGATCAACTACAACATCATCGGCAAAATCGCTAACAAGTAGACAATTCGTCCGGATTCACGAAGTAGCAAAAGTAGATCTCGATTGACTCAAGCTAGGGTGCTCCATAATTGCAAACAAAGACATTGATGGATAGAGCACTACAAGATTAACAAAACATCCTTACTGATCATCCTCAAAAGAGGCACGGATCACTAGGAAACAACATGAACATATGGCCATATGAGATAAACAGCTCAAGGACTTAGTGGAAATGCCAAGTCCCTGAAATCAGCATTACCAAGTGCCTCACTTTGCAAGCTTGTGCTAGTCACCACACACATCACAAAAATACATGGGTTGCACCTCTGGAAAGATGGCAAAACCCTTAACAAAACATATGTAGAGCTCATGGGCATATCATGCACACAATAATCATGGCAAAAATGACAAATAGCTAAATGAAGCAGCATATCTGACAATTATCTCAAGTAGCACTCTTCTAACAGCATTTCGGGCATCGAGATGAACTCAAATGAAAATGATGCAATGGAATGAAATGATGTACTCTCTGAGATGAACATTTTGATATGCTATATGCCCAAAACGAAGCTACGGATGAGGAGTTACGACACGACGAACATAGTAAAATAATTAGGGTTAGGGACGGAAAGTCAACCGAGATCTAGATCTGAGATCTGGCGGCACGCTTCCCGAGGACGGCCGGAATCCTGTTCGCCGGAGAGGAAACAGCGGCGGCCGGAACCGCCGGACTTGGAGGAAGGCGAGGCCGAGGGGAGGAGAGGCCGGGGCGGCGCCGGCGAGTCCTGGCGGCGGCGGGCGGCGAGGAAACCGGGGCGGCGCGGGCGAGGAGATCCGGCCGGCGGAGCTCGCTCCGGCCGGCAATGGCGCGGCGGCAGCGGCTGCAAATGCGGCGGCGGCTCGGGCTCGCAGGCGGCGCGGGGTGAGAGGAGGCGGCGGCCCGGGCGCGCGGTGGGGAGGTGGGCCGCGGGGGCCCGGTTCGGCTGCAACACACACAAGGCCTTTTCAGTCCCCCGGTTAACCGTTGGAGTATCAAACGAAGTCCAAATGATACGAAACTTAACAGGGGGTCTACCGGTAGTAAACCAAGGCTGATTGGCAAGTCTCGGTCCAATCCGGAAATGTTTAAACCCCACACACAAAAGAAAGGTAGAAATGACCACCGGAGGAGAACGAAGCGCCGGAATGCAAAACGGACAATGGGGAAAATGCTCGAATGCATGAGATGAACACGTATGCAAATGCAATGCACATGATGACATGATATGAGATGCATGACAACAACAACAACACACGGAGACAAAGACCCAAACCCGAGAAAATAAAATAACTTAAGGCCGGAAACGGCAAGAGTTGGAGTACAAATTGGGAAACTTACATCCGGGGTGTTACAACACTCCACCACTACGAAAGGATCTCATCCCGAGATCTAGGACTGAAAGAACGCCGGGTATTCAGAACGGAGGTGATCCTCGCGTTCCCAGGTAGCTTCACGGTCGGAATGGTGTGACCACTTGACTTTGAGGAATTTGATTGACTTATTGCGAGTCTTGCGTTCAGTCTCTTCAAGAATAGCCACTGGGTGCTCACGATAAGAGAGATCTTCTTGGAGCTCAATGTCCTCGAAGTTGACCGTGCGGTTAGGAGTCTTGAAGCACTTTCGAAGCTGAGAGACACGGAACACATCATGAACATTTGCAAAGTTTGAAGGAAGCTCGAGTTGATAGGCGAGGTCGCCTCTCTTGCTGACAATCTTGAAAGGTCCCACGTATCTGGGGGCAAGCTTCCCTTTGATACCGAAGTGATGAGTACCTTTCATAGGAGAGACACGGAGGTAAACATGATCTCCGATCTCGAAAGCCAAATCACGGTGCTTACTATCATAGTAGCTCTTCTGGCGGGATTGGGCTGCTTTGAGGTTATCTCGAATGACTTTGCACATTTCCTCTGCCTCTGTGATTAAGTCATTACCCAAAAGCTGACCTTCACCGGTTTCAGACCAGTTGAGAGGGGTACGGCACTTCCTGCCATACAGAATTTCAAATGGGGCCTTGCCCGAACTTGCTTGAAAACTGTTGTTGTAGGAGAATTCAGCATAAGGAAGACAATCCTCCCACTTCACGCCGAAGGAGATCACACAAGCCCTGAGCATATCTTCAAGAATCTGGTTGACACGCTCGACTTGACCGCTAGTTTGAGGATGGAAAGCTGTGCTGAAGCGGGTGTTGGTGCCCATGGCCTTCTGAAAAGAATCCCAAAACTTGGAGGTAAAGATGCTGCCACGGTCTGAAGAGATCACTTGTGGAATACCGTGCAGAGAGACAATTCGAGAGGTATAGAGTTCCGCCAATTGAGCTGCAGTGATTGACTCTTTGATAGGCAGAAAGTGAGCCACCTTGGTGAGTTTGTCGATGACAACGAATATAGCATCATTGCCACGCTTGGATTTTGGAAACCCAGTCACGAAGTCCATCTCAATGTGGTCAAACTTCCATTCTGGAATGGCAAGAGGTTGGAGGAGACCAGCTGGCCTTTGGTGTTCTGCCTTCACTCTTCTGCAGACATCACACTCATTCACGAACTGAGCAATCTCGCGCTTCATTCGAGTCCACCAATAAGCCTGCTTGAGGTCCTGATACATCTTCGTGCTCCCAGGGTGGATGGAGAGGAGAGAATTGTGAGCCTCGTTCATTATCACTTTACGGAGGTCACCTTTGGGCACGACAATACGATCCTCGAAGAAGAGAGTGTCCTTGTCATCAAGGCGGTAGCACTTGTATTTGGGTTGACTCTTGACAATCCCAATCTTCACCTTTTTCACCATAGCATCAAGAAGCTGGGCTTGGCTAATCTGGTCTTCCAAGGTAGGAGAGACTTGAAGGTTGGCGAGGAAACCTTGAGGAACAACTTGCAGATTAAGTTTGCGGAAAGCTTCACAAAGCTCGGGTTGATAAGGCTTGAGAATAAGACTGTTGCAATAAGCCTTTCTGCTCAATGCGTCAGCAATCACATTGGCCTTGCCTGGAGTATACTCGATACTCGGATTATACTCTTGAATCATTTCGACCCATCGAGTTTGCCTGAGGTTGAGATTAGGCTGAGTGAAGATGTACTTGAGACTCTTGTGATCAGTGAAAATGTCCACTTTTCTTCCCAATAAGAGATGTCTCCAAGTCAAAAGAGCGTGCACAACTGCCGCCAACTCGAGATCATGAGTGGGGTAGTTCTTCTCATTAGGCTTCAATTGGCGAGTGGTATAAGCAACAACTTTCTTCTCTTGCATCAACACTGCGCCAAGACCTTGGAGAGAGGCATCACAAAAGACCTCGTACGGCTTGGATTCATCGGGCGGAGTCAGAAATGGAGCAGTGATCAATTTCTCTTTCAAAGTGTTGAAAGCAATGTCACACTCCGGAGACCAAACGTACTTGACGTGCTTCTGGAGAAGATTTGAGAGAGGCTTCGCGATCTTAGAAAAGTTTTCAACGAATCTTCAACAGTATCTTGCGAGACCGAGGAAGCTACAGAGTTGCTTCATGTTCTGAGGAGGTTCCCAATTCACAATTGTAGACACCTTCTCAGGATTCACCGCAATGCCCTTGGCAGAGATGATATGACCAAGATAAAGAACCTCATCAAGACAAAATTCGCACTTGGAGAACTTGGCGTAGAACTGGTGTACCCTCAACTTATCGAGTACCAAACGCAAGTGCTTGGCATGATCTTCCTTGTTCTTTGAGAAAACCAGAATGTCGTCGAGATAGACCAAAACGAAGTCATTGGTGTAGGCATTGAAGATGAAGTTCATCATGCGAGAGAACGTCGGAGGAGCGTTGACGAGGCCAAAAGACATGACAGTGTATTCGTATGAACCATAGCTTGTCCTAAAAGCTGTCTTGGGAATATCTTGCTCACGGATTCGAATCTGATGATAACCCATACGGAGATCAAGCTTGGAGAATACTTGGGCACCTTTGAGTTGTTCGAACAGCTCGTTGATGTTGGGAAGTGGGTATTTGTTCTTGATGGTCTTCTTGTTCAATGGACGGTAATCAACACAGAGTCGGTCCATTCCATCCTTCTTCTTCACAAAAAGAACACCACAACCCCACGGAGAAGAACTAGGCCGGATGAGACCCATTCTTTCTTGAATATCGAGTTGCTTCTTCAGCTCCTCAACTCTTCAGGTCCGAGCTTGTAAGGACGCTTGCACACTGGTTCCGTGCCAGGCTCAAGATCGATGACGAATTCAACTGGCCGGTGCGGAGGCATTCTTGGGAGCTCTTCTGGAAAGACATCTTGATATTCGCAAAGGATTGGAATTTGCGAGATGGCATCGAGTTCACCCTGCTCATTGAGAGAAAACAGATGGATGGTATTATCCCGAGCGGCAAAGACAATTACATCCTCAGACGAATGAGTCAATTGAATCTGTCTGGCAGCACAATCAAGATGCGCCTTGTGCTTAGAAAGCCAATCCATCCCGAGAATAAGATCAATATCCGAGTTACCAAGAACAATTGGGGAAGAAAGGAACTTGTAGTCGCCCAACATGATAGTAACCTCCGGGACGCAAGTGTTAGCTGTCATCTGCTTGCCCGGTGACACAATTTGCAAGGAACTTTGCAGATACTGATAATCGCACTCATACTTTGATGCAAAAGGTTTGGAAATGAAGCAATGCGATGCACCAGTGTCAAAAAGAACTCTTGCGGGACTATCGTTAACAGGAAGGTTACCCATGATGACATCTGATGAATCCTCTGCCTGAGCTGCATTCACCATATTGACCTTGGTGTACTTGGGGTTATGCTTGACCATAGCTGTACTTGCCGATCTCACAGGAGGAGGAGGAAGACGCCTCTGGTTGAGACACTTTTTGGCATAGTGACCCTTCTGTTGGCACTTGTTGCACGTGACCTCTGAAAGCGGACGGTGATACGGAGCACTCGATCTTGGAGCTTGAGACGAAGTATTGTTCTGAAAGCCAGGGTTGGGTGGGTGGGAAGATCCACTGCCACCTTTGCTCTTCTGCTGATACGGCTGACGGAACGGAGGAGGAGGAAGCCAATACTTCTGCTGCTTGGCCACTTGAGTAGAGGAAGAAGGAGTAGCATCTCTGACTCGCTTCTTGGAAGCATCACACCTCAGTTGAGCGGCCTCTTGCTTCAGTGCCATGTTGTAGAACTCATCGTATCTCAAGGGCTCAAAGAGGACAAGAGCTAGCTGAATTTCTTCTCTGAGACCACCCCTGAACTGGTATATCATGCTCTTCTCATTAGGCACGTCCTGCTTGGCAAAGCGGGTGAGCTTCTGAAACAACTTGTTGTAGTCATAGACAGACAAAGAGCCTTGCTTCAGGTTGCGGAATTCCTCACGCTTGCTTTCAACCACACTCTGAGGAATATGATGAGCTCTGAAATCTTGACAGAATTCATCCCAGGTAATAACACGTCCACCTCTGGAATCCTTGTACTGCTGGAACCATTCTGCAGCTTGATCTTTGAGTTGGAAGGAAGCGAACTTGACAAAGTCCTTAGGCCCGACGTTACTGCACTTGAAATGCTTGCACAGATCCACAAGCCAATCGTCAGCATCAGTTGCCTCAACACAATTGTTGAAAGTCTTTGGCCCGTTAGCAAGGAACTGGTTGAGTGTAGCAAAGTGATTCTGATTGTTGCCTTGGTTCCCTTGGTTGCCTTGATTGCGCTCTTGGAGAATTTGCATGATCAACTGTGTGTTTGCATTGGTTGCGGCCATCACAGCTTTCCATGCCTCCGGAGGAGGTCGAGGTGGTGGCGGATCAGGATTCGGAGTCGTGCGTGTTGGAGGAGCCATCCTGAAGAGGTTGACATCCATTAGCACATTGATAGACAAATATTGAAGCTCAATCCAACGGAATGAAAATTGCAACATAAAGTCTTCACATCCGAACAAAATGAACGAATGCATTCCTCTTGAAATGGTCACATATCCATAAATTGAGAAGCCACTTAGAATTTAGGTAGAGAAATAAATCAACAAGGTACGGATCAAGAACTAATAATCGGTAAGAAATCCCAATCTCAAACCAACTATCCATGGAAGAAGAACTAGAGCTACTAGAATTCCCACCTATGAAACTCCCGAACCTTTCCGGTTATGCAATCAGGTGTTGGGGATACAGGGGAAGCATAATATCTCACCCAAATCTAACAAATCCTACATCCAGCTGTATCCATCCTTCAACACATAACCGAGAAAAACTTCGGAAACCATCTACCTCAACCTTCGAAAAGCATCCGTTATACAAGTTATGGCGATACTCCCGAACTCCCGCCCCAGTACTGGGTGTCGTCGAGGTTATCTCACCAACGAACTGCATAAAAGAGATTTTCGATGTCAGCGTACTAAACTCAGGTATTCCGGAACCGCAACGATAAAATTATGACGACAACACCTCAGAGCTCAACTCCCCGGGACACTTCCACAAAACCCCTGACAGGAGGCACCAAGACAATGTTCTCGTCACAAAACCATCAGAACGATTCCAAGATACCCGCGTGATCCTAAATTTTTTTAGTGAAATTTGAGAAGAGAAGAGTCAAAACTCTACGTCAGGATGCCTTACCAGAGCGATGAGGAGACTAGAAAGTAAAAAGAATTCCTAAACTCTCCGATATATAATTCCTAAATGACTCAAAACATTTTTCTAGACACAACTCGGCCGCTAATAACGATCAAGCAATGGGGCTCCTAAGGTCGGGGAAGGCTCTGATTACCAACTTGTAACACCCTCGATGCGACTATATCTCCCACGTGTCGAGGCATGACTTAGAGGCATAATCGCATTGAAGGCATATGTCGCAAGTTAGGCAATCTTCACAACATCCCATGTAATATAGATAATAAAAGGGGAGATAACATAGTTGGCTTACACTCGCCACGTCAATCAAGTACATAAATAACATTACATCATCCAAACACTCATGGCCCGACTACGACGCCAAAATAAAAGATAACCCAACATGCAACACGGTCCCGATCACCCCCAACTGGGCACCACTACTGATCATCAGGAAAGGAAACATAGTATCATTGAGGGTCCTCGTCGAACTCCCACTTGAGCTCGAGCGCGTCACCTGGAGCGGAATCGTCAGGCCCTGCATCTGGTTTAATAGTAATCTGTGAGCCACAGGGACTCAGCAATCTCGCACCCTCGCGATCAAGACAATTTAAGCTTATAGGTAAGGCAAGATAAATATATGTGGAGCTGCGGCAAGCGACTAGCGTATATGGTGGCTATCCTGTTCGCAAAAGAGAGCGAGAAGAGAAGGCAAAGCGCGAACGCATAACTAAAGAGGGCAAACCTGCGGCAAGCATTACTCCAACACCGTGTCCACCTCCCGGACTCCGCCGAGAAGAGGCCATCATGGTAACACACTCAGTTGATTCATTTTAATTAAGTTAAGGTTCAAGTTATCTACAACCGGACATTAACAAATTCCCATCTGCCCATAACCGCGGGCACGGCTTTTGAAAGTTCAAATCCCTGCAGGGGAGTCCCAACTTAGCGGCTTTGAAGTGCGGCGGCAGCTCGGGCTCCCAGGCGGCGCGGGGTGAGAGGAGGCGGCGGCCCGGGCGCGCGGTGGGGAGGTGGGCCGCGGGGGCCCGGTGCGGGCCTGGCGGGACCGCGCGGCGGCGGCGAAGTGGGGCTCTCCCCCAGGTGACGTGGCGCGCCCCGGTTGGCCGGAGGCGGCGGCGGACGCAGTCCGGCCGGGGACGGACGTGTCCGGCCGGCGCGAGGTGTTTTTTTAGGGTTTGGACGGGGGAGATCCGGATTTTCGAGGAGGGGTCTTTAAATAGACATAGAGGGAGCTAGGAGAGTCCAAATGAGGTGCGGTTTTCGGCCACGCGATCATGATCGAACGCTCTAGATGATGGAGAGGGTTTTGGTGGGTTTTGGGCCAAATTGGAGGGGTGTTGGGCTGCAACACACACAAGGCCTTTTCGATCCCTCGGTTAACCGTTGGAGTATCAAACGAAGTCCAAATGATACAAAACTTGACAGGCGGTCTACCGGTAGTAAACCAAGGCCGCTTGGCAAGTCTCGGTCCAATCCGGAAATGTTTAAACCCCACACACGAAAGAAAGGTAGAAATGACCACCGGAGGAGAACGAAGCGCCGGAATGCAAAACGGACAATAGGGAAAATGCTCGAATGCATGAGATGAACACGTATGCAAATGCAATGCACATGATGACATGATATGAGATGCATGACAACGACAACAACACACGGAGACAAAGACCCAAACCCGAGAAAATAAAATAACTTAAGGCCGGAAACGGCAAGAGTTGGAGTACAAATTGGGAAAGTTACATCCGGGGTGTTACATAGGGGGCCCCAAACTGTGCGTCTAGGCCGGATGGTAACAGGAGGCAAGGGACACGAACTTTTACCCAGGTTCGGGCCCTCTTGATGGAGGTAAAACCCTACGTCCTGCTTGATTAATATTGAAGATATGGGTGTTACAAGAGTAGATCTACCACGAGATCGGAGATGCTTAACCCTAGAAGCTAGCCTATGGTATGATTGTATGTTGTGATTGTTGTCCTACGGACTAAAACCCTTCGGTTTATATAGGCACCGGAGAGGGTTAGGGTTACACAAGGTCGGTTACAAAGGAGGAGATATCCATATACGTATTGCCTAGCTTGCCTTCCACGCCAAGTAGAGTCCCATCCGGACACGAGACGAAGTCTTCAATATTGTATCTTCATAGTCTAACAGTCCGGCCAATGGAGATAGTCCGGCTGTCCGGAGACCCCCTAATCCAGGACTCCCTCAGTAGCCCCTGAACCAGGCTTCAATGACGATGAGTCCGGCGCGCAGTTGTCTTCGGCATTGCAAGGCGGGTTCCTTCTCCGAATACATCACATAAGAATTTGAATACGAGGATAGTGTCCGACCCTGCAAAATAAGTCCCACATTTCACCGTAGAGAGAATAATGTTTTCGCAGATTTAATCCGCTAGCTTGTTTCGGCAACATGACGTTACGTCATGGCCTGGTGATTATTCGAACCGTTTCTTTTAACCAGCCCCGCACATAACGCGAGGCAGGTTTTCGACACGTCTTGTCCAAGCAGAGATCGTGTCCCCTTATTACGGGATTCTCATCAATACGGGCGTGGGTAACCCAACTGTGCCATCAATTGTGGCGCTTGGGGGATAAGCGAGTTTTACCAGGCAAGTGGGGACGTTTAATTTTGTCCGCCCATATAAAGGGATAAGGATTCACCTTTCTATCCACGCCTTCTTCCTCCTCTGGTCATCCGCTCCCGCACACTCGAGCTCTAGCGCCCAAGTCCTCACTTCCATCTCAACCTTCTCCAACCATGTCCGGAGCGGGAGGCAAGTGGATGGTCTCCTCCGTCATGGAAGGAGACGTCAAGAAACTAAGGAGAGCCGGATACCTGCCCGACGATATCGCGCACCGGCTCCCAGATGAGGGACAACTCATCCATACCCCCGAGCCCCATGAGAGGGTGGTATTCCTCACCCATTTCCTCCGCGGACTGGGATTCCCTCTCCATCCCTTCGTCCGAGGGCTCATGTTTTATTACGGCCTGGATTTCCACGATCTGGCCCCGAACTTCATCCTCAACATCTCGGCGTTCATCGTCGTGAGCGAGGCCTTCCTCCGCATCAAGCCCCACTTCGGCTTATGGCTGAAGACCTTCAATGTCAAGCTGAAGGTAGTGAGCGGCCGCCAGGCGGAGTGCGGAGGCTCCATGGTGGGCAAGATGCCCAACATCATATGGCTCGAGGGCACCTTCGTGGACACCATAAAGGGGTGGCAATCGGGGTAGTTCTATATCACCGAGCTGCGCGACCCCGCATGGGTAGCGGCCCCCGAGTTCCGATCTGGCATCGCCATGCGGCTCACCTCCTGGAAAGAGAAGGGCCTGTCCTGGGGTAATTCAAAAGAGCTGACCGAACTCCAGTCATGTATTCAGAACATGGTGGATAAGAAGCTCAAGCTTGTCAACATAGTCCAGGTTATGCTCGTCCGCCAGATACTCCTGTGCCAACAACGGGAGTTTACCTTGTGGGAGTTCAATCTGACGCAGCACCGAACTCTGAACAGGCTCTTCGACACGACTCATGAAGATGCCTGGAGGGTGCTGTTCAAGGGCGCTGCAGTTCCTCCCCCCATTACAGAGGATCGCGGATTCAACACGAAGTGCCACGCCAGTGCGGTAAGTTGTTTTACCTTTCACAGGATACTTGTTTTCTATATAGATTGATTCTATGCGGGATCTAAACTCCCGTGCCGTTAATAGGACTGGCAGAAGATGGCCGGACAAATCGACTGTCCGGCTCCCTTGCCCGAAGGCCCTGCAGACGCCCTTCTGGCAAAGATGTTGACTCCGGCCCCTTATAAGGTGTCGGAGAAGACCCAGAAGGCAAAGGGAGCTCGAAAGAGTTCCCGACGCCAGGCGTCGCCGGACTCACCGTCCGATGAGTCTATGGCGCACTCCTCCCCCGAAGACGAGGAAGAGGAAGAAGAGGCTCCCCCACCGACTGGGGGAGACAAGAAAAGGAAGGATGCCCCAACTGGGGAGGCCGGAGGGTCCAAGAAGGGAAGGATGCTCCTTCCGGACAGCTCTACCGCCGCCGACGAAAGTGAAGACGAGTGGTTGCCCAGGGCCAAGCCCCAGGGGAGATCATAAGTATTCGGATACCAAAGTAACCCATAGGATTCCTTTCTCGCATTGCTTTCCCTAACGCCGAACTCAATTGTGCAGGCCGCCCCGAGCCGATATCGAGGTATCCTCGGATGGCTCCCTGGGCTCGTCGGACATGGATAGCGATCCAGTCCCAACTGCCACCTCCCCTCATCCAGCCGACGACGCCCAGGTGCTGTCTCAAGAGGCACCGGATCGAGGGGGGACAGTTCCGGAGGCGCCTCAAGGCGACCTTCCGGACTCCAGGAGCCGAGGGGACGGGGTCCCCGAGAGCTCCGAGTTCGGCCCTCAGCTGAACACCGCGCCGGACCCTCCAACGGCTCTGAGCTCGGGTAGGCGGTCCCCTTCTAAGGGGGGTGAGACGCCTGTGCCGGTGACCTCTGTCCATCCAGAGGCGGCGGACACTATGTTGGAAGCGCTTCGCAGCGCTTCCATCAAGGAGGAGCACCGCACTATCATGAGTGCGGTGATCCAGAAGGTTCAGTCCGCCAAGAGCGGATTGATTGAAGCCTGTACTAGCCTTCTAACAGGCTTCAAGGTAAGTGTTTTAAAATGTAGTAGAAATATTACCGCATAGACAGTAGCCCCTGATGCTTTGTTCGGTGTTCACAAAGAAAAGCCGAACAGAGGATCAAATGATATCGCAGGAGTCTAATATAAGTATGTCAATATGCATATGCAGGCTTCGCTACTGGCGTCCGCCGCACTAACTGCGGAGGTCGCCGTACTGAAGGAGGCCCTCGAGGGGTCCCAGAAAGAGCTCGGCCTTGCTAAGAGGCAGATCGAGGAGAACAAGGGTAAGTAATACCCCATCTATAGATGAGAAAAAGGACGCGATTGCTAAATGACAGGATCATTGTATGTTTGCCAGGGGCCACGACCGAGGTGGCGACCCTGAAGCAAGCGCTGTCCCAGGCCGAAGAGAAGGCGGCCCAGGAGCGCACCGAGCGAGAGAGGCACGAGGCTCGGGTGGGCGAGGTGCAGCAAGAGCTCCAGGCTCTCGTGACGAAGCACGAGGTGTTGGAGCTTGACTTGAAGACGTGAGAGTCTGAGCTTGCCGCGGCCCGTGAGAGCGCGAAGAGTGCCAAGGCCGAGGCCCAAAAGGCCCTTCAGGAGATCGATGCGATAAAGAAGATAGCGGCGGGCAAGGCTTTCTATATGCAAAGCAAGCTTGTAAAAGTAAATTATCGATTACTTACTCGGATCCGGAGCTCTTCAGGAGCATTCGCAGATTTGCCCCGCAGTGTGTCCGATGCCGCACAATTTTACCAGGCCGAGGACGGTAGCTCGACGAAGAAGCTGTTCTGGTCTCAGTATGCTGAGGCTGAACATCCGGTGCCGATGAGTGACCAGCTGAAGCAGATGGCCGAGCTACATAAGGCGGCCGATCAGGCCATGAAGGGCTTCATAGTCCGGTTGTGGCCTGGCGATGCCCTTCGAACAGCTTCTTTGGCCTGGTGAGGCGGCTTGCGGATTCCTGCCCATGGCTGGAGGTTGTCAAGTGATCCGTCTACATTGAAGGTGCACGCTGGGCCTTCGCCCGTGTAAAAACGCAGTGGGTCAAGCTAGACGCCGTGAAGCTGATCAAGGAGGGGCCGCCGGAGGGCAAGGAGCACCGCCACCCCGAGATGTACTACGAGGGTGTTCTGCCGGGCGCCCGTCTTATCGCGGATGAGTGTTTGCAAAATGTAATATTTGAATGAGACTTTCTCGTTTTTTTATCCCGTGAGATGAAAACTTGTTTCATATGCGCTATGCAACGCTTGTGTGAATTTAAAATATTACCTTCTGTTTGGCTGTTTATCCAATCTGAGAGATGGCTAGTCCTCGGCTTCTGCCCCCATACCACGAGTGCTAGGGTGTTCAGGATAAACCTGAGCACTCTTGTTCCCATGTTTGGGTCCTTCGAGGGAGGTGCTCAGCACAACGAACAAGGCAACCAGACTAATAATGCTTTATCACTCTCACTTAGCCATAGAATTCTATAATTTTAAATTTCGGCGAAGCCCCTGGTATTCGGAAGGCACGAACAACGCCGTTGGGCTGGGATTGGGGTGGCCGCCGTATTGCTACGCGAGCTCAGATCACGCCAGGCAGTCTTTTTGCCGATTGCCCCGAGCGCGCTTGAAGGTGTCCGGGCTTTGAAACGCCGAACTGGTAGATTGCCTTGAGAGGCTGCTTTGCACTTCTGCTGCGAGGGCCGCGGTGTGCTCCTCTGTTCAGAGAGAGCGCTCTGTATTTCCATTAACTGTAATAACTCCGCGAGGTCCTGGCATCTTGAGCTTGAGGTATGCATAATGTGGTACCGCATTGAATCGAGCAAATGCGGTTCGTCCAAGCAGCGCATGATAACCACTGCGGAACGAGACTATATCGAAGATTAACTCTTCGCTTCGGAAGTTATCCGGGGATTCGAAGACCACTTCCAGTGTAATTGAGCCTGTGCAGTGGGCCTCTACGCCTGGAATGACGCCCTTAAAGGTCGTCTTTGTGGGTTTGATCCTTGAGGGGTCTATACCCATTTTGCGCACTGTGTCCTGATAAAGCAGGTTCAGGTTGCTGCCGCCGTCCATAAGGACTCGAGTGAGGTGAAATCCGTCGATGATTGGGTCTAGGACCAGTGCGGCGAATCCGGCGTGACGGATACTAGTGGGGTGGTCCCTGCGATCGAAGGTGATCGGACAGGAGGACCAAGGGTTGAACTTTGGGGTGACTGGCTCCAACGCATATACGTCCCTGAGCACACGCTTCCGCTCCCTCTTGGGGATGTGGGTTGCGTATATCATGTTCACCGTCCGCACTTGCGGGGGAAACCTCTTCTGTCCTCCAGTGTGCGGCTGCCGGGGTTCTTCCTCGTCATCGCTATGCGGCCCCTTGTCCTTGTTTTCGGCAATTAGCTTGCCGGCCTGCTTGAACACCCAACAATCCCTGTTGGTGTGATTGGCTGGCTTGTCTGGGGTGCCGTGTATTTGACACGAGCGATCGAGTATATGGTCCAAGCTGGATGGACCCGGCGTACTTTGCTTGAATGGCTTTTTCCGCTGACCGGGTTTAGAGCCTTTGAATCCGGCATTGACTGCCGTATCCTCAGTACTTTTGCCGTTAATGCGGCACTTATACTTGTTGCGACGTGACCTGCTATTGCCGTCCTTTGTATCTGAGGTACCATGGTTCTTTGATATGTTATTGGTGCGAGCCAACCAACTGTCTTCTCCCACACAAAAGCGGGTCATGAGCGTCGTGAGGGCTGCCATAGATTTCGGCTTTTCCTGACCAAGGTGCAGGGCTAGCCACTCGTCTCGGATGTTGTGCTTGAAAGCCTCTAAGGCCTCCGCATCCGGACAATTGATGATTTGATTTTTCTTTGTGAGGAACCGAGTCCAGAATTGCCTGGCCGACTCTTCTAGCTGCTGAATTATGTGGCTCAAGTCATCGGAGTCTGGTGGTCGCACATAAGTGCCCTGAAAGTTGTCGAGGAATGCGGCTTCCAGATCTTCCCAACAGCTAATGGAGTCCGCTGGCAAGCTATTAAGCCAATGCCGCGCTGGTCCTTTGAGTTTTAGTGGGAGGTATTTGATGGCATGTAAGTCACCACCGCGGGCCATGTGGATGTGGAGGAGGAAGTCCTCGATCCATACTGCGGGATTTGTTGTGCCGTCGTATGATTCAATGTTTACAGGTTTGAAACCTTCTCGGAATTGTTGTTCCATTACTTCGTCTTTGAAGCATAAGGGGTGTGCGGTGCCTCTGTATTGGGCTATATCGCGACACAGCTCGTATGGGTCCTGCCCGCTGTGTTCGGCCCGACCGGATTTGCTTTTACTGTATCCGGCGTGACGTTTACCGTCTCGTAGAGTGGTGCGCCCTCGTGATCCGTAGATCGATCTTTAATGCTTTGCTTTGTCCTCCAATATGTCTCACAGGTCTGGCGTATCTCCCCATGCCTTTTTATTTGGATGGCGTTGGGGTGGAGGCTGAGCTTTTGGCTGGAATGCCTCTCTATCGCGGCCACGAGGTGGCCGATCAGCCGTATCGTACGCTTCTTCCTCCAGTCGGGGTAGTAACCTGCGCCTTGGGTAACTCTTGGAGGGACGCTCGAGTTTATATTCCTCTGCTGCGAGGACTTCAGTCCATTTGTCAGTTAGCAGATCTTGATCAGCTTGAAGCTGCTGCTACTTTTTCTTCAGGCTATTTGCTGTGGCCATAAGCCTGCGCTTGAAGCGCTCTTGTTCAACGGGATCCTCTGGTATGGCGAATTCATCGTCGCCGAGGCTTGCCTCGTCTTTGGAGGGGGGCATGTAATTGTCATCCTCCTCCTCTCCGCCAGCCGCCCTCTCAGGAGAGCTGGCTCCTTCATCTTCCTACTCTAAATCATGCTGGAGGGGATTGTTGTTGTTGTCTTCGGCGCTATCTGGAGTGTTATTATCTCCTGTGCCGTTATCACCACTTTTGCTTTTGCGGGACTTAGAGTGGTGCCCCTGACGTCGGTGCTTGGGTTGCTTCTTGGAGGGGTCATCCTCCGCTATCTCGTCGCCGTTGCCTTCATTGGGTGTATCCACCATGTATATGTCATACGACGAGGTGGCTTTCCAGTGCCCTATAGGTGTTGGTTCATGTTCGTCTCCTACATCGTCGTCCATACCGTCGATGTCTTCAGAGTCGAAGTCGAGCATGTCGGTTAAATCATCGACAGTGGCTACAAAGTGGGTGGTGGGTGGGCGTCGAATTTCTTCATCGTCCGCATCCCAATCTTGTTGGCCATAATCCGGCCAGGGCTCTCCTGACAAAGAGAGAGACCTTAGTGAATTCAGAATGTCGCCGAAGGGAGAGTGCTGAAAGATATCCGCGGCGGTGAATTCCATGATTGGCACCCAATTGGATTCGACTGGCAGGGGCGTGGATGGTTCGGGGTCCGGAGGAGAGTCTGGTACCTTGGAGTCACGGGCTGCGCAGAGGATTATGCTGGTGTTTGTCTTGATCGCCGTCGAGACTGCAGCCCCTGAGGCGGTGTCTAGCCACCCGTCCTTGATTGGCGCAGCTGGCTCCGAGCTAAGGGTCGGAGCTGATGCGGGCACGGCCTCTGGGGTACCGTCCGATGGCAGAGCTAGTCATACCCATCGCGATAGTGCGGCGCGCCCGACTGTGGCTCGAATCCGTCGAAGATCAAGTCCCCACAGATGTTGGCCGTGTAATTCAAACTTCCAAATCTGACCTGATGGCCAGGGGCGTAGCTTTCAATCTGCTCCAGATGGCCAAGCGAATTAGCCCACAGTGAAAAGCCGCCGAATATGAAGATCTGTCCGGGGAGGAAAGTCTCACCCTGGACCGCATCGCTATCGATGATAGTAGGAGCCATCAAGCCTAACGGCGACGACATAGAGGAACTCTCAATGAAAGCACCAATGTCGGTGTCAAAACCGGTGGATCTCGGGTAGGGGGTCCCGAACTATGCGTCTAGGCCGGATGGTAACAGGAGGCAAGTGACACGAAGTTTTATCCAGGTTCGGGCCCTCTTGATGGAGGTAAAACCCTATGTCCTGCTTGATTAATATTGAAGATATGGGTGTTACAAGAGTAGATCTACCACGAGATCAGAGAGGCTAAACCCTAGAAGCTAGCCTATGGTATGATTGTATGTTGTGATTGTTGTCCTACGGATTAAAACCCTTTGGTTTATATAGACACCGGAGAGGGTTAGGGTTACACAAGGTCGGTTACAAAGGAGGAGATATCCATATATGTATTTCCTAGCTTGCCTTCCACGCCAAGTAGAGTCCCATCCAGACACGAGACGAAGTCTTCAATCTTGTATCTTCATAGTCTAACAGTCCGGCCAATGGAGATAGTCCGGCTGTCCGGAGACCCCCTAATCCAGGACTCCCTCACCCGTATCTTTCTTCGTGTTCGATGGATGCCATTTGTTCTAAATATATGCTTTGAGTACTAGCAATCATAGAAGACTATATGATGATTGAGTATGTGGAGCTCTTACTTAGGCTTTGTTGAATAAGTTGAATTGCAATTGCTTGGTGATTAAGAACATAGGTTGTTATGTTTCAAGAGAAGGCATTGTTTGAACCGCAACATGTGAATTGATTGATACTTTATCATGATGAGTTTTATAAGAAAGTGTTGATATTATGATGCTAGGAAAAGTGATTGAAATTATCATTGGTCAAACTTATGCACTATACTAGCATTCGCACTTCATAAACTATTTCTTTTATCATTTACCTACTCAAGGATGAGTAGGAATTAAGCTTGGGGGTGCTGATACGTCTCCAACGTATCTATAATTTATGAAGTATTCATGCCATGTTTACAACAATTTTATATGGTTTTGGTATTATTTGAATGGAATTAACCCGGACTGATGTTGTTTTCAGTAGAACTACCGTGGTGTTTTTTGTGCAAAAATAAAAGTTCTTGGAATTGGACGGAACTTTTTGACGTATTTTTGGAAGAAAAGAGAAATAATGGAGCAAAGAACCGCCATAGGTGGGGCCCTTGCTACCCACAAGACGCTGGTGCACCCAGGTGGCTGGTGGCCCCCATAAGGCCCATCTTCGTGTGATTCCAACGCTGAAAAATCCTATATATTCATAAACCCCCGAAAGTTAACCTAGATCAGAAATTCTGTCGCAGCAAGCCTCTGTAGCCACGAAAAATCAATCTAGACCCTGTGTCGGCACCCTGTCGGAGGGGGAAATCATCACCGGAGGCCATCTTCATCATCCCTACGGCCACCATGATGAGGAAGGAGTAGTCCATCCTCGGGGCTAAGGGTTTGTACTAGTAGCTATGTGTTTAATATATATATCTTTCTCTCATGTTCTTGATTTGGCACGATCTTGATGTATCACGAGCTTTGTTAATATAGTTGGATCATATGGTATTTCTCCCTCTCTATCTTTTTGTGATGAATTGAGTTTTCCCTTTGAGATTTCGTTGTTATCGGATTGAATACTTTTATGGATTTGAGAGCACTTGATGTATGTCTTGCTATGAATACCCATGGTGACAATGGGGCATCATATTGATTCACTTGATATGTGTTTGGCACTCAACTCACGGATTCCCGAGGTGACATAGGGGTAATCTATGCATAGGGGTTGATGCATAGGGGTCCTTATTTCTCCGGTAGAAATCTTGGGGCACTCTTTGAGGTTCTTTGAGTTGGATTGAGTATTATGAATCTGAAATTGTTTGATGCATATCACATAATGAACTCACGGATACTCGCGGTGACATTGGAGTATCTAGGTGACATTAGAGTTGGTTGATGTGTATCATATGGTGTTATTTGAGTATGAACTCTTAGATAGATTGATCGGAAAGGATAACTAGTGTTTATTTTAGTACGAACTCTTGGATAGACTGATAAAAAAATAACTTTGAGGTGGTTCTGTACCCTACAAACAATTTCTTCTTATGTTCTTCGCTAGATAAGAACTTTGGAGTGATTTTTCATCGCACGTTGAGGGATGGTTATATGATCTAATTATATTAGCATTGTTGAGAGATTGCACAAGCAAAATTACGGACCCTAGGCCTCATTTTCAAGCATTGCAATATCGTTTGTGCTCCCTTTTGTTACTTGCTACCTTGCTGTTTTTTATTGTTCCTATTACAAAAATCAATATCTACTATCATTGCTACACTTGTATCACCATGTCTTCACCGAACTAGTGCACCTATACAATTTACCATTGTATTTGGTGTGTTGGGGACACAAGAGACTTTTTATTATTTGGTTGCAGGGTTGTTTGAGGGAGACCATCTTCATCCTACACCTCCCACGGATTGATAAACCTTAGGTCATCCACTTGAGGGAAAATTGCTACTATCCTACAAAACTCTATGCTTGGAGGCCCAACATGAGTCTACGAGAATAAGTTGTGTAGTGGACATCAGGAAGATATCACAACACAACTCTAGACACAAATTAAAGTTATACAAGCTTTATATTACAAGACAGGGGCCCTGAGGTATCGAATACAAACGAGTTAGCGGAAGCATCAATATCTGAGTACAGACATAAATTAAACAAGTGTGCCTTAAGAAGTCTAGCAAAAACAACAACATCAATCGAAGAGGAAATGTCTCCTGCCTAGGAGGCTCCTAAATACTCCTGGTCGTCGGCGGCCTCCACGTACTAGTAGGCACCCTCGGGGCAGTTGTAGTCGTCGGTGGTGTCAGCTGGCTCCTGGGATCTGTCATCTGATAGCAGCATCGGGTATAGGGGAAAAGAGGTAGCAAAGCAACCGTGAGTACTCAGCCAAAGTACCCGCAAGACTTACATCAGATCTACACTAAGTATGCACCGGTATCAAAGGAATGGGGCTATATCTTTGGACTAAACTGCAGAAATGCCAGAAGAGAAGGGAAAGCCTAGCCTATCGAATACTAGCATCTTGAAGCATCTTGCAACATTAGAAGAGTGCAGATTAACATAATATAAGTAGCAAGCATATTGTATTAATGCCCAGAGATCCTTCCTCAACTCTCTACGATAATGCAATCCCGGAGCCATCATATCCATCTCATGTCTCTAGAATCTAGTTCTAGTTGTATAGATCCGCATAGAACTCTAAGCATTTGTTACCGTGGACACGGCTATTCGAATACATTAACTTCCCTGCAGGGGTGCACCAACTTATCCAACATGCTCGATTAACTCCGGCCGAAGACACATTCCTTAGTCATGCCTGACCTTGGCTGATCGAAATGTCGTAGTCCTACCTAGGCTCAACAGAGAGGCCAGCACGCGTTGTTGGACGACCGGGAACAGTCCTGGCTACCCCTTTATACAAACAGGTGCTTACGCAGACCACCCGGGCGCATGCCGCTCAATCACTGACGTCCGAAGAGCTTTCGGAGAATCGTACGACGTTGAGTGCCCATACTTATTCCCGTGTGGTGGTTAGTGCGAAAAGGCTAGAGGCCTACTCAGATCACATATCCAAACCTATTAGTGTCTTGGGAGTGCGCGGAGACGATCAATGATCCACTATGTGTGATCCTGTCGCCCCATCTCATGGACTTACGACATGGGCTAAGAATGCCCTGGTGGGTTGTGCCCACCTTGGGTGCCCCCGGACCGCCTCTTTGCTCTATAAATACCCCAATATTCTAGAAAACCTAGGGGAGTCGACAAAATATTCATCCAGCCACCACAGAGTCCAAAACCACCAGATCCAATCTAGATAGTATCTCGGATGGGGTTCACCACCTCCATTGGTGCCTCTCCGATGATGCATGAGTAGTTCTTTGTAGACCTTCGGGTCCGTAGTTAGTAGCTATATGGCTTCCTCTCTCTCTCTTGATTCTCAATACAACGGTCTCTTGGAGATCCATATGATGTAACTCTTTTGCTGTGTGTTTGTTGGGATCGATGAACTTTGAGTTTATGATCATATCTATCTTTTTATATCCATGAAAGTATTTGAGTTTCTTTGATCTCTTTTATGCATGATCTCTTATAGCCTTGTATTTCTTCTTTGATATTTGGGTTTTGTTTGGCCAACTTGATTTATTTATCTTGCAATGCGAAGAGATGCTTTGTAGTGGGTTTGATCTTACGGTGCTTGATCCCAGTGACAGAAGGGGAACCGACCCGTATGTATCGTTGCTACTAAGGATAAAACTATGGGGTCTATCTCTACATAGATAGATCTTGTCTACATCATGTCATCGTTCTTATTGCATTACTCCATTTCTCCATGAACTTAATACACTAGATGCATGCTGGATAGCGGTCGATGTGTGGAGTAATAGTAGTAGATGCAGGTAGGAGTCGGTCTACTAATCTTGGATGTGATGCCTTTGTAATGATCATTGCCTAGATATCGTCATGATTATTTGAAGTTTTATCAATTGCCGTGGTGGGTTGTGCCCACCTCGGGTCCCCCAGACCGCCTCTTTGCTCTATAAATACCCCAATATTCTAGAAACCCTAGGGGAGTCGACGAAAATCAATTCCAGCCGCTGCAGAGTCCAGAACCACCCGATCCAATTTAGACACCATCTCGGATGGGGTTCACCACCTCCATTGGTGCCTCTCTAATGATGCATGAGTAATTCTTTGTAGACCTTCGGGTCCGTAGTTAGTAGCTAGATGGCTTCCTCTCTCTCTCTCGCTGAATTCTCAATACAATTATCTCTTGGAGATCCATATGATGTAACTCTTTTTGCGGTGTGTTTATTGGGATCGGATGAACTTTGAGTTTATGATCAGATCTATCTTTTTATATCCATGAAAGTATTTGAGTTTCTTTGATCTCTTTTATGCATGATCTCTTATAGCCTTGTATTTCTTCTTTGATATTTGGGTTTTGTTTGGCCAACTTGATTTATTTATCTTGCAATGGGAAGAGATGCTTTGTAGTGGGTTTGATCTTACGGTGCTTGATCCCAGTGACAGAAGGGGAACCGACACGTATGTATCGTTGCTACTAAGGATAAAACTATGGGGTCTATCTCTACATAGATAGATCTTGTCTACATCATGTCATCTTTCTTATTGCATTACTCCATTTCTCCATGAACTTAATACACTAGATGCATGCTGGATAGCGGTCGATGTGTGGAGTAATAGTAGTAGATGCAGGCAGGAGTCGGTCTACTAATCTTGGATGTGATGCCTTTGTAATGATCATTGCCTAGATATCGTCATGATTATTTGAAGTTTTATCAATTGCCGTGGTGGGTTGTGCCCACCTCGGGTCCCCCAGACCACCTCTTTGCTCTATAAATACCCCAATATTCTAGAAACCCTAGGGGAGTCGACGAAAATCAATTCCAGCCGCTGCAGAGTCCAGAACCACCCGATCCAATTTAGACACCATCTCGGATGGGGTTCACCACCTCCATTGGTGCCTCTCTAATGATGCATGAGTACTTCTTTGTAGACCTTCGGGTCCGTAGTTAGTAGCTAGATGGCTTCCTCTCTCTCTCGCTGAATTCTCAATACAATTGTCTCTTGGAGATCCATATGATGTAACTCTTTTTGCGGTGTGTTTATTGGGATCGGATGAACTTTGAGTTTATGATCAGATCTATATTTTTATATCCATGAAAGTATTTGAGTTTCTTTGATCTCTTTTATGCATGATTACTTATAGCCTCGTATTTCTTCTCCGATATTTGGGTTTTGTTTGGCCAACTTGATCTATTTATCTTGCAATGGGAAGAGGTGCTTTGTAGTGGGTTCGATCTTACGGTGCTTGATCCCAGTGACAGAAAGGGAACCGATCTTGCGGGTACCCTCTAGGTCAACCCGACTCCACATCACTCGCGGGTACCCTCACGGTCAAACCGACTTCACATTTCTCTCGCGGATACCCCACGGGGCCGACCCGACTTCAGCATGGTTCTGGGGTAAAGTCAAAGTAACCATGTGTCCATAACACCAAGGGAGGATTGATATGTCTCCAATGTATCTATAATTTTTGATTGTTCGATGCTGTTATATTATCATTCTTGGATGTTTTATAATCATTTTATAGTCATTTTATATCATTTTTTGGTACTAACCTATTGACATAGTGCCAAGTGCCAGTTGCTATTTTTTACATCGCAGGTAATCAATATCAAACGGAGTCCAAACACAGTGAAACTTTTTGTGGATTTTTTTGGACAAGAAGATATCCAATGGGTCGAAAAAGCGCCTGGGGGGTGCTCCACGGGGAGCACAACCCACCAGGGCGCGCCTGGAGGCCCAGGTGTGCCCTGGTGGGTTGTGCCCACCTCGGGTGCCCCCAGACCGCCTCTTTACTCTATAAATACCCCAATATTCCAGAAACCCTAGGGGAGTCGATGAAAATCAATTCCAGCCGCCGCAAGTTCCAGAAACACCAGATCCAATCTAGATACCATCACGGAGCGGTTCATCATGTCCACTGGTGCCTCTCCAATGATGCGTGAGTAGTCTTTTGTAGACCTTCGGTTCAGTAGTTAGTAGCTAGATGGCTTCCTCTCTCTCGCTTGATTCTCAATACAATGGTCTCTTGGAGATCCATATGATGTAATTCTTTTGCAGTGTGTTTGTTGGGATCCGATGAACTTTGAGTTTATGATCTGATCTATCTCTTTTTGTCCATCAAAGTTATTTGAGTCTTCTTTGATCAAATATATGCATGATTGCTTATAGCCTCGTATTTCTTCTTTGATGTTTGGGTTTTGTTTGTCCAACTTGATCTATTTATCTTGCAATGGGAAGAGGTGCTTTGTGATGGGTTTGATCTTACAGTGCTTGATCCCAGTGACAGAAGGGGAACCGACACGTATGTATCGTTGCCATTAAGGATGACAAGATGGGGTCTATTTCTACATAAATAGATCTTGTCGACATCTTGTCATCATTCTTATTGCATTACTCCGTTTCTCCATGAACTTAATACACTAGATGCATGATGTATATCGGTCGATGTGTGGACTAATAGTAGTAGATGTAGGAAGGAGTCGGTTTAGTAATCTTGGACGTGATGCCTATATAATGATCATTGCCTCGATATCATCATGATTATTTGAAGTTCTATCAAATGCCCAACAGTAATTTTTTCACCCACCGTTTGCTATTTTTCTCGAGAGAAGCCACTAGTGAAACCTACGACCCCCAGGTCTATTCCTTAATATATTTGCCTTTACGATCTATTTTCCTTTACTTTTATTTTCAGATCTATTAAACCAAAAATACAAAATACTTTTCTGCAATTTATTTTATCCAAGATCTATTTATCCTATCTATCATATTTTTATCACGTCCGTTTGCCAATTTTTGGCGCCGTTACTCGAAAGGAATTGACAACCCATTTAACACGTCTAGTTGCCAGTATTTGTTATTTGTGTGAAGGTGCCATTTACGTAGTGTTGCTTGGTTCTCCTACTGGTTCGATAACCTTGGTCTCATCACTGAGGGAAATACCTATTGTCGCTATGCTGCATCATCCCTTCCACTTTGGGGAATTACCGACGTAGTCTAGCAGACATCAAAAGGAATTTCTGGCGCCGTTGCTGGGGATACATCATCAACATCTACCAAGTTCCTAATCACAAATCTCATCTCCTTGCAATTTACATTATTTTCCATTTTCCTCTCATTTTGCTCTCCCCCACTTCACAAAAATTTGCCGTTTTATTCGCCCTCTTTTTCGTTCGCTGTTTTCTCGTCGGATCTCATGTTTGCTTGTGTTGCCATGTGTCTTCTATTTGCTTGCATCTTTGCTTGCTAAAAATCAATTCATATGGATCCTCATCCACTTGCTAATCTTTTCAAGAGATCCAATTTTGATGAACCCATAGCTAGTGAATTGAGTTCACTAGATTATCTTTATGAAGTTTTGCTTGAGATTCATGAATCTGAAAACTGCGATGAAGTGTTAAAAGAAGGAATTTATAAAGTGATTCATGATAGCTCCTTAAATGAAAAGCATGATTCTAATGATTTTACTACAAATTCTATTAATGTCAATGGTGCTAATAATATGAAAAACCCAAGCTTGCGGATGCTAATTTTGCGATGTCCACTACTTATTACAATGATCATGATTGGGGTGATTTTTCTTATGATTTTGAAATTTTATTTAAGCCTCATGATGAATATGTTTGCGATAATATTGAAAGTGAGTTTGGAAGAGTGCAAATTAGGTAAAAATAATCCCACATATTTGGAGAGTGTTTAATCTTATGAATTTTTTGATAAAAGTGGGTTCCTAGAGGTCATGACTTTATTTGATGATAATCCCACTATATTGGAAGAATGTCAACTTTGCATGCATGTGGATCATGAAAAGAAAATTTTATATGATTGCTATATTTTTGAATTTGAGTATGATCCTACATGTAATTATTATGAGAGAGGAAAATATGGTTGTAGAAATTTTCATGTTACTTGATTACCTCTCGTTATGTTGAGATTTTCAATGTTTTATTCCTCTCCTTTGCATATGCTAGATATATTTCTTGTCTTGATAATTTGTTTGCTTATAAAATTCCTATGCATAGGAAGTATGTTAGGCTTAAATGTGTTCGAAACATGTTTTATGATGCTCCATTGTGTTTAAATTATTATCTTTCATGTGAGCATCAATGAAATCTCAATGCTTAGCTAGGGGCATAAAACGATAGCGCTTGCTGGGAGGCAACCCAATGAATAAAATTTATTTTTGTCTTTTGCTTTCCGTTCTTGAGTGTTTGCACAATTATGCTACTGTTATGATTGTGTTTTTTGTGTTTTAATTAGTGTTTGTGCCAAGTAAGCCCTTTAGGATCTTCTTGGGTGATAGTTGATTTGATCTTGCTGAAAAACAGAAACTTTCGTGCTCACAAAAATAATTTTCGTTTTTAACCAGAGGGCGATAAAATACCAATTAGTTTTGCAATAGATTAATACACAAATTTCCCAGGTCTTCCTATTTTTCAGAATTTTTGGAGTTACAAAAGTATTCGAAATACCCAGATTTCTACAGACTATTCTGTTTTTGACAGATTCTGTTTTCTTTGCTTTGCATTGTGTACTTGTTTTGATGATTCTATGGTTTTTTGAAGAGTTTTTGCCATAGAAAAGTTGGAATACAATAGATATAATGCAAGAATAAAATATTAATTGGTTTGCAACAACACTTATAGTAGTGATTTGTTTTCTTATACTAACGGATCTCACGAAGATTTTGTTGAGTTTTGTGTGATTGAAGTTTTCAAGTTTTGGGTGATGTTACGATGGATGAAGGAATAAGGAGTAAGAAGAGCCTAAGCTTGGGGATGCCCATGGCATCCCAAGCTATTATCCAAATAGAATAAAGTAACTACGCTTGGGGATGCCCCGAGTGGCATCCCCTCTTTCTTCTAACGACCATCGGTATTTTACTCGAAGCTATATTTTTATTCGTCACATACTATGAGTTTTGCTTGGAGCGTCTTGCATGATATGAGTCTTTGCTTGTTTTTCTTTGTGTTTTAAATATTGAATCCTTGCTGGACACACCTATTTGAGAGAGCCAAAATTATGCCATGACTTGTTAGAATTTCTCTCTACGCTTCACTTAAATCTTTATAAGCTATAGCATTGCTCTAGTGCTTCACTTATATCTTTTTTGAGCATGGTGTGCTTTGCTTTTTTTGAAGAAATGCTCTCTTTCTTCACTTAGATTTATTTGAGAGTTAGTATTTTTTTAAGAAATTCTCTCTTGCTTCACTTAAATTAATTTGAGAGAAAGAAATATTATGCTCATGATCTTCACTTATACTTGTTTGAGCTTATCAAAAGCAACACATGAAAATTAGTTCCAAAGTGATAGATATTCAAGAAGGATATAATAAGAAACTTTCATGAAGATCATTGGACAAAATAAACTTGATTCCTTCTAATAGTTTTAAGATATGATGATGTGATATGTGAGTCATGTTGATGAGTAATTATGCTTTAGTAAGAATATTGGTGTTAAGGTTTGTGATTCCCTATGCAAGCATGAAAGTCAATAGTTGTGCAATGAAATTACATCCTACTTGTGGTGCATTATTCGGTGTTAGTTATGCTTAATGCTCGCTGATGAGATTATTCATTTCTTGGTTGGTCGCTTCTCAATCTTTTGCTAGCCTTCATTTTGCACTAAGTATGATCACTATTTGTGCATCCAAAATCCTTTAAACCAGTTTTGCCATATGAGTCCACTATACCTACCTATATGTGGCATTATTTTGCCATTCTAAGCAAATTTGTATGTGCCATCTCTAATTTTCAAAATAAATTTCTCTTTTGTGTGCTCGTACTGCTTGCGAAGCGGTGAGGGGTGGCCGATATTTTCCATGCTAGATGTGTTATTCTCACGATGAGTGTTTATTCCCTTGTCATTGCACGAGAGTAAGGCAAAGGTATTAGGCATGCCCAGTCCCGAAATGAAAAATGAATTTACTTTATGTTGTCAAATAATAAATTCCTTGGAAAGTTTTGGTATGGAAGGCACCCGTGGATACGGTTAGCCATGGAAAGTGAAAGTACGGTGGAAAAAGGAATAAACTTTAATTTCTGTTTGGAAATCGTTGATACGACCATTTGGCATCATGCTTTTATATCGATATTTATTGCATTATGGGCTATTATTACACATTATGTTACAATACTTATGCCTATTCTCTCTTATTTTACAAGGTTTGCATGAAGAGGGGGAATGCCGACAGCTGGAATTCTAGGCTGGAAAAGGAGCAAATATTAGAGACCTATTCTGCACATCTCCAAAAGTCCTGAAACTCGACGGGAATTATTTTCAGAATATATAAAAAATATTGGGTGAAAGAAGTACCAGAGGGGGGCCACCCACCGTCCACGAGGGTGGGGGGCGCGCCCTAACCCCCTAGGCGCGCCCCCTGCCTTGTGGGCCCCTTGGTGGCCCTCTGATGCCCATCTTTGGCTATATGGAGTCTTCCGTTGAGGAAAAAATCATAAGCAAGCTCACGGGATGAAACTCCGCCGCCACGAAGCGGAACCTTGGCGGAATCAATCTAGGGCTCCGGCGGAGCTGTTCTACCGGGGAAACTTCCCTCTGGGAGGGGGAAATCATCACCATCGTCATCACCAATGATCCTCTCATCAGGAGGGGGTCAATCTCCATCAACATCTTCACCAGCACCATCTCATCTCAAACCCTAGTTCATCTCTTGTATCCAATCTTTGTATCCAAACCTCAAATTGGTACCTGTGGGTTGCTAGTAGTGTTGATTACTCCTTGTAGTTGATGCTAGTTGGTTTACTTGGTGGAAGATCATATGTTCAGATCCATTATGCATATTAATACCCCTCTGATTATGAACATGAATATGATTTGTGAGTAGTTACGTTTGTTCCTGAGGACATGGGAGAAGTCTTGCTATAAGTAGTCATGTGAATTTGGTATTCGTTCGATATTGTGATGAGATGTATGTTGTCTTTCCTCTAGTGGTGTCATGTGAACGCCGACTACATGACACTTCACCATTGTTTGGGCCTAGAGGAAGGCATTGGGAAGTAATAAGTAGATGATGGGTTGCTAGAGTGACAAAAGCTTAAACCCTAGTTTATGCGTTGCTTCGTAAGGGGCTGATTTGGATCCATATGTTTCATGCTATGGTTAGGTTTACCTTAAAACTTCTGTTGTAGTTGGAGATGCTTGCAATAGGGGTTAATCATAAGTGGGATGCTTGTCCAAGGAAGGACATTACCCAAGCACCGATCCACCCACATATCAAATTATCAAAGTACCAAATGCAAATCATATGAGCGTGATGAAAACTAGCTTGACGATAATTCCCATGTGTCTCCGGGAGCGCTTTCCTTTATATAAGAGTTTGTCCAGGCTTGTCCTTTGCTACAAAAAGGATTGGGCCTTCTTTCTGCACCTTATTTACTTTTATTACTTGTTACCCATTACAAATTACCTTATCACAAAACTATCTGTAACCGATAATTTCAGTGCTTGCAGAGAGTAGAGTGAATTGCAGAAAACGACCACAATTCAGCTTAGGTTTGCAGAAAACACTCTTCTACGTTTTTGCTGCAGAAAACACTGATTTTTTTTGTAATTTTTTGCAGAAAGCACCAAACCTCCTGTTCGGGCAGTTTAAGCACTATTATGATGGGTGGTACCCTGTCTTGTCGACGTGGTGTCACGGCCGCGAGCTGACGCCGTGTAACGATGCTACAGTGCCCACCGACGCCCCCGTTAGGTCAATAAACCAGATTGAATCGACACTTCTTCCTCATCTGGAAATTTCCACACCATCCGCGCGACGGCTCGCTCTCCTCTCTCTCTTTGTCTCATTCATGGCAACGATGAGCCCGGACGCCGGTGGCGGAGTGGATGGCGGAGGCGGCGACGGTGCAGGAGGGTTTCTTGGCGGCGGAGATCCAAAGCCACCCGAGGAGGTCTGCGGGAGCTCTAACCCTAGCCAGGCCCCACGGAACAGACCACCGTCCCCGTCGCTGGAGTACTG
Organism: Triticum urartu; assembly: GCF_056163025.1. Taxonomy (NCBI): domain Eukaryota; kingdom Viridiplantae; phylum Streptophyta; class Magnoliopsida; order Poales; family Poaceae; genus Triticum; species Triticum urartu. Next base: position 481,392,403 of record NC_141875.1, read on the forward strand.
TGCTGCCGGCGCTTTGGCCCGTGCTGTGCAGGCTACTCCAACGGGGAGCCACCACTGGGCATCTGTATTCGGCGGTGTGGAGTAAGATATCTCCACTGCCCCACCCCCCCATTTTCTGTCGCTTCCATAGTTAGGGTTAGGTGTGTAAGTCAAAAATGATTCTTTTTGCCTAGTACTAAGTGTTCATCTGCTCTGTAAATTAGATTGTAGTGATATTAGTATGCTCTGTTTAGGAGACAATATAGTTACCATTTTTTAGTTCAGTAGAGAGTGCTATTCCCATGCTCTGTTTAGTAGACAAATAACTATGCACTTTTTAGTATCCATGTAGAGTTGATTTTAATTGCTATGCACTGTTTATGTAGTAGACAGTGCTAATTTTATTGTTTGATTTAGTACAAAGTGTACTCATATTTTTAGTGTATTCAAATTGGCACTGATGATATTTGGGTTAGGATGCACTGTTTATTTAGTAGACATTAGGGTCACAGTTGTTCTTATTTAAATTGGTATGCATTGTATATTTTAAAGGGACTTTTACATCTATGCCCCTAATTTGCGCCCACTCTTAGATTTACCCCTAATTTCAAAGGCTGCTCAAATTTGCCCCTCCGCCGTTAGGTGCACTTACAGAAATACCCTTCTGTGCCGTTACCGTCCGGTCAAAGCAGGTCAAAGCCGGTCAAAGGGCTTTGCCCGTCTTGAAAAAAATAGCAAAAAATTCTAAAAATTTTGAAAATTTGTGGGATCAAAGATACTCAGGTTCGCAAAGTGCGTGCAAAGTTTCGTGCTGTTTGTACATTCCAGGAGCTCGTGTCAGAGGAAAAACAATAATATGTAAGCCGGTGAACAGTAAATTCAAAAAAATAGCAAGAAAATTCAAAAAAATATGAAATTTTTTGGCATCAGAGAGGCTCAGGTCTGCAAGCTGCATGCAGTTTTTTGTTGTGTTTGGACATTAGAGGGGCTTGTGGAGAAAAAAAACAAAATTTGGCTCGGGAAAAAACTTGGGAAAAATGACTATTTTGTTTTTTCTTGCTAGAGCTCCTCGCATGTCATTTGATCACAAAAACTTGCAAGCACCTTCTGCACCCAAGCCACTTTGATGCCAAAAAAATTCATATATTTTTTTAAATTTTCTTGCTATTTTATTTCAAATTTATTGTTCACAAGCGTGCAGATTAACTGTTTTTCCTCACCACGAGCTCCTGGAATGTCCAAATAGCACGAAAATATGCACACACCTTGGGCACATCAGTATCTTCGATCTCACAAAATTTTAGATTTTTTGATTTTTTTGCTATTTTTTTCAGGACGGTCAAAGTTGTTTGACTGGATAGTAACGGTGCAGAAGGACATTTCTATAAGGGCACCTAATGGCGGAGGGGCAAATTTGAGCAGGCTTTCGAATTAGGGGTATATCTGATTAGGTGGTTTGAGTTAGGGACAGAAATGCAAATGGCCCTATTTTAAATTGGTCACTTGTATTGTTTGTAGTTAGTACTCTACTGTTTAATTAATGTGTATAAGAATTGTTCCTTTTTTTAGCTTGTTTGATGATGTTTGGGAGGTTAGACTGCACTTTTATGATATGGATAACTTAGAAAGGACTATGTGTGTCTCAGACATCACTTTTTACAATCTGTTAGCACTCATAGAGACAGCAGGATATGGAAGTAAAGACTACATGTATTATGTGAGGGATGCTGGGTTGGGAGTAGATGGTTTGGAGGAGATATGTGATGATGACAAGGTGGATGAGATGCTGGATCACATTGCCAATAAAGATCAGAACATAGTAAACCTGACAGTAGTTAGGGGTAGTGAGCCCAGACCTGCAGATATAAACAGAGGCTATGTTTGTGATCAGCAAGTTCCTATAGCCAATGTTGGAGAGAGCATTGTATATGAGGTGTATGATGTTGGGGTGGTGTACAAGTCACCATCAGAAGTATCAAAAAGAGATGCAGTAGTTGAGGAGCTCGAACCAATCCAGTTTTTCTCCACACAGCAGAGCCACAATGTTGATATGGAGCAAGGCAATGTTGATATGGAGCAAGGCAATGAAGCAGATGTTGATATTGAGCAAGGCAATGGAGATGATGTTGACATGGAGCAACATGAGTTAGAAAGAAGTATGGAGCTTTGAAGGAGATCAAAAATTCAGAGATTTAAGCAGCATCAGAAGAATGTTGAGAGGGTGCAGGCAGTGAAAATAAAACTTCCTTTGCTACTAACTGAAGATGACTCAGACTTGGAGGAAGATGAGGATTTCATGGCTAGGATGGCTGAGCTAAGGAGGCAGAGAGAGGACCCACTCTTACACTTTGAAGGTGACACAGATGTAGATGAACCTTATGAGATACAATAGGAAGTGCATGAGGAAAATGCAGAGCAAAAGGGGCATGGAGATCATGGGGAACTTTAAAAGGAGGTGCTACCATAGGGGCAAAAGAGGAAAAAGTTTAAAGTAAGAAAGGGGCCAACCACAAGATCACATGCTAGTTTGGAGCAACAGTTAGAGGATGTTTGGGTACCATCATCTGATGAGGATCCAGATCCTGGTGATTTGAAGGAGGAGCAAGATGAGGGGGCTGTACCCCTATCATTTGTGCTAGGCAGTAAGTCTAGGGCTAAAAAACCCAAACCAAGGGTATGGTATCATGAGGATAGAGAGAGCCCAGAGCTGCAGTTTGCTAAGAAGTTATGCTTTGATAATGTGTACCAATTTAGAAGGGCACTTCTCACTTTCCACATAGCACAGAACAGAAACTATCAGTTTCATAGGAACTGCAATGAGAGAATTATAGCTGTGTGCACACGTGAAGACTGCCCTTTCTTCATTGCAGCTTCTATGGTGTTAAAAGAGAAAACTTTCTGCATTAGGAAAACAAATTTGCTACACACATGTCCAGCTGTAGCAGAGAGCACCAAGGTGACTACAAAGTGGGTTACACATCAACTTTTAGAAGCAATAAGAACAGACCTGAACACACCAATAAGTACAATAATGCAAAATCTGAAGAGCAAGTATGGAGTTGAGATCAGCACTCATATGGCCTACAGGGCTAAGAACAATGCTATTAAGGTGGTGCAAGGAGATTAGAGGGGGCAATACACCAGGATCAGGGATTACTTGCAGGCTGTGTTAGACACCAATCCAGGTAGTAGGTGCATTGTCACTACTAAGTTCCTAAAAGACCATCCAAGCATCAATCCAAGGTTCTATGATTTGTTCATATGTTTGAATGCTTGCAAGGAAGGATTTTTGAATGGATGCAGACCATTCATAGGTGACTACTAAAACTGTGTTATATATGACATAAATGTGGTGCACCATACTCTGTTTATAACATATCTTGTGTGCCATTGCAGGTGTGGATGGATGTTTCATCAAGCTCTCCACTGGCCAACAAGTCCTTGTTGCCATGGGAAGGGTTGGGAATAATACCATCTATCCCATTGCCTTTGGAGTTGTGGACAAAGAAGACACAAAGAGTTGGACCTGGTTTCTCACAGAACTGAAGGCAGCTATTGGTGGAGAATCTGGGAGATTTGGTTTTTACACCATAATCTCTGATAAACAGAAGGTGTTATAGAATTTGCTCATAGAATTTTCTTAGTATTAGTAGTTCATGTTAATTGCTTACTAGTAGTTCATAGATTTTGATTAGTATTAGTTAATATTCATTGCTCAATACTAGTTAATATAAGTAGTTCATAGTAATTGCTAGAAGTAGTTAATATTCAGTGCTTATTAGTAAGTTTGGTAATTTCTCCATATAGGGTCTTCTGAAAGCTATGAGCCAAGTCTTCCCCAATTGCCCCCAAAGATTCTTCCTTAGACACATCCACCAAAACTTCCAGACTGCTGCTTTTAGGGGGTCAGAATTAAAGAAGTACATGGATAAGGCAAGTTACTCCTATACTGAACATGGCCATCTTGCTGCAATGGATGCTCTTAAACTAGAGTGTAAGGCTGCCTGGAGTTGGTTAAATAAAATTCCTAGACATGCTTGGGCTAGATATGCCATGGACTTCAATTGCAAAACTGACCTAGTTGTCAACAATATTAGTGAGGTGTTCAACAAGATGATCTTAGATGTGAGGGGTAAACCAATAAAGACCATGGTAGATGGAATCAGGATTAAGTTGATGGTCAGGTTCAATACAAATAGGAGTAAGACATAGTTAGAAGTGGGAAATATGCCCAACATATGTTGAGTTACTTGAAGAAGCAAAGAAACACTCTAGGAACTGTCAAGCATTGATGACTGGGCCAAATATTTACCAAGTGACAAGCAATGAGAATACCTATGCAGTTAACTTGTAGCACATGACATGTGGGTGCAGAAAATGGGATATGACTGCGGTGCTATGCAATCATGTAGTCTCTGCTAACACCAAAGCCAAATTAAGGCCTGCAGATTATGTGCATGACTTCTTCAAAAAGCCTATGTATTTGGCAGCATACAGTCCCATCATATTTCATGTACCCGGACCTAACCTTTGGCCTAAGACCAAAACTAGAGACATAGAACCCCCAGTTTCAAGGATAAACCAGGGAAGAAGCAAACCAAAAGGAGAAGGAGCCAGTTTGAGCCACCAGCACATAAAGATACATCTAGGATGGCATCAATTACATGCAGCAATTGCAATCTTATGGGTCACAGATACACATCTTGCCTCAAAACCCTAAAGCCAGGTCTAGCAATGAGAAAGAACAGGCATGAGGTTTGTCTCTGTTGCCATACTTGTTGCCATCTATTTCTGTTTTGCACCACTTGAATGTATTAACTTGCTACCATTTTCAAATGTAGTCAAACAGGACAGAGGAGGGTACCACATCTACTACTGCAGCTTCATCTATTGCAGCTCCAGCAAGCAGGGCACCACCAGTGGCAAGCAGCTCAGCAGCTCCAGCAAGCAGGGCACCACCAGTGGCAAGCAGCTCAGCAGCTCCAGCAAGCAGGGCACCACCAGTGGCAAGCAGCTCAGCAGCTCCAGCAAGCAGGGCACCACCAGTGGCAAGCAGCTCAGCAGCTCCAGCAAGCAGGCCAAGCAGCTCAGCAGCTCTAGCTAGGAGGCCAAGCAGCTCAGCAGCTCCAGCAAGCAGGCCAAGCAGCTCAGCAGCTCCAGCTAGGAGGCAAAGCAGCTCAGCAGCTCCAGCAAGCAAGACAAACAGCTCAGCAGCTCTAGCTAGGAGGCCAAGCAGCTCAGCTGCAGCAACAAGGACAGCCTTCTTGCCACCAAGACAGAGGAAGAAACCATCAAGGCTGCAGGATTACTTTTATGCTTCAGGGAACTAATGTGCTTTGGAAAAACTGTTGATGATGTGATCTATTTTGGGAACAACTCATGCTGGTTTGATGTTATGGTACTATAATAACTACTATTGATGGTCTTGCTCTTATGAGAATTATGCATTATGATGTTGTTTTTGCTGTTATCATGTTCAATTTGATGATCCATATGATGGTCTTGCTGCTACCATGTTCAATTTGATCCATATGATGGTCTTGCTGTAAGGAAAATTAAACACTTGTTGATGATGGTCTTGCTGTTTTGATATTTATACACTTGTTGATGAGGGTCAAGATACCCCTAGGGCCATTTTGTCGATGAATCGATGAAATGGTGGTCAAGGTACCCCTAGGGCCATTTTGTCGATGAATCGATGAAATGGTGGTCAAGATACCCCTAGGGCCATTTTGTCGATTAATCGATGAAATGGTGGTCAAAGTACCCCTAGGGCCATTTTGTCGATGAATCGATGAAATGGTGGTCAAAGTACCTCTAGGGCCATTTTGTCGATGAATCGATGAAATGAGGGTCAAGGTACCCCTACGACCATTCTGTCGATGAATCGATGAAATGAGGGTCAAGGTACCCCTATGGCCATTCTATAAAAGAATTGATGAAATGCGGGTCAAGGTACCCATAGGGCCATTTTGTCGATGAATTGATGAAATGGTGGTCAAAGTACCCCTAGGGCCATTCTATCGATGAATCGATGAAATGAGGGTGAAGGTACCCCTAGGGCCATTATGTCGATGAATCGATGAAATGAGGGTGAAGGTACCCCTAGGGCCATTTTGTCGATGAATCGATGAAATGGTGGTCAAGATACCCCTAGGGCCATTTTGTCGATTAATCGATGAAATGGTGGTCAAAGTACCCCTAGGGCCATTTTGTTGATGAATCGATGAAATGGTGGTCAAAGTACCCCTAGGGCCATTTTGTTGATGAATGGATGAAATGAGGGTCAAGGTACCCCTAGGGCCATTCTGTCGATGAATCGATGAAATGAGGGTCAAGGTACCCCTATGGCCATTCTGTTGATGAATTGATGAAATGAGGGTCAAGGTACCCCTAGGGCCATTTTGTCGATGAATCGATGAAATGGTGGTGAAAGTACCCCTAAGGCCATTCTGTCGATGAATCGATGAAATGAGGGTGAAGGTACCCCTAGGGCCATTCTGTCGATGAATCGATGAAATGAGGGTGAAGGTACCCCTAGGGCCATTTTGTCGATGAATCGATGAAATGGTGGTCAAGGTACCCCTAGGGCCATTTTGTCGACGAATCGATGAAATGGTGGTCAAGGTACCCCAGGGGCCATTTTGTTGATGAATCGATGAAATGAGGGTGAAGGTACCCCTAGGCCATTTTGTCAATGAATCGATGAAATGAGGGTGAAGGTACCCCTAGGGCCATTTTGTCGATTCATAGATGAAATGAGGGTCAAATTGGATCCAACACTATTGATAACAAAATAGTAAGTTAAATTACTTGGTTCACAGATTCATACTCAAATACTGAGTAGATGATAATCATCTACACCATATAAAACTGAATTTTACTAAGCACAGAAACCATATAACATCAAATTAGACTCACATTCATAAAGGTTCATCAAGGTTGGATCCAACACAATGGATCACAACATACATACTTAAATTACTGGGTTCACAAATTCAAACTAAAGTACTAAATAGATGATTATCATCTACATTACAACACTCCTGGATCCAACACCATGGATCACAAAATACATAGTTAGAGTAGTTGAGGACCAAGTTCATACTAAAGTTTTGCATAGAAGACTATCATCTACATACAGATAGATGATTAACATACTAGAAGACACCCCTACTCATCTAAGATGGCCTTCACCCCCTGAAGCTTCTACTTTATCTTCTCCTCAGACTTTTGAAACTCAGAAATGTGATGCTGCAATTTAAGCCTCTCTTCTGTCAGCCTTTCCTTCTCCTTCAAATGATTGAACTTCAAGTTCCTAACCACATTGGCTTGAGCACCTGTCAGGTTCACTAGAGTATCATACTTTTGCAGCAACTTCTTCTTCTCCTCCTCTTTCTTTGACAGCTCTGCCTTCAAGTTGCCCACTACAGTTTCTAGCTCAGAAATCTTCACATCAACATATTCCTTTTGCTCCTTCTGATTGTTTAACTCCACACCCTTCTGCTGCTGGACATCCAAGAGAGCATTCACATCAGCATACAAACTGTCATAGTCCTCCTGTACTTTCTTCTTCTCCTCCTCTTTCTTTGCCAGCTCTGCCTTCAAGTGATGTTGAACTAAAAGATGTTCAGGCCCAGCTGGCTGACTCCGTAAAGGAGAATAAAAGGCTTCGACGCGACATTTTCAGTAAGTGCTTGAGCAAACTTCTATAGAGTTCGGCGAAGAAACCAGCTAAAAGAGCTATATGTGTAGGTATGCTGACGGGCCGTCCCAGAGAGGAGATGCCCGGGTCTGCGGGAGATCTTCTGCCAGAGCTCCCACAACTGCACGAACAAGTTCGGCAGGTGATGCAGGACCTTGCCCAGGCCTTGTGGCCCTCCGCCTCCCTGCCAGGGGGCATGGGGGAGCTTGTACAGATACTCAAGGGAGCGCGGCGGCGCTTTTGATTATGGAAGATATCTGCCTATCAACAAGGTGCAAGGGAAGCCTGGCCCATGGTGAAGACCCAATATACCAAGGCTGACCCGAACCATATGGCCGAGGTCGGACCTGTAGGGCCTGACAGGAAAGAGATGCCCGTCAGCTTGGTGTATGACGAGGTGAAATTAGCCGCAAAGTATTCCCAACAGAATTGTAGGCTAGACAGCCTGTTGGATGGTATAGAACAAGAATTCAGTCAGTCTAAGTGACTGTGTACTTCGAGTGGCATATATTGTCCCTAGCTGGATTGTAAATCATTTGTCATGGCGGACCTTTTCGCTTCGACCTCCAGACCCAACAGTCCGTAGTGTATCCGAATACCCGCTCAGTTATGTAAAAACCGAGGTACGTGTGGAAACCAGGCATAGGGGTCATAAGGGCTTGAACAGACAAGTACCCAACTAGTTATGTTATATTACATGGATAGTAAGAAACATCTTCCAGGGAGAATAGTTACGTTAAGGGTTCCTTTCCCTGGGTACGCATGCATTAATGTGCATGTCCGAACTGTGAGAAGAGACGCAGGATATAAACATCTGGGGGTATGTATTCTAATAAGTAAAAAAGTCATCCTTTGTTCGCCGACCGAATATTCCCTTAAGAACGCTAGCTTTTGGCTTCACCCAGTCTGAGGTACACGTCCGGCTGACCCGGCAGTAACAATCGCAGAGGTGCTCCCCTTATGCCCTAGCCGAATTAACAGGAACGTAGGGCATAAACACAAGAGCCAGGCAACTCAGCTTGGCCAAAACTTAAGTCATATCGATGCATATAATGGCAAAGAAAAGGTGCATGTGTAAAAATAACACATGTGTGGCAGGCATGGAGCCCGGATCATAATTATATTAAGCTTCTGTATAAGAAGCCCCCAAGTATAATGAGCGCGCTTAGCGCGTACAAATTGTGCAATCAAGACACAGTTTAACCTTTGAAGGCCACAAAGAAAAGGAAGAAAGACAGAAAAATATAGATAACGAATATATACAAAAAATTGACGGAGGTAAGGAGACGAACACAGAGTCCGGCGCTAGGCGTAGAACCTTCGGAGTCTGGCCGCGTTCCATAGGTTTGGCTCGAGTCGATTGTCCGATGCATCCCGTAGATAGTACGCTCCACCGGTCAGAACTTTGTCAATAACAAAGGGACCTTCCCATTTGGGTTTGAGCTTGTCCTTTTTCTTTTCTGGTAGGTGTAGAATGAGTTCGCCAACATTATAAGTTTTGGCCCATACTTCTCTGCTTTGGTATCGTCGAGCCTGTTGTTGATAGAATGCGGATCGGGCTTTTGCCACGTCACGCTCCTCCTCCAGGGCGTCCAAACTGTCTTGCCGATCTAGCTCGGCTTCTTTCTCTTCGTACATGCGCACGCGAGGTGAGTCATGAATGATGTCGCAGGGCAGTACCCCTCTGTGCCGTACACCATATGGAAAGGTGTGTATCCGGTAGTGCGATTTGGCGTGGTCCACAGCCCCCATAGTACGGAGTCGAGCTCCTCGACCCAGTGCGTATTTGATTCCTTCAAGGACCGCACTAGTCTGGGTTTAATGTCGCTCATGATAAGACCATTTGCTTGTTCGACTTGACCGTTAGTTTGAGGGTGATAGACGGATGCATAATCAAGCTTAATGCCCATGTTGTCGCACCAAGTTTTTACCTCATCGGCTGTAAAGTTCGAGCCCTTATCGGTGATGATACTATGGGGGACACCATAGCAGTGTACAACCCCGGATATGAAATCTATCACTGGTCCGAATTCGGCCGTTTTAACTGGTTTTGCCTCTATCCATTTGGTGAATTTATCCACCATGACCATTAGGTACTTTTTCTTATGTAACATCCCAATTTTCAATTTGGAATGTTATACACTGGATCATCATTGCATATCATATTTTATTGCATTTTGGTTGATCCTAGAAAATTCTACGCAACTCAAGGACCCTCGGAGAGAGTTGGGGATTTTGTTATTTTCATATTTGAGTTTTCTCAAATTTTGAAAATAGGATCATTTGATTTTATTTATTTTATCTTCAATTATTTCTATTGTCAAAATATGAGAGAGGGGATAAAATGACTTTCCCAAAATAAAGAAATATTGGGGATTTAATAATAAAATCAAATAAGATTTTATTTTGGTTTTATTTCCTATTTTATTTGAATTTAGGAAAAATGCGTGTTTTTCAAAATTGCATTTAGGCCCCAAATAAATGTTCATCCTGTGCGGCTTGATTTTAGAAGCCGGGAAAAATTTATTACGGGATTTCTAGAGTCCGTTTAATATTCCTTTTGTTTTTTTCTCTCTGCGTATTTTTTTAAAAAGGGTCCGACCCGACTCTGGGCCGTAACCGGCCAGGACTCCGCCTGGCCGGGGCTTTAAGTAGCACCACCCGAGGCCCGGGACAGCCCAAGCCGCGCCCCACCCCAAACCCTAACCCTATCCCCGCCGCCGCCCCGCCACCCGCGCCGCCCCGCGCCGCCACGCCACCCGCGCCGCCCCGTCGCGCCACAGCCGCCCCGCCGCGCCGCCACCCGCGCCGCCCCGCCGCCGACGATCGCCGGAGCCACCGCCGCCGTTCGCCAGAGTCGCCGGAGGTAGACCTCGCCGCTGCTGGTTTTTCTTGAAAAACCTCCGTCGGTTTTTCGTTCGGTTTTTTTAGTTTTGTTTTTTCGAAATAGATCGGTTTTTCCGGTTTATTTAATTAGCGAGCGTACGCTCGTTCGCTCGTTTTAACGAACACGTTCTTCGTTTAGATCCAGATAATGAACGCCCGTTCGTTAATCTGTTCATCATTTTTCTTTTTCTCGAATTAAATCCGCGATTTTTCTGATCGCGATTCCTGATCCGTTTTTCGTTCTAGTATAACTTTTCGCTCGTTTATCGGAATCAGGCGATTCAAGCGCCTGGAGTTTCGGCTCGAAACCCTCTTTCCGTTTAACCAACTCAAACAAGTTTTTGCCACTGTAAAAATTGCCCTAGATCCAGAATAGTAAACGAAGCCTGGTTGAACTTTCTTAAGTTGAACTTTCTGGTTAGATCTCTTATTCGAGTTTTACCTGTCCATTATATGAGTACTTATTGTATGCTTGTTTGTTTGCGATAGAGTACCCGGAGTGCGCTGCTTGCTACTTCGAATCGCTAGGTTTTGCGGATCATCAGCAAGGCAAGTAACACTTTGATCATACCTCCTACTACTCAGTTTTTATTGCATTAGATCAATCCTCACACATTGCATGTTTAGGATCTAATTAAATTGTGGGTTGGGAAGCAGTTGAGGTAGTACCTATTACCTGTTTATTATCAAACCTTTGGGAGTTACTTCTACGTTTGCTTATTATGCCATGCTATGCTAGTAGACGTGGATTGGGTGAGTGTATCCATGACATATGTGAGTTTGTTAAATTAATGGTTTATCTAAGGTGGCAACTTAAATACACATCTGGGTGGATTGTGGCACCTGGGTATTCCAGCGATTGCCTGTTTTTTTGGACCGCCACCCAGGCTCAAAGGGATCATGAGATTATTCATACTAGAAACTTCCGTGTGCAGCCACAAGCTATTATAGGCTCTAGCATAGTTGATTAAGTCATGCGAACTCTTACAGTGGTAGACTAGCAGATGTAGGGGAAAGTAGGTGTAATGGTCTACCCGATCGTAAGGTGCTAGCGCTTCTGAAAGACAATGTCTCGGTCATCCGTTTCTCAAACACCATGCAGTGCGAGAAATCCAACGGAGGAGATCGAGTCTTGTGGGGAAAAGTGCGCAAACCTCTGCAGAGTGTATAAACTAATCATGGTTAGCCGTGTCCCCGGTTATGGACGTCTTGAGTATCTAGTACCTGGATTATCATGTGAATCTCGTCATGTTACTCTAAATTAATTTTGTTGGGTTTTGTTTAATGATGATGCTTAATTGGGATTGAGAATGCTGTCAACCATTCTCAATGTTTAATATTCCTTTACAGCAAGGAAAAATTGGCTTTACGCAAAACTGTAACCACAGAGCTTTCCACCAGCCAAATATGCATATAGTATAGCCTATATCTTTCATTGCTCTCCATGTGTTACATTGCCAGCATATTCCATGTGCTGACCCGTTTTGGACTGCAACGTTCATGTTGCAGACTTTTCAGACGACGATTAAGGTGCTTTTAGGTCGTGGTTCTATACTCAGTGATGTCGTTGGAGTTGATGGACTCACTTATCTTCCAAGCCTTCCGTTGTTATCGTTATTATATGGCCTTAAGCCATATTTATTGTAATAAGTTCTCCTTTGAGACACTGGATGTAATAAGTGTGTGATTGCTACTCTATTATAAATCCTTCAAGTACTGTGTGGTGTCAGCATTACTGATCCAGTGATGACACCTGAGCACAGAGATTGGACCGTTTGAGGTCTGGTCGCTACAAGATGGTATCAGAGCACATGCTGACTGTAGGACACGACCACTAAGCTAAAGACCTAGATCACTACTCACTCTCTTCTCATTCTGACCTCTCATCTTTTCTACTCTTTTAGGATGGCGGATGCAAGGAACAAGTTCACGCAGCCGGATGAAGATACACCCTTTGGACGTCATTTGAAGGAAGTCACTAGATATCTGAACATAGGAGTACCAAGCTTCACCGGGACTTACAACACCACTTTACCTGAAGAAGAGCGCTGGATGATTCAAGTTCAAGTCCCAGGAAGGACATTCATGCCAGTCATTGAACCCATAGAGTTTTCTTTTGATGCACCAACTTGGAGTCTAGGAAAGAGCATGGCAGCTCACATCGCCATGGGACGCATTGGGGAAGTTTACCGCAATGATCTCAAGGATACTATCTACCAGATTTGTGGGCGCCGAGATGAGCACTGGGAGATGATCAGCACTAGGAAGGATAGATCAATTGCAGCTTTTATCCAGGAGTTAAACCAGCACATTCGACGTCAGGAAAACCAGATGTGCGCCAACATAATAGATCTGAAGAAGGCAAGGACAAGAATCAAGGAATTGGAGGAAGAACTCAAGGCTACACGTGAAGATTATGAAGAGGAAATCGAAGTATTAGTGGAGAAGAATGACGATCTGATCAAGAAGATTGGAACATTTATGGGAGGCCCTACACCAGTAGAGGAAGACGAAGAACCTAAGGAGATTCGCCCGGGAGACTACATCATCATCGACGACACCGACTCGGATCCAGATGACAGCGATGATGATTATGTTGATGAAGCTGGAGCAGATATCATGGAGTCTGCAACCGAAGAATATTTCTAGTAGACCACCCCAACAGTAGTAGTATTCCACCATGTAAATATAGTAGTCCGAGCACTTTTTGCGATAGTTAAATCGATTGTATACCCTTGTTTGATTGAATGAAGTGAATTGTTTGCTTTTGCCTCATGTGCATATGGGTAGTGTTTTCTCTCTAGACCCCTCTCTATTCTTAAATCTCATCTTTTCTAAACCCTCAGATGCCTCCGAGGCGTGACCCCGGATTTACCTTCCCACCGGAGCTCACCCAGTTGATCCAGCAGCAGAACACATTGATGCAGTTGCTAGTCTAGAATCAGAATTAGGGGAACAACAACAACCCACCACCACCACCACCACCACCTGTTGATCACTTAGCCCGTTTTCTTAGGCTGAATCCACCGGTGTTTTCCAGTAGCACTGAGCCGATAGTAGCAGATGATTGGCTCCGCAAGACAGCAAGGGAGTTGACCACGGCAGGATGCACATATGCGGAAAAGGTGAAGTTTGCCGCGCATCAGCTTGAAGGACCCGCAGCATCATGGTGGGAGAATTTCACCGCCACTTTCCCTGTCGACACTGTCACGTGGGACCAGTTCTAGCAGGCTTTCCGTACTGCCCATGTTTCAGCAGGAGCTATGGCCATGAAGAAGCGTGAGTTTCCCAACTTGCGCCAAGGAGGACGGACAGTTGTCCAGTATGTGGAGGACTTTAGTAAGCTAGCACGTTATGCTCCAGATGATGTTGCTACGGATGCAGCTAAGCAGGAGAAGTTTCTGGAAGGACTGAATGATGAGTTGAGCATGCAGTTGATGGTAGCAACTTTCAACAACTACCAGGAGTTGGTAGATCGTGCTCTCATGATTGAAGGGAAGCAGCAACAGATTGAGAATCTCAAGAGGAAGTATGGACAAGGGAAGTACAATTCAGGAGCTCAGCATAAGCCACGTTTTACCCCTAGGCCGGGAGCACATTTTCAGCATACCCATGGAGGAGGTAGCTCGCAGAATCACAATGGCACCAAGAATGGTAATGGGAATGGAGGAAGCAACGGCTAGAACCGCACCAACCCATCAACCCCAGCCAAGAGAGACCTGAGCCAAGTCACTTGCTTTAAGTGCCAGAAGACCGGAGATTATGCCAATGAATGTCCTGAATCCCAGAATGGAAATGGCAATGGAAGCTCTGGGAAGAAACCGAACCCTTTCAACAGGGGACAAGTGAACCACGTTAACGTGGAGGAGGTTGAAGAGCAGCCAGATGCAGTAATCTGTAAGTTTTTGGTTAAGTCATTTACTGCACTCGTTCTTTTTGATACTGGTGCATCACATTCATACATATCAAGGGAATTCATGGATAAGTATAACCTGCCCACCAAAGTTCTTAGAACCCCTATGATAGTAAGCTCACCAGGAGCGGAGTATATGGCTAGCCAAGGATGTTTTCAAGTGCCATTGAGTATAGGTAGGCATGTGTTTCCCTCGGATTTGATCATTTTGGAATCACAAGGTTTGGATGTAATTCCGGGTATGGATTGGCTGTCGATGTATGGAGGAAACATCGATTGCGCCAGTAAGTCGATTCTACTTACCACCCCAGAAGGGAGAAGGATCAAGTACGTATCCCGGCATGTACCGAAGAGGACTCAAATAAATTGTCTAACAGGAGTTGTGCAGGAGGAAGTACCAGTAGTGAAGGATTTCCCGGATGTATTTCCAGAGGAGTTGCCAGGCATGCTACCGGATAGAGATATTGAGTTTTTGATTGAGCTTTTGCCAGGCACATGGCCAATATCTAAGAGACCATATAGGATGCCCGCAAAGGATTTGGTGGAGATTAAGAAGCAGATTAAGGAGTTACTGGATAAAGGATATATTCGCCCAAGTTCTTCGCCTTGGGGGTCGCCAGTACTTCTAGTGGACAAGAAGGATGGATCGTTAAGGATGGTTGTTGATTATCGAGGATTGAATGAAGTAACCATTAAGAACAAGTACCCACTACAGATGATCAATGATCTGTTTGATCGATTGCAAGGAGCTAAGGTATTTTTGCAAGATCGATCTGCGATCAGGATACCATCAGTTGAAGATTCGAGAACAGGATATACCTAAGACGGCTTTTACCACCAGGTATGGGCTGTACGAGTATACCATTATGTCATTTGGTCTGACTAACGCACCTGCATATTTTATGAACATGATGAACAATGTGTTTATGGAGTTTTTGGATAAGTTCGTCGCAGTGTTCATTGATGATATCCTGGTATACTCGAAGAACGAAGAGGAGCATAAGGATCATTTGCGTTTGGTACTTGGTAAGCTCAGAGAACATCAGTTATATGCCAAGTTTAGCAAATGTGAGTTTTGGTTGAAGGAAGTTGGATTTCTTGGACACGTTATATCCGTAGAAGGTATAGCAGTAGATCTCACTAAGGTTGATACCGTGACAAATTGGGAAGCCCCAACAATAGTTGGAGAGATCCGTAGTTTTCTTGGACTCGCAGGATACTACCGGAGATTTATTGAAAATTTCTCGAAGATTGCGAAGCCTATGACAGAATTGTTGAAGAAGGATACCAAGTTCATACGGACTGAGGAATGTGAGGCCAGTTTCCAGGAGCTGAAGAAACGTTTGGTTACATCACCAGTGTTGATGTTGCCAGATTAGACCAAGGATTATGAGGTGTATTGCGACGCTTCACGTCGAGGACTTGGAGCAGTGCTTATGCAGGAAGGAATAGTTGTTTCATATGCCTCACGACAGCTCAAGCCTCATGATTTGAATTATGCTATGCATGATTTGGAGTTAGCAGCCATAGTGCATGCATTGAAAACCTAGAGACACTTTCTCATTGGAAATCATTGTGAGGTATACACAGATCACAAGAGTTTGAAGTATATTTTCACACAGAAGGAGTTGAATCTCAGACAAGGACATGGTTGGAGCTCATCAAGGATTATGATATGAGATTGCATTATCACCCTGGAAAGGCTAACCTAGTAGCTGACGCGTTGAGCCGTAAAAGCCATGTCAACACCTTAATGAAGGGAGATTTACCAAGAGAGTTAGCCGAGAATCTCCGTGAGTTATGTTTGGAGATAGTCCCGAGAGGCTATGTAGCAGCACTGGAGATTCAATCTACGTTGATGGATTAGATCAGGGAAGCCCAGAAGACTGACAAGGAGATTGCTTCTATTAAGGAGAAAATGAACAAAGGAAAAGCTAAAGGATTTCGTGAGGATGAGCATGATACCTTATGGTTCGAAGACCGTGTTTATGTGCCTAATGATTCGGAGATCAGGAAGTTGATTCTGCAAGAGGCCCATGATTCACCATATTCGATTCACCCAGGAAATACCAAGATGTATTCGGATTTGAAGGATACTTTCTGGTGGACGGGAATGAAGAAGGATATTGCGGAGTATGTAGCAGTTTGTGATGTATGTCAAAGAGTGAAGGCAGAGCATCAGAAGCTAGTAGGATTGCTACAGCCATTGCCGATACCCGAATGGAAGTGGGATAAGCTAGGCATGGATTTTATTATGGGTTTACCCAGAACTCGTTCAGGCTATGACTCGATTTGGGTTGTAGTCGATCGTTTGACAAAGGTAGCTCATTTCATTCCAGTGAAGACTACCTATAATAGTGCAAAGTTAGCAAAGATATACATGACCAGAATTGTATGTCTGCATGGAGTTCCAAGGAGCATTGTATCAGATAGAGGAACCCAGTTTACCTCAAACTTTTGGAATCAGTTGCATGAAACTTTGGGAACCAGGCTAGAGTTCAGTACAGCTTTCCATCCGCAGACAGATGGACAGACCGAGAGAGTCAGTCAAATTTTGGAGGATATGCTGAGAGCTTGTGCGCTAGATTACGGATCTAGTTGGGACGAGAATTTGCCATACGCAGAGTTCTCTTATAACAACAGTTATCAATCGAGTTTGAAGATGGCCCCTTTCGAAGCTTTGTACGGAAGAAGGTGCAGAACACCATTGTCATGGGATGAAGTTGGAGACCATCAGTTGATTGGACCAGATCTGATTAAGGAGTCTGAACAGAAGGTGAAATTGATTCGCGATAGGCTCAAGGTAGCCCAATCCAGGCAGAAGAGCTACACAGATTCAAAACGCAAGGAGACAGTTTACGAAGTCGGAGACAGAGTTTATCTTTGAGTATCTCCACTTCGAGGAGTTAAGCGCTTTGGAGTTAAGGGAAAGTTAGCGCCACATTTTGTAGGCCCGTACAAAGTTTTGGAGCATATGGGAGAAGTAGCCTACAAGTTGGAGTTGCCCGAAGGATTGTCAGCAGTTCACGACGTGTTCCACATTTCCCAGTTGAAGAAGTGCCACACAGAGATGGCTGATATACCGCTAAGAGATACAGTGCCACTGGAAGCGATTCAGTTGGACAGTGATTTGACCTATCAGGAGAAACCAGTCAAGATTCTAGAATATGCCACTCGAGTCACCCGCAGTAAAGTTATAAAGTTTTGCGAAGTTCACTGGAGCCACCACACGGAGGATGAAGCCACCTGGGAATGAGAGAAAGATTTGCTGAAGGACCACCCTCACCTATTTTCTAGCTAACCCGAATCTCGAGGGCGAGATTCATCTTAAGGGGGGTAGGTTTGTAACATCCCAAATTTTCAACTTGGAATGTTATACACTAGATCATCATTGCATATCATATTTTATTGCATTTTGGTTGATTCTAGAAATTTCTACACAACTCAAGGACCCTCGGAGAGAGTTGGGGATTTTGTTATTTTCATATTTGAGTTTTCTCAAATTTTGAAAATAGGATCATTTGATTTTATTTATTTTATCTTCAATTATTTCTATTGTCAAAATATGAGAGAGGGAATAAAATGACTTTCCCAAAATAAAGAAATATTGGGGATTTAATAATAAAATAAAATAAGATTTTATTTTGGTTTTATTTGCTATTTTATTTGAATTTAGGAAAAATGCGCGTTTTTCAAAATTGCATTTAGGCCCCAAATAAATGTTCATCCTGTGCGGCTTAATTTTAGAAGTCGGGAAAAATTTATTTCGGGATTTTTGGAGTAATTATTATTATTTTAAAAAAGGGTCCGAACCGACTCTGGGCCGTAACCGACCAGGACTCCGTCTGTCCGGGACTTTAAGTAGCGCCGCCCAAGGCCCGGGACAACCCAAGCCGCGCCCGCCCCAAACCCCAAACCTAGCCCCGCCGCCGCTGCCGCGCCGCCCCGCGCCGTCGCCGCCCCGCCGCGCCGCCACCCGCGCCGCCCTGCCGCCCCGCTGCCCCGCCGCTACCGCTAACGATCGCCAGAGCCGCCGCCGCCGTTCGCCGGAGTCGCCGGAGGTAGACCTCGCCGCCGCCGGTTTTTCTTGAAAAACCGTTCGGTTTTTCGTTCGGTTTTTTAGTGTCGTTTTTTTCTAAATAGATCCGTTTTCCCGGTTTATTTAATTAGCGAGTGTTCGCTCGTTCGCTCGTTTTAATGAACGCGTTCTTCGTTTAGATCTAGATAACGAATGCTCGTTCGTTAATCCGTTCGTCGTTTTTCTTTTTCTAGGATTAAATTCGCGATTTTTCTGATCGCGATTCCTGATCCGTTTTTCATTCTAGTATAACTTTTCGCTCGTTTATCGGAATCAGGCGATTCAAGCGCCTGGAGTTTCGTCTCGAAACCCTCTTTCCGTTTAACCAACTCAAACAAGTTTTTGCCACTGTAAAAATTTCCCTAGATGCAGAATAGTAAATGAAGCCAGTTTCTTTTGCTGTTTGGCTTTCGTTGCTTCGTTCGATTCGATTCTTTTTGCCAACCGGAGTTCTTAAGTTGAACTTTCTGGTTAGATCTCTTATTCAAGTTTTACCTGTGCATTAGATGAGTACTTATTGTATGCTTGTTTTTTTCTGATAGAGTACCCGGAGTGCGCCGCTTGCTACTTCGAATCGCTAGGTTTTGCAGATCATCAGCAAGGCAAGTAACACTTTGATTATACCTCCTACTACCCAGTTTTTATTGCATTAGATCAATCCTCACACATTGCATGTTTAGGATCTAATTAAATTGTGGGTTGGGAAGTAGTTGAGGTAGTACCTATTACCTGTTTATTATCAAACCTTTGGGAGTTACTTCTACGTTTGCTTATTATGCCATGCTATTCTAGTAGACGTGGATTGGGTGAGTGTATCCATGACAGATGTGAGTTTGTTAAATTAATGGTTTATCTAAGGTGGCAACTTAAATACACATCTGGGTGGATTGAGGCACCTTGGTATTCCAGCGATTGCCTGTTTTTCTTTTGGACCGCCACCCAGGCTCAAAGGGATCATGAGATTATTCATACTAGAAACTTCTGTGTGCAGCCACAAGCTATTATGGGCTCTAGCATAGTTGATTAAGTCGTGCGAACTCTTAAAGTGGTAGACTAGCAGATGTAGGGGAAAGTAGGTGTAACGGTCTACCCAATCGTAAGGTGCTAGCGCTTCTGAAAGACAATGTCTCAGTCATCCGTTTCTCAAACACCATGCAGTGCGAGAAATCCAACGGAGGAGATCGAGTCTTGTGGGGAAAAGTGCGCAAACCTCTGCAGAGTGTATAAACTAATCATGGTTAGCCGTGTCCCCGGTTATGGACGTCTTGAGTATCTAGTACCTGGATTATCATGTGAATCTCGTCATGTTACTCTAAATTAATTTTGTTGGGTTTTGTTTAATGATGATGCTTAGTTGGGATTGAGAATGCTGTCAACCATTCTCAATGTTTAACAACTACCATGGTAGTTAAATAAAATTTATTCCTTTGTAGTAGGGAAAAATTGGCTTTACGCAAAACTGTAACCACAGAGCTTTCCACCAGCCAAATATGCATATAGTATAGCCTATATCTTTCATTGCTCTCTATGTGTTACATTGCCAGCATATTCCATGTGCTGACCCGTTTCGGGCTGCAACGTTCATGTTGTAGACTTTTCAGACGATGATTAAGGTGCTTTTAGGTCGTGGTTCTATACTCAGTGATGACGTTGGAGTTGATGGACTCACTTATCTTCCAAGCCTTCCGCTGTTATCGCTATTAGATGGCCTTAAGCCATATTTATTGTAATAAGTTCTCTTTTGAGACACTCGATGTAATAAGTGTGTGATTGCTACTCTGTTATAAATCCTTCAAGTACTGTGTGGTGTCAGCATTACTGATCCAGGGATGACACCTGAGCACAGAGATTGGACCGTTTGAGGTCTGGTCGCTACATCTTATGGCTTCCTCCTTTAAGGGGTCTGACCATATCAAGCCCCCAGACTGCGAAGGGCCAAGTAATGGGGATTGTTTGGAGAGCGGTAGGTGGCATATGGCTTTGGTTTGCAAAGAGCTGGCAGCCGACGCAATGTTGAACGAGGTCCTGTGCGTCTGCTCGAGCTGTCGGCCAGTAGAAACCTATACGGAAGGCCTTACTTACAAGGGCCCGAGCTGCGGCGTGATGGCCGCCGAGTCCAGCATGAATTTCTACCAAAAGTTGCCGTCCTTCCTCCTCAGAGATGCACCTTTGCAGTACTCCGGTACCGCTTTTCTTATAAAGCTCTCCCTCGTGGACCTTGTAGGCTTTAGACTGCCGCACAATGCAACGTGCCTCGTTTTGGTCCTCAGGGAGTTCTTGTCTATTTAGGTAAGCCAAGAAGGGTTCTATCCACGGGGCGATGACGGCCATAATCACGTGGGCCGAAGGTGTTATCTTGGTGGCGGAGCCTCCAATTACGTCAGAGTGTTCGGGGTCTGTTGTTATGGCCGGATCCGGTCTATTGTTGCCGGTCTCCCCTTCCCACACCACTGATGGCTTAAATAGCCTTTCTAGGAAGATATTAGGTGGGACAGGGTCACTCTTAGCGCCGATTCAGGCAAGGATATCCTCCGCTTGATTGTTTTCTCGGACCACATGGTGGAATTCGAGCCCCTCGAATCGAGCTGACATTTTGAGGACGACATTGCGATAAGCCGCCATTTTTGGGTCCTTGGCATCAAAATCTCCATTTATTTGAGATAGTGCGAGGTTCGAATCCCCACACACTTCTAGGCGTTGAAAGCCCATGGAGACTGCCATTCGGAGACCATTCAGCAGGGCCTCATATTCGGCTGTGTTGTTGGAGTCTGTGTATAATATTTGGAGTACGTATTGGACTGTATCTCCGGTTGGGGATGTCAGGACAACGCCTGCTCCCAGACCCGCCAGCATTTTAGAGCCGTCGAAGTGCATGATCCAATTGGAGTACGCGCCATATTCTTTAGGGAGTTCGGCTTCTGTCCATTCGGCGACGAAATCGGCCAGTACTTGTGACTTAATGGCTATTCGTGGTTTGTATGATATGTCGAACGGGAGGAGCTCAATAGCCCATTTAGGAATCCGGCCCATGGCATCGCGGTTATTTATAATGTCGTTGAGTGGAACCTCGGAGGCCACCGTAATTGAACACTCTTGAAAGTAGTGACATAGTTTTTGGGATGCCATGAAGACTGCGTATGCTACCTTTTGATAACGTGGGTACCGGGATTTGCATGGAGTGAGGACAGTAGATACGTAGTATACTGGCTTTTGAAGCGGAACTTATGTCCGGCCATGTCTTGTTCGATGACGAGCACTGTGCTTACAACCTGGTGTGTTTCCTCTATATATAGCAGCATTGGTTCGCCGATATTTGGCGCGGCCAAGATTGGGTTGCTGGCCAAGGCAGCTTTTATTTCTTCCAATCCGGCCATAGCCGCGTCCGTCCACTCGAAGTGTTCGGTGTGCCGAAGAAGGCAATAAAGAGGTAATGCCTTTTCTCCTAATCGGGAGATAAAGCGGCTTAAGGCAGCCACACATCCAGTTAATTTCTGGATTTGCTTGAGGTTTGTTGCGATAGCCAACTGTGGCAGAGCTTGGATTTTATCCGGATTCGCTTCAATTCCTCTGTTGGAAACGATGAAGCCCAAGAGCTTTCCGGGGGGTACGCCTGAGGGAGTCCTGGATTAGGGGGTCTCCGGACAACCGAACTATCTCCATTGGCTGGACTGTTAGACTATGAAGATACAAGATTGAAGACTTCGTCTCGTGTCCGGATGGGACTCTACTTAGCGTGGAAGGCAAGCTAGCCAATACGGATATGGATATCTCCTCCTTTGTAACCGACCTTGTGTAACCCTAACCCTCTCCGGTGTCTATATAAACCGAAGGGTTTTAGTCCGTAGGACAACAACCACAACATACAATCATACCATAGGCTAGCTTCTAGGGTTTAGCCTCTCTGATCTCGTGGTAGATCTACTCTTGTACTACCCATATCATCAATATCAATCAAGCAGGACGTAGGGTTTTACCTCCATCAAGAGGGCCCGAACCTGGGTAAAACATTGTGTCCCCTGCCTCCTATTACCATCCGGCCTAGACGCATAGTTCCGGACCCCCTACCCGAGATCCTCCGGTTTTGACACCGACATTGGTGCTTTTCATTGAGAGTTCCTCTGTGTCGTCGTCGTTAGGCTTGATGGCTCCTACTATCATCAATAGCGATGCGGTCCAGGGTGAGACTTTTCTCCCCGGACAGATCTTCGTATTCGGCGGCTTTGCACTGCAGGCTAATTCGCTTGGCCATCTGGTGCAAATTGAAAGCTACGCCCCTGGCCGTCAGGTCAGATTTGGAAGTTTGAACTACACAACCGACATCCACGGAGACTTGATCTTCGACGGATTCGAGCCACAGCCGGGCGCGCCGCACTATCACGATGGGTATGACCTAGCTCTGCTGCCGTACAGTACCCCAGAGGCCGCGCCCGCATCAGTTCCGACCCTTAGCTCAGAGCCAACTGCGCTAATCGAGCACGGGTGGTTAGACACCGCCTCAGGGGCTGCAGTCTCAACGATCGAGCCGAACACCAGCCTAATCCTCTGTGCAGCCCCTGACCCCAAGGTGCCGGACTCTTTTTCTGACTCCGAACCGCCCGCGCCCTTGCCAATCGAATCCGATTGGGCGCCTATCATGGAATTCACCGCCGCGGATATCTTTCAGCACTCGCCCTTCGGCGACATTCTGAATTCAATAAGGTCTCTCTCTTTGTCAGGAGAGCCCTGGCCGGATTATGGCCAACAGGATTGGGATGCAGACGACGAAGAAATTCGACGCCCACCCACCACCCACTTAATAGCCACTATCGATGACTCAACCGACATGCTCGACTTCAACTCCGAAGACATCGACGGTATGGACGACGATGCGGGAGGCGAAGAGGAACCACCGCCGATAGGGCGCTGGACGTCCACCTCATCATATGACGTATACATGGTGGACACACCAAAAGAAGACGACGACGAGGAACAGAAGGACGCAACGAAGGCTTGTTCCCTCAAGAAGCAGTCAAAGCAGCGGCGCAAGCGCCGCCCCAAATACTGCCTCGCCAGAAATAACGATCATACAGACCCAGCGTTGGAGCAGGGCGAACCACCGCCAGACCACGGCAATACGGAGAATCAAACCGAACAAACCAATTCTGTCAAAGATGATAGTCCGGACGACATAACGCTGGACAGGCACCTGGAGCAGCAGAATGCCCGTCAAAGGCTTGTTGCCACCGCGAGGAGTCTAAAAAAGCATAAGCAAAGGCTCAAGGCTGCGCAAGACACACTCCATATCAGATGGAGTAAAGTACTCAACACAATAGCGAAGTACGGCGGCAATCGCCCCACCAAGAGCTACCCAAAGCGGAAGTTAGAACCTGAATTCGATGAGGAGGCCTCAGACCCCCCACAACCAAAAATTAAAACAGCCATCTGGCCGGATAGACGACCTCACGGCCAACATAAAGTGGCAAGCAATGCCGCACATAAGCCAATACGCGGTCTACGCGAGGGCTCACATCAAAAGGAGGGCGAAACTAGATCCATCTATGGACCACGCAAGCGTGCTCCAGCATACGATGCAACACAACAAACATCCGAACAACGCGGTACACCCAGATATAGGGGTGCCGCACACCCCCTATGTTTCACCGATGAGGTGCTGGACCATGAATTTCCAGAGGGATTCAAACCCGTAAACATAGAGGCATACGATGGAACAACAGACCCTGGGGTCTGGATTGAGGACTATATCCTCCATATCCACATGGCTCGGGGAGATGATCTCCACGCCATTAAGTATTTACCCCTCAAACTCAAAGGGCCAGCTCGACACTGGCTTAAGAGCCTCCCCGAAAGCTCAATTGGAAGTTGGGAAGAGCTCGAAGACGCCTTTTGGGCAAATTTTCAAGGGACTTATGTCCGACCTCCGGACACGGATGATTTGAGTCATATAACTCAATAGTCCGGAGAGTCAGCCCGAAAGCTTTGGAATAGGTTTCTTACTAAAAAGAACGAAATTGTCGACTGTCCGGACGCCGAAGCCTTGGCAGCTTTTAAGCATAGAGTCCGTGACGAATGGCTTGCCAGACATCTCGGCCAAGAAAAGCCGAGAACAATGGCAGCATTAACAAGCCTCATGACCCGCTTTTGCGCGGGTGAGGATAGCTGGCTAGCCAGATGCAGCACCAGCGACCCCAGTACATCCGAAGTTAGAGATGGAAACGGGAAATCATGACGCAACAGTAATAACAAACACCAGAATAAAGAAGACAACACGAAGAGCACGGCAGTAAATGCCAGATTCAAAAGCTCTTGGCCAGGTCAGCAAAAGCCGCCCTCTAAAGGCGCCAGAGACGAACTGTCCAGCCTAAACAAAATTCTGGACCAAATATGTCAGATCCATAGCACCCCTGGTAAACCTGCTAATCATACCCACAGAGAATGTTGGGTCTTCAAGCAGTCCGGCAAGCTCAACACCGTACACAAGGGGGAGGATGCACCAAGCGAAGACGAGGATGAGCCTCTCAAGCAAGACACTAGGGAACAAAAGAATTTCCACCAGAAGTCAAAACAGTAAACGTGTTACGCGTGATCAAGGGGAGAAACAAAACGGCACTCCCAGAAAAATATGCCCAAGGGCCTATCACCGCGGAGTCCTGCCACTGGTCGTCTCAACCGATCACTTTCGACCATCGTGATTACTCAGCAAGTATCCAGCGTGAAGGATGGGCTACCCTGGTATTAGACCCAATAATTGACGGATACCACTTCACACGAGTCCTGATGGACGGTGGCAGCAGTCTCAACCTGATATACCAGGATATAATCCGCGAAATGGGGATAGACCCAATGAAAATTTGCAATAGCAATACTACCTTTAAAGGAGTAACGCCAAGCCCAGGGGCTCATTGCACGGGCTCCCTGCCACTAAAGGTTATATTCGGCTTCCCGGATAACTTCTAGCGAACATTTAACCTTCCACATCGCTCTGTTCCAAAGTGGCTATCAAGCACTACTTGGACTCGAAGCTTTTGCTCGCTTTAATGCAATACCACATTACGCTTCCCTGACGCTCAAGATGCCCGGTCCATGCGGCATCATTACAGTGAACGGAAGTATTAAACGATCCTTGCGCACCGAAGAGAATGCGACTGCCTTGGCAGCCGCACACTAAAAACGGCCTCGCCAACTAAAGTGTTTGATAGGTCGTCAAGACCATGGACGCGATTAGACGAGTCCGGCGCTGCTATATGTAATTTATACCGGATTGATGGCCACACCCCTATTACAAATACAAGGGGCCCAACGCGCGCAGACAAGTGGCAATTTATACTCATTTCTGGTTATACATGGTTTCTTTAAAAACTATCTCTCCGCACGACAACTTTTTCACCTAAATTCCTCTCTTTTGCAGATGACCATCGTGCTACACCCGTCCAGGATACGGCACAACGGAGACACAGGCGCAGACGTGCAGCAGGGACCCGTTCCAAGGATTCTTTTTAGATTAAGACCCTGCGTAAACCTTTTTTACTGTCTCTTGTTGATACACATCCACCGAATTCTCAGCACAATTGAGAAGGATGCTAATGTCTTGGCATGTGGCAACGTCAGAATAATGCACGTACCTGGACACAAGGGGCTTCTTACAAAGGGCACTATTTAGGCCCGGTTTATACCATAAAGACCGAATACCTTTGGGAGTGTTCGGCGTCGCGAGTTTGGCCTTATATGCATCAGCTCCGAATCATTGTCTTTGGTCAAATGTTGGGTTTGCCCGGCTCCTGTGTTTTGGTGCCTTACGTTCCACCTTATCGGCTAAGGCAGCACCAGGAGAACTACTGCGATTGTGCCCTGGTTCATCCGGACGAGCAACTCAGTAGAGAAAGCCGAAAACTGACTGTCATGATATAGCGTGAGACTGGTCAATCACTCGATGACCTATCGGAATGTTAGAATTCCTCTGCCTTAACGAAGGGCCGTTTTCCGGTCAGGCATGTAGGCACCCCGAGATCGGGAGAGTGCGGAGCCACCAGGGGCTATCTAGTAGCCCCACTGTCAAACTCCTATGGCTAAGTGAAAGTGTTAAAGCATTATAGTCCGGTTGCCTCGTTCGCTACGCTATCACCTCCTTAATAGGACCAAGACATTGGGTTAAGTGTGAACACGCATTTTTCGTGAGAACCTGTCACGAACGGTTTTCCAATAAAAATATTTATTGAGAAACCAATCTTTTGAGTCCAGTATGAGAAAAATTCTCCTTACCGGTAGACAAATTCTTGATACAATAAGCCAGTAGCATAAAATATATTACAGGGTCGAACTACGGTTGCTCAACCAAATTATTACAAGCACGCCAATGATTATACATAATGGCGGACATGACACAGTGGTGTGGAGGCATACTACTGACTCGAGGATAGGGCGGTGGTGGAAAAACACAGCGGGGAGAGAGATACAAGACTCTAAAACTGACATATCATCGAGCGTCGAGGTGAGGCTCGATGAATTTATTTGGTAGCGGAAGCGGATATGATACAGTGACCAAATCCAGGGTCGTACGAGACTGACTGGGATTCCTCTAGGCGTTGGACTCGCTATCAAAATCTTCATCCATGAGATCGCCTTCGTCAGCATCTGGCCAAATCAACAAGCCAGGTGAGTACTTTGAAAGTACTCGCAAGACAGTTCGGACGTAAGATATAACAAATACATGCATGGATGCGTCATGTTTAACTTTTAACAGTGGCACATTAATTCCTAAAAACAAGACATGTAAAAAGGGAGTCGGCGGTAGTCCGCTCGAAAACCCAACAAAATAACTGTAAACCCAATCAGGGTCGGAAGCGACACCTCGATAGGAAGATAAATAAATAAATCACGCCGCAGTCGGGCGTCTAGGCGACACCACATAAAGGGCTTTAAAAGAAATGCCACAGTCGGGCGTCTAAGCGACGCCACATAAAGGGCTTTAAAAGAAATGCCACAGTCGGGCGTCTGAGCGAAGCCACATAAAGGGCTTTAAAAGAAATGCCATAGTCGAGCGTCTGAGCGACGCCACATAAAGGGCTTTAAAAAAAATGCCACAGTCGGACGTCGGGGCGACATCACAAAAAGGGCTTTTATTGAAAGTAAATAATAACAATGCCACAGTCGGACGTCTGAGCGACATCGCAGAAAGGGCTTTTATTCACAAGGAAATAATGCTCATAATAAATATTCATTTCATGATAATAAACGGGTTAGTCCATCCACAAAATTAAACATTTAACCGGACTTAGCACTCATGGGATTCACCGGAGTCTCTGTCATCAAACTGACACCGTTAGAACAAGATAATACGAATTTGGACATGGAATAGATGATTGAAGGGAATGTATGACTCTGCAGAGTTTGTACAAAATTTTTCCCACAGCCAACGGATTTCCATAGTCACGAAGGACTAGTTCCGTTTACGGTTTTTCGGAAGAAAACACAGCTAACCAGTACACACCCATCCTACCTCTCGATGCCAGGACTCACCCTAGACATCGTCCAAGAAAAACTTTTGAGACGGGGAGATCACAATCTCGAATAGCATGGGATCAAATTTATATACGCGCGCTCTAAGGGGTGCCCCCCTCTCGGTCCCAACCGGAAATACCCATGCCCCCTGAACGGATGACTGGCTTTAATCCAGGGCCATGGAACCATCATCCCGGCCTCTCCTTTTGGTGTGTACCAGGACAGCGGTTTGCAACTTACTAAGCCATATTCCTTGTGGAAAACATGTGGTAGTACAGGGAAGGAAATGGGAGGAACTGGACCGATACGGTTTGACACTTTAGTCATATAGCCTGGCATAAGACTGGCATGCTACAACACTGCCATCTTACCCATCCTCATGCCAACACATGGCCATTCATACTCACATCCATCCACTTATGGATCATCGAACTCACTTACCTCAACAATGCATGGAAATAACGTTCATCGGTATGCTCAACAACATGCCATGAGACTAACTAAATGCAAAACATGCCAAGACACTCATCATATCAAAAGTTCAAACGTGCTTGCCTGGTTCGGAGTAGTCGGAGCCTAGCTCGGTGAAGTTTGCGGTTCCGTCACCTCCTTCGGTATCTATGGTATAAAGAAAATATATGCGCTATCGTAAATACCACGAGGTGCACAAAAAGTATTCCAAATATTTTTCAAATAAATCTGATAAAAAACTATACAAAATTTTAAAGAGGACAGAAAAAGAATCAATCAAAAATACTATTCTGTTTAAAAGTTATAAAGGTTTTTGTCCAGGGACTCATCTGTAATGAAACAGAAAGTTTCCAGGGGCTAGCTTATAAAAACAGAAAACGTTCCAGTCTTGAATACGCCAACCCAGAGGGGAAAGCGTATTTTGCCCGAAGGCATTTTCAGAAAACGATTCGTTTAAAAAGATCTGAGAGGCTGACGGGCGGGTCCCACTCATCAGGTTTAAACTTTCAAATGGGGGACGAAGCTCGTCGGCGCCCGAGAGCCGCGGTGGTCACCGGCGGCGATCCACAGTGAGGCAGGGAGATCGGAGAGTACCTCCGTGTTCAGGGCGCCCTTCCGCGTTGGTTGTATCGCAGAGTACCTCCGCGTCGTTGGTGGTGGTGGTGGCGGTCGGCGAGCACCACATCGATGGCGAGCCTTGCTCCGGCAGACGGCGGTTCGGGTGGTTGCGGACCTCGTCGGAGACAGCTGTGAAGATCAAATTGGGGAGGGGGTTACACCTCTGGAGGTGGTACGAGGTTACGGGCGAGAGTAGGGTGGCGGAGGAGTTCTCACCGGAGTGAATCAAGACGGAGGCCGAGGCGGAACGAGGTGGCCGGAGTCGGGGGAGGAGACCTCCTCGAGGCTCCTCCAGTGGCCTAGCGGGGTGTTTGTTGGGTGCAGTGGTTGTGCGTGCTCGAGGGCGAGCTCGGGTCTCCTTTTATAGGCGATCCGAGGCGGTGGCCGTGAACGTGGATCTCCGGCGATGGTTACGGTGGCGCAGTGCTTGGTCGGGGGAGATTAGGGAGTTGGGCGTCATCGTGGAGGTCTACTGGTTCCATTCAGACGCTAACCGGACTTGGATTAGAAGCTTAGAGCAGGCTTTGGTCGGAACGGGACGGCGCGGGTCCGTTGGCGGCAGAGAGCACGTCCGGTGCTGTCGGGCCACGGCGACGGTGCAGCGGGGGTGCGCTGGCGTGCATGAGGCCACGCGGAGAGCCAGGGAGCGTTGGGCGGCGCCGAACGGCGTTGAGCCGCCGTTCTGCTTCCTGTCGGTCGCTACGGTGGTTCGGCCGCCGCAAGACACGCCGGCGCAGGCGGGCCAGGGCGCCGCCGACGCCGGGAAGGCGCCAAGCGCGCGTGTGGTGCTCCAGACAAGAGGAAGAGGCGGCGAGGAACGTGCCAAGGGCACTGTCTACGCGTGATTGAAACTGACGAACGAAAACGACACTGAATCTGAATATTTCTGAATATGAACAGCAACAGTGCATGCAAGGTGTTCGACAGAATGAATTTGGCCTCTGGGGATTTTTCCTTGAGCTGATTTTTGGTGGAGTGGCTACTCATTGCTCCAGTAGGCTGCCTGAATTTTGGTGGAATTTTTGGAGAAGTGTAGATATGAATTTCACCAAATTTGGCAAATCTGGTCCAAACTTGCAGAGACTGAAATTTGAAAAATTTGAAAAGAGGAGGAGTGGATCAAGATGGTTCTGGGTTGTGCGTACAAAGGACTATCCAGGAGAGTTGGTTTGAGGTCAAAACTCAAATGCAAAAGGGTACTTGCTTTGAAAATCTCTCAGGCTCCAAATAATTTGCAGAAATGATTTGGGGGAAAAAATAATTAGAATAAAATCCAAAACTTGCTTGGATTAGTTGGGACAGAGAACTTAGGTTGATTACAAGGAGGAGGGGAGGTTTTGGAGGGGTTTTACCACATGGGCAAAATACAAAGTCATGGGTGGTTTCCAAGATATGAAAATCCCAAATTTTCATAGAGTTCCTTTTTAAAAGAAAAAGATTAAACTCCCAAAATAATTTTGAGAGGGAACCAACAGAGAAGAAGTTTCAAAAGATCAAACACCATAGTTTGAAAAAAAATAAAATCCTTGCCAAAGAAAAGGAAGTTTTTTAAGAGGAAGGATTTCTGGAAAAGAAATTTTAAATGCCCTCTTTTAAAAAAAATCCAACAAAGTTTTTGATGAAAACCAATTAAATTTTTTGGAGTGTCACAACACCTACCCCCTTAGGAAAAATCTCGTCCCCGAGATTTCAGCAGATCCTTAAATAAGTATGGATGTTCTGTCCGAAGAAAATCCTCTCTTTCCCAAGTTGCTTCAGTTTCGGTGTGATTGCTCCACTGAACTCTGAAAAACTTGATGGTTTTCTGTCGGGTTCTCCTTTCAGACTCCTCTAATATTTTTACGGGGCGTTCCCGATAAGTGAGGTCTGGCTGCACGTCAAGGTTCTCATGGGATACTTGTTTCTCTGGGTTGCTCACGCACTTTCTTAACTGCGAAACGTGGAACACGTTGTGGATATCTGATAGTTCCTCAGGTAAGTCTAGCTGGTAGGCTACCGTGCCTCTTCGTGCCACTATACAGAATGGTCCGATGAATCTTGGTGCTAGCTTCCCTTTAATCTTGAACCGTTGCAACCCTCTCATAGGGGATACCCTCAGGTATACGAACTCACCGGGTTCGAAACTGACCCCACGGTGTTTCTGATCATAATAACTCTTCTGCCGGCTTTGAGCGGTCTTGAGTCGGTCTCTGATTAGCTTGACTTTTTCCTCGGCTTCTTTGAGCATGTCTGGGCTGAAGATACGGCTGTCTCCGGTCTCTGACCAATTTAGCGGGGTACGACACCTCCGTCCGTATAGGGCTTCAAAAGGTGCCATTCACAGGCTGGCCTGGTAGCTGTTGTTGTATGCGAACTCGGCATATGGCAGACTTTCTTCCCAACTGGTTCCATAGGTGAGGACACATGCTCTCAGCATGTCTTCTAAAATTTGGTTTACGCGTTCAGTCTGTCCATCAGTCTGGGGATGGTAGGCTGTACTGAAGGCCAATTGAGTTCCCAGAGCCTGTTGTAAATGATCCCAGAATCTCGAGACAAATTGAGTGCCTCTGTCGGATATTATAGTCTTCGGGACTCCATGCAGACAAACTATACGGGAGAGATAAATCCTGGCAAGCTTCTGAGTGTTGTAGGTTGTCTTTACTGGAATGAAATGTGCCACCTTGGTTAATCTATCGGTGATGACCCATATGGCATCATTCCCGTGTCGTGACCGAGGTAGTCCGACAATAAAATCCATCCCTATTTCATCCCATTTCCACTCAGGTATTTTGTTTGGTTGCAGTAGTCCGGCTGGTTTTTGATGCTCAACTTTTATGCGTTGACAAGAATCGCAACATGCAACGAATGTGGCTATGTCCCTTTTCATACCGTGCCACCAAAATCTTTCCTGAATATCCTTATACATTTTGGTTCCTCCAGGGTGGATTGAATATGGAGTGGTGTGTGCTTCAGCTAGGATTTGCTGTCTGAGGTCCTCTATGTTTGGCACGCAGAGTCTGTCCCCGTACCGTAATATTCCATCATCGCCTATGACAAACTCCGAGGCCTTGCTCATACTCACCTTTCTTTTAATTCCTTCAATGCTGGGGTGACCAGGCTGAGCTTCTTTAATTCTCTCCACAAGGTCGGGCTTTATTTCCAAGTTTGATATGGTGCCTTCCGCGATCATTAACAAGTTGAGTTTGGCAAATTCTTGTTGGAATTCAGGTCTCAAGCTTTGCAGACTGTTTTCGTCGGAGCTAGAGTTCCGACTAAGAGCATCGGCCACTACATTTGCTTTCCCTGGATGATAGTGGATACCAACATCATAATCCTTTACCAATTCCAACCAGCGTCGTTGCCGTAAGTTTAGTTCTGGCTGTGTGAAAATATATTTGAGACTTTTATGGTCCGTGTATATTTCACATCGATTCCCAAGTAAGAAATGCCTCCATTCCTTAAGTGCATGAATGACTGCTGCCATTTCTAAGTCATGAGTGGGATAATTTTCCTCATGCTTGCGGAGTTGTCGTGAAGCGTATGCGACAACCTTGCCTTCTTGCATCAACACGCACCCGAGACCTTTTCGGGATGCGTCACAATACACCTCAAAATTCTTGTGTATGTCTGGCACAATTAATACCGGTGCTGTTGTTAATTTCCGTTTTAGCTCTTGGAAACTTTTCTCGCAGGCTTCTGTCCATTCAAACTTCTTGTCCTTCTTGAGTAACTGCGTCATTGGCTTGGCTAGGGTGGAGAATCCTTCAATAAATCTGCGGTAATATCCTGCCATTCCCAAGAAACTTCGTACGTCCGTTACGCTGGCTGGTGCCTCCCAGTCAAGTATGGCCCTGACTTTCTCCGGGTCCACTGCGATACCGTCTTGGGTCAGCACGTGACCTAGAAAGCCTACTTGTCTTAGCCAAAATTCGCACTTGTTGAACTTGGCATACAATTGATGTTTCCTGAGTTCTCCTAGCACAATCCTGAGATGTTCCGCGTGCTCTTCTGGTGTCTTGGAGTATATCAGAATATCGTCGATAAATACCACAACGAACTTGTCCATAAACTTCATAAATACTTTGTTCATGAGGTGAACAAAATATGCGAGGGCGTTTGTTAATCCAAAAGGCATAACTGTGAACTCATATAGTCCATATCTGGAGGTGAAGGCTGTTTTGGGGATATCTTCTGTTCGCACTTTTAATTGATGGTATCCTGACCTTAAGTCAATCTTTGAGAATACCTTGGCCTGAGCGAGCTGATCAAATAAATCATTTATTCGTGGCATCGGGTATTTGTTCTTGACTGTGACCATGTTAAGTGCTCGGTAGTCTATGCACAATCTTAGTGTTCCATCCTTCTTTTTGGCAAATAAAAATGGTGATCCCCAAGGTGAGGAGCTGGCTCGAATGTATCCCTTGTCCAGTAATTCCTCTATTTGTTTCTTCAACTCAATCAATTCGGATGGTGCCATTCTGTATGGTTTCTTGTATATGGGGGTGGTTCCTGGTGCTAGCTCAATGCTGAATTCTATTTCTCGGTCTGGTGGCATGCCTGGTAGTTCTTCGGGAAATACATCTGGAAATTCACATACCACTGGAACCTTGCTTAACTCAGAAACGTCCACCTTATTCAATCTCGGCTGCCGGGGTATTTTTCTTTCCTTGGCTGATACTTTTATTGTCTTCCCGTGGTGGTGCGTGAGAATTACGGTCCGGTTGAAACAGTCAATAAAACCTTTGTTGGTGGTTAACCAGTCCATCCCTAGGATGACATCTAGTCCTTTATTTTCCAACACAATAAGATTGGCGAAAAATTTCAATCTTTCGAACTCAATAACCACATTCTGACAGTAACTCTGAGTAACTTGCTGAATCCCAGGGGACTTGATGATCATGGATTTTTCCAAGGGAAACATCGAAAAATTATTTTGCAAAGCAAAACTTTTCGGAATGAATGAGTGAGAAGCTCCAGAATCAAACAAAACCGTTGCAGGTATTGTGTTGACAGGAAACGTACCGAGTACGATATCCGGAGCGTTTTGTGCTTCTTCTTTGGTCACGTGGTTTAGATGACCCTTCCTGTGGTTGTTGTTGGGGTTGAAATTGTTGCGCTTGGGCGCTGAATTACTTCCACCATTGTTTGGCTTCGGGGTCGAGTTCCTTGGCTTGGGGCACTGTTTGGCGTAGTGCCCTTCTTCCCCACAAGCGTAGCAAGTAATGCCCGGGCGATATGTGAACTCTTTGTCCCTTGCATGGAAATTCTTGGTTGGGCATGAGATGTTTGTCGTAGGGTTGTGTGTCCCACCTTTCTGAAAATCTGTCCTGCTTCGGTGGTTGCGCGCAAGAGTAGTCTGGTCTCTTTTTTGCTTGCGTAAATCCTCCAAGCTACGTCTCTCATTTTCCAGAGTAATAGCTTTGTCCACTAGTGTCTTAAAATCTGGAAAAGTGTGAACGACCAGTTGGCATTTAAGCGCGGGCGCCAGACCGTCAAGGAATTTCTCCATCTTCTTGCTTTCAGTCATACGTTCTTCATTGGCGTAGCGGGACAATAGAGTAAATTGACCGTTGTATTCTGACACTGTCATGTTCCTTTGTTTGAGGTCATCGAACTCTCTCTTCTTGATTTTCATAATACTCTTGGGAATGTGTGCACCACGGAAACCTTCCCTGAAATCATCCCAGGTTATATCATTTTCGTTGGGGTGCATGTGCAGAAAATTCTCCCACCATGATGCAGCTGCTCCTGTGAGATAGTGCGGAGCATATAGTACTTTCTCGAGATCTGAACATTTTGCCATAATTAATTTTCTCTCCATATCTCGAAGCCAATCCTCGGCTTCAAGAGGTTTGTCAGTATGAGAAAATGTTTGGGGACGTGTCTTCTGTAGCTCAGATAACTTGGAATACTGCTGATACTGTCCATGGTGATTTCCCATGTTGATGACTTGGTTCATCATTTCCCGATGTTGTTGCTGACTCTGCTCATAAAGGCGGCACATTTGTGAAAGTGCCGATTCATTGCCCTGTTGGCTTGACTGTCCTTGTGTGAACTTGTTGCTGGGTTGTGTATCATAATTTTCCTCTGGTGGAGTTGGCATGGAACGAGTCCAAGGACGAGACATTTTTCACTCTGGGGATATATTTTGTAAAACCCACAAGAAAAGCGAAAAGAGTCGCAAAAACGATTCCATAAATGCATAAAGCTGGCAAATAAAAAAAATTAAATAACCAAGCTTACTTAAGAAAAACAAATCGATTTGCGCACGGAGAAGGACTGCTCATTACATATCTTACACGCGAGCGGTAATTATACAATACATCACTCAGGATATGCGTACATAATCCTGACATGTTATTTAGGCTAGTGCACTCCTCCAGATCCTACATGATGCGCAAACAAGCTACTTCTCACAACCTATGTACATATAAACATATCATACAAAGCGGTACATTGCATGGCGGCTAAGCGTACTCAGGCGGAGATGTTGACGACCTCCTTTGCCCTGCCGAGGGTGAGGCGTAGCGAGGCTGGAGACTCGACTTCCTCCTCACTGATAGGCTCCATATGAGTAGAGTTGCGCTGGGTGGGCGGAGCGGGTGCCAGGGGCGGAACAACACGAATAGGAGTGGGCGCGAAGGGTGGTGCAGTGCGCGCTGGAGTGGGTGCAATGACTTGGTTGAATTCTTCGGTAGAAGGCAGGCGATGAGTAGGTGCATGAGATGCTGAGGACGAGACAAAAGTCAGTGGCGGTGCGGTGGGTAGGAGCTCCCTCCTGTTGGCAGCACAGCCATGGACTGAGTCCATGCGGGCAGCCACGAAGTCGTCCACCAGGTTGTCGAAGGCTGCCTCCAGGGCCCGGAGACTCAATGAGCATCTCAAAAGCCTCGTCTCGTTCTCCTCTGGGGCAGGAGAATGCGTAGTGACAGGTGTAAGGCACATGGCATGGAAGATAACGGTAACGACGAGTCTTCATCACGGGGAGGACATCCCTGAGACGAGCTATCGCCTCGCGGGCTGCCATCTGCATAGCATGCCTCTCCGTAGGCATGGCTCTTCCCAAGAACCGGAAGCGGCGTAACTCACCACGCCCTCCCTTGAACTGCACCGCGGCCTGGTGCATGGTCAGACTGTCGTTGACTCGGTGCTGGCAGAGTGTGAAGACTGGGCGCACAGATGGCCCCGTCGCGACCTGAACGATGAAGGAAAGAAGTTTGACGAACCCATCGGGCACGTTGGCGAAGGTCTGAGACTCGCAGCTGTTGTCGGCCATCTACAAAAGTAGGCAAAAATTCTGCATGGTCAGATCATAAATTTATGCTGACTGACAGAAAATGACTACAATCAAGAAAATATGAAAAGGCTCAATCATGCTAATAACCAATTAGCGATCGCTCCTAGTGGCTTCCTACAGTCAGCCTGGCTCTGATACCAAGCTTGTCACGACCGGTTTTCCAATAAAAATATTTATTGAGAAACCAATCTTTTGAGTCCAGTATGAGAAAAATTCTCCTTACCGGTAGACAAATTCTTGATACAATAAGCCAGTAGCATAAAATATATTACAGGGTCGAACTACGGTTGCTCAACCAAATTATTACAAGCACGCCAATAATTATACATAATGGCGGACATGACACAGTGGTGTGGAGGCATACTACTGACTCGAGGATAGGGCGGTGGTGGAAAAACACAGCGGGGAGAGAGATACAAGACTCTAAAACTGACATCTCATCGACCGTCGAGGTGAGGCTCGATGAATTTAGTTGGTAGCGGAAGCGGATATGATACAGTGACCAAATCCAGGGTCGTATGAGACTGACTGGGATTCCTCTAGGCGTCGGACTCGCTATCAAAATCTTCATCCATGAGATCGCCTTCGTCAGCATCTGGCCAAATCAACAAGCCAGGTGAGTACTTTGAAAGTACTCGCAAGACAGTTCGGACATAAGATATAACAAATGCATGCATGGATGCGTCATGTTTAACTTTTAATAGTGGCACATTAATTCGTAAAAACAAGACAGGTAAAAAGGGAGTCGGCGGTAGTCCGCTCGAAAACCCAACAAAATAACTATAAACCCAATCAGGGTCGGAAGCGACACCTCGATAGGAAGATAAATAAATAAATCACGCCGCAGTCGGGCGTCTAGGCGACACCACATAAAGGGCTTTAAAAGAAATGCCACAGTCGGGCGTCTGAGTGACGCCACATAAAGGGCTTTAAAAGAAATGCCACAGTCGGGCGTCTGAGCGACGCCACATAAAGGGCTTTAAAAGAAATGCCACAGTCGGGCGTCTGAGTGACGCCACATAAAGGGCTTTAAAAGAAATGCCACAGTCGGACGTTGGGACGACATCACAGAAAGGGCTTTTATTGAAAGTAAATAATAACAATGCCACAGTCGGACGTCTGAGCGACATCGCAGAAAGGGCTTTTATTCACAAGGAAATAATGCTCATAATAAATATTCATTTCATGATAATAAACGGGTTAGTCCATCAACTGAATTAAACATTTAACCGGACTTAGCACTCATGGGATTCACCGGAGTCTCTGTCATCAAACTGACACCGTTAGAACAAGATAATACGAATTTGGACATGGAATAGATGATTCAAGGGAATGTATGACTCTGCAGAGTTTGTACAAAAATTTTCCCACAGCCAACGGATTTCCGTAGTCACGAAGGACTAGTTCCGTTTACAGTTTTTCGGAAGAAAACACAGCTAACCAGTACACACCCATCCTACCTCTCGATGCCAGGACTCACCCTAGACATCATCCAAGAAAAACTTTTGAGACGGGGAGATCACAATCTCGAATAGCATGGGGTCAAATTTATATACGCGCGATCTAAGGGGTGCCCCCCCTGTCGGTCCCAACCGGAAACACCCATGCCCCCTGACCGGATGACTGGCTTTAATCCAGGGCCATGGAACCATCATCCCGGCCTCTCCTTTTGGTGTGTACCAGGAAAGCGGTTTGCAACTTACTAAGCCATATTCCTTGCGGAAAACATGTGGTAGTACAGGGAAGGAAATGGGAGGAACTGGACCGATACGGTTTGACACTGTAGTCATATAGCCTGGCATAAGACTGGCATGCTACAACACTGCCATCTTACCCATCCTCATGCCAACACATGGCCATTCATACTCACATCCATCCACTTATGGATCATCGAACTCACTTACCTCAACAATGCATGGAAATAACGTTCATCGGTATGCTCAACAACATGCCATGAGAATAACTAAATGAAAAACATGCCAAGACACTCATCATATCAAAAGTTCAAACGTGCTTGCCTGGTTCGGAGTAGTCGGAGCCTAGCTCGGTGAAGTTTGCGGTTCCGTCACCTCCTTCGGTATCTACGGTATAAAGAAAATATATGCGCTATCGTAAATACCACGAGGTGCACAAAAAGTACTCCAAATATTTTTCAAATAAATCTGATAAAAAACTAGACAAAATTTTAAAGAGGACAGAAAAAGAATCAATCAAAAATACTATTTTGTTTAAAAGTTATAAAGGTTTTTGTCTAGGGACTCATCTGTAATGAAACAGAAAGTTTCCAGGGGCTAGCTTATAAAAATAGAAAACGTTCCAGTCTTGAATACGCCAGCCCAGAGGGGAAAGCGTATTTTGCCCGAAGGCGTTTTCAGAAAACGATTCGTTTAAAAAGATCTGAGAGGCTGACGGGCGGGTCCCACTCGTCAGGTTTAAACTTTCAAACGGGGGACGAAGCTCGTCGGCGCCCGAGAGCCGCGGTGGTCGCCGGCTGCGATCCACGGCGAGGCAGGGAGATCGGAAAGTACCTCCGTGTTCAGGGCGCCCTTCCGCGTCGGTTGGTGGTGGTGGTGGCGGTCGGCGAGCACCACGTCGACGGCGAGCCTTGCTCTGGCGGACGGCGGTTCGGGTGATTGCGGACTTCGTCGGAGAGAGCTGTGAAGATCAAATTGGGGAGGGGGTTAGACCTCTGGAGGTGGTACGAGGTTACGAGCGAGAGTAGGGTGGCGGAGGAGTTCTCACCGGAGTGAATCAAGACGGAGGCCGAGGCGGAACGAGGCGGCCGGAGTCGGGGGAGGAGACCTCCTCGAGGCTCCTCCAGTGGCCTGGCGGGGTGTTTGTGGGGTGCAGTGGTTGTGCGTGCTCGAGGGCGAGCTCGGGTCTCCTTTTATAGGCGATCTGAGGCGGTGACCGTGAACGTGGATCTTCGGCGATGGTTACGGTGGCGCAGTGCTTGGTCGGGGGAGATTAGGGAGTTGGGCATCATCATGGAGGTCTACTGGTTCCATTCAGACGCTAACCGGACTTGGATTAGAAGCTTAGGGCAGGCTTTGGTCGGAACGGGACGGGGCGGGTCCGTTGGGGGCAGAGAGCGCGTCCGGTGCTGTCGGGCCACGGCGACGGTGCAGCGGGGGTGCGCTGGCGTGCATGAGGCCACGCGGAGAGCCAGGGAGTGTTGGGCGGCGCCGAACGGCGTTGAGCCGCCGTTCTGCTTCCTGTCGGTCGCTACGGTGGTTCGGCCACCGCAAGACACGCCGGCGCAGGCGGGCCATGGCGCCACCGATGCCGGGAAGGCGCCAAGCACGCGTGTGGTGCTCCAGACAAGAGGAAGAGGCGGCGAGGAACGTGCCAAGGGCACTGTCTACGCGTGATTGAAACCGACGAACGAAAACGACACTGAATCTGAATATTTCTAAATATGAACAGCAACAGTGCATGCAAGGTGTTCGACAGAATGAATTTGGCCTCTGGGGATTTTTCCTTGAGCTAATTTTTGGTGGAGTGGCTACTCATTGCTCCAGTAGGCTGCCTGAATTTTGGTGGAATTTTTGGAGAAGTGTAGATATGAATTTCACCAAATTTGGCAAATCTGGTCAAAACTTGCAGAGACTGAAATTTGAAAAATTTGAAAAGAGGAGGAGTGGATCAAGATGGTTCTGGGTTGTGGGTACAAAGGACTATCCAGGAGAGTTGGTTTGAGGTCAAAACTCAAATGCAAAAGGGTACTTGCTTTGAAAATCTCTCAGGCTCCAAATAATTTGCAGAAATGATTTGAGGGGAAAAATAATTAGAATAAAATCCAAAACTTGCTTGGATTAGTTGGGACAGAGAACTTAGGTTGATTACAAGGAGGAGTGGAGGTTTTGGAGGGTTTTACCGCATGGGCAAAATACAAAGTCATGGGTGGTTTCCAAGATATGAAAATCCCAAATTTTCATAGAGTTTCTTTTTAAAAGAAAAAGATTAAACTCCCAAAATAATTTTGAGAGGGAACCAACAGAGAAGAAGTTTCAAAAGATCAAACACCATA
This sequence comes from Triticum urartu, assembly GCF_056163025.1. NCBI lineage: Eukaryota > Viridiplantae > Streptophyta > Magnoliopsida > Poales > Poaceae > Triticum > Triticum urartu. The sequence goes on from NC_141875.1 coordinate 481,432,854, forward strand.
GTTTGAAAAAAAATAAAATCCTTGCCAAAGAAAAGGAAGTTTTTTAAGAGGAAGGATTTCTGGAAAAGAAATTTTAAATGCCCTCTTTTAAAAAAATCCAACAAAGTTTTTGATGAAAACCAATTAAAATTTTTGGAGTGTCACAGAACCTCTGCATTATATGCGTGGGGGTTGAAGCCAATGGCTGCAATCTTTTAGGTTATACACATGTATACATAAACGGCCGCACAGGAGGCATCATACTACTTTCAGGCAAAAGTATAAACATAGCCTTATAAAATTTCATAAAAGCATTGTGTTTACAATGAGAATACATATCACTCAAACATAACATTTTTCGAGCACTGGGCCTCTATCAAACGAGCATCCTCGAGAACCTCCTCAAAATAGTGCTTGGCAGCCACTCGGCCTATGGCCGAACCCTGCGCCGCAACAGTGGTAGCGTCCATCTCCGGCCAGTATGCTTTAACACGGGCAAGGGCCATCCGCGAGCCTTCTATGCATGCCGACCTCTTCATCGCATTAATGCGTGCCACCGCACCAAGGAACCGCTGCACTAAACTGAAATAGTTCTTCGGCTTTGGCTTTTCCGGCCATAGCTGATCCACGACAGACCTCATGGCGAGTCCGGACAACCTATTTAGTTTGGCCCATTCGGCTAGCTGATCAGTCAATGGAAGCGGATGCTCTGGAATGTTGAATTGCGACTAGAATAGCTTGTCCACTTCATGATCCGTTTGACCTTGGAAGTATTTGGCCGCATAGGCAGCACTCGCCGCCAAGTCCATATACGCATCTGCTGAACTCCACAGCCGATCTAGAGGGGCATACCGTGGATCTCCGAAAGGGCTTCCCAGCCGCAATATCCCCGGCTTCCCGCAGCTCCTCCTTCTTCGCTCTCATAGCAGAGCGGGTGTCTTTGTCCGCCATCGTGGCCTTCTCAAGGTCCGTGGCCTTCGCTCGGTTTTCTTTTTTAAGGAGCCGTCAACGGTCGGCAGTGTCTTTTAATTCTACGGCCATCTTGGCCATCTTCTCTTGGCTCTTGCAATGTGCGGCCTTCTCAGCTTTCAACTCTTCGGCCGCCTTCAAAGCAGCCGCATTACTAATCCTCGCTTGTTCCTTGGCTTGGGCAAGTTCTGCCCGAAAGGTTTCCACGGTGGCAGCTCCATCTGCAGTCACAACATATTAAAGATACTAGCATCATGCTGCTCTTACTATGTGGCGTTCACCAGATAATAACACTTACCCTGTGCCTCGTCAAGCCTCTTGTTAACAAGCTCGATGTCGGCGTTTGCCGCATCCAGTTGCCGTTTTAATTTGGCAAACTCACTAGTCCGGCTAGCCACCGGAGCTTCCACCACCTGCACATACAGGCAGTCTAGTTATTGCCTGGGACTATGATCCTCTGTTCGCCGCCGTTCTCGACAACAACCAGAGTCTCAGGGGCTACTATCTACACAGGGCACACCTAACATGTGCGGTACTATCACATATTATCTCACGTACCTCAAAGCCTGTCAGTAGACTTATAAAGGCTTCATGTAATCCGCTTTCGGCGGATGAAATTCTCTCCATCACCGTACCCATCAGCGTACGGTGTTCTTCTGAGATGGCCACTCGCCCCACCAGCTCCCTCAGAACATCCGACCGCATACCAGACGGTGCCGGACTCTTTTGTTTGCTCTCTTCGGGAGCCGAACGCTGCGGACTTCGGGGGTCTATGGGATTATCTTCTGGCCTCACCGTATCCGGAGAGGCCCTCCATGAAGACACTTCGGGGTCGCCCGCTTCTTGAGAGGAGGAGTCCGGGGGAGGCGTTTCGCTCTCCATCATCTCTAGAAGAAGATCCCCTGAAGACGAGCTCAGCTGAGAGGGGCTAAGGCCAGAACTGCAAGATATATGCGGCGGTTATTTTCTCAGAAGAAAGATAGTATACCTTCATTATTAAAGTATTTTTTGGATCACTTACGGCTCGTTGGAGGGCTGATCCCCCCGCGGACTTTGTGCGGCAAAAGCACCCCCCGAGGCAGGACCCTCTGTGGGAGACTTCTTCTCCCGTTTGGAGGCCTCGGCTTCCGCATCCTCGGAAGCAGTCCTTTTCCTCCCCCGGTTATCCTCCTTCATGGAGACGCTCATTCCCTCGGTGGGAACTGGCAGCGATGGGGGCCCGCGTCCGCCCGTATTATCCCCCCCGTATCTTCCTTCGAGGGCTCCGGGCAAGGTGCGAGCTCGAGCATCTTTTCCAATACCGGATTTTCCAAACCCTCAGGGAGGGGGGCCAAACACCGAATCATCTTCGCCTTTGTTAGACAGTCCTGGTCATAGAGCGAACTCTCAGAAATAACTTCATGATGAATAAAAGACAGTGTGTTCGGCTAGAGGATTTCTTACTTGCTCGGCGGCGCGGTTACTGCTCAGGCCCACGTCCTCGGCAGTATCCGGACACTCTATTTGAGGTCCGAAGAATGACTTGTACATCTCCTCGTGCGTCAGGCTGAGGAAACTTTGAATGGCACGCGGTCCTTCTGGGTTGAACTCCCACAAGCGAAGGGGCCGGCGTTTGCAAGGCTGGACTTGACGAACTAGCATAACTTGTATTACCACGACCAAATTAAAATCTCCCTCGAAGAGATCTCAAATGCGGCTTTGCAGTATAGGCACGTCCTTGGCTAGACCCCAGCTCAGACCTCTATTAATCCATGACATTAGTCGTGGTGGGGGGCCCGAGCGGAAAGCGGGGGCGGCCGCCCACTTGGCACTTCTGGGAGCCGTGACGTAAAACCACTCCCGTTGCCATAATTCGGACACCTCTGGAAAGGAACCTTTCAGCCATGGAGCTCCTGCCATCTTGCCTATTGATGCACCTCCGCACGCTGCATGTTGCCCCTCAATCATCTTCGTCTTCACTTCAAAGGTCTTGAGCCACATGCCGAAGTGAGGGGTAATGCGGAGGAAGGCCTCACACACGACAATAAATGTCGAGATGTGGAGAAAGGAGTCCGGAGCTAGATCGTGGAAATCTAGCCCGTAATAGAACATCAAACCCCTGACGAAGGGACCTAGAGTGAGGCCTGGGCCTCGGAGGAAGTGGGAGACGAACACGACGTTCTCGTTGGGTTCGGGAGTAGGGACGACCTGCCCTCAAGCAGGAAGCCGATACGAAACCTCGGCGGTTAGGTATCTGGCCTCCCTCAACTTCTTGATGTCCTCTTCCGTCATGGAGGAGGGCATCCATCGGCCTTGAAGGCTGGATCCGGACATGATTGAAGATACGGAGCCCCTAACCTGGGCTTTGGGTGTTGGAACTCGAGGCGGGGGAAGGGTTCGATTGAGCACGAGAGGGAAAAAGCGAAAACCTTATCCCTTTATATGGGCGGACGAAGCTAAGCGTCCCCACTTGCCTGGTAAAACTCGCTTATCCCCCAAGCACCGTAATTGATGGCGTGGTTGGGTTACCCATGCCCGTATTGATGAGAATCCCGTAATAAGGGGACACGATCTCTGCTTTGACAAGACGTGTCGAAAAGCCGCCTCACGTTATGTGTGGAGCTGGTTGAAGAAAAATGGTTCAAATAATCACCGGGCCATGACATAACATTATGCTGCCAAAACAAGTCAGCAAATTGGATTTGCGAAAATATTATTCTCTCTACGGCGGTATGTGGAACTTATTTTGCAGGGTCGGACACTATCCTCGTATTCAAATTCTTCTGTGATGTATTCGGAGAAGGAACCCGCCTTGCAATGCCGAAGACAATACTGCGCGCCGGACTCATCGTCATTGAAGCCTGGTTCAGGGGCTACTGAGGGAGTCCTGGATTAGGGGGTCTCCGGACAGCCGGACTATCTCCATTGGCCGGACTATTAGACTATGAAGATACAAGATTGAAGACTTCGTCTCGTGTCCGGATGGGACTCTACTTAGCGTGGAAGGCAAGCTAGGCAATACGGATATGGATATCTCCTCCTTTGTAACCGACCTTGTGTAACCTAACCCTCTCCGGTGTCTATATAAACCGAAGGGTTTTAGTCCGTAGGACAACAACCACAACATACAATCATACCATAAGCTAGCTTCTAGGGTTTAGCCTCTCTGATCTCGTGGTAGATCTACTCTTGTACTACCCATATCATCAATATCAATCAAGCAGGACATAGGGTTTTACCTCCATCAAGAGGGCCCGAACCTGGGTAAAACATTGTGTCCCCTGCCTCCTGTTACCATCCGGCCTAGACGCACAGTTCGGGACCCCCTACCCGAGATCCGCCGGTTTTGACACCGACAACGCTGAAAACACATTTTTCCGGATTGAGCTTAATGTCATATGTTCGGAGATTGTCGAACATGAGCCTCAAGTAGTCTATCAAAGACTCGACGTGTCTGGTTTTAATTACCACATCGTCTATGTATGCCTCCACTGTTTTGCCGATTTGTGCTTCCAGGCATGTCTGAATCATGCGTTGATAGGTCGCACCGGCGTTTTTGAGCCCGAAAGGCATGGTGTTGAAACAGAAGGGGCCGTATGGAGTAATGAATGCCGTTGCGGCTTGATCGGGCTCCGCCATCTTGATTTGATGGTATCCGGAGTATGCGTCAAGGAAACACAACGAGTCGTGTCCCGTCGTAGCATCGATAATTTGATTGATGCGGGGGAGGGGAAGGGATCCTTGGGGCAAGCCTTGTTAAGGTCCTTAAAGTCGACACATAGGCGCCAAGAATTGTCCTTCTTTGGTACCATCACCAGGTTTGCTAGCCAGTCCAGATGTTTTATTTCTCTAATGAATCCGGCCTCGAGTAACTTGGCTAGTTCTTCTCCCATGGCTTGTCGCTTGGGTTCGGAGAAACGCCGAAGAGTTTGCTTGACCAGCTTGTATCTCTTTAGAATGTTTAGGCTACGCTCGACCAGCCTGCGTGGGATGCCTGGGATATCTTAAGGATGCCAGGCAAAGATGTCCCAATTCTCGCGTAAGAACTCCTGCAGTGCGGCGTCTGTTGTGGGGTTCAGCTGTGCTCCGATGGATGCTGTTTTTGTAGGGTCCGTTGGGTGGACCTGGAATTTGACTATTTCGTCCGCTGGTTTAAAAGAGGTGGACTTGGGTATTTTGTCGAGTATCTCGTTATCCCTGTCCACTGTAGAGCGCATCGCAGTTAGTTCTTTGGCCGCGAGGGCTTTGGATAACGCTTCGAGGGCCAGTGCGGCGGTTTTGTTTTCGGCGTGGAGTGCTATGTCTGGATCACTAGCTAGAGTACCCATCGGGCCCGGGCATCTTGAGCTTCATGTACCCATAATGGGGTATAGCTTGGAAGACCGTGAATGCCTCTCGCCCTAGAAGGGCGTGGTATCTGCTACTAAACGGGGCCACTTGGAATGTGATTTCTTCGGACCTGTAATTCTCCGGCGTGCCGAATACCACATCTAGTGTGATTTTTCCTGCACGTCGTGCCTCCCGACTAGGGATGATTCCTCTGAAGGTCGTGCTGCTTTGCTCAATGCGGCTCTTGTCTATTTTCCATTTTTTAAGAGTCTCCTCATAGATGAGGTTTAATCCACTGCCACCGTCCATGAGTACTTTAGTAAGCCGGAAGCCGTCCACAATTGGACTAAGGACCAAAGCGGCTGGAGCTCCGGCTATGCGAAATTGAGGTTCGTCACTAGCATTGAAGGTTATGGCCGTGCCGTTCCATGGATTTATCGTTGCGATGTGGCAGACTTCGGTGAGGCTGTGAAGTGCCCGCTTGCGCCTATTGTTTGAGGCAAAAGTCTCAAAGACTGTCAGTACTGTATTGTTATTTTCCGCAGGAGGGTGCTCTGCATTATTGTTGACGAGGAGATCCTCGCCGCTCCTGGCCACCTGTCGGAGTATCCAACATGCTCTAAGGCTGTGTGTTGGCATGGTATCCGATGTACTGTGAATTTTGCATGGCCCATTGAGCCATCCCTCTAATACGGTTCCGCGCCCTATAGTGGGTTTTGGCATCTTTGTAATTGGATTGGGTGACTTACTAGAGTACACCCTTTTAGTTCGGACAGAGGGTTTAGTTAGAGCCGGAGGATCCCAGAATTGTGTTTGAGATTTCCAAGTGCTTTCCATCGCACAGTACTTCCGTACTATGGATGCCAAGTCAGTGAAGTGTGTTATATCACGACGACTTATGGCGTTGAGGATTCCCTTGTCCGTGAAATTTTTGCAAAAGAATGAAATTACGTCTTCCTCACGACAGTCCTTCGCCTTGCTTATTGCAAGGAGGAATCTGGCCCAATAGTGATGTACTGTCTCTTGGGGCTCTTGTCTAATATGGGAAAGATCACTTATGTGAGGGTGGGTGGGTAGATTTAAGTCCAAACCCTGGCACGGTCTGAGACCCAAAGGAGTTTCCGAGCTTGGTAGTTCGGGCTCTGGGACGTTGCCCAACAGTACTAGCCCGCTGTTCGATTCCAGGTTCGAAGCTTGGGCCATGTCCTCCCGTAGGCGGGTATCCGGCTCGGAGAGCTCGGGAATCCGGACATAGTTTGTCCTCAAAATAGAGGAAGAACCGCTGCACCGCTCCTCCACCACCGCTATCTCATGGGTAACCGGCGGAGAGTTAATCTCCCTTTGGTCGGGTTTAAGCCTGATTCGATCATAGTCTATAACGACTCCCAAGGCAGCAATGCGATCCAAGAGCTCGTTCAAAGAAGAGAGCTCCATTGGATCCATCTGCTCGGTGAATCCCGAGACGATGTGGAGGCTGTTTTTGATGACCCGAGAAGTCATTGTCGGTGCGACGGCTGACGGGGCGGTCACGACGAAGCCGCCTAATCGGAGAGTTTGGCCTACAGCCAGGGCTCCTCGAGAGGTAACGTTGTCCCTGACAACAAGGCGGGCCATCAGGCCTTATCGTGATGGCACAATGGAACTCTCAATGAAAGCACCAATGTCGGTGTCAAAACCGGCGGATCTCGGGTAGGGGGTCCCGAACTGTGCGTCTAAGGCGGATTGTAACAGGAGGCAGGGGGGGGGGGGGTTCGGGCCCTCTCGATGGAGGTAATACCCTACTTCCTGCTTGATTGATCTTGATGATATGAGTATTACAAGAGTTGATCTACCACGAGATTGGAGAGGCTAAACCCTAGAAGCTAGCCTATGGTATGATTGTTGTTGTCCTACGGACTAAAACCCTCCGGTTTATATAGACACCGGAGGGCCTAGGGTTACACAGAGTCGGTTACAAGGGAGGAGATCTACATATCTGAATCGTCGAGCTTGCCTTCCACGCAAAGGAGAGTCCCATCCGGACACGGGACGAAGTCTTCAATCTTGTATCTTCATAGTCCAATAGTCCGGCCAAAGTATATAGTCCGGCTGTCCGAAGACCCCCTAATCTAGGACTCCCTCAGTGGCGTCGGGGGAGAAGAACTGAGTGAGGAGAGGAGAACAGAGTGACGAGAGGAGTGGGCGAGGCAGAGGAGAGAGCTGGATCGATCCGGTTTCTATTGACCTAACGGGGGCGTCGGTGGGTACTGTAGCGCCGTTACACGGCGTCAGCTCACGGCCGTGATGCCACATCGACAAGACAGGGTCCCACCTGTCATAATAGTGGTTAAACTGCCCGAACAGTTGGTTTGGTGCTTTCTGCAAAAGATTAGAAAAAAAATTAGTGTTTTCTGCAGCAAAAACGTAGAAGAGTGTTTTCTCCAAACCTAAGCTGAAATATGGTGGTTTTCTGCAATTCACTCCAGAGAATACCTTGCTGAAAACCGCTTATCATTTCCTTCTGCTTCTCGTTGGGTTCGACACTCTTACTTATCGAAAAGGCTACGATAGATCCACTACACTTGTGGTTCATCAAGACTATTTTCTGGCGCCATTGCCGGGGAGTGAAGCGCCTTTGGTAGGTGGAATTTGGTAAGGAAAAATTTATATAGTGTGCTGAAATTTAATGTCACTTGTTACTATGGAACATAATCCTTTGAGGGGCTTGTTCGGGGTATCTTCACCCCGACCAGTAGAGCAAAGAGTTGCTCCTCAACCTACTGAACCTACTGAAAATGTTTACTTTGAAATCCCTTCGGGTATGATAGAGAAACTGCTAGCTAATCCTTTCGCAGGTGATGGAACATTGCATCCCGATTTGCACCTAATCTATGTGGATGAAGTTTGTGGATTATTTAAGCTTGCAGGTATGCCCGAGGATGTTATCAAGAAGAAGGTCTTCCCTTTATCTTTGAAGGGAGAGGCATTGACATGGTTTAGGCTATGTGATGATATGGGATCATGGAGCTACAACCGATTGAAATTGGAATTTCATCAGAAGTTTTATCCTATGCATCTTGTTCGTCGTGATTGTAATTATATATATAATTTTTGGCCTCGTGAAGGAGAAAGCATCGCTCAAGCTTGGGGGAGGTTTAAGTCAATGTTATATTCATGCCCCAATCATGAGCTCTCAAAAGAAATGATTATTAAAAAAAATTATGCTCGGCTTTCTCTCAGTAATCGCTCCATGCTCGATACTTCTTGTACTGGTTCTTTTATGATGACGACTATTGAATTCAAATGGGATTTATTGGAAAGAATTAAATGCAACTCTGAAGATTGGGACCTCGACAAAGGTAAGGAGTCAGGTATAACACCTAAGTTTGATTGTGTTAAATCTTTTATGGATACCGATGTTTTCCGTGAATTAAGCACTAAATATGGACTTGACTCTAAGATAGTAGCTTCTTTCTATGAATCCTTTGCTACTCATGTTGATATCCCTAAGTAGAAGTGGTTTAAATATAATCCTCCCATTGAAGTAAAAGTAGTTGCACCTATTAAAGTTGAAGAAAATACTATCACTTATAATGATCCTGTTGTTCCTACTGCTTATACTGAGAAACCACCTTTCCATGTTAGAATAAAGAATCATGCTAAAGCTTCAACTGTGGTCAACAAAAGAAATATTAAGACACCCAAACCCCCTGAGCAAATTAAAGTTGAACCTAGTATTGCTATGGTCAAAGATCTCTTGGCCGATAATATTGATGGGCATGTTATTTACTTCTGTGACGAATCTACTAGAATTGCTAGACCTGATACTAAAAATAAACATAGACCTGTTGTAGCCATGCCTGTTATTTCCGTTAAAATAGGAGATCATTGCTATCCTGGCTTATGTGATATGGGTGCTAGTGCAAGTGCAATACCTCATTCCTTATATAAAGAAATTATGCATGATACTGCACCTGCTGAGATAGAAGAGATTGATGTTACAATTAAGCTTGCCAATAGAGATACTATTTCACTAGTTGGGATTGTTAGAGATGTTGAAGTCTTGTGTGGGAAAGTTAAATACCCTGCTGATTTTCTTGTTCTTGGTTCTCCACAAAATAACTTTTGTCCCATTATATTTGGTAGACCCTTCTTGAATACTGTTAATGCTTAGATAGACTGCAATAAAGGTATTGTTTCTATTGGTTTAGGGGATATGTCTCATGAATTTAGTTTTGCTAAATTTCATAGACAACCCCATGATAAAAAATTGCCTAGTAAAGATGAAATTATTGGTATTGCTTCTATTGCCGTGCCTCCTAGTGATCCTTTAGAACAATATTTGCTAGACCATGAAAATGATATGTTTATGAATGAAAGAAGGGAAATAGATGAAGTATTCTTTAAACAGGGACCTATTTTGAAGCACAACTTGCCTATTTAAATCCTAGGGGCTCCTCCTCCACGTAAGGGTGATCCCGTGTTTGAGATTAAGCCTTTACCTGATACTCTTAAATATGCTTATCTTGATAAGAAAGAAATATATCTTGTTATTATTAGTGCTAACCTTTCAGAGCATGAAGAAAAGAAATTACTAAAAACTCTAAAGAAGCACCGTGCTGCTATTAGATATACTCTTGATGATGTTAAGGGCATTAGTCCCACTCTATGCCAGCACAAAATAAAACTGGAGAAAGATGCTAAACCGGTTGTTGATCACCAACGGCGGTTAAATCCTAAGATGAAAGAAGTGGTAAGAAAAGAAATACTAAAGCTTCTAGAGGCAGGTATAATTTATCCCGTTGCTGATAGTCAGTGGGTAAGTCCTGTCCATTGTGTCCCTAAGAAGGGAGGTATTACTGTTGTTCCTAATGATAAAGATGAATTGATCCCACAAAGAATTGTTACAGGTTATAGAATGGCAATTGATTTCCATAAACTAAATAAAGCTACTAAAAAGGATCATTGCCCTTTACCTTTTATTGATCAAATGCTAGAAAGATTATCCAAGAATACACATTTTTCCTTTCTAGATGGTTATTCTGGTTTCTCTCAAATACCTGTGTCAAGAGAGGATCAAGAAAAGACAACTTTTACTTGCCCTTTCGGTACCTTTGCTTATAGACGTATGGCTTTTGGTTTATGTAATGCACCTGCTACCTGTCAAAGATGTATGACTGCTATATTCTCTGACTTTGGTGAAAAGATTATTGACGTTTTCATGGATGATTTCTCGGTTTATGGAACTTCTTTTGATGATTGCTTAAGCAACCTTGATCGAGTTTTGCAAAGATGTGAAGAAAGTAATCTTGTATTGAATTGGGAGAAGTGCCACTTTATGGTTAATGAAGGTATTGTCTTGGGGCATAAAATTTCTGAAAGAGCTATTGAAGTTGATAAAGCTAAGGTTGATGCTATTGAAAAGATGTCGTGTCCTAAGGACATTAAAGGTATAAGAAGCTTCCTAGGTCATGCCGGATTTTACAGGAGGTTCATTAAAAACTTCTTTAAAATTAATCGGCCTCTAACTAATCTCTTACAAAAAGATGTTCCTTTTGTCTTTGATGATGACTGTGTAGAAGCATTTGAAATACTGAAGAAAGCTTTGGTTTCTACACCTATTGTTCAGCCTCTTGATTGGAATTTACCATTTGAAATCATGTGTGATGCTAGTGATTATGCTATAGGGGCTGTTCTAGGACAAAGAGTTGATAAGAAATTAAATGTTATTCAATATGCTAGTAAAACTCTAGACAGTGCTCAAAGAAATTATGCTACTACTGAAAAAGAATTTTTAGCAGTTGTATTTGCTTGTGATAAGTTCAGGCCATATATAGTTGATTCTAAAGTAACTGTTCACACTAATCATGCTGCTATTAAATATCTTATGGAAAAGAAAGATGCTAAACCTAGACTTATTAGATGGGTTCTCTTGCTACAAGAATTTGATTTGCATATTATTGATAGAAAGGGAGCTGAGAACCCCGTCGCCGACAACTTGTCTAGGTTAGAGAATGTTCTTGATGACCCACTACCTATTGATGATAGCTTTCCTGATGAACAATTAGTTGTGATAAATGCTTCTCGTACTGCTCCATGGTATGCTGATTATGCTAATTATATTGTTGCTAAGTTTATACCACCTAGTTTCACATACCAACAAAAGAAAAGGTTCTTCTATGATTTAAGACATTACTTCTGGGATGACCCACATCTTTATAAAGAAGGAGTGGATTGTGTTATTAGACGTTGTGTACCTGAGCATGAACAAGAATAGATCCTACGCAAGTGTCACTCCGAGGCTTATGGAGGACACCACGCTGGAGATAGAACTACACATAAGGTATTGCAATCCAATTTTTATTGGCCTACTCTCTTCAAGGATGCCCTGAAGTTTGTCCTGTCCTGTGATGAATGTCAAAGAATTGGTAATACTAGTAGATGTCAAGAAATGCCCATGAATTATTCACTTGTTATTGAACCATTTGATGTTTGGGGCTTTGATTATATGGGACTGTTTCCTTCCTCTAATGGGTATACACATAGTTTAGTTGTTGTTGATTACGTTACTAAGTGGGTAGAAGCTATTCCAACTAGTAGTGCTGATCATAACACCTCTATTAAGATTCTTAAAGAAGTTATTTTTCCAAGGTTTGGAGTCCCTAGATATCTAATGACTGATGGTGGTTCACATTTTATTCATGGTGATTTTCGTAAAATGCTTGCTAAGTATGATGTTAATCATATAATTTCATCTCCATATCATCCACAGTCTAGTGGTCAAGTAGAATTAAGTAATAGAGAACTTAAATTAATTTTGCAAAAGACTGTTAATAGATCTAGAAAGAATTGGTCCAAGAAACTTGATGATGCATTTTGGGCTTATATAACTGCATATAAGAATCCTATGGGTATGTCTCCGTATAAAATGGTTTATGGTAAAGCATGTCACTTACCTCTTGAACTAGAACATAAGGCATATTGGGCCATTAAAGAGCTCAACTATGACTTCAAACTTGTCAGTGAGAAGAGGCTTTTTGACATTAGCTCACTTGATGAATGGAGAGCCCAGGCTTACGAGAATGCCAAACTATTTAAAGAAAAAGTTAAAAGATGGCATGATAAAAGGATACAAAAGTGTGAATTTAACCTAGGTGATTATGTATTGCTATACAACTCTCGTTTAAGATTTTCTGCAAGCAAACTCCTCTCTAAATGGGAAGGTCCTTATGTTATCGAGGAGGTCTACCGTTCCGGTGCCATAAAAATCAACAACTTCGAAGGCACAAATCCGAGGGTGGTGAACGGTGAAAGAATCAAACATTAAATCTCAGGTAATCCCATAAATGTTGAAACTAATGTTATTGAAACCGTAACCCCGGAGGAATACATAAGGGACACTTTCCAGAATGTTTCAGACTCCGAAAAGGAATAGGTACGTGGTACGGTAAGTAAACCGACTCCAAAACAGTTCTAATAGCAATTTTCTCCGTTTTGGAATATTTAAGAAAATAGGAAAATAAGGAGCAGTCCGGAAAGGACACGAGGCTTCCATGAGGGTGGAGGGTGCGACCTATCCCCCTAGGCACGCCCCCTGCCTCGTGGGCACTTCGTGTGCCCTCCGGACTCCGTTTTCTTGCACGATACTTCTTTTGGTCGGTAAAAAATCATTATATAATCTCCCGAAGGTTTTGACCACTGTATCACGCAAATATCTCCTGTCTCTGTTTCGAGCTACTTTTCTGACAGATCTTGATCGCCATGGTGTCTTCAAGTGCCCCCAAGGACAAGTTCTTCGAGAAGGTCATCAACCCCTACCTCGCGGAGGTGCTGCAACACCCTCAAACCATTGAGATGCATGAGGGGTTGCTGCACATCCACGATGTTGAGGGACCAAGGAGGACTGGAAGCATGGAGACAAGGCTCGAGGCATTGGAGCAACAAGTTTTCAAGTGCCAGGAGATGGTGGAACGTGGACTCGATTCCAATCATATAATGATCATGGAGTTCACCAACAACCGCAAGCTGGATGACAAGAACATTGGGGAGGCCATCTTCAAGCTTCACGAGAAAATCGAGCGCCTCCAAGCCCAGATCTATGACCTGCAAAACCAAAACTGTGAGTATGAATATAGATTCAAGAGATGAGTTTTGCTGTAGATTTGAGGATCCCGGAGACTCGATCATCCTTCTATGATGGTGAGCCTATGCCTTGTAAGATGGACGGCAATCCTACATCATCAACAACTCCATCATCACCACCTTCGAGGAAGGAAACATAAACACATGGGTATGGGCACTCCCCTTGGCAACTGCCAAGCTTGGCGGAGTGCCCCGGTATCGTATCACCATCACTTTTATCTTTACCGTTTTTCTTAGTTCGATCCTTTTGGTAATACCTTGATCTAGTAGAATAAAGTTTTAGTATGATCTAGTTGTGAGTTTTGCTTTATGATCCTTCTATGTAATCGAGTCCGCGAGCTATATATATAGTAAAGATTAGTGTTGAGTCAAGGGCTTGGTTATCTTGTGATAACCCACAAGTATAGGGGATCACAAAAGTTTTTGAGGGTAGAGTATTCAACCCAAATTTATTGATTCGACACAAGGGGAGCCAAAGAATATTCTCAAGTATTAGCAGCTGAGTTGTCAATTCAACCACACCTAGAAACTTAATATCTACAGCAAAGTGTTTAGTAGAAAAGTAATATGATAGTGGTGATAACGGTAGAAAAAGGTAACAGTAGTAAAAGCAATGTTTTTGGTACTTTGTAGTGATGATAGCAATAGCAACTGAAAAGTAAATAAGCGAAGAACAATATATGGAAAGCTCGTAGGCAATGGATCAGTGATGGAGAATTATGCCGGATGCGGTTCATCATGTAACAGTCATAACCAAAGGTGACACAGAACTAGCTCAAGTTCATTGATATAATATAGGCATTTATTCCGAATATAGTCATACGTGCTTATGGAAAAGAACTTGCATGACATCTTTTGTCCTACCCTCCCGTGGCAGCGGGGTCCTTACGGAAACTAAGGGATATTAAGGCCTCCTTTTAATAGAGAACCAGAACAAAGCATTAACACATAGTGAATACATGAACTCCTCAAACTACGGTCATCACCGGTAAGTATCCCGATTATTGTCACTTCGGGGTTAACGGATCGTAACACATAATAGGTGACTATAGAATTGCAAGATAGGATCAAGAACACTCATATATTGATGAAAACATGATAGGTTCAGATCTGAAATTATGGCACTCGGGCCCTAGTGACAAGCATTAAGCATAGCAAAGTCATAGCAACATCAATCTCAGAACATAGTGGACACTAGGGATCAAACCCTAACAAAACTAACTCGATTACATGATAGATCCCATCCAACCCATCACTGTCCAGCAAGCCTACGATGGAATTACTCACGCACGGCGGTGAGCATCATGAAATTGGTGATGGAGGATGGTTGATGATGACGATGGCGACAGATTCCCCTCTCCGGAGCCCCGAACGAACTCCAGATCAGCCCTCCCGAGAGGTTTTAGGGCTTGGCGGCGGCACTGTATTGTAAAACACGATGATTTCTTCTCCTTGATTTTTTTCTCCCTGAAACTCAATATATGGAGGTTGAGTTGGAGTCGGAGAGGTAACAGGGGCCCACGAGATAGGGGGGCGTGCCCCCACCCTCGTGGCAAGGTGGTGGCCCCCCTGGCCTTCATCTTTGACAGGTATTTTTCTTATTTTCTGAAAAGTGTCTCCGTGAAGTTTCAGGTCATTCCGAGAACGTTTGCTCCTGCACATAAATAACACCATGGTAATTCTGCTGAAAACAACGTCAGTCCGGGTTAGTTCCATTCAAATCTTGCAAGTTAGAGTCCAAAACAAGGGCAAAAGTGTTTGGAAAAGTAGATACGTTGGAGACGTATCAACTCCCCCAAGCTTAAACCTTTGCTTGTCCTCAAGCAATTCAGTTGACAAACTGAAAGTGATAAAGAAAAACTTTTACAAACTCTGTTTGCTCTTGTTGTTGTATTCAGCAAAGATTATAACTAACTACATTTGCAATAACGCATAGGTCTCAAGTTTACTCATATCAATAGCATAATCAACTAGCGAGCCATAATAATAAAACTCGGATGACAACACTTCCTCAAAACAATCATAATATGATATATCAAGATGGTATCTCGCTAGCCCTTTCTGAGACCGCAAAACATAAATGCAGAGCACCTTTAAAGACCAAGGACTGACTAGACATTGTAATTCATGGTAAAAGAGAGCCAGTCAAGTCATACTCAATGTAAATTAACAGTAATGAATGCAAATGACAGCGGTGCTCTCCAACTGGTGCTTTTTAATAAGAGGATGATGACTCAGCATAAAAGTAAATAGATAGGCCCTTCGCAGAGGGAAGCAGGGATTTGTAGAGGTGCTAGAGCTTGGTTTTGAAATAGAGGTGAATAATATTTTGAGTGGTATACTTTCATTGTCAACATAACAACCAAGAGATGGCGATATCTTCCATGCTACACACATTATAGGCCGTTCCCAAACAGAATGGTAAAGTTTATACTCCCCCTTCCACCACAATCATCAACCCATGGCTTGCTCGAAACAACGAGTGCCTCCAACTAACAAGAGTCCCAGGGGGGAGTTTTGTTTGCAATTATTTTGATTTAGTTTGCATAAAGCATGGGACTGGGCATCCCAGTGACCAGCCATTTATCTCGTGAGTGAGGAGTGGAGTCCACTCCCCTTGAGAATAACCCGCCTAACATGGAAGATACAGACAGCCCTAGTTGATACATGAGCTATTTGAGCATACAAAACAAGATATTTATTTGAAGGTTTAGAGTTTGGCACATACAAATTTACTTTGAACGGCAGGTAGATACCGTATATAGGTAGGTATAGTGGACTCATGTGGAATAACTTTGGGGTTTAAGGAGTTTGGATGCACAAGCAGTATTCGCGCTTAGTACAGGTGAAGGCTAGCAAAAGACTGGGAAGCGACCAGCTAGAGAGCGACAACAGTCATGAACATGCATTAAAATTAATCAACATCGAATGCAAGCATGAGTAGGATATAATCCACCATGAACATAAATATCGTGAAGGCTATGTTGATTTTGTTTCAACTACATGCGTGAACATGTGCCAAGTCAAGTCACTTAAATCATTCAGAGGAGGATACCACCCTATCATACCACATCATAACCATTTTAATAGCATGTTGGCATGCAAGGTAAACCACTATAACTCATAGCTAATCAAGCATGGCACACGAAACTATGATCTCTAGTTGTCATTACAAACATGTTTATTCATAATAGGCTTAATCAGGAACGATGAACTAATCATATTTACAAAAACAAAAGAGGTCGAGTTCATACCAGCTTTTCTCATCTCAGCCAGTCCATCATATATCATCATAATTGCCTTTCACTTGCACGACCGAATGATGTGAATAATAATAATAATGCACGTGCATTGGACTAAGCTGGAATCTGCAGGCATTCAATAAACAGGAGAAGACAAGGCAATATGGGCTCTTTTGTCAGATCAACAATAATGCATATAAGAGCCACTTCAACAATTTAATTATGGTCTTCTCCTGTCGACCCCCAAAGAAAAGAAAAGAAATAAAATTATTTACACGGGAAAGCTCCCAACAAGCAAAAGAAGAACAGGAAATCTCTTTGGGTTTTCTTTTTAATTACTACTACAAGCATGGAAATTAAACTGATTAAAAGCTTCTGGATTATCTATACCATATTGTATTCTCGTAAGATGATACACGCTAGCTAAAGATCCACCGGGTGCTACATCATAAGCACATTGGGAGCGTAAATAATTGTAACCATATACATATAAAATGACAGCAATGGAATCCCAATCCCCTGCTTTTATTTGTAAAGTCTCTATTCCTCGGTGATCAAAGCCCAAAGATCTATGAACCACCTCATGTTTGACTAGCCAATTAGATAACCAACCCTGCTGCATTGTCTTCATCTCTCCGATTGGATATCCCGCATAAGGAATCGAAGGAAGACGCGACGTTTTATTCCAGGGAATCCCCAACGAAAAATGCACACTATTCCCTCTTTTCTATCGAATCGGTCATAACCACTACCTACATTCCACAAAATAGTCTTAGGGCGATTTAGTTCGGGGAAAGGGGAAGGGGAAGAAAATTCTATGAACCTTTCCTTTTTTCGTTCCCTCTGCCCCTACCGTACTCCAGCTTGGTAGTTTCCACCGCCTGTCTAGGGTTGAGCCCTGGGATTTGACGGCGGACTTGAAAAGCCACCTACAGACGCTTTACGCCCAATCATTCCGGATAACGCTTGCATCCTCTATCTTCATTCCCTAATTTCATTCAAGAGATCCTGAGGAAAAGAATTGGGTTTCCACCGAGCTGAAACAATATGCGGATGGTTCTAGTAAACCAAAACTATCGTTTTTTAGCTATTTGGCTTCCTTATTCCTTATTTTAAGAAGATTTAGTCACGATTGGAATCCTTTTGAAGGAAGCTATTCAGGAATAGCTGGAACGGTTTTCTCTTCAGTAACAAATAAATTTTGCATGTCTACTCTTGTTAGTAGAATAGGAATCGTTGAGAAAGCTTTTTCATTTGAATCATGCAAAAAAGTTTTCTTTGTTTTTAGTTTAGTATAGTTATTTAATAACTGAATTTGAAATGATATACTTAAGGCATCCTTAAGTTTTTTATTTTTATATTCCGATGAAAACTTTAGTTCTTATAAATGATTAAATCCTTTTCCTCTCAATAGCATATTGAGGAAGAATATACATTCTGGCGATTTGCATCCAAAGACTAATTTAAATTGCATCTATTTTTATTTTGGATGCAATTTAAATTAGTCTTTGGATGCAAATCGCAAGAATGTATATTCTTCCTCAATATGCTATTGAGAGGAAAATGATTTAATCCTTTATAAGAACTAAAGTTTTCATCGGAATATAAAAATAAAAAACTTAAGGATGCCTTAAGTATATCATTTCAAATTCAGTTATTAATAGAACGAATCACACTTTTACCATTAAACTATACCCGCTACATTGTAGATTATGGTATAAATGGTACCCTCTGTCAAGGATAGCCATTTGACAAGAAGGCTAATTCCCCCTTATTGAATCAGATGGAGAAGGTTCATGACACTGAGCCGTTGGTACTTCTACTTCGATCGCTCGCCTTTACTTTAGGATTTAGATAGCCCCTCTGGTCTATAAAAAAAATCTTTTCTTACCATGCTAATAGCGCCTGAACCAAATGTATTTATTTTGATTAGGATCCTATTCTACGGTTACGACTACAATAATAATTATTTACTTTGCAAGGACGTAAGTGTGTCAGACTGCTCCTCCTTCGAATAGGATATCTCTAGACTTCCCTATAATAACTGCAATGATTTTATCCATTTTGCGAATTCCTACTTTGTTTTAAGTATATTTATTACTTTGTTTATAGATACATTATGTAAATTGATCAACTTTAAATAGAAAAAAATAAAGTAAAGAGTAAAGAAGAAAACAGAATATTCTGTCTCATAGTTCCGAAATTTCTGTTTTTCTTGAAGACGAATACGATATTGCTCCTTTTTCCCAGAATTGAATTTTTTTTAAGATTACTTCCGGATTTAGGTGTTTTTCTAGTGAGTCCTTCTCTTTTACTAGGCCCAGCACTAAAAAACCCACTTTTTTATGATTACGAGGTTTATTCGAAGAGGAAATTGCATCCTGTAACTACAGCATTTCTCCCTTTTTTTCTACCCCAGGCTTTCCAACATTTTGAAATCGGGAAATCGCGACAGGAGCACGTTACTATTGTTTCTTTCTCCTCCTTCATATTGACCTTTTCTATCTTTTCCAATAAATGATGAGCTACAAAAGGATTCGTTTTTTTTTCGTGTCACAGCTGATTACTCTCAGCACCTTTTGTTTTGAGATTTTGAGAAGAGTTGCTCTTTGGAGAGCACAGTACGATGAAAGTTGTAAGCTGTGTTTGGGGGGGAGTTATTGTCTATCATTGGCCTCTATGGTAGAACCCGTCGGGGAGGCATGAGAGGCGGTGGTTTACCCTGTGGCGGATGTCAGCGGTTCGAGTCCGCTTATCTCCAGCCCGTGAACTTAGCGGATACTATGATAGCGATAGCACCGAATTTTTCCAATTCGGCAGTTCAATCTATGATTTCACACACAAGGTTAGAATCCGAGCTCTTCCAGAGTGGTATCTCACTGATGGCTCGGGCCCCCCGGAAGGGGGCCTTCTTCGCCTTCCACCTAAGCTGCACAGGAAAGGCCCAAAGCCAATCCCAGGGAACAGTAAAGCTTCATAGGGTCTTTCTGTCCAGGTGCAGGTAGTCCGCATCTTCACAGACATGTCTATTTCACCGAGCCTCTCTCCGAGACAGTGCCCAGATCGTTACGCCTTTCGTGCGGGTCGGAACTTACCCGACAAGGAATTTCGCTACCTTAGGACCGTTATAGTTACGGCCGCCATACAACTAAATTTTTTTTGGTTTTTCTTAAGGTTTATTAAACACACAAGAAGAAAGCATAAAAAGGAAAGTAAACTAGCATGGATGATACAATGAAAAAGTATGAGCACCAACAACTAGCAATGAGTGTGTGAGCATAAATGTAATGTCGGTGAGAAATTCGTACTCCCCCAAGCTTAGGCTTTTGGCCTAAGTTGGTCTATGGCCACGGCTGGCCTGGCTGATATCCATAATAATAGTTGGGGTCGTACTGTGGTGCAGACGAGGAAGACTCCGATTGCCACTGGCTTACAATCATCTCCGGATCCCACTGGTAATTAGACTGTGGTGAAGGATCAAATTGTGGTTCCGGCTCTGGCTCCTCGGCTGGTGCAGGGTTCCGGTAGGCATGGATAGCCGTCAACGGAACAAGGTACGTGCCTACAGTCAAATCAAAAAAATAAGGAGTATGCAAGGTAATAGTCTCGGGATGATGTTTATTAAAGAACAATTGATATTTAAGCTCTCCTTCCCTATTCTTAACAATAAAATCATGTGCTACCATACTTTTATAATCTAAATAAACACGAGGCAGCACCTTTTCTTCCTTCTCATAATGCCTAATAGGTATGTTAAAATGTGTAGCTAGGCGTGTAGCATAGATGCCTCCAAAGATGGGGCCCTTGGTACGGTTCAGACTTAACCGTTTGGCAATAATGCCGCCCATACTAAAAGAGTTATCACCGTATAAACCATGGTGCAAAATAATAATATCAGGGATACTCAGGTTTCCATAGTTTCCGCGACCAATTAAGCAACGACTAGCAAATAATGCAAAATAACGTAAAACAGGAAAGTGTATGCTAGTGATTCGTGCATCAGAAACCTTCCTTGTTTCCCCTACAGTGATAGTGTCAATAAATCCCTCCACATAATCACGATGTGGTTCTTCTGTATTGCCCTCAAAAGGGACTAAACAAATCCAACAGAAATCATAAAGTGACATCTCCTTATGTTCATCATATAAATAAAACTCCACAGTAGGTGGTGAGCTCCTAGAATGGAAATGAAAGTTTTGCACAAAGATATTTGTGAGCAAGAGATACTGATCGCATTGGTCGTGGAGGAAAGCGGTATGGCCTGCAGTCTGAGCCAATTCATGAAAATCTTCATAAATCCCGACTGCTCTTAAGAAATCCTCGGAAGGCCATTCACACGCCCGAACCTCCGCGGTGCGAGGCAGATTATACTTAGGCTTCAGTGCATTTTCCTTCGAGCTTTGGCTCGATGAGCCCCTCAAAAGTCTCCTCATCATTTTCTAAAAAATTCTGAAATTTTTAGTAACTTCAAAATAAAATTAACCAAACTCAATAATATTGATAGTAACTACTCCTACAAGTGCCTAGGGCCTATATCATGCATCAAAACTACTTGGAACCATATAAATTTGACATGCAAGCTCAAGAACAGGGTCACCTAAGCAGCAAAAATTTGCAATGAATAAAGCACTAGAACAATAACTAATTGGACCAATGGAGGAGTCACATACCAAGGAACAATCTCCCCAAGCAGTTTTGTGAGAGGTGCTTTGAGCAAGGAGATCGAAAATGGCAGCAAAACGAGCTTGGACTCGCGTTTGAGCTGGTTATTCGTGTTTGGGGGAGGAAGATGAAGTGTGTGGGTGTAGGAATGAGTGGAGGAGGGCCACCGTGGGCCCACGAGGCAGGGGGCGCGCCATAGGGGGTGGGCGCGCCCTCCACCCTCGTGGGCAGGTGCTTGACCCCCCTGGTGTGTTCTCAGTTCCATAAATCCTCAAATATTCTAGAAAAAATCATATTTAATTTTTAGGGCATTTGGAGAACTTTTATTTTCGAGGTATTTTTATATTGCACGGATAATTAGATAACAGACAGACAAATAATTATTTTTATTTTATTTAATATAAATAACAAAAAGTAAAAGTGGGATACAGAAGGTCGTGCCTTCTATTTTCATCCTTCTCATGATCATCAAAAGGAATCCACTAACAAGGTTGATCAAATCTTGTTAACGAACTCATTCCGAATAACATGGAACCGGAGAAATTTCGAATAACACTATGTTACCTCAACGGGGATATGCACATCCCCAATAATAATAATATCATATTTCTTCTTGACAGTAGGAAGAGGAAATTCGAAACCTCCAAATATAATCGATGGAATTTTTCCAATATAGTTGATACTATGAACTTGAGGTTGTTTCCTCGGAAAGTGTACCGTGTGCTCATTACCATTAACATGAAAAGTGACATTGCCTTTAGTGCAATCAATAACAGCCCCTGTAGTATTCAAAAAGGGTCTTCCAACAATAATAGACATATTATCGTCCTCGGGAATATCAAGAATAACAAAGTCCGTTAAAATAGTAACATTTGCAACTACAACAGGCACATCCTCACAAATACCGACATGTATAGCAGTTGATTTATCAGCCATTTGCAAAGATATTTCAATAGGTGTCAACTTATTCAAATCAAGTCTACGATATAAAGAGAGAGGCATAACACTAACACCGGCTCCAAGATCACATAAAGCAGTTTTAACATAGTTTCTTTTAATAGAGCATGGTATACAGGGTACTCCTGGATCTCCAAGTTTCTTTGGTATTCTACCCTTAAAAGTATAATTATCAAGCATGGTGGAAATTTCAGCTTCCAGTATCTTTCTTTTATTTGTAATAATATCTTTCATATACTTAGCATAAGGATTGGTTTTAAGCATATCAGTTAATCGCATACACAAAAAGATAGGTCTAATCATTTCAGCAAAGCGCTCAAAATCCTCATCATCCTTTTTCTTGGATGGTTTGGGAGGAAAAGGCATGGGTTTCTGAACCCAAGGTTCTCTTTGTTTACCATGTTTCCTCGCAATAAAGTCTTTCTTATCATAACGTTGATTCTTCGATTGTGGGTTATCAAGATCAACAGGAGGTTCAATTTCTGTGTCATTATCATTACTAGGTTGAGCATCATCATGAACATTATTATTGACATTATCACTAGTTTCAGGTTCATTACCAGGTTGTGTTTCAGCATCAGAAATAGAAATATCATTTGGATTCTCAGGTGTTTCAAAAATAGGATCACTAGAAGCATGCAAAGTCCTATCATTTTTCTTTTTCTTCTTTTTAAAAGAACTAGGTGCATCTAAATTATTTCTCTGAGAATCTTGCTCAATTCTCTTAGGATGGCCTTCAGGATACAAAGGTTCCTGAGTCATCCTACCGGTTCTAGTAGCCACTCTAACAGCATAATCATTATCTTTACTATTCAATTCATTGAGCAAATTATTTTGAGCTTTAAGTACTTGTTCTACTTGAGTGGTAACCATAGAAGCATGTTTACTAATAAGTTTAAGTTCACCTTTGACATTAGCCATATAATCACCCAAGTGTCCAAGCATATTTGAATTGTATTTTAATTGTCTACCAAAATAAGCATTAAAATCTTCTTGCTTAGCCATAAATTTATCAAACTCATCTAAGCATGGGCTAGCAATTTTAGTAAATGGGATTACAGCTTTATCATATCTATAGAGAGAATTTACCTTTATTACCTGTGTCGGGTTATCAAGACCATGAGTTTCTTCAATAGGTAAAGGATTTGGATTATATGTTTCTTCAACAGGCGGTAAATTAAGACCATGTATTTCTTCAATAGGAGGTAAATTCTTAACATCTTCAGCTTTAATACCCTTTTCTTTCATAGATTTCTTTGCCTCTTGCATATCTTTAGGACTGAGAAATAGAATACCCCTCTTCTTCGGAGTTGGTTTAGGAATAGGCTCAGGAATTGGCTCCGGAGGTGTCCAATTATTTTCATTTGTCAACATATTATTCAATAGAATTTCAGCTTCATCCGGTGTTCTTTCCCTGAAAACAGAACCAACACAACTATCCAGGTAATCTCTGGAGGCATCGGTTAGTCCATTATAAAAGATATCAAGTATTTCATTTTTCTTAAGAGGATGATTAGGCAAAGCATTAACTAATTGGAGAAGCCTCCCCCAAGCTTGTGGGAGACTCTCTTCTTCAATTTGCACAAAATTATATATATCCCATAAAGTAGCTTGTTTCTTATGAGCAGGGAAATATTTAGCAGAGAAGTAATAAATCATATCCTGGGGACTATGCACACAACCAGGATCAAGAGAATTAAACCATATCTTAGCATCACCCTAATGAGAACGGAAATATTTTAAGGATATAAAAGTAGCGAGTTATCTCATCTTTAGTGAATAGGGTAGCTATATCATTCAATTTAGTAAGATGTGCCACAACAGTTTCAGATTCGTAACCATGAAAAGAATCAGATTCAACCAAAGTAATTATATCAGGATCAACAGAGAATTCATAATCCTTATTAGTAACAAAGATAGGTGAAGTAGCAAAAGCAGGGTCAGGTTTCATTCTAGCATTTAGAGATTGCTTACTCCATTTAGCTAATAATTTTTTAAGTTCAGTTCTATTTTTGCAAGCTAAAATGGCTAAAGAAGCATCTTGATCAAAAACATAACCCTTAGGAATGGCAAGTGGTTCTTCATCATCACTTTCATCAGTATCATCAGATTCAATATTTTCAATTTCTCTAGCCCTAGCAAGTTGTTCATCAAGAAAAGCACTAAGTGGCATAGTAGTATCAGGCATAGAGGTAGTTTCATCATAAGTATCATGCATAGCAGAAGTGGCATCATCAATAACATGCGACATATCAGAACGAATAGCAGAAGCAGGTGTAGGTGTCACAAGCTTACTCAAAACAGAAGGTGAATCAAGTGCGGAGCTAGATGGCAGTTCCTTACCTCCCCTCGTAGTTGAGGGATAGATCTTGGTTTTTGGATCTCTCAAGTTCTTCATAATGATAAGCAGATATATATCCAAGTGACTCAAAGAATAGAGCTATGCTCCCCGACAACGGCGGCAGAAAATAGTCTTGATAACCCAGAAGTATAGGGGATCGCAATAGTTTTCGACGGTAGAGTATTCAATCCAAATTTATTGATTCGACACAAGGGGAGACAAAGAATATTCTCAAGTATTAGTAGTTGAGTTGTCAATTCAGCCACACCTGGAAACTTAATATCTGCAGCAAAGTGTTTAGTAGCAAAGTAATATGATAGTGGTGATAACGGTATCAAAAGGTAACAGTAGTAAAAGCAATGTTTTTGGTATTTTGTAGTGATGATAGCAATAGCAACTGAAAAGTAAATAAGCGAAGAACAATATATGGAAAGCTCGTAGGCAATGGATCGGTGATGGAGAATTATGCCGGATGCGGTTCATCATGTAACAGTCATAACCAAAGGTGACACAGAACTAGCTCCAGTTCATTGATATAATGTAGGCATGTATTCCGAACATAGTCATACGTGCTTATGGAGAAGAACTTGCATGACATCTTTTGTCCTACCCTCCCGTGGCAGCGGGGTCCTTACGGAAACTAAGGGATATTAAGGCCTCCTTTTAATAGAGAACCGGAACAAAGCATTAACACATAGTGAATACATGAACTCCTCAAACTACAGTCATCACCGGTAAGTATCCCGATTATTGTCACTTCGGGGTTAACGGATCATAACACATAATAGGTGACTATAGACTTGCAAGAAGAACACTCATATATTGATGAAAACATAATAGGTTCAGATCTGAAATCATGGCACTCGGGCCCTAGTGACAAGCATTAAGCATAGCAAAGTCATAGCAACATCAATCTCAGAACATAGTGGACACTAGGGATCAAACCATAACAAAACTAACTCGATTACATGATAGATCCCATCCAACCCATCACCGTCCATCAAGCCTATGATGGAATTACTCACGCACGGCGGCGAGCATCATGAAATTGGTGATGGAGGATGGTTGATGATGACGATGCGGGCCCCGAACGGACTCCAGATCAGCCCTCCCGAGTGGTTTTAGGGTATAGGCGGCAGCTCCATATCATAAAACGCGGTGATTTCTTCTCCTTGATTTTTTTCTCCCCGAAACTCAATATATGGAGGTGGAGTTGGAGTTGGAGAGGCAACAGGGGGCCCACGAGGTAGGGGGCGTGCCCCCACCCTTGTGGCAAGGTGGTGGCCCCCCTGGCCTTCATCTTTGGCAGGTATTTTTCTTATTTTCTGAAAAGTGTCTCCGTGAAGTTTCAGGTCATTCTGAGAACGTTTGCTCCTGCACATAAATAACACCATGGTAATTCTGCTAAAAATAGCATCAGTCCGGGTTAGTTCCATTCAAATCATGCAAGTTAGAGTCCAAAACAAGGGCAATAGTGTTTGGAAAAGTAGATACGTTGGAGACGTATCATCTTGCTATGATCTTGAGGGAATAAAATAAAAGAGAAATAATAAAAAGAAATAAAGAGATCATGTGGATCTTATGGAGAGTAATGAATTCACATATAGAGAGTATGATGAATAAAAATTGTTGAGAGTTGACAAACGTAGTTTTGGTCATCATTGCAATTAATAGGAAATAATAAAGAAATAGAGGTTTTCACATATAAATATACTATCGTGGACATCTTTTATGATTGTGAGCACTCATTAAAATATGACATGCTAAAGAGTTGATGTTGGACAAGGAAGACAACGTAATGGGTTATGTTTTCTTGCATCTGAGGTAAATTATATTGTCATGGATCATCCAACATGTTGAGCTTGCCTTTCCCTCTCTTGCTACCCAATTTCTTTGCACCAAGTAGAGATACTACTTGTGCTTCCAAATATCCTTAAACCCAGTTTTGCCATGAGAGTCCACCATATCTACCTATGGATTGAGTAAGATCCTTCAAGTAAGTTGTCATCGTTGCAAGCAATAAAAATTGCTCTCTAAATATGTATGATTTATTAGTGTGGATAAAATAAGCTTTATACGATCTTGTGATGTGGAAGAAATAAAAGCGACGGACTGCATAATAAAGTCCATATCACAAGTGGCGATATAAAGTGACGTTCTTTCACATTAATATGTTGTGCATGCAATCATAAAAGCACATGACAACCTCTGCTTCCCTCTGTGAAGGGCCTATCTATTATTCTTGTCTTATACTTCATATAAGAGTCATGGTGATCTTCACCTTTCCTTTTTACATTTTATCCTTTGGAAAGCACAATGTGTTGGAAAGATCCAGGTATATATAGCTAATTGGGTGTGAGTTTTCATGAACTATTATTGTTGACATTACCCTTGAGGTAAAAAGTTGGGAGGCAAAAACTATAAGCCCCTATCTTTCTTTGTGTCCGATTAAAACTTCATAACCATAAATATCACGTGAGTGTTAGCAATTGTGAAAGACTAAATGATGGTTGAGTATGTGGACTTGCTGAGAAGCTCTTATATTGACTCTTTCCTATGTTATGATAAATTGCAATTGCTTCGGTGACTGAGATTATAGTTTGTTAGTTATCAATAAAGTTTCTGATTCATACTTGAGTATGTGAATGAATTGTTACTTTACCATAAGAGATCATATGATAATATATAAGATCATGATGCCCTCATGTCCGTATTTTATTTTATCGACACCTCTACCTCTAAACATGTGGACATATTTTCCAATTTGGGCTTTCGCTTGAGGACAAACGAGGTCTAAGCTTGGGGGAGTTGATACGTCCATTTTGCATCATGCTTTTATATCTATATTTATTGCATTATGGGCTGTTATTACACATTATGTCACAATACTTATGCCTATTTTCTCTTATTTTACAAGGTTTACATGAAGAGGGGGAATGCCGGCAGCTAGAATTCTGGGCTGGAAAAGGAGCAAATATTAGAGACCTATTCTGCACATCTCCAAAAGTCTTGAAACTCCACAGGAATTATTTTTAGAATATATAAAAAATATTGGGAGAAAGAAGTACCCGAGGGGGGCCACCCACCGTCCATGAGGGTGGGGGCGCGCCCTACCCTCTGATGCCCATCTTTGGCTATATGGAGTCTTTCGTCGAGGAAAAAAATCATAAGCAAGCTCATGGGACAAAACTCCGCCGCCACGAGGCGGAACCTTGGAGGAACCAATCTAGGGCTCAGGCGGAGCTGTTCTGCCGGGGAAACTTCCCTCCAGGAGGGGTGTCGGTGTCAAAACCGGCGGATCTCGGGTAGGGGGTCCCGGACTGTGCGTCTAGGCCGGATGGTAACAGGAGGCAGGGGACACGATGTTTTACCTAGGTTCGGGCCCTCTTGATGGAGGTCCGCCGGTTTTGACACTGACATTGGTGCTTTCACTGAGAGTTCCTCTGTGTCGTCGCCGTTAGGCTTGATGGCTCCTACTATCATCGATAGCGATGCGGTCCAGGGTGAGAATTTTCTCCCCGGACAGATCTTCGTATTCGGCGGCTTTGCACTGCGGGCTAATTCGCTTGGTCATCTGGAGCAGATTGAAAGCTACGCCCCTGGCCATCAAGTCAGATTTGGAAGTTTGAACTACACGGACGACATCCGCGGAGACTTGATCTTGGACGGATTCGAGCCACAGGCGGGCGCGCCGCACTGTCACGATGGGTATGACCTAGCTCTACCGCCGAACAGTACCCCAGAGGCCGAGCCCGCATCAGCTTCGACCCTTAGTTAGGAGCCAACTGCGCCAATCGAGGATAGGTGGTTAGACACCGCCTCAGGGGCTGCAGTCTCAATAGCCATCGAGCCGAACACCAGCATAATCCTCTGCGCAGCCCGTGACTCCAAGGTGCCGGACTCTTTTTCTGACTCCGAACCACCCGCGCCCCTGCCAATCGAATCCGATTGGGCGCCGATCATGGAATTCACCGCCGCGGATATCTTTCCGCACTCGCCCTTCGGCGACATTCTGAATTCACTAAGATCTCTCTCTTTGTCAGGAGAGCCCTGGCCGGATTATGGCCAACAGGATTGGGATGCGGACGACGAAGAAATTCGACGCCCACCCACCACCCACTTAATAGCCACTGTCGATGACTCAACCGACATGCTCGACTTCGACTCCGAAGACATCGAAGGTATGGACGATGATGCGGGAGGCGAAGAGGAACCACCGCCCACAGGGCGCTGGACGTCCACCTCATCATATGACGTATACATGGTGGACACACCAAAAGAAGACGACGACGAGGAACGAAAAGACGCACCGAAGGCTTGTTCCCTCGAGAAGCAGTCAAAGCGGCGGTGCAAGCGCCGCCCCAAATCCCGCCTCGGCAGAAATAACGATCATACAGACCCAGCGTTGGAGCAGGGCGAACCACTGCCGGACTACGGCAATAAGGAGAATCAAACCGAACAAACTAATTCTGTCAAAGATAATAGTCTGGACGATATAACGCCGGACAGGCACCCGGAGCAGCATAATGCCTGTCAAAGGCTTGTTGCCACCATGAGGAGTCTGAAAAAGCAGAAGCAAAGGCTCAAGGCTGCGCAGGACACACTCCAAATCAGATGGAGTAAAGTACTCAACACAGCAGCGAAGTACGGCGACAATCGCCCCACCAAGAGCTACCCAAAGCAGAAGTTGCTACCTAAATTCGATGAGGAGGCCTCAGACCCCCCACAACCAAAAATCAAAACAGCCACCTGGCTGGATAGATGACCTCACGGCCAACATCGAGCGGCAAACAACGCCACTCACAAGCCAATACGCGATACACGCGAGGGCTCGCACCAATAGGACGGCGCAACCAGATCCATCTATGGATCACGCAAGCGCGCCCCAGCATACGATGTAACACAACAAACATCCGAGCAACGCGGTACACCCAGATATAGGGGTGATGCACACCCCCTATGTTTCACCGACGAGGTGCTGGACCATGAATTTCCAGAGGGATTCAAACCCGTAAACATAGAGGCATACGACGGAACAACAGACCCTGGGGTCTGGATTGACGACTATATCCTCCATATCCATATGGCTCGACGAGATGATCTCCACGCCATCAAGTACTTACCCCTCAAGCTCAAAGGGCCAGCTCGCCACTGGCTTAAAAGCCTCCCCGAAAACTCCATTGGAAGCTGGGAAGAGCTCGAAGACGCTTTTCGGGCAAATTTTCAAGGGACTTATGTCCGACCTCCGGACGCGGACGATTTGAGTCATATAACTCAACAGCCCGGAGAGTCAGCCCGAAAACTTTGGAACATGTTTCTTACTAAAAAGAACCAAATTGTCGACTGTCTGGACGCCGAAGCCTTGGCAGCTTTTAAGCATAGCGTCCGTGATGAATGGCTTGCCAGACACCTCGGCCAAGAAAAGCTGAGAACAATGGCAGCATTAACAAGCCTCATGACCCGCTTTTGCGCGGGTGAGGACAACTGGCTAGCCAGATGCAGCACCAGCGAACCCAGTACATCTGAAGTTAGAGATGGAAACGGGAAATCACGGCGCAACAACAATAACAAACGCTGGAATAAAGAAGACAGCACGAAGAGCACGGCAGTAAACGCCGGATTCAAAAGCTCTCAGCCAGGTCAGCAAAAGTCGCCCTCTAAAGGCGCCAGAGATGAACTGTCCAGCCTAAACAAAATTCTAGACCAAATATGTCAGATCCATAGCACCCCTGGTAAACTTGCAAATCATACCCATAGAGAATGTTGGGTCTTCAAGCAGTCTGGCAAGCTCAACACCATACACAAGGGGGAGGATACACCAAGCGAAGACGAGGATGAGCCTCTCAAGCAAGACACTGGGGAACAAAAGAAATTTCCACCAAAAGTCAAAATAGTAAACGTGTTACACGTGATCAAGGGAAGAAACAAAATGGCACTCCCAGAAAAATATGCCCAAGGGCCTATCACCACGGAGTCCTACCACTGGTCGTCTCAACCGATCACTTTCGACCATTGTGATTACTCAGCAAGTATCCTGCGTGCAGGATGGGCTGCCCTGGTATTAGACCCAATAATTGACGGATACCACTTCACACGAGTCCTGATGGACGGTGGCACCAGTCTAAACCTGATATATCAGGATACAATCCGTGAAATGGGGATAGACCCAACAAAAATTTGCCAAAGCAATACTACCTTTAAAGGAGTAATGCCAGGCCCAGGGGCTCATTCCACGGGTTCCCTGCTACTAAAGGTCATATTCGGCTTCCCCGATAACTTCCGTAGCGAACATTTAACCTTCCACATCGCTCCGTTCGAAAGTGGCTATCAAGCACTACTCGGACGTGAAGCTTTCGTTCGCTTTAATGCAATACCGCACTACGCTTCCCTCACACTCAAGATGCCCGGCCCATGTGGCATCATTACAGTGAACGGAAGTATTAAGCGATCGTTGCGCGCCGAAGAGAGCGCGGCTGGCTTGGCAGCCGCATACTAAAAATGGTCTGACCAACTAAAGCATTTAACAGGTCGTCAAGACCTCAGACACGGTTAGACAAGTCTGGCATGAAATTCATACCGGATCAATGGTCACACCCCTATACAAGGGGCTCAACGCGCGTAGACAAATGGCAATTTTTACTCATCTTGAATTATACATGGTTTCTTTAAAAACTATCCTTTTGCACGACAACTTTTTCACCAAAGTTCCTCTCTTTTACAGATGATCATCGTGCTACACCCGTCCAGGATACGGCACAACGGAGACACAGGCGCAGACGTGCAGCAGGGACCCGCTCCAAGGATTCTTTTTAGATTAAGACCCTACGTAAACCTTTTTTACTGTCTCTTGTTGATACATATCCACCGAATTCTCAGCACAGTTGAGAAGGATGCTGACGTCTTGGCATGTGGCCACGTCAGAATAATGCACGTACCTGGACACAAGGGGCTTCTTACAAAGGGCACTATTTAGGCCCGGTTTATACCATAAAGACCGAATACCTTAGGGAGTGTTCGGCGTCGCGAGTTTGGCCTTATATGCATCAGCTCCGAATCATTATCTTTGGTCAAATGTTGGGTTTGCCCGGCTCCTGTGTTTTGGTGCCTTACGTTCCACTTTATCGGCTAAGGTAGCACCAGGAGAACTACTGCGATTGTGCCCTGGTTCATCCGGACGAGCACCTCAGTAGAGAAAGCCGAAAACTGACTGTCATGATATAGCGTGAGACTGGTCAACCACTCAATGACCTATCAGAATGTTAGAATTCCTCCACCTTAACGAAGGGCCGTTTTCCGGCCAGGCATGTACGCACCCCGCGACCGGGAGAGTGTGGAGCCACCAGGGGCTATCTAGTAGCCCTACTGTCAAACTCCTATGGCTAAGTGAAAGTGTTAAAGCATTATAGTCCGGTTGCCTCGCTCGCTACGCTACCACCTCCTTAATAGGACCAAGACGTTGGGTTAAGTGTGAACACGCGTTTTTCGCGAGCACCTCCGCATTATATGCGTGGGGGTTGAAGCCGACGGCTGCAATCTTTCAGGTTATCCACATGTATACATAAACGGCTGCATAGGAGGCATCATACTACTTCCAGGCAAAAGTATAAACATGGCCTTATAAAACTTCAGAAAAGCATTGTGTTTACAATGAAAATACATATCACTCAAACATTATATTCTTCGAGCACTGGGCCTCTATCAAACGAGCACCCTCGAGAACTTCCTCGAAATATGCTCGGCAGCCACTCGGCCTATGGCCGAACCCTGTGCCGCAACTGTGGTAGCGTCCATCTCCGCCCAGTATGCTTTAACACGGGCAAGGGCCATCCGTGAGCCTTCTATGCACGCCGACCGCTTCATCGCATTAATGTGTGGCACCGCACCAAGGAACGCTGCACTAAGCTAAAATAGTTGTTCGGCTATGGCTTTTCCGGCCATAGCTGATCCACAACAGACCTCATGGCGAGTCCGGACAACCTATTCAGTTCGGCCCATTCGACTAGCTGGTTAGTCAATGAAAGTGGACGCTTTGGAATGTGGAATTGCGACCAGTACAGCTTGTCCACTTCACGATCTGTCTGACCTTGGAAGTACTGGGCCGCATCGGCAACGCTCGCTGCCAAATCCATATACGCATCTGCCGAACTCCACAGCCGATCCAGAGGGGCATACCGTGGATCTCCGAACTTCCTCCGTAACATGAAGGGTTTCCCAGCCGCAATATCCCCGGCTTCCCACAGCTCCTCCTTCTTCGCTCTCATAGCAGACTGGGTGTCTTTGTCCGCCGCCGTGGCCTTCTCAAGGTCCGTTTCCTTCGCTCGGTTTTCTTTTTCAAGGAGCCGGCAATGGTCGGCAGTGTCTTTTAATTCTACGGCCATCTTGGCCATCTTCTCTTGGCTCTCGCAATGTGCGGCCTTCTCGGCTTTCAACTCTTCGACCGCCTTTAAAGCAGCCGCATTACTAATCCTCGCTTGTTCCTTGGATCGGGCAAGTTCTGCCTGCAAGGCTTCCACAGTGGCAGCTCCATCTGCAGTCACAACATATTAAAGATACTGGCATCATGCTGCTCTTACTATGTGACGTTCACCAGATAATAACACTTACCCTGTGCCTCGTCAAGCCTCTTGTTAACAAGCTCAATGTCGGCGTCTGCCGCATCCACTTGCCATTTTAAATTGGCAAACTCACTAGTCCGGCTAGCCACCGGAGCTTCCACCACCTGCACATAGGGGCAGTCTGGTTATTGCCTGGGAATATGATCCTCTATTCGCCGCTGTTCTCGACGACAACCATAGTCTCAGGGGCTACTATCTACACAGGGCACACCTAACATGTGCAATACTATCACATATTATCTCACATACCTCAAAGCCTGTCAGTAGACTCATAAAAGCTTCATGTAATCCTCTTTCAGCGGACGAGATTCTCTCCATCACAGTACTCATCAGCATACGGTGTTCTTCTGAGATGGCCGCTCGCCCCACCAACTCCCTCAGAACGTCCGACCGCACACCAGACGGTGCCGGACTCTTTTGTCTGCTCTCTTCATGAGCCGGACGCTGGGGACTTCGGGGGTCTATGGGATTATCTTCTGGCCTCACCGGATCCGGAGAGGCCCTCCGTGATGACACTTCGGGGTCGCCCGCTTCTTGAGCGGAGGAGTCCAGGGGAGGCATTTCGCTCTCCATCATCTCTGGAAGAAGATCCCCCAAAGACGAGCTCAGCTGAGAGGGGCTAAGGCCCGAACTTCAAGATATATGTGGTGGTTATTCTCTCAAAGAAAAATATAGCATACCTTTACTATTAAAGTATTTTGGATCACTTACGACTCGTTGGAGGGCTGATCCCCCCGCGGACTTTGTGCGGCAAAAGCACCCCCCGAGGCAGGACCCTCTATGGGAGACTTCTTCTCCCGTTTGGAGGCTTCGACTTCCGGATCCTCGGAAGCAGTCCTTGTCCTCCCCCGGTTGTCCTCGTTCGAGGAGACGCTCGTTCCCTCGGTTGGAACAGGCAGCGATGGGGGCCCGCATCTGCCCGTATTATCCCCCCGGTATCTTCCTTCAAGGGCTTCGGGCAAGGTGCGACCTCGAGCATCTTTTCCAATACCGGATTTTCCAAACCCTCAGGGAGGGGGGCCAAACACCGAATCATCTTCGCCTTTGTTAGCCAGTCCTGGTCAAAAAGCGAACTCTCAGAAATAACTTCGAATAGAAGACAGTGTGTTCGGCTAGAAGATTTTTTACTTGTTCGGCGACGCGGTTACTACTCAGGCCCACGTCCTCGGTAATATCCGGACATTCTACTTGAGGTTCGAAGAATGACTTGTACATCTCCTCATGCGTCAGGCCGAGGAAACTTTGAATGGCATGTGGTCCCTCTGGGTTGAACTCCCACAAGAGAAGGGGCCGGTGTTTGCAAGGCTGGACTTGACGAACGAGCATAACTTGTATTACCGCAACCAAATTAAAATCTCCCTCGAAGAGTTCTTGGATGCGGCTTTGTAGTATAGGCACGTCCTTGGCTAGGCCCCAACTCAGACCTCTGCTAATCCATGATATCAGTTGTGGTGGGGGGCCCGAGCGGAAAGCAGGGGCAGCCGCCCACTTGGCACTTCTGGGAGCTGTGACGTAAAACCACTCCCGCTGCCATAATTCGGACACCTCTGGGAAGGAACCTTTCGGCCATGGAGCTCCTGCCATCTTGCCTATTGATGCACCTCCGCACGCTGCATGTTGCCCCTCAATCATCTTCAGCTTCACTTCAAAGGTCTTGAGCCACAAGCCAAAGTGAGGGGTGATGCGGAGGAAGGCCTCGCACACGACAATAAATGTCGAGATGTGGAGAAAGGAGTCCGGATCTAGATCATGGAAATCTAGCCCGTAATAGAACATCAAACCCCTGACGAAGGGATCCAGAGTGAGGCCTAGACCTCGGAGGAAGTGGGAGACGAACACGACGTTCTCATTGGGTTCGGGAGTAGGGACGATCTGCCCTCGAGCAGGCAGCCGATGCGAAACCTCGGCGGTCAGGTATCTGGCCTCCCTCAACTTCTTAATGTCCTCTTCCGTAACGGAGGAGGGCGTCCATCGGCCTTGAAGGCTGGATCTGGACATGGTTGAAGATCCGAAGCACCTAACCTAGGCTTTGGGTGTTAGAACTCGAGGCGGGGGAAGGGTTCGATTGAGCACGAGAGGGAAAAAGTGAAAACCTTGTCCCTTTATAAAGAGGGTGAATATCAAGCGCCCTCTCCATAGCCGTTTAGGACTTGCCTATAATCTAGGAGTCCTAGACATGGTTGGGTTACCCACGACCGCATTAATGAGAATCCTGTAATTGGGGGAACACGATCTCCGCTTCGACAAGACGTGTCAAAAAACCGCCTCGCGTTATGTGTGGAGCTGGTTAAAAGAAACGGTTCGAATAATCACCGGGCCATGACATAACGTCATGCTACTAAAACAAGCCAGAAAATTAGATCCGCGAAAATATTATTCTCTTTGCGGTGGAATGTGGAACTTATATTGCAGGGTCGGACACTATCCTTGTTTTCAAGTTCTTCTGTGATGTATTTGGAGAAGGAACCCGCCTTGCAATGCCGAAGACAATACTGCGCGCCGGACTCATCGTCATTGAAGCCTGGTTCAGGGGCTACTGAGGGAGTCCTGGATTAGGGGGTCTCCGGACAGCCGGACTATCTCCATTGGCCGGACTGTTAGACTATGAAGATACAAGATTGAAGACTTCGTCTCGTGTCCGGATGGGACTCTACTTGGCGTGGAAGGCAAGCTAGGCAATACGTATATGGATATTTCCTCCTTTGTAACCGACCTTGTGTAACCCTAACCCTTTCCGGTGTCTATATAAACCGAAGGGTTTTAGTCGTAGGACAACAATCACAACATACAATCATACCATAAGCTAGCTTCTAGGGTTTAGCCTCTCTGATCTCGTGGTAGATCTACTCTTGTACTACCCATGTCACCAATATTAATCAAGCAGGACGTAGGGTTTTACCTCCATCAAGAGGGCCCGAACTTGGGTAAAACATCGTGTCCCCTGCCTCATGTTACCATCCGGCCTAGACGCACAGTTCGGGACCCCCTACCCGAGATCCGCCGGTTTTGATACCGACAAGGGGGAAATCATCACCATCGTCATCACCAACGATCCTCTCATCGGGAGGGGGTCAATCTCCATCAACATCTTCACCAGCACCATCTCATCTCAAACCCTAGTTCATCTCTTGTATCCAATCTTTGTATCCAAACCTCAGATTGGTACCTGTGGGTTGCTAGTAGTGTTGATTACTCCTTGTAGTTGATGCTAGTTGGTTTACTTGGTGGAAGATCACATGTTTAGATCCATTATGCATATTAATACCCCTCTGATTATGAACATGAATATGATTTGTGAGTAGTTACATTTGTTCTTTAGGACATGGGAGAAGTCTTGCTATAAGTAGTCATGTGAATTTGGTATTCGTTCGATATTTTGATGAGATGTATGTTGTCTTTCCTCTAGTGGTGTCATGTGAACGTCGACTACATGACACTTCACCATTGTTTGGGCCTAGAGGAAGGCATTGGGAAGTAATAAGTAGATGATGGGTTGCTAGAGTGACAGAAGCTTAAACCCTAGTTTATGCGTTGCTTCATAAGGGGCTGATTTGGATCCATATGTTTCATGCTATGGTTAGGTTTACCTTAATACTGATGTTGTAGTTGCGGATGCTTGCAATAGGGGTTAATCATAAGTGGGATGCTTGTCCAAGGAAGGACAGTACCAAAGCACCGGTCCACCCACATATCAAATTATCAAAGTACCGAACGCGAATCATATGAGCGTGATGAAAACTAGCTTGACGATAATTCCCATGTGTCCTCGGGAGCGCTTTCCTTTATATAAGAGTTTGTCCAGGCTTGTCCTTTGCTACAAAAAGGATTGGGCCATCTTGCTGCACCTTATTTACTTTTATTACTTGTTACCCGTTACAAATTACCTTATCACAAAACTATCTGTTACCGATAATTTCAGTGCTTGCAGAGAATATCTTGCTGAAAACCGCTTATCATTTCCTTCTACTCCTCGTTGGGTTCGACACTCTTACTTATCAAAAAGGATATGATAGATCCCCTACACTTGTGGGTCATCAACCGCCTATGATATATCTAGCATGGAAAGTGTGGGGAACTCTAAGTCATTTTCGTTGGTGGGAGAAGTATGCCTCCCAAAATGTTTTATCTCTCAATTTTTGCTTTGAGCTCTAGCACCTCTGCAAATCCCTACTTCCCTCTATGAAGGGCCTTTCTTTTACTTTATGCAATTTTTATTTTTATTTTGAGTCTCCATCTTCTCTTATAAAGCACCAACTAGGGGGCACTATGATCGTACTTGAGCATTGGGTGTAGCTAATATGCGAGTGTGTTTCATGAATGGATCAATGATTGAGCATGATGGGCTAGGGATATCTTATTTTAGCATTGATATTTTGAAAGAGATGGTTGCTTGTTGATATGCTTGAGTATTTAAGTCTCATGTAAAAACTAGACTATTGCTTTGAATCATATAAAAGTCCAAATGTCCATGCTATAAAAAAAATGAGATGACATGTTAGGCAGCATTCGACATCAAAAATTCTGTTATTATCCGCTACGGCCAGTACCTCCGGCTCGCCTCTCCCATGGCGGTTCTATGCTGGAATCGACCGGTAATCCGCTACGGTCCACACTTTCATGCGCTAGGATGAACGGGGAGAGCTCACCGCGTCGATCGGGGCTACTAGGCGGAGCTGGGGCTGCCGGAAAAAGCGCCAAGGACGAGCCGTGGCAGAGGCCGAAGCACGGCTTTGACAGGAATGCCGCTAGAAGGCACGGGAACAAGCCAGTAGGTGCGTTCGATTCCTAGGGAGGTGTTGAGCACGACGCAAGGCTCGAATGTGAGCTTGGCCGGCTATGGCTGCGGTGGTGAGGTGAACGGCGCAGTGAGCTAAGGCTACGACTGGGAAGAGGCTAGGAGGCACGAAGAATGAAGCAAACAGAACAAGGGGGAGCGTGTGCTCACTGTGGTTCGGTAGGGGAGGGCAGCGGGCTTGGGGAATATCGACGATGCCGGAGTTCGCCGGAGATGAAGTTGCGGCCGAGGAAGAAGAAGGGCTTGATTCCTTCGTTGTAGAGTGCCCTGGCTTCAACCAATGGTCGAGGAAGAAGAGATGGTGGACGGCACACATCCCAGACAAGGTTCCCGGGCGCGGGGGCTTCGGTGGCTGCAGGATTGAGCGGCGCATTGCGGCGGCTACGATTGGCCCAGCACGGGGAGAAGTGATAACCCACAAGTATAGGGGATCACAACAGTTTTCGAGGGTAGAGTATTCAACCCAAATTTATAGATTCAACACAAGGGGAGCCAAAGAATATTTGATGGTATTAGCGGCTGAGTTGTCAATTCAACCATACCCGGAGATTAATTATCTGTAGCAAAGTGATTAGTAGCAAAGTAGTTTGATAGTTTTGATAGTAGTGACAGCAGCAATAGTAGCAGTAACAGTGATGGCAGTAATATTGTAGCAAGTGTAACAGTGATGATAGCAGTAGTAACTTAGTAGAAATAATATTGAAAAGTTCGTAGGCATTGGATCGGTGACTTGTTGGATGATATTCATCATCTGATAGTTATAACCTAGCGCGACACGGCACTAGCTCCAGTTCATCGATATAATGTAGGCATGTATTCCGTAAATAGTCATACGTGCTTTATTAAAAGAACTTGCATGCCATCTTTTGTCCTACCCTCCCGTGGCAGCGGGGTCCATATAGGAAACTAAGGGATATTAATGCCTCCTTTTAATAGAGAACCGGAACAAAGCATTAAGACATAGTGAATACATGAACTCCTCAAACTACGGTCATCACCGAGAGTGGGCCCGGTTGTTGTCACTCTGGGGTTGCCGGATCATAACACGTAGTAGGTAACTTGCAAGATCAGATCTAGAACATGGATATAATGATGATAACATAAACGGTTCAGATCTGAAATCATGGCACCCGGGCACAAAGTGTCAATCATTAAGCATGGCAAGGTCATAGCAACATCAATCTAAGAACATAGTGGATGCTAGGGATCAAGCCCTAACAAAACTAACTCGATTACATGATGAATCTCATCCAACTCCTCACCGACTAGCGAGCCTATGAAGGAATTACTCACTCCCGGTGGGAGCATCATGTAATTAGCGATGGAGAAGGGTTGGTGATGACGAAGAACGAAGATCCCCCTCTCCAGAGCCCCAAACGGACTCCAGATCTTCCCTCCCGAGGAAGAACGGGGCTTGGCGGCGGCTCCGTCTCATGGATCGCGATAATTCTTTCTCCCTGATTATTTTCTCCAACAATAGGAATTTATAGTGTTGGTTTCAGGGTCAGCGGGGCCACCAGGTGGGGACAGCCCACCTGGGCGCGCCAGGAGAGGGGGCGCACCCTCGTGGGTTGTGCCCACCCTGGTGGGTTGTGCCCACCCAGGGGTCCCTCTCCAGTAGGTCTAGGCTGAAAAAATTCTTATATATTATATAAAAATTCCTCGCAAAGTTTCGTTCCATTCCAAGAACTTTTATTTCTGCACAAAAACAACACCATGGTAGTTCTGCTGAAAACAGTGTCAGTCCGGGGTTAGTTTCATTCAAATCATTCAAATTAGGGTCGAAAACAAGAGGAAAAGCGTTAGGAAAAGTAGATATGTTGGAGACGTATCAACTCCCCCAAGCTTAAACCTTTGCTTGTCCTCAAGCAATTCAATTGATAAACTGAAAGTGAAAAAGAAAAACTTTTATGAACTCTTTTGCTCTTGTTTGCATAAATAAGCTTAAACAGCACCCAGGTTTTTAGCCAACATTATAACGAACCATGTCGACAATAACTCTTAAAGATTACAATGACTCATATCAATGACATAATCAGCTAGCTAGCAATAATAAGATATCTCAAACAGCAACATGTTGTCAAAACAACCATGATATAATATGACAATAGTGGTATCTCGCTAGCCCTTTCTGAGACCGCAAAACATATATGCAGAGCACCTCCAAAGTTCAAGCAGTGACTAAACATTGTAATGCATGGTAGAAAAGATCCAGTCATGATGCACCCAACATTAGCTACACACAATGCATAAATCATGGCAACTGTGCTCTACTTAGTTTCTGGCGCTTGTTTTAGGAGGTGATGACACAACATAAAAGTAAATAGATAGTCCCTTCGTGGAGGGAAGCAGTGATCTGCAGAGGTGTGAAAGCTCAATTTTGAAAATAGAGATACATGATATTTTGAGACATGCACCCTTCTCATTTACTTCACAACCATCAGTTATCAAGATCTCCCATGCTACACAGGCTAGTGGCAGTTCCCAAGCGATAAAAGTAAATGTTTACTCCCCCTCCACCAACAATCACATTCCACGGCTTGTCCGAAACAACGGGTGTCGTCCAAACCAACAACAGTCCCAGGGGAGTTTTGTTTAATTATTTGCATTTTTGAGTTCGGGACTGGGAATCCCTATTACCACCCTTTTCTCGTTTGATGGCGAGTGAATAAGCACTCGACCCGAGAATAACCCGCTTAGCATGGAAGATACAGACCACCTCTTGTCGTTCCATGAACGATCTAGGCACACAAAATGGATAATTTTTTAGAAGTTTTTAGAGGTGGCACATGTAAATTTACTTAGGGCGGCAGGGTAATACCACATATAGGTAGATATGGTGGACTCATCTGGAATAACTTTGGGATCAAGGTTTTTGATCTACAAGCAGAATCCCCATTAGGACGGGCTAAGGCTAGCAATTAGATTGAGAAGCGGTCAGCTAGAGAGCAACAACGATCATAACCATGCATTATGCATAAGTAACATTGGACACTAGCATGAGTAGGATATGAACACCATGAACATAAATATTATAGATGCTATGTTGGTTTTGAGTCAACTACATGCATGAACATGTACCAAGTCAAGCCACTTAAACATTCAGAGGAGGATACCATATCATCATACTACATCACAATCGTTTTAACGCTATGTTGA
The DNA here is from genome assembly GCF_056163025.1 of Triticum urartu. Taxonomy (NCBI): domain Eukaryota; kingdom Viridiplantae; phylum Streptophyta; class Magnoliopsida; order Poales; family Poaceae; genus Triticum; species Triticum urartu. The sequence goes on from NC_141875.1 coordinate 481,474,002, forward strand.
TATGCAAGGTAAATCATTATCAATTCCCAGCTACTTATGCATGGCATGAGAAACTATAATCTATAATTGTCATGTCAAATATGTTTAATCATAATGGGCTGAATCATGGATGCTAAGTTAAACATATTTACACAGACAGAACAAGTCGAGTTCATACCAGTTTCTCTCTGTCACGACCAGTTCATTGAATGTCGACATTATTGCCTTTCACTTGCACAACCGAATAATATGAAAATAATAATAGTGCAAGAGTGTCCTGGACTAAGCTGGAATCTGCAAAACATTTTATTCAACATGAGAAGACAAGGTAAAATGTGCTCTTTATTAGTTCAATAATTATTCAATTGAGAGCCACTCAACATTTTCATCATGATTTTCTCCTCGGTACGACTCGAATAAAAAGAAAATAAATTCAGAGAATCACACTAAAATATTTTTGGAGTTTTTGGTTTTCTTGAACAAGCAAATAAGGGGAAAACAAAAACGAGAAAAACTATTTACACGGGAAAGCTCCCAACAAGCAAAAGAATAACAAGGAAATCTTTTTGGGTTTTTTTAATACTACAGCTAAGCATGCATAGAAAGTAAATTAACAACAACTAATTTTTTTCTAAGGTTTATCAAACACACAAGAAGAAAGCAAGCAAATAATTCTAAGCATGGATGATACAGTGGAAAAGTGTGGACACCGACAAATGGAATAAATAGACATGAATGTAAAGTCGGTGGAAACACGTACTCCGCCAAGCTTAGGCTTTTGGCCTAACTTGGTAGTCGATCAGTAGCCTGGAGGGTAGTAGTTGGCGTGGTAGCTCACAGAGGCTCTTAGTGCGGATGCCTTGGCCTGCTGTGCTGCCTCTACTGCCGCATTGTGAGCATGGGCTTCGCTCTCAAGAACAAAATATCTTTCCTTTATGTGATAATCAAAAAGAGAAGGTGCATGCAAATATGTTTGCACAACAGAAGTTTGGTTGAACACAAGACTATAAGTGAAATTATCGGCCTTTCCCTTGAGAATCTTATGGTCTTTTAAAGTGTTAAAATCTAAATACTGCATGGGTAGGACAGGATCAAAGGGCAAAGGTGAAACACCAAGCCCTCAAGCTAAACGTGTGGCATAAATTCCACCATAGAACCAGCCACAATTGCTCCAAGGTTATAATTCCTTTCACAAGTGAGAGCAGTGTGGATGAGGCTCAAGTGTGGAGCACAGAGTGTACTACAATCTTGCTTGCCTACTATACATTTCCTATTAAATAATGCAAAATACTGAATTGCGGGAAAATGAATGCTCTTTATTCTACATTGTGTCACTCCTTTGTTCTCACCGTAACAAAGACTAGTCACGAATGTTTGGTACTCAGCCTTTGACGGTTCGTCAAGAGAGCCCCAATACGGAAGTTTGCAATGGTACGCAAAATTCTCTAGTGATATGGTAAATGGATCATCAAAGAGCATAAACGACACACTAGACTCATGTGGAAAATATTTAAATCCTTTGACAAATGATTCAGTGAGAAGTTGGTGTTGTTCACAATTATCTGAAAGGTAGGGACCGAAACCAGTATTGTGAACATATTTCTCAAGTTCCTCCTTAATGCCCACACACACCATATACTCATCGCAAGGCCATAAGCATGTTTTGGTGGCGGCATCTCACGTGGAACTTTCACTTGGTTCAACATAAGACCGGCGAGCAGAACTGTCACTAGAAGAAGCCCCCTGAGGATCGTCTCCTTGAAGAACTCCTTCCAAATAGGTTCATCATGTCCGCCTACAATTTTCTGAAAATAAAAATTTTGGAGTGACAAAAATTTGTCAACAAAACTTTGTAAGATTGATAGCAACTACTCATAGGGATACATAGAAGCCATAGCAAGCATTCAAACTACTTAGAACACTAAGAATTTAACATGCAATCACATCTATAGCAGCACCAAGAGTAACTAATTATTCAAAATATAAACCACTAAAGCAAAAACTAATTGGACAAACGGTGGAGTCACATACCAAGCAACAATCCCCCGAAATAGTTTCGAAAATGGAGCTTCGAGCAAAGAGATCAAAATCCGCAGGTTTGAGCTCAAGAACACGGGAGAGAGAGCAATGGAGATTTTTTTCTGGAGGTAAGTGATGATGTGGGATGAAGAGGCAAGTGAGGGGCCCACGTGAGGACCACAACCCACCAGGGCGCGCCCAGGTGGGTTGTGCCCACCTGGTGCACCCCCTCTGATGTCTATTGCACCAAAAATTCTCAAATATTCAGAGAAAAAATCGTGTAAAATTTTCAGGGAATTCTGAGAACTTTTATTTCTCGGTCATTTTTGTTGCACGGGAAATTCAGAAAATAGACAAAACATGACATTTTATTTTATTTAACTAATAAAAACAGAAAAAGGTAGGGATAGAAGGTAGTGCTTACTAAATTCATCAACTTCATACCGTTCAAAAATGATCCATTAATAAGGTTGATCAAGTCTTATTAACAACCACTTTTGATTAGCATGAAACCGAAGAACTTTCGTAAATCACTAAGTTACCTCAATGGGGATATGCATTTCCCCAACAATAAGTATTTCATATTTCTTTTTTACAGTAGGTAGAGGTATATGAAAACTTCCAATAGTGATTGTCGGAGATTTTTCAATAACATTAATACCATTCACTTGGAATTGTTTCTTTGGAAAGTGCACCGTATGCTCATTGCCATAATATGAAAAGTGACCTTGCTTTTATTGCAATCAATAACAGGCCCTGTAGTATTCAAGAAGGGTCTACCAAGGATAATCGACATGTTGTCGTCCTCGGGCATCTCAAGTATAACAAAGTCAGTCAAAATAGTAACATTAGCAACAACAACGGGCACATCCTCACAGATACCGATAGGTATGGCAGTTGATTTGTCAGCCATTTGCAGAGATATTTCAGTAGGTGTGAGTTTATTCAAATCAAGTCTTTTATATAAAGAGAAAGGCATAACACTAACTCCAGCTCCTAAATCACACAAAGCAGTTTTCACATAATCCTTTTTGTTAGAGCAAGGTATAGTTGGTATTCCCGGATCTCCAAGTTTTTTAGGTACTCCAACTTTAGAAGTGTAATTAGCAAGCATAGTGGAGATTTCAGCTTCCGGTATTTTTCTCTTATTTGTGATGATGTCTTTCATATACTTTGCATAAGCAGGCATTTTCAAGATATCAGTCAAGCGAGTACGCAAAAAGACTGGCCTCAGCATTTCAACAAAGCGTTAAAATTCTTCATCATTGTTCTTTTTAGTTGACTTTGGTGGAAAAGGCATAGGTTTTTGAACCCACGGTTCTCTTTCTTTACCGTGTTTTCTAGCAACAAAGTCTATTTTGTCATATCTTTTGTTCTTAGCTTGTGGGTTATCAAGATCAAAAGGTGGTTCTATCTCAACATCATTATCTGGTTCTTTATCATTGGTTGGTTGAGAGTCTTCATGAACCCCATCATTAAATTTTTCATTACCAGTAGGTGAGTGTTCATTGCCAGATTGAGTTTCAGCATCAGAGATAGAAATTTCATTATCATTATCAGGAGGTTTCTCTATTTCAGGTTCACTAGGAGCATACAAAGTCCAATCATTTTTCTTTTTCGTTTTATTTCTAGAAGAATTAGGTGCACTAGTGTTAGCTCTTTGTGAATCTTGTTCAATTCTTTTAGGGTGTCCCTCAGGATAAAGTGGTTCCTGAGTTGTTTTACCTCCTCTAGTTGCAACTCTAACAGCAAAGTCATGCATATTATTATTCATTTCATCAAGTAATTCTCTTTGAGATTTAGCAACTTGTTCTAATTGAGTTTGAACCATAGAAGCATGTTTTCAACACCTCTAACATCATTTGAGATTCTAAATAACAAGTCACTCAAGCGAGCAATCATATCAGAATTATATTTCGATTGTTTCATAACATTTGCATTGAAGTGATCTTGTTTTCTAATATAGTTTTTGAAACTCATAAAGGAATTGACTAGGATGCATATTGTGAGGTTTGTCATTATCATTAAACTTCATAAGAGAATTTACCTCTACCACCTTAGGCAGTGGTGGTGTATTGAGCCCATGTATTTCTTCAATAGGAGGTAAACTTTTAACATCCTCAGCTTTAATACCTTTTTCCTTCATAGATTTCTTTGCCTCTTGCATATCTTCAGGACTAAGATATAATATATCCCTCTTCTTCGGAGTGGGTTTAGCCGGTGGTTTAGGAATAGTCCAATCATCATAGTTTTTCAGTATGTTATTCAATAATTCTTCAGCTTGCCCAACAGCTCGTTCCCTGAAAACACAACCAGCACAACTATCTAGGAAGTCCCTAGAAGCATCGGTTAGTCCATTATAGAAGATATCAAGTATTTAATTTTTCTTAAGAGGACGATCAGGCAAAGCATTAAGTAACTGGCAAGCTTGTAGGAGACTCTCTTCTTTAGTTTGCACAAAGTTAAATATTTCCTGTAAGGCAGCTTGTTTCTTATGAGCAGGAAAATATTTTTCAGAGAAGAAATAAATCATATCCTGGGGACTACCCACACAACCAGGAGCAAGAGTATTGTACAAAGCTTTAGCATCACCCTTTAATGAGAAAGGAAATAATTTGAAAATACAATAATGGCGATTTTCTCATCATGAGTAAAAAGGGTGGCTATGTCATTCAACTTAGTAAGATGTGCCACAACAGTTTCAGTTTCATAACCATGGAAAGGATCAGATTCAACCAAAGTAATTAACTCTGGGTCGACAGAGAATTCATAATCCTTATCATCAATGAAGATAGGTGAAGTAGCAAACTTAGGATGACACTTTATTCTAGCATTCAGAGATGTTTCCTTATACTTGTTTAATAATTTTTCTAGATCATCTCTATCATTGCAAGCAAGAATATCTCTAGTTGTTTCTTCACTCATAACATAACCTTCTGGTACCTTAGGCAATTCATATCTAGGAAGGCTAGTTCTAGTAGGTGTTTCGGGAGATTCAGTTTCAAGCTCATCATGAGATTCAACAACATCATGTTGTATTACTCTAGCAATTTGTTTATCAAGAAATTCACCAAGTGACACTTCATCATTATCAAGCAAGGAACTAGCATCATCATAAGAATCATTCATAGTAGAAGTAGCATCATCAATAACTTGCAACATATCAGAATTAATAGCATGGGGTGGTGTTGCAAGTTTATTCATAACAGAAGGTGAATCTAAAGAAGAACTGGATGGCAGTTCCTTACCTCCCCTCGTCTTTGAGGGGATACCTTAGTCTTAGCATTCTTCAGATTCTTCATAGTGATAGTATGGTAATAATCCCAAGTGACTCAACAAATATAACTATGCTCCCCGACAACGGCTCTAGAAAAAGGTCTTGATAACCCACAAGTATAGGGGATCGCAACAGTTTTCGAGGGTCGAGTATTCAACCCAAATTTATAGATTCGACACAAGGGGAGCCAAAGAATATTTGAAGGTATTAGTAGCTGAGTTGTCAATAAAACCACACCTGGAGATTAATTATTTGCAACAAAGTGATCAGTAGCAAAGTAGTTTGATAGTTTTGATAGTAGTGACAACAGCAATAGTAGCAGTAACAGTAATGGTAGTAATTTTGAGCAAGTGTAAAAATGATGATAGCAGTAGTAACTTAGCAGAAACAATATGGAAAAGTTCGTAGTCATTGGATCGGTTACTTGTTGGATGATATTCACCATGTGACAGTTATAACCTAGGGCGACACGTCACTAGCTCCAGTTCATCGATATAATGTAGGCATGTATTCCGTAAATAGTCATACGTGCTTTATTAAAAGAATTTGCATTACATCTTTTGTCCTACCCTCCCGTGGCAGCGGGGTCCATATTGGAAACTAAGGGATATTAAGGCCTCCTTTTAATAGAGAACTGGAACAAAGCATTAACACATAGTGAATACATGAACTCCTCAAACTACAGTCATCACCGGGAGAGGGCCCGGTTGTTTTCACTCCGGGGTTGCCGGATCATAACACGCAGTAGGTGACTATAACTTGCAAGATCGGATCTAGAACATGGATATAATGATGATAACATAAAGGTTCAGATCTGAAATCATGGCACCCAGGCCCAAAGTATCAAGCATTAAGCATGGCAAAGTCATAGCAACATTAATCTAAGAACATAGTGGATACTAGGGATCAAGCCCTAACAAAATTAACTCGATTACATGATGAATCTCATCCAACTCCTCACCGACCAGCGAGCCTACGAAGGAATTACTCACTCCCGGTGGGGAGCATCATGGAATTGGCGATGGAGAAGGGTTGGTGATGATGAAGAACTAAGATCCCCCTCTCCGGAGCCCTAAACGGACTCTAGATCTCCCGAGGAAGAACAGGGCTTGGCGGCCAGTCCGTCTCGTGGATCGCGATAATTCTTTCTCCCTGATTTTTCTCTCCAAAAATAGTAATTTATAGCGTTGGTTTCAGGGTCAGCGGGGCCACCAGGTGGGGACAACCCACCTGGGCACGCTAGGAGAGGGGCGCGCCCTGGTGGGTTGTGCCCACCTAGGGGCCCCTCTCTGGTAGGTCTTGGGTCCAGAAATTCTTATATATTATATACAAATTCCTCGCAAAGTTTCGTTCCATTCCGAGAACTTTTATTTCTGCACAAAAACAACACCATGGTAGTTTTGCTGAAAACAGCGTCAGTCCGGGGTTAGTTTCATTCAAATCATGCAAATTAGAGTCCAAAACAAGAGGACAAGCGTTAGGAAAAGTAGATACTTTGGAGACATATCAAGAAGGGATCAAGGCGAGGGGGAAAGATGGTGGAGCTAGGGTTGCGAGGGAGGGGTCGACGGTGGCCTCTAGATGGCTGCCCTGTGGCAGATCCATGCCATGGACGCGCCAACGACATCAACCGCTCCATGGTGAATAGGGGGGAGGCGAAGACCCCCCCCAGCTGGGCTGGGCCGGCACTGTGCACTTGGCCCTATGCACAGGGGCCTTTTCCCTTTTTCTTTAGTTCCTTTTATGTTTTATTTCTCCTATTTTGTATTTATTTTTAATAGTTATTGACTTATGTAAAATATGAAACTTGGCCCATAATTTACATAGCAATACTAGGCACAGCCACAAGAAGTTTGGGAGATATTTGAAATAGTTTGCATTTTCATAAATGGGGAAAAGCATTTAATAATTCTGATTTGACACTGATTATTTGCTAGAGCCCAGAAGAGTAAAGAAGTGATGTTGTTTTCCTCAACCATTATTTATTTTGGAATATTTTCTAAATGGTGAACTATTTTCCAACCATGTTTGTGAATTTAAATTCTCACTTTAAATTTGAATTTCATTTTTATCTAGTGGCAATTTGGTTTAGTTAAACTTGATGACATGGCACCATTAGTGTGAGGTCACTGTAGCATGACACCGGGGATGTTACAAATCTCCTCCACTACAAGAAATCTCGTCCCGAGATTTAAGAGGTAGAGTGAGGGGGGAAAGTTGTGGTTACGAAATTCTAATGAGTCTTCTTGTTCTTGTTGCTCTCATTGAAGAGGTTGATCCTTTTCGTTGATGTATTCATTTCTATACATCGCAGCATCGTGATGAAGCTGTCATCCTTCCATCGGGATCTTCATCGTACTTACGAAAAGTCTACAAGGGGGAACTATATAAGGACATATTCTGGTAATTATTATGAATAGGGGGGTAGAAGGACCAAGAAACATATCGAGGGTGACATAAGGAGGTTCAACTAGTTTCAACTAGGTAGGCATCCAACTGATGCCTAAAACAGGTGATGAAGGGTTTAGAGCAATGAAGATCAATGTTGAATGAAACATGGTAAGGAAATTAGCTTGTGAATTACATACGAAGCCAAGAGTGAGGAATAACTTTGGAAACAGGGTTCTACAAGAGAGTTAGGTTTTGATCCTATGGAACTGTGGGTTATGGGCCACCATGTGGTTAAAAGTAGGAAGGGAGCAGACATCTTGCACGATCATGATAGCAAGGCATGTTAGAGGATAGTCTATCAGTTATGTTGGCACCAAAGTTGGTACCAAGGACGAGGGATGAACAAAACCATTTTACTGCTTGTTGAAACGAGGCGGACCAATAGGCAAAGTTCTCGTCCATTGATGGTTACCGAAATGTCATCAAAAATAGTAACGGGGTCTTGCTGACAGAGTTGTACAACTAAGGTGTTCACATAAGCAGGGAAGTATCATTGCTTAGATAATTTAGGTTACAAGAAAGGTTAAACAAAACAATGGAAAGGAAAAAAATATGATTATCAGATTAAACAGACCAATGGAAAGGAAACTGTTTTTATACCCGAATATCAAGAGTATATCTTTCCCAAGGAAAAGCCGAGCATGATATGCTTGATAGGACTCCAACCATGTAACTATTTAGACAAAGGGGCAAGGAATTTATGATGCTTACCCATACAATGGTGTTTGGATAGTTGATCAAGAAACATTTAGCATTGCGCTTGCAATGTTCTTGTGGATATTCGGATTACCCCAAACATTTTGAAGAGTTGTTGAATTATAGTGCGGACTTGATTCAGTTATCGGTGTCCTTGGGTGTCTAACAACTTAGAACCCAGGAAAAATTTAAATCGGTGAGAAATAATAATTATTGAAGACTCATAATAAGCAACATTGTTCCATGATATTATCAAGATACCAGAGGGTAATACTCAAAGGTAGACCAGAATAGAGGTTGGATAGGTATTTTGATTTGCAGGAGACAAGTACTTTAACCTGTCCGAGAAATGGGATCAAAGAAGAACAATATGGTCGGAACCACATTTGTAAATGATCAAACCACAGATACAAGATGAACTTATAACAAATGGGTAATTATTTTTACAAGAAGCTTCCATGATAAGATCTGCATCGTGTCCATGGGCATGAGCGCAAAGTTCAAGGTTGACTCCCACTTTTCCAATACACAACTTCTCATTCACTGCTCTCTGTTAAAAATGTTTTAGTTTGAAAGTTTAATCGATGGAATACCAGAAGGATATGATGACCCATGAAGAATTTTGGGTTCCATCAGATAGCGAAGGCATAGACACAACCCGTAGGGACATTACAAATATATACCACACATTTATAGAAGCAATAGATACCGTATCAAAGTAGAATACAAACGACAAGAACTAAATGACACCACTTTGCCGAAGGCATTTGTAACAGGGGAATAACTCATAAGGATTTTGAATATGCGGAACTATCGGATACTAATCCACCAAAGGGTCTAGCAGACCACAAAGGATCTGGTGTGAGTAACGGTACTCAGCCAGAAGAAGAAAGAATGCAAAGGCATCAAATTATTGAATTATCTGAATAATACAAGGCTTAAATACAAAGGAATTATGATTTCCAGATCGGTGTATCAGAACTGGATGCTTTGATCAAAAGAGGGGTAAGTTGAATAGAAGCATATGGACAATCAATCAAAGTTTTATTTGCCGAAAACTAGCTCATGTCCGGAGTGATGTCTAAGCCAAAAGGACAAATTCTAGTTTTGACTGATGATTGCGACCATTCACAAACATATCGAATCAAAGGCTCAAAATGACAATGACAAAGGTACTAATGAATACTGCTAGACATATGGAAAGTAACCATAATGCAAGTAGGTACGTATTTGCAGAGGAATAGTTAGCAAAGGATTACTGGAAGATCAGATAGTATTTCAAAGTATCTTGTGAATCACATGAACAACTAGGACTGAACAAATCCTCGATAAGTGTGAAGAATTATCCGTAGATGTATTCATGCGGAAATGGAGTTGCAAGGTAGTAGGCACAATGGATTCTCGGAATATAGGAAATGCTTCAGGGTATCTTGTAGTAACAATAGTGACGGGAATGAATGTATGAATGGCAAGTGTATGTACTTATCCATAAGGATATAACAATGGTAGGGAATTGCAACAGCGATTGGCACAAGGGTCTCGGGAAACATCGAAGAGTATCTTCCCAATCTTCTGGTGAATCAATCCATCATCTGCAATGAAGGGCTCTCTGGGACGAAGTAGTTTCAAGAACCTAGAGTTAGAGTTAATCTTAACCCGAATATAAGAGAGATCAGGATCCCAGAGTATAGGCGAGGAATAAAAGATCCTAATACCAACCATTTGTGATGTGGGCCCATAAGCAACACAACAATGTTAGTAAAATAGTTTTTCAAAGACTATACTCAACTTTGGCCAAGGAGTTGGAAAGGGACTTCCTATGGGCAGTCGGCACTGATACCAACTTGTGACGCCCTGACTTAATCATGCACTAATCATACACACGAATGTGCACGATCAAGATCAGAGACCCACGGGAAGATATCACAACACAACTGTAGACATAAATTAAAGTCATACAAGCTTTATATTACAAGCCAGGGGCCTCAAGGGCATGAATACATAAGCTCGAATACAAACGAGTTAGCGGAAGCAACCATATCTAAGTACATACGTAAGGTAAAAAAGTGTGCCTTAAGAAGGCTAGCAAAAACAACAACATCGATCGAAAAGGCAAGGCCTCCTGCCTAGGAGGCTCCTAACTACTCCTGATTGTTGGTGGCCTCCACCTAATAGTAGGCACCCTTGGGGTAGTAGTAGTCATCGGTGGTGTCAGCTGGCTCCTGGGATCCATCATCTAATCGCAACAATCGGGTATAGGGGAAAAGATGTAGCAAAGTGCTACTTCTTGAGCTTGCGTTGGTTTTAACCTTGAAGAGGAAAGGGTGATGCAGCAAAGTAGAGATAAGTATTTCCCTCAGTTTGAGAACCAAGGTATCAATCTGTCGGTGTTCTGGAACCAGGGTACCCAGACTTGCCAGCCTGTGGCCCACGGCGTGGCTCCGTCAACGGCCTGGTACGGCTCATCTTCAGCATCGACAAGACAAGACCCTCGCGAGGGGCCAAGCCTCACGAGGTGGACGACGTCAAGACCCCTGGAGGGAGCGGCCTCATCAGGCTGGCTCCCGAGGAGCGGATATTCCTATGCAAGCGCCCATCTCATGAGGTCTGGATGATGCAAGCCGTGACGACAAAGGCCAGGCGGGCGCCAATGGTCGCAGTGCGGCAGGTTTCCTCTTTGGTGCTAAGGAGGCAAGCGTAGGCACGGAGTCCCGAGGAATCACCCAAAGGTTTCCATTTCCGTGCAATAAGACCAAGACCGCCAAGACGACAGGATGGATGTCATCGCCGAGCTCACCACAGTGCCATGACCAGAAGCTTTGCAGGTGAAGGCCACCTTTCATCGGGATAAGATGTACTGCTTGTCTCCCTTCAAACTTGGCCATTGTGGGATCCTTTCCCGCCTTCATTTTGGAGGAAGAGGACCAAGGCCACTATAAGGATAGCTTAGCCACCACCATATGGTGGGATCCGGATCCGATCCAATCAAAACCCTCAATCGCTTACACCAACACAAGAACTGACCTCCTGAGGTTGTTCTTCCTCTATACTAGTTCATCCTCAGCCCTCCGCGAGGCTAATCCACACCAAAGCAGGAGTAGAGTATTACACCGCAAGGTGGCCCGAACCTGGATAAACTGTCTTGTCTCTTTCCTTTCCTGTTCATCAAGCTAGGTTGTGAGAGCAACAAGTTGGTAGGCTAGGGAGATCGAGTTCTTCGCACGCACCCCAGAGTTTGAACCTTTCTTGGGTCTGCGGAGCCCTGAATCTGACATTTGGCACGCCAGGTAGGGGTGTGTCGGAGCCTCTCTCCCACCGGTCGATTCGCCATCGTTCCGCCGTTCTCATGGCCGGCGCTTGTCAAGTTCGTGCTGAACGTCGGGCTGCCCTCGCTGCTCGCGTCGCCCAGACAGCACCTGCGGGCAACGGCACCCCCCGTCGTTCCCCATCGCCTACGGCAAATGCTGCCACCGGCCCCGCAGCCCACGAGCAGCAGGCTTTGCCGCTCCAGCCTTCTGTGCGGCCTGATGGACGCACCGCCACTCCATCACTGACTCCGGCGGCAGCTTCATCTTCCCATGCTCGTCATGGGCCGACGAACGCGCAGGCTGCGCTGCTCATGGTGTGTGAGCTTCTGCACTATCGCCCGACCGATGACCTCTACGACGACTGGCTGGACCGCATCGCCGAACTCGTCAGTGCCGCTGGAGAGGCCCTGCACCATCTCACTCGCTGCCTGCCCCACCGCCTCTCGCGGGCGACATGGCCCACGGCGTGCCTCCTCCACCTCCTAGGCAGGATGCCTCCCTCGAGCCAAGGCATGAGGCCCCTCGACACGACCCGCCGCGTAGGGCGCCAGCGCGCGACGAAGAAAGCTGCCAAGTGGTGAACCGGCCTCAAGGAGAGGCATGTGCACTCCCAGCACCGCCGCATCAAGACCGCGTGCTGCCCGAGGCAGTGGCGCGCGCGCACCAAGACCACGCTCCCCTCTGCGATGGGATCCCGTGAGTGTGGCAGGCTACCGTGCGTTCACCCTGGAACTGCGTCGCGTCGTTTGGCCCGAGAATTTCAAGCTGGACCTGCCTCCATGCTACGACGGCACCCCTAACCCCGCCAAGTTCCTCCAGCTCTATGAGCTGAGCATCGAGGCAGCCAACGGTGATGAGAAGGTCATGGCGAACTGGTTCCCCATGGCCCTCAAGGACGGCGCGCGCTCATGGCTCCTGAACCTCCCCGTGGGATTGATCTCCTCCTGGGACGAAATGCGAGAGCGCTTCATCTCCAATTTTCAGGGCACTTGCGATCGCGCCCCCATTGCGGGTGACCTGCGGCGCATCAAGCAGCAGCCAGGGGAGACCTTGCAAAAATACATCCAGCGCTTCACCAACATTCACCTCAAGATCCCCAAGGTGTCGGATGAGGCCATCATTTTGCTGTTTACTGATGGCGTCTGGGATGTCAAGATGAAGGAAGAGCTCGCCATACACGAGGACATGTGCTCGGCTCTGGAGAGGTTCAAGGTGGCAACCAGATACGCGAGGGCGGAGGAAGGTCGACTCTCCCTCCTTGAGCTCCCAGAGGTCGTTCCTGAGGATAGGAAGGCCAAGGACGTGAAGCGCAAGGGCTCGATGGTGCTTGCGGCCAAACTTGAGATGAAGCGCGGCTGCGACCACCCCGAGTCTTCCAAGGGCAGTTGCCCGTTCTGCGTCTTCTATAATGTACACAGCCACAACACCAATGATTGCAAAGAGCTCAGGGCCATCCCAGACGGGCGTCTTGGCCGCCGCCCCGAGTGCAATGACCGCGGCTAAGGCCATGGAGGAGGCCGAGGTGGGGGACACTAGGACAACCGCAACCCCCACCAGGACTGCGTGATCAGCCTCGTGAGGGCCGCTGGCAGGGTTAGCCTCGTGAGGGCCCCTGGAGGAACCAGCTGTCGATGTCAAAACCGGCGGCTCTCAGGTAGGGGGTCCCGAACTGTGCGTCTAAGGCGGATGGTAACAGGAGGCAGGGAACATGATGTTTTACCCAGGTTCGGGCCCTCTTGATGCAGGTAAAACCCTACGTCCTGCTTGATTAATATTGATGATATGGGTAGTACAAGAGTAGATCTACCACGAGATCAGAGAGGCTAAACCCTAGAAGCTAGCCTATGGTATGATTGTTCTTCGTCCTACGGACTAAAACCTCTTCGGTTTATATAGACACCGGAGAGGGCTAGGGTTACACAGAGTCGGTTACAATGGTAGGAGATCTACATATCCGTATCGCCAAGCTTGCCTTCCACGCCAAGGAAAGTCCCTTCCGGACACGGGACGAAGTCTTCAATCTTGTATCTTCATAGTCCAGGAGTCCGGCCGAAGGTATAGTCCGGCTATCCGGACACCCCCTAATCCAGGACTCCCTCAGTAGCCCCTGAACCAGGCTTCAATGATGACGAGTCCGGTGCGCAGATTGTCTTCGGCATTGCAAGGCGGGTTCCTCCTCCAAGTACTTCATAGAAGATTTTGAACACAAAGGTAGTGCCCGGCTCTGCAAAATAAGTTTCCACATATTGCCATAGAGAGAATAATATTTACACAAATCTAATCTGCTGACGTATTTCGTAGCGTGACATCACACCACGGCCAAGTCTTTATTCGAATCGTTTTACTGTCCCACCTCAGTGCGTTTAGCGAGGCGGTTTCCTTGGCACGTCTTGTCAAAGCAGAGATCGTGTCCCCTTATTCCGGGATTCTCATCAATACGGGCGTGGGTAACCCAACCGCGCTATTGATTACGGCGCTCGGGAGATAAGCGAGTTTTACTAGGCTGGTGGGGACGCATAGTCGCGTCCGCCCATATAAGGGGATAAAGATCCACCTTTTCATCCACGCCTTCTTCCTCCTTTGCCTATCCCTTTCCGCGCACTCGAGCTCCAGCGCCCAAGTCCGCACACCCCACCTCAACCTTCTCCAGCCATGTCCGGAGCGGGAGGCAAGTGGATGGTCTCCTCCGTCATGGAGGGACACATCAAAAAACTGAGGAAGGCCAGATACTTGTCTAACGACATTGCGCACCGGCTTCCCGAAGAGGGGCAGCTCATCCCCACCCCAAGGCCCCATGAGAGGGTGGTGTTCCTCCCCCATTTCCTCCACGGACTGGGCTTCCCTCTCCACCCATTTGTCTGGGGGCTCATGTTCTACTATGGCCTGGATTTCCATGATCTGGCCCCAAACTTTGTCCTCAACATCTCGGCGTTTATCGTCGTGTGCGAGGCTTTCCTCCACATCCTCCCCCATTTCGGCCTATGGCTCAAGACCTTCAATGTCAAGCCGAAGGTGGTGCGCGGCACCCAGGCGGAGTGCGGAGGCGCCATGGTGGGCAAGATGCCCAACGTCCTATGGCTCGAGGGCTCCTTCGTGGAGACCCTAAAGGGGTGGCAATCGGGGTGGTTTTACATCACCGAGCCGCACGACCCTGAATGGGCCGCAGCCCCCGAGTTCCGATCCGGACCCCCTACACGGCTCACCTCCTGGAAAGAGACAGGCCTGTCGTGGGGTAAAAAAGGAGAGCTAACCGGACTCCAAACATGCGTCCAAACCCTCGTGGACAAGAAGCTCAAACTTGTCAATGTAGTCCAGGTTATGCTCATCCGCCGGATCCTCCCGTGTCAACAACGGGCTTTCAACCTGTGGGAGTTCGACCCGGCGCAGCACCGAACTCTGAGCAAGCTCTTCGACACGATGTACGAAGATGCCTGGAAGGTGCTTTTCAAGGGCGCCGAGGCCCCCGCATCCGCCACCGAGGATCGCGGATTCAGCATGCAGTGTCACGCTAGTGCGGTAAGCTGTTTTTACCTTTTACAGGGTATTAGTTTTTCATAGTTTGACTCCATGCGGGATCTAAGCTCCCTTACCTTTGACAGGATTGGCAGGAGACGTCCGGACAGATCAACTGTCTGGCTCCTTTGCCCGAAGGCCCAGTGGACGCTCGCTTGGCGAAGCTGCTAGTTCCGGCACCCTACGTGGTGCCGGAGAAGAAGGCCAAGAAGAAGGCCACTTCCGAGTCCCCGGCGCCCGGAGGTGTCGGATCCATCATCCGACGACTCCAAGACGCACTCCTCCCGTGAAGACGAGGAGGAGGAAGAAGAGACCTCTCCCCCTCCAGCGGGGGAAGGGAAGAAAAGGAAGGCCGCCCCAACTGGGGAGGCCGAAGGGTCCAAGAAGGGGAAGACCCTTCCTCCGAACTATCCCACCAACGCCGACGACGGCGAAGAGGAGTGGCCGCACAGGGCCAAGCCCCTGGCAAGATCGTAAGTATTCGGACACCAGAGCAATTCATAATGTTCCTTTCTTGCACAACTCCTCCTTACGCCGAATGTGACTATGCAGTCCGCCCAAGGCCGGGCTCGACGAGTCATCGAGCGGCTCCCTGGATTCGTCGGATGTGAATTCGCTTCCGACAACTACCTCCCCCCACCCTACGGACGACACCGAGGTGCTGTCCCAACAGGTTCCAAGCCAAGAGGAGGTGGTCCTTGAGGCGCCGCAAGGCGACCTCCCGGACTCCAGGCGCAAAGGAGATAAAACCCCCAAGGGCTCTGAGTCCGGCCTTGAGCCGGACACCGCGCCGGAACCTTCAACGATTCCGGACTCCGGTAGGCAGCCTCCTTCCAAGAGGAGCAAGCCTACCGAGCCGGTGACCTCTGTCCAACCGGAGGCACCAGACAATTTGTTGGAGGTGCTTAACGGCGCCTCCATCGACGAGGAGCACCGCACTATTATGAGTGCGGTGATCCAGAAGGTTCAGTCCGCCAAGAGCGGACTGACTGAAGCCTGTGCCAGCCTTCTAACAGGCTTTGAGGTAAGTAAAGAATATGTAAAAATATTTCCGCATAGACAGTAGCCCCTGATGCTCTGTTCGGTGTTCGGAAAGAAAAGCTGAATAGAGGATCTAATAACATTCGCAGGAGTCTAATATAATCAAGTCAATATGCGTATGCAGGCTTTGCTGCTGGCCTCCGCCGCACTAACTACGGAGGTGGATACGCTGAAGCAAAACCTCGCGCGGTCCCAGAACGAGCTCGGCCATGCCAAGAGGCAACTCGAGGAGAAGGAATGTAATTAACACCTTGCGCAAGTATATGGAGAAGATGTGGTTGCAAAAAATTACAGGATCAACATGCTATTATAGGGGCCACGACCGAGGTGGCAACCCTTAAGAAAGTGCTATCTGAGGCCGAAAACAGAGCGGCCGTGGAGCGCACAGAGAGAGGGAAGCAGGAGGCACGGGTGGAGGAGGTGCAGAAAGAGCTCCAGGCTCTCGTGAAAAAACATGAGAGTTTGGAGCTTAACTCAAAGACGCAAGCATCCGAGCTTGCGGCAGCCCTCGAAAGTGCGAAGTCTGCCAAGGCCGAAGCCCAGAAAGCCCTCCAAGAAATTGAAGCGATGAAGAAGATAGCGGCGGGTAAGGCATTCATTATGCAAAGCAAGCACATGAAAGTGAATTACTTGTTACTTACCCGAGTCCGGAGCTCTCCAGGAGCATTCGCAGATTTTCCCCGCAGTGTGTCTGATGCCGCCGCCTACTACCGAGCCGAGGAGGGGAGCTCGACGGAGAAGGTGTTCTGGTCTCAGTATGCTGAGGCCGGACACCTGGTGCCTTTGAGCGACCAGCTGAAGCAAATGGTCGAGCTCCACAAGGTGGCCGAACAGGCCATAAAGGGCCTCATAGTTCGGCTTTGGCCTAGAGAGGCTCTGCCTGGGAGCTATTTCGGGCTAGTGAGGCGGCTAGTGGATACCTGTCCATGGCTTGAAGTAATCAAGCGCTCCGTCTGCATCGAAGGTGCCCGTAGGGCGCTTGCCCGTGCTAAAGTGCACTGGGGCAAGATGGATGCGGAGAAGCTGGTGAAGGACGGGCCGCCGCCGGGCAAGGAGCATCGCGTCCCGGAAGCGTATTATGAGGGCGTCCTGAAGGGTGCCCGCCTTATAGAGGATGAATGGTCCAAAGATGTAATTTTTGACTAAACTCGCATTTGTGATCTTGTACGCTGAAAACTTGTTCATGTGCGCTAAGCAACGCTTTTGAATTTAAAATATTACCTTCTGTGCGGCCGTTTATCAAATTTGAGAGATGGCGAGTCGTCGGCTTCTGCCCCCATGCCACGACTGCTGGGGTGTTTGGGATCAACATGAGCGCTCTTTTTCCCATTATTGGGTCCTTTGAGGGAGGCGCTCAACACAACGAACAAGGCAATCGGACTATAATGCTTGAACACTCTCACTTAGCCATAGAATTCTATAATTTTAAATTTCGGCGAAGCCCCTAGTGTTCGGAAGACCGAGTTCGGGGCGCTATCCACGCCTAGGTCGGACAAAGCCGACTCCTCGCTCTAAGCGGCATAAGTCTTTAGGGACTCAAAAACCTCTCGAACAGCGACCAGCTCTCGCCTCATCATGACGGTCAGTTTTAGCTTTATCTACTGAGGTGCTTAGCCCAACTCAAATGGGGCACAATCGCAGTAGTTCTCCTAGTGCTACCTTAGACGATATAACGGAACGTAAGGTACCAAAACATAGGAGCCGGGCAAACCCAACTATTGACCCAAGACATGATTCGGAGCCGATGCATATAATGCTATAAGTTCGGGGTGCCGCACTTGTGAAAGTGTTCGGACTTCTCACACCGTATTGTGGGGTACTTAAGCCCCTGGCGTATTGGCCGTACCAAAGTGTACGGGTGCAACATGTCATTAATGAACATATATTCGTAAAAAAGAGTAATGCAATAATAGACGGAAGCTATGCATTGTTTATTTAAAAAAGCTGCAATCAAAGCAGAACGATACAAATAGTGCAATAAGCAAAAGATGGGACTACTTAACATGTCTTTTCCAGGGGCGAGCTGCGGAATGGTATGTGAAACAGGTATACTGCTCGTTATAGAGACCACCTTAGAGTTCCATAGTGCGGCGTAGCTTTCTTCTTCCCTGGTTGTATCGTTCGTGCGGCAATTGTACTGCCAGACAAGCCTTCCGAAGAATGGAGTCCTGAAAATAAGAGAAAATTAAGAAATCGGCAGCCCCTAGTGCGGTTTAAGCCGCGTTTCGGGCGTGCCGTGACGGTGCCCCTCCCCCTGTGCCCATGGTATTTCCAGAGCGTAGTTATGTACGCACAACACTGGTTTCGCAAGTTCGCGAGGGCTGGGGTTGGGGCCGCATTGCTACGCTTGCTCGAAACGTGCTAGGCAGTCTTGTTGTAGGTTACTCTGGGTGCGCTTGACGGTGTCCAGACGTTTAATGGCCAGACTGGAGAATTGCCTTGAGAGGCTGCTTTGTACTTCTGCTGTGATAGCCGCCGTATGCTCCTCCGTTCGAAGAGAGCGTTCGGTGTTTCCATTGACCGTGATGACTCCTCGAGGGCCTGGCATCTTAAGCTTGAGGTATGCGTAGTGCGGCACCGCATTGAACTTGGCAAATGCGGTTCGCCCGAGCAGTGCGTGATAGCCACTGCGGAACGGGACTATGTCGAAGATTAACTCCTCGCTTCAGAACTTATCCGGAGATCCGAAGACCACTTCAAGTGTGACTGAGCCTGTACAGTTGGCCTCTACACCTAGTATGACGCCTTTAAAGGTCGTTTTAGTGGGTTTAATCCTCAAGGGATCGTTGCCCATTTTCCACATTGTATCCTGGTAAAGCAGGTTCAGGCTGCTGCCGCTGTCCATAAGGACTCTGGTGAGGAGAAATCCGTCAATAATTGGGTCTAGAACCAATGCGGCGAATCCGCCATGACGGATGCTAGTGGGGTGGTCCCTTCGATCGAAAGTGATCGGGCAGGAAGACCATGGGTTGAACTTTGGGGCGACTGGCTCCATCGCGTATACGTCCCTTAGCGCACGCTTCCGCTCCCTCTTGGGGACGTGGATTGCGTATATCATGTTCACCGTCCGCACTCGTGGGGGAAAACCTTTCTGTCCACTGTTGTTCGGCGGCCGGGGCTCCTCCTCGTCATCGCTATGCAGCCCCTTGTCTCTGCTTTCGGCATTTAACTTGCCTGCCTGCTTGAACACCCAACAATCCCTATTGGTGTGATTGGCTGGTTTTTCGGGGGTGCCATGTATCTGGCATGAGCGGTCGAGTATTCGGTCCAAACTAGACGGGCCCGGAGTATTTCTTTTGAATGGCTTTTTCCGCTGCCCGGGTTTAGAGCCTCTGAATCCAGCATTAACTGCCGTATCCTAAGCATTGTCGCCGTTAATGCGGCGCTTTTGCTTGTTGCGACGCGACCTGCCACTGTTGTCCTTGGTATCTGAATTACCAGGGCTCTTGGTCGTGTTATTGCTGCGAGCTAGCCAGTTGTCTTCTCCCGCACAAAAGCGGGTCATAAGTGTCGTGAGGGCTGCCATAGATTTCGGCTTTTCCTGTCCTAGGTGCCGTGCAAGCCACTCGTCGCGGATGTTATGCTTGAAAGCTGCTAGGTCCTCTGCGTCCGGACAATCGACGATTTGATTTTTCTTGGTTAGGAACCGTGTCCAGAATTGTCTGGCCGATTCCTCTGGCTGCTGAATTATGTGGCTTAGGTCATCGGCGTCTGGTGGTCGCACATAAGTGCCCTGGAAATTGTCGAGGAATGCGGCTTCCAAGTCCTCCCAACAACCAATTGATTCTACTGGCAAGCTGTTAACCAATGCCGAGCTGGTCCTTTAAGCTTGAGTGGGAGGTATTTGATGGCGTGTAGGTCATCACCGCAGGCCATGTGGATATGAAGGAGATAGTCCTCGATCCATACCGCAGGATCTGTTGTGCCATCGTATGATTCGATGTTCATGGGTTTGAAACCCTCGGGGATTTCATGATCCATTACTTCATCTGTGAAGCATAGTGGGTGTGCGGCGCCTCTGTATTGGGCTATATCACGACGCAGCTCAAAGGAGCTTTGTCTACTGTGTTCGGCCCGGCCGGATTTACTGTATCCGGAGTGACAATTACCGTCTCGTGCCGTGGGGCGACCACGCGATCCGTAGATCGATCTTATTTGCCTTGCCTTGTCCTCCAATATATCTCGCAGGTCTGGCGCATTTTCCCGTGCCTTGGTATTTTTTGAGCGGCGCCGGGGTGCGGCTTGAGTGGAGGGCCGAGAGGCCTCTCTGTCGCAGCCACGGGGTGGCCGGTCGGCCGCATCATGCGCTGGTGATGTAGGTTCAAGTGCTTCCTCCTCTAATCGGGGTAGCAACCTACGCTTTGGGTAGCTCTTGGAGGGGCGTTCGAGTTCATACTCTTCGGCCGCAAGGACTTCAGTCCATCTGTCGGCTAGCAAATCTTGATCAGCTCTAAGCTGTTGTTGTTTTTTCTTGAGGCTGCTCGCCGTGGCGTTTGAAACGCTCTTGTTCGACGGGATCCTCCGGCGCGATAAATTCGTCGTCATCGAGGCTTGCCTCGTCTTCGGAGGGAGGCATATAATTATCGTCCTTGACCTCTCTGTCTGCCGCTCTCTCATGAGGGTTGGTTTCTCCATCCTCCTGTGCTGAATCTTGCTGGAGGTGGTTGTCTTCGGCACTGTCTGGGGTGTTATTATCTCTCGTGCCGGAATCACCGTTTTTGCTTTGGCGGGATTTAGAGCGGCACCGCTGACACCGGCGCTTAGGCTGCTTCTTGGAGGGGTCATCCTCCGTTGTTCCATCGCCATTGCCTTCTTTTGGGGTGTCCACCATGTATATATCATACGACAAGGTGGCTTTCCAGTGCCCTATAGGCGTTGGTTCTAGATCGTCTCCTGCATCGGCGTCCATACCGTCGATGTCTTCGGAGTCGAAGTCGAGCATGTCGGTTAAATCATCGACAGTGGCTACGAAGTGGGTGGTGGGTGGGCTTTGAATTTCTTCATCATCCACATCCCAACCTTGCTAGCCATAGTCCGACCAGGGCTCTCCTGATAAAGAGAGAGGCTTTAGTGAATTCAGAATATCGCCGAAGGGCGAGTGCTGAAAGATGTCTGCGGCGGTGAACTCCATGATCGGCGCCCAATCGGGTTCGATCGGTAGGGGCGCGGAGGGCTTCGAGTCTGGAGAGGAGTCTGGCTCCTTGGAGTCACGGGCTTCGTAGAGAATAGGGCTGGTGTTCGGCTCGATCGCCGTAGAGATTGCAGCCACCAAGGCGGTGTCCAACCACCCATCCTCGATTGGCGCAGTTGGCTCTGAATTAAGGGTCGGAGCTGATGCGGGTGCGGCCTCCAGGGCACTGTTCGGCAGCAGAGCTAGATCATGCCCATCGTGACAGTGCGGCACGCTCGGCTGTCGCTCGAATCCGTCGAAGATCAAGTCTCCACGGATGTCGGTCGTGTAGTTCAAACTTCCAAATCTGACCTGATGGCCAAGGGCGTAGCTTTCGATCTGCTCCAGATGACCAAGAGAATTGGCCCGCAGTGCAAAGCCGCCGAATACGAAGATCTGTCCGGGGAGAAAGGTCTCACCCTGGATCGCATCGCTGTTGATGATCGGAGAAGCCATCGGGCCTGAAAGTGACGACACAGAGGAACTCTCAATGAAAGCACCAATGTCGGTGTCAAAACTGGCGGATCTCGGGTAGGGGGTCCCGAACTGTGCGTCTAAGGCGGATGGTAACAAGAGGCAGGGAACACGATGTTTTACCCAGGTTCGGGCCCTCTTGATGGAGGTAAAACCCTATGTCCTGCTTGATTAATATTGATGATATGGGTAGTACAAGAGTAGATCTACCACGAGAAGCTAGCCTATGGTATGATTGTTCTTCGTCCTACGGACTAAAACCTCTCCGGTTTATATAGACACTGGAGAGGGCTAGGGTTACACAGAGTCGGTTATAATGGTAGGAGATCTACATATCCGTATCGCCAAGCTTGCCTTCCACACCAAGGAAATTCCCTTTCGGACACGGGACAAAGTCTTCAATCTTGTATATTCATAGTCCAGGAGTCCGGCCGAAGGTATAGTCCGGCTATCCGGACACCCACTAATCCAGGACTCCCTCACCAGCCTTGTGAGGACCATCCTCAGGGCAACGCTGGCCTTCCTCCATTGCCGCCGCCAAGGAGGAATGACGACCACCACCAAGATTATGGGGCTGGGGGGCTTCCAAGAGCCTCATGCCATGGCTTGAATCCTAGGTGGCGCTCAGGCCCCCGCCTTCCAAAGCATCTTCAAGCAATTCGCTCGCGAGGTGAACGCGTCCCCCCCCAAGCTCGAGGCATCGCGTCCGCTCAGATGGTCCAACTGCGCCATCACCTTCGACTCTACTGACCAGCTCAAGTGTGCGGCCACTACCGGCGTGAAGGAAATATGCCCTAGAGGCAATAATAAAGTTGTTATTTATATTTCCTTATATCATGATAACTGTTTATTATTCATGCTAGAATTGTATTAACCGGAAACTTAGTACATGTGTGAATACATAGACAAACAGAGTGTCACTAGTTTGCCTCTACTTGACTAGCTCATTGAATCAATGATGGTTATGTTTCCTAACCATAGACATGAGTTGTCATTTGATTAATGGGATCACATGATTAGAGAATGATGTGATTGACTTGACCCATCCGTTAGCTTAGCATGATGATTGTTTAGTTTGTTGCTATTGCTTTCTCCATGACTTATACATGTTCCTATGACTATGAGATTATGCAACTCCCGAGTACCGGAGGAACACTTTGTGTGCTACCAAATGTCACAATGTAACTGGGTGATTATAAAGGTGCTCTACAGGTGTCTCCGATGGTGCTTGTTGAGTTGGCATAGGTCGAGATTAGGATTTGTCACTCCGATTGTCGAAGAGGTATCTCTAGGCCCTCTCAGTAATGCACATCACTATAAGCCTTGCAAGCAATGTAACTAATGAGTTAGTCACGAGATGATTCATTATGGAACGAGTAAAGAGACTTGCTGGTAACGATATTGAACTACGTACTGAGATACCGACGATCGAATCTCGGGCAAGTAACATACCGATGACAAAGGGAACAACGGATGTTGTTATGCAGTTTGACCGATAAAGATCTTCGTAGAATATGTAGGAGCCAATATGAGCATCCAGGTTCCGCTATTGGTTATTGACCGGAGACGAGTCTCGGTCAGGTCTACATAGTTCTTGAACCCGTAGGGTCCGCACGCTTAACGTTCGGTGACGATCGATATTACGAGTTTATGTGTTTTGATGTACCAAAGGTACTTCGGAGTCACGGATATGATCACGGACATGACGAGGAGTCTCAAAATGGTCAAGACATAAAGATCGCTATATTTGATGAGTAGGGTTCCGGGCAAGTTCGGACAAATAACGAAGTACTGGGTGGTTACCGGAAACCCCCGGGGAGTGTAGTGGGCCTATTGGGCCTTAGTGGAGAAGAGGAGGGGCGGCCAGGGCAGGCCGCACGCCGCCTCTCCCTCTAGTTCGAATTGGACAAGGAGGGGGCGGCGCCCCCCCTTTCCTTCCCCTCTCTCCTCCTTCCCTCTCTCCTACTCCTACTCTTGGAAGGGTTGGAGTCCTACTCCCGGTGGGAGTAGGACTCCCCATGGGGCGCGCCCAGGAGGGCCGGCCTCTCCCCCTCCTCCACTCCTTTATATACGGGGGAGGGGGGCTCCCCATAGACACACAA
Organism: Triticum urartu; assembly: GCF_056163025.1. Taxonomy (NCBI): domain Eukaryota; kingdom Viridiplantae; phylum Streptophyta; class Magnoliopsida; order Poales; family Poaceae; genus Triticum; species Triticum urartu. Next base: position 481,498,032 of record NC_141875.1, read on the forward strand.
GTTGATCATTGATCTTTTACCCGTGTGCGGTGCCCCCCTCCACCATAATCCACCTCGGTCATATCGTAGTGGTGCTTAGGTGAAGCCATGCGTCGGTAGCTTCATCGACACCATCAACACGCCGTCGTGCTGACGGAACTCTCCCTTGAAGCTCTACTGGATCATGAGTTCGTGGGACGTCACCGAGCTGAACGTGTGCAGATCGCAGAGGTGTCGTACGTTCGGTACTAGGATCGGTCGATCGTGAAGACGTACGACTACATCAACCGCGTTCTCATAACGCTTCCGCTTTCGGTCTACAAGGGTATGTGGACGACACTCTCCCCTCTCGTTGCTATGCATCACCATGATCTTGCGTGCGCGTAGGAATTTTTTTGAAATTACTACGTTCCCCAACAGTGGTATCCAAGCCAGGTTTATGCGTGAGTACAACACAAAGGAGTTGTGGGCGTGGGTATATACATATTGCTTGCCGTCACTAGTTGATTCTTGATTCAGCGGCATTGTTGGATGAAGCGGTCCAGACCGACATTACGCGTACGCTTACGCGAGACTGGTTCTACCGACGTGCTTCGCACACAGGTGGCTAGTGGGTGTCTGTTTCTCCAGCTTTAGTTGAATCGGATTCAATGAGCAGGGTTCTTTCTGAAGATCAAAAAGCAATCACTATACCACATTGTGGTTTTTGATGCATAGGTAAGAACGGTTCTTGCTCAGCCCATGGAAGCCACGTAAAACTTGCAACAACAAAGTAGGGGACGTCTAACTTGTTTTTGCAGGGCATGTTGTGATGTGATATGGTTAAGACATGATGCTAAATTTGATTGTATGAGATGATCATGTTTTGTAACACAGTTATCGGCAACTGGCAGGAGCCATATGGTTGTCGCTTCATTGTACGAAATGCAATTGCCATGTAATTGCTTTACTTTATCACTAAGCGGTAGCGATAGTCGTGGAGGCAATAGTTGGCATGACGACAACGATGCTTCGATGGAGATCAAGGAGTCAAGCCGGTGACGATGGTGATCATGACGGTGCTTTGGAGATGGAGATCAAAGGCACAAGATGATGATGGCCATATCATATCACTTATATTGATTGCATGTGATGTTTATCTTTTATGCATCTTATTTTGCTTAGATCGACGATAGCATTATAAGATGATCTCTCACTGAATTCAAGGTATAAGTGTTCTCCCTAAGTATGCACCATTGTGAAAGTTCGTCGTGCCGAGACACCACGTGATGATCGGGTGTGATGAGCTCTACGTTCACATACAACGGGTGCAAGCAGTTTTGCACACGCAGAATACTCAGGTTAAACTTGACGAGCCTAGCATATGCAGATATGGCCTCGGAACACTGAGACCGAAAGGTCGAGCATGAATCATATAGTAGATATGATCAACATAGTGATGTTCACCATTGAAAACTACTCCATCTCACGTGATGAACAGACATGGTTTAGTTGATGTGGATCACGTGATCACTTAGATGATTAGAGGGATGTCTATCTAAGTGGGACTTCTTAAGTAATTTGATTAATTGAACTTTAATTTATCATGGACTTAGTACCTGATAGTATTTTGCATGTCTATGTTGTTGTAGATAGATGGCCCGTACTGTTGTTCCATTGAATATTAATGCATTCCTAGAGAAAGCTAAGTTGAAAGATGATGGTAGCAACTACATGGACTGGGTCCGGAACTTGAGGATTATCCTCATTGCTGCATAGAAGAATTACGTCCTGGAAGCACCGCTAGGTGCCAAACCCGCTGCAGGAGCAACACCAGATGTTATGAACGTCTGGCAGAGCAAAGCTGATGACTACTCGATAGTTCAGTGTGCCATGCTTTACGGCTTAGAACCAGGATTTCAACAACGTTTTGAACGTCATGGAGCATATGAGATGTTCCAGGAGTTGAAGTTAATATTTCCATCAAATGCCTGGATTGAGAGATATGAAGTCTCCAATAAGTTCTACAGCTGCAAGATGGAGGAGAATAGTTCTATTAGTGAACATATACTCAGAATGTCTGGGTACCACAACCACTTGACTCAACTAGGAGTTAATCTTCCTGATGATAGTGTCATTGACAGAGTTCTTCAATCACTGCCACCAAGCTACAAGAGCTTTGTGATGAACTATAATATGCAAGGGATGGATAAGACGATTCCCGAGCTCTTCGGAATGTTAAAGGCAGCGGAGGTAGAAATCAAGAAGGAGCATCAAGTGTTGATGGTCAAAAAGACCACCAGTTTCAAGAAAAAGGGTAAAGGGACGAATGGGAACTTCAAGAAGAACAACAAGCCAGTTGCTGCTCAAGTGAAGAAACCCAAGTCTAGACCTAAGCCTGAGACTGAGTGCTTCTACTTCAAAGGGACTGGTCACTGGAAGCGGAACTGCACCAAGTACTTGGCAGATAAGAAGGATGGCAAGGTGAACAAAGGTATATGTGATATACATGTTATTGATGTGTACCTTACTAATACTCGCAGTAGCACCTGGGTATTTGATACTGGTTCTGTTGCTAATATCTGCAACTCGAAACAGGGGCTACAGATTAAGCGAAGATTGGCTAAGGACGAGGTGACGATGCGCGTGGGAAATGGTTCCAAAGTCAATGTGATCGCCATCGGCACGATACCTCTACATCTACCTTTAGGATTAGTATTAGACCTAAATAATTGTTATTTGGTGCTAGTGTTGAGCATGAACATTATATCTGAATCTTGTTTGATGCGAGACGGTTATTCATTTAAATCTAAGAATAATGGTTGTTCTATTTATATGAGTAATATCTTTTATGGTCATGCACCCTTGAAGAGTGGTCTATTCTTGATGAATCTCGATAGTAGTGATACACATATTCATAATATTGAAGCCAAAAGATGCAGAGTTGATAATGATAGTGCAACTTATTTGTGGCACTGCCGTTTAGGTCATATTGGTGTAAAGTGCATGAAGAAACTCCATTCTGATGGACTTTTGGAATCACTTGGTACTTGCGAACCATGCCTCATGGGCAAGATGACTAAAACGCCGTTCTCCGGAACAATGGAGCAAGCAAGAGATTTATTGGAAATCATACATACTGATTTATGTGGTCCAATGAATATAGAGGCTCGCGGTGGGTATCGTTATTTTCTCACCTTCATAGATGATTTGAGCAGATATGGGTATATCTACTTGATGAAACATAAGTCTGAAACATTTGAAAAGTTTAAAGAATTTCAGAGTGGAGTGGAAAATCATCGTAACAAGAAAATGAAGTTTCTGTGATCTGATCGTGGAGGAGAATATTTGAGTTACGAGTTTGGTCTTCATTTGAAACAATGCAGAATAGTTTCGCAACTCACGCCACCCGGAACACCACAGCGTAATGGTGTGTCCGAATGTCGTAATCGTACTTTACTAAATATGGTGTGATCTATGATGTCCCTTACTGATTTACCACTATCGTTTTGGGGTTATGCTTTAGAGACGGCTGCATTCACGTTAAATAGGGCACCATCTAAATCCACTAAGACGACGCCTTATGAAATGTGGTTTGGCAAGAAACCAAAGTTGTCGTTCCTTAAAGTTTGGGGCTGCGATGCTTATGTGAAAAAGCATCAACCTGCTAAGCTCGAACCCATATCGGAGAATTGTGTCTTCATAGGATACCCAAAGGAGACTATTGGGTACACCTTCTATCATAGATCCGAAGGCAAGACATTCGTTTCTAAGAATGGATCCTTTCTAGAGAAGGAGTTTCTCTCGAAATAAGTGAGTGGGAGGAAAGTAGAACTTGATGAGGTAACTGTACCTGCTCCCTTATTGGAAAGTAGTTCATCACATAAATTTGTTCCTGTGACTCCTACACCAATTAGTGAGGAAGCTAATGATGAAGATCATGTAACTTCAGATCAAGTTACTACTGAACCTCGTAAGTCAACCAGAGTAAGATATGCACCAGAGTGGTACGGTAATCCTGTTCTAGAAGTCATGTTACTTGACCATGACGAACCTACGAACTATGAGGAAGCGATGATGAGCCCAGATTCCGCAAAATGGCTTGAGGCCATGAAATCTGAGATGGGATCCATGTATGAGAACAAAGTGTGGACTTTGGTTGACTTGCCCGATGATCGGAAAGCCGTTGAGAATAAGTGGATCTTCAAGAAGAAGACTGACGCTGACAGTAATGTTACTGTCTACAAAGCTCAACTTGTTGCGAAAGGTTTTCGACAAGTTCAAGGAGTGACTATGATGAGACCTTCTCACCCGCAGCGATGCTTAAGTCCGTCTGAATCATGTTAGCAATTGCCGCATTTTTATGATTATGAAATTTGGTGTAAAGACTGGATTCCTAAATGGATTTCTAGAAGAAGAGTAGTATATGATGCAACCTGAAGGTTTTATCGATCCAAAGGGTGCTAACAAAGTGTGCAAGCTCCAGCGATCCATCTATGGACTGGTGCAAGCATCTCGGTGTTGGAATAAACATTTTGATAGTTTGATCAAAGCATATAGTTTTATACAGACTTTTGGAGAAGCCTGTATTTACAAGAAAGTGAGTGGGAGCTCTGTAGCATTTCTAATATTATATGTGGATGACATATTGTTGATTGGAAATGATATAGAATTTCTGGATAGCATAAAAGGATACTTGAATAAGAGTTTTTCAATGAAATACCTCGGTGAAGCTGCTTATATATTGGGCATCAAGATCTATAGTTATAGATCAAGACGCTTAATTGGACTTTCACAAAGCACATACCTTGATAATTTTTTGAAAAAGTTCAAAATGGATCAAGCAAAGAAAGGGTTCTTGCTGTGTTACAAGGTGTGAAGTTGAGTCAGACTCAATGCCTGACCACTGCAGAAGATAGAGAGAAAATGAAAAGTGTTCCCTATGCTTCAGCCATAGGCTCTATCATGTATGCGATGCTGTGTACCAGACCTGATGTGTGCCTTGCTATTAGTCTATCAGGGAGGTACCAAAGTAATCCAGGAGTGGATCACTGGACATCGGTCAAGAACATCCTAAAATAACTGAAAAGGACTAAGAATATGTTTCTCCTTTATGGAGGTGACAAAGAGCTCGTCATAAATTGTTACGTCGATGCAAGCTTTGACACTGACCCGGATGACTCTAAGTCACAAACCGGATACGTGTTTTTATTGAACGGTGGAGCTGTCAGTTGATGTAGTTCTAAGCAAAGCGCCGTAGCGGGATCTATGTGTAAAGCGGAGTACATAGCTGCTTTGGAAGCAGCAAATGAAGGAGTCTGGATGGAAGGAGTTCATATCCGATCTAGGTGTCATACCTAGTGCATCGGGTCCAATGAAAATCTTTTGTGACAATACTGGTGCAATTGCCTTGGCAAAGGAATCCAGATTCCCCCAAAGAGCCAAGCACATCAAGAGACGCTTCAATTCCATCCACGATCAAGTCAAGGAGGGAGACATAGATATTTGCAAGATACATATAGATCTGAATGTTGCAGACCCGTTGACTAAGCCTCTCTCATGAGCAAAACATGATCAGCACCAAGACTCCATGGGTGTTAGAATCATTACTATGTAATCTAGATTATTGACTCTAGTGCAAGTGGGAGACTGAAGGAAATATCCCCTAGAGGCAATAATAAAGTTGTTATTTATGTTTCCTTATATCATGATAAATGTTTATTATTCATGCTAGAATTGTATTAATCGGAAACTTAGTACATGTGTGAATACATAGACAAACAGAGTGTCACTAGTTTTCCTCTACTTGACTAGCTCGTTGAATCAATGAAGGTTATGTTTCCTAACCATAGACATGAGTTGTCATTTGATTAACGGGATCACATCATTAGAGAATCATGTGATTGACTTGACCCATCCATTAGCTTAGCACGATGACCGTTTAGTTTGTTGCTATTACTTTCTTCATGACTTATACACGTTCCTATGACTATGAGATTATGCAACTCCCGAGTACCAGAGGAACACATTGTCTGCTACCAACCGTCACAACGTAACTGGGTGATTATAAAGGTGCTCTATAAGTGTCTCCGATGGTGCTTGTTGAGTTGGCATAGATTGAGATTAGGATTTGTCACTCCGATTGTCGGAGAGGTATCTCTGGGCCCTCTCAGTAATGCACATCACTATAAGCCTTGCAAGTAATGTAACTAATGAGTTAGTCATGACATGATGCATTATGGAACGAGTAAAGAGACTTGTCGGTAACAAGATTGAACTAGGTATTGAGATACCGACGATCGAATCTCAGGCACGTAACATACCGATGACAAAGGGAACAACGTATGTTGTTATGCGGTTTGACCGATAAAGATCTTCGTAGAATATTAGGAGCCAATATGGGCATCTAGGTTCCGCTATTGGTTATTCACCGGAGATGAGTCTCGGTCATGTCTACATAGTTCTCGAACCCGTAGGGTCCGCACGCTTAACGTTCGGTGACGATCGGTATTACGAGTTTATGTGTTTTGATGTACCAAAGGTACTTCGGAGTCACGGATATGATCACGGAAATGACGAGGAGTCTCGAAATGGTCAAGACATAAAGATCAATATATTGGATGACTATGTTTGGACTTCGGAAGGGTTCCGGGCAAGTTCGGACATATACTGGAGTACCGGGGGGTTACCGGAACCCCCCAGGGAGTGTAATGGGCCTATTGGGCCTTAGTGTAGAAGAGGAGGGGCGGCCAGGGCAGGCCGCGCGCCCCCTCTCCCTCTAGTCTGAATTGGACAAGGAGGGGGCGGCGCCCCCCTTTCCTTCCCCTCTCTCCTCCTTCCCTCTCTCCTACTCCTATTCTTGGAAGGGTTGGAGTCCTACTCCCTGTGGGAGTAGGACTCCCCTTGGGGCCCGCCTAGGAGGGCTGGCCTCTCCCCCTCCTCCACTCCTTTATGTACGGGGGAGGGGCACCCCACAGATACACAAGTTGATGATTGATCTTTTATCCGTGTGTGGTGCCCCCTCCACCATAATCCACCTCGGTCATAGCGTAGCGGTGCTTAGGCGAAGCCCTGCGTCGGTAGCTTCATCAACAGCGTCATCACGCCGTCGTGCTGACGGAACTCTCCCTTGAAGCTCTACTGGATCGTGAGATCGTGGGACATCACCGAGTTGAACGTGTGCAAATTGCGGAGGTGTCGCACGTTCGGTACTAGGATCGGTCGATCGTGAAGACGTACGACTACATCAACCGCGTTGTCATAATGCTTCCGCTTTCGGTCTACAAGGGTACGTGGACGACACTCTCCCCTCTCGTTGCTATGCATCACCATGATCTTGCGTGTGCGTAGGAATTTTTTTGAAATTACTACATTCCCCAACATGCCGCGCTCCTGATGCTTTGCTCGCCCACCATCAACAATGTCCTCGTCACCAAGACACTCATAGATGGTGGCGCGGGGCTCAACGTCTTCTCCATCATGATGTTCGACACGCTCCAGGTGTCGTACGACTAGCTTCAGCCTACTAGGCCCTTCTCGGAGGTGACCGACGGCTCCACCATCCCCATATGGCAGATCTGCCTCCCTGTCACCTTCGGCAAGCGCGACAACTATCACACTGAGCTCATCGACTTCAACGTCGCCCACATTCACCTCTTGTACAATCCCATCCTTGGGTATCCAGCCCTGGCCAAGTTCATGGATGCGACTTACCATGGCTACAACGTCCTCAAGATGCCAGGGAGCGGCGACATCATCACGGTTTCCTGTGACGAAAAGGATGCAGTGTGCTCCCTCGAGCACGCTTACCAGGCTGCGGCGATCGAGAACCCGGATGATGAAGGCGCCGTCTACCCCGAGGTCATCCCCAAGAAGAAGAAGCTGCTGCACCGAGGATCTCACAAGGATGGGGCGTCCGACGACCGTGCCTCAGGCCCCGCGCCCACTTATGGGGCGCCATCCCCTCTCGCATAGGAAGGTGTGCCTGGCTCCCCTCTCAGGTTGGGCTCGGGGGCGCTCCTCTAGAGGGCCTCTGACCTGGCCGAGGGAGGCCTTTCGGCACCATGTGGAGGCATGCTTCAATGCGTGCTTCCGCTAGAGGAGCATAGGGCACGAGGCGCCGGGTGCTCAGGAGTTCATCACCAAGACAATCGAGGAGCTTCTGGAAGTGAGAGCCATGCGGGGCGAGTGTCGCCTCGCTCCACCCAGCGCAACTCCCTCCCCTTGCAAGGGCAGCGAGCTACGCGCCTGCGTCAACATCCCAGGGCTCAATAGAGCCGCGTCTTAGGATCTCTTCTGGCCATCCCACATTGGCCGGTGCGAGGGCCTGATGTCTACTACGCAACTTTATTCTTCTAGACACGTGTTGGCCCTCCAAGTGCAGAGTTTTGTAGGACAGTAGCAATTTTCCCTCAAGTGGATGACCTAAGGTTTATCAATCCGTGGGAGCCGTAGGATGAAGATGGTCCCTCTCAAACAACCCTGCAACCAAATAATAAAAAGTCTCTTGTGTCCCCAACACACCAAATACAAGGGTAATTTGTATAGGTGCACTAGTTCGGCGAAGAGATGGTAATAAGAGCATAGTACTGATAGTAGATATTTACTTTTCTAATAGGAACAATAAAAAACAACAAGGTAGCAATTGATAAAACAGAGCACAAACGATATTGCAATGCTTAAAAATGAGGCCTAGGGTCCGTACTTTTGCTAGTGCAATCTCTCAACAATGCTAATATAATTGGATCATATAACCATCCCACAAAGTGCGATGAAGAATCACTCCAAAGTTCCTACCTAGCGGAGAACATTAGAAGAAATTGTTTGTAGCTATTCTTTCCGATCGATCTATCCAAGAGTTCGTACTAAAATAACACCAATTTATTCTTTCTGATTGATCTATCAAGAGTACGTACAAAAATAACGCTAAGTTATTATTTCCGATCGATCTATCAAGAGTTCATACTAAAATAACACCAAAGCAAATTCAAATTCATAATACTCGATCCAACACAAAGAACCTCAGAGAGTGCCCCAAGATTTCTACCGGAGAAAAAAAAAGACGAGAACGTGCATCAACCCCTATGCATATATTACCCCAATGTCACCTCGGGAATCTGCGAGTTGAGTGCCAAAACACATATCAAGTAAATCAATATGATACCCCATTGTCACCACGAGTATTCATATGCAAGACATATATCAAGTGCTCTCAAATCCATAAAAGTATTAAATCTGATAAGAACGAAATCTCAAACTCAATTCATCACAACAAGATAGACACTACAAGGAAACCCCCTATAAAGCAACACATATTCTACAACGTTTTGACTGTATGTTGCAAAATTCATAATAGATACGGATAATAAGCATTGTAGCATATGCGTTGTAGATGTGTGCTCCATAACTCCAAGTAAAGAGCCCAACGTACTAACCCAGCCTCTTGCCTAGCCCGGCCCAAGTTGGTTTTCACGATTAATCTAGGTCATTACCTTTCCCAGCCTCCCTATTCCTCCTCTCGATCCTATAGGCTCCCACGCCGGCCGCCGCCCCTCGACCTACCTCCATCCTAGAGCGCCGCCCCTCACCACTCACCTGCGATCCTCCGCCGAGGAAGGCCGCCCCTCACCACTCCTCCTGCGATAATCCATCCGGGTGCGCCGTCCCTAGTCAACGCTCCCCTGCAACCCTGCTTCCCGGCGCGCCGCCCCTCGTCACCGCTTCCCTACAACCAACTACGTCTACTACCTTCGCACGAGGGCCTGCAACTATGGGTAGAGTTACTGCTGCAACCACCCTCGCGATCGCGCTGCCATGGTGAGCCGGACCGCTTCTCTTCTCCCAATTTTATTCTCCCCATCTTGCTCTGTTTGGCTTCAGTATTGTTGGGGATTGCTAGTTACGACTTGCCAGTCCCTAATAATGACGGACAAGTTGAATTATAGATGGTTTGTGCGGAGGGGAGCTTCTAGCTAGAGCCTCTTGTTGTGATTCAATTGATTTCAGTTATGGCTTATAGGACCCTGTCACGAGCCCATGGAAGTAAAATTTGATTGTGCAATCGTTGGTTGCTTGATTATGTGGTTGACTGATTGTATAATAAGGCTGCTTGTGTTAGTCCCGTGGTTGATGATGACAATTCAAAGTTCCACTTTTTGCTTATGGTGCCACTTGCTTATGTTGTAGGCCTGATCAGTCACTCCGTCATATGGTCATATTTCTTTTCGAGACTTCAGAGCAAGTTACAAATCAAATTTCTCTACTAAGTAATAATTATCTCCACTCGGTGCAGAGAAAGGCAATCGCACTCAAGCACTGAATATGTTGCAATGGACATGACCTCAAAACTTTCCCCCTCTTTTATTTGAGGCACATTTCAGTAACTTTTTTATATATTTCATTCGCTTAAAAGACCATTTAGATCTCTATGCTCTCTGCTACTACAAACTGAGGAGCAGGTTGACAGCTTTACGCAGCTTGGTCGACTAGGCTGCCGCGACGCTGTGGGAGAAGGATATCGGTGTAGAGCATGGCAAAGCTGAGTACTTGTTGGATCTGAGGGCTTCTGATCCACAATTCTCCGCATTATCATCCATCAACATCTGGTGAAATTAGCACTCAGCTGCATAAGGCTTTCTCCCCACTACAGTTAGAGTTCAAGATCGAAAGGAAGGTAATATGGTGATCAATCACTGTTGCTTGTCACAAAACTCTGAAAAATATTATTGAGTACATCTACCATGAGCTATGCTTGCCATTTAAAAAGATGTTTATGTGAGCTGAATGTCATATCAATTTTTTTATGCAAGCGGATCTTGCGATTTACTTATGATTTATGAACAGAAATTTGTTTACTGCGTAACCCCTAAATACAGTAGAAGGGAAACAAATCTTATGAAACTACACTGAGACAATTAGTACTTATTTACTCAGGTGACATGTTAGATAAAATTCCACACCTATTACAACCTATCCGACTTCTGTATTTTTTAAAGACAACTGAACTAGATTGTGTTCCAGGAATACAAAACCATAGGTGTTTTCCATTTATTCACTTGGCTTTTGGAATTTGATTGATGTCCCCTTCTTCTATTATTAACAACGTATACATATACGGTTCTGTCTGCTAGTTTACCAAATTCTAGACACTTCTTTTGTGGTTCGTGCTTCCTCTTTATACTATGCTTGCCTACATCCGTACTGTCACTCCTTTATTCTCTTGATGTGTTTTTTATTTACAATGAAGAATACACACCATAGGGAAAAGAGAAGTAAATTTGTAGCCTATGGCCACTTTATAAATACTAACATGTTTCTGATTCATCATGAGGTCATGTACTAATGGATTGCAAAAAGAAAAAGAAAAATAATGTCAATTGTTTCAATATCACTTTAATAGGCACCGTTCATCTGTAGTGTCCTTCAATTATTAGACCATATTCAATATTATTTTTGGATGCCTGCAACTTCCAATTAAATATATCACCATATCTCTATCTGATTTGTATTTGTAGTCTACAAACAAGACATCCTAATTATTTGTTCGAACATACTACAGTCTTGTTTTCTCTGCTGTGTCTTCTCCTTTTCTTAATAGTGTCACTGCCTTTGATTTATCTGCTCAGATGTGCTAGTTAGAGTTTGATCTGGATATATACTAGCTATTTTATTAGGAGTTGGTGGTAAATATGAACTAATGCTTGATCTGCCCTGCTGTCCTCGCTGCAGTGCATGCAAAATCATTGGGTCGGTACTGGGAGTACCTCATTTATGATGGATCTTATGCTTCAAAGCTTCTTTTTATTGTCTAATATGTTTTATTTGTACTAATTTGGTAAATTTAGTTTATCTTTTGGCTTAATATGTCCCAAGTATTGATATAGTAATATTTTTTTACTTGATTAATGGTCAAACACACTGCTTCTCTATCTTCCAGTAGGTGCCTCAGAATTTTGCAGTTTATCATACCATACTGCTACTCGAATAAAAATGTCTATCTTTGTGTTCTACATTAAAGGTATCATATGAAGTTTAATTATTTTAAGCGTTCATCACCAAAACTACTTTGTTTGTAGTGAAAGGCTTCATAGAATTTCATAAATGTTGCACATCATGAGATTAACATGTAGAAGAATGTATTCATAACCATAAAGTAGAGGAAAAGATGCAAACACGACATGTCTTTGCCTCTCAACATTTTGTGTTATATGTCATGTTTCTATTAATTATTTTGCTTGACATGATTCTGCCCATGGTAACTTTTATTTTCTCTAACAGGCAGGAAAAAAAGTATTTTTAACGAGCCTAAAAAATCATAACAGAAATGTAGCTCTTGCTACAGTTGTAAGTTGTGATCCTAAATTTGAACTTGATGGTGCTGAAATTACTAATGAATTCTAGGTAGTGCATGTCGAGATGGCACTTGTGAAAACTGAAGATTAGATATAGAGTCGCAAAAACTGCAACTCTTGGTAATGCAGATTTGGTTGTGCATGTCAACCTTTGTAAGTGACTAATATCCTGCCTATATCAGTACTTGCATCATGTCAATGCATTGTGTGTTAACAGTTCATTTTTTTTGTAGATCCAAAAGATAAATGGACGATTCTATGGGTGTGTGTGGCAAGTATACTACAATGATGATGATGTTCTGTTCATGATGATGCAGACGGATGGTTTCAGTTTTAGTTAAGCTGTAGGGATCATGTTCCTGTTGGATGATGTTCGTCGATTCTGTTTTAGTTAAGTTCTAGGGATGTTGATCGATGCTTTCAATTTAAGTCAAGAAAACATTTAGATTGTATATCCATTTGGATGATTTTCCTTGTGTAATATCCCCTATTATAATCCAACAATTTTATCTAATATATGATTCTTCCTCTCGCGAGTAATTCTCTTGTTTTTCTTTACTAGAGATTCATAGTTATCACCATTATGTGAAGCACTAATTTAATTCCTGGCAATATGTATAAAAATTAATATTATTGACATTATAAATGAACCAACACTTGAAGCGTTGTAAATCCTCCATTGCCAAGCCGTGGGATTTTGTTCCCTATACAATAATCACCAATGCATAGAAGTGTTGCACGAGTCTGTTTTATGTGTTGTATTTTTGCAACGGTCCATTTTACCAACGATAATATAAGCATTGCATTATGCGCTAGCAGCACCGGATAAGGCAACGCATCCTAAACCGTTGGTAAAGACACTAACAATGGACATATGGACTTCTAGATACGGAAAAATGCGTTGCTATAGGGGGGGTTCATGTTGTAGTGAGAGGGCAAAACACCATATGATCCAACTATATTAACAAAGCCCACGATACATCAATATCGTGAAATCTCAAGAACACGAGAGTGAGAGAGAGAGAGATTAAACACATAGATACTGGTACAAACCCTCAGCGCCGAGGGTAGACTACTCCCTCCTTATCATGGTGGCTGTCGGGATGATGATGATGGCCACCGGTGATGATTTCCCCCTCCGGCTGAGTACCGGAACGGGGTCTAGATTGGTTTCTCGTGGCTATAGAGCCTTGCGGCGGCGAAACTTTTGATCTAGGGTTAGCCCGAGGGCTTTTGGAATATTAGATGATTTATAGGGCGAAGAGGGGTATGGGAGGCTACCGAGGTGGGCACAACCCACTGGGGCATGCCTGGGGGCCCAGGCGCGCCCCAGTGGGTTGTGCCCCCTTGGGGCACCCCCCAAGTGCTGCTCTAGCCCATTGGATGTCTTCTGGTCCATAAAGAATCCACAAAAAGTTTCACGGTGTTTGGACTCCATTTGATATTGATTTCCTGCGGTGTAAAAAACAAGCAAAAAATAGCAACTGGCACTAGGCACTGGGTCAATAGGTAAGTCCCAAAAAATGACATAAAGTTGCTATAAAATGATTGTAAAACGTCCAAGAATGATAATATAACACCATGAATACTTCATAAATTATAGATACGTTAGAGACATATCAGCATCCCCAAGCTTAATTCCTACTCGTGCTCGAGTAGGTAAATGATAAAAGAAATAATTTATGAAGTGTGAATGCTAGGAAAGTGCACAAGTTTGATCAATGACAATTTCAATCACTTTTCCTACCATCATAACAATAATTCTTTCCTGTAAAACTTCTCATGTTAAAGTAGCAACCAATTCACTGTTAAGGTTCAAACAACGAATTCTCTTGAAACTCAACAGCCTATGTTCTCAGTCACCAAGCAATTGTAATTCAACTTATTCAACATAGTTTAAGTAAGAGCTCCACATACTCAACCATCATATATTTTTCTATGATTTCTAACACTCACCGCATACACATGAGCAAAACGTTTCAACCGGACACATAGAAAGATAGGGGCTTACAATTTTGCCTCCTGACGTATTCACCACAAGGGTGATTTCAAAAATAATAACTCATGCTACCCATATCCAACTGGATATATGTGCGTAGATCTTTCCTCACCACATGATCCTTGCCAAAAGATAAAAATAAAAAGGAATAGAGAGAAAAAGTTTGACTCTTGCATGAAAGTAAATACATAAAAGTAAAAGTTAGGCTCTTCGCAGAGGGAAGCAGAGGTTGCCATGCGCTCTATGTTTGTATGCTCAATCCCTTAGTGCAAAAGAACGACATGTTATATTGCCCCTTATGATAGCAACCTTTATTATGAAGTTTGTCACTTTTATTCTTTGCCATCACAAGTTCAGACAGCGCTCAATTTTCTCTTACACTAAACGATCTAACGCTTTTAGAAGCAATTTTTATTGCCTTATTGTATCGACGACAACTTACTTGAAGGATCTTGCTCAATCCTTAGGTAGGTATGATGGAATCTTGAAAATAATATTTGGGTTTAAGGGTTTTTGGATGCACAAGTAGTATCCCTACTTGGTGTGGAACTTTTGGCTAGCAAAGATGGGGGCAAGCACCACATGTTGAAGGATCTATGACAATATAACTTCTATGTGAATATGAACAAACATATACCATTACGTTATATTCCTTGTCCAACGTTAACTATTTTGGCATATAATATTTTGATGGGGGCTCACAATAAAAAAATATTTCCAAGGTAGTGTATTTGCAACGGAAAGTTCTCCTCCTTATAGTAATCATTCATGAATTGCTTGTATGACCAATATTGTGATTGTCAAGCTTCAAAATATTTCACTTCCTAAACCCAATGTGAAGCTACCACTAGGCATGATATGAAAATATAATTTCATCTTCATTATATTCAATTTATTCAACAATTTACTCATAGGATATAAGTGAAGCACAAGAGTAAATGACAAGCTACTCCAAAAAGATATAAGTGAAGATCAAAGGAGTAGTTAAGTAAATGGGTAGCTATTTGAGGACTCTCTCTTATTTATAAACTTTCAGATCTAAGTATTTTATTAAAATAGCAAGGAAAAAATGAAAAAAATGACATTCCAAGAATAGCACACATCATGTGAAGAAGCAAAAACTTAGGATCAACCGATACTAACGGATAATTGTTGATGAAGAAAGGTGGGATGCCTACTGGAGCATCCCCAAGCTTAGATGCTTGAGACTTCTTGAAATATTATCTAGGGATGCCTTTGGCATCCCCAAGATTGAGTTTTTGTGTCTCCTTAATTCCTTTTATATCACAGTTTCCCTAAATCTTAAAAACTTCATCCACACAAAACTCAACAAGAACTCGTGAGATACGTTAGTATAAATCAATGCAATAACCTTATCATTCTCTACTGTAGCAAATCACTAAAATTATTATTCAAAATTGCATACTAAATGCCTCTGCATATTTAATACTCCTATCCGCAAATAGAATCATTAAACAAGCAAACATATGCAAACAATGCAACCATAACAGCAATCTGCCAAAATAGTACAGTTTGTAAAGAATGCAAAACAATCATACTTCTGTAACTCCAAAAATTCTAAAAATTTCCACACTGTAGAAAATTTATCAGATATTATTTTGCAAAAAGTTTCAACATTTTATCACATTTTGATTTTTCTCAGAAATTTTTGCAACATCGATAAACTTTCTGTTTTCAAACAGCAACTCATATACTTGCAAGATAAGCATGGTAAAGGCTATCTTTACCACTTTTATTGAAATAAAAGATGCAAAAAATTATTCTAAATAACAGAAATAAAATCCTAACAAAATAAAATGACGCTCCAAGCAAAACATATATCATGTGACGAATAAAAATGTAGCTCCAGGTGAGGTTACCGATAATGTGGGAGACAAAAGAGGGGATGCCTTTTGAGGCATCCCCAAGCTTAGTTGCTTGGATCCTCCTTGGATATTAACTTGGGGTGCCTTGGGCATCCCCAAGATTAGAGTCTTGTCACTCCTTATTCTCCTCAGATCAACATTTCACCCAAAACTTGAAAACTTCAATTACACAAAACTTAACGGAACTTCGTGAGATAGGTTGGTATGATAAAGAGCAAACCATTTCACTTTGGTACTATCAAAGCCAAGATTTATAATTGTTTCCACACAATTCCTACTGTATCATATCCTTTCCATAATTTATATTGAGCAATATAAGCCATAGAAACTAGGAAACAAGCAAAGTATGCATTGAAAATAGAATCTGTCAAAAACAGAACAGTCTGTAGTAATCTGTACTCCAACCATACTTCAGCTACGCCAAAAATTGTTAAAAAATAGGAAAACCTAGGAAATTTGTCTATTAATCTTCTGCAAAAGGAATCAGTATTTTATTACGCTTCTGTTAAAACTGAGAATTATTTTCCTGACCACAAAAGTTTCTGTTTTTCAGCAAGATCAAATCAACTATCACCATAGACCACCCCAAAGGTCTTATTTGGCAGTTTATTGAAACAAAAGAAACAAAACATGATTAGTACAGTAGCCTAATCATGTGAACACACAAAAACAGTAGGTAAAAGTGTTGGGTTGTATCCCAACAATCGTTTTTCTTTAATGCCTTTTAAGCTAGGCATGATGAGTTCAATGATGCTCGCATAAAAGATAAGGATTGAAACATAACAAGAGCATCATGAATCATAAGTTCCTCTCTCATAATAATTTTCAGTAGCATAGTGAATAGATTCATCAGTATAACCTTCACATAAAGCATTCTTTTCATGATCCAAAAGCATAGAAAATTTACTACTCTTCATATAAGCAATTTTATTCTCATTCACAATAGTGGGAGTATCATATGAAACTCGAATACTATAAATTGTTTCCACATTAAAAGAGTAATGTTCAGAAAAGGGTAATCATAACTATGACAAGTTTTATAAATATAATCATCACTACTTTTTATAACATACGTATCATCACAATAATCATCATAAGTAGAAACTTTGTTCTCATCATAGATAGGAGGCATGCAATCATCATAGCAAATTTGATCGTTCAAGTAGGGGGGCTAGAAAGATCATCTTCATTAAAAATAGCATCCCCAAGCTTGGGACAAACATTAATTGCAGCAAATAAATTCTCAAACATGTCATTCTCATCAAACATAGCATCCCCAAGCTTGTGTCTTGGCATATCATAAGCATAATCACTCTCATCATTAATAGTATGAATAGCACCAATGGTATAGCAATTGCTATCATCATAATTTCCCAAGTTGATGCCAAAAAGATTTCCAAGATTATAAGAAGTATCATTTTCTTCCCTACCATAATTCTCACAATAAGCAATAGGCATAATGATGTCTACTACACAACCTTCTTCTTGTAGATGTTGTTGGGCCTCCAAGTGCAGAGGTTTGTAGGACAGTAGCAAATTTCCCTCAAGTGGATGACCTAAGGTTTATCAATCCATGGGAGGCGTAGGATGAAGATGGTCTCTCTCAAACAACCCTGCAACCAAATAACAAAGAGTCTCTTGTGTCCCCAACCCACCCAATACAATGGTAAATTGTATAGGTGCACTAGTTCGGCGAAGAGATGGTGATACAAGTGCAATATGGATGGTAGATAAAGGTTTTTGTAATCTGAAAATATAAAAACAGCAAGGTAACTAATGATAAAAGTGAACGAAAATGGTATTGCAATGCGTTGAAACAAGGCCTAGGGTTCATACTTTCACTAGTGCAAGTTCTCTCAACAATAATAACATAATTGGATCATATAACTATCCCTCAACATGCAACAAAGAGTCACTCCAAAGTCACTAATAGCGGAGAACAAACGAAGAGATTATTGTAGGGTATGAAACCACGTCAAAGATATTCTTTTCAATCAATCCGGTGGGCTATTCCTATAAGTGTCATAGACAGCCCTAGAGTTCGTACTAGAATAACACCTTAAGACACAAATGAACCAAAACCCTAATGTCACCTAGATACTCCAATGTCACTCAAGTATCCGTGGGCATGATTATACGATATGTGTCACACAATCTCAGATTCATCTATTCAACCAACACAAAGGACCTCAAAGAGTGCCCCAAAGTTCCTACCGGAGAATCACGACGAAAACGTGTGCCAACCCCTATGCATAGGTTCATGGGCGGAACCCGCAAGTTGATCACCAAAACATACATCAAGTGGATCAATAGAATACCCCATTGTCACCACGGGTATCCCATGCAAGACATACATCAAGTGTTCTAAAATCTATAAAGACTCAATCCGATAAGATTAATCCAAAGGGGAAACCCAATTCATTACAAGAGAGTAAAGGGGGAGGAGAAACATAAGATCCAACTATAATAGCAAAGCTCGCGATACATCAAGATCGTGCCAAATCAAGAATACGAGAGAGAGAGAGAGATCAAACACATAGCTACGGGTACATACCCTCAGCCCCGAGGGAGAACTACTCCCTCCTCGTCATGGAGAGCACCGGGATGATGAAGATGGCCACCGGAGAAGAATTGCCCCCTCAGGCAGGGTCCCGGAACGGGTCTAGATTGGTTTTCGGTGGCTACGGAGGCTTCTGGCAGCGGAACTCCCGATCTATTGCCCGTTCTGGAAGTTTTAGGTTACGTAGGTATATATGGGTGCAGGAGGTACGTCGGTGGACCGAAGGGGGGGCACGAGGCAGGGGGCGCGCCCAGGGGGTGGGCGCGCCCCCTACCCTCGTGAGCTCCTCCTTCATCTTCTGACGTAGGGTCCAAGTCTATCCGGTAGGTTTCCTTCCAAAAATAACTTCTCCAGTTGATTTCATTCCGTTTTGACTCCGTTTGATATTCCTTTTCTTCGAAACACTGAAATAGGCAAAAAACAGCAAATCTGGGCTGGGCCTCCGGTTAATAGGTTAGTCCCAAAAATAATATAAAAGTGGATAATAAAGCCCAATATTGCCCAAAATAGTAGATAATATAGCATGGAGCAATCAAAAATTATAGATACGTTGGAGACGTATCACATAACAAAATCAACATCAATTGCATCATCTTCCACAATTATTTTTGATTCATTTTCATGAGGCACAACAATAATAGGAGCAACATTATTTGGGAGAGATACCTTTTTACCTCTATTCTTTCTTCTTTTCTTCTTCTTCACCACCTCACATATGGGTTTAATCATTTTTTGAGCTTCTTGTTGAAGAGATTGATTGGATAGGAAGCTCCTCCTCATTACCTGATTCATCATAATAAACACTAGGAGGATATTGGGAAATATTTTCCCTTTCATTAGTACTCTCTTCATATTCTATTTGTTTTCTTATCTTTAGACAGTTGGCAATATAAGGATTCTCGGTGCAATTTACCGGACGAAACATATAAGTTTCCTCTAGATCAAAATCAAGAAATCTCTTGAGATTAAATTTTGGAATACCCTTAGTTATACATTTCATTTCTTCATACCCCAAAAGGAGACTAAGCTCTTTATGATGCTCAAGGGTAATCAAGCTATCACAACTTTTGGACATGAATTGATCATGAAACAATTTGCATTGGAGATTTAAATGACCACGTTCATTGCAAAGTTCACAAGGATGGCGAGAAAAATTAAATCTTTCAGCACAATCATCTAGCCTCTCATGCAACCTTTTCGTTTATAAATATTTATGCTTCTTACAAAATCTATCTCCCCTTTTTGGTGTGCATTTGCACTCCCAATTCACTCTGCAAAAATTGACATTCTTATAGGAGATATCATTATCATGACTACCACAATCATCATTAACATCATGGATATTCAAAGAATTCATACTAGCAATATTGCCATCATGCCCATCATCCAATGTTTTCATGCCATAAATTTTGTTGAATTCTTTTTCAAGCAATTGAGCACAATTATTGGAATCCTTAGTCTCAAGATAGACATTATAAAGATAAAGAACAACCTGAGGTAACCCAATATCCATTTTTTGTAGTTTCTATTGTTAAACCAAACTAGTGATAAAACAAGAAACTAAAAGATTCGGTTGCAAGATCTAAAGATATACCTTCATGCACTCACCTCCCTGGTAACGGCGCCAGAAAAGAGCTTGGTGTCTACTACGCAACTTTATTCTTGTAGACACGTGTTGGTCCTCTAAGCGCAGAGTTTTGTAGGACAGTAGCAATTTTCCCTCAAGTGGATGACCTAAGGTTTATCAATCCGTGGGAGGCATAGGATGAAGATGGTCTCTCTCAACCAACCCTGCAACCAAATAATAAAAAGTCTCTTATGTCCCCAACACACCATATACAATGGTAATTTGTATAGGTGCACTAGTTCGGTGAAGAGATTGTAATAAGAGCGTAGTAGTGATAGTAGATATTGATTTTTGTAATAGAACAATAAAAATAGCAAGGTAGAAATTGATAAAACAGAGCACAAATGATATTGCAATGCTTAAAAATGAGGCCTTCGTACTTTTGCTAGTGCAATCTCTCAACAACGCTAATATAATTGGTTCTTATAACCATCCCTCAAAGTGCGATGAAGAATCACTCCAAAGTTCCTACCTAGCGGAGAACATTAGAAGAAATTGTTTGTAGCTATTCTTTCTGATCGATCTATCCAAGAGTTCGTACTAAAATAAAAGCAAGTTATTCTTTCCGATCGATCTATCAAGAGTTCGTACTAAAATATTGCTAAATTATTCTTTCCAATCGATCTATCAAGAGTTCATACAAAAATAACACCAAAGTAAATTCAGATTCATAATACTCGATCCAACACAAAGAACCTCAAATAGTGCCCCAAGATTTCTACCGGAGAAACAAAAGACGAGAACATGCATCAACCCCTATGCATAGATTACCCCAATGTCACCTCGGGAATCCGCGAGTTGACTGCCAAAACACATATCACGTGAATCAATATGATACCCCATTGTCACCATGAGTATTCATATGCCAGACATATATCAAGTGCTCTCAAATCCGAAAAATTATTCAATCCAATCAGAATGAAATCTCATAGGGAAAAGTCAATTCATCACAATAAGATAGAGAGGGGAAAACACCATATGATCCAACTATATTAATAAAGCCCGTGATACATCAAGATCGTGACATCTCAAGAACATGAGAGAGAGAGAGAGATTAAAAACATAGCTACTGGTACAAAACCTCAGCCTCGAGGGTGGACTACTCCCTCCTCATCATGGTGCCCGCCGGGATGATGAAGATGGCCACCGGTGATGATTTCCCCCTCCGACGGAGTACCGGAATGGGGTCTAGATTGGTTTCTCGTGGCTACAGAGCCATGCGGCACGGTGCTTCTGATCTAGGGTTAACCTGGCAGTTTTTGGAATATTTGACGATTTATAGGGCGAAGAGGGGGTACGGGAGGCCACCGAGGTGGGCACAACCCACCGGAGTGCTCCTGGTGGCCATTCGTGCCAAGGTCGCATCACTGATACGTCTCCAACGTATCTATAAGTTTTGATTGTTCCATGCTATTATATTATCCATCTAGGATGTTTTATATGCATTTATATGCTATTTTATATTATTTTTGGGACTAACCTATTAACCTAGAGCCCAGTGCCAGTTTCTGTTTTTTCCTTGTTTTTGAGTATCGCAGAAAAGGAAAACCAAACGGAGTCCAATTGACCTGAAATTTCACGGAGATTATTTTTGGACCAGAAGAAGCCCACGGAGTATCAGAGATGGGCCAGAAGAGTACGGAGGCACCCACGAGGGTGGGGGCGTGCCCTACCCCCCTGGGTGCGCCCCCTACCTTGTGTCCGCTCAGAGACCCCTTTGACTTGTTCCCGACGCCAAAACCTCTTATATATACCCAAACTTCCAGAACATAACATAGATCGGGAGTTCCGCCGCTGCAAGCCTCCGTAGCCACCGAAAACTAATCTAGACCCATTCTGGCACCTTGTCGGAGGGGGGAATCCCTCTCCGATGGCCATCTTCATCATCTAGGCGCTCTCCATGACGAGGAGGGAATAGTTCACCCTCGGGGCTGAGGGTATGTACCAGTAGCTATGTGTTTGATCTCTCTCTCTCGTGTTCCTTATTCGGCATGATCTTGATGTATCGCGAGCTTTTCTATTATAGTTGGATCTTATGATGTTTCTCCCCCTCTACTCTCTTGTAATGGATTGAGTTTTTCCTTTGAGGTTATCTTATCGGATTGAGTCTTTAAGGATTTGAGAACACTTGATGTATGTCTTGTATGTGCTTATCTGTGGTGACAATAGGATATTCACGTGATCTACTTGATGTATGTTTTGGTGATCAACTTGCGGGTTCCATGACCTCGTGAACTTATGCATAGGGGTTGGCACATGTTTTAGTCTTGACTCTCCGGTAGAAACTTTGGGGCACTCTTTGAAGTTCTTTGTGTTGGTTCAATAGATGAATCTAAGATCGTGTGATGCATATCGTATAATCATACCCACGGATACTTGAGGTGACATTGGAGTATCTAGGTGACATTAGGGTTTTCTAATACATAGAGTATTCTAATAAAGCATGATTCATGTGGGTTTTCTAATACATTAGGGTTTTCGAGGTGACATCAGAGTATTCTAATAATTGCCTAGCTCAAAAGATATCAGTGAAACACATAGAGTATTCTAATAAATCACGATTCATGCGTGTCCCTCTAAAAAGGTATGTACAGCAAGGATGATTGTGGAAAACTGAAAAGCCAAGAGTTAAATCATACAAGATGCTCCAAGCAAAACAAATATCATGTGGTGAATAAAAATATATCCTCAAGTAAAGTTACCGATAGACAAAGATGAAAGAGGGGATGCCTTCTGGGGCATCCTGAAAGGATCGAGAAGAGGTGTCTAGAGGGGGGTGAATAGACTCTAATCAAGAAAAGTAGCAGTTTTTAATTCTTTAGGTTCATGTGGAGTATTAGCACAAGTTTAAACATTCACAATACATATCAAGAAAGCATGCAAGCATACAAAGAGTATATGAGCAGCGGAAAGTAAAGCATGCAAGTTGCAAGAATGTAAAGAGAAGGGATTGGAGTGTGCAAACGCAATTTGGAGACACAGAGATTTTTGCGTGGTTCCAATAGGTGGTGCTATAGCACATCCACGTTGATGGAGACTTCAATCCACGAAGGGTAACGGTTGCGTGAGTCCACGGAGAGCTCCACCCATGAAGGGTCCACGAAGAAGCAACCTTGTCTATCCCACCATGGCCGTCGCCCACGAAGGACTTGCCTTACTAGGGTAGATCTTCACGAAGTAGGCAATCTCCTTGCCCTTACAAACTCCTTGGTTCAACTCCACAATCTTGTCGGAGGCTCCCAAGTGACACCTAGCCAATCTAGGAGACACCACTCTCCAAGAAGTAACAAATGGTGTGTTGATGATGAACTCCTTGCTCTTGTGCTTCAAATGATAGTCTCCCCAACACTCAACTCTCTCTCATAGGATTAGATTTGGTAGAAAGAAGATTTGAGTGGAAAGCAACTTGAGGAAGGCTAGAGATCAAGATTTATGTGGTTGGAATTGAATATCTTGACCTCAACACAAGTGTAGGTGGTTCTCTCTCAGAAAATATGTATTGGAAGTGTAGGCATGTTCTGATGGCTCTCTCCACGAATGAAGAGTGGGTGGAGGGGTATTTATAGCCTCCACACAAAATCTAACCGTTACACACAAATCACCAAACTCGGTGGGACCGATTCAGAGAACTCGGTCAGACCGATTTGGTTCATAATGTGACCGTTAGGTGTTTCGGTGGGACCGACTGGATCAAATTGGTGGGACCGATGTGCTAGGGTTAGGGTAGATCCGAAACTCGGTTTGACTGATTACTCAAACTCTATGGGACCGACTTGGGTAATAAGAGAAACATAGAGTTGGCCAAGCAAACTCGGTGGGGCCGATTGTATATCTCGATGGGACCAAAAATATTGCAATAGGTAATAGAGAGTTTGCAAGCCCATCTCGGTGAGACCGAACTGATTAGGGTTTCTGGCAGTGGCTATGTCAACGGAACTCGGTGGCGCCGGATAGAAAGAATCGGTGGGGCCGAGTTGGATATTTTGTGTGGGACATATTTGGAAGTGAGAAAGTGGTTGAGGGATTTGGAGCATATCACTAAGCACTTTGAGCAAGCAAGCCATTAAGCAACACCTCATCCCTTTTTAATAGTATTGGCTTTCCTATGGACTCAATGTTATCTTGGGTCACTAAAATAGAAAATGTAGAGTCCTGAGCTGTGAGCTTGAGCCAATTCTTTGTCCTTAGCATATTGAAGGGGTTCCACATCCTCTAGTCCATGCCACTCCATTGTTGAACTTTTCTGAAACATACTAGGTAGAAACATTAGTCCAACAAGAGATATGTTGACATTAATTACCAAAATCACCCAGGGAGCACTTGTGCTTTCAATCTCCCCCTTTTTGGTAAATGATGACAACATACAGCAAAGCTTTATATAAAGATATAGAGAACACCAAGTAAAGCTTTGGAAAGACATGTAACATGCAAAGGCTCCCCCTATATGTATGCAGTCATATAAATATGAAACATAGGAGCATGTGAATGCATAAGCATGACAGAGTAAGCCATGAGTTACATGTATCTTGGCTACATGCATCAGAGTGAGAGATATAAATATAGGAAATGTGCCTTCATGCTCATGAGTCCTTCTTGCAAACAATATGTACATCATCAAGAAATCCTCATGCACATGACTGTGATGCATAAACTTACCTTGTCGTCTTGAGTTGGCTTAGAAGGGAACGGACCTGAGTAAACAAGGTTAGATAACACAGATACATCTACTAGCCAAAACAAACAAAAGAACCACAAAGGTACCAAGATTGGGATTACATGTAGAGTGTGAGTGCTAAGTACTCTATTGGATATAGACATGTCCCCAAAGGTAAAGATGTGCAATAGAATCAGAGATTTCCTCCCCTTAGATGTCTTGCTCCCCCTGAATCTTGAGTGGGTTATTGGGAGAAGACAGGGAACAGAAAATAAGAGCAAAAGAAAAGACAATAGAGCTAATGCAAGCAGTCAAATATGATCAAATATGAACATGTCTTTCCCCTCTTAAAGACATGTAACTTCTCTCCTCTTGAACACCAAGCATCTGGGGTTTTCTTACTCTCTTCCCCTTGAGTGTTCTCTCCCCCTATAGAAATGATTAAGCATAGAGCTTTGGTGTGATCTCTCTCTCCCCCTTTGACATCAATTTCCAAGAAGGGCTCTTCTGGATTTTTGTTATATTGCAGAAGGGTTTGGTCCTTGAGTCACAAAGCAAGTCAAATGTGATGTTGGTAGAGGACAAGAGTCATTGAGTGGAGCTGGAGCAAAAATGAATGCAGGAATAAGTGGCAAGTTATCTTTCATGTAGTGAAATCGATAGCACTGAGTTGTTTGCTTCGGTGGCACCGAGCGAATTCGGTTGGGCCGAAGGAAACAAACCAGTGTGACCGAGTCCATCACAGAGAAAACACTTCTTTCCTCAACTCACTAGGCACTTAAGATCTCACAAGGATTTTCAAGGAATTTGCTAAAAGATTTGCAATGAATTGGATGTAGAAAATGCAGAAGGACAAGAAGGAAAAGAAATAAAAAGATCTAGATGAAGTTTTTTTTTGAAACGGGAAAACACATATGCATGAGACAAATGCAATAGGAAACACAAGAGAACTTCATCTAGAATTGGGCAGTGACGAAGTCACCTATGTTAGAGTATATTGACTTAGGAGTCAAGTGAGGTCACTTGATCTTTGGTCATACTCATCGTTTAAGCTCAAAAATGGGGTTACCATTTTTCGTTTAACCATCTTGATATATTCACATCTTGTTGAGTTGCTCTAACCCATGACTTGGAGTAAAGCTTCTCTAAGATGGAATAACATACCTTGGGTGGTGGTGTTGATCTTGCTCATGTAGTTGAACTTGTGTGGGTTGCTCAAGGTTGATGGGAGCACCACCTTGGAATTTTGAGTTCATCTTCCTACATGGGTTAGCTTTGCAAGGAAGAGCACTTGTGTATCCAAAATGACAATCATGAATCTTAATTTAGAATGTGTCAAAGGATATGTTTGAAGAGTTTTGTGCTTCCTTGTCTTCAACCACCGTTATGTAGGGACTTGATGATGTAGAGATTGCTCAAGATATGAGTGAGTTGAAATCTCATGGATTTATATTCATCTGAGTACCTACAAGGGTTAGATAGCATGCAAGGGTGCAAAAATATCCAAGACATATAGATGGCATCATGAAAGAAATATCAAGGATTAGTCAAAGGCTCAAGCCTTGCATGTATTCAAATGGAGTTCCTACTCCAAGTTTGAAGCATCAATGATGTTCAATTCACCTCTCAATCGGCAAAAGACTTTCTCATCAAGCGGTTTGGTAAATATATCCGCTAATTGCTTATCGGTGTGAGCATGCTTAAGATCAATGTCCCCTTTGGCAACATGATCTCGAATGAAATGATGACGAACTTCAATATGCTTAGTTCGAGAATGTTGCATGGGATTGTGAGCAATCTTAATAGCACTTTCATTGTCACAAAGCAATAGAACATGTTTCACATATATCCCATAATCTTTAAGAGTTTGGGTCATCCAAAGGAGTTGAGCACAACATGATCCAGCAGCAATGTATTCCGCTTTGGCGGCGGATAAGGATACCGAGTTTTGTTTTTTGGAGGACCAAGACACAAGAGATCTACCAAGAAATTGACAAGTACCCGAAGTGGACTTTCTATCAACCTTGTCTCCGGCATAGTCCGAATCGGAGTAACCAACAAGATCGAAAGAAGACCTCTTAGGATACCAAATGCCAAAATTTGGTGTGTGTATTAAGTATCTCACTATCCTTTTCACGGCCTTAAGATGACACTCTTTAGGGGCCGCTTGATATCGTGCACACATGCACACACTCAGCATAATATCAGGACGAGAGGCACATAGATATAATAATGACGCAATCATAGAGCGGTAAACTTTTTGATCAACCGGTTCACCATCTTTGGTCAAATCAAGATGTCCACTAGTAGGCATGGGTGTAGTCATACCTTTGCATTATTGCATATTGAACTTCTTGAATAAGTCCTTGGTGTACTTTGTTTGAGAGACAAAGGTACCTTCCTTAGTTTGCTTTATTTGCAAACCAAGAAAGAATTTGAGTTCACTCATCATAGACATCTCAAACTTCTCCGACATTAGCTTTCCAAACTTCTCACTAAAATGAGGGTTAGTTGAACCAAATATAATATCATCAACATAAATTTGGCACACAAATAGCTCTCCATTAACCCTTTTAGTAAAAAGAGTAGAATCAATTTTACCAATTTCAAAACCTTTTTAATAAGAAACTTGGTCAAGCATTTATAACACGCTCTAGGGGCTTGTCTAAGACCATAAAGGGCTTTGTGAAGTTTGTAAACATGATTAGGTTTCTTAGGATTAACAAAGCCGGGAGGTTTCTTAACGTAAACTTCGTCCTCAATTTCACCATTTAGAAAAGCACTTCTAATGTCCATTTGGTACAAGGTGATATCATGGTGATTAGCATAAGCAAGTAAGATGCGAATGGACTCAAGTCTAGCAACGGGAGCATATGTCTCACCATAGTCCATACCTTCGACTTGAGTGTAGCCTTGGTCGACTAGGCGAGCTTTGTTGCGGACGACTTGACCATCTTCATCTTGCTTGTTGCGAAACACCCATTTGGTACCAATGATGTTGTGGTTGTTGTCGGGCTTCTCGACCAATGTCCACACTTGATTTCTCTCAAAGTTGTGTAGCTCTTCATGCATAACGTTAATCCAATCCGGATCTTCCAATGCTTCTTCAACCTCCATAGGTTAAATGCTAGAGATGAATGAGTAATGTTCACAAAAGTTATCCAAACTAG
Organism: Triticum urartu; assembly: GCF_056163025.1. NCBI lineage: Eukaryota > Viridiplantae > Streptophyta > Magnoliopsida > Poales > Poaceae > Triticum > Triticum urartu. The sequence continues at coordinate 481,526,236 of NC_141875.1, forward strand.
TTTTAGAGCGAGTGATTCTCACGGTTTGGATATCATTGTAGATTTGCTCGATGGGATGATCTTTAGCGATTCTTGCTCGAACTCGTGGAAGCTTTAGCTTGGCTCGGGGTGGAACATCCTCTTCATCTTGATCTTCTTCTTGGCCTTCTTCATTGTTGACGTTGTCATTTTGTTCTCGTGGTGGGGAAGGAGGTTGTTGATGTTCATCTTGGTGTACTTCCTCGTTTTCTTCATCTTGGTGTGCCCCACTTGTGGATGCTTCCGTATCAATTCTTGGTTCACCTTGTCGTGAGGTGGAAGCTTCCACTTGGATGGACAAGGTACTCTCCTTCACCTCCGTTGGACGAATCTTGCCAATAGACAAGTCTTGGATTGCTTCCAAAGGGTCTTTGTCTCCTACATCAATTGGCAATTGCTCTACTTGCGAGCCGTTAGATTCATCAAACTTCACATCTACCGTCTCTTCAACCTTTCGGGTGAAATTGTTGTAGACACAGTAAGTGTGAGAGTTTGAGCCATAACCAAGTAGAAAACCTTCATGAGATTTAGGAGCAAATTTAGGACGACGATGCTTATCAAGAATGTAGCACTTTGAGCCGAATACTCGAAAGTATCCAACTTGGGGTTTGTTACCGGTGAGGAGCTCGTATGCCGTCTTGCCGAGTAGCTTGTGAAGATACAAGTGATTTGTTGCATGACAAGCTGTCTCAACCGCTTCTGCCCAAAAGTGTTTTGGAGTCTTGTACTCATCAAGCATCGTTCTTGCCATCTCAATAAGAGTCCGGTTCTTCCTCTCAACAACTCCACTTTGTTGAGGTGTGTACGTAGCTGAGAACTCATGTGAAATCCCTTCTTCGTCAAGAAAGGTATCCATATTTGCGTTCTTGAACTCCGTTCCGTTGTCGCTCCGAACCTTCTTGATTTTCACGTCAAATTCATTTTGGGCCTTCCTGGCAAAGTTTTTGAAGATCTTTTGGACCTGCGATTTGTCATCAAGAAAGAACACCCACGTAAATATTGAAAAATCATCAACTATGACTAGACCAAATGAGTTACCACCGAGACTCTTGTAGGCATTGGGACCAAAGAGATCCATGTGAAGTAGCTCGAGTGGCCTTCTCGTGGTCATGATGTTCTTCGCATGATGACTTCCTCCAACATGTTTTCCTATCTGACAAGCACTACAAAGTCTATCCTTGTCAAATATGACATCTTTTATTCCAAGGATATGATCACCTTTAATAAGTTTATCAAGATTTCGCATACCCACATGACCTAGTCTTCTATGCCACAACCAGCCTTTAGAAGATTTAGCAATTAAACAAGTTCTAGGTTGAGCCTTTTTAGTGAAATCAACAATGTAAAGATTACCTCTACGTATACCGGTAAAGACTATTTTACGGTTGTCTCTACGAAACACTTGGCAATCTACCTCAGTAAACATGACATTGAACCGAAATCAGCAAGTCTAGATACTGAAAGTAAATTGTACCCAAGAGATTCAACGAGCATGACATTTTGTATGGAGCTATCAAGTGGGATGGCCACCTTACCTAGGCCAACCACCTTACCCTTTGAGTTATCACCAAAGGTGACATACTTTCGAGGGCCGTCGTTTTCAGCAAGCTCACGGAACATATCTTTATCTCCAGTCATATGATCAGTACATCCACTATCAAGAACCCATTCCTTCCCTCCGGCCATGTAGCCGCAAAGATTTGCCATAAGAATAAAGTGTCTCATTGCATCATCAAGATCACAGTCACTATCATCATCCTCAACATAGCATCCATGTTCAATATCATCTTGTGATTGATCAACTCCTAGAGACGGTAATTCATTAGATAAATGATCATTTCTATGATTACCTTTATCAATTCTAATAGCTTTGGAAAAAAAATATTGCTAATGATTCCAACATATCCTTTGGCACTAGTAAGATTAGTAAGCTCAAATAAGCAGTCACCAAATTTGGGATCATTGGAACCCATCTTAATCAAGGCAATGGACTTATGAAGAATCTCATCTAAGTTCTTCAAGGAATAGTTTGGAAAACGTTCCTCAAGGAATCTCCATATAGTGTAGGCACAATCAAGAGTAGACAAACATTCAATCAAGTTTCTAGGCAGCCTCTAGTGATAAGATTAATAGTTCTAAGGTTGCGGATCATGTCAATAGACACATCAAGGGTAGGATGCAAAGGATCAACATGAGGTGCACAAGGGCTAGTAATGTACTTGTTCAAATGATATTCATTGAAAATCTCAAGCATTTCATTTTCCCACTCATAGAAGAACTCTCCGTCAAGAATAGGCACTCTACGTCTAAGACTCCCCAAAGTAGACACATACATCTTCCACCAAAGGTGTTTAAACCAAGGCAATGGAGATCAATGCTCTGATACCAATTGAAAGGATCGAGAAGAGGTGTCTAGAGGGGGGGTGAATAGGCTCTAATCAAGAAAAGTTGCAGTTTTTAATTCTTTAGGTTCATGTGGAGTATTAGCACAAGTTTAAACATTCACAATACATATCAAGAAAGCATGCAAGCATGCAAAGAGTATATGAGCAGCGGAAAGTAAAGCATGCAAGTTGCAAGAATGTAAAGAGAAGGGATTGGAGTGTGCAAACGCAATTTGGAGACACAGAGATTTTTGCGTGGTTCCAATAGGTGGTGCTATAGCACATCCACGTTGATGGAGACTTCAATCCACGAAGGGTAACGGTTGCGTGAGTCCACGGAGAGCTCCACCCATGAAGGGTCCACGAAGAAGCAACCTTGTCTATCCCACCATGGCCGTCGCCCACGAAGGACTTGCCTTACTAGGGTAGATCTTCACGAAGTAGGCAATCTCCTTGCCCTTACAAACTCCTTGGTTCAACTCCACAATCTTGTCGGAGGCTCCCAAGTGACACCTAGCCAATCTAGGAGACACCACTCTCCAAGAAGTAACAAATGGTGTGTTGATGATGAACTCCTTGCTCTTGTGCTTCAAATGATAGTCTCCCCAACACTCAACTCTCTCTCATAGGATTGGATTTGGTAGAAAGAAGATTTGAGTGGAAAGCAACTTGAGGAAGGCTAGAGATTTTTGGCGTGGTTCCGATAGGTGGTGCTATAGCACATCCACGTTGATGGAGACTTCAATCCACGAAGGGTAACGGTTGCGTGAGTCCACGGAGAGCTCCACCCACGAAGGGTCCACGAAGAAGCAACCTTGTCTATCCCACCATGGTCGTCGCCCACGAAGGACTTGCCTTACTAGGGTAGATCTTCACGAAGTAGGCGATCTCCTTGCCCTTACAAACTCCTTGGTTCAACTCCACAATCTTGTCGGAGGCTCCCAAGTGACACCTAGCCAATCTAGGAGACACCACTCTCCAAGAAGTAACAAATGGTGTGTTGATGATGAACTCCTTGCTCTTGTGCTTCAAATGATAGTCTCCCCAACACTCAACTCTCTCTCATAGGATTGGATTTGGTAGAAAGAAGATTTGAGTGGAAAGCAACTTGAGGAAGGCTAGAGATCAAGATTTATGTGGTTGGAATGGAATATCTTGACCTCAACACAAGTGTAGGCGGTTCTCTCTCAGAAAATATGTATTGGAAGTGTAGGCATGTTCTGATGGCTCTCTCCACGAATGAAGAGTGGGTGGAGGGGTATTTATAGCCTCCACACAAAATCTAACTGTTACACACAAATCACCAAACTCGGTGGAACCGATTCAAAGAACTCGGTCAGACCGATTTGGTTCATAATGTGCCTGTTAGGTGTTTCGGTGGGACCGACTGGATCAACTCGGTGGGACGGATGTGCTAGGGTTAGGGTAAGTCCAAAACTCGGTTTGACCGATTACTCAAACTCGGTGGGACCGAATTGGGTAATAAGTGAAATAGAGAGTTGGCCAAGAAAACTCGGTGGGGCCGATTGTATATCTCGGTGGGACCGAAAATATTGCAATAGGTAACAGAGAGTTTGCAAGCCCATCTCGGTGAGACCGAGATCCCATCGGTGAGACCGAGATCCCATCGGTGAGACCGAAATGATTAGGGTTTTTGGCAGTGGCTATGTCAACTGAACTCGGTGGCGCCAGATAGAAAGAATCGGTGGGGACGAGTTGGATATTTGGTGTGGGACATATTTGGAAGTGAGAAAGTGGTTGAGGGCTTTGGAGCATCTCACTAAGCACTTTGAGCAAGCAAGCCATTAAGAAACACCTCATCCCTTCTTTATAGTATTGGCTTTCCTATGGACTCAATGTGATCTTGGATCACTAAAATAGAAAATGTAGAGTCCTGAGCTTTGAGCTTGAGCCAATTCTTTGTCCTTAGCATATTGAAGGGGTTCCACATCCTCTAGTCCATGCCACTCCATTGTTGAACTTGTCTGAAACATACTAGGTAGAAACATTAGTCCAACAAGAGATATGTTGACATTAATTACCAAAATCACCGAGGGAGCACTTGTGCTTTCACATCCCCAAGTTTAGGCTCTTGGTTGTCCTTGAATATTATCTTGGGGTGCCTTGGGCATCCACAAGCTTAGTCTCTTGCCACTCCTTATTCCATAGTCCATCAAATCCTTACCCAAAACTTGAAAACTTCACAACACAAAACTCAACAGAAAATCTTATAAGCTCCGTTAGTATAAGAAAATAAATCACCACTTTTGGTACTGTTGTGAACTCATTCTTTATTTATATTGGTGTAATATCTACTGTATTCCAACTTTTCCATGGTTCATACCCCCCGATACTACCCATAGAATCATCAAAATAAGCAAACAACACATAGAAAACAGAATCTGTCAAAAACAGAATAGTCTGTAGTAATTTGTGTTTCTCAAATACTTCTGTAACTCCAAAAATTCTGAAAAATTAAGAAAACCTAAGAAATTTTTTTATTAATATTTTCAAAAATAATAGGTATTTTATCATGCTTATTTTAGAAACAAGAATTGTTTTCTTGAGCGTAAAAGTTTCTGTTTTTCAGCAAGATCAAATCAACTATCACCGTAAGCCATCCCAAAGGTCTTACTTGGCACAAACACTAATTAAAACACAAAAACCACATCCAACTGGAGGCTAGATGAATTATTTATTTTAAAATAGAACCTAAAAAGCAAAAAACAAAAATAAAATTGGGCTGCCTCCCAAGAAGCGCTATTGTTTCACGCACTTAGCTAGGCATAAAACACGAATAGATCTAGGTATTGTCATCTTTGATATGCAACTCTTCAATCACACACTTATAATCCTTAGGAGGATCTTTGGTTTTATCAATGATCAAACTTCTAGGCAAGAAATCAAGAAACTCTCTGGTAGCAATTGGTTCCTTAATAATATCGAAAAAATTGGGGTGAACACTTATTGTTTTGAGATCTTCATTTTCCTTACTAGAAAATTCAGCCTTATTCTTAGGAACGTAAGTAAACTTGGCAATCTTAGTAGGAGGAAGATTTTGAGTAGTTTTAACGGAGGAAAAAATGGAACCCAAGTTGGTAATAATATCTTCTAGTTTGCCAATTCTAGTAGAATCTTGATCTATCTTTTCATTAACTATGGGTTCGTTTTCCCTAAGGTTCTTTAAAGTAACTCCTACCTTAGATCCATATTGAGTAATCTGATTATGAATCCTTTTATCCAAATTTTCAACCAACTCTATGGTAGCAATTTTATTCTCAATAATATCAAGCCTTTGCACCACATGTTCCAAGGTTAAAACAGTTTCATTCATCAAAAGGGGTGGTGGGCTTAGGAAATCTATCATGGCATTGTAAGAATCAAAAGTATGGATCCCCAAGAAATTTCCCCCGGTAATGGTATCTAGAACATATCTATTCCAAGGAGTAATGCCCACATAAAAATTGTGAAGAAGAACATTTGTAGGTTGTTTTCGAGTAGATCTATTTTGAGCATTGCAATTACTATACCAAGCATCTTTTAAATTTTCTCCCTCCCTTTGTTTAAAATTGAGAACTTTGTTATCGGGAGTGCTAACAATGATTGGAGGACTAGCCATGGAAGCGAGACAAGCGATCAAACACACAAGCACACAAAAAGCAAACAAAGAAGACAAATGGAAGATGGGCAAAGAAAAGGCAAATCTTTTCGAAAATCGCTTTAGAAGTGGGGGAGAGGAAAACGAGAGGCGAATGGTGAATAATGCAATGCAAGAGATGAGAGTTTATGATGGGTACTTGGTATGTCTTGACTTGGCGTATATCTCCTCAGCAACGGTGCTAGAAATTGGCAAGTTGACGGGAGACAAATCCTGACTTGGCGTAAATCTCCCCGGCAATGGCGCCAGAAATTCTTCCTGCTACTTCTTGAGCTTGTGTTGGTTTTTCCCTTGAAGAGAAAGGATGATGCAGCAAAGTAGATATAAGTATTTCCCTCAGTTTGAGAACCAAGGTATCAATCCAGTAGGAGACAACACACAAATCACCAATACCTGTACAAACAATCAAACAACTTGCACCCAACGCGATACAGGGGTTGTCAATCCCTTCACTATTACTTGCAAATGTGAGACCCGATAAAGATAGATAAACAGTGAAGTAAATATTTTTGGTATTTTTGGTTTATAGATCAGAAAGTAAAAGATTGCAAAAATAGTAGATCGGAAACTAATATTATATATCGGAAACTTATATGATGGAAAATATACCCCGGGGCCATAGGTTTCACTAGAGGTTTCTCTGAAGATAGCAAATAATACGTGTTGGGGAAAGCAGCATGCAATTTCAAAAAAATCCTACACTCACATAAGATCTATCTAGGAGATGCATAGAAATGAGAGGGGGAGAGTGTGTCCATGTACCCTCATAGACCGAAAGCGGAAGCGTTTGACAACGTGGTTGATGTAGTCTAACTTCTTCTCGTTCTGACCGATCAAGCACCGAACGTACGACACCTCCGAGTTCTACACACGTTCAGCTCGATGACGTCCCTCAAGCTCTTGATCCAGCAAAGTGTCGAGGGAGAGTTTCTTCAGCACGACAGCGTGGTGACAGTGATGGTGAAGTGATCCATGCAGGGCTTCGCCTAAGCACTACGACAACATGACCGGAGGCGTAAACTGTGGAGGGGGCACCGCACCCAGCTAGGAATCGATGTTGTGTGTTCTAGCGGTGCCCCCCCATGTATATATAGGTTGGAGGGGAGGAGAAGCAGTCAAGGGGGCTCCCAAGTAGGAGGAATCCTACTTGGGCCCTCCAATTCGGGTTCCCCCCTATCCTTTTACCGGAAGGGGGAAAAGGGAAGAGATGGGGGAGGAAGGAAAGGGGGGGCGAACCCGCACCTCTGATACGTCTCCAACGAATCTATAATTTTTGATTGTTCCATGCTATTATATTATCTGTTTTGGATGTTTAAGGGCTTTATTATGCACTTTTATATGATTTTTGGGACTAACCTATTAACCCAGAGCCCAGTGCCACTTTCTGTTTTTTCCTTGTTTTAGAGTATCACAGAAAAGGAAAATCAAACGGAGTCCAATTGACCTGAAACTTCATGGAACTTATTTTTGGACCAGAAGAAGCCCACAGAGTATCGGAGATGGACCAGGAGAGTCCCGGGCTGCCCACGAGGGTGGGGGGGCGCCCACCCCCTGGGCGCGCCCCCTGCCTCGTGGACAGCCCGGAGATCTACCGACGTACTTCTTCCTCCTATATATACCCATATACCATAAAAACTTCGGAGAGCACAATAGATCGTGAGTTCCGCTGCCAGAAGCCTCCGTAGCCATCGAAAACCAATCTAGACCCGTTCCGGCACCCTGCCGGAGGGGAAACCCCTCATCGGTGGCCATCTTCATCATCCCGGCGCTCTCCATGACGAGGAGGAAGTAGTTATCCCTCGGGGCTGAGGGCATGTACCAGTAGCTATGTGTTTGATCTCTCTCTCTCGTGTTCTTGAGGTGATACGATCTTGATGTACCGCGAGCTTTGCTATTATAGTTGGATCCTATGATGTTTCTCCCCCTCTACTCTCTTGTAATGGATTGAGTTTTCCCTTTGAAGTTATCTTATCGGATTGAGTCTTTAAGGATTTGAGAACACTTGATGTATGTCTTGCGTGAGATACCCGTGGTGACAATGGGGTATTCTATTGATCCACCTGATGTATGTTTTGGTGATCAACTTGCGGGTTCCGCCCATGAACCTATCCATAGGGGTTGGCACACATTTTCGTCTTGACTCTCCGGTAGAAACTTTGGGGCACTCTTTGAAGTACTTTGTGTTGGTTTGAATAGATGAATCTGAGATTGTGTGATTCATATCGTATAATCATACCCATGGTTACTTGAGTTGACATTGGAGTATCTAGGTGACATTAGGGTTTTGGTTGATTTATGTCTTAAGGTGTTATTCTAGTACGAACTCTATGATAGATTGACCGGAAAGAATAGCTTCATGTTATTTTACTATGGACTTTTGAATAGATCGATCAGAAAGGATAACTTTGAGGTGGTTTCGTACCCTACCATAATCTCTTCGTTTGTTCTTGTCAGGACCCCGATCCTAAGTCACACCGATCTAGCATGTAACACATCATATCACTTTGCGGCCTCACGCACGGTACTCCCACGGGTGCCACCTTACCTAGCCCGGGACCGTTTGCGCCTTTTGGCTCACGTATATGATAGTGTCGCTAGCATCCACATGACAAAGAACCCGGGCCGACATGGCTAGTCGTGAACCCAAAGCGGCACTAACCCATGGGGACAGGCATACATGAATCAACATCGAGCATGTCGGTCAGCAGCGTGCGAATCCAGGCTGTAGCACTGGGCTAACAGGACTCCGGTAACCCGGGCTGTAGCAGGCTAGGTAGGACTCCGGATGTCACCGCGTGACATTTCCCCGAAGGGACAGACACAGGAACAAGGTGAAACACATGCCAGCCAGCCAAGTGTCCTGAGCAGTAGTGCTGGGCTAGCAGGACTCCGGTGAACCGGGCTGTAGCGGACTACTATTGGACAAGGAAGCACTAGACTACATTTCCTCATAAGAGATGCTGCCAAGGATAAACAACTAGATTGTCGGATCCCACACATACCAAGCATTTCAATCATACACACAATATGCTCGATATGTGTAAATACAACATGGCATCACAACAAGACTCTACGACTCAAGTATTTATTCATTAGGCTACGAAGAGCCAGATATTACAAACATGGGTCTCATGACCCAACATTCAGAGCATACAAGTCAAAGCACAAGCGGAAGCTTAACATGTCTGAGTACAGACAACTAGAAATGAAAAACGCTGAGAAGCCTGACTATCTACCAGATCCTGCCGAGGGCACAAGATCGTAGCTGAGGTATCAAGCTAAACTTCTAAGTCCACACAGAACTACTAGCGAGACTGACGTCTCTCTGCAAAACATAAAATAGGCAAACGTGAGTACAAATGTACCCAGCAAGACTTACATCAGAACTATCTACATATGCATCAGTATCAATAAAGGGGGTGGTGGAGTTTAACTGCAGCAAGCCAGCTTTGACTCAGTGGCTAACCTGAACTACGACTGCAAGTAACTCTTTTGAGGTGACGCACACGAGTCCACATATTCACCATATCAATACACCACTATGGATCCGCTCCCGTCTCCCTACGAGAAGGCCATCCATAGCACTCACGCTTATCTTGCGCATTTTAGAGTATCCACTTTCACTTGTCTATGAACTGTACAAGGGGTCCAAGTTTCCATATCCGAGGAATCCGGCTATTCGAATAGATAATGATAACCCTGCAGGGGTGTACTTCTTCACACACGCTTTCGCCACTTACCACCATGTACACGTCATGTACCTCGGCAACCTTCAAGCGGAAGCCTGGCGAGGGAGTCGGCCACGACCTGACTAACCACACAAGTCTCTAATCCAGGTTTATCGCCTATTCGGGTTCCATCCGCAAGGAGATCCGGCCGGGGTGTCGCTCACGGCCCCAAACGATGTGTACAGGGTTCCCAAGCCCACCATCCAGGTGCCACTTGGTACCCCGGGCCACTGTGCCTAGTCTGTCCCAAGCCCACCTGTACCGGGTGCCACTTGGTAGACTACTAACACTACCTACAAACACCAGAAACTAGTTGCAACTCCTGGACAAAGATCGAATGGATTAATAAGTCGAGAGGGGTCGAGTTACCGGAACCCAATGTGTGGTAGTAACTGTTCATGGATCACAAACACAGAACTCAGTTCCTGAGGACGGCTGCAATGAGACAACCCACCATGTACTCCTACATGGCCTCTCACCGCTACCTTTACCAAATCGTGTTCACACACTTAGCTCTCAACGGTAGGACATGTGTCGGTGTACTAGAGTAGGGGTACCCTAGTATCCCGAACTTGTCCACGGGCAGTCGCAACATCCCGCGGCAAGGCTTGCCGGGTGACCGCCAAGGTCCCCCGTGGTTCCTTTGGAGCCATTCAAGAACAAAGTATCCAAGTCAAAGAGACAAGACCCCGGCAAGAGGAGCTTGCCGGGAAGGCCAACCAAGGCATCCCAAGACCCCGGCAAGAGGAGCTTGCCGGGAAGGCCAACCAAGGCACCTCGAGGAACTTGCCGCGATGCGTCGCACGTCCCGGCGAGGCCCGGTGAGCGACAAGCTCCCGGGCGCGACAAGACAACAACCGCGGCAAGACGCTTGCCGCGGCAAGCCACCTCCCTGGGCCCGCGCTCCAGCACATCCACCAACGTGTCGCTCTGGGGCCCTTCCAGGCGTACGTGGCGGGAGGCTGTGCAGCCAGCGGCGTGCGGTGGCAAGCAGCACTGACAAGATCGCCATCGTGGCGAACGGTGGCGTCCCTGGCGGTCCCTTTTCGCACTGTTTAGGCGACACAGACGGGCATTTAAGGCCCTTGTCCCCTGCCGTCAGGGTTAGGTATGATACACTGTAGCAGGTAGCTGTACCTGCCACAGCACCTTTCCATTTTTACCCTTTGCCTCCGTTGCTACCTGTTGGTGACCCCTTGAGCATATAAAAGGAGGCCCGTGTGCAACGTAGAGGGGGGTTCGAAAAAACACTCACGCTCGGTCTCGCGAGCTGCTGGTGTGTACTGTAGCACTCCGCGCTCCCGAGCAAGAAATCAGAATAAACCACAAAGCAGGAGTAGGGTTTTACGCATCCGTGCGGCCCAAACCTGGGTAAATCGCTCGCGTGCATCACCTCGATTTGCTCTTTGCACGATCTCCGCCCCCGCCGAACCGAAAGGGACCCGGCCCGCCGGTCCCATAGGTGCCCGTGGATCAGTACCCCAGCATCTTTGGCGCGCCAGGTAGGGGGCGTCGAAGTTGTGTGAACCAGATCCGGCGTTCTCGCGAGCTAGATCTTCATCATCTTGATCAACATGCCGCCGAAGAAGAAGGTTTCGGAGGCGGCTGCTCCGTCCGCGCCTTACCCACCACCGCCGGGACAAACGGCTGATGGGGCGGGCACCGGCGGAAGAACGGGCGTAGACGAGGGAGCTCACGGTGCTGCCAGGTCCAAGGGCGAGGCTGCGCTGCCCATCGGCGGCGTAGCCGGCTCCCACAACGACCGGGCGCACTCCAAGACCTCGGCGTCCGTACATGCACCGCGCCTGTCTCAGGAGGCGCGGGACCGGCAGCGTCATGGTACTCACGGTACCATGCGTTTGCTAGACCAAGATCGGGCTAGTGGATCTCGGAGCGCTCAGGACCACCATGCACACCAACATGCTGGCACGAGCGAGGCACGGTCGCCTGGACAGGATATTGCTCTTTCTAACGTGGTTAGAAGTCCGAGCATATCCCGCTCCTCGCACCGTTCGCCACCACCGCCCGCCACTGCAGCAGAAGCTTTGGCGCGAGCTCAGCTGCTCCTAGACTACCCTCCAACGGCGGACAAGATCGACGATTGGAGGGCAACCATCCAGAGTCTCATCGGCTTCGCCAACGGCGACACTCCACGGCAACCGAGCATGTTGCAGCCGCGGCAAGCCAGCCAGGCACGAGCCGGAGACGACAAGACTGGTGGGGGTGCAACTACTGTGCACTCTCCGCCCCGAAGGCCGAGATCGCCGACTCGCCGGATCCACCTCGACAGCGACTCCACCGCGTCGTCAGATCCGCGATTTCGTCGCGATCAGCGCCAAGTTCTTCAAGAACGACAACAAGAAGACGCTCGCACTCGCATCGAGCGCCGAAGGGAAGCGCGACGTCAATCAGACCAGCGCGCTGGGCCCTCTGTTGACATGCATGCGCCAGGGGAACCAGGCGACTTGCCGTACGCGGTAGGTTGCCCTGCGTTCACTCGTGAGCTGCGACAAGTCCAGTGGCCCAGCACGAAGAATTTCAAAACAGATGTACCAGAGAAGTACGACGGCAAGACGCATCCGTCGGAGTTCCTCAGCATCTACACCATCGCGGTGCAGGCTGCCAGGGGGCGGGACGACAAGATCCTTGCCAACTACTTCCCGTTGGTGCTCAAGCCCAACGTCAGGTCCTGGCTCATGCACTTGCCGGACAACTCCATATCCTCCTGGGCTGATCTATGCCATCAGTTTGTCGGCGCCATTACAGGCGGCCACAAACCTCATGGCCAAGAGAGTGACCTTCATCTGCTCGCCCAGAAGGAAGGAGAGCCCCTGCGCAAGTACATTTAGAGGTTCAGCCGTGTACAGTATAACATCCCAGACGTCCACCCCGCCGCGGTCATCAGCGCGTTCCATCAGAACGTGCGTAACCGCAGGATGCGGGAGGAGATGGCGATGTGCAGGATCAAAGACGTCAGTGAGCTGTATGCCCTGGCCGACAAGTGTGCACGTGCTGAGGAAGGGAGGAAACTCCCCGGAGAGAAGACCGGAGCAGAAGGATCTGACAGTGAGGATGCTGCCCCGACAAAGAAGAACCGACGGCGGAACAGGAAGAATAAAGGCAAAGAGGTGCTAGTCGTTGAGCAATCCAGCAATGAAGGTGGCGCCAAGAAAGCCAAAGTTGGTAGCTCCGGCAAGGAGATTGCCGCGTGCACCAACTGTCAGGCTGTGGCAGTCGCCGACAAGCAGGACGGCACCGACAAGCAGTACTGCAAGATTCACCGCACCAAGGGCCATGACCTCCGGAGCTGCAAGAAGGTCGAGCAGCTTGTCCAGCAGCAAAAGGCTGAGTATGAGCGGCGCGACAAGGAGAGGGCCCAAGGAAGTGCAGGAGAATCCAGCAAGAAGCGCGCCGGCCGGGGAGGACGCCGCGGCAAGGCCAAGCAGCGGCAAGGAGACAGACCTCCCTGCGGCCGCGACAACGATGAAGACGACGACGATGAAGACATGGATGATGTTGAGACCAGTGAGCAGGAGTTTCAGAAAGCCACAGAGGTCTTGTGCGTTGACGGCGGTGCTTCTCTGCACACTTCACAACGCCAACTCAAGCAGTGGGTGCGGGAAGTCAATGGAGCGGAACCACCTGTCGAATCGCGCAAACTTCTAAAATGGTCTAGCACGCCTATCATCTTTGACATTGAGGACCACCCTGATCGCACAACTGCGGTCGGGTGCTTGCCGATGTTGGTTTCACCAACTATCCGCAACCTCAAGGTCACTAAGATGTTAGTTGACGGCGGGGCCGGCTTGAACCTGATCTCCTCCGCTGTACTCCAGAAACTCCAGATCCCTGACAGTGAGCTCGAAGAGACCGGCACATTCCAAGGAATTAACCTGGGAAGGAGCAAGCCGAAGGGGAAAGTCACGTTGCCAGTAACATTTGGCAGCGAGCTGAACTTCAGGACTGAGAGGGTCACATTTGACGTTGCCGATATTCCATTGCCTTACAATGGAATACTTGGCCGCCCAGCACTCGCCAAGTTCATGGCAGCCTCTCACTACGCATATAACATGCTGAAGATGCCAGGCCCGATAAGCGTCATCTCTGTCCCTGGCGACAAGAAAGATGCTCTTATCTGTGCCGACAAGATCTATCGGGAAGCAGCAGCTGCAGCAGAGCGCGAGTCACTTGCCGCTGAAGCTCCCGGGGGGAAGAAGACCAAGTCCGGCAAGAGTTCTGATGCCCACTCCGGCAAGCGCACCTCTTCGGAGTGCTGCGCTGCCGTCGAGGACGCACCATCGAGCTCCACCGGCAAGTGTAAGAAGACGATGGCAGCCCCACCAGAGACGAAAAAGGTGTCCGCCAAGGAGGACGGCACTAGTGGAACCTTCACCATCAGTGCCACTCTCGACCCTAAATAGGAAAGCGCGCTCATTGCTTTCCTGCGGGCGAATGTCGACGTGTTTGCGTGGCATCCGTCTGACATCCCCGGTGTTCCCAGGAAAGTGATTGAGCACCACCTTGCCGTTTGTCCTCATGCGCGGCCCGTCAAGCAGAAAGTCAGGAAGCAAGCAGTGGAGCGCCAAGAGTTCATAGCAGAAGAGATCAAGAAGTTGGAAGCAGCAGGCCTTGTCAGAGGAGTGCTCCATCCTACGTGGTTGGCCAATCCTGTAGTCGTGCGCAAGGCAAACGGGAAATGGAGACTTTGTATCGATTTTACCGAAGTTAACAAAGCTTGTCCCAAAGACCCATTTCCTTTGCCGCGCATTGACCAGATTGTTTACTCCACAGCCGGATGTGATTTGCTTTAATTTCTTGACGCATATTCAGGATATCATCAGATCTTCATGGCAGAAGAGGATGAGGAGAAGACTGCATTTATTACTCCATGTGGCACGTACTGTTTCGTATGAATGCCTTTCGGATTAAAAAATGCTGGTTCAACATTTGCAAGAGTAGTCCATGTCGCCCTTGAGCCGCAAATACACAGAAATGTGGAAGCCTACATGGATGATATAGTGGTCAAGAGCAAGGACAGGGCAACTCTGATTCAAGATTTGGACGAAACCTTTGCAAATCTGCACAAGATCAGCCTCAAGCTCAACCCAGAGAAGTGCGTGTTTGGAGTTCCTTCCGGCAAGCTTCTCGGGTTCTTTGTGTCTCAGCGGGGAATTGAAGCCAATCCCGACAAGATCAAGGCCATTGAGCAGATTGAAGCACCCAAGCGCGTCAAAGATGTACAAAGACTTGTCGGTTGTGTGGCTGCTCTCAGCAGGTTTATCTCTCGGTCTGCTGAGCGCGCCCTGCCGTTTTTCAAACTATTGAAAAAGGCAGGTCCAATGAAATGGACTCCGGAAGCGGAGGCTGCGCTGCAGAACTTGAAGAGATACCTGTCCTCCCCTCCAATACTTGTCGCACCTAAGCCACAAGAGAAGTTGCTGCTGTACATAGCAGCAACCAATCAAGTGGTTAGTGCTGCGTTAATAGCAGAGAGGGAGGCAGATGATGAGCCAGCAACCACGGCAAGCACATCCAGCGACAAGCAGGGGGCTTCCCCGGCAAGCTCTGGTCCCGACAAAGATGGATCTGCGCAGATGCATGAGGAGACACAGAAGAAGATGGTGCAGCGCCCAGTTTACTTTGTCAGTTCCCTTCCGCAGGGGGCTAGGTCAAGGTACTCTGGCGTGCAGAAATTGCTTTTCGGCCTTCTCATGGCCTCGAGAAAGCTGCGCCATTACTTCCAAGCACATGAGATCACAGTTGTCACTCGCTTTCCGCTGAAGAGGATACTACAGAATCCGGAAGCGACAGGCAGGATTGTTGAGTGGGCACTGGAACTGTCAAGCTTTGGCCTCAAGTTTGAGAGCACTTCAACTATTCAGAGCAGAGCATTGGCAGAGTTTATAGCAGAATGGACGCCAACACCAGATGAAGAAATTCCAGAGACGAGCATCCCCGCCGATGAAGCAAGCAAAGAGTGGCTGATGTACTTTGATGGTGCATTTTCGCTGCAAGGCGCCGGCGTTGGCGCGCTGCTTGTCGCACCCACCGGAGAGCACCTCAAGTACATAGTCCAGATGCACTTTCCCAAGGAGCAGGCAACAAACAATACTGCAGAGTATGAGGGATTGCTTGCCGGTCTCAGGATCGCGGCAGACCTTGGGATCAAGAAGCTCATTGTCAGGGGTGACTCACAGCTTGTCGTCCGCCAAGTAAACAAGAGTTATCAGAGTCTGTTGATGGAAGCTTACGTCGACGAAGTGAGAAAGCTAGAAGAGCGCTTTGACGGCTTACAAATGGAGCATGTTCCAAGAGCTCAGAACGCCATTGCTGATGGCCTGTCAAAGTGTGCCGCACTTAAGCTACCTGTGGAACCAGGGATCTTTGTGCTTAAGCTGACTCAACCGTCCGTAACACCATCAACTGGACAGAGCAAGAAGAGGAAGTTGATTTCTGGTGACTATTTGCCGGCAGAGCTTCCCGAAGCCGCCGCCAAGAAGGTCCCTAAGATCAACGCCGAAGGCGCTGAGGAGCAGTCTGCTCCGGCAAGCCCTAGGGTTTGTTCCGTTGAAGCAGAAGCTCCCGATAAGTTTTGCTCCGGCAAGCTTGTTGGGGAACGTCAAGCTCCGGCAGAGACGCACCTTCTCGCTGTAGAAGCGGATGTTCCCGCAGCAGCTGAGACCAACATCAAGAGCACTGAGGAGTGGTATGCTCCGGCAAGCCCTAGGGTTTGTTCCGTTGAAGCAGAAGCTCCCGACAAGTTTTGCTCCGGCAAGCTTGTCGGGGAACGTCAAGCTCCGGCAGAGCCGCAGGTTCTCGCCGTTGAAGCGGATGTTCCTGCAGCAGCAGATTTGCCTTTAGTCCTTGTCGTCGAGCCACAAGCTCCAGCATGGGCACAGCAGATAGTCCGTTTCCTTCAGACAGGAGAACTTCCCGAAGAGCAAGAAGAAGCGGAAAGAGTAGCCCGGCAGTCAAGTATGTACCAGTTTGTCGACGAGACACTGTACAGAAGAAGACTCAACGGTGTGAAATTGAAGTGTATTCACTGGGAAGACGGACAGAAGCTGTTGGCAGAGATACATGGAGGCATATGTGGTCACCACATTGGCGCAAGAGCACTTGTCGGCAAAGCATTCCGGCAAGGTTTCTTCTGGCCAACAGCCCTCCAAGATGCAACTGCACAAGTAACCAAGTGTGAAGCGTGCCAGTTCCATTCCAAGCAGATACACCAGCCAGCTCAATCTCTCCAGACGATCCCTTTATCCTGGCCATTTTCGGTCTGGGGGCTCGACATCCTAGGCCCCTTTCCCCGAGCTGTCGGGAGCTTTGAGTACTTGTACGTTGCAATCGACAAGTTCACAAAGTGGCCGGAAGTGGAACCAGTGAGGAAGGTGACCGCACAGTCAGCCGTCAAGTTCTTCAGGTCGATTGTTTGCCGCTTCGGGACCCCTAACAGGATAATCACCGACAATGGTACACAATTCACGAGCCACACCTTCATGCAGTACGTCCAAGATCTTGGCGCCAAGGTCTGCTTCGCTTCTGTTGCTCACCCGAGAAGCAACGGTCAAGCGGAGAGGGCAAATGCTGAAGTGCTGCGCGGGCTCAAGACCAGAACTTTCGACAGGCTGCACAAGTGCGGAAGAAACTGGATCGAGGAGCTGCCGGTGGTTCTTTGGTCGATCAGAACGACGCTAAATCGAGCCACTGGCCAGACACCTTTCGCTCTAGTCTATGGAGCAGAGGCAGTTCTCCCCACGGAACTCGTATACGGGTCACGTCGAGTGCTCGCTTATGATGAGCTTGAGCAAGAGCAGCTGCGACAAGATGACGCGCTGCTCCTTGAGGAAGACCGTCTTCAGGCTGCTGTGCGAGCTGCTCGCTACCAGCAAGCTTTGCGCCGCTACCATAGCCGCAAAGTTAATGCCAGAAGTCTTGAGGAAGGCGACCTTGTTCTTCGGCGTGTTCAGTCCGCCAAGAATTCCAACAAGTTGACGCCGAAGTGGTAAGTCCCTTACCGGGTGAAACGAGTCACTAGGCCTGGCGCTGTCCGCCTTGAGACCGAAGATGGAATTCCAGTGAGCAACTCCTGGAACATTGAGCATCTTCGTAAGTTTTACCCATAAGGCGCGGTTACCGGAACCTGTTCCGGCAACCACCTTTTGTACAAGTCTTGCCGCTGTTGCATGCAATCCTTTGTACAAAGCCGGGCGCAGACCCCGTGCATAAGTAAAGCTCATGTGCTCCGCACATTTTGTCGATTTTATGCTTTCTATTTTCTGGCATATATGATCTGACACTTTGTGCAGCACCTACTCCACGGTAAGCAATAACGAGCCGTAAAGCTCCATATCTGTATTGTCTCTTCTTCCTTTTGAAAGCAAGGTTCCCCTCGCCCACAAGTTTGCCGGGGGGGAAAGGAGAAGACGGTGGTATGGATCAGGCGTCGTTCAAGAAAGTTTCGCCTTGCCGGGAAGCAAACAACAGAAAAGCTAAGTTGCCAAAGTTTGAGCAATCAAATTTTTTAAATTCTAAGTTATCTTCCTTGAACGACCGCACTTTGTATGGAAAACCTGTGCGCGGAGGAACCGACTCGTAGCTAGTAGCGCCCTTTCTTTGTTTCGAGTCCGCTCAACAACTTAAGTGAGCTGCTAGCGCCCTTACTTTGTTTCGAGTCCGCTCAACAACTTAAGTGAGCCGCTAGCGCCCTTACTTTGTTTCGAGTTCGCTCAACAACTTAAGTGAGCTGCAACTAGTTGCGACAAGGTTTCTTGTCGGCTGCGGCACCGCCAGCAGGCTGCTGACGTCCCGCACTCAGCGCTCGCGGCTCAGGTGCCTGCGCCGGCAAGTTCCCTAAAAGCGTAGGGTAAAAAGACATACAAAGGGGGGAGTCAAGTAAAGGGAATAACATTGCGAATCATTGCCCAGAACAGAGTTATATTACAAAAATGGCTTGTCGCGGCTCTAACAGATTGTTTTCATGACAAGATAAACAGCGACAAGGGAAGAAGAAATGGGCGGCCTAATCTACGCGATCGCCTTCAACCCTCTTGATCCCGCTCACCTTGTCCACAATGGGTGCGACAAGGGCTTTGAGCTCCTCCAGATCAGCCTCTGGCGGCAAGGTCCTGAGGATGTTGGTGAGGCGGAGGCCCGGATTGCGGAAGGCCACCTTCATTAATACTTTCTGGATGGCCCCCGCGCAGATCTTGCGTGACTCGTCAGCCAGTTGCTTGGGGATCCTCTCCCGGAGTCGCTGAAGGGCCGTCGCCACGCCCTTGAAGAACAGAACGAGCTTGGCGCTGGGTTGGAGGTTGTCGTCGGAGGGATACATGAGATCCTCCATCCCCAGTTGCGCCAGCTCCTTGTCGATATCTGTGGCGGCGTTCACCAGACTCTCCGTCCAGTGCGTCACAGTCTCCCTGAAAGCGTTCTGGGCGGTGGCAGCGCTCTCCAACAGCACCTTGTCGGCCTTGATTTCCTCCTATAAGGCCGCCTCCCGCTTCTTGGCGCTGTCCAGAGTCTTGGTCAAAGTGGTTAGCTTCAACTCAAGATCCACGTTGGAGACCTTGGCAGCGCTGAGCTCCTTGCCCTTCTCGGAGAGATCGGCCTCCAGCCGCGCTACCTTCGTCTTCAACTCCTCCTTGGTGGCCCCGGCGGCGGCGGCAGCGTCCTCCGCTTGCTTGAGGGCTTCGCCAAGTTTCTCCTCGCGCGAGGCAAGCTCCTCCTCGTGGGCGTCAAGATTAACCTTCCGCTGCACCAGCTCGCCCTCCTCCGCGGCTAGCTTCACAGCGGCAAGTCGTTGGCGCTCTTCGGCTTCGGCTTGCTCGAGGAGGAAGGCCTTTTGCGCTTCAGCAAGCTGCTCCCGCTCCTCCGCCAGGGATCGGAGGGCTTCCCGGTGGAAACCCCCGAGCTCCTCCGCGCGCTTGTCGATATCTGCTCCCGCCTTCGCGACAAGTGCCTCGCGGGATTCCAGCTTGGCCTGCCGCGCGCGGTAGAGCGACATCAGCTTCCGCAGCAGCCGCTCTTCTTCGGGCTCGTTGCTGCTGCTGCTTGGCGCATCGACCAGCGTCAATCCCGCGGAGGCAAGCACTTCTCCGTCGAAGATCTCCCCCTCGACCGGCGCTCTGGAGCTTGATGCCCAGGGAAGATTGATGAAGACGTCGTCGTCATCCTTCAAATAGACGCCCGGCTGGGGCTCTCCGGAGCCTGGCGCTGCGGCAGCGGCGGACGGGTCGGCGGTCGGTGTAGCGCCTGGCGCTCCTGCGGCCTCAGGGCCGTCAGTGCGATCGCCGGACCCCTCGCCAGTTGCCGCGGCGTCAGCCTTGGCGGCCTCTACGCCGGTGGCATCGCCACCACCGGCTGCTTCGTCGGCGACGACCTCGGTCTCCATTGGCTCTGTAGCAGATGGGTCTGACAGACGGAAAGGGGAGAAGAATCAAGCGAAAATCCAACAAAAAGAAGATCAAAGGAAGAAGAACCCGAGGGAAGTTTTAAAGCAAGAGGAGTACCTGCACTAGGCTCTGCAGTCGTGGTCTCCGCCGTCGGGGGGCCGCTGGTGCTGTCCCTCGCCGGAGAACCCTCCCTTGCCGGAGACTTCTCCCTCATCGGGAAGCCTTCCCTTGCCGGAGAATTCTCCCTTGTCGGGGGATTCTCCCTTGGCTCCTGGTGGGGCTGCTCGGCTCCTACACAAGTTCACAAGCAGATATCAGCAAAGACAAGTACCCATGCACGCCTGACAGCGGAAAGTAAATCATACACTTACCCTGGGGGCTGCCCTGGAGAAAAGTCGCCGGGTCCGGCAAGGTTGTCTCGGGCGCGCCACCTGCTGTCGCAGTGGGCTCGTCCTCGATGATGATCACCGAGACCTTAGCTCTCTTTGCCACTCTCTGGGCCAGAGTCCTAAAGAGGAACAAGTTCAGAGAAAAGCAAATGAGGAACAAGACAAACAGCAAGGATTGAAGAACTGCAAGTACAGCGAGAGAAGCTTACTCTTCTTCTTCTTCCTCGTCGGAGCTGAACGTGGAGAAGTCGAAGTCTGCCTCATGCCCGGCGCGAGGAGAGGGAGGGGTGGCTTCCCTTGGCCGCTTGGCGGGAGCAGTGGCGGTGGTCTGAGACGACCCCGCTCCGGCTGTCGGTGCGGCGTGAGCAGCGGCAAGAACTGAAGCGGTGGTCCGGCTAGACTCCGCTCCAGTTGCCGTTGCAGCATGGGGCGCTCCCGCGGCAACGGTGTTCGCCGCGGTGGAGCGTGTCACGCGGCGTGGCGACTGTTGACCCGCTTGCCGCTCCGCCACGTCACCGGCCTTGCGGAGACGCCTTCTTGGTGGGGACGGAGGCTCTGCTTGCGGCGAGCTGCCCGAAGATGAGGAGGAAGAAGAGTTGATCTCCAGCGAGCCGCTCGTGTCCTTGGCGGGCTCGTTCGGCTCGGCGTCACGCCCGGCAAGCTCCTTCTTGCCGGCGGGCTCCCCTCGCTCGGCACGGCTTGCCGCTTCCGCTGCATCCGCCTCCTCCACGGTGAAGCCAAACTCGCCCGCGGCTGCGGCTGCCGCTGCCTCTTCCAGCCTGGTGGCGATGAGCGCCATCTCCGCATCGGTGGTGTCGCGGGTGAGGCCGTCCTTCTCGTCGGGGCGGATTGGCACTTCCACCAAGTCATCGAAGAACTGCTGCACGACGTCGTCAGCAGGCTCCTCCCAAGTGGGCACAATTCCATGCGAGTCGCACTCCGGCATCATTGCACGGATGCGGTCGAGCGCATAATTGTTGCACAACGGGACGACGCCCCCCGGCAACCTGAAGACCTCGGGATGTTGGGGGTCATACTTGAACAGCTCCTGCAGCATCGCGTTGAGCTCCAGAACTGTGAAATTGAAGTTGAGTCCCGGCCGCAGCCTCATGATGTCTGCCGCGTTCTTGAACTCCCAAGTGGGCCTCCCCCGTTCCTGCCGGGGGGCGATGCGGCGGCGAAGGAAGTCTGCGCCAACAGCGCCAACAGTAAGCCCGGCAAGCCTGAGGCGCAAGATCCTGGTGACGGCAATCTTCAGCCTGTCGTCCTCCGGGGCCACGTCACTCCAATCGCTGCCGCGTGCTACTGGGGTTTGGCGCCGGGTGGTGAATGGCTGCGGGTTCTCCTCGTCGATCCAGCACCAATCAGCCCTCCACTCCTCCCACTTGCCGCGGAATTCTCCCTCCAGATACGTTTCCTTCTTGCCGGCCCTTGAGATCCAGGCGATTCCGCCGGATAGAGCCTCTCCTCTCTCTACTCGGGGTATGAAGAAGTGGCGGAAGAGGGCTACGTTAGGAAGGACTCCGACAAAGTTTTCACAGAGATGTGCGAAAACTGCCATTGTCAGGACGGCGTTGGGGGTGAAGTCAAGGAGGTGGAATCCATAGGTATTCATGATGTCGCAGAAGAAATCAGAAAAAGGCGGGCAGAGCCCGCAGTAGAAGAACAAAGCAAAGAAGGGGTATCCGTTCGGAGCCTTCTTCCAAGCGGCGGCGGGGAGTACCTTTGTGTGCGGGTGCGCGCGCATCTCCGCCGACCAGAAAAGGTAGTGGTTCTCCCTCAGCTCCTTCGCGCCAAGCTTGGGGGGGAAGACGGACCGCTCCTTCCGCAGCGCCGCGAGCCGCTGCGCCTCGGTCGACTTCACTGCCTTCCCCTTGTCGGCTTTTGGAGCCATGGCGGAAGCAGTGGAAGAGGTTGACGGCGTTGGTGGTGCTGGTGGCGATAGGGGGCGGAGCGCTGCTCTCTCTCTCTCTTAGCTTTGGGAAGACGAGGGAGCGGCGGAGATTTCTGAGATTGGAACGACAACAGGCAAATGGGCGAACTACCCCTGTTTCCTCTGCTTATAAAGAGGGAGGGGGCGGACGTTCCGCATTTCCAAATAAAGTAACCACCCACGACCTCTCCCACGACGCCGCGTTCGACGCGTGCCGTTCGGGGAGGGCGCGGTGGATACGGAGTGAGATACGGCGTAACCCAGGCCGCGCGTGCCCGTGCCCTGTTTTGGGCCTGGCCCAACAGCGCTCGGCACCGTGTGTGGCCCAGGCCCGGGGGCTCCTGTCGGTGTACTAGAGTAGGGGTACCCTAGTATCCCGAACTTGTGCACGGGCAGTCGCAGCATCCCGCGGCAAGGCTTGCCGGTTGACCGCCAAGGTCCCCCATGGTTCCTTTGGAGCCATTCAAGAACAAATTATCCAAGTTAAAGAGACAAGACCCCGGCAAGAGGAGCTTGCCGGGAAGGCCAACCAAGGCATCCCAAGACCCCGGCAAGAGGAGCTTGCCGGGAAGGCCAACCAAGGCACCTCGAGGAACTTGCCGCAATGCGTCGCACGTCCCGGCAAGGCCCGGTGAGCGACAAGCTCCCGGGCGCGACAAGACAACAACCGCGGCAAGACGCTTGCCGCGGCAAGCCACCTCCCTGGGCCCGCGCTCCAGCACATCCACCAACGTGTCGCTCTGGGGCCCTTCCAGGCGTACGTGGCGGGAGGCTGTGCAGCCAGCGGCGTGCGGTGGCAAGCAGCGTTGACAAGATCGCCATCGTGGCGAACGGTGGCGTCCCTGGCGGTCCCTTTTCGCACTGTTTAGGCGACACAGGCGGGCATTTAAGGCCCTTGTCCCCTGCCGTCGGGGTTAGGTATGATACACTGTAGTAGGTAGCTGTACCTGCCACAGCACCTTTCCATTTTTACCCTTTGCCTCCGTTGCTACCTGTTGGTGACCCTTGAGCATATAAAAGGAGGCCCGTGTGCAACATAGAGGGGGGTTCGAAAAAACACTCACGCTCGGTCTCGCGAGCTGCTGGTGTGTACTGTAGCACTCCGCGCTCCCGAGCAAGAAATCAGTATAAACCACAAAGCAGGAGTAGGGTTTTACGCATCCGTGCGGCCCGAACCTGGGTAAATCGCTCGCGTGCATCGCCTCGATTTGCTCTTTGCACGATCTCCGCCCCCGCCGAACCGAACCGCCGGTCCCATAGGTGCCCATGGATCAGTACCCCGGCAACATGTTCACCACATTCCAATTCATCCCCGATGAATCAGACCTGACTCAACTCTAAGCAGTAGCAGGCATGACAAACAAACATGAATGAGTAGGCACATCAGGGCTCAAACAACTCCTACTCATGCTAGGGGGTTTCATCTATTTACTGTGGCAATGACAGGTCATGCAGGGGAAAGGGGTTCAGCCACCGCAACATGTAACAGTTGAATCATTGTTGTCCTAACGCAGTAAAAGAGAGCAGGAGCGAGAGAGTGGGCTTGTATCAGAATGAACAAGGGGGTTTTGCTTGCCTGGCACTTCTGAAGATAATATAGTTCTTCATCGGTGTCATCGATCACGTCGTCGGAAACATCGTCGTCTGAGAGGGGACAGTTACCGAAAAACGGGGAAGGACACAATCAATGCAATGCAACAATATGATGCATGAATGTGACATGACAATAATGTTATGATTTGCACTAATGCATCTAGCAACAATTTAAATGAAGTCCATATGGACCAAGGGTTCATATGCAAACTCCATATTTAGCATTTAAAATGCCATTATCATGTTTTCACTTATACAGTGGGTATAAGTTGGTTCATCATGCATGAAAGTAGCATAAATGGATAGATTGGGTTTTTCTGATCATTTTTCATATATAAATCTTTTCATTTGGAGTTACGGTTGATTTTCTATGATTTTTAAAAGTTTAGGCAATTTTCTGGAATTTCCTGTAAAAGAATAAATCCAGAAAAGTGTTATTGCGTCAGCATGACATCACTGTGATGTCAGCGGTCAACGGGCGTGGTCCAGGTCAAACCTGACCTCTGGGACCCGCAGGTCAGTGACTCAGCTAATTGACTGAGTTAATTAGCCCTAAGCTAACGCTAACTAAAATGTCAGCAGGGCTGGGCCCACATGTCAGCGAGTCAATGGGTTAACTAAGTTAATTAATCACTAATTAAACTAACAGTAATTAAACAGGGGCCTGGGCCCACACGTCAGGACCCAGGGGAGGTCAAACCGGGGTCTCCCCGGGCCAGCGGGGTCAACCCTGCCGGTCAAAGCGGTCAACCCGCCGGCGTTTAGTCGCCGGCGAGGCCAAACGCGGCGGTGCAGGTGCGGGATGCACATACAGGGCACCCTTTGACGCGCAGAGCACAGCTATAGGATGCGGACGCTCGTCCGCATCCAACTCTGGTGGTGGTGCGGCCGGGGAGTGGCCGGAGAAGCGCCGGCGACGAGGTCAAGCGGCGGCGGGGCTCGGGTGAGTTGCGGGTTCGGTGTTGCAGCTCGCAAGCGAGCCAAATGACGCGCTGGGGCTGCTCTACGGGGTGCTACGAGCATGTTGGAGTCACCGGGGTGACCAAATGGTCACCGGAGCTGCGTTGGCGGCGAGCTCGGCCGGCGGCGTGCTCCGGCAGCAAGGGGAGACGGCTACGGCGAGCAAGAAGCAGTGGGGTTTGGGGGGTTAGATGCAGGTGCTCACAGCGAGTCCAACGAGCGCGAGGGCGAGGTCAGGGACGTCCGGTAGCTCCCGAATCGACGGCGATGAGCTTCGGTGGCCAGCGACGGAAACGGCGATGGTGATGATGAAGCAGCGCGTCCGAGGCCGGGAGAATCGTCGAGGAGGAAGAGGCAGATTAGGCGGAGCTCATGGGCTAGCTGGCTTGGCATGAGGATGCTGGTGGCCGTGGCAAAGGCGAATGGCGGCGACGATGGTCCTCGGGCGTCGCGCGGAAGAGCGAGGGAGAGGAGGGGAATGGGCACGGGAGAGTGAGAGGGGTACGGGGCGGTCGAGGGGGAGTGCGTGGCGCTCGGGGCTGTCTCCAACAGCGAGCAGGCAGGCAGGAGGTGGCCGCACGGCGGTGCGCGCGCGTCGGGCATGCGCCCGTCCTCCTGGCAGAGGAGGAAGGCGACAGGGGAGGAGGCGGTGGTGGGCTGGGCCGCCAGCTGGGCCGGCCAGGTGGTTGTGCCAGGTGGGCTACATGTAAGCACTTCTCTCTCTCTTGTTTAATTCTGTTTTCTATTTTTATTTCTCTGTTTTGAATTAGCAAACATACTAATTCATTTTGTAAAATCCTGAAAATAATTGTGGGCACTTTTGAAACTATTTCCAATAGCCCTCAAATGCTTTCAAGATTATTTGGACATTTAAAATATTTTATAGCATTTAAATGTCCAAATTCAAATACTTATGATTTAATTCAAAATCCATAAATGTCCAAGAATATGCTCATCATTTTTGGCAGAGGTTTTCACCTTTATCATAAATCATGAACATTTTAAATGACATTTCGGGTTCTTTGAAAAAGATTTTATTTAAACCTATTTGAATTCTTTCTGGTGCTAGGGTTTGATCGATCCCCATTTCAGCTTTATAAGAATTAAACATGATGCAACACACAAATGCTAGCCTAGTGCATGGCAAGGCTAGGGATGTTACAACTTACCCCCACTAAACAAGAATCTCGTCCTGAGATTCAAGACGTGAGATAGGAGGACAGAGGGGACACAAACTAACACGGTCTTCACGATCCAGGTTGCACTTCATAAGAACGTTGACACGATCACCATCTTTGTCTCGATGTCTTGCTCTGAGAACTCCATCCAACACGATAACGGAAAGTAAGGAAACTCTTGAAGAATCGATCTTCTCGAAGATCGAGCAACCGACGATCAACTCACAGAACGAGACATAGCGACATCTGTCGAGATGAGACACGATACACACATCAAGAATGATGGAAATGAGCACATGACAAGGTTTAAATAAGTAGCGGAATTCCCACACCTAGGAGGGTGGTGAACGGTGTCAACGTAGCGAGGAGTTGGGTTGCCATGATACCACAACGAGGCACCTTAAGGAAGGTGACTCGAAGAACTATTTCCTTAAGTGGCAAAAAGAATTACTTTTGATTCAAAAATCATTGCAACTCTCTATACCAGCCTAAGGCAATCACAAACGATCATTTGAATGAATTCGAAAGAATGGCATACTCACACCAGAGTGGATGATGTGGGCTACCTTGTTGAAGACAACGCAATGGATTATTTTTGCTTATCACCGGAAATGAATGGGACCCATGGCAGACTGACACAATGACGGGTGCAAGCTAGGAACAAAATGCAAATACTGGGAATGACCCAACCTTCATATCTGCCTGAGATTCAGATCTGGTTGGTAACGGGATGTTTCAGACAGCATGTCTGAAGAAGAAAGTTTGCAACACAAACCGACGAGATGACGTTGCGAGATTCTCGGGAAATGAACTATGATAGCAAGCTCCAAAACATGAGCTGGTTATGCTACATACAGGTGAACACACTGTCCCAGACAATCATGATCACGTAGTAGTCTCATAATAAAACACTACCGAGTTCAGGTGGGGAACCATAATCGAGGATATTGAAGTCCTTGCATAAGTCATGCTCTTAAGAAGGAACTTCCTTTCCTTGAACAAGTCAATCAGTGGCTTGGTGTGCTAGGAAACACATATGGAGTGGAGGCGGCCAACCTATCAAACCATAGAGCACTTTGCACGTGCATGACTAACTTGGGATGATTCCAGGGAAACAAAACAAACCTTTCTCAAATTCATGGCGGCAACTTACACCTAATGCACGTGAACTTAGAGAAAGTCACTTCTTTCACCCAAACATATACCTCATGAGCGGAACATGAAGGCAATGCTTACAAAGTTTCCAATACTAGTGTAATGTTCAACATGAATCACGGGGAAGAAAAAATGCTGCTGATGGGCTCAACAACAACTCATCGAAATTTCCATATCACTGGACTTACACCATCATGTGAACACCATGATAGCATTGGTCAGACCAAAAGATGTATGGTGTATGCTCGAGGGATCAACCACGAGTAAGACAACATTACGAACACCATTGGTTCTGATTTGATTTGACGATAGCCCACACTCAAATCAAAGGATTGATAAGACAATAGCGCCGACAACTGATCACGTGGATCAATCGTTGAAGATATTATCTTTCTTCAACACAGATACAAGATATCCCTTAGGGATGAGCGTGGTAGGACAAGCTTTTATCTTCCAACTCCCCAAGTTGTTGTTAAGCTTAACCAACTAGCTCAGGGGTATCCAACACAGATTCTTGGAGAATGGGTGGTTTACAAGAAACCAACTTGATCATGAACTCAACATAGCGGTCAGGTGACAACCTGGTAACACTTCCGAGAAGATATTCGGAAAATCACGAACCACCGATATGTTACTAAGCTCGAGATCAATCTTGCTTTTCAGGGCAAGACGATGTGATCAAGAGAGTGATGGATTGACACAATCCTATCTCATTAATCAAGGAGTGCACCAGAAATAAGGACTAGGTAGCACGATTAATCTTAGAATTATGATTGAATAACCAACACGCTAAGAAGGATATTATTGTCCATTAACTACGAAGCAACAGGGTTGCTAGGAGTATTGATTTCACACAGCATAGTTCACTTGTCGGCATTCCGGTTACAACAACACAGGACCGAGGAATGAATAATGATGGCGAGAAGTATCACTGCGGCAAGAATCCATAAGAGGTGGTGCAATTCTCATGAAATTCTTGACATAAAGATGGTAACACTCCAAGGTAGAACAGAATAAAAGCTGGATTGGCATTCATTCTGCGGAATACAACTACTATGACCCAGTCCCAGAAATGGACGAGGTACTGGAGTTTGTTTCTCCTAGTCATTCTGAAATAGAATGGCTTGAGGGACCACAAGAATAATAAACATCGATAACACGGATGCACAATTACTCTTGATCAACAATTGACAGACGAAGGTCGGATAACAGCTAAAGAGGGACAACTCAAAGTAACATATATCTTTCTGAGTTGTAGATGCATAGATTAGCATGTCGAACGAGTTCAACATAATTCTTCCGGATAACCCATGTAGAAGGGTAGAACTGGCAGAGTCACAATATAGAATCGAGAACTCATCAAGAGCTCTGGTCGTGATCTTTGGTTCAAGAACTTCTGCCATATTGGTTCATGGTACTGGAAGAATGATGTACCACGAACCTCAAGGTCTATCACAAGGTTTACTAATGTCCTAAGGAACTAGCAAACACTATCAACATGAAGCAAGTAGGGTGAATCTTGGGTTTAAGGACCCAGAAATAAAATACCTATTAACTAAATGGCATCACGGGATGCTTTCAAGAATGGTGGCCAGATTCATCACACTGGGAACACAAAACATGGCGAGATTACTAGATGGTTTCCTAAGACACCTAGGGTCATAATAGTAGCTCCAACATATACGCCGAGGCAATGAAGTACCTCACAGACCGTGTAGTGTGCTTAATCTGGCCCAAAAGGACATCAGGAATGGGATGAAGAGATTTGCAAATGCATCGGACTATTTAGAAACCTGGGATGACTCGGACAGCATAACGGCTGTAATTGCTCAAAAATAGTTGAGACATCTTGCAAAATAGTGGCATAACCACTCAACGTCACAATATCAAGGTTCTAAGACCAGCTATGAACATATGGAAGTAGTAGAAACTGAACTAAGGCTTGAATCCATCAATCCTATAAGTCTCTATCATAGTAACTCGTCATCCTGATAGATAGATGAGAAGGCCTAGTTCTTAATCCCCGTAGAAGAGAAGAGGATGACTCAGATCAGAAGGTCATGAGGATAAGGAGTAAAAAGAGCCTTATGTTCCCTTCCACAATCAATTCCTTTATATAACTAAAGCATTTATAGACACGACTTCGACCAGTTTGGCTTGGTAATCCTACAGGCAGTCAGGCTCTGATACCAAAGCTGTCAGGACCCCGATCCTAAGTCACACCAATCTAGCATGTAACACATCATATCACTTTGCGGCCTCACGCACGGTACTCCCACGGGTGCCACCTTACCTAGCCCGGGACCGTTTGCGCCTTTTGGCTCACGTATATGATAGTGTCGCTAGCATCCACATGACAAAGAACCCGGACCGACATGGCTAGTCGTGAACCAAAAGCGGCACTAACCCATGGGGACAGGCATACATGAATCAACATCGAGCATGTCGGTCAGCAGCGTGCGAATCCGGGCTGTAGCACTGGGCTAACAAGACTCCGGTAACCCGGGCTGTAGCAGGCTAGGCAGGACTCCGGATGTCACCGCGTGACATTTCCCCGAAGGGACAGACACAGGAACGAGGTGAAACACATGCCGGCCAGCCAAGTGTCCTGAGCAGTAGTGTTGGGCTAGCAGGACTCTGGTGAACCGGGCTGTAGCGGACTACTATGGCTCAAGGAAGCACTAGACTACATTTCCCCATAAGAGAGGCTGCCAAGGATAAACAACTAGATTGTCGGATCCCACACATACCAAGCATTTCAATCATACACACAATATGCTTGATATGTGTAAATACAACATGGCATCACAACAAGACTCTACGACTCAAGTATTTATTCATTAGGCTACGAAGAGCCAGATATTACAAACATGGGTCTCATGACCCAACATTCAGAGCATACAAGTCAAAGCACAAGCGGAAGCTTAACATGTCTGAGTACAGACAACTACAAATGAAAAAGGCTGAGAAGCCTGACTATCTACCAGATCCTGCCGAGGGCACAAGATCGTAGCTGAGGTATCAAGCTAAATGTCGAAGTCCACACAGAACTACTAGCGACACTGACGTCTCTCTGCAAAACATAAAATAGGCAAATGTGAGTACAAATGTACCCAGCAAGACTTACATCAGAACTATCTACATATGCATCGGTATCAATAAAGGGGGTGGTGGAGTTTAACTATAGCAAGCCAGCTTTGACTTGGTGGCTAACCTGAACTACGACTGCAAGTAACTCTTTTGAGGTGACGCACACGAGTCCACATATTCACCATATCAATACACCACTATGGATCCGCTCCCGTCTCCCTACGAGAAGGCCATCCATAGCACTCACGCTTATCTTGTGTATTTTAGAGTATCCACTTTCACTTGTCTATGAACTGTACAAGGGGTCCAAGTTTCCATATCCGAGGAATCCGGCTATTCGAATAGATAATGATAACCCTGCAGGGGTGTACTTCTTTACACACGCTTTCGCCACTTACCACCATGTACACGTCATGTACCTCGGCAACCTTCAAGCGGAAGCCTGGCGAGGGAGTCGGCCACGACCTGACTAACCACACAAGTCTCTAGTCCAGGTTTATCACCTATTTGGGTTCCATCTGCAAGGAGATCCGGCCGGGGTGTCGCTCACGGCCCCAAACGATGTGTACAGGGTTCCCAAGCCCACCATCCGGGTGCCACTTGGTACACCGGGCCACTGTGCCTAGTCTGTCCCAAGCCCACCTGTACCGGGTGCCACTTGGTAGACTACTAACACTACCTACAAACACCATAAACTAGTTGCAACTCCTGGACAAAGATCGAATGGATTAATAAGTCGAGAGGGGTCGAGTTACCGGAACCCAATGTGTGGTAGTAACTGTTCATGGATCACAAACACAGAACTCAGTTCCTGAGGACGGCTGCAATGAGACAACCCACCATGTACTCCTACATGGCCTCTCACCGCTACCTTTACCAAATCGTGTTCACACACTTAGCTCTCAACGGTAGGACATGTTCACCACATTCCAATTCATCCCCGATGAATCAGACCTGACTCAACTCTAAGCTGTAGCAGGCATGACAAACAAACATGAATGAGTAGGCACATCAGGGCTCAAACAACTCCTACTCATGCTAGGGGGTTTCATCTATTTACTGTGGCAATGACAGGTCATGCAGGGGAAAGGGGTTCAGCTATCGCAACATGTAACAGTTGAACCGTTGTTGTCCTAATGCAGTAAAAGAGAGCAGGAGCGAGAGAGTGGGCTTGTATCGGAATGTACAAGGGGGTTTTGCTTGCCTGGCACTTCCGAAGATAATATAGTTCTTCATCGGTGTCATCGATCACATCGTCGGAAACATCGTCGTCTGAGAGGGGACGGTTACCGGCAAACGGGGAAGGACACAATCAATGCAATGCAACAATATGATGCATGAATGTGACATGACAATAATGTTATGATTTGCACTAATGCATCTAGCAACAATTTAAATGAAGTCCATATGGACCAAGGGTTCATATGCAAACTCCATATTTAGCATTTAAAATGCCATTATCATGTTTTCACTTATACAGTGGGTATAAGTTGGTTCATCATGCATGAAAGTAGCACAAATGGGTAGATTGGGTTTTTCTGATCATTTTTCATATATAAATCTTTTCATTTGGAGATACGGTTGATTTTCTATGATTTTTAGAAGTTTAGGCAATTTTTTGGAATTTCCTGTAAAAGAATAAATCCAGAAAAGAGTTATTGCGTCAGCATGACATCACTGTGATGTCAGCGGTCAACGGGCATGGTCCAGGTCAAACCTGACCTCTGGGACCCGCAGGTCAGTGACTCAGCTAATTGACTTAGTTAATTAGCCCTAAGCTAACGCTAACTAAAATGTCAGCAGGGCTGGGCCCACATGTCAGCGAGTCAATGGGTTAACTAAGTTAATTAATCACTAATTAAACTAACAGTAATTAAACAGGGGCCTGGGCCCACACGTCAGGACCCAGGGGAGGTCAAACCGGGGTCTCCCCGGGCCAACAGGGTCATCCCTGCCGGTCAAAGCGGTCAACCCGCCGGCGTTTAGCCGCCGGCGAGGCCAAATGCGGCAGTGCAGGTGCGGGTTGCACCTACAAGGCACCCTTTGATGCGCGGAGCACAGCTACGGGATGCGGACGCTCGTCCGCATCCAACCGTGGTGGTGGCGCGGCCGGGGAGTGGCCGGAGAAGTGCCGGCGACAAGGTCAAGCGGCGGCGGGGCTCGGGTGAGTTGCGGGTTCGGTGTTGCAGCTCGCAAGCGAGCCAACTGACGCGCTGGGGCTGCTCTACGGGGTGTTACGAGCGTGTTGGAGTCGCCGGGGTGACCAAATGGTCACCGGAGCTGCGTTGGCGGCGAGCTCGGCCGGCAGCGTGCTACGGCATCAAGGGGCGACGGCTACGGCGAGCAAGAAGCAGCGGGGTTAGGGGGGTTAGATGCAAGTGCTCACAGTGAGTCCAACGAGCGCGAGGGCGAGGTCAGGGACGTCCGGTAGCTCCCGAATCGACGGCGATGAGCTTCGGTGGCCGGCGACGGAAACGGCGATGGTGACGATGAAGCAGTGCGTCCGAGGCCGGGAGAATCGTCGAGGAGGAAGAGGCAGATTAGGCGGAGCTCGTGGGCTAGCTGGCTTGGCATGAGGATGCTGGTGGCCGCGGCAAAGGCGAACGGCGGCGACGGTGGTCCTCGGGCGTCGTGCGAAAGAGCGAGGGAGAGGAGGGGAGTGGGCACGGGAGAGTGAGAGGGGTACGGGGAGGTCGAGGGGGAGTGCGTGGCGCTTGGGGCTGTCTCCAGCAGCGAGAAGGCAGGCAGGAGGTGGTCGCACGGCGGTGCGCGCGCGTCGGGCACGCGCCCGTCCTCCTGGCAGAGGAGGAAGGCGACAGGGGAGGAGGCGGTGGTGGGCTGGGCCGCCAGCTGGGCCGGCGAGGTGGCTGTGTCAGGTGGGCTACAGGTAAGCACTTCTCTCTCTCTTGTTTAATTATGTTTTCTATTTTTATTTCTCTGTTTTGAATTAGCAAACATACTAATTCATTTTGTAAAATCCTGAAAATAATTGTGGGCACTTTTGAAACTATTTCCAATAGCCCTCAAATGCTTTCAAGATTATTTGGACATTTAAAATATTTTATAGCATTTAAATGTCCAAATTCAAATACTTATGATTTAATTCAAAATCCATAAATGTCCAAGAATATGCTCATCATTTTTGGCAGAGGTTTTCACCTTTATCATAAATCACGAACATTTTAAATGACATTTCGGGTTCTTTGAAAAAGATTTTATTTAAACCTATTTGAATTCTTTCTGGTGCTAGGGTTTGATCGATCCCCATTTCAGCTTTATAAAAATTTAAACATGATGCAACACACAAATGCTAGCCTAGTGCATGGCAAGGCTAGGGATGTTACAGTTCTCCACTATTAGTGACTTTGGAGTGACTCTTTGTTGCATGTTGAGGGATTGTTATATGATCCAACTATGTTATTATTGTTGAGAGAACTTGCACTAGTGAAAGTATGAACCCTAGGCCTTGTTTACTAGCATTGCAATACCGTTTGTGCTCACTTTTATCATTAGTTACCTTGCTGTTTTTATATTTTCAGATTACAAAAACCATTATCTAGTATCCATATCGCACTTATCACCATCTCTTCGCCGAACTAGTGCACCTATACAATTTACCATTGTATTGGGTGTGTTGGGGACACAAGAGACTCTTTGTTATTTGGTTGCAGGGTTCCTTGAGAGAGACCATCTTCATCCTACGCCTCCCAGGGATTGATAAAACCTTAGGTCATCCACTTGAGGAAAATTTGCTACTGTCATACAAACATCTGCACTTGGAGGCCCAACAACGTCTACAAGAAGAAGGTTGTGTAGTAGACATCAACCTCCTTCTCCTATTCGGCCTCCTTCCTTAGGGGGGGTCGCACAACCCCTTGTGGGCTGGTGTGCTTTCCTCCTATGGCCCATAAGGCCCATTATTCCCCCGGGGGGTTCCGATAACCCCCGGGTACTCCGATATGTACCCAGTATGCCCCGAAACACTTCCTGTGTCCGAATATCATCGTCCTATATATGAATCTTTACCTCTCGACCATTTCAAGACTCCTCGTCGTGTTCGTGATCTCATTCGGGACTCCTAACAACATTCGGTCACCAAATCACATAACTCATATAATACAAAATCGTTATCGAACGTTAAGCGTGCAAACCCTACGGGTTCGAGAACCATGTAGACATGACCGAGACACCTCCCCGTTCAATAACCAACAACAGAACCTAGATGCACATATTGGTTCCCAAATATTCTATGAAGATCTTTATCAGTCATACTGTAATGACAACATACATTATTCCCTTTGTCATCGGTATGTTACTTGCCCGAGATTCGATCGTCGGTATCTTCATACCTAGTTCAATCTCATTACCGGCAAGTCTCTTTACTCGTTCCGTAATGCATCATCCCGCAACTAAATTATTAGTCACATTTCTTGCAAGGCTTATCATGATGTGCATTACCGAGAGGGTCGAGGGATACCTCTCTGATACTCGGAGTGACAAATCCTAATGACGATCTATGCCAACCCAACAAACACCTTCGGAGATACCTGTACAACATCTTTATGATCACCCAGTTATGTTGTGATGTTTGATAGCACACAAGGTATTCCTCTGGTATTCGGGAGTTGCATAATCTCATAGTCGAAGGAATATGTATTTGACATGAAGAAAGCAATAGCAATAAAACTTAACGATCATTATGCTAAGCTAACGGATGGGTCTTGTCCATCACATCATTCTCCTAATGATGTGATCTCATTCATCAAATGAAAACACATGTCTATGGTTAGGAAACTTAACCATCTTTGATTAACGAGCTAGTCTAGTAGAGGCTTACTAGGGACACTGTGTTTTGTCTATGTATCCACACATGTATCAAGTTTCTGGTTAATACAATTCTAGCATTAATAATAAACATTTATTATGATATAAGGAAATATAAATAACAACTTTATTATTGCCTCTAGGGAATATTTCCTTCAGTCTCCCAATTGCACTAGAGTCAATAATCTAGATTACATTGTAATGATTCTAACACCCATGGAGTCTTGGTGCTAATCATGTTTTGCTTGTGGAAGAGGCTTAGTCAACGGGTCTGCCACATTCAGATCCATATGTATTTTGCAAATCTCCATGTCTCCCTCCTTGACTTGATCACAGATGGAGTTGAAGCGTCTCTTGATGTGTTTGGTTCTTTTGTGAAATTTGGATTCCTTCACCAAGTCAATTGCTCCAGTATTGTCACAAAAGATTTTCATTGGACCCGATGTACTAGGTATTACATCTAGATCGGATATGAACTCCTTCATTCGCTGCTTTTGAAGCGGCTATGTACTCCGCTCCACATGTAGATCCCGCCACGACGCTTTGCTTGGAATTGCACCAACTAACAACTCCACCATTCAATATAAATATGTATCCGGTTTGTGACTTAGAGTCATCCGGATCAGTGTCAAAGCTAGCATCGACTTAACCATTTACGACAAGCTCTTTGTCACCTCCATAAACAAGAAACATATCCTTAGTCCTTTTCAGGTACTTCAGGATGTCCTTGACCATTATCCAGTGATCCACTCCTGGATTACTTTGGTACCTCCCTGCTAGACTTATAGCAAGGCACACATCAGGTATCGTACACAGCATAGCATACATGATAGATCCTATGGCTGAGACATAGGGAATGACTTTCATTTTCTCTCTATCTTCTACAGTGCTCGGGCATTGAGTCTGACTCAACTTCACACCTTGTAACACAGGAAAGAACCCTTTCTTTGACTGATCTATTTGACCTTCTTAAAAACTTTATCAAGGTCTGTGCTTTGTGAAAGTCCAATTAAGCGTCTTGATCTATCTCTACAGATCTTGATGACCAATATATAAGCAGTTTCACTGAGGTCTTTCATTGAAAAACTCTTATTCAAGTATCCTTTTTATGCTATCCAGAAATTCTATATCATTTCCAATCAACAATATGTCATCCACATATAATATTAGAAATGCTACAGAGCTCCCACTCACTTTCTTGTAAATACAGGCTTCTCCAAAAGTCTGTATAAAACCATATGCTTTGATCACACTATCAAAGCGTGTATTCCAACTTCGAGATGCTTGCACCAGTCCATAAATGGATCGCTGGAGCTTGCACACTTTGTTAGCACCTTTAGGATCAACAAAATCTTCTGGTTGCATAATATACAACTCTTCTTTGAGAAATCCATTAAGGAATGCAGTTTTGATGTCCATTTGCCAGATTTCATAATCATAAAATGCGGTAACTGCTAACATGATTCAGACATAGTTAAGCATCGCTACGGGTGAGAAAGTCTCATTGTAGTCAACTCCTTGAACTTGTCGAAAACCTTTCGCAACAAGTTGAGCTTTGTAGACCGTAACATTACCATCAGCGTCAGTTTTCTTCTTGAAGATCCATTTATTCTCTATGGCTTGCCGATCATCGGGCAAGTCAACCAAAGTCCATATTTTGTTCTCATACATGGATCCTTTCTCAGATTTCATGGCCTCAAGCCATTTTGCGAAATCTGGGCTCCTCATCGCTTCCTCATAGTTCATAGGTTCGTCGTGGTCTAGTAACATGACTTCCAAAATAGGATTACCGTACCACTCAGGTGCGGAACGTGCTCTGGTTGACCTACGAGGTTCGGTAGTAACTTGATCTGAAGTTTCATGATCATTATCATTAGCTTCCTCTCTAGTTGGTGTAGGTATTGACGATGACATGTACCTAGGGTAGGGTAATAGGCCTGACCTAGACACCCTCCCCAAGGACACTACTCAAAGATCAACAACATCCAAGGCACATTAATGCCCACCGACTGGAATCTCCTCAGAGTGCAATACACTCTACCAGCAACTCCACTCGGATAACCCAATTCCATTCGACCAATATATCACCATTCAACCATACAAGAAACCACTCGGAAGACAGAAGACCTAAAGTCACTCAGGGTGGCAACAGTCAGGCGTTCACTCCGTAGTGTTAATGATCATTTATATGACTTATTGCTGGCTTTACCAGAAACGCTTCACCTTTATGTACATTAAATCATGTATAACTGAGGGCGGGAGGGGTCTGGCGCACTCTATATAAGCCAGCCCCCTCCTCGAGTAAAAGGTTCACACCCCTGTAATTTCACGCATAATCCAGTCGACCGCCTCAGGGCACCGAGACGTAGGGCTATTACTTCCACCGCGAAGGGCTTGAACTCGTAAATCTTGCATGCACAACCTCATCGTAGCTAGGATCTTGCCTCCTCTTACATACCCCCTCATCTACTATCAGACTTAGAAGCACGACAGTTGGCACCCACCGTGGGGCAGGTGTCTTAGCGACTTCTGGTGAGGTTGCGATTTTTCCAATTCCCATCACCATGGTTTCAAGTGGAGGTTTGGCTGAGGGCCGTGAGATCCGTCTCGGCACGCTCGTTTTTATCGCCGACGACTTCGCTTGGCTTCAAGAAGCTCCCCTCGATGTCAAGGCGCTCCCCGTCCGTGGAGCGACCCACTTTCGGGTGTGCGCCCGCGACATCCTTGTGTGGCAGCCATCGACCCAGTATCGGTCGGTTCCCGCAACATCTTCGCTCTTCGCTGCTCGACGCTGCAAGCGATCCGGTAAATCGCGGCTTCAGCGGTGGATCAAGCATGCGGCGGCTCGCCGGTCGGCCACCCCTCAAGCCACGACAATCGAGCCCGACGAATCTCTCTACGGGCTGTTCGACCTGTCGAGTGGCTCTGTCGAGACCCTGTCCGAGTGTGATAGCGGCGACCCTGCGGCAGAAGTCCTGATGGTTGATAATACGTCTCCGTCGTATCTATAATTTTTGATTGTTCCATGCCAATATTCTACAACTTTCATATACTTTTGGCAACTTTTTATACTATTTTTGGGAGTAACATATTGATCCAGTGCCCAGTGCCAGTTCCTGTTTGTTGCATGTTTTTTGTTTCGCAGAATATCCATATCAAATGGAGTCCAAACAGGATAAAAACTGACGGAGATTTTTTTGGAATATATATGATTTTTGGGATGAAAAATCCACGCGAGACGGTGCCCGAGGTGGCCACGAGGCAGGGGGCGTGCCTGCCCCCCCTGGGCGCGCCCCTGACCCTCATGGGCCACCCGTAAGGCGGTTGATGCCCTTCTTTCGTTGCAAGAAAGCTAATATCCGGATAGAGTCGTGTTAAAATTTCGGCCCAATCGGAGTTACGGATCTCCGGGAATATAAGAAACGGTGAAAGGGAAGAACTAGAGAACACAGAAATAGAGAGAGACAGAGAGACAGATCCAATCTCAGAGGGGCTCTCGCCCCTCCCACGCCATGGAGACCATGGACCAGAGGGGAAACCCTTATCCCATCTAGGGAGAAGGTCAAGGAAGAAGAAGGAGGAGGGGGGATCTCTCCCCCTCGCTTCCGGTGGCGCAGGAACGCCGCCGGGGGCCATCATCATCACCGTGATCTACACCAACACCTCCGCCATCTTCACCAACATCTCCATCACCTTCCCCCCTCTATCTACATCGGTCCACTCTCCCGCAACCCGTTGTACCCTCTACTTGAACATGGTGCTTTATGCTTCATATTATTATCCAATGATGTGATGCCATCCTATGATGTCTGAGTAGATTTTCGTTGCTATGATTGATTTAATTTTCTTGTGGTTATGTTGTTGTCCTTTGGTGCCCATCATATGATTGCGTGTGTGGATCACACCCTAGGGTTAGTTGTATGTTGATAGGACTATGTATTGGAGGGCAAGAGTGACAGAAGCTTCAACCTAGAATAGAAATTGATGCATACGGGATAGAAGGGGGACCAATATATCTTAATGCTATGTTTGGGTTTTACCTTAATGAACATTAGTAGTTGCGGATGCTTGCTAATAGTTCCAATCATAAGTGCATAGAATTCCAAGTCACGGATGACATGCTAGCAGTGGCCTCTCCCACATAATAGTTGATATTGCTCTAGTAAAGTAGTCAATTGCTTAGGGGCAATTTTACAACTCCTACCACCACTTTTCCACACTCGCTATATTTACTTTATTGTTTCTTTATCTAAACAGCCCCTACTTTTTATTTACTTACTCTTTATTATCTTGCAAACCTATCCAACAACACCTACAAAGTACTTCTAGTTTCATACTTGTTCTAGGTAAAGCGAACGTCAAGCGTGCGTAGAGTTGTATCGGTGGTCGATAGAACTTGAGGGAATATTTGTTCTACCTTTAGCTCCTCGTTGGGTTCGACACTCTTACTTATCAAAAATTGTTGCGATCCCCTATACTTGTGGGTTATCAAGACCTTTTTCTGGCGCCGTTGCCGGGGAGCAATAGCGTGGGGTGAATATTCTCATTTTTCTTGTTTGCTTTATCACTAAGTAATATTTATTTGTTGTTCTTAGTTGTTCTCTATTTTTAGTTATGGATATGGAACACGAAATACCAAAAATATTAGGTGTACTTGCTATTCATGGAGATGGGGAACCTCCTAAAACCCTCGATGTTGGTTATGTGAAAAATATTATGTACTACTTTAATAATCCTGAGAAACCCCATTCAATTATGTAATGGGAGTAATGTTGGATCAACGTTAATACTTTAGGGATTACCGCTTGACACAAAAAGGGAAACTATTATGGGATCAAATTCATATATTGAATTGGTATGCTAGGCAACTATGCTTGAGATATGATTATACTTGTTGCTCTAAGGTGAATGCTCCACACCTTCCCTTTTCATGTGAATTTAATGATAATGAAACCTTAGCTTCTTATGCTAATGGTATATATGATTACTATGATGTGGAACAAATAGAAGAATTTGTTGCTTTTAAGGGTGCTTATGAAATTGAATCTTTGTTTGAAAAGCATGAAGCTTATGATGATGATGTTTATAGGCCTGAGAATTTATCTATCTTAAAATATTGCTATGATAATTATGAATATAATTCCTATATTAATGTGGTTATTGAGAAAGTCTCCGCTGTCCAAGAAGAGACTAATATTTTGCAGGAGTCTATGGAAGAAGAAATTGATGAAACTATGAGCTCATTGGATGAAAAAGATGAGGAGGAGAGTGAAGAACAAAAGGAGGAAGAGTGGATTAGCTACCCATGCCCAGCTTCTAATGATAGTAACTCTTCAACTCATTTTAATTTCCCTTCATGCTTACTGGAGGATGATTGCTATGATGATTGTTTATGATCCCGTTGATTCTTTTGAAATATCCCTTTTTGATGATGCCTGCTATGCTTGTGGCCAAGATGCCAATATGAATTATGCTTATGGAGATGAACTTGCTATAGTTCCTTATGTTAAACATGAAATTGTTGCTATTGCACCCACACATGATAGTCCTATTATCTTTTTGAATTCTCCAAACTACACTATATCGGAGAAGTTTGCTCTTATTAAGGAATATACTGATGGGTTTGCCTTTTACCGTTGCACATGATGATTTTGATGAATATAATATGCATGTGCTTGCTGCTCCTACTTGCAATTATTATGAGAGAGGAACTATATCTCCACCTCTCTATGTTTCCAATATGATAAAATTGCAAGAAACTATTTATACTATGCATTGGCCTTTACTTTGTGTGCATGAATTGTTCTTTTATGATATGCCGATGCATAGGAAGAGAGTTAGACTTCATTGTTGCATGATATATGTTACTTTGTGCTCACCACTAAATTAAAAATCATTGTTAATTAAAATTGGCTTTGATATACCTTGGGATCCGGGTGGATCCATTACTTGAGCACTATATGCCTAGCTTAATGGCTTTAAAGAAAGCGCTGCCAGGGAGACAACCCGGAAGTTTTAGAGAGTCATTTATTTCTATTGAGTGCTTTCATATAGTTTAAAAACAACAAAAATAAAGAGGGGAACCCAAAACTTTTTCAAAAAGGAAAGTGGAAGTGAAAGAGACAAGCATTGTTGAAGTGGGAGCTAGCCTTGAACTTTGTTCATGCTCACGGAAACTTTGTGAATGTTGATTACAGAAAATTTTCAATAAAAATAATTATCCCCTTGTACAATTCCATTGTATTATAAAAATAATGTGCCAAGTTTTGCCTTTAGGATGTTTACATTTGCTTGATGGTTTGTACGGTGCAGGACAGAAACTTTGGCTGTAGTGCGTGATCATACATTTTTTGCTGGAATGTCAAAAAGTTCTGATTCTTTTTGCACTGTATTCCTATAAAAAAAATTTATTTTTCCTAATTTTGGTAGAATTTTTCAGGTATCATAAGTATGGTGAATGTTCAGATTATTACAGACTGTTCTGTTTTAGACAGATTCTGTTTTTGATGCATAGTTTGCTTGTTTTGATGAAACTATCGATTCATATAACTGGATTAGGCCATGAAAAAGTTATATTACAGTAGACACAATGCAAAAACAAAATATGAATTGGTTTGCAACAGTACTTAGAGTAGTGATTTGCTTTATTATACTAACAGATCTTACCGAGTTTTCTGTTGAAGTTTTGTGTGGATGAAGTGTTCGATGATCGAGAAGGCCTCGATGTGAGAAGAAGGAAGAGAGGCAAGAGCTCAAGCTTGGGGATGCCCGAGGCAGCCCAAGTAAATATTCAAGGAGACTCAAGTGTCTAAGCTTGGGGATGCCCAGGAAGGCATCCCCTCTTTCTTCAACAAGTATCGCTATGTTTTCGGATTCGTTTCGTTCATGCGATATGTGCAATCTTTGGAGCGTCTTTTGCATTTAGTTTTCATTTTCCTTTTATGCACCATGCTGGTATGAGATAGTCCTTAGTTGATTTATAGAATGCTCATTGCACTTCACTTAAATCTTTTGAGTATGGCTTTATAGAATGCTTCATGTGCTTCACTTATATCATTTGAAGTTTGGATTGCCTGTTTCTCTTTACATAGAAACCGCCATTTGTAGAATGCTCTTTTGCTTCACTTATATTTGTTAGAGCGTGGGCATATCTTTTGTAGAAATAATTAAACTCTCTTGCTTCACTTATATCTATTTAGAGAGATGACAGGAATTGGTCATTTACATTGTTAGTCATAAAATCCTACATAAAACTTGTAGATCACTGAATATGATATGTTTGATTTGTTGCAATAGTTTTGCGATATAAAGATGGTGATATTAGAGTCATGCTAGTGGGTAGTTATGGATTAGTAGAAATACTTGTGTTGAGGTTTGTGATTCCTGTAGCATGCACATATGGTGAACCGTTATGTAACGAAGTCGGAGCATGATTTATTTATTGATTGTCTTCCTTATGAGTGGTGGTCGGGGACGAGCGATGGTCTTTTCCTACCAATATATCCCCCTAGGAGCATGCACGTATTACTTTGTTTTGATGACTAATAGATTTTTGCAATAAGTATGTGAGTTCTTTATGACTAATGTTGAGTCCATGGATTATACGCACTCTCACCCTTCCACCATTGCTAGCCTCTCTAGTACCGCGCAACTTTCGCCGGTACCATAAACCCACCATATATCTTCCTCAAAACAGCCACCATACCTACCTATCATGGCATTTCCATAGCCATTCCGAGATATATTGCCATGCAACTTCCATCATCATCATATACATGACTTGAGCATTCATTGTCATATTGCTTTGCATGATCGTAAGATAGCTAGCATGATGTTTTCATGGCTTATCCGTTTTTTGATGTCATTGCTACGCTAGATCATTGCACATCCCGGTACACCGCCGGAGGCATTCATATAGTCGTATCTTTATTCTAGATATCGAGTTGTAATATTGAGTTGTAAGTAAATAAAAGTGTGATGATCATCATTATTAGAGCATTGCCCTAGTGAGGAAAGGATGATGGAGACTATGATTCCCCCACAAATCGGGATCAGACTCCGGACTTTAAAAATAAATAAAAGAGGCCAAAGAAGCCCACCAAAAAAATAAAAAAAGGAGAGAAAAAGAGAGAAGGGGCAATGTTACTATCCTTTTACCACACTTGTGCTTCAAAGTAGCACCATGTTCTTCATATAGAGAGTCTCTTGAGTTATCACTTTCATATACTAGTGGTAATTTTCATTATAGAACTTGGCTTGTATATTCCGATGATAGGCTTCCTCAAATGCCCGAGGTCTTCATGAGCAAGCAAGTTGGATGCACACCCACTTAGTATCAGTTGGAGCTTTCTTACACTTATAGCTCTAGTGCATCCGTTGCATGGCAATCCCTACTCACTCACATTGATATCTATTGATGGGCATCTCCATCGCCCGTTGATACACCTAGTTGATGTGAGACTATCTTCTCCTTTTTGTCTTCTCCACCATCATATTCTATTCCACCTATAGTGCTATGTCCATGGCTCACGCACATGTATTGCGTGAAAGTTGAAAAGGTTTGAGAAAGTCAAAAGTATGAAACAATTGCTTGGCTTGTCATCAGGGTTGTGCATGATGTGAATATTTTGTGTGGTGATGATGGAGCATAGCCAGACTATATGATTTTGTAGGGATAACTTTCTTTGGCCATGTTATTTTGAAAAGACATGCTTGCTTTATTGGTAGGCTTGAAGTATTATTGTTTTTATGTCAA
This sequence comes from Triticum urartu, assembly GCF_056163025.1. Lineage (NCBI taxonomy): Eukaryota > Viridiplantae > Streptophyta > Magnoliopsida > Poales > Poaceae > Triticum > Triticum urartu. Next base: position 481,570,295 of record NC_141875.1, read on the forward strand.
ATGATAGACTATTGCTTTGAATCACTCGTATCTTAATATTCATGCCATGATTAGATTACATGATCAAGATTATGCTAGGTAGCATTCCACATCAAAAATTATCTTTTTATCATTTACCTACTCGAGGACGAGCAGGAATTAAGCTTGGGGATGCTGATACTTCTCCGTCGTATCTATAATTTTTGATTGTTCCATGCCAATATTCTACAACTTTCATATACTTTTGGCAACTTTTTATACTATTTTTGGGACTAACATATTGATCCAGTGCCCAGTGCCAGTTCCTGTTTGTTGCATGTTTTTTGGAATATATATGATTTTTGGGAAGAAAAATCCACGCGAGACGGTGCCCGAGGTGGCCATGAGGCAGGTGGCGCGCCTGCCCCCTGGGCGCGCCCCTAACCCTCGTGGGCCACCCGTAAGGCAGTTGATGCCCTTCTTTCGTAGCAAGAAAGCTAATATCCTGATAGAGATCGTGTTAAAATTTCAGCCCAATCAGAGTTACGGATCTCCGGGAATATAAGAAACGGTGAAAGGGAAGAATCAGAGAACGCAAAAATAGAGAGACAGAGAGACAGATCCAATCTCGGAGGGGCTCTCGCCCCTCCCACGCCATGGAGACCATGGACCAGAGGGGAAACCCTTCTCCCATCTAGGGACAAGGTCAAGGAATAAGAAGAAGGAGGGGGGCTCTCTCCCCCTCGCTTTCGGTGGCGCCGGAACGCCGTCGGGGGCCATCATCATCTCCGCGATCTACAACAACACCTCCGCCATCTTCACCAACATCTCCATCACCTTCCCCCCTCTATCTACAGCGGTCCACTCTCCCGCAACCCGATGTACCCTCTACTTGAACATGGTGCTTTATGCTTCATATTATTATCCAATGATGTGTTGCCATCCTATGATGTCTAAGTAGATTTTCGTTGTCCTATCGGTGGTTGATGAATTACTATGATTGATTTAATTTTCTTGTGGTTATCTTGCTATCCTTTGGTGCCCATCATATGATTGCGCGCGTGGATCACACCCTAGGGTTAGTTGTATGTTGATAGGACTATGTATTGGAGGGCAAGAGTGACAGAAGCTTCAACCTAGCATAGAAATTGATGCATATGGGATTGAAGGGGGGCCAATATATCTTAATGCTATGGTTGGGTTTTACCTTAATGAACATTAGTAGTTGCGGATGCTTGCTTATAGTTCCAACCATAAGTGCATAGAATTCCAAGTCACGGATGCCATGCTAGCAGTGGCCTCTCCCACATAATAGTTGCTATCGGTCTAGTAAAGTAGTCAATTGCTTAGGGGCAATTTCACAACTCCTACCACCATTTTTCCACACTCGCTATATTTACTTTCTTGTTTCTTTATCTAAACAGCCCCTACTTTTTATTTACGTACTCTTTATTATCTTGCAAACATATCCAACAACACCTACAAAGTACTTCTAGTTTCATACTTGTTCTAGGTAAAGCGAACATCAAGCGTGCGTAGAGTTGTATCGGTGGTCGATAGAACCTGAGGGAATATTTGTTCTACCTTTAGCTCCTCGTTGGGTTCGACACTCTTACTTATCGAAAACTGTTGCGATCCCCTATACTTGTGGGTTATCAGTTGACACGCCGTGCAGCCCGCCTGGTTTCCGCCGCAGCGACGGCGGCGATGGCGGCGGTGATCTGTCACATGTTCACGAAGAATATCGTCCTCAAGCCCTTAATTCACAGCGGCGAGAGGAGCTGCATCGTCGCAATTCGTAGGCACTCCACACTCCCATCATTGGGGAAACCTCCGAGGCTCGGGCCTTGGAGACTACGCGCGTGGCAACTTTGGCTGAGCATGCACGACTGGAGAATATCCAGCGTTCACTCGATGACCGCGCCCGATGGCTGGTCCCTGAATCCAGTCGACGATAGCGGCAATTGTTTCCCCCGAGCATCAGATATAGCACACCCCAATTCAGAATCTTACTGCTGCAGCTGGCATAGCAGAGTCAATCCAGCCATCCCAATCAGAGGCTGGAAGGGGTTTGATGTAGATTAGAGCGCTGCTCCGTGCAGCGGGAGAGTAGAACACAGCAGTTTTCCAGTCGCGCAATAAGATCCATAGCAGATCTGTGGTTGCAGACACTGTCCAGTCGATTCACAGCCCAAGATCGCCTCCGCGGTGTGAGGGTCGTGGACACCGTCAAGAGCAGTTCATGGGTCGGAATTATGAGCAATATGATCATCGGGTCGGCCGTGAGGACCGCCGTCGAGTGTCACCGCCTCCTCCGCAAGGCGGGTCGTATGCACCGCGGTGACCCGACGACAAGCGTCTGTATGGTGACGATTGAAGGCATCTATTTGACCCCAGAGAACCTGGATTTGATGCAAGATCAATTTTGGTACAAGGTTTGGTCGACCAGAATAGAGTTCATAGAGAAGGACAAGACAGAGATCGACCAGCGAGCAGTCGAGTGCATGTATCAAGGCCTGAGGCCTTGTACAACGGGAGGTGTTTAGGAGAGGTGCTTAGAGAAATAAACCAGACTTTTCTTAAGCACCGGTGCTTATTTGTACAGGATAGACGCTTAACTAAGCGTCTCTTCTGTAGAAATAGGCACCGGTGCTTCAGAAAAAACTCGGTTTATTTTTCTAAGCATCTCTCTAAGCACCTTCCATTGTACAAGGCCTAAGTGTTTCAGCAGTGCCATCAGAGCTGTAGAGATCCTTCCCACTTGGAATCCAAACCTGACACTTTGTTAGAGGATTACCAAGTGGCTGTGCAGATTCGCGGTGGTAATGATGAGGTAGCCATGAAACACCTTCCTTTGATGTTGGAAGGGTCAGCCAGAGCTTGGTTGAATCAGTTGGCTCCTAGCAGCATATTCAGTTGGGAAGAGTTGGCCCAAGTGTTTGTTAGAACATTTGAAGGAACTTGCAAGCGGCCTGCAGGGCTGACAGAGTTGCAGCATTGTGTTCCGAACCCAAATGAGACATTGAGGGATTATATCCACAGGTGGACCACTTTGCATCACATAGTGGAAAAAGTGTCACCACACCAAGCAGTCTGCGCCTTCAAGGAGGGCGTTCGGTACCGAGAGCTGAACATGAAATTCGGTCGGACGGGAGATATGACTGTGACCCGAATGATGGAAATAGCCACTCGGTACGCTAACGGTGAATAAGAAGACCGACTCCGCAGTGGCAAGAGCAAACCAGTCGCACAAGATGGAGGAGGAGGTAATTCCAATCGGAAACAGAAGCGCAAGGCCGAACCCACCGCTCCTGGTGAAGCCGCAGCAATGACTCGAGGAAAATTCAAGGGAAAACCTAAAGGGCCATGGGTCCCTAAAAAGGTGAAAGATTCGGCAGGAAATGATGTGTTAGATCTGCCATGTCATATGCACACAAAAGTGGATGAAGAGGGAAATTGATTTATCCAGCAATTCCAAGAAGGCCAGTCCAAGGAGAAAGAGAAAGAGTCTGGTAAGGACGCAGACAAAGAGGAAGACGATGGTTTCCCCAACATCAACTCCACTTTGGTGATTTTCGCTGATGTTGAGAGCAAGAGTCGATTGAAAGTCATTAACAGAGAAATGAACATGGTAGCTCTGGCAACGCCAACATATTTGAAGTGGTCAAAGACTCCCATTACATTCGACCAGTCAGATCACCCGGCACGTGTTGCTACCCCAGGGCGGCAAGCGTTGGTGTTCGACCCGGTCGTCGAAGGCACCCGATTGACCAAGGTCCTCATGGATGGTGGAAGTGGTTTGAACATTCTATATGCTAAGACTCTCCGAGAGATGGGCATCCCGATGTCCAAGCTCAGTGAAAGCAATATGCGCTTCCACAGTGTCATTCCTGGGGAAAAAGCTGATTCACTCGACCAGATCACTCTTGACGTGGTTTTCGGCGATTCGAAGAACTATCGCAAGGAAAAGTTGACATTTGAAGTTGTGGATTTTCACAGTGCTTATCATGCTATTTTGGGCAGACCTGCGTATGCTCGCTTCATGGCTCGACCATGTTATGTATACCTCAAGCTGAAGATGCTTGGGCCCAAAGGCGTGATTACGATCACTGGTAATCCGCAGAGAGCAGAGAAATGTTTCAAGAAAGGCTCAAAGATTGCCGATGAACAGATGGCAGCAGTAGAAATGCAAGAGTACCAGAAGAACGCAGATTCGAGTGATTTGTTGCGTGCCAAGAAGCCCGCTTCAGAATCTTCATTTTAGTCATCCGGTGAAATGAAACAAGTTCATGTTCACCCGACCGATCCTAATGCTGCTCCGACTCGTATCTCAACAACACTCGACAGCAAATAGGAAGAAGCGCTCATCCAGTTCCTCCGTGAGAACTGGGACATCTTTGCATGGAAACCTTCTAACATGCCAGGTGTACCCAGGGGCCTGGCTGAGCACCGTTTGCGAGTCGACCCGAAAGCAAAACCTGTCAAAGAGCATCTCCATCGGTCCGCCATGGAGAAGAGGGAAGCAATTGGTGAGGAGGTAGCTCGGCTTCTGGCAGCTGAGTTCATCCGTGAGATATACCACTCCGAGTGGCTTGCCAATGTTGTCATGGTCCCCAAAAAAGGATGACTCACTTCGCATGTGCATCGACTTCAAGCATATCAATCGGGCCCGCCCGAAAGATCATTTCCCTCTTCCCCGCATCGATGAAATTGTTGACACGACCGTGGGATGCGAGCGTTTGTCCTTTCTGGACGCTTATTTCGGGTATCATCAGATCTGACTGTATGGTCCTGATGAAATAAAAACAGCTTTTATCACCCCATTCGGGTGCTTTTGCTATGTTACCATGCCCTTTGGTCTCAAGAATGTTGGTGCCACATTCGTGCGCATGATTCAGGAGTGTCTGCTCATTCAAATCAGTCGGAATGTGGAAGCATACTTGGATGACATCATGGTCAAGTCACGTAAAGGTTTCGACCTACTGACTGACCTCGCCGAAACCTTTGACAATCTAAGAAGGTATGATATCAAGATTAATCCATCAAAGTTCACATTCAGAGTCCCAAGAGGAAAGTTACTCAGTTTTCTTGTTTCGAATGAGGGATCGATGCAAACCCAGAAAAAGTTGGTGCAATTCTCTGAATGAAACGCCCTGTGCGTGTGCATAATGTCCAGAAGCTTACCGGTTGCCTGGCCGCATTGAGCCGATTCATTTCTCGTCTCGGTGAAAAGGTGTTGCCCCTTTACCGACTGATGAAGAAGTCTGACAAGTTCGAGTGGACTCCTGAAGCTGACGCAGTGTTTGCAGAGCTCAAAACCCTACTTTCCACCCAGCCGGTGCTTGCTGCTCCAATCAGCAAAGAGCCTTTACTGCTTTATATCGCATCCATTGGACAAGTTTTCAGTACGGTGCTCACGGTCGAGCGGGAAGAAGAAGGCAAAGCCTTGAAAGTTCAGCACCTAGTGTATTATATTTCTGAAGTCTTAACCCCATCCAAGCAGAGATACCCTCATTATCAGAAGTTGGTTTATGGAATGTACCTGACGACAAAGAAAGTTGCACAATACTTCTCAGATCACTCGGTTTTAGTTGTCAGCGATGCTCCATTATCAGAAATTCTGAACAACAGAGATGCAACTGGTCGAGTGGCGAAGTGGGCTATTGAAATCCTTCCGTTAGATATCAAGTTTGAGGCAAAGAAAGCAATCAAGTCCCAAGCAATAGCAGATTTCCTTGCCGAGTGGAGTGAGCAACAACAATTGACTCAAATTCATTCAGAACATTAGACTATGTTCTTTGATGGTCCAAGATGCTGAATGGTTCTGGTGATGGGGTGGTCCTGGTATCCCCACGAGGCGACAAACTCAGTTATGTTTTCCAAATTCACTTTGATTCCTCCAACAATGAGGCTGAATATGAGGCACTTCTGTACGAGTTGTGTATGGCCATTTCACTCGGCGTCCGCCGCCTGATGGTTTATGGCGACTCAGATTTGGTGGTCAATCAAGTCATGAAGGAATGGGATATCAGGAGCCCAGCTATGACTAGCTATTGCAATGCAATGAGGAAGTTGGAAAAGAAGTTCGAGGGGTTAGAGCTCCACCACATACCCCGAGTCAAGAATCAAGCAGCTAATGATCTGGCGAAGATAGGCTCCAAGCGCGAATCTATTCCCAGCAATGTGTTTTTGGAACATCTCCACACTCCGTCACCTCAAGAGGATCCTTTCACGAAAGAGCCCCCGCAACCGAAAAGTTCCACCGACTCGACTGAAGTTGAAATTCCAGCCGTGGTCGACCTGATCATGGAGGTTTTGGTTATCACCCCAGATTGGACGGTGCCATATGTTGCATACATTCTCAGAAAAGAACTTCTAGAGGATGAGGATGAGGCCCATCAGATCGTCTGTCGATCCAAAGCCTTCACTATCATAGGTGGTCGACTGTACAGAGAGAGAGTGACCGGAGTTGCTCAATGATGCATTACCCCAGAGGAAGGTAGAATGATTCTCAATGATATCCACTCGAGGACCTGTGGTCACCATGCGTCCTCTCAGACAATCGTGGCCAAAGCATACCGAGCAGGTTTTTACTGGCCACGTGCAAATGAAATGGCAAAAGAAATAGTCGACAAGTGTGAGGGCTGCCAGTTCTACTCCAACATGTCTCACAAGCCCGCTTCACCTTGAAGACCATTCCACTCATCTGGCCATTTGCTGTTTGGGGGTTGGATGTGGTTGGGCCCCTGAGGACTGGTAGAAGTGGTTTCACTCATTTGCTTGTAGAAGTCGACAAGTTCACTAAGTGGATCGAGGCCAAGCCTATTAAGAATCTCGACTCATGCACTGCCATCAGTTTCATCAGAGAGTTGACATTCAGATATGGAGTCCCTCACAGTATTATCACGGATAATGGCTCCAACTTTGATTCTGATGAGTTCAGAGCATTCTACGCCTCCCAGGGTACTCGGGTCAACTACGCCTCTGTCACGCATCCGCACTCGAATGGACAGGCAGAGAGAGCAAATGGTTTGACCCTCCAAGGGCTGAAACCCCGGTTGATGCATGACCTCAAGCATGCAGCAGGCGCTTGGGTAGATGAGTTTCCTTCTATCCTTTGGGGGTTGAGAACAATGCCAAACCGGTCGACTGGTCGGACTCCCTTCTTCATGGTCTATGGGGCTGAAGCCGTGCTGCCAAGTGACTTGCTTCACAACGCGCCCCGAGTGGAACTATTCTTAGAAGCTGAAGCTGAGCAAGCTCGGCAAGATGCTGTTGACCTCCTAGAAGGAGAGAGAGAGAGAGAGAGAGAGAGAGAGATGGCTTTGATCCGATCGACCATTTATCAGCAAGACCTCCATCGATTCCATGCCAGAAACGTGAGAGGTCGAGCATTTCAGGAAGGAGACCTAGTGCTCCGAGTGGATCAGCAACGGCCTCACAAGCATGCTCCTGCTTGGGAAGGTCCCTTCATCATCACCAAGGTGCTCCACAACGAAGCTTATCACCTTTATAATGTGGAACACAAGAAAGATGACCCACGCGCTTGGAACGCGGATCTGCTCTGCCCTTTTAACACTTAATCACTCGGGTCGGCGAGTTGTAATAAGAATCATTCATTTTGCTTATCAAAAACAAGATTTTTGTGGTGCCTTAATGATTGTTATCCTGTCAAGTTGTGAGTTCAAATCCCCTAGTGGGTGGCTTAGCCGCGAATCCGATTTGCCTAAGTTTTAAAAATCCTACCGAGTGGAGAGCAATCCTCCCACTCGGGGGCTTAGCTGTAGTCTCGTACTCGCCTAAGTTTAAAAAATCCTACCGAGTGGAGAGCAATCCTCCCACTCGGAGGCTTAGCTGCAGTCCCATACTCGCCTAAGTTTAAAAAATCCTACCGAGTGGAGAGCTATCCTCCCACTCGGAGGCTTAGTTGCAGTCCCATACTCGCCTAAGTTTAAAAAATCCTACCGAGTAGAGAGCAATCCTCCCACTCGGGGGCTTAGCTGCAGTCCCGTACTCGCCTAAGTTTAAAAAATCCTACCGAGTGGAGAGCAATCCTCCACTCGGGGGCTTAGCTGCAGTCTCGTACTCGCCTAAGTTTAAAAAATCCTACTGAGTGGAGAGCAATCCTCCCACTTGGGGGCTTAGCTACAGTCCCGTACCCGCCTAAGTTTAAAAAATCCTACCGAGTGGAGAGCAATCCTCCCACTCGGGGGCTTAGATGCAGTCCCGTACTCGCCTAAGTTTAAAAAATCCTACCGAGTGGAGAGCAATCCTCCCACTCGGGGGCTTAGCTGCAGTCCCGTACTCGCCTAAGTTTAAAAAATCCTACCGAGTGGAGAGCAATCCTCCCACTCGGGGGCTTAGCTGCAGTCCAGTACTCGCCTAAGTTTAAAAAATCCTACCGAGTGGAGAGAAATCCTCCCACTCGGGGGCTTAGCTGCAGTCCCGTACTCGCCTAAGTTTAAAAAATCCTACCGAATGGAGAGCAATCCTCCCACTCGGGGGCTTAGCTGCAGTCCCGTACTCGCCTAAGTTTAAAAAATCCTACCGAGTGGAGAGCAATCTTCCCACTCGGGGGCTTAGCTGCAGTCCCGTACTCGTCTAAGTTTAAAAAATCCTACCGAGTGGAGAGCAATTCTCCCACTCAGGGGCTTAGCTGCAGTCCCGTACTCGCCTAAGTTTAAAAAATCCTATCGAGTGGAGAGCAATCCTCCCACTCGGGGGCTTAGCTGCAGTCCCGTACTCGCCTAAGTTTAAAAAATCCTACCGAGTGGAGAGCAATCCTCCCACTCGGGGGCTTAGCTGCAGTCCCGTACTCGCCCAAGTTTAAAAAATCCGACAGAGTGGAGAGCAATCCCCCCACTCGGGGGCTTAGCTATAGTCCTGTACTCGCCTAAGTTAAAAACTACCCCGATTTGCAAGGACGACGAGGTGCAGGTCGTGCACAGCACCTAGTGCTCTTTCCCATGACCCACTCGACGGAGCCGCAGCACAAGTATAATGTCCGCTCCATACCGATCCGCAAGGACGATGGGGTGCAGGTCGTGCACAGCACCTAGTGCTCTTGCCCATGACCCACTCGACGGAGCTGCGACACAAGTATAACGTCCGCTCCATTTCGATCTGCAAGGACGACAAAGTGCAGGTCATGGACGGCACCAAGTGCCCTTGTCCATGATTCACTCGATAGAGCTGCATCACAGAGTCAGCGACAATTCAGACTGAAGAATCAAGTTCCACTCAGAGTCAAGAGATTCAAAAACAGCAAAGGTGAAGACAAATATATTCAAAGAGAAACAAAGTTCAGATAAATCTCGCAAGGTTCAGAACCGCAGATAAAAGTGCTCGGGCATCCGGCCCGAAGGTGTTTTAACGGTTACAAAATCACTCGGCATTCTGAGGCAAATTGAATTAAGACTTAAAGTTTGTTCACTCCTCTAGAGGAGGACTGGCTGGCTCGACAAACTCGTCCAAGTCGATTCCATCTGCAATGCGAGTGGCCACTTCAACGAAGGTCTCCATGATGGACCGAAACTGGCGATGTTTGGTGTTGGCGACTTTGAGCGCCACCATCTTCTCTTCTTTGGCCTCCTTACAATGGACATGGACCAGGCACAGAGCCACATCAGCACCACATCGGGCAGAAGACTTCTTCCATTCTTGCACTCGAAAAGGAATCTCGTTGAGTTGAGTCATCAGAGACTTGAGGTCATTCTGGAAGCTCTCCTTCGGCCAGAGCGCCGTGTCGACTCGAGAAACCGCCACCTTTAGTCGAGCCAGATAATCCATGACGCTGGCGAGACAAGATTCCGGTCGGAGCACGTTCATGGTGGCTTCATCCTGAACGGGAGAGTTGATGGGATCCAAGTTCGTCTTGATCCGTCCAGTCTCTTCTTCAAAGTTCTGGCAAAACTCTGCACAACAAAATGATGAGTCAAAGAACCAACGGGGAAACCAACAACAGGTTAAGAAAAGGTAGTCGACCAGGAGGAAATACCTTCAAGCATGAGGAATAACTTCTTGGCGAGTCCTCCCAGATAAGCCTCCAGGTCATTTCTCTTCCGAGAGAGATCTTCAATCTTGTCGTTCAAGGCTACTTTGTCCTTCTTCAGACGGGTCACTTCTTTGTTAGCTTCGGTAAGAGCAATCTTCAGCTTGCCGTTGTCTTCCTCTAACGCCCCGACTGAAGCCAACTTCTTGTCGGCAAGTGTTGTTTTCCCCTGAGCCTCCTTCTATGCCGCGGCAAGATCAAGGTCCTTCTATGCCAGAGCCTGCCTCATTTTCTCTAAAAATACATACATATATATATAACAAACAACACTCGGTTCAGAAAGAAGAACGAGGAGATGACTCGAGAGACAACCCAATCTCATAGTCGACAAGTTTTTACCTTCCATACCAGCTATTTCGTCTTTGGCCTTCTGCAAGTTCTACTTGGCCAACTCCAAGTCAAGATTGAGATGGATCCGCTTCCTCTCGAATTCAGCAAATTGGGATATGAGCTCACAGGATTTCTGAAGTCAGTGAATAAGATATATCAGTGGACAGAATCAAAGATTATTTGCTTCCGAGTGTTGAAAAGAATTTTAAGACTACTGCAGAATCAAACATTCAACAGTAGTCTCGGGGACTACACCCAATGGGTGCACTTGGTGTGCCCCCACTAGTACTTGACTTGGTCAGTCTAGTCGTTAGAAAAACTTTAGGTCTCAGACCACCGTCGACTGCCCGCAGTCGACCGCGGTCTCGGGGACTACACCCAGTGGGTGCACTTGGTGTGCCCCCACTGGTTTAAGAATTCACTCGACAGGATCCGTTCAAGACCGAGTGGATTTTTTATCAACAAAGGTTTAAGACCCCCGTCGAATCAAACATTCGACGACGGTCTCAGGGACTACACCCAGTGGGTGCACTCTGCGTGCCCCCACTGATTTGAAAGTTCATTCGACGTCGACTCAAGTGAAGAAGATTGTGAAATAAAAGAATGCACCCAGTGGGTGAACAGATGTGCATGAGGTTTGAAAGTGTGAAAACGATCATCAACAGACATCTTACGAATAAGAAAACAACAGTTCTCAAGCATCAAGTTAGAGGGTCAGTCGGAAATCAACTAACCTGGACGTTGGCTTGGAGAGCTGCACTGGCCTCATAGGCAGCTTGGCTGGTCTCATGCACCGTCTTCATCTGCTCCATCATCAGGCATGCTTGACGTATAGCTTCCTTGGCAGCGCTTGCCTGATCCTCCAGAACATGATGGGTGACGAACAGCGGAGACGGTAGAACAGTCGCAACAACCTGAGGGTCTGAGGCATGAGGTTGAATAGATGAAGCAGGGTCTTGGGCAGTCGACGTTGATGGGCGTTCAGTCGACACAGGATCAGCAAAAGTGATGGAAGCCCGATTGAGATCTCTAGTCTGCTGGACCACTCGTTCGGGCACTGATGTCGTTTGAGTAATGTTGCCGGTCGACGCTTTCCTGCCCGAGCTCCTACCTCTCCTTCCCATAGGCCTCAGTGGCACTTCTTCATCATCATCTGGAAGTTCGATCACATGTTGTGGTACTGCAAAAGTTTTGACCACAATTTGTGAGTCGACCTGCAAATCAATTAGCAAAGTGGAGGCAAGGTAGCAGTGTCACACCTACTCTGGAGGTGGCCGCATCTTCCGTTTCTGGGTCATCCTCATTCCTATAAATGTCCACTGAGGTCCCAGAAGTAGTAGCACTGCAAGTTCCCGAATTCACTCGGTCAAGCCAGGAAGCGAGTCGGCATCTACTTAAAAAAGTCCTTGTGTCAAAGAAGAAAACAAAACACTTACCCGGAGGCGACAGGGACGTCGATCTTGATCTTGGGCAGAGTCTTCCGAGGCTTAGGGGCCACAATCTTGGGCTGCTTTGGCGCCTTCTCAGTTAGAACGAGGGAGGAAGTCCGAGTGCGCTTCGAGGTCTGCGCAAATGCCTTGCCACGGATACTCGCGGGGTCGTGAGTCTGCTTGGAGTCTTTCAGTGCGAGGCGAAGAGTTGACCTCCTCGCCGTCGGTTGAATCCTCACTCTCCTCCTTGTCCTCGTCATCAGATCTCCAATCACCACATTCACCCCCACTCGCCTCTCCCTCCTGGTCCTGCTCTCCATTGGGCATTGAGTATGTGTCAATGTAAACCTGCAAGGCAAAGGATAACATAGACATCAGTCGGACACAAACACAGTTACGAATCAGAATGAAGAAGCACTAGACAGTGAAGCATTCGACAGTAAAAGACAGACCTTTTCAGGTTCATGACCAGCGCAGAATGGTTGAACTCTCCTGGACCCTCGGGGGTTATCTTTGTTCCCGGTGATGCCTTGCAACCACAGCTCCACCGTCTCTTTGTTGACCTCCTCCGCGTGGATCCGAGTGGTGTCCTCAATGCCCGAGTACATCCACATAGGATGATCGTGGGCCTGGAGAGGCTGGATGCGTCGACTGAGAAACACTTCCAGCAGGTCCATACCAGTCACGCCGTCCCGAACTAATTGGACCACTCACTCCATTAGCATGCTCACCTCTGCCTTTTCCGCTGGAGTCACTTTCAAAGAAGTGGGCTGTTGGACTCTTTCCATGGAGAAGGGAGGGAGACCAGTCAACTGACCAGGAGTCGGTTGGTCCTTGCAGTAGAACCAGGTCGGCTGCCACCCTCTAACCGATTCGGGAAGGATCACAGCTGGAAAAGCACTCTTGCTTCTCATCTGGATACCTAGGACTCCGCACATCTGGATCACATGAGTCTTCTCGTCGTTCGGGTTAGCTTTTTTCACCGACTGAGAGCGACAGGTGAAGATATGCTTGAAGAGACCCCAATGCGGTCGACAGTCCAAGAAGTTTTCAAACATAAAAACGAACGCAGCAAGATAGGTGATGGTGTTGGGGGAGAAGTGATGAAGTTGGGCACCGAAGAAGTTCAGAAAACCCTGAAAGAAAGGATGGGGAGGCAGAGAGAATCCACGGTCGACGTGGGGTCTCAAGGAGGATGCACTCACCTCCTGCAGTTGCGGCTCGGTCTCGTTGCCGGGGAGCCTCCAAGATCCGTGGGCGATCAAACCTCCAAAGGCCAGATCCTCTACATCCTCTAGCTGGATAGTGGAGCGGATCCTGTCGCCCTGGATCTAGCCGGACGGCAGACCGGACCTCGAGGAAGATCCCCCTCGACTCGTCTTCTTGCCTTTCGGCTTCCCCACCTCCGTCGCTGTCGTCATCGCCTTCTTAGCGCACTCTAGAGCCGCCGTCTTGTCCTTCCCCATCGCCGCGGACTGCTCACAAGGGGTGTTGTGGTGTCGAGAGTGGCGGAGGACAAGGTGTGGAAACAGAGGAAGGAGAAGGAGAATGGGAAACGATGTGCAAACGCACCGGCCGCGGAGTCTTTTATTTGCCCATTTCCGAGTGACTGACATGCGGACCCGAGGAATCCTGTCAAATCCCGCAACAGCTGCACACTCGGTACATGGCGAAAAAGGCGGTGTGGAAATCGAGACGCCCTTGCCTAATCCGTCTCGATTACTGCGGCGCACTCCGCCCCGCACGTTTCCCAAAATTCCGAATCCCATGAGATCCGGATATGGCAGCATAGTCAATCACGCCAAAGATTTCGTTTTGCTTCAACACTCCGGACATCCTAGAATGAGTTCACTCGACAAATTCTGAATTGATCAAGGCGACGGAAAATAAGGTTGAAGTTTCAAAGTGGTTCACCTTCCCAAGAAAAGTGCTCCTGAAGCATAAAAATTTAGTCGGAAATATCTCCAACCTTTTCTTCCTTCAGACCTCAATCCATTCGGGGGCTAATGACTATGACATGTACCTAGGGTAGGGTAATAGGCCTGACCTAGACACCCTCCCCAAGGACACTACTCAAAGATCAACATCATCCAAGGCACAGTAATGTCCACCGACTGGAATCTCCTCAGAGTGCAATACACTCGACCGGCAACTCCACTCGGATAACCCAATTCTATTTGACCATACAAGCAACCACTCAGAAGACAGAAGACCTAAAGTCACTCAGGGTGGCAACGGTCAGGCGTTCACTCCGTAGTGTTAATGATCACTTATATGACTTTATTGCTGGTGTTACCGGAAACGCCTCACCTTTATGTAGATTGAACCATGTATAACTGAGGGCGGGAGGGGTCTGGCGCACTCTATATAAGCCACCCCCCTCCTCGGGTACAAGGGTTCGCACCCCTGTAATTTCACGCATAATCCAGTCGACCGCCTCAGGGCACCGAGACGTAGGGCTATTACTTCCACCGCGAAGGGCCTGAACTCATAAATCTTGCGTGCACAACCTCATCGTAGCTAGGATCTTGCCTCCTCTTATGTACCCCCTCATCTACTGTCAGACTTAGAACCACGACGGGTATCACTGGAACTGATTTATGTGATGAGCTACTTTCCAATTCGAGACAAGGTACAGTTACCTCATCAAGTTCTACTTTCCTCCCACTCACTTCTTTCGAGAGAAACTCCTTCTCTAGAAAGGATCCATTCTTAGCAACAAAGATCTTGCCTTCGGATCTGTGATAGAAGGTGTACCCAACAGTTTCTTTTGGGTATCCTATGAAGACGCACTTCTCTGATTTGGGTTCGAGCTTATCAGGCTGAAGCTTTTTCACATAAGCATCGCAACCCCAAACTTTAAGAAACGACAGCTTAGGTTTCTTGCCAAACCACAGTTCATACAGTGTCGTCTCAACGGATTTAGACGGTGCCCTATTTAAAGTGAATACAGATGTCTCCAATGCATAACCCCAAAATGATAGTGGTAAATCGATAAGATACATCATAGATCGCACCATATCTAATAAAGTACAGTTACGACGTTCGGACACACCATTACGCTGTGGTGTTCCAGGTGGCGTGAGTTGTGAAACTATTCCACATTGTTTTAAATCAAGGCCAAACTCGTAACTCAAATATTTGCCTCCGCGATCAGATCGTAGAAACTTTATTTTCTTGTTACGATGATTCTCCACTTCATTCTGAATTCTTTGAACTTTTAAAATGTTTCAGGCTTGTGTTTCATTAAGTAGATATACCCATATCTGCTCAAATCGTCTGTGAAGGTCGGAAAATAATGATACCCGCCGCGAGCCTCAACCCTCATCGGACCGCATACATCAGTATGTATTATTTCTAATAAGTCAGTGGTTCGCTCCATTGTTCCGAAGAATGGAGTTTTAGTCATCTTGGCCATGAGGCATGGTTCGCAAGCATCAAATGATTCATAATCAAGTGATTCCAAAAGTCCATCCGCATGGAGTTTCTTCATGCGCTTTACACCAATATGACCTAAACGACAGTGCCACAAATATGTGGCACTATCATTATCAACTTTGCATCTTTTGGCATCAATATTATGAATATGTGTATCACCACGATCGAGATTCAAAAAATAGACCACTCTTCAAGGGTGCATGACCATAAAATATATTACTCATATAAATAGAACAACCATTATTCTCTGATTTAAATGAATAACCGTCTCGCATCAACCAAGATCCAGATATAATGTTCATGCTCAAAGCTGGCACCAAATAACAATTATTCAGGTCTAAAACTAATACCGAAGGTAGATGTACAGGTAGTATGCCGACAGCGATCACATCGACCTTGGAACCATTCCCGATGTGCATTGTCACCTTGTCCTTAGCCAATCTTCGTTTAATCTGTAGCCCCTATTTCGAGTTGCAAATATGAGCAACATAACCAGTCTCAAATACCCAGGCGCTACTATGAGCATTAGTAAGGTACACATCAGTAACATGTATATCAAATATACCTTTGTTCACTTTGCCATCCTTCTTATCCGCCAAATACTTGGGGCAGTTCCGCTTCCAGTGACCAGTCCCTTTGCAGTAGATGCACTCAGTTTTAGGCTTGGGTCCATACTTGGGCTTATTCCCGGGAGTGCCAACTTGCTTGCCATTCTTCTTGAAGTTCCCCTTCTTTCCCTTGCCCTTTTTCTTGAAACTAGTGGTCTTGTTAACCATCAACACTTGATGCTCTTTCTTGATTTCTACCTCCGCAGCTTTGAGCTAGCGAAGGGCTCGGGAATTGTCTTATCCATACCTTGCATATTATAGTTCATCACGAAGCCTTTGTAGCATGGTGGCAGTGATTGAAGAACTCTCTCAATAACACTATCATCCGGAAGATTAACTCCCAGCTGAGTCAAGTGGTTATGATACCCAGACATTCTGAGTATGTGTTCACTGACAGAACTATTCTCCTCCATCTTGCAGCTATAGAACTTGTTGGAGACTTCATACCTCTCAACTCGGGCATTTGCTTGAAATATTAACTTCAATTCCAGGGACATCTTATATGGTCCATGACGTTCAAAACGTCTTTGAAGTCCCTATTCTAAGTCGTAGAGCATGGCACACTGAACTATAGAGTAGTCATCAAACTGCGTCTGCCAGACGTTCAAAGCGTCTACTTAGCGGGAGGGGGCTTGTCACCTAGTGGTGCATCAAGGACATAATTCTTCTGTGCAGCAATGAGGATAATCCTCAAGTTATGGACCCAGTCCATGTAGTTGCTACCATCATCCTTCAACTTAGCTTTCTCTAGGAACGCATTAAAATTCAAGGGAACGGTAGCAAGGGCCATTGATCTACAACATAGATATGCAAAAACTATCAGGACTAAGTTCATGATAAATTAAGTTCAATTAATCATATTACTTAAGAACTCTCACTTAGATGGACATCCCTTGAGTCATCTAAATGATCATGTGATCCATATCAACTAAACCATGTCCGATCATCATGTGAGATGGAGTAGTTTTCAATGGTGAACATCTCTATGTTGATCCTATCTACTATATGATTCACGTTCGACCTTTCGGTCTCCAGTGTTCTGAGACCATGTCTGTACATGCTAGGATCGTCAAGTTTAACCCGAGTATTCCACATGTGCAAAAAGTCTTGCACCCGTTGTATGTGAACATAGAGCTTATCACACCCGATCATCACGTGGTGTCTTAGCACGATGAACTGTCACAACGGTGCATACTCAGGGAGAACACTTATACCTTGAAATTTTAGTAAGGGATCGTCTTATAATGCTACCGCCGTACTACGCAAAATAAGATGCATAAAAGATAAACATCACATGTAATCAAAATATGTGACATGATATGTCCATCATCATCTTGTGCATTTGATCTCCATCTCCAAAGCACCGTCATGATCTCCATCGTCACCGGCTTGAGACCTTGATCTCCATTGTAGCGTCGTGGTCGTCTCGCCAACTATTGCTTCTACAACTATCGCTAACGCATAGTGATAAAGTAAAGCAATTACATGGCGTTTGCATTTCATACAATAAAGTGACAACCATAAGGCTCCTGCCAGTTGCCGATAACTTTTACAAAACATGATATTCTCATACAATAATGTATATCACATCATGTCTTGACCATATCACCACAACATGCCCTGCAAAAACAAGTTAGACATCCTCTACTTTGTTGTTGCAAGTTTTACATGGCTGCTACGAACTTCTAGCAAGAACCGTTCTTACCTACGCATCAAAACCACAATCGTGATTTATCAAGTTTGTTGTTTTAACCTTCAACAAGGACCGGCCACAGTCAAATTCGATTCAACTAAATTTGGAGAAACAGACACCCGCCAACTACCTTTATGCAAAACTAGTTGCATGTCTTTCAGTGGAACCGGTCTCATGAACGTGGTCATGTAAGGTTGGTCCGGGTCGCTTCATCCAAGAATACTGCCGAATCAAAATAAGACATTGGTGGTAAGCAGTATGACGATCACTGCCCACAACTCTTTGTGTTTTACTCGTGCATATCATCTACGCATAGACCTGGCTCGGATGCCACTATTGGGGAACGCAGCATGTAATTTCAAAAAAATTCCTACGCTCACACAAGATCTATCTAGGAGATGCATAGCAACGAGAGGGGGAGAGTGTGTCCATGTACCCTTGTAGACCGGAAGCGGAAGCGTTTGACAACGCGGTTGATGTAGTCGAACTTCTTCTTGTTCTGACCGATCAAGCACCGAACATACGGCACCTTCGAGTTTTGCACACGTTCAGCTCGATGACGTCCCTCAAACTCTTGATCTAGCAAAGTGTCGAGGGAGAGTTTCGTCAGCACGACGGCGTGGTGATGTTGATGGTGAAGCGATCCGCGTAGGGCTTCGCCTAAGCACTACAATAATATGACCGGAGGCGTAAACTGTGGAGGGGGCACCGCACACGGCTAGGAATCAATGTTGTGTGTTCTGGCGGTGCCCCCTCCATGTATATATAGGTTGGAGGGTGATGTCGCTTGAAACTATGTTGGTATTTCCCCAAAGAGGAAGGGATGATGCAACACAACGGTGGTAGGTATTTCCCTCAGATATGAAACCAAGGTTATCAAACCAATGGGAGAACCAAGCAACACAACGTAAACAGCACCTGCACACAAATAACAAATACTCGCAACCCGACGTGTAAAAGGGGTTGTCAATCCCTTTTGGGTAGCGGCGCCCCAAGATGGGAAAACGGACATGAGAGAGTTGTAAATATTGATAGATCGAGCGCCAAATAAAATAAATTATAGCAACGTATTTTTGGTTTAATAGATCTGAAAATAAAAGGCAAATAAAATAGATCGCGGAGGCAAATAATATGAGAAAGAGACCCGGAGGCTGTAGGTTTCACTAGTGGCTTCTGTCGAGAAAACTAGCTAACGGTGGGTAAAAAAATTACTGTTGGGAAATTGATAGAACTTCAAATAATCATGACAATATCTAGGAAATGATCATTACATAGGCATCACGTCCAAGATTAGTAGACCGACTCCTGCCTGCATCTACTACTATTACTCCACACATCGACCGCTATCCAGCATGCATCTAGTGTATTAAGTTCATGGAGAAATGGAGTAATGCAATAAGAACGATGACATGATGTAGACAAGATCTATCTATGTATAGATAGACCCCATCATTTTATCTTTAGTAGCAACGATACATACGTGTCAGTTCCCTTTCTGTCGCTGGGATCGAGCACCGTAAGATCGAACCCACTACAAAGCACCTCTTCCCATTGCAGGATAAATAGATCAAGTTGGCCAAACAAAACCCGAATATCGGAGAAGAAATACGAGGCTATAAGCAATCGTGCATATAAGAGATCAAAGAAACTCAAATAACTTTCATGGATATAAAAAGATAGATCTCATCATAAACTCAAAGTTCATCGTTTCCCAACAAATACACCGCAAAAGATTTACATCATACAGATCTCCAAGAGACCATAGTATTGAGAATCAAACGAGAGATATGAAGCCATCTAGCTACTAACTACGGACCAGAAGGTCTATAAAGAACTACTCACGCATCATCAGAGAGGCACCAATGGAAGTGGTGAACCCCTCCGTGATGGTGTCTAGATTGGATCTGGTGGTTCCGAACTCTACGACGGCTGGAATTGATTTTCATCGACTCCCCTAGGATTTTTGGAATATTGGGGTATTTATAGAGCAAAGAGGCGGTCCGGGGGCACCCGAGGTGGGCACAACCCACCAGGGCATGCTTGGGCCTCCTGGCGCGCCCTGGTGGGTTATGCTCCCCTCGGAGCACCCCCAGGCGCAGCCTTGGCCCATTAGGTGTCTTATAGTCCATAAAAATCTCTGTAAAGTTTCGCTGCATTTGTACTCCATTTGGTATTGATTTTTTGCGATGTAAAAACATGGAAAAAAAATAGCAACTGGCACTTGGCACTATGTCAATAGGTTAGTACCAATAATATGACTATAAAATGATTATAAAACATTCAAGATTGATAATATAACAACACAGAACAATCAAAAATTATAGATATTGAGGGAGTCCTGGATTAGGGGGTCTCCGTGCAGCCGGACTATATCCATTGGCCGGACCGTTGGACTATGAAGATACAAGATTGAAGACTTCGTCTCGTGTCCGGATGGGACTCTACTTGGCGTGGAAGGCAAGCTAGGCAATACGGATATGTATATCTCCTCCTTTGTAACCGACCTTGTGTAACCCTAACTTCTCCGGTGTCTATATAAACCGGAGGGTTTTAGTCCGTAGGACAACATACAATCATACCATAGGCTAGCTTCTAGGGTTTAGCCTCTCTGATCTCGTGGTAGATCTACTCTTGTACTACCCACATCATCAATATCAATCAAGCAGGACGTAGGGTTTTACCTCCATCAAGAGGGCCCGAACCTGGGTAAAACATTGTGTCCCCTGCCTCCTGTTACCATCCGCCTAAGACGCATAGTTCGGGACCCCCTACCCGAGATCCACCGGTTTTGACACCGACATTGGTGCTTTCATTGAGAGTTCCTCTATGTCGTCACTGTTAGGCTTGATGGCTCCCACTATCATCGATGGCGATGTAGTCCAGGGTGAGACTTTTCTCCCCGGACAGATCTTCGTGTTCGGCGGCTTTGCACTGCGGGCCAATTCGCTTGGCCATATGGAGCAGATTGAAAGTTACGCCCCTGGCCACCAGGTCAGGTTTGGAAACTTAAACTACACGGCCGACATCTATGGAGACTTGATCGTCGACGGATTCGAGCCTCTGTCTTGCGCGTCACGCGGTCACGATGAGCACGATTTAGCTCTACCATCGGACAGTGTTCAGGAGATCGCACAGGCAGCCGCTCCGACCCTCAATTCGGAGCCAGTTGCGCCGTCCATGGACGGGTGGATGGAACCCACCACAGAGGCATTACCCTCAGTGGCGATCGAGCCGAACATTTACCTTAACTTGCCTGAGAGCCGTGTTGTTAAACTGCCGAATTCTTCTCCGGCCACGGACTCCGAACCACCTGCGCCCGTTCCTATCGAATCTGATTGGGCGCCGATCATGGAGTTTACCTCCGTGGATATCTTTCAGCACTCGCCCCTTGGCGATATACTGAAGTCATTAAGGTCTCTCTCCTTGTCAGGAGGATCCTGGCCGAACTAAGTCCGGCAGGACTGGGATGCGGACGACGAAGAAATTCGCGGCCCACCCACCACCCACTTGGTAGCCACTGTCAACGACTTAACCGACATGCTCGACTTTGACTCCGAAGATATCGACGGCATGGACGACGATGCGGGAGGCGAAGAGGAACCACTGCCCACAAGGCACTGGACGCCCACTTCACCACATGATGTATACATGGTGGACACACCAAAGGAAAACGACGACGAGGAACGGAAGGACGCATCGAAGGGTTGTTCCCTCGAGAAGCAGTCAAAACGGCGGTGTAAGCGCCTCCCCAAATCCCGCCTCGACAGAAACAACGATCATACAGACCCATCGTTAGAGCAGGGGGAACCATTGCCGGATCACGGCAACACAGTGAATCAAGCCGAACAACCCGGCTCTGTTAAAGATCATAGTCCAGAGGACATTACACCAGACAGACACCCGGAACAACAGAATGCCCATCAAAGGCTCGTTGCCACCGCGAGGAGTCTAAAAAAGTAGAAGCAAAGGCTCAAGGCTGCGCAAGATACACTCCAAATAAAATGGAGTAAAGTACTCAACACAGCAGCGAAGTACGGCGGTAATTGCCCCACCAAGAGCTACCCGAAGCGGAAGTTGCTACCAGAATTCGATGAGGAGGCCTTCGATCTGCCACAACCAAAAATTAAAATAGCCATCTGGCTGGATAGACGACCTCATGGCCAACATAGAGCGGCAAACACCGCACATAAGCCAATACGTGATCCACGTGAGGGCTCGCATCAAAAGGACGGCGAACCCAGATCCATCTATGGACCATGTAAGCGCGCCCCAACATACAACTCAACACAACAAACATCCGAAGAACGCGGTACACCCAGATACAAGGGTGCCGCACACCCCCTATGTTTCACCGATGAGGTGTTGGGTCATGAATTTCCAGAGGGATTCAAACCCGTAAATATAGAAGCATACGATGGAACTACAGACCCTGGTGTCTGGATTGAGGATTATATCCTCCATATCCATATGGCTCAAGGAGATGACCTGCACGCCATTAAGTATTTACCCCTCAAACTCAAAGGGCCAGCTCGGCACTGGCTTAAAAGCCTCCCCGAAAGCTCCATTGGAAGCTGGGAAGAGCTCGAAGACGCCTTTCGGGCAAATTTCCAAGGGACTTATGTCCGACCTCCGGACGCGGACGATTTGAGTCATATAACTCAACAGCCCGGAGAGTCAGCCCGAAAGCTTTGGAATAGGTTTCTTACTAAAAAGAACCAAATAGTCGACTGTCCGGACGCCTAAGCCTTGGCAGCTTTTAAGCATAGCATCCGTGACGAATGGCTGGCCAGACACCTCGGCCAAGAAAAGTCGAGAACAATGGCAGCATTAACAAGCCTCATGACCCGCTTTTGCGCGGGTGAGGATAGCTGGCTGGCCAGATGCGGCACCAGTGATCCCAGTACATCCGAAGTTAGAGATGGAAACGGGAAATCACGGCGCAACAACAATAACAAATGCCGGAATAAAGAATACATCAAGAAGAGCACGGCAATAAACGCCGGATTCAAAAGCTCTCGGCCAAATCAGCAAAAGCCGCCCTCTAAGGGCGCCAGAGATGAACTGTCCAGCCTAAACAAAATTCTGGACCAAATATGTCAGATCCATAGCACCCTTGGTAAACCCGCTAATCATACCCACAGAGAATGTTGGGTCTTCAAGCAGTCCGGCAAGCTCAACGCCGTACACAAGGGGGAGGATACACCAAGCGAAGATGAGGATGAGCCTCTCAAGCAAGACACTGGGGAACAAAAGAAATTTCCACCAGAAGTCAAAACAGTAAATGTGTTACACATGATCAAGGGGAGAA
The DNA here is from genome assembly GCF_056163025.1 of Triticum urartu. Taxonomy (NCBI): domain Eukaryota; kingdom Viridiplantae; phylum Streptophyta; class Magnoliopsida; order Poales; family Poaceae; genus Triticum; species Triticum urartu. The sequence goes on from NC_141875.1 coordinate 481,593,111, forward strand.
ACAAAGCGGCACTCCCAGAGAAATATGCCCAAGGGCCTATCACCACAGAGCCCTGCCACTGGTCGTCTCAACCGATCACTTTCGACCATCGGGAATACTCAGCAAGTATCCGGCGTGTAGGTTGGGCTGCCTTGGTATTAGACCCAATAATTGACGGATACCACTTCACACGAGTCCTGATGGACGGTGGCAGCAGCCTAAACCTGATATACCAGGATACACTCCGCGAAATGGGGATAGACCCAATGAAAATTCGCCATAACAATACTACCTTTAAAGGAGTAATGCCAGGCCCAGGGGCTCACTGTACGGGCTCCCTGCTACTAAAGGTTATATTCGGCTTCCCTGATAACTTCCATAACGAACATTTAACCTTCCACATTGCTCCGTTCCAAAGTGGCTACCAAGCACTACTTGGACGCGAAGCTTTCGCTCGTTTTAACGCAATACCGCATTACGCTTCCCTCACGCTCAAGATGCCCGGTCCACGTGGCATCATTACAGTGAATGGAAACATTGAGCGATCTTTACACGCCGAAGAGAATGCGACTGCCTTGGCAGCCGCATGCTAAAAACGGCCTCACCAACAAAAGCATTTGATAGGTCGTCAAGACCACGGACACGGTTAGATGAGTCCGGCACAGCTATATGTAATTCATACCGAATCGACGGCCACACCCCTATGACAAATACAAGGGGCTCACCGCGCGCAGAAAAGTGGCAATTTTTACTCATCTTTAATTACACATGGTTTCTTTAAAAACTACATTTTGCACGACAAATTTTCACCTAAGTTCATCTCTTTTCCAGATGATCATCGTGCTACACCCATCCAGGATACGGCACAACAAAGACACAGGCGCAGACGTGCAGCAGGGACCCGCTCCAAGGATTCTTTTTAGATTAAGACCCTGCGTAAACCTTTTTTACTGTCTCTTGTTGATACACATCCCTCGAATCCTCAGTACAACTGAGAAGGATGCTGACGTCTTGGCATGTGGCCACGTCAGAATAATGCACGTACCTGGACACAAGGGGATTCCTACAAAGGGCACTATTCAGGCCCGGTTTATACCACAAAAGACCGAATACCTTAGGGAGTGTTCGGCGTCGTGAGTTTGGCCTTATATGCATCAGCTCCGAATCATGTCTTTGGTCAAATGTTGGATTTGCCCGGCTCCTGTGTTTTGGTGCCTTACGTTCCACTTTATCGGCTAAGGCAGCACCAGGAGAACTACTGTAATTGTGCCCTGGTTCATCCGGACGAGCACCTCAGTAGAGAAAGCCGAAAACTGACTGTCATGATATAGCGTGAGACTGGTCAACCACTCGATGACCTACTGGAATGTTAGAATTCCTCCGCTTTAACGAAGGGCCGTTTCCCGGCCAGGCACATACGCACCCCGAGTTCGGGAGAGTGCGGAGCCACCAGGGGCTATATAGTAGCCCCACCGTCAAACTCCTATGGCTAAGTGAAAGTGTTAAAGCATCATAGTCCGGTTTACTTGTTCGCTGCGCTATCACCTCCTTATCAGGACCAAGACGTTGGGTTAAGTGTGAACACGCGTCTTTTGCGAGCACCTCCGCATTATATGCGTGGGGGTTGAAGCCAACGACTGCAATCTTTCAGGTTATATACATATATACATACACGGTCGCACAGGAGGCATCATATTACTTTCCGGCAAAAGTATAAACACAGCCTTACTACATTTCATACAAACATTGTGTTTACAATGGGAATACATGTCACTCAAACATAATATTCTTCGAGCACTGGGCCTCTATTAAATGAGCGCCATCAAGAACTTCTTCAAAATAGCCACTCGGCCTATGGCCGAACTCTGCGCCGCAATGGTGGTAGCATCCATCTCCGCCCAGTATGCTTTGACACGGGCAAAGGCCATCCGTGAGCCTTCTATGCACGCTGACCTCTTCATCGTATTGATGCGCGGCACCGGACCAAGGAACTACTGAACTAAGCTGAAATAGTTGTTCGGCTTCGACTTCTCCGGCCACAGATGATCTACGACGGACCTCATGGCAAGTCCGGACAATCTATTAAGTTCGGCCCATTCGGCTAGCTGATCAGTCAAGGGAAGCGGATGCTCTGGAACATTAAATTGCGACCAGAAAAGCTTGTCCACTTCACGATCTGTCTGATCTCGGAAGTATTCGACCGCATCGATAGCGCTCGCTGTCAAGTCCATATACGCGTCTGCCGAACTCCACAGCCGATCCAGAGGGGCATACCGTGGATCTCTGAACTTCCTTTGCAGCAGAAAGGGCTTCCCAGCCGCAATATCCTCGGCTTCACGCAGCTCCTCCTTCTTCGCCCTCATAGCAGAGCGGGTGTCTTTGGTCGCCATCGTGGCCTTTTCAAGGTCCGCTGCCTTCACTCGGTTCTCTTCCTCAAGGAACTAGCAACGGTCGGCAGTGTCTTTTAATTTCACGGCCATCTTGGCCATCTTCTCTTTGCTTTCGCAATGTGCATCCTTCTCAGCTCTTAACTCTTCGGTCGCCTTCAAAGCGGCCGCATTACTAACTCTTGCTTGTTCCTTGGCTCGGGCAAATTCCGCCCGAAGGATCTCCACGGCGGCAGCTCCGTCTGCAGTCACAACATATTAAAGATACTGGCATCATGCTGCTCTTATTATGTGACATTCACCAGAAAACATTCCTTACCCTGTGACTCATCAAGCCGCTTCTTAACAAGCTCGATGTCGGCATCTGCCGCATCCAGTTGCTGCTTCAGTTAGGCAAAGTCATTAGTCCGGCTAGCCACCGGAGCTTCCACCACCTGCACATAAAGGTGGTCTGGTTATTTCCTGGGACTATGATCCTCTATTCGCCGTCGTTCTCGATGACAACCAGAGTCTCAGGGGCTACTACCTACATAGGGCACACCTAACATGTGCGGTACTATCAAAACGTATATTATCTCATGTACCTCAAAGCCCGTCAGTAGACTCATAAAGGCTTCATGTAATCCGCTTTCGGCGGATGAAATTCTTTCCATCACCATACCCATCAACGTACGGTGTTCTTCTGAGATGGACGCTCGCTCCAACAGCTCCCTCAATACGTCCGACCGCATACCAGATGCTGCCAGACTCTTTTGTTTGCTCTCTTCGAGAGCCGGACGCTGGGGACTTCGGGTGACTATGGGATTATCTTCTGGCCTCACCGGATCCGGAGAGGCCCTCCGTGACGACACTTCTAGGTTGCCTACTTCTTGAGCGGGGGAGTCCGGGGGAGGCGTTTCGCTCTCCATCATCTACGGAAGAAGATCCCCCGAAGACGAGCTCAGTTGAGAAGGGCTAAGATCCGAACTGCAAGATATATGCTTCGGTTATTTTTCTCAGAGGAAAGGTAATATATCTTCACTATTAAAGTATTTTTGATTACTTACGACTCGTTGGAGGGCATATCCCCGCGCAGACTTTGTGTGGCAAGAGCACCCCCCGAGACAGGACCCTCTGTTGGAGACTTCTTCTCCCGTTTGGAAGCCTCGGTTTCCGAATCCTCAGAGGCAGTCCTCTTCATCCCCTGTGGCGGGAGAAGGTCGGAGTCTTCTCCTTGGTTATCCTCCCTTATGGAGGCGCTCATTCCCTCGGTTGGAATTGGCAGCGATGGGGGCCCGCTTTCGCCCATATTATTCCCCCCTGTATCTCCCTTCGTGGGCTCCGGGCAAGGTGCGAGCTCGAGCATCTTTTCCAGTACCGGATTTTCCAAACCCTCAGGGAGGGGGGCCGGACACCGAATCATCTTCGCCTTTGTTAGCCAATCCTGGTCAAGGGACGATCTCTCAGAAATGATGTCATGATAAATAAAAGGCGGTGTGTTCGGCTAGAGGATTACTTACTTGTTCAGCGGCGTGGTTGCTACTCAGACCCGCATCCTCGGTGGTGTCCGGACACTCTGTTTGAGGTCCGAAGAATGACTTGTAAATTTCCTCGTGCGTCAGGCCGAGGAAACTTTGAATAGCACGCGGTCCTTCTGGGTTGAACTCCCACAAGCGAAGGGGCCGGCGTTTGCAAGGCTGGACTCGACGAACCAGCATGACTTGCATTACCATAACCAAATTAAAATCTCCCTCGAAGAGATCTTGAATGCGGCTTTGCAGTGTAGGCATGTCCTTGGCCGGACCCCAGCTCGGCCCTCTGCTAATCCATGACATCAGTTGTGGTGGGGGGGCCGAGCGGAGAGCGGGGGGAGCCACCCACTTGGCACTTCTAGGAGCTGTGACATAAAACCACTCCCGTTGCCATAATCCAGACATCTCTGGAAAAGAACCCTTTGGCCACGGAACTCCTGCAATCTTTCTTATTAAAGCGCCTCCGCACGCTACATAATGTCCCTCGATTGTCTTCGGCTTCACATCAAAGGTCTTGAGCCACAAACCGAAGTGAGGGGTAATGCGGAGGAAAGCCTCACACACAATAATAAATGCCGAGATGTGAAGAAAGGAGTCCGGGGCTAGATCATGGAAGTCTAGTCCGTAATAGAACATCAAACCCCTTACGAAGGGATCCATAGCGAGACCTAGACCTCGGAGGAAGTGGGAGATGAACACGACGTCCTTGTTGGGTTCAAGAGTAGGGACGACCTGCCCTCGGGCAGGCAGTTGATGCGAAACCTCGGCGGTCAGGTATCTGGCCTCCCTTAACTTCTTGATATCCTCTTCCGTGAAGGAGGAGGGCATCCATCGGCCTTGAAGGCTGGATCCGGACATGGTTGAAGATCCGGAGCACCTAACCTGGGCTTTGGGTGTTAGAACTCGAGGCGGGGGAAGGATTCGATTGAGCACGGGAGGGAAAAAAGTGAAAGCCTTGGCCCTTTATAAAGAGGCTGAATATCAAGCGTCCTCTCCGTGGCCGTTTGGGACTTGCCTATAATCTAGGAGTCCTAGACACGGTTGGGTTACCCACACCCGTATTAATGAGAATCCCGTGATAAGGGGACACGATCTCTGCTTTGACAAGACGTGTCAAAAAACTTCCTCGCATTATGTGCGGGGCTAGTTAAAGGAAATGGTTCGAATAATCACCGGGCCGTGACATAATGTCGTGTTACCAAAACAAGTCAGCAAATTGGATTTGTGGAAATATTATTCTCTCTACGGTGGTATGTGGAACTTATTTTGCAGGGTCGGACACTATCCTTATATTCAAATTCTTCCATGGTGTATTCGGAGGAGGAACCCGCCTTGCAATGCCGAAGACAACACTGCACGCCGGACTCATCGTCATTGAAAGCCTGGTTCAGGGGATACTCAGGGAGTCCTGGATTAGGGGGTCTCCGGTTAGCCGGACTATATCCATTGGCCGGACTGTTGGACTATGAAGATACAAGATTGAAGACTTCGTCTCGTGTCCGGATGGGACTCTACTTGGCGTGGAAGGCAAGCTAGGCAATACGGATATGTATATCTCCTCCTTTGTAACCGACCTTGTGTAACCTTAACTTCTTCGGTGTCCATATAAACCGGAGGGTTTTAGTCCGTAGGTCAACATACAATCATACCATAGGCTAGCTTCTAGGATTTAGCCTCTCTGATCTCGTGGTAGATCTACTCTTGTACTACCCACATCATCAATATCAATCAAGCAGGACGTAGGGTTTTACCTCCATCAAGAGGGCCCGAACCTGGGTAAAACATTGTGTCCCCTGCCTCCTGTTACCATCCGCCTAAGACGCACAGTTCGGGACCCCCTACCCGAGATCCGCCAGTTGGAGACGTATCAGCATCCCCAAGCTTAACTCCAACTCGTCCTCGAGTAGGTAAGTGATAAAAACAGAATTTTTGATGTGGAATGTTGCCTATCATGTCATATCATATTCTTTTCTTTATAGCATGGACATTTGGAATTTTATATTGTTCAAAGCAATAGTCTAGTTTTGACATGATAACTTAAATACTCAAGCATATCAACAAGCAACCATGTCTTTCAAAATATCAATGCTAAAATAAGCTAAACCTAGCCCATCATGCTCAATCATTGATCCATTCATGAAACACACTCACATATTAACTACACCCAATGCTCAAGTATGATCATAGTGCCTCCTAGTTGGTGCTTTTGTAAGAGAAGATGGAGACTAAAATTTAAAATAAAAATGCATAAAGTAAAAGAAAGGCCCTTCGCAGAGGGAAGGAGGATTTGTAGAGGTGCCAAAGCTCAAAGCAAAAAACTTAGAGATAAAAAATTTTTGGGAGGTGTGTCCTTCCCACCAATGAAAACGACTTAGAGTTCCCAACACTTTCCATGCTAGATATATCATAGGCGGTTCCCAAACAGTAACTAAAGTTTATTCCTTTTTCAACCATACTTTCGCTTTCCATGGCTAGCCGTATCCACGGTTGCCCTCCATACCAACACTTTCCAAGGAATTTATTATTTGACAACATAAAGTAAATTCATTTTTCATTTCGGGACTGGGCATCCCTAGTACCTTTGCCTTACTCTCGTTCAATGACAAGTGAATAAACACTCATTGTGAGAATAACACATCTAGCATGGAAAATATTAGCCACCCCTCACTACTCCGCGAGCGAAACGGACACACAAAAGAGAAGTTTATTTTGAAAATTAGAGATGGAACATACAAATTTTCTTAGAACGGCAAAAGAATACCACATATAGGTAGATATAGTGGACTCATGTGGCAAAACTGGTTTAAAGGTTTTTCGATGCACAAGTAGTGATCATACTTAGTGCAAAATGAAGGTTATCAAAAGATTGGGAAGCAACCAACCAAGAAACGAATAATCTCATAAGCAAGCATTAAGCATAATTAACACCGAATAATGCACCACAAGTAGGATATAATTTCATTGGATAACTATTTGACTTTCGTGCTTGCACAGGGAATCACAAACCTTAACACCAATATTCTTACTAAAGCATAATTACTCATCAACATAACTCACATATCACATCATCATATCTCAAAACTATTACTAAGAATCAAGTTTATTTTGTCCTATGATCTTCATGAAAGTTTTTATTATATCCTTCTTGGATATCTATCACTTTGGGACTAATTTTCATATGTTGCTTTTGACAAGCTCAAACAAATATAAGTGAAGATCATGAGCATAATTTTTCTTTCTCTCAAATTAATTTAGGTTAAGCAAGAGAGAATTTCTTGAATATTTTACTAAATCTCAAATAAATCTAAGTGAAGCAACAGAGCATTTCTTCAAAAATACTAAAGCACATCGTGCTCAAAAATATATAAGTGAAGCACTAGAGCAAGTCCATAGCTCTTAAAAATTTAAGTGAAGCATGGAGAGCAATTCTAACAAGTCATGACCTAATTTTGCCTCTCTCAAATAGGTGTGTCTAGCAAGGAATCAAGACTTAAAACACAAAATAAAACAAGAAAATACTCATATCATACAAGATGCTCCAAGCAAAACACATACTATGTGACGAATAAAAATATGGCTTCGCGTAAAGTACCGATGGTCGTTAGAAGAAAGAGGGGATGCCACTCGGGGGCATCCCCAAGCTTAGTTGCTTGCTCTCTTTTGGACAATAGCTTGGGATGCTAGGGCATCCCCAAGCTTAGGCTCTTCTTACTCCTTATTCCTTCATCCATCGTAAGATAACCCAAAACTTGAAAACTTCAATCACACAAAACTCAACAAAAGCCTTCGTGAGATCCGTTAGTATAAGAAAACAAATCACTACTATATGTGTTGTAGTAAACCAATCCATATTTTGTTCTTGCATTATATCTACTGTATTCCAACTTTTCTATGGCAGAAACTCATCAAAGAAAACCATAGAGCCATCAAAACAAACACACAACACAAAGAAAATAGATCTGTGAAAACAGAATAGTGTGTAGCAATCTGTATGTTTCAAATACTCCTTTAACTCCAAAAACTATGAAAATTAGGAAGACCTGAGAAATTTTTATATTGATCTAATTCAAAAGTAATGGGTATTTTATCTCTCTCTGGCTAAACATGAAAATTATTTTCGCGAACGAAAAAATTTCTATTTTTTCAGCAAGATCAAACAACTATCACCCAAGAAGATCTTAAAGGCTTTACTTGGCACAAACACTAATTAAAACATAAAAAACACAATAATAATAGTAGAATAATTGTGCTAACACTCAAGAACAGGAAGCAAAAAGGAAAAAAATATTCATTGGGTTGCCTCCCAACAAGCGCTATAGTTTCACGCCCTTAGCTAGGCACAAAGCAAGGATCTAAGTTTTGTCATCTTTGCTTCGAGATCCATAAGATGCCCTCATGATTGATTCATATGGTGGCCTAATTCTTGTTCTAGGGAAGTGTTCCATACCCTTCCTCAAAGTAAATTGGAACTTAATATTGCCTTCTTTCATATCAATCACGGCACCGATAGTGCGTAAAAATGGTCTACCAAGAATAATTGGACAAGACGGATTGCAATCAATATCAAGAGCAATAAAATCTATGGGCACATAATTCCTATTTTAAAGAATAATAACATCATTAATTCTTCACATAGGCTTTTTAATAGTGGAATCCGCCAAGTGCAAATTCAAAGAACATGATTCAATATCGGTAAGACCAAACACATCACATAAAGATTTCGGAATTGTAGAAACACTAGCACCCAAGTCACATAAAGCAAAGCACTCATAATTTTTAATCTTGACTTTGATAGCAGGTTTCCACTCATCATGCAATTTTCTAGGAATTTAAACTTCTAATTCCAACTTTTCTTCTAAAGCTTTCATCATAGCATCAACAATATGTTTAGTAAAAGCTTTATTTTGTTCATAAGAATGGGGTGAATTTATCATGGATTCAACAAAGAAATACAATCAATAAAAGAGCAACTATCATAATTAAGTCTTTGTAATCCAAAAGAGTGGGCACATCACTAGCCAAAGTTCTGACCTCTTCAAACCCACATTTATCAATTTTCTCAACAAGATTTTCACCCTCCGGAATATTGGGACGCTTTATAACTAAAGTTGACTCTTATCTAGTCCCTTTTTCATCAATCTTAACTTTACTAAACAAGGAATCAATAGAAGAAACATCAATCATTTTAAGATCTTCATCACTTTTGTGAAAGTAATCACTAGAAAACGCTTTTTCTAAAAATTCTCTTTTAGCTCTAAGCATAGCGGTTCTTTTCTTACATTCATCCATAGAAACATGAAGAGCTTTAATTGATTCCTCAACCTTAGGCACAAAAAAATCATCTTGATACTTTCCACATCATGAGAAATTCTATCAACACTTCTAGAAAAATCATCAATCTTATTCAACTTTTCTTCTATGGTAGTGTTGAAAACTTTTTGCGTGTTGATAAATTCTTTAATATTATTCTCAAGATCAGAGGTGTTCCTATTATTATTATTATAAGAAGGATTTCCATAGTAATTACCATAATTTTTTGAGGAATTACTAGGAAAAGGCCTAGGATTAAAATTACCTCTATAAGCATTGTTATTGAAATTGTTTCGAGAGATAAAATTCACATCTACGACATCAGTATTTTTCTCAATCAAAGTAGACAAAGGCATATCATTGAAATCAATAGGAGCACTTTTACTAGCAACCATTTTCATAATAGCATCAAATTTTTCACTCAAAGAAGAAATTTGTTCAACCGAATTAACTTTTTTTACTAATAGGAGCTCTTTCGGTATGCCATTGTGAATAATTTGCCATGATATTATCAAGCAATTTGGTTTATTCACCCAAAGTAATTTCCATGAAAGTACCACCTACAGCGGAATCTAAAAGATTACGAGAAACAAAATTCAACCCCGCATAAAATTTTTGTATGATCATCCAAAGATTTAACCCATGAGTTGGCAATTCCTTAGCATCATTTTCATCCTTTCCCAAGATTGTGCAACATGCTCATGTTCAAGTTGCTTGAAATTCATGATCTGGGTTCTAAGGGAAATAATTTTTGCAGGAAGAAAATACTTAGTGATAAAAGCATCTTTGCATTTATTCCAAGAATCAATACTATTGCGAGGCAAAGAAGAGAACCATTTTTTGCAGAATCACGCAAAGAAAATGGAAATAATTTCATCTTCACCACATCATTGTCCACATCTTTTTTCTTTTGCATATCGCATAATTCCACGAAGGTATTAAGATGGGACGCGACATCCTTATTAGGAGTACCGGAAAATTGATCTTTCATAACAAGATTCAGCAAAGCAGTATTAATATCACAAGACTCCGCACTAGTGGCGGGAGGAGCAAGCGGAGTGCCAATAAAATCATTGTTGTTGGTATTTGAGAAATCACATAACTTGGTGTTCTCTTGAGTCATGATGATTACACAACAAGATTGCACTCAAAAACAGATCCGGTAAGAAAACGGCGAACAAAAAAGAGAGGTGAATAAAACGGTAAATTTTTATGAAGTGGGGGAGAGGAAAACGAGAGGCAAATGGCAAATAATGTAAATTGCGAGGAGATGAGATTTGTGATAAGGAACCTGGTATATGTTGAAGATCCTCCCCAGCAACGGCGCCAGAAATTCCTTTTGATGTCGCTTGAAGCTACGTCGGTATTTCCCCAAAGAGGAAGGGATGATGCAGCACAGCGGGGGTAGGTATTTCCCTTAGATATGAAACCAAGGTTATCGAACCAGTACGAGAACCAAGAAACAAAACGTAAACAGCACCTGCACACAAATAACAAATACTCGCAACCCGACATGTAAAAGGGGTTGTCAATCCCTTTCGGGTAGCGGCGCCCTAAGAAGGGCAAACGGACGTGAGAGAGTTGTAAATATTCATATATCGAATGCCAAATAAAATAAATTGCAGCAAGGTATTTTTGTATTTTTGGTTTAATATATCTGAAAATAAAAGGCAAATAATATGAGAAAGAGACCCGGGGGCCGTAGGTTTCACTAGTGGCTTCTCTCGAGAAAAATAGCAAACGGTGGGTAAACAAATTACTGTTGGGAAATTGATAGAACTTCAAATAATCATGACGGTATCCAGGCAATGATCATTACATAGGCATCACGTCCAAGATTAGTAGACCGACTCCTGCCAGCATCTACTACTATTACTCCACACACAGACCGCTATCCAGCATGCATCTAGTGTATTAAGTTAATGGAGAAACGGAGTAATGCAATAAGAACGATGACACAATGTAGAGATCTATCTATGTAGAGATGGACCCCATTGTTTTATCCTTAGTAGCAATGATACATACATGTCGGTTCCCTTTCTGTCATTGGGATCAAGCACCGTAAGATCGAACCCACTACAAAGCACCTCTTCCCATTGCAAGATAAATAGATCAAGTTGGCCACACAAAACCCAAATATCAGAGAAGAAATACGAGGCTATAAGCAATCATGCATATAAGAGATCAAAGAAACTCAAATAACTTTCATGGATATAAAAAGATAGATCTGATCATAAACTCAAAGTTCATCGGATCCCAACAAACACACCGCAAAAGAGTTACATCATATGGATCTCCAAGAGACCATTGTATTGAGAATCAAACGAGAGAGAGGAAGCCATCTATCTACTAACTACGGACCTGAAGGTCTACAAAGAACTACTCACGCATCATCGAAGAGGCACGAACGGAAGTGGTGAACCCCTCCATGATGGTGTCTAGATTGGATCTGGTGGTTCTGGACTCTGCGGTGGCTGGAATTGATTTTCATTGAATCCCCTAGGGTTTATGGAATTTTGGGCTATTTATAGAGCAAAGAGGCGGTCCGGGGAGCACCGGAGGTGGGCACAACCCACCAGGGCGCGCCTGCGCCTCCTGGCGTGCCCTGGTGGGTTGTGCTCCCCTCGGAGCACCCCCCAGGTGCAGCCTTGGCCCATTAGGTGTCTTCTGGTCCACAAAAAATCTCCGTAAAGTTCCGCTGCATTTGTACTCCGTTTGGTTTTGATTTTATGCGACGTAAAAAACATGCAAAAAACAGCAACTTGCACTTGGCACTATGTCAATAGGTTAGTACCAAAAAATGATATAAAATGATTATAAAACATCGAAGATTGATAATATAACAACATGGAACAATAAAAAATTATATATATGTTGGAGACGTGTCAGAGGAGAGGAGAGGCAACCAAGGGGGCGCCCAAGTAGGAGGAATCGTACTTGGGCCCCTAGTCCAATTTGGCCTCCCCCTTTCCTTTTACCGGAAGGGGGGAAAGGGAAGTGAGGGGTAGGAAGGAAAGGGGGGCGAACCCCCACCTCCTTCTCCTATTCGGCCTCCTTACTTAAGGGGGCGCACCACCCCTTTTGGGCTGGTGTGCTTCCCTCCTATGGCCCATAAGGCTCATTATTCCGCCTGGGGGTTCCGGTAACCCCCCGCTACTCTGATATGTACCCGGTATGCCCCGAAACACTTTCGGTGTCCGAATATCATCGTCCTATATATGAATCTTTACCTCTCGACCATTTCGAGACTCCTCTTCATCTCCGTGATCTCATCCAGGACTCCAAACAACATTCGTTCACCAAATCACATAACTCATATAATACAAAATCGTCATCGAACGTTAAGCGTGCGGACCCTACGAGTTCGAGAACTATGTAGAAATGGATAGGAAACTTAACCATGTTTGATTAACGAGCTAGTCTAGTAGAGGCTTACTATGGACACTATGTTTTTTCTATGTATCCACACATGTATGAAGTTTCTGGTTAATACAATTCTAGCATGAATAATAAACATTTATCATGATATAAGGAAATATAAATATAAACTTTATTATTGCCTCTAGGGCATATTTCCTTCAATATGGTGGGTGAACAAATTACTACCGAGCAATCGATAGAAAAGCGCAAAGTTATGACGATATTTAAGGCAGTGATCATGAATATAGGCATCATGTCCGTGTCAAGTACCCCGAAACGATTCTGCATCTACTACTACTACTCCACACATCGACCGCTATCCAACATGCATCTAGAGTATTAAGTTCATAAAGAACGGAGTAACGCATTAAGTAAGATGACATGATGTAGAGGAATTAACTCAAGCAATATGATGAAAACCCCATCTTTTTATCCTCGATGGCAACAATACAATACGTGCCTTGCTGCCCCTACTGTCACTGGGAAAGGACACCACAAGATTGAACCCAAAGCTCAGCACTTCTCCCATTGCAAGAAAAACCAATCTAGTTGGCCAAACCAAACCGATAGTTCGAAGAGAATTGCAAAGATATCAAATCATGCGTAAAAGAATTCAGATAAGATTCAAATAATATTCATACATAAGATGATCATAAATCTACAATTCATTGGATCTCGGCAAACACACCGCAAAAGAGTATTACATCAAATAGATCTCCAAGAACATCAAGGAGAACATGGTATTGAGAATCAAAGAGAGAGAAGAAGTCATGTAGCTACTAGCTATGGACTCGTAGGTCTGTGGTAAACTACTCATGCTTCATCAGAAGGGCAATAGAGTTGATGTAGAAGCCCTCTGTGATCGAATCCCCCTCCGGCAGGGTGCCGGAAAAGGTCCCTAGATGGGATCTCACGGGTACAGAAGGTTGCGGTGGTGCAAAAGTGTTTTCGTGGCTCCCCCTAGTGGTTTGGAGATATTTGAGAATCACGGGGGGGCACAAGGGTGGGGGCGCCCTACCCCCCCCCCCCCCCCCCGGGTGCGCCCTCCGTCCTTGTGGCCGCCTCATGGCTCCTCCTACTTCATCTCCAAGTCTCCTGGTTGTCTTCTGGTCCAAGAAAAATCATCGCGAAGGTTTCATTCCGTTTGGACTCCGTTTGATATTCCATTTCCGCGAAACTAAAAAACAAGGAAAAAACAGAAACTGGCACTAGGCTCTAGGTTAATAGGTTAGTCCCAATAATAATATAAAATAGCATATTAATGCATATAAAACATCCAAAACAAATAATATAATAGCATGGAACAATCAAAAATTATAGATACGTTGGAGACGTATCACAAAGCAACCGTGAGTACTTATCCAAAGTACTCGCAAGACTTACATTAGATCTATACTAATTATGCATAGGTATCAAAGGAATGGGGCTATATCTTTGGACTGAAGTGCAGAAATGCCAGAAGAGAAGGGAAAGCCTAGCCTATCGAAGACTAACATCTTGAAGCATCTTCCAACATTAGAAGAGTGCAGATTGACATAATATAAGTAGCAAGTATATTATATTAACGCCCAGAGTGATCCTTCCTCGACTCCCTACGAGAAAGCAATCCTGGAGCCATCGTATCCATCTCATGTTTCTAGTATCCAGTTCTAGTTGTATAGATCGGGATACAACTCCGAGCGTCCGTTAACGTGGACACTGCTATTCGAATAGGTTAACTTCCCTGCAGGGGTGCACCAACCTACCCAACACGCTCGATTAACTTCGCCCGAACACACTTCCTTGGGTCATACCCGGGCTCGACTGATCGACACGCCATAGTCCTACCTAGGCTCAAAAGAGAGGTCAGCACGCCGGTCTACATCCTAAGTGCTCATGGGTCTTGGTCCCATCGCCCTTTGCACTCCTGCGTGTTGCGCGGACGGATGGGATCAGTCCTGGCTACCTCTTTATACAAAGCAGGTGCTTACACGGATCACCCAGGCACGTGCCGCTCAATCGCTCATGTCCGAAGAGCTTTCGGAGAATCGTACGATGCTGAGTGCCCATACTTATTCCCGCGTGGTGGTTAGTGCGAAAAGGCCAGAGTCCTCATGAGATCACATATCCAAACCCGTTAGTGTCTTGGGAGCGCGCGGAGACGATCAATGATCCATGATTTGTGGTCTCGTCGCCCTGTCTCACAGACTTACAGCAAGGGCTAAGAATGCCCGATCGTGCCGCGTAGTTATCTCGTGGGTACCCTCCAGGTCAAACCGACTGCACATCACTAGCGGGTACCCTCAGGGTCAACCCGACTTCACATTTCTCTCGTGGGTGCCCCTCGGGGCCAACCTAACTTCAGCATGATTCTAGGGTAAATTCAAAGTAACTGTGTGTCCATAACACCAAGGGGGAATCTGAGGAATCACCCTCGATGGATTCCACTTGATGTAATCGTCAAAGTGAACTTTGAGGAATCACCCTCGAGGGTTCAAACTTGAGGTGTTGCACGATAGAGTCATTATCAGGAGTGGTGAAGGAGGAATCACCCTCCGTAGAACACTACAAAGATCTCATCAGAAGTGTTATACGAGGTAACACCCTTGGCACTCGATAGTAGCCCTACAGATTCATACAACTAAGGGGGTGTGAGGTGATGTGTCGGGCTCTGGACGTCGATCACATTGATTGACTCATTGATCATCAAGCGAGGCAACAGGGACAAGATGAGGGGTCACTGGTGGATCACTAACCAACCTATACTAAGCATATATGATAAGCAAGTATGTAACAATAGCAGGTTACAAAATCAGGTTGTGCATCATAATAGGATCGATCGAATACAGTAGCAAACTCTAATGCAAGCATGAGAGAGAAGGAAATGGGTGATATAGGAATGGTTAAGGGGGTTTTGCTTTCCTAGAAGCTCTGCTGCAAGTGGCTAAACGTCAGGGGTGTAGTCGTACACGAGAGCAGCGTCGGTCTTGGTGTCTACCAGAGAGAAGAGGGGGAAGAAAATATAAATATAAAGCAATCAAATGCATCATGATGCATGACATGGCAATATGCACTGCTAGGGGTGACCTAATGCAATGCTACACGTTACAGACGAAGCAGGAAAACATCTGGGAATGTTTTCCCTGCGTTTGGCAATTTTAGGACAGATGAATCGGAGGGGAAGGATCCATGTTCATCATGTTAGAGGCATGTGACAGATGAATGGGTTGCATATTCGGATTCGTTATATTTTTCTAAGCAACTTTCGTATATAACTTATTTTCATCTAACTTATAGATTATTTTATATGATTTTTTAAAGTTATAAACATTTTCTAAAATTATTATTAATTCAAAAATAACTTTATTGTGTTAGCAGTATGTCAAGATGACGTCGGCAGTCAACCCAGCTGGTTCAGGTCAAACTTGACCGTTGGGTCCCACATGTCTGTAACTGAATTGATTAACAGAGTTTAATTTTAACTAATTAGGTTAATTAGCCACTAGGGGCCACATGTCAGTGTCTAATTAAGTTAAACTAATTAATTTAATTTGTAGATAGTTAAATTAGTGGTGGGGCCTACTCGTTAGTGACTGCACCCAGTCTAGTCAACACGCTGACTAAGTCAACGTGGTCAACGGGACCCATCAGGGCCACCGGCAGTGACCCAGGATGGAGCCCACAAAGCGCCAGGTAAGTGGCGCCGCCGGAGTAGCTCCTGCGAGCATCTCCCGTGGCGGTTCTACGCCGGAACCGGCCGAAAATCTGCTACGGTCCACCATTTCGCGCGTTGGGACTTGCGTTCGAACGGGGAGAGCTTGCCGCGTCGATTGGGGCTACTGGGTGGAGCTGGGGCTGCCGTAAAAGGCGCATGCGACGAGCCGTGGCAGAGGCCGAAGCACGGGAACAAGCGCCGGTTGGTGCGTTCGCTTCCTAGGGAGGTGTTGAGCATGACGCAAGGCTCGGGCATGAGCTTGGCCGGCTATGGCTGCGGTGGCGAGGTGAACGACGGCGGTGAGCTACGGCTACGGCGGGGAAGAGGCTAGGGGGCACGAGGAGCGAAGCAAACGAGACGAGGGGGAGCGTGTTCTCACTGTGGTTTAGTACGAGGAAGGCGGCAGGCTTGGGGAAGATCGACGACGCTGGAGTTCGCCGGAGATGAAGCTACGGCCAAGGAAGAAGAAGGGTCTGATTCCTTCGCTACAGAGTGCCCCGGCTTCAACCGATTGTCGAGGAAGAAGAGGCGATGGCCGACGCACCTCCCAGACAAGGTACCCGGGCGCGGGGGCGCCGGTGGCCGCGAGATCGAGCGGCGCATGACGATGGCTGCGTTCGGCCAAGTGCGGGGAGAAGGGATCGAGGCGAGGGCGAAGATGGTGGAGCTACGGTTGCAAGGGAGGGGTCAATGCGGGCCTTAAGGAGCGTCGGGGCCTCTAGATGGCTGCCGCGTGGCAGATCCATGTTGCGGACGCGCCGATGGCGTCCACCGCGCCATGGTGAATAGGGGGAAGGGGAAGACCCCTTGCTGGGATGGGCCGGCACTGTGCACTTGGCCCTGTGGACATGAGCCTTTTCCCTTTTTCTTTAATTCCTTTTCTGTTTTCTTTTATTTCTCCTGTTTTGTATTTATTTTTAATAGCTATTGACTTATGTAAAATATGAAACTTGGCCCATAATTTACATAGCAATATTAGTCACTACCACAAAAAGTTTGGGAGATATTTGAAATAGTCTGTATTTTCATAAATGAGGAAAAGCATTTAATAATTTTGATTTGACACTGATTGATTGTTAGAGCCCAAAAGAGTAAACAAGTGATGTTGTTTTCCTGAACATTATTTGTTTTGGAATATTTGTTAAATGGTGAACTATTTTCCAACCGTGTTTGTGAATTTAAATTCTCACTTTAAATTTGAATTTTGAATTTGACTCTGATTTTTATCAAGTGGCAATTTGGCTTAGTTAAACTTGATGACATGTCATTATTAGTATGAGGTCACTGTAGCATGACACTAGGGGCGTTACAATGTACCGGTGTGCCCTCTGGTATGGATCCGGGGAATCCCTCACCTTCCTCGTTGCCCAGACCAAGTTCTCGATCAGCGGGCGGTGGAGGTCTGGCAATTGGGGCGTACTCTTCATGGTTGGTAGCTGCCCTCACTGTGCGCGCATGGTTCTTCAGGATTTCAACGCTGGTGTACCGGGTGCTCACCTCGCGCTCGTAGGAGAGCTTGGTGCCGTCGTCGAAGATCTTCTGCAGCGCCTTGTCCCATACGAGGCCAAATGCCATGGCGCGATGGAGGTTTTTTGGATGGGAAGGAGGGAGTTGGATGGAGAGGCGATGGAGAGTGGTGGTTATCTGTACAAGGATGGTGAATGTGAATGCACTGTGTGTGTGGAGATTGAGGTGTTCGGGAGAAACCAATGCACTGTGTGTGTGGAGATTGAGGTGTTCCGGAGAAACCGAACGGGCACACTGAATCGATCGAACTACTGCTGTGTGATTTTTTTTTTGAGGAAAAACGAAGGAGCAGAGCCCGACCCAGCAGCCCAGTAAACAAAAACGACCGAACGCCCCCAGCCCACCCCAGCCATCGACCGAACGCAAACCGCCCAGCCCAGCCCAGCTGCTTCGTCCCGCGCGAAAAAAAGTAAGATCGTTAACGGCCGTTAGTGCCTCACCGTCACCGCTGTCGGCCCGCGAGTGATCGACCACGACAAAACGCTCTCGGAAAACAAATCAGTGATTTTTGCCACTGTCAATTTTTCGCTGCGATGCGAAGCGTCACAGTTTGTAAAATGGTGGTTTTACAAGAGTTATGACGCTAATACGATGATTTTGTACATTTTACTCTACTCGTGGGGGAGCATACTACAATTCTTGAGGCCAGGAATTTGATGATGTCCCATCATCAAGTTTTTATCCCCAAGACCAAACACGCCTCTACCTGCGCCACCGGCGACGTCCACTTGCGGACGGCTCCGTCGTGATCCCTCGCGAGGCACCGCTGGTTCTGTCTGGTGGACGAAATAGGGTCAGGTGTGATCTGATACTCGTTCGAGGTTCGACCCACGCGGCCCGACCTCCCGGCGCGCGTGTCCTACGTCCTACCCCTACCTCGCGAATTGCCCGAGCTACCCCGCTCGCACGCACCGCACCACCCGTCGCAGCCGTAGTTTGCCCCCGTAACAAAGCGCGACGCAGACTCCACCTCCCTCGCTTTCTCTATCTCCCCCTCGCCTCCCACCCTTCCCGTATCTTGCTTGTCTCCTCCGCCGCCTCGCCGGCGGCCCGGCAGGACCTCCCCTCAGAGCCGACCGTGCCTGCGCGCGTCCCTGCGCCGGACCGCGCGCCACGACCATGGCGGCCACCGCGGATCCGACGGCGAAGACGCCGGCCACGCAGCCGCACCGCCTGAAGCCGTGGGGTCCACCACAACCGCCTCGTGGCCACTGCGTGCCTTCCCTGTCGTCGGTCTCCGGGGGGGCCGGAGCCATCCGCGATCGGCGCCGCTCCTCGACGTCCCACCGACGCGGTGGTGCCAACGCCGTAGACGAGGGACCTTACGACGACGGGCTGGAAGATCTCCGGGCTAAGCTCATGGGCCACGTCCATGAAGCCGCCGACCGCCTTCGGCTGCCCCCGGCGACGCCCCAGCGGTCGCCGGAGCCCGAGCCTCCGGCAGCGCCGCTTCCTCCGCCACCGCAGGACGCCGCCGCGGTTGTGGCCGCCAGCATGCCGTGGACGCTGAGGGAGCGAAAGCGTCGTCCATCAGGCCGCGGCAGCACGGGCGCCGCATCGTCCGCGACGCCGTGGTCGACGACCCCGGCGGCCATGGCGCGGCACGACGGCATGCGCGGTCCGTTCGCTGTGGCGCTGGATGCGGAGGAGATCGAGGAGGACGTTTACGCCCTCACCGGCGCCCGTCCGCGGCGGCGGCCCCGGAAGCGGGCGCGGGTCGTGCAGCGGCAGCTCGATGTAAGGCCGATTCCCCATACTACCCCTCACCCCTCTAATTACCTAATTAAGGCCAAGAAACCTCCTATTTTACCATTGCCCTCTATCTATACGCTTTTCGTCTCAGACTAGTATAATAATAGCAGTACTGATGATCCAGCTAACAGAAACACTACTACTACCAATTGTCTCGTGCAGTCGCTGTTCCCGGGGCTATGGCTGACCGAGATCACCGCCGACGCCTACCGGGTCCCCGATGACCAGTAAGCAGGCAACCCGCTACCATATCCGGCCGGCCGGCGAGCTCTGCCATTCTCTTCTTCTGCCCACGCTTTGGGTTGGGGTCACCAGCAACAACAACAAAATGTATGGAGTAGTAAACTAGGTTTAGCTGAGTTGACAGGTATTGTACTTGCGATGTCGCGTCTTTTAACATTGATTTCCTGCTTTCAAATCTAAGCAGCGCTGCTTTATTCTCTCTCTCATGTATAGTTGTAGGGTCTGTGGTCGTGTCTTGTAATCTACTACTCCTAATCCATCTAGATCGCCATGCTTCGTGTAATCTGCCATCGTACTCGATCTCTCTCCGCTGCCCGGGTTGCATGGTTTCGTCGTCGTCATCAACCACAGTGCAGCACGAGCTGTGCCTTTTCGCAGTCTGTTGCTTGCTTTTAGCCGTTCTTTTGCTCACAGCTAGCCTATATATCTATTTTTTCCCTACTCGATGGGTTTTGTCCGTCTGATCTGCGCGTTCGTTGAAGGCCGTAGGTATAGGTATATAGCCGTACGTGCTTGGCTTCGGGTCGGGCGCGTCTGTGTCGTGCTCGTAGCGGCGAGGGCGGTGGTTGGGTGGTTTTGGGGTGCTTGGACCCCGCCACCTGTTCGTTTGGGGTTAACGTGGGACAGCCATTATGTGACATTATCATTGTGTGAAGCTCCAAAAGGAGCACTCCGGTTGTAGTAGAGTAGATTTTTCACTCGTGCCTCCCAACAGTCATGTAGTAACTAACTTGTTACCATTAGTAATTTTCGTACAAACAGCTTTCGCGCAAGAGGAAGCCAGAAGCCCAGAAGTAGAACAGTGGCAGGCGGGTAGGGGTTTGCTTGTCAGGTACCATTGGCAGTTTGGAACTCTGTTTACTGCGACAAAGGTCGAGTGTCAGAAGAAAAAAAGAAATTACTGTCACAAAGCTCGTGTTATATCGAGAGAGAAAACGTCGAAATGAAAGTCTACCAGCAGAGCCTGAGAGGACGTACTACTGCTACTTGTTGAGCATGGCACGTGCTGGGTCACACGATCAAGCATTCAAAGTTATAATTTCAAGCACCCACTGACCCACATCAGATTCAAACAACGCGGCATATTGAGGGAGCAGTAGCAGTACTAGTGGAGTACAACCGCCGTCGAAGCCCGTGCCCATGTGTGATTGTGATTGATCAGCGTCACAATGTCCTTGCTTTTAGTTGAGAAGAAATGGGATACTGGTGCTCAATCGAGTTTACTGTTTGCTGTTTCGGGGCCGATCCCAGATCTTCTGTGATCATGGGTGATAATATGCCACCCTAAAAAATGGTTAATATGACCATATGATGATTTGAATGCGATGACGTCAATGCACACTCCGGTGTGACACTGTCCACCGGGGTCCAGCGTACGTTATCATTCATGAGCAGAAGATTCTGAAAGCAGGCCCACCGGTAAGTCACCTGAAGGCTCCACACGGAAAAAAATTAACCCGGGGAGGAAGGAAGAAAATTCTATGCGATCGGGTCTTTTCTCCGTCACGTTAGACCCATCTTAGAAGATGCCACTTGTCCACACTCAAAGCAACATTGGTCTTCCTTCCCAAAACATCTGCTAATCTGTTGTGGTTTTTTAGATAAAGGATGAATTTTATTAGTTTAAAATGGAGTATTAAGAGGATACAAACGTGAATTTTATTAGAAGATTCTAAAGCAGGCCCACCGGTAAGTCACCCGAAGGCTCTACAGGGGAAAAAAATTAACACGAGGAAGGAAGAAAATTCTGTGAGATCGGATATTTTCTCCATAACGTTAGAGCATCTCCAACGGCAACCCATATTTTTCTCCCGCATCTGTTCATAGATAGGGGGATCAGTCCGCGGACACGGATGCGGGAGACCACCATCCAACGCTATACACATACATTTCAAACACTTTTTCAACAAACCGGATGAAACTCATGCAAATACAATGGATTCCATATAAAACGGACAAAATTCATTACATTTTGGACATATTTTACCTAAAATAGCTAAAACTATGTGCACGTTGTAGGATCGAAAGTATGTCTAGAGGGGAGGGGGTGATTAGACTACTTGACCAAATAAAAATCTAGCATTTTCCCAATTTTAGTTCTTGGCAGATTTTAGCAACTTTGAACAATTCAAGCAATCTTAACACAATTCAAGCAAGCATGCAAAGAGTATATGAGCAACGGAAAGTAAAGCATGCAACTTGCAAGAGTGTAAAGGAAAGGGTTTGGAGGATTTAAACGCAATTGGAGACACAGATGTTTTGTCGTGGTTCCGGTAGATGGTGCTATCGTACATAGACGTTGATGGAGACTTCAACCCACAAAGGGTAAGGTTGCGCGAGTCCACGGAGGGCTCCACCCACGAAGGGTCCACGAAGAAGCAACCTTGTCTATCCCACCATGGCCATCGCCCATGAAGGACGTGCCTCACTAGCGGTAGATCTTCACGAAGTAGGCGATCCCCTTGCCCTTACAAACTCCTTGGTTCAACTCCACAATCTTGTCGGAGGCTCCCAAGTAACATCTAGCCAATCTAGAAGACACCACTCTCCAAGAAGTAATAAATGGTGTGTTGATGATGAACTCCTTGCTCTTGTGCTTCAAATGATAGTCTCCCCAACACTCAATTCTCTCCCACAGGATATGGATTTGGCGGAAAGAAGATTTGAGTGGAAAGCAACTTGGGGAAGGCTAGAGATCAAGATTCATATGGTAGGAATGGAATATCTTGGTCTCAACACAAGTGTAGGTGGTTCTCTCTCAGAAAACATAGGTTGGAAGTGTAGGTTTGTTCTGATGGCTCTCTTCACGAATGAAGAGGAGGTGGAGGGGTATATATAGCCTCCACATAAAATCTAACCGTTACACATAACTTTCCAAACTCGGTGGGACCGAATGATTAGACTCGGTCGGACCGATTCAGCAAAGCTAGTGACCGTTAGGGTTTGCGGTGGGACCGACATGCAACTCGGTAGGACCGATATGATTAGGGTTAGGACATAACGTAATCTTGGTGAGACCGATTACACAAACTCGGTGAGACCGATTACACAAACTCGGTGAGACAGATTACACAAACTCGGTGAGACCGATTTTGGTAATAAGCTAACCAGAGAGTTGGTCAGGTAAACTCGGTGGGATCGATCGCTCATTTCGGTGAGACCGAAACGTTACGAAGGGAAAACGGAGAGTTTACATTGCAATATCAGTGGGACCGATCGCTCATCTCGGTGAGTCCGAAATGTTACGAAGGGAAACAGAGAGATTACAATCCCATCTCGGTGAGACCAAGATCCCTATCGGTGAGACCGATTTTTCTAGGGTTTGTGGCAGTGGCTATGACATTTGAAACTCGGTGGCGCCGGATAGAAAGAATCGATGGGGCCGAGTTTGACTTTTGGTTTAGGTCATATGTGGATGTGAGAAAGTAGTTGAGGGTTTTTGGAGCATATCACTAAGCATTTTGAGCAAGAACCTCATTAAGCAACACCTCATCCCTCCTTGATAGTATTGGCTTTTCCTATAGACTCAATGTGATCTTGGATCACTAAAATAGAAAATGTAGAGTCTTGAGCTTTGAGCTTGAGCCAATCCTTTGTCCTTAACATTTTGAGGGGTCCACTTTTCTCATCCATGCCATGCCAATCATTGAGCTTTCCCGAGATATTAATCTTGAAGTAGAATTAGCTCAATGAGCTATATGTTGTTAGGAATTCCCAAAACCACCTAGGGATAGTTGCACTTTCACACGTCCGGCTGCGCGGAGCTTCACTCGCACGACACGGATACACTACACTAGTCTATGGTCGGCCGCGGCGGATTTCATTGTCTTCCCCATATGTCTGGCATCCCGTTCCCCGGACTACCGTGAGCCCCAGAGGTATATTCTTCCCTCGTATCTTCCCTATGTCTCACTGTGGCACTCATAGGAGTGGCAAAGGGGGTGCTTCAGCCGGAGGGGATAGGGGGTCGACGATGGTCTGCGCTGAACTGTGCAAGACATCGGATGTGTATGCCGACGTCACCTCGGCGGTGGCCTTCATGGGACCCAAGCGGCAGTGGCCTCCCGTGTTCTACTTCTCCTTGATGACCTCGGCTGACGCGGGCGTGTTGGACGCCACATCGTCGACCTCCACCGGCAGGGCGCGGTCACAGACACGTTGATGGCAGATGGCACAAGCAGCAGCAGTACGGGAGGAGTGGTGCGACACGGCATCGTCCACAGTAGGAACGATGCCTGTGCCACCATGGTCCACCGTGTGCCGTCCTAGAGAAACACGCCACTCCTCGGTGAGCTGGTTTGGAGAGGTGAGTTGCTGAGTGACGCGTCGGCTTGGAGCTTTAGCCTCCATGGGCTGGCCTGCAACTGCCTGGACCATGATGGAGGCGGAGCAGAGAGTTGTATGGCTCGAATCCAACGGGCTCGACAAGCCACCCAGCCAGCTTGTATGCTAGAGAACTGAGTTTCCTGCTCGCTGGATGCCATGGAGCTTGTGGAGAAAATGGTGTGCAAGGAGGAGATGGGAGCGGAGTGGTGCGATTTTTGCCCTGCGTCTAGCATCGATTAAATAGTGGGGTGACAGTCGGAACCAACCGATGTTGTGTTTAATGACGGGCAGCTCGTGAACGGACGTGTGGCCAGAGTAGATTTCTCGCCATACACGTTGGTTTTAATGGAGGAAGGTGGGCAGTTTGCGACCGTTTGAATGTGGCGACGAGGCGTGTTCAGCTGGGCGAGCAACGGTTAGCGCTCTCTCAGCCGGTGCATCGCTTCAATGCCGACAGTGAGAGGTCGTCTCCATCTGCGCTGCCCTCCCATCCGGTTAAGAGGAGGACCAAGATACGTAAGGGAAAGAAGAAGACCAGAAATGCACCCCTGAGCCCCGATCTGACTTAATAGAGGAACCCATGAGAGTCTTGGAGGAAAAGGATGACCCCCACCTCGACGGAGGAAAATGGTGCCATGTATTGTGGGCCAATCACTCCGCCAATGAGACCACCTAGGATATTAGGGAATACCTGCAGACAGAGTACCCATGGTTATTCATGGAGAACGGAATCTTGATACGTCTCCATTGTATCTATTTTTCCAAACTCTTTTGACCTTGTTTTGGACTCTAATTTGCATGATTTGAATGCAACTAACCCGGACTAACGTTGTTTTCAGCAGAATTGCCATGGTGTTATTTTTGTGCAGAAATCAACGTTCTCGGATTGAACTGAAAATTTGTGGAGAATTTTTATGGAATATATAAAAATACTAGCGGAAAAACATACTAGAGGAGGGCCACCCAGGAGCCACAAGCTCCGGGGGCACGCCTCCCAGGCATGTGGGCCTCCTGGACCTCCGGCAACCCTAACTCCAACTCCATATATACCTATTCGCGGAGAGAGAAAATTAGAGAGAAGGATTCATCACGTTTTACGATATGGAGCCGCCGCCACCTCCTGTTCTTCATCGGGAGGACAGATCTGGAGTCGTTCATGGCTCCGGAGGGTGGAATCCATCGCCTTCATCATCATCAACCTTCCTTCATCACCAATTTCATGAAGCTCGCCGCCGGGAGTGAGTAATTCTTTCGTAGGCTTGCTGGACGGTGATGGGTTAGATGAGATTTATCATGTAATCGAGTTAGTTTTGTTAGGACTTGATCCCTAGTATCCATTATGTTCTGAGATTGATGTTGCTATGACTTTGCCTATGCTTAACGCTTGTCACTAGGGACCAAGTGCCATGATTTCAGATCAGAACCTATTATGTTTTCATGAATATATGTGTGTGTTCTTGATCTTATCTTGCAAGTTGTAGACACCTATTACAATTTATGATCTGCATACCCTAAGGTGACAATAATTGGGATTCTTTCCGGTGATTACCATAGTTTGAGGAGTTCATGTATTCACTAAGTGCTAATGCTTTGTTCCGGATCTGTATTAAAAGGAGGCCTTAATAACCCTTAGTTTCCTTATGGACCCCGCTTCCACGGGAGGGTAGGACAAAATATGTCAAGCAAGTTCTTTTCCATAAGCATGTATGACTATATACGGAATACATGCCTACATTACATTGATGAATTGGAGCTAGTTCGGTGTCACCCTAGGTTATGACTGCTACATGATGAATATTATCCAACACAATTATCCATCGCTGATCCAATGCCTACGAGCTTTCACATATTGATCTTGCTAAGTTAGTTTTGTCGTTGCTACTGTTACAATAACTACAAAACTGCTAGTGCTACTATTGCCACTCTTACCGTTACTATCGTACTACTTTGCTACTAAAAACTTCACAACACAAAACTCAACAGAAAATCTCATGAGCTCCGTTAGTATAAGAAAACAAACCACCACTTCAAGGTACTGTAATGAACTCATTCTTTATTTATATTGGTGTTAAACCTACTGTATTCCAACTTCTCTATGGTTCATACCCCCCGATACTAGCCATAGATTCATCAAAATAAGCAAACAACACACGAAAAACAGAATCTATCAAAAACAGAACAGTCTGTAGTAATCTGTAGGTTTCGAATACTTCTATAACCCCAAAAATTCTGAAATAAATTGGTGAACGTGAGGAATTTGTCTATTAATCATTTTCAAAAAGAATCAACCTAATCTCACTCTCCAGTAAAAAAATGGCATCAAATCTAGTGAGCGCTAAAGTTTTTGCTTTTTACAGCAAGATCGCAAAGACTTCCCCCAAGTCTTCCCAAAGGTTCTACTTCGCACAAACACTAATTAAAACATAAAAACACAATCATAACAGAAGCTAGATTAATTATTTATTACTAAACAGGAACAAGAAACAAGAAACAAAAATAAAATTGGGTTGCCTCCCAACAAGCGCTATCGTTTAACGCCCCTAGCTAGGCATAAAGGCAAGAATAGATCTAGGTATTGTGATCTTTGGTAGGCAATTCAATAGAACACTTATAACCCTTAGGAGTTTCCTTCTTTTTATTAATGATCAAACTCCTAGGCAAGAAATCAAGAAATTCATTTGTAGCAAAAGGTTCCTTAATGATAGTGAAAAAGTTGGGGTGAACACTTATTGATTTGAGATCCGCATTTTCCTTACCAAAAGATTCACCCTTTTTATTTTTAGGCACATACATAAACTTGGCAACTCTAGTAGTAGGAGTATTTGGAGTATTTTTCATGGAAGAAAAGGCAGACCCTAAGTTGGTAATAATGTCCTCAAGTTTATCAATTCTTGTGGAATCTTGATCTATCTTTTCGTTAACTATGGGTTTTTTCTTTAAAAAAATTCAGAGTAACTCCTAACTTAGATCCATATTGGGTAATCTGGTTGTGGATATTTTTATCCAAATTCTCAATCAACTCTACAGTGGCAACTTTATTTTCAATAATTTCAAGCCTTTGCATCACATGTTCTAGAGTTAAAATAGTTTCATTAACCAAGAGAGGTGGTAGCCTAAACAAATCTATCATAACATTATAAGAATCAAAAGTATGGCTACCCAAAAAATCCCTCCGGTAATGGTATCAAGAATATATCTATTCCAAGGGGTGATGCTTACATAAAAATTGCGAAGAAGAACAGAAGTGGATTGCTTCCTAGTGGATCCATTCTTAGCATTGCAAATTCTATACCAAGCAACTTTTAAATTTTCTCCCTCCCTTTGTTTAAAATTGAGAACTTCATGATCAGGAGTACTAACAATGATAGAAGGACTAGCCATGATAGCAAAACGAACGATCTAACACACAGACACACAAGAAGCAAGAAAAAGGGCGAACAGAAGAGAGGCGAACGGAAAAGAGGGCGAATAAAACGGCAAGGGTGAAGTGGGGGAGAGGGAAACGAGAGGCAAATGGCAAATAATGTAATGTGAGGGATAAGAGTTTGTGATGGGTACTTGGTATCGGCGCCAGAAATCCACACGTTGGCGGGAGATCAAATCTTGACTTGACTTGGTGTGAACCTCCCCGGCAACGGCGCCAGAAATCCTTCTAGCTACCTCTTGAGCTTTTGTTGGTTTTCCCTTGAAGAGGAAAGGGTGATGCAGCAAAGTAGCGTAAGTATTTTCCTCAGTTTTGAGAATCAAGGTATCAATCCAGTAGGATGTAACACGCAAGTCCCTAATACCTGCATAAACAAATAAGAACCTCGCAACCAACGCGATAAAGGGGTTGTCAATCCCTTCACGTTTACTTACAAAAGTGAGATCTGATAGAGATAATAAGATAAATATTTTTGGTATTTTTATTGTATAGATTGGAAAATAAAGATTGCAAAATAAACAAATATGGAAATAGCAAGTAGATAGGAAAATAATGTGATGGAAGATAGACCTGGGGGCCATAGGTTTCACTAGTTGCTTCTCTCAAGATAGCAAATTCTACGGTGGGTGAACAAATTACTATCGAGCAATTAATCGAAAAGCGCATAGTTATGAGAATATCTAGGCATGATCATGTATATAGGCATCACGTCCGTGACAAGTAGACCAAAACGATTTTGCATCTACTACTATTACTCCACACATCGACCACTATCCAGCATGCATCTAGAGTATTAAGTTCATAAGAACAGAGTAACGCATTAGGCAAGATGACATAATGTAGAGGGATAAACTCAAGCAATATGATATAAACCCCATATTTTTATCCTCGATGGCAACAATACAATATGTGCCTTGCTTCCCCTGTTGTCACTGGGAAAGGACACCACAAGATTGAACCCAAAGCTAAGCACTTCTCTCATTGCAAGAAAGATCAATCTAGTAGGCCAAACCAATCTGATAATTCGAAGAGACTTGCAAAGATATTAAATCATGCATAAAAGAATTCGGAGAAGAATCAAATATTGTTCATAGATAATCTTGATCATAAACACACAATTCATCGGATCTCGAGAAACACACCGCAAAAAGAATTACATCGAATAGATCTCCAAGAGAATCGAGGAGAACTTTGTATTGAGATCCAAAGAGAGAGAGAAGAAGCCATCTAGCTAATAACTATGGACCCGAAGGTCTGTGATAAACTACTCACACATCATCGGAGAGGCTATGGTGTTGATGTAGAAGCCCTCCGTGATCGATTCCCCCTCCGGCGGAGCGCTGGAAAAGGCCGCAAGATGGGATCTCACGGGTACAAAAGGTTGCGGCGGTGGAAATAGGGTTTCGTGGTGTTCCTGGATGTTTTCGGGGTATATGGGTGTGAAGTAAATATGCCCTAGAGGCAACAATAAAGTTATTTTATTTCCTTATTTCATGATAAATGTTTATTATTCATGCTAGAATTATATTAACCGGAAACAAATACATGTGTGAATACATAGACAAACATAGTGTCACTAGTATGCCTCTACTTGACTAGCTCGTTGATCAAAGATGGTTATGTTTCCTAACCATAGACATGAGTTTTCATTTGATAAATGGGATCACATCATTAGGAGAATGATGTGATTGACTTAACCCATTCCGTTAGCTTAGCACTTGATCGTTTTAGTTTACTGCTATTGCTTTCTTCATGACTTATACATGTTCCTATGACTATGAGATTATGCAACTATCGATTACCGGAGGAACACTTTGTGTGCTACCAAACATCACAACGTAACTGGGTGATTATAAAGGTACTCTACAGGTGTCTCCGATGGTACTTGTTGAGTTGGCATAGATCAAGATTAGGATTTGTCACTCCGATTGTCGAAGAGGTATCTCTGGGCCCTCTCGGTAATGCACATCACTATAAGCCTTGCGAGAAATGTAACTAATGAGTTAGTTGCGGGATAGTGCATTACGGAACGAGTAAAGATACTTGCCAGTAACGAGATTAAACTAGGTATTGGGATATCGACGATCGAATCTCGGGCAAGTAACATACCGATGACAAAGGTAACAACGTATGTTGTTATGCGGTTTGACCGATAAAGATCTTCGTAGAATATGTAGGATCCAATATGAACATCCAGGTTCCGCTATTGTTTATTGACCGGAGACATGTCTTGGTCATGTCTACATAGTTCTCGAACCTGTAGGGTCCGCACGCTTAACGTTTGGTGACGATCGGTATTATGAGTTTATGTGATTTGATGTACCGAAGGTAGTTCGGAGTCCCGGATGAGATCGGGGACATGACGAGGAGTCTCGAAATGGTAGAGACATAAAGATCGATATATTGGACGACTATATTCGTACATCGGAAAGGTTCCGAGTGATTCGGGTATTTTTCGGAGTACCGAAGAGTTACGGGAATACGGGGAAGAAGTATTGGGCCTCATGGGCCAAGTGGTGGGAGAGAGGAGGCAGGGCGCGAGGCCCCCCTAGCCCAAACCTAATTGGACTAGGGGGCTGGCTCCCCTTTCCTCCTTTCCTCCCTCTCCTTCCTTCTTTCCTTCCCCCTTCCTTTCCTCCTCCTAGTAGGAGTAGGAAAGGGGAGTCCTACTCCTACTAGGAGGAGGACTCCTCCTCGCACGCCCTACAGGGGCCGGCCGGCCTCCCCCTAGCTCCTTTATATACGGGGGCAAGGGGGCACCCTAGAACACAAAAGTTGATCATTGATCCCTTAGCCGTGTGCGGTGCCCCCCTCCACCATAATCCACCTCGATCATATCGTAGTGGTGCTTAGGAGAAGCCCTGCGTCGGTAGCAACATCATCACCGTCATCACGCCGCCGTGCTGACGAAACTCTCCCGTGAGCTCTGTTGGATCGGAGTTCGTGGGACGTCATCGAGCTGAACGTGTGCTAAACTCAGAGGTGACGTGCATTCGGTACTTGGATCAGTCGGATCGTGAAGATGTTCGACTACATCAACCGCGTTCTCATAACGCTTCCGCTTACGGTCTACGAGGGTACGTGGACGATACTATCCCCTCTCGTTGCTATGCATCACCATGATCTTGCATGTGCGTAGGGAAATTTTTGAAATTACTACGTTCCCCAATAGGGTATATATAGGAGGAAGAAGTACGTCGGTGAAGCTGCGAGGGGCCCATGAGGGTGAGGGGCACGCCTACCCCCCTGAGCACGCCCTCCAGCCTCGTGGCCTCCTTGCTTCTTTCTTGACGTCCACTCCAAGTTCCCTGGATCACGTTTGTTCCAAAAATAACTCCCTCGAAGGTTTCATTCCGTTTGGATTCCGTTTGATATTCCTTTTTTGCGAAACACTGAAATAGGCAAAAAAACAATTTGCATTGGGCCTTTGGTTAGTAGGTTAGTCCCAAAAATAATATAAAAAGGTATATTAAAGCCCATTAAACATCCAAAACAGATAATATAATAGCATGGAACAATAAAAAATTATAGATACGTTGGAGACGTATCAAGCATCCCCAAGCTTAATTCCTGCTCGTCCTCGAGTAGGTAAATGATAAAAATAGCATTTTTGTTGTGGAATGCTACCTAGCATAATTCTCAATGTAATTTTCTTTATTGTGGCATGAATGTTCAGATCCGAAAGATTCAAGATAAAAGTTTAATATTGACATAAAAATAATAATACTTCAAGCATACTAACTAAGCAATTATGTCTTCTCAAAATAACATGGCCAAAGAAAGCTTATCCCTACAAAATCATATTGTTTGGCTATGATTCATTTTCATGACACAAAAATGCTCTCATCATGCACAACCCCAATGACAAGCCAAGCAATTGTTTCATACTTTAGTAATCTCAAATATTTCAACTTTCACGCAATACATGAGCGTGAGCCATGGACATAGCACTATGGGTGGAATAGAATATAATGATGGGGGTTGTGTGGAGAAGACAAAAAGGAGAAAGTCTCACATTGACGCAGCTAATTAACGGGCTATGGAGATGCCCATCAATTGATTGAAGGAAATATGCCCTAGAGGCAATAATAAAGTTATTATTTATTTCCTTATTTCATGATAAATGTTTATTATTCATGCTAGAATTGTATTAACCGGAAACATAATACATGTGTGAATACATAGACAAACATAGTGTCACTAGTATGCCTCTACTTGACTAGATCATTGATCAAAGATGGTTAAGTTTCCAAACCATAGACATGAGTTGTTATTTGATCAATGGAATCACATCATTAGGAGAATGATGTGATTGACTTGACCCATTCCGGTAGCTTAGCACTTGATCATTTTTGTTTACTGCTATTGCTTTCTTCATGACTTATACATGTTCTTATGACAATGAGATTCTGCAACTCTCGAATACCGGAGGAACACTTTGTGTGCTACCAAATTCCACAACGTAACTGGGTGATTATAAAGGTGCTCTACAGGTGTCTCTGATGGTACTTGTTGAGTTGGCATAGATCAAGATTAGGATTTGTCACTCCGATTGTCGGAGAGGTATCTCTGGGCCCTCTTGGTAATGCACATCACTATAAGCCTTGCAAGCAATGTAACTAATGAGTTAGTCACGAGATGATTCATTATGGAACGAGTAAAGAGACTTGCTGGTAACGATATTGAACTACGTATTGAGATACCGACGATCGAATCTCGGACAAGTAACATACCGATGACAAAGGGAACAACGTATAGTGTGATGCGGTTTGACCGATAAAGATCTTCGTAGAATACGTAGGAATCCATATGAGCATCCAGGTTCCACTATTGGTTATTGATCGGAGACATGTCTCGGTCATGTCTACATAGTTCTCGAACCCGTAGGGTCCACACGCTTAAAGTTCTGTGACGGTCGATTTTATGAGTTTATATGTTTTAATGTACCGAAGGTAGTTCGGAGTCCAGGATATGATCACGGACATGACGAGGAGTCTCGAAATGGTTGAGACATGAAGATTGATATATTGGAAGCCTATATTTGGACATCGGAAGAGTTCCGGGTAAAATCGAGATTTACCGGAGTACCGGAGGGGTTACCGGAACCCCCCGGGGGCTAATGGGCCTTGTTGGGCCACAAAGGAAAGAGAGAGGGGCTGGCCTAGGGCAGGCAACACGCCCCCTTCCCTCTGGTCCGAATTGGACTAGGAGAGGGGGCGCCCCCTTTCCTTCTCTTTCTCTCCCTTCCTTTCCCCCTCCTAGTAGGAGTAGGAAAGAGGGGAATCCTACTCCTACCAGGAGGAGGATTCCTCCTCCTAGCGCACCAACAAGGGCCGCCCAGCCTCCCCCTTGCTCCTTTATATACAGGGGCAGGGGGCACCTCTAGACACACAAGTTGATCACAAAGATCTCTCCCAGCCGTGTGCGGTGCCCCCCTCCACCATAATCCACCTCGGTCATACGGTAGCGGTGCTTAGGTGAAGCCCTGCCACGGTAGCTTCATCAACATCGTCACCATGCTGTCATGCTGACGAAACTCTTCCCCGAGCTCTACTAGATCGTGAGTTCGCGGGACGTCACCGAGCTGAACGTGTGCTGAACGCGGAGGTGCCGTACGTTCGGTACTGAGGATCGGTCGATCGTGAAGACGTACGACTACATCAACCACGTTGTCATAACGCTTCCGCTTAACGGTCTACGAGGGTACGTGGACGACACTCTCCCCTCTCGTTGCTATGCATCACCATGATCCTGCGTGTGCGTAGGATTTTTTTGAAATTACTACGTTCCCCAGCAGTGGCATCATAGCCTGGTTTTATGCGTAGATGTTATATGCACGAGTAGAACACAAGTGATTTGTGGACGATACAAGTCATACTGCTTACCAGCATGTCATACTTTGGTTCGGCGGTATTGTTGGATGAAGTGGCCCGGACCGACATTACGTGTACGCTTACGCGAGACTGGTTCTACCGACGTGCTTTGCACATAGGTGGCTGGCGGGTGTCAGTTTATCCAACTTTAGTTTAACCGAGTGTGGCTACCCCGGTCCTTGAGAAGGTTAAAACATCATTAACTTGACGAACTATCGTTGTGGTTTTGATGCGTAGGTAAGAACGGTTCTTGCTCAGCCCGTAGCAGCCACGTAAAACTTGCAACAACAAAGTAGAGGACGTCTAACTTGTTTTTGCAGGGCATGTTGTGATGTCATATGGTCAAGACATGATGATATATTTATTGTATGAGATGATCATGTTTTGTAACAGAGTTATCAACAACTGGCAGGAGCCATATGATTGTCTCTTTATTGTATGCAATGCAATCGCCCTGTAATTGCTTTACTTTATCACTAAGCAGTAGCGATAGTCGTAGAAGCAATAGTTGGCGAGACGACAACGATGCTACGATGGAGATCAAGGTGTCACGCCGGTGACGATGGTGATCATGACGGTGCTTCGGAGATGGAGATCACAAGCACAAGATGATGATGGCCATATCATATCACTTATATTGATTGCATGTGATGTTTATCCTTTATGCATCTTATTCTGTTTTGTTTGACGGTAGCATTATAAGATGATCTCTCACTAAATTTCAAGGTAAAAGTGTTCTCCCTGAGTATACACCGTTGCCAAAGTTCTCCGTGCTGAGACACCACGTGATGATCGAGTGCGATAAGCTCTACGTTCATCTACAACGAGTGCAAGCCAGTTTTGCACACGCACAATACTCAGGTTAAACTTGACGAGCCTAGCATATGTAGATATGGCCTCAGAACACTGAGACCGAAAGGTCGAGCGTGAATCATATAGTAGATATGATCAACATAGTGATGTTCACCATTGAAAACTACTCCATCTCACGTGATGATCGGACATGGTTTAGTTGATTTGGATCATGTGATCACTTAGATGATCAGAGGGATGTATATCTAAGTGGGAGTTCTTAAGTAATATGATTAATTGAACTTGAGTTTATCATGAACTTAGTACCTGATAGTATTTTGCTTGTCTATGTTGATTGTAGATAGATGGCCCGTGTTGTTGTTCCGTTGAATTTTAATGCGTTCCTTGAGAAAGCAAAGTTGAAAGATGATAGTAGCAATTACACAGACTTGGTCCGTAACTTGAGGATTATCCTCATTGCTGCACAGAAGAATTATGTCCAGGAAGCACCGCTGAGTGCCAAACCTGCTGCAGGAGCAACACCACATGTTATGAACATCTGGCAGAGCAAAGCTGATGACTACTCGATAGTTCAGTGTGCCATGCTTTACGGCTTAGAACCGGGACTTCAGCGACGTTTTAAACGTCATGGAGCATATGAGATATTCCAGGAGTTGAAGTTAATATTTCAAGCAAATTCCCGGATTGAGAGATATGAAGTCTCCAATAAGTTCTATAGCTGCAAGATGGAGGAGAATAGTTCTGTCAGTGAGCATATACTCAAAATGTCTGGGTATCATAATCACTTGATTCAACTGGGAGTTAATCTTCCTGTTGATAGTGTCATTGACAGAGTTCTTCAATCACTGCCACCAAGCTACAAAAGCTTCGTGATGAACTATAATATGCAAGGGATGAATAAAACAATTCCCGAGCTCTTCGCAATGCTAAAGGCAGCGGAGGTAGAAATAAAGAAGGAGCATCAAGTATTGATGATCAACAAGACCACCAGTTTCAAGAAAAAGGGTAAAGGGAAGAAGAAGGGGAACTTCAAGAAGAACAGCAAACAAGTTGCTGCTCAGGAGAAGAAACCTAAGTCTGGACCTAAGCCTGATACTGAGTACTTCTACTGCAAATAGACTGGTCACTAGAAGCGGAACTGTCCCAAGTATTTGGCGGATAAGAAGGATGGCAAGGTGAACAAAGGTATATGTGATATACATGTTATTGATGTGTACCTTACCAAAGCTCGCAGTAGCACCTGGGTATTTGATAGTTGTTCTGTTGCTAATATTTGCAACTCGAAACAGGGACTACGGATTAAGCGAAGACTGGCTAAGGACGAGGTGACGATGCGTGTGGGAAATGGTTCCAAAGTCAATGTGATCGCCGTCGGCACACTACCTCTACATCTACCTTCGGGATTAGTTTTAGACCTAAATAATTGTTATTTGGTTACAGCGTTAAGCATGAACATTATATCTGGATCTTGTTTGATGCGAGATGGTTATTCATTTAAATCTGAGAATAATGGTTGTTCTATTTATATGAGTAATATCTTTTATGGTCATGCACCCTTGAAGAGTTGTCTATTTTTTGTTGAATCTCGATAGTAGTGATACACATATTCATAATGTTGAAGCCAAAAGATGCAGAGTTGATAATGATAGTGCAACTTATTTGTGGCACTGGCGTTTGGGTCATATTTGGTATAAAGTGCATGAAGAAACTCCATACTGATGGACTTTTGGAATCACTTGATTATGAATCACTTGTTACTTGCGAACCATGCCTTATGGGCAAGATGACTAAAACGCCATTCTCCGGAACTATGGAGCGAGCAAAAGATTTGTTGGAAATCATACATACTGATGTATGTGGTCCAATGAATATTGAGGCTCGCGGCGGGTATCGTTATTTTCTCACCTTCACAGATGATTTGAGCAGATATGGGTATATCTACTTAATGAAACATAAGTCTGAAACATTTGAAAAGTTCAAAGAATTTCAGAGTGAAGTGGAAAATCATCGTAACAAGAAAATTAAGTTTCTATGATCTGATCGTGGAGGAGAATATTTGAGTTACGAGTTTGGTCTACATTTGAAACAATGCGGAATAGTTTCGCAACTCACGCCACCCGGAGCACCACAGCGTAATGGTGTATCCGAACGTCGTAATCGTACTTTACTAGATATGGTGCGATCTATGATGTCTCTTACTAATTTACCGCTATCGTTTTGGGGTTATACTTTAGAGACGGCTGCATTCACGTTAAATAGGGCACCATCAAAATCCGTTGAGACGACGCCTTATGAACTATAGTTTGGCAAGAAACCAAAGTTGTCGTTTCTTAAAGTTTGGGGCTGCGATGCTTATGTGAAAAAGCTTCAACCTGATAAGCTTGAACCCAAATCAGAGAAATGTGTCTTCATAGGATACCCAAAGGAAACTGTTGGGTACACCTTCTATCACAGATCCGAAGGCAAGACATTCGTTGCTAAGAATGGATCCTTTCTAGAGAAGGAGTTTCTCTCGAAAGAAGTGAGTGGGAGGAAAGTAGAACTTGATGAGGTAACTATACATGCTCCCTTATTGGAAAGTAGTTCATCACAGAAACCGGTTCCTGTGACACCTACACCAATTAGTGAGGAAGCTAATGATGATGATCATGAAACTTCAGATCAAGTTACTACCGAACCTCGTAGGTCAACCAGAGCAAGATCCGCACCAGAGTGGTATGGTAATCCTGTTCTGGAGGTCATGTTACTTGACCATGACGAACCTACGAACTATGAGGAAGCGATGATGAGCCCAGATTCCGCAAAATGTCTTGAGGCCATGAAATCTGAGATGGGATCCATGTATGAGAACAAAGTGTGGACTTTGGTTGACTTGCCCGATGATCGGCAAGCCATTGAGAATAAATGGATCTTTAAAAAGAAGACTGACACTGATGGTAATGTTACTATCCATAAAGCTCGACTTGTTGCGAAAGGTTTTCGACAAGTTCAAGGAGTTGACTACGATGAGACCTTCTCACCAGTAGCGATGCTTAAGTCCGTCCGAATCATGTTAGCTATTGCCGCATTTTATGATTATGAAATTTGGCAAATGGATGTAAAGACTGCATTCCTGAATGGATTTCTGGAAGAAGAGTTGTATATGATGCAACCTGAAGGTTTTATCGATCCAAAGGGTACTAACAAAGTGTGCAAGCTCTAGCGATCCATTTATGGACTGGTGCAAGCCTCTCAGAGTTGGAATAAACGTTTTGATAGTGTGATCAAAGCATATGATTTTATACAGACTTTTGGAGAAGCCTGTATTTACAAGAAAGTGAGTGGGAGCTTTGTAGCATTTCTAATATTATATGTGGATGACATATTGTTGATTGGAAATGATATAGAATTTCTGGATAGCATAAAAGGATACTCGAATAAGAGTTTTTCAATGAAAGACCTCCGTGAAGCTGCTTATATATTGGGCATCAAGATCTATAGAGATAGATCAAGACGCTTAATTGGACTTTCACAAAGCACATACCTTGATGAAGTTTTGAAAAAGTTCAAAATGGATCAAGCTAAGAAAGGGTTCTTGCTTGTGTTACAAGGTGTGAAGTTGAGTAAGACTCAATGCCCGACCACTGCAGAAGATAGAGAGAAAATGAAAAGTGTTCCCTATGCTTCAGCCATAGGCTCTATCATGTATGCGATGCTGTGTACCAGACCTGATGTGTGCCTTGCTATTAGTCTATCAGGGAGGTACCAAAGTAATCCAGGAGTGGATCACTGGACAGCGGTCAAGAACATCCTGAAGTACCTAAAAAGGACCAAGGATATGTTTCTCGTTTATGGAGGTGACAAAGAGCTCGTCGTAAATGGTTACGTTGATGCAAGCTTTGACACTGATCCGGACGATTCTAAATCGCAAACCGGATACGTGTTTATATTGAACAGTGGAGCTGTCACTTGGAGCGGTTCTAAACAAAGCGTCGTGGCGGGATCTACATGTGAAGCGGAGCACATTGCTGCTTCGGAAGCAGCGAATGAAGGAGTCTGGATGAAGGAGTTCATATCCGATCTAGGTGTCATACCTAGTGCTTCGAGTCCAATGAAAATCTTTTGTGACAATACTGGTGCAATTGCCTTGGCAAAGGAATCCAGATTTCACAAGAGAACCAAGCACATCAAGAGACGCTTCAACTCCATCCGGGATCAAGTCCAGGTTGGAGACATAGAGATTTGCAAGACATACAGATCTGAATGTTGTAGACCCGTTGACTAAGCCTCTTCCACGAGCAAAACATGATCAGCACCAAGGCTCCATGGGTGTTAAAATCATTACTGTGTGATCTAGATTATTGACTCTACTGCAAGTGGCAGACTGAAGGAAATATGCCCTAGAGGCAATAATAAAGTTATTATTTATTTCCTTATTTCATGATAAATGTTTATTATTCATGCTAGAATTGTATTAACCGGAAACATAATACATGTGTGAATACATAGACAAACATAGTGTCACTAGTATGCCTCTACTTGACTAGCTCATTGATCAAAGATGGTTAAGTTTCCAAACCATAGACATGAGTTGTTATTTGATCAATGGTATCACATCATTAGGAGAATGATGTGATTGACTTGACCCATTCCGTTAGCTTAGCACTTGATGGTTTTTGTTTACTGCTATTGCTTTCTTCATGACTTATACATGTTCTTATGACTATGAGATTATGCAACTCCCGAATACCGGAGGAACACTTTGTGTGCTACCAAACATCACAACGTAACTGGGTGATTATAAATGTGCTCTACAGGTGTCTCCGATGGTACTTGTTGAGTTGGCATAGATCAAGATTAGGATTTTTCGCTTTGATTGTCGGAGAGGTATCTCTGGGCCCTCTCGGTAATGCACATCACTATAAGCCTTGCAAGCAATGCAACTAATGAGTTAGTTGTGGGATAGTACATTACGAAACGAGTAAAGAGACTTGCTGGTAACGAGATTGAACTAGGTATTGGGATACCGACGATCGAATGTCGGGCAAGTAACATACCGATGACAAAGAGAACAACGTATAGTGTTATGCGGTTTGACCGATAAAGATCTTCATAGAATATGTAGGAACCCATATGAGCATCCAGGTTCCACTATTGGTTATTGACCGGAGACATGTCTCGGTCATGTCTACATAGTTCTCGAACCCGTAGGGTCCGCACGCTTAAAGTTCTGTGACGATCGGTTTTATGAGTTTATATGTTTTAATGTACCGAAGGTAGTTCGGAGTCCCAGATGTGATCATGGACATGATGAGGAGTCTCGAAATGGTCGAGACATGAAGATTGATATATTGGAAGCCTACATTTGGACATCGGAAGAGTTCCGGATAAAATTGGGATTTTACCGGAGTACCAAAGGGGTTACCGGAACCCCCGGGGGCTAATGGGCCTTGTTGGGCCATAAGGGAAAGAGAGAGGGGCCGACCTAGGGCAGGCAGCGCGCCCCCTCCCCTCTAGTTCGAATTGTACTAGGAGAGGGGGGCGGTGCCCTCCTTTCCTTCTCTTTCTCTCCCTTCCTTTCCCCCTCCTAGTAGGAGTAGGAAAGAGGGGAATCCTACTCCTACTAGGAGGAGGATTCCTCCTCCTGGCACACCAACAAGGGCCGGCCGACCTCCCCCTTGCTCCTTTATATACAGGGGCACGGGGGCACCTCTAGACACACAAGTTGATCACAAAGATCTCTCCCAGCCGTGTGCGGTGCCCCCCTCCACCATAATCCACCTCGGTCATACTGTAGTGGTGCTTAGGCGAAGCCCTGCCACGGTAGCTTCGTCAACATCGTCACCACGCGTCGTGCTGACGAAACGCTTCCCCAAGCTCTACTGGATCGTGAGTTTGCGGGACGTCACCGAGCTGAACGTGTGCTGAACGCGGAGGTGCCGTACGTTCGGTACCGAGGATCGGTCGATCGTGAAGATGTATGACTACATCAACCGCGTTGTCATAACACTTCCGCTCAACGGTCTACGAGGGTACATGGATGACACTCTCCCCTCTCATTGCTATGCATCACCATGATCCTGCATGTGCATAGGAATTTTTTTGAAATTACTACGTTCCCCACCATTGATGTAAATGCAAGGAGTAGGGATTGCCATGCAACTCATGCACTAGAGCTATAAATGTATGAAAGCTCAACAAAATAAACTAAGTGGGTGTGCATCCAACTTGCTTGCTCACGAAGACCTAGGGCATTTGAGGAAGCCCATTGTTGGAATATACAAGCCAAGTTCTATAATGAAAATTCCCACTAGTATATGAAAGTGACAAAATGAGAGACTCTTTGTCATAAAGATCATGGTGCTACTTTGAAGCACAAGTGTGGAAAAAGGATAGTAGCATTGCTCCTTCTCTCTTTTTCTCTCTTTTTTCTCTTTTTTCGGCCTTCATTTTTTGCCTTTCTCTTTTTTTTTAATTTCCTCACATGGGACAATGCTCTAATAATGATGATCATCACACTTCTATTTATTTACAACTCAATGATTACAATTCGATACTAGAACAAGATATGACTATATGAATGCCTCCGGCGGTGTACCGGGATGGGAAATGAATCAAGAGTGACATGTATGATAAATTATGCATGGTGGCTTTGCCACAAATACGATGTCAACTACAAGACCATGCAAGGCAATATGGCAATGATGAAGCGTGTCATAATAAATGAAACGGTGGAAAGTTGCATGGCAATATATCTCGGAATGGCTATCGAAATGCCATAATAGGTAGGTATGGTGGCTGTTTTGAGGAAGATATAAGGAGGTTTATGTGTGATAGAGCATATCATATCACGGGGGTTGGACGCACCAGCGAAGTTTGCACCAACTCTTAAGGTGAGAAAGGGCAATGCACGGTACCGAAGAGGCTAGCAATGATGGAAAGGTGAGAGTGCGTACAATCCATGGACTCAAAATTAGTCATAAAGAACTCACATACTTATTGCAAAAATCTACAAGTCATTAAAAACCAAGCACTATGCGCATGCTCCTAGGGGGGTAGATTGGTAGGAAAAGACCATCGCTCGTCCCCGACCGCCACTCATAAGGATGACAATCAAAGAACACCTCATGTTTCAAATTTGTCACACAACGGTTACCATACGTGCATGCTACGGGACTTGCAAACTTCAACACAAGTATTTTTCAAATTCACAACTACTCAACTAGCACGACTCTAATATTACCATCTTCATATCTCAAAACAATCATCAAGTATCAAACTTCTCATAGTATTCAATGCACTTTTTATGATAGTTTTTATTATACCCATCTTGGATACCTATCATATTAGGACTAATTTTATAGCCAAAGCAAATTACCATGCTGTTCTAAAAGACACTCAAATAATATAAGTGAAGCATGAGAGATCAATAATTTCTATAAAATAAAACCACCACCGTGTTCTAAAAGATATAAGTGAAGCACTAGAGCATAACTATCTAGCTCAAAAGATATAAGTGAAGCACATAGAGTATTCTAATAAATTCCGATTCATGTGCGTCTCTCCCAAAAGGTGTGTACAGCAAGGATAATGTGGTAAACTAAAAAGCAAAGACTCAAATCATACAAGACGCTCCAAGCAAAACACATATCATGAGGTGAATAAAAATATAGCCTCAAGTAAAGTTACCGATGGAAGAAGACGAAAGAGGGGATGCCTTCCGGGGCATCCCCAAGCTTAGGCTTTTGGTTGTCCTTGAATTTTACCTTGGGGTGCCTTGGTCATCCCCAAGCTTAGGCTCTTGCCACTCCTTATTCCAAAATCCATCAAATCTTTACCCAAAACTTGAAAACTTCACAACACAAAACTCAACAGAAAATCTCATGAGCTCCGTGAGTATAAGAAAACAAATCACACCTCAAGGTACTGTAATGAACTCATTATTTATTTATATTGGTGTTAAACCTACTATATTCCAACTTCTCACATCGACCGCTATCCAGCATGCATCTAGAGTATTAAGTTCATAAAGAACGGAGTAACGCCTTAAGCAAGATGAAATGACGTAGACAAAGTAAATCCAACCAATATGAATAAACGTTGTTGTTTTATCCTTAATGGCAACGATACAAATACGTGTCATGTCCCTTTGTATCATTGGGATTGAGCACCG
Organism: Triticum urartu; assembly: GCF_056163025.1. Taxonomy (NCBI): domain Eukaryota; kingdom Viridiplantae; phylum Streptophyta; class Magnoliopsida; order Poales; family Poaceae; genus Triticum; species Triticum urartu. Next base: position 481,635,522 of record NC_141875.1, read on the forward strand.
CAGGATCGAACCCATCACAAAGCACCTCTCCCATGGTAAGATAAATCAATCTAGTCGGCCAACCCAAACTGATAGATCGAAGAGAGATATAGAGCTATAATAATCATGCATAAAAGAGTTTAGAGAAGACTCAAATAATATGCATACATTATCTGATCATAAAACCACAATTCATCGGATCCCAACAAACACGCCGCAAAAAAGGATTATAACGAATAGATATCCAAGAACATTGTATTGAAAATCAAAGAGAGAGAAGAAGCCATCAAGCTACTAGCTATGGACCCATAGGTCTGTGGTAAACTACTCACACATCATCGGAAGGGCAACAAGGTTGATGTAGAGGCCCTCCTTTATTGATTTCCCCTCCGACAGAGTGCCGGAAAAGGCCTCCGGATGGGATCTTGCAAGAACAGAAGCTTGCAGCGGCAAAAAGGTATTTTGGGTGGCTCTTTGTTGGTTTCCCGATTTTAGAAAATTTATAGAGTTGGAATTAGGTCAAACGAGGAACGAGGGGCCCACAAGCCACATGGACGCGTCTACCCCCTGGGCGCGCCCATGTGCCTTGTGGCCTACTCCTTCACCTTCTGGCCTCCTCCCGAAGCTTCTAGGGTCTCTTATGTAAAAAAAGAGTAAAAAAGTTTCGTTGCATTTGGACTTTGTTTGGTAGTGATTTCCTGGAAACAAAAAAACTGGCAAAAAATAACAACTAACACTTGGCACTTGGCACTAAGTTAATAGATTAGTCCCAAAAAATGATATATAGTTACATATAAAACATCCAAAATTGATACTATAATAGCATGTAACAATAAAAAATTATAGATACGTTGGAGACGTATCACCTAGCAACCAGCCCACATCGTCCTGGCTGCCCCCTTCGCCGAGCGTGCCCGTGGCTCCGCCCACTGTTCAACCGTGACCCGCGCGACATCGCGACACATAGACCGGTGTAGAGGACCTTAGCGGCTTCCTCCTGACCTGCTAGCGCTTGCCCGACCCCCGACCAAGCTAGTCGTAGTCTGGCGCAGGCCCAGCTGGCCATCAACGTCGATCACTATGGAGCCAGGACCCTCGGCCATCCTTCAGCCTATAAAAGGAGACCCCCGGAGTCCAATCCAACTTGCACCACTTATTCTCCTCCCTTACCATTATCGGCTGCCGCCCTCATGCTATTGCGCCTTCCGCCTCTCTCCACGGCGAAGCTCTGCCGATGGCGAGCCTAGCTCAATTCACTCCACCCATGACTCCTTAAGCCCAACCGCCGCCACCACTGGCCTCGCCTCACTCCACTAACCTCACCCACCCCTCGAGCCAGCTCAATTAGAGCCCTCTCGCCGGAGCTAAAGCTCACCGAAGACCACCGCCATGCACGAGGAAGGGAACGCCACGGTCAGAACATCTCTGGCGATGCCAGGGTATGAGAAGGTTCGTCGGAGAGCCCCTGATAACCCACAAGTATAGGGGATCGCAACAATTTTCGAGAGTAGAGTATTCAACCCACACTACAAAAAATACACTTTCGTGATGATACGTGTTTGTCACAGTAGGTCATGTTTTCTGTCATGCATGTACATCCATGACGATTTTATGACAGGATGAAGATAGTCATACCTGTGATGTCATAGAAGTGTTCCATGACATTACCAAAATTATCATCACGGAAGTGTCCACTTCCATGACGATAAATCACGCGTCATAGAAGTGCTTTCGTCAAGGGTGACCGACATGTGGCATCGACCGTAACGGGTTGCATTAAGCTATCGGGTCCGGTTTTGGATCTGGTGGGGCCTTCTTTCACGGCTAAGTAGGTAGGAATACCATGTTTTGTGAAATTACTATACCTAAAAGGACTCGTCAAAAGATCCCCCCTCTATTTGATGGACACCAAGACACATGGTGACGATTAGGGAAGCCAAGAAGACATCAGAGACACATGGTGACGATTAGGGAAGCCAAGAAGACATCAGAGCCGAGCATGACCTCGGAATTGAAAGCCGACAAGGAGGATGGAACTCGCCTATGAAGCCCAAGGCTCAAACTCATAAAGTCATCTGGAAGAAGATACCCAACATCCTGGGCTTGAAGACTAGTTCATGGGCTACAGTTGATGTCTTGGATCAGGGCGCGTTTGCCACGTTGGCCCGCCAGTGACGGGTCGGGCCGATGACCCATTGAAGATTGTTGACATGGCCATATTGGCACTGGCCTTCGATGTAATCAATACGAAGATCTCCTCGAGGCTTGGCGTACACTTCAAGCGTATTTTGAATAGTTGGCATGTTTATCCCTACATTGTAACCGACCATGTGTAAACCCTAGGCACCCCCAGCATCTATATAAGCCGTGGGGTTTAGTCCATATGTAGGATCGAAAGTATGTCTAGAGGGGGGGTGATTAGACTACTTGACCAAATAAAAACTTAACCTTTTCCCAATTTTAGTTCTTGGCAGATTTTAGCTATTTTAGGACAAGTCAAGCAATCATCACATAATTCAAGCAAGCATGCAAAGAGTATATTGGCAGCGGAAAGTAAAGCATGCAACTTGCAAGAATGTAAAGGGAAGGGTTTGGAGAATTCAAACGCAATTGGAGACACGAATGTTTTTCCCGTGGTTCGGATAGGTGGTGCTATCCTACATCCACGTTGATGGAGACTTCAACCCACGAAGGGTAACGGTTGCGCGAGTCCACACAGGGCTCCACCCAAGGGCAACGGTTGCGCGAGTCCACACAGGGCTCCACCCACGAAGGGTCCACGAAGAAGCAACCACCCACAAAGGGTCCACGAAGAAGCAACCTTGTCTATCCCACCATGGCCATCGCCCACGAAGGACTTGCCTCACTAGCGGTAGATCTTCATGAAGTAGGCGATCTCCTTGCCCTTACAAACTCCTTGGTTCAACTCCACAATCTTGTCGGAGGCTCCCAAGTGACACCTAGCCAATCTAGGAGACACCACTCTCCAAGAAGTAACAAATGGTGTGTAGGTAATGAACTCCTTGCTCTTGTGCTTCAAATGATAGTCTCCCCAACACTCAACTCTCTCTCATAGGATTTGGATTTGGTGGAAAGAAGATTTGAGTGGAAAGCAACTTGGGAAGGCTAGAGATCAAGATTCATATGATAGGAATGGAATGTCTTGGTCTCAACACATGAGTAGGTGGTTCTCTCTCAGAACAAATGAGTTGGAATGATGTGTGTGTTCTGATGGCTCTCTCACTTAATGAGAAAGAGGTGGAGGGGTATATATATCCTCCACACAAAATCCAACCGTTACACAGTTTTCCAATCTCGGTGGGACCGAATCAATAAACTCGGTCTGACCGAAATAGTAAACCTAGTGACCGTTAGGAATTTCGGTGGGACTGACATGCAACTCGGTAGGACCGATTCGGTTAGGGTTTGGGCATAACGTAATCTCGGTGAGACCGATTACACAAACTCGGTGAGACCGAATTTGGTAATTAGCTAACCAGAGAGTTGGTCAGGCAAACTCGGTGGGACCGATTTTCTCTTTCGGTGGGACCGAGTGGAACTCGGTGAGACCGAAAAGTTACAAAGGGGAAACACTGAGTTTACATTGCAATCTCGGTGGGACCGATTCGCTCTTTCGGTGGGACCGAAAAGTTACGGAAGGGAAACAGAGAGTTTTCAACCCCATCTCGGTGGGACCGAGATCCTTATCGGTAGGACCGAATTGCTAGGGTTTGGCAGTGGCTAATGACAAGTGAAACTCGGTGGCGCTGGATAGGAAGAATCGGTAGGACCGAGTTTGGCTTAGAGTTTTGGTCATATGTGGATATGGGAAAGTAGTTGAGGGTTTTGGAGCATATCACTAAGCACATGAAGCAAGAGGCTCATTAAGCAACACCTCATCCCTCCTTAATAGTATTGGCTTTTCCTATGGACTCAATGTGATCTTGGATCACTAAAATATAAAATGAAGAGTCTTGAGCTTTTGAGCTTGAGCCAATCCATTGTCCTTAGCATTTTGAGGGTTCCACTTCCATATCCATGCCATGCCAATCATTGAGCTTTCCTGAAATAATCATCTTGGAATAGAATTAGCTCAATGAGCTATATGTTGTTATGAATTACCAAAACCACCTAGGGATAGTTGCACTTTCACCATAGGACATGTATTCACATTCGCAAGGTTTAGAGCTTAGATAAACTCATACGATCTCGAGGTAGATCAATTTGTACTTTATCCCATTACAATCAATCTATAAGAAGGAGGACGTAGGGTTTTACCTCATCAAGAGAGGCCTGAACCTGGGTAAAACATCGTGTTCCTACTCTCCCTGTTACCATCTAGCTCTGACCATCAAGTTTGGGACCCCTACCCGAGATATGTTGGTTTTAGCACCGACGGGGAGGGGGGCGTCGCCCTGGCTTGGAGGGTGGCCAACATGGCTGCACCCCTCACCCCCTATATAAAGAGAAGGAGGGGTTGGGCGCCACCACTCGAAGCCTTGGCCGCCACCCTCCCTCTTTTCCTACATCTCCTCCTCCGCTAGCGCTTGGCGATGCCCTGTCGGAGCTCCACCATAACCACCACCACGCCGTCCTGCTGGCCTAGATCCCATCTACCTCCCCCCTCGCTTGTTGGATTAAGTAGGAGACATCACCGAGTCGTACGTGTGCATAACTTAGAGGTGGCGTTCGTGCGGCGCTCGATCGGATTGGGTTGTGAAGAGTATGACTACATTAACCATGTTCGTTGAACGTTTCCGCTTTCGGTCTATAAGGGTATGTAGACACACTTCCACTCGTTGCTAGCATCTCCTAGATTGATCTTGGGTGAATTTGTAGAAAAAAATTGTTTTTCATGCAACGTTCCCAACACCAATATCTCTCAACTAAGAAACAAAATAATTAAGCATTACTAAGATAACTTGGTCAACTATTATGTTTTCATATGATTGCCAACTACTCCCTCTCTAAGCTAATGTAGGATGTTTTAGGTCACTGACACAGGGAGTAGCAAGTTATACTTGCATCACACGTAAAAGACTGGATAACCAAAGTACACCCAAATATTGCCAGAACACATTATAAAATGCAAATGTGAAAATTCTAAGTCACAAAACATAGATTAATTTGCGCACACCATCATAGTCGCAATCAGATTATAGCTATAAAATATTCAGAGATAGCATGGTATTGAAAATATGAAAACAACATACTTTTAAAAGGTACTCCCTCCATAAAAAAATGTAAGATTGTTTAGATCACTAAAGCGATGATCTAAAAGATCATTTTTTTACAGAGGGAGTACTGCCGTGGCCTTGAACCAAATGAAAAATGGTAGTTCAATATAGATGAAAAAAATTGTGGAAGAATTATTGCATAGAGGAGTCTAGAACAAAGGAGAAGTGGCAATGTGTTTGAGATTTGTGCATAAGACTATGTGATTGTGTACTCTTAAAAAACATAAGTGGCAAATTTATGTTTAATCCCATAATGTGATGTTACTCATAGTGTCCAATGTCTATTTATCGTGCTTAATCCCAATCATGGAATCTTTTGAATACTAGTGCACATGAGGTTTGTACAAGCTTGGATCCATTTCCCCGTGTTCCCGGTGCTTTTCTAAAGCTGGCTAGTCATAGTGGGAGTAACTTAGCTAGTAATACATCGCATTTCAAGAAATTTTTGCTTATGTGGTCAGTAGTTAGTGAAAAGTTGTAACGTAATACTACCTCCGTCATGGTTTATGAGTCCCCTTTGTATTTTGTGCCAAAGTTTGACCTGAAATTTAACTAATAAAATATTAATGCATGTCACAGAAAAAATATAATTGAAAACTATGTTCAAATACGAATCCGGCGATACAATTTTCGATGATGCATTAATATTTTGTTAGTTAAATCTATAGTCAAAATTAGGCACAAAATGCAAAGGGAACTTATAAATCATGACGGAGTTAGTATCTTACTGTAACATAGCGTTTCCCAAAATAAAATGAGTCTACAAGCTAATAAATGAAGCCACCTATGATACTACTACATCCGTCCTGGTTTATTAGCCTCCCTCTTATTTAGGGTCATATTTTGACCTTTATTTTAATTAATAACTATAAGTTATATATAGCAAAAATAATATCATTGGAAACTATGTTTGAAGACAAATCCAACGATATAATTTTTTATGACATATAATTACATTTTAATAGTTAAATTTATGGTCTAACTTTGATACAAAATATAAAGGAGACCAATAAACCAGGATGGATGTAGTACTACTATATTATTTTGCACTATAAAAATAATAATTTAGACTAATGTCATATGCATGACGCTGGTATAAGTTACTACTACCAAGTGTGACCAGCCTGGCGTGACCTGAAGAGCTGGAATCACCCATGCATGGCCCACGATAGCTCTGCTTTTTTTTAGGGTCACGATAGCTCTGTTTTGATTCCAATCGTTTTCCGTGATTGAGCTACGTGATCAAAAAAACGAATGCACACGGTGCTTTTATTACGGATATTACGAGCTTTGTAGAGATCGATGCGCCGTCTCTTCGTGGAGTAGTGCAACCTTTTCGGTTTATCTTCCCAGAGCTCCCATCAGTATTAAATTAGTCTCATCAGTTGTTTGGCGTTGCCTCTCGTCGGCAAGTGCATCTCTTCAGCTCCCTTCATTTGCGATGACGGAGACCGGTGATGACCTGGGCAGCGCCGTGATGGGCATCGACCTCGGGACGGCGTGGTCGTGCGTCGGCGTGTGCCGGCAGGGCCGCGTGGAGATGGTAACCAACGAACACGGCGGCCGGACAACGCCGTCATTCGTCGCGTTTACCGACACGGAGAGGCTCGTCGGTGACGCGGCCAAGAACCAGGCCGCCCGGAACCCCGCCAACACCATCTTCGGTGAGTGCACACGATCTCTTTTTCTGTTTTGAACATTGTCTCGGCTTCTCGAATGGCTAACCGGTTCTGTGTGCTAGGTACCAAGCGATTGATGGGAAGGAGATTCGGCGACGCGTCCGTGCAGGCCGACACGAGGCTGTGGCCGTTCAAGGTCATCGCCGGCCGCCGCGACAAGCCAATGATCGCGGCGAGCTACAAGCGCAAGCCGAAGCTAGTTGCCGCTGAGGAGATCGGCTCGATGCTCGTCGCGAAGATGAAGGGGGACGCCGAGGCCTACCTCGGCGCCCCCGTCACGGACGCCGTGGTCACGGTCCCCGTGTCGTTCGACATCCTGCAGCGCCGCGCAACCAAGGACGCCTTCGCCGTCGCGGGGCTGAACGTCATCGGCGTCGTCCACGAGCCCGTGGCCGCGGCCATCGCCTACGGCCTCCACGAAAGCACGGAGGCGAAAAACGTGCTCGTCTTCGACCTTGGAGGTGGTACCACCAGCGTGGCGCTCCTCGCGGTTGCGGCGAGCAAGATCACGGTCCTGGGAACCGCCGGTGAGCCCCAACTCGGCGGTGAGGATTTCGACAGCCGCATGGTGGAGTACTTGGTCGACCAGTTCAAGACAGAGTACAAAAAAGATGTCAGTGGCAACGCGAGGGCTCTGGTGAGGCTGAGAACAGCCTGCGAGCACGCGAAGAGGACGCTCTCGTCGGCGACCTGGGCTGCCATCGAGATCGACTGTTTGCTCGACGGCATCGACTTCCGCACGGCCATCACCCGCGATCGGTTCGAGGACCTCAACTTAGACCTGTTCTGCAAGTGCTTGGACCCCATCAAAAAGTGCCTCAGCGACGCAAAGATCTGGAGGAGCGATGTGCACGACGTCTTCCTCGTCGGCGGGTCCACTCGAATCCCCCGCGTGCGGCGTATGCTTCAGGACTTGTTCGACGGGAAAGAGCTCTGCCCAGACATCATTCCCGAGGAGGCGGTGGCCCGTGGAGCTGCCATCCTGAGCGCCATGGCCAGCCGCGTGCCCGCCGGTGACTTGCTGGACCTGTTCCTGCTGGACGCCACGCCGCACTCGCTCCGCGTGGAAGCGTCCGGAGATGGCATCATGACCGTGATCGTCCCAAAGAACACCACCATTCCTATCAGGAGGGAGCAGATCGTTTCCCTCCAGCCCCATCAGAAGAGAAGTGTCGTTATCTCGGTGTTTCAAGGGGAGAACGCCACTGCAAGGAAGAACAGGTTGCTCGGAGAGCTCAAGCTTTCGGTTGTCCATCATGGTGATGGAGCGCACACCGGAGCCAAGCGCCAGATTTCAGTGTGCTTCGACATCGATGCCGACGGCGTCCTGACAGTGTATGCGACAGACAAGGCGACCAAGCGTAGGCACCAGATAAGGTTCATGGACAAAGGGCAGCTAAGCAGCGAGGAGATCGCGAGGATGGCCGAGGAGGCAGCGGAGTACATGGCAGAAGACGCGGAGAAGAGGGAGAGGGCGGAAGCAAAGAATCTGCTCGAAGAATACTTGTACCAGATGCGCCGTGCAATTGAGGTTGAGAGGAAGAAGGTGGACGATGCGCTCTCTACCGTGGAACTGATGATTCAGCAGGTGCTCGACGACCAGGTTTCCAGCGCCAGAAAGTTCCTAGACGATTTGGAAGGGCTTAAGAAGTCAGCGAAGCATACAATTGTAGGAGAGCAGGGTCATGCGTAATGCTCATCTTACTGTCGCTCGTCTTAACTTGTCTACTATTAAAGGGGATGAAACGTCGTCATGGTTCGACCACCTCATTCGATACCCTCTGCTCCCCTCCTGTGATCCCACTCTTCCCCGCACGATAAGAGCATCTCCAGCCACGTCCTCAGGAAAGCCTCCCTAGACGATTTTTTTGTATCGACACTGAAAAATCGGCCCAGTCGCGTCCCAGGAGCCCGATTTTCGTCGGCCTGGGCCGAATTTAGCACCGACGGATCTAGGCCGAACCCGGCGCGCTGGGAGGCGCCGGGACAAGCGGTTTTGGCGCCAAAGAGCCGCGGGCCCGCCGCGTCAGCGACATCGCGCGTCGTCTTCCCCGAACGCCTCGGTTTCCTGCGGGGAATGAATGGCAAGGCTACCGCCCGTCAGCATTACCATTGATTCCTCACGGGCGGCGCATCATGGGACGGCGCGCCGACGCCTCCCCTCCCTCGCACGTGTACACATGGGGCGGCGCCGCTATATAAGCCGGTGACCTCCCTCGTCTCTGGCCACACCAGCCACACCAGCCCTAGCCTGCCCTCTACCTCTCCCGAGAGCCGTCGTCGAGCCCTCCCTCTCTCGAGCGCCGCCGTCGAGCCCTCCCTCTCCCTCCCTCCCTCTCCCGATGGCCGAGCGATTCCCCGGAGATGAGGCCGCGGCCTTCGTGAACAGGAGTCTTGGCTCCTGTTCCAGGCGAACATCCCGTTGCCGCCGGACATGCGCGCTGGGCCAACGGGGTGGAGACTCAGCAACGGGGGAGTGCCCATTCCCCCGTTGCCCGACGCCGTGGCGAAACCGGGCTACTTCGCCGACGAGGTCGTCGTCGTGCGCGCCTCCCTCACTGACGCCCAGCTCGTCCTCCCCGAGTACACCGTCGACAACATAGCGGTGTGGATGGCGTACTTCCAGCGCCTGCAGCAGCAGAGGATGGTGTCCACCAACTGCGCGCCGGTGGTGGCCGGCCTGAAGAACAGGGAGGACGCCACCTGTGGTGGGGTGTCCCCGCCCGCACCCTCTAGGGCGTTCCGACGAACCTCGAGGGCGGCAACGACCCGCTGTTGGCGTACCCCCCGGCGAGGGCGGCCGCCACGGCCACGGCCCACCGCCGACGCGACGGGCAATGGTTGCTCAGGAGGTTTGGCGCCTCCTCTTCTGTTGGGGAACGTAGCAGAATTTTAAAATTTTTCTATGCATCACCAACATCAATCTATGGAGTCATCTAGCAACGAGGGAGAGAGGAGTGCATCTACATACTCTTGTAGATCGCGCGCGGAAGCGTTCAAGAGAACGGGGTTGATGAAGTCGTACTCGACGTGATCCAAATCATCGATGACCTAGTGCTGAACGGACGGCACCTCCGCGTTCAACACACGTACGGTTGGGAAGACGTCTCCTCCAACTTGATCCAGCAAGGGGAAGTAGAGGTTGATAAAGATCCAGCAGCACGACGGCGTGGTGGTGGATGCAGCAGGATCCCGGCAGGGTTTCGCCAAGCGCAAGCGGGGAGGAGAGGTGTTACGGAGGGAGAGGGAGGCGCCAAGAGCAAGGGGTGCGGCTGCCGTCCCTCCCCCTCTTTATATAGGGGCCTTGGGGGGGCGCCGGCCCTAGGAGATGAATCTCCAAGGGGGCGGCGGCCAAGGGGTGGCTTCCCCCCCAAGCCAAGTGGGGAGCGCCCCCACCCCTAGGGTTTCCCAACCCTAGGCGCAGGGGAGGCCCAAGGGGGGGCGCACCAGCCCACTAGGGGCTGGTTCCCCTCCCAATTCAGCCCATGGGGCCCTCCGGGATAGGTGGCCCCATCCGGTGGACCCCCGGGACCCTTTCGGTGGTCCCGGTACAATACCGGCGACCCCCGAAACCTTTTCGATGGTCGAAATTGGACTTTCTATATATAAATCTTTACCTCCGGACCATTCCGGAACTCCTCGTAACATCCGGGATCTCATCCGGGACTCCGAACAACTTTCAGGTTACTGCATACTAATATCTCTACAACCCTAGTGTCACCGAACCTTAAGTGTGTAGACCCTACGGGTTCGGGAGACATGCAGACATGACCGAGACGACTCTCCGGTCAATAACCAACAGCGGGATCTGGATACCCATGTTGGCTCCCACATGCTCCTTGATGATTTCATCGGATGAACCACGATGTTGAGGATTCAATCAATCCGTATACAATTCCCTTTGTCAATCGGTACATTACTTGCCCGAGACTCGATCGTCCGTATCCCAATACCTCGTTCAATCTCGTTACCGGCAAGTCACTTTACTCGTGCCGTAATGCATGATCCCGTGATCAACCACTTAGTCACATTGAGCTCATTATGATGATGCATTACCGAGTGGGCCCAGAGATACCCTTCGTCATATGGAGTGACAAATCTCAGTCTCGATTCGTGCCAACCCAACAGATACTTTCAGAGATACCTGTAGTGTACCTTTACAATCACCCAGTTACGTTGTGACGTTTGGCACACCCAAGGCACTCCTACGGTATCCGGGAGTTGCACAATCATTCGGAAAAGCTACAGCAAACGAACTACACGATCTTTGAGCTATGCTTAGGATTGGGTCTTGTCCATCACATCATTCTCCTAATGATGTGATCCCGTTATCAATGACATCCAATGTCCATAGTCAGGAAACCATGACTATCTTTTGATCAACGAGCTAGTCAACTAGAGGCTCACTAGGGACGTGTTGTGGTCTATGTATTCACACATGTATTACGATTTCCGGATAACACAATTATAACATGAACAGTAGACAATTATCATGAACAAAGAAATATAATAATAACCATTTTATTATTGCCTCTAGGGCATATTTCCAACAGTCTCTCACTTGCACTAGAGTCAATAGTCTAGTTACATTGTGATGAATCGAACATCCATGCAGTTCTGGTGTTGATCAAGTTTTGCTCTAGGGAGAGGTTTAGTCAACGGATCTGCCACATTCAGGTCCGTATGTACTTTACAAATCTCCATGTCTCCATTTTGAACGCTTTCATGAATGGAGTTGAAGCGACGCTTGATATGCCTGGTCTTCCTGTGAAACCTGGGCTCCTTGGCAAGGGCAATAGCTCCAGTGTTGTCACAGAAGAGAGTCATCGGGCCCGACGCATTGGGTATGACTCCTAGGTCGGTAATGAACTCCTTCATCCAGACTGCTTCTTGTGCTACCTCCGAGGCTGCCATGTACTCCGCTTCACATGTAGATCCCGCCACAACGCTTTGCTTGCAACTGCACCAGCTTACTGCCCCACCATTGAAAATATACATGTATCCGGTTTGTGACTTAGAGTCATCCAGATCTGTGTCGAAGCTAGCATCGATGTAACCTTTTACGACGAGCTCTTCGTCACCTCCATAAACGAGAAACATATCCTTAGTCCTCTTCAGGTACTTCAGGATATTCTTGACCGCTGTCCAGTGTTCCTTGCCGGGATTACTTTGGTACCTTCCTACCAAACTTACGGCAAGGTTTACATCAGGTCTGGTACACAGCATAGCATACATGATAGACCCTATGGCCGAGGCATAGGGGACGACACTCATCTTTTCTCTATCTTCTACCGTGGTCGCATTGAGCCGTGCTCAATCTCGTACCTTGCAATACAGGCAAGAACCCCTTCTTTGACTGATCCATTTTGAACTTCTTCAATATCTTGTCAAGGTACATACTCTGTGAAAGACCAATGAGGCGTCTCGATCTATCTCTATAGATCTTGATGCCTAATATATAAGCAGCTTCTCCAAGGTCCTTCATTGAAAAACATTTGTTCAAGTAGGCCTTTATGCTTTCCAAGAATTCTATATCATTTCCCATCAACAGTATGTCATCCACATACAATATGAGAAATGCTACAGAGCTCCCACTCACTTTCTTGTAAATGCAGACTTCTCCATAAGTCTGCGTAAACCCAAACGCTTTGATCATCTCATCAAAACGAATGTTCCAACTCCGAGATGCTTGCACCAGCCCATAAATCGAGCGTTGGAGCTTGCACACCTTGTCAGCATTCTTAGGATCGACAAAACCTTCCGGCTGCATCATATACAATTCTTCCTTAAGGAAACCATTAAGGAATGCCGTTTTGACGTCCATTTTCCATATCTCATAATCATAGAATGCGGCAATTGCTAACATGATTCGGACGGACTTCAGCTTCGCTACGGGTGAGAAAGTCTCATCGTAGTCAACCCCTTGAACTTGTCGATAACCCTTAGCGACAAGCCGAGCTTTATAGATGGTTACGTTACCATCCGCGTCTGTCTTCTTCTTAAAGATCCATTTATTTTCTATGGCTCGCCGATCATCGGGCAAGTCAGTCAAAGTCCATACTTCGTTTTCATACATGGATCCTATCTCGAATTTCATGGCTTCCAGCCATTTGTCGGAATCCGGGCCCGCCATCGCTTCTTCATAGTTTGAAGGTTCATCGTTGTCTAACAACATGATTTCCAAGACAGGGTTGCCGTACCACTCTGGTGCGGAACGTGTCCTTGTGGACCTATGAAGTTCAGTAGCAACTTGATCTGAAGTTTCATGATCATCATCATCAACTTCCTCTCTAGTCGGTGTAGGCACCTCAGGAACATTTTCTTGAGCTGCGCCACTAACCGGTTCAAGAGGTAATACTTCATCAAGTTCTACTTTCCTCCCACTTATTTCTTTCGAGAGAAACTTCTTTCTCTAGAAAGGACCCATTTTTGGCAACAAAGATCTCGCCTTTGGATCTGAGGTAGAAGGTATACCCAATAGTTTCTTTAGGGTATCCTATGAAGACGCATTTTTCCGATTTGGGTTCGAGCTTTTCAGGTTGAAGTTTCTTGACATAAGCATCGCATCCCCAAACTTTTAGAAACGACAGCTTAGGTTTCTTCCCAAACCATAATTCATACAGTGTCGTCTCAACAGATTTCGACGGAGCCCTATTTAAAGTGAATGCGGCAGTCTCTAAAGCATAGCCCCAAAATGACAGCGGTAAATCGGTAAGAGACATCATAGATCCCACCATATCTAATAGAGTGCGATTACGACGTTCGGACACACCATTACGCTGAGGTGTTCCAGGCGGCGTGAGTTGTGAAACTATTCCACATTTTCTTAAGTGTGTGCCAAATTCGTGACTCAAGTATTCTCCCCCACGATCTGATCGCAAGAACTTGATTTTCCTGTCACGTTGATTCTCAACCTCACTCTGAAATTCCTTGAACTTTTCAAAGGTCTCAGACTTGTGTTTCATTAAGTAGACATACCCATATCTACTCAAGTCATCAGTGAGGGTGAGAACATAACGATAGCCACCGCGAGCCTCAACACTCATTGGACCGCACACATCAGTATGTATGATTTTCAATAAGTTGGTTGCTCGCTCCATTGTTCCTGAGAACGGAGTCTTGGTCATTTTACCCATGAGGCATGATTCGCACGTGTTAAATGATTCGTAATCAAGAGACTCTAAAAGTCCATCTGCATGGAGCTTCTTCATGCGTTTGACACCTATGTGACCAAGGCGGCAGTGCCATAAGTATGTGGGACTATCATTATCAACCTTATATTTTTTGGTATTCACACTGTGAATATGTGTAACATTACGCTCGAGATTCATTAAGAATAAACCATTCACCAACGGAGCATGACCATAAAACATATCTCTCATATAAATAGAACAACCATTATTCTTGGATTTAAATGAGTAGCCATCTCGAATTAAACGAGATCCTGATACAATGTTCATGCTCAAAGCTGGCACTAAATAACAATTATTGAGGTTTAAAACTAATCCCGTAGGTAAATGTCAAGGCAGCGTGCCGACGGCGATCACATCGACCTTGGAACCATTCCCGACGTGCATCGTCACCTCGTCCTTCGCCAGCCTCCGTTTATTCCGCAGCTCCTACTTTGAGTTACAAATGTGAGCAACCGCACCGGTATCAAATACCCAGGAGCTACTATGAGTGCTGGTAAGGTACACATCAATTACATGTATATCACATATACCTTTAGTGTTGCCGGCCTTCTTGTCCCTAAGTATTTGGGGCAGTTCTGCTTCCAGTGACCACTTCCCTTGCAATAAAAACACTCAGTCTCGGGCTTGGGTCCATTCTTTGGCTTCTTCCCGCCAGCTTGCTTACCGGGCGCGGAAACTCCCTTGCCGTCCTTCTTGAAGTTCTTTTGACCCTTGCCTTTCTTGAACTTAGTGGTTTTATTCACCATCAACACTTGATGTTCCTTTTTGATTTCCACCTCCGCTGATTTCAGCATTGAATATACCTCAGGAATGGTCTTTTCCATCCCCTGCATATTGAAGTTCATCACAAAGCTCTTGTAGCTCGGTGGAAGCGACTGAAGAATTTTGTCAATGATCGCGTCATCCGGGAGATTAACTCCCAGCTGAGTCAAGCGGTTATGTAACCCAGACATTTTGAGTATGTGCTCATTGACAGAACTATTTTCCTCCATCTTACAGCTGAAGAACTTGTCGGAGACTTCATATCTCTCGACCCGGGCATGAGCTTGGAAAACCATTTTCAGCTCTTCGAACATCTCATATGCTCCGTGTCTCTCAAAACGCTTTTGGAACCCCGGTTTTAAGCTGTAAAGCATGCCGCACTGAATGAGGGAGTAATCATCAGCACGTGACTGCCAAGCGTTCATAACGTCTTGGTTCTCTGGGACAGGTGCGTTACCTAGCGGTGCTTCTAGGACATAATCTTTCTTGGCTGCGATGAGGATGATCCTCAGGTTCCGGACCCAGTCCGTATAGTTGCTGCCATCGTCTTTCAGCTTGGTATTCTCTAGGAACGCGTTGAAGTTGAGGACAACGTGGGCCATTTGATCTACAAGACATATTGTAAAGATTTTAGACTAAGTTCATGATAATTAAGTTCATCTAATCAAATTATTCAATGAACTCCCACTCAGATAGACATCCCTCCAGTCATCTAAGTGAAATATGATCCGAGTTAACTAGGCCGTGTCCGATCATCACGTGAGACGGACTAGTCAACATCGGTGAACATCTTCATGTTGATCGTATCTTCTATACGACTCATGCTCGACCTTTCGGTCTTCTGTGTTCCGAGGCCATGTCTGTACATGTTAGGCTCGTCAAGTCAACCTAAATGTATTGCGTGTGTAAACCTGGCTTACACCCGTTGTATTCGAACGTTAGAATCTATCACACTCGATCATCACGTGGTGCTTCGAAACAACGAACCTTCGCAACGGTGCACAGTTAGGGGGAACACTTTCTTGAAATTATTACAAGGGATCATCTTATTTAAGCTACCGTCGTTCTAAGAAAATAAGATGTAAAACATGATAAACATCACATGCAATCAAATAGTGACATGATATGGCCAATATCATTTGCTCCTTTTGATCTCCATCTTCGGGGCTCCATGATCATCATTGTCACCGGCATGACACCATGATCTCCATCATCATGATCTCCATCATCGTGT
This sequence comes from Triticum urartu, assembly GCF_056163025.1. Lineage (NCBI taxonomy): Eukaryota > Viridiplantae > Streptophyta > Magnoliopsida > Poales > Poaceae > Triticum > Triticum urartu. The sequence continues at coordinate 481,651,606 of NC_141875.1, forward strand.
CTTCTTGAAATTGTCTCGTCATCTATTACTTCTACTACTATGGCTAACGCTTTAGCAATAAAGTAAAGTAATTACATGACGTTTATGTTGACATGCAGGTCATAAATAAATAAAGACAACTCCTATGGCTCCTGCCGGTTGTCATACTCATCGACATGCAAGTCGTGATTCCTATTACAAGAACATGATCAATCTCATACATCATATATATCATTCATCACATCCTTTTGGCCATATCACATCACATGGCACATGCTGCAAAAACAAGTTAGACGTCCTCTAATTGTTGTTGCAAGTTTTTACGTGGCTGCTATAGGTTTCTAGCAAGAACGTTTCTTACCTACGCCAAAACCACAACGTGATATGCCAATTTCTATTTACCCTTCATAAGGACCCTTTTCATCAACTCCGATCCGACTAAAGTGGGAGAGACAGACACCCGCCAGCCACCTTATGCAACTAGTGCATGTCAATCGGTGGAATCAGTCTCACGTAAGCGTACGTGGAAGGTCGGTCCGGGCCGCTTCATCCCACAATGCCGCCGAATCAAGATAAGACTAGTAATGGCAAGATAATTGACAATATCGACGCCCACAACTGCTTTGTGTTCTACTCGTGCATAGAAACTACGCATAGACCTAGCTTTGATATTGAAAGATCGTGGATGTCGCCTAGAGGGGGGGTGAATAGGCGTTTTAAAATAATTATGGTTTAGGCTTGAACAAATGCGGAATAAACCTAGCGGTTAATTTGCCAAGCACAAAGCCTAAAACAACTAGGCTCACCTATGTGCACCAACAAGTTATGCTAAGAAAGATAAGCAACTATGTGATAGCAAGATATATGACAAGAAACAATATGGCTATCACAAAGTAAAGTGCATAAGTAAAGGGCTCGGGTAAGAGATAACCGAGGCACGAGGAGACGACGATGTATCCCGAAGTTCACACCCTTGCGGATGCTAATCTCCATTTGGAGCGGTGTGGAGGCACAATGCTCCCCAAGAAGCCACTAGGGCCACCGTAATCTCCTCACGCTCTCGCACAATGCAAGATGCCGTGATTCCACTAAGGGACCCTTGAGGGCGGTCACCGAACCCGTACAAATGGCAACCCTTGGGGGCGGTCACCGAACCCGTACACTTTGGCAACCCTTGGGGGCGGTCACCGGTACCCGTCAAATTGCTCGGGGCGATCTCCACAACCTAATTGGAGACCCCGACGCTTGCCCGGAGCTTTGCACCACAATGATTGAGCTCCGAACACCAACAACCGTCTAGGGAGCCCAAGCACCCAAGAGGAACAAGCTCAAGGGTACCAAGCACCCAAGAGTAATAAGCTTCTCAACTTGTAACTTCCACGTATCACGTGGAGAACTCAAACCGATGCACCAAATGCAATGGCAAGGGCACACGGAGTGCCCAAGTCCTCTCTCAAATCCCACCGAAGCAACTAATGCTAGGGAGGAAAATGAGAGGAAGAACAAGAAAGAGAACACCAAGAACTCCAAGATCTAGATCCAAGGGGTTCCCCTCACATAGAGGAGAAAGTGATTGGTGAAAATGTGGATCTAGATCTCTTCTCTCTTTTCCCTCAAAAACTAGCAAGGATCCATGGAGGGATTGAGAGTTTAGCAAGCTCGAAGAAGGTCAACAATGGGGGAAGAACACGAGCTCAAAGGATAAGGTTCAAAGGGGAAGAAGACCCCCTTTTATAGGAGGGGGAAAATCCAACCGTTATCCCCCACTCAGCCCCGCAGAGAGCGGTACTACCGCGGAGGCAGGGCGGTACTACCGCTCATAAGCGGTACTACCGCTCCCCTTCAGCGGTACTGCCGCGCCAGAAGAAAAAGGGGCTGGGGCTGGGACCCAAAGCGATACTACCGTGGAGGCAGGGCGGTACTACCGCTAATAAGTGGTACTACCGCCACTACTACCGCAGCAAGTGCCGCAAAACCCGACACGAGAAAAAGCGCACTCGAGTCGAGGCGGTAGGAGCACGGAGCCGCAACGGTACTACTGCTGAGACCATCAAGCGGTACTACCGCTCCGAGGAGCGGTACTACCGCTGTGGCCCGCGGTACTACCGCTGCGGAGCGGTACTGCCGCTTGTGACTCCTCAGCGGTACTACCGCTGGGACCCTGACAAAAACCACACTCAAGAAAATCAGAACTGCCATAACTTCTGCATATGAGCTCTGAATTGAGCAAACTCAAGCTTGTTGAAAACAAGACGACGAGTAGCATCAAAACAGCGACTGGTTATAGTAAGAAGAGGCAGGGGAGGAATGCCAACAAATAGAGGAGTGAAACCTCCAACCGAGAAGAACCGGCAAAACCTCCAACATCGAAAACATCATAGAAGAAGCATGCAAACTCCGTTTTCGATGAAATCAAGCTTGTCATCAAGATGACCATAAGCTCTAAGACTCACAAAGAGAACCAAACAAGAACCAAGAAAGATGATGCAAGGATGCAATGGTTTGAGCTCTCTACGAACGATACGATCAAGCTACTCATCGAGAGCCCCCCTTGATAGTACGGCAATCGATCCTATAACCCGGTCTCCCAACTACCATCATGAGACTGGTAAAATAGAAAACCTATCAAGGGCAAACCTTTGCCTTGCACATGGTCCACTTGAGCTAGATGATGACGATCTTGACTTCCTCAAGTTGGACCATCTTTCTTGATTGTGTTGGCACGATGAAGACTAGATGATTGCTCCCCCATAGACCACTATGGGTGAGCCACTCTTCGGCACATCTTCACAAGTCCATTGTCACCACAATGGCCGGCAAACTTCAAGCACTTGATCTCTTCGCGATGATCCACTTGAACTTGCACACGGCAATCTTGATGACGATCACCACTTGATGTCATCCTCTCCATGGGTTGAGAGATATCTTCCTCTTGACACAAGCCCATGAACATGTACCTAACCCCATGTAGAACTCTCACATAGACCATGGGTTAGTACACAAAGCACAATGGACAATGCTTACCAAATCATGGGATCACTTGATCCCTCTCGGTACATCTTCTATGCTTTGTGAGTTGATCAACTTGATTCACTCTTGACTTAGTCTTGATCAACCTTGAATATTTCCAACTCTCTTCGTTTGGATGATGTCTTGAAGGTAAACATGAATGATCACACAATCTTATTCTTCAAGACATGCTTGCAATAAGCTCAACTCTCAAATGACCAATCTTTGGATAATTCCTTGAATAGCACCTTGGTCGACACAAACTTTTCTTGAAACCAACACATGTACTCCAAGAAAAGCCTATGGACAAAACCTTCAAATATAACTCAAGGCAACCATTAGTCCATAGAGATTGTCATCAATTTCCAAAACCAAACATGGGGGCACCGCATGTTCTTTCAGATATCACTGTTGGGGAACGTAGCAGAATTTTAAAAAAATACTACGCATCACCAAGATCAATCTATGGAGTCATCTAGCAACGAGGGAGAGAGGAGTGCATCTACATACCCTTGTAGATTGCGCGCGGAAGCGTTCAAGAGAACGGGGTTGATGGAGTCGTACTCGACGTGATCCAAATCACCGATGATCTAGTGCCGAACGGACGGCACCTCCGCGTTCAACACATGTACGGTTGGGAAGACGTCTCCTCCAACTTGATCTAGCAAGGGGGAAGGAGAGGTTGATGAAGATCCAGCAGCACGACGACGTGGTGGTGGATGCAGCAGGATCCTGGCAGGGTTTCGCCAAGCGCAAGCGGGGAGGAGAGGTGTTACGGAGGGAGAGGGAGACGCCAAGAACAAGGGGTGCAGCTACCCTCCCTCCCCCCCTCTTTATATAGGGGCCTTGGGGGGGGGGGCGCCGGCCCTAGGAGATGAATCTCCAAGGGGGCGGCGGCCAAGGGGTGGCTTCCCCCCAAGCCAAGTGGGGGGCACCCCCACCCCTAGGGTTTCCCAACCCTAGGCGCAGGGGAGGCCCAAGGGGGGAGCGCACCAGCCCACTAGGGGCTGGTTCCCCTCCCAATTCAGCCCATGGGGCCCTCCGGGATAGGTGACCCCACCCGGTGGACCCCCGGGACCCTTCCGGTGGTCCCGGTACAATACCGGCGACCCCCGAAACCTTCCTGATAGCCGAAACTGGACTTCCTATATATAAATCTTTACCTCCGGACCATTTCGGAACTCCTCGTGACGTCCGGGATCTCATCCGGGACTCCGAACAACTTTCGGGTTACTGCATACTAATATCTCTACAACCATAGCGTCACCGAACCTTAAGTGTGTAGACCATGCGGGTTCGAGAGACATGCAGACATGACCGAGACGACTCTCCGGTCAATAACCAACAGCGGGATCTGGATACCCATGTTGGCTCCCACATGCTCCTCGATGATTTCATCGGATGAACCACGATGTCGAGGATTCAATCAATCCGTATACAATTCCCTTTGTCAATCGGTACGTTACTTGCCCGAGACTCGATCGTCGGTATCCTAATACCTCGTTCAATCTCTTTACCGGCAAGTCACTTTACTCGTGCCGTAATGCATGATCCCGTGATCAACCACTTGGTCACATTAAGCTCATTATGATGATGCATTACCGAGCGGGCCCAGAGATACCTCTCCGTCATACGGAGTGACAAATCCCAGTGTCGATTCGTGCCAACCCAACAGACACTTTCGGAGATACCTGTAGTGTACCTTTATAGTCACACAGTTACATTGTGACGTTTGGCACACCCAAGGCACTCCTACGGTATCCGGGAGTTGCACAATCTCATGGTCTAAGGAAATAATACTTGACATTCGAAAAAGCTACAACAAACGAACTACACGATCTTTGAGCTATGCTTAGGATTGGGTCTTGTCCATCACATCATTTTCCTAATGATGTGATCCCGTTATCAATGACATCCAATGTCCATAGTCAGGAAACCATGACTATCTTTTGATCAACGAGCTAGTCAACTAGAGGCTCACTAGGGACGTGTTGTGGTCTATGTATTCACACATGTATTACGATTTCCGGATAACACAATTATAACATGAACAGTAGACAATTATCATGAACAAAAAAAATATAATAATAACCATTTTATTATTGCCTCTAGGGCATATTTCCAACATCTTCTTCCTCCTCCTCCCGCTCTTCCTCACACTCGTCCGGCGCTCCGGCGTTGCTCAGCGTCAAGGTCGAGCCCGCGGCGGAGACGCCGCTCGACCGACGCACTCGCAGCGCCGGCATCGTCGTCAATGAGGGCGGCCGGCGCGCCTCCTCGTCGGCTCCTCCGCGCTTCGTCAAGCCGAAGACGGAGCCGGGCCTGGCGCCGGTGAAGACGGAGCCGGGCCTCCCCGCGGTGAAGACGGAGCACGGCGGCGACGTCGAGCTCGACGACGACGCGGCCCTAGAATGGGCGCGCGCGGACTCCCTGAAGATGGCGAGGGAGCGTCAGCGCGCTGCCCTGCGGCGATTCGCGTAGCGCTGCCGGGGCCGCGATGAAGGTGGAATCGTCGTCATTGAGGACAACGACGACGCCGCCGCACCGCCGCCACCAGCCCGCATAGGCGACGCCGGTCAGGGGTCCACCAGGGACGGCCGCGTCAAGGAGGAGAAGTCGGACGACGACGACGACGACGGCGACTACTCCGCTTTTAGCCAATTCCTTTTTTAATTATATATATTATGTAATAAAAACCCATGTAATATATGTCGAACTTCACCGAACTTTGAAATTTGCTATATTTTTTAATTTTTTTGAACGCGCCTGGGAACGACCCTGAGACCGGCGGCTGGGGACCAACTCATTCTCAGTCTGATTTTTTGCGCCGGCTCACCCCAGGGGGTGATTTTAGACGCCTCTTGGGGGGCAATGGCTGGAGATGCTTAAAAAAAAGCCATGATAAAACCACATCGAAACAATCGCAGAAAAAATGTACCCCCAGGCGCGTTCCAGTTCCAGGCCAGTGAAAAGAAAAATAACCCGCACCCCACGTTCTCGACCTCCTCCTCGGACGATCTATCAGATCTACCCCCGAACACGAAGCACCCATCAGATCTACCCCCGAACACGAAGCACCCCGCACCCCCTCTGCCCCGACCAGTCCAGCGCCGCCCTCTCCACCGAATGCCCGAAGGCCGCAGCGACCAGCAGACGCCTCCCTCTCCAACGGATGACCCTCTCTCTCCCCGACCACGCAGGTGCCTCTCTGTACCCCTATCAAATTCGATACCGCCCCGCCCAGGGACCTTCCGCCATACTCGACTCGCCAGAGCTCGCCTCTTCCTTCGTCCCCTCCTCCCCGGCCCCTATGCTTGTCTCGTGCACTTCGGTCTTCACGATCATGGGCTCATTCATTTTCCGCCCCTTAGCCTCTGCAACAGACGCCCCACACTTTCCTCAGCCCTCGCCCTGTCGCCTCCACCAATCCCCCATGCCACCAGCCAGCGACGCTGTGCTCTCCTCAAGACCTAGCTCATGCCTCCGATGTGTCCGTCATGCTCGACGGTGGAGCATGCCAGGAAAGCGCTCAAACTGAATCACATCACTTGGGCTTCGTCCCTGTCCGAAGAGATGAGAGATGGATTCGCTGTCGCCAACCACTAAACCATGATCCTTCGTGGCGAGCGCCTACTTCTCGGAGCCTGCCCTCCCGCGGTCTCACCGCGCAGCCATCCATCGGCTAGGAGCCCCTAGGGGGATGTTGTCGGTGTAGAATGCGTCTCCAACACTGTGGGTCGGGGACCGAGCGATGGGCCGTGGCGGATTCCAGTCAGGGTGTTGCTCGGCTAGCGCAGATGCAAGCTGCATAAGAATAGAATAATTCGATTTAAGGAAGGCAGGCGTACTATAAACTTCGGTACTGCTAATTACTACCTTCATTTGGTCATATCTGATTCTCTGTTATCCTACACTGTGATCTTAGTTTGATTACCCATGGAATGCGTTATATTCTCTGATGGTATTTATAGCTTTTTTAAACTGGTTGGTGCAGGATTCGTTAACATGAATTCCCAAACGATATTACCATCCAAGTCGTGAAGAGCAGCTTGCGCACAAGGTAACCAACCAACCCCAACTTTGATTCTTACTGCGCACGCTTAGAAATCACATGGAATCGGTGAAAATCCTGAGTTCTAAGGGCATCTCCAGCCGCGCCCCCAACAGGGCCCTCCAGGCTATTTTTTCGGCGCCGGCATCGAAAAAACGGCCCAGTCACGTCCCAGGACGCCGAAAATCGCCGGTTCGGACCTTTTTTCCGCCCGGCGGTCACAGGCCGAACCCGGCGCGCTGGGGAGCAGTTGGGGGCTCCGGCGTTAGGGAAAAGCACGCCTGGCCCACACCGACAGGGGAAAAGTCAAGATTTTCTTCCCCCGACTCGCCTCGCATCCCCCGCGCCCTCGGCCACCACTAGCTATATCCCGGCGACGGCCGCCGCCCTACTCCGCTAGATAGCCATTCCCCGCCAGAAAATAGCAGCGCTTCGCCGCGGCAGCCCCTCCCACAGCAGCTGGGCGTTTCCGGCCGCCGTTTCCGGCCGTGGAGGCGCGGTTTAACGGCGGGTACACGCCCACCGAGCGCAAGGTGTTCGGCGTTTTGCCTGCCTCAGCGATGGACTCAGATGAGGAGGAAGAGCTCGCCGCGCTGCTGGAGGAGGAAGCCGCGGCCAACGTCCAGGAACAAGAGCATCTCATGGTGCTCGCCGCCCTCGCCCAGCTGCTGGTGAGCAATGAAAAGCCGCGGCGAGGTGGCTCGGCGCCGGGGCGGATGAAAGCAAAGAACCGGCATCGTCTCCAAGGCTACTGCATGCTCTACTCCGACTACTTCGCCGATGCTCCACTTCATGGCGAGAGAACATTTCGGCGCCGTTATCAGATGAGCCGAAAGCTCTTCCTCAGGATTGTGAATTCCATCCGGGAGTTCGACAACTACTTCAAGTGCAAGATGGATTGCACTGACGCTCTTGGATTCACCTCCATCCAGAAGTGCACGACAGCGATGAGGATGCTTGCATATGGAGCTCCCAGTGATTCACTCGACGACTATGGGCGCATGGCCGAGTCCACCAGCATAGAGTGTTTCTACAAGTTCTGTCGGGCAGTGGTGGCAGTGTTTGGGCCACAATACTTGAGAACACCCAATGCGGAAGACACTGCTCGGATCCTAGCCCAGAATGCAGCAAGAGTATTTCCTGGGATGCTTGGAAGCATTGACTGCATGCATTGGAAATGGAAGAACTACCCATTTGGTTGGCAGGGGATGTATAAAGGCGCCAAAGGCGATTGTAGTGTGGTGCTTGAGGCGGTAGCCACACAGGACCTCTGGATTTGGCACTCCTTCTTTGGTATGCCAGGAACTCACAATGACATCAACGTGCTGCAGTGCTCTCCTGTTTTTGCCAAGCTCGTTGAGGGCCATTCTCCTCCGGTGAACTTTGAGATCAATGGGCACCAATACAACAAGGGGTATTATCTAGCTGACGGCATCTATCCGAGATGGTCGACATTTGCGAAGACGATCTCAAACCCTGTGGCAGGAGGCAAGAACGCCTGGTTTGCGAAGCTTCAGGAGGCTTGCAAGAAGGATGTCAAGCGGGCATTTGGTGTGCTCCAATCTCGATTTGCTGTTGTTTGGTACCCCGCTCAGACCTGGTCCAAAGATCAAATGTGGGAGATTATGACTTGCTGTGTCATCTTGCACAACATGATCATCGAGAGCGAGCAAGAAGACCCAGTGTTTGACACTGAACCATACTACAGGCAGGGTCCTCTAGCCGAAGTTGATCACCAGCTACCGGCAACTTGGACTGCCTATCTCAGTATGCGTCAGGAGATCAGAGACCCATAGGTGCATCATCAACTGCAGAAAGATCTGATTGAGCACCTATGGAGGCTCAAGGGGGACGCCGTGTGATGAAATACGAGTTTTTATTTGTTGAACTATATAATTTGTATTGAACTATTTGTTGTTGTACTATTTTGTTAAAGTATTTGATTTTTCTGTGATGAAATATGTGATAAGAAATAATTGTGTTGATAATTGAACGCCGAGACACGGCGAAACCACGCCGAATATGGGCTTATTCTCGCCCATATGGGCCCTTTATTCGCCGAAATTGGGCTGCAAAGTGGGCCAATTTCGACGCCTGGGGGCGACGACTGGGCGCAAAACCGCCCCCAGCGCCGATTGTATCGCCGGCTCGCCTCCAGGGGCGATTTTTATGCGTCCTGGGGGGGCAACGGCTGGAGATGCCCTAATGAAATCTTCTGCAACTCCCACTGGCATCTAAATGCGGCTACATACGGAAGCTGGTGTCGGGGGCCAACGGGTCCAGGGTGACCCACCTCCAGATCATGGGCATGCCTGGTGGCGCCAAGGCGTTTGACCTCGTCATCACGTTCTGCTACGACATCAACTCCGAGATCACCACCGACAACTTCGCCATGCTGCACTACGTCACCGAGCACCTGGAGATGACCAAGGAGTACAAGTCTGGGAACCTCATCGGCAGGACCGAGGCCTACTTGGAGGTGGCGCTGGTGAGCCTGAGGATGAGGTCACCGCGCTCCGCAGTGCCAGGACCGAGGAGCTCCTCCCGACGTCCGATCAACAAGGTGCAGATCATTAAGGCCAACTTCACCGCGCGACCCTATCCTGTCCGGCCCTGTCCGTTTGGGGTAAAACGGACAAACGAGGCAGCCCAGCGCGCGGGAGCAAACGGACTTTTGTCTGTTTTGTGTCCGCTTTCGACCCATCTGCGGCCCAAGTTTGCGCCGCTTTTGGGGTGAAACGGACACCACGCGGACGCGCGGGTCGTCTACGCGTGTCCTTCCCCGGCTCGCCCGTCAGTGGCACAGGGCGGGCCTTTTTCTATCCGCCCCCTCCCTCCCTCCGGCCGCACCCCCTCCACTCTTCTCCTCGCTGCCGCCGCTGCCATTGCAGCCGTGCAGTTCGGACGCGAGCTCGCCCAGCCCATTCCCCTCGGCGCTGCCGAGCTATCCAACCACGGCCACCTGGTGTGCGCACCCGCCGGCCGGATTTGGGGCGGATCCGGTCGGTCTTGAACTCGGCTGGCTGTGGGAGGCCGGGCCGCGCCATGGACTGGCCGGGCACCTCGCCGGAAGGCCCTGGCAGTGGCTCCTTCTCTAGCCGCTCGGATCTGCACTGTCGGTGGTCCGCTGGCAGATATACGAATGGCGGTCTGCTGGGCTCGGTGCTTGCCCAAAAGCTCGCCGACGCACCGTTGCCACTCATTAAGTGCGACCACTACACAAGGATGGTCGTGCGCCGCGTGTCTACAACGTCGGAACATCCCGGATGGGTGTTCATCAAGTGCTTAAACGACGGGGTATGCGCTTTTTTTAGCTTCGGTCTGTGCTCTAGATTTGACTAGTTGTGCTAACTTCAAATTTTGTTGTGTAGAATGGATGCAAGTTTTGGTATTGGGAAGAAGAGTACATCGATATATTGATAGAGCAAAATTTAGTACATGTTCATGCACTTTTAGCTAGCATAGAGGCTGTAAATGAGACAAGTGCACTTGTTGCTAGATTAGAGGCTAGACACGAGACTAGGTCTGAGGAAGCAACATCTACTTCTGGCTTGAAGAAGAAAGAAGGATGCCAGATAGAGCCTCCTCCACAGATCAGCAATGAGTGCTCGAGAAGGCCCTAACCCAACTCAAGGGGGCAGTTATGGAAGTTGACTATCTTCTAAAATGTATTCTTGTTATTCTTATTTTTTTTGGCCTTACTTTACTAGTTAAAATGTGATGATGTATTGTCATGTATCAAAAATGAATGATAAAAAAAAGTTAAGGACTTGTAAAGAAAAATACACGCGAACAGGATGCGGCCGAGATGCGTCCGCGCGCTGGGCGCACGACCACCGCATCCCAGGACACGCCCGGACACGACCCTAAATCCCTATCCAAACGGACAGAATCCGGACAAAACGGACGTCCGTTTGGGATCGCGCGGTGAAGTTGGCCTTAGCAGATGCATCGATGCCATAGCGACCATGACCTGCGGCGACGGCAGTCATGAGGGACTGGACGGTGGTGATGACGGTGTGGGCGCGGTGCCAAGCCGCCAAGCCCATGAATGACTGGCGGGCCGACGAGCTGGACGGTGGGAGTTTAAACCGTACTCTTTGGTATGAACCCCATGCGTAAACTCTGATAGTCCCTGTGACACAATTTCAGTTCTTGGGTAAAATTCAGTTCTTGAAATGTACATTCTGTACATTTTTTTAGTTGAGGAAGAGAGAACTTGGAAATGGTTTGCTTGTTGATTCAACTTACGAGAGAGGATTTTCTATCATGCACGGAACCTCCCGTGCATGCATTCAACCGCCTTGTTTATTACTATATAGGATCACTGACATCACCTATAAGATTTTCTATCTCATCTAGCATACATTCACATGTTATTCTACTCATCGAGTTTCATCCAAAAAAAATATGCATACTGTATGTTGAAATAAAAATTTGATTTACATTCTGTTTGCATAATTGTGTTTTTTCTAACAAGATCTTTCAAACAAGATTAATATTGAATATATTTTTAGGAAATGTTTTTTACAAGTAAACTACCATGCTCCAAACTTGTTTCATACAAATTTATTAATTTGATGCAAAAATTCAACAATGAGTTATTCAAACAAAACTTTGAACTTTAATAGTGTTTGACAAAGTATCTCATAGTTTTGTGTACTTTTAATAGTGTTTCAGTGTGTTTAAAATTTGATTATTTTTAGAACATGCTGAAACACATTCAAAAGTGGTATAGTTTTAAAGTTTTCCTCGTCATAAACACAAATATGTAAACGGATCATAAATTGTACCTTTGGTTTAAAAGATAAAATAGTTTTAAACTTGGAAATAAAATAACAAAGCATGGGATAGTGAAGCATAGGTTTGCATGTGGTCAGAGAAAGATCTGACAAACTACAAAGAGCATTAATGCGCAACATCGAATCTCTAAGAAAAATGAACGGCCCTCCCATGCACAGGACCTCCCGTGCATGGGAGAAATGTTTTTCTCTTCAACTCACCGCATGTCTGGTGAAATCAAAGGCCTATTTGGCACTGTTCCGTGGGGTTTACTATAGACCTTGAAGCTTTGCTTCTGTTATCTATTAGATATTTTTCTAAACTCTCGACCTGTATTTTTTGTTTGAGCAGGGGCAGTGCAGCGAACACAAGCAAAGAAAATGGTAGAAGGTGAGAAGGACTATCTGTGCGAAGTCTTGTATAATATGCACAGTGAATTGCATATCCATTATCTATCTATTTGATAAGTATTGACATGTAGTAAGACATGTCTAATCTGAATTTTGATATATAGAAGGTATGATAGTCTGTACGTTCAATTTTTGATTGTATGTTGAATTCTCATGCTCTAGATCCGCCTCCACCGACATCACACACTCATCCTTGATCTCCCACCAGCGATGCCCCGAGGTCATTGACACATGCAACCAAGTGATTCCAACGACGTCGAGGAGGTTGTGGGTGAGAGCTCCTGTTCTCCTGGGGAGAGCATGTTGGCGTGTTCGAGGTGTCCAAGAAGAAGGGAGGAGGCACTCATGTGGGCTGCTCTAGGAAATACACCAGATTGAGCGAGGTTAGATTAAAGCTTCTTAATTCTTCACTAGAATTCTTTGGAGTTGGAAGAAGTGCGCGCATATGGAAGAAGGTACTGCAAGCCGGAGGCACATAGGAAGACCGGACAGAGAAACAGTGAAGGAAGATGAAGACCATCATCAAACTTTACCTATTTGTGTTTCGGATGCGACTTGCATGTGGTCAAAGACATGATGATCACCAAAAATGGAGGGAAGTGGGAGAAAAACATCAGAGTTTGTGAACAAATTTTGAAAGAAAGACCAATTGATTCAACACTTTGTCCGAAAACTTCACTCTATGACTTTGTAAATAAATGATACGGCATTCAATATGCACTTGGATTATTTTTCACATGTCTCTGGTTAAAATTCCATTTGGTGGGCAAGCATGTACTAATAGAACTCTCTTCAGTTTCTGTATATCATTATCAGATTTCGATAAGAATGCATGCATCTTTTGTTTTCATCTTCCAAAACCAGTATGTTTATGGGTTTATGCAACACTTGCTTTGACCAGACAATGACAATACGTTCAGCTCAAGAAAATCACAGGAATCATTTATTTGAATGGCATGGTAGTCTAAATTCCAAATACTTGAAAAAATGCACCTACATATGAGCCTAACCAATCCATAAAATAACAAATTACAAGTAAGAGCTATCTTATCATCATTGTGAAACAATATGAAATAAAATAGTGGGATGAAACCGAAGCTAGAGCAAGTAGTAGACCAAGATAAAAGTGGCAGAGGAAGAGCAAAGTTTGTCTTGTTGGGGTAAGATAAATAAGATGTGCGCCGAGAAAAATTTGAACCAACGAAAAAAGAGATGGAGCTGCCAGGACAAATACAACCAGTGCAACATTGTTATGTTGTCCCGTGGCAACGCACGGGTATTTAGCTAGTAAGAGCTAAATACACTACAGGTGTCCTAACTTATCCGGCGCGGTCAGTTTGATGCCTAAACTTGAAAAATACACAAAAATGATGTCGTAATTTGTCTGGGCGTTCAAATACGGTATCTTTGGACGTATGCCGCTGTATCAAGTGCCCATGTGGCATGCCAGTGCGTCTTTGGGCCACATGTCATGTGGTTGCAGGCGCTCGACGCGTGTTATGAGCTATCATGTGTAGTTTTTTTACAAGAATGCCCCTGAATTTTAATCAATTCTCACAAAAATACCCCTTGATTTTAATTTTAATACTCGCAAAAAATACCAGGAAGCGAGCGTGCATGGAATTCGAACTAGGCGGCAACACTCTGGTTTGCGCTTAATTTTCAGCAAGCAGTTTATATAGATGATTGCACATGCCGCTCTGCATTTGCTTTTACTGGAGTAATTTTCTTTTTATTTATTTCCAAGTTACTATGTTGTTTTTCTCCGAGTGAAGTTTCTGTTTAGTTTCCATGATACATAAATCTTTTCATATATAAAATAATTATAAGTATGAAATTATTGTTTATTTAATAGCTCTATTCTATTTTCATTATTGTGTACTTTGAAGAGATAGACATTCTAAAATTGATGTGGATTTAAAAAGTTGAACGTATATTAAAAGCACGGTGAGTATTTTTTGAAATACACGTTCATGTTCATGTTTATTTTTAGTTTTCATATTATTTTAGAAAATGCTCACCATGTTTTTTGAAAATGTTGAATGCGTATTAAAAAACTATTGTGTAATATTATTCTTAAATTTCTACAAACACGCTTAACATGTTAGTACATTTCTAGAATTTATTATTGTCACACAATAATATTTAATGCACGTTGAACAGTTTTTAAAATACAATATTGTCAATTTTAAATAATTGTGCATTTTAAAATAGGATGAAGATACACAATAATTGTTCGTGCTTATGGTCCTCAATGAAGATGCATAAATTTACACAATAACTTTTAATATACGTTCAACTCTTTATGTCCACATAAATTTTAGAAAAAAATCATGTTTATCTCTTCAAGGTACATAATAATGAAAATAGAATAAAGATATAAAATAAATAATAATTGCATATTGATAATTATTTTATTTTATTCACATGGAAAAAATTATGTATCATAAAAATTAAGCAGAAACTTCATTCAAAAGAAAAACAAAGCAGCACTTCAAAAAAAAAACTGTAGAGAACATATGCAAAGCGATACGTGGAATCGTCCATATAATAAGTAGTTCGAAATCCCTCCATGCCAACTTGTGATTATATTTTTATGACAATTAATTATCCCTAAAAAACCCAGTGTGCGTCCAATGCCCGTAACGATTTTTTTTCGAGAATTAACTTAAGTCCAAGGGCATTTCTATAAAAACATACTACACGCACAGCTCACAACGCACCCGCAGCCACTGACATGTGGCCCAAAGACACTCTGGCATGCCACATAGGTACTTGATACGGCGTTCAAAGACACCGTATTTGAACGCTCAGACAAGTTACGCCATCATTTTTGTGTATTTTTTAAATTTAGGCACCAAACTGATTGTGTTGGACAAGTTAGGGCACCTGTGGTGTATTTAAATCTTAGCTTAACCTTTCAGTTAGGAGCAGTGCTATAGGGACGATATATTTTCACCCGACATCTGGATGATATCAAATTGTCTGTTAGATTGCATCTTTTCACAAATCAGTACCGTTCAAGATGGACATTGTCTATGCACCGTCGTGTGTGGAGCAGTTTCGTTCAGTTGGGCGAATGTGATGTACTGGACATCTAGAATTTTATTTTACTTTTACGGGAAAGTGCATATTAGAATTTTGCAATCTGAAATATTGCACCGAAAGTATTAAGTTCAGTTGGGCGAATGTGATGTACTGAACATCTAGAATTTTATTTTACTTTTGCGGGAAAGTACATATTAGAATTTTGCAATCTGAAATATTGCACCAAAGTTACTAAGAATCCAACAAAACATACTTCATGTGATCACAAATATAAGACATTTTAGATATTTTAGAATGGACTACATACAAGTTAAAATGGGTGAACAAACACATCAAAAGAAGTCTACATACATCGGCGGAGTTCTATGGGACCTTAGCACGACGACTTCTCGACTGTCTACTACAACAACTTGTGTCTGACTCCGGCGATGGAGGTGCGATGATGGTAGCGCGCCTTCGGCTTGCTTCAGTGCTTGTAGTCATCGCTATGTGGTCTATGAATCTAGATGTATTTTTTATTTTTTATGGTGTTCGTTGTACTGTCATGATTGAAGATGAATAGATCGGAAGCTTTCTCGCAAAATTAAAATAAAAAATTAAAACTGCATTTCTAGAGCACAGATGTTAAAAGACATGTCTTACCGCACAACAGGGCAATGTAGTGAATAAAAAGGCATAAAGCCATATTTCTGGCTATTTAATAATACTTTTAAATTTTATGCATTTTTCACATTCCTTGATTACAAGGTTTCTTATTTTGAGAATCACTTTTACCTTCTCTAACGACCCATCTACAAAATTCAAAAGGTTTTATATTTCTTTTTCAAATCTTGTTTTTACAAAAAAAAAAGTGGTTTTCAATAACCTCTTTGGAATATTCACCCACCCACCCACCTGTGTCCCTTCGTGTCCGGAGCATTACCACACGCGCACCGGGGAGCTGCCCATGCAGGATGTAGCCGCCGGGGGCGCCGCCCCTCCCCGCCCAACACGTCCAGTCGCTTTCGTCATCCTCCTCCCGCCGCGGCGCCGTTCCAGGTGGGCACCACCATTGACAAGCCGAGGCTGCCGTCGGTGGCGCCCGCGTGATGGATCCAGGTCGTGGGTGTGTTGGGGAGCCGTGGCCTCTCCATGGCGCTCCACCTCGGTCCCCGTTGGCACGAGCAAGGGCAAGGCACTGCCAAGATCCTCTCAAGAGACCTCTCCTACCCCCGTGGTTCCTGGCAGTGCTTGTTGTGTCAGGCAACATTTTTTCTCCAACGATGAAGGGGCTAGGACATGTCCGTTTCAAATGGGGTAGCACCGTTGGGTGCACCATCCGTGTCCACATGTCCGTTTGACGACTTAGATAGACAAAAAAACGAACAGATTTCGTGTTTATTTGGGTCTCCCGCTTGGAGTTGCCCCAATGTGTGTTTTTTTAACACAATACAATCAAAGTCGCTCACATACGCTCCTTCGTAGGAACGCACGCACGCACATTTTTGAGAGACCAAGTCGACATAACATCTTAAAATTTTACGAAGTCACCATAGACGCCTTGCAGTTGAGGGAAACATTTCCTTTCACTGAATGAACATTGCCGGAAGCCTAAAATATGTTTAAAAATAATGCAAGCACTAATGTCAAGTTTAGGACTTGAACTCTGGTCGAGGAAATTGCACAAACCACCACTTGTTGGGCTAGTGTTGCATAAAACACCTACTATACAGGTTTGTTGCGACGAACATCACATATTGGTGTAATACATTGCAAATAGGTCTAATCTAATGTTTAGACGCATTGACATAATTCTAGATAGATAGGTCCCGATTGTAAGGGCAATTTCAACCGGCCGATCCAAACAAACATGATTTTTGTTTGTTTTGGTCAGCCAAGCAGACGCCTGTCGAATTTTTATTTAGATCAGTCAATGCGCCCACTTTGACTGACACATTTGTCCGCATGGTCTTAAATAAATAAATAGGCACACAAAATATTTAAATTTAAAACATAATTAAACATTAAAATCTTCAGGCAAAATCCACTTCAAACATAATTAAACATAAAACATAATAAAAACAAAAAGCCTCCCAGCCATCCTTGCCCATAGCCCTAAGTGTCATCCTCATCGTTGGAGCGGGTGAGGTCAACTCCAGCGGCTGCGCCCAGGTGAACACCGTCTGGTAGGCTGCCAGCGTGGCCTCCTCCGACGGGGCCGCCTGGCTCCGGGCGCCTCCTCCTCTTACTCCCGCCGCTCCTCCTCCTCCTACTCGCGCAACCAGCGTTGTCGGTGCTCCGCCTCCCCGTGCTCGCGTTGCATGCGGTGCTCCCCATCGGCCCGCTCCTCCTCTAGTGCAGTGCCACTGCTCAAGTTAGGCTACTTGCTCCTCCTCCGACGCTCGAGCCACGCCCGCGGCGTGCTGACCCTCCCGCACGACGCCCTGCCACCGCGTAAGTCCCGGTGGCTGCGGGCGGAGCCGCCACGGGCGCATACAATGACGGTGGTAGTGAAGGATAGACGCAATCGCCGGCCGCGGAGAGCTAGAGCTCCTCCTCCGAACCAGGTGTATGAGACTAGTCATTATTATTTTGTGATGACCACTACTTGGATGTAGTGGCCACATAGAAACTACTTGGATGCTAAAATCTAATGGCAACAATATCTACCATGTTTTTGGTGCTAGTGATCACATGCCGAACTTGTTTCATTTGAAGTTTTGTTCAAAATTTAATAATTTCAGAAAATGTGAAAAATTTGACGTTATCATTTAAGGAAAGTTTTACTCCATTTAGACCAATGGTTTGCTAGAATATGGAAGTTTTAGTTAGCCCATACTATTTTTTATTCAAATTTTGACATTTTCAGTAAAATGTGAAATAATTCCTGTAAATATTACATGTATTCAATATTAATTTGGGAAAGTTACGGCTCAATTGGACCACATGTTTGGGAAGATAATGACAGTCTAATATGTTGGCTTTTGTGGCTTTTTTTATTGCCACATGTGCACTTACAAGCGGTACCTATCTGTCTGGAATTATATCAATGTGTCTAAACACTAGATTATACCTATTTGCAATGTATTATATCAATATGTGGTGTTTTTCGCAACAAACCTGTATAGTAAGTGTTTTGTACAACATTAGCCTTAATAAGTGATGGTTTGTGTAATTCCCTCACTCTGGTCGGATGGGATACCGCTTTTCCTCCTAATCATCGTCTCATGTCTTTGACCCCCAATTTTTCGTTGTGCACATCTCGCCGCCAAAGAAAAATAAAAGTCTTGCACATCGAAAAGACCGAAAGAGGCACCGATCGAGCCAGAACGGGCTGGGTGCCTGGGCCCCCGGCGTTACGTCTGATGGCGGCGGCTCGACCCGCCGCTACCCGCGAACACGTGATGACACCACGTCCGTTTCCTCCGTAACCCCCGCACCCGACGGGGCGAGAGAGAGAAGGGGAGGAGGGCGCCACACCCATCAGGCGCGCGACACACCAAAGGCGAGGGAGGCACAGACGTCCGACGCGCACGCAATTCTGGAAGGAGCCCCGCAGACGAAATCCCAAGGCAGCAGGGGTAGAAAAGAAGAAATTCTCGGAACAAACTGGCCTTTCCCCGTTTTAAAAATCCCACCTTTCTTTCTCCCTAGTCCTCATCCCCCCGTCTCGCTTCCTTCCGCCCCCTTCTTTCCCTCCCTCCCTCCATCCTCTCCTCCCCGACGCGCTACCCGGCTGCCCCTCCCTCCTATGGTCTCCATGGCCGCCGCAGCAGACGACGACCACGACCGCCGCCGCATCGCCAACCTCTCGCCGTCTCCCTCGGACGCCCCGGCTCCCGCGCAGCCGCACCGCAGGCGGCTCCACAGCTTCTCCTTCCCCACGCTCAGCTGGGGCACCCACCGCCTCCTCCGGTGCTCCAAGGACCCCGCCTCGGCGCCTCCGCCTCCGCCTCCGCACACCCCGTCCCCGGACAAGGAGATGGCCCGCCGCTCCACGGATGGCGGTGCCGGAGGCGGTTCGCCCCAGCGCCCCCCTCAGCGGCCCTGGAACCTCCGCACCCGCCGCTCGGCCACTGCCGCGCCCGGTGCGGTCGGGCCGGAGGCCGCGGCCGATGCTGCGGCGGAGCATGCGCCAGCGCGGCCTGCGCAGAAGCGGGGGTTTTCCATCGTGCTGTCCAAGGAGGAGATCGCCCAGGACTTTGCCTTCTTCCGCGGCACGCGACCCCCGCGCCGGCCCAAGAAGCGCTCTCGCCCGATGCAGCGCCAGCTCGACGTAAGGATCGGACCTGCGTTTGTAATTCTCAAGTTTTCGGTGTTTGAATTTGGCGTCTTATTGGAGTTTTTTTTGTTCTTGTTGGAATTGCAGTCGCTGTGCCCTGGATTGTCCCTAGTGGATTTGACGCCGGACTCGTACAAGATCGAGGAGGTAAGGAACAAGGGATCGTTTAATTTGTTGTTGCGATTCAGTCCTTTTCTTTGATTTGGCTCTGAAGATGCGCCTGTGTTCTTGCAGAGGTGAATGCTGATATGGCGGAGATTCAAATGGGAAGGGATTCAGATGTGGTCATCTCTTTTGTTCTCCGATGTTCTGATCGCGTTTCTTTCTTATGTGAATGGCTAAACATCTCTGCTTCATAACTCAGAACTGTGTTATGGTGGAACATTTTAGATGAAGTTCAGTGTAGTATCTCTTTAGATGATGTGTTGCCATGGAGTTGGTGAGTAGTTTAAAGTTAAGGAATTTGGTTATTGGGCTTGTAGGATTTCTAATTGTACCAAGGTTATGATCCTTAGTGGGGTGTAATTGTCCTGTTATGTACATGGGTAATGATCTATGAAGGTCTCTATATGAAAATGCAGGAAACAGTTCAATTTTGCTTCGTTGTAGCGTTGAGGTGTTTTAAGTGTTCTTGTGCATTGATCACATTTCTTTTCTTCCGTGATTCGTAAAAATGTCATTCTCTTCTGTCGATATGTTGGGATGTACGGAGTAGTTTCTAAGTATATAGGTAAAGTAAAGGAATTTGGTTGTTGGACCTGTTGCATTGCTAAAATTGTATGAAGGTTATGAACTTATGATCCTTAGGTGGGGTGTAATTGTCCTGTTATTTACATGGGCTTTAATCCGTGAAGGTTTCCTATATGAAATTATAGGAGAACAGTTTAGTTCTGCTTCTTATTGTAGCTCTGAGGTGTCGAAGTACTCTTGTGCAAGTCGCTAGGTCTGCATTTGCTTGTTGTGATTGCATACTTTCCGAATCGGCTTAGCAAACATAAATTAATAGTTGCACTGTATATTTGCATAGCATGGAAAGAAGATGCTTTGACTGTACTCTGATAGGTTATACATGTTTTAATAAAATGATTTGATGTTGTGTAACATAACTTGGAGTATCCATAATGGAAGATCATTTATATGCATGGCATGGCCATCTCCTAGTTTTGCGCAAAATTGGCGGGTAAGTAAAATTATCAAAGGTAACGACTATCTTTTAAGCTTGTTTTATTATCTCTCTGACATTTGTTGTGGAGCTTTAGTTACCTCCTTTTTACCTGATATTCACTCCATTTTATTACCGAATTTGGTACTCCCTCCGATCCAAATTAATTGACGGAGCTTTAGTATTGCCTCGATATCTTGATTCCGCTGTCTGTTGCATTTGTAGCGCGTGCTTGGTTCAATGCCAATATTTGGCATGCCATGTTTAAAGGAATTTGATTGGCCAACAAAATTTTGTGGTAACCTTTAGCCAAGTTGTCAATGTTGTCAAGTTCTGGTTTTGCCAAATATTGGCTAGCCGACTTCTAGTAATAAATCAAGCATGCCCCTAGCGACGTAATTGCATGCACTTCATTTTCTTGTTTTTAACACTATAACCCTAGGTTGACGGATTGTTGCGTATAATGGGCTATTCATCTTGGTAGTTCAGTTATAGTAGTACCTCATGGATGAAGCAACAAAAGTGTAGGCCATATACATTTTTATCAGGAGATAAAAGCAACATGAATTGGTGAACCTCCATCTGAGCCCCAATTTACAGTTTGGTCTCTTTAGAATTATTTTTTTAAATCAATTGATATCCCTGGACATTCTAAAACAGTCTGGCTGCTAGGCAAGTGAGCACAACTCAATGCTCTTGGTGTATTGAAGTTGCACCCCCTACTTGAGCAGATCGATTAACTTCTCCCCGGAAGGGTTTTGTAGCTCTGCGCTACATCAGTTTCTTTTACCACATACTTACTGAAGTATAGCTTTGGTTAGATTTGTGGATATCATTGGTGGAAAGGGAGATACATATGTTTTCTGAGGTTTTGTAATCCATTCTTTGACTAACTAAGCATATGGTGTGAGCTTGAAGATTTGTAATCCCTATCTTACATATATTTCTCATTCTCATCTGGTCTGTTTTTTCAAGGGTCATCTGGTCTGTTACACTCAACCAGAATTGATCTGTAGGCGCTGGGTTGAGGATATGATTTTTTAATGCTCAGTATTGTAGTCTAGGATGGAGCTTGTCTGTTCCTACGGGAGGCCCCCCTGCCAGTGTGTGCCACGGTCTGCTGCTTGGGTCAACCGCCCCAAACAAAGGTCTCTCATCTAGTCTTGCTCTCTTTATTTCTGACTTGTCTTACTAGGTTCTTGCCTGACTTGTGAATTTTTCAAAGGATCTGTTGTCTACTTCATCCTAAGAGGCTAAAAATATTCAAGTTAACTGGGAAACAAAGGAAATATTTGTGGCGGGTGGAGATTATATATGTCTGCAGATTCATTATTGTAGAACCAAATGTGCACTAGAATTGTACTCCCTCTGTTTCTAATGTAGTCCGTATTGAAATCTTTAAAAAGGCTTATATGGAGTACATGAACAGAGGGAGTATAACCAAAGCAACTCTTATAGACGTAAACATGTGCTATTTCCTTCTTTATTTTTTGAGGATACGTAAACATGTGCTATGAGGGACATAGGAGCAGAGCTGCGCCAGCAATGCGTTTCCTCCTGATTTGCCACTCGTTTCCCCCTGATTTGGGCTCTCCATTCCCATTGTCATGTCATGTCTATGTTCTTTATCTAGTATACTAAAAGCGTGATCAGCGTCGATTCACTCGAATTGTTTTCAGATAAGGCGATCGGATTTTGCAAAGCATCTTTCGAAACAGGAGGACCCATCATCTTATCTCCTCTACAGTTTCAGCACAACACCATTTTGGACCGGTCTTTCTTTCCGAGATTCCGTATTAGATTATTTATCGCTGGTTTAGTACAATTTTGTTGTAAATGAGCGACAACTAATATTATGAAGCGGAGGAAATACTTCCTCCCTCCGGAAATATTTGTCCTAGAAATGAATAAAATGAATGTGTCTATAACTAAAATAAGTCTAGATACAACCATTTCTAGGACAAGTATTTTTGGACGGAGGGAGTACATGCTTGCATTCCTTACTTGCCTAGGGTGGGAAAGAAACTGTTTTCAATTGGTACTCGCTGGATTTCTGTCTATCTTTTATCTTTTTTTAGAAAAGAATTTCTTTCTATCTTAATTAATGAATGAGACAAATCTTTTGCTTCGGTTTTAATAAAAATAATACAATTTCATTCATAGACTCCTCAAACCTTGAAAGAGAATAAATTTGTGAACCAACATGTGGTTGGATAGTTAGGAGGACAGTGCTATCTCCTGTCATCAGAGTTCAAGTTCTGAATTTATTCTAGGCCTTCGGTGATGTGCGTTCAGTGGAAGAAGATGTTTCTGTCAACTACGAAGGTGTCTGTCGACTTGGTCAATCTCTAGATGTCGACTTCGTATAATGTGTTGGCTAAGTCTCTGAAGCTACTCATAAGAATAGGGTGTGCGTGCGTATGTTCATAGGAATAAGTATATATGCGTATGTATGAGCGTCCTCGTCTGTATTGTGTTAAAATAATGTAAAAGAAATTCTAGCCAACCTAGCAAGCTCAGGAGTAACTATTTTTGAATCTAAAGATAGAAAAGTCACAAGCAATAAAACAACAATCATCAAAAACTGTCGTCGCCTCTCCTGCGGACCGTACACGCCAAAACTTCCATCATCAGAACATCCACAATGATTTATTCTCCAAAACCCTCCTACAATATGTGTTCGTTTATTGTTCATCAGGATAGCCCTGGTCGTATCCTTAAGAAAATCATGATCAAAGGAGCATTAACATTAAGCTTCACAAATCCCATTAGAGGGCGAATTCATCCACACCCCCTCGTAGAAACGTTTGAAGAGGAATCAACAATATAATTAACCGTAAGAGCTTGTATCGTCGTTGAAATTTGGATAACATCTTGAATGTTCTCCTTATGGATGATTTTACATCTTTCTCACCACAAATACCAGGTCGTAATGGTAATCATCTCCCGAATTCTGAAACCCCATAATAGATAAATCATGATCTGGCATGTGTAACAAGAATTCCAGGACAGCCTCACCAACACGATCAACTTTGCAAGCTCTAACAATAACTTCGTAAAAACCTAGTCTTCTCCAAACCTCCTTACACTGGTAGAAAAAGGGCCTGTTGTCCCGGTTCATAAGGGCCTTTAGTCCCGGTTGCTGAACCGGGACTAAAGTGTCGGTACTAATGCCCTGTCCCTTTAGTCCGGTTCAATCCAGAACCGGGACTGATGGGCCTCCACGTGGCCTGTGCGCGGAGCCCAGGCAGGAGACCCTTTGGTCCCGGTTGGTGGCACCAACCGGGACCAATAGACATCCACGCGTCAGCATTTCTGTGGCTGGGGTTTTTGTTTTTTTTGAAGGGGGGGGGGGGTTTGGGGGTTTTGGGGGGTTAATTTAGGTGTTTCATATATTGTGTTAGCTAGCTATAATTAATAGAGAGAAGTGTCCTCTCTTATGTCCGTGCTTGGTCGACGCTACGTACTATACATACGTATAGAGAGGACTAGACACGCTAGCTAGCTAGTAAGCAACGAAGGAAACAGAAGATCGTCATGAACATATATGCATACAGAGAGAAGTGATATCGACCACCTCTCCTTCTCCGAGAGATTGGTCGAACAACAAGTTCTCGTATATCTATCCGACACTACCGGCTACATATATACAGTAATTATCTCTTACAAATATAATCATACGGACTCATGGTCCACATAGTATTCTCCGTCTTCAGCGATCACGTGGTCAAGAAAGAATGCCGCCAATTCCTCTTGAATTGCTCGCATGCGAGCTGGTGCTAGGAGTTCATCCCGCTTCCGAAACATCTAATTTGAAGAAGGGGGTCAATACATATATATATGAATGAATGAAACTCAATACAAATGATGGTAATAAAATAAAATTGTGAATGTTGTTATTTACGTACTTCATATTGTTCGTCAGAGTACCCGCCCCGCTCACAGGTCGTGTGGCGGATGGACTCGCAGACGTAGTATCCACAGAAATCATTCCCTTGTTCCTGCCACAACCACTTTACAAGAAATAGAGGTCAATCAAACTGATCAGCAAGAATGCTAAATGGTATTGATGAAACTAGCGCTTGAATCACTAGGAGATGCGCGGAACATGCTACTATAGTACTTACTTTCGGGTGTCTAAATTCCAGCTCCTTCGGCAGTCCCGGAACTTTTCTGGTGAATTTTGTCCAAACCTTGCCGGACAAAGAAAACAATTACTTGATATCAGGAAATGAACAAAGTTGCTGATATGGTGGATAATGATCGATTTAACTTACTTCTTGAGGATTTCAGCCATGTCCGCATACTCCTGGGGATCTTTTCGTTTAGAGTCCAAGACGGTTACTACTCCCTGCTCAAGCCTAATCTCTAGGAGAATATAGTGGAAACTGCACACGCATGCATAACTCATCAATTACATTACTATAACCTGGACTAATATATAAGGGAAACCGAATATGCACAAGACAGTAACATTCACTTGAAGTTGTAAGGAAAGAGTATTATATCTTTGTTTTCATTTTTTTTTGAATGATCGTAGCAAGTTGGCCTCGGTATCTCCGGGACGATGTTCAACCTCAGTTGCATCTATGAGATATGTGTTAACGAACCCAATATCACCGATTTGTCTTTTCTTCAATTCGGCGATCTTCATTCTGCATAATATAGTGAGAATAATTATAAATACATGCAATGAAAGAGATGAGCTATATAGAGAGACTTAATGACAGAAGTAGTAGTACTTACAGACAGTAGCAGGTGATCGTTGTTTTATCGAGGGCCAATTGATTGAAAAACTTATAGAACTCCTCAAATGGAATAGGCAACAGTTCAATTCCAACGAGGTCATGCTCCGGTTTAACTCTCGCATACAAAGTACTCCTCCCCCCCAGACTCTCTGCAGATTTTCAAGTACCAATCATGTAATCTTTGCATCATCGTTGTTAAAGATTTTTCATCTTTGACGAGAGGCTTCCCGTACTCGTATCTGTGTATCTACACCTCCATGGGATCATAATGTACATCGTCGGGCAGGTAATCGTCAACATTGCCATAACCGGGCACCATCCTCGGATCGACGATGTCGCTAGGCACCTTGAGGGGGGGGGCACGATTGCTTTGCTTGTTCGCCGAGCTGGGCAATTTGTTTCCCAGCTGCTCATCGTTCTTTCAGCCTTTGATCACTGACTGTACTTCCCGACCGCTCCGCTTCGGCCCATGTCTTTGCAATAATGCGCTCATAGTTGCCTTTCGGCGGAGACTTGGGTGGTTTTGCCAGGGCAGCCAGAGTGCGCTTCACTTTCACCGGATCTACCTTCTCCTCCGGAGGTGGATGTCTCTTTGCTCTCAACCCTTGAAACCAGTCATCCACTTCGGTTCGCGCGATCTTTGCGTTCTCCTCCGGGGTCCTCTCGTATGGTAACTTCTGTGGACTCTTCAGAGAAGGACCGAATCTGTATGTCCTCCCGCCTCTGGTTGTACTGCTAGACGCCGGCCAAGTAGACAAAGCGGTTGTCTTCTTTACTTGCTTACGAGGCGGAGGAGAAGGACTACGACGCGCCGGAGCAGCTGCTGGAGCGGCGGCGGGTCTCTTCCGCCCTTGCTGGCGAGGCGGAGAAGGAGGAGGCTGGCTGCTCGGGGGCGCCGGCGCAGGCGGAGTGCCGCCACGCGCCGGAGAAGGAGCCGGCCGAGGGCCCTGATCATCACTCGCCGGAGGAGGAGGCGGTGGAGGAGGCGGAGTGCCCTGACTCGCCGGAGGAGGAGGAGGAGGCGGAGGCGTCCAGTTCGGAAGGTTGATGAGCTCCTTCCGCCATAGGCATGGAGTCTTCAGAGCAGACCCCAGCCGAGTCTCCCCTTCACCGGTAGGGTGGTCAAGGTGGAGGTCCTCAAATCCCTCCGTTATTTCATCCACCATCACCCTAGCATATCCTTCTGGAATCGGCCGACAGTGAAAAGTTGCATCGGGTTCAGTAGGATAAACAGAGCCAACAGCCGCCTTGACCTTCAAATTCATCCATTGCGTCATAAGGTGGCAATTTTGAGACTCCGTGATAGCATCCACGGGATAGCTAGCAGGAGCCATCAAGGCATGCTTCGGCTGAAGCAGCTCGGTGGAAGCCACGCTGCTTCTGCGCTGAGATGGCGGGGTAGCTTCGGGGGAAGCTTCGGCAGTACGTTTGCTGCGATTTTCTTCTCGTTCCTCTATCGCGTCTACCCTTGCTTGCAGCACCTGCATTTGGGTCTGCTGCACTTTTTTCCTCCTCTCATGGGATTTGTAACCGCCTGCGTCCGGAAACCCAACCTTCCATGGAATGGAGCCTGGCGTGCCTCGTGTCCGTCCAGGGTGCTCAGGATTCCCGAGGGCCATTGTGAGCTCGTCGTTCTCTCTGTCTGGAAAGAACTTCCCTTGCTGCGCTGCTTCGATATACTGCTTAAGCTTCCTGACTGGTATGTCCATTTGATCGTTCGTCCAAATGCACTTCCCTGTTACAGGGTCCAAGGTTCCGCCAGCCCCAAAGAACCAAGTCCGGCAATGGTCTGGCCAGCTAATTGTCTCTAGTTCGATCCCTTTATCAACCAGATCATTCTCAGTCTTGGCCCACTTAGGCCGGGCTACGAGGTAGCCACCTGACCCCGTGCGATGGTGAAGCATCTTCTTCACAGCATTTTGCTTGTTTGTCGCCGACATCTTCTTACTCTTTTCTGATGTCTTGTGGGCCACAAATGCGGGCCAGTGATCTGTGATCTTCTCATATCTGCCCTTGAATTCTGGTGTCTCATTATTTTCGACAAACTTATTCAGCTCTTTCTTCCACCTCCTGAATAGTTCTGCCATCCTCTTAAGAGCAAAAGACTTGATTAATTGCTCTTTAACTGGGTTCTCTGGATTATCCTCTGGCGGTAGGGTGAAATTTGACTTCAGCTCAGTCCAAAGATCATTTTTCTGCATATCATTGACATAAGACACCTCAGGGTCTTCTGTAGCCGGCTTAAACCATTGCTGGATGCTTATCAGGATCTTGTCCCTAACCAGAACCCCGCACTGAGCAACAAATGTGCTCTTTGCCCGGAGGGGTTCAATCGGTTGGCCGTCGGGCGCGATTGCTATGATCTCAAACTTTTCATCCGAGCTCAACTTTTTCTTCGGGCCTCGTCTCTTTACCGAAGTTGTGCTCGATCCGGAGGGCTAGAAAAAAGAACAAAGACTTAATTAATATGTGTACATACCAAAACAATGATTGCATCAATCAGCTAGTCAGCACAGGCTTAACTAATATATATACCTGGCCGGACTCGGTTCGGTCACCGGAGCCGTCATCACGGTCTCCTTCTTGCACCGGCATTGGGTCACCGGAGCCGTCCTCATGTTCTTCTTCTTGCACCGGCATTAGGTCACCGTAGCCAGCTTCTTCACCCTCTCCTTCCAGACCATCGGTGTCGTTGAGAAACAACGAGACGGCATCACTTCCTTCTGCGATTATGTCCCTCAACAACGCTTCTTTTGCTTCGTCTAGGGCGGTGTCCATAGTTTCTACAAATATTTACAACATGGCAATTATTATTCAAACATGACAGATGGATATATTAGTGCCAAACGTAGAACTAGCTACCTAATCATAGTAAGGAATCATATATATTAATTAGTGGCCTTGACCCCCCCCCCCCACGTGTTGAAGCTATCGGGAGGGGGTATATATCGACAACGACGACACTACATCTATATGACCCTCGTTCCCGATAAAAAAAGAGGAAGAAGAAGAAAAAAAAGAGGAGAAGAAAGAATAGAGGAGAAGAATTTTCTTCTCCTCTATTCTTTCTTCTCCTCTTTTTTTTCTTCTTCCTCTTATTTTTTTATCCTCTTCTTCCTCTCATGTTCGAGAGGATCGCCGAGGGGTCGGAAGGTTGGCTAGTGTCAAAGGATTCAACAAAACCATGTCTTCATCATTAGGCGAAAGTAACAGGTGCATGATGGTACGAAGCTCTCCAAAGTTATTTTGGAACGGAGTCCTAGATAGGATAATTCGCCTTTTGGTACAAAGTTCAGCAAGAACCTTCCAAATATCGTTATTTGGAAGGCCTTTGCTGAAATTCATACAAAAAGGCAAATTATCCTATCCGGGACACCATTCCAAAATAACTTTGGAGGACTTCGTCATGCCCTGGTTACTTCCGGCTAATGATGAAGCCATGGATTTCTTCAATACTTTGACACTAGGAAACCTCTCTC
Organism: Triticum urartu; assembly: GCF_056163025.1. Taxonomy (NCBI): domain Eukaryota; kingdom Viridiplantae; phylum Streptophyta; class Magnoliopsida; order Poales; family Poaceae; genus Triticum; species Triticum urartu. The sequence continues at coordinate 481,680,535 of NC_141875.1, forward strand.
GACCCCTCGGCGATCCTCGACCCCTCGAACCCTCGACGACCCTGGAACCCTCAACCCCTAGACGACCCTAAAATAAAAAGAGGAGAAGAAGAAAGGAATATCTAGAGGAGAAGATCGAAGAAAAAAAAGAAGAAGAAAAAGAGGAGAAGAAGAGAAAATAGAATATATTCTATTTTCTCTTATTCTCCTCTATTCCTTTCTTCTTCTCCTCTATTCCTTTCTTCTTCTCCTCTTCTTCTTTTTCTTTTTCTTATTTATTTTTCCCCTTCTTCCTCTCCTCTTCTTCTCCTTTCTTCCTCTTCTTTTTTTCCTTTTTCCTCTCCTTCTTTTTCTTCTTCTTCTTCCTTCTTTCTAGCTAGATATATAAAACTTTTCTAAAAATGTAACTTTTGCATATATACATGGAAAAAATTGTTATCGGGGAGGGAATATATTCTATTTTCTCTTCTTCTCCTCTATTCCTTTCTTCTTCTCCTCTTCTTTTTTTTCTTTTTCTTATTTATTTTTCCCCTTCTTCCTCTCCTCTTCTTCTCCTTTCTTCCTCTTCTTATTTTCCTTTTTCCTCTCCTTCTTTTTCTTCTTCTTCCTTCTTTCTAGCTAGATATATAAAACTTTTCTAAAAATGTAACTTTTGCATATATACATGGAAAAAATTGTTATCGGGGAGGAAGTATATCGACCCCCCCCCTCGACCCTCTTTTACTTCTTCTTCCTTCTTCCTTCTTCCTCTTTTCTTCTCCAACACAAAACACATCTCATCTCATCTCATTTCATCCAAAAATAATTCTTTGCATATGAACATACATACATTTACTTTTTTTCTTAAATGTTACATATGAACATTTTCTTAAATGAGCATATGAACATTTTTTTAAATATTAATGAGCATATGAACATACATATCAACAAAAAATAGACCTTTTTCTTGGTAACAAAAAAAATGCAAAAACGAGCATTATATATACAGCATATATAGAGCATTATACAGTGAACATACATACATACATACATACATACATACATACATACATACATACATACATACATACATACAGTGAGCATATACATGAGCATTATACGGCGACGGCGACGATGGTTGGCGGTGGCGCGCGCTTACGGATGACGTGCGGGGACGGCAATGAGAAGGAAAAGGGGAGGAGGCAGGGGCTCACAGTGCGGGGAGGGGTCGAGGTCGCCGGCCGAAATCGGTGCGGGCGACGATGACGGCGTCGGCGGGGCGGCAGGCGGCTTTGGGGCAGCCTGGCGGCGACGGGGCAGGGGTGACGACGGGGGCGCGTGGACAGCGTCTGGGCGGCGGGCGGCGTCGGGGCAGCGGATCGGCGTCGATCTGGGCAGCCTGGCGGCGTCGATGAGCTCGGCGTCGTCGGGCGGGCCGGGGGGCAACTGGCGATGAGTTCGTCAAATTTTCCCAAGTGCTACTTATATACCCAGGCCTTTGGTCCCGGTTCGTGGCACAAACCGGGACTAAAGGGGGCATTGGTCTCGGTTGGTGGCACCAACCGGGACCATAGGTCTCTTTTCAGCAGCCGAAAGGGCGGGAAGCAGAGGCCTATGGTCCCGATTGGTGGCACCAACCGGGACTAAAGGGGGGCATTGGTCACGGTTGGTGACACGAACCGTGACCAATGCCCCCTTAGTCCCGGTTGGTGCCACCAACCGGGACCAATGGCCTTGTGCTGCCCCGCGCCCAAAAGTTTAGTCCCACCTTGCTAGTTGAGAGGGCTCGGGAGTGGTTTATAAGCGCTGCTGCGCCCACCCTCCCGAGCTCCTCTCAACTGCAGGTTTTCGGGCCTAATCTGTCACCGCAATGCCTGTGGGCCTACTGGGCCTGCTGCGGGCCTGAATCCTAGCCCATGGTAGGGTTTCTAGTCGTATTCAGGCCGTGGTGGCCCAGTAGGTGGCATTTTTTGTTTTTTTGTTGCTTTATTTATTTTCTTTTGTTTTTTGCTTTATTTTTTAATTCTTTATGCTTTTAGTTTTAGAAAAATTATAAACTTTTTGTTAATGCCATTAGTTTTCAAATTTGAAAATAATTTTTTAGTTTTTTAGTTTTCTTTGTTGCTTTATTTATTTTATTTTGTGATTAACTTTACTATAAAAATAGTTTTTTCCTGTTTTTTTGATTTGTTTTTGCATTATTTATTTTATTTTGTTTTTTGCTTTAGTTTTTAATTCGGTTTGCTTTTAGGTTAGCAAAATTATAAACTTTCTGTTAGTGCCATTAGTTTTAGAAAAATTATAAACTTTCTATTAGTGCCATTAGTTTTCAAATTTGAAAACACTTTTTTGTTTTTTTGTTTTCTTTGTTGCTTTATTTATTTTATTTTGTGATTAACTTTACTATAAAAATAGTTTTTTCCTGTTTTTTTGATTTGTTTTTTGCATTATTTATTTTCTTTTGTTTTTTGCTTTAATTTTTAATTCTGTTTGCTTTTAGGTTAGCAAAATTATAAACTTTCTGTTAGTGCCATTAGTTTTAGAAAAATTATAAACTTTCTGTTAGTGCCATTAGTTTTCAAATTTGAAAACACTTTTTTAGTTTTTTTGTTTTCTTTGTTGCTTTATTTATTTTATTTTGTGATTAACTTTACTATAAAAATAGTTTTTTCCTGTTTTTTTGATTTGTTTTTTGCATTATTTATTTTCTTTTGTCTTTTGCTTTAATTTTTAATTCTGTTTGCTTTTAGGTTAGCAAAATTATAAACTTTCTGTTAGTGCCATTAGTTTTAGAAAAATTATAAACTTTCTGTTAGTGCCATTAATTTTCAAATTTGAAAACACTTTTTTAGTTTTTTTGTTTTCTTTGTTGCTTTATTTATTTTATTTTGTGATTAACTTTACTATAAAAATAGTTTTTTCCTCTTTTTTTGATTTATTTTTTGCATTATTTATTTTCTTTTGTTTTTTGCTTTAATTTTTAATTCTGTTTGCTTTTAGGTTAGCAAAATTATAAACTTTCTGTTAGTGCCATTAGTTTTAGAAAAATTATAAACTTTCTGTTAGTGCCATTAGTTTTCAAATTTGAAAACACTTTTTTAGTTTTTTTGTTTTCTTTGTTGCTTTATTTATTTTATTTTGTGATTAACTTTACTATAAAAATAGTTTTTTCCTGTTTTTTTGATTTGTTTTTTGCATTATTTATTTTCTTTTGTTTTTTGCTTTAATTTTTAATTCTGTTTGCTTTTATGTTAGCAAAATTATAAACTTTCTGTTAGTGCCATTAGTTTTAGAAAAATTATAAACTTTTTGTTAGTGCCATTAGTATTACGAGGGCCGAACCATAAGACATGAAAGCATTTCAAATGAACTCTGAAAAAGTTGAAAGTTGGGATGGTATCATAATTTCACCCACATAGCATGTGCATGTACAAAACGGACAATGGTAGCATGTTCGTGTGTTACAAAGTTGCGGGAGAAAGTCTTCACTTTTTCTTCGCTTGTGTCATTTGCTTATTGCGCCGTAACCATGGATAATCTTCATTGTTTATCAGGATGCTTGGGTCAGCCTTGACATTGAAGGGAGGAATTTCATGAAACTTTTCATAATCTTCAGACATGTCTGTCTTGCCGTCCACTCCCAGGATGTCCCTTTTTCCTGAAAGAACTATGTGGCGCTTTGGCTCATCGTATGATGTATTCGCTTCCTTATCTTTTCTTTTTCTCGGTTTGGTAGACATGTCCTTCACATAGATAACCTGTGCCACATCATTGGCTAGGACGAACGGTTCGTCAGTGTACCCAAGATTTTTCAGATCCACTGTTGTCATTCCGTACTGTGGGTCTACCTGTACCCCGCCGCCTAACAGATTGACCCATTTGCACTTAAACAAAGGGACCTTAAAATCAGGTCCGTAGTCAAGTTCCCATATGTCCACTATGTAACCATAATATGTATCCTTTCCGCTCTTGGTTGCTGCATCAAAGCGGACACCGCTGTTTTGGTTGGTGCTCTTTTGATCTTGGGCGATCGTGTAAAATGTATTCCCATTTATCTCGTATCCTTTGTAAGTCAATACAGTCAAAGATGGTCCCCTGGACAACAAGTACAACTCATCACAAACAGTGTTGTCACCTCTGAGACGTGTTTCCAACCAACTGCTGAAAGTCCTGATGTGTTCACATGTAATCCAGTCGTCGCACTGCTCCGGGTGTTTGGAGCGCAGACTGTTCTTGTGTTCATCGACATACGGGGTCACCAAGGTAGAGTTCTGTAGAACTGTGTAGTGTGCTTGAGACCAAGAATATCCGTCCCTGCATATTATTGAGTCTCTTCCAAGAGTGCCTTTTCCAGTCAGTCTCCCCTCATACCGCGATTTAGGGAGACCTATCTTGTTAAGGCCAGGAATGAAGTCAACACAAAACCCGATAACATCCTCTGTTTGATGGCCCATGGAGATGCTTCCTTCTGGCCTAGCACGATTACGGACATATTTCTTTAGGACTCCCATGAACCTCTCAAAGGGGAACATATTGTGTAGAAATACGGGCCCCAGGATGACTATCTCGTCGACTAGATGAACTAGGACGTGCGTCATGATATTGAAGAAGGATGGTGGGAACACCAGCTCGAAACTGACAAGACATTGCGCCACATCACTCCTTAGCCTTGGTACGATTTCTGGATCGATCACCTTCTGAGAGATTGCATTGAGGAATGCACATAGCTTCACAATGGCTAATCGGACGTTTTCCGGTAGAAGCCCCCTCAATGCAACCGGAAGCAGTTGTGTCATAATCACGTGGCAGTCATGAGACTTTAGGTTCTGAAACTTTTTCTCTGGCATATTTATTATTCCCTTTATATTCGATGAGAAGCCAGTCGTGACCTTCATACTGAGTAGGCATTCAAAGAAGATTTCTTTCTCTTCTTTTGTAAGAGCGTAGCTGGCAGGACCTTTATACTGCTTCGGAGGCATGCCGTCTTTTTCGTGCAAACATTGCAGGTCCTCCCGTGCCTCAGGTGTATCTTTTGTCTTCCCATACACGCCCAAGAAGCCTAGCAGGTTCACGCAAAGGTTCTTCGTCACGTGCATCACGTCGATTGAGGAGCGGACCTCTAGGTCTTTCCAGTAGGGTAGGTCCCAAAATATAGATTTCTTCTTCCACATGGGTGCATGTCCCTCAGCGTCATTCGGAACAGCTAGTCCACCGGGACCCTTTCCAAAGATTACGTAGTGTAAATCATTGACCATAGCAAGCACGTGATCACCGGTGCGCATGGCGGGCTTCTTCCGGTGATCTGCCTCGCCTTTGAAATGCTTGCCTTTCTTTCGACATTGATGGTTGTTCGGAAGAAATCGACGATGGCCCAGGTACACATTCTTCCTGCATTTGTCCAGGTATATACTTTCAGTGTCATCTAAACAGTGCGTGCATGCGTGGTATCCTTTGTTTGTCTGTCCTGAAAGGTTACTGAGAGCTGGCCAATCGTTGATGGTCACGAACAGCAACGCCTTAAGGTTAAATTCCTCCTGTCTGTGCTCATCCCACGTACGTACACCGTTTTCATTCCACAGCTATAAAAGTTCTTCAACTAATGGCCTTAGGTACACATCAATTTCATTGCCGGGTTGCTTAGGGCCTTGGATGAGAACTGGCATCATAATGAACTTCCGCTTCATGCACATCCAAGGAGGAAGGTTATACATACATAGAGTCACGGGCCAGGTGCTGTGATTGCTGCTCTGCTCCCCGAAAGGATTAATGCCATCTGCGCTTAAAGCAAACCATACATTCCTTGGGTCCTTTGCAAACTCATCCCAGTACTTTCTCTCGATTTTTCTCCACTGCGACCCGTCAGCGGGTGCTCTCAACTTCCCATCTTTCTTTCGGTTCTCACTGTGCCATCGCATCAACTTGGCATGCTCTTCGTTTTTGAACAGACGTTTCAACCGTGGTATTATAGGAGCATACCACATCACCTTCGCAGGAACCCTCTTCCTGGGGGGCTCGCCGTCAACATCACCAGGGTCATCTCGTCTGATCTTATACCGCAATGCACCGCATACCGGGCATGCGTTCAGATCCTTGTATGCACCGCGGTAGAGGATGCAGTCATTAGGGCATGCATGTATCTTCTCCACCTCCAATCCTAGAGGGCATACGACCTTCTTTGCTGCGTATGTACTGTCGGGCAATTCGTTATCCTTTGGAAGCTTCTTCTTCAATATTTTCAGTAGCTTCTCAAATCCTTTGTCAGCCACAGCATTCTCTGCCTTCCACTGCAGCGATTCCAGTACGGTACCGAGCTTTGTGTTGCCATCTTCGCAATTGGGGTATAACCCTTTTTGTGATCCTCTAACATGCGATCGAACTTCAGCTTCTCCTTTTGACTAATGCATTGCGTCCTTTCATCGACAATGACCCAGCGGAGATCATCATCATCGGGCACATCGTCTGGTTCCTCTTGATCTTCAGCAGCTTCACCCGTTGCAGCATCATTGGGCACATCGTCTGGTTCCTCTTGATCTTCACCAGCTCCCCCCGTTGCAGCATCACCGTATTCAGGGGGCACATAGTTGTCATCGTAGTCTTCTTCTTCGCCGTCTTCCATCATAACCCCTATTTCTCCGTGCCTCGTCCAAACATTATAGTGTGGCATGAAACCCTTGTAAAGCAGGTGGGAGTGAAGGATTTTCCGGTTAGAGTAAGACCTCGTATTCCCACATTCAGTGCATGGACAACACATAAAACCATTCTTCTTGTTTGCCTCAGCCGCATCGAGAAACTCATGCACGCCCTTAATGTACTCGCGGGTGTGTCTGTCACCGTACATCCATTGCCGGTTCATCTGCGTGCATTATATATAATTAAGTGTCCAAATTAATAGAAGTTCATCATCACATTAAAACCAAAGTGCATACATAGTTCTCATCTAACAACATATAGCTCTCCAGAGCATCTAATTAATTAAACCATACATTGAAACTATGTAAAACATTTCAATGCGAAAACAAATGCGATCATAATCGCAACCAAGGTAATAATTGATCCAACGGCATAATGATACCAAGCCTCGGTATGAATGGCATATTTTCTAATCTTTCTAATCTTCAAGTGCATTGCATCCATCTTGATCTTGTGATCATCGACGACATCCGCAACATGCAACTCCAATATCATCTTCTCCTCAATTTTTTTATTTTTTCCTTCAACAAATTGTTTTCTTCTTCAACTAAATTTAACCTCTCGACAATAGGGTCGGTTGGCATTTCCGATTCACATACATCCTAGATAAATAAAATCTATGTCACGTTGGTCAGCATAATTTTCATAAACAATAAATGAACCAATAGTTATAAAGATAATATACATACCACATCCAAATCATAGACAGGACGAGGGCCGACGGGGGCGGATACCAAAACCATCGCACTATATAAGATGCAATAATAAATGTAAGAAAATGATACAAGTATCTATCTGAACATACAAGTAAGAATATTTTTCCTTTCAGAAAGAAGATAAGAACAAGAGGCTCACCACGGTGGTGTCGGTGATGAGATCGGCGCAGGTGATCGACGGCGGTGAAGACGGGGACGGGGCGTGACGGACCACTAAATCTAGACAAATCTCGAGGAAAATGGAGCTTGGAGGTCGAGCTTTGAGAGGAGAAAGCTTAAGTAGTGTGGCTCGGGCATTCCATCGAACACCTCATGTGCATAGGAGGTGAGCTAGAGCACCACAAAGCCCTCTCCCCCTCGGCCAGAGAAAAACAGAGCATTAGGGTGCTCTGCTCGCGAGCGAGGGGTATATATAGGCACCTCATTGGTCCCGGTTGGTGACATGAGCCGGGACTAAAGGGGAGCCTTTGGTCCCGGTTTTGGTCCCGGTTCAAGCCACCAACCGGGACTAATGGTGGTGGGCTAGGAGCGAGGCCCATTGGTCCCGGTTCATCCCACCAACCGGGACCAAAAGGTCCAGATGAACCGGGACCAATGGCCCACGTGGCCCGGCTGGCCCCTGGGCTCACGAACCGGGACCAATGCCCACATTGGTCCCGGTTCTGAACTGAACCGGGACTAATGGACTGACCCGGCCTAGACCAAAGCCCTGTTTTCTACTAGTGTTAGGTTTCTGTTATTGAAACAACAAATGATTCGTGTCTTCTAGCCCAGAAGCACAAGAAGGACAAATTGGTGAAACAGTCTGTAGCGACCAGACCTCAAACAGTGTGATCTCTGTGCTCCGGTGTCATCCCTGGATCAGTAATGCTGACACCACACAGTACTCAGAGGATTTATAGCAGAGTAGCAATCACACACTTATTACATCGAGTGTCTCTAAAGAGAATTTATTACAATAAATATGGCTTAAGGCCATCTAATAACGATAACAGCGGAAGGCTTGGAAGATAAGTGAGTCCATCAACTCCAACGGCATCACTGAGTATAGAACCACGACCTAAAAACTCCTTAATCGTCGTTTGAAAAGTCCGCAACATTAACGTTGCAGCCCGAAAACGGGTCAGCACATGGAATATGCTGGCAAGGTAACACATAGAGAGTAATGGAATGAAACAGCTATACTATATGCATATTTGGCTGGTGGAAAGCTTTATGGTTACAGTTTTGCGTAAAGCCAATTTTTCCCTACTTCAAAGGAATAAAATTTATTTAACTATCATGGTGGTTGTTAAACATTGAGAATGGTTGACAGCATTCTCAATCCCAATTAAGCATCATCATTAATCAAAACCCAACAAAATTAATTTAGAGTAACATGTTGAGATTCACATGATAATCCAGGTACTAGATACTCAAGATGTCCATAACCGGGGACATGGCTAACCATGATTAGTTTATTACACTCTGCAGAGGTTTATGCACTTTTCCCCACAAGACTCGATCGCCTCCATTTGTTTTCTCGCACTACATGGTGTTTGAGAAGACGGATGACCGAGACATAGTCTTTCAGAAGCGCTAGCACCTTACGATCGGGTAGACCGTACCACCTACATCCCCTACATCTGCTAGTCTACCACTGTAAGAGTTCGCACAACTTAGTCAACTATGCTAGATCCCATAATAGCTTGTGGCTGCACACGGAAGTTTCTAGTATGAATAGTCTCATGATCCCTTTGAGCCTGGGTGGCGGTCCAAAAGAAATCAGGCAAGTCCTGGAATATCCAGGTGCCTCAATCCACCCAGATGTGTGTTTAAGTTGCCACCTTAGATAAACCATTAATTAACAAACTCACATCTTTCATGGATTTCACTCACCCAATCCACGTCTACTAGCATAGCATGGCATAATAAGCAAACGTAGAAGTAACTCCCAAAGGTTTGATAATAAACAGGTAATAGGTACTACCTCATCTACTTCCCATCCCACGGTTTAATTAGATCCTAATCATGCAATGTGTGAGGATTGATCTAATGCAATAAAACTGGATAGTAGAAAAGGTATGATCAAAGTGTTACTTGCCTTGCTGATGATTCGAGAAACCTAACGATTCGAAGTAACAGGCGGCGCACTCCGGGTACTCTATCGCAGACAAACAAATAAGTATACAATAAGTACTCATCTAATGCACAGGTAAAACTCAAATAAGAGATCTAACCAGAAGGTTTAACTTAAGAACTCCGGTTGGCAAAAAGAATCAAATCAAACGAAGCAGAGAAAGTCAAACGGCGAAAGAAAACAACTTCGTCCTAGTAATCTAGATCTAAGTCAAATTTTACAGTAGCAAAAACTTGTTTAAGTTGATTATTCGGATAGAGGGTTTCGAGACAAAACTCCAGGCGCTTGAATCGCCTGATTCCGATAAACGAGCGAAAAGTTATACTAAAACGAAAATCGGATCAGAAATCGCGATCAGAAAATAACCGCGGAAAATCCGACGAAAAAGAAAAACGATAAACGGATTAATTCGTTAATTAACCTAATCCGAAAATAATAAAATAATAAAAAACCGAAAATAAAACCGACGAAAACCATTCGGTTTTTTTTTAAAACCGGCACGGATTTCGAGGCGGCGACGAACCTCGGGCGACACGCGTCGCGGCGGCGGCGGTGGCTCCGGCGGGCGACGGCGGCTCCGGCGGGCGGGTGGGCTGGCAGCGGCGGTTATGGGCTGGGGCTCGGGTGCGGCGCTATTTAAAGGCGTCCCTCGGGCGGAGTCCCGCTCGGGCACGGCCCAAGGTCGGTTTCGTTTTTTTAAATAATTACGCTCGGAAGAAAAATAAAAAGAAATACTAAACGGATTCCAAAAATCCCGAAATAAATTTTCCCGGGCTTCTAAAATCAAGCCCGACAAAGTGAACATTTATTTGGGCCCTAAATGCAATTTTGAAAAACGCGCATTTTTCCTAAATTCAAATAAAAATATCGAAAAACTCCGAAATAAATCTTATTTGGTTTTATTATTAAATCCTCAATATTTCTATATTTTGGGAAAGTCATTTTATTCCCTCTCTCATATTTTTGTAATAGAAATAATCGATGATAAAATAAATAAAATCAAATGATCCTATTTTCAAAATTTGAGAAAACTCACATATGAAAATAACGAAATCCCCAACTCTCTTCGTGGGTCCTTGAGTTGCTTAGAATTTTCTAGGATCAAAACCCAAAAGCAAATAAAATATGATATGCATGATGATCTAATGTATAACATTTTAAATTGAAAATTTGGGATGTTACACAGTCTATTGACAAGCGTAATATGACATAGGAGAGTACCATGCAGCGCCCATAAAAAAAATTCCATTTTTTCCGGACAAGATAAATTTGAAATCTTGCACCAAATGGGAATAAATTTGGTTCGACCCATTCCATTTGTATGACAGAGTTTCCTTCCATGTTGGTAATCTCATTCAACAAAATGTGTAGAAGGAACATATTTTTTTCCATTCTTAGTATAACTCCAGACAATAAAATCTGACGTGTCAAACAGAGGGAGGGGGATATTGAAGGAAATATGCCCTAGAGGCAATAATAAAGTTGTTATTTTATATTTCCTTATTCATGATAAAGGTTTATTATCCATGCTAGAATTGTATTGATCAGAAACCTTAATACATGTGTGAATACATAAACAAACACCGTGTCCCTAGTGAGCCTCTACTAGACTAGTTCGTTGATCAAAGATGGTTAATGTTTCCTAACCATGGACATGAGCTGTCATTTGATAACGGGATTACATCGTTAGGAGAATGATGTGATGGACAAGACTCATCTGTTAGCTTAGCATAATGATTTTTCAGTTTTATTGCTATTGATTTCTTCATGTCAAATACATATTCCTTCGACTATGAGATTATGCAACTCTCGGATACCGGAGGAATACCTTATGTGCTATCAAACGTCACAACATAACTGGGTGACTATAAAGATGTCCTATAGGTATCTCCGAAGGTGTTTGTTGAGTTGGCATATATCGAGATTAGGATTTGCCACTCCGAGTTTCGGAGAGGTATCTCTGGGTCCTCTCGGTAATACACATTATAAGCTTGCAAGCAAATGACTTAGGAGTTGGTCACGAGATGATGTATTATGGAACGAGTAAAGAGACTTGCCAGTAACGAGATTGAACTAGGTATGATGATACCGATGATCGAATCTCGGCAAGTAACATACCGATGGACAAAGGGAATTACATATGTTGTCATAACACACTACTGCAGGATGCTGCTAATGTAACACTACGATCAGAGACCCTTCGACAAAACTGTGTGCGATGCAATAATCACAAACGGTGGTGTAAAAAAACCATCAAAAAAGGTGCAAAACGTTTGCGATGGTGGATGCATCAAACACGGTTTAGATTTTAGTCGCGTGTGCGATGCAGGGCATACGATTCAGTTCAATTAACTGTTTGCGATGAGGAGGAACAAAAGAAACATGCAGTCAGATGAAGGTGTGTGCGATATACAACATACGGTTCACTCGGATGAACTGTTTGTGATTAGGCAACACAAAAGAAACGGTCATCCAGATCAAGATGTGTGCGATATATGGCATGCGGTTCAATCGGATGAACTGTTTGCTTTGAGCCAAGAGAACAAAACGGTTCAATATAACAAGATGTGTGTGATACGCGGTAAACGGGACTGTAGTCGGAAACGTTTGGGAAGACCTATAACAACACAGGTGATTCCTGTTAACAAGCCGTGTGTGTTGTGAGCAAACGATTGCTGGTATACAATTGTGAGTGATTGATGAAAACATCACCGACGGGTTCCATTGTTTAGTCCGTGTGTGATGTGATTTTCTTTCTCCGCACAACATATATACTTAAAAAGACAGCATTGCATTGCATAACCAAATTAAGCATACAATTACACAAGTGACTACACACATAACATTTCCACACAGCAAAGTAAGCAATTACATGCATACTAAACTAGGAGAAACGAGGATCTAATCATCTACTTATTGTTGCGACGACGCTTGCCATTGCTCTGCTTTCGGCTGGATCCCTGGTCGTTTTGGGGAAGGAGGCACTTCCTCATGTCAACGATCCGCCTGTACATGTCGTAGCTCGTGTATGCCTCCTTGGCCGCGTACACGACGTCGGCATTGTTGAGTATCTCCATCCAGGCCAAGTGCCAGGCACGCTTGTCCTCGTTGCAGGAATCCTTCATGTGTTTGTAGTAGGGGTCGATGATGGCCTTGGGGAGGTGAACCAGTAAGTCCTTCTCATGCTCCTTGCTCCCCCAGATCTTGTATTGGCCCTGGATGTCGACAAGATTCTGGCAGGCGATGCCCGAATTCTCGAGCGCCTTTACATCGTTGGTGATGTCCACCGTAGCGAACATGTAGTGGGGGCTGTTGACAAACCTGGTGAAACGCTCGCAAGGCCTTGTGGCCAGGCAGTAGTGGTAGACGAGGACGTGGTGGCGCACGCACATCTGGGCGACGGCGACCTGGGGACGAGACCCGGCACAAGCGCGGGTGTACTCGAGGTCGAACCCGACCACCTTGTACTTCTCCTAAGCAAGCAACAACTCCATGATGTGGATGGAGTGCTCCACCCAGACTGGGTCGTTGGTGTACACCACCGAGAGGTCTGTGAACCTTCTTGGTGGGTGTGCTTCTTGCATTGGTGGGGCGCGATCGAAAGGTTGAAGAGACACAAGGGTTAAATGGTCGCTGTAATAATGGGGGTCGACCAGCCTGTAATCGTCATGTCTTGTCACGACATTCATAGCGGAGGATTCCAGTGCATGCTTGACAACACCGCACCGCACACATTTCATTTGACCACGCGTGGGCTCGAAGAGGCGCCAAATGTATCGTCGGTGAGCCAATTCCCGCGCTACCACGCAGTTTACCGTGCTAGCTTCCCACCCCGGCTAGTTTGGCCACGCCTCGGCTAGAAGAGGGACAAATCATGGGAATTTATTGGCAAAAAGTTTTGTAAAAACAAAGTGTGTGGAATGACTTCGGTCATAATTTTACCCATGGGTGATGAGCTCAAAGTTACATAGAAGGGTGATGATGGACACTCGAGTGTGATAATTAATTCTGCGCTCTACAGGGCACACGGTTGAAGAAACCAACTGTGTGCAATAATGTCGAAGATCGCAGTCGAGTTAGCTATACAGATCGTGTGCTGTGAGGCCGACAAGGTAAACATATTCGAGAATGGTTAATAAAATCTAAGACCATTGCATCTTAAGGTCAAAATAGTGCTACCAATATACGAGTCTCGTACGATGCCATTTCAATGATTGGAACACAAAAGCTCGAAATATTACAAGGTTCAAATTCCAGAGTTATATGGCTCAAATTCGAAGATTACAAGGTTCAAACTGATATTAGAAATGAAATTCAGCTCATCAGCTGCAAACGCTCGCGCTGATCCACTAAACATGGATATCAGAGAGGTTCAAACTAATATTACCACTTCTAAGTCTGGTTTTGAAACATCATAATTTTTGCAAAGGGGTCAGCCACTGAGAAGTCATGTATGGGGTTGACACGACGACTTCCGATTACTCTGTCATCTGAAGTTCCAAATTGAAATTCAGCATTTTTGGAGCCTATTCCATTCTGCCGCAGGCGCCGGCGCTGATCAACAAACCATTCATTTTTGCGAAAGAAATGTAGGGCAAACCTCATTACCTTCAACACCTTTGCTCTCAAAACAAAGAACCTAGTGAATATAATCTCCGGTAAGGTCCCTCGGTAGGCATTCAAAGTAATTTCTGAGAGATGCAGATCTAGGCATTCGATGTGATTGTTATATTGTATCACATTATCCACCACTGGGCCTAATCTTATCTGCAAAAGTAGAAAACATGGTAGTGCTTACATGAAGTTTTGAACACTACTACATGCCTATTTGGTTTGCAGGATTTGTAAAATGCACTAACATGCCATCTTCAATCTGACATAACTATTGGGTATGACCCGCCTAGGAGGGGCCGGGTCATGCCACTGGCGGTTTAAAGATGAAGAAGCCCGATAAGGTCCAAGAAGATATGTAGATGGCGGTTCACAGAGCAAGCCATTGAAGGCCCAAGACCCGGAGATGACTTGAGGCCCACGGGTGTGAGCCGCCATATTGTTAACTTGTTCTATAAGGCAAGCTTAGTTAGAAACCGAGCTAGTCACGTTCGTGTGAGACGGACGGAACTCTGTAAGCCGCTGGGAATCAACCTGTATATAAAGGGGTGACACGATGGCGGGTTAACTCAAGAAACAACTGAACGAGAACTAGGTCAAGCGTATTCGCTCCCTGGTAATCGAAACCTGAGTAATACAACCTTAACCAGGAGTAGGCTTTTACCTCATTGAGAGGGCCCAAACCTGGGTAAACTCCCTGCGTCCTTTGTCCCGTTTAACCCCTTCAAGCTAACCTAGCTGCGATGGCTCCACACCTAAGTCCGTTTGCTAGGGCATCTATCATGTTAAGTCCACGACAGTTGGCGCCCACCGCGGGGCCAGCGCACTGTGGTTTCGAGTTCTTGAAGGGCAACTTCGCAGGGATCAAGAGATACGCCGTCGGCTGGATGACTAAAAGCCGTCGAGGCAAGCTCTACATCAACGATGCTGGCTGGGGCCTTGAGGCCGGCTCAATCGAGTACAGGTACCGGGTCCCCTTCGGCGGAATCCACGTCTTCATTGGCAAGATCGATGAGTCGAAGCCTGAGCCGGACACCTGCACTGACATCATCGAGACGGCTCAGCGTGCACGACCTGCCAAGGTTCAAGTCACCGTGAAGCACGCTTTTGTGGGTTTTACTCACGAAGTGGATCTTGAGGAAGGATATGTGTCTGGTGGAGAGACAACCATCTATTATGGTGATGAGTCCTCAACCGGCGAGACCAATTCCATATATCAATTGTGAGATGGTGGGCTTGGCGGGCTGTTCCAATGGCGACAGTATTTCGGACCACTATGAGCCGCCGAATAGGGTTGCGATCTTCATGGACGACACAGAACCGGTGCTCAATTCGACAACTACTGCGGCTATGACCTCCAGTTCAAAAGCTGCGGCGACTGTCGGGGCAAGCGGTTCTACGCGCCCGCCGCTCAAGTGTTATCCGAGCTCTTGGAGGCTTTGGCGACCTTATTGGCTGCAGAGGTGACACCAAAAAATCAAGCACATCATAAGGTGGATGTTGCGAAACTGCGAGATGAGATAGCTCGAGCTAAGGAGGAGTTTAATGTAGAGAATGCTAGGATGGCAACAGAATGAGCTGCTTTGGACGCTGCGACACAACTATTGGGGAACGTAGCATGCAATTTCAAAAAAATTCCTACGATCACGCAAGATCTATCTAGGAGATGCATAGCAACGAGAGGGGTAGAGTGTGTCCACGTACCCTCATAGACCAAAAGCAGAAGCGTTAGTTTAACACAGTTGATGTAGTCGAACGTCTTCGCGATCCAACCGATCAAGTACCGAACGCACGACACCTCTGAGTTCAGCACACATTCAGCTTGATGACGTTCCTCAAACTCTTGATCCAGCAAAGTGTCGAGGGAGAGTTTTGTCAGCACGACGGTGTGGTGACAGTGATGGTGATGTGATCCACACAGGGTTTCGCCTAAGCACTATGACAATATGACCGGAGGAGTAAACTACGGAGGGGGGCACCGCACACGGCTAAGAAACAATTGATGTGCATTGGGGTGCCACCCTGCCCCCGTATATAAAGGAGGAGAGGGGAGGAGGCCGGCCCTAGGGGGCGCGCCAAGTAGGGGGAAACCCACTAGGACTCCTAGTCCTAGTCGACCCCCATTTCCTTCTTTCGGAGGGGGAAATGGGGAAGGAGAGGGAGAGGAAGAAGGAAAGGGGGCCGTGCACCCTCCCCTTGTCCAATTCGGACTCCCCATGGGGGGCACCCCTTGTGGGCTGTCCTCTCTCTCCCCTATGGCCCATGTGGCCCATTACCTCCCCCCCCGGGGGGGGGGGGGGTTCCGGTAACCCCTCGGTACTCCGATAAATATTCGAAACACTCCGAAACCATTCCGGGGTCCGAATACTAACGTCCAATATATCAATCTTTATCTCTCGGCCATTTCGAGACTCCTCATCATGTCGGTGATCTCATCCGGTGACCAAAAAATCTTCGGTCACCAAAACACATAACTCATAATACGAATCGTCATCGAACGTTAAGCGTGCGGACCTCTATGGGTTCGAGACCTATGTAGACATGAATGAGACACATCTCTGATCAAAAACAAACAGCGGAACCTGGATGCTCATATTGGTTCCTACATATTCTACAAAGAACTTTATCGGTCAAACCGCAATGACAACATACATCATTCCCTTTGTTATCGGTATGTTACTTGCCTGAGATTCGATCGTCGGTATCCTCATACCTAGTTAAATCTTGTTACCGACAAGTCTCTTTACTCGTTCCGTAATGCATCATCCCGTAACTAACTCATTAGTCACATTGCTTGCAAGGCTTATCATGATGTGCATTACCGAGAGGGCCCAGAGATACCTCTCCGATACTCGGAGTGACAAATCCTAATCTCAATCTATGCCAACCCAACAAACACCTTCGGAGACACTTGTAGACCATCTTTATAAGCACCCAGTTACGTTGTGACGTTTGATAGTACACAAGGTGTTCCTCTTTTATTCGGGAGTTGCATAATCTCATAATCAAAGGAATATGTATAAGTTATGAAGAAAGCAATAGGAATAATACTTAACGATCATTATGCTAAGCTAACGAGTGGGTCTTGTCCATTACATCATTATCCTAATGATGGGATCCCGTTTATCAAATGACAACACATGTCTATGGTCAGGAAACTTAACCATCTTTGATTAACAAGCTAGTCAAGTAGAGGCATACTAGGGACACTTTGTTTTGTCTATGTATTCACACATGTATCAAGTTTCCGGTTAATACAATTCTAGCATGAATAATAAACATTTATCATGATATAATGAAATATAAATAACAACTTTATTATTGCCTATAGGGCATATTTCCTTCAGTCTCCCACTTGCACTAGAGTCAATAATCTAGATTACATTGTAATGATTCTAACATCCATGGAGTCTTGGTGCAGATCATGTTTTTCTCATGGAAGAGGCTTAGTCAACGGGTCTGCAACATTCAGATCCGTATGTATTTTGCAAATCTCTATGTCTCCCTCCTTGACTTCATCACGGATGGAGTTGAAGCGTCTCTTGATGTGTTTGGTTCTCTTGTAAAATCTGGATTCCTTTGTTAAGGCAATTGCTCCAGTATTGTCACAAAATATTTTCATTGGACCCGATGCACTAGGTATTACACCTAGATCGGATATTAACTCCTTCATCTAGATTCCTTCATTTGCTGCTTCCGAAGCAGCTATGTACTCCGCTTCACACGTAGATCCCGCCACAATGCTTTCCTTGGAACTGCACCAACTGACAATTCCACCATTCAATATAAATACGTATCCGGTTTGCGACTTAGAGTCATTCGGATCAGTGTCAAATCTAGCATCAACATAACCATTTTACGACGAGCTCTTTGCCACCTCCATAAACGGTAAACATATCCTTAGTCCTTTCAGGTATTTCAGGATGTTCTTGACCGCTGTCCAGTGATCCACTCCTGGATTACTTTGGTACCTCCCTGCTAAACTTATAGCAAGACACACATCAGGTTTGGTACACAGCATTGCATACGTGATAGAACCTATGGCTGAGGCATAGGAAATGACTTTCATTTTCTCTCTATCTTCTGCAGTGGTCGAGCATTAAGTTTGACTCAACTTCACACCTTGTAACACAGGCAAGAACCCTTTCTTCGACTGATCCATTTTGAACCTCTTCAAAACTTTATCAAGGTATGTGTTTTGTGAAAGTCGAATTAAGCGTCTTGATCTATCTCTATAGATCTTGATGCCTAATATATAAGCAGCTTCACCGAGGTCTTTCATTGAAAAATTCTTATTCAAGTATCCTTTTATGCTATCCAGAAATTCTATATCATTTCCAATCAACAATATTTCATCCACATATAATATTAGAAATGCTACGGAGCTCCCACACACTTTCTTGTAAATACAGGCTTCTCCAAAAGTCTGTATAAAACCATATCCTTTGATCACACTATCAAAGCGTATATTCCAACTCCGAGATGCTTGCACCAGTCCATAAATGGATCGCTGGAGCTTGCACACTTTATTAGCACATTTAGGATCGACAAAACCTTCTGGTTGCATCATATCCAACTCTTCTTTAAGAAAACCATTAAGGAATGCGGTTTTGACGTCCATTTGCCAAATTTCATAAGTATAAAATGTGCAATTGCTAACATGATTCGGACAGACTTAAGCATCGCTACGGGTGAGAAGGTCTCATCGTAGTCAGCTCCTTGAACTTGTCGAAACTCTTTCGCAACAAGTCGAGCTTTGTAGACAGTAACATTACCGTCAGCATCAGTCTTCCTCTTGAAGATCCATTTATTCTCTATGGCTTACCGATCATCGGGAAAGTCAACCAAAGTCCATACTTTGTTCTAATACATGGATCGCATCTCAAATTTCATGGCCTCAAGCCATTTTGCAGAATCTAGGCTCATCATCGCTTCTTCATAGTTTGTAGGTTCGTCATGGTCTAGTAACATGATTTCCAGAACAGGATTACCGTACCACTCAGGTGCGGAACATACTTTGGTTGACCTACGAGGTTCGGTAGTAACTTGATCTGAAGTTTCATGATCATTATCATTAGCTTCCTCACTAATTGGTGTAGGCATGACTGGAACTAGTTTCTGTGATAACTACTTTCCAATTCGAGAGAAGGTACAATTACCTCATCAAGTTATACTTTCCTCCCACTCACTTCTTTCGAGAGAAACTCCTTCTCTAAAAAGGATCCATTCTTAGCAACAAATATCTTGCCTTCGGATCTGTTATAGAAGGTGTACCCACCAGTTTCTTTTGGGTGTCCTATGAAGACGCACTTCTCCGATTTGGGTTCGAGCTTATCAGGCTGAAGCCTTTTCACATAAGCATCGCAACCCCAAACTTTAAGAAATGACAACTTAGGTTTCTTGCCAAACCACAGTTCATATGGTGTTGTCTCAACAGATTTAGATGGTGCCCTATTTAACATGAATGCAGCTGTCTCTAATGCATAACCACAAAACGATAGTGGTAAATAGGTAAGAGACATCATAGATTGCACCATATATAATAAAGTACAGTTACGACGTTCGGACACACCATTACGCTGTGGTGTTCCAGGTGGCGTGAGTTGCAAAACTATTCCACATTATTTTAAATGAAGACCAAACTCATAACTCAAATATTCGCCTCCGCGATTAGATCGTAGAAACTTTATTTTCTTGTTACAATGATTTTCCACTTCACTCTGAAATTCTTTGAACTTTTCAAATGTTTTAGACTTGTGTTTCATTAAATAGATATACCCATATCTGCTCAAATCATCTGTGAAGGTCAGAAAATAATGATACCCGCCGCGAGCCTCAACACTCATCGGACCGCATACATTAGTATGTATTATTTCCATTAAGTCAGTGGCTCGATCCATTGTTCCGGAGAACGGAGTCTTAGTCATCTTGCCCATGAGGCATGGTTCGCAAGTATCAAGTGATTCATAATCAAGTGATTCCAAAAGCCCATCCGTATGGAGTTTCTTCATGCGCTTTACACCAATATGACCTAAACGGCAGTGCCACAAATATGTTGCACTATCATTATTAACTTTGCATCTTTTGGCATCAATATTATGAATATGTGTATCACCACGGTCGAGATTTAATAAAAATAGACCACTCATCAATGGTGCATGACCATAAAAGATATTACTCATATAAATAGAACAACCATTATTCTGTGATTTAAATGAATAACCGTCTCGCATCAAACAAGATCCAGATATAATGTTAATGCTCAACGCTGGCACCAAATAAATATTATTCAGGTCTAAAACTAATCCCGAAGGTAGATGTAGAGGTATCATGCCGACGGCGATCACATCAACCTTGGAACCATTTCTGACGCGCATCGTCACCTCGTCCTTAGCCAATCTTCGTTTAATCCGTAGCCCCTGTTTCAAGTTGCAAATATGAGCAACAGAACCAGTATCAAATACCCAGGTACTACTACGAGCATTAGTATGGTACACATCAATAACATGTATATCAAATATACCTTTGTTCACTTTGCCATCCTTCTTATCTGCCAAATACTTGGGGCAGTTCCGCTTCCAGTGACCAGTCTCTTTGCAGTTGAAGCACTCAATTTCAGGCTTAGGTCCAGAGTTGGGCTTCTTCCCGGGAGTAGCAACTTGCTTGCTATTATTCTTGAAGTTCCCTACTTTCCCGTTGCACTTTTTCTTGAAACTAGTGGTCTTGTTAACCATCAACACTTGATGCACCTTCTGGATTTCTACCTCCGCAGCCTTGAGCAGTGCGAAGTTCTCGGGAATCGTCTTGCTCATCCCTTGCATATTATAGTTCATCACGAAGACTTTATAGCTTGGTGGCAGTGATTCAAGAACTCTGTCAATAACACTATCATCCGGAATATTAACTCCCAGCTGAGTCAAGTGGTTATGGTACTAGACATTCTAAGTATGTTTTCACTGATAGAACTGTTCTCCTCCATCTTGCAGCTATAGAACTTGTTGGAGACCTCATATCTCTCAACTCGGGAATTTGCTTGAAATATTAACTTCAACTCCTGAAACATCTCATATGCTCCATGATGTGCAAAACGTCTTTGAAGTCTTGATTCTAAGCCGTAAAGCATGGCACACTGAACTATCGACTAGTCATCAGATTTAGCTTGCCAGACATTCAAAACATCAACAGTTGCTCCTGCAGCAGGCCTTGCACCTAGCGGTGCATCAAAGACGTAATTCTTATGTGCAGCAATGAGGATAATCCTCAAGTTACGAACCCGGTCCGTGTAGTTGCTACCATCATATTTCAACTTAGCTTTCTCTAGGAACGCATTAAAATTCAAGGGAACGGTAGCACGGGCCATTGATCTACAACATAGATATGCAAATACTATCGGGACTAAGTCCATGATAAATTAAGTTCAATTAATCATATTACTTAAGAACTCCCACTTAGATAGACATCCCTCAAGTCATCTAAATGATCACGTGATCCATATCAACTAAACCATGTCCGATCATCACGTGAGATGGGGTAGTTTTGAATGGTGAACATCTCTATGTTGATCATATCTACTATATGATTCACGTTCGACCTTTCGGTCTCAGTGTCCCGAGGCCATGTCTGTACATGCTAGGCTCGTCAAGTTTAACCCGAGTATTCTGCCCATGCAAAACTGTCTTGCACCCATTGTATGTGAACGTAGAGCTTATCACACCCGATCATCACGTGGTGTCTCGTCAGGACGAACTGTCGCAGTGATGCATACTTAGGGAGAACACTTATACCTTGAAATTTAGTGAGGGATCATCTTATAATGCTACCGTCGTACTAAGCAAAATAAGATGCATAAAAGATAAACATCACATGCAATCAAAATATGTGACATGACATGGCCATCATCATCTTGTGACTTCGATCTCCATCTCCAAACCACCGTCATGATCTCCATCGTCACCGGCTTGACACCTTGATCTCCATTGTAGCGTCGTTGTCGTCTCGCCAACTATTTCTTCTACAACTATCGTTGCCACATAGTGATGAAGTAAAGCAATTACATGGAGATTGCATTTTATACTATAAAGCGACAACCATAAGGCTCCTGCCAGTTGTCGCTAACTTTTACAAAACATGATCATATCATACAATAACTTATATCACATCATGTCATGACCATATCACATCAGAACATGCCCTGCAAAAACAAGTTAGACGTCCTCTACTTTGTTGTTGCAAGTTTTACGTGGCTGCTACGGGCTTCTAGCAAGAACCGTTCTTACCTACGCATCAAAACCACAACGAATTTTCATCAAGTGTGTTTTTTTAACCTTAAACAAGGACCGGCCGTAGTCAAATTTGATCAACTAAAGTTGGAGAAATAGACACCCACCAGCCACCTTTATGCAAAACAAGTTGCATGTCTGTCAGTGGAATGGGTCTCATGAACGTGGTCATGTAAGGTTGGTTCAGGCCGCTTCATCCAACAATACCGCCGAATCAAAATAAGACGTTGGTGGTAAGCAGTATGACTATTATCTCCCAAAACTCTTTCTGTTCTACTTGTGCATATCATCTACGCATAGACCTGGCTCGGATGCCACTGTTGGGGAACGTAGCATGCAATTTCAAAATAATTCCTACAATCACGCAAGATCTATCTAGGAGATGCATAGAAACGAGAGGGGGAGAGTATGTCTATGTACCCTCATAGACTGAAAGCGAAAGAGTTAGGTTAACGCGGTTGATGTAGTAGAACGTCTTCACGATCCAACCTATCTAGTACCGAACGTATGGCACCTCCGAGTTCAGCACACGTTCAGCTCGATGACGTCCCTTGAACTCTTGATCCAGCAGAGGGTCGAGGGAGAGTTTCATCAGCACGACGGCATGGTGATGGTGATAGTGATGTGATCCGCACAGGGCTTCGCCTAAGCACTACGACGCTATGACCGGAGGAGTAAATTATGGAGGGGGGCACCACACACGGCTAAGAGAATAACTGTTGTGCTTTGGGGTGCCCCTGCCCCCGTATATAAAGGAGGGAGGAGGAGGCCAGCCACCAAGGGGAGCGCCAAGGGGGGGGGAGTCCTAGTAGGATTCTCCCCCCCCCCTTTTTCCTTTCTCATCAGAGGGGAAAAGGGAAGGAGAGGGAGAGGGAGAGGGAAAGAGGAAAGGGGGCCGCGCCCCTCCCCCTTGTCCAATCCGGACTCCCTTGGGCCGGGGAGGGGGCACCTTGTGGGCTCCACTCTCTTTCTCCCCTATGGCCCATGAAGGCCCATTACTTCCCCGAGGGGTTCCGGTAACCCCTCGGTGCTCCAATAAATATTCGAAACGTCCTGAAATCATTCCGTTTTCCGAATACTATCGTCCAATATATCAATCTTTACCTCTTGACCATTTTGAGACTCCTCGCCATCTCCGTGATCTCATTCGGGACTTCAAACATACTTCGGTCACCAAAACACATAACCCTTAATACAAATCATGATCGAACGTTAAGCGTGCGGACCCTACGGGTTCGAGAACTATGTAGACATGACCGAGACACATCTCCGATCAATAACCAACAGCGGAATCTGGATGCTCATATTGGTTCGTACATATTCTATGACGATCTTTATCGGTCAAACCGCAATAACAACATACGTTATTCCCTCAGTCATTGGTATGTTACTTGCCCGAGATTCGATCGTCAGTATCATCATACCTAGTTCAATCTCGTTACCATCAAGTCTCTTTACTCGTTCCGTAATGCATCATCCCGTAACTAACTCATTTGTCACATTGCTTGCAAGGCTTATAGTGATGTGCATTACCGAGAGGGCTCAGAGATACCTCTACGATACTCGGAGTGACAAATCCTAATCTTGATCCATGCCAACCCAACAAACACCTTTGGAGACACCTGTAGAGCATCTTTATAATCATCCAGTTACGTTGTGACGCTTGATAGCACACAAGGTGTTCCTCGGTATTCGGGAGTTGCATAATCTCATAGTCAAAGGAATATGTATAAGTCATGAAGAAAGCAATAGCAATAAAACTTAACGATCATTATGCTAAGCTAACGAATGGGTCTTGTGTTGGGGAACGTAGCATTTCAAAAATTTCCTACGACGACGCGAGATCTATCTAGGAGAAGCATAGCAACGAGCGGGGAGAGTGTGTCCACGTACCCTCATAGACCGAAAGCGGAAGCGTTTAGTAACGCGGTTGATGTAGTCGAACGTCTTCGTGATCCAACCGATCCAAGTACCGAACGTAAGGCACCTCCGGGATCAGCACACATTCAGCTCGATGACGTCCCTCAAACTCTTGATCCAGTTGAGGCCGAGGGAGAGTTCCGTCAGCACGACGGTGTGGTGACGGCAATGATGAAGTTACCGATGCAGGGCTTCACCTAAGCACTTCAACAATATGATCGAGGTGTGTAACTGTGGAGGGGGGCACCGCACACGGCTAAAAGATCAACTTGTGTGTCTTTGGGGTGCCCCTGCCTCCGTATATAAAGGAGGGAGAGGGAGAGGCAGCTGGCCCTAGGGGGCGCGCCAAGGTGTGGAGTCCTACTAGGACTCCCTATTCCTAGTAGGATTCCACCTCCCACACGGAGTTGGAAAGGGGGAAGGGAGAAGGAGCGGGAAAGGGGGGCCGGCCCCCTTCTCCTAGTCCTAATCGGCCTCCTGATAATCCCCAAGTACAGGGAATCATCGTAGCAATTCCCAATGGTGGAAGTGATAAGTATGGAGTGTCGAACCCACAAGGAGCTAAATGTAAGATCAATATTCTCTCAAGCCCTATCTGCCACTGATACGACTCTACGTACACCGAACGTTTGCTTCCAACTAGAAACGAGAAATAAAACTATGTTGTGGGTATGAAGAGGATAACTTTGCATGATATCGGAGCTAAAACATAAAAGTAGGTGTTGTTATCATAAAGTTAGAATATATTACTAAATATTATAAATAGCGAGTGTGGAATAATGGTGGATCGGTGTGCGGAATTGTCTTAAGCAATTGTTAACAAGACCGGTGGTCATCATTGCAATTTCATATGAGGGAGAGGCATAAGCTAACATACTTTCTCTTCTTGGATCATATGCACTTATGATTGGAACTCTAGCAAGCATCCGCAACTACTAAAGATCATTAAGGTAAAACCCAACCATAGCATTAAAGCATCAAGTCCCCTTTATCCCATACGCAACAACCCCCTTACCCGGGTTTATGCTTCTGCCACTCAAGCAACCCACTATAAGCGAATCATGAATGTATTGCAACACCCTCACGACACGGAGGGCACAATAGGACAGCACCAAAATAAAACATACAACTCATACCAATCTAGATCATCAATCAACCCAAACAAAAAGGATATCTACTCAAAACATCATAGGATGGCAACACATCATTGGATCATAATATGTGGCATAAAGCACCATGTTCATGTAGGGATTACAACGGGGTGCGGGAGAGTGGACCGCGTAAAAGAGATGAGGATGGTGATGATGATGGTGATGGTGATGTTGATGAAAACGATCACCATGGCGATGATTCCCCTCCCGATGGCACTCAGGTGCCACCAAGAGAGAGGAGGAGAGGTTCTTCCCCTTGTGCTTCCTCCTCCATGGCCTCCCCCTGGATGGGGAGAGGTTCTCCCTCTGGTCCTTGGCCTTCATGATGATGATGGCCCCTCCGAGATCCTCCTCCATACCCTCCGGTGATGATAGCCCCCTCCGACAGGGTGCTAGAGAGGACCTATATTGATTTCTCATGGCTACAGAGGCTTGTGGCGGTGGGACTTCCGATCTAGGTTAATTTCTAGAGGTTTGGGTATTTATAGGAGAGGTTGGCGTCGAGAACAAGTCAGAGGGCCCCACGGGTAGTCCACGAGGCACAGGGGCGCGCCCCAAGGGGGTGGGCGTGCTCCCACCCTTGTGGGGCCCACGGGACTCCCCTCCCGTAACTCTTTGTTCCATTATTTTTTATATTTTCGAGAAAAATTCCCCATTGATTTTCAGCGCATTCCGAGAACTTTTATTTCTGCATAAAAACAACACCACGATAATTCTGCTGAAAACAGCGTGAGTCCGGGTTAGTTCTAATCAAATCACACCAAAATCATATAAAACAATAGTAAACATGGCATGAATACTTCCTAAATTATCGATACATTGGAGACGTATCAGCATCCCCAAGCTTAATTCCCGCTCGTCCTCGAGTAGGTAAATGATAAAAGAAATAATTTATGAAGTGTGAATGCTAGCAAGTGCTTAATTTTGATCAATGATAGTTTCAATCACTTTTTATAGCATCATTATATATCATAACAGTAGGTAAACTCATAAAACTTCTCATGATCAAGTAACAAGCTATTCACATGTTAAAGTATAGATCATAAACTTTCTTGGAAACTAACAAACTGTGCTCCTAGTCATCAAACAATTGCAATTCATCTCATTTTTGGGAAGGGTCTATGTAAGAGCTTTGATTTAGCAAACTCCACATACTCAACTATCATTTAATCTTTCACAATTGCTAACACTCATGTGATATTTATGGGTTCAAAGTTTTAATCAGACACAGAGAAAGATATGGGCTTATAGTTTTGCCTCCCAACCTTTTACCTCAAGGGTAATGTCAACAATAATAATTTATGAAAACCTACATCCAAGTGATATATATATCCGGATCGCTCCAACACAAAGTGTTTGCCAAAGGAAAAAGTGTAAAAAGGGAAAGGTGATGATCACCATGACTCTTGTATGAGGCTAGAAGATAAAAGTAAAAGATAGGCCCTTCGCAGAGGGAAGCAGAGGTTGTCATGTGTTTTTATGGTTGGATGCATGAAATCTTGATGCAAAAGAACATCACTTTATATTGCCACTTGTGATATGGGCCTTTATTATGCAGTCCGTCACTTTTATTTCTTCCACATCACAAGATCGTATAAAGCTTATTTTCTCCACACTAATAAATCATACATATTTAGAGAGCAAATTTTATTGCTTGCAACAATGACAACTTACTTGAAGGATCTTACTCAATCCATAGGTAGATATGGTGGACTGTCATGGCAAAACTGGGTTTAAGGATATTTGGTAGCACAAGTAGTATCTCTACTTGGTGCAAAGAATTTGGCTAGTATGAGAGAGAAAGGCAAGCTCAACATGTTGGATGATCCAAGACAATATAACGTTTCAGGTATAGGAAAACATATCCCATTAAGTTGCCTTCCTTGTCCAACATCAAACTTTTAGCATGTCATATTTTAATGAGTGCTCACAATTGCAAAAGATGTCAAAGATAGTACATTTATATGTGAAATCTCTCTTCCTTCAATATTCTTTCATGAATTGTTCAAGTGACCAATTCTGCATTTGCTAACTTTCAATGAGTTTACTACCTATACTTATTATGTGTGAAGTCATTACTCCCCATGTTATAAGCATATGAAACGTATATAACTTGAGATTTATGATATTCAATTCATTCAACCATTTACTCATAGGATATACATGAAGCGCGTGAGTAAATGACAAACTACTCCAAAATGATATAAGTGAAGAATGCTGAGTACAAATAATTAACTAGCCATGGGAGGATTCTTTATTTCCATTCAAAATTTCAGATCCAATGATTTTATTCCAACAGCAAGTAAAATTTAAAATACGCTCCAAGCAAAACACATATCATGTGACGAATAAAAATATAGCTCCGCGTAAGGTATACCGATAGTTTTGAAGACGAAAGAGGGGATGCCTTCCGGGGCATCCCCAAGCTTAGGCGCTTGAGTCTTCCTTGAATATTACTGTGGGGTGCCTTGGGAATCCCCAAGCTTAGGGTCTTTCCACTCCTTATTCTCGTCATATCGATATCTCACCCAAAGCTTGAAAACTTCAATCACACAAAACTTAACGAAACTTCGTGAGATAGGTTAGTATGATAAAGAGTAAACCATTCACCTTGGTAATGTCAAAGACAAGGCTCATAATTGTTCTCACACAATGCCTACTGTACCATATCATTTCTACAATTTATATTGAGAAATATAAGCCATAGAAACTAGAAAACAAGCAAACTATACAATGAAAACAGAATCTGTCAGAAACAGAACAGTCTGTAATGATCTGAACACCAACCATACTTCTGCTACACCAAAAATTCTGAAATAAATTGGTGGACGTGAGGAATTTGTCTATTAATCTTCTGAAAAAAGAATCAACTCAATCTCACTCTTCTGTAAAAAATGGAAGCTAATCTCGTGAGTGCAAAGTTTCTGTTTTTTTATAGCAAGATCACATTAACTTTCACCCAAGTCTTCCCAAAGGTCTTACTTGGAACTTTATTGAAACAAAATCTATAATACATGATTAATACAATATCTTAATCATGATAGCACACAAAAACATTAAGGGTAAATATTGGGTTGTCTTCCAACAAGCGCTTTTCTTTAATGCCTTTTAGCTAGGCATGATGATTTCAACGATGCTCACATAAAAGATAAGAATTGAAACATAAAGAGAGCATCATGAAGAATATGACTAGCACATTTAAACCTAACCCACTTCCTATTCCTCGGGATTTTGTGAGCACACAATTTATAGGAACAAG
The DNA here is from genome assembly GCF_056163025.1 of Triticum urartu. Lineage (NCBI taxonomy): Eukaryota > Viridiplantae > Streptophyta > Magnoliopsida > Poales > Poaceae > Triticum > Triticum urartu. The sequence goes on from NC_141875.1 coordinate 481,709,238, forward strand.
GATCAACTAGCATAGGAAGGCAAAACAAGGATAACTTCCAAACTTTAAGCACATAGAGAGGAAACTTGATATTATTGCAACTCCTACAAGCATATATTCCTCCCTCATAATAATTTTCAGTAGCATCATGAATGAATTCAACAAATAACCATCACACAAAGCATTCTTTTCATCATATACAAGCATATAAATTTTACTACTCTCCACATAAGCAAAATTCTTCTCATTCGGAATAGTGGAATCATTACTAACTAAAGTTGACACTCTTCCAAATCCACTTTAGATTATAGTATTATTCACACTCCAAAATATATAAGTGAAGTTCATGGATAATTCTAGAATTAATATAGACTAACCAATACCCAAGCTCAAAATATATAAGTGAAGCACACGAAGCATTCTATAAAGCCATACTCAAAAGATTTAAGTGAAGCACAAATGGCAATTCTATAAGATCATACTTAAAAGATATAAGTGAAGCACACGAAGTGTTCTATAAATCAGTAAAGAACTATCTCCTACTAGCATGGTTCTTAAAGGAAAAATAAAAACCCAAAGGACACAAATTATGTGAACAAAACAAAAACCGAGGTATACCGATAATTGTTGAAGAAGAAAGATGGGATGCCAACTGGGTATCCCCAAGCTTAGATGCTTGAGTATCCTTGAAATATTTGCTTGGGGTGCCTTGGACATCCCCAAGCTTGAGCTCTTGCCTCTCTTTATTCTTCTCATATTGACAGCTCCTCGATCTTCGAACACTTCATCCACACAAAACTTTAACCAAAACTTTGTGAGATCCGTTAGTGTAACAAAGCAAATCACTACCTTTAGGTACCGTTGAAAACTTATTCCAATTTAATATTTGAACTATATCTATTGTATTCCAACTTCACCATGGTTCATACCCCCTGATACTACCTATGGATTCATCAAAATAAACGAACAACTCATAGAAAACAGAATCTGTCAAAAACAGGGCAGTCTGTAGTAATCTGGAAGTTTAGTAGACTTCTGTAACTCCAAAAATTCTAAAAAAATATGAGAATTTTAAAAAAAATTGTACAGAATTAATTTTCAAAAAATTTCAGACCCATTTGACTTTCCAGTAAAAATGTAAAATCACGCGCTACAGCCAAAGTTTCTATTTTTGTACTATACATAGTAAACAAGCAATCTAATCATCCTAAAACCGAAGCTTGGCACATTAGTTTTATAATACAATGGATATATACAAGGGGATAATTATTTTCAGAGAAGCTTCCATGAAATGTTTTACATTGTTTCCATGAGCATGAACACAAGTGCTCAAGGTCGACCCTCATTTCTTCAATGCATAATCTTCCAATCACTTCTCTTATTGAAAAACTTTGTAGGCATGAGAGGCAAGTAAATTCTTTTTGTATTTTCATTCTTTGAATTTTTTTGTATGTTTCACCCACAACTAAATAGAAACAAAAAGGAAAACAAAATCTACTTAGTGAAGAAATCAAACACGCACACACGTGAATATCAACCCCACGCTATTGCTCCCCGGCAACGGCGCCAGAAAAGAGCTTGATAATCCCCAAATGCAGGGAATCATCGTAGCAATTCCCAATGGTGGAAGTGATAAGTATGGAGTGTCGAACCGACAAGGAGCTAAAGGTAAGATCAATATTCTCTCAAGCCCTATCTTCCACTGATACGACTCTACGTATACCGAACGTTTGCTTCCAACTAGAAACGAGAAATAAAACTACGTTGTGGGTATGAAGAGGATACCTTTGCATGATATCGGAGAGCTAAAACATAAAAGTAGGGGCTGTTATCATAAAGTTAGAATATATTACTAAATATTGTAAATAGCGAGTGTGGAATAATGGTGGATCGGTGTGCGGAATTGTCTTAGGCAATTGTTAACAAGACCGGTGGTCGTCATTGCAATTTCATATGAGGGAGAGGCATAATCTAACATACTTTCTCTTCTTGGATCATATGCACTTATGATTGGAACTCTAGCAAGCATCTGCAACTACTAAAGATCATTAAGGTAAAACCCAACCATAGCATTAAAGCATCAAGTCTCCTTTATCCCATACACAACAACCCCCTTACTCGAGTTTATGCTTCTGTCACTCAAGCAACCAACTATAAGTGAATCATGAACGTATTGCAACACTCTACAGCGGGGATCCCTCACGCTTGCGCGACACGGAGGGCACAATAGGACAACACCAAAATAAAACATACAACTCATACCAATCTAGATCATCAATCAACCCAAAGACAAAGGATATCTACTCAAAACATCATAGGATGGCAACACATCATTGGATCATAATATGTGGCATAAAGCACCATGTTCAAGTAGGGATTACAATGGGGTGCGGGAGAGTGGACCGCGTAAAAGAGATGAGGATGGTGATGATGATGGTGATGTTGATGAAGACGATCACCGCTGCGATGATTCCCCTCCCGATCGCACTCCGGTGCCACCGAGAGATTGGAGGAGAGGTTCTTCCCCTTGTGATTCCTCCTCCATGGCATCCCCCTGGATGGGGAGAGGTTCTCCCTCTGGTCCTTGGACTTCATGACGATGATGGCCCCTCCGGGATCCTCCTCCATGCCCTCCGGTGATGATGGCCCCCTCCGACAGGGTGCTAGAGAGGGCCTAGATTGATTTATCTTGGCTATAGAGGCTTGCGGCGGCGGAACTTCCGATCTAGGTTAATTTCTGGAGGTTGGGGTATTTATAGGAGAGGCTGGCGTCGAGAACAAGTCAGGGGGCCCCACGGGTAGTCCACGAGGCACAGGGGCGCGCCCCAGGGGGTGGGCGTGCCACCCACCCTTGTGGGGCCCATGGGACTCCCCTCCTGTAACTCTTTGTTCCATTATTTTTTATATTTTCCTGAAAAATTCCTGGTTTATTTTCGGCGCATTCTGAGAACTTTTATTTCTGCACAAAAACAACACCATGGTAATTCTGCTGAAAACAGCGTCAGTCCGGGTTAGTTCTAATCAAATCATACCAAAATCATATAAAACAATAGTAAACATGGCATGAATACTTCATAACTTATCGATACGTTGGAGACGTATCACCTCCTGCCCAAGGGGGGGCGCACCAACCCCTTGTGGGCTGGTGTGCTTCCCTCTTATGGCCCATAAGGCCCATAACTTCTCCCGGGGTGATCTAAAAAATATAAAAACAACAAGGTGACTAATGATAAAATGGTAAATTGTATAGGTCTCTTGTGTCCCTAACACACCCAATACAATGGTAAATTGTATAGGTGCACTCGTTCGGCGAAGAGATGGTGATACAAGTGCAATATGGATGGCAGATATAGGTTTTTGTAATCTGATAATATAAAAACAGCAAGGTAACTAATGATAAAAATGAGCGAAAATAGTATTGCAATACGTTGAAACAAGGCCTAGGGTTGATACTTGCACTAGTGCAAGTTCTCTCAACAATAATAACATAATTGGATCATATAACAATCCCTCAACATGCAACAAAGAGCCACTCCAAAGTCACTAATAGCGGAGAACAAATGAAGAAATTATTGTAGGGTATGAAACCACCTCAAAGTTATCCTTTCTGATCGATCTATTCAAGAGTCCGTAGTAAAATAACACGAAGCTATTCTTTCCGTTCAATCTATCCTAGAGTTCGTACTAGAGAAACACCTTAAGACACAAATCAACCAAAACCCTAATGTCACCTAGATACTCCAATGTCACCTCAAGTATCCATGAGTATGATTATATGATATGCATCACACAATCTCAGATTCATCTATTCAACCAACACAAAGAACTTCAAAGAGTGCCCCAAATTTTCTACCGGAGAGTCAAGACGAAAACGTGTGCCAACCCCTATGCATAAGTTCAAAAGGTCACGGAACCCGCAAGTTGATGACCAAAACATACATTGAGTAGATCACGTGAATATTCCATTGTCACCACAGATAAGCACATGCAAGACATACATCAAGTGTTCTCAAATCCTTAAAGACTCAATACGATAAGATAACTTCAAAGGTAAAACTCAATTCATCACAAGGAGATAGAGGGGGAGAAACATCATAAGATCCAACTATAATAGCAAAGCTCGTGATACATCAAGATCGTGCCGAATCAAGAACACGAGATAGAGAGAGATCAAACACATAGCTACTGGTACATACCCTTAGCCCCAAGGGTGAACTACTCCCTCCTCGTCATGGAGAGCGCCGGGATGATGAAGATGGCCACTGGTGATGGATCCCCCCTGCGGCAGGGTGCCGGAACAGGTCTAGATTGGTTTTTGGTGGCTACGGAGGCTTGCGGCGGTGGAACTCCCGATTTAGGTTTCTTTTCGGAGGTTTCTGTATTTATAGGAATTTTTGGCGTAGGTCCCACGTCAGGGGGTCTCCGAGTCATCCGCGAGATAGGGGGTGCGCCCGGGGGCTAGGGCGCGCCCCCACCCTCGTGGATGGCTCGGGACTCTTTTGCCCCAACTCTTTTACTCCGGGGGCTTCCTTTGGTCCATAAAAAATCATCAAAAATTGGCACGTCAATTGGACTCTGTTTGGTATTCCTTTTCTGTAAAACTCAAAAACAAGGAAAATACAGAAACTAGCACTCGGCTCTAGGTTAATAGGTTAGTCCCCAAAATCATATAAATGCATATAAAACATCCAAGATTGATAATATAATAGCATGGAACAATCAAAAATTATAGATACATTGGAGACATATCAAGCATCCCTGAGCTTAATTCCTGCTCATCCTCGAGTAGGTAAATGATAAAAACAGAATTTTTGATGTGGAATGCTACCTAACATATTTATCCATGCAATTCTCTTTATAGTGGCAAGAATATTCAGATCCATAAGATTCAAGACAAAAGTTTAATATTGACATAAAAACAATAATACTTCAAGCATACTACCAAAGTAATCATGTCCTCTCAAAATAACATGGCCAAAGAAAGCTCATCCCTACAAAATCATATAGTTTGGTTATGCTCCATCTTCGTCACACAAAATATCCAAATCATGCACAACCTCGATGACAAGCCAAGCAATTTTTTCATACTTTAGTATTCTCAAACTTTTTCAACTTTCACGCAATACATGAGCGTGAGCCATGGACAGAGCACTATAGGTGGAATAGAGTGGTGGTTGTGGAGAAGAAAAAAAGGAGGAAGATGGTCTCACATCAACTAGGCATATAAATGGGCTATGGAGATGCCCATCAATAGATATCAATGTGAGTGAGTAGGGATTGCCATGCAACGGATGCACTAGAGCTATAAATGTATGAAAGCTCAACAAGAAACTAAGTGGGTGTGCATCCAACTTGCTTGCTCACGAAGACCTAGGTAATTTGAGGAAGCCCATCGTTGGAATATACAAGCCAAGTTCTATAATGAAAATTTCCCACTAGTACATTAAAGTGACAAAATAAGAGACTCTCTATCATGAAGATCATGGTGCTACTTTGAAGCACAAGTGTGGTAAAAGGATAGTTGCATTGCCCCTTCTCTCTTTTTCTCTCATTTTTTATTTTTTTGTTTGGCTTCTTTGGCCTCCTTTTCTCTTTTTTTTGTTTCCTCACATGGGACAATGCTCTAATAATGATGATCATCACACTTCTATTTATTTACAACTCAAATATTACAACTCGATACTTAGAACAAAAATATGACTCTATATGTATGCCTCCGGCGGTGTACCGGAATGTGCAATGAATCAAGAGTGACATGTATGAAAAAATTATGAATGGTGGCTTTGTCACAAATACGATGTCAACTACATGATCATGCAAGGCAATATGACAATGATGAAGCATGTCATAATAAACGGAACGGTGGAAGGTTGCATAGCAATATATCTCGGAATGGCTATGGAAATGCCATAATAGGTAGGTATGGTGGCTGTTTTCAGGAAGGTAAATGGTGGGTTTATGGTACCGGCGAAAGTTGTGCGGTACTAGAGAGGCTAGCAATGGTGAAAGTGTGAGAGTGCGTATAATCCATGGACTCAACATTAGTCATAAAGAACTCACATACTTATTGCAAAAATCTACAAGTCATCAAAAACCAAGCTCTACGCGCTTGCTCCTAGGGGGATAGATTGGTAGAAAAAGACCATTGCTCATCCCCGACCGCCACTCATAAGGTAGACAATCAAAGAAATACATCATGCTTCAAACTTGTTACACAACGGTTACCATACGTGCATGCTACGGGACTTGCAAACCTCAACACAAGTATTTCTCAAATTCGCAATTAGTTTACTACCATGACTCTAATATCACCATCCTCATGTCTCAAAACTATCATCAAGTATCGAACTTCTTATAGTATTCAACGCACTTTATATGAAAGTTTTTATTATATCCCTCTTGGATGCCCATCATATTAGGACTAAATTCATAACCAAAGCAAATTACCATGCTGTTCTAAAAGACTCTCAAAATAATATAAGTGAAGCATGAGAGTTCATCCATTTCTTCAAAATAAAACCACCACCGTGCTCTAAAAAGATATAAGTGAAGCACTAGAGCAAACGAGAAACTACTTCGAAAGATATAAGTGAAGAACAATGAGTAGTTGAATAATTATGTAACTATGTGAAGACTCTCTAACATTTAAGAATTTAAGATCTTGGGATATTATTCAAACAGCAAGCAAAATAAAATAAAATAAAATGATGCTCCAAGCAAAATATATATCATGTGGTGAATAAAAATATAGCTCCAAGTAAAGTTACCGATGAACAGAGACGAAAGAGGGGATGCCATCCGGGGCATCCCCAAGCTTAGGCTCTTGGTTGTCCTTGAATATTACCTTGGGGTGCCTTTGGCATCCCCAAGCTTGGACTCTTGCCACTCCTTATTCCATAGTCCATCGAGTCTTTACCCAAAACTTGAAAACTTCACACCACAAAACTCAACAGAAAACTCGTAAGCTCCATTAGTATAAGAAAATAAATCACCACTTAGGGTACTATTGTGAACTCATTATAAATTCATATTGGTGTAGTATCTACTGTATTCCAATTTCTCTATGGTTCATACCCTCCGATACTACTCATAGATTCATCAAAATAAGCAAACAACACATAGAAAACAAAATATGTCAAAAACAGAACAGTCTGTAGCAATCTGGAGGTTTCGAATACTTCTGTAAATCCAAAAATTCTGAGAAATTAGGACGACCAGGATAAAAAGTATTTTGATCTACTGCAGTTAGAATTGGTATTTTATCGCTCTCTAGTAAAAAATGATAATTATTTTTGTCAGCACATACTTTTTATTTTTATCAGCAAGATCAAACAACAATTACCCAAGAAGATCCTAAAGCCTTTACTTGGCACTTTATTGAAACAAAAGCTATAAAACATGATAACTACAGTATCTTAATCATGAGGTCACATGAAAACAGTAGGGGTAAATGTTGGGTTGTCTCCCAACAAGCGCTTTTCTTTAGTGCCATTCTAGCTAGGCATGATGATTTCAATGATGCTGCTACCTATTGAGCACTGCGTTGGTTTTCCCTTGAAGAGAAAAGGGTGATGAAGCAAAGCAGCGTAAGTATTTCCCTTAATTTTTGTGAACCAAGGTATCAATCCAGTAGGAGGCCACACATGAGTCCCTCGCACCTACACAAACAAATAAAATCCTCGCAACCAACGCAATAAAGGGGTTGTCAATCCCTTCATGGTCACTTACGAAAGTGAGATCTAATAAATATGATAAGATAATATTTTTGGTATTTTTATGATAAAGATGCAAAGTAAAGAAAGCAAAATAAACGGAAAATGAAATAACTTGTTTATGGAAGATTAATATGATGGAAAATTGTAACATCCCAATTTTCCTAAATTAGGATGTTATTAGATCATTCATATGCATCTCATATTCTTTCCATGCATTATTTTGCTTTTCCGTAATATTAAAATCATTATGCAACAAAGGCAATTTATTGGAGTGGAGATATCATGACTTCTCTCCTGTTTTAAAAATGTTCATAATGTGCAGAATATTATTTATAGTTCATCTGATATGTTATGATAATTTTTGCAATCTCCAAAATATTTTGTTTGTGTGTTATTTTACTGTTTGTGTGGCCTTTTTCATCAAAATGAATTTCTAAAATTGCATTAGGTGAGGAACTAGTTTTCTTGTAGTTTATATTAGCAGTATAGATTTTACTATGTGTCTAGGTGTTTTTATTTAGATTTTATGTTGTGTATATTATTTTATTTATTTTTGCTCCCGGGGTTTGTGTTTAAAAAAAGGAAAACCGCAGCGCAGCGCACCACGCGGCCTAGTTAGCCGCCACCGCCCGTGGCCCAGTGCGCAACAGCCGCAGCCCGCTAAACCTAGCGAAGCGATACGCCCGCTCGCTCGTACCCGACCCGCGCCCGATCCACCCCTCGCCTCCAGCCGTTGACAGCGGGTCCCACGCCCTGCTCGTCCCCTCCACCGAGCCGGACACAGCGCGCCGCATGCGTGCATGCACCCCGAGGCCGAGCCGGTTCGCCCCGCACCCCTGGTCCACCTCGAGCGCTCCCGAGTCACCGTGTGCAAGCAGAAGACCCAGGGAAACCCCGCATCCACTCGTCATTCTTCCATGCTGCCGCACGCTTCAGCTAGGGCAGAACGGATCTCGCCCCGGGGCTCGGAGTTCTTCGTCGTTCACCGCCTTTTTCCGACGCCGTAAGATCACCCAGTCTGCTCCGCTCGTTCCTCTCGGACCCCCTCTCAGTTGACCGCTCGTTTGACATCCCTGGGTAAAATGCAGCACCCCAGAACGATGCCGCCACCGACGCCCGACGCCGCCGGAGCACCGCGGTTCACTTCATCACCGTCGCCTATAGACGGAGTCCCCGCCGTTGTTTGAGCCACCACCACCTCCGCCGCTCAATGTCGCACCCGCCCGTCACCTCATCTTCGCGGGAGCACCGCCGGTGAAGCGCCGCCACCGACGCCCGAGACCGCCGCCGCCGTCCTTTGCCTTTGGTGAGCACGCACGCACAGGAGGTACTCTAGCCGATCACGTGCTGCCCCGTGGCAACCAGCTATAGTACACGCACGAACAGTGCGGGAGTTTTCTATTGTTTTTGTTTTTCTTTCCAGATTTGTTCTCTAACTTCTTTTAGCTATATCTTTTAGTCTATATACTCAATTTAGGTAATTCTTTTTCCTATGCACTCACAAATACCAGTAGTTTATCACAGTACCAAAATCTCACATGCTTGCACTGTTCAATTTTGAATTCGTTTGAATTTGAATTAAACCTTCCGGAGGCCGTATCTTTCAAACCGCTTATCGAATTCGAGTGATTCTTTTTGCATTGTGACCATCGTGCAATTTAGGTGTTGTTAAGCTTATGTTGTTGAGTTTTAAAAATGGTTTTCTTGCTGTTGGTTTTATTTTGGTTCTATTTGTGTTTCGGTGATTGATTTGTTGAATTGTGTGAAACGTGTAGATTGTCCGGAGTGCGACGCGAACTATTGTCATGAGTGTGACTTTCTGAACCAGAACCAAGGCAAGTTACATGTTGATCATCCTTTACCTATTGTTTTCTATGCATGTAGTTATATCACACTATGAATATATGCATGTATAGGTTTACTATATTACTTTGCTATATTGTTGAGCTATCTCCCATCACTGCAGACGGGGGTGGTTCGTGTATTCATTGAGCTTATGTGAGGTTTATATATATATATATATAGGGAACGGCTTTCCTATCTACACTAGCACCAGAGTGTGCTATCGGAACCTTTGGTTTGCATCAAGATTCAAACTTCTGTATGGATAAGGTTTCTAATTCTTGCATTATTGGACATCACATTTACAGAAGAGGAAAACATGTGAGGCTCTTTCTAGGGCTGTGGATGGAAATGGCAAGCTAGGTTCTGAAAAGGCGAGCGCTATTCGTGGAATGGGGCAGCTCCTTTACATCACCTGTCAGCTAGCATGTTCTATTTCGAGAAGGCTATTGTGTGGTTTTGTTTTGTTGCTAGCTTCGAAAGGTTCCATACATCTATACGTTTTAGTAGGTTTCAGTCTGAAAGGTTTCATTCAATCTGTGTCTAGGTTCGGCACCTTTTGCTTCTCCTACTTTAAAGTACTCCATTTGTTCCTACATGCATGCATAGATTGTGCATGACTCTTACCGGACACAACATAGTACTAACACACCGTACTGAGCTAGCACATGCAAACTAACTAATCTGAGATTAATCAAGATTATGCTATAATCGGCTAGGCAAACGGCGATGCCTCGGAGATACCCGGTTGTGGACGTCGACGAGTGCTCAGTATCAATGATGTTTGATGACGTGTTGGAAGTGTTCTATCATCCAGGGATGATGTGAGTGTCGGTTTTCTATGCTTTCATTTCTGAGTCGTTTTTCATTTTTGTGATGATTTTGATAACTGTCCAACCCCTAAACAGTGAGTTAGAGAACGACCCTTCATCACGTGTGATACAAACTCAAACTGGGGCGATTGTGGGCCAACTCAGGTTTAATCATTTCGCGTGCACTAGCAATTAATTCATCATTTCGGGTGCTTATTACTCACACCCGCCAAACACAAAAATGTTTCAGGTCCGTTATTGGAGCTTTCAGTTTTTCGTTAATGCCATTGAACAAACTAGTACACTATCTATCATTGCTTTTGTTTACTTCTTCCCTTTCTTAGCTCGTTTTCATTTTTGCAAGTGCCCTTTCTCTATTCGTTGACTCTGACTCTCTGAGCTTGTATGCACTGACGACTACCGGGTCTCCGTTCTTTGCCACTTCTGTGCGACAGTACATGGACCTGAACATTACCAGCGTGCTAAGAGCATCTCCAGCCGCGCCCCCAACAGGCCCACCCGAGGTCGTTTTTAGCGCGGGCGTAAAAAAATCGGCCCAGTCGCACCCCCACGAGCCTGTTTTTCGCCGGATTGGGCCGAAATTGGCGCCGGCGCACCCAATCCGAACCCGGCGCACTGGGGGGCGCCCGGGGGCGCCGGCTCGAACGTTTTGGTGCAAAAGAGTGGCGGGACCGGCGCGTCAGCGAGACGAAGGCTGGTCGTCCTCATCGTCTCGGTTTTCCCGCGGGGAATCAATGCCAGCATGCCATTGATTCATGGGCAGCGAAGTGCGGCGACGCCGCCCCGCCGTCCGCCACGCGTGTCGCACGCGGCCGCCCCCGAGCCGCTATATAAGGTGCCCTGGCTGCGCCAGTGAGGCACCCATCCATCGACAGTCCTCCCCCTCCTCGCCGCCGCAGTTCCTCCCCTCTCTCCGCCGTTCGAGCCCCTCTCCCCCCCGGCAACCATGAGCGCGAGGTACCCCGGCGACGTGGCGGCGGCCAAGGGTTTCGGCCGCCTCTCGGTGAATGAGTGGGAGGCAAACCTCCTCCACGAGTCCAAATACCATGCGCCGCCCGACGTACGCCTTCCGTCGCGGTGGAGGCTCAGCGCCGGCGGGGTCCCTGTCCCCCCTCTGTCCGTCCCCGAGACGCCCTATTTCCACGCCGAGATCGAGCGTGCGCGGGCGTCCCTGACGTCCGCGGAGCGGGCGCTCCCGGAGTACGCCGCCGACAACCACGCGGCGTGGGCGGCGTACTTCAAACGCCGGCAGGAGGAGCGGCTCGTCTCCACGAACAACGCGCCGATGCCGCACGGCCGCAACAACAGCGAGGGTCGCCGCCTGTGGTGGGGCGTCCCTGGCCGCACGCTCAGCAGCGTCCTCGTGCACGTCGAGGGCGGCAACGACCCGCCGCTCGAGTGAAGCAGCGCGTCGGGGCGAGGTGTCGAGCAGCGGCCGTGTCAAGGAGGAGAAGCATTGGCCGTAGTTTAGGTTTTTTTCGTCCCTTTTATTCGTGTAAAAAATGGCTAAATTTCGCCGAAATTTGACCGTGTTTGTTTAAATTTGGACGTGTTTGTTAAAATTTAGACGAACTATGGGGGCGTTAAATTTGGACGTGTTTGTTAAAATTTGGACGAACTATGGGGGCGTCTGGGGGCGACCTCGGGGCGGCGGCTGAGAACGTGCTCGCCCCCATGCCGAAAAAAACGTCGGCTCGCCCCCAAGCAGTGCTTTTTTTCGTGCCCTTGAGGGGCCGAACGACTGGAGATGCTCTAAGTTCAACTAGTGCCCATAGGTTGTACATCAACGCTAGCATCTACTGCCATGTTAGGTTCTAGCGTTTCTATTCCATGAAATCAGGGCACGCCTGAAGACTTTCTTGTTACAAGTGTTCTTCAATCTGTATCGCACTAAACATCGTTCGGTTCCATCTAGGCAAATCTCACCGCAAATGTGGCTGATGGAGTTAACAAGGAGGCACATGAAACACTAATATACTGCATGTCAGATCCGGACGATGCAAGAAAGAGAGGGAAGAAAACGAGCATGCCATAATGGAGACGGTGGTTTTGTGTTGCGAGCAAGATGCAAATTTTCTACTCTTTCTTTCTCGTTTTATTCACTGTAATTCTATAATTTACATCTAAATTATTCAACTGTCTCCATGAATAGATTAGCCTTACAAGATACACATGCAAGCCAGTGATAGCGCTATGGTCCACTATTCATGCACAACCGTGTGTACTAAAAAGAAAACAAAAGAACCAGTGCACTACTTTTGCCACAAATGTTTTTTTATCGAAGGGGCCACATGGCCTCCATTTTCATTATGAAAATGGGGTTGTTTACATGGAAACGAACTAGCCATTACATCATTGATCTAGAACCACATCAGGATGCTCCAGCCTAGCAAGTCTAATCATCACACCACTGATATATATCACCACATCAGGATGCTTCAATCTATCCAAAACTAGCCCGGAAATGGAGTTGTTTACAGGGCCACAGATGTACTAGAAAGGTGTGATGTGCTACGCAGCACTGCCAAGACAAGGACAGCCATATACGAACAAGACGCTGCAGGACCATTATTTCATATTGGCTGTAGGTGCACTGTCATCTTTAGAGTTCCAGTCTGCTACTTGTAAGATTACCATTTTGGTACGTTGGCACTACTTTCTACTTTTACTCGTCATAACCTGCAATTGAAGGACCGCGTCACACTGTCCATTGAGCAAACACATGTGTGTCTTAATGTTTAACTAGCCAATTTTATTAAACTCTCATCCAATAAAAAAGTATTGCATGTTCATGGCGCTTCTACATGAGAGACAAGCATGTAAAATATAGTTAAAGCAACTCCAACGCGCTGACCCATTTCGTCCGTGTGTGTCCATTTGGGTCAAAATGGACACAAAAGTTGGCCCAATGCGTCGACCCAAACGGGAGCGCGTCCGTTTTTTGTTCGCCTGCCGACACATTTCCGACCCAAATTTGGGCATCATTTGCGTTGGCGCGGACACGAAGAGGGTTGTCCGGTTAATTAACAAAAAACCGGGTTGAATCTGTCATAACAGCCCACACATGGCAACACCGGCCGACCTGGCCACCTACACGAAGATACAACTATGCTGCATAGAAGAAACACAAAGTCAAGGTTGTCACTCCTCCACCGAGCCAACAACTCCGACTTCCACCAACGAAGTCCTTGTTGCCGCAAATGCCGGAACCCATGCTAGCCCATGCCAACAGTCGGCCACCGATGCAGGCGCCAGACAACTCCGACTAAGAAGACCACCAAAACACAAGAGAGATGGGCAGAGTAGGCGCCAACTAACACCTGCTCGAAGACCACCAGCCACTTGTCATCATCACCGCCTAGGCACCTCCCGGGTAGCTCCGACTCCACGACGGATCGGAGAGACCCAGAAGAGACCTGTCAAGCATGCCGGGTAAGAACCGACAACCAAAGCATTGCGCGACCCTACACCGCTAGCCATCATCATCATTGCCAAACTGGACACCGCATTGCCACACTGCCGGCCGGGCACCTACCTACCATAGTGTTGTGAGCGTCTAGCACATGGAGAGCACGAACGGGAACCAATGCTCTTCGAGGCATGCCCCAAAGAGGGAAGCGTCAATGCCGATGCGTCGCCCGACCCGTCTGGACCTTAGGCTTTCAACCGAAGAGTTGGATCTGAGGATGTGCAAGGGAGTGCACTCCATGGCGATGCCTCCAAGGAGGTAACACGACGCCCACGAACACTAACGCCATCGGCCGGCCAAAGCCGCTCGGAGCACCGCCGAACATCACAACTCCACGCATCGCAACTCCACTAGCCTGCACACCACCACCAACACCACCACGCCAGCAGCACCAGAGGACCACCACAAACCACCTCATCACTGACCAAAGCCAGTAGGCCAGATCCGGCGAGCCCGACCGGATCTGATGGTCACTCGCACCTGCCCCGCAACGGACCAGCCGCTGGCGCGCCGATGCGCCGCTGGGCGTGCAACACCCACCAGGAAGCCAGGCGGCCCACCCCTTGCCACAACCGAGCGCGGCCGGAGAGGCCGGATGATGCAGCCGGGGCGCGCCGCCGAGCCGGGCCAGGTGAGTCCCCTGCCATCGAGGAGTAGGACGAGGACCGGAGCCTCCCTCACCAGATGCGTGCACGGGAATGCGAGAAACTCCCTGCCGCCGTCCACCGCGCCGGCTTAGCCCGGCGGCCTCCTCCAGTGGCGGCGAGGGGGGAGGAGATGGATGGAGCGGCGGCGGCAGTGGCGGGCTAGGTTTTCGCTCAAGCCACCGCGGGAGCGATGACGCGGGCATGGGGTTATGTTTCCTGTTTTTTCCATTCTATATTATCAAGTTTGTAGGTGTGAGATTGTTTGATGTATGTTCTTATCAGACATTTGTCGAATAATAATTAATAAATATGGTTGTATGCATCTACCGATGCAGAGGCCACAGTTTCAACCTCCTTTCTCGAAAAAAAGAAAAAGAAAAAAATGACACACTGGGAAATGGAAACGCATCTTGCCGTCTTTCATTGCTCTATCAAAGGACTGTAGATTCTCAAACTTCCTCGTGCCGTTCACCTCTCCCTGTTCAGCTGCGGGACCTTCTCGGTCATAGTCGTTTTGACTATAGTTGCTCGGGCCCACTCATATACCGCTTCGAAGGTGGAAAGGAGAGCTGCCCGTATACACCAGCCAACTTCTGATCCCAGGATTCCAGGAAGTTTGGCCTTTGACTTTGTTTGAATCCAGGGGTTAGAGTTAGTTTGGTAGTTTGGACTCAACTAATTTTAAAATATCCAAATAGAAGGGTTAGTTTGGGTTAGATGCATCTAATCCATTCAAAAAATCTAACTCATTTAAGAGATGCTTATTTGGGTTAGTTTTTTCGGGAACATAAAAAAACACATTTTTCTCTCGCTCTCCCCACAACAGATCCCTCCTCACTTTCTCGAAGCTTCTCATCCTCTCCCTCTCTCCCTCTCGCACTGCCTATGAAGGCGCCTAGCCATATCCGCGCTCTATCTAACCCTGCCATCCAAACACCTTTTTGGCTAGAGTTAGTTTATGGTTAGTTCAGGGTTAGAATCTAACTCTAACCTCTAACTGAGTTAGAGTATCCAAACAAGGCCTTTGATGCACATGCGTAGAGCGTCTAGCATTTTTAATAAGGAAATGAGTTAGAAAACTAACGAGAGTTATTAGTGAGATTGTAACACTCCATCTAGTTGTTCCCTTCTCAGGCATTAAAGTGGAGGGTTTGGAGCTGGCTGTAGGTGCCTCCCGATGCACCAGGCCAAGTAAATATTATCTTTGTTGTGCACCTTGATGGCTTACTCTCTTTCTACACGTCTAGATATAAACTTCCTTTTAAACACATGCAGGAATGGCGATGATAGCCAACGGCGGCATATGGACCCTAACTGCATGTACATCTGTTTCTACTTCGTGGTTAGTTATAGAAAAATGTGGAGATAATGCGTGCTTAGCTACAAAGAAATGTTTTTTTTATAAAGGGCGCTTTTTATTTACTCATAATATAGCATCGAGTGATACAAACACAATGAGCACACACCCGGCCTCTGCATAACTAAGATGCACACAGCCAACACTACGCACACACATAAAAATCACGTTGGTAAAGAGCAAAGTCATATAAGACCGAAGCCCTGCCTAGGTGAAGAAAGAAAAAGAAAAATCCTGAAGTGATCAAAACAATGATCAACGATATAAAACAACGACAACAACACCATCCTTTTCTTTGACAACATAAGGACTACAAGAAGGGTTCTCCAAAAGTAATGCCTTCAAGAAGGAAAAGACACATAAGCGTCGCCATCGCCGGATCCATCACCAAAGGCTAGATCATGGGTTTTCACCCTGATGATCAAGTCCGAGCAAACTCCAAGCAATGCCTTCAACAAGGTAACGATGCAAAAACACCGTCATTGCCAGGTATAACCAACTAAGGTCAGACCTAGGGTTTTCACCCTGGAGCTCGAGACCGGGTGCTCGAGAAGCACCACCCAACTGAAGTCATCTTAAATTATCTCCTCCACATTCCACAATCCCAGCAGCACAACAAGAAGCATACTTAGACGAGGGAGGATGGTCACATGCACCGCCCAAATCCTGAGGTTGAGACGATCTGGTGCACCTGCACCGTCCTCACAAGTGACAACTGATGACCAATCTGCATGAGACAACATCACCACATGCCACCACTCCCATCATCGTCGCATGTGGCAGCAGATTACTCCTGCGTGGAGGACATGGCCGCGGTTATGCATCGCCGTTAGCGATGCAGATCGTGAATCTTGCTGGATTTGAAGGTTCGAGCCCTTCCGGAGACCATTGTCCAGCAGGTGCCGCGTCCATGGTGGCAATGACAGCTAGCCAAGCCCAACTGATAATGCCCAGCAGCACGGGCTAGATCAGGTGCGATCGCCCCGACATCTGCTACATAGGCATCGCCACATCCCCGTCGCGGCGCGGGCGATGGCCGCAGCAACTGCTGCATCGCTACCAAACCCCGACACCGAAGGGAGCCTCTGGAAGCAGTGCTAGCTCCGGCTCGATGACCAGGCACTCCAGATCGGGGGACATGGTGGCAGCCTGGCGGTGCCGGCTCCCCTCCCTTTCCTCCGTGGCTTGTGCGCCTGCTGCCACATGCGACATGGGGACATGGATAATTTCCTGTGTTTGGAGAACAATACAGATAGCACGGTGGATTAATTACAGGGCATGCGGTGTAAAAGATACTAGTGATAACTATCTTGATAAAATGACTTCCATGGTATTCTGGGTGAAAAACAAAATTGACACTATATAAATGTTACTATTCACACCTTTTGTACTTGTTAGTTTGTGTTTTTGTACCTAAAGTCGATGAAAGTTATTCCTTCCGTGGAAGTTTTTATACGAGTATAACGTTAGATCAAGTCTATTTTCAAAAAAATTGGAATTATTGACTTTTTTACAATTTCTAAATTCTTTTTTTCAAATCAGGTACATTGTGCCCCGAGACCCATTGGGTATATTTTTCTTTCAAAAAGTCAAAAATTGAGTAACGCAGAGGCTAGATGGTGTAACTGTAAAAAAAAGATGATAGGTGGTTTTTGAGAGTAGCACCAATAGAGTAAAGGATTTTTGGCCCATGGATTAACTGGTAGAGGGACACATATTCGTGTTGTTTTTATATGCAAAAACAAGTGCAAGACACACACACACAGAGACACACACACACAAATGGATGAGATAAAGAGAGATAGGAGTTCAAGGTATAAAAGGTGCCTTCTCCAATAACAAGTGTGCACTCATAGGGTTGCACAAGGTTTGGACACTGGAAAATCAAGGTTCTCGTGTCATTATATAACTTCATATTTCACTTACACTGTTCATTCAAGCATATTATTCTCGAGAGAAAAGGAAATCTAGGTTGATTCGGGTGTCCATTTTTTGGCTCTTGGTGTAAATTTTAAGATGTGTGTGCGTTACATCAGATGTTAAAGGACTAAAGAGGGAGGGCAACAATTAGCTAGATAGAGCATCACCGCAACACTTACACAAGAACTTATATTTTACATTGTTGGAACCATGCATACCAACCGGAGGGGAACTTTTTGTGCGTGCATGAGAACCTACTCTATAAGGTGGTTGTTGCACAAGAAGTTCCATTTTGTATTGTCGGCATCATTTGTGGACGGAGGAACCTTCTCTATAAGTTTCTTACGATTCATGCATGTTAAATCGGATTTTAAAAAACTAAAGAGGGAGGGAGCAACAATTATCTACCATCACCGCAACCCTTACACAAGAACCTCTATTTTGCATTGTCGGAACCATGCATACCAACCGAAGAGGAACTTTATGTGTGTGCATGAGAACCTTCTCTATAATGTGGTTGTTGCACAAGAACCTCTCTTTTGTATTGTCGGCACCATTTGTGGATGGGGGAACCTTCTCCATAAGTTTCTTACGATGCATGTGTGTTAAATCAGATGTTAATTAAAGGACTAAAGAGGGAGGGAGCCACAATTAGCTAACATCACAGCAACGTTTGTAGAAGAACCTCCGTTTTACATTGTCGGAACCATGCATACCAACTGAAGGGCAACTTTTTTGTGCGCACGAGAAGCTTCTCCATAAGGTGGTTGTTGCACAAGAACCTTCGTTTTGTATTGTCGGCACCATTCTATACACGGGGAACCTTCTCCATAAGTTTCCGAGGATGCATGCGTGTTAAACTAGATGTTCAAAGACTTGAGAGGGATAGAGATGTAGACAACTATATATAGCATCACCGCAACACTTGCACAAGAAATCATTGTGAAGGTGTTTTGAACACTTATGCGGCAGCAACGAGACAATTTATTAATCCGTCCAAGTGCTCCATCCTCTTCTCCACGGAATTGTTATGCCACGAACTAACAAGAGGTTATGAATGATGTCTACTACACAACTTTCTTCTTGTAGACGTTGTTGGGCCTCCAAGTGCAGAGGTTTGTAGCACAGTAGCAAATTTCCCTCAAGTGGATGACCTAAGGTTTATCAATCCGTAGGAGGCGTAGGATGAAGATGGTCTCTCTCAAGCAACCCTGCAACCAAATAACAAAGATTCTCTTGTGTCCCAAACACACCCAATACAATGGTAAATTGTATAGGTGCACTAGTTTGGCGAAGAGATGGTGATACAAGTGGTATATGGATGGTAGATAAAGGTTTTTGTAATCTGAAAATATAAAAACAGCAAGGTAACTAATGATAAAAGTGAGCACAAACGGTATTGCAATGCTAGAAAACAAGGCTTAGGGTTCATACTTTCACTAGTGCAAGTTCTCTCAACAATAATAACATAATTGGATCACATAACTATCCCTCAACATGCAACAAAGAGTCACTCCAAAGTCACTAATAGCGGAGAACAAATGAAGAGATTATGGTAGGGTACGAAACCACCTCAAAGTTATTCTTTCTGATCGATCTATTCAAGAGTCCGTAGTAAAATAACATGAAGCTATTCTTTCCGTTCAATCTATCATAGAGTTCGTATTAGAATAACACCTTAAGTCACAAATCAACCAAAACCCTAATGTCACCTAGATACTCCAATGTCACCTCAAGTATCCGTGGGTATGATTATACGACATGCACCACACAATCTCAGATTCATCTATTCAAACCAACACAAAGTACTTAAAAGAGTGTCCTAAAGTTTCTCCGGAGAGTCAAGACGAAAACTTGTGCCAACCCCTATGCATAGGTTCATGAGCGGAACCCACAAGTTGATCACCAAAACATACATGAAGTGGATCAATAGAATACCCCATTGTCACCACGGGTATCCCACGCAAGACATACATCAAGTGTTCTCAAATCCTTAAAGACTCAATCCGATAAGATAACTTCAAAGGGAAAACTCAGTTCATTACAAGAGAGTAGAGGGGGAGAAACATCATAAGATCCAACTATAATAACAAAGCTCGCGATACATCAAGATCGTACCACCTCAAGAACACGAGAGAGAGAGAGAGAGAGATCAAACACATAGCTACTGGTACATACCCTCAGCCCCGAGGGAGAACTACTCCCTCCTCGTCATGGAGAGTGCCCGGATGATGAAGATGGCCACCGGAGAAGGATTCCCCCTCCGACAGGGTGCCGGAACGGGTCTAGATTGGTTTTCGGTGGCTACGGAGGCTTCTGGCGGCGGAACTCCCGATCTATTGTGCTCCCCAAAGTTTTTAGGGTATATGGGTATATATGGGAGGAAGAAGTACGTCGGTGGACCTCCGGGCTGTCCACGAGGCAGGGGGCGCACCCCCACACTCGTGGGCAGCCCGAGACTCTCCTGGTTCAACTCCGATACTCCGTGGGTTTTTTCTGGTCCAAAAATAAGTTTCGTGAAGTTTCAGGTCAATTGGACTCTGTTTGATTTTTCTTTTCTGCGATACTCTAAAACAAGGAAAAAACAGAAACTGGCACTGGGCTCTAGGTTAATAGGTTAGTCCCAAAAATCATATAAATAGCATATAAATGCATATAAAACATCCTAGGTTGATAATATAGTAGCATGGAACAATCAAAAATTATAGATACGTTGGAGACGTATCAGCATCCCCAAGCTTAATTCCTGCTCGTCCTCGAGTAGTTAAATGATAAAAACAGAATTTTTGATGTGGAATGCTACCTAACATATTTATCCATGTAGTTCTCTTTATTTTGGCAAGAATATTCAGATCCATAAGATTCAAGACAAAATTTTAATATTGACATAAAAATAATAATACTTCAAGTATACTAACTAAGCAATCATGTCTTCTCAAAATAACATGGCCAAAGAAAGTTCATCCCTACAAAATCATATAGTTTGGTCATGCTCCATTTTCGTCACACAAGAATGCTCTCATCATGCACAACCCCCATGACAAGCCAAGCAATTGTTTCATACTTTAGTAATCTCAAACTTTTTTCAACTTTCACACAATACATGAGCGTGAGCCATGGATATAGCACCGTGGGTGGAATAGAATATAATGAGGGGGTTATGTGGAGAAGACAAAAAAGAAGAAAGTCTCACATCGACGCGGCTAATCAATGGGCTAGGGAGATGCCCATCAATTGATGTCAATGCAAGGAGTAGGGATTGCCATGCAACGGATGCACTAGAGCTATAAATGTATGAAAGCTCAACAAAAGAACTAAGTGGGTGTGCATCCAACTTGCTTGCTCACGAAGACCTAGGGCACTTGAGGAGGCCCATTGTTGGAATATACAAGCCAAGTTCTATAATGAAAATTTCCCACTAGTATATGAAAGTGACATCATAAGAGACTCTTTATCATGAAGATCTTGGTGCTACTTTGAAGCACAAATGTGGTAAAAGGATAGTAACATTGTCCCTTCTCTCTTTTTCTCTCATATTTATTTATTCATTTATTTATTTATTTGTTTTTTTGGCCTTCTCATTTTTTCTTTTTTTGGCCTTTCTTCTTTTTTTTCCTGTCCGGAGTCTCATTCTGACTTGTGGGGGAATCATAGTCTCCATCATCCTTTCCTCACTGGGACAATGCTCTAATAATGATGATAATCACACTTTTATTTACTTACAACTCAAGAATTACAAATCGATACTTAGAACAAGATATGACTCTATATGAATGCCTCCGACGGTGTACCGGGATTGCGATGAATCAAGTGTGACATGTATGAAAAATTATGAACGGTGGCTTTGCCAGAAATACGATGTCAACTACATGATCATGCAAAGAAATATGACAATGATGATGCGTGTCATAATAAACGGAATGGTGGAAAATTGCATGGCAATATATCTCGGAATGGCTATGGAAATGCCATAATAGGTAGGTATGGTGGCTGTTTTGAGGAAGATATAAGGAGGTTTATGTGTAAAAGAGCGTATCATATCACGGGGTTTGGATGCACCGGCGAAGTTTATACCAACTCTCAATATGAGAAAGGGCAATGCACGGTACCGAAGAGGCTAGCAATGATGGAAGGGTAATAGTGCGTATAATCCATGGACTCAACATTAGTCATAAAGAACTCACATACTTATTGCAAAAATCTACAAGTCATTAAAAACCAAGTATTACGCGCATGCTCCTAGGGGGATAGATTGATAGGAAAAAACCATCGCTCGTCCCCGACCGCCACTCATAAGGAAGACAATCAAATAACACCTCATGTTTCAAATTTGTTACACAACGTTTACCATACGTGCATGCTACGGGACTTGCAAACTTCAACACAAGTATTCCTCAAATTCACAACTACTCAACTAGCACAACTTTGATATCACTATCTCCATATCTCAAAACAATCATCAAGTATCAAACTTCTCTTAATATTCAATGCACTTTATATGAAAGTTTTTATTATATCCATCTTGGATGCCCATCATATTAGGACTAGTTTCATAACCAAAGCAAACTACCATGCTGTTCTAAAGGACTCTCAAAATAATATAAGTGAAGCATGAGAGATCAATTATTTCTATAAAATAAAACCACCACCGTGCTCTAAAAGGATATAAGTGAAGCACTAGAGTAACGACAAACTACTCCGAAAGATATAAGTGAAGATCAATGAGTAGTTGAATAATTATGCAACTATGTGAAGACTCTCTAACATTTAAGAATTTCAGATCTTGGTATTTTATTCAAACAGCAAGCAAAACTAAATAAAATAAAATGACGCTCCAAGCAAAACACATATCATGTGGTGAATAAAAATATAGCTCCAAGTAAAGTTACCAATGAACGAAGACGAAAGAGGGGATGCCTTCCAGGGTCTCTTGGTTATCCTTGAATATTACCTTGGGGTGCCTTGGGCATCCCCAAGCTTAGGCTCTTTCCACTCCTTATTCCGTAGTCCATCGAATCTTTACCCAAAACTTGAAAACTTCACAACACAAAACTTAACAGAAAACTCATAAGCTCCGTTAGTATAAGAAAATAAATCACCACTTAGGTACTGTTGTGAACTCATTCTAAATTCATATTGGTGTAATATCTACTGTATTCCAACTTATTTATGGTTCATACCCTCCGATACTAGTCATAGATTCATCAAAATAAGCAAACAACACGTCGAAAACAGAATCTGTCAAAAACAGAACAGTTTTAGTAATTTGGATCAAAGTATACTTATGGAACTCATAAAATTCTCAAATAAATTGCTGGATGTGACCAACTCCAATGCACGACCACGAACGGACGTCTGTTTTGTCCGAATTTCATCCGTTTGGGTCGGAAAAATGAACACCCATGTCCGGTTTGGGTCACCCGTCGGCCTATGCACCCAACGCGCGGCCGCAACCCAAACATTGTCTGTGTTGAACAAAAAAACTACCAAAATAGGCATTGCAAGTTTAAAAAAACATAAAAGGCACTGAAAAATAGCTAAAAACATCAAATTAATTAAACAGTCCACGTCTTCGTCACGGCCCGCACATAGTACTTAAGTTTAAATAAAAAATAAAAGGGTAGATCTATTGCTCGTCCGCGCCGCCGATGCCATTGCCGTCTTCAGGCGCCACCGTCCTCGCCGTCGTCATCCTTGGTTAGGTCGATGTAGGTAGGCGGCGTCCAGAGGTGGGACGACGGCCCCCAAAATGTCCTGGCATCCCCCAAAATGGCCCGGTGTCCCCTACAGGTTGAGCGTGGTGGATGCGGCGGTGGTGGTGACCACGCCGCCCACGCCGCCCGCGGTGCTGGTGACAGCGACAACGGCAGGATGCATGGGACCGTGGTCATCCACGACCACGACAACTCGTACATCCCACCATTCCACACCGGGGTGGGCGGACGGTCCTCCATGGCCTCCTCCTTCACCTCCTCCTTGACGTCCTGTTCCGGCATGTAGACGTCCCCAGCGGCCGTGGGCGCCAGCATCTCCTCCATACCCATCCACTGCGCCTCCTAGCTCCGCTTGTACTCCCTCACGGAGTCCTCCATGACGGCACGCACCAGCAGCTCTGCCTCCTCGGCCATCATGGTGGAAACTGGCGGTGGCAGCGGCGATGGGGAGGGAGAGGGCGTCAGCGTGATGCCGCGCACACGAGTCCAGTCGCGCACTCTGGGTGGGCTCGGCACACGCACACGCGGCTCGCGGGGCGGGCTGGGCAACAGACCATGACAATGGGGTGCAGGTCTGCTAGTACCATCGGCATACCTCCACCTTGACGTACGGCCGGAAGCGGGGCGGAGCTGCGGGTGGGAGCTGGAGAATGCCGTCAGTGAGGTGGAGTAGGTGGTCGCGCTTCCTAGTGAGGTGGATGACGAGCTTGCCTCATGGTCTTGCTTGGCCTTCTTGCCCGGCACCCACTTCCAAAAGCCCATCGTGATGGCCAGTGGTGGCCGAGGCGGGAAGCGCGGCTAGGGTTTGGTGTCAGGCACCGAGGGAGCAATGGTGTGGGGAAGCTGTCGGAAGTGGAAGTGGATTGCCCAGTCCACGGCTTCGCCATAAAAAAGGACACGGCCGGGGGCAGTTGGGTGGCTGACCGGCAGGCCCGTCCATGCATGTGGATTAAATGGGGGATGGTGGGAGGTAGTTGGGCGGCCGACACAGGGACCCGGGGCATACGGCGAGAGGACACATGCACGTTCGTTGGGTGTCCGTTTGACCGCAAAGCCAGATCAAACTTGCGCCAAAGATGGACCGAGACGGACCAGAAACGGACATTATTTGCGAATGCGGTCGCATGTTGGGCTATTCCGTCTGTCCATTTAGGACCAAAACGGACACACTCGGACCTGATGGGGGCCGTGCGTTGGAGTTGGCCTTAGACTGTCTACCCTATCAACAACCTCTTCTAGCAGATAGCTTAGGCTAAAAACTTGGGACATGGAGTCCTCGAAGCGGTGGGTTGTGGTGCAAGCACTGGTGGGGCGAGAGAAACGATTCTGCCTCACGGTGCACGGTGCTCTACGACACTAGTTAAACGACGGACCAAAACATGGCTGGGAAAGGCTGCATGCTACCCTCCAGAACGGAAAAAGTGTGAGTTGACCTTGCTATATCCGTGCATTCGCGCTTTGGCTCTACAGGGCATAGCCTAGGGTGCGGCCAGCTGGGGACCATCTGGACAGACAGCTTCGTCATGTGACTGCCCCAAGGAAGTAGAAATGACGTTTTAGTAAATATAGTAAGTTGACCCATCACTTTCATAAAACTGGCAAACACAGGTGCATGCATGGTGTCAGACTTATTTTATATCCATTGGAAGCTAGCAAACGTACACACACACACATAAATTTGTGGTTGGCCGCACGAAGTGTGCTGCTGTTCGCAACGACGGAGGCTAGCATGCAATGAGCGTACACGCATGGACTGGGGGACCTTGGGATGCTACCATGTCCGTCTGCCTGTGTGCAGACAAAAACGTCGTCGTGCTTGTGGCTTTTTTACTGTGTCCGCATGCATGCAGAATAGAATGTTTTACCAGGGCACGCTTTTAAAATCTGCTATGAATTACTATCATTCAATGCTTGTTGGTACGTTCAAATGTAAGTTTGGAGCAAAATAAAAGACTCTTTGCTGACACAAGTTTTAATAAAGCAGTAGACAAACGTGTTCTTAAGTCTAGTAGAAGACCTAAAAGAAGTATCAGACATAACCTGTGCTATTGGTAACGACGGAATTATGTGTGATGTTGGCCTATATCATAAAATTGTGACGATAGTAACAAAAAAGTGTCTAGTTTTCAAACCTTACACCTTGTGTACCAAACAGGAATGAGCGTGTAAATTCTGTAAATATTGTTGATAGCAAACCCTTATTCGTAAATGTTTTAAAACATGCTATGCTCATCCATACGGCAACCTTTTAAAACTCGTGCTTCACTACC
This sequence comes from Triticum urartu, assembly GCF_056163025.1. Classification (NCBI taxonomy): domain Eukaryota; kingdom Viridiplantae; phylum Streptophyta; class Magnoliopsida; order Poales; family Poaceae; genus Triticum; species Triticum urartu. The sequence continues at coordinate 481,734,984 of NC_141875.1, forward strand.
ATGGTACACATGCCAAGTTTTCTTTCTTCTTCCTGACGCAGAAACCTTGCATAGTACTCACCTTGCTACACAAATCGGCCGGTGCATTGGGCTTCTCAACTATTCGTTTTACTCTTAACGGCCATAATGTTGACGTTCCCATGCTATGTGCCCATTTGGACGGGTTCCAAGCAGCCCAACAATAAGAATATGAGTGAGGGTATCGGATAGGGGGTGCAAAACTAATAAAAAAGGAAGGCGAAAAAAATAATGAACCTTTCACAAGCTGAGCACCATGCGCATATAGGAACCTTTCATGGGCTTGGAACTGTTTCACGCGGGCCGATGACTGGCATGTCGCAGGGTTGGCAGGATATGGGCTGGGCCTAGTGCATAGGCACATGCGCTCGTGGTCCAAAACCATCTATAAGAGGAAATAAGATTCAGCCAACTGAAATGTGAGAAATTCAAAGATGGAAAAGTTTTGGACTAGATCCCAAGCTCAACATGTGGCTATGATTGCTACCTCCACAAGATTGTTGCATAGGTTTGCTTTTGCCTATAATAATAATAATAATAATAATAATAATAATAATAATAATAATAATAATAATAATTTGAGTAGTAACTCAGGATTTAATTCACCTCTGGGCAGAATTGGTATTGCTAGGGTGGTTTCAAGAACATCATGGTTTATACCCTCTGAATGTAAGTGGACGGTCGCCCAGGCTCAAAAAGATTAGACAAACTTAGTGACTAGTAGCTTCCATGTGCGACCACTGGCTAAGTGGACTTTGGCATAGTTTATCAGCTGTGGAACCCTTACCCGGATGTGCCAGCAGATGTAGATATAATAGTTGGGATGGGCCTCCTGTTGGGACTAGGGGACTGCTTCTGAAAGACTTCGTCTCAATCTTCGGGTTGGGTCCAGTGGGTAAAGCGTACTAAACTCTGCAGAGTATTAATAACTAATCATGATTAGCCGTGTCCCCGGTTATGGGTAACTTTGAGCGACTATGCCATTACAGTTGTTGGATGATCTTGACAGATGCGACACTTAATAATATTTGTGGGAAAACTTAATAAAGGGTAGGTTGGAGTTGATTTTGTTGGGGAACGTAGCAGAAATTCAAAATTTTCCTACGTATCACCAAGATCTATCTATGGAGAAACCAGCAACGAGGGGAAGGAGAGTGCATCTACATACCCTTGTAGATCGCTAAGCGGAAGCGTTCAAGTGAACGGGGTTGATGGAGTCGTACTCGTCGTGATTCAAATCACCGATGATCAAGTGCCGAACGCACGGCACCTCCGCGTTCAACACACGTACAGCCCGGAGACGTCTCCCATGCCTTGATCCAGCAAGGGGAGAGGGAGAGGTTGATGAAGATCCAGCAACACGACGGCGTGGTGGTGGATGCAGGGCGTCACAGTAGCAGGGCTTCGCCTATACTACGAGGGAGAGACGTAACGGGGAGAGAGGGAGGCGCCAGGGGCTGGTGTGTGAAGTTCCTCCTCTCCCCCACTATATATAGGAGGGCCAAGGGGGGTGGTGCGCCAGCCTAGGAGATCCAATCTCCTAGGTGCGGCTGCCCAAGGGAGGTTTCCCTCCCCCCAAGGCACCTAGAGGTGCCTTCCACTAGTGGGACTCCTCCCATATGGAAACCCTAGGCGCATGGGCCTATAGGGGCTGGTGCCCTTGGCCCATATAGGCCAAGGCGCACCCCTTACAGCCCATGTGGCCCCCCGGGACAGGTGGCCCCACCCGGTGGGCCCCCGGGACCCTTCCGGTGGTCCCGGTACAATACCGATAACCCCGAAACTTGTCCCGATGGCCGAAATAGCACTTCCTATATATAATTCTTTACCTCCGGACCATTCCGGAACTCCTCATGACGTCCGGGATCTCATCCGGGACTCCGAACAATATTCGGGTTACTGCATACACATATATCTTCATAACCCTAGCGTCACCGAACCTTAAGTGTGTAGACCCTACGGGTTCGGGAGACATGCAGACATGACCGAGACGTTCTCCGGTCAATAACCAACAGCGGGATCTGGATACCCATGATGGCTCCCACATGTTCCATGATGATCTCATTGGATGAACCACGATGTCAAGGACTTAATCAATCCCGTATACAATTCCCTTTGTCTAGCGGTATGTTACTTGCCCGAGATTCGATCGTCAGTATGCTTATACCTTGTTCAATCTCGTTACCGGCAAGTCTCTTTACTCGTTCCGTAACACATCATCCCGTGATCAACTCCTTGGTCACATTGCGCATATGATGATGTCCTACCGAGTGGGCCCAGAGATACCTCTCCGCTTACACGGAGTGACAAATCCCAGTCTCGATTCGTGCCAACCCAACAGACACTTCCGGAGATACCTGTAATGCACCTTTATAGTCACCCAGTTACGTTGTGACGTTTGATACACCCAAAGCACTCCTACGGTATCCGGGAGTTGCACAATCTCATGGTCTAAGGAAATGATACTTGACATTAGAAAAGCTTTAGCATACGAACTGTACGATCTTTGTGCTATGCTTAGGATTGGGTCTTGTCCATCACATCATTCTTCTAATGATGTGATCCCGTTATCAACGACATCCAATGTCCATGGTTAGGAAACCGTAACCATCTATTGATCAACGAGCTAGTCAACTAGAGGCTTACTAGGGACATATTATGGTCTATGTATTCACACGTGTATTACGATTTCCGGATAATACAGTTATAGCATGAATAAAGACAATTATCATGAACAAGGAAATATAATAATAACTAATTTATTATTGCCTCTAGGGCATATTTCCAACAGTCTCCCACTTGCACTAGAGTCAATAATCTAGTTCACATCGCCATGTGATTAACACTCACAGGTCACATCGCCATGTGACTAACACCCAAGAGTTTACTAGAGTTAGTAGTCTAGTTCACATCACTATGTGATTAACACTCAATGAGTTTTAGGTTTGATCATGTTGCTTGTGAGAGAGGTTTTAGTCAACGGGTCCGAACCTTTCAGATCCGTGTGTGCTTTACAAATCTCTATGTCATCTCCTAGATGTAGCTACCATGCTCTATTTGGAGCTATTCCAAATAACTGTTCTACTTGGAGCTATTCTAAATTGTTGCTCCATTATATGCATCCGGTATCTCTACTCAGAGCTATCCGGATAGGTGTTAAGCTTGCATCGACGTAACTCTTTACGACGAACTCTTTTACCACCTCCATAATCGAGAAAATTCCTTAGTCCACTAGTTACTAAGGATAACTTTGACCGCTGTCCTGTGATCCATTCTTGGATCACTCTTGTACCCCTTGACTGACTCATGGCAAGGCACACTTCAGGTGCGGTACACAGCATAGCATACTGTAGAGCCTATGTCTTAAGCATAGGGGACGACCTTCGTCCTTTCTCTCTATTCTGCCGCGGTCGAGCTTTAAGTCTTAACTTCATACCTTAGAACTCAGGCAAGAACTCCTTCTTTGACTGATCCATCTTGAACTCTTTCAAGATCATGTCAAGGTATGTGCTCATTTGAAAGTACTATTAAGCGTTTTGATCTATCCTTATAGATCTTGATGCTCAATGCTCAAGTAGCTTAATCCAGGCTTTCCATTGAAAAACACTTTCCAAATAACCCTATATGCTTTCTAGAAATTCTATGTCATTTCTGATCAACAATATTTCAACAACATATACTAATCAGAAATTCTACAGTGCTCCCACTCACTTCTTTGGAAACACAAGTTTCTCATAAACTTTGTATAAACCCAAAATCTTTGATCATCTCATCAAAGCATACATTCCAACTCTGAGATGCTTACTCCAGTCCTTAGAAGGAATGCTGGAGCTTTGCATACTTATTAGCATCTTTCAGGATTGACAAAACCTTTCGGTTGTATCACATACAACCTTTCCTCAAGAAAATCGTCGAGGAAACAATGTTTTGACATCTTATCTGCAAGATTTCATAAATAATGCAGTAATCGCTAATATAATTCCAACAGACTCTTAGCATCGCTACGAGTGAGAAAGTCTCATCGTAGTCAACTCTTTGAACTTGTCGGAAAACATCTTAACGACAAGTCGAGCTTTCTTAATGGTGACATTTACCATCATTGTCCGTCTTCCCTTTAAAATCCATCTATACTCAACAGCCTTACGACCATCAAGTAGTTCTTCCAAAGTCTACACTTTGTTTTCATACATGGATCCTCTCTCGGATTATATGGCCTCGAGCCATTTATCGGAATCCGGGCCCACCATCGCTTCTCCATAGCTCGTAGGTTCATTGTTGTCTAGAAACATGACTTCCAAGACAGCACTACGTACCACTCTGAAGTAGTACGCATCCTTGTCATCCCACGAGGTTTGGTAGTGACTTGATCCAAAGTTTCATGATCACTATCATAAGCTTCCACTTCAATTGGTGTAGGTGCCACAGGAACAACTTCCTGTGCCCTGCCACACACTAGTTGAAGAGACGGTTTAATAACCTTATCAAGTCTCCACCATCCTCCCACTCAATTCTTTCGAGAGAAACTTTTCCTCGAGAAAGGACCCGATTCTAGAAACAATCCCTTATTGCTTTCGAATCTGAGACAGGAGTTATACCCAACTGTTTTGGGTGTCCTATGAAGATGCATTTATCCGCTTTGGGTTTGAGCTTATCAGCCTGAAACTTTTTCACATAAGCGTCGCAGCCCCAAACTTTTAAGAAATGACAGCTTAGGTTTCTCTAAACCATAGTTCATACGGTGTCATATCATCGGAATTACGTGGTGCCCTATTTAGAGTGAACGTGGTTGTCTCTAATGCTTAACCCATAGACTATTGTGGTAATTCGATAAGAGACATCATGGTATGCATCATATCCAATAGGGTGCAGTTATGATGTTCGGACACACCATCACACTATGGTGTTCCAGGCTGTATCAGTTGTGAAACAATTTCCACAATGTCTTAATTCTGTGCCAAACTCGTAATTCAGATATTCATCTCTATGATCATATCATAGATATTTTTATCCTCTTATCACGACGATCTTTCAACTTCACACTGAAATTACTTGAACCTTTCAATAATTCAGACTCGTGATTCATCAAGTAAATATACTCAACATCTACTCAAATCATCTGTGAAGTAAGAACATAATGATATCCACTACATGCCTCAACACTCATTGGACTGCACACATCAAAAATGTATCACTTCCAACAAGTTGCTTTCTTGTTCCATTTTACTGAAACGAGGCTTTCAGTCATCTTGCCCATGTGGTATGATTTTCATGTCTCAAGTGATTCAAAAATCAAGCGAGTACAAAATGGTCCATTTGCATGGAGTTTCTTCATGCATATACACCAATAGACATGGTTCGCATGTCTCAAACCTTTCAAAAACGAGTGAGTCCAAAGATCCATCAACATGGAGCTTCTTCATGCGTTTTATACCGATATGACTTAAGTGGCAGTGCCACAAGTAGGTGGTACTATCTTATATCTTTTGGCATGAACATGTGTGTCACTACGATCGAGATTCAATAAACCATTCATCATAGGTGCAAGACCATTGAAGGTATTACTCAAATAAACAGAGTAACCATTATTCTCCTTAAATGAATAACCGTATTGCGGTAGACATAATCCAATCATGTCTATGCTCAACGCAAACACCAAATAACAATTATTTAGGTTTAACACCAATCTCGATGGTAGAGGGAGCGTGCGATGCTTTATCATATCAACATTGGAAATACTTCCAACACATATCGTCAGCTGACCTTTAGCTAGTCTCCGTTTATTCTGTAGCTTTTATTTCGAGTTACTAACACTTAGCAACCGAACCGGTATCTAATACCCTGGTGCTACTAGGAGTACTAGTAAAGTACACATCAACACAATGTATATCCAATATACTTCTATCGACCTTGCCAGCCTTCTAATCTACCAAGTATCTAGGGTAATTCTGCTCCAGTGGCTGTTCCCCTTATTACAGAAGCACTTAGTCTCGGGTTTTGGGTTCAACCTTGGGTTTCTTCACTAGAGCAGCAGCTGAATTGCCGTGTCATGAAGTATCCCTTCTTGCCCTTGCCCTTCTTGAAACTAGTGGTTTCACTAACCATCAACAATTGATGCTCCTTCTTGATTTCTACTTTCGCGGTGTCAAACATCGTGAATATCTCAAGGATCATCATATATGTCCTCGATATATTATAGTTCATCACGAATCTCTAGCAGCTTGGTGATAATGACTTCGGAGAACCATCACTATCTCATCTGGAAGATCAACTCCCACTTGATTCAAATGATTGTTGTACTCAGACAATCTGAGCACAAGCTCAACAATTGAGCTTTTCTCCCTTAGTTTGCAGGCTAAGAAAAATCGTCGGAGGTCTTATACCTCTTGACGTGGGCACGAGCCTGAAATCCCAATTTCAGCCCTCGAAACATCTCATATGTTTCGCGACGTTTCAAAAAAAAAACCGTCTTTGGTGCCTCAACTCTAAACCGTTTAACTGAACTATCACGTAGTTATCAAAACGTGTATGTCAGATGTTCGCAACATCCACAGACAACGTTCGAGGTTCAGCACACTGAGCGGTGCATTAAGGACATAAGCCTTCTATGAAGCAATGAGGACAATCCTCAGTTTACGGACCTAGTCCGCATAATTGCTACTATCAACTTTCAACTAATTTTTCTCTAGGAACATATCTAAACAGTAGAACTGAAACGCGGGCTACGACATAATTTGCAAAATTCTTTTTGACTATGTTCAGGATAATTAAGTTCATCTTATGAACTCCCACTTAGATAAGACATCCCTCTAGTCATCTAAGTGTTACATGATCCAAGTCAACTAAGCCGTGTCCGATTAACACGTGAGACGGACTAGTCATCGTCGGTGAACATCTTCATGTTGATCGTATCTTCCATACGACTCGTGTTCGACCTTTCGGTCTCTGTGTTCCGAGGCCATGTCTTCACAAGCTAGGCTCGTCAAGTTAACCCTAAGTGTTTTTGCATGTGTAAAACTTCTTACACCCGTTGTATGTGAAAAAAAGGATCTATCACACCCGATTAACACGTGGTGCTTCGAAGCGACGAACTGTAGCAACGGTGCACAGTTAGGGGAGAACACTTCTTGAAATTGTTGTAAGGGATCATCTTATTTACTACCATCGTTCTAAGCAAATAAGATGTATAAACATGATAAACATCACATGCAATCAAATAATAGTGACATGATATGGCCAATATCATATAGCTCCTTTGATCTCCATCTTGGGGCTCCATGATCATCTTGTCATCGGTATGACACCATGATCTCCATCATCATGATCTCCATCATTGTGTCTTCTTGAAGTTGTCTCGTCATCGACATGCAAGTCGTGATTCCCTTGACAAGAACATGATCAATCTCATACATCACATATATCATTCATCACATCCTTTTGGCCATATCACATCACATAGCATACCCTGCAAAAACAAGTTAGACGTCCTCTAATTGTTGTTTGCATGTTTTACGTGGCTGCTATGGGTTTCTAGCAAGAACGTTTCTTACCTACGCAAAACCACAACGTGATATGCCAATTGCTATTTAACCTTCATAAGGACCCTTTTCATCAAATCCGATCCGACTAAAGTAGGAGAGACAGACACCCGCCAGCCACCTTATGCATCTAGTGCATGTTTGTCGGTGGAACCGGTCTCACGTAAGAGTACGTGTAAGGTTGGTCCGGGCCGCTTCATCCCACGATGCCGCCGAATCAAGATAAGACTAGTAACGGCAAGCACATTGAACAAAATCAACGCCCACAACTTCTTTGTGTTCTACTCGTGCATAGAATCTACGCAATAGACCTAGCTCATGATGCCACTGTTGGGGAACGTAGCAGAAATTCAAAATTTTCCTACGTATCACCAAGATCTATCTATGGAGAAACCAGCAACGAGGGGAAGGAGAGTGCATCTACATACCCTTGTAGATCGCTAAGCGGAAGCGTTCAAGTGAACGGGGTTGATGGAGTCGTACTCTTCGTGATTCAAATCACCGATGATCAAGTGCCGAACGCACGGCACCTCCACGTTCAACACACGTACAGCCCGGAGATGTCTCCCATGCCTTGATCCAGCAAGGGGAGAGGGAGAGGTTGATGAAGATCCAGCAACACGACGGCGTGGTGGTGGATGCAGGGCGTCACAGTAGCAGGGCTTCGCCTATACTACGAGGGAGAGACGTAACGGGGAGAGAGGGAGGCGCCAGGGGCTGGTGTGTAAAGTTCCTCCTCTCCCCCACTATATATAGGAGGGCCAAGGGGGGTGGTGCGCCAGCCTAGGAGATCCAATCTCCTAGGTGCGGCTTCCCAAGGGAGGTTTCCCTCCCCCCAAGGCACCTAGAGGTGCCTTCCACTAGTGGGACTCCTCCCATATGGAAACCCTAGGCGCATGGGCCTATAGGGGCTGGTGCCCTTGGCCCATATAGGCCAAGGCGCACCCCTTACAGCCCATGTGGCCCCCCGGGACAGGTGGCCCCACCCGGTGGGCCCCCAGGATCCTTCCGATGGTCCCGGTACAATACCGATAACCCCGAAACTTGTCCCGATGGCCGAAATAGCACTTCCTATATATAATTCTTTACCTCCGGACCATTCCGGAACTCCTCGTGACGTCCGGGATCTCATCCGGGACTCCGAACAATATTCGGGTTACTGCATACACATATATCTTCATAACCCTAGCGTCACCGAACCTTAAGTGTGTAGACCCTACGGGTTCGCGAGACATGCAGACATGACCGAGACGTTCTCCGGTCAATAACCAACAGCGGGATCTGGATACCCATGATGGCTCCCACATGTTCCACGATGATCTCATCGGATGAACCACGATGTCAAGGACTTAATCAATCCCGTATACAATTCCCTTTGTCTAGCGGTATGTTACTTGCCCGAGATTCGATCGTCGGTATCCTTATACCTTGTTCAATCTCGTTACCGGCAAGTCTCTTTACTCGTTCCGTAACACATCATCCCGTGATCAACTCCTTGGTCACATTGCACATATGATGATGTCCTACCGAGTGGGCCCAGAGATACCTCTCCGCTTACACGGAGTGACAAATCCCAGTCTCGATTCGTGCCAACCCAACAGACACTTTCGGAGATACCTGTAATGCACCTTTATAGTCACCCAGTTACGTTGTGACGTTTGATACACCCAAAGCACTCCTACGGTATCCGGGAGTTGCACAATCTCATGGTCTAAGGAAATGATACTTGACATTAGAAAAGCTTTAGCATACGAACTGTACGATCTTTGTGCTATGCTTAGGATTGGGTCTTGTCCATCACATCATTCTCCTAATGATGTGATCCCGTTATCAACGACATCCAATGTCCATGGTTAGGAAACCGTAACCATCTATTGATCAACGAGCTAGTCAACTAGAGGCTTACTAGGGACATATTATGGTCTATGTATTCACACGTGTATTACGATTTCCGGATAATACAGTTATAGCATGAATAAAGACAATTATCATGAACAAGGAAATATAATAATAACTAATTTATTATTGCCTCTAGGGCATATTTCCAACAGATTTTGCCAACTCAACCTTGTGTATTTAATTGTAGTAATAAAATAACTAAATAAAAATTTGACTATTAGGTAGTTATGAGGACAAAATCAGCTTTCTACAAAAATAAACCCTCAAGCCTTCCTTTTGATATACTATGCATATACATGTAGGTCTGCTTTATTATTACTCCTGTGTAACTTGCCAATACATTCCAAGTATTGACCTATATGGCTGCAACGTCTCATGTTGCAGGATATTCAGACGAAGAGTAAGGTACGGTTAGAGTCGTGAGTCTGCACTCAGCATCGTCAGTGGGCTATGATGGGACTCATCGTTATTTTCTGTTACTTTCCGTTGTTTGATTGAATGAAGCTAGCCAAGTGCTATGAGATTGTTTTATTTTATATATTCTGGATCATACGATGTAATAAATGATGCACTTTCTATTCTGGTATTCATCTATACTGTGTGTGCTAGCGAGTTCGATCCAGGGACTAGCACGGTAAGCATAGAGACTCAAATAATTAGAGGTTTGGTCGTTACAGATGGTATCAAAGCAGTGTGTTGACTGTAGGATGTGACCCTAGAAAATGGATTAGAAAAGCCATAGGAGTGAAAATTATTTTATAAACTAGGTATACTTTTTTACTGTTTATTAGTTAACCCCCTCAAGTATGTTGACCAGTTAAGTAGGAACTAGTGCTGAGACCACCATTCATCTTTGTTTTACATTGCCATGTTATCGTGTTAGCGTATCTGATTATGTCCACTTTTGTGGTATGAAGATACTAGATTGTTTGCTTGATTGGTAGTTGTTTGTTAAATTGCTTAGTGTCGAAATTATTCGACTATATATATATAATATTATATTGTTTGTTGTTTGTTGTTTGTTTGTTGGTGTTATTCGTTTTTGTGTTTTGTTGGCTTGATCATATTATGCATATGGGTAGAATATATTTATATATACATAGCTTTTGGCCCTATTATATCTATAACTCATCTATGCTTGCCCACTAGATGCCGCCGAGGCATGATACTAGATGCAATACTGCAGGAGGAGACAACAATGGCAATGGAGTACCACCATACATACAGAAGGTTATTGAGGGACAGGCCCAGTTGATCCAATTGCTTACTCAGAACCAGAACAATAACAACAACAACAACAACAATCCGCCGCCACCGCCACCACCTGTGGATATGCTTACCAGGTTCTTGAGGTTGAATCCTCAGAGGTTCTCCAGTTCCCCTGAACCTATTGTGGCTGATGATTGGCTCTGTGCAGTCAATAGGAACCTGGAGACGGTTGGATGCACAGATGCAGAGAGGGTGAGGTTTGCCTCACATTTGCTGGAGGGTCCTGCCGCAGCTTGGTGGGACAACTACTTGGTCACTTATCCCATTGCTAGTATCACTTGGGTACAGTTTCAGGATGCTTTCCGTGCTGCACATGTGTCTGCTAGTGCTATGAGTCTGAAAAAGAAGGAGTTTCGCAGTTTGCGCCAGGGGGTCACACTGTTAATGCTTATGTGGAGGAATTTAATAATCTTGCATGCTATGCTCGTAATGATGTTAACAGTGATGCAACTAGGCAGGAGAAATTCTTGGAGGGCCTAAATGATGAGTTGAGCCTTCAGTTGACAGTGGCCACTTTTAGGAATTGTCAGGATTTGATTGATAAGGCTATTGTGCTGGAGGGAAAGCAACATGCCATAGAGAATCGCAAGAGGAAGTACAACAATAATAATAGGTATAATTCAGGACCACAGCAGAAGCCACGCACTTCATATCATGGTAATGGAGGTAATGGGCATAATCATCATGGAGGTAATGGACATAATCATCATGGAGGGAATAGCCACAACCATAATGGCCACCATCATCACAATGGGCATAAGAGTAACAATGGCAATGGTAGAGGTAATGGTAATGGTAATGGTAATGGAGGGAATAATAACCAGAGCCACCAGAGTATGCCTGTGCAGAGGGATATTAGCCAGGTTCAGTGCTATAAGTGTAGGCAGATGGGCCACTACTCCAATGCTTGTCCAGAGAGCAAGAACGGTAATGGGAATTCAGGAGTCAGCAAGCCAAACCCCTTCCAAAAGGGTCATGTCAACCATGTTAATGTTGAGGAGGTCTATAATGAACCTGATGCAGTGATTAGTAAGTTCTTGATTAATTCAGTACCTGCACTTGTTCTTTTTGATACTGGTGCATCACATTCACTTATTTCGAGGGTGTTTGTTGATAAACATGGATTGCCAACCAAAACACTTAGTATGCCTATTAGAGTGAGTTCCCCAGGAGCTGAGATGATAGCGGGTGTTGGTTGTCATCAGTTGACTTTGTCTATTGGGAAGCATGAGTTTCCTATGGATTTGATTATATTGAAGTCACAAGGTCTGGATATTATTTTGGGTATGGATTGGTTGCAGTTATATAAATGTCGTATTGATTGTGCCAGTCGGTCTATTACTCTCAGTGCACCAAGAGGGAAGAGGATCAAATATGTATGTAAGTATAAGCATAATCAGGTGCAGGTGAACTCTCTTAAGGGGGGTGATAACCCACAAGTATAGGGGATCGCAACAATTTTCGAGGGTAGAGTATTCAACCCAAATTTATTGATTCGACACAAGGGGAGCCAAAGAATATTCTCAAGTATTAGCAGCTGAGTTGTCAATTCAACCACACCTAGAAACTTAGTATCTGTAGCAAAGTGTTTAGTAGCAAAGTAATATGATAGTGGTGGTAGCGGCAACAAAAGTAAAGAAAGCAAAAGTAAGGTTTTTGGTATTTTGTAGTGATTGTAACAGTAGCAACGGAAAAGTAAATAAGCGTAAACCATTATATGGAAAACTCGTAGGCACCGGATCAGTGATGGATAATTATGTCGGATGCGGTTCATCATGTAACAGTCATAACATAGGGTGACACATAACTAGCTCCAATTCATCAATGTAATGTAGGCATGTATTCCGTATATAGTCATACGTGCTTATGGAAAAGAACTTGCATGACATCTTTTGTCCTACCCTCCCGTGGCAGCGGGGTCCTATTGGAAACTAAGGGATATTAAGGCCTCCTTTTAATAGAGTACCGGAACAAAGCATTAGCACATAGTGAATACATGAACTCCTCAAACTATGGTCATCACCGGTAAGTATCCCGATTATTGTCACTTCGGGGTTAACGGATCATAACACATAATAGGTGAGTATAGACTTGCAAGATAGGATCAAGAACTCTCATATATTGATGAAAACATAATAGGTTCAGATCTGAAATCATGGCACTCGGGCCCTAGTGACAAGCATTAAGCATAGCAAAGTCATAGCAACGTCAATCTCACAACATAGTGGATACTAGGGATCAAACCCTAACAAAACTAACTTGATTACATGATAAATCTCATCCAACCCATCACCGTCTGGCAAGCCTACGATGGAATTACTCATGCACGGCGGTGAGCATCCTGAAATTGGTTATGGAGGATGGTTGATGATGACGATGGCGACGGATTCCCATCTCCAGAGCCCCGAACGGACTCCAGATCAGCCCTCCCGAGAGGTTTTAGGGCTTGGCAGCGGCTCCGTATCGTAAAACGTGATGAATCCTTCTCTCTGATTTTTTTCTCCCCGAAACCAAATATATAGAGTTGGAGTTGAGGTCCGAGGACCTCCAGGGGGCCCACGAGGTAGGGGGGCGCGCCCCCCACCCTCGTGGATAGGTGGTGGGCCCCTTGGCCTTCATCTTTTGCTAGGGTTTATTATTATTTTTGAAACGATGTTCCGTGAAGTTTCAGGTCATTCCGAGAACTTTTGTTTCTGCAATAAATAACACCATGGTAATTCTGCTGAAAACAACGTCAGTCCGAGTTAGTTCCATTCAAATCATGCAAGTTAGAGTCCAAAACAAGGGCAAAAGTGTTTTGAAAAGTAGATACGACGGAGACGTATCAACTCCCCCAAGCTTAAACTTTTGCTTGTCCTCAAGCAATTCAGTTGATAAACTGAAAGTGATAAAGAAAAACTTTTACAAACTCTGTTTGCTCTTGTTGTTGTAAATATGTAAAGCCAGCATTCAAGTTTTCAACAAAGATTATGACTAACCACATTCACAATAACGCTTAGGTCTCAGGTTTACTCATATCAATGGCATAATCAACTAGCGAGCAATAATAATAAATCTCGGATGACAACACTTTCTCAAAACAATCATAATATGATATAACAAGATGCTATCTCGCTAGCCCTTTCTGAGATCGCAAAACATAAATGCAGAGCACCTTTAAAGATCAAGGACTGACTAGACATTGTAATTCATGGTAAAAGAGATCAAGTCAAGTCATACTCAATGTAAACTAACAATAATGAATGCAAATGACAGCGGTGCTCTCCAACTGGTGCTTTTTAATAAGAGGATGATGACTCAACATGAAAGTAAATAGATAGGCCCTTCGCAGAGGGAAGCAGGGATTTGTAGAGGTGCCAGAGCTCGGTTTTGAAATAGAGGTGAATAATATTTTGAGTGGTATACTTTCATTGTCAACATAACAACCAAGAGATGGCAATATCTTCCATGCTACACACATTATAGGCGGCTCCCAAACAGAATGGTGAAGTTTATACTCCCCCTCCACCAACAAACATCAATCCATGGCTTGCTCGAAACAACTAGTGCCTCCAACTAACAAGAGTCCAAGGGGGAGTTTTGTTTGCAATTATTTTGATTTAGTTTGCGTAAAGCTTGGGACTGGGCATCCCGGTGACCAGCCACTTTCTCGTGAGTGAGGAGCGGAGTCCACTCCTCTTGATAATAACCCGCCTAACATGGAAGAGACAGACATCCCTAGTTGATACATAAGCTATTCGAGCATACTAAACAGGATATTATTTGAAGGTTTAGAGTTTGGCACATACAAATTTACTTGGAACGGCAGGTAGATACCGTATATAGGTAGGTATGATGGACTCATATGGAATAACTTTGGGGTTTACGGAGTTGGATGCACAAGCAGTATTCCCGCTTAGTACAGGTGAAGGCTAGTAAAAGACTGGGAAGCGAGCAGCTAGAGAGCGACAATAGTCATGAACATGCATTAAAATTAATCAACACCGAATGCAAGGATGAGTAGGATATAATCCACCATGAACATAAATATCGTGAAGGCTATGTTGATTTTGTTTCAACTACATGTGTGAACATGCGCCAAGTCAAGTCACTTAAATCATTCAGAGGAGGATACCACCCTATCATACCACATCACAACCATTTTAATAGCATGTTGGCACGCAAGGTAAACCACTATAAGCTCCTAGATAATCAAGAATGGCACAAGAAACTATGATCTCTAGTTGTCATTGCAAACATGTTTATTCATAATAGGCTGAATCAGGAACGATGAACTAATCATATTTACAAAAACAAGAGAGGTCGAGTTCATACCAGCTTTTCTCATCTCAGTCAGTCCATCATATATCGTCATAATTGCCTTTCACTTGCACGACCGAATAGTGTGAATAATAATAATAGTGCACGTGCATTGGACTAAGCTGGAATCTGCAAGCATTCAATAAACAGGAGAAGACAAGGCAATATGGGCTCTTTTGTCAGATCAACAATAATGCATATAAGAGCCACTTCAACAATTTAATCATGGTCTTCTCCTATCGACCCCAAAGAAAAGAAAAGAAATAAAACTATTTACACGGGAAAGCTCCCAACAAGCAAAAGAAGAACAGGAAATCTTTTTGGGTTTTCTTTTTAATTACTACTACAAGCATGGAAAGTAAACTAATTAAAAGCTACAACAAATTTTTTTTGGTTTTTCTTAAGGTTTATTAAACACACAAGAAGAAAGCATGAAAAGGAAAATAAACTAGCATGGATGATACACTGAAAAAGTATGAGCACCGACATCTAGCAATGAGTGTGTGAACATGAATATAATGTCGGTGAGAAATACGTACTCCCCCAAGCTTAGGCTTTTGGCCTAAGTTGGTCTATGGCCACGGTTGGCCTGGCGGATATCCATAGTAATAGTTGGGGTCGTACTAAGATGCAGCGGCTATCGCCTCCTGAGCTGCAGCATGGCGATGAGCAGCCTCCGCCCTCCTCTCGTACTCATCTGCCTCTTCTCTGGTAATAACATATCTTCCTTTTGCCTGATAATCAAAGAAGGCAGGAGCAGGGAGAGTAATACGGACAGCACGATGTGTGTCAAAGATTAAGCGATACTGGAGAGGTGATTCATTCCTCTCAACAAACTGGTGGTGAACCATAGCATTAAAGTCTAGGTAAGCAGGAGGCAATTCAATATCATCATTACGTATAGTTACACCAAGAAAATCAGCTAAGCGGGTTGCATAAATTCCACCAAAGAAATCTCCATTAAATCTATTTAGATGCAACCTACGTGCAACAATGGCTCCCAAATTATAAGATTTATCTTCCAACACAGCACTCCTAAGAATACTGAGGTCGGGGACACACATGTGACATGCTTCATCTTTACTGTTAATGCATCTACCTATGAAGAGAGCAAAATAATGTATAGCAGGAAAATGAATGCTCCCTATGGTAGCTTGTGTTATATCTCTAGATTCCTCCACAGTTATACTAGCAAGAAAATCTCTAAATTCAGATTTGTGAGGTTCCCTGATACTACCCCATTGTGGAAGTTTGCAAATAGTGGTAAAATCCTCTAAGTCCATAGTGTAAGAATTTTCATAAAGATCAAACAGGACAGTTGGAGAATTACGTGAAGATGAAAATTCAAACCTCCTCACAAAGGAACTAGTGAGATAGTGATACTGGCTGCACTTCTCTTCCTCGAAACTCACAAGATCAGCGTTACGCAAATATGCGTTAAATTCTTCCTTAATCCTATCAAGAGTTCGTACTAAAATAACATGTGGCTATTCTTTTCGATTGATCTATCAAGAGTTCGTACTAAAATAACACCAAAGCAAATTCAGATTCATAATACTCAATCCAACACAAAGAACCTCAAAGAGTGCCCCAAGATTTCTACCGGAGAAACAAAAGACGAGAATGTGCATCAACCCCTATGCATAGATTACCCCAATATCACCTCAGGAATCCATGAGTTGAGTGCCAAAACATATCTCAAGTGAATCAATATAATACCCCGTTGTCACCACAGGTATTCATATGCAAGACATACATCAAGTGCTCTCAAATCCATAGAAGTATTCGATCCAATAAAACGAAATCTCAAAGGGAAAAACTCAATACATCACAACAAGATAGAGAGGGGAAAACACCATATGATCCGACTATATTAACAAATCCCGCGATACATCAAGATCTTGACATCTCAAGAACACGAGAGAGAGAGAGAGAGATTGAACACATAGCTACTAGTACAAATCCTCAGCCCCGAGGGTGGACTACTCCCTCCTGATCATGGTGGCCGCTAGGATGATGAAGATGGTCACTGGTGATGATTTCCCCCTTTGGCAGGGTGCCGAAACATGGTCTAGATTGGTTTATTGTGGCTACAGAGGCTTGTAGTGGCGGAACTTCTGATCTAGGGTTATCCCGAGGGTTTTTGGAATATTTGGGAATTTATAGGGCGAAGAGGCGGTGCGGGAGGCCACCGAGGTGGGCACAACCCACCTGGGCGCGCCTGGGCCCCCGGCTCGCCCTGGTGGGTTGTGCTCCCCTCAGAGTTCCCCTCTAGTACTTCTTTGGCCCACCGGGTATCTTCTGGTATAGAAAAAATCTCCAAAAAGTTTCGCTACGTTTGGACTCCGTTTGGTATTGATTTTCTGCGATGTAAAAAACAAGCAAAAAACAGCAACTGGCACTAGGCACTATGTTAATAGGTTAGTCCCAAAAAATGATATAAAGTTGCTACAATTTTTTTAAACATGCAGGAATGATAATATAGCAGCATGCATACTTCATAAATTGTAGATATGTTGGAGACGTATCAGACGACCTCGAGCGAAGACACTTCCCACCGACCCTCAGGTATGCTACCTCTTTTCGAACCATACCCTTGTTCTATTGCCCCATTTGCCACGTCGCTGCATGTGGGTCTTTTCCCACTCCACCATCTCCCCAATTTGCTATCCTCTGTGTCGGTGCGAACGACACCTATGGGATCACAAGAATCCCTACTATGGTTGGCGGGGCGCGAGGTTGTAGGAAGAGCGGGTCTAACAGAAACACACGGGTCGTTTATCCAGGTTCGGGCCGCGAGGATGCATAATACCCTAGTCCTGCTTTGGTGGATGTATTGGGTGTTCTTGAGCTCCCGAACTAGGTACGGTGGTTGTGCCGTTCCAAAGAGCCGAATCCCCCTCTAGTATGTCATGGGCCTCGTTTTATAGTCGAAAGGGGCTGCCACAGTGGCACACAGGAGGTGGAAAGGCCTACAATACTGCGAGCTTATCACTCGTATTACAGGACAAGACACATTTAATGCATCGCTTAGGTGTCCCTCAGCTTTATCGGGGACGGGAGGGGAGGCCAATCCCGTCCGTCACCGCTCCTCCTCGTTTCGACACGCACCTTGGCCAGCGATGCATGCGGTGCCATGTAGGCAGGCAGGCAGCTGAGGTGGCGCGGTGGTAGGGTCTTCACGAAGATCTCCATGCCGCCACGCAGGTGCTTGCTGAGTTGGCCTGGGAGCCGCATGTTGCCACGCAGGTGCCTGCCCAGCTGGTCGGGCTGGCAGCTACATGCTAATGGAGGTGGAAACTTGGTTGGTGTGGGCCTGGCAGTGTCCCTACTAATGTCCTTGGCAAGGGCCTTGCCGGGGGGCCAGCAAGGGTCTTGCCGTGGCGCACAATCGTCCCTGACAAGGGTCTTGCCGGGGGTCTTGTGGCTTTCCTCGGCAAGGATCTTGCCGAGGGCCGTTGTCTTCCAATCCTCATTTGATCTTGAATATTCTTTGTCTTCACAAAGATCTGCATGCCACCATGGAGGTGCCTCCCGAGCCCTGGCCCAACATGGTTGATGGTGCTGGAAACCGTGGGCTCAAGGGTGGCGCGGTCCGCTGGTGTTGGGCGAGCTGCCCTGACAAGGGTCTTGTCGGGGCTGCTAAGGCTACCCCGGCAAGGGTCTTGCCGGGGGAACCTGCTTCGTCCCTCTGCTCTTTGTGTTTCTGGTCTTGGTGTTGCCTCGGTTGCCTCGTGCTTCGGCTTCTCTCCGGTTCCCCTCCTTTGCCCTGCTACGTGGGGCCGTGGCGCGCGCAGCTCTAACTGCCCGTGCACAAGTATAAGGGTCAAAAGGAGCGCCCCTACTTTTGTACACCGACAGGAGCCCCCGGGCCTGGGCCACACATAAGCGCAACATGTTGTTGGGCCAGGCCCAGAATGGTGCGCGGGCAGTTGGGGCGGGATTTTTTCCGTAGTAACTTTTCGTCCGCTGCGCTTCCCCATGACCCGTGTTGAACGCGCGACGTGGGGGGTTGTGTGTGACGTGGGCGGCATGCGTGGGGCGGTTTCCGCATGCATGCATCACATCATGGTAAAGAGGCGGCTCGCGCCTTCCCCATAAAAAGAGGGAGGCATGGAGGCGCGGCTCATTTACTGGATGGACTCAGGTCGCAGTCTTCAAGGCGCCCACGCCCCCCCCCATCACGGGGTAGGGTACGGTCTCCTCACCTGTCCTTTCGACCATGCACGTTCGCCACGCGTCCTTCATGCAAGCGGCGGGTTGTGGAGGCGGGGACCCGGGCCGTCGCTGATTGGGGCAGCGGGTCAGTCCCGATTCCCTGCGCCTCCGGCGGCTGGATTGGCTGAGTGGGGCGGTCAAGTCTCGACCCTGCCCCTTTATAAAGAGGGGGAGGGAGGGCGCCATCTCACATTCCTTCAGTATCCGTCCTCCTTCATCTTTGCTTCTTTCTTCCACCTGCCATGGCGAGAGGAGGTGTTGGGTCTTCGTCGGTGGCGGCGAGGGTAGCTGCTCGTCAGCGCGTCCCTCCTTCCCACAAGCCTGTGGCGGTGGAGCCAGCCACAAGAGGAAGGGGGAGCGGGCGTGGCCGAGGTCGCCATGGCGGTCGAGGGAGAGGGGGATGCGGTGGCGCGGCGGCCGTGCCTCCGCCAGCGATGCCTCCCACGATGGCGGGTCACGTCGGGGACTGGCCCCGCGAGTTCTTCATCAGGCTGCGCCGACCACCACGTCGTCGTCTCCGTCTCCCCACCCCCTTCGTAGAGGAGATGGAGCTTGATCCGCCCCAGACCCTCAGGTTGCACATGAGGGGTTGTGGGACCGGCGGCACGCGGGTCCACGTCAACTTCCCCGCTCCTCACGTCATGTATCTCTGTCGCAGATGGAAGACATTTGCCCGCATCCATTGCCTGACGGTGGGGCTTGTCCTCTACTTCAAGTTAATGGAGGGCGCTCTCCGTCAAGGTCTTCAGAGATTATGGCACTCGCCTGAAGTGCTGCGTGGAGAGCTCCTCCAACAATGAAGATTCCTCCTCAAGCGGGAGTGACGAGGAGGACAGCGACAGCAGCATCGAGGGAGTCGAGCGGCAGGATGCTGACTCCGACTTCGACTGACCGCGCCATCCCTCCCTCGGCCACGCGCCCTGCCGAGGGCCATCCTCGCCAAGCTCTCCATCGGGGTGCTCCCCATCGTCTACTTGGGCGGCTGGCGTAGGAGGGACGGAGAAGGGGAAGAAGGCGGGTGGTGGCCGTCAACTCGGAGTACACGGGCACCGACGCCTTCGTCGCGTATTGCTGGCCCGCTCCTTCGTCTTCCAGCTCCTTTCCCGGCACCAAGATGTTCACTTGGTGCCTTCTGCTCCTCGCACCTCGCCTAGGTGCCCCTTTTGCCCTCTGTTGTCTTGCTCCACCTTCTGAGGAGAGGGAGAAGAAAGGGATTACGGGCACCTAATCTGTTTTTAGTTTGTAAGCCTACGGGCACTTGTTAGATTTAAAGCTTGTAATCCCCATTGCTCATGTTTTTAATTCCGTATGAACTGTACCTGTATGGGATGTTTTTAATGAAAAAGGGTGCTTGACGGGTTCATTGTGCGTGAGCGAGGCCCATGCCAAGGAATGAGTCCTTGTTATTTCTAAGTTAAACATTGTCGCCCGGCAACATGCCTTGCTGTCCCCCCACTTCGGTCGACCATTCTCGCGCTCTTGGCGGAGGCAGGGGCGAAGTAGAGTTTGGCCCCTTGTTCATCTCCTTGCCACCATGACTACTACCAAATTCCGACCCAGGAGGTAGCTCTCAGGTACAAGAAAGGGGGAGCATGGTGGTTTTAGGAACATGAACGAGATTTCATATGTCCCAGCTCGATACGGAAACGCATAACAGGGGGGGTGAAAGACTTATCTGAATCCGCAGCCCCTGACAACCCTGGCTTGCCGTGGTTGGATCCTTGTATCTTCAGCTCCCGGCAGCCTCGCCCTGCCGGGGCCGGAGCGTTTGTTCGTCCTCCTTTTCCCAAGCGGCTCAGCAGAAGTGCCCTGCGAACCAAAGAGAACAGAAAGACACATACTCGACCTCTAGGCTAGGGGTTAGTCGTCGTCAAGCACTACCAACCGTAACCGAGGGAGATACTTAACCTAGCATGCATGCTACAACTTAGGGCGCCAACGCTTCTTTTATTTATGCTCAGGGTCTGCGCCTGGCTTTCTACAGAGGGTTACATGCCTTGTCGGCAAATCTTGTACAAAAGGTGGCTTGCCGGGAAGCCCAGCAAGCCGCACCTTATGGGTAAAACTTGCGAAGATGCTCGATATTCCAGGAGTTGCTCACTAGGACAGCATCTTCGGTCTCCAGGTGGACTACGCCGGGCCTGGTGACTCGTATTACCCGATAAGGGCCTTCCCACTTCGGCGTCAACTTGTTAGAATTCTTGGCCGACTGAACGCACCGAAGAACAAGGTCGCCTTCCTCAAAGCTTCGGGCATGAACCTTGCGGCTATGGTAGCGGTCCAAGGCTTGCTGGTAGCGTGCTGCTCTCACAGCCGCCCGAAGACGATCTTCCTCGAGGAGCGTTGCGTCATCTTGCCGCAACTGCTCTTGCTCAAGCTCATCATAAGCGAGCACTCGAGGTGACTGAGGGAGTCCTGGACTAAGGGGTCCTCGGGCATCCGTCCTGTTATTTGTTGGGCCGAACTGATGGACTGTGAAGACACGAAGACCGAAGGCTATACCCGTGTCCGGATTGGACTCTTCTTGGCGTGGAAGGCAAGCTAGGCGACCGACTATGAAGATTCCTTCTTATGTAACCGACTTCATGTAACCCTAGATCTCCCCGGTGTCTATATAAACCGGAGAGCATAGCCCAAATAGGGACATTCATTACCAAATACTCATAGGCTAGACTTCTAGGGTTTAGCCACTATGATCTCATGGTAGATCAACTCTTGTAATACTCATATTCATCAAGATCAATCAAGCAAGAAGTAGGGTATTACCTCCATAGAGAGGGCCTAAACCTGGGTAAACATCGTGTCCCCCGTCTCCTGTTATCATCGATCCTAGACGCACAGTTCGGTACCCCCTACCTGAGATCCGCCAGTTTTGACACCAACATTGGTGCTTTCATTGAGAGTTCCACTGTGCCGTCGACAAAAGGTTTGATGGCTCCTTCGATCGTTAGTCATGAAGCGGTCTAGGGAGAAACCTTCCTTCCCAGATAGATCTTCGTATTCGGCGGCTTCGTACTGCGGGCCAACTCGATCGGCCATCTGGAGCAGATCGATAGCTACGCCCCTGGCCATCAGGTTAGATTCGGAAGTTTGAACTACATCGCGGACATCCGTGGAGACTTGATCTTCGACGGATTTGAGACCGTGACAACCGCCCTCCTTCGCCCCGTTGAACATGGCTTAAACCTGTCATCGGGCCGCATCCAGGAGATAGCTCCTACAACAACTCTGGCCCTAGATCCGGAGCAGATCAAGTCGTCCGAAGATGGGAAACTCAACCCCATCATGGGGGCTACCGATTCTGCGGTGTTGGAGCCACACGCAGATCTCGCTTCATACGATACCTGCATCAACGAAACCCCGGACTCGTCTCCGATATTGAGCTCCGAACCTTGCGAGCCCGTGGATACCGAACTCGATCGGCTATCGATCTTCAAGTTCAGTGCCGCAGATGTCTTCCAACACTCGCCCATGGGCGACCTACTAAACTCACTAAAAAAACCTATCCCTGGCAGACGGCTCGTCGTCAAACTATGTTCGGTTCGACCTTACGGCGAATGATGGAGAATTTCGCTTCCCACCCGCCACCCACTTCATAGCCACTGTCGAAGACCCAACCAACACGCCTGACCCCTACTCCGAAGACATCGATGGTATCGACGACGATGAGGGGCAAGGTCAGAGCTTGCTATTCGCTAGACGCGGGATGACCACTTCGTGGTATGACGTGTGTATGGTAGACACACCCAACGACGATATCGACGATGACAAGGAGGATCCAGTTGAGGACAAACCTCCTGGTACACAGTCTGAACACCGGCGCCCTCGGCGCCACGCTCAATCACATCGATCAAGATAAAACAATACTAGCGCCGGAGGTGATACTACTCTGGACAACGAAGACACTGTTAAGGCAGGATCCGAATAGGAGGACCAGGAAAGTGGGCAAGATAGCCCCGATGAACAGGTCATGTACGGAGACTCAGAGGATAGTAATTATCTTCCCATCTCTGAGGAGGAGGAGAGCCTCGGCAACGAAGAATTCATTGTGCCTGAGGAACCTCTCGAGCAGGAGCACTTTAAACGCCGGCTAATTGCCACAGCAAGGAATCTAAGGATAAAGCAGTTGCAGCTTCAAGCAAGCCAAGACCTGCTCAATGATAAATGGACCGAGGTCCTAACCGCCGAGGAATACGGCCTTAGCGGCCCGAACAAAAGCCACCCCAAGTGCAGGTGGCTCCCTCCACATGATGGCAAGGCGCTAGAATCCATACCACCATCGAATAATGTGGCAGGTCGACCACAGTTCGGTCCGGATAAAGCAGCAGCACAACCAAAACACCATACCAACTAGTCCGGCCGTAAGAACAAGACGGTTCGGGAAAACAACCGCAATATCTGCCAAAGCTTAGTGGGCGGAGCAGGACAGACAAGATCGACGTATAGATCGCGGGGATATGCCCCGACAGGCGATGATGGTCAATCAGCCGGACTTAACAGAGCCAACCATGCCCGAAGCCGCCGGCGGCATCCAACAGAGGTGCTTCACAGTGTGGCCCAACATAGAGGAGCTGCGCACCCGCTTTGCTTTGCTGATGAGGTAATGGAGCACGAATTTCCAAACGGGTTTAAACCCATCAACATCGAATTGTACGATGGAACAATGATACGTCTCCAACGTATCTATAATTTTTGATATATTATCTTCTGTTTTGGACATTATTGGGCTTTATTATTCACTTTTATATTATTTTTGGGACTAACCTATTAACCGGAGGCCCAACCCAGAATTGCTGTTTTTTGCCTGTTTTAGGGTTTCACAAGAAAAGAATATCAAACGGAGTCCAAACGGAATGAAACCTTCGGGAACGTGATTTTTGGAACAAACAAGATCCAGGAGACTTGGACCCTACGTCAAGCAATCAACAGGGAGGCCACGAGGTAGGGGGCGCGCCTACCCCCCCCCCCCAGGCGCACCCTCCACCCTCATGGGCCCCCTGTTGCTCCACCGATGTACTTCTTCCTCCTATATATACCTACGTACCCCCAAACGATCAGATACAGAGCCAAAACCCTAATTCCACCATCGTAATTTTCTGTATCCATGAGATCCCATCTTGGGGCCTGTTCCGGAGCTCCGTCGGAGGGGGCATGGATCACGGAGGGCTTCTACATGAACACCATAGCCTCTCCGATGAAGTGTGAGTAGTTTACTTTAGACCTTCGGGTCCATCGTTATTAGCTAGATGGCTTCTTCTCTTTCTTTGGATCTCAATACAAAGTTCTCCCCCTCTCTTGTGGAGATCTATTCGATGTAATCTTCTTTTTGCGGTGTGTTTGTTGAGACCGATGAATTGTGGGTTTATGATCAAGTTTATCTATGAACAATATTTGAATCTTCTCTAAATTCTTTTCTGTATGATTGGTTATCTTTGCAAGTCTCTTCGAATTATCAGTTTGGTTTGGCCTACTAGATTGATCATTCTTGCAATGGGAGAAGTGCTTACCTTTGGGTTCAATCTTGCGGTGTCCTTTCCTAGTGACAGTAGGGGCAGCAAGGCACGTATTGTATTGTTGCCATCGAGGATAACAAGATGGGGTTTTCATCATATTGCATGAGTTTATCCCTCTACATCATGTCATCTTGCTTAAAGCGTTACTCTGTTCTCTTGAACTTAATACTCTAGATGCATGATGGATAGCGGTCGATGTGTGGAGTAATAGTAGTAGATGCAGGCAAGAGTCGGTCTACTTGTCTTGGGCGTGATGCCTATATACATGATCCTACCTAGATATTCTCATAACTATGCTCAATTCTGTCAATTGCTCAATAGTAATTTGTTCACCCATCGTAAAATACCTATGCTCTTAAGAGAAGCCACTAGTGAAACCTATGGCCCCCGGGTCTATCTTCATCATATTAATCTTCCAACACTTGTTATTTTCATTGCCTTTTATTTTACTTTGCATCTTTATCATAAAAATACCAAAAATATTATCTTATCATATCTATCAGATCTCACTCTCGTAAGTGACCATGTAGGGATTGACAACCCCTTATCGCGTTAGTTGCGAGGGACTCGTGTGTAGCCTCCCACTGGATTGATACCTTGGTTCTCAAAAACTGAGGGAAATACTTACGCTACTTTGCTGCATCACCCTTTCCTCTTCAAGGGAAAACCAACGCAGTGCTCAAGAGGTAGCAAGAAGGATTTCTGGCGCCATTGCCGGGGAGGTCTACGCAAAAGTCAACATACCAAGTACCCATCACAAACCCTTATCTCCCGCATTACATTATTTGCCATTTGCCTCTCATTTTCCTCTCCCCCACTTCACCCTTGCCGTTTTATTCGCCCTCTCTCTGTCTATCCTCCCTCTCTTTTCCGTTCGCCTCTTTTCTGTTTGCTTGTCGTTATGGCAAGTCCTCTATCTTCTTTTTTGTCTCCCGAGAATGAAGTTCTAAATTTTAAGCAAAGGGAGGGAGAAAATCTAAAAGACGCTTGGTATAGAATTTGCAATGCTCAAAATACATCTACTAGGAAGTAATCTACTTCCATTCTTCTTCGCAATTTTTATGTAGGTGTTGCTCCTTGGTACAGATATAGCCTTGATACCATTACCGGAGGGAACTTCTTGGGTAGCCATACTTTTGATTCTTATAATGCTATGATAGATTTGTTTGGCTCACCACCTCTTTTGGTTAATGGAACTATGTTAACTTTGGAGCATGTAATGCAAAAACTTGAAATTATTGAAAATAAAGTTGCTACCATTGAGTTAATTGAAAATTTCGATAAAAAGATCCATAACCAAATTACCCAATATGGATCTAAAGTAGGAGTAACTTTGAAAAATATTAAAGAGAAGGAACCTATAGTTAATGAAAGAATAAATCATGATTCCACTAGAATTGATAAACTTGAGGGTATCATTACCAACTTGGGAACCTCCTTTTATTCCGTAAAGAACACTCCAAGTCCTCCAACTAAAATTGCCAAGCTTATGTATGTTCCTAAAAATAAGGGTGAATCCTCTAATAAGGAAACTGCGGATCTCAAATCTATAAGTGTTCATCCCAATCTTTTTGCTATCATTAAGGAACCATTTGCTACTAATGATTTTTTTCGATCTTGTGCCTAAAAGTTTGATAATCAATAAAAAGAAAGAAATTCCTAAGGATGGTAGATCCCTCATTGAAGAATTGCCTACCAAAGATGGCAACACCTAGATCTATCATTGCTTTTTATGCCTAGCTAGGGGCATTAAACGATAGCGCTTGTTGGGAGGCAACCCAATTTTATTTTTATTCCTTGCTTTTTGCTCCTGTTTAGTAATAAATAATTTATCTAGACTCTGTTTATGTTGTGTTTTTTGTGTTTAATTAGTATTTGTGCCAAGTAGAACCGTTGGGAAGACTTGGGGAAAGTCTTGTTAATCTTGCTGTAAAAAACAGAAACTTTAGCGCTCACGAGAACTGCTGCCATTTTTATTTGGAAAGCGATATTTAGTTAATTCTTTTTGCAGATGATTAATAGATAAATTCCTCACGTCAAGCAATCTATTTTAGAATTTGTGGGGTTCCAGATCATGCGCTAGCTACAGATTACTACAGACTGTTCTGTTTTTGACAGATTCTGTTTTTCTTGTGTTGTTTGCTTATTTTGATGAATCTATGGCTAGTAAAATAGTTTATAAACCATAGAGAAGTTGGAATACAGTAGGTTTAACACCAATATAAATAAAGAATAAGTTCATTACAGTACCTTGAAGTGGTCTTTTGTTTTCTTTCGCTAACGGAGCTCACGAGATTTTCTACTTTAAGTTTTGTGTTGTGAAGTTTTCAAGTTGTGGGTAAGGATTTGATGGATTATGGAACAAGGAGTGGAAAGAGCCTAAGCTTGGGGATGCCCATGGCACCCCCAAGATAATCTAAGGACACCTAAAAGCCAAAGCTTTGGGATGCCCCGGAAGGCATCCCCTCTTTCGTCTACTTCTATCGGTAACTTTACTTGGAGCTATATTTTTATTCACCACATGATATGTGTTTTGCTTGGAGCGTCTTGTATTATTTGAGTATTTATTTGTTAGTTTACCACAATCATATTTGATGTACACACCTTTTGAGAGAGAGACATGATTCAGAAATTATTAGAATACTCTATGTGCTTCACTTATATCTTTTGAGTTATATAGTTTTGCTCTAGTTCTTCACTTATATCTTTTAGAGCACGGTGGTGGATTTGTTTTATAGAAACTATTGATCTCCCATGCTTAACTTAGATTATTTTGAGAGTTTTAAATAGCATGGTAATTTTCTTAAATAATCCTAATATGCTAGGTATTCAAGATTAATAATAAAATTCTCTCATGAGTGTGTTGAATACTATGAGAAGTTTGATGCTTGATAATTATTTTGAGATATGGAGATGGTGATATTAGAGTCATGATAGTTGAGTAGTTGTGAATTTGAGAAATACTTGTGTTAAAGTTTGTGATTCCCATAGCATGCACGTATGGTGAACCGTTATGTGATGAAGTCGGAGCATGATTTATTTATTGATTGTCTTCCTTATGAGTGGCGGTCAGGGACGAGCGATGGTCTTTTCCTACCAATCTATCCCCCTAGGAGCATGTGCGTAATACTTTGCTTTGATAACATGTAGATTTTATGACTAATGTTGAGTCCATGGATCATACGCACTCTCACCCTTCCACCATTGCTAGCCTCTCTAATACCGCACACCTTTCGCCGGTATCATACACCCTCTATATACCTTCCTCAAAACAGCCACCATACCTACCTAACCTGGCATTTCCATAGCCATTCCGAGATATATTGCCATGCAACTTACCACCGTTCCGTTTATTATGACACGCTCCATCATTGTCATATTGCTTTGCATGATCATGTAGTTGACATCGTATTTATGGCAAAGCCACCGTTCATAATTCTTTCATACATGTCACTCTTGATTCATTGCACATCCCGATGCACCGCCGGGGGCACTCATACATAGTCATATTTTGTTCTAAGTATCGACTTGTAATTCTTGAGTTGTAAGTAAATAGAAGTGTGATGATCATCATTATTAGAGCATTGTCCCAGTGAGGAAAGGATGATGGAGACTATGATTCCCCCACAAGTCGGGATGAGACTCCGGACGAAAATAAATAAATAAATAAATAAATAAAAGAGGCCAAAGAAGCCCAAATAAAAAAAGGAGAGAAAAGAGGCCATAAAAAAGAGAAGGCCCAAATAAAAAATGAGAGAAAAAGAGAGAAGGGACAATGCTACTATCCTTTTACCACACTTGTGCTTCAAAGTAGCACCATGATCTTCATGATAGAGAGTCTCCTATGTTGTCACTTTCATACACTAGTGGGAATTATTCATTATAGAACTTGGCTTGCATATTCCAATGATGGGCTTCCTCAAATTGCCCTAGGTCTTCGTGAGCAAGCGAGTTGGATGCACACCCACTTAGTTTCTTTTTGAGCTTTCATATACTTATAGCTCTAGTGCATCCGTTGCATGGCAATCCCTACTCACTCACATTGATATCTATTGATGGGCATCTCCATAGCCCATTGATACGCCTAGTTGATGTGAGATTATCTTCTCCCTTTTTGTCTTCTCCACAACCACCATTCTATTCCACCTAAAGTGTTATGTCCATGGCTCACGCTCATGTATTGCGTGAATATTGAAAAAGTTTGAGAACACCAAAATTATGAAACAATTGCTTGGCTTGTCATCGGGGTTGTGCATGATTTAAATACTTTGTGTGGTGAAGATAGAGCATAGCCAGACTATATGATTTTGTAGGGATAACTTTCTTTGGCCATGTTATTTTGAGAAGACATAATTGCTTAGTTAGTATGCTTGAAGAAATATTATTTTTATGTCAATATTGAACTTTTGTCTTCAATCTTTCGGATCTGAATATTCATACCACAATATCAAACGGAGTCCAAATGGAATGAAACCTTCGGGAACGTGATTTTTGGAACGAACAAGATCCAGGAGACTTGGACCCTACATCAAGCAATCAATAGGGAGGCCACAAGGTAGGGGGTCGCGCCTACCCCCCCAGGCGCGCCCTCCACCCTCGTGGGCCCCCTGTTGCTCCAGCGACGTACTTCTTCCTGCTATATATACCTACATACCCCCAAACGATCAGATACGGAGCCAAAACCCTAATTCCACTGCCGTAACTTTCTGTATCCACGAGATCCCATCTTGGGGCCTGTTTCGGAGCTCCGCCGGAGGGGGCATCGATCACGGAGGGCTTCTACATCAACACCATAGCCTCTCCGATGATGTGTGAGTAGTTTACTTCAGACCTTCGGGTCCATAGTTATTAGCTAGATGGCTTCTTCTCTTTCTTTGGATCTCAATACAAAGTTCTCCCCCTCTCTTGTGGAGATCTATTCGATGTAATCTTCTTTTTGCGGTGTGTTTGTTGAGACTGATGAATTGTGGGTTTATGATCAAGTTTATCTATGAACAATATTTGAATCTTCTCTGAATTCTTTTATGTATGATTGGTTATCTTTGCAAGTCTCTTTGAATTATCAGTTTGGTTTGGCCTACTAGATTGATCTTTCTTGCAATGGGAGAAGTGCTTAGCTTTGGGTTCAATCTTGCGGTGTCCTTTCCCAGTGACAGTAGGCACGTATTGTATTGTTGCCATCGAGGATAACAAGATGGGGTTTTCATCATATTGCATGAGTTTATCCCTCTACATCATGTCATCTTGCTTAAAGCGTTACTCTGTTCTCTTGAACTTAATACTCTAGATGCATGATGGATAGCGGTCGATGTGTGGAGTAATAGTAGTAGATGCAGGCAGGAGTCGGTCTACTTGTCTTGGACGTGATGCCTATATACATGATCATACCTAGATATTCTCATAACTATGCTCAATTCTGTCAATTGCTCAACAGTAATTCGTTCACCCATCGTAAAATACTTATGCTCTTGAGAGAAGCCACTAGTGAAACCTATGGCCCCCGGGTCTATCCTCATCATATTAATCTTCCAACACTTGTTATTTTCATTGCCTTTTATTTTACTTTGCATCTTTATCATAAAAATACCAAAAATATTATCTTACCATATCTATCAGATCTCACTCTCGTAAGTGACCGTCTAGGGATTGACAACCCCTTATCACGTTGGTTGCGAGGATTTATTTGTTTTGTGCAGGTGCGAGGGACTCGCGCATAGCCTCCTACTAGATTGATACCTTGGTTCTCAAAAATTGAGGGAAATACTTATGTTACTTTGTTGCATCATCCTTTCCTCTTCAAGGGAAAACCAACGCAGTGCTCCGCCGGTTTTGACACCGATAGTGACCCGTATATGAGTTCCGTGGGGAGAACTGCTTCTGCCCCATATACTAGGGCAAAGCGTGCCTGACCGGTGGCTCGATTTGGCGTCGTCCTGATCGACCAAAGAACCGCCGGTAACTCATCAATCCAGCTTCTTCCGCTCTTGTGCAGCCTATCAAAGGTCTTCGTTCTCAGGCCTCGCAACACTTCAGCATTTGCCATCTCCGCTTGGCCGTTGCTCCGGGGGTGTGCCACGGAAGCAAAACAGACCTTGCTGCCGAGGTCTTGGATGTACTACATGAAGGTGTGGCTTGTGAACTGCGTGTCGTTGTCGGTGATGACTTTGTTTGGTACACCAAAACGTCAGACTAAGCCCTTGAAAAACTTGACGGCTGACTGTGTTGTCACCTTCCTCACTGCATCCACCTCCGGCCACTTTGTGAACTTGTCAATCGCAATGTACAAGTACTCAAAGCCCCCAACAACACAGGGGAAAGGGCCCAGTATGTTGAGCCCCCAGACCGAGAATGGCCAGGAGAGAGGGATTGTTTGAAGGGCTTGAGCTGGTTGATGAAGCTTCTTTGAATGGAACTGACACGCTTCACACTTGGTTACTAGTGTCGTTGCATCCTGGAGGGCAGTGGGCCAGAAGAAACCCTGCCGGAACGCCTTGCCGGCAAGGGCCCTTGACCCTATGTGGGAGCCACATATGCCTCTGTGTATCTCTGCCAATAGCTACAGTCCTTCCCCCCAGGGGATGTACTTCAATTTCACACCATTTGGTCTTTTTCTGTACAGGACATCATCGACGAACTGGTACAAGGCAGACTGATGGGCTACTTTTTCCGCTTCTTCCTGCTCCTCAGGAAGTTCCCCTGTCTGGAGGAAACGTACGGTGTGCCATGCCCACGCTGGAGCCTGAGGCTCGACGGCAAGGACCAAAGGCATATCTTCCGCCATAGGAGCGTCCGTCTCTACGGCCAGGGCTTGACGGCCTGCCGGAGTCGGTCGCTCCTCGGCAGGCTCAGGGCCCACGACAACACCCTTGTCGGCTGCCCCTGGGGGCTCGGCAGGAAAGTACTTGCCGGGGCCTGATTTCCTCCCGCTTGTTCTACTCCGTTGATGGTTCAACCGATGGTTGAGTTAACCGAAGCAAAAAGGTACCTGGTTCCACAGGTAACTTTAACGCAGCGCGCTTTGACAGGTAATCGGCGATCTCGTTCTCTACTCGGGGAACATGCTCCACCTGTATACCGTCAAAGCGCTCCTCCAGCTTCCTCACCTCACCTACGTAGGCCTCCATAAACAGACTTTGATAATCTTTGTTGACTTGTCTAATGACAAGCTGCGAATCACCCCTAACGATGAGCTTTTTAACTCCAAGGTCTGCTACGATCCTGAGGCCGGCAAGCAATCCCTCATACTCAGCAGTGTTGTTGGTGGACATCTCCCTGGGAAAGTGCATCTGGATTACATACTTGAGGTGCTCTCCGGTGGGTGCGATGAGCGGCACACCAGCACCGGCGCCTTGCAGCGAGAAAGCTTCGTCAAAGTACATAATCTAGTCACGAGTTGTTTCCTTGCCGGGGAGAGTGGTCTCCTGGATCTCTTCATCAGGCGTCGAGGTCCATTCTGCAATGAACTCCGCTAGGACTCTACTCTGGATTGTCTAAGTACTTTCAAACCTCAACCCAAAGCTAGACAACTCCAAGGCCCACTCCACAATCCTTCCGGTTGCATCTGGGTTGTGCAGTATCCGTTGCAACGGGAGGCGGGTGACGACAGTGATCTCGTGGCCTTGGAAGTAATGACGCAGCTTCCTCGAGGCCATAAGGAGGCCGAAGAGCAATTTCTGCACACCGGAATATCTTGACCTAGCCCCCTGCAAGAGGGAGCTAACAAAGTAAACCGGGTGCTGCATCATCTTCTTCTTCTGCACCACTCCGCTTAACGGCGCGGGCTCTGTCCTGATGGCGTCAGACTCTGCCGGGAGCCTTGCCTTGCCGCACCAGGCCCTTCCGGGGGAGTATCTGACTTGCCGTCTGCCGGTCCTGCTGCTGCCACTGCCTCCTCGTCAACCTCCCTCTGTGCCACTAACGCGGCACTGACCACTTGATTCATCGCCACCAGATACAGCAGCAACGGCTCTTGTGGTCTAGGTGCAACTAGTATCGGTGTAGAGGAAAGGTATCTCTTCAGGTCTTGCAAAGCCGCCTCGGCCTCTGGGGTCCATTCCATAGGGCCCGCCTTCTTCAAGATCTTGAAAAAGGGAAGGGCACGCTCGGCAGACTTGGAGATGAATCGGCTCATGGCAGCAACACAACCAGTCAGCCGACGTACATCCTTGATCCGCTTGGGCGCCTCAATCTTCTCGATAGCCTTGATCTTGTCTGGGTTTGCCTCGATCCCACACTGCGACACAAAGAACCCGAGAAGTTTGCCGGACGGGACGCTGAAGACACACTTCTCAGGGTTCAGCTTGAGGTTGATCTTGCGTAGGTTGGCAAACATCTCTTCTAAGTCTTGTACAAGAGTTGCCCTATCCTTGGTTTTGACCACTATGTCATCCATATAGGCTTCCATATTTCTATGTAGCTGGGGTTCAAAACCAATTTGGACTGCTCTTGCAAATGTTGAACTAGCACTCTTGAACCCGAAAGGCATCCGTAAAAAGCAATACGTACCACATGGGGTGATAAATGTTGTCTTCTCTTCATCTTCTCTGGTCATGAAGATCTGATGGTAGCCCGAGTAGGCATCGAGGAATGACAACAGATCACACCCGGTCGTGGAGTCAACAATTTGGTTGATGCGCGGCAACGGGAAGGGGTCCTTAGGACAAGCCTTATTGATATTTGTGTAATCAATACACAACCTCCACTTCCCATTTGCCTTGCGCACCACCACCGGATTGGCCAACCACGTCGGATGGAGCACACCTCTCACCAAACCTACCGCTTCTAATTTCCTGATCTCCTCTGTGATGAACTCCTGCCGTTCCAAAGCTTGCTTCCTGACCTTCTGCTTGACGGGTCGTGCATGGGGACAGACAGCAAGGTGGTGCTCAATCACTTACCTCGGAACGCCGGGGATATCGGATGCTTGCCACACAAACACATCGACATTCGCCCGCAGGAAAGCTACGGGCGTGCCTTCATATTTGTTGTCTAGGGTGGAGCTTATGGTGAAAGCCCCTCCCGTGTCATCTTCCTTGACGGACACCCTCTTGGTCTCTGGTGGTGCAGCTCTGGATTTCTTGCTCTTGCCGGTGGAGCTCTCTGGCACGCCCTCGACGGTAGCACAACACTCCGAAGAGGTGCACTTGCCAGAGTGGGTGCAAGAGGTCTTGCCGGTCTTATTCTTCCCTCCCGGGGCTTCAGCGGCAGGAGCAAGTACCTTGGCGGCAGCTGCTGCAACTGCCTCCCGGTAGAGTAGGTCAGCGCAGATCAGTGCGTCCTTCTTGTCGGAGGGGATGGTGATGATGTTCATCGGCCCAGGCATCTTCAGCGTGTTGTAGGCGTAATGTGACACTGCCATGAACTTGGCTAGTTCCGGGTGGCCGAGGATCCCATTGTAGAGCAAGGGGATCTCGGCTACATCGAAGACAATCCTCTCCGTCATGTAATTCAACTCTCCTCCAAACGTCACGGGCAATGTGACCTTCCCCTTCGGCTGGCTCCTTCCCTGGTTGACCCCTTGAAATGTGCCCGTTTCCTCGAGGTCTCCATCAGGAATTTGCAGCCTTTTGATCACAACAGGCAAGATCAAGTTTAGACTGGCCCCTCCGTCAACCAACATCTTGTTCACCTTAAGGTTGCATATTGTTGGTGAAACCAACAACGGAAAACACCCGACCTCAGTTGTGCGGTCAGGGTGGTCCTCGGCGTCAAAGATGAGGGGCGTGCTGGACCACTTCAGTGGCTTCTGAGCGTCGAACGAGGGCTCCGCTGCTGTAATCTCACACGCCCACTGCTTGAGCTGGCGGTGAGAAGTATGTAGTGAAGCACCACCATCAACGCACATGGCCTCCATAGCCTTTTTAAACTCATGCTTGCCGGACTCATCATGATTGTCGTCTTCTTGCTTCTTGTCGCGGTCCCGAGCGGGCCTCTCTTGCTGCTTATCCTTGTCGCGGCGAACTCCCTGGCCTCCACGCTTCTTGCCGGATCCTTCGGCACCATCCTGACCCTTCTCCTTGTCCCGCCTATCATACTCGGCCTTCTGCTTCTCGGCAAGCAGCTTGACTTGCTGGCAGTTCTGGAGGTCGTGGCCCTTGGTGCGGTGGATCTTGCAGTACTGCTTGTCGGAGCCCCCTGGCTTGTCAGCAGCTGCTAAGGCCCGGCAAGCGGCGCACCCGGCAATCTCCTTGCCGGGGTCGTCTGCCTTGGCCTTCTTGGCAGCGCCGGTGTCGTCAGACCCCTCAATGGCAAGCACGGCCTTGCCCTTGCGTTTCCTATTGTGGCGCCGGCCCTTCTTCGTCGGGGCGGCGGTGTCTTCATCAGTAGAGTCGGTTTCCGCGCCGGCATCCTCGCCAGGTTACTTCCTTCCCTCTTCATCCCGGGCGCACCTATCAGCCAGTACATAAAGTTCGGCCACGTCCTTAACCTTGTTCATCGCCAGCTCCTCACGCATCTTGCGATTGTGCATGTTCTGATGGAACGCGCTAATCACAGCGGCGGGGTGAACATCGGGGATGTTGTACTGCACCCGGATGAACCTTTGTATGTACTTGCGCAGGTTTTCTCCTTCCTTCTGGGGAATGATATGCAAATCACTCGCCTGGCCATGAGCTTGGTGGCCTCCAGTGAAGGCACCAACGAACTCATGGCACAGGTCTGACCAAGAAGAAATGGAGTCCGCCGGCAAGTGCATCAACCAAGACATGACATTGGGTTTTAGGGCCAACGAGAAGTAATTGGCAAGTAGCTTGTTGTCACGGGCCCCAGCGGCTTGCATCGCAATGGTGTAGATGCTGAGGAACTCCGACGGATGGGTCTTGCCGTTGTACTTCTTGCCGACATCGTGCTTGAACATGCGGTGGGACAGCCACTAGAACTGCCGCAGCTCACGGGTAAAGGCTGGGCAACCCACCTCGTAAGGTAGGCCACCGGAGCCTCCCGGAGCCGGGTGGTCCGTAGCGGGCCCTGCCCGCTTGTCCGACTGGTGGCGTGTATCGCGCCGACGCTCGATGGTGGTTCGAGCGTCTTCATGAGCTCGCTCCCAAAGAACTTGGCGCTGGTCGCGGTGGGTCCGCGGGTCGGACGACGCTATGGAGATGTTATCACAAGCGTCGTCACGACGGGCTGACACCTGCGATGGTTGGCGTGGAGGAGGAGAGTGCACTGTGACCGCAGCACCCCCGGTCCTTCCGCCGTTGGCATGTGGTGGCTTGGTGGAGCGCCGGCCCGAGGGCCCCGCCAGTCACGGATCATCTTTGTTGGCGACGGTGACGAGGCTCCGGATGGTGGCTCTCCACTCGTCGAGCTTCTCCGCAGCAGGAGGGAAGTCGAGGAGTAGCTGCGCGCACGCCAAAGCTTCTGCTGGCGTGGGTGGTGGCGAGAGCTGCATGGACCATGGAGCGCTTCGACCTCTAACCATGTTAGAAGGAGCTCCACCACGGCCCAGCGGCTGCGTGCCATTTTCATCAGCACTTCAGCGAGCATGCTGGACTCCTTCGTCCCGTGGACGATGCACAGGGCTCTTCCCACGGCGGTGTCCGGGTTCTCCAGCGTGGTGGCGCTGCTCGTCGCGTGCACCCTGGGAATAGCGTGTTGTGGGCGCCGGCATGGGCGCCGGCATGGGCGTCTTGGAGGTTGCTGCGCCGCCCGTGGGTGGCACAACGACACTCCTAGAGGGCCTCGCGCCGCCTGCGGGGGGGCCAGCTCCGTCTTTGGATTCGGCGGTGTGCGGCCCGTCGCCTGGCGCACGAACGACGCCGCTCGCCAGGCTCTGACTGCTAGAGCGATGCTAGTGCTCGCGCACTGCGGCCTGGGTCCTGTCCGCGACCGGCCCACTGCTCGCCCGCACTAGCACGGACCATTCGGCTCCCAACGAGCCGATCGCCGTGACCATCTTCTTCTTGGGAGCCATGGCGATGAAGAACTGCTAGGCTAACTACTAGACCAGATTCTCACAACAGCGCCCCCTACCTGGCATGCCAAAGATGTCGGTGCGAACGACACCTATGGGATCACAAGAATCCCTACTACAGTTGGTGGGGCGCGAGGTTGTAGGAAGAGCGGGTCTAACAGAAAGCACACGGGTCGTTTATCCAGGTTCGGGCCGCGAGGATGCGTAATACCCTATCCTGCTTTGGTGGATGTATTGGGTGTTCTTGAGCTCTCGAACTAGCTACGGTGACTGTGCCGTTCCAAAGAGCCGAATCCCCCTCCAGTATGCTATGGGCCTCCTTTTATAGTCAAAATGGGCTGCCATAGTGGCACACAGGAGGTGGAAAGGCCTACAGTACTATGCGCTTATCGCTCGTATTACAGGACAAGACACATTTAATGCATCGCTTATGTGTCCCTCAGCTTTATCGGGGACGGGAGGGAAGGCATGTCCCGTCCGTCGCTGCTCCTCCTCTCTTCGACATGCGCCCTGGCCAGTGATGCATGCAGTGCCATGTAGGCAGGCAGGCAGCTGAGGTGGCACGGTGGTAGGGTCTTCACGAAAATCTGCATGCCGCCACGCAGGCGCTTGCTGAGTTGGCCTGGGAGCCGCATGTTGCCACGCAGGTGCCTGCCCAGCTAGTCGGGCTGGCAGCTGCATGCTAATGGCCGTGGAAACTTGGCTGGTACAGGCCTGGCAGTGGCCCCACTGATGTCCTTGGCAAGGGCCTTGCTGGGGGCCCGGCAAGGGTCTTGCCGTGGCGCGCAGTCGTCCCCGGCAAGGGTCTTGCCGGGGGTCTTGTGGCTTTCCTCGGCAAGGATCTTGCCAAGGGCCGTTGTCTTCCAATCCTCATTTGATCTTGAATATTCTTTGTCGTCACAAAGATCTGCATGCCACCATGGAGGTGCCTCCCGAGCCCTGGCCCAACGTGGTTGATGGTGCTGGAAACCGTGGACTCAAGGGTGGCGTGCTCCACTGGTGTTGGGCGAGATGCCCCGACAAGGGTCTTGCCGGGGCTGCTGAGGCTGCCCTGGCAAGGGTCTTGCCGGGGGAACCTACTTTGTCCCTCTGCTCTTTGTGTTTCTGGTCTTGGCTTGCCTCGGTTGCCTCGTGCTTCGGCTTCTCTCCGGTTCCCCTCCTTTGCCCTGCTACGTGTGGCCGTGGCGTGCGCGGCTCTAACTACTCGTGCACGAGTATAGGGGTCAAAAGGAGCGCCCCTACTTTTTTACACCGACACTCTGCTCTGCTGGTCACGTAGACGAAAACCTTAATTTGCACTATTAAAGGAAACCCTACTTCATGCAGACTAATCCATGTCTAGGTTGAATAAGGAAAGGAATGGAGAAAGTATTGTCGAAGAGACTAGGTATCGAACCCGCATCTAGGTTGAAAAGGGGAAAATTAGTAGTTAAGGAATGATTCTCATGTCTCTTGGTTGAAAAGGGTGAAAAGGGGTAGAAAGGCATGACAACGCAATAGAGAGTAACCAGGTCGATCGGTTTGTTGTCCTCACATTGGAAAAAGGTGGCCAAGGAGAACAAAAATGGGACGCAATCCACATATGATGCCTGGATATTTGTTCCTCTAGGAAACCATACCTCCCTCACCACTCTATGCGTCCGTGGAGGTACATCATACTTGTGTGCCCATTGTCCAAATGGGCCTCCCATGCTCTTATTGACACTTTTTTGTTGTTAGTATAACGCCAGCGGTAAACTCAAGCAATGCTACTGCTAAAGTGATGCCACATTTAACTAATGCCGCACTCAGTCTAATGCCACCTATAAATTTAAGCAATGTCATTTAATGTCACTGGATTATTTCAGGGTTAGCTGTTGATTGTGGATGTATTAAAGATTTTTCATCTAAGGCATTCTAATGTTGTTGCACAGCCAGTATACCAACGATGAAACTTGTTACTACCTTCAGATTTTTGCACTATTAATGCTTATAGATTGCATACCTCACTTTCATGAGATAAGCCAATTTTTTTCTACAGTGTCACCAAAATGCCAAGGCGTTGATGTCATTTTATTTTGGTTAAACTACACAAAAAATTATGAAGAGAAGAGGAAAGGTCAAGAGTGGCCACCTCCTCCTTCGACTGTTCTCTTGATTCATTCGATCAAAGATCGATTATCAAGATTGGGATAGCAATTTTGAGGTCCCCTCGAGTTCGAAATGATATTTACCTTGAAGGTACATGGTTTGCAAAAAAAAATATACTGTCATTAGTTAACAATGCTAGTTACCTTCAGACTTTTGTATTTGCTTTAATGCTGTTGTGCAGCTAGTATACCAATGCTGAAACTTGTTACCTTTACATTTTGTATTGTTAATGCTTATAGAAATCTTCTAGTGCTAGCTTATGGAAATTTGTTCAGTAAAACCATTGTACTATACCCCGTAATAAAAAAACTACTCTACTGTTGCACTAGCCACTGGATTAGTGTATATTTGTACTATTCGAATGGTGTTGCATTAGCATATGGACATACATAAAGTGTGGCAAGCTTTCCCAGATATGTGCTCAAGAAAACTACTACCTGTTTTTCTAAATACTAGACGTTTGGGTACTTTAAATTGAACTGCAAAAATGTCCTATATTAAGGAACAGAGGGTGTAGAGTTCACTCAAATTATCCTAGTAAAGCTAGTCACACCTTTGTTAAAATTAATGTTCATTATGTTATCAGAGGAGGTCTGTATGTTTGTCTCTAATGCCTATCGATTACATACCTGACATCATGCTGTAATGTTAAGTCATTTCTTTTTGTACAGTGTCACTGAATTGTCAAGGTGGTGATGGCATTTTATTTTAGTTGAACTGCACAAAATATGCTTAAAAGAAGGGGAAAGGTCAGAAATGGTTCAGTTTTTAAGAAAATACTATATACGCCTTCCTGACATCGGCCGTTGTTGCCTTATTTATTCCTTCAAACAGGTGGGTAGAAACAGTCTTGCTACCTTTTCCCATTAAGAAATTGGAATGCTTATATTTGTGAGTCTATGCTTCAACTAATGCCACTTTTATAGTAATCACTCTTTCAATATCTATGCAAACAGTGATGCTCGATTTTAGTGGAACTGCACAACATTAGGAGCATGTTTTCTTCCAAACCTTTATATCCAATTGGTGGCACTATGAGTTGTTCATTACGAAGGTACATGGTTCGCTACTATCTCGCTACTCGTTTTGTACTGTCATTAGATATTAATATTAGTGGTTTGCATGTGAATTTATTGGCAGGGTGGACCTACACTGGAGGTGCGGGACATGATTCAATGATTGGATGCTCAATTTCGGTTGTATTGATTTCACCTCTTCCATCACTGCGAACATGGATATCCTTGGTCTGATGAAGAATAGGCATTATATTTCTGCTCTATACCAGCAAATCAGTTCTGTACAAAATTGTCCAGGGCAAAACATGACAGTATCAAATTGTCCAGTGCAAAACATGACAGATGCTAAGCGGAAGAGACATGTTTAAACTGAAAATACAAGGTGTGGTATATCTTTACTAGCTACTTGATATTTGTGCAAACATGTGTCTGCCCATTGCTCTTTGGCAAACAAACAAAGTGACCGCAATTTTGGAGGAACTGCACAAGAGAATAGTATAGTCACTGCATGTAGTGCCATTTGAAAATAGACACAGAAAGATTGGATAGTCACTTCATGGACTGCACAAAAGTAGTATTGTACTATTTATTGGCCAACACTAGGTGCTTCATTGCTTTGGTCTGATTATACTATGGGCATCATTTTGCCTAAGTTTGTATTTCGAAAATAGTCTCGTCGTGTGATCGAGAGAAGACCAAATGATATTGCAGTGGATGTTCCTCCATCATGTGTGGTTCATTCTCATGGTTCCAGCTTTTGGTGAAACCACTTAGGTTTGCAAGAGGAATTGTAGACTTCACAAAAAAAATTGTCTTTCACTCTGTACTAAATGTTGGCCCAGAGAAGCATCCATGTTAGTAGGAAGAATAGATGTTTTTTCTAAATCTTTGCTATTGGAGCTACATATTTGTATATGATCCGTGAATCATTGAGATGCATTAACATGTTGATCTTATGTAGGAGAATCGTACTAGTTGGTTGTGAATTTGGGCTACTAATGTGAACATATTAGGATGCCAGACATGTGAGTCTCGTGTGAACATTTTGAACAGATCGGCTCTTACTATTGTGCACGGCATGATCCTTATTTCTGTGTCCTCAGTGTTTACAAGTTACTAGCAGTTCCTTATTTCTATTCGCTCAGTGTTTACAAGTTACTGATTGATCACTAGCTAGCCTACTAATACGCTCTTGGCAGTTTTAGTGGCGACGCAATATCCAAAGTGGCAGTTTTTTGAATAAAAATGCCTACCTCTAAACAAACTGACATATTGTTCTGAAGAAAATGCCATGCGAATCTGAAGAAACTGCCAGCACAAACGTTCGCAAATGCCTTATCTCCCAGCGAACGTTCATCCGCTATTGTGATCCTACACATACACTATCCGACCGACTCGATCCTATGCGAATAACCAGTGGATCATGCACGTACCTCATCTGGATGAATCGAGCACACTCGTTTGACCGTCATGCCGATGTGTGACCCAGCACGGACGGGACGCACCACTGACGGGACGGTACGGCACAGTCATAATTTTTGTTTCTCTAGTTTTCCACGGCAAGCTGGCGCGCTAAGCCATGCCTTCTTATGCATTGAATTCTGATGACCGTGATGACTGTCGCGTTTCCCGTGACATGCTGGTTCACCTACCTTCCGCCTTAAGTACTCGTTCCCAGCGTTCTCCGGTGGCACGATCACGCAACTCGCCCTATCCTCATAAGCCCCCACCAGCCCGACGTTGCTCGCCACTTGTCCTTGCTCTCGCCACGTCCGTCATGCCCCCGCCCGTCCGCAATAGGCGATGCCGGAGGCGGTCACCACCGGAACTAGTGTTCGGTTTTTCACGGGAAGGCAGACGGAGGGAGGAGGCATTCTATCGGTCTTTAGATGGCAATGTGGAGTATGAGGACTTGTTGGAACGTGACCGCCTGGCGGAGGAGCAGCGTATCGCCGATTTGTGCCGCCAACAGGGCATGGAGCAGCAACGCACCAACACTCTGAGTCGCGAGCAGAGCGCCCGCAACTAGGCCGATTACGTGGAGGTCGGTGCCCGGCAAATAGCCCTGGAGGCTGTCGGGCATGCACGCGTTTGCGACACCAAATTTTACTACCAGCTCATCAAGTGGGTTTCCCGCTTAGAATATGAAGCTTTGGTGGACCACGCCGGCATGGAAAGGGCCAACGCGCGCGAGCAACGCACCTAATCGCACCTCTGGCAAGTACGAGGAGAGGAGGAGGACGTCGGTGCCCGCGTTTAGCATGTACCGCAGATGGCGGACGACATCGTCTAGTTAAAGAGTAAGTTAGTACTTGTACACTACTAGAGTATTAGTGGGAGTAGATAGTTAACTTGGCTATGATGGTTGTCAATGTGGAAGTTCAGTACTCTATATCTGGATCAGACCTGTTACTTCGCTTTGAATGTTGAACTTTCCATTTGAACGTATGGAATGGGTTGTTATTTTTTTAAATGGGTTGTATTTGTCCGCCACGGGTTTAGAGGATGACTTGTGGGCCTACTAGGTTGACGCATACACAATCAGGAGATGATTGTACATGGAGAGGTTGACAGCAGGGACCCATCAGGGTCATGGTAGTACGCAAGCAAGTGCCTCCTTATTTTAAGCCAAAAAATGGTTCCTCCTAATGGATTTCTGACATCGGGGACCCATGCCATTGTCAACGTAGTCAATAAACGAGAGAATTGCACAACGAGCGGATGACACCAGGGACCCAGTAGCTCGCCCAATTATTTTTGTTTTTGAGATGGAAGCAGGGTGTCAACTGGGCTGTGCGGGGCACTCTAGCCTGTCTAGCCAGCCTTTTCTTTTATGTT
Organism: Triticum urartu; assembly: GCF_056163025.1. NCBI lineage: Eukaryota > Viridiplantae > Streptophyta > Magnoliopsida > Poales > Poaceae > Triticum > Triticum urartu. Next base: position 481,777,630 of record NC_141875.1, read on the forward strand.
TACCACAAGACCAGCCCAGTAGTTTTTTTTCTTTCTGAAAATGGCTAGCCCATTTTTTTGTTCTTTTGCAGAATAACCATCCGAGGCCTACTTGCTTTGTCAGCCCTACTGGCTGCAAATCTTTCAAGACGAGGAGAGCTTTTCATTCGGCTTGCCCAGAAAATGGGCTATCAGTAATGAGAAATGGGTTGTACATTTTTAAAACACATCAAACCGGCAATTAGTTTCAAAATTCTTTTTTTTCCATTTCGAGATTTTAAATTCCATTGATTTTTATGTGTGGACATTTGGATTTTATATTGATATAAATTTATTTTTAAAATTAGTTTGAATGTGAATCAAAATTTCGGGATTAAAAACAGTTCGGACCGCACCGAAATATGCAAAGTTTTCGTATAATTTTTTTAACTATGGCCACAATATGGGTTGTAATGCTAACAAAAAGAATATGGGCTCCAGAAAAACCTTAAGAATTAGTAAATGGGTTGTAAATTATTAGAAATAATGGCAGATGGGTTGTATGTTGTTTTCCACAGATTTGACGCTGACTTGTGCGCCTACTATAGGTTGATGTGTACGCTTTCCTATGAAAAAGGTTGACGCAGATGCTACGTCGTGTCATTTTAGTCAACGCACGAGAGCATTGACTGTTGGATGTCCATCCAACGACCGTCGTGCTTCTTCAATCTCTGCTCTTCCTGCTCCAACCGCTCAAACAAGCACCGGCGAAACTGCCTGCTCCCTCCTCCCGTGGTCGGCTGTGCTGCCGCACAGGCCTCACCGCCCCACCCTACTCCCATCGCTGGCCTAGCCATCCCTCTACTCACCCACACCTGTTGTTATTCTCCGGCGACGGCAAACGAACCAGCAAACCCTCGTACTCCACTCCTCGTGGGAAACAACTGCAGAGTCTTCCCTGGCTCTGTATCGTTCCCTTCCTAGGCCATACCGTCGTCCACTGCCCTGGTGCTCTCAGCACGGCGTGGTCAATATGGTCAGCGAACGACATCCATCGAAAATGGATTGTACGTGGAGAGGCTGGCAGCCGGGTCCATGGCCGCACACAAGGAAATGCCTCCTAATTATGCGCAAAATAATGATTCCTCCACCTGACAGCTGGGACCCACCGGAAGGGCCTCTGTATTTCACAAAAAAAACCGCCCCCCCCCACTGACAGCTCAGACCCACCATCTATATCTTCTCCCGCAAGGAAGGCCTCCTTATTACGCACAAAAACATGAATACTCCCCCTGCTAGCTGGGACCCACAATAGTGGGAGGCTGACTTGTGGGCCTACTAACTTGACGCGGGCGGAGGGCTTTGTCAACTTAGTCAATATGAATGATTCTAGCTCCAGTGACTGTATGATGTCCATCCAACGACCGTAGTGCTTCTTCAACCTCTGGTCTTCTTTCTCCAACCGCCCAAACCAGCACCGGTCGTGCCGCCTGATCCTGTCTCCCGTGGCCGGCTCTGCTGCCGCGCAGGCCTGACCACCCCACCCTACTCCAACCTCTGGCCAGGCTATCCCTCTACTCACCCACAACCCCTGTTATTCTGCGGCGACAGCAGCCTCACACCACAGCCGAACCAGTCAACCCTCGTACTCCTCTCCACGTGGGCATCCACTGTCGCATCTTCCCCAGCTTTGCATCATCCCCTTCCTAGGCCTTGCCGTCGTCCACCGCCTTTGTGCTCTCGGCGCGGTGTGGTCAATGTGGTCAAGGAACAACTTCCATCGGAAGTGTACTATACATGGAGAGGCTGACAGCTGGGTCCACGACCACAACAAGAAAGTGCCTCCTTATTACATGCAAAATAATGATTCCTCCACCTGACAGCAGGGACCCACCGGACGGGCCACCATATTTCATGAAAAAAAATGTTCCCCCTGACTGTTGGGACCCACCAGCTACATCTTCGCACGCAAGGAAGTGCGTCCATATTACGAGCAAAAAATATGATTCTCCCCCTGACAGCTGGGACCCACCAGCTATAACTTTGCACTAGGGCTGGAAAAAAAGCTCGAAGCTCGCGAGCTAAACGAGTAGCTCGTGACTCGGCTCGAATCGACTCGAACTCGAAGAATAACGAGTTGAGCCAAGCATTAGTTTAAGATCATTTATAGACCTAGTTAAACGAGCCAATCTCACGAGTACTCGTGTAACTCGTTAGGCTCGGTACAAAAGATCAGCCACTCCCAATACAAAAAAAGATAAGCCACTCAGCACCCAACGTTCCAGGCGCACAACACAAGGCCCAACCGTTGAAGGCCCATCCGCCTAGGAGACTCATGCATTACAAGGAAATTACAATTGTTTAGTGATATATATGTTTAATATATACATAATCAATTTTACCATTTTGAGGGTTTCATGTTCATAACTTTAACGAGCTTAACAAGCTAAACGAGCCAGCTCACGAGTTATACGAGTCGAGCCAATCTTGGGTTTAAGCTCGTTATAGTAACGAGTCGAGTCAAGCTAGCTCGGTAACGAAACAAGCTCTAGCGAGTCGAGCCGAGCTGGCTTGACTCGGCTCGAATTCCAGCCCTACTTCGCACGCAAGGAAGTGCCTCCTTACCTCTCTTATAGCTGGGACCCACCCGGTCGAACCGTACGTAGGGTTGTCTATCTGGTCGCAAACGTGCACGTACATACTGGTCTATTGGTCTGTTTGCAGGCTCCAGCGATCAACTATCACTACTGCAGGATGCTGCTAACGTGACACTACGATGAGAGACCCTTCGACAAAACTGTGTGCGATGCAATAATCGCAAGCGATGGTGTAAAAAACCGTCAAAAAGGTGCAAAACATTTGTGATCACGGATGCATCAAACACGGTTCAGATTTTAGTTGCGTGTGCAATGCAGGGCATACGGTTCAGTTCAATGAACTATTTGCGATGAGGAAGAACAAAAGAAATGGGCAGCCAGATGAAGGTGTGTGCGATATACAGCATACGGTTCTCTCGGATGAACTGTTTGTGATTAGGCAACACAAAAGAAACGGTCAGGCAGATCAAGGTGTGTGCGATATACGACATACGGTTCACTCGGATGAACTGTTTTCGATTAGGCAACGCAACAGAAACGGTTCAACCAGATCAAGGTGTGTGCAATGGAGGGCATACAGTTCATTCCGATAAATTGTTTGTGTTGAGCCAAGAGAACTGAAAAGTTTCACATAAACAAGATGTGTGTAATAAGCGGCAAACATCCAATTACATAGGTGGCTAATACACACATGACATTTCCACACACCAAAGTAAACTATTACATGCGTAATTAACTAGGATAAACAATCATCTGATTATCATCTACTTCTTGTGCTAGCTCGATGTTCCTTCTATGCTAAGTTTCCATTAATTGATGGCATTTTATGAACACACCACCATTTCCCGCCATTTCCTCACCGGTTTCCCGCCACCCAGCGATATTGCGCATAAACTTAGGCGGCGCGCGATGCAGAGAGGCAACAAGCGTAGCCTGTAGCACATCCACCTTTTCCAAGCATGCCAACCCACCAAAGCGTCGCCTCTGCCATCAACCTCGTTGACGAGGAAAATGAGCAGGCACCACGGCCCGTCGAGGCCGAGGCGCTCCCCGGCAACGCGATGGACAACACCATGATGCGTGTTATTGCCAGGGTTGAGCAGACCCTTGGTGCATGGCGCCTCAGCGCCGCGGATCAAGATAGGCATGTCAGCACCGACAGGCTGCAGCTCCCTGCACAACATGATCGATGGCGCGCCGCAGAGCAAGCTAGGCGCGTCCACGCTGATAGGCTGCGGCTCGCTGCACGGCGAGACCGTTGGAGCGCCACAGAGCGAGAGGCGTGGCGCGCCGTGATATGTCTCCAACGTATCTATAATTTTTGATTGCTCCATGCTATATTATCTTCTGTTTTGGACATTATTGGGCTTTATTATCCACTTTTATATTATTTTTGGGACTAACCTATTAACCGGAGACCCAGCCCAGAATTGTTTTTTTTGCCTATTTTACGGTTTCGAAGAAAAGGAATATCAAACGGAGTCCAAACGGAATGAAACCTGCGGGAACGTGATTTTTGGAGCGAACAAGATCCAGGATACTTGGACCCTATGTCAACCAACCAACAGGGAGGCCACGAGGTAGGGGGCGCGCCTACCCCCCCCCCCTCCCCCGCCAGGCGCGCCCTCCACCCTCGTGGGCCACCTGTTGCTCCACCGACGTACTTCTTCCTCCTATATATACCTACGTACCCCCAAACGATCAGATACGGAGCCAAAACCCTAATTCCACCGCCGCAACTTCCTGTATCCACGAGATCCCATCTTGGGGCCTGTTCCGGAGCTCCGCCGGAGGGGGCATCGATCACGGAGGGCTTCTACATCAACACCATAGCCTCTCCGATGAAGTGTGAGTAGTTTACCTCAGACCTTCGGGTCCATAGTTATTAGCTAGATGGCTTCTTCTCTCTTTTTGGATCTCAATACAAAGTTCTCCCACTCTCTTGTCGAGATCTATTTGATGTAATCTTGTTTTGCGGTGTGTTTGTTGAGACTGATGAATTGTGGGTTTATGATCAAGTTTATCTATGAATAATATTTGAATCTTCTCTGAATTCTTTTATGTATGATTTGTTATCTTTGCAAGTCTCTTCGAATTATCAGTTTGGTTTGGCCTAGTAGATTGATCTTTCTTGCAATGGGAGAAGTGCTTGCCTTTGGGTTCAATCTTGCGGTGTCCTTTCCCAGTGATAGTAGGGGCAGCAAGGCACGTATTGTATTTTTGCCATCGAGGATAACAAGATGGGGTTTTCATCATATTGCATGAGTTTATCCCTCTACATCATGTCATCTTACTTAAGGCGTTACTCCATTCATATGAACTTAATACTCTAGATGCATGATGGATAGCGGTCGATGTGTGGAGTAATAGTAGTAGATGCAGGCAGGAGTCGGTCTACTTGTCTCGGACGTGATGCCTATATACATGATCATACCTAGATATTCTCATAACTATGCTCAATTCTGTCAATTGCTCAACAGTAATTTGTTCACCCATCGTAAAATACCTATGCTCTTAAGAGAAGCCACTAGTGAAACCTATGGCCCCCGGGTCCATCTTGATCATATTAAATCTTTAAATACTTTGCTTTTATTTTACTTTGCATCTTTATCATAAAAATGCCAAAAATATTATCTTATCATATCTATCAGATCTCACTCTCGTAAGTGACCGTGTAGGGATTGACAACCCCTTATCGCGTTGGTTATGAGGATTTATTTGTTTTGTGTAGGTGCGAGGGACTGGCGCGTAGCCTCCTACTGGATTGATACCTTGGTTCTCAAAACTGAGGGAAATACTTACGCTGCTTTGCTGCACCACCCTTTCCTCTTCAAGGGAAAACCAACGCAAGTGCTCAAGAGGTAGCAAGAAGGATTTCTGGCGCCGTTGCCGGGGAGGCCTACGCAAAAGTCAACATACCAAGTACCCATCACAAACCCTTATCTCCCGCATTACATTATTTGCCATTTGCCTCTCGTTTTCCTCTCCCCCACTTCACCCTTGCTGTTTTATTCACCCTCTCTCTCTATCCTCCCTTTCTTTCTCTATTTGCCTCTTTTTGCCCGTTTCTTGTTTGCTTGTGTGTTGGATTGCTTGCTTGTCACGATGGCTCAAGATAACACTAAATTGTGTGACTTTACCAATACCAACAACAATGATTTTATTAGCACTCCGATTGCTCCTCTTACCGATGCTGAATCTTGTGAAATTAATGTTGCCTTGCTGAATCTTGTCATGAAAGATCCGTTTTCCGGCCTTCCTAGTGAAGATGCCGCTACCCATCTAAATAGCTTCGTTGATTTGTGTGATATGCAAAAGAAGAAAGATGTGGACAATTATATTGTTAAATTGAAGCTATTTCCTTTTTCTCTTAGAGATCGTGCTAAAGCTTGGTTTTCGTATTTGCCTAAAAATAGTATTGATTCATGGAATAAGTGCAAAGATGCTTTTATCTCTAAGTATTATCCTCCCGCTAAAATCATCTCTCTTAGAAACGATATTATGAATTTTAAGCAACTTGATCATGAATATGTTGCACAAGCTTGGGAGAGGATGAAATTAATGATACGTAATTGCCCAACACATGGTTTAAATTTGTGGATGATTATACAAAAATATTATGCCAGATTGAATTTTGCTTCTAGAAATCTTTTAGATTTGTCTGCGGGAGGCACTTTTATTGAAACCACTTTAGGAGAAGCTACTAAACTCCTAGATAATATTATGGTCAATTATTCTCAATGGCACACTGAAAGATCTACTAATAAGAAAGTGCATGCGATAGAAGAAATTAATGTTTTGAATGGAAAGATGGATGAAATTATGAAATTATTTGCTAATAAAAGTGTTTCTTCTGATCCTAATGATATGTCTTTGTCTACTTTGATTGAGAATAATAATGAATCTATGGGTGTGAATTTTGTTGGTAGGAACAATTTTGGTAACAACGCATATAGAGGAAACTTTAATCCTAGGCCTTATCCTAGTAATTCCTCTAATAATTATGGTAATTCCTACAACAATTCTTATGGAAATTATAATAAGATGTCCTCTGATTTTGAATCTATATTAAAGAATTTATTACTTCGCAAAAGAATTTCAATGCTTTGATTGAAGAAAAATTGCTTAAGATTGGTGAGTTGGCTAGGAACGTTGATAGGATTTCTCTTGATGTTGATTTTTTGAAACTTAGATCTACTCCACCTAATCATGATATCAATGAGTCTCTCAAATCCATGAGAATTTCCATTGATGAGTGCAAAGAAACAACCACTAGGATGCGTGCTAAGAAAGATTCCTTTATAAGAGTGTGTTCTTCTAGTTTCCATTATAATAAAGATGAAGATCTAAAAGTTATTGGTGTGTCCCCTATTAAATCTTTGTTTTGTAATATGAATCTTGATAATGATGGGAATGAATATGATCCACCTTTACCTAGAAGGTGTTCCAAAAATTCGGAGTTTTTAGATCTTGATGCTAAATTTGATAAAAGTGGGATTGAAGAGATCAAAACTCTTGATGCTAATGAACCTACCATTTTGGATTTCAAGGAATTTAATTATGATAATTGCTCTTTGATAAATTGTATTTCCTTGTTACAATCCGTGCTAAATTCTCCTCATGCTTATAGTCAAAATAAAGCTTTTACCAAACATATCGTTGATGCTTTGATGCAATATTATGAAGAAAAACTTGAGTTGGAAGTTTCTATCCCTAGAAAACCTTATGATGAGTGGGAACCAACTATTAAAATTAAAATTAAAGATCATGAATGCTATGCTTTGTGTGATTTGGGTGCTAGTGTTTCCACGATTCCAAAGACTTTGTGTGATTTGTTAGGTTTCCGTGATTTTGATGATTGCTCTTTAAACTTGCACCTTGCAGATTCCACTATTAAGAAACCTATGGGAAGAATCAATGGTATTCTTATTGTTGCAAATAGGAACTATGTGCCCATAGACTTTATTGTTCTTGACATAGATTGCAATCCTTCATGTCCTATTATTCTTGGTAGACCTTTCGTTAGAACGATTGGGGCAATTATTGATATGAAGGAAGGAAATATTAGATTCCAATTTCCATTAAGGAAAGGCATGGAACACTTTCCTATAAATAAAATTAAATTACCTTATGAATCTATTATGAGAGCCACTTATGGATTACCCATCAAAGATGGCAATACCTAGATCTATCCTTGCTTTTTATGCCTAGCTAGGGGCGTTAAACGATAGCGCTTGTTGGGAGGCAACCCAATTTTATTTTTATTCCTTGCTTTTTGCTCCTGTTTAGTAATAAATAATTTATCTAGCCTCTGTTTTGGTTGTGTTTTTTGTGTTTAATTAGTGTTTGTGCCAAGTAGAACCGTTGGGGAGACTTGGGGAAAGTCTTGTTAATCTTGCTGTAAAAAACAGAAACTTTAGCGCTCACGAGAACTGCTGAAATTTTTATTTGAAACGTGATATTTAGTTAATTATTTTTTGAGATGATTGAAAGATAAATTACTCACGCCCAGAAATTTATTTTAGACTTTTTTGGGTTCCAGATCTTGCGCTATATACAGATTACTACAGACTGTTCTGTTTTTGACAGATTCTGTTTTTCGTGCGTTGCTTGCTTATTTTGATGAATCTATGGCTAGTAAAATAGTTTATAAATCATAGAGGAGTTGGAATTCAGTAGGTTTAACACCAATACAAATAAATAATTAGTTCATTACATTACCTTGAAGTGGTCTTTTTTTTCTTTCGCTAACGGAGCTCGCGAGATTTTCTACTTTAAGTTTTGTGTTGTGAAGTTTTCAAGTTTTGGGTAAAGACTTGATGGATTATGGAACAAGGAGTGGCAAGAGCCTAAGCTTGGGGATGCCCATGTCACCCCCAAGATAATATAAGGACACCTAAAATCCAAAGCTTGGGGATGCCCCGGAAGGCATCCCCTCTTTCGTCTACTTCCATCGGTAACTTTACTTGGAGCTATATTTGTATTCACCACATGATATGTGTTTTGCTTGGAGCGTCTTGTATGATTTGAGTCTTTTCTTTTTAGTTTACCACAATCATCCTTTCTGTACACACCTTTTCATAGAGACACACATGATTCGGAAATTATTAGAATACTCTATGTTCTTCACTTATATCTTTTGAGTTATATAGTTTTGCTCTAGTACTTCACTTATATCTTTTAGAGCACGATGGTGGATTTGTTTTATAGAAACTATTGATCTCTCATGCTTAACTTAGATTATTTTGAGAGTCTCAAATAGCATGGTATTTTTCTTAAATGATCCTAATATGCTAGGTATTCAAGATTAGTAAAAACTTTCTTATGAGTGTGTTGAATACTAAGAGAAGTTTCATGCTTGATGATTGTTTTGAGACATGGAGGTAGTAATATTAAAGTTGTGCTAGTTGAGTAGTTGTTAAGTTGAGAAATACTTGTGTTGAAGTTTGCAAGTCCCGTAGCATGCACGTATGGTAAACGTTATGTAACAAATTTGAAACATGAGGTGTTCTTTTGATTGTCCTCCTTATGAGTGGCGGTCGGGGACGAGCGATGGTCTTTTCCTACCAATCTATCCCCCTAGGAGCATGCGTGTAGTGCTTGGTTTTTGATGACTTGTTGATTTTTGAAATAAGTATGTGATTTCTTTATGACTAACGTTGAGTCCATGAATTATACGCACTCTCACCTTTCCATCATTGCTAGCCTCTTCGGTACCGTGCATTGCCCTTTCTCACATTGAGAGTTGGTGCAAACTTCGCCGGTGCATCCAAACCCCGTGATATGATACGCTCTTTCACACATAAACCTCCTTATATCTTCCTCAAAACAGCCACCACACCTACCTATTATGGCATTTCCATAGTCATTCCGAGATATATTGCCATGCAACTTTCCACCATTCCGTTTATCATGGCACGTTCATCATTGTCATATTGCTTTGCATGATCATGTAGTTGACATAGTATTTGTGGCAAAGCCACCATTCATAATTCTTTCATACATGTCACTCTTGGTTCATTGCATATCCCGGTACACCGCCGGAGGCATTCATGTAGAGTCATACTTTGTTCTAGTATCGGGTTGTAATCTTTGAGTTGTAAATAAATAGAAGTGTGATGATCATCATTAATAGAGCATTGTCCCAAATAAAAAAAGGCCAAATACAAAAAGGGAAAGGCCAAATAAAAAAAGGCCAAATAAAAAAAGGCCAAATAAAAAAATGCCAAATAAAATATATATATATATAATAAAAGGGACAATGCTACTATCCTTTTTTTCCACACTTGTGCTTCAAAGTAGCACCATAATCTTCATGATAGAGAGTCTCTTGTTTTGTCACTTTCATATACTAGTGGGAATTTTTCATTATAGAACTTGGCTTGTATATTCCAACAATGGGCCTCGTCAAGTTCCCTAGGTCTTCGTGAGCAAGCAAGTTGGATGCACACCCACTTAGTTTCTTTTGTTGAGCTTTCATATATTTATAGCTTTAGAGCATCTGTTGCATGGCAATCCCTACTCCTTACATTGACATCAATCGATGGGCATCTCTATAGCTCATTGATTAGCCTCGTTGATGTGAGACTTTATCCTTTTTTGTCTTCTCCACGTAACCCCCATCATCATATTCTATTCCACCCATAGTGCTATATCCATGGCTCACGCTCATGTATTGTGTGAAGGTTTATAAGTTTGAGATTACTAAAGTATGAAACAATTGATTGGCTTGTCATCGGGGTTGTACATGATGGGAGCATTATTGTGTGACGAAAATGGAGCATGACTAAAGTATATGATTTTGTAGGGATGAACTTTCTTTGGTCATGTTATTTTGAGAGGACATAATTGCTTAGTTAATATGCTTGAAGTATTATTATTATTATGTCAATATTGAACTTTTATCTTGAATATTTCGGATCTGAATATTAATACCACAATTAAGAAGAATTGCATTGAAATTATGCCAAGTAGCATTCCACATCAAAAATTCTGTTTTTATCATTTACCTACTGAGGACGAGCAGGAATTAAGCTTGGGGATGCTTGATACGTCTCCAACATATCTATATTTTTTTATTCCTCCATGCTATATTATATTCTATTTTGGACATTATTGGGCTTTATTATCCACTTTTTTATTATTTTTGGGACTAACCTATTAACCGGAGGCCCAGCCTAGAATTGTTGTTTTTTTGCCTATTTTATGGTTTTGAAGAAAAGGAATATCAAACGGAGTCCAAACGGAATGAAACCTTCGGGAACGTGATTTTTGGAGTGAACAAGATCTAGGAGACTTGGACCCTACGTCAAGCAACCAACAGGGAGGCCACGAGGTAGGGTGGCGCGCGTACCCCCCCCCCCAGGCGCGCCCTCCACCCTCGTGGGCCATCTGTTGCTCAACCGATGTACTTCTTCCTCCTATATATACCTACGTACCCCCAAGCGGTCAAAGACGGAGCCAAAACCCTAATTCCACCACCGTAATTTCCTGTATCCACGAGATCCCATCTTGGGGCATGTTCCGGAGCTCCACCGGAGGGGGCATCGATCACGGAGGGCTTCTACATCAACACCATAGCCTCTCCGATGAAGTGTGAGTAGTTTACCTCAGACCTTCGGGTCCATAGTTATTAGCTAGATGGCTTCTTCTCTCTTTTTGGATCTCAATACAAAGTTCTCCCACTCTCTTGTGGAGATCTATTTGATGTACTCTTCTTTTGTGGTGTGTTTGTTGAGACTGATGAATTGTGGGTTTATGATCAAGTTTATCTATGAATAATATTTGAATCTTCTCTGAATTCTTTTATGTATGATTGGTTATCTTTGCAAGTCTCTTCGAATTATCAGTTTGGTTTGGCCTAGTAGATTGATCTTTCTTGCAATGGGAGAAGTGCTTGGCTTTGGGTTCAATCTTGCGGTGTCCTTTCCCAGTGACAGTAGGGGCAGCAAGGCACGTATTGTATTGTTGCCATCGAGGATAACAAGATGGGGTTTTCATCATATTGCATGAGTTTATCCCTCTACATCATGTCATCTTGCTTAAGGCGTTACTCTGTTCTTATGAACTTAATACTATAGATGCATGTTGGATAGCGGTCGATGTGTGGAGTAATAGTAGTAGATGCAGGCAGGAGTCGGTCTACTTGTCTCGGACGTGATGCCTATATACATGATCATACCTAGATATTCTCATAACTATGCTCAATTCTGTCAATTGCTCAACAGTAATTTGTTCACCCATCGACCTATTCTCTTGAGAGAAGCCACTAGTGAAACCTATGGCCCCCGGGTCCATCTTCATCATATTAAATCTTCCAATACTTTGCTTTTTACTTTGCTTTTATTTTACTTTGCATCTTTATCATAAAATACCAAAAATATTATCTTATCATATCTATCAAATCTCACTCTCGTAAGTGACCGTGTAGGGATTGACAACCCCTTATCGCGTTGGTTGCGAGGATTTATTTGTTTTGTGTAGGTGCGAGGGACTGGCGCGTAGCCTCCTACTGGATTGATACCTTGGTTCTCAAAACTGAGGGAAATACTTACGCTGCTTTGCTGCACCACCCTTTCCTCTTCAAGGGAAAACCAACGCAAGTGCTCAAGAGGTAGCACGCCGCACAACAAGAATGGATCCATCGGCGCTTGCCTGCTATCGACACGGCGCCGCAGCTGGGTACACGTCCCGTCAGTACCCCCATTCCTCGCCAGGAATGGGCAGAGGCCCTCTGCACCATACTTGCACTAGAGGTCGGCCGCGCCGTACTTGCACCGAACGCCCGTTGTGCCATTCGCATGGGTCGCGCCGTTCGCCTTGTCCGCAGCCCACTCGATGCCAAAGCGTTGGTCGGTAGGCTCGACCGCCTCCTTGGCCCAGGTGTCCACCTGGGTGCAGTAGAGAAACATGACAGCCGCATCCTCGAGCTGGTGATCTCCGACGAAATAGCCAAGTTGGAGCTCAAGATCGCGCTCCAGATGTACCGCGAGCGTGTCGACCGCTTGGACGAACGCCTGCATGAGTTCAGGCAGAGCCAAGAGCTACCGTAGGCAAGGGCTGCTGGTCATGGTATCATGGACATGTTTTATTTTGTTGAGTCGTTTCAGCGTGGATAGCTATGTATTCACAGCAATCATAGTATTGCTATGTTTCAATGTGTGTACTCTGTTTTTCGTTCTTATATGTTCTGTTTCAATGTGTGTATATACGCTTTCCATTCTGTATATGTGGATGATAACAGCTAGATTCAAATTAGTATACAAAAAACCTATAGAAAATGGAATTCATAATATATATATATATATATTATTCATTAGTTCATCACAGAATATATATATAATATCATCACATATACGTGATGATACTTAACTACTAGGTACAATGCATAAAATTGAAAACGAACAATACTAAAACTAATAATCCCTCCTGGGGCCAGTATTCCGGCAGCCCCTTGCTAGCAGCTCCCTGGTGCGCGGCGTCTTCCCAGTGCTGAGGCAGTACTCCGCCTCCTCCGCCTCGCAGCGCTTGACGTATCGATTTGCCTCTTATGGCGGACGACCGCGAACGATCTTGCCATTTCATTGGGCGCCCACCGGAGCTCCTTGTCAGTGGCACGCTGGAGCTTATCGGCCTACCTCCACACAACGATGAGGCGCCCAGCGCCTTTGACCTTCCTCGCGAAGTACCCATCTTCGTACACCTCCTCCGCACGACGACATGCCGCCCCCAAAGCTCCACCGCCTCCTTTTTCCAGGCGGCATCACGGGCTTCACAGGCCGCCTCGTACCTGGCTTCCTCCTCCGCCATCTCCTTCTTGAACGCCACTTGCCTGGCTTTCTCAGCCGGTGGCAGCGACTTCCACAGACAAAGATTGTACTGGCCCCAAAACCAATCCAAAGTTGGGGGGTCCGGCGCAACCTTGTCCGGCGGCATGTAGGGGTCCTCGTCGCTGCTATTCGAGTGGGCGTCATCAGGAGGCGGCGACTCCTCGTCGGCGCATGGGCAGACCGGCGGCGCCATGGCAGAGATTTGAGAGAGAGAGAGAGAGAGAGGGCGGGCGAGGGGAGGATGTAGATGAGAATGCAGGCGGGACGACATGAGCAAGGTAGTATTTATTGGCGGCCGAAATCTAGATCGACAGGAACGTACACATACCGGTCACCGGAATTTACGAGTACTGTAGTTTGAATTACACACGATTCCCGTAGCAAAATCCATGTGTGAACATAATAGCTGACGGATTCCAATACAGAACCGTGTATGATTAATAAACCCCGCCACTCACCTACCAAACCTCGAGCCATGAAATAGAATGCCAATCGTGTGGGGGCGGTTGTCTTGCCAGATCTTTACATTTATTTTTTGAACACTAGATATTTACATCATCTGGTGATTTTTTTACTCCCACACAAATACACAAAAATATGATTTTTCAAACCGCTATGGTTAGTCGTTGCATGTAGATGTAGTTCAAATTTGAATTGCATTCATTAAATGTCTAGAAAATCACTTAAATGTCTTTAAAAGGTCAAATGACCCCTAGAATTTTCCGAATTTTCACATGACAGTTGTAGTAGTGCACGTTAAACGTAGAAAAAATTTGAAGGCCGTAAGAAGAAGCTATCTCCCGTTCGTCATCAAACATGCATTGTTCCCTCTTAGAACCACGAGCCTTCTAGTGAGTTGCTCCGGTTTGTGAGGGGTGTGTGTCCAAACTTTCGTTAAACAGGCCAATCTTTTTACCACATCATCTTGGTGGCATGACATTACATCAAGCAAGGTTTCATGTTTTTCTGATCATTTTTTAATTTTTTGGAATTAAAATGCCATGGCACTCTGTATGTGCCCAAGTCGTGAGACCAATATGTTTGAAAATTACTTCTAATTTACTGCACATGAAATTAACTCGCACACAAGTACACAAATATGATTTTTCAAACCGTTATGGTTAGCCGTTGCATGTAGATGTAGTTCAAATTTGAATTACAATCATTAAATGGCTAGAAAATCACTTAAATGTCTTTAAAAGGTCAAATTACCCCTAAAACTTTCCAAATTTTCACCTGACAATTGTATTAGTGCACGTTAAATGTAGAAAAAAAATTGAAGGCCGTAAGAGGAAGTTATCTCCCGTTCGTCATCAAACATGCATTGTTCCCTCTCGGAACGACAAGCCTTCTAGTGAGTTTGCTCCGGTTTGTGAGGGGGTGTCCAAACTTTCGTCAAACAGGCCAATTGTTTTACCACATCATCTTGGTGGCATGACATTACATCAAGCAAGGTTTTAAGTTTTTCTGGTCATTTTTTAATTTTTTGGAATTAAACTGCCATGGCACTCCATGCATGTGTCCATGTCGTGAGACCAATATGTTTGAAAATTACTTCTAATTTACTGCGCATGAAATTAACTCGCACACAAGTACACAAATATGATTTTTCAAACCGTTATGGTTAGCCGTTGCATGTAGATGTAGTTCAAATTTGAATTACAATCATTAAATGGCTAGAAAATCACTTAAATGTCTTTAAAAGGTCAAATTACCCCTAAAACTTCCCAAATTTTCACCTGACAATTGTATTAGTGCACGTTAAATGTAGAAAAAAATTGAAGGCCGTAAGAGGAAGTTATCTCCCGTTCGTCATCAAACATGCATTGTTCCCTCTCGGAACCACAAGCCTTCTAGTGAGTTTGCTCCGGTTTGTGAGGGGGGTGTCCAAACTTTCGTCAAACAGGCCAATTGTTTTACCACATCATCTTGGTGGCATGACATTACATCAAGCAAGGTTTTAAGTTTTTCTGGTCATTTTTTAATTTTTTGGAATTAAACTGCCATGGCACTCCATGCATGTGTCCATGTCGTGAGACCAATATGTTTGAAAATTCCTTCTAATTTACTGCACATGGAATTAACTCGCACACAAGTACACAAATATGATTTTTCAAACCGTTGTGGTTAGTCGTTGCATGTAGATGTAGTTCAAATTTGAATTACGGTCATTAAATGGCTAGAAAATCACTTAGATGTGTTTAAAAGGTCAAATGACCCCTGAAATTTTCCAAATTTTCACATGACAGTAGTATTAGTGCACGTTAAACATAGAAAAAATTTGAAGGGCGTAAGGGGAAGCTATCTCCCGTTCGTCATCAAACATGCATTGTTCCCTCTCGGAACCACTAGCCTTCTAGTGAGTTGCTCCGGTTTGTGAGGGGTGTGTGTCCAAACTTTCGTCAAACATGCCAATTTTTTTACCACATCATCTTGGTAGCATGACATTACATCAAGCAAGGTTTCATATTTTTCTGATCATTTTTTTAATTTTTTGGAATTAAAATGCCATGGCACTCCATGCATGCATATGCATGTGTCCATGTCGTGAGACCAGTATGTTTGAAAATTCCTTCTAATTTACTGCACATGGAATTAACTCACACACAAGTACACAAATATGATTTTTCAAACCGTTATGGTTTGTTGTTGCATGTAGATGTAGTTCAAATTTGAATTATGGTCATTAAATGGCTAAAAAATCACTTAAATGTCTTCAAAAGGTCAAATGAACCCTGAAATTTTCCAAATTTTCACACGATAGTTGTATTAGTGCATGTTACACATAGAAAAAATTAGAAGGCCGTAAGAGGAAGCTATCTCCCGTTCATCATCAAACATGCATTGTTCCCTCTCAGAAGCACGAGCCTTCTAGTGAGTTGCTCCGGTTTGTGAGGGGTGTGTGTCCAAACTTTCATCAAACATGCCAAATTTTGTACCACGTCATCTTGGTGGCATGACATTACATCAACCAAGGTTTCATGTGTTTCTGATATTGTTTTAATATTTTGTAATTTAAATGCCATGGCACTCCATGCTTAATTGTGTCATAGCTGTTAGACCAATATGTTTGAAAATTCCTTCAAATTTACTGCACATGGAATTAAATCGCACACAAGTACACAAATAAGATTTTTCAAACCGTTATGGTTAGCCGTTGCATGCACATCTAGTTCTAATTTGAATTAAGGTCATTAAATGGCTACAAATCACTAAAATGTCTTCAAAAGGTCAAATGACCCCTGAAATTTTCCAAAATTTGACATGACGGTTGTATTAGTGCTCGTTACACGTAGAAAACATTTAAAGGCCATAAGAGGAAGCTATCTCCCGTTCATCATCAAACATGCATTGTTCCCTCTCGGAACCATGAGCCTTCTAGTGACTTGCTCCGGTTTGTGAGGGGTGTGTGTCCAAACTTTCGTCAAACATGCCAAAAAATTTAACACATCATCTTGGTGGCATGACATTACATCAACCAAGCTTTAATGTGTTTCTGATATTTTTTAAAGTTTTGGAATTTAAATGCCATGGCACTCCATGCTTAATTGTGTCATAGCCGTTAGACCAATATGTTTGAAAATTCCTTCAATTTACTGCACATGGAATTAAATCGCACACAAGTACACAAAATATGAATTTTCAAACCGTTATGGTTAGCTATTGCATTTACATGTAGTTCAAATTTCAATTACGGTCATTAAATGGCTAGAAAATCACTTAAATGTCTTAAAAGGTCAAATGACCCCTGAAATTCTCCAAAATTTGACATGACAGTTGTATTAGTACTACAAATTTTCTCGTACATTTAAAACACCATATGTTTCCACTTTACTCCAAATTCGTCTTTCACAGCTAATAAAAAATATCTACAACATCACACACAGTTGTCTTGTAGGAACTGTTTGCGATGCAAATTTCTGGGTCTATTTAAGTCTTCCTCCTTAAGCTTCGCCGGCTCATCTGCTCCAGTGTCGTCAACCCCCGAATCCACGAATCCCGATCCCCATTCCCCCTTCTTGCAAAGATGAGCCGTGGAAACGCTTCGTGAAGGCCCGTACGATAGCCGCGTCCCACCACCCCCCCCCCCCCCGAGCGCTGCCGCCTGCGCCTACACCGAGAGTGCCGCCGCATCCGCATTGAGCGCAGCCGCTTCCATCGAGAGGGCATCTGCGGCAGCCAACGGGGAAGCTGCGGCAGCTGAGACGGCTGCAGCTGCTGCTGCGACGGTAGCTGCAAACACCGAGAGCGCTCGAGCTGCCGTCCATGCCGCCGATGTCGCCCTGGCCCGGGTCGAGGCCATCCACGCCAAGATCGAGGATGCACACGCCAAGACATTCTAGGCCACCTCGGAATCCAACATGCAACCCACGTCCGAAAAGGCAGCGGTGGCCATGGAGCACCTTGATAACCCACAAGGGATCGCAACAGTTTTCGAGGGTAGAGTATTCAACCCAAATTTATTGATTCGACACAAGGGGAGCCAAAGAATATTCTCAAGTATTAGCAACTGAGTTGTCAATTCAGTCACACCTGGAAGCAAAGTATTTAGTAGCAAAGTAGTATGATAGTAACGGTAGATTGTAACAGTAGCAACAGTAAAGTAACTAAGCAAATAGCAATATGTGAAAAGTCGTAGGCATTGGATCGATGATGGAGAATTATGCCGGATGCGATTATTCATGCAACAGTTATAACATAGGGTGACACAGAACTAGCTCCAATTCATCAATGTAATGTAGGCATGTATTCCGAATATAGTCATACGTGCTTATGGAAAAGAACTTGCATGACATCTTTTGTCCTACCTTCCCGTGGTAGCGGGGTCCTAACGGAAACTAAGGGATATTAAGGCCTCCTTTTAATAGAGTACCGGACCAAAGCATTAACACATAGTGAATACATGGACTCCTTAAACTACGGTCATCATCGGGAGTGGTCCCGATTATTATCACTTCGGGGTTGCCGGATCATAACACATAGTAGGTGACTATAACTTGCAATATCAGATCAAGGACACAAATGTATTGATGAAAACATAAAGGGTTCGGATCTGAGTTCATGGCACTCGGGCCCTAGTGACAAGCATTAAGCATAGCAAAGTCATAGCAACATCAATCTCAGAACATAGTGGATACTAGGGATCAAACCCTAACAAATATAACTTGATTACATGATAAATCTCATCCAACCCATCACCGTCCAGCAAGCCTATGATGGAATTACTCACGCACGGCGGTGAGCATCATGAAATTGGTGATGGAGGATGGTTGATGATGACGATGGCGACGGATTCCCCTCTCCGGAGCCCCGAACGGACTCCAGATCAGCCCTCCCGAGAGAGTTTAGGGCTTGGCGGCGGCTCCGTATCGTAAAACGCGATGAATCCTTCTGTCTGATTTTTTTCTCCCCGAACCCGAATATATGGAGTTAGAGTTGAGGTCGGTGGAGCACCAGGGGGCCCACGAGGAAGGGGGGCACGCCCAGGGGGAGTGGGCCCCCTGGCCTTGATTCTTCGCCAGTATTTTTTATATATTCCAAAATAAATCTCCGTTGATTTTCAGGTCATTCCGAGAACTTTTGTTTCTGCATAAAAATAACACCATGGCAATTCTGCAGAAAACAGCGCCAGTCCGGGTTAGTTCCATTCAAATCATGCAAGTTAGAGTCCAAAACAAGGGCAACAGTGTTTGGAAAAGTAGATACGACGGAGACGTATCAACTCCCCCAAGCTTAAACATTTGCTTGTCCTCAAGCAATTAAGTTGATAAAATGAATGTGATAAAGAAAAAATTTTACAAACTCCGTTTGCTCTTGTTGTTGTAAATATGTAAAGCCAGCATTCACGTTTTTAGCAAAGATTATGAAGTAACCATATTCACAATAACATTTAGGTCTCATGTTTCCTCATATCAATGGCATAATCAACTAGCGAGCAATAATAATAAATCTCGGATGACAAGACTTTCTCAAAACAATCATGATATGATATAACAAGATGGTATCTCGCTAGCCCTTTTTGAGACCGCAAAACATAAATGAAGAGCACCTTTAAAGATCAAGGACTGACTAAACATTGTAATTCATGGTAAAAGAGATCCAGTCATAGTCATACCCAATATAAATTAACAGTAATGAATGCAAATGACAATGGTGCTCTCCAACTGGTGCTTTGTAATAAGAGGGTGATGACTCAACATAAAAGTAAATAGATAGGCCCTTCGCAGAGGGAAGCAGAGATTTGTAGAGGTGCCAGAGCTCGGTTTTGAAATAGAGACGAATAATATTTTGAGTGGTATGCTTTCATTGTCAACATAACAACCAAGAGATGGAGATATCTTCCATGCTACACACATTGTAGGCGGTTCCCAAGCAGAATGGTAAAGTTTATATTCCCCCACCACCAACAAGCATCAATCCATGGCTTGCTCGAAACAACGGGTGCCTCCAACTAACAACAGTCCTGGGGGAGTTTTGTTTGCAATTATTTTGATTTGGTTTGCACAAAGCATGGGACTGGGCATCCTGGTGACCAGCCATTTTCTCGTGAGTGAGGAGCGGAGTCCACTCCTCTTGAGAATAACCCGCCTAACATGGAAGATACAGACAACCCTAGTTGATACATGAGCTATTTGAGCATACAAAACAGAATTTCATTTGAAGGTTTAGAGTTTTGCACATACAAATTTACTTGGAACGGCAGGTATATACCGCATATAGGAAGGTATGGTGGACTCATATGGAATAACTTTGGGGTTTAAGGGATTGGATGCACAAGCAGTATTCCCGCTTAGTACAAGTGAAGGCTAGCAAAGGACTGGGAAGCGACCGACTAGAGAGCCACAACAGTCATGAACATGCATTAAAATTAATAAACATTGAGTGCAAGCATGAGTAGGATATAATCCACCATGAACATAAATATCATGAAGGCTATGTTAATTTTGTTTCAACTACATGTGTGAACATGTGCCAAGTCAAGTCACTTAAATCATTCAAAGGAGGATACCACCCCATCATACCACATCACAACCATTTTAATAGCATGTTGGCATGCAAGGTAAACCATTATAAACTCCTAGCTAATTAAGCATGGCATAAGCAACTATAATCTCTAATTGTCATTGCAAACATGTTTATTCATAATAAGCTGAATCAGGAACGATGAACTAATCATATTTACAAAAACAAGAGAGGTCGAGTTCATACCAGCTTCTCTCATCTCAATCAGTCCATCATATATCGTCCTTATTGCCTTTCACTTGCACGACCGAACAATGTGAATAATAATAATAGTTCACGTGCATTGGACTAAGCTGGAATCTGCAGACATTCAATAAACAGGAGAGGACAAAGTAATATGGGCTCTTGGTTAAATCAACAATAATGCATATAAGAGCCACTTCAACAATTTCATTATGGTCTTCTCTTCTCGACCCCCAAAGAAAAGAAAACAAATAATACTACTTACATAGGAAAGCTCCCAACAAGCAAAATAAGAATAGGAAACCTTTTTGGGTTTTCTTTTTAATTAATACTACTACAAGCAAGAAAGTAGACTAGCTAAAAGCTACTACTAATATTTTTTAGTTTTTCGTAAGGTTTTTCAAACACACAAAAAGAAAGCATAAAAATAAAAATAAACTAGCATGGATAATACAATGAAAAAGTATGAGCACCGACAACTAGCATGAGTGTGTGAACATAAATGTAATGTCGGTGAGAAATACGTACTCCCCCAAGCTTAGGCTCTTGTCCTAAGTTGGTCTACTGCCACGGCTGACCTGGCGGATATCCAAAGTTGTAGTTGGGGTCGTACTGAGATGAAGCCTTGGGGTGCCACTGGTTGGCAATCTCCTCCAGATACCACTGGTAAACAGACTGTCGTGGAGGATCAAATTGTGGTTCCCGTTCTGGCTCTGTAGCTGGTGTGGGGTTTCGGTGGGCGTGAATGGCCTCCAGCGGAACCAGGTACTTGCCTGCAGATAAGTAAAACAAGGAAGGAGCTGGCAAAGTAATAGTCTCAGGATGATTTTTGTCAAATATCAGTATATAATTAAGCTCCTTTTTCTTTTTCTTAACAATGAAATCATGTGCGACCATACTCTTGTAGTCTAGAAAAACAGGAGGCAGCAACTTTTCTTCTTTCTCATAATGCCTAATAGGTATGTTAAAGTATGCAGCGAGGCGTGTGGCGAAGATGCCTCCCAAGATGGGGCCCTTAGTGCGGTTAAGATTTAACCGCTTTGCAACAATAGCGCCCATACTAAATGTGTCATCATGAAACAGGGCATGGCACAAAAGAACAATATTAGGGGCACTTAGGTTGCCACAGTTTCGGCGACCAATCAAGCATCTACTAGCAAATATTGTAAAGTAACGTAGAACAGGAAAATGTATGCTAGTAATTCTTGCATCGGAAACCTTCCTAGTTTTCCCTATAGCAATTGTATCAATAAACCCCTCCACATCGTCACGATGTGGTTCCTCTATGCTGCCCAAAAGGGGGCAATTTGCAAACCTCACAAAATTCAGAGAGGGGCATCTCCTTATACTCATCATATAAATAGAAATCCACCGAAGGTGGTGACCTCCTAGCATGGAAATGAAAATTTTGCACAAAAATATTAGTGAGTAAGAGATACTGTTCGCGTTGGTCGCGGAGGAAGTCGGTGAGGCCTGCATTATCAGCCAACTCATAAAAATCATCATAAATCCTGGCTGCTCTCAAGAAATCATCACAAGGCCATTCATACGGCCGAACTTCCATGGTGCGAGGGAGATTATACTTGGGCCTCTCTTCTTCTTCATTTTGCTTATCCTTCGAGCTTCGGCTCGAAGAACCCCTCAAAATTCTCTTCATCATTTTCTGAAATTTTTAGTAACTTCAAATAAAAGTGAACCAAACTCAACAAAATTGATAGCAACTACTCCCACAAGTGCCTAGAGACTATATCATGCATTAGAACTACTTGGGACCAAATAAATTTGACATGCAAGCTCAAGAACATGGTCACCTAGGCAGCAAAAATTTGCAATAAATAAAGCACTAGAACAAAAACTAATTAGACCATTGGAGGAGTCACATACCAAAGAACAATCCCCCAAAGCAGTTTTGTGAGTGGAGCCTTGAGCAAGGAGATCGAAAATCACAGCAAAATGAGCTAGAACTCGTGCTTGAGCTGGTTGGTGATTTTTTTGGGAGGAAGAAGGAGTGTGTGGTGGCTGGAATAAGTGGAGGGGAGTCACCATGGGACCACAAGGCAGGGGGGCGCGCCCAGGGGGGTGGGCGTGCCCTGGACCCTCGTGGCCAGGTGCTTGCTCCCCCTGCTGTGTTCTCAGTGCCAGATATTCTCAAATATTCCAGAAAAAAACATGTTTCAATTTCAGGGCATTTGGAGAACTTTTATTTTCGGGGTATTTTTTATTGCGTCAGAAAACAGACAGAAAATACTAATTTTACTTTATTTCAACTAAATAACAGAAAGTAAAAGGAGGGTACAGAGAGTTGTGCTTTCTAACTTCATCCATCTCATGTTCATCAAAAGGAATCCACTAACAAGGTTGATCAGGTCTTGTTAACAAACTCATTCCGAATTGCATGAAACCAGAGAACTTTTGAATAGCACTAAGTTACCTCAACGGGGATATGCACGTCCCCAATAATAAGAATATCATATCTCTTTTTAACAGTAGGAAGAGGAAATTCAAAACCTCCAAAAATAATCGATGGAATTTTTCCAATAGAGTTTATACTATGAACTTGAGGTTGTTTCCTCGGAAAGTGTACCGTATGCTCATTGCCATTAACATGAAAAGTGACATTGCCTTTGTTGCAATCAATAACA
Organism: Triticum urartu; assembly: GCF_056163025.1. Lineage (NCBI taxonomy): Eukaryota > Viridiplantae > Streptophyta > Magnoliopsida > Poales > Poaceae > Triticum > Triticum urartu. The sequence goes on from NC_141875.1 coordinate 481,800,862, forward strand.
GCCCCTGCAGTATTCAAAAAGGGTCTTCCAAGAATAATAGACATACTATCGTCCTCGGGAATATCAAGAATAACAAAGTCTGTTAAAATAGTAACGTTTGCAACCACAACAGGCACATCCTCACAAATGCCGACAGGTATAGCAGTTGATTTGTCGGCCATTTGCAGAGATATTTCAGTAGGTGTCAACTTATTCAAATCAAGTCTACGATATAAAGAGAGAGGCATAACACTAACACCGGCTCCAAGATCACATAAAGCAGTTCTAACATAATTTCTTTTAATGGAGCATGGTATAGTGGGTACTCCTGGATCTCCAAGTTTCTTAGGTATTCCACCCTTAAAAGTATAATTAGCAAGCATGGTGGAGATTTTAGCTTCCGGTATCTTTCTTTTATTTGTAACAATTTCTTTCATATACTTAGCATAAGGATTCATTTTGAGCATATCACTCAAACGCATACGTAAAAAGATAGGTCTAATAATTTCAACAAAGTGCTCAAAATCCTCAGCGTCCTTTTTCTTGGATGGTTTGGGAGGAAAATGCATGGGTTTTTGAACCCATGGCTCTCTTTCCTTACTGTGCTTCCTAGCAATAAAGTCTCTCTTATCATAACGTTGATTCTTTGATTGTGGGTTATCAAGATCAACAGCAGGTTCAATTTCTACATCATTATCATTGCTTGGCTGAGCATCAACATGAACATCATCATTAACATTATCACTAGGTTCATGTTCATTACTAGATTGTGTTTCAGCATCAGAAATAGAAATATCATTGGGATTCTCAGGTGTGTCAACAACAGGTTCACTAGAAGCATGCGAAGTCCTATAATTTTTCTTTTTCTTCTTTTTAGAAGGACTAGGTACATCTACATTATGCCTCTAAGAATCTTGCTCAATTCTCTTAGGGTGGCCCTCAGGATACAAAGGTTCCTGAGTCACTTTACCCCCTCTAGTTGCAACTCTAACAGCAAAGTCATTATTCTTACTATTCAATTCATTGAGCAAATCATTCTGAGCTTTAAGTACTTGTTCCACTTGAGTGGTAACCATAGAAGCATGTTTACTAATGAGTTTAAGTTCACCTTTAACTCTAGACATATAATCACTCAAGTGTTCAATCATATAAGCATTGCATTTTAATTCTCTACCAAAGTAAGCATTGAAGTTTTCTTGCTTAACCATAAAATTGTCAAACTCATCTAAGCATTGGCTAGCAAACTTAGTAGGCGGGATTTCAGCTTTATCATATCTATAGAGAGAATTTACCTTTACTACATGTGTCGGGTTATCAAGACCATGTGTTTCTTCAATAGGCGGTAAACTAAGACCATGTATTTCTTCAACAGGAGGTAAATTCTTAACATCTTCAGCTTTTATACCTTTTTTCCTTCATAGATTTCTTTACCTCTTGCATATCTTCAGGACTGAGAAATAGAATACCCTTTTTCTTCGGAGTTGGCTTAGGATTTGGTTCAGGAAGTGTCCAATTATTTTAATTTGTCAACATATTATTCAATAGAATTTTAGCTTCATCAATAGTTCTTTTCCTGAAAACACAACCAGCACAACTATCCAGGTGGTCTATGGAAGCATCATCTAGTCCACTATAAAAGATATCAAGTATTTCATTTTTCTTGAGAGGATGATCAGGCAAAGCATTAAGTAATTGGAGAAGCCTCCCCCAAGCTTGTGGGAGACTCTCTTCTTCAATTTGAATTTCCCTTAAAGCAGCTTGTTTCTTATGAGCAGGGAAATATTTAGCAGAGAAGTAACAAATCATATCCTGGGGACTACGCACAAAACCAGGATCAAGAGAATTAAACCATGTATTAGCATCCCCCTTTAATGAGAATGGAAATAATTTAAGGATATAATAGTAGCAAGTTTTCTCATCATTAGTGAACAGGGTGGCTATATCATTTAATTTAGTAAGATGTGCCACAACGGTTTCAGATTCATAGCCATAGAAAGGATCAGATTCAACCAAAGTAATTATCTCAGGGTCAACAGAGAATTCATAATCCTTACCAGTAACAAAGATAGGTGAAGTAGCATAAGCAGGGTCATATTTCATTCTAGCATTCAGAGTTTTTTTCTTTAAGCTTAGCTAATAGTTTCTTAAGATCACTTCTATCATTGCAAGCAAGAAAGTCTCTAGCAGTTTCTTCATCCATAACATAACCCTCAGGCACAACAGGCAATTCATATCTAGGGGGAGAATCTTCATCATCACTTTCATCAATATTATCAGTTTCAATAATTTCATTCTCTCTAGCCCTAGCAAGTTGTTCATCAAGAAATTCACCAAGTGGCACAGTAATATCAAGCATAGAAGTAGTTTCATCATAAGTATCATGCATAGCAGAAGTGGCATCATCAATAACATGTGACATATCAAAATTAATAGCAGAAGCAGGTTTAGGTGTCGCAAGCTTACTCAAAACAGAAGGTGAATCAACTGCAGAGCTAGATGGCAGTTCCTTACCAACCCTCGTAGTTGAGGGATAAATTTTAGTTTTCTTGTATTTTAAGTTCCTCATAGTGACCAGTAGATATAAATCCCAAGTGACTCAAAGAATAGAGCTATGCTCCCCGGCAACGGCACCAGAAAATAGTCTTGATAACCCACAAGTTTAGGGGATCACAACAGTTTTCGAGGGTAGAGTATTCAACCCAAATTTATTGATTCGACACAAGGGGAGCCAAATAATATTCTCAAGTATTAACAGCTGAGTTGTCAATTCAGTCACACCTGGATAACTTAATATCTGCAGCAAAGTATAGCAAAGTAGTATGATACTAACGGTAGCAGTGGCAAAGGTAACAGTAGCAGTATTGTAGTGATTGTAACAATAGCAACAGTAAAGTAACTAAGCAAAGAGCAATATGTGAAAAGCTCGTAGGCATTGGATCCGTGATGGAGAATTATGCTGGATGCGATTATTCATGCAACAGTTATAACATAGGGTGACACGGAACTAGCTCCAATTAATCAATGTAATGTAGGCATGTATTCTGAATATAGTCCTACGTGCTTATGGAAAAGAACTTGCATGACATATTTTGTCCTACCCTCCCGTGGCAGTGGGGTCCTAACGAAAACTAAGGGATATTAAGGCCTCCTTTTAATAGAGTGCCGGACCAAAGCATTAACACATAGTGAATACATGGACTCCTCAAACTACGGTCATCACCGGGAGTGGTCCCGATTATTGTCACTTCGGGGTTGCCAGATCATAACACATAGTAGATGACTATAACTTGCAATATCGGATCAAGAACACAAATATATTGATGAAAACATAAAGGGTTCAAATTTGAGTTCATGGCACTCGGGCCCTAGTGATAAGCATTAAGCATAGCAAAGTCATAGAAACATCAATCTCAGAACATAGTGGATACTGGGGATCAAACCCTAACAAATCTAACTCGATTACATGATAAATCTCATCCAACCCATCACTGTCCAGCAAGCCTACGATGGAATTACTCACGCACGATAGTGAGCATCATGAAATTGGTGATTGAGGATGGTTGATGATGAGGATGGCGACGGATTCCCCTCTCCGGAGCCTCGAATGGACTCCAGATCAGCCCTCCCGAGAGAGTTTAGGGCTTGGCGGCGGCTTCGTATCGTAAAACGCGATGAATCCTTCTCTCTGATTTTTTTCTCCCCGAACATAAATATATGGGGTTGGAGTTGAGGTCGGTGGAGCACCAAGGGGCCCACGAGGCAGGGGGGCGTGCCCAGGGGGGCAGGCGCGCCTCCCACCCTCATGGACAGGATGTGGGCCCCCTGGCCTTGATTCTTTCGCTGGTATTTTTTATATATTCCAAAATAAATCTCCATTGATTTTCAGGTCATTCCGAGAACTTTTGTTTCTGCACAAAAATAACACCATGGCAATTCTGCTGAAAACAGCGTCAGTCTGGGTTAGTTCTATTCAAATCATGCAAGTTAGAGTCCAAAACAAGGGCAAAAGTGTTTGGAGAAGTAGATACGACGGAGACGTATCACACCTACTTCCTCATGAGGTTGCTGAGCGGGAGCTGGAGATGCAGGAGGCGGCGGAGATCGAGGAGAGCTGGGAGGAGGATTTGCGCGTGGCCGAGGTCGAGGTAGAGAAGAGTCTGTCCATCAAGGAATTGGCGGTGGAGTGCCAACGCGAGCTCTGGCGCAGCCACTACTACGAGTACTACAACCTTGAGGGCGGCGCCGGGGACGAGGACGCGGTCAACTTCAGCAGGGGGGACGCGGAGTCCACCAACGGCGGCATGTCGCCAGGACAAGTCATCGACGTCTCATCTCACACTGGCGATGCATAGGCCGGCGCGGTGGCGGATTTGTTAAAATTATGCGTACTTAGGCTTTGTTCTAAATGTTGGTATTTTGTTAGAGCAATGTTTAGGTCAATTGGCTCTGTTTAATTACTAAAATTGCTCGATTCAGTAAGTGTGGTCTGTCTGCTGTATGCTCCTTTGTGTGCCCAAATTAGCAAGCGGTGTTAAATTATGCAATGACGTACACGGCGAAATTTCCACCAAAATTTGAATTACCAAACTCATCCCATGCGCGTAAAGCAGAAGAATCACTTGCGATGCACACAATCATTCAAAGTGAATGGTCCGGCGGCACCGCGCACAAAGTTTCCCTCCACATTTCCAAAATTTTGGCCTACCGCCAAAATATCTACCCTCGCCCCCCTCCCCCCTTCCCTGCCCCATTTTCTCCCCGACCACAAGTCATATTTCCCCTGTTTCATCCTTCCTTCCTTCCTAAGATATAGCCGCTTCCTCGCTTGCTTCCTCGCTCTCGCCGTCTCACATCCTACCGTCGGGGTCGCCATGGTCTTCTTCAAAGACCTCTCCAGCGGTTCCTCCTCCGACAACGATGACTCCTTCACCACCCGGGTATGCCTCTTTTCTCTCTCTCTCTCTCTCTCTCTCTCTCGGGCTATGATTTGGAATGAAGGATTTTTACCCGGCGGCCGATTTGAATCATTTCTTCCTCTTGTAGCTCCCTAGGACCATCAGTGGCAACGAATGGAGTGGGGTGGCTAAAGATCTATCTACTCGTTGTCACCAACAATCTCCATGCGTGAAGCTAGTTGTGTTTGAATCTGTGGACAGCGGGAGGAAGTTTCTGGCATGTGCAGAGAAGGTTAGACCATCTTTCGTTGTTATAGATCATTTGTTAGATGTGATTCAGACACTGTCACGGTCCCAACCCATTCATACCACACCTTCAACCAAACGCATCCTAAGACGGTGTCACAGTTTGTACCTAGTATCTAAAATTGTTGCCATTTCATCAGCGGTGCCATTAGAAAATTATTTGGCACCGATTCAGCAGTTTGTGCAGCCAACTTTGGTCCACGCGTCCGAACAGCCAAGCAGTAAAATACTAAATCTTTATGGCACGAAGGAACTGGGCATCGGAGCAACTAGGTGCTCCGGAGTCTGGATCCCTGACTTTTTTCTGCTGCGTCGGCTCGCCAGTGCAGGGCACCGGTGCGAGATGTAGCAACAGTTATCTTTACACCTGTTTTGGCATACATAGTGGACGGCCTTAGTGCTATTAGTTATATGTTACTAAATTTGTGCATGTACACACCTGTTAGTATCATTTTGATGTCATCCAAACATTGTCGCTATGCTGTTGCAGTTATATTTACCTTCCTCATAAAATGTTCAATTTGTTATTTATTGTACATGAGTAAGAACTTGTAGCGTTGTTGTAGTTAATTATAGCTTCTGATGTTTCAGAATTTGGTTGTGGTCTCAGTAGCAATTAATTCATTTGCACATTGATCTTTCTGAGAAGATATGTCATAATTAACATGTTACTTCAGTTTTTCAAAATAAGCATTGGTGATTTTCTATGTTGCTATAAACCCATTTCCCCTACAATTGTTACTAATCTAGTTTTAAATATTATAGGATGAACGGAAGTGTTCTTACTTGGAGTGGATTGATCAAGAGTGGCCATAGTCTTTTATGATGTGCCTAGCAAAGCTCTGGAGCATGTATGAGGAAGAGAACAGAGGTAGGCTTAGAGAAAGTGTTGTCAACGCTAAAGAATATTTGAAGATGCAGGATAAAAAGAGGAAGGTGGAGAATGAGCTCAGATTTTTTTAAATCGGACTTTGCTAAGATGGTGTTGGCGAAGGAGGAGGCACTTTCCCAGTTGGCCAGTGCAAAACAGGTTCTTACTGAACTGAAAGCAGAGGTGGATAAGACAAGCCTCGATGATCTCGATTAGGGAAATGAATATATTGTTCTAATATTGTTCTTATGAAGTTGAACTAGCTATATGTTGTATTGTGTTGTTTTCAAGTAGCTATCGTACTGTGATGTTAAAATATATTTATGTGCCTGATATGAAATTGGCAAACAGTTGTTCGATATGAAATGTGAATTTGCATAATACTATAATTATTAATTGTAAACTAATAAACCTACTAAATGTGTCATGGAACTTTGCAAACGGTTCTAGCAGTAAAAGCACTTGTGATGGATAGTCCAATGGCACACAATTTTCTTCATCAAATCATGTGTGATGTAGTTGATAAAAGCAAACGTTTAACCAAGGCAGAGCATGTGTGATAGTTACACCTATCACACACGAGCCTATAAATAAACCTGTGTGTGATGTACATACGAACGGAAATGTTTTCCCTGGATTGACCATGTGGGATGTACATAAGAACGGAAACGTATTCCTTGGATTGACTGTGTGTGATATACATACGAACGGAAATGTGTTCCCTGGATTGACTGTGTGGGATGTATATACGAACGGAAATGTTTTTCTGGGATTCACCATGTGGGATGTACATACGAACAGAAATGATTGGGTTTCGATGCCTCGCCTAATCGCACACGAGCTCATTTTGCCCCAGTCTGTGTCCTAGGAGGGCCTGTCCCTGACAGTTTCTGGGTCATGTGGGAAGGACCCCCCTATCGCCCACACTCACTTGGCGACGGTTCCAAATGTCGTCATGGAAAGGGGTTAAAAATTGTTTGTATAGCATCGACGCATACCAGTGCGTGGCCGAGTAAAGAAGGGCACGTGTCGTAGTAGAGGCGCGAACGTAGCATGTCACGCAGCCCCATATATATCGTGTACACGTACGTATAGCCACGGTGCAAGAAAGTAAATACGGTCACGCACGTACATACGGGCGCGGCCTCGAACGCCTACTCGCGCATAGTACGGCCAGGGCTCGTTTAGAAAGGCAGTGGAGAGCAGCGACGGCGTCCTGTTCAGCGGCAGCCAACCGGCTGGGTCGGAACGGAGAAACTGTGTCGCGTTCATCAGGGAGGCAACGGAATGCGTCATGTTCATCGAGAGCCAACCGGCTTGGACGGAACAGTCGAAACGTGGCCTGGCGTACCACACAACAAAGGAAACGGCCTTCTATTCGACCGCCTACGGTCAAAACAGGATCTTGTTCATCGGGAGGGGTCTGGCGTACCGCAAAACAGAGGAAACGGACTTCTCTTTGACCTCCTACGGTCGAAACGGGGTCCTGTTGATTGGGAGGGGTGTGGCGTACCGCAAAACGGAGGAAACGGACTTCTCTTCAACCTCCTACGGTCGAAACAGGGTCCTGTTCATCGGGAGGGGTGTGGCGTACCGCAAAATTTGTTCCACAGGCTACTGTTCATCCACCGTCTACTGCCTCGCTCCAGCCTCCATGGGCTACTGTTCATCCACCGTCAACCTCCTCCAGCCTCCACCTGCGACTGTTCGGCGTCTCCCTCCTGCCTCCACCAGCTACTGTTCATCCACGGGCTCCTGTTCATCCAGCCTCCACCGGCTACTGTTCAACCAGCCCTCCACGGGCTCCTATTCATCCAGCCTCCACTGGCTACTGTTCAACCAGCCCTCCACAGGGTCCTGTTCATCCACCCCCAACCGCCTCGATCGGGGTCCTGCTTATCCAGCGGCAACGGCCTCTCCTACCACGGGGTGCTATTCATCCAACCCACACCAGGAACTGTTCATCCAACCCCCAACAACGTTCACTGTTCATCAAGAGGCAGCAAGTTCGATCGGCTTCAGTTAGAAGCAGTAGCGAAGGAATCGCTCAGGTTCAGTTAATAGCCAAGGGATCGATCGCTCAGGTTTAGTAACGTAGCTAGTGCAATCGCTCGGATTCAGTTAGAGCCCAACGCCTCGCACACATGCGTGTACGTGTACGAGAGAAACACGCAAACCTCCGTGCATCGCTCAGCCCCTACCACACACCGTAACCGGTAACTCCCCGATATTTTCCTCGCCCTCACTTCTACCACGGTTTTTTCCGTCATGGAAGGCCGAAAGAATGTCATGCAGCTACGTCTCCGACCCGCCCAGGACAAAAATCCCATTTTCTGTCATGATTTTTTGTCATAGAAATAGGAGCCCACCATATCTATGATGATACCGGATTTTGTCACATTATCGTCGTAAAAGTGTCATAAGCATGACAGAAAAAAATTCGTTCGGCCCAAAATGTCACGGATGTATCTTTTTATTGTAGTGCGGGGCCTCGCGCAGCCATGCTGAGTCGTCGACGATGAAGGAGATCATCCCAAAGCGGATTTCACTGCCGACTGACATGATAATGATGATGAAGGAATCCACCTACACCGTGAAATTTCGCTAGACGCCTAGCCCCAAGGTGGGCGCCAACTATCGGGGTTATGATCCTGACAATGGGTACTATGGGTACGAATAAGGGGCAGAGACTAGCTACGACGTAGGTGTAACACACAGTGTTTAACGAGTTCAGGCCCCTCACTCGGTGGAGGTAAAAGCCCTACGTCTCGTGCCTTGAGGCTTGCTTTGATTTGATGGATAGGATTACAAGGTTTAACGTGCCCGACTATGGAGAGGGGTGCGGCTTATATAGAGTGCGCTGCAACTCCATGTCTCCCACGCCGTCGGGGCAATTAATGCCATTGAATGAGGCAGTTACTAGTGTAATGAGCCTATACTACAGTAGTTACAGGTAACGGTAGTTATAACTCTGTTTAATGGACGACTTAGGATCCCTCGACCATTGCAGCTCCCACGACGTCTTCTTACCATGTAAGTATGAGTGGTCGGTCGTCTGCCGAGTGACGTGTGGTTGTACGAGTGTTGTAGAGTCATCCGAGTGATCCTCCTGATGTGTGCATCTGAATGCCGGCTTGGTCCAGGGACCTACCTATGATGGTGATGGGCCCCATGTGGGTCCCAAATGATGGGCCCTTGACCCTACCTGTAATAGGCGACCACATCAGCACCGACACAACTTATGTAATGTATCCGGGAGGCTAGTTTTTAATGTTGCCTTCATCAAAGAACATTGGTCTAATTAAGAGGCACAAGTAGTGTTTTTTATTAAGTTTTTTATGTGTAAAAAAATGGAAGAAATAGAAGTGGACCAAACAGACGTAAGAATACAGGTGTTTGTATTGTAGCCGTAAGCATGCAGATTGGTGGCTTGTAGTTCATACACCTCAAGAATGTTTTGAAAACCCACTCGAACGACGGTATCGTTTCATCACGCACAAGGGAGACAAAAAATATGGTGCTCTGTAGATAATGGTTCACTCCCACGAAGACTCCCAGTGGCATGTGGGATTTGTTAGTTTTATATGTCGTGTCAAATGTAATGCAGTCTCCAAAATCTTCATACGATCCTTTGCAACTTGTGTTGGCCCAAAAGACGTTTCTTACACGATTATGTGCATCGATGTCGTAATCATAAAAGAACTCTGGGTTGATCTTCTACATCTTCTCAAAGAAATCCAGAAGTTTCTTGACGTCATCTTGAGACTCTTCTCTAGCAAACTTCTATTTCCTGCATTTCAAACACAATGCAAACTCATCTTATCAAACAGGAAATAATTACCCACGGAATGCTCAAGCGATATGTTATGTGACATGCTTACATGTTGACCCAGTCACGGCTAGTATGTCCCATGAACTGCAGACCACCAGACATACACGACAGCGTTGACATCATCTGTGCATGTGTGTGGTTGTCCAGCTGCATGTCCTTCACCAACTGGTCAATCAAAGGATCATCTCTTTTGTGTGAGCGCATGTGCAAAAGCATCCCGGGCTTTCTAGCATCTTGTGATTGTGGTTGAGCTCAATCATTTCTATCAAAAAACTCCCATTCTTCCTCTTTTTGACTCTAATTCTTGCCTTGCAGCCAATCCTTTTTGATGTCTTCTCACGTTTCCGGTCATAACCTGCCACAGTCTGTTTGTGCGTCCCTTCTCTTGAGCAGACAATGTAGGTATCCATCTTGTGTTTTGCCCTCTTGCGTATGCCAAACCCTGCATATCTTGCATATGTGTTGTAAAAGTCCCATGCATTATCGTACGAGGTGAACTTCATTCCAGCAGTAGGTATGAGGTTTGGCGGCATGTTTTTATCCTGCATCAAGTGAAGTGCTCTATGAGACAAAGTGTAATGTTCTGTTTAAATACGAGGACTGCATACGAGTTAAGAAAGCACTGTAATGTTACTAAGTTTTCGGAAGAGTCGACTGTATTACATGTTAGGCCAAACTTCACAGGAAATGTCAATGTGCACTGCAATGTTTTCTGAATGGACTGCAAATATTATTATTTTTCAGGACATAAAATTACATGTGTGTAATGTCATTCATCCGATGGCGTTTGTAGCTCGCCGGGTTGTATTGGACATGGTGGGCTTATAGCAGATCTGTGTAGTTGAGTATCTCGCGGTGGCAATAGTGAGGAGGACTTGTACCTGCCGTTGACTTCCGACCGAGGCACCCTTGGTGGTCGCGGTATTGAAGTTGATGCAGCAGGTGCACTCGGAGCTATGTTTTTGGTGCAGCATGTGCACACTAAGCTCTGTTTTGTCGTGCAGCAGGTGCATGTTGAGCTCTGTTTTGTGGTGCAGCAGGTGGACGCAGTGGTAATCTAGTGTTGTGGTGATATCTCACTGGATTGGTTTGAAAATATTGGAGCGGCGGCACATCATCATAATCATCATCTTCTGCAACATCATGGTCAACAGCATTATCGTTGTCTGTTCGGACATGCTGTCCAAATGTAGTGAACTCATGCTTGTACTCTGGGTTGAGAACTATTAGAGCATCTCCAACAGACGCCCTACGTAGCCGCGCGCTAAGTTTCTTTTACAGCGCCAAAATAGCGTTTTAGCACGCCAGACGACCGAGTATCTTCAGCAGAGGCCCAAAAATATACTGCCCAGCTAGCAACAATAGCAACTCCAACAGGCGCCCAAAATTTACCACGCGGGCCCGTACCTAGCTCGCCCCGCCGTGGCCGCGGCCGCGCTCCGCCTCGTCATGGCCGTGCCGCCCGTGGCCGTGGGCGCGCTCCGCCTCGTCATGGCCGTGCCGCCGTGGCCGTGGCCACGCTCCTCCCAGCCCCGCCACCGCCGTGGCCGTGGTCGCGCCCGCCCCGCCACCGCAGTGGCCGCGCCCGCGCCCTCCCACTCGTGGTCGTGGCCGCGGCCCGCTGTGCCCGCGCGCTCCCGCTCGTGGTCGTGGCCGCGGCCCGCCGCGCCCGCGCGGTGCCGCTCGTGGCCGTGGCCGTGGCCCGCGCCCTGCCGCCGTCGTGGCCGGGCCCGCGCCCGCGCTCCTTCCCGCCCCGCCACCGCCGTGGACGTGGCCCGCGCCGTGCCGCTGGTGGCCCGCGCCCCGCCCCGCCGCCGTCATGGCCGGGCTCGCGCCTGCGCTCCTCCCAGCCCGCCGCCCCCGTGGCCTTGGCCGCGCCTGCACTCCTCCCCGCCCCGCCGCCGCCGTGGCCGTGGCCGCGGTCTGCCCTGCCGCCGTCGTGGCCGAGCTCGTGCCTGCGCTCCTCCCGGCCCGCCGCCCCCGTGGCCTTGGCCGCGCCTGCGCTCCTCCCCGCCCCGCCGCCGCCATGGCCGTGGCCGCGGTCCGCCCCGCCCGTGGCCGGCTGGCGAGCTGGCACGCGCATACGAGGAGGCCAACGGCGGCTCTGGACGCACGGGACACTTTTCACGTGCGTGAAAAGTTCAGCGCGCTGGAGCTCAAGCGCTAAATATGCGGCTCGCGATCCAGTTTCGTCCGGCGCGCTGAACGGTTTTTACAGCGTGCTCTATTATGCAGCCTCCGCTGGAGTGCTATTTTCAACTCCGCGCGCGCTAAACTTGTGATTTTTTGGGCGCGGCGCTAATATTGGGCGTCTGTTGGAGATGCTCTTTATTGGCTAATCTTCATCGTCATCATCTTCATCATCATGTCGGTGAGTTCCCTCCCACATGAAGGTGATGTCGTTGCCATCTTCGACTACCTCTTCTTCCTAGAAAAAAATCTTCTTCCGAAGAGTATTGCACCCTGTTTGTTGTCGTAAAGAATCCTCAAGGAATCTCAAGGGTAACCCAGCTAGTGTCTCTTCCGGAAGAAGCTCGACTCTTCTAAAAGTTGATGGTCCCTGGGTTGTCAATTATGCACGGCATTTTGTACCTATTGAACGTCATTTCCTGCACAAAACGGCAGAGCTGCATTATCAGGTAAAATGAACTGAATCATACGAATTGCATTGTGTTTAAAAGGGTACTGCGAACTAATGCGCGCAGACTACATCATCCCGCGGGGTGAAGTGAAGTAACCGCACTGCATCATTATCCATAGTGAACCTATACAACCGTACTGCCAACCGAGCAACTGCACTGCAATTTTAATCACGGTGAACTGAAGTAACCGCATTGCATTGTTTTTGGAGGCGTACTGGACTGCGTGTACTTCGTGTACTGCTTTGTCTGGAATTAGTAAACTGAGAGAGATGAGGAAGTGTACTGCTTACCTCGTGTTGTAGTGCTTTCTTGCGTTTGCAGAAGTAAGTTCCCTTCTCGTCCGTTTGCACCACTTCTGCGTTCAGCCGTGCAGTCCACTTGCCCTTTAGAAGTTCATGAGCGTTCTGGATGTTGCTCAAGGTGAGTGGAGACGGAGGATTGGCGCTGAAGGTCGTCGCATCCTTCATCCAAGAAGCTGTCGTGGATGAAGGAACCTTGCCGACAGTCCTCCTTCCTCGAATTAGTGTTATGTCGAGGCAGCAAATCCACATCTGATGAAGGAGAGGTAATTGAAGACGCACCGCTCAACACCATGGAAGAATGCCCGGAGGAGATCGGCGGTGGCACTACCAAGCTGCTGCCGCGGAAGAAGGCCGATATGCGAGCGGGGGAGGCGATGCTTGGTTGCTGCCGCGAAAGAAGGCTGAGAGGCGATGGGCGGCGGCGCTGCTTGGCCGCTGCCGCGGAAGAAGGCCACGGGGGGAGGGGCGGCGTCGTTGCCGGCCGCCACCGCGGGAGAAGGATGGGATGGGAGTGGCGGCGGCGCTCCCAGGCCGCCACTGCGGGAGAAAGCGGGGAGGGGAGGGGCGGCATCGCTCCCAGGCCACTGTCGTAGAAGAAGGCCGGGTGGGGAAGGGCGGCGGCGCTCCCAGGCCGCTGTCGCGGTAGAAGGCGGGGAGGGGAAGGGCGGTGTTGCTCCCAGGCCGCTGCCACGGTAGAAGGCGAAGAGGGGAGGGGCGGCGGCGCTCCCACGCCGCTACCACGGTAGAAAGCGGGGAGGGGAGGGGCGGCGACGATCGGGTGGGGGATGTGCAGAATAAGACCAGGTGTTAGTAGGACTCCATTTTCCTGGCTCTACTACGTGGTGTTATTCCATCAAACTCAAATTACATGAGTTGCTAACCGGAACACTAAAGACAGAGCTGCGCCACAGCAACAGATTCGGAGAATGAATCCTTTTTCTATGCGGATAGCACATGCCAATGGATAACACTATAATAACACTAAGAGAATCATGTTGCTCCTTGAAAAAGAAACACAGGACACAAAAGCAGCAATTTTACAGTCTAGAGAACTGAGTACAAAAAATATCGGTGGTTCAAAAGTTACAGAATGAATGATACTTGTTAATATAAACCACCAAAAGATTCAAAAATACAACAAATTCATGTGTTTAGTGTGCTGCATGATATGTTACATCTGGGTTGTATGAGGAATGCAGCATACAACATATGTTGTTTGGTAGGTTGTGTGATGTGGAATCTAATTCTAGTGTGCATGTACTTGTATGTAAAATAAACAGAAGATTATTTCAAATATATTTGCTGATTCAAGTAATAAAAGAATATGTTCACAAGTATCCAAAATTTAGTCAAAATATAATCACATGTCTTCAAAATGACAGATGATTTTGGTAAAAGAAACAAAATTTCAACAACATGTTGACTGTTTGTGTAAGTATATAAACAGTTTATATACAAATAAGTAGCTTATGGCACAAAATAGCTAAAAAATGTACCAGGGTCACATATAAGCAATTTATGGCACAAAATAGCTAAAAAAATGTACCAGGATCACAGAGTGCACATAAATCAAGTATCCAGTGCAAGTACATCTTGAAAGTTCACATATATAGAGCCACAAATCTATATGGTCATATTACAGTCCAGTACATCCTAGAGTTCGCATATTAGATAGCCAGAAATCCATATTGTCCATATTACAGTCCAACAAAGAAACATAACATAAGGTCCATGTTACATTCCATACATCACATATATAGGGGCATGGTTTTTCTGACCAAATACAATAAAATATGGTCAGCTTGGTGTGAATTAGCACATATTTGTTCACACTCCATCCTTGGGCACGAACACTCCACCACTGAACTTGGAGAGGTGGTGAATGACCCAACGAATGCGACGAGTCTCCGATATCTGCACAAATGAGTGGCTCCTAGCCCTGTTGACGTTCTCATTGAGATAATCCAAGACAATCAATAGATCATCCTCGGTAAAACCAGGGAGCTCCATGATAGAATTGTAAAGTTCAGGATGTGCCTCTCCAATGGACTTGATGGCAATAGCAACTTCACGGACTGCATCGGACATGTTGCTCATGACCAAAACTTATTCACTCATCAAGCTAGCCCTCTTCCTTTTGCCAGTGGAGCTAGAAGCATCCTTATATGGTTCATTCCCATGAGCAGCAGCAACAGCATCTTCCCCATGAGCAACAGCGGTAGCACTCGAGCCAGGTTCATTCCCATCAACAAATTCAGAACCACAACCTTCGAGGTTTACAAATGATGGGGAGGCTTCTACCATTGAAGGAACCCCAAGAACCTGATGAGATGTCATTATTGCATACCTTCCTGTAGCAATACCACTCCGAGAGATAGCAAGCATCTGAACATAATTCTCTAAAGGCACATTGAGGTACTCAACATCTTTGGGATGGTCCTACATGAAGTGTGGTTATGAAAAGGTTAGTCAAATAGCTACTGAAGGATTAAAAGCTAGTAAAATCTAGTTCTTTGAGCATAAGTAATTCTCTGGGATGGTCAAACATGAAGTGTGGTTATGTACAAACCTTGATATGACCCAGGTAGTGCTCTTCCTCCAGCGATATGACATAGTTGGTATCATCCCAAAGTGACCCGCTAATGTCCCGGAGCTTACTTATCTCCACTCACCTAGCACGCCACTTGCGGAGATGGTTGTACACTTGGGTCCTGGTTATGGAAAGACCAAAGTGGTCACTACAATTCTTAGCCACCTGATTTAGGTGCACCTCCTTAAAGCCCTTGTCCGCCTTCACTCCACCAGCAATGAGCTCTACAAATCGACGTAGCATGAACCCAGAGACATTGAAGATGTCCAGCGCAATGGGTGATTCCCACCACCATGCCCACCATCAGCCGCCATCTCAGCCATCAATCCTATACAGAACAACCAAAAGGAGCACCAACAGAATTAAAATTTATATCAAGTCTAAAGTGGAGCACCAACAGAAATATAAAGAACCATAAACAGAATTGAATTGGAGCTCAAACAGCAACATAAGAGAGTACATAATACATAAATGTTTCAATTTGGGTACACGACAATTATTCATAATGTATTACAACATAGAATTGAGCTCTACACTTGAGCATTACACAGTAGAATTATTCATAATACAGAACTAATGGCAAACATGCCCAACCCGACACTTGAGCTCTACACACGTGTGAAAGTGCGTTATATCGACTAAAGGGGGGTGAATAGGTGATTTTTACAAATTCATCGGTGAGGAAACTCAACTTGAGAAATTTCCTAAGTCACGAACTACAGGCAGCGGAATAAGTACTCAGGTGCATGCATAACAGAGCAGAAGCATAGTCATCATGATGAAATAAAACATACACAGAGCACAAGTAGCGTGTAAACAGGATAAGCAGACTGAAGACAAAGTGGCTAAAGAAATAGGATTGAGAAAATTAAGAAAGTCTTCAGTCAAAGTCTTCAAATGGTAACGGTCAAGTTCATCAACACATGAATGAGGAAATGAAAGGATAGAGGAAATAGAACCAGTAGCTTGGTGAAGACGATGATTTGGTAGACAGTTTCAACTGCTGTGACAGTCTTACATCTGGTTGGAGCAGCTAGGTATTTAAACCTGAGGACATACAGTCCCGGACACACAGTCCTCACTGTATTCTCCTTGAGCTAAGATCACACAGACCTTGCCCAATCACTCGTGGTAAGTCTTCAGGTGACTTCCAAACCTTCACAGACTCGATCACTCAACGATCCACAATTTCCTCTTGGATACTCTAGACCATGACGCCTAACCGTCAGGAGGATGCACAGTCCTTAAAGGTAACAAGCGTCGGTTCCACACAGGAACAATCTCTTCAGTGATGCTCAATCACTTTGGGTCTGTAGGTGTTTGGGTTTGGGTTTTCCTCACTTGATAATTTTTGCTCAAAAGTCCTCGGAGGATGGGATGCTCTCAATGACAAGTGTCAGTTTCTCTCGGAGCAGCCAACCCACTAGTGGTTGTAGGGGGTGGCTATTTATAGCCTAGGGAGCAGCCCGACATGATAAGACATAAATGCCCTTCAATGATATGACTGTTAGGTGGGTAGATATTTTGGGACAGGTGGCACGTAGCACAGCAACGATCGAAAATTTGAGTATCAAATTCCTTAGGGCTATCATGTTCCTCACTTGTAGGTAATCCGCACTGGCGAATTCCTAACTCCTCAGCCAGAACAAATTCTTCAAAGAACAGAAGATCTTCGTCTCTGTCACTGACGAAATTGACTAAACTGTACGAGATTTCCATTGGCTTCACTCGAAAGGATTGGGTAGGTGTACGATTTTGAGATGAGCATCACTTGGAAACTTTTCCTTAGTTTTACCTCGACCGCTTTAACAGTCCGGTGTTTCCTATGACTCGAGAAAGAGAAAATGAAACTACGAAAACAAGTCTTCACGCTTCATAATCCTCGCATGAATATCAAGTCTTCAAGGTCACACCAATTTCCTCACTTTCAAAGTCTTCAAGAAAACCAAAGTCTTCAACTGAAGACATTCATTTTTAGGGACCGTCTTTCATCGTGAATATCAAACTCCTCGTAGACTTATAGACCTGTGTACACTAACAAACACATTAGTCTCTTAACCTATAAGTCTTCAATACACCAAAATCACTAAGGGTCACTAGATGCACTAACAACGTGAATTGTCCCTATTGGCAAACATATGCCCAGCCCAACCATCTCTAGTTTGTGACCAAGTTCTATTATCATGTTCTATTCAATCACACCATCCGACACTGGATTCCCAGTCCAAGAGTGCACAGGTGGTACGAACTCATCCTCTCCCCACTGAAGTATCCAATTATGAAGAATGCAGCAAGCTGGGACGATTTTGACTTGTGGTGGGTAAGGGTGGTGAGGCAATAGCAGCCGGTACATTGGCAAGAACATGGGTGCCATCAATTGCACCAACACAGTCCTAAGAAAAGAGGTGAGGTATATTTTGTAAAATATGGGTTATTCGGCATGTCCACATAATTCTAAATGTTGATATATTACCTTAAAGTAGGGATAGAAGCGCCTACTATGTAGAATTTTTGGATGAACTTCATTGGATGGGGGTTGGGTCATCTCATCACACAACTCCCCAATTGCATATAAAACTGCCTTGAAGTATTGACTGATTACTTCAATTGACCTCCTAAATATGGATTTCATTGCCCTAAACCTATGGTTGTGCCCAACTACAAGAAGGAACATCGCAAGCTGCTCCTCAATGCAATATGAATGTTGTCTTCCAACAATTTTCGATCACGAAACAAGTTATACAAGGTATAAAATGGGGCCCTGTTCATCCTTAATAGGTCATGACAATTTATGTCATTGGTTTCATATAAAACGTAGATTGGACAACCTAGCTACGTCTCTCTCAAGCATAACGTAACGGATTGGAGCATGATAGTTTCTAATCCTAGCCCTTGTAGTTATCGTGGCCATATAGGCACACAAAATAGCAACCAAACCAGCAGCTTGCACTATCAGAGTATCTTGAGTCTTGCCATTGTCATCCATCTATATAAATTCAGCACAGATTTATAAATTAATAAAGGCATGGGCACTGATAATATTGACATCATTTGTATCATCAAAACAAAATATATATATGCACAAATTATTCATACTATTTGTACCATTTGCATAAATATTTTGTCTACCTACTGATTTCTTAATTTCCATAAGCTAGCAAAGTGTTCTGGACATATCACACATATCCATGCTAATGACCAACCTTACGTAATATAAAAACTACCCAGCCATAATCCATAGGAGAAAAAGGAGGTTGGTGACATATCTGAACCTACATAAAAAAGGAGGGGAGGCTATGGGAAAAGAACACATTGGTGCTAGCCACACCCAGCTGGAAGAGAAGACCCTCTTTCCTGTCCCCGACCAGAGGCCGCCGCTTCATGCATCCGCATCGAAGAACAGGCGCCACAAGTGGAGCGCGAGCGGCAGAGAGATGGGGATGGGGGGGGGGGGGGGGGGAGAAGAGAGGGATGGGGGCGGATGGGAGACAGGGAGAGGGAGGGGAGGAGGCGCCGCAGCGGCGAGGATGGCTGCCGGCGATGTCGACAGAGGTGACGGGGCTGCGAGATCCACCGTTGTCGCGGGAGGGTTGCGAGGAGAGCGGCATGAATGAGTCGGGTCTAAGCTGCAAGGAGAGAAACCCTATCCCCTTGCTCGCGTGGGTGCAGGCACGCGTGCGGCGGCGGGTGCTGGCTCGCGGAAACGCCCGAAACCTGCGTTTCGAGCGAGCCTCGCTGGGGGGCTCTTTTTGCATGCGTTGGGCCTGGCTCAATTAGACGTGCAGGCTACCAAGCATCGAGAATAATGCACGGTGGGTGCGAGCCAGATGCGGAGCAAGGAACCAAACACACCCCTGGTGTGCCACATCCTAATCCATGAGAGCCGCCTCTCCTCCCATGCGGGCTGATGCTAGATCAGCCCCTGAAGAGGCCCCCGCTGGGAAATGGAGTTGAACGGCATCTGACGAGAACAGGAAACATGACTATAGGAACAGCTAGGCGAGAACAGGAAACATGACTATAGGAAGAGGCAGAAGCAAGAAAAGAGGGGCCAAATGACGGCGTCACTTACATTTTATCTGCCTGCCACCGTATCAGTCGGCGGCAGCGCCTCCCGCCGCCTCGCCGACCACCATCGATCAGCACCGTATTGCACCGCACTGTCATATTCATGCTGGTACTTAAGAACAATGACTCTGAGAGCACATATTTTGATCATTCCAGCAATAGTATGAGAAGGAAATTATCCTTCAGAAGAACCCACTACTAAGAATAGAAGTATATTGGTGTCACACGCATGCAAAAAAAAAAACTCAGTGTGACTGATTATGTTAGAATAAGTGAATAACCACAGTTCATTTTCATATTCCCAGCATGTAGTAATGAAATCTTGTAGCTATTACTATGACAGATGGTTTCAGTTCAGCTGCCAAAAGGTCCAGAAGTTTTTCCAAAATAACCACTGATATAATACATTGTGATAAACAAAGCAAAATACATGTATTATTGAAGCTCCTAAGAACTCCAGCGTCATCTCAATCAACCATGGAAAATCTTGGATATGTTTACAGGTGAACATACAACATTTTTATTAACAGATACGTCACAACTAAGGAATTGTAGCCAACCTTTCTAGTTTCTAATCAGTGGGGCTTACTGGACAGAAAGAGAATAGTATGATTCCCAGTTTTATCAGAAAAGAAGTAGAAGATCAATATGTGTATTACAACAGGATAAAACATGCATTTAGTATGACAGTGACTGAGGAAAATAGTTGGCTGCTTACATTACATTAAGTTCCAGTGAACCTCCACAGGGAAGCTTATAACAAACATAGATATCACTTTGGCATTCCACACCCTTTTCATTTCCAATTCCATTTAATAAATCTCCTTGTGAATGTTTTAACCGTGAAATTGACTCTGTTTGACAGTCCATCGGATTAAAGCCTCACAATGTCTTTTTGGATATTTTGTTGATAACACCTTCTGCAGTTCATTAGAAGTTTCCTCTGTGTAAATTAACCAGGAAAACACCAAGTTAATATATTATTGATATAAAACGAACTACAGAATGTTACCCTCTAAAAGGTGCAGAGCTTTACCAAATTAGCAAGCATTGTCTTGAAAATTTTACTACAGACCTACGTAGACAAAAGAGTGTCAACAGATCACATTGTATCGCAACCCCAGTAGCCTAAATCCTGGACAAATAAGCCTAAATTTACATTTACCAGTGAAGTGGATAAAAATTGCAGCAATCAAACACAGATATTTAATATGAGGTCTTCGTAAATATGTTTCTGAATACCACAGAAACCTTCTGTTGCCTTGGGGCATGGAGACGTTTTAAGTTATTTCTGAATATTTAATCAAACGATATATATAGTAGCATAATAAGGAGAGCATATGGCATTATTACTCGTGAAAACAGGAAAGAGAATTTGCCATTAAAACTATGGCAACCTACAATTTTTCATAAATCAAAACTGGTTCTGAAATTCCAACTATTATGACATATACATCAACAGGTGTAAAATTAGCATTTTAATGTACACTAGCAAACAGCTAGCTCTATTAAGTCACCAATAGGCAAAGATTACTACCATGACAATGTAGCTACACGATGTTGAGCTACTTCAACTACATTGGCGAGGCCGGCCTGTAAAGCTTCAGGAATCTGTAAAAAAACTAATAGTGAAAACTTCAAGAGTTATGATATTTATCTTAGCTGATAGGAATAAACACAATAACAATATGCAAGAGCACAATGCATTCGGTGCAGCATTTTATGTCTATAATATACATGATGATAAATCGAGCACCATATGTTATAAGAACTGAAGCCTCTAGCACAAGTTGAACTTGTAGATTGCAGGAACTATGAGAAGCAGATGGAACTGCAAATAGTATATAAGTATTTTTTAAACATAAGTAAAAAAGAATGAAGCTTTGAATTATTTACAAACAGTGTTTCTCCTTTGCCTGAATCAGTTAGGACATGACTGGTAACCATCATATATCGTTACCAACCAAACATGCATATAGCAAAGCATTGAGCAATGCTAAGAATAATAAAATTACTACTCCTTTCCCGCAAAAAACACCCCAGTGCTGCTAAGTGATGAACACATGATAACCAATCACAGAGATCAAATTCTCTGCACTAAGGTGCACATCAAACAAAAAGGATTTATATTAAAGCAAGATCAAGCACCCTTTGCCAAACTCCATTGCATATCTCCATGGGTTGCTGCTCCAAACCCTATCAGCACCGAAATCATCCATGGTTTGCTGCTTCCGCAGAAGAAATAGCTTCCGGAGGGGTGAAAGGAAGGAGAAAGAGCAAAGGGATAGAGAAATAGTGGAAGAGAAGGAAAGAGATGGAGCTGGCTGGTTACATGCATCATCGTCAATCGTGGTTTCATTCAATAGAGATCCCTGCCCGAGGTTGGTGGCGGTAGATCAAAATAGAGAAGACGATTGAGATTCAACCGTGCTAGATCCCATCGAAAGACTTGAACATCAAGAGAGGGAGGGAGGAAGGGGGGGGGGGGGGGGGGGGGGGGAGCAACGATCTGAGTATACCTACGAATCAGCGAGCTGCTGCTTCCTGCCGTCAAGCTGCTCATGCTTCCTACCGGCATCCTCTCCCATTTCTGCGCCCCGCGCGGCAAGGGATTTTGACGCGTTCCATGCCAGGCCACCACCCCCTGCTTCCTCCTCGCACTCTAGGGCGTGAGTTGGGAGCTCCTCTCCCACAGTAATACACACCCTGACTAATCTGTACATAACAAAATAATATGCACATAATCTATGTGTAAATCATCGAGTTTACAGCATTATCGTGAACCCACCTAGTGTTCAGCACTCGCCAAACTGTCATCACAATTCTTGCAGGTATAATGGTGAGCAAAGACAGAAAGGAATCCAAAGCAGACAAAGAATCCTGCTACAATTAGCTGCAGCATTGATCACAATCAAACATCTCCCCGTTATTACAGAATATGCTACATCTAGAGTTACTAAACTGAATCATTTGGTTATCTTCTGAATGTGGTAATCAAATTCATCCTTTTGAAGGAAAGTTCAAAAGAATTGTCTAATGCATTATTTTTGTTAATTCATTAAGCGCTGCCAAAATCATACCATTTGTATCTATCCATATCTTAATAAGGATCTGAATGTAATCATATTCATTTCTGTAGAAATATGTGGTGATAACATGGTTCCAGAAATATTATTACAATAACTAATGCGTATTGGATTCATCTCCAGCAATGCTGGCAAACTATTCCAAATAATTTAGAATGGCCTAAAGTTCAAAATAAATAGGATGGCCCTAACTCTCCAAATAATTAGGATGGCCCTAAAATTCCAACAAATATATCTAATATATAGGGTACAAGAAGGGAACATATTTGCAAGTGAAATATATACCCATTCACATCTCCAAGGCACATGAAACATAGTGTTGTAGACCCGCTGTCGCTTCTTGTCATTACCCACTGCAATTGTACTCCTAAGTGAATTGCCGCTATACATTTCTCCAACGAAGTATCTGAAAGGTGAATTGTCACGGCGCTCGACTTTTGCAGTATATCATAGTTGAAAAGAGGTGTAAACGCATACATTGGACTAATTCAGTGTGCGATAGGAAATCTGACTAAAAGTTGTTCCCATCTATGGCCACTACAAAGCAACAATGGTTAGGAGCTGGGCAGTTAAAAAGAAATGCAAATCCAGAGACTGGTAATGGTATCTTTTAAAGGTTTTCATAAAAAAAACATGAACAGAGTACCTCGCTGGTTTAAATTATTTGGTTCAACTTTCTGAGTTACTATTTTCATTTTTCACGAGCTTGTAGAGAATCAGTGCATCCTTATTTTCTTACTTAGAAAATGCAGGTTATGATATGATTATCTGCAGCTTTTCTGATAAATTTTTATATACCCCAACTAAAACCATGATGCCAGTGTTCTTTCCAAACTACAATACACTTTATTTCTCATGATCCTCCAAATTTAGCAGGACGCACAAAACCCATAAGGGAACCACTTCAGTGGAACACAAGATTAATTCCTAATTTCTACTTCCGACTGTTTCGTTTATGTCACAATGTTCATAGACTGCGTAGCTGGTATGAAATTCACAAATGCCGCACTCTACAGAATTTCAGTTCAATGCGAATGTTCTTACCAACAGCAATGAAACATCACACCATGAAAGAGGTGTGCAAAAAACTAAAATATGTACTGAAATCCAAATGAACAGAAATCTATACCTCCGAGAATGTTGCTGTTCTCCTTGATGTACTTGTCCCAGCCCAGTGACTCATCCTTCTGCAGTTTCTTCATCGTTCAACTCAGGCCGCCGGGCCGAACCCGCACCGTGGCGTCAGCCGCAGCGCTTTCACGCGAGCTGTTTCCGCAGCTGCTGACCGTGTCCTCCACAATCGACACCACCCTCCCATTCCTGGCCACGCTCCTCTGCCTCAATTCCATGCCGACGTACGCCACGCAGCTCGCCACGGACCTCTCCGTGTCCGACATCTGGCAGGCCTTCTCCGCCACAGGCCTCAGATCCGTTGCCCTGAGCACGGCGGGCGCATGGACGTCCACACGCGGCTCATCCTCCACAATCGAGGGGCTCCAGAACCTCTGCTTGCGCTTGCAGTGTTGCGGCGGCGCTAGGTCTCGGGAGGAAGTGAAGGGATGTGTTGTCATCGGCGGCGGTGGTGAGGCCGCTGGAGAGGAGCTCGAACAAGAGTTGCAGCCGCCGGATCGGAATGACATGGCCGGCGGAGGCGGAGGCGGGAGAGCTCCCTCGCGAACCCTAGGCGTGGGCGGGGCCTCGTGGTCATCGCAAGTAGAGGCTTGAGAGGTGGAGCTCAGGCAGAAGATGGAGAGGGTGGCGACGGCAGCGGCGGTAAGCTTAGATGGGAGGAAAAGGGAAAAGAACGCTGCGTACGAAGGGAGTTGCGTGCTCGTTTTTTTCTTTCTCGTCCTGTACAGTAAAATCAGCACAATATTTGGACAGGTGGATAGCGCGAGTGAACGCCCTTGTCTAGCGCCTTATTGTGTTTGATCATGTGATGATACAATAACAATCAGTTGTCAGTATTTCAGACAGTCCCTCTATCTATAGCCATCACTAATATTGTGACAACAATAAGTCTATAACAGTTACTTGGATGTTTTTTTAGCGAGAATTAAAAAAAAACAGGAAAATTGCATTTTGCTGACAAAATGTGCAGCACAAAGCACATAATTTAGCCATGCAGAGAATGTACAATAATTGAGCTTAGTGAGAAAAGATCTCTATCAAAGCAATCACGATGATAAATAAATAAAATATTAAAATTAATCTGCCACTACCACCTCTCCTTTCCCTAGTAGTGAAGATGCAGAGTATAGCCAGCCATCACCTCCATGGTCCAGATTATTTATGCCTAGCGAAAGGACAACATGTAGCGAAGCTAAACCAATTTGATCAAACAAAAAGGAAGAAAAAACATGCACAAGTATCTAGATAGAGAATTGATAACTCCTAATTTGCCTCTATGTTTTGGTCTAAATGTGAAACTAAGAAATCGTTAAATTTGCCTTGGTGAAAATACTACTAATTTGGTACAGTATGGAATTAAGTTAACAAGATCTCAAGCACAAATGCATATTCCGTGAAGAGTACAAAATAACAAAAGGATGTGACCAGTGATACTATTCACAGATAACTTTGCATTGTTTATTTATGAAAACAAATCTGAAGTTGCCTGAACCAGAAGTTGATTGGAGGTGCATCACAAAGGATAACTGCATCGCATTAGTTGCCAAAATAATGGCCCTCACTAATAAGAAAGTGCCACTCTTTTTCAGCATTTGTCAAGAAAACTATATGCAAATAAGACCCGGACAACTGATCCAGATGTGTGAATTTTTGAATGGCAATATTTCATACATCTGATAACGGAAGGTCAATAAACCCAGTGTACTGATTTTGGATTGTGGACAGTTTCACTTCCATAACACAAAAATATTTTGCTGGCGAGTTAGATTAAGGCTGTGTGGTGGATCATCAGCAAAAGCCATGTTTTTAAGGCGACGCTTAGGCGTCACTTAGGCGGTGAGGCGGACTGACAGCACCCTAGCATTTAGTCTGCCTTACGACTTCTGCACTTGGGCGGTAAGGCCGGTGTTGATCACCTTATGACGCCTTACCGCCTTAAAAACCTTGAGCAGAAATAAAAAGAGCCAAAAATGCATCCACTGCAATAGAATCGAGGTAGTATTGCAGTTCAGACTTACCCCCTGGCGCCACTTTCTCTTCACTTTCCAATTATTCTGATTCTTAAACTGGTAAAGAATCGTTCCTTTGTTCCTGTAGGCAGAGGTGGTGAACCAATTAACTCAGCAAGTAGCACAAAAGGCTCTGATTAAGGAACAGCAAAATCAGGCAGAATAATTAGCTCACCAAGAAGCACGATGGCAACAGGTGAAGATATGATAAATGAGGCTATAGGGCCTCGATAAATGACAGTTCGCAATACGTCCATCCGCTGCCTGTAACCATGTGTCACTATTGAGGTGGCGTTCTGCCAAATACAGTTCCGTGGGATGAACAGTTACAATGGAGTCACCCACAATGTTAGGCAGAACCTTAGAGCTGACACTCAGAATCCTTTCATCAATAAACAGAACATTGTCTCCAATACTAGTTACCGGGACAGCCCTGTTAAGGATAAGGTCAGACAGTCTGTAAACCAAAGGGTGCGTAAAAAATCCGTCGCTATACCCAATCACCAGGACCTCTGAGTCACATTCTGCCAGGTATTGAGGGGCAGGCATTTTGCCAGCCCAGCATGTAGCAATCAACTTCTTTGATGGCATCGAAGACGAACCTGAACCCATCTCTTCATGCTGGGGTGGATTGATCTGGAAGATCTGAGTGTCTCCAGAACCACTAGTGTAAAATGTGGAAGTATCCATCATGTATAGCTTGCCTTGGGATGATATTAGCCTCCCAATTGGTGGGAGCACCCAGCTTGCAACATTCCATTGATGGTCCCTGGTGGTAGCAAAGGCTAAAATCGATAGCTTATAAACTACAATCATGACAGTGATGACTCCAGCTGCACTAACACTGACAGACGTGGCACCGATGTTTCTAAGATACGTCCAGACCATTTCAACATTTTTCTTGGCTCCAGGAAGACGCATGAGGGTCGCAAGTGGCGGCAGCTCTGCAATGTCTCCAGTGAATGGGTGGAGGAGGCGGATGGCGGTGTCTTCGTCCCGTTGCAAGAGGAGGAGACCATCGACCGAGTCGAGGATGCGTGATCTCTGAAAAGCGGGAGCAGGCAACGGACGATGGCGCCAGTGGAGAGGTTGATAAAGCGGATGTACCCATGTAGCCTGCCGTGGCCAGGATACAGGCCGTGGCCCTCGGGCAGCATCATCCACCGGCGCGGGTGAAAGCGCGGGTCGACAACACCACGGCCGCGTGGGCAGACGGAGCTAGACCGCCAGTGGGGGCAAACGGCGCGGAAGCGGACATAGTCCCTCAAGTCGCTCGCCAACACCCTCCACCCGATCAGGCGAACTAAATCTGCCTGAAGAGACGCCCACGAAGATGGATATGAGATGGCGGCGGCAGCTATGAGTCGAGGGCGCTTGCTGCTGCACGCAGTCAGGCCCGAGGGGAGCTTGATGCTGCACGCAGTCACGGCCGAACGGCGCTTTGGGTACATCGACGACGACATGCCACCCGGCCAAATATCAATCTTGCTGGGGAAAAGAAAGATTGAAGTGAAATAGGTATAACCACAGTTGAAAGAAGGAAAATAAAAAGCTTCGGCAATCAACAGACAAAACAGCGTACCAGCGATCTCCAGAAGCGATAAGGCGGTGTGAATCGCCGCAGATCCAGCAGAGCCGGTGGAGGAAGGGGGAATGGAAGTGGAGAGGGGGCCATGAACAAGTTCGCAGTTATATATATATTTTAGAACAATTCGCTCTTAGGCCTTGTTTGGATACCATTGGATTAGCCAAACTAGTTTTCCGTGAACCCATATAACCGCCCAGCAAACTAAAATTATGTTTGGGCCCTCCAACAAAACCGTGGATAACTTAAATTCTGTTTTCACAAAGCCAGGAAACTACGTTTTATCAAAAACGACTAATACTCGTTTTTGAGAAAACAAGATTACATAAAACTTTCCGTAACAGACATTTTCCTCTCCGCTCCTTCCTCAACAAACTTATTGGCGCCAATTCTTCCCTCCCGCAGCCAGTTCTAGGCGTCATTTTTTCCATCGCATCTATATAAACTGGATGGCGGCACAACAAACATCAGCAAAAAGAGATCTGGAAACCTAGTTCAATGGCTAGCCGCTAACCCCTGCTGTGATCGCCAATTCCCTGGCCGCCGGTGTTAGGCTGGGATCACCAATTACTGGCAGATGGCCGCTGCTGGGAAGAGAAGGGATCTCTCTTCCCCAACTTGTTTCCATCACCAGAGATCAATCTGCAGATTCGTCATCCTACAGGTAAGGTCCATAATCAGAAACTGATCAGCATACTCAAATCTGTAGGAAGAAGGTTCATGCTTTCAGGACATGAATGCAACTACGAAATTGAAATTTAAATCTGTAGCAGCTGTGTGTTTACTTGAGTGATGAATAGACAATTATTCCCTATAGATTAGTCACATATGTAAATTGTCAGGTCTTAGTTTTTACTACAATATAGGCAATCCTTGTAGATGGAATACCCTTCATGATAATTTCCTTAGATCATAATTGGTGCCAAAGGTAACAAAGATTGCAGTATTTGTGTAACTTAAATGATTTAACTAGTAATCATTTTGTTGCTTTATTTCCCTTTAGGAAAATATGGATGACCAAATCAAAAGCATTAAGAAGGAAAAGACCGATAAGCAGGTCACAAAGCACCACACATGGAAATCTTCAGAGGACAAAGTATTGCTGAACATACTAAAAGATCAAACTTTAAATGGAGGGAAGGAAGGAACAGGATACACAAAAAAAGCATGGCGTGAAATCCTAGAAAAGTTCAATGAGTCCAAGGTAGACAAACTTGAGTTGCAACAAATAAAAAATCGCCATAAGTACTACAGGAGTTGTTATGCTACCATGGACAGACTTCTAAAGCACACAGGATTTGGTTGGGATGACGATGACAAAATGATCAAAGCTCCAGAAGAAAAATGGGCAGAACTCATTTTGGTAAGTTTAAGAATAGTAACTTTTATATAATTGCCATATCATACACTTGACCAATAGACTAACAATGAACTTACAAACCGCAGAAGGATAAGAATATTCAAGAATACCGAGATAAAGTGTGGCCTAGTTGGATAGACCTGCAAGACATATGTGCGAGCTCTACTGCATCCGGACTCGGTGCTGTATCTAGCAAAGGGAAAGGTGAAACAACTAAAGCACAAATTGATTTGAATGAGGTGGTAGAACTAGAATCCGATGAAATAAATGATCCCACTATTGTTTGTCCTAAAAAGCCTAATAGCACCAAGGCAGAGAAAAAGAAGAAGTGCAATGCAAGTGGATCACAAGAACCTCCAAAGGGACAGAAGCGATCAGCCGATGATGCTATAAACGCAATTGATCGCCCAGCGGACGCATCACTCATCATTGCTGAATCAAAGAAAAATGCAGCACAACAGATAGAAGCTTACTCAGTGAAAGCATGTATGAAGATATTAAATAGCATGCCTGGACTTGAGGCAAATAAAAAATTGAAAGCTGCAGAAGCATTTGAACAAGCCAATAAAAGGGCGATTTTCGTGGAGATGGATGAAGAGACTCGATCTCTTTGGGTTGACAATGCGTAGTTTTGTTTTCTTGTAATGTACCGTTGAGCTTTGAGATTAAGTCATATTTGCAATTTTTCATTAATCCTTCTGTAATTTTGTGTTCAAACAATCAATGGCAGTTGCAATTTTATATATTTATTTGGGTGTTGTTGCTTGCTAATTATAAGATCCAATTATAAATTTCTACTCTTGATATTTGGAGTTATATATATTTATGTTCTTCAAATCAATAAAGAACCGAATATATAAAATTGATGGCATACATTTCCTTTACGTTGATTGGTTTGACACAACAATGATGCAATGGTGTTCTCTCGCTCATTACA
This sequence comes from Triticum urartu, assembly GCF_056163025.1. Taxonomy (NCBI): domain Eukaryota; kingdom Viridiplantae; phylum Streptophyta; class Magnoliopsida; order Poales; family Poaceae; genus Triticum; species Triticum urartu. The sequence goes on from NC_141875.1 coordinate 481,830,455, forward strand.
TGATTTTTGTCCTGCCATTTAACAGAAAGTCTATCGATCAGTTAAAGGAGAGTGATGGAAGATATGGCAAATGAAGAATATTCTGATTCTGAGCAGATGGTTATTCATAACATTTCGGCAGTGTCACTGTTTCGATATGTGCTATTTGGAAGACTATTCAAAACACCACGTAGTACTTCCAAATTAACTGGTGCTCAGAAAACTAAAGAGTGGTTAGAAGGGCATCCAGTTAGATTTTATGAACAACTTCGCGTTGATAAGCACACCTTCTACTTACTGCGAGATGCATTGTGCGAGAGGAATTTACTTAAGGATACAAAACGGATGGATGTGAATGAACAACTAGTGATATTTCTACATACAATTGGGCATAATATTAGGAATCGTGTTCTCCAGGATAGATTTCAACATTCAGGAGAAACAATTAGTCGACACTTCAAGAGAGTTTTAAAAGCCATAAATGGTTTGCGTGATGTTTGCATAACTGATCCGGCCAATGAAGTTCCAACCAAAATATTGGCCGATGAAAGGTACTACCCATACTTCAAGGTATATATCCTATCTCAAGAACATGTTCCTTTTCCAAATGACTTGCATAATGGTTTAAAACTTACATTCTAATTCACAATTTTACCAATAGAACTGCATCGGAGCAATTGATGGGACACATATTAATGCAAAGATCAAGCTTGATAAGCAAACTCCATACAGAAATAGGCATGGTTATCCATCTCAAAATGTTATGGCGGTAGTGCCATTTGACATGTCATTTTTATATGTGGCTGCTGGATGGGAAGGTTCTGCATCGGATCAGGCCGTTTTACGGTGGGCTGTTACTGATGGTGGCTTTGTTGTTCCAGAAGGTGAAATTTTAAATACATGAATTTTACATGCATGCAAGTAAAGTTTATCTTCATTGTCTCAAACATATGATTATATGATAGAAAATTTGAGTGTGATATCAAACTTTACATGCAGGTAAATTTTATCTTGTTGACTCGGGATACGCAAATACTCCAAGATTTATTGCCCCCTACCGTGGAGATCGCTATCACATTGGTTCTTTCCGTGGAACTAATCGTCGGTATAGTAGTGAGAAAGATATGTTCAACCATCTACATGCACAACTGCGGAATGTTGTAGAACGCACTTTTGGTGTTCTAAAAGCCTGATTTCCAATATTAACCAGGAATGGAGGAATCCCTTATCCTTACAAAAAACAGGTCCAAATTGTTATGGCTTGTTGCATCATCCATAACTTCATTAGGAAGGTTGATAGGGATGATGAGTTGTTTCAGCTTTTCGAACAAGAGGGTATAGAAGGAAATGTTGACACAGGTGACCAACAAGTTAGAGGGCACGCAAATTTACAAGAAGATGATCGAGTTGCTGGTGAGCGATTACGTGCAGGCATCGCTCAACAGTTGTGGACTAATCATCAACGACGTACCATGCAAGAAGAAGAAGAAGAAGATGATGATTAAACACTGCAATATTTTATTGCGATCTTTATATGCATATACACTGCATAGTTATCATTATATCTTTTCATTCCTTAGTAGGCCCAGGAACTTTCTATTCTATTTATATTCAAGCACACTCTGTCTCTACAGCTACAGATGATAGCACTGCTGAAATAATAATTCTATGCCAATCACCTAATGAAGCAATCAGTAAAAGCTCTGTATGCCTTCTCTAGTTTGTGAGATTGATGAACTAAATGGACAAGACTAAGCTACTAACCTTGTAAAGGTAGTAACAATCTGAAAAATGAACTTGTAAATCTGAAATAGATAACTACTCTGTGTACATAATTTCTGGTGAGATCAAAACGTACAAATGCGCGTGAACGTCCATGTGTTGGGCTAAGCTAAAGAATGAATCAATTGACTAGCCTATATGCGCCGAAATGTGCAAAGATAATAGATCATTCATACGCAATCAGGTATCTTTTTGGCTCTGTGAAGTGAAGTAGTACTCACATTTCTGTAGTTGAAGAATTGGAGCACCTTGTTGACAGCGTCGATGTACTTGACTGATGGCGGGCCATGGAGTACGCTGATGCTGATAGAGACATCAATGAGGACGAAGGCGCCAAGGACGGCGCAGAGCATCCACCACGAGCTTGCGCTTGACGACGACTCAGGCGAGACCAATGTCCCTGTGCTTCTTCTTGGGCTCCGGCAGGCTGACTACCAAATCCGTACAAAGCCTATGGAGGAGCCGACGAAGTGGAGGTAGAGGCGGCGACCTAGCCATCGAGGGAAATCGACCGCCGGCGTCGCGCGTGCGCCGTGTCGTCCATGGGAGAGCAGAGGCGAGCTGTGGCTTGGACGAGCTGGGGACGAGCAGTGATTAACTTGACACAAAGAGGCCGAGCTGCCGAGAAGTGGTGGTGGTGGCAGGAGGCAATGGCGACGACGAATCGGCGATTTGGAGGCTGCCGTCCGGCCAATTCGGGGAAAGTGGCCAGCTTTGGGAAGGCCATGAGTTCAGGGGTAGGAGAATAGAAAATACTTTTTTTTCTAGAAGCCAGGGAATAGCCATAGGCGAGCGGTCTCCAAACAAGGATCTGCGTACGCTGGTTTTACACCTTCCATAACCCAAACAAAGTTTTCGTTAAACAGATTATACACCAAAAAGTAAATAATACCGGTTTACCAAAAAATCTGCTTAAAACTTGTTTTCCTAAAACTCGGCGCTAATATTCTCTATCCAAACAACCACTTAGGGCAACGCAATGCGCCTGCATACAAAAAGGTCCGCGAAAAGTCCACGAAGATGTATTCCTTCCTGCGCAGTTTCCGAGCGGAGCTCCTACTTTGCCGCCCGCGGGCGGCAAATGGTTTTTTTTAACAATCGCATGTAACTTTGTTGATACTCATCTCTATTCCTAACGAAACAGGTTGGTAGTCTCGCTTTCAGATTTTTTTATCTCACCTTTCATGATTTTTTGTACCTCCTCTCATTTTCGTTGGGTTTTTTCATTAAAAAAATGTGTCCCCTCCTTTCATTTTATTGGTTTATTTTCGCGTCACCCTCTCACACAATAAAAAAAATCTGAGCATATCAGAACTTTTCATACTGCCGCAAATTATTTAGTAATATAGAATCAATCACGAATAATTTCTAAAGATGAAATCTAAATTAATTGACCTTATCTTAAATCACTCAATCACATTAATCTCTACTCGTAATGGAGCAGTTGATAGTCTCGCTTTCAGGGTTTTTTTTGTCCCACCTTCCATGATTTTTCTTATACCTCCTCCCACTTTAGCTGGGTTTTTTTCGTAGATATTTTTTCGTCCCCTTCCCCCACTTCATCGGTTTATTTTCGCGTCACCCTCTTACACAACGAAAGAAATCTGAATAGATCAGAACTTTTCATACTGACGCAAGTTATCTCTACTCCTAATGAAGCAGTTGGTAGTCTCGCTTCTAAGTTTTTTTTCGTCCCACATCCCATGTTTTTTTGGTACCTCCTCCCATCTTCGCTGGTTTTTTTCGTCCCCTCGCCCCACTTCATCGGTTTATTTTCGCGTCACCCTTTCACACAAAGAAAGAAATCTGAACAGATCAGAACTTTTCATACTGGCGCAAGTTATTTAGTAATATAGAATCAATCACGAACAATCTCTAAAGATCAAATCTAAATTAATTAACCTTATCTTAAATCACTCAATCACATTAATCTCTACTCTAATGGAGCAGTTGGTAGTCTCGCTTTCAGGGTTTTTTCTTCCCACCTCCCATGGTTTTTTTATACCTCCTCCCACCTTAGCTGGGTTTTTTTCGTAGATTTTTTTCATCCCCTCCCCCACTTCATCGGTTTACTTTTGCGTCGCTCTCTCACACAACGAAAGAAATCTAAACAGATCAGAACTTTCCATACTGACGCAAGTTATTTAGTAATATAGAATCAATCACGAACAATCTCTAAAGATCAAATCTAAATTAATTAATCTTACCTTAAATCACTCAATCACATTAATTAGAAAACAAATAATTGATTTTCAGAAAAATCGCTCAATCACATTAAGCTTATCTTAACTCACGGATGATAATCAATCTCCAAACAAAGAAAACAATACATCGAGGGAGCAGTAAATAAACTCCCTTTCTTATGGCATGTATATGATCTTCCCTTCCCTCTCCGTTGTTGAGCGTTCTTGATTCTCGAGGCCGATGCTTGGGCTGCGTCACTGGGTTGCGACGGTGCCGGAGGACGAGAACGGCGAGGCCGGGTGCCGCGGCCGGTGAAGGGGGCGAAGAAGGGCGGCTTCCCTGGCCCTGGCCCTGGCCGTGGCCCTAGGAGTTGGTGCGGTGGAAGCGACACTTGAAGAACCCGGCGTGGGTGGCCGATGCGCAGACGCACTTGGAAGCGGGCCAATGGCCCACGCCGGACGGCGCCGACGCCGACCCGGGCCACCTCCTCCGCGTATTCTTGGAGCTGTGGCTGGCCGATTTACATGAAATTAATTCCCTCAGTTGTGGTAGCAAATATAATACACATAATCCATATTGTTATGCACTAGCGTGTGTGTGTGTGTGTGAAATAGATGGATTATGGTCCCGTACCCAATAAGATGGATATGTATGTGCGTGTTAGAGAGAAAGTGAGTGGGAGAGGGGGAGAGAGAGTGAGGAAGAGGGAGGGAGAGAGTGTGTGTGAGGATTTGATGGTAAAAAGGTCGCCAATGTCACTTGATATGTATGAGTGTGACGCCCGGATATTTAAGCTACAGTAACCCCCTCGTAATGATGCCACGTCACCTGAGTTACTGTTGAAAAATCTCGCGTTAGTTCAAAACGATTCGAATTCAAATTTGAATTAAAGGTCAACAATAAAAGTTTTTTTCAAAATTTAAAACAAAAATGTTCGAGGTGTGCAAATAAATGCCTAAGAATTTATGATATGGGATCCATGCTTTTATAAGAGACCTAAATACTTAAAATGAATTAAAAATGTAAAGAAACTAAATAAAGAAAAGAAAATACAAAAACAGAAAACAAGCTAATAAAAAAATTAATAATAGAAAAGAACCCCCCCCCACTGGGCCATCTGGCCCAGCTGTTAGCCAGGCCGGCCCAACTGGCCCAACCGGTCCCCCCCAATCCCCTTATTCCCCCACCCGGTGAGACCCCAAACCTCCACCGACACCTACTCTCTCTTCCCCCGAAATATCTCCCTCCCCTTCTTCGCCGATCTGGATCGGGCCACGCCCCGACGCCATCGGCCGCCTCGCCGTTGCCGCTTCCCGCCACCTCGTCGCCATCGCCTCACCTCGCCCCGACAACGTCGGACCTCTACGCCGCCCGGAGCCGCGCCCGCTCGACGTCGTCGTGCGCCACCACCGCCGCCCGGAGCTCGTGCTGCTCGTCCACTCGACGGAGCCGCCTCGCCGTCCTCTCCATCGTCGGCTCGTGCCCGTCCTCCTCCTCAACCACACTGCCACGAGCCCCACATCGTCCCCGTGAGCTTCCCCCTCCTCCTCTCTTCCACACGCGCACGCGCTCACGCCATGGTTCCTCCCCGCGGTTCCGCTGTTGCCGTCGTGGCCTTGTCGCGCCCAGCGTGCCCCCGCGCACGCGCGCCTGCGCGCCTGCACTACCTGAACGCGCGCTGCTCGCGCCTGCGTCGCCCAACCACTGCCCGCCGCGCATCTGGCCGCCCCTGCACCGCGGTCGCCGCGCTCGACCTCGTACGCCCCGCACCGACCGCACCCCGCGCACGCCCGTCCGCATGTGCCTATGGCCACGCTACGCCTCTATCCTCGCCTGACCTCACCACTGCCATCGTCGCTCGCCCGTCCTGGCTGTGTCACCGGCCCCGCACCCCCCTGTCCGCCGCGCGCGCCCGCGCCTCCTGCTGCCGCACTCGCTAGTCGGGCCTCCTGCACACAAGCTCGCCGCTGCGCCAGCTCCCCCCCCCATAGCGCTCATCGCCCACTGCTCCCACCGTCGACCGCTGCCCGCCTTCGGCCACCGCACTCGGCCGCGGCCCCCGCAGCCCAGAGCCGTACGCTCGCGCCCGCTGCTGCCCCGGAGCCCCCCTGTTTTCCTCGTTCCGCTCTGCTGCGGCCTCCGCCCCATCGCGCACGCACGCGCCGCGCCGAGCGCGCCGTCTCCAACCGCTCCGCCCCTCCGTGGCGCTCGCAGCGCCCGTGTCGGGTGCATCCCCGTGGGCCAGCACCCATTCGGGTGTGCCCGACCCGCTATGCCCCCTCTAGGCCAATGACAAATGGGGCCCACGCCCCTGAGAACAAAAATGAAAAATATATATAATTTATATAAAAATAAATGAATAAATAAATAGATAAACAATAATAATAATAATTAGTTAATTAATTAATTAACTTAATTAATCTTGATTAATTAAACTGAACAATTAATTAAACTAATTAACCTTAATTAGATTAACCAAATAACTAATTAAGCTAACTACGGTTAGTTAATTAAATAGTCAATGACAGTGGGGCCCACCCCTAATTAATCCTGATTAGGTTAATTAAACTGGATAACTAAATGTGTCACTGACAGGTGGGACCCACCTGTCAGGTTGACCAGGTCAACTGCTGATGTCATGCTGACGTCATGCTTGAAGGAAATATGCCCTAGAGGCAATAATAAAGTTATTATTTATTTCCTTATATCATGATAAATGTTTATTATCCATGCTAGAATTGTATTAACCGGAAACATAATGCATGTGTGAATACATAGACAAACAGAGTGTCACTAGTATGCCTCTACTTGACTAGCTCGTTAATCGAAGATGGTTATGTTTCCTAACCATGAACAAAAGAGTTGTTATTTGATTAACGGGATCACATCATTAGAAGAATGATGTGATTGACATGACCCATTCCATTAGCTTAGCACCCGATCGTTTAGTATGTTGCTATTGCTTTCTTCATGACTTATACATGTTCCTATGACTATGAGATTATGCAACTCCCGTTTGCCGGAGGAACACTTTGTGTGCTACCAAACGTCACAACGTAACTGGGTGATTATAAAGGAGCTCTACAGGTGTCTCCAAAGGTACATGTTGGGTTGGCGTATTTCGAGATTAGGATTTGTCACTCCGATTGTCGGAGAGGTATCTCTGGGCCCTCTCGGTGATGCACATCACATAAGCCTTGCAAGCATTACAACTAATGAGTTAGTTGCAAGATGATGTATTACGAAACGAGTAAAGAGACTTGCCGGTAACGAGATTGAACTAGGTATTGAGATACCGACGATCGAATCTCGGGCAAGTAACATACCGATGACAAAGGGAACAATGTATGTTGTTATGCGGTCTGACCGATAAAGATCTTCGTAGAATATGTAGGAGCCAATATGAGCATCCAGGTTCCGCTATTGGTTATTGACCGGAGACGTGTCTCGGTCATGTCTACATTGTTCTCGAACCCGTAGGGTCTGCACGCTTAAGGTTTCGATGACAGTTATATTATGAGTTTATGCATTTTGATGTACCGAAGTTTATTCGGAGTCCCGGATGTGATCACGGACATGACGAGGAGTCTCGAAATGGTCGAGACATAAAGATTGATATATTGGAAGCCTATATTTGGATATCGGAAGTGTTCCGGGTGAAATCGGGATTTTACCGGAGTACCGGGAGGTTACCGAAACCCCCCGGGAGGTATATGGGCCTTAGTGGGCTTTAGACCTTTAGTGGAAGAGAGGAGAGGTGGCCAGGGCTGGGCCGCGCACCCCTCCCCCCCTAGTCCGAATAGGACAAGGAGAGGGGGGCGGCGCCCCCCCTTCCTTCTCTCTCTCCTCTTTCCCCCTCCCAAATCCTATTCCAACTAGGAAAGGGGGGAATCCTACTCCCGGTGGGAGTAGGACTCCTCCTGGCGCGCCCTCCTCCTGGCCGGCCGCACCTCCCCTTGCTCCTTTATATACGGGGGCAGGGGGCACCCCTAGACACACAAGTTGATCCACGTGATCATATTCTTAGCCGTGTGCGGTGCCCCCTTCCACCATAATCCTCGATAATATTGTAGCGGTGCTTAGGCGAAGCCCTACGACGGTAGAACATCAAGATCGTCACCACGCCGTCGTGCTGACGGAACTCTTCCCCGACACTTTGCTGGATCGGAGTCCGGGGATCGTCATCGAGCTGAACGTGTGCTAGAACTCGGTGGTGCCGTAGTTTCGGTGCTTGATCTGTCGGGCCGTGAAGACGTACGACTACATCAACCGCGTTGTGCTAACGCTTCCGCTGTCGGTCTACAAGGGTACGTAGATCACACTCTCCTCTCATTGCTATGCATCACCATGATCTTGCGTGTGCGTAGGAATTTTTTTGAAATTACTACGTTCCCCAACAATGCTGACGTCAGCAAACACTATTCTGGATAATGTTGAATTAAAATAATTGAATAAATCCTAAAAATGATTTAATTCTTTTAAAATTAATATAAAATAAACCGTAGCTCGGATGAAAAAACTTTGTACATGAAAGTTGCTCAGAACGACGAGACAAATCGGGATACGCAACCCGTTCTTCCGCCACGCATCCCTAGCATAGCGAACACACAACTTTCCCCCTCCGGTTCATCTATCTGAAAACGCGAAACACCGAGGATATTTTCCCGGATGTTTCCCCCCTTCACCGGTATCACCTCGTACCGCGTCAGGTCACCCCTAGCACAACGTAATGTCGCATCTTGCTTTTTGTTACATTGATTGCTCTATTATTTATTGTGTTCCCCCTCCGTTACTTCTTTCCGGTAGACCCCGAGACTGCCGGAGACCCCCAGTACGACTACGGTGTTGATGACCCCTCCTTCTTGCCAGAGCAACCAGGCAAGCCCCCCCTTTGATCACCAGATATCGCCTATTCTTCTCTCTACTGCTTGCATTAGAGTAGTGTAGCATGTTACTGCTTTTCGTTAATCCTATCTTGATGCATAGCCTGTCCTTGCTACTACTGTTGTTACCTTTACCTGCAATCCTAAATGCTTAGTATAGGATGCTAGTGTTCCATTAGTGGCCCTACACTCTTGTCCGTCTGCCATGCTATACTACTGGGCCGTGATCACTCGGGAGGTGATCACGGGCATATGATATATACTTATACTGTTACATTACTTATGATATTGTTCGGAGATGGGGGCTGAAGGGGCAGGTGGCTCCATCCCGGTAGAGGTGGGCCTGGGTTCTCGACGGCCCTCGACTGTTGCTTTGAGGCAAAGCGACAGGGCAGGTTGAGGCCACCTAGGAGAGAGGTGGGCCTGGCCCTGGTCGGCGTTCGCGGATACTTAACACGCTTAACGAGATCTTGGTATTTGATCTGAGTCTAGCTACTGGCCTATACGCACTAACCATCTACGCGGGGACAGTTATGGGAACTCGACATCGTGGTATCATCCGAAGCCTTCGTGACATCAGCGACTGAGCGGCGCGCGCCGGGTTGGACCGCGTAACGCAACTTCCTTTGTAATGGAGGTTGCTAGGTCTGCTCACCGGCCGCGTACGCAACGTGCAGGTGTGCAATGGGCGATGGGCCCAGACCCCTGCGCCATAGGATTTAGACCGGCGTGCTGACCTCTCTATTGTGCCTAGGTAGGGCTGCGATGTGTTGATCTTCCGAGGCCGGGCATGACCCAGGAAAGTGTGTCCGGCCAAATGGGATCGAGCGTGTTGGGTTATGTGGTGCACCCCTCCAGGGAAGTTAATCTATTGAATAGCTGTGATCTTCGGTAACAGGACGACTTGGAGTTGTACCTTGACCTTATGACAACTAGAACCGGATACTTAATAAAACACACCCTTCCAAGTGCCAGATACAACCGGTGATCGCTCTCTCACAGGGCGACGAGGGGAGGATCATCGGTTAGGATTATGCTATGCGTTGTTACTTGGTGAACTTACCATCTACTCTCTTCTCCTGCTGCAAGATGGAGGTTACCAGAAGCGTAGTCTTCGAAAGGACTAGCTATCCCCCTCTTATTCCGGCTTTCTGCAGTTCAGTCCACATATGATACCCTTATTCCATTTGATACCAATGCATACATATGTAGTGTAGCTCCTTGCTTGCGAGTACTTTTGAATGAGTACTCACGGTTGCTTTGCTCCCTCTTTTCCCCCTTTCTATACTCGATTGCTGCGACCAGGCGTTGGAGCCCAGGAGCCAGACGCCACCGTCGACGACGACTCCTACTACACTGGAGGTGCCTACTACTACGTGCAGCCCGCTGGCGGCGACCAGGAGTAGTTTAGGAGGATCCCAGGCAGGAGGCCTGTGCCTCTTTCGATCTGTATCCCAGTTTGTGCTAGCCTTCTTAAGGCAAACTTGTTAACTTATGTCTGTACTCAGATATTGTTGCTTCCACTGACTCGTCTATGATCGAGCTCTTGTATTCGAGCCGTCGAGACCCCTGGCTTGTAATATGATGCTTGTATGACTTATTTTATTTGTAGAGTTGTGTTGTGATATCTTCCCATGAGTACCTAATCTTGATCGTACATGTTTGCGCGTAAGATTAGTGTATGGTCAAATCGGGGGCGTCACAAGTTGGTATGAGAGCCGACTGCCTGTAGGAATCCCCTTCCACACTCCTTGGCCGAAGTTGAGTCTAGACATTGCAAAACTTTTTACTAACATGGATGTGTGTCTTACGGGCCCACGTCGTCATTGGGTGGTATTAGGATCTTTTAATCCTCGATCCTTACTCTGGGACTCTGAACTCTCTTCTACTCAGGTTAAATGATTTTACTAACTCTGACTCTAGGTTCTCGTAACTACTTCCTCCCGGAGAGCCCCTCACTCCCGATGATTGCTTAGTGCCCCAGAAGATTCCGAAGATACTCTTCGATGTTCTCTCGAGGCCTTGTGCCCATCACTTTTGCAATTCACTTCCATCGATTAACTTCTATGGATAACCACGTACACGTGCCATTCATACAATCATTCCCCAGTGGTCTTGTTATTACCCGATACCCCAAAATTCTCTCTATTGTACCGAGAATACTATACCCCAAAATTCTCTCTATTGTACCGAGAATACTATGTGGCTACTACCTTACAGTTCTTTGCCACATGATACCCCTACGGATAATTCCTCGCACTTATCGAGTATCCGCTCATTCCTAGTTGATTCATGTATTTCACATAAGTCTTCAAAATGCCATTGATCCCCGAAAATCCTCAACAGCTTATGGCTCTTGAAATTCTGGCTTGATTGCATTATGATTAACCTCATAAGTCCGGTAATCTTATTGGCATCCTTAGTCATTATCAGTTTGAGTCTGTTGAATCAATATGTTGTGAATGCTCGCAATCCTTAATCAGATCCTTCATTTCGTCCTTCCGGCTCAGACGTCATTTTAAACATGAGCTGGATCTCGACCAATCAAATTGCCGTCGATTGTACCCCTAAGGCTATTCAACTTATCTGTCCCTAATCAGAGCATTGCTTCTGATCTCTTGTCTTGGAATTGATAATTCCTTTGCATTTGAACTTTGAGTTAGTCAGTTGTTTCTATAAACTGATCTCCTTGCATTTCTTCTTCCTCTGGTTGAGTACCGATGCTCACATCAGATCCCTTGTGGACCACCAGATCCTTTGTTGGATTTTATCCAACAGCGTCCTTCGTATTCTATAAGCTTGTGCGCCTTTCCTCGGATACATAATGCCTTTGGTAAATTGTATCCTCTGCTTTCTCCAGCATGCTCTACTATCAAGCTTGTGATATTTATTCTTGAAATTTGTGGTATATGTTCCTAAGATGCCCTAATGGGTTGAACCTATGCCTTCCCTAATCCGTGTGAACCCGAAAGATTTCACGGGTCATACTTATCTGGTATTGCACCAGGTAAAAATTTCAACAACTATTGTCATTTTCGAAATATGAGAGGTGAATGAAAGGTTATGCGTTGAACAAGTGGGAGTCGACCTTGAACCCTGTGTTCATGCCCATGGACCCAATGCATACCTTATCATGGAAGTTTCTCTTAAAATTAATTATCCCCTTGTTATAAGTTCATTTTGTATCTGTGGACGTGGTTCCGACCATGTTTCTCCTTGATTCCATTTCTCGTGCAAGTTTGAGCACTTGTCTTCTGCAGAGCATTACCCTATTCCAACCTTTACTATGATCTGTCGTCGAGTATTACCCCCTGGTATCTCAAGATTATCATGGAACTGCATACTTCTTATTTGTTCTTCATCAAGTGCTACATTCTCACTGATTCCAATTTTTCACGGGCTCTGAGTTATTAAACACTCAAAGACACTGATAACTGACTGAAGTCTGCACCGCGATTAAACAAATCGTGGTAACCTTCATGACTTACGAGTTTGAACTCGATCACGTCATTCCTAGCCTACTTGGCTATATCCTTGTCATGCCGATTTTAACTGTGCTACCTGGTCCTTCTTTCTAGAGCAAAAATTTCGAGGTGAGCTAATATTACGTCGATCTTCCTCGTCATAACAATTGTCCTTGAATGACAAGCTTGATTTCAAGTTTGTGTCATACCTATGGTTTCAATAACTTCTCGCTTCATCATTCTGTTGACTTGATGTCATCGCCGATCGGTTACATCTTCTTGAAACCTCTCGACAAATGTGTCGTGATCATCATCAACATTTTGACCCCTTCCAAGATATCAATTGAATTCATGATGAGAAGTACCCTCCTTGCCCTCGATGATTCGTGTTATCATCGACCACTTTATTGCCTTCCATTCAACACAAACTTGTTCGTGTCTCTAGCAACCCTATTGCTTTCAAGTCAATGGTCGATATTTCATTCTTAGACTATTAGTTGTTGAATCATCTTTCTAACATTGATCATGCTACCTAAGACCATATTTTGGGTGCACTTTTCAACCAATGCTTAATTGTGTATGTTTTACTCGAGCATACATCCTTATATCATTGGATCCGACAAATGTTATCTCCTTGTTCACATAAGTGTGGAAATCCATCTTTTAAAAATCTCAATGAATTGTCGCTGAGTTCATCAGCCACCTCTTCATTCTCTCCTTGGTTTTAATGATGAACTCTTGTTTTGGAACTCGCTTCCATAGTACATTTCCCGAGAATCTTACAATGTCGTCTCGTCAATTGTGTTGCACCTTTTCTTCTCAGGCATCCTGAGTCTGAGGCATCCTGGCACCAATCAGATCTGAATCTCGGTCAGATATGATGGTTGGAACATATTCCAAGAGTTGTTACATTGGTCCTTATATATCGGTAAGGTGAGGTCATGCCTATCACACCTGGCCGGAGGACTTGTTGTTATAGATTCCTTTTCAGCAAGGTTATCCCTTCTTCCATGAGGGAATTGTAAGACCTATTCTTCAAGTTATTCCTGATGGATCCTTTGTGTCTCCAGAGTCTGATCTTCACTTGTTGACCATGTCAATGCTATCTCGAAGCATGTCTATGGTATTCCGATTTTCAACAAGAACATTAAAGCACAATGCTAAGTTTTCCTAATCAATTATCCAAACACCGTTGTATGGGTAATGTCATGAAATTTCTCTCCCCTACCTAAAGAGTTTTCTACATTATATCCTATCATGGATATCATGCTCTACTTGTCCTTGGGAAGGATATACCCTTGAATAATGTGTTTAAACACATGTTCCTTTCCATTGTTCTGTTTAGTCTGATAATCACATTCTCCTTTCCATTGTTTTGTTTAACCTCCTTGAGGTTTATATGATCTAAGCAGTAATAAGTCACTGCTTTTGTAAGTGCCTCGGTGTACAACTCTGTCAGTAAGAACCTGTTACTATTTTTGATGACATTCCGGTAGCCACTGATGGACGAGAACTTTGCCTATTGGTCCGCCTCGTTCAACGAGCAGGAGAATGGTTCTCTTCGTCCCTCGCCCTTGGTACTGATGTTGTTGCCAACATAATCGATAGGCTACCCTCTGACATGCCTTGCTATCATGACTATGCAAGATGTCACTGCTCCTCCTACTTTTAACCCACATGGTGGGCCCATAACCCACAGTTCCACAGGATCGAAACCTGACTCTTCTGTACACCCTGTTTCCAAAGTTATTCCACCCGCTTGGCTTCGTATGTAATTCACGGGCCACCTTCCTAGTGATCTATTCTGGTATCAGACGCAATACTTTCCCATTGCTCTGAACCCCCTTTCACATTTCGTAATCAGGCAACGAACGATTGCCTATGCGCTTGAAACTTCTATTGTGCACCTTCTTACTTGCTCTCGATAATTTCTTAAGTTTCAAATCGAGGGTTGCTTCCCGCCACCTTCACTGATGTTATCTACCACACAAGCAACATTGTAGCGGTTCGTTCTTCCAAAGTTACCCCTTATCCTTCGTACGTATGATGAAGACTCCGAAGAAAAGATGACAACTTCATCATGATGACCTGAAGCAGAGAAATGAAGACATCAACGCTATGGATTGACCTCTTCGAGAAGAGCAACCAAGACAGAGAAGATTCGTTAGAATTTCATAACTAGACCTTTCCCCCTTAGTCCCCCTCTTAAATCTCGAGACGAGATTTCTTGTAGTGGAGGAGAATTGTGACGCCCGAATAGTTAAGCTACAGTAACCCCCTTGTAATGATGCCACGTCACCTCAGTTACTGTTGAAAAATCTCGCGTTAGTTCAAAACGATTCGAATTCAAATTTGAATTAAAGGTCAACAATAAAAGTTTTTTTCCAAATTTTCAACAAAAATGTTCGAGGTGTGCAAATAAATGCCTAGGAATTTATGGTGCGGGATCCATGCTTTTATAAGAGACCTAAATACTTAAAATGAATTAAAACAGTAAAGAAACTAAATAAAGAAAAGAAAATACAAAAACAGAAAACAAGCTAACAAAAAAATTAATAATAGAAAAGACCCCCCACTGGGCCATCTGGCCCAGCTGTTAGCCAGGCCGGCCCAACTGGCCCAACCGGTCCCTCCCAATCCCCTTATTCCCCCACCCGATGAGACCCCGAACCCCCACCGACACCCACTCTCTCTCCCCCCGAAATATCTCCCTCCCCCTCTCCCCCGATCTGGATCAGGCCACGCCCCGACGCCATCGGCCGCCTCGCCGTCGCCACTCCCCGCCACCTCATCGCCATCGCCTCACCTCGCCTCGACAACGTTGGACCTCTACGCCGCCCGAAGCCGCGCCCGCTCGACATCGCCGTGCGCCACCGCCGCCCGGAGCTCGTGCCGCTCGTCCACTCGACGGAGCCGCCTCGCCGTCCTCTCCATTGTCGGCTCGTCCCCGTCCTCCTCCTCAACCCCACTGCCACGAGCCCCACATCGTCCCCGTGAGCTTCCCCCTCCTCCTCTCTTCCACGCGCTCACGCCATGGTTCCTCCTCGTGGTTCCGCTGTTGCCGCCGTGGCCTTGCCGCGCCCAGCGTGCCCCCGCGCACGCGCGCCTGCGCGCCCGCACTACCTGAACGCGTGCTGCTCGCGCCCGCGTCGCCCAACCGCTGCCCGCCGCGCATCTGGCCGCCCCTGCACCGCGGTCGCCGCGGTCGACCGCGCCGCACCTCGTACACCCCGCGCCGACCGCACCCCGCGCACACCCGTCCGCCTGTGCCTATGGCCACGCTACGCCTCTGGCCTCGCCTGACCTCACCGCTGCCATCGTCGCTCGCCTGCCCTGGCTGCGTCGCCGGCCCTGCACCACCCTGTCCGCCACGCGCGCCCGCGCCTCCTGCTGCCGCACTCGCCAGTCGGGCCCCCCGCGCACAAGCTCGCCGCTGCGCCAGCTTCCCCCCCATAGCGCTCGTCGCCCGCCGCTCCCGCCGCCGACCGCTGCCCGCCTTCGGCCACCGCGCTCGGCCGCGGCCCCCGCAGCCCAGAGCCGCACGCTCGCGCCCGCTGCTGCCCCGGAGCCCCCATGCTTTCCTCGTTTCGCTCTGCTGCGGCCTTCGCCCCATCGCGCGCGCACGCGCCGCGCCGAGCGCGCCGTCTCCAATCGCTCCGCCCCTCCGCAGTGCTTGCAGCGCCCGTGTCGGGTGCATCCCCGCGGGCCAGCACCCATTCGGGTGTGCTTGACCCGCTATGCCCCCTCTGGGCCAATGACAAATGGGGCCCACGCACCTGAGAACGAAAATGAAAAATATATATAATTTATATAAAAATAAATGAATAAATAAATAGATAAACAATAATAATAATTAATTAATTAACTTAATTAATCTTGATTAATTAAACTAAACAATTAATTAAACTAATTAACCTTAATTAGATTAACCAAATAACTAATTAAGCTAACTACGGTTAGTTAATTAAATAGTCAATGACAGTGGGGCCCACCCCTAATTAATCCTGATTAGGTTAATTAAACTGGATAACTAAATGTGTCACTAACAGGTGGGACCCACTTGTCAGGTTGACCAGGTCAATTCCTGATGTCATGCTGACGTCAGCAAACACTATTCTGGATAATGTTGAATTAAAATAATTAAATAAATCCTAAAAATGATTTAATTCTTTTAAAATTAATATAAAATAAACGTAGCTTGGATGAAAAAACTTTGTACATGAAAGTTGCTCAGAACGACGAGACGAATCCGGATATGCAGCCCGTTCGTCCGCCACGCATCCCTAGCATAGCAAACACGCAACTTTCCCCCTCCGGTTCATCTTTCTGAAAACGCGAAACACTGGGGATATTTTCCCAGATGTTTCCCCCCTTCACCGGTATCACCTCGTACCACGTCAGGTCACCCCTAGCACAACGTAATGCCGCATCTTGCTTTTTGTTACATTGATTGCTCTATTATTTATTGTGTTCCCCCTCCGTTACTTCTTTTCGGTAGACCCCGAGACTGCCGGAGACCCCCAGTACGACTACAGTGTTGATGACCCCTCCTTCTTGCCAGAGCAACCAGGCAAGCCCCCCCTTTGATCACCAGATATCACCTATTCTTCTCTCTACTGCTTGCATTAGAGTAGTGTAGCATGTTACTGCTTTTCGTTAATCCTATCTTGATGCATAGCCTGTCCTTGCTACTACTGTTGTTACCTTTACCTGCAATCCTAAATGCTTAGTATAGGATGCTAGTGTTCCATTAGTGGCCCTACACTCTTGTCCGTCTGCCATGCTATACTACTGGGCCGTGATCACTCGGGAGGTGATCACGGGCATATGATATATACTTATACTGTTACATTACTTATGATATTGTTCGGAGATGGGGGCTGAAGGGGCAGGTGGCTCCATCCCGGTAGAGGTGGGCCTGGGTTCTCGACGGCCCTCGACTGTTGCTTTGAGGCAGAGCGACAGGGCAGGTTGAGGCCACCTAGGAGAGAGGTGGGCCTGGCCCTGGTCGGCGTTCGCGGATACTTAACACGCTTAACGAGATCTTGGTATTTGATCTGAGTCTAGCTACTGGCCTATACGCACTAACCATCTACGCGGGGACAGTTATGGGAACTCGACATCGTGGTATCAGCCGAAGCCTTCGTGACATCAGCGACTGAGCGGCGCGCGCCGGGTTGGACCGCGTAACGCAACTTCCTTTGTAATGGAGGTTGCTAGGTCTGCTCACCGGCCGCGTACGCAACGTGCAGGTGTGCAATGGGCGATGGGCCCAGACCCTTGCGCCATAGGATTTAGACCGGCGTGCTGACCTCTCTATTGTGCCTAGGTAGGGCTGCGACGTGTTGATCTTCCGAGGCCGGGCATGACCCAGGAAAGTGTGTCCGGCCAAATGGGATCGAGCGTGTTGGGTTATGTGGTGCACCCCTCCAGGGAAGTTAATCTATTGAATAGTCGTGATCTTCGGTAACAGGATGACTTGGAGTTGTACCTTGACCTTATGACAACTAGAACTGGATACTTAATAAAACACACCCTTCCAAGTGCCAGATACAACCGGTGATCGCTCTCTCACAGGGCGACGAGGGGAGGATCATCGGTTAGGATTATGCTATGCGTTGTTACTTGGTGAACTTACCATCTACTCTCTTCTCCTGCTGCAAGATGGAGGTTACCAGAAGCGTAGTCTTCGAAAGGACTAGCTATCCCCCTCTTATTCCGGCTTTCTGCAGTTCAGTCCACATATGATACCCTTATTCCATTTGATACCAATGCATACATATGTAGTGTAGCTCCTTGCTTGCGAGTACTTTGGATGAGTACTCACGGTTGCTTTGCTCCCTCTTTTCCCCCTTTCTATACCCGATTGCTGCGACCAGACGTTGGAGCCCAGGAGCCAGACGCCACCGTTGGCGACGACTCCTACTACACTGGAGGTTCCTACTACTACGTGCAGCCCGCTGGCGGCGACCAGGAGTAGTTTAGGAGGATCCCAGGCAGGAGGCCTGCGCCTCTTTCGATCTGTATCCCAGTTTGTGCTAGCCTTCTTAAGGCAAACTTGTTTAACTTATGTCTGTACTCAGATATTGTTGCTTCCGCTGACTCGTCTATGATCGATGAGGGAGTCCTGTACTAGGGGGTCTCTGGACAGCCGGACTATCTCCATTGGCCGGACTGTTAGACTATGAATATACAAGATTGAAGACTTCGTCTCGTGTCTGGATGGGACTCTACTTGGCGTGGAAGGCAAGCTAGGCAATACGTATATGGATATCTCCTCCTTTGTAACCGACCTTGTGTAACCCTAACCCTCTCCGGTGTCTATATAAACCGAAGAGTTTTAGTCCGTAGGACAACAATCACAACATACAATCATACCGTAGGCTAGATTCTAGGGTTTAGCCTCTCTGATCTCGTGGTAGATCTACTCTTGTAACACCCATATCATCAATATCAATCGAGCAGGACGTAGGGTTTTACCTCCATCAAGAGGGCCCGAACCTGGGTAAAACTTCGTGTACCTTGCCTCCTGTTACCATCCGGCCTAGACGCACAGTTCGGGACCCCCTGCCCGAGATCCGCTGGTTTTGACACCGACAATCGAGCTCTTGTATTCGAGCCATCGAGGCCCCTGGCTTGTAATATGATGCTTGTATGACTTATTTTATTTGTAGAGTTGTGTTGTGATATCTCCCCGTGAGTCCCTGATCTTGATCATACACGTTTGCGTGTATGATTAGTGTACGGTCAAATCGGGGGCGTCACAATGAGAATATTAATATTGAACTCTTAAAGTTAATGTGGCCCCATTGCAACACACGGGCGTTCTTCTAGTAACAATTATAGGTACACTGATTTGAATCTAAGATTTAGGAAAATACTCCCTCGGTCTCAAAATAAGTGATTAACTTTTACTAGCTTTGGTCACTTTTTTTGTGTAACAACTCCAAAATTGGCTTATCAATTTTCGTGCTGTTATTTCTTTCTGGCAATCATTTTTCAAATTTTCTCCTGAGTTTGCTGGATGTCTCTAGGAATCTTGTTATTTTCAACCTTTCAAAACCTTGTTAATGTCTTTGTTAGTGGGCAAGACCTTATCTTCATCATCTTAAATCCATCAAAACCCTAATTCCAATTTTTGGAATTTAAATATTTCCTTTGTGCTTGCAAAGGAGCCATCATTTCTCTTGATCTGTTGATCTTCCAAATCCTCTCAGAGATCCTCCTACCCTTTCAAACCTTGGATATGCAAAAATATTGCTAAGCCTTATGCAATATTTTCCATTTGGGATTTATTCCTCCTTTGCCCTTTCCGAAGAATAAAATCCAAAGGCATATCTAGTCATCTCCTAAATTCATAAAAATTTGTGGAGATGATATTTATGTCTAATCTTAGCTCTGGCAAAAATATTGGCCACATTTAAATAAGGGAAATTGCCTTTTCCTATTTTAGGCCAATTGCATTTCTGCCATTTTCCAAAGGAGCTACCATTTTTATAGCAAGGAAAATTCTCAAATAATTTTTGGAGCTTGTACTTGATGTATCTTCACAATTTCCATCCAAACCTATGCTTCAAGGGTCAGAATATGAGCACATGATCCAATGCAAGTTTTTGCCCTGTCTGAAATTTTTGCAAAGGAAGTGCTTGAACCCTTGATCAATTTGAGCTGAAAATTTGCAGGGTGATTAACATTGGTAAATCACCTTTGGATACCAAAAATCAGCTCAATTCCATATATCCAATCTTCATGGGCAATTTTCTCAAGTTTCTGACTAGATTGCAACTTGGTGAAGGAAGTACCTTCATAGAGTGTCCAAATGGGATGAAACTTTACCATCTTCTCATATATCCCAAATCATTAGTCTCTACCAAAATTCAGCTCATTTCATTGACCCGTATGAGCCCAGGGTCAATTCTTTGCTTCTGTCCAAATTTTCAATTTGTGAAGCAAGTATATTTTATATTGCTCCATTATGGCTGAAAATTTTCCCAAGTCTTCTCCTATACATATCAACTCTCTCCACAAAGTTTTGGCTCAATAAGTTACCCCATTTGCCCTGTGAAATTTATCCAACATTCTGTCTAGAGAGATGCTTTGTGAAGCAAGTGCTATTTTGGTTCATCCAAATGGCATCAAAACTTTTTGGGCATCTTCATATCATCAAATAATTGGGCCATTCACAATTTCAGCTCTATCCAATCAACTATATGAGTGCATCATCCTAATCTCTAATTATGTCCATTATGGTGCATTCTACAGCAAGTATCATTTTTATTCATCCTTATGAGCTAATAATTTGCAGAGGTTATCATCTTAGTGTATGATCACACCATGCCATAGCTCAGCTTCTGCCTCTTCATGTGTTTGTCTCCCCGCGGCACAAACACCTTGCTGCCAAAAGGTTTTGGCTCCTCCTCCAAATGTCTTCTTTGCCCCTGGACCGAGTGGTTACCGCCTTTGAACTGAGGGTAGCAGGGTCCATTGCCCAGACATGATTTGGCCGCTCGGAGCGCGCCGTTTGCACCAGTGTGCGCGGTGACCACGGGGGCAGACATGCCAAATTTCGCGCTCTGCCAACCGCGGCGTTGTGCTCGTCTGCTCCTCTCTGCCTCTCGCGTTCGCATCATGTCCTCTAGCTCCCCCGTGATCCCCTGCTTCGCCCTGCATCACTGCACCGTCCGGACTCGTCGTGGTTGCGTCGCGTCGAGCTCGCCTGTGACATGCCCGTCTCTGCCGCCGCCGTGTCCGGTTGCCTACGTCGTCCCGAGCCTTCCCGAGCTCACGCGAGGTCTCTCGCATCTCCATGAAGCTCCTGGACAAGTTCCCCCTCCCTCCACGTGGCTCTACTCGCGCCAGCGCACCGGAACACGCGTCTCCTTGGCCGTGCATCTAGACTCTCCTTACCGGGCTATATATAGCCATAGCCCGAGCCCCGAGCAGCACCAGCCCTCCCAACCTCCTCCCCTCTCCCTCTGGAGCCCTCTCACACCCGTGCCTGGCCGAATCCCCTGCCGGAGCCCAGCAATTTAGCGGAGTCCGCCCACGGCCTCCGCGCCCAACCACCCTCTCTAGCCGTCCCCGACCCCGTCCGAGCCCTCCACTGGACGCGCCACTCTCCGGTGACTCGTCCCAACCCATCACCCGTCCGTTTTCCCCCACCGGAGCCACCAATCACCGAGCCCCGCCGCCCTCTACCTCCACTCGCTGTCGCACCACCCACCTCTCCCCGTCGCTGTTCTGCCCTCAGTTGGGTGTGGTGCACACCGGCGACCCCGCCCGCACCGTCCCCCGGCCGAAGAACTCGCCGGAGCGACAAGGCCACGCCGGAGCCGTCGCCCTCATCTATGTGTCGGGAAGCAGGGGAGAAGAAGGAAGACGGGGAGAGGAGGAAAGAGGAGTTGTGGACACCACCTGTCGGCAAGAGGAGGGTGTGGCCCCGCCGGCCACGTCAGATAAGTGGACACGCCCCTCCCTCGAACCCGTCTCCCCGCGTTGAAGGCGTCTTTCCGTGAAATACGTTTTCCTTTTTCAGCCCGGCCGGCCGAAGCGACTAAATTGTGAACGTTCACTCGTTAGCAGCAAAAATTGACAGATTCTGTTTGTTTTTCTGCCTATCGAACGAACGGCCACAACTTTGCAACCGTAACTCCGATTGAGGTGATTCTAGCGCTCACTTTCTCTGTTCGTCGAGATCTTTCCATTGGTACCATTTTCATAATATTTTCACATAGTGAAAATGACCACTTTGCCCTTGACCATAAATAGCCCCCTCCGAGAGAGAACTGTTTCCGACAAATCTTTCCACGATCATTCCACACTTCTTCCCGGAGTGTTCCTTGACCCCCGGGCAAGACAACCTCTTATCATGAGCCCCGAACTTGCATGTTAACTTTGCTTGCACCCTGTGTGTGTGTAGTTGCAGTAGTTTCTTGTCTGTCTCGTCTGCAGTTATTTCAGTTATGCTATATGTTCTATTGCTTGCCATGTCATGCTTGTGCTTTCAGGATATCTTTTGCCATGCTAGCTAGAATATCGTTATAGATACAATCATGCCTCTGTTTTAATTTATCTTCATGCTAGTAATATCGATGCTATGATGGTTCTATTACATTGTTGATATGCTTTGTTTCGTGTTGCCATGTTCCATTGCTATAGTTGTGCACTTGAGAAGCTTGGTATTTTGTTAAAGCATTTGTATGCTGCATGCTCATTGTTACATTCATGTTAATATGCTCATAATGTTGATGATGATGGAGAAGATAATAAGATGACTTAATAATAACAAACCTCCTCCTTCATCGATGGGATCGAGTCATAGTGCCACCAAATCGAACTTCTTCAGTGCAGCCACATTTACCTTTATGTGGAGGCCTTAATGCGATCTATTGTCATGCCTCTCACTGGTGCCTCCAATGAGGGAAGGTTATGGGCACGCGCTACCCTGATCAGGTAGGCGGACATAAGCCTTGTGTGCCCAAGTTTGTTTTTGAGCTCATGTCCTCGTTTGGGACCGTTTATGTTTGCCATGACCGTGGTTGTTGATGCCTTTGGTAGGCACAGGGCCACCCATGACTAAACCCAAAAAGGAGTGTTGGTCGGAGTGGCCGGAGAGTGTCAAGGCAGTAGGTCGGTTTTGTCGGAACGCCGTTGGTCCACCCGAATGGGAGTGCGAGGCCATGGGTTCTGTGGTGTGGGTAAAGTGCGCTACCTCCGCAGAGTGTGTGTTAAATCTATCGATAGCCGCGTCCTCGGTCATGGGCATAGTTCGTAGTAGGTCACACTATCGGGTCTTGGTCATAATGGAGGATAAACCTAAAATAACTAATGTGATAAATAATGTGCTATAAAGAATGTGATGACTTGGACTATGATATAGTCGTGAGAAGTCACGGTGATGTTCTGATACGATCACGAGATGAGATCTCGGTGAGTCATGATTTTGCCTAGAGAGGCAGTGGATAAGTAAGTGATTGATGAACAGTATGTCTTCATGGGAGGTAACTGGTAGTTCCTTTTCAGCATAGTTCATGCACGAATCCATGTCTTGAAGATACATTTATGCCATGCCATGTTATGATTGAGATACTATGCTATGTTTTGCTATTGCCATGTTAGAAGCATGTTTTGATATGCCATGTTATTGCCATGTTAGTAGATGCTATGATGTTGTTCATGCTTAGTTGATCTATATCATGCCATGTTTAGTAATTGATGTGAGATAGGTTGTTGCATGCGCGTGGTTCTTGCTTTGTCTTCTGTTCGTTTGGATACTATGTATTTGGTTGGCTTGCAAGTACATTAAATGTACTAACCTGGCGTGTCATGCCAGTTTGTAGATCGTTCCTAGATTGTTTGCTTGATTGGTCACGCTAGGCCATAACCTTGCCAGTCCTGTGAGTTGTGGATCCTAGCCAGAGTCGTCGAGCTGCCAAACCAAGACTTCCGCCGCCATTTAGATAGCCTTAGAGCTATGCCACACATTGTATTCATCAATGATGTACTATTCTATGGCATGTAATTGATGAATATTCTTGTACCTGGAATGTTGTATCATGTACCTATCGTGCGTCAGTGTTATCCTGGGCTGACATGCGAAGGCCCCCTGCTCCATGCGGATCGGGGTGCCACAGGAGATGGTATCAGAGCAGCCAGGCTGGCATAGGTTATCCTAGCATTAGATCACCGCTACCATTAACCCGTAATGACCCTAAGGGATTTGACTCATCCCTGGCATCCGGCATGACCACGATTGAGCAACAGGTGGTGCAGCCGACATTGACACGTCCCTACCCCGCTGTCCCCGCCTAGTTTTTCGTGGATCGGATAGCAACCCTATCCTTCCTGGTCAGCCGCATAGTGTGCCCTTCACCATTAAGGGAAAGGGGCCACAACATGCGGGTGTGTCTCGCATAGCTGCCTATAAAGCCCCCTTTCTGCTAGTCGCATCCCTCCCCACTCAGTCAGCCATGTCCCTGCAGAGAAGCCTAGCTAGTAACTCTGAAACCATGACTCGCTCTCTCAAAGCACCCAAATTTTACACCCGAACCTTCGCAGTCAATCATGCTGTCTTTCCACCCCTGCTTACTATAAGGGCATATTTATCCCTTAGTAGTTTTGGTGATTGATGACAATGCTTTTGTGGACTAATCGTGTGCGGTAAGCATTTTAGATATACCATGTCTAAGCATAAGACGGTTTGGTGCCCCTCAAAGACTATTGAAGACAGTGTTTCTCTACGTTTCTTTTCGGTGGATTTGAGTCGTAGGAAAGTCGTACTATTAAGAGGGGGTCCGCATTGGAAATGTTTGGGTGGAATCAACACGTACACGTTTGTTCCTTTTTTTGCACCACCTTTCCTTTGGCTCTTTGGGGCATCCTCCGTTTCTCCGTGTCTCTGCAAAATGAAGGACTCCTAGTGGTGCTGAACTAGGGCATGCGGTAGTACTGCTCTTCGGAGCGGTAGTACCGCAGGCCCTTGCGGCAGTACCAGCCTCAGGCGCGGTAGTACCACAGGCGCTCATGGTAGTACCGTTCCTTGGGAGCGGTAGTACCGTGGCCTCAGGCCAGGCTCAGATGCTCGAGCGGTTGTAGGGGCGGATGTAATTTTTTACATCCGCGCCCTACACGGTAGTACCACTCCATGGGCACGGTAGTACCGTGAGCTCTGGCCAGGCACAACAGCATGAGCGGAAGTAGGGGCGGATGTAATTT
The DNA here is from genome assembly GCF_056163025.1 of Triticum urartu. Classification (NCBI taxonomy): domain Eukaryota; kingdom Viridiplantae; phylum Streptophyta; class Magnoliopsida; order Poales; family Poaceae; genus Triticum; species Triticum urartu. The sequence goes on from NC_141875.1 coordinate 481,855,461, forward strand.
TTTTACATCTGTGCCCTGCACGACAGTACCGCTCCAGGCATGTAGTAGTACCGTGTTGGATTTTTGCATAGATTGAAACTCAGCGGAAGTAGCCACAGATGTATTTTTATATGTCCATGCCTTCCCAGTCTAGACCAACCCTGCCTTGCGGTAGTACCGCAAGGGGGAGCGGTAGTATCTCACCCATGAACTATTCTCGACGCGGTACTACCGCTTCCTGAGCGGTACTACCGCCTGGGGCACAGAAGTAAAAAATTACTTCCGCCCCAGGCATGGTACTATCGTGCCATCCCAGCACAGTACTACCACGGCTGGCGCGGCTGTAATTTTTTAGTTCCTCTAGATTGTCCGGTACTACCGTAGATTGGCAAACTTTGCTGTTTTGTCCTTCCAATTCTCGTGCTTGCTTGTTTCATTTGGTTTTGGCCCTCATCTTTGCATTGATCCTTCTTGCTTATCTTGCGTGTTCTTGTGTTGTGTGTCATAGGTGGTGGCCCCGGTTCCAACGCCCGTCGGTCCAATCCTGTTCGCGACACAGGCTCGAAGCGCCTGCGCAACCAACATGAAGCTCCAGAGGGCTCCAATGCCCCCCAACATAGAACCAAGACCACCGCCACCAAGAACAAGGAGCCATCAATGGGCATGGATGAGATACCACTGGCTGAGTTTGTCACCCGAAGGAAGATCAACCCCTATGTGAATCCCCGTGCAAACTTCAGAGGGAATGATTTGTTCTGGACCAAGCAGCAGAATCTTATCTATCTGGATGTGATCAAGGCCAAGCAGAACATCTATGTGGACGTACACTGGATTGACATGAATCATATGAGGTAGGATAAGCACCATGACTATTTTGGTGAGGCTTTGGACCTTGTGGAGCAGTTTGGCATTGAGGATGTGATCTCTTTCCACCTGGACTTTGACCCTGGGATTGTATCATAGTTCTTTGCTTCGTTCCACTTCCATCCTGATGAGGAACAGCACATGACTTGGATGACCAATGGACAATGGATGACTACTAAGTGGAAGGACTTCATGGATTTGCTTCAGGTTACTGATGAGGGGCTCAACACGCCCATTGGTGTTCGCCCTCATGCCAATTCTGAGTCATCAAGCAAGAACAAGCTTCAGCCCTACTATGTTGGGAAGACGCTTCCCAGTGGCAAGAAGGCACGGGTGCTGAACTCATTCTTTGACATCATGCATCGAATCTTCCGCAACTCCCTCTTTCCGTGCATTGGTGACAAGGATAAGGTGCATGCCTATATCGTGGATATGATGCTCATTTGTGAGGAGGCGCGTCATGCTCAGACACAACCACTTGATGTCTCACATATCATGTGGTGCGAGCTTCGGTTTACGGCGTTCAACCGTAAGGTACCCATCTATGGACCTTACCTGTTTCTCTTGATCACGAAGACTTGGGAGAAGCTCTATCCCAATGATGAGTTTGTTGCCCCTGACTGGATTCGTCATGAGCCCATCAAGCTCCGCATCAAGACCCAGTGGGCTAACACCACTACCCGTGTTGAGGCCGTGGCTGCTCAGATGGATGTGGATGAGGATGAGATCGAGGAGGAGGACGCTGATGAGGACAGCTCTGTCGGCTACTCGCCTTCATCTTTTGAGCCTTCTTGGGCTAAGAAGCTGAAGAACAAGATGAAGGCTCTGTTCTGTATGCAGGCCAAGGGCCAGTACCAGACCCATGTTCCTTCCAAGGAGAGTCGCCGCCATGACAAGAGGATCTTGAGGACGTTTGGCGAGGAGATTTCCAGCGGGTCCGAGAAGCACATCACGCCAGAGGCAGAATGGATGGCAAAGCAGGGCTACAAGTGGACTGATTCCGAGGAGGACAAGGAGGAGACAATTCCCGCTGCCGAGTCTGACAAGGAGCACGACGAGTGATTGAGTCAGCCTGAGCTATCACCTGTGTCGTAGGTGCCCTCTCTGCCTTTTTGGTGTCTCGATGCCAAAGGGGGAGAGATTGTAGGATTTGTGTCTTGTGTCGTGTTGTTTCACTTTGTCGCTTTGCTTTCATTCTGTTGGACCTCGTTTGCTTTGGTTTGGTTTGTTCTTGTAAGACCAAGTTCCCTTTCATATGGTGTAGGGCATATGCACTCTAGCGTATCTTATTGTCTTTCATGGTTAGTAACCCGTGAGCGTATGCTATCTTGTGTCAGTTACTTTATGCTCATAGTTTTATCTTGCCTGTTTGCTTAGTGTTAGGTTCATTTCTGCATGATATGCCTTGTCTACAAAATATAGGGGGAGTGTTAATCCTAGTATGTGTGCCGTGCAGTCCAAAGCACTTCTCTAGAGTGCACACATCTAGGGGGAGCCCGTCTATATTTTATAGATGGTGGGTTTGCCGTTGTTTCATTTATATCCCTTTGTGCAAATCTCGTATTGTCATCAATCCACCAAAAAGGGGGAGATTGTAAGGGCATATTTATCCCTTAGTAGTTTTGGTGATTGATGACAATGCTTTTGCGGACTAATCATGTGCAGTAAGCATTTCAGATATACCATGTCTAAGCACAAGACGGTTTGGTGCCCCTCGAAGACTATTGAAGACGGTGTTTCTCTATGTTTCTTTTCGGTGGATTTGAGTCGTAGGAAAGCCATACTATTAAGAGGGGCTCCGCATTGGAAAGGTTTGGGTGGAATCAACATGTACACGTTTGTTCCTTTTTTGCACCACCTTTCCTTTGGCTCTTTGGGGCATCCTTCGTTTCTTCGTGTCTCTGCAAAATGAAGGACTCCTAGTGGTGCTGAACTGGGGCATGCAGTAGTACTGCTCTTCGGAGCGGTAGTACCGGCCTCAGGCGCGATAGTACCGTAGGCGCTCATGTTAGTACCGCTCCTTGGGAGCGGTAGTACCGTGGCCTCAGGCCAGGCTCAGATGCTCGAGCGGTTGTCGGGGCGGATGTAATTTTTTACATCTGCGCCCTACGCGGTAGTACTGCTCCATGGGCGTGGTAGTACCGTGAGCTCTGGCCAAGCACAATAGCATGAGCGGAAGTAGGGGCGGATGTAATTTTTTTACATCTGCGCCCTGCGCGGTAGTACCGCTCCGGGCATGCGGTGGTACCGTGTCGGATTTTTGCATAGATTGAAACTCAACGGAAGTAGCCACAAATGTATTTTTATATGTCCGTACCTTCCCAGTCTAGACCAACCATGCCTTGCGGTAGTACTGCAAGGGGGAGCAGTAGTACCGCGCCAATGGCACTACCGCCCTCAGCTCCTTTGCTACAGGACTGGGCTAGCTCCTATCGCGGCAGCGGTAGTACCCCAGTGCCTTGCGGTAGTACCATGGGCTCACGCGGTAGTACCGCTTGTCGGGTGCGGTAGTACCGCTCGTCGCGGGCTGAGTAAGTGGATAACGGTTGGATTTGTTCTATCACTATATAAGGGGAGTCTTCTTCTCCGAGTTGACCACCTCTTTCACCTCCAAGCTCCATTGTTGCTCTAAGCTCCATTTTCGCACGATCTCTTTCCCTAGCCAATCAAACTTGTTGATTTTCTAGGGATTGGTTGAGAAGGCCGCTATCTACACTTCCACCAAGAGAAATTTGATTCCCCCTGCTAATCCCTTGCGGATCTTGTTACTCTTGGGTGTTTGAGCACCCTAGACGGTTGAGGTCACCGCGGAGCCATATTCCATTGTGGTGAAGCTCCATGGTGTTGTTGGGAGCCTCCAATTAAGTTGTGGAGATTGCCCCAACCTTGTTTGTAAAGGTCCGGTCGCCGCCTCCAAGAGCACAAATAGTGGAATCACGACATCTCGCATTGTGTGAGGGCGTGAGAATACGGTGGCACTAGTGGCTTCTTAGGGAGCATTGTGCCTCCACACCGCTCCAACGGAGACATACTTCCCCTCAAAAGGAAGGAACTTCGGTAACACATCCTCGTCTTCACTGGCTCCACTCTTGGTTATCTCGTACCTTTACTTGTGCAAGCTTATTTTGTGTGGTATCCCTTGCTTGCTTTTGTGCTTGTTGTTGTTGCATCATATAGGTTGCTCACCTAGTTGCATATCTAGACAACCTACTTTGATGCAAAGTTTAAATTGGTAAAGAAAAGTTAAAAATTGTTAGTTGCTGAGGGAGTCCTGGATTAGGGAGTATCCAGACAGCCGGACTATAACCTTTGGCCGGACTGTTGGACTATGAAGATACAAGATTGAAGACTTTGTCCCGTGTCCGGATGGGACTCTCCTTGGCGTGGAAGGCAAGCTTGGCAATACGGATATGTAGATATCCTTCCTTGTAACCGACTTTGTGTAACCCTAGCCCCCTCCGGTGTCTATATAAACCGGAGGGTTTAGTCCGTAGGACACAATAACATACAATCATACCATAGGCTAGCTTCTAGGGTTTAGCCTCTCCGATCTCGTGGTAGATCAACTCTTGTAATACTCATATCATCAAGAATAAATCAAGCAGGACGTAGGGTTTTACCTCCATCAAGAGGGCCCGAACCTGGGTAAAACATCATGTTCCCTGCCTCCTGTTACCATCCGCCTTAGACGCACAGTTCAGGACCCCCTACCCAAGATCCACCGGTTTTGACACCGACATTGGTGCTTTCATTGAGAGTTCCACTGTGCCGTCGCCAGAAGGAAGGATGTCTCGTCTCGTCTTTAAAGACGGTACTACTATTGGGGGAGCTTTGGCTGTCGGCCAAACTCTCCGGCTAGGCGGTTTCATCATGACCACCTGTTCGGCCGCCGCGCTGATGATGAATTCTCGGGTCATCGAAAACAGCCTCCACGTCAAATCGGCACTCGCCGAATAGATGGATCCAATGGAGCTTGCTTCCTTAAACGAGCTCTTGGATCGCATCACCGCCTTGGGAGTCACTATGGACTATGATCGGATTGGGCTTAAACCCGATCAAAGGGAGATTACCTTTCCACTGGTCACCCATCATGTTGCAGTGGTGGAGGAACAATGCGGCGACCTTTCCTCTATCTTGAGGACCAACTATGTCTGGATTCCCGAGCTCTCCGAGCCGGATGCCCGTTCGCGGGAGGACAACATCCAATCCCTGAACTTAGAGTCAGGCAGCGGGCCAGGATTATCGGGTAACACCCCGGAACCGGAACTTCCAAAATTGGAAACTCCTCGGCCCCTGGATCCCAGATCGGGTAAGGGTTCGGATTCAATTCCACCCACCCACCCAAACATAAGCAATCTTTCCCACATCAGGCAAGAGCCCCAAGAAACAGTACATCACTATTGGGCCAGATTCCTCCTTGCGATGAATAAGGTTAAGGACTGTCGCGAGGAAGACGCAATCCTATTTTTCTACAATAATTGCATGGACAAGGGAATCCTTAACGTCGTAAATCACTGTGAGATAACACGCTTCGCTAACTTGGCGTCCATAGTACGAAAGTACTGTGCAATGGAAAGTGCCTAGAAACCGAAACAAACTTTTGGGATAATCCGGCCCTGAATACAAACCCAGTCCGAAATAAAAGGGTGCATTATCACAATACACCCGGGTCAACTACCAAAAAGCAAAAACCCTCTACAGGGCATGGAACCGTACTGGAGGGATGGCTCAATGGACCCTGCAAAATTCATAGTACAGAAGGCGCCACACCAACACATAGCCTTAGAGCATGTTGGATACTCCGGCAGGTAGCCAAAAGTGGCGAGGATCTTCTCACCCCAGAGGCCACAGAGCACCATCCCAGGGATAACAATACGGTATTATCAGTCTTCGATACCTTCGCATCAAATAATAGGCGAAAGAGAACGCTCCGCAGCCTTGCCGAAATCTACCATGTGGCAACAATAAATCCATGGAGTGACACGGCTATTACCTTCAATGCCAATGATGAACCTAAGTTCCGAATAGCCCGAGCACCAGCTGCATTGGTCCTCAGTCCAATCGTGGACGGCTTTCGATTCACCAAGGTGCTCATGGACGGCGGCAGCGGATTAAACCTCATTTATGAGGAAACCCTTCAAAAAATTGAAATAGACTAGAACCGCATCGAGCGAAGAAGCACAACCTTTAGAGGAATAATCCCCAGTCGAGAAGCGCGCTGTACAGGCAAAATCACACTAGATGTGGTGTTCGGCACGCCAGAGAATTACAAGTCCGAAGAGATTATGTTCCAAGTGGCCCCGTTCAATAGCGGATACCATACCCTTCTAGAGTGGTTCGAATCTGACTTGATCAAATTTTGTGATGTAGCATGAATAGAGTTTGAGACGAGAAAAGCATAGATAGCTAGAGAGGGTTCTTAGGCATTCTTGTCCATCCACTTGGCAAAAGAAAAGAAAAACAATCAATCAAAATAACAAGTGGATGTCCTCGAATGAGTAAAATATGCAATCAACATGCTCACACAATAAAATGGCAATTGAAATATGTGGCAAAGCATGCACAACCAATTCTAGCATCTATCAAACAATTTGCGATGACTAGGTCATCTATATATGAGTATATTGACTTAGGAGTCAAATGAGAACATTTGATCATAGGTCATACTCATCGTTTAAGCACAAGTGGGGTTACCACTTCTACATAAAGCATTGTTGTGTTCACACCATTAGAGTTGCTTTAGCTCAATTCTTAGAGTAAAGCTCCCCCTAGATGTGAGATCCCCCCTAAGAGGGATGAACTAACCTTAGGTTTTGTCGATGATGACTTCATCTAGATGTTGAAGATGTGGATGCTCAATGTTGATGTAGATCATTTGAAGCTATCCATTGGAGTGAGTTGCACTTTCAATACCTACACGGGTTAGTTCCACAAGGAACAAACAAGGATATCCATAGACATAAAGTGATGCACACACAAGATAATGTCTATGAAAGCTTTTAGGTTACCTTGTCCCTTGTCTTACCAACAAGAGAGTTTGTGACTCCTTGAACTAGTGCAAGATGTGGAATTTGATTGCACTTGTTCTTGCCAAGATGATAAGGCTATGTTTGATAGCAAAGTATCATATAAACCAAAGTATCAAAAACTACAGTAATTTAACATGTAGATATAAAATACCACAGTTTTAACATAACATAGTTTTTTAGAGTATTGAGAATGTAGAGCACATGTTTGTCTACACCACACAATGCTGTAAAATTTGCTGCCAGTCGCATATAGCTAGCCGTTGCTACATGTGCAGCTGGCCGGTTATATACTGTTCGTTAATCTAGCCAGGTAGCTAGGCCTTGCCATTCGCAGGCATGCACAAAATGATGGAACGACTTTCTTGTATTTTTTTGACATAGATCCAATACCTACCCAGCCAAGCTATCTCATACGCATAAGGGAACAGGTTGGACGGGGGATCAGCATGGCCATCCAGAGGCAAGAGCCGACGACATGAGAGAGAGGTGTTTGTTGGGGCAGCGACGGCGACGGCGGCAGTGAAGGTTATGACTTGATAGCAAGACGAGTCTGTTGAGAATAGCTAGCGACGGGCTCTTCAAATGCATCAATTTCCTCTTGAAGCTTGTCCTTGCCTTTTTGCTTGTGGTCTTGTGGTGGAAGATCATCTTGAGCTTGTGTCCCTTTGAAAGAAGTAGGATCATACTTCTCTTGTTGAGGAACAAACTTCGTCTTGGGGTATTGATCTTCTTCCCACTCAACTCCATTGGCATTGAACTTTCATTCAAAACCAACGCCTTGATTCTTCTGGTGCCTTCCTTGCTTGCGTACAATTTCCTCGAATTGCTTACTTCCGGCAAGGCTCTTGTAAACACCTTTCTCTATAATTCCCTTCAATAAGCTATTTTCTTGCTCAAGTGTAACTTGGCTAAGAGAATCATTAATGGAATCAAGAGAACTACTAGAAGCAACAATATTGGATTTAGCATGATTATTGTTACTACCAGAGGAAGAATCTTTCTTGTTCTTGTTACTAGACTTGACTTGAGGCATGTAAGTGGATAAGAGTAAACGCTTGGCAATGTAAGAAGAACTGTTCTTGCGAAGATCATCATTGATTGCTTTTAAGAACTCATGCTCTTGCTTAAGGTTGAGCTTTTCAAAGCGTAATTTCTCATGAGTCCTTAAAAGTTCTCGATGATCTCCTAAGATAGTTTCATGAGCTAACTTAAGAGTGTTTCGTTCTTTAGTTAGAGACTCAATCTTATCCTTATCATTGTCATTCATTTTATCTTGATTAGCATGATTAATTGACGTTTCATCATAGTATTCATCACTAGAGTTGTCAACAAGTAAATCATCATCACCTAACAAGTCATCTTCATCACTATTGAAATCAACATACTCAGGGTGTGATACCTTTGGGCCATTAGCCATGAATCATGTTCCAGCTCCTTCATTTGGTGAGTCAAATATGTTGTAGGAGTTGGTTGTCACAAGTGCTAGACCGGCAACACCTTCATCTTGAGTATATTCGGAGTCGGAGTGATAGCTTCTCTCGGAGTGGTTGTCGGAGTCGGAGCCGGATACCCATTCACCAACATGAGCTTGATGTCTTCGTTTTGTGTAGCTCCTTGATGACTTGTCCTTTCTTTCCGAATCCTTGCTTCTCCGTGAGGGTCTTCGTTCATAACGATCATCTCTACTCCTTTCTCTAGATGGTGATTCTTCTCTTCTACTTCTTCTCTTGGGAGAATCTTCTCTTCTCTTGTAGGGGGCCGTACACTCATTGGAATAGTGTCCAGGCCTTCCACAATTGTAGCAATTTCACTCTCGACTAGAAGATCTTTTGTCATTGTAGGACCTTGACTTGGAGCTTCTCTCTTTGCTTCTACTCTTGTAGAACTTGTTGAAGTTCTTCACCATTAAGCTCAATTCTTCATTGAAGGTTTGTTTCTCACTCGATGATGTGGGGGCTTCACATGAGGCTTTGTAAGCACCACTTGATTTGTTGTGAAGTTCCTCTTTATCCTTGAGTGACATCTCATGAGCAACAATTCTTCCGATGACTTCCGTTGGCTTGAGATCTTTGTAATTGGGCATAATTTGGATCAATGTGCACACGGTATCATATTTTCCATCCAAGGCTCTTAGGATCTTCTTGATGATGAATCTATCGGTCATCTCTTCACTCCCTAAGCCGGCAATCTCATTTGTGATAAGAGCAAGCCTAGAGTACATTTTACAAACACCTTCACCATCCTTCATTTTGAACTTGTCAAGTTGACTTTGAAGCACATCCAATTTGGATTCCTTGACGGAGTCGGTACCTTCGTGCATATCAATCAAAGTATCCCAAATTTCCTTTGCATTCTCAAGGCGGCTGATTTTGTTGAATTCTTCGGGGCACAATCCGTTGAAGAGGATATCACAAGCTTGAGCGTTGTATTGCAGCATTTTCAACTCTTCTGCGGTGGCTTCACGGTTCGGTTCTTTCCCGTCAAAGAATTCACCTTGCAAGCCAATACAAACAATAGCCCAAACGGCGGGGTTATGTCCAAGAATATGCATTTTCATCTTATGCTTCCAACTAGCAAAATTAGTGCCATCAAAGTAAGGACCTCTATGGTGATAATTTCCCTCGCTAGACGCCATACTCTCCTAGGTTGTGAAACCAAGGCTATGACCGCCAAAAGCTATGGAAATCAAAGCAAATGGAGACCAAAGCTCTGATACCACTTGTAGGATCGAAAGTATGTCTAGAGGGGGGTGATTAGACTACTTGACCAAATAAAAATCTAGCCTTTTCCCAATTTTAGTTCTTGGTAGATTTTAGCTATCTTAGCACAAGTCAAGCAATCTCCACACAATTCAAGCAAGCATGCAAAAGAGTATATGAGTAGCAGAAACTAAAGCATACAACTTGCAAGAATGTAAAGGGAAGGGTTTGGAGGATTCAAACGCAATTGGAGACATGGATGTTTTTTTTGTGGTTCCGACAGGTGGTGCTATCGTACATCCACGTTGATGGAGACTTCAACCCACGGAGGGTAAAGGTTGCGCGAGTCCACGGAGGGCTCCACCCACAAAGGGTCCACGAAGAAGCAACCCTGTCTATTCCATCACGGCCGTCGCCCACGAAGGACTTGCCTCACTAGCGGTAGATCTTCACGAAGTAGACGATCTCCTTGCCCTTACAAACTCCTTGGTTCAACTCCACAATCTTGTCAGAGGCTCCCAAGTGACACCTAGCCAATCTAGGAGACACCACTCTCCAAGAAGTAACAAATGGTGTGTTGATGATGAACTCCTTGCTCTTGTGCTTCAAATGATAGTCTCCCCAACACTCAACTCTCTCTCACGGGATTTGGATTTGGTGGAAAGAAGATTTGAGTGGAAAGCAACTTGGGGAAGGCTAGAGATCAAGATTCATATGGTTGGAATGGAATATCTTGACCTCAACACAAGTGTAGGTGGTTCTCTCTCAGAAAATGTGTATTGGAAGTGTAGGTATGTTCTGATGGCTCTCTCCACGAATGAAGAGTGGGTGGAGGGGTATATATAGCCTCCACACAGAATCTAACCGTTACACACAATTTGCCAAACTCGGTGGGACCGAATGGTTAAACTCGGTCGGACCGATTCAGCAAACCTAGTGACCATTAGGATTTTTGTGGGACTGAGATGCAACTCGGTAGGACCGATATGGTTAGGGTTAGGGCATAATGTAATCTCGGTGTGACCGATTACACAAACTCAGTGGGACCGATTTTGGTAATAAGCTAACTAGAGAGTTGGTTAGGTAAACTCGGTGGGACCGATTCGCTTATCTCGGTGAGACCGAAATGTTACAAAAGGGAAACAGAGAGTTTACATTGCAATCTCAGTGGGGCCAATCGCTCATCTCGGTAAGACCGAAACGTTATGAAGGGAAATATAGAGATTACAATCCCATCTCAGTGAGACCGAGATCCCTATCGATGAGACCGATTTGCTAGGGTTTGTGGCAGTGGCTATGACATTTGAAACTCGGTGGCACCGGATAGAAAGAATCGGTGGGGCCGAGTTTGACTTTTGGTTTAGGTCATATGTGGATGTGGGAAGGTAGTTGAGGGTTTTGGAGCATATCACTAAGCATTTTGAGCAAGCAAGCCATTAAGCAACACCTCATCCCTCCTTGATAGTATTGGCTTTTCCTATAGACTCAATGTGATCTTGGATCACTAAAATATAAAATGTAGAGTCTTGAGCTTCAAGCTTGAGCCAAAGGTTTTGTCCTTAGAATTTTGAGGGATCCACTTTCCTCATCCATGCCATGCCATTTATTGAGCTTTTCCTGAAATATTAATCTTGGAATAATGTTAGCTCAATGAGCTATATGTTGTTAGGAATTACCAAAACCACCCAGTGATAGTTCCACTTCCAATCTCCCCCTTTTTGGTAATTGATAACAACATATAGATCAAAGCTTCGACAAATGATAATAAGAGTGAAAGATATTGTCGCTTTGAGAAGTATGTGAAAAGCAAGAGCTCCCCCTAAATTTGTGCATATCTTAAGATTTGCTTTGGACTGCAAATGCACAATGAGTTAGGATCATGGGTTACTCTTCCATGTCACATACATCTTGGTGGAGCGCTCAAAATGATAAGAATTAAATACATGCACTCATCACCAAGCAAAGTGAATGATCATATAAGGATAAGTAAGATAATATCATCTAACAAGCATAAGTGTAGCTTATGATCAACCACATGATCATCAATGTCTCACAGATAATAGCATAGTATCTCAAGCAATCAAAAGACAAGCAAAGTTCAACCACCAAAGCAAGATAGAATAAAAAGCAACGCTCTCTCTCGAAGCCTATGAACTATACCATTTTTCTCCCCCTTTGGCAACAAGTTACCAAAAAGTTCATAGAAAATGCATAGCACTAGAACGTCTCTCAGGCTTGGTCTTCAGGTGGTGGTGTCCGGAGAACTCCAAGAACGAAGGCTTCAGTCGAAGTAGATGGAGCTGCTGGGGTAGGTGCTGGAGCTGGTGGCACTGAAGTTGTAGCTGGTGCAGATGAAGTGGCTCTGGTGTCTGTTACTGGCACTGCAATTGATCTCTGAGCTCGAGGCACTCTGGCAAATGCATCAGTGGTTGTTCTGCCCTTCCTCTCCTGCATATCATCTTGTAGCTGCTCCACAACTGACTGAATCTCAGTTACTTTGACATCTAAATCATAGAATTTTTGCTCCACGATTCTTTCCAAGCTCTCCTGGTTTTGAGTCAGGGTGGCCAACCCCTTCTCAATCCTCAGAGTTGATGCTATCAAATAACCAAGCTGGTCCTGCTTGCTTTTCAAAAAGTACTTAGATGCCTCCTCTTGAGTTGGCATCTTGGCAGCCTTCTCTTTCTTTGCTTTCTCCTTCTTCTCTTGAGCTTGTACTGATGATGGTTCATTCTCATTCATCACAACTTGATTGTCCTCGAAGTCTGGGTAGATAGGAAAGTGTTCCTTATCCAACAGGTATGTGCCTGTGCCCATCTTTGAGTTTATCAACTCTTGAATTTATGGGGCATATCCACAACTTCTTTTCTGGTCAGCTGCAGTCCTCTTGATAGTCTCAACTATAAGGCTCATGACCTTGAACTTCTGCGGCACATCAAATATATGTAGCAATTTAATTGCATGGCCTCTGATCATTCTGTGATCACCAGACTTGGGCAAGAGAGTGTGCCTAAGGATCCAATTGATTGTAGGCAGCCCTGACAGCAAGTGTTTTATTGACCCAAACTGGTGAGTCTCAAGATCATCTTCAGGAATCTCCTTGTACATGTTTGCCATGGAGTTGTGATCCATCTTCTTCTTAGCATAGACATCCAAGTCATCTTCTTCTTCCTTAGGAGCATTGATCAGATTTGCCCATTCCTCAATAGTTGAGTGATACCTTGTACCTTCAGACATCCATACTATCCTGCCATCTGGATAGAAGTGTGTTGTGGAGTAGAATTGCATTATGAGCTCCTCATTCCACTTTGCGAGCTTCTGCCCAACAAAGTCTGGAACTCCACAAGCACTGAAGCTGTCAAACACACCAGGATAGTGTTCCTCATTTTCCTTGATATACTTCCAGTCAACCCACCTCATTTCACACACTATAGGCTTCTTGTCCAGCAGCACTGTCTCATAGAAATCTTGTTGTTTCTTTGTGTGGAACCTGTAATCAACAACAGTTTTTCTTCTTGTAGCATATGGGTCTGTATCTCTCCATTTCCTCAGTCCTGAGTCTCTCATGATCTTCATGTTCTCAGCCACAGGATGAGCATCATTGTGGTCTGGAATCTTGGGCTTGAGCTTCCTCAGGACTTGTCCTTCATCATCTTCATCAGCAGCAACTTCAGGCACCGGGGCCTTGTTCTTCTCAGCAGCTGGTATACTCCTGGTATTCTCTTAGGTGCACTCTTGGGCTTGGAGGCTGCTTTGGGTGCTTCTTTGGGCTTTGATGAAGCAGCCCTTGTCCTGATAGCATCACCCATAAGCTTCTGGGCCTTAGGTGCTGGTGCAACAACCTCTTCTTCCTCTTCTTCTTCCATCATGGAAGCCTTTCCAATCACTCTGGCCATGGTCTTCTTGACCCTTTCCTTCCTTTTCTTCCCTTCTGCAGCAGCCTCTTTGGGTTCAGATCCCAAAGGGACTTGAGTAGATGCTCTGGCCTTTGACATGGGTTGTCTTCCTGCTGGCCTTTTGATCTTCATCCCTGGCTTAACTGCAGCAGCAGTGCTATATTCCTTCTTAACCACTTTCTTCTTGGAAGTGGCCTCACCCTCAACTGCCGCATAGTCTTCATCCTCAGACTCTGAAGTTTTCTTCTTCCTTGTTCCGGTGGCAGCTTTGGGCAAGTTGCTGGGAGTGCTCCTGCTACCATCATCTGAACTGCTAGAGGGACTAGTGCCCTCACTCAGGTGAACCTGCTCCTTTGACCTGTTCTGGCTGTCACTCTGATCAGACATATTGCAAACACTGACAGCAGACCCTGTGAATAGATATAGATGAGATAGAGTGGATGAGCATCACAAAATGCAGAGGTTTTTGCAAAAGAATGAGTCAAAAACTTAGTTTTAGTTTTCCACAGAAAGCATTTCGGATCAACCGATTTGTAAACTCGGTGATACCGAAGCAGCTGTTGGAACTTAAACTAGTGAACTCGGTCAGACCGAGTCACAGTTCGGTGGCACCGAGACTGCTAGGGTTTCACAAAGTCCTGAACTCGGTCACACCAATTTGCAATTCTCAGTCAGACCGAAAATTACATGTGCAATGGCCTGAGCCGAATCGGTGGTACCGAGTTCCACAACTCAGTGGGTCCGAGATGGTTTCGGCAGAAACCTAACCCTAAATTTTCAATTCATGACTAAACCATGGAGTGTTTTGACTGGATAGAAGCGTTTCAATCGTGGTAAGAATCATAATGAACACAATGTGCTAGGAATCGGACGGGGATAGCACTGTGATCGAGTCCATACCCTAGTTCAGCGATGAACTCACTACGGCGGCAACGGCGGGGAAGAATTCCGTTGATGGCAGCGGAGACCAGCGACAGGAGGCGGCTGGCGACGAGGAGGACGATCCGGAGACCCAGGAGGTAGAGCGAGCTATGCGCGGGCGAAGGGGTTTCGGAGAAATTTCCAAAATTTTGCCCGTGAGTATATATAGCCCGACCCTGTCGGTGTGACCGAGTGGAACAACTCGGTGGCACCGAGATTCATAACTGCAAGCAGTTACTGAAACTCGGTGTGACCGAAAGGTTCAAATCAGTTGCACCGAGATTGAAAACCTAGATCGACTTAGTGATCTCGGTATGACCGAAATGGATGAATAGGTCAGACCGAAATGCACAAAGAAGTTTTGGAAGTTTAAGCCTATGACGAATCGGGGACTCCGAGTGCTCCTCACACAGAGTGGTTCGAATCTGACTTGATCAAATTTTGTGATGTAGCATGAATAGAGTTTGAGACGAGAAAAGCATAGATAGCTAGAGAGGGTTCTTAGGCATTCTTGTCCATCCACTTGGCAAAAGAAAAGAAAACCAATCAATCAAAACAACAAGTGCATGTCCTCGAATGAGTAAAATATGCAATCAACATGCTCACACAATTAAATGGCAATTGAAATATGTGGCAAAGCATGCACAACCAATTCTAGCATCTATCAAACAATTTGCGATGACTAGGTCATCTATATATGAGTATATTGACTTAGGAGTCAAATGAGAACATTTGATCATAGGTCATACTCATCGTTTAAGCACAAGTGGGGTTACCACTTCTACATAAAGCATTGTTGTGTTCACACCATTAGAGTTGTTTTAGCTCAATTCTTAGAGTAAAGCCCCCCCTAGATGTGAGATCCCCCCTAAGAGGGATGAACTAACCTTAGGTTTTGTCGATGATGACTTCATCTAGATGTTTAAGATGTGGATGCTCAATGTTGATGTAGATCATTTGAAGCTATCCATTGGAGTGAGCTGCACTTTCAATACCTACACGGGTTAGTCCCACAAGGAACAAACAAGGATATCCATAGACATAAAGTGATGCACACACAAGATGATGTCTATGAAAGCTTTTAGGTTACCTTGTCCCTTGTCTTACCAACAAGAGGGTTTGTGACTCCTTGAACTAGTGCAAGATATGGAAGTTGATTGCACTTGTTCTTGCCAAGATGATAAGGCTATGTTTGATAGCAAAGTATCATATAAACCAAAGTATCAAAAACTACAGTAATTTAACATGTAGATATAAAATACCACAGTTTTAACATCACATAGTTTTTTAGAGTATTGAGAATGCAGAGCACATGTTTAGCTACACCACACAATGCTGTAAAATTTGCTGCCAGTCGCATATAGCTAGCCGTTGCTACACGTGCAGCTGGCCGGTTGTATACTGTTCGTTAATCTAGCCAGGTAGCTAGGCCTTGCCATTCGCAGGCATGCACAAAATGATGGAACGATTTTCTTGTATTTTTTTGACACGGATCCAATACCTACCCAGCCAAGCTATCTCATACGCATAAGGGAACAGGCTGGACGGGGGATCAGCATGGTCGTCCAGAGGCAAGAGCCGATGACGTGAGCGAGAGGTGTTTGTTGGGGCAGCGACGGCGACGGCGGCAGCGAAGGTTATGACTTGATAGCAAGACGAGTCTGTTGAGAATAGCTAGCGACGGGCTCTTTTCTTTCGCTTGCTCTGTTTTAAAAAAAGAGGTTCAGGGCTCTTTTTTTTATACAGAGAATTTACCACAGTATTGGAAATACTCTAGTTTTGATAATGCAGTTTTTATTGCAAGCCAAACAGGTCAGTGTAAATAAAACCATGGTAAGTAAAAAAACCGTAGTATTTTGAGAATACTTAGAAAATATTTTGCTATCAAACAGGGCCTAAGAGTGAAGTATGTTGGCGGAGTCACCCTCAAGAACTCTCTAGTTCTTCTTCTTCGGGATCCACACCATTTTGATGGGAATCCTCGATGTTGTAGTTGTACTTGATGAAGTGGAACTTGAAGTAGTCTTGGGAACCCACTTGACCAAGGCCTTAGGAGCTTCTTCAAATGCATCAATTTCCTCTTGAAGCTTGTCCAATACCTACCCAGCCAAGCTATCTCATACGCATAAGGGAACAGGCTGGACGGGGGATCAGCACGGCCGTCCAGAGGCAAGAGCCGACGGCGTGAGCGAGAGGTGTTTGTTGGGGCAGCGACGGCGACGGCGACAGCGAAGGTTTTGACTTGATAGCAAGACGAGTCTGTTGAGAATAGCTAGCGACGGGCTCTTCAAATGCATCAATTTCCTCTTGAAGCTTGTCCTTGCCTTTTTGCTTGTGGTCTTGTGGTGGAAGATCATCTTGAGCTTGTGTCCCTTTGAAAGAAGTAGGATCATACTTCTCTTGTTGAGGAACAAACTTCGTCTTGGGGTATTGATCTTCTTCCCACTCAACTCCATTGGCATTGAACTTTCGTTCAAAACCAACACCTTGATTCTTCCGGTGCCTTCCTTGCTTGCGTACAATTTCCTCGAATTGCTTACTTCCGGCAAGGCTCTTGTAAACACCTTTCTCTATAATTCCCTTCAATAAGCTATTTTCTTGCTCAAGTGTAACTTGGCTAAGAGAATCATTAGTGGAATCAAGAGAACTACTAGAAGCAACAATATTGGATTTAGCATGCTTATTGTTACTACTAGAAGAAGAATCTTTCTTGTTCCTGTTACTAGACTTGACTTGGGGCATGTAAGTGGATAAGAGTAAACTCTTGGCAATGTAAGAAGAACTTTTCTTGCGAAGATCATCATTGATTGCTTTTAAGAACTCATGCTCTTGCTCAAGGTTGAGCTTTTCAAAGCGTAATTTCTCATGAGTCCTTAAAAGTTCTCGATGATCTCCTAAGATAGTTTCATGAGCTAACTTAAGAGTGTTTCGTTCTTTAGTTAGAGACTCAATCTTATCCTTATCATTGTCATTCATTTTATCTTGATTAGCATGATTAATTGACGTTTCATCATAGTATTCATCACTAGAGTTGTCAACAAGTAAATCATCATCACCTAACAAGTCATCTTCATCACTATTGAAATCATTGTTGTGTTCACACCATTAGAGTTGCTTTAGCTCAATTCTTAGAGTAAAGCTCCCCCTAGATGTGAGATCCCCCCTAAGAGGGATGAACTAACCTTAGGTTTTGTCGATGATGACTTCATCTAGATGTTGAAGATGTGGATGCTCAATGTTGATGTAGATCATTTGAAGCTATCCATTGGAGTGAGTTGCACTTTCAATACCTACACGGGTTAGTTCCACAAGGAACAAACAAGGATATCCATAGACATAAAGTGATGCACACACAAGATAATGTCTATGAAAGCTTTTAGGTTACCTTGTCCCTTGTCTTACCAACAAGAGAGTTTGTGACTCCTTGAACTAGTGCAAGATGTGGAATTTGATTGCACTTGTTCTTGCCAAGATGATAAGGCTATGTTTGATAGCAAAGTATCATATAAACCAAAGTATCAAAAACTACAGTAATTTAACATGTAGATATAAAATACCACAGTTTTAACATAACATAGTTTTTTAGAGTATTGAGAATGTAGAGCACATGTTTGTCTACACCACACAATGCTGTAAAATTTGCTGCCAGTCGCATATAGCTAGCCGTTGCTACATGTGCAGCTGGCCGGTTATATACTGTTCGTTAATCTAGCCAGGTAGCTAGGCCTTGCCATTCGCAGGCATGCACAAAATGATGGAACGACTTTCTTGTATTTTTTTGACATAGATCCAATACCTACCCAGCCAAGCTATCTCATACGCATAAGGGAACAGGTTGGACGGGGGATCAGCATGGCCATCCAGAGGCAAGAGCCGACGACATGAGAGAGAGGTGTTTGTTGGGGCAGCGACGGCGACGGCGGCAGTGAAGATTATGACTTGATAGCAAGACGAGTCTGTTGAGAATAGCTAGCGACGGGCTCTTCAAATGCATCAATTTCCTCTTGAAGCTTGTCCTTGCCTTTTTGCTTGTGGTCTTGTGGTGGAAGATCATCTTGAGCTTGTGTCCCTTTGAAAGAAGTAGGATCATACTTCTCTTGTTGAGGAACAAACTTCGTCTTGGGGTATTGATCTTCTTCCCACTCAACTCCATTGGCATTGAACTTTCATTCAAAACCAACGCCTTGATTCTTCTGGTGCCTTCCTTGCTTGCTTACAATTTCCTCGAATTGCTTACTTCCGGCAAGGCTCTTGTAAACACCTTTCTCTATAATTCCCTTCAATAAGCTATTTTCTTGCTCAAGTGTAACTTGGCTAAGAGAATCATTAATGGAATCAAGAGAACTACTAGAAGCAACAATATTGGATTTAGCATGATTATTGTTACTACCAGAGGAAGAATCTTTCTTGTTCTTGTTACTAGACTTGACTTGAGGCATGTAAGTGGATAAGAGTAAACGCTTGGCAATGTAAGAAGAACTGTTCTTGCGAAGATCATCATTGATTGCTTTTAAGAACTCATGCTCTTGCTTAAGGTTGAGCTTTTCAAAGCGTAATTTCTCATGAGTCCTTAAAAGTTCTCGATGATCTCCTAAGATAGTTTCATGAGCTAACTTAAGAGTGTTTCGTTCTTTAGTTAGAGACTCAATCTTATCCTTATCATTGTCATTCATTTTATCTTGATTAGCATGATTAATTGACGTTTCATCATAGTATTCATCACTAGAGTTGTCAACAAGTAAATCATCATCACCTAATAAGTCATCTTCATCACTATTGAAATCAACATACTCGGGGTGTGATACCTTTGGGCCTTTAGCCATGAAGCATGTTCCAACTCCTTCATTTGGTGAGTCAAATATGTCGTAGGAGTTGGTTGTCACAAGTGCTAGACCGGCAACACCTTCATCTTGAGTATATTCGGAGTCGGAGTGATAGCTTCTCTCGGAGTGGTTGTCGGAGTCAGAGCCGGATACCCATTCACCAACATGAACTTTATGTCTTCGTTTTGTGTAGCTCCTTGATGACTTGTCCTTTCTTTTAGAATCCTTGCTTCTCCGTGAGGGTCTTCGTTCATAACGATCATCTCTACTCCTTCTTTCTCTAGATGGTGATTCTTCTCTTCTACTTCTTCTCTTGGGAGAATATTCTCTTCTCTTGTAGGGGGTCGTACACTCATTGGAATAGTGTCCAGGCCTTCCACAATTGTAGCAATTTCGCTCTCGACTAGAAGATCTTTTGTCATTGTAGGACCTTGACTTGGAGCTTCTCTCTTTGCTTCTACTCTTGTAGAACTTGTTGAAGTTCTTCACCATTAAGCTCAATTCTTCATTGAAGGTTTGTTTCTCACTCGGTGATGTGGGGGCTTCACATGAGGCTTTGTAAGCACCACTTGATTTGTTGTGAAGTTCCTCTTTATCCTTGAGTGACATCTCATGAGCAACAGTTCTTCCGATGACTTCCATTGGCTTGAGATCTTTGTAATTGGGCATCATTTGGATCAATGTGCACACGGTATCATATTTTCCATCCAAGGCTCTTAGGATCTTCTTGATGATGAATCTATCGGTCATCTCTTCACTCCCTAAGCCGGCAATCTCATTTGTGATAAGAGCAAGCCTAGAGTACATTTTACAAACACCTTCACCATCCTTCATTTTGAACTTGTCAAGTTGACTTTGAAGCACATCCAATTTGGATTCCTTGACGGAGTCGGTATCTTCGTGCATATCAATCAAAGTATTCCAAATTTCCTTTGCATTCTCAAGGCGGCTGATTTTGTTGAATTCTTCGGGGCACAATCCGTTGAAGAGGATATCACAAGCTTGAGCGTTGTATTGCAGCATTTTCAACTCTTCCGCGGTGGCTTCACGGTTCGGTTCTTTCCCGTCAAAGAATTCACCTTGCAAGCCAATACACACAATAGCCCAAACGGCGGGGTTATGTCCAAGAATATGCATTTTCATCTTATGCTTCCAACTAGCAAAATTAGTGCCATCAAAGTAAGGACCTCTACGGTGATAATTTCCCTCGCTAGACGCCATACTCTCCTAGGTTGTGAAACCAAGGCTATGACCGCCAAAAGCTATGGAAATCAAAGCAAATGGAGACCAAAGCTCTGATACCACTTGTAGGATCGAAAGTATGTCTAGAGGGGGGTGATTAGACTACTTGACCAAATAAAAATCTAGCTTTTTCCCAATTTTAGTTCTTGGTAGATTTTAGCTATCTTAGCACAAGTGAAGCAATCTCCACACAATTCAAGCAAGCATGCAAAAGAGTATATGAGCAGCGGAAAGTAAAGCATGCAACTTGCAAGAATGTAAAGGGAAGGGTTTGGAGGATTCAAACGCAATTGGAGACATGGATGTTTTTGTCGTGGTTCCGATAGGTGGTGCTATTGTACATCCACGTTGATGGAGACTTCAACCCACGGAGGGTAACGGTTGCACGAGTCCACGGAGGGCTCCACCCACGAAGGGTCCACGAAGAAGCAACCTTGTCTATTCCATCACGACCGTCGCCCACGAAGGACTTGCCTCACTAGCGGTAGATCTTCACGAAGTAGGCGATCTCCTTGCCCTTACAAACTCCTTAGTTCAACTCCACAATCTTGTCGGAGGCTCCCAAGTGACACCTAGCCAATCTAGGAGACACCACTCTCCAAGAAGTAACAAATGGTGTGTTGATGATGAACTCCTTGCTCTTGTGCTTCAAATGATAGTCTCCCCAACACTCAACTCTCTCTCACAGGATTTGGATTTGGTGGAAAGAAGATTTGAGTGGAAAGCAACTTGGGGAAGGCTAGAGATCAAGATTCATATGGTTGGAATGGAATATCTTGACCTCAACACAAGTGTAGGTGGTTCTCTCTCAGAAAATGTGTATTGGAAGTGTAGGTATGTTCTGATGGCTCTCTCCACGAATGACGAGTGGGTGGAGGGGTATATATAGCCTCCACACCGAATCTAACCGTTACACACAATTTGCCAAACTCGGTGGGACTGAATGGTTAAACTCGGTCGGACCGATTCAGCAAACCTAGTGACTGTTAGGATTTTCGGTGGGACTGAGATGCAACTCAGTAGGACCGATATGATTA
Source organism: Triticum urartu (assembly GCF_056163025.1). NCBI lineage: Eukaryota > Viridiplantae > Streptophyta > Magnoliopsida > Poales > Poaceae > Triticum > Triticum urartu. The sequence goes on from NC_141875.1 coordinate 481,876,951, forward strand.
GGGTTAGGGCATAACGTAATCTCGGTGTGTCCAATTACACAAACTCGGTGGGACCGATTTTGGTAATAAGCTAACTAGAGAGTTGGTCAGGTAAACTCGGTGGGACCGATTCGCTCATCTTGGTGAGACCGAAATGTTACAAAAGGGAAACAGAGAGTTTACATTGCAATCTCGGTGGGACCGATCGTTCATCTCGGTAAGACCGAAACGTTACGAAGGGAAACATAGAGACTACAATCCCATCTCGGTGAGACCGAGATCCCTATCGGTGAGACCAATTTGCTAGGGTTTGTGGCAGTGGCTATGACATTTGAAACTCGGTGGCGCCGGATAGAAAGAATCGGTGGGGCCGAGTTTGACTTTTGGTTTAGGTCATATGTGGATGTGGGAAGGTAGTTGAGGGTTTTGGAGCATATCACTAAGCATTTTGAGCAAGCAAGCCATTAAGCAACACCTCATCCCTCCTTGATAGTATTGGCTTTTCCTATAGACTCAATGTGATCTTGGATCACTAAAATATAAAATGTAGAGTCCTGAGCTTCAAGCTTGAGCCAAAGGTTTTGTCCTTAGAATTTTGAGGGATCCACTTTCCTCATCCACGCCATGCCATTTATTGAGCTTTTCCTGAAATATTAATCTTGGAATAATGTTAGCTCAATGAGCTATATGTTGTTAGGAATTAGCAAAACCACCCAGGGACAGTTGCACTTTCAGCCTGGCATCCCTCAGATATGCCAGGAATCCCACGCAGGCTGGCCGAGCATAGCCTCAATATCCTAAAAGGATTCAAGCCGGTCAAGCAGGCTCTTCGGCATTTCTCTGAACCTAAGAGACAAGCTATGGGAGAGGAACTAGCCAAGTTATTGGAGGCCGGATTCATTAGAGAAATAAAAACCCCGGACTGGCTAGCAAACCTGGTGATGGTACCAAAGAAGGATAAATCCTGGTGCATGTGCGTCGATTTCAAGGACCTCAACAAGGCCTGCCCAAAGGATCCCTTCCCCCTCCCCCGCATCGATCAAATTATCGATGCTACCGCAGGACACGACTCATTATGTTTCCTCAATGCATACTCCGGCTGCCACCAAATTAAGATGGCGGAGCCCGACCAAGCCGCAACGGCATTCATCACACCATACGGCCCCTTCTGCTTGAACACAATTCTCTTTGGGCTCAAAAACGCCGGCGCAACATATCAGCGCATGATTCAGACATGTCTGGCAAACCAGATCGGCAAAACAGTGGAGGCATATGTAGATGATGTGGTCGTCAAAACCAAGCATGTCGACTCTCTAGCAGACGACTTGAGACTCACATTCGATAACCTCCGAACATATGACATCAAGCTCAACCCGGAAAAATGCGTTTTTGGCATGCCTGCCGGAAAGCTCCTGGGCTTCATTGTATCCGGCAGAGGAATTGAAGCAAATTCGGCCAAGATCCGAGCTCTGTCATAGTTGGATATCCCAACAGACCTCAAACAAATCCAGAAATTAACCAGATGTGTGGCGGCTCTAAGCCGCTTTATCTCTCGCCTGGGAGAAAAGGCATTACCCCTTTATCGCCTCCTACGGCGCACTGAACACTTCGAGTGGACGGATGCCGCCACAACCGGATTGGAAGAAATAAAATCCATATTAGCAACCAAACCAGTCCTGGCCATGCCAAACATTGGCGAACCAATGTTGTTATACATTGCGGCAACCCATCAAGTTGTGAGCGCAGTGCTCGTCGTCGAACGAGAAACGGACGGACATAAATTCCCCCTTCAAAAGCCGGTCTACTATGTATCTACTGTCCTTACTCCATGCAAGTCACGGTACCCGCATTATCAAAAGATAGCATACGCGGTATTCATGGCATCTCGGAAACTGCGACACTACTTTCAAGAGTGTTCGATAACAGTAGCCTCGGAAGTGCCACTTAATGATATTATAAACAACCGCGACGCCACGGGCCGGATTGCCAAATGGGCCATTGAGCTCCTCCCGTTCGACATAACTTACAAGCCGCGGTGAGCCATTAAGTCGCAAGTACTGGCCGACTTTGTCGCCAAATGGACAGAAGCCGAACTCCCTAAAGAGTACGGCGCGTATTCCAACTGGATCATGCACTTCGATGGCTCCAAAATGTTGGCTGGTCTGGGGGCTGGCATTGTTTTGACGTCCCCAACCTGAGATACAGTTCAATACGTACTCCAGATAATGTATACAGACTCCAACAATGTAGTCGAATATGAGGCCCTTTTACATGGTCTCCGGATGGCAGTATCCATGGGCATTCAACACCTAGAGGTGCGGGGGGATTCGAACCTCGCAATATCCCAAATAAATGGAGACTTTGATGCCAAGGATCCGAAAATGGCAGCCTATCGCAACGCCGTCCTAAAAATGCCAGCTCGGTTCGAGGGGCTCGAATTTCACCATGTAGCCCGGGAAAACAATCAGGCGGCAGATGTCCTTGCACGCATCAGTGCAAAACACGATGCAGTCCCCCCCCAACATCTTTTTGGAGAGGCTGTTCAAGCCATCCGTGGTATGGGAAGGGGAACCGAGCAATAAAAGCCCGGACCCAACCGCAATGCCCGATACCGAACACTCTGACATAATCGGAGGCTCTGCCACCAAAATAACATCTTCAGCCCACGTTATAATGGTCGTCATCGCCCCGTGGACAGAACCATTCTTGGCCTACCTACCTAGGCAGGGACTCCCCGAGGACCAAAATGAGGCACACTGCATAGTGCGGCGATCTAAAGCCTATAAGGTCCATGAGGGAGAGCTTTATAAGAAAAGCACCACCGGAGTCCTTCAAAGGTGCATCTCTGAAGAGGAAGGGCGGAAGCTTCTGGCTGAAATTCATGCCGGACTCGGCGGCCACCACGCAGCAGCCTGAGCCCTTGTAAGCAAGGCCTTCCGTACAGATTTTTATTGGCCGACGGCCCGGGCAGACGCTCAGGACTTAGTCCAACGCTGCATTGGTTGCCAGCTTTTTGCAAAACAAAGCCATATGCCACCCACCGCCCTCCAAACAATCCCCATTACCTGGCCCTTCGCAGTCTGGGGGCTCGACATGGTTGGACCCCTTAAAGGGGGAACCCACAAGAGGAAATACTTGCTGGTCATGGTGGATAAATTCAACAAATGGATAGAAGCCAAACCTGTTAAAACGGCCGAATCCGGACCGGTGATAGACTTTATATCCGGTGTTGTACACCGTTATGGCGTCCCCCACAACATCATCACAGATAACGGCATGAACTTCATGGCCGACGAGGTAAAACTCTGGTGCAAAAACATGGGCATCAAGCTCGATTATGCTTCCGTCTATCACCCACAAACTAACGGTCAAGTCGAGCGAGCAAATGGTCTTATCATGAGCAGCATCAAACCCAGACTAGTGCGGTCCCTAAAGGAACCTAACACGCACTGGGTAGAGGAGCTCGACTCCGTACTCTGGGGGCTGCGGACCACGCCGAATCGCACTACCAGACACACACCATTCTTTATGGTATACGGCGCAGAGGCGGTTCTGCCCTGTGACATAATTCATGACTCACCTCAAGTGCGCATGTACGAAGAAAGAGAAGCCGAGCTCGATCGGCAGGACAGTTTGGACGCCCTGGAGGAGGAGCGTGACATGGCAAAAGCCCGTTCCACATTCTATCAACAGCAGGCTCGAAGATACCAAAGCAGAGAAGTACGGGCCAAAACTTATAACGTTGGCGAGTTAGTTCTACGCCCGCCAGAGAAGAAAAAGGACAAACTCAAGCCCAAATGGGAGGGTCCCTTCATTATTGACCAAGTTCTGACTGGTGGAGCGTACCGTCTGCGGGATGCATCGGATAATCGACTCGAGCCGAACCCATGGAACGCAGCCAGACTTCGAAGATTCTATGCCTAGCGCCGGACTCTGTGTTCGTCTCCTTCCTCTGTCCACTTTTTACTATTTGTCTTTTATTTCTCTCCTTCTCCCCTTCTTTTCTCTCACAGCCTTTAAGGGCCAATTTGTGCCTTATTTGCGCACAACGAATGAGCTATCCGCGCTCATTATACCTGGGGGCTTGATACGTCTCCAACGTATCTATAATTTTTTATTGCTCCATGCTATATTATCTACTGTTTTGAATGGACTAACCTATTAACCCAGAGCCCAGTGCCAGTTTCTGTTTTTACCCTGTTTTAGGGTTTCGAAGAAAAGGAAAATCAAACGGAGTCCAATTGACCTGAAACTCCACGGAACTCATTTTTGGAAGGAAAGAAGCCCAGAAGACTTGGAGTGCACATTGGGGGATCTGCGAGGAGGTCACGAGGCAGGGGGGCGCACCCTCCACCCTCGTGAGCCCCTCGTGGCCCCCTGACGTACTTCTTCCGCCTATATATCTTCATATACCCTAAAAACATCCGGGAGCACAATAGATCGGGAGTTCCGCCGCCAGAAGCCTCCGTAGCCACCGAAAACCAATCTAGACCCTTTCCGGCACCCTGCCGGAGGGGGCAATCCCTCTCCGGTGGACATCTTCATCATCCCGGTGCTCTCCATGACGAGGAGGGAGTAGTTCTCCCTCGGGGTTGAGGGTATGTACCAGTAGCTATGTGTTTGATCTCTCTGTCTCTCTCGTGTTCTTGAGATGATACGATCTTGATGTATCGCGAGCTTTGCTATTATAGTTGGATCTTATGTTTCTCCTCCCCCTCTACTCTCTTGTAATGAATTGAGTTTCCCCTTTGGAGTTATCTTATCGGATTGAGTCTTTAAAGATTTGAGAACACTTGATGTATGTCTTGCCGTGCGTATCTGTGGTGACAATGGGATACCATGTGATTCACTTGATGTATGTTTTGGTGATCAACTTGCGGGTTCCGCCCATGAACCTATGCATAGGGGTTGGCACACATTTTCGTCGTGATTCTCCGGTAGGAACTTTGGGGCACTCTTTGAGGTCCTTTGTGTTGGTTGAATAGATGAATCTGAGATTGTGTGATGCATATTGTATAATCATACCCACGGATACTTGAGGTGACATTGGAGTATCTAGGTGACATTAGGGTTTTGATTGGTTTGTGTCTTAAAGTGTTATTCTAGTATGAACTCTAGGGCTGTTTGTGACACTTATAGGAATAGCCCAATGGATTGATTGGAAAGAATAACTTTGAGGTGGTTTCGTACCCTACCATAATCTCTTCGTTCGTTCTCCGCTATTAGTGACTTTGGAGTGACTCTTTGTTGCATGTTGAGGGATAGTTTTATGATCCAATTATGTTAGTATTGTTGAGAGGACTTACACTAGTGAAAGTATGAACCCTAGGCCCTGTTTCCTATCGTTGCAATACCCTTTACGCTCACTTTTATCATTAGTTACCTTGCTGTTTTTATAATTTCAGATTACAAAAACCTTTATCTACTATCCATATACCACTTGTATCACCATCTCTTCGCCGAACTAGTGCACCTATACAATTTACCATTGTATTGGGTGTGTTGGGGACACAAGAGACTCTTTGTTATTTGGTTGCAAGGTTGCTCGAGAGATACCATCTTCATCCTACGCCTCCTACGGATTGATAAACCCTAGGTCATCCACTTGAGGGAAATTTGCTAATGTCCTACAAACCTCTGCACTTGGAGGCCCAACAACGTCTACAAGAAGAAGGTTGTGTAGTAGACACCAAGCTCTTTTCTAGCGCCGTTGCCGGGGAGGTGAGTGCTTGAAGGTATATCTTTAGATCTTTCAATCGAGTCTTTTAGTTTCTTGTTTTATCACTAGTTTAGTTTATAAAAGAAAACTATAAAAAAATGGAATTGAGTTTGTCTCATACGCTTCACCTTTTAAATATCTTTCGTGAGTATGATGGAAAGGATAATTGTGCTCAAGTGCTATAAGAACAAATCTATAAAATGTTTGGCACTAAATATTTGAATTATGAGCATGATTGAAATGTTGTTAGTATGAATTCCTTGAATATCCATGATGCTAATGATATGCAAAGCCACAAGCTTGGGGAAGCTATGTTTGATGAAGATGATATTTTTTATTCCCCAAGCTTTGATGAGCAAATTTACTATGATGAAAGCATGCCTCCTATCTATGATGATTATTGTGATGACACGTATGCTTTAAAGAATAATGATAACCATGAAACTTGTCATCTTGATCTTAATTTTCAATGACATGATAGTTATTTTGTTGAGTTTGCTCCCACTATTATCCATGAGAAGAATTTTGCTTATGTGGAGAGTAATAAAAATTTCTATGCTTGTAGATCATGAAAAGAATGCTTTAGGTGCTGGTTATATTGTTGAATTCACTCATGATACTACTGAAAATTATTATGAGGGAGGAATATATGCTTGTAGGAATTGCAATAATATCAAGTTTCCTCTCTATGTGCTTAAAATTTTGAAGTTATGCTTGTTTTACCTTCCTATGCTAGTTGATTATTGTTCTCATAAGTTGTTTGCTCACAAAATCCCTATGCATAGGAAGCATGTTAGACTTAAATGTGCTAGTCATATTCTTCATGATGCTCTCTTTATGTTTCAATTCTTATCCTTTATGTGAGCATCATTGAAATCATCATGCCTAGCTAGGGGCGTTAAACGATAGCGCTTGTTGGGAGGCAACCCAATTTTATTTTAGTTACTTGCTTTTTGTTCCTGTTTAGTAATAAATAATTCATCTAGCCTATTTTTAGATGTGGTTTTATGCTTTTAATTAGTGTTTGTGCCAAGTAGAACCTTTCGGAAGACTTGGGGAAAGTCTTGTTGATCATGCTGTAAAAAACAGAAACTTTAGCGCTCACGAGAATTGCTTTCATTTTTATTTGGAGAGTGCTATTTAGTTAATTCTTTTTTCAGATGATTAATAGATAAATTCCTCACGTCCAGCATTTTATTTTAGAATTTTTGGGGTTCCATAAGTATACGTTTGATCCAGATTACTACAGACTGTTCTGTTTTTGACAGATTCTGTTTTCATGTGTTGTTTACTTATTTTGATGAATCTATGGCTAGTAAAATAATTTATAAACCATAGAGAAGTTGGAATAAAGTAGTTTTAACACCAATATAAATAAATAATGAGTTCATTACAGTACCTTGAAGCGGTCTTTTATTTTCTTATACTAACGGAGCTCACGAGTTTTCTACTTTAAGTTTTGTGTTGTGAAGTTTTCAAGTTTTGGGTAAGGATTCGATGGAATATGGAATAAGGAGTGGCAAGAGCCTAAGCTTGGGGATGACCAAGGCACCCCAAGGTAATATTCAAGGATAGCCAAGAGCCTAAGCTTGGGGATGCCCCGGAAGGCATCCCCTCTTTCGTCTACTTCCATCGGTAACTTTACTTAGAGCTATATTTTTATTTACCACATGATATGTGTTTTGCTTGGAGCATCAATTTATTTTGTTAGGATTTGCTTGATGTTATTTAGAACAATATTTTTCATATTTTATTTCAATAAAAGTGGCATTGATAACCTTTACTATGCCTATGTTACAAGTATACATGTTGCTGTTTGAAAACAGAAAGTTTACCGCTGTTGCAATAATTCCCTAGAAAATTCAGAATGTGATAAAATGTTGAAACCTTTTGCATATTCAGCTCTGATAAATTTACTACAGTGGGAATTTTCTTTCATAAATTTTGGAGCTAGGGAAATATGGATGTTGCAGCATTCTTTACAGACTATCCTGTTTAGGCAGATTGCTGTTATGTTTGCATATGTTTGCTTCTTTAATGATTCTATTTGAGGATTGGACTATTAAATGTGCAGAGGCATTTAGTATGCAATGTTGAATAATAATTTTAGTGATTTTCTACAGTAGAGTATGATAAGGTTTTTGCAATGGTTTATACTAACTTATCTCACGAGTCCTTGCTCAGTTTTGTGTGGATGAAGCTTTTGAGATTTAGGGAGACCGTGATAAGAGAGGAATTAAGGAGACACAAAAGCTCAAGCTTGGGGATGCCCAAGGCATCCCAATATAATATTTCAAGAAGTTTCAAGCATCTAAGCTTGGGGATGCCCCGGTTGGCATCCCACCTTTCTTCTTCAACAATTATCGGTTAGTATCGGTTGATCCTAAGTTTTTGCTTCTTCACATGATATTTGCTATTCTTAGATGTCATTTTATTTTGCTTTGCTTGCTGTTTGAATAGAGTACCAAGATCTGAAATTATTAAATGTTAGAGAGTCTTCACATAGTTGCATAATTATTCGACTACTCATTGATCTTCACTTATATCTTTCGGAGTAGTTTGTCATTTGCTCTAGTGCTTCACTTATACCTTTTAGAGCATGGTGGTAGTTTTATTTTGAATAAATAGATGAACTCTCATGCTTCACTTAGATTATTTTGAGAGTATTAAATAGCATGGTAATTTTCTTAAAATCCTAATATGCTAGGTATTCAAGATTAGTAAAATTCTCTTATGAGTGTTTTGAATACTAAGAGAAGTTTGATGCTTGATGATTGTTTTGAGATATGGAGGTAATAATATCAAAGTCGTGCTAGTTGAGTAGTTGTGAAATTGAGAAATGCTTGTGTTGAAGTTTGCAAGTCCCGTAGCATGCACGTATGGTAAACGTTGTGTAACGAATTTGAAACATGAGGTGTTATTTGATTGTCCTCCTTATGAGTGGCGGTCGGGGACGAGCGATGGTCTTTTCCTACCAATCTATCCCCTAGGAGCATGCGCGTAGTGCCGATGTTTTTGATGACTTGTAGATTTTTGCAATAAGTATGTGAGTTCTTTATGACTAATGTTGAGTCCATGGATTATACGCACTCTCACCCTTCCATCCTTGCTAGCCTCTTCGATACCGTGCATTGCCCTTTCTCACATTGAGAGCTGGCGCAAACTTCGCCGGTGCATCCAAACCCCGTGATATGATACGCTCTTTCACACATAAACCTCCTTATATCTTCCTCAAAACAGCCACCATACCTACCTATTATGGCATTTCCATAGCCATTCCGAGATATATTGCCATGCAACTTTCCACCATCCAGTTTATCATGACACATTCATCATTGTCATATTGCTTATCATGATCATGTAGTTGACATAGTATTTGTGGCAAAGCCACCGTTCATAATTCTTTCATACTTGTCACTCTTGATTCATTGCATATCCCGGTACACCGCCGGAGGCATCCATATAGAGTCATACTTTGTTCTAGTATCGAGTTGTAATCATTGAGTTGTAAATAAATAGAAGTGTGATGATCATCATTCAATAGAGCATTGTCCCCCCCCCCAAAAAAAGAGAAATGCCAAAGAAAAAAAAGACCCAAAAAAATAAATAAAATAAATAAAAAGGGGCAATGCTACTATCCTTTTTTCCACACTTGTGCTTCAAAGTAGCACCATGTTCTTCATATAGAGGGTCTCTTGAGTTATCACTTTCATATACTAGTGGGAATTTTCATTATAGAACTTGGCTTGTATATTCCAACAATGGGCCTCCTCAAGTGCCCTAGGTCTTCGTGAGCAAGCAAGTTGGATGCACACCCACTAGTTTCTTTTGTTGAGCTTTCATACATTTATAGCTCTAGTGCATCCGTTGCATGGCAATCCCTACTCCTTGCATTAACATCAATCGGTGGGCATCTCCATTGCCCATTGATTAGCCTCGTTGATGTGATACTTTCTCCTTTTTGTCTTCTCCACATAACTCCCCTCATTATATTCTATTCCACCCATAGTGCTATATCCATGGCTCGCGCTCATGTATTGCGTGAAAGTTTATGAGTTTGAGATTACTAAAGTATGAAACAATTGCTTGGCTTTTCATCGGGGTTGTGCATGATGAGAGCATTCTTGTGTGACGAAAATGGAGCATGACTAAACTATATGATTTTGTTGGGATGAACTTTCTTTGGCCATGTTATTTTGAGAAGACATGATTGCTTAGTTAGTATGCTTGAAGTATTATCATTTTTATGTCAATATGAACTTTTGTCTTGAATTTTTCGGATCTGGATATTCATACCACAATTAAGAAGAATTACATTGAAATTATGCCAACTAGCATTCCACATCAAAAATTCTTTCTTTTATCATTTACCTACTCGAGGACGAGCAGGAATTAAGCTTGGGGATACTGATGTGTCTCCAACGTATCTATAATTTTTGATTGCTCCATGCTATATTATCTATTGTTTTGAATGTTTATGGGCTTTATTATACACTTTTATATCATTTTTGGGACTAACCTATTAACCCAGAGCCCAGTGCCAGTTTCTGTTTTTACCCTATTTTAGGGTTTCGAAGAAAAGGAAAATCAAACGGAGTCCAATTGACCTGAAACTCCACGGAACTCATTTTTGGAAGGAAAGAAGCCCAGAAGACTTGGAGTGCACATCGGGGGATCTGCGAGGAGGTCACGAGGCAGGGGGGCGCACCCACCCCTCCTGGGCGCGCCCTCCACCCTCATGAGCCCCTGGTGGCCCCCCTGACGTACTTCTTCCACCTATATATCTCCATATACTCTTAAAACATCCGGGAGCACAATAGATCAGGAGTTCCGCCGCCAGAAGCCTCCGTAGCCACCGAAAACCAATCTAGACCCGTTCCGGCACCCTGCCGGAGGGGGAAATACCTCTCTCTCTCTCATGTTCTTGAGGTGATACGTTCTTGATGTATCGCGAGCTTTGCTATTATAGTTGGATCTTATGTTTCTCCTCCCCCTCTACTCTCTTGTAATGAATTGAGTTTCCCCTTTGGATTTATCTTATCGGATTGAGTCTTTAAAGATTTGAGAACACTTGATGTATGTCTTGCCGTGTGTATCTGTGGTGACAATGGGATACCACGTGATTCACTTGATGTATGTTTTGGTGATCAACTTGCGGGTTCCGCCCATGAACCTATGCATAGGGGTTGGCACACGTTTTCTTCGTGATTCTACGGTAGGAACTTTGGGGCACTCTTTGAGGTCCTTTGTGTTGGTTGAATAGATGAATCTGAGATTGTGTGATGCATATCATATAATCATACCCACAGATACTTGAGGTGACATTGGAGTATCTAGGTGACATTAGGGTTTTGATTGATTTGTGTCTTAAGGTGTTATTCTAGTATGAACTCTAGGGCTGTTTGTGACACTTATAGGAATAGCCCAACGGATTGATTGGAAAGAATAACTTTGAGGTGGTTTCGTACCCTACCATAATCTCTTCATTCGTTCTCCGCTATTAGTGACTTTGGAGTGACTCTTTGTTGCATGTTGAGGGATAGTTTTATGATCCAATTATGTTAGTATTGTTGAGAGGACTTACACTAGTGAAAGTATGAACCCTAGGCCCTATTTCCTATCATTGCAATATCGTTTACGCTCACTTTTATCATTAGTTACCTTGCTGTTTTTATAATTTCAGATTACAAAAACCTTTATTTACTATCCATATACCACTTGTATCACCATCTCTTCGCCAAACTAGTGCACCTATACAATTTACCATTGTATTGGGTGTGTTGGGGACACAAGAGACTCTTTGTTATTTGGTTGCAGGGTTGCTTGAGAGAGACCATCTTCATCCTACTCCCCCTATGGATTGATAAACCTTAGGTCATCCACTTGAGGGAAATTTGCTACTGTCCTACAAACCTCTGCACTTGGAGGCCCAACAACGTCTACAAGAAGAAGGTTGTGTAGTAGACATCAGGGCTTCTCTCACAGAAGCTTATTTATCTATACGGGCTTCACGCCCAGCACATGTGTCATTCTTCCGCATGTACCTTTTATTCACCATTATATGCATTGATATGACTTAAGTTTTGGCCAAGCTGGGTTGCCTGGCTCTTGTATTCATGCCCTACGTTCCCGTTAATTCGGCTAGGGCATAAGGGGAGCACCTCTGCGATTGTTACTGCCGGGTCAGCCGGATGTGTACCTCAGACTGGGTGAAGCCGAAAGCTAGCGTTCTTAAGGGAATATTCGGTCGGTGAACAAAAGATTATTTTTTAATTATTTATATATGTGCCCCCAGATGCTCTTTTCTGCATCTCTTTTCGCAGTCCGGACATGCACTTTAGGGCATGCGAACCCAGGGAAAGGAACCCCTAACGAAACTATTCTCCCAGAAGATGTTTCTTACTAACCATGTAATATAACATAACTAGTTGGGCACTTGTCTGTTCAAGCACTAATGACCCCTACGCCTGGTTTCCATGCATGCCCCGGTTCTTACATAATTGAGAGGGTATTCGGATACACTCCGGACTATCGGGTCCCGAGGTTGAAGCGGAAAGGTCCGCCATGACAAATGATCTACAATCCGGCTAGAAGGCATTATACATGTCACTTTAATTACATAGTCAATTTGACTGGTTAAATTCCTCTTCTATACCATCCAACAAGCTGTCTAGTCTACAGTCCTGTTGGGAATACTTTGCGGCCAATTCTACTTGCCCGTACACTAAGCTCACGGGGATCTCTTTCCCATCAGGCCCCATAGGTCCGAGCTCGGCCATGTGGTTTGGGTCAGACTTGGTATACCGCGTCTTCACCATGGCCCAGGCTTCCCTGGCACCTTGACGGCAGGCCGATATCTTCCATAATTGGAAGCGCCGCCGCGCTCCCTTAAGCTTCTCCGCAAGCTCTCCAAGACCTTCAGGAAGGGATTCGGATGGCCATAAGGCCTGGGCAACACCTCGCATCACCTGCCGAACTCGTTCATATAGTTGCGACAGCTCTGGTAGAAGATCACCCGCAGACCCGGGCATCTCATCCGCGGGACGACCCGTCAGCATACCTACAGACATAACTATGTTAGCAGTCTTCTTCGCTGAACTCTTTTTAACAAGTTCGTTCAAGCACTTACTGAAAATGCCGCGGCGAAGCCGCTGATTCTCCTTCACGGAGTCCGACAGTTGGGCACGAACGTCCTTTAGTTCCACGCCTAGCTGGGTGTTGGCATCCTGGAGATTATTTTTCTCCTGCCTAACCCTCGTAAGCACGCTCTCGCCGGCCTTTAGCCGGCGTAAGAGATGTTTCTCATCCGGATTTCCTCCGGCGTCATCTGCAATATTTGTTGTCAGATGTGCACATATGCCGCACTCTATACGGTATCTATCATTTTAAATATGTGTAACCAGAGGGGGTCTTCTTGGACTTCTCTTGGGCGGCCAGTGCGGCCTGAAGTTGGGCCTTACACTCTTCAAGCTCATGGGACAATTGGGTATTCTTTTCTGTAAGAACCTGCATAACAAATGATCCTTAAATCAGTTATTCTAACTGTTTCAAGTCTCAGGGGCTACTACTATACATAATCATCAAATTCTCTCACCCGTATATCCTTTACATATTGGTCCGTGGATCTAACTAGACCATTCTGAGCAGCACGGAGGTACGCGTCTCTCGAGTTGAAGGCGTCAAATGCCTCTTGGGAGAAACAAGCGTCATGGAGAACGACTCGGCGACGCCTATGGTTCATGGCGCTCTCCACCTCGGAATTTGTGGCGGGCATTCTGTCCGCATCCTCTGTCGGAGGAGCATCCGGCGTGCACCTCGTATTCACTCCCGCTTCCAGGTCCGGCCTTGGAGCCTGATACGTCTCCAACGTATCTATAATTTTTGATTGCTCCATGCTATATTATCTACTGTTTTGGGCAACATTGGGCTTTATTTTCCACTTTTATATTATTTTTGGGACTAACCTATTAACCAGAGGCCTAGCCCAGATTTGTTGTTTTATGCCTATTTCAGTGTTTTGAAGAAAAGGAACATCAGATGGAGTCGAAGCGGAACGAAATCAACTGGAGAAGTTATTTTTGGAAGCAAACACACCTCATGGACTTGGACCCCACGTCAGAAGATACGGGAGCTGCTCACGAGGGTGGGGGCGCCCACCCCCCTAGGGCGCGCCCCCTGCCTCGTGGGGCCCCCGTGGCTCCCCTGGCGTACCTCCTGCACCCATATATAACTACGTGACCTAAAACTTCCAGAACAAAGAATAGATCAGGAGTTCTGCTGCCAGAAGCCTCCGTAGCCACCAAAAACCAATCTAGACCCGTTCTGGCACCCTGCCGGAGGGGGAATCCTTCTCCGGTGGCCATCTTCATCATCCCGGTGCTCTCCATGACGAGGAGGGAGTAGTTCTCCCTCGGGGCTGAGGGTATGTACCAGTAGCTATGTGTTTGATCTCTCTCTCTCTCGTGTTCTTGATTTGGCATGATCTTGATGTATCCCGAGCTTTGCTACTATAGTTGGATCTTATGTTTCTCCTCCCCCACTTCTCTCATGTAATGAATTGAGTTTTCCCCTTGAAGTAATCTTATCGGATTGAGTCTTTAAAGACTTGAGAACACTTGATGTATGTCTTGTCGTGGATATCTGTGGTGACAATGGGATACCACGTGCCACTTGATGTATGTTTTGGTGACCAACTTGCGGGTTTCATGACATTGGGAACCCATGCATAGGGGTTGGCACACGTTTTCGTCGTGATTCTCCGGTAGAAACTTTGGGGCACTCTTTGAGGTTCTATGTGTTGGTTGAATAGATGAATCTGAGATTGTGTGATGCATATCGTATAATCATACCCACGGATACTTGAGGTGACATTGGAGTATCTAGGTGACATTAGGGTTTTGGTTGATTTGTGTCTTAAGGTGTTATTCTAGTACGAACTCTAGGGATGTTTGTGACACTTATAGGAATAGCCCAATGGATTGATTGGAAAGAATAACTTTGAGGTGGTTTCGTACCCTACCATAATCTCTTCGTTCGTTCTCCGCTATTAGTGACTTTGGAGTGACTGTTTGTTGCATGTTGAGGGATAGTTTTTTGATCCAATTATGTTAGTATTGTTGTGGGAACTTACACTAGCGAAAGTATGAACCCTAGGCCTTGTTTACCATCATTGCAATACCATTTACGCTCACTTTTATCACTTGCTACCTTGCTGTTTTTATTATTTCAGATTACAAAAACTATTATCTACCATCCATATACCACTTGTATCCCCATCTCTTCGCCGAACTAGTGCACCTATACAATTTACCATTGTATTGGGTGTGTTGGGGACACAAGAGAATCTTTGTTATTTGGTTGCAGGGTTGCTTGAGAGAGACCATCTTCATCCTACGCCTCCTACGGATTGATAAACCTTAGGTCATCCACTTGAGGGAAATTTGCTACTGTCCTACAAACCTCTGCACTTGGAGGCCCAACAACTTCTACAAGAAGAAGGTTGTGTAGTAGACATCAAGCTATTTTCTGGCGCCGTTGCCGGGGAGGTTAGCGCTTGAAGGTATATCTTTAGATCTTGCAATCGAGTCTTTTAGTTTCTTGTTTTATCACTAGTTTAGTTTATAAAAGAAATCTACACAAAAAATGGAATTAAGTTTGTCTCATACGCTTCACCTTTTTAATATCTTTCGTGAGTATGATGGAAAGGATAATTGTGCTCAAGTGCTAGAATAAGAAATCTATAAAATGTTTGGCACTAAATATTTGAATGATGAGCATGATTGCAATGTTTTTAGTATGAATTCCTTGAATATCGATGATGCTAATGATATGCAAAGCCACAAGCTTGGGGAAGCTATGTTTGATGAAGATGATATTTTTTGTCCCCCAAGTTTTGATGAGCAAATTTATTATGATGAAAGCATGCCTCCTATTTATGATGATTATATTGATGAAATTGGAATTGGAGAGGTCATGACTTTATTTTGTGATGAATCCACTATTTCGGAAGAGGTTCCAATTGATTATGAGAACAAAGTTGCTATCTATGATGATTATTGTGATGACTTGTATGCTATAAAGAATAATGATATCCGTGAAACTTGTCATCATGATTTTAGTTTTCAATTGGATTATTCCTCACATGATAATTATTTTGTTGAGTTTGCTCCCACTACTATTCATGAGAAGAAATTTGCTTATGTGGAGAGTAATAAAATTTCTATGCTTGTAGATCATGAGAAGAATGCTTTAGGTGCTGGTTATATTATTGAATTCATTCATGATTCTACTGAAAATTATTATGAGGGACGAATATATGCTTGTAGGAATTGCAATAATATCAAGTTTCCTCTCTATGTGCTTAAAATTTTGAAGTTATGCTTGTTTTGCTTTCCTATACAAGTTGATTCTTGTTCCCATAAGTTGTTTGCTCACAAAATCCCTATGCATAGGAAGTATGTTAGACTTAAATTTGCTAGTCATATTCTTCATGATGCTCTCTTTATGTTACAATTCTTATCTTTTATGTGAGCATCATTGAAATCATCATGCCTAGCTAGGGGCGTTAAATGATAGCGCTTGTTGGGAGGCAACCCAATTTTATTTTAGTTCCTTGCTTTTTGTTACTGTTTAGTAATAAATAATTCATCTAGCCTCTGTTTATATGTGGTTTTATGCTTTTAATTAGTGTTTGTGCCAAGTAGAACCTTTGGAAAGACTTGGGGGAAGTCTTGTTGATCATGCTGTCAAAAACAGAAACTTTCACGCTCACGAGAACATCTGCCATTTTTATTTGGAGAGTGCTATTTAGTTAATTCTTTTTGCAGGAGATTAATAGATACATTCCTCAGGTCCAGAAAGTTATTTGAGAATTTTATGAGTTACAGAAGTATACGTTTGATCCAGATTACTACAGACTGTTCTGTTTTTGACAGATTCTGTTTTCATGTGTTGTTTACTTATTTTGATGAATCTATGGCTAGTAAAATAATTTATAAACCATAGAGAAGTTGGAATAAAGTAGTTTTAACACCAATATAAATAAATAATGAGTTCATTACAGTACCTTGAAGCGGTCTTTTATTTTCTTATACTAACGGAGCTCACGAGTTTTCTACTTTAAGTTTTGTGTTGTGAAGTTTTCAAGTTTTGGGTAAGGATTCGATGGACTATGGAATAAGGAGTGGCAAGAGCCTAAGCTTGGGGATGACCAAGGCACCCCAAGGTAATATTCAAGGATAGCCAAGAGCCTAAGCTTGGGGATGCCCCGGAAGGCATCCCCTCTTTCGTCTACTTCCATCGGTAACTTTACTTAGAGCTATATTTTTATTCGCCACATGATATGTGTTTTGCTTGGAGTGTTAATTTATTTTGTTAGGATTTTCTTGCTGTTATTTATAACAATATTTTTCATCTTTTATTTCAATAAAAATGGCATTGATAGCCTTTACTGTGCCTATGTTACAAGTATACATGTTGCTGTTTGAAAACAGAAAGTTTACCGCTGTTGCAATAATTCCCTAGAAAAGTCAGAATGTGATAAAATGTTGAAACCTTTTTCATATTAAGATCTGATAAATTTACTACAGTGGGAATTTTCTTTCATAATTTTTGGAGCTAGGGAAGTATGGATGCTGCAGCATTCTTTACAGACTATCCCTTTTAGGCAGATTGCTGTTATGTTTGCATTGTTTGCATATGTTTGTTTCTTTAATGATTCTATTTGAGGATATGACTATTAAATATGCGGAGGCATTTAGTATTCAATGTTGAATAATAATTTTAGTGATTTGCTACAGTAGAGTATAATAAGGTTTTTGCAATGGTTTATACTAACTTATCTCACGAGTCCTTGTTGAGTTTTGTGTGGATGAAGCTTTTGAGATTTAGGGAGACCGTGATATGAGAGGAATTAAGGAGACACAAAAGCTCAAGCTTGGGGATGCCCAAGGCACACCAAGATAATATTTCAAGAAGTCTCAAGCATCTAAGCTTGGGGATGCCCCGGTTGGCATCCCACCTTTCTTCTTCAACAACTATCAGTTAGTATCGGTCGATCCTAAGTTTTTGCTTCTTCACATAATTATTGCTATTCTTAGATGTCATTTTATTTTGCTTTGCTTGCTGTTTGAATAGAATACCAAGATATGAAATTATTAAATGTTAGAGAGTCTTTACATAGTTGCATCATTATTCAAGTACTCATCGATCTTCACTTATATCTCTCGGAGTAGTTTGTCATTTGCTCTAGTGCTTCACTTATATCTTTTAGAGCATGGTGGTAGTTTTATTTTGAAGAAATAGATGAACTCTCATGCTTCACTTATATTATTTTGAGAGTCTTAAATAGAATGGTAATGTGCTTAAAAATCCTAATATGCTAGGTATTTAAGAATAATAAAATTCTCTTATGAGTGTGTTGAATACTAGGAGAAGTTTGATACTTGATGATTGTTTTGAGATATGGAGATGGTGATATTAGAGTCATGCTAGTTGAGTAGTTGTGAATTTGAGAAATACTTGTGTTGAAGTTTGTGATTCCCGTAGCATGCACGTATGGTGAACTGTTATGTGACGAAGTCAGAGCATGATTTATTTATTGATTGTCTTCCTTATGAGTGGCGGTCGGGGACGAGCGATGGTCTTTTCCTACCAATCTATCCCCCTAGGAGCATGTGCGTAGTACTTTGTTTCGTTAACTAATAGATTTTTGCAATAAGTATGTGAGTTCTTTATGACTAATGTTGAGTCCATGGATTATACGCACTCTCACCCTTCCACCTTTGCTAGCCTCTCTAGTACCGCGCAACTTTCGCCGGTACCATAAACCCACCATATACCTTCCTCAAAACAGCCACCATACCTACCTATTATGGCATTTCCATAGCCATTCCGAGATATATTGCCATGCAACTTTCCACAGTTCTGTTTATGACACACTCCATCATTGTCATATTGCTTTGCATGATCATGTAGTTGACATTGTATTTGTGGCAAAGCCACCATTCATAATTCTTTCATACATGTCACTCTTGATTCATTGCATATCCCGGTACACCGCCGGAGGCATTCATATAGAGTCATACTTTGTTCTAGTATCGAGTTGTAATCATTGAGTTGTAAATAAATAGAAGTGTGATGATCATCATTCAATAGAGCATTGTCCCAAATAAAAAAAGGCCAAATAAAAAAGGGGAAAGGCCAAAAAAAAGAAAGGCCAAAAAAAGAGAAAGGCCAAATAAAAAAAGGACAATGCTACTATCCTTTTACCACACTTGTTCTTTAAAGTAGCACCATGATCTTCATGATAGAGAGTCTCCTATGTTGTCACTTTCATATACTAGTGGGAATCTTTCATTATAGAACTTGGCTTGTATATTCCAATGATGGGCTTCCTCAAAATGCCCTAGGTCTTCGTGAGCAAGCGAGTTGGATGCACACCCACTAGTTTCTTTTGTCGAGCTTTCATACATTTATAGCTCTAGTGCATCCGTTGCATGGCAATCCCTTCGCACTCACATTGATATCTATTGATGGGCATCTCCATAGCCCGTTGATACGCCTAGTCGATGTGAGACTATCTTCTCCCTTTTTGTCTTCTCCACAACCACCATTCTATTCCACCTATAGTGCTATGTCCATGGCTCACGCTCATGTATTTGCGTGAAGATTGAAAAAGTTTGAGAACATCAAAAGTATGAAACAATTGCTTGGCTTGTCATCGGGGTTGTCCATGATTTAAGTACTTTGTGTGGTGAAGATGGAGCATAGCCAGACTATATGATTTTGTAGGGATAGCTTTCTTTAGCCATGTTATTTTGAGAAGACATGATTGCTTAGTTAGTATGCTTGAAGTATTATTGTTTTTATGTCAATATTAAACTTTTGTCTTGAATCTTATGGATTTGAATATTCATGCCACAATTAAGAAGAATTACATTGAAATTATGCTAACTAGCATTCCACATCAAAAATTATCTTTTTATCATTTACCTACTCGAGGACAAGCAGGAATTAAGCTTGGGGATGCTTGATACGTCTCCAACGTATCTATAATTCTTGATTGCTCCATGCTATATTATCTACTGTTTTGGGCAATATTGGGCTTTATTTTCCACTTTTATATTATTTTTGGGACTAACCTATTAACCGGAGGCCCAGCCCAGATTTGTTGTTTTATGCCTATTTCAGTGTTTTGAAGAAAAGGAACATCAGACGGAGTCGAAACGGAACAAAATCAACTGGAGAAGTTATTTTTGGAAGGAAACACACCTCATAGACTTGGACCCCATGTCAGAAGATATGGGAGCTGCCCACGAGGGTGGGGGGCGCGCCCACACCCCTAGGGCGCTCCCCCCTGCCTCGTGGGGCCCCCGTGGCTCCCCTGACGTACCTCCTGCACCCATATATACCTACGTGACCTAAAACTTCCAGAACAAAGAATAGATCGGGAGTTCCGCCGCCAGAAGCCTCCGTAGCCATCGAAAACCAATCTAGACCTGTTCCGGCACCCTGCCGAAGGGGGAATCCTTCTCCGGTGGCCATCTTCATCATCCCGGTGCTCTGCATGACGAGGAGGGAGTAGTTCGCCCTCGGGGCTGAGGGTATGTACCAGTAGCTATGTGTTTGATCTCTCTCTCTCTCTCTCTCGTGTTCTTGATTTGGCACGATCTTGATCTATCGCGAGCTTTGCTATTATAGTTGGATCTTATGTTTCTCCTCCCCCTCTTCTCTCATGTAATGAATTGAGTTTTCCCCTTGAAGTAATCTTATCGGATTGAGTCTTTAAAGACTTGAGAACACTTGATGTATGTCTTGTCGTGGATATCTGTGGTGACAATGGGATACCACGTGCCACTTGATGTATGTTTTGGTGACCAACTTGCGGGTTTCGTGACATTGGGAACCCATGCATAGGGGTTGGCACACGTTTTAGTCGTGATTCTCCGGTAGAAACTTTGGGGCACTCTTTGAGGTTCTATGTGTTGGTTGAATAGATGAATCTGAGATTGTGTGATGCATATCGTATAATCATACCCACGGATACTTGAGGTGACATTGGAGTATCTAGGTGACATTAGGGTTTTGGTTGATTTGTGTCTTAAGGTGTTATTCTAGTACGAACTCTAGGGCTGTTTGTGACACTTATAGGAATAGCCCAATGGATTGATTGGAAAGAATAACTTTGAGGTGGTTTCGTACCCTACCATAATCTCTTCGTTCGTTCTCCGCTATTAGTGACTTTGGAGTGACTCTTTGTTGCATGTTGAGGGATAGTTTTTTGATCCAATTATGTTAGTATTGTTGTGGGAACTTACACTAGCGAAAGTATGAACCCTAGGCCTTGTTTACCATCATTGCAATACCATTTACGCTCACTTTTATCACTTGCTACCTTGCTGTTTTTATTATTTCAGATTACAAAAACTATTATCTACCATCCATATACCACTTGTATCCCCATCTCTTCGCCGAACTAGTGCACCTATACAATTTACCATTGTATTGGGTGTGTTGGGGACACAAGAGACTCTTTGTTATTTGGTTGCAGGGTTGCTTGAGAGAGACCATCTTCATCCTACGCCTCCTACGGATTGATAAACCTTAGGTCATCCACTTGAGGGAAATTTGCTACTGTCCTACAAACCTCTGCACTTGGAGGCCCAACAACGTCTACAAGAAGAAGGTTGTGTAGTAGACATCAGAGCCTGACTATGGAGGCATGATTGGGGACCTCTCCGGATATAGTCTGGCGAACGTTCTTCTTCCTAAGAAAGCACGGGCGTTAATATGCCTTTAAAAATGATACCATGGAGTGAGGTGGCGCGCCATACCGCTGCGCCGGTGTCTCGGTCCGGACTGCATTTCTTTTCAGCCTGCCCGGCCTCGCAGCCCCTTGCTGGCTAGTCGCCGCGGGCTCGGCACGACGTCCCGAGGGCCTCCCCTGTAAAACACCGTTGGTATACGGTAAGCAAAGTGCACAAGGATGAATCCTTTTCAAAATGTTGGGACTTTGGTCTCAGTTGCCTGCGAAGCTGGGAGCAGCCCAGGGTAATCGGCAGTAATGTCCACCAAGGCCCCGTTGCTGCTTAATTGGTAACACACCCTATCAATTAGTTCCACAGATATGTCCGGATCCTCTTGGGAGGCCGGGTCGAGGGATCGCTCCGGATCCTCCGGTTGTGGGGGCGGGCTGTTGATCTCCCTTACAGCCTTACGCAGCTCCTGCGTTGAAATCGCAAGGTAAAATACTTAACTATGGGAATATGGGAACGGATGGACATGAAAGGTATTGACTTACCCAGCTCGGAGGATTATACATAGAAAATCCGCCCTGTGGATTGATGCGGAGGAATTCCTCCTCTTCTCCCTTGTACAAATCGGACAAGATTTTTGCTAGAGCAGCGGTCGAGTCCGGCCCCTTGCGGCCGCAGCAGGTGGCGTCATCCTCCCCGTTGAAATCCCACATGGGGTGGCCTCTATATTGAAGCGGCTGCACCCCCCGCGTAATGCACATTGCCATGACTTCGATCATGGTCAGTCCGGATTGAGCCAACAACTTTATCCGGCTCATCAGGTAAAGGACGACTTCGTCATCTTCTTCCTGGGGGCTCCGTGGGCGCCAGCTCAGGCGTTTCTTCAAAGGAGCATTATCGAACTCAGGAAGGCCGATCCGAATAGGATCTGGAAGGGGGACGTCTTCTATATAAAACCACTCTGAAGGCTAGTCTTCGGACGCCTTCTTCGGGGTTCCGGATAGATATCCGGTCCCGGCGATGCGCCATACTTCGGTTCCGCCCACTTGATATATTGATCCCCTCTGAGAACAGGGCACAAGGCAGAACAACTTCTTCCATAGTGCGAAATGAGCCTCGCAACCCAAAAACAGCTCGCAAAGGGCTACATAGCCCGCGATATGTAGTATGGATGCAGGGGTAAGGCTGTGCAACTGGAGGACGTAGAACTCCAGGAGCCCCCGGAGAAACGGATGAATTGGAAATCCGAGTCCTCTTATCAGATAGGGGACGAGGCATACCCGCTCTCCCTTAGAGGGATTGGGAAAGCTCTCCGCTTGCTCTCCGCCATTGTAGGTGGCGAGCCCGGCTCGAATCGGGACCATATACGCTGGGGGGAGAAATCCCTGGGTCTGAAGCTTCACCAGTTGGCTGTGCGGGACGGAACACCTCTCCCAATCTCCAGGCTTAGGGCTGTGGGAACGAGAGGAGGAGCAGCGTCGATCGGCCATGATGGAATGGATTTCTTTCGGGTGCACTCCGATGAATGCTCGCTAAGGGAGGATGGTGTGGTTTGGATCTGAATCCCCGTCTCCTTAATAGACAGCTCATTTGCATAGCTAGGGGGGTAAATGTAAAAACACCCTGGCTCTTCACATTCACTTGACACGTGGAAGGTGGCCATTATTGGGCGTAGAAGCCAAGGAGCGCAACATTTACAAGAAGCCGGACACTATTTAACATGTATTCGGGATTTGGAGAAGAACCCGCCTTGCAATGCCGAAGACAATCTGCGCGCCGGACTCGTCGTCATTGAAGCCTGGTTCGGGGGCTACTGAGGAAGTCCCGGATTAGGGGGTATCCGGACAGCCGGACTATAACCTTTGGCCGGACTGTTGGACTATGAAGATATAAGATTGAAGACTTCATCCCGTGTCCGGATGGGACTCTCCTTGGCATGGAAGGCAAGCTTGGCAATATGGATATGTAGATCTCCTTCCTTGTAACCGACTTTGTGTAACCCTAGCCCCCTTCGTTGTCTATATAAACCGGAGGGTTTAGTCCGTAGGACACAATAACAAACAATCATACCATAGGCTAGCTTCTAGGGTTTAGCCTCTCCGATCTCGTGGTAGATCAACTCTTGTAATACTCATATCATCAAGAATAAATCAAGTAGGACGTAGGGTTTTACCTCCATCAAGAGGGCCCGAACCTGGGTAAAACATCGTGTTCCCTGCCTCCTGTTACCATCCACCTTAGACGCACAGTTCGGGACCCCCTACCCGAGATCCGCCGGTTTTGACACCGACAGTTGCCTATTCACCCCCCCTCTAGTCAACTATATCAATCCTTTCACTTACTGATATGCTCACCAAAGCCCTTGGTTGTAATGCTAGCCCTGATTGCCTGGTGTTCTAATCGGCACCCGTTCCTCACCTTCACCGATACGATGCAAGGGTGCATATCTGCCCAGGTCCCGCGGAAGATGGTCAACCCTTGATTTTTTAGGGCAGATCCATGCCCACTACTGAGTTGGCCATTCAGGCCGCTGCTGTGGAGGCTATCCTATACCTCTGAACCCAATTTCCGCAAGTGGCGGAGAAGCGAGAGTTCTACTTTTTCCCCGTTGCGGCAGAATTAGGAAGTAAGCATCCCATCACTGTCCGGGAAGATGACCCAGCAATCGCTCGCCTGGTGCAGTATATCACTGCCGAGGGAATGCTGATTGCTAAGATGATTGCCGAGTTTAGAACCTTGGACCGCGATGCTACTCGGGTTGTCACGCGAGCTTATCGTGAGGCTCGTCAATTTGCATCTCAAGCCATCCACCCCATGCCATCCATCTCAGTGCTACCCTCTCAGCCTGTGTCGTGGGTGAAGCCACACATCATCACCCTCGACTCCTTCAACAAGGCACTTTACCGTATTCACCAGCGACATTTGCTTGGATCAGTTCTAGTCGTTGTTGGGGAACGTAGTAATTTCAAAAAAAAATCCTACGCACACGCAAGATCATGGTGATGCATAGCAACGAGAGGGGAGAGTGTCGTCCACGTACCCTCGTAGACCGTAAGCGGAAGCGTTATGATACGTCTCCAACGTATCTATAATTTTTGATTGCTCCATGCTATATTATCTACTGTTTTGGACATTATTGGGCTTTATTATCCACTTTTATATTATTTTTGGGACTAACCTATTAATCGGAGGCCCAGCCCAGAATTGCTGTTTTTTTGCCTATTTTAGGGTTTCGAAGAAAAGGAATATCAAATGGAGTCCAAATGGAATGAAACCTTCGGGAACGTGATTTTCTCAACGAACAAGACCCAGGAGACTTGGACCCTACATCAAGACACAAAAGAGGAGGCCATGAGGTAGGGAGGCGCGCCCTCCACCCTCGTGGGCCCCCTGTTGCTCCACCGACGTACTCCTTCCTCCTATATATACCTACGTACCCCCAAACGATCAGATACGGAGCCAAAACCCTAATTCCACCACCACAACCTTCTGTATCCACAAGATCCCATCTTGGGGCATGTTCCGGAGCTCCGCCGGAGGGGGCATCGACCACGATGGGCTTCTACATCATCACCATAGCCCCTCCGATGAAGTGTGAGTAGTTCACCTCAGACCTACGGGTCCATAGTTATTAGCTAGATGGCTTCTTCTCTCTTTTTGGATCTCAATACAATGTTCTCCCCCTCTCTTGTGGAGATCTATTCGATGTAATCTTCTTTTTGCGGTGTGTTTGTTGAGAGCGATGAATTGTGGGTTTATGATCAAGTCTATCTATGAACAATATTTGAATCTTCTCTGAATTCTTTTATGTATGATTGGTTATCTTTGCAAGTCTCTTTGAATTATCAGTTTGCTTTGGCCTACTAGATTGATCTTTCTTGCAATGGGAGAAGTGCTTAGCTTTGGGTTCAATCTTGCGGTGTCCTTTCCCAGTGACAGTAGGGGCAGCAAGGCACGTATTGTATTGTTGCCATCGAGGATATCAAGATGGGATTTTCATCATATTGCATGAGTTTATCCCTCTACATCATGTCATCTTGCTTAAGGCGTTACTCTGTTTTCATTAACTTAATACTCTAGATGCATGCTGGATAGCGGTCGATGAGTGGAGTAATAGTAGTAGATGCAGGCAGGAGTCGGTCTACTTGTCTCGGACGTGATGCCTATATACATGATCATGCCTAGATATTCTCATAACTATGCTCAATTCTGTCAATTGCTCAACCGTAATTCGCTCACCCACCATAAAATACTTATGCTCTTGAGAGAAGCCACTAGTGAAACCTATGGCCCCCGGGTCTATCTTCATCATATTAATCTTCCAATACTTAAGTTATTTCCTTTGCTTTTCCTTTGCTTTTATTTTACTTTGCATCTTTATCATAAAAATACCAAAAATATTATCTTATCATATCTATCATATCTCGCTCTCGTAAGTGGCCGTGTAGGGATTGACAACCCCTTATCGCGTTGGTTGCGAGGATTTATTTGTTTTGTGCAGGTACGAGGGACTCGCGTGTAGCCTCCTACTGGATTGATACCTTGGTTCTCAAAAACTGAGGGAAATACTTACGCTACTTTGTTGCATCATCCCTTCCTCTTCAGGGAAAAACCAATGCAGTGCTCAAGAGGTAGCAAGAAGGATTTCTGGCGCCGTTGCCGGGGAGTCTACGCAAAAGTCAATATACCAAGTACCCATCACAATCCCTATCTCCCGCATTACATTATTTGCCATTTGCCTCTCGTTTTCCTCTCCCCCACTTCACCCTTGCCGTTTTATTCGCCCTCTCTCTCTATCCTCCCTCTCTTTCTCTATTTGTCTCTTTTTGTCCGCTTGCTTTTTGTTTGCTTGTGTGTTGGATTGCTTGCTTGTCACGATGGCTCAAGATAACACTAAATTGTGTGACTTTAGCAATACCAACAACAATGATTTTATTAGCACTCCGATTTATCCTCTTACCAATGCTGAATCTTGTGAAATTAATGCCGCCTTGCTGAATCTTGTCATGAAAGATTCGTTTTTCGGCCTTCCTAGTGAAGATGCCGCTACCCATCTAAATAGCTTCATTGATTTGTGTGATATGCAAAAGAAGAAAGATGTGGATAATGATATTGTTAAATTGAAGCTATTTCCTTTTTCGCTTAGAGATCGTGCTAAAGCTTGGTTCTCTTATTTGCCTAAAAATAGTATTGATTCATGGAATAAGTGCAAAGATGTTTTTATCTCTAAGTATTTTCCTCCCGCTAAGATCATCTCCCTTAGAAACGATATTATGAATTTTAAGCAACTTGATCATGAACATGTTACACAAGCTTTGGAGAGGATGAAATCAATGATACGTAATTTCCCTACTCATGGTTTGAAATTGTGGATGATTATACAAATTTTTTATGCTGGAATGAATTTTGCTTCTAGAAATCTTTTAGATTCGGCCGCGGGAGGTACTTTATGGAAATCACTTTAGGAGAAGCTACTAAACTCCTAGATAATATTATGGTTAATTATTCTCAATGGCATACTAAAAGATCTACTAATAAAAAGGTGCATGCGATAGAAGAAATTAATGTTTTGAGTGGAAAGATGGATGAACTTATGAAATTATTTACTAGTAAAAGTGTTTCTTCTGATCCTAATGATATGCCCTTGTCTACTTTGATTGAGAATAATAATGAATCTATGGATGTGAATTTTGTTGGTAGGAACAATTTTGGTAACAATGCGTATAGAGGAAATTTTAATCCTAGGCCTTATCCTAGTAATCCCTCTAATAATTATGGTAATTCCTACAACAATTCTTATGGAAATTATAATAAGATGCCCTCTGATTTTGAATCTAATATTAAAGAATTTATTACTTCGCAAAAGAATTTCAATGCTTTGATTGAAGAAAAATTGCTTAAGATTGATGATTTGGCTAGGAACATTGATAGAATTTCTCTTGATGTTGATTCTTTGAAACTTAGATCTATTCCACCTAAGCATGATATCAACGAGTCTCTCAAATCCATGATAATTTCCATTAATGAATGCAAAGAAAGAACCGCTAGGATGCGTGCTAAGAAAGATGCCTTTATAAGAGCGTGTTCTAGTTCCTATGAAAATAAAGATGAAGATCTAAAAGTTATTGATGTGTCCCCTATTAAATCTTTGTTTTGCAATATGAATCTTAATAATGATGGAACTGGATATGATCCACCTTTACCTAGAAGGCGTTCCAAGAATTCTGAGTTTTTAGATCCTGATGCTAAAATTGATGAAAGTGGGATTGAAGAAATTAAAACCCTAGATGTTGCTAAACCCACTATTTTGGATTTAAAGAAATTTAATTATGAAAATTTCTCTTTGATTGATTGTATTTCCTTGTTGCAATCCGTGCTAAATTCTCCTCATGCTTATAGTCAAAATAAAGCGTTTACTAAACATATCGTTGATGCCTTGATGCAATCTTATGAAGAAAAACTTGAATTGGAAGTTTCTATCCCTAGAAAACTTTATGATGAGTGGGAACCAACTATTAAAATTAAGATTAAAGATCATGAGTTATATGCTTTATGTGATTTGGGTGCTAGTGTTTCCACGATTCCAAAGACTTTGTGTGATTTGTTAGGTTTCCGTGATTTTGATGATTGCTCTCTAAAGTTGCACATTGCGGATTCCACTATTAAGAAACCTATGGGAAGAATTAATGATGTTCTTATTGTTGCAAATAGGAATTATGTTCTCGTAGATTTTATTGTTCTTGACATAGATTGCAATTCTTCATGTCCTATTATTCTCGGTAGACCTTTCCTTAGAACGATTGGTGCAATTATTGTTACGAAGGAAGGAAATATTAGATTCCAATTTCCGTTAAGGAAAGGCATGGAACACTTTCCTAGAAATAAAATTAAATTAACTTATGAATCTATTATGAGAGCCACTTATGGATTGCCTACCAAAGATGGCAATACCTAGATCTATCCTTGCTTTTTATGCCTAGCTAGGGGCGTTAAACGATAGCGCTTGTTGGAAGGCAACCCAATTTTATTTTTATTCCTTGCTTTTTGCTCCTGTTTAGTAATAAATAATTTATTTAACCTATGTTTAGGTTGTGTTTTTTGTGTTTAAATAGTGTTTGTGCCAAGTAGAACCGTTGGGAAGACTTGGGGAACGTCTTGTTAATCTTGCTGTAAAAAACAGAAACTTTAGCGCTCACGAGAACTGCTTCCATTTTTATTTGGAAAGTGCTACTTAGTTAATTATTTTTGCAGATGATTAATAGATAAATTCCTCACGTCCCGAAATTTATTTTAGAATTTTTGGGGTTCCAGATCTTGCGCTAGATACAGATTACTACAGACTGTTCTGTTTTTGACAGATTCTGTTTTTCGTGTGTTGTTTGCTTATTTTGATGAATCTATGGCTAGTAAAATAGTTTATAAATCATAGATAAGTTGGAATACAGTAGGTTTAACACCAATATAAATAAATAATGAGTTAATTACAGTACCTTGAAGTGGTCTTTTGTTTTCTTTCGCTAACGGAGCTCACGAGATTTTCTACTTTAAGTTTTGTGTTGTGAAGTTTTCAAGTTTTGGGTAAAGATTTGATGGATTATGGAACAAGGAGTTGCAAGAGCCTAAGCTTGGGGATGCCCACGACACCCCCAAGATAATCTAAGGACACCTAAAATCCAAAGCTTTGGGATGCCCCAGAAGGCATCCCCTCTTTCGTCTACTTCTATCGGTAACTTTACTTGGAGCTATATTTTTATTCACCACATGATATGTGTTTTGCTTGGAGCGTCTTGTATTATTTGAGTCTTTATTTTTTAGTTTAGCACAATCATCCTTGCTTTACACACCTTTTGAGAGAGCCATACATGATTTGGAATTTGTTAGAATACTCTATGTGCTTCGCTTATATCAATTGAGTTATATAGTTTTGCTCTAGTACTTCACTTATATCTTTTAGAGCACGGTGGTGGATTTGTTTTATAGAAACTATTGACCTCTCATGATTCACTTAGATTATTTTGATAGTCTTAAATAGCATGGTAATTTGCTTAAATAATCCTAATATGCTTGGTATTCAAGAATAATAAAACTTTCTTATGAGTGTGTTGAATACTATGAAAAGTTTGATGCTTGATAATTGTTTTGAGATATGAAGATGGTGATATTAAAGTTGTGCTAGTTGAGTAGTTTTGAATTTGAGAAATACTTGTGTTAAAGTTTGTGATCCCGTAGCATGCACGTATGGTGAACCGTTATGTGATGAAGTCGGATCATGATTTATTTATTGATTGTCTTCCTTATGAGTGGCGGTCGGGGACGAGCGATGGTCTTTTCCTACCAATATATCCCCCTAGGATCATGCGCATAATACTTTGCTTTGATAACTTCTAGATTTTTGCAATAAGTATATGAGTTCTTTATGACTAATGTTGAGTCCATGGATTATACGCACTCTCACCCTTCCACCATTGCTGGCTTCTCTAATACCGCGCACCTTTTGCCGGTATCATACACCCACCATACCTACCTATTATGGCATTTCCATACCATTTCGAGATATATTGCCATGCAACTTTCCACCTTCCGTTTATCATGACACACTCCATCATTGTCATATTGCTTAGCATGATCATGTAGTTGACATCGTATTTGTGGCAAAGCCACCGTTCATAATTCTTTCATACATGTCACTCATGAGTCATTGCATATCCTGGTACACCACCGGAGGCATTCATATAGAGTCATATTTTGTTCTAAGTATCGAGTTGTAATTGTTGAGTTGTAAAGAAAATAAAAGTGTGATGATCATCATTATTAGAGCATTGTCCCAGTGAGGAAAGGATGATGGAGACTATGATTCCCCCACAAGTTGGGATGAGACTCCGGACGAAAAAGAAAGAAAGATAAGAGGCCTAAAAAAGAGAAAAGGCCCAAATAAAAAAAATGAGAGAAAAAGAGAGAAGGGGCAATGCTACTATCCTTTTACCACACTTGTGCTTCAAAGTAGCACCATGATATTCATAGTAGAGAGTCTCTCATTTTTTCACTTTCATATACTAGTGGGAATTTTTCATTATAGAACTTGGCTTCTATATTCCAATGATGGGCTTCCTTAAATTGCCCTAGGTCTTCGTGAGCAAGCGAGTTGGATGCACACCCACCTAGTTTCTTTTGTTGAGCTTTCATATACTTATAGCTCTAGTGCATCCATTGCATGGCAATCCCTACTCACTCACATTGATATCTATTGATGGGCATCTCCATAGACCGTTGATACGCCTAGTTGATGTGAGACTATCTTCTCCCTTCTTGTCTTCTCCACAACCACCATTCTATTCCACCTATAGTGCTATATCCATGGCTCACGCTCATGTATTGCGTGAAGATTGAAAAAGTTTTGAGAATGTCAAAAGTATGAAACAATTGCTTGGCTTGTCATCGGGGTTGTGCATGATTTAAATACTTTGTGCGGTGAAGATAGAGCATAGCCAAACTATATGATTTTGTAGGGATAACTTTCTTTGGCCATGTTATTTTGAGAAGACATGATTGCTTTATTAGTATGCTTGAAGTATTATTATTTTTATGTCAATATGAACTTTTATCTTGAATCTTTCGGATCTGAATATTCATACCACAATTAAGAAGAATTACATTAAAATTATGCCAAGTAGCACTCCGCATCAAAAATTCTGTTTTTATCATTTACCTACTCGAGGACGAGCAGGAATTAAGCTTGGGGATGCTTGATACGTCTCCAACTTATCTATAATTTTTGATTGCTCCATGCTATATTATCTACTGTTTTGGACATTATTGGGCTTTATTATCCACTTTTATATTATTTTCGGGACTAACCTATTAACCGGAGGCCCAGCCCAGAATTGCTGCTTTTTGTGTGTGCCTATTTTAGGGTTTTGAAGAAAAGGAATATCAAATGGAGTCCAAACGGAATGAAACCTTCGGGAACGTGATTTTCTCAACGAACAAGACCCAGGAGACTTGGACCCTACATCAAGACACAAAAGAGGAGG
The DNA here is from genome assembly GCF_056163025.1 of Triticum urartu. Classification (NCBI taxonomy): domain Eukaryota; kingdom Viridiplantae; phylum Streptophyta; class Magnoliopsida; order Poales; family Poaceae; genus Triticum; species Triticum urartu. The sequence goes on from NC_141875.1 coordinate 481,908,435, forward strand.
CCACGAGGTAGGGGGGCGCGCCTACCCCCCAGGCGCGCCCTCCACCCTCGTGGGCCCCCTGTTGCTTCACCGACGTACTCCTTCCTCCTATATATACCTACGTACCCCCAAACGATCAGATAAGGAGCAAAAACCCTAATTCCACCACTGCAATCTTCTGTATCCACAAGATCCCATCTTGGGGCCTGTTCCGGAGATCCACCGGAGGGGGCATCGATCACGGAGGGCTTCTACATCATCACCATAGCCCCTCCGATGAAGTGTGAGTAGTTCATCTCAGACCTACGGGTCCATAGTTATTAGCTAGATGGCTTCTTCTCTCTTTTTGGATCTCAATACAATGTTCCGCCCCTCTCTTGGGGAGATCTATTCGATGTAATCTTCTTTTTGCGGTGTGTTTGTTGAGACCGATGAATTGTGGGTTTATGATCAAGTCTATCTATGAACAATATTTGAATCTTCTCTGAATTCTTTTATGTATGATTGGTTATCTTTGCAAGTCTCTTTGAATTATCAGTTTGCTTTGGCCTACTAGATTGATCTTTCTTGCAATGGGATAAGTGCTTAGCTTTGGGTTCAATCTTGCGGTGTCCTTTCCCAGTGATAGTAGGGGCAGCAGGCACGTATTGTATTGTTGCCATCGAGGATAACAAGATGGGGTTTTCATCATATTGCATGAGTTTATCCCTCTACATCATGTCATATTGCTTAAGGCGTTACTCTGTTTTCATTAACTTAATACTCTAGATGCATGCTGGATAGCGGTCGATGAGTGGAGTAATAGTAGTAGATGCAGGCAGGAGTCGGTCTACTTGTCTCGGACGTGATGACTATATACATGATCATGCCTAGATATTCTCATAACTATGCTCAATTCTGTCAATTGCTTAACAGTAATTAGTTCACCCACCGTAGAATACTTATGCTCTTGAGAGAAGCCACACTAGTGAAACCTATGGCCCCCGGGTCTATCTTCATCATATTAATCTTCCAATACTTAAGTTATTTCCTTTGCTTTTACTTTGCTTTTATTTTACTTTGCATCTCTGTCATAAAAATACCAAAAATATTATCTTATCATATCTATCATATCTCGCTCTCATAAGTGGCCGTGTAGGGAGTGACAACCCCTTATCGCGTTGGTTGCGAGGATTTATTTGTTTTGTGCAGGTACGAGGGACTCGCGCGTAGCCTCCTACTGGATTGATACCTTGGTTCTCAAAAACTGAGGGAAATACTTACGCTACTTTGCTGCATCATCCCTTCCTCTTCGGGGAAAAATCAACGCAGTGCTCAAGAGGTAGCACGGTATGACAACGCGGCTGATGTAGTCGTACATCTTCACGATATGACCGATCAAAGTACCGAACGTATAACACCTCCGAGTTTAGCACACGTTCAGCTGGTGACGTCCCATGAATTCACGATCCAACAAAGCTTCGAGGGAGAGTTCCGTCAGCACGACGGCGTGATGATGGTGATGATGATGCTACCAACGTAGGGCTTCGCCTAAGCACTGCTACAATATGACCGAGGTGGATTATGGTGGAGGGGGGCACCACACACGGCTAAAAGATCAATGATCAACTTGTGTGTTTATGGGGTGCCCCCTTCCCCCGTATATAAAGGAGTGGAGGAGGGGGGAGGGCCGGCCCTCTATGGCGCGCCCTGGAGGAATCCTACTCCCACCAGGAGTAGGATTCCCCCCTTCCCTAGTTGGACTAGGAGAGAAGGAAGGGGGAGAGAGGGAGGAAGGAAAGGGGGGCGCCGCCCCCTCCTAGTCCAATTCGGACCAGAGGGAGAGGGGGCGCGCGGCCTACCCGAGTCTCCTCTCTCTCTCTCCACTATGGCCCAATAAGGCCCATACACTTACAGGGGGGTCCGGTAACCTCCCGGTAGTCCAGTAAAATCCCAATTTCACCCGGAACTATTCCGATGTCCAAATATAGGCTTCCAATATATCGATCTTTATGTCTCGACCATTTCGAGACTCCTCGTCATGTTCATGATCATATCCGGGACTCCGAACTACCTTCGGTACATCAAAACACATAAACTCATAATACCGATCATCACCTAACGTTAAGCGTGCGGACCCAACGGGTTCGAGAACTATGTAGACATGACCGAGACACGTCTCCGGTCAATAACCAATAGCGGAACCTGGATGCTCATATTGGCTCCTACATATTCTAGGAAGATCTTTATTGGTCAAATCGCATAACAACATACGTTGTTCTCTTTGTCATCGGTATGTTACTTACCCGAGATTCGATCGTCGGTATCTCAATACCTAGTTTAATATCGTTACCGGCAAGTCTCTTTACTCGTTCCATAATGCATCATCCCACAACTAACTCATTAGTTACATTGCTTTCAAGGCTTATAGTGATGTGCATTACCGAGAGGGCCGAGAGATACCTCTCCGACAATCGGAGTGACAAATTCTAATCTTGATCTATGCCAACTCAACAAGTACCATCGGAGACACATGTAGAGCACCTTTATAACCACCCAGTTATGTTGTGACGTTTGGTAGCACATAAAGTGTTCCTCTGGTATTCGGGAGTTGCATAATCTCATAGTCATAGGAACATTTATAAGTTATGAAGAAAGCAATAGTAATATACTAAACGATGAAATGCTAAGCTAACGGAATGGGTCAAGTCAATCACATCATTCTCTAATGATGTGATCCCATTAATCAAATAACAACTCATGTCCATGGCTAGGAAACTTAACCATCTTTGATTCAATGAGCTAGTCAAGTAGAGGCATACTAGTGACACTTTGTTTGTCTATGTATTCACACATGTACTAAGTTTTCGGTTAATACAATTCTAGCATGAATAATAAACATTTATCATGATATAAGGAAATATAAATAACAACTTTATTATTGCCTCTAGGGCATATTTCCTTCAGTCTCCCACTTGCACTAGAGTCAATAATCTAGATTACACAGTAATGATTCTAACACCCATGGAGTCTTGGTGCTGATCATGTTTTGCTTGTGAGAGAGTCTTAGTCAACGGGTCTGCAACATTCAGATCCGTATGTATCTTGCAAATCTCTATGTCTCCCTCCTTGACTTGGTCGCGGATGGAATTGAAGCGTCTCTTGATGTGCTTGGTTCTCTTGTGAAATCTGGATTCCTTTGCCAAGGCAATTGCACCAGTATTATCACAAAAGATTTTCATTGGACCCGATGCACTAGGTATGACACCTAGATCGGATATGAACTCCTTCATCCAGAGTCCTTCATTTGCTGCTTCTGAAGCAGCTATGTACGCCGCTTCACACATAAATCCCGCCACGACGCTTTGCTTAGAACTGCACCAACTGACAGCTCCACCGCTCAATATAAATACGTATTCGGTTTGTGACTTAGAGTCATCCGGATCAGTGTCAAAGCTTGCATCGACGTAAACATTGACGACCAGCTCTTTGTCACCTCCATAAACGAGAAACATATCCTTAGTCCTTTTCAGGTATTTCAGGATGTTCTTGACCGTTATCCAGTGATCCACTCCTAGATTACTTTGGTACCTCCCTGCTAAACTAATAGCAAGGCACACATCAGGTCTGGTACACAGCATTACATACATGATAGAGCCTATGGATGAAGCATAGGGAACATCTTTCATTTTCTCTCGATCTTCTGAAGTGGTCGGGCATTGAGTCTGACTCAACTTCACACCTTGTAACACAGACAAGAACCCTTTCTTTGCTTGATCCATTTTGAACTTCTTCAAAACTTTATCAAGGTATGTGCTTTGTGAAAGTCCAATTAAGCATCTTGATCTATCTCTATAGATCTTGATGCCCAACATATAAGCAGCTTCATCGAGGTCTTTCATTGAAAAACGCTTATTCAAGTATCCTTTTATGCTATCAAGAAATTCTATATCATTTCCAATCAATAATATGTCATCCACATATAATATTAGAAATGCAACAGAGCTCCCACTCACTTTCTTGTAAATACAGGCTTCTCCAAAAGTCTGTATAAAACCATATGCTTTGATCACACTATCAAAATGTTTATTCCAACTCCGAGATGCTTGCACCAGTCCATAGATGGATCGCTGGAGCTTGCACACTTTGTTAGCACCCTTTGGATCGATAAAACCTTCAGATTGCATCATATACAACTCTTCTTCTAGAAATCCATTTAGGAATGCAGTCTTTAATCCATTTGCCAAATATCATAATCATAAAATGCAGCAATTGCTAACATGATTTGGACGGACTTAAGCATCGCTACGGGTGAGAAAGTCTCATCGTAGTCAACTCCTTGAACTTGTCGAAAACCTTTGCAACAAGTCGAGCTTTGTAGACAGTAACATTACCGTCAGCGCCAGTCTTCTTCTTGAAGATCCATTTATTCTCGATGGCTTGCGATCATCGGGCAAGTCTATCAAAGTCCACACTTTGTTCTCATACATGGATCCCATCTCAGATTTCATGGCCTGAAGCCATTTTGCGGAATCTGGGCTCATCATTGCTTCCTCATAGTTCGTAAGTTCGTCATGGTCAAGTAACATGACCTCCAGAACAGGATTACCGTACCACTCTGATGCGGATCTTACTCTGGTTGACCTACGAGGTTCAGTTGTAACTTGATCTGAAGTTACATGATCATCATCGTTAGCTTCCTCACTAATTGGTGTAGGAATCACAGGAACTGATTTCTGTGATGAACTATTTTCCTATAAGGGAGCAGGTATAGTTACCTCATCAAGTTATACTTTCCTCCCACTCACTTCTTTCGAGAGAAACTCCTTCTCTAGAAAGGATCCATTCTTAGCAACGAATGTCTTGCCTTCGGATCTATGATAGAAGGTGTACCCAACAGTCTCCTTTGGGTATCCTATGAAGACCGATGACCCACAAGTATAGGGGATCTATCGTAGTCCTTTCGATAAGTAAGAGTGTCGAACCCAACGAGGAGCAGAAGGAAATGATAAGCGGTTTTCAGCAAGGTATTCTCTGCAAGTATTGAAATAAGTGGTAACAGATAGTTTTGTGATAGGATAAATTGTAATGAGCAACAAGTAACAAAAGTAAATAAAGTGCAGCAAGGTGGCCCAATCCTTTTTGTAGCAAAGGACAAGCCGGAACAAACTCTTATAATAGGAAAAGCGCTCCCGAGGACACATGGGAATATCGTCAAGCTAGTTTTCATCACGTTCATATGATTCACGTTCGATACTTTGATAATTCGATATGTTGGTGGACCGGTGCTTGGGTGCTGTTCTTACTTGAACAAGCATCCCACTTATGATTAACCTCTATTGCAAGCATCCGCAACTACAACAAAAGTATTAAGGTAAACCTAACCATAGCATGAAACATGTGGATCCAAATCAGCCCCTTACGAAGCAACGCATAAACTAGGTGTTGATGGAGATTGCCCTCTCCCGATGAGAGGAGCGTTGGTGATGACGATGGTGATGATTTCCCCCTCCGGGAGGGAAGTATCCCCAGCAGAACAGCTCTGCCGGAGCTCTAGATTGGATCCGCCAAGGTTCCGCCTCGTGGCGGCGGAGTCTCGTCCTGAAAAGTTCCTCCTTATTTTTTTCTCATCGAAAGACCTCATATAGGAGAAGATGGGCATCGGAGAGCCACCAAGGGGCCCTAGGGGGGGCGCCCCACCCTCGTGAGAAGGGTGTGGGCCCCCTAGCCTTCATCTTTGGCGTGGATTTTTCTTTATTTCTTTTAAGACGTTCCATGGAGTTTCAGGACTTTTGGAGTTGCGCAGAATAGGTCTCTAATATTTGCTCCTTTTCCAGCCCAGAATTCCAGCTGCCGGCATTCTCCCTCCTTATGTAAACCTTGTAAAATAAGAGAGAATAGCCATAAGTATTGTGATATAAAGTGAAATAATAGTCCATAATGCGATAAATATCGATATAAAAGCATGATGCAAAATGGACGTATCAACTCCCCCAAGCTTAGACCTCGCTTGTCCTCAAGCGAAAAGCCGATAACAATAAATATGTCCTCATGTTTAGAGGTAGAGGCGTCGATAAAAATAAAATACGGACATGAAGGCATCATGATTATTCTTATAACAGTAACATATATAGGTTGTCATATGATTACTTATGTTCAAGTGATGATCTATTCACAATGCAAAAGTATAAATCATAAACCTTATTGGGTTCCAACAAACTATAATCTTATTCATTGAAGCAATTGCAATTTATCATAACATCGGAAAGAGTCTATGTCAGAGCTAAAAAGCAAGTCCACATACTCAACTATCATTTAGTCCTCCATAATTGCTAACACTCACGTGATACTTGTGGTTACAGAGTTTTAATCGGACACAGAGAAAGATAGGGGCTTATAGTTTTGCCCCACAACCTTTTACCTCAAGGGTAATGTCAACAATAATGGTTCATGCTCCCCTACATCGAATTATATATATATATATATCATGTTCTTTCCAACATGCTGAGCTTGCCAAAGGATAAAATGAAAAAGGAAAGGTGAAGATCACCGTGACTCTTGCATAAGGTAGAAGATAATAATAAAAGATAGGCCCTTCGCAGAGGGAAGCAGAGGTTGCCATGCACTTTTATGGTTGGATGCATAAAATCTCAATGCGAAAGAACGTCATTTTATATTGCCCCTTGTGATATGAACCTTTATTATGCAGTCCGTCGCTTTTATTACTTCCACATCACAAGATCGTATAAAGCTTATTTCTCCCACACCAATCAATCATACATATTTAGAGCAATTTTTATTGCTTTGCACCGATGACAACTTACTTGAAGGATCTTACTCAATCCATAGGTAGATATGATGGACTCTCATGGCAAAACTGGTTTAGGGATTTTGGAAGCACAAGTAGTATTTCTACTTGGTGCTGAGAATTTAGCTAGCAAGAGGGGGAAAGGAAAGCTCAACAAGTTAGAGGAACCATGACAACATACTTTATCTCAGATATAAGAAATACATAACTCATTACGTTGTCTTCCTTGTCCAACATCAACTCTTTAGCATGTCATATTTTAATGAGTGCTCCCAATCATAAAAGATGTCAATGATAATATATCTATATGTGAAAACCTCTCTTTCCTTATTACTTCCTATTAATTGCAACAATGACCAAAGCTATGTCTGCCAACTCCCAACAACTTTTAATCATCATACTCTTTCTATGTGAAGTCACTACTCTCAATAAGATCAATATGAACTTTTTGTTTCTTTTTATTCTTTTCTTCTTTCTTTTATTCACCCAAGATCATGGAAAAATAATCAAGCCCTTGACTCAACACTAATCTTTATTATATATAGCTCACGGACTCGATTACATAGAGAGATCATAAAGCAAAACTCAAAACTAGATCATGCCATAAACTTTATTCTACTAGATCAAGATACTACTAATAAGATCGAACTAAGAAAAACGGTAAAGATAGGAGTTGTGATTGTGATACGATACCGGGGCACCTCCCCCAAGCTTGGCAGTTGCCAAGGGGAGTGCCCATACCCAGATACTCAATTCTTCTTTGTTGGAGGAGACGGTGGAGGTGATGGATAATCGCACATCGAGCGTAAGAGGTCCTCCAGCTTGCGAATAATGCCCTTGAGTGCGACAATATGCTCCTTCAACAAAATATTTTCTTGTGTGAGATACTTGTTTTGTATACGAGCTAACTCAATCATCTTGAAAGCTTCGATCTCAGTTGGGGTAAGAAGGTTATGATCAAGTTGAAGGGTGTCTTTTGCTGCCGGAGCTTGATCCTCCATGGCCTTCTTGATCCTTTCATCCTTGTTGACCCTCGTGGGTTCTTCCCTCTTCAGATCTATCTTCATTAGCCAAGCATCGTTGTTACCATTGTTGGAGGAGGGAGACGACATGATGCCTAGCCTGGGAAACCCTGACAGAAAACATCTCGAAACAAGAATAGAGGAGGTTTATGTGATACGGGAGTCAAAACCTCCGGGAGAATATATAATGAATTTTTACCGACCAAAATACGTAAGGGCCAATTCCAGTTCTGCCCCTAACTCAAACCCACTACTCAGTTTTGCCCCTAATTTTCAGGTATGCTCAGTTTTGCCCCTCCGCCATTAGTGTCACCTATAGAAATGCCCTTTTGCGCCGTTACCGTCCGGTCAAAGTACTTTGACCATCCAGAAAAAATAGCAAAAAAAATCAAAAAAATATGAAATTTGGTGGGATCGAAGATAGTCATGTCCGCAAGGCGCGTGCACATTTTTGTGTTGGTTGGACACTACGGGAGCTCGTGGCAAAGGAAAACAAAAATAATTTATGCCTATGAACAGTAAATTCGAAAAAAATAGCAAAAAAGTTCAAAAAAATTTGAATTTATTTGGCGTCAAAGAGGCTTGAGTGCACAAAGTGCTTGCAAGTTTTGGTGATCAAATGACGTACGGGGCGCTCTAGAGAAAAAAAACAAAATAGTGTATTTTTTCAAAGTTTTTTTGAGCTAAAATTTGTTTTTTTTCTCCATGAGCTCCTACAATGTCCAAACACAACAAAAACGTGCACACATCTTGCACACCTGAATATCTTGAGTCCCACGAAATTTCATATTTTTTTGATTTTTTTTCTATTTTTTTTGAATTTACTGCTCGCATGCGTACAAAATTTATGTTTTCCTTTGACATGAGCTCCCGGAGTGTCCGAACGGCATGAAAATGTGCACGCGCCTTGCGGACATGACTATCTTCGATCCCACCAAATTTCATATTTTTTTGATTTTTTTTGCTATTTTTTCAGGACGGTCAAAGACCTTTGACCGGACGGTAACGGCAGAGAAGGGCATTTCTATAAGTGAAACTAACGGCGGAGGGGCAAAACTGAGCATACCTAAAAATTAGGGGCAAAACTGAGTAGTGGGTTCGAGTTAAGGGCATAGATGTAAATGTCCCAATACGTAACGTGCAAGAAAACGGAGTCCGGAAGGCACACGAGGTGGTCACGAGGTAGGGGGCGCGCCCAGGGGGGTAGGGCGTGCCCACCACCCTCGTGGGGCCCTCGAGTCCTTCCCGGACTGCTACTTATTTTTCTATTTTTCTAAATATTCCAAAACGGAGAAATATTGCCTTAGAAATTGTTTTGGAGTCAGTTTACTTACCGTACCACATACCTATTCCTTTTCGGAGTCTGAAACGTTCCAGAAAGTGTCCCTTATGTATTCCTCCGGGGTTATGGTTTCAATAATATTGGTTTCAACATTTATGGGATTACCTGAGATATAATGTTTAATTCTTTGACCATTTACCACCTTCGGATTTGTACCCTCGAAGTTGTTCATTTTTATGGCACCGGAACGATAGACCTCTTCGATGACGTAGGGGCCTTCCCATTTAGAGAGAAGTTTTCCTGCAAAAAAATCTTAAACGAGAGTTGTATAGCAATACATAATCACCTAAATTAAACTCACGCTTTTGTATCCTTTTGTCATGCCATCTTTTAACCTTTTCCTTAAAACAACTTGGCATTTTCATCAGCTTGGGTTCTCCATTCATCAAGTGAGCTAATATCAAATAACCTCTTCTCACCGGCAAGTTTAAAATCATAGTTGAGCTCTTTAGTAGCCCAATATGCCTTATGTTCTAGTTCGAGAGGTAAGTAACATGCTTTTCCATAAACCATTTTATACGGAGACATACCCATAGGATTTTTATATGCAGTTCTATAAGCCCATAATGCATCATCAAGTTTCTTAGAACAATTATTTCTAGACCTATTAACAATCTTTTGCAAAATTAATTTGAGCTCTATATTGCTCAATTCTACTTGACCACTAGACTGTGGGTGATAAGGAGATGCAATTCTATGATTAACATCATATTTAGCAAGCATTTTATGGAAAGCACCATGAATAAAGTGTGAACCACCATCAGTCATTAAATATCTAGGGACTCCAAACCTCGGGAAAATAACTTCCTTAAGCATTTTAATAGAAGTGTTATGATCAGCACTACTAGTTGGAATAGCTTCTACCCACTTAATAACGTAATCAACAGCAACTAGAATATGTGTGTATCCATTAGAGACAGGAAAAGGTCCCATATAATCAAAGCCCCAAACATCAAACGGTTCAATAACAAGTGAATAATTCATAGGCATTTCTTGATGTCTACTAATATTACCAATTCTTTGACATTCATCACAAGACAAGACAAACTTACGGGCATCCTTGAAGAGAGTAGGCCAATAAAAACCAGATTGCAATACCTTATGTGCAGTTCTATCTCCGGCGTGGTGTCCTCCATAAGACTCGGAATGACACTTGCGTAGGATCTGTTCCTGTTCATGCTCAGGTACACAACGTCTAATAACACGATCTACTCCTTCTTTATAAAGATGTAGGTCATCCCAAAAGTAATGTCTTAAATCATAGAAAAACTTTTTCTTTTGCTGGTATGTGAAGCTAGGTGGTATAAACTTAGCAACAATATAGTTAGCATAATCAGCATACCATGGAGTACTATGACAAGTACTTATAACATTTAATTGTTCATCAGGAAAGTCATCATTAATAGGTAGTGGGTCATCAAGAATATTTTCTAACCTAGATGAGTTGTCTGCAACGGGGTTCTCAGCTCCCTTTCTATCAACAATATTCAAATCAAATTCTTGTAGCAAGAGAACCCATCTAATAAGTCTAGGTTTAGCATCTTTCTTTTCCATAAGATATTTAATAGCAGCATGATCAGTGTGAATAGTTACTTTAGAATCAACAATATAAGATCTGAACTTATCACAAGAAAATACAACTGCTAAAAGTTCATTTTCAGTAGTAGCATAATTTCTTTGAGCATTGTCTAGAGTCTTACTAGCATAATGGATAACATTTAATTTCTTATCAACTCTTTGCCCTAGAACAACACCTACAGCATAATCACTAGCATCACACATAATTTCAAAGGGTAAATTCCAATCAGGTGGCTGAACAATAGGTGCAGAGACTAATGCTTTCTTAAGTATTTCAAATGCTTCTACACAATCATCATCAAAGACAAATGATATATATTTTTGCAATAAATTAGTCAGAGGCCGAGAAATTTTTGAGAAGTCCTTAATGAACCTCCTGTAAAATCCAGCGTGACCAAGGAAACTTCTTATACCTTTGATGTCCTTGGGACATGGCATCTTTTCAATAGCATCAACCTTGGCTTTATCAACTTCAATACCTCTTTCAGAAACTTTGTGCCCCAAGACAATACCTTCATTAACCATAAAGTGGCACTTTTCCCAGTTCAAGACAAGATCAGTTTCTTCACATCTCTGCAAAACTCGATCAAGATTGCTCAAGCAATCGTCAAAAGAGGAACCATAGACGGAAAAGTCGTCCATGAAAACCTCACAAATCTTTTCACAAAAGTCAGAGAATATAGCCATCATGCATCTTTGAAAGGTAGCAGGTGCATTACATAAACCAAAAGGCATACGTCTATAGGCAAAAGTACCAAAAGGGCATGTAAAAGTAGTCTTTGATTGATCTTTAGCCGACACAGGTATTTGAGAGAAACCAGAATAACCATCTAGAAAGCAATAGTGTGTATGTTTGCATAATCTTTCTAGCATTTGATCAATAAAAGGTAAGGGGTAATGATCTTTCTTAGTAGCTTTATTTAATTTCCAGAAATCAATTACCATCCTATAACCTGTGATAATTCTTTGTGAAATCAATTCATCTTTATCATTAGGAACAACAGTAATACCTCCCTTCTTAGGGACACAATGAACAGGACTTACCCACTCACTATCAGCAACGGGATAGATTATACCTGCCTCCAGAAGCTTTAGTATTTCTTTTCTTACCACTTCTTTCATTTTAGGATTCAGACGTCGTTGAGGATCACGAACTGGTTTGGCATCTGCTTCCAAATTTATTTTATGTTGACATAGAATGGGACTAATGCCCTTAAGATCATCAAGAGTATATCCAATAGCAGCATGATGCTTCTTCAGAGTTTTCAATAATCTTTCTTCTTCATGCTCTGAAAGGTTAGCACTAATAATAACAGGATATATCTTCTTTTCATCAAGATAAGCATATTTAAGATTATCAGGCAAAGGTTTAAGCTCAAACACGGGATCACCCTTGGGTAGAGGAGGATCCCCTAGGATTTCAACATGCAAATTGTGTTTCAGAATAGGTTCCTATTTAAAGAATACTTCATCTATTTCCCTTCTTTCATTCATGAACATATCATTTTCATGGTCTAGCAAATAGTGTTCTAAAGGATCACTAGGAGGTACGACAATAGAAGCAAGACCAATAATCTCATCCTTACTAGGTAATTCTTCCTCACGATGTTGTTTACTAAATTTAGAGAAATTAAACTCATGAACCATATCATCCAAGCCAACAGTAACAACACTCTTTGTGCAATCTATGGTAGCATTGACAGTATTTAAGAAGGGTCTACCAAATATAATGGGACAAAAGCTATCTTGTGGGGAACCAAGAACAAGAAAATCAGTAGGATATTTAGTTTTCCCACACAAGACTTCAACATCTCTAACAATTTCCATTGCTGAAATAGTATCTCTATTGGCAAGTTTAATTGTGAATCAATATCTTCTAACTCAGCAGGTGCAATTTCATTCTTAATTTCTTCATATAAAGTATGCGGTATAACACTAGCACTAGCACCAATATCACATAAGCCATGATAACAATGATCTCCTATTTTAACAGAAATAACAGGCACGCCTACCATAAGTCTATGTTTATCTTTAGCATAAGGCTTAGCAATTCTAGCAGTTTCACCTTCGAACTGAATAACATGCCCATCAATATTATCAGACAAGAGATCTTTAACAATAGCAATATTAGGTTCTACTTTAACTTGCTCAGGAGGTGTATAAGTTCTAATATTGCTTTTACGAACAACAGTTGAAGCTTTAGCATGATCCTTTATTCTAACAGGGAAAGGTGGTTTCTCAATATAAGAAGTAGGAACAATAGGATCATTATAAGTGACAGTATTTTCTTCAACTTTAATAGGTGCAGCTACTTTTACTTCTATGGGAGGATGATATTTAAACCACTTCTCCTTAGGGAGATCAACATGAGTAGCAAAAGATTCACAGAAAGAAGCTACTATCTCAGAGTCAAGTCCATATTTAGTGCTAAACTTACGGAAAATATCGGTATCCATAAAAGATTTAACACAATCAAACTTAGGAGTCATACCTAGCTCCTTACCTTCGTCGAGGTCCCAATCTTCAAAGTTGTGTTTAATTCTATCCAATAAATTCCATCTGAATTCAATAGTCTTCATCATAAAAGAGCCAGCACAAGAAGTATCGAGCATGTTGCGATTGTTTTCAGAAAGCCGAGCATAAAAAATTTGCATAATTATTTCTCTCTGGAGCTCATGATTGGGGCATGAATATAACATTGATTTAAGCCTCCCCCAAGCTTGAGCGATGCTTTCTCCTTCGCGAGGCCATAAATTATATATATAATTGTGATCACGATGAACAAGACGCATAGGATAATACTTTTGATGAAATTCCAACTTCAATCTTTTATAGTCCTATGATCTCATATCATCACATTGCCTATACCATACCAATGCGTCTCTCTTCAAAGAAAAAGGGAAGACCTTCTTCTTAGCAACATCATCGGGTATACCTGCAAGCTTAAATAATCCACAAACTTCATCCACATATATTAAGTGCTCATCAGGATGCTTTGTTCCATCTCCTGTAAAAGAATCAGCTAACAGTTTTTCTATCATACCCGAAGGATACTCATAAGGAATTTCATTTTCAATAGGTTCAGTAGGTTGAGGAGCAACTCTTTGCTCTACTGGACGGGGTGAAGATACCCCGAACAAGCCCCTCAGAGAATTACTTTCCATAGTAATAAGTGACAGTAAATTTCAGCACACTATATAAATTTTTCCTTACCAAATTCCACCTACCAAAGGCGCTACACTCCCCGGCAACGGCGCCAGAAAATAGTCTTGATGACCCACAAGTATAGGGGATCTATCATAGTCCTTTCGATAAGTAAGAGTGTCGAACCCAACGAGGAGCAGAAGGAAATGATAAGCGGTTTTCAGCAAGGTATTCTCTGCAAGTACTGAAATAAGTGGTAACAGATAGTTTTGTGATAGGATAAATTGTAATGAGCAACAAGTAACAAAAGTAAATAAAGTGCAGCAAGGTGGCCCAATCCTTTTTGTAGCAAAGGACAAGCCGGAACAAACTCTTATAATAGGAAAAGCGCTCCCGAGGACACATGGGAATATCGTCAAGCTAGTTTTCATCACGTTCATATGATTCGCGTTCGATACTTTGATAATTTGATATGTGGGTGGACCGGTGCTTGGATGCTGTTCTTACTTGAACAAGCATCCCACTTATGATTAACCTCTATTGCAAGCATCCGCAACTACAACAAAAGTATTAAGGTAAACCTAACCATAGCATGAAACATGTAGATCCAAATCAGCCCCTTACGAAGCAACGCATAAACTAGGGTTTAAGCTTCTGTCACTCTAGAAACCCATCATCTACTTATTACTTCCCAATGCCTTCCTCTAGGCCCAAATAATGGTGAAGTGTTATGTAGTCGACGTTCACATAACACCACTAGAGGCTAGACAACATACATCTTATCAAAATATCAAACGAATACCAAATTCACATGACTACTCATAGCAAGACTTCTCCCTTGTCCTCAGGAACGAACATAGTTACTCACAAAGCATATTCATGTTCATAATCAGAGGGGTAATAATATGCATATAGGATCTGAACATATGATCTGCCACCAATTAAACCAACTAGCGTCAACTACAAGGAGTAATCAACACTACTAGCAACCTACTAGCACCAATCCCGGACTTTGAGGCACGAATTGGATACAAGAGATGAACTAGGGTTTGGAGATGAGATGGTGCTGGTGAAGATGTTGATGGAGATTGCCCTCTCCCGATGAGGGGAGCGTTGGTGATGACGATGGTGATGATTTCCCCCTCCGGGAGGGAAGTATCCCCGGCAGAACAGCTCTGCCGGAGCTCTAGATTGGATCCGCCAAGGTTCCGCCTCGTGGCGGCGGAGTCTCGTCCCGAAAAGTTACTCCTTATTTTTTTCTCATCGAAAGACCTCATATAGGAGAAGATGGGCATCGGAGAGCCACCAAGGGGCCCACGAGGTAGGGGCGCGCCCTAGGGGGCGCCCCCACCCTCGTGAGAAGGGTGTGGGGCCCCTGGCCTTCATCTTTGGCGTGGATTTTTCTTTATTTTTTTTAAGACGTTCCGTGGAGTTTCAGAACTTTTGGAGTTGCGCAGAATAGGTCTCTAATATTTGCTCCTTTTCTAGCCTAGAATTCCAGCTGCCGGCATTCTCCCTCCTTATGTAAACCTTGTAAAATAAGAGAGAATGGCCATAAGTATTGTGATATAAAGTGAAATAACAATCCATAATGCGATAAATATCGATATAAAAGCATGATGCAAAATGGACGTATCAAGACACATTTCTCCGATTTGGGTTCGAGCTTATCAGGTTGAAGCTTTTTTACATAAGCATCACATCCCCAAACTTTAAGAAACGATAACTTTGGTTTCTTGCCAAACCATAGTTCACAAGGTGTTGTCTCAACGGATTTAGATGGTGCCCTATTTAACGTGAATGCAACCGTCTCTAAAGCATAACCCCAAAATGATAGCGGTAAATCAGTAAGAGACATCATAGATCACACCATATCTAGTAAAGTACGATTACGACGTTCGGGCACACCATTACGCTGTGGTGTTCCGGGTGGCGTGAGTTGAGAAACTACTCCGCATTCTTTCAAATGAAGACCAAACTCAAATATTCCCCTCCACGATTAGATCGTAGAAACTTTATTTTCTTGTTACGATGATTTTCCACTTCACTCTGAAATTCTTTCAACTTTTCAAATGCTTCAAACTTATGCTTCATCAAGTAGATATACCCATATCTGCTCAAATCATCTGTGAAGGTGAGAAAATAACGATACCCGTCGCAAGCCTCAACATTCATCGGACCACATACATCAGTATGTATGATTTCCAACGAATCTGTTGCTCGCTCCATTGTTCCGGAGAATGGCGTTTTAGTCATCTTTTCCATGAGGCATGGTTCGCAAGTACCAAGTGATTCATAATCAAGTGATTCCAAAAGTCCATCAGTATGGAGTTTCTTCATGCGCTTTACACCAATATGACCTAAACGGCAGTGCCACAAATAAGTTGCACTACCATTATCAACTCTGCATCTTTTGGCTTCAATATTATGAATATGTGTATCACTACTATCGAGATTCAATATAAATAGACCACTCTTCAAGGGTGCATGACCATAAAATATATTACTCATATAAATAGAACAACCATTATTCTCAGATTTAAATGAATAACCGTCTAGCATCAAACAAGATCCAGATATAATGTTCATGCTTAACGTGGCACCAAATAACAATTATTCAGGTCTAAAACTAATCCCGAAGGTAGATGTAGAGGTAGTGTGCCGACCGCGATCACATCGACTTTGGAACCATTTCCCACGTGCATCGTCACCTCGTCCTTAGCCAATCTTCGCTTAATCCGTAGTCCCTGTTTCGAGTTGCAAATATTAGCAACAGAACCAGTATCAAATATCCAGGTGCTACTGCGAGCAACTAAGGTACACATCAATAACATGTATATCACATATACCTTTGTTCACCTTGCCATCCTTCTTATCCGCCAAATACTTGGGGCAGTTCCGCTTCCAGTGATCAGTCCCTTTGTAGTAGAAGCACTCAATCTCAGGTTTAGGTCCAGACTTGGGCTTCTTCACTTGAGCAGCAATTTGCTTGCCGTTCTTTTTGAAGTTCCCCTTCTTCCCTTTACCCTTTTTCTTGAAACTGGTGGTCTTATTGACCATCAACACTGGATGGTCCTTCTTGTTTTCTACCTCCACAACCTTTAGCATCGCGAAGAGCTCGTGAATTGTCTTATCCATCCCTTGCAAATTGTCGGGGATATACCCCGCGGCGCGACCCGGCCGGAGATATGACCCGGCTGGGACTTGATGTTTTATTGGTGACCTGGCAGACTATAAGCCGGCGGGAACAGTTAAGCATTGTAAGCCGGCAGACACAGTCATGTAACTCAGCAGACACAATCATGTAACCCGGAAGACACAGTCATGTAAGCCGGACAGTTAAGCCGGCAGATGTTAAGCCAGACGGTAAGCCAGATGGTAAGCTAGATGGTAAGTCAGATCGTAAGCCAGACCGTAAGTCAGATTGAGAGCCAGATTGTAAGAAGGCCAAGACGTTATGAAGCCCATGGTAAGACGTCAAAATAAGGTTAAGTCTTAAAGTCTGAGTTGGACTCTACATGTAACCCGCCCCTTCAGCTTATATAAGGAGGGGCGGGGTAGCCCAAGAGGGATGGGTTGAATAATCTTTAGGTTAGACATAACTAGGAGAGTCGGCTTACGGCAACTCCTCTCATTAGTATAATGAGACCTAGCCACAAACAGCATGTAGGGTTCTTACCGGATGATGTTTTCCGGGGCCCGAAGCTGTCTAAACCCTTGTCTTGTGTTGCGTCTCTCGATTCCTCTCAACCCCTCTCAAGCTACCACATAGATGCGTTGGCCTCATGACTAAGTCCTCACACTAGGACATTTGCCGTGACAAATCCACGACAATTGGTGCCCACTGTGGGGTGAGTGCACAGTGATGTTGAGTTCTAGGAGAGATTTCTTTGAGAGATCTAGAAGCTCACGATTGACCGGGCAAAGAAAAATCAACACCGGAAAGAATATCATCTAAGAAGTTAGGGTTCGCTGATGAGCCACCGCCGGCGGCGGTATAATACATCAAGTTGATGTGTTTTGCTGCGGTCTCCGTGTCATAACAAAAGGAGTTATTAAGCCGCCTGCAACCGCGGCAAGAAGTACTACCGTCAATGGCCATGGAAGAGTTCTGAGATTTTTGATCCAATATATGTCAGCATCAAGCAAGGATTCAATCTACGTCGAAGACAATCAGGTTAAAGGATAGTTCGGTCAAAGCATTTATGATCCGGAGATAGAGCCGGTCGCGACCCGGATTCCTCTGACCCCAGCGGCCGTGTTTCGAAAGCGCCCGGTCCCGTCGCCTCCATATCCGGTCCTCGTCCTCCCTGGTGCTCCTTGATCAAACCACCGTGTTCCGAACCGACCGCAACCCGGACCTTGCCGTCATTACAGTCGGTGCCTCCACCTCAATGGGCCTCCTTCGCCTCGGATTCGCTTGGCCGTACGAGCTCTGCCTCGATCTAGCCCTCTGATGTAACTCTGAACCAATTGTGAGTCGCCACCGGGGCTTTGACCCGCCGCTGTGGCCTCGAGACGCCCTCGCCCGCCTCGGCAACAAATCACCTCCGTCGTGAAGTCTGTTTTAAACCCTGATTTCATAGAGTGTGACATTAATGAACCCTCACGTCTAAATCCTTGAAATTTGTACCCTATACTTCTTAATCCCGATCAATCTAAACCCTAGACTCATCCTATACTTGTTTGGAAGGACAATCCTGATCGGGATCGGTTGTTTCTCTCACGTACTACACGGGCCTACATGTCATATTTTATCTTCTTCCTCAATCTCCCCTACTCTCTCCTAAGCGTCCATCTTCTTCCTGGAATAGCAAGTATGACGAGCACGGCCACGAGGTCAGCGCGTGGAGCTGCGCATTTAGGACGCCGGAACCCGATCTCGACGGCGCCCTGGAGATCTTTCATTTGGCGGACCGTCGGTTTTTCCAAAGATCCTTGACCTGCGGCTTCACCTCCGCGCGAACACGAGGAAAACAACAGATGCCGTCACCTCCCCGCTCGTGGTTGCTGATGCGTCATTCCTTTGTCTGCGTCGGTTGCACGCGGCCTCCCCTCCGTCCGCCTCGCCGCCCCTGCGGCAGGGTTGGGCACGTCGTGCGGCTCTCGGCCAATGCGCCCAGAACGAGCAAAGGTACGGATGCACGGCCGCACACGAGTCAGTCAACCCAAATCATGATGCGCGCATCAGGGTCGTCCTCGAGTACGCTGGGTGCGTTGGCCTCACCGTCGACTTGGACGAGTTGGACTTGCTAGTATGTTGCGGCTGTCTGCGCACACTACATCTCGGGTGCATGCGTTGCTTGTTTGTTTCCAGCAAAAAAATGATCAAGGCAGGGGGCGGCCTACGTCATGTACGTGGCTGCGTGCGCATCTTGCTTGGAAATAATCAAGATAGCTCCAGATTGTGTAGAACTTCGAAGTTCTAGTTGTTGAGAAAGACAGAGAGATTAGAAGATAAAAGGTGAAGACATATGGACCTGGGTGGTCAGTGACTGTGGCGAGTGATCTCGGCCGGGATAATTATTTTCCCGGTGCGCCAAACGGATTCAAGGTTTGATTTGATCGTGATCGAAGAGTATAGGGTATCAACTTCAGAGATTTAGACATGAGGGTTCATTTGCGTTACACTCTACGAAATCAGGGTTCAAAATAGACTTCGCGCTCTGCCTACGTGCTTTCTACCGCTACCACACCCCGAGTTGCTACAGCCTCGTCGCCATGCCTCACCAAGGACCCGACTTGACGACTTGCTACAACACAGCCCGGTTTCTTCCGCCCCTACGCCGTGGCCTTGCTCGCGCGCCAGCAACCGTCGAGTCATCCTTCTAGCGCCATCATCCCCTTTGCGGCCGCCGCCTCCTCGTCCCTCCGCCTCCGTGTTGCTCCGCCGCCAAACTGCCGCCTATGCCTTGGTCGGCCCCGAGCTGCCGAGTCGCCGGTGCGTCCCCTCGCATTGCTTCCCGCCTCAAGCCGCCACCGCGGGCTTCAAGTCACTGCCTCCGCGAGTCGCCGGAGCGGTCCGTCCTCTGTTGCAACCCGCCAATTTGCGCTGTTACAAGGCGACGCTGCAGGCCTGCGTCAGGTGCCACCCCCGTCGGCCCTTACCCCAAGTCACCACAGTCGCCTCACGGGCCCCCTTCTGCCTTCTGCGCGGAGCCGCCCTGGTGTGAGCCGCCTCGCTCCGCTGTAGGCACCCCTGCCCGTTCCGTCGCTTCAGCGCTGCCTCCGCCTACACTGAGCCGCTTCTGCTGCTTCATTGAGTCACCAGCAGCCGCTCCGTTGTTAGGCGTCAAGTGAGCCATGACCCGGACGCCGCGGCCGATTGAGTTTCTGCTGCCGAGCCGCCCCGGCCTTGAGTTGTCCCCGCCATTGACGTGAGCCGCCGGCCGTCGATTGTTGCCTGCAAACCACCGGTGCCGTCATTGCTGTTCTGAGCCGCCGGCTGTCGCCTGAATCGCAGGTCGTTCGACCCTGCCGCTCCGAGTCGCCCTGCTCCTCCGCCGTCACTCGCCTCTGTGGCCTGTGGTAACCCGCCACGGCTTTGACCCGGCTGCGCCGTCGCCTCCAACTCGCCAGGGTCTCCCATCGCCTCCGGGCCGGCCGTCGCCGTTGCGCTCTCGTCGTTCAACTCGCCGGCGCCTCTTCGACTGCACCATGAGCAGCTTCCCCTCAGCTGCGACAGGTCTGAGCTGCCGCCAAGTCACCTCCGCCTTGGACTCAAGTAACCACCGCCGCACCAGAGTCAGCGCCCCCCTGCACAACTTACGTACACAACGTCTGAGCCGTCATAGCCTGCCTGAGCCCTCGCCGAGCCGCCTGTTTAGAATGGCTGTCAACATACGGCCGCGTTAAAACACCGTCACTCCTTGCCGGGTCACCGGAGCCCCTCTGCCATTTGTGAGCCGCCACCACGGACACGATTCCGCTCCAAGTCGCCTCTAAGCCGACGCTGTGTGGTCGCTGCTGAGACCCGGCAGGCAAGCCACTCCATCGCTACCACCCCCGCGGTTCCGCTGAGACGATCGCCTCGCTGAGCTGCGGCTTCATCGCCAAACTACTCCGTTGCCGCCATGATTCGTCCGTGGACCCGCCTTCGAACCGACGTGAGTCGCCGCAAACGGTTGCCTGGTTGCCTTCGCTGCGACCCATTGTGCTGAGCCGTCCGGCGGCCGTCGTGCCCTCATTGTTCGACCCGTCGGGTCAGGGGCCTCATCAGTAGCTCGCCTACGCACAACTCCATGCCGCCGCCCACTCGCCGTGACGTCGCCCCGGTTGTCCAGCGCGGGCCTGACGGCCCCGTCCGTTTCTACTCTGAGCCGCCTCCATGGCCGGCTCCCACTTGCCTTTGAGCCATCCACGGCAGAGCCGCCTGCCCACTGGCCAGGGTCGCTCCTGCGCTCGCATGTTCTGCTGCCAGGCGGAGAAAACAGAAGCAGAGTTGCAGAAGCATGTATAAGAGATGACCACGAGCTCCCTCATCATCAACTAAAGCGAGGACAAAATTAATTAGGCTTCAGGGAAGGCCAAAAACCAGTCACTCTGGATACTGGTGTTTGGAAATAATGCAGCAGTATAAAAAAAGCTCCAAGTCTTGATGAAGCCCCACCTATGCCATGGTTGCCTTTTTCAAAGCCAGATCGTGACATCCGCAGCTGGGCTCGATTTTTGAGGCAGTAGCAGACAAGAAACTGGACAACAGTCGTGTCCCTATTGCCTGCAAAGCAAGCGTTACCTGAGAGCACGCGCCTACATTATCCAGCATCAGCTTTATATTCCCCAACAAAAGTATTAGGTGCTATTGGCCCTATCTATTTTTAGTACATATTAATTCATGCACGCAAAACTACTTTGCCCTGCTGTATTTATATGCAGAAGAATTACTCATTACAAGGTGGCATTATACCGCGGAGATGGAGGCACAGGTGGTCGACCTTACTCAACAGACTCCCACACCGGCTTATAATGCCACGTACGACTCGCCCGTCTATTCTCGTGGCCGTTTCACACGTCCGTGCCGGCTTACAACGCCACGGACGACTCGCTCGTCCGTTCTCGCGGCCGTTTCACACGTCCGTGTCGGCTTACAACGAGGAGGACAACTTGCTTGTCTGCACCGGCTTACAACGAGGAGGACAATTTGCTCGTCCGCACCGGCTTACAATGAGGAGGACAACTTGCTCGTCCGCACCGGCTTACAACGCCGCGGCCGATTCATCTGTCTGCTCCCGCAGCCGAGTCGCTCGTGATTGATTTCAGCTTCACCATAGTGACCATCAACTCCACGACGGATAATTTCCAGCCTACCATATGAGGTGAAATTCATCCAGTATATTATATTACATATTGTTTTCTTTAAAAGAGCAATTACTCCGGTTTGCAAGTTCTCCCATGCAGGACTCAAACTGGTCTATATCACGGTCAACTGTGGAGAATCTCATGACAACTCCTTGAGTCCTCTTGAGACTCGGGGACTATGATGACATGACTCAGCAAATGTTGCCGGTTTTTAGTAAATTCAAGAACTCTGGGTCATTGGAGGGAAAAATAACCCGGACCCGAGGCTACTGCCACATTGGTGCAAATTTAAATGCCGTCAGAAAATTTCCGGCTCAAAATAAAGATCCCTTTTGGGTCCGACTTGGATCGTATTCGAATCAGGGTCGTTAAAAACCTCTCAAGGTCATTTGGGGGCTTCCTGTTCAAACATAGGTCGTATTCGAACCAAAGAGAACATAGTTGTCGGTACCCTCTTGATCGGCACACTGCCAAACTCACTAGGGGGCTTCCTGATCGTATTCGTATCATAGCTTAACCCCTTTTGGGCCCGACTTGGATCGTATTCGAATCAGGGTCGTTAAAAACCTCTCAAGGTCATTTGGGGGCTTCCTGTTCAAACATAGGTCGTATTTGAACCAAAGAGAACACAGCTGTCGGTACCCTCTTGATCGGCACAACGCCAAAGCCACTGGGGGCTACATGATCGTATTCGAATCCTAGCTTAACCCCTTTGGAATGGTTTACTAATCGTATTCGAATCAGAAGCCTCAATTTTTCTTTCTATTTGGCTTAAGTTTTTTGAAAACAATCTGTGATTTTGTCTTGAGACTTTTTTGTTCAGATCAGAGGCATATATATGTGATTTCTATTTAACCCGGCTTGACTTTGGACGATAAGTCGCCAGCATATGACAATCATTAAACATTTGGAAGTCTTGGCTTCTAAAGATTGGGTTATCACCCTTACTGCACAGGTATCCTAAACCGACAGTACGATTCAATATCACAAGAACCGGTTTTCCAAACCGGATTATATTATTCAAATATTTAATAGCCAACATGGCTGGATTTTTATTATGGTTATCAATAACCAGTATTATGATTGAGGTTTTCAAAGTCACTTTAAGCACAATGGCTATTATTTTATCAATGTATATGATTATTCTACAATGGAAGGAATAGTCCCGAGTCGCTGCAGGCTTACTGCCGGTACTTGGGGGCTACATTATTCAAGTTGAGATTACATCAAATGTGCAAGTCTCATGTCGCTGCAAGCATGCGCCATGACACTTGGGGGCTAATGCAAAATCATTTTTACTGGCCTTATTGAAGACCCGAATCATCATATCATAATGAGCCGACCCTTGGGGGCTACCAATTGCTCCTGTCAACAATTCAAGGTACACAAGTTAAATCCATTATATTGAAGGGTCCATTGCTCAGTTGATAAAGCACAAAGCTCTTAACCTTGTGGACGTGAGTTCAAGCCCTATGATGGAGGTTACATCATATAATGTTATCCTCAATGAAGTATATATATAAAGTCCCAGCTCAATATGATCTTACTGAGCCGGCCCTTGGGGGCTACACGTTACTGTTCAAAGTCTACATGATTGTATTTACAAAGTCCCTGCTCATTATTGCATAATGACCCGGCCCTTGGGGGCTACACTGGTTGAAGTTTTTATGAGCATAAGGCAATTTCAAGTCCCAGGTTGCTGCAAGCATGACAACCCGGCACTTGGGGGCTACATATGTGGAATACTCAGTTTTGACTAGTGATTGAGATAAACAACATGGATTTCTTCATAGTGATAATATTTTTGTTGAAGAAAGTCTTAAGTCATTACTTTGTTCTGCTTAAGACTTGGGGGCTACAGGTAATATGGATATGAGGGAGAGAAATCTTCAAAATTCTCAGTGTTGACCCGGCATCGGCAACAATTATGACATGGCATCATCTATTTATAAACCCGGCAAGTTTTTTCATCTTTAAGCTGGTTGAAGGTCACATGAGTATTTCAAGACCAATATTTTTAAGCATTGGGAGCTGAGTCAAATGAGTTATTCTTCAGTCTCTCTCTGTGATAAACCAACGTCATCAAATTGATTATGAAGTTGGCTTATTGACCTGGATTTTTGAAGAAGGAAACAACAAGGAGTTAAGGATGATCAGGATCAGTTTAACATGGATAAATCCAAATTAAAGTGGGGGCTAATGTCGGGGATATACCCCGCGGTATGACCCGACCGGAGATATGACCCGGCTGGGACTTGATGTTTCATTGGTGACCTGGCAGACTATAAGCCGGCGGGAACAGTTAAGCATTGTAAGCCAGCAGACATAGTCATATAACCCGGCAGACACAGTCATGTAACCCGGCAGACACAGTCATGTAAGCCAGCAGATGTTAAGCCATATGGTAAGCCAGATGGTAAGTTAGATCATAAGCCAGACCGTAAGTCAGATTGAGAGCCAGATTGTAAGAAGCCTAAGACGTTAAGAAGCCCATGGTAAGACGTCAAAATAAGGTTAAGTATGAAAGTCCGAGTTGGATTCTACATGTAACCCGCCCCTTCAGCTTATATAAGGAGGGGCGGGGCACCCCAAGAGGGACAGGTTGAATAATCTCTAGGTTAGACATAACTAGGAGAGCCGGCTTATGGCAAATCCTCTCATGAGTATAATGAGACCTAGCCACAAACAGCATGTAGGGTTCTTACCGGATGATGTTTCCCGGGGCCCGAAGCTGTCTAAACCCTTGTCTTGTGTTGCGTCTCTTGATTCCGCTCAACCCCTCTCAAGCTACCACATAGATGCGTTGGCCTCAGGACAAAGTCCTCACACTAGGACATCTGCCGTGACAAATCCACGACACATATTATAGTTCATCATGAAGATCTTGTAGCTTGGTGGCAATGATTGAAGAATTCTGTCAATGACACTATCATCCGGAAGATTAACTCCCAGTTGAATCAAGTGATTGTTATACCCATGCATTTTGAGTATATGCTCACTGACAAAACTATTCTCCTCCATCTTGCAGCTGCAGAACTTATTGGAGACTTCATATCTCTCAATCCGGACATTTTGCTTGAAATATTAACTTCAACTCCTGGAACATCTCATATGCTCCATGATGTTCAAAACGTCGTTGAAGTCCCGGTTCTAAGCCATAAAGCATGGCACACTGAACTATCGAGTAGTCATTAGCTTTACTCTGCCAGACGTTCATAACATCTGGCGTTGCTCCTACAGCGGGTTTGGCACTCAGCGGTGCTTCCAGGACGTAATTCTTCTATGCAGCAATGAGGATAATCCTCAAGTTACGGACCCAGTCCGTGTAATTGCTACCATCATCTTTCAACTTTGCTTTCTCAAGGAACAAATTAAAATTCAACGGAACAACAGAACGGGCCATCTATCTACAACATCATAGACATGCAAAATACTATCAGGTACTAAGTTCATGATAAATTAAAGTTCAATTAATCAAATTACTTAAGAACTCCCACTTAGATAGACATCCCTCTAATCATCTAAGTGATCACGTGATCCATATCAACTAAACCATGTCCGATCATCACGTGAGATGGAGTAGTTTTCAATAGTGAACATCACTATGTTGATCATATCTACTATATGATTCACGCTCGACCTTTCGGTCTCAGTGTTCCGAGGCCATATATGCTTATGCTAGGCTCGTAAGTTTAACCCGAGTATTCCGCATGTGCAACACTAGCTTGCACCCGTTGTATGTGAACGTAGAGCTTATCACACCCGATCATTACGTGGTGTCTCGGCACGACGAACTTTCACAACGGTGCATACTCAAGGAGAACACTTGTACCTTGAAATTTAGTGAGAGATCATCTTATAATGCTACCGTCGATCTAAGCAAAACAAGATGCACAAAAGATAAACATCACATGCAATCAATATAAGTGATATGATATGGCCATCATCATCTTGTGCCTTCGATCTCCATCTCCAAAGCACCATCATGATCACCATCGTCACCGGCGCGACACCTTAATCTCCATCGTAGCATGGTTGTTGTCTCGCCAACTATTGCTTCTACGACTATCGCTACCGCTTAGTGATAAAGTAAAGCAATTACATGGCGATTGCATTTCATATAATAAAGCGACAACCATATGGCTCCTGCCAGTTGCCGATAACTTTGTTACAAAACATGATCATCTCATACAATAAAATTTAGCATCATGTCTTGACCATATCACATCACAACATGCCCTGCAAAAATAAGTTAGACGTCCTCTACTTTGTTGTTGCAAGTTTTATGTGGCTGCTATGGGCTGAGCAAGAACCGTTCTTACCTACACATCAAAACCACAACGATATTTTGTCAAGTATGTACTGTTTTAACCTTGACAAGGACCGGGCGTAGCCACACTTGATTCAACTAAAGTTGGAGAAACTGACACCCGCCAACCACTTGTGTGCGAAGCATGTCGGTAGAACCAGTCTCGCGTAAGCGTACGCGTAATGTCGGTCCGGGCCGCTTCATCCAACAATACCATTGAATCAAAGTATGACATGCTGGTAAGCAGTATGACTAGTATTGCCCACAACTCACTCATGTTCTACTCGTGCATATAAACATCTACGCATAAACCTGTCTCTGATACCACTGTTGGGGAACGTAGTAATTAATTTCAAAAAAATTCCTACACACACGCAAGATCATGGTGATGCATAGCAACGAGAGGGGAGAGTGTTGTCCACGTACCCTCGTAGACCGTAAGCGGAAGCATTATGACAACGCGGTTGATGTAGTCGTACGTCTTCACGATCCGACCGATCCAAGTACCTAACGTACGGCACCTCCGATTTCAGCACACGTTCAGCTCGGTGACATCCCACGAACTCATGATCCAGCAGAGCTTCGAGGGAGAGTTCCGTCAGCATGAAGGCGTGATGATGGTGATGATGATGCTACCGACGCAGGGCTTCGCCTAAGCACCGCTATGATATGACCAAGGTGGATTATGGTGGAGGGGGGCACCGCACACAGCTAAAAGATCAATGATCAACTTGTGTGTTTATGGGGTGCCCCCTTCCCCCGTATATAAAGGAGTGGAGGAGGGGGGAGGGCCGGCCCTCTATGGCGCACCCTGGAGGAGTCCTACTCCCACCGGGAGTAGGATTCCCCCTTTCCCTAGTTGGACTAGGAGAGAAGGAAGGGGGAGAGAGGAAGCAAGGAAAGGGGGGCGCCGCCCCCCTAGTCCAATTTGGACCAGAGGGAGAGGGGGCGCGCGGCCTACCCTCCTCTCCTCTCTCTCTCTCCACTATGGCCCAATAAGGCCCATACACTTACTGGGGGGTTCCGGTAACCTCCCGGTACTCCGGTAAACTCCCGATTTCACCCGGAACTATTCCGATGTCCAAATATAGGCTTCCAATATATCAATCTTTATGTCTCGACCATTTCGAGACTCCTCATCATGTCCGTGTGTTGGGGAACGTAGTAATTTCAAAAAAATTCCTACGCACACGCAAGATCATGGTGATGCATAGCAACGAGAGGGGAGAGTGTTGTCTACATACCCTCGTAGACCGACAGCGGAAGCGTTATGACAACGCGGTTGATGTAGTCGTACGTCTTCATGGCCCGACCTATCAAGCACCGAAACTACGGCACCTCCGAGTTTTAGCACACGTTCAGCTCGATGACGATCCCCGGACTCCGATCCAGCAAAGTGTCGGGGAAGAGTTCCATCAGCACGACGGCGTGGTGACGATCTTGATGTTCTACCGTCGCAGGGCTTCACCTAAGCACCGCTACAATATTATCGAGGAGTATGGTGGAGGGGGGCACCGCACACGGCTAAGAAAACGATCACGAGGATCAACTTGTGTGTCTAGAGGTGCCCCCCTACCCCCGTATATAAAGGAGCAAGGGGGGAGGCTGGCCGACCCGTGGGCGCGCCAAGGAGGAGGAGTCCTCCTCCTAGTAGGAGTAGGACTCCCCTTTCCTACTCCTACTAGGAGGGGGAAAGGAAGGGGAAGAGGGATAAGGAAAGGGGGGCGCCGCCCTCCCTCTCCTAGTCCAATTCGGACCAGAGGGGGAAGAGGGGCGCAGCCCACCCTGGCCGCCCCTCTCTCTCCACTAGGGCCCATAAGGCCCATTACTTCTCCGGGGGGGTTCCGGTAACCCTCCGGCACTCCGGTTTTCTCTGAAATCACCCGGAACACTTCCAGTGTGCGAATATAGCCGTCCAATATATCAATCTTTATGTCTCGACAATTTCGAGACTCCTCGTCATGTCCGTGATCACATCTGGGACTCCGAACAAACTTCGGTACATCAAAATATATAAACTCATAATGAAACTGTCATCGTAACGTTAAGCGTGCGGACCCTACGGGTTCGAGAACAATGTAGACATGACCGAGACATGTCTCCAGTCAATAACCAATAGCGGGACCTGGATGCTCATATTGCCTCCCACATATTCTACGAAGATCTTTATCGGTCAGACTGCATAACAACATACTTTGTTCCCTTTGTCATCGGTATGTTACTTGCCCGAGATTCGATCGTCGGTATCTCAATACCTAGTTCAATCTCGTTACCGGCAAGTCTCTTTACTCGTTACATCATCTCGCAACTAACTCATTAGTTGCATTGCTTGCAAGGCTTATGTGATGTGCATTACCGAGAGGGCCCAGAGATACCTCTCCGACAATCGGAGTGACAAATCCTAATCTCGAAATACGCCAACCCAACATGTACCTTTGGAGACACCTGTAGAGCACCTTTATAATCACCCATTTACGTTGTGATGTTTGGTAGCACACAAAGTGTTCCTCCGGCAAACGGGAGTTGCATAATCTCATAGTCATAGGAACATGTATAAGTCATGAAGAAAGCAATAGCAACATACTAAACAATCGGGGTGCTAAGCTAATGGAATGGGTCATGTCAATCACATCATTCTCCTAATGATGTGATCCCGTTAATCAAATGACAACACATGTCTATGGTTAGGAAACATAACCATCTTCGATTAACAAGCTAGTCAAGTAGAGGCACACTAGTGACGTTTAGTTTGTCTATGTATTCACACAGGTATTATGTTTCCGGATAATACAATTCTAGCATGAATAATAAACTTTTATCATGATATAAGGAAATAAATAATAACTTTATTATTGCCTCTAGGGCATATTTCCTTCAGTCTCCCACTTGCACTAGAGTCAATAATCTAGATTACACAGTAATGATTCTAACACCCATGGAGCTTTGGTGCTGATCATGTTTTGCTCGTGGAAGAGGCTTAGTCAACGGGTCTACTACATTCAGATCCGTATGTATCTTGCAAATCTCTATGTCTCCCACCTGGACTAGATCTCGGATGGAATTGAAGCGTCTCTTGATGTGCTTGGTTCTCTTGTGAAATCTGGATTCCTTTGCCAAGGCAATTGCACCAGTATTGTCACAAAAGATTTTCATTGGACCCAACGCATTAGGTATGACACCTAGATCGGATATGAACTCCTTCATCCAGACTCCTTCGTTTGCTGCTTCCGAAGCAGCTATGTACTCCGCTTCACATGTAGATCCCGCCACAACGCTTTGTTTAGAACTGCACCAACTGACAGCTCCACCATTTAATGTAAACACGTATCCGGTTTGCGATTTAGAATCGTCCGGATCAGTGTTAAAGCTTGCATCAATGTAACCATTTACGATGAGCTCTTTGTCACCTCCATATATGAGAAACATATCATTAGTCCTTTTCAGGTATTTCAGGATGTTCTTGACCGCTGTCCAGTGATCCACTCCTGGATTACTTTGGTACCTCCCCGCTAGACTTATAGCAAGACATACATCAGGTCTGGTACACAGCATTGCATACATGATAGAACCTATGGCTCAAGCATAGGGAACATCTTTCATTTTCTCTCTATCTTCTGCAGTGGTCGGGCATTGAGTCTT
The DNA here is from genome assembly GCF_056163025.1 of Triticum urartu. Lineage (NCBI taxonomy): Eukaryota > Viridiplantae > Streptophyta > Magnoliopsida > Poales > Poaceae > Triticum > Triticum urartu. The sequence goes on from NC_141875.1 coordinate 481,938,533, forward strand.
ACTCAATTTCACACCTTGTAACACATGCAAGAATCCTTTCTTTGCTTGATCCATTTTGAACTTCTTCAAAACTTTGTCAAGGTATGTGCTTTGTGAAAGTCCAATTAAGCGTCTTGATCTATCTCTATAGATCTTAATGCCCAATATGTAAGCAGCTTCACCGAGATCTTTCATTGAAAAACTCTTATTCAAGTATCCCTTTATGCTATCCAGAAATTCTATATCATTTCCAATTAGTAATATGTCATCTACATATAATATCAGAAATGCTACAGAGCTCCCACTCACTTTCTTGTAAATACAGGCTTCTCCAAAAGTCTGTACAAAACCAAATGCTTTGATCACATTATCAAAGCGTTTATTCCAACTTTGATAGGCTTGCACCAATCCATAAATGGATCGCTGGAGCTTGCACACTTTGTTAGCTCCCTTTGGATCGACAAAACCTTCTGGCTGCATCATATACAACTCTTCTTCTAGAAATCCATTCAGGAATGCAGTTTTGACATCCATCTACCAAATTTCATAATCATAAAATGCGGAAATTGCTAACATGATTTGGACAGACTTAAGCATCGCTACGGTTGAGAAGGTCTCATCGTAGTCAATCCCTTGAACTTGTCGAAAACCTTTTGCGACAAGTCGAGCTTTGTAGACAGTAACATTACCGTCAGCGTTAGTCTTCTTCTTGAAGATCCATTTATTCTCAATTGCTTGCCGATCTTTGGGCAAGTCAACCAAAGTCCACACTTTGTTCTCATACATGGATCCCATCTCAGATTTCATGGCTTCAAGCCATTTTGCGGAATCTGGGCTCACCATCGCTTCTCCATAGTTCGTAGGTTCATCATGATCTAGTAGCATGACTTCCAGAACAGGATTATCGTACCACTCTGGTGCGGATCTTACTCTGGTTGATCTATGAGGTTCAGTAGTATCTTGTTCTGAAGTTTCATGATCATCATCATTAGCTAGCTCACTAGTTGGTGTAGGTGTCACAAAAACCGGTTTCTGTGATGTACTACTTTCCAATAAGGGAGCAGGTACAGTTACCTCATCAAGTTCTACTTTCCTCCCACTCACTTCTTTCGAGAGAAACTCCTTCTCTAGAAAGTTTCCGAATTTAGCAACAAAAGTCTTGCCTTCGGATCTGTGATAGAAGGTGTATCCAATAGTTTCCTTTGGATATCCTATGAAGACACATTTCTCCGATTTGGGTTCGAGCTTATCAGGTTGAAGCTTTTTCACATAAGCATCGCAGCCCCAAACTTTCAGAAACGACAACTTTGGTTTCTTGCCAAACCACAGTTCATAAGGCGTCGTCTCAACGGATTTTGATGGTGCCCTATTTAACGTGAATGCAGCCGTCTCTAAAGCATAACCCCAAAATGATAGCGGTAAATCAGTAAGAGACATCATAGATCACACCATATCTAGTAAAGTACGATTACGACGTTCAGACACACCATTACGCTGTGGTGTTCCGGGTGGCGTGAGTTGCGAAACTATTCCACATTGTTTCAAATGTACACCAAACTCGTAACTCAAATATTCTCCTCCACGATCAGATCGTAGGAATTTTATTTTCTTGCTACGATGATTTTCAACTTCACTCTGAAATTCTTTGAACTTTTCAAATGTTTCAGACTTACGTTTCATTAAGTAGATATACCCATATCTGCTTAAGTCATCTGTGAAGGTGAGAAAATAACGATATCCGCCACGAGCCTCAACATTCATCGGACCACATACATCTGTATGTATGATTTCCAACAAATCTGTTGCTCTCTCCATAGTACCGGAGAACAGTGTTTTGGTCATCTTGCCCATAAGGCATGGTTCGCAAGTACCAAGTGATTCATAATCAAGTGGTTCCAAAAGTCCATCAGTATGGAGTTTCTTCATGCGCTTTACACCGATATGACCTAAACGGCAGTGCCACAAATAAGTTGCACTATCATTATCAACTCTGCATCTTTTGGCTTCAACATTATGAATATGTGTGTCACTACTATCGAGATTTAATAAGAATAGACCACTCTTCAAGGGTGCATGATCATAAAAGATATTACTCATATAAATAGAACAACCATTATTCTCTGATTTAAATGAATAACCGTCTCGCACCAACAAGATCCAGATATAATGTTCATGCTCAACGCTGGCACCAAATAACAATTATTTAGGTCTAATACTAATCCTGAAGGTAGATGTAGAGGTAGCGTGCCGACCGCGATGACATCGACTTTGGAACCATTTCCCTCGCGCATCGTCACCTCGTCCTTAGGCAATCTTCGCTTAATCCGTAGTCCCTATTTCGAGTTGCAAATATTAGCAATAGAACCAGTATCAAATACCCAGGTGCTACTGCGAGCATTAGTAAGGTACACATCAATAACATGTATATCATATATACCTTTGTTCACCTTGCCATCCTTCTTATCCGCCAAATACTTGGGGCAGTTCCGCTTCCAGTGACCAGTCTGCTTGCAGTAGAAGCACTCAGTTTCAGGCTTAGGTCTAGATTTGGGTTTCTTATCCTGAGCAGCAACTTGCTTGCTGTTCTTTTTGAAGTTCCCCTTCTTCTTCTCTTTGCCCTTTTTCTTGAAACTAGTGGTCTTGTTGACCATCAACACTTGATGCTCCTTCTTGATTTATACCTCTGCAGCTTTCAGCATTGCAAAGAGCCCGGGAATTGTCTTATTCATCCCTTGCATATTATAGTTCATCACGAAGCTCTTGTAGCTAGGTGGAAGTGATTGGAGAATTATGTCAATGACGCAATCATCTGGAAGATTAACTCCCAATTGAATCAAGTGATTATTATACCTAGACATTTTGAGTATATGCTCACTGACAGAACTGTTCTCCTCCATCTTGCAGCTATAGAACTTATTGGAGACTTCATATCTCTCAATCCGGGCATTTGCTTGAAATATTAACTTCAACTCCTGGAACATCTCATATGCCCCATGACGTTCAAAACGTCGTTGAAGTCCCGATTCTAAGCCGTAAAGCATGACACACTGAACTATCGAGTAGTCATCAGCTTTGCTCTGCCAGACGTTCATAACATCTGGTGTTGCTCCAGCAGCAGGCCTGGCACCTAGCGGTGCTTCCAGGACGTAATTCTTCTATGCAGCAATGAGGATAATCCTCAAGTTACGGACCCAGTCCGTGTAATTGCTACCATCATCTTTCAACTTTGCTTTCTCAAGGAACGCATTAAAATTCAATGGAACAACAGCACGGGCCATCTACCTACAATCAAACATAAACAAGCAAGATACTATCAGGTACTAAGTTCATGATAAATTTAAGTTCAATTAATCATATTACTAAAGGACTCCCACTTAGATAGACATCCCTCTAATCCTCTAAGTGATCACGTGATCCAAATCAACTAAACCATGTCCGATCATCACGTGAGATGGAGTAGTTTCATTAGTGAACATCACTATGTTGATCATATCTACTATATGATTCACGCTCGACCTTTCGATCTCCGTGTTCCGAGGCCATATCTGTATATGCTTGGCTCGTCAAGTATAACCTGAGTATTCCGCGTGTGCAACTGTTTTGCACCCATTGTATTTGAACGTAGAGCCTATCACACCCGATCATCACGTGGTGTCTCAGCACGAAGAACTGTCGCAACGGTGCATACTCAGGGAGAACACTTCTTGATAATTAGCGAGAGATCATCTTAAAATGCTACCGTCAATAAAAGCAAGATAAGATGCATAAAAGATAAACATCACATGCAATCAATATAAGTGACATGATATGGCCATCATCATCTTGTGCTTGCGATCTCCATCTTCGAAGCACCGTCATGATCACCATCGTCACCGGCCCGACACCTTGATCTCCATCGTAGCATCGTTGTCGTCTTGCCAATCTTATGCTTCTACGACTATCGCTACTGCTTAGTGATAAAGTAAAGCATTACAGGGCGATTGCATTGCATACAATAAAGCGACAACCATATGGCTCCTGCCAGTTGCCGATAACTCGGTTACAAAACATGATCATCTCATACAATAAAATTTAGCATCATGTCTTGACCATATCACATCACAACATGCCCTGCAAAAACAAGTTAGACGTCCTCTACTTTGTTGTTGCAAGTTTTACGTGGCTGCTACGGGATTAAGCAAGAACCAATCTTACCTACGCATCAAAAACCACAACGATAGTTTGTCAAGTTGGTGCTGTTTTAACCTTCGCAAGGACTGGGCGTAGCCACACTCGGTTCAACTAAAGTTGGAGAAACTGACACCCGCCAGCCACCTGTGTGCAAAGCACGTCGGTAGAACTAGTCTCGCGTAAGCGTACGCGTAATGTCGGTCCGGGCCGCTTCATCCAACAATACCGCCGAACCAAAGTATGACATGCTGGTAAGCAGTATGACTTGTATCGCCCACAACTCACTTGTGTTCTACTCGTGCACAACATCAACGCATAAAACCTAGGCTCTGATACCACTGTTGGGGAACGTAGTAATTTCAAAAAAATTCCTACGCACACGCAAGATCATGGTGATGCATAGCAACGAGAGGGGAGAGTGTTGTCTATGTACCCTCGTAGACCGACAGCGGAAGCGTTATGACAACGCGGTTGATGTAGTCATACGTCTTCACAGCCCGACCGATCAAGCACCGAAACTACGGCACCTCCGAGTTTTAGCACACGTTCAGCTCGATCACGATCCCCGGACTCCGATCCAGCAAAGTGCCGGGGAAGAGTTCCGTCAGCACGACGGTGTGGTGAAGATCTTGATGTTCTACCGTCGCAGGGCTTCGCCTAAGCACCGCTACAATATTATCGAGGAGTATGGTGGAGGGGGGCACCGCACACAGCTAAGAAAACGATCACGAGGATCAACTTGTGTGTCTAGAGGTGCCCCCCTGCCCCCGTATATAAAGGAGCAAGGGGGGAGGCCGGCCGGCCCTTGGGGGCGCCAAGGAGGAGGAGTCCTCCTCCTAGTAGGAGTAGGACTCCCCTCTTTCCTACTCCTACTAGGAGGGGGAAAGGAAGGGGGAGAGGGATAAGGAAAGGGGGGCACCGCCCCCCCTCTCCTAGTCCAATTCGGACCAGAGGGGGAGGGGGCGCACGGCCCACCCTGGCCGCCCCTCTCTCTCTCCACTAGGGCCCATAAGGCCCATTACTTCTTCCGGGGGGGTTCCGGTAACCCTCCAGCACTCCGGTTTTCTCTGAAATCACCCGGAACACTTCCAGTGTGCGAATATAGCCGTCCAATATATCAATCTTTATGTCTCGACAATTTCGAGACTCCTCGTCATGTCCGTGATCACATCTGGGACTCCGAACAAACTTCGGTACATCAAAATATATAAACTCATAATGAAACTGTCATCGTAACGTTAAGCGCGCGGACCCTACGGGTTTGAGAATAATGTAGACATGACCGAGACATGTCTCCAGTCAATAACCAATAGCGGAACCTGGATTCTCATATTGGCTCCCACATATTCTACGAAGATCTTTATCGGTCAGACCGCATGACAACGTACTTTGTTCCCTTTGAAATCGGTATGTTACTTGCCCGAGATTCGATCGTCGGTATCTCAATACCTAGTTCAATCTCGTTACCGGCAAGTCTCTTTACTCGTTACATCATCTCGCAACTAACTCATTAGTTGCAATGCTTGCAAGGCTTATGTGATGTGCATTACCGAGAGGGCCCAGAGATACCTCTCCGACAATCAGAGTGACAAATCCTAATCTCGAAATACGCCAACCCAACATGTACCTTTGGAGACACCTGTAGAGCTCCTTTATAATCACCCAGTTACGTTGTGACGTTTGGTAGCACACAAATTTTTCCTCCGGCAAACGGGAGTTGCATAATGTCATAGTCATAGGAACATGTATAAGTCATGAAGAAAGCAATAGCAACATACTAAACGATCGGGTGCTAAGCTAATGGAATGGGCCATGCCAATCACATCATTCTTCTAATGATGTGATCCCGTTAATCAAATAACAACTCTTTTGTTCATGGTTAGGAAACATAACCATCTTCGATTAACGAGCTAGTCAAGTAGAGGCATACTAGTGACACTCTGTTTGTCTATGTATTCACACATGTATTATGTTTCCGGTTAATACAATTCTAGCATGAATAATAAACATTTATCATGATATAAGGAAATAAATAATAACTTTATTATTGCCTCTAGGGCATATTTCCTTCAGTCTCCCACTTGCACTAGAGTCAATAATCTAGTTCACATCGCCATGTGATTCAACACTAATAGTTCACATCACCATGTGATTAACACCCATAGTTCATATTGTCATGTGACCTATACCCAAAGGGTTTACTAGAGTCAGTAATCTAGTTCACATCATTTATGTGATTAACACCCAAAGAGTACAAAGGTGTGATCATGTTTTGCTTGTGAGATAATTTTAGTCAACGGGCCTGTCACATACAGATTCATAAGTATTTTGCGAATTCTATGTCTACAATGCTCTGCACGGAGCTAATCTAGCTAATTGCTCCCACTTTCAATATGTATCTAGATCGAGACTTAGATTCATCCAGATCTGTGTCAAAACTTGCATCAACGTAACTTTTTACGACGAACCTTTTTGTCACCTCCATAATTGAGAAATATTTCCTTATTCCACTAAGGATAATTTTGACCGATGTCCTGTGATCTACTCTTAGATCACTATTGTACTCCCTTGCTTAACACAGTGTCGGGTATACAATAGATCTGGTACACAACATGGCATACTTTATAGAACCTATGGCTGAGGCATAGGGAATGACTTTCATTCTCTTTCTATCTTCTGCCGTGGTCGGGCTTTGAGTCTTAGTCACACCTTGTAACACAGCCAAGAACTCTTTCTTTGACCGTTCCAATTTTTGAACTACTTCAAAATATTGTCAAGGTATGTACTCATTGAAAAAAAACTTATCAAGCGTCTTGATCTATCTCTATAGATCTTGATGCTTAATATGTAAGCAGCTTCACCGAGGTCTTTCTTTGAAAAACTTCTTTCAAAACACTCCTTTATGCTTTGCAGAATAATTCTACATTATTTCCGATCAACAATATGTCATTCACATATACTTATCAGAAATGTTGTAGTGCTCCCACTCACTTTCTTGTAAATACAGGCTTCACCGCAAGTCTGTATAAAACTATATGCTTTGATCATCTCATCAAAGCGCATATTCCAACTCTGAGATGCTTGCACCAGTCCATAGATGGATCGCTGGAGCTTGCACATTTTGTTAGCACCTTTAGGATTGACAAAACCTTCTGGTTGTATCATATACAACTCTTCTTTAATAAATCCATTAAGGAATGCAGTTTTGTTTATCCATTTGCCGGATTTCATAAAATGCGACAATTGCTAACATGATTTGGACAGACTTAAGCATCGCTACGAGTGAGAAAATTTCATCGTAGTCAACACCTTTAACTTTGTCAAAAACCTTTTTCGACAAGTCTATATTTGTAGATAGTAACACTACTATCAGCGTCCGTCTTCCTCTTGAAGATCCATTTATTTTCTATGGCTTGCCGATCATCGGGCAAATCCATCAAAGTCCATACTTTGTTCTCATACATGGATCATATCTCAGATTTCATGGCCTCAAACCATTTCGCGGAATCTGGGCTCATCATCGCTTCCTCATAGTTCGCAAGTTCATCATGGTCTAGTAACATGACTTCCAGAACAGGATTACCGTACCACTCTGGTGCGGATCTCACTCTAGTTTACCTACGAGATTCGGTAGTAACTTGATCCGAAGTTACATGATCATCATCATTAGCTTCCTCACTAATTGGTGTAGTAGTCACAAGAACAGATTTCTGTGATGAACTACTTTCCAATAAGGGAGAAGGTACAATTACCTTATCAAGTTTTCTACTTTCCTCCTACTCACTTCTTTCGAGAGAAACTCCTTCTCTAGAAAGTTTCTGAATTTAGCAACAAAAGTCTTGCCTTCGGATTTGTGATAGAAGGTGTATCCAATAGTTTCCTTTGGATATCCTATGAAGACGCACTTCTCTGATTTAGGTTTGAGCTTATCAATTTGAAACTTTTTCACATAAGCATTGCAACCTCAAACTTTAAGAAACGACAGCTTAGGTTTCTTGCTAAACCATAGTTCATACGGTGTCATCTCAAACGGATTTAGATGGTGCCCTATTTAACGTGAATGTAGCTGTCTCTAATGCATAACCCCAAAACAATAGCGGCAAATCTGTAAGAGACATCATAGATCGCACCATATCAAATAAAGTACGATTACGACATTCGAACACACCATTACACTGTGGTGTTCCAGGTGGCGTGAGTAGTGAAACTATTTCACATTGTTTTAATTGAAGACCAAACTTGTAACTCAAATACTCTTCTTCACGATCAGATCATAGAAACTTTATTTTCTTGTTACGATGATTCTCCACTTCACTCTGAAATTCTTTGAACTTTTCAAATGTTTCAGACTTATGTTTCATCAAGTAGATATACTCATATCTGCTCAAATTATCTGTGAAGAACAGAAAATAATGATACCTGTCGCGAGCCTCAATATTCATCGGACCACATACATCAGTATGTATGATTTCCAACAAACTGTTGCTTGCTCCATTGTTCCGAAGAACGGAGTCTTAGTCATCTTGCCCATGAGGCATGGTTCGCAAGCATCAACTGATTCATAATCAAGTGATTCCAAAAGCCCATCAGCATGGAGTTTCTTCATGCGCTTTACACCAATATGACCTAAACGGCAGTGCCACAAATAAGTTTGCACTATCATTATTAACTTTGCATCTTTTGGTTTCAATATTATGTTTATGTGTATCACTACGATCGAGATCCAACGAACTATTTTCATTGGGTGTGTAACCATATAAGGTTTTATTCATGTAAACAGAACAACAATTTATTCTCTTACTTAAATGAATAACCGTATTACAATAAACATGATAAAATCATATTCATGCTCAACGCAAACACCAAATAACACTTATTTAGGTTCAACACTAATCCCGAAAGTATAGGGAGTGTGCGATGATGATCATATCAATTTTGGAACCAATTCCAACACACATCGTCACTTCACCCTTAACTAGTCTCTGTTTATTCTGCAACTCCCGTTTTGAGTTACTAATCTTAGCAACTGAACTAGTATCAAATACTGAGGGGTTGCTATAAACACTATTAAAGTACACATCAATAACATGTATATCAAATATACTTATGTTCACTTTGCCATCCTTCTTATCTACCAATCACTTGGGGTAGTTCCGCTTCCAGTGACCAGTCCCTTTGTAGTAGAAGCACTTAGTCTCAGGCTTAGGACCAGACTCGGGCTTCTTCACTTGAGCAGCAACTTGCTTGCTGTTCTTCTTGAAGTTCCCCTTCTTCGCTTTGCCCTTTTTCTTGAAACTAGTGGTTTCTTCAACCATCAACACTTGATATTTTTCTTGATTTCTACCTTCGTCGATTTCAGCATCACGAAAAGCTTGGGAATCGTTTCTGTTATCCCTTGCATATTATAGTTCATCACGAAGTTCTACTAACTTGGTGATGGTGACTAGAGAATTCTGTCAATCACTATCTTATCTGGAAGATTAACTCCCACTTGATTCAAGCGATTGTAGTACCCAGACAATCTGAGCACATGCTCACTAGTTGAGCGATTCTCCTCCATCTTTTTAGCTATAGAACTTGTTGGAGACTTCATATCTCTCAACTTGGGTATTTGCTTGAAATATTAACTTCAACTCCTGGAACATCTCATATGGTCCATGACGTCCAAAACGTCTTTGAAGTCCCGATTCTAAGCCGTTAAGCATGGTGCACTAAACTATCAAGTAGTCATCATATTGAGCTAGCCAAACGTTCATAACGTCTGCATCTGCTCCTGCAATAGGTCTGTCACCTAGCGGTGCATCAAGGACATAATTCTTCTGTGCAGCAATGAGGATAAACCTCAGATCACGGATCCAATCCGCATCATTGCTACTAACATCTTTCAACACAATTTTCTCTAGGAACATATCAAAAATAAAGGGAAGCAACAACGCGAGCTATTGATCTACAACATAGATATGCTAATACTACCAGGACTAAGTTCATGATAAATTAAAGTTCAATTAATCATATTACTTAAGAACTCCCACTTAGATAGACATCCCTCTAATCCTCTAAGTGATCACGTGATCCAAATCAACTAAACCATGGCCGATCATCACGTGAGATGGAGTAGTTTCATTGGTGAACATTACTATGTTGATCATATCTACTATATGATTCACGCTCGACCTTTCGGTCTCCGTGTTCCGAGGACATATCTGTATATGCTTGGCTCGTCAAGTATAACCTGAGTATTCCGCGTGTGCAACTGTTTTGCACCCGTTGTATTTGAACGTAGAGCCTATCACACCCGATCATCACGTGGTGTCTCAGCACGAAGAACTTTCGCAACGGTGCATACTCAGGGAGAACACTTCTTGATAATTAGTGAGAGATCATCTTATAATGCTACCGTCAATCAAAGCAAGATAAGATGCATAAAAGATAAACATCACATGCAATTAATATAAGTGATATGATATGGCCATCATCATCTTGTGCTTGTGCTTGTGATCTCCATCTTCGAAGCACCGTCGTGATCACCATCGTCACCGGTGCGACACCTTGATCACCATCGTAGCATCGTTGTCGTCTCGCCAATCTTATGCTTCCACGACTATCGCTACCGCTTAGTGATAAAGTAAAGCATTACAGTGCAATTGCATTGCATACAATAAAGCGACAACCATATGGCTCCTGCCAGTTGCCGATAACTTAGTTACAAAACATGATCATCTCATACAATAAAATTTAGCATCATGTCTTGACCATATCACATCACAACATGCCCTGCAAAAACAAGTTAGACGTCCTCTACTTTGTTGTTGCAAGTTTTACGTGGCTGCTACGGGCTTAAGCAAGAACTAATCTTACCTACGCATCAAAACCACAACGATAGTTTGTCAAGTTGGTGCTGTTTTAACCTTCGCAAGGACCGGGCGTAGCCACACTCGGTTCAACTAAAGTTGGAGAAACTGTCACCCGCTAGCCACCTTTGTGCAAAGCACGTCGGGAGAACCGGTCTCGCGTAAGCGTACGCGTAATGTCGGTCCGGGCCGCTTCGTCCAACAATACCGCCGAACCAAAGTATGACATGTGGTAAGCAGTATGACTTATATCGCCCACAACTCACTTGTGTTGTACTCGTGCATATAACATCAACACATAAAACCTAGGCTCGGATGCCACTGTTGGGGAATGTAGTAATTTCAAAAAAATTCCTACGCACACGCAAGATCATGGTGATGCATAGCAACGAGAGGAGAGTGTGATCTACGTACCCTTGTAGACCGACAGCGGAAGCGTTAGCACAACGCGGTTGATGTAGTCGTACGTCTTCACGGCCCGACCGATCAAGCACCGAAACTACGGCACCTCCGAGTTTTAGCACACGTTCAGCTCGATGACGATCCCCGGACTTCGATCCGGCAAAGTGTCGGGGAAGAGTTCCGTCAGCACGACGGCGTGGTGACGATCGTGATGTACTACCGTCGCAGGGCTTCGCCTAAGCACCGCTACAATATTATTAAGGATTATGGTGGAAGGGGGCACCGCACATGGCTAAGAATATGATCACGTGGATCAACTTGTGTGTGTCTAGGGGTGCCCCTGCCCCCGTATATAAAGGAGCAAGGGGAGGTGCGGCCGGCCAGGAGGAGGGCGCGCCAGGAGGAGTCCTACTCCCATCGGGAGTAGGATTCCCCCCCTTTCCTAGTTGGAATAGGATTCGGGAGGGGGAAAGAGGAGAGAGAGAAGGAAGGGGGGCGCCGCCCCCCTCTCCTTGTCCTATTCGGACTAGGGGGGGAGGTGCGCACGGCCCAGCCCTGGCCACCTCTCCTCTTTTCCACTAAAGCCCACTAAGGCCCATATACCTCCCGGGGGGTTCCGGTAACCTCCCGGTACTCCGGTAAAATCCCGATTTCACCCGGAACACTTCCGATATCCAAATATAGGCTTCCAATATATCAATCTTTATGTCTCGACCATTTCGAGACTCCTCGTCATGTCCGTGATCACATCCGGGACTCCGAACAAACTTCGGTACATCAAAATGCATAAACTCATAATATAACTGTCATCGAAACCTTAAGCGTGCGGACCCTACGGGTTCGAGAACAATGTAGACATGACCGAGACACGTCTCTGGTCAATAACCAATAGCGGAACATGGATGCTCATATTGGCTCCTACATATTCTACGAAGATCTTTATCTGTCAGACCGCATAACAACATACGGTGTTCCCTTTGTCATCGGTATGTTACTTGCCCGAGATTCGATCGTCGGTATCTCAATACCTAGTTCAATCTCGTTACCGGCAAGTCTCTTTACTCGTTTCGTAATACATCATCTCGCAACTAACTCATTAGTTGCAATGCTTGCAAGGCTTATGTGATGTGCATTACCGAGAGGGCCCAGAGATACCTCTCCGATAATCAGAGTGACAAATCCTAATCTCAAAATACGCCAACCCAACATGTACCTTTGGAGACACCTGTAGAGCTCCTTTATAATCACCCAGTTACGTTGTGACATTTGGTAGCACACAAAGTGTTCCTCCGGCAAATGGGAGTTGCATAATCTCATAGTCATAGGAACATGTATAAGTCATGAAGAAAGCAATAGCAACATACTAAACGATCGGGTGCTAAGCTAATGGAATGGGTCATGTCAATCGCATCATTCTTCTAATGATGTGATCCCGTTAATCAAATAACAACTCTTTTGTTCATGGTTAGGAAACATAACCATCTTCGATTAACGAGCTAGTCAAGTAGAGGCATACTAGTGACACTCTGTTTGTCTATGTATTCACACATGTATTATGTTTCCGGTTAATACAATTCTAGCATGAATAATAAACATTTATCATGATATAAGGAAATAAATAATAACTTTATTATTGACTCTAGGGCATATTTCCTTTAATATGGACCCCGCTGCCACGGGAGGGTAGGACAAAATATGTCATTCAAGTTCTTTTAATAAAGCACGTATGACTATTTACGGAATACATGCCTACTTTATATCGATGAACTGGAGCTAGTGTCGTATCGCCCTAGGTTATAACTGTCACATGATGAATATCATCCAACAAGTCAGCGAACCAATGCCTTTGAATTTATCTTATATAGTTTCTGCTAAGTTACTGCTATCATCACTGTTACACTTGCTACAAAATTACTGCTACCACTGTTACTGTTATCGTTGTTGTCGTCACTATTATCAAAACTATCAAAATACTTTGCTACTGATCACTTTGTTGCAGATAATTAATCTCCAGTTGTGGTTGAATTGACAACTCGGCTACTAATACCTTCAAATATTCTTTGCCTCCCCTTGTGTTGAATCTATAAATTTGGGTTGAATACTCTAACCTCGAAAACTGTTGTGATCCCCTATACTTGTGGGTTATCAAGACCTTTTCTGGCGCCGTTGCCGGGGAGCATAGCTATATTTGTTGAGTCACTTGGGATTATTATCATATTATCACTATGAAGAATCGAAAGGATCGTAAGACAAAGATTTATCCCTCAAAGACGAGGGGAGGTTATGAGTAAACTTGCAATACCACCACATGCTATCAATTCTAATATGTCGCAAGTTATTGATGATGCTACTTCTACTATGAATGATGCTTATGATGATGCTAGTACCTTGCTTGATAATGATATGTGCCACTTGGTGATTTTCTTAATGAACAAATTGCTAGAGTAATACAACATGATGTTGTTGAATCTGATAATGAGCTTGAAACTGAAACTCCTGAAACACCTGCTAGAACTTGTTGGAAATATGCCCTAGAGGCAATAATAAAATGATTATTATATTTCCTTGTTCATGATAATTGTCTATTATTCATGCTATAATTGTATTATCCGGAAATCGTAATACATGTGTGAATACATAGACCACAATGTGTCCCTAGTGAGCCTCTAGTTGACTAGCTCGTTGATCAACAGATAGTCAAGGTTTCCTGGCTATGGACATGGGGATGTCATTGATAACGGGATCACATCATTAGGAGAATGATGTGATGGACAAGACCCAATCTTAAGCTTAGCTCAAAGATCATGTAGTTCGTTTGCTGTAGCTTTTCTGAATGTCAAGTATCATTTCCTTAGACCATGAGATTGTGAAACTCCCGGATACCGTAGGAGTGCTTTGGGTGTACCAAACGTCACAACGTAACTGGGTGACTATAAAGGTACATTACAGGTGTCTCCGAAAGTGTCTGTTGGGTTGGCATGAATCGAGACTGGGATTTGTCACTCCGTATGACGGAGAGGTATCTCTGGGCCCACTCGGTAATGCATCATCACAATGAGCTCAATGTGATCAAGTGGTTGATCACATGATCATGCATTATGGTACGAGTAAAGTGACTTGCTGGTAACGAGACTGAACAAGGTATTGGGATACCGACGATCGAGTCTCGGGCAAGTAACGTACCGATTGACAAAGGGAATTGTATACGGGGTTGCTTGAATCCTCGACATCGTGGTTCATCCGATGAGATCATCGAGGAGCATGTGGGAGCCAACATGGGTATCCAGATCCCGCTATTGGTTATTGGCCGGAGAGCCGTCTCGGTCATGTCTACGTGTCTCCCGAACCCGTAGGGTCTACACACTTAAGGTTCGGTGATGCTAGGGTTGTAGAGATATGAGTATGCAGTAATCCGAAAGTTTTTTGGAGTCCCGGATGAGATCCTGGACGTCACAAGGAGTTCCGGAATGGTCCGGAGGTGAAGAATTTATATAGGAAGTGTATTTTCGGCCATCGGGAAAGATTCGGGGTCACCGGTATTGTACCGGGACCACCGGATGGGTCCCGGGGGTCCACCGGGTGGGGCCACCCATCCTGGAGGGCCCCATGGGCTGAAGTGGGGAGGGGAACCAGCCCATAGTGGGCTGGTGCGCCCCCTCCTTGGCCCCCCCTATGCCTAGGGTTGGAAACCCTAGGGTGGGGGCGCCTCCACTTGCCTTGGGGGGCACTCCACCCCCTTGGCCACCGCCCCCCTTGGGAGATCCCATCTCCAGGGCCGGCGCCCCCCCTAGGGGGCCTATATAAAGGGGGGGAGGGAGGGCAGCCGCACCTAAAGCCTTGGCGCCTCCCTCTCCCCTGCTACACCTCTCCCTCTCGCAGAAGCTCGGCGAAGCCCTGCTGCGATCATTGCTGCATCCACCACCACGCCGTCGTGCTGCTGGATCTTCATCAACCTCTCCTTCCCCCTTGCTGGATCAAGAAGGAGGAGACGTCATCCGCTCTGTACGTGTGTTGAACGCGGAGGTGCCGTCCGTTCGGCACTTGGTCATCGGTGATTTGGATCACGGTGAGTACGACTCCATCATCCCCGTTCTCTTGAACGCTTCCGCTCGTGATCTACAAGGGTATGTAGATGCACTCTCCTCTCGTTGCTAGTTGACTCCATAGATTGATCTTGGTGAAACGTAGGAATTTTTTTTGTTTTCTGCAACGTTCCCCAACAGTGGTATCAGAGCCAGGTTTATGCGTAGTTACTGTGCATGAGTAGAATACAAAGTAGTTGTGGGCATCGATATTGTCAATTTGCTTGTCGTTACTAGTCTTATCTTGATTCGTCGGCATCGTGGGATGAAGCGGCCCGGACCAACCTTACACGTACACTTACGTGAGACCGGTTCCACCGACTGACATGCACTAGTTGCATAAGGTGGCTGGCGGGTGTCTGTCTCTCCCACTTTAGTCGGATCGGATTCGATGAATAGGGTCCTTATGAAGGGTAAATAGAAATTGGCAATTCACGTTGTGGTTTTGGCGTAGGTAAGAAACGTTCTTGCTAGAAACCTATAGCAGCCACGTAAAAAACTTGCAACAACAATTAGAGGACGTCTAACTTGTTTTTGCAGCAAGTGTCTTGTGATGTGATATGGCCAAAGGTTGTGATGAATGATGAATGATATATGTGATGTATGAGATTGATCATGTTCTTGTAATAGGAATCACGACTTGCATGTCGATGAGTATGACAACCGGCAGGAGCCATAGGAGTTGTCTTTATTTTTTGTATGACCTGCGTGTCATTGAGAAACGCCATGTAAATTACTTTACTTTATTGCTAAATGTGTTAGCCATAGTAGTAGAAGTAATAGTTGGCGAGCAACTTCATGGAGACACGATGATGGAGATCATGATGATGGAGATCATGGTGTCATGCCGGTGACAAGATGATCATGGAGCCCCAAGATGGAGATCAAAGGAGCTATATAATATTGGCCATATCATGTCACTATTATTTGATTGCATGTGATGTTTATCATGTTTTTGCATCTTGTTTACTTAGAACGACGGTAGTAAATAAGATGATCCCTCATAATAATTTCAAGAAAGTGTTCCCCCTAATTGTGCGCTGTTGCGACAGTTCGTTGTTTCGAAGCACCATATGATGATCGGGTGTGATAGATTCCAACGTCACATACAACGGGTGTAAGACAGATTTACACACGCAATACACTTAGGTTGACTTGACGAGCCTAGCATGTACAGACATGGCCTCGGAACATGGAAGACCGAAAGGTCGAGCATGAGTCGTATAGAAGATACGATCAACATGAAGATGTTCACCGATGTTGACTAGTCCGTCTCACGTGATGATCGGACACGGCCTAGTCAACTCGGATCATGTTATACTTAGATGACTGGAGGGATGTCTATCTAAGTGGGAGTTCATTGAATAATTTGATTAGATGAACTTAATTATCATGAACTTAGTCTAAAATCTTTACAATATGTATTGTAGATCAAATGGCCAACGTTGTCCTCAACTTCAACGCGTTCCTAGAGAAAACCAAGCTGAAAGACGATGGCAGCAACTATACGGACTGGGTCCGGAACATGAGGATCATCCTCATAGATGCCAAGAAAGATTATGTCCTACAAGCACCGCTAGGTGACCCACCCGTCCCACAGAACCAAGACGTTATGAATGCTTGGCACACACGTGCTGATGATTACTCCCTCGTTCAGTGCGGCATGCTTTACAGCTTAGAACCGGGGCTCCAGAAGCTTTTTGAGCGACACGGAGCATATGAGATGTTCGAAGAGCTGAAAATGGTTTTCCAAGCTCATGCTCGGGTCGAGAGATATGAAGTCTCCGACAAGTTCTTCAGCTGTAAGATGGAGGAAAATAGTTCTGTCAGTGAGCACATACTCACAATGTCTGGGTTGCACAACCGCTTGACTCAGCTGGGAGTTAATCTCCCGGATGACGCAGTCATTGACAGAATCCTTGAGTCGCTTCCACCAAGCTACAAGAGCTTTGTGATGAACTTCAATATGCAGGGGATGGAAAAGACCATTCCTGAAGTATTTGCAATGCTGAAATCAGCAGAGGTAGAAGTCAAAAAGGAACATCAAGTGTTGATGGTGAATAAAACCACTAAGTTCAAGAAGGGCAAGGGTAAGAAGAACTTCAAGAAGGACGGCAAGCGAGTTGCCGCGCCCGGTAAGCAAGCTGCCGGGAAGAAGCCAAAGAATGGACCCAAGCCCGAGACTAAATGTTTTTATTGCAAGGGAAGTGGTCACTGGAAGCAGAACTGCCCCAAATACTTAGCGGACAAGAAGGCCGGCATCACGAAAGGTATATGTGATATACATGTAATTGATGTGTACCTTACCAGTACTCGTAGTAGCTCCTGGGTATTTGATACCGGTGCGGTTGCTCACATTTGTAACTCAAAGCAGGAGCTGCGGAATAAGCGGAGACTGGCGAAGGACGAGGTGACGATGCGCGTCGGGAATGGTTCCAAGGTCGATGTGATCGCCGTCGGCACGCTACCTCTACATTTACCTACGGGATTAGTTTTAAACCTCAATAATTGTTATTTAGTGCTAGCTTTGAGCATGAACATTGTATCAGGATCTCGTTTAATTCGAGATGGCTACTCATTTAAATCCGAGAATAATGGTTGTTCTATTTATTTGAGAGATATGTTTTATGGTCATGCTCCGATGGTGAATGGTTTATTCTTAATGAATCTCGAGCGTAATGCTACACATATTCATAGTGTGAATACCAAAAGATGTAAGGTTGATAATGATAGTCCCACATACTTGTGGCACTGCTGCCTTGGTCACGTAGGTGTCAAACGCATGAAGAAGCTCCATGCAGATGGACTTTTAGAGTCTCTTGATTACGAATCATTTGACACGTGCGAACCATGCCTCATGGGTAAAATAACCAAGACTCCGTTCTTAGGAACAATGGAGCGAGCAACCAACTTATTGAAAATCATACATACTGATGTGTGCGGTCCAATGAGTGTTGAGGCTCGCGGTGGCTATCGTTATGTTGTCACCCTCACTGATGACTTGAGTAGATATGGGTATGTCTAATTAATGAAACACAAGTTTGAGACCTTTGAAAAGTTCAAGGAATTTAAGAGTGAGGTTGAGAATCAACGTGATAGGAAAATCAAGTTCTTGCGATCAGATCGTGGGGGAGAATACTTGAGTCACGAATTTGGCACACACTTAAGAAAATGTGGAATAGTTTCACAACTCACGCCGCCTGGAACACCTCAGCGTAATCGTGTGTCCGAACGTCGTAATCGCACTCTATTAGATATGGTGCGATCTATGATGTCTCTTACCGATTTACCGCTGTCATTTTGAGGCTATGCTTTAGAGACTGCCGCATTCACTTTAAATAGGGCTCCATCGAAACACGTTGAGACGACACCGTATGAATTATGGTTTGGGAAGAAACCTAAGATGTCATTTCTAAAAGTTTTGGGATGCGATGCTTATGTCAAGAAACTTCAACCTGAAAAGCTCGAACCCAAGTCGGAAAAATGCGTCTTCATAGGATACCCTAAGGAAACCATTGGGTATACCTTCTACCTCAGATCCGAAGGCAATATCTTCGTTGCCAAGAATGGATCCTTTCTAGAGAAGGAGTTTCTCTCGAAAGAAGTAAGTGGGAGGAAAGTAGAGCTTGATGAAGTACTGCCTCTTGAAGCAGAGAGTAGCGCAGCTCAGGAAAATGTTCCTGTGGTGCCTGCACCGATTAGAGAGGAAGTTAATGATGACGATCAAGATACTTCGGATCAAGATCCTACTGAACTTCGTAGGTCCACAAGGACACATTCCGCACCAGAGTGGTACGGCAACCCTGTCTTGGAAATCATGTTGTTAGACAACGGTGAACCTTCGAACTATGAAGAAGCGATGGCGGGCCCAGATTCCGACAAATGGCTGGAAGCCATGAAATCCGAGATAGGATCCATGTATGAAAACGAAGTATGGACTTTGACTGACTTGCCCGTTGATCGGCGAGCCATAGAAAATAAATGGATCTTTAAGAAGAAGACGGACGCGGATGCTAATGTGACCATCTATAAAGCTCGGCTTGTCGCTAAGGGTTATCGACAAGTTCAAGGGGTTGACTACGATGAGACTTTCTCACCCGTAGCGAAGCTGAAGTCCGTCCGAATCATGTTAGCAATTGCCGCATTCTATGATTATGAAATATGGCAAATGGACGTCAAAACGGCATTCCTTAATGGTTTCCTTAAGGAAGAATTGTATATGATGCAGCCGGAAGGTTTTGTCGATCCTAAGAATGCTGACAAGGTGTGCAAGCTCCAACGCTCAATTTATGGGCTGGTGCAAGCATCTCGGAGTTGGAACATTCGCTTTGATGAGATGATCAAAGCATTTGGGTTTATGCAGACTTATGGAGAAGCCTGTGTTTACAAGAAAGTGAGTGGGAGCTCTGTAGCATTTCTCATATTATATGTAGATGACATACTTTTGATGGGAAATGATATAGAACTTTTGGACAGCATTAAGGCCTACTTGAATAAGAGTTTTTCAATGAAGGACCTTGGAGAAGCTGCTTATATATTAGGCATCAAGATCTATAGATATAGATCAAGACGCCTCATAGGTCTTTCACAAAGCACATACCTTGATAAGATATTGAAGAAGTTCAATATGGATCAGTCTAAGAAGGGGTTCTTGCCTGTGTTGCAAGGTGTGAAATTGAGCTCAGCTCAATGTCCGACCACGACAGAAGATATAGAAGAGATGAGTGTCATCCCCTATGCATCAGCCATAGGGTCTATTATGTACGCCATGCTGTGTACCAGACCTGATGTAAACCTTGCCGTAAGTTTGGTAGGAAGGTACCAAAGCAATCCCGGCAAGGAACACTGGACAGCGGTCAAGAATATCCTGAAGTACCTGAAAAGGACTAAGGACATGTTTCTCGTTTATGGAGGTGACGAAGAGCTCGTCATAAAGGGTTACGTCGACGCTAGCTTCGACACAGATCTGGATGACTCTAAGTCACAAACCGGATACGTGTATATGTTGAATGGTGGAGCAGTAAGCTGGTGCAGCTGCAAGCAGAGCGTCGTGGCGGGATCTACATGTGAAGCAGAGTACATGGCAGCCTCGGAGGCAGCGCATGAAGCAATTTGGGTGAAGGAGTTCATCACCGACCTAGGAGTCATACCCAATGCGTTGGGGCCGATCAAACTCTTCTGTGACAACACTGGAGCTATTGCACTTGCCAAGGAGCCCAGGTTTCACAAGAAGACTAGGCACATCAAGTGTCGCTTCAACTCCATTCATGAAAATGTTCAAGATGGAGACATAGATATTTGTAAAGTACATACGGATCTGAATGTCGCAGATCCGTTGACTAAACCTCTCCCTAGAGAAAAACATGATCAACACCAGAATTCCATGGGTGTTCGATTCATCACAATGTAACTAGATGATTGACTCTAGTGCAAGTGGGAGACTGTTGGAAATATGCCCTAGAAGCAATAATAAAATGATTATTATATTTCCTTATTCATGATAATTGTCTATTATTCATGCTATAATTGTATTATCCGAAAATCGTAATACATGTGTGAATACATAGACCACAATGTGTCCCTAGTGAGCCTCTAGTTGACTAGCTCGTTGATCAACAGATAGTCAAGGTTTCCTAGCTATGGACATGGGGATGTCATTGATAACGGGATCACATCATTAGGAGAATGATGTGATGGACAAGACCCAATCTTAAGCTTAGCTCAAAGATCGTGTAGTTCGTTTGCTGTAGCTTTTCTGAATGTCAAGTATCATTTCCTTAGACCATGAGATTGTGCAACTCCCGGATACCGTAGGAGTGCTTTGGGTGTACCAAACGTCACAACGTAACTGGGTGACTATAAAGGTACATTACAGGTGTCTCCGAAAGTGTCTGTTGGGTTGGCACGAATCGAGACTGGGATTTGTCACTCCGTATGACGGAGAGGTATCTCTGGGCCCACTCGGTAATGCATCATCACAATGAGCTCAATGTGATCAAGTGGTTGATCACGAGATCATGCATTATGGTATGAGTAAAGTGACTTGCTGGTAACGAGACTGAACAAGGTATTGGGATACCGACGATCGAGTCTCGGGCAAGTAACGTACCGATTGACAAAGGGAATTGTATACGGGGTTGCTTGAATCCTCTACATCGTGGTTCATCAGATGAGATCATCGAGGAGCATGTGGGATCCAACATGGGTATCCAGATCCCACTGTTGGTTATTGGCCGGAGAGCCGTCTCGGTCATGTCTACGTGTCTCCCGAACCCGTAGGGTCTACACACTTAAGGTTTGGTGACGCTAGGGTTGTAGAGATATGAGTATGCAGCAATCCGAAAGTTGTTCGGAGTCCCGGATGAGATCTTGGACGTCACGAGGAGTTCCGGAATGGTCCGGAGGTGAAGAATTATATATAGGAAGTGTATTTTCGGCCATCGGGAAAGATTCAGGGTCACCGGTATTGTACCGGGACCACCGGATGGGTCCCGGGGGTCCACCGGGTGGGGCCACCCATCCCAGAGGGGCCCATGGGCTGAAGTGGGGAGGGGAACCAGCCCATAGTGGGCTGGTGCGCCCCCTCCTTGGGCCCCCCTGCGCCTAGGGTTGGAAACCCTAGGGTGGGGGCGCCTCCACTTGCCTTGGGGGGCACTCCACCCCCTTGGCCGTCGCCCCCCTTGGGAGATCCCATCTCCAGGGCCGGCGCCCCCCAGGGGGCCTATATAAAGGGGGGAAGGGAGGGCAGACGCACCTGAAGCCTTGGCGCCTCCCTTTCCCCTGCTACACCTCTCCCTCTCGCAGAAGCTCGGCGAAGCCCTGCTGCGATCATTGCTGCATCGACCACCACGCCGTCGTGCTGCTGGATCTTCACAACCTCTCCTTCCCCCTTGCTGGATCAAGAAGGAGGAGACGTCATCCGCTCCATATGTGTGTTGAATGCGGAGGTGCCGTCCGTTCGACACTTGGTCATCGGTGATTTGGATCACAGCGAGTACGACTCCATCATCCCCGTTCTCTTGAACGCTTCCGCTCGCGATCTACAAGGGTATGTAGATGCACTCTCCTCTCATTGCTAGTTGACTCCATAGATTGATCTTGGTGAAACATAGGAATTTTTTTTGTTTTCTGCAACGTTCCCCAACAGAACTAGCCTTGCTAGATATGAATTGCCTATGGTACCGGAAGGTTATGTTATGAGTGAAGAAACAACTAGATAGATTCTTGCTTGCAATCATAGAGATTATCTAGAGAAACTATTATGCAAGTATAAAGAAAAATCTCTAAATGTTAGAATGAAATGTGATCCTAAGCTTGCTATTATTATGTAATTATTATGTAAGGATTATGAATTCTCTGTCGACCCAGAGTTAATTATTTTTGGTTGAATCTGATCCTTTCCATGGTTATGAAACTAAAACTGTTGTGGCACATCTTACTGAGTTGAATGATATAGCCACCCTTTTTACTCATGATGAGAAAACTCTCTACTACTTTATTCTCAAATTATTTCCTTTCTCATTAAAGGGTGATGCTAAAGCATGGTACAATACTCTTGCTCCTCGTTGTGTGCGTAGTCCCCAGGATATGATTTACTATTTCTCTGAAAAATATTTTCCTGCTCATAAGAAACAAGCTGTCTTATAGGAAATATTCAACTTTGTGCAAACTAAAGAAGAGAATCTCCCACAAGCTTGGGGGAGGCTTTGCCAGTTACTTAATGCTTTGCCTGATCATCCTCTTAAGAAAAATGAAATACTTGATATCTTCTATAATGGACTAACCGATGCATCTAGGGACTTCCTAGATAGTTGTGCTGGTTGTGTTTTCAGGGAACGAACTATTGCACAAGCTGTAGAATTATTGAATAATATATTGAAAAATTATGATGATTGGACTATTCCCGAACCACTGGCTAAACCCACTCCGAAGAAGAGGGGCATATTATACCTCAGTTCCAAAGATATGCAAGAGGCAAAGAAATCTATGAAGGAAAAGGTATTAAAGCTGAGGATGTTAAAAATTTACCCCCTATTGAAGAAATACATGGGCTTAATACACCACCACTTCCTAAGGTGGTAGATGTAAATTCTCTTATGAAGTTCAATGAAAATGATAATCCTCACAATATGCATCCTAGTTAATGCCTTTATGAGTTTCAAAACTATATTAGAAAACAAGATCACTTCAATGCAAATGTTATGAAACAATTGAAATATAATTCTAATATGATTGCTCGCTTGAGTGACTTGTTATTTCGAATTTCAAATGATGTTAGAGGTGTTGGAAAACATGCTTCTATGGTTCAAACTCAACTAGAACAAGTTGCTAAATCACAAAGAGAATTACTTGATGAAATGAATCATAATCTGCATGACTTTGCCATTAGAGTTGCAACTAGAGGAGGTAAAATGACTCAGGAACCACTTTATCCTGAGGGACACCCGAAAAGAATAGAATAAGATTCACAAAGAAATAACACTAGTGCACCTAGTCCTTATAAAAAGAAAAAGAAAAAATGAAAATGCTAGGACTTTGCACACTTCTAGTGAACCTGAAATAGAGAAACCTCCTGATAATGAGAATGAAACTTCTATCTCTGATGCTGAAACTCAATCTGGTAATGAAAACTCACCTAGTGATAATGAAAAACATAATGATGAGGTTCATTAAGACACTCAACCAAATAATGAAAAAGAACCAGATAATGAGGTTGAGATAGAACCACCTGTTGATCTTGATAACCCACAACCTAAAAATAAAAGATATGACAAAAGAGACTTTGTGGCTAGGAAACACGGTAAAGAAAGAGAACCTTGGGTTCAAAAAACCTATGCCTTTTCCACCCAAGTCAACTAAAAAGAAAGATGATGAAGAATTTGAACACTTTGCTAAAATGCCGAGGCCAGTCTTTTTGCGTTGACTGATATCCTTAAAATGCCTCCTTATGCAAAGTATATGAAAGACATCATCACAAATAAAAGAAAAATATCAGAAGCTAAAATCTCCACTATGCTTGCTAATTACACTTTCAAAGATGGAGTACCTAAAAAACTCGGAGATCCGGGAATACCAACTATACCTTACTCCATCAAAAAGAATTATGTGAAAACTGCTTTGTGTGATTTAGGAGCTGGAGTTAGTGTTATGCCTTTCTCTTTATATAAAAGACTTGACTTGAATAAACTCACACCTACTGAAATATCTTTGCAAATGGCTGACAAGTCAACTGCCATACCTATTGGTATCTGTGAGGATGTGCCCGTTGTTGTTGCTAATGTTACTATTTTAAACGACTGTGTATACTTGAGATGCCCGAGGACGACAACATGTCGATTATCCTTGGTAGACCCTTCTTGAATACTGCAGGGGTTGTTATTGATTGTAATAAAAGCAAGTTCACTTTTCATATCAATGGTAATGAGCATACGGTGCACTTTCCGAAGAAACAGTTCCAAGTGAATGGTATTAATGCTATTGAAAAATCTCCGACAATCACCATTGGAAGTTTTCAAATACCTCTACCTACTGTCAAAAAGAAATATGAAATGCTTATTGTTGGGGAGATGCATATCCCCATTGAGGTAACTTAGTGATTTACGAAAGTTCTTCGGTTTCATGCTAATCGAAAGTGGTTGTTAATAAGACCTGATCAACCTTATTAATGAATCATTTTTGAGCGGTATGAAGTTGATGAATTTAGTAAGCACTACTTTCTATCCCTACTTTCTATCCAGAAAAAATCACTCTTGCTCTCTCTCCCGTGTTCTCGAACTCAAACCCGCGGATTTTGATCTCTTTGCTCGAAGCTCCGTTTCCGAAACTGTTTCGGGGGATTGTTGCTTGGTATGTGACTCCACCATTTGTCCAATTAGTTTTTGTTTTAGTGCTTTATACTTTGAATAATTAGTTATTGTTGGTGCTGCTGTAGATGTGCTTGCATGTTCAATTCTTAGTGTTCTAAGTAGTTTGAATGCTTGCTATGGCCTCTATGTATCCCTATGAGTAGTTGCTATTAGTTTTGTTGAGAAAATTTTGTGAACTAAAAATTCAGATTTTTGTTCATAGGGAAAATTGTACGCGGACATGAATATCTTTAGGAAATTTGGCTCTAAGAAGAACTCCAAGGGTGTTATTGGGGAGTCTTCTGACAGTGATCTCCACCCCCAGAGGTTGGCGGAGGTACGGCCATGCGAATGGCTGCACACCCCATTCCTGCAAGAGGCTAGAATTCATGAGAAGTTCATGCAATTTATTGCCAATGCTGATCTCAACGACTTCATCGTAGATGAGTGTGACCAACACCAAATCCCCACAAACATGTTTGTTCAAAGTTTTACTTTCCTGCCTAGGAATATTACTGCTGAAGTGAGTTTCGATTTATATGCTGAAAACCATCAGATACCACTTATTGAGTTTTGCAACATATGCATGATCCCGTCTGATGGGAGCTTGGCTGAGCCTAGGCCGGTTAAGTTTGAGGACTTTTGTCGCATTTGATAGTGGGTGATGAGAGGAGAGTGTCAGCCATCACTGCCGGTGGTTTACATTTTCCCGCTGTTCGTTACTTTGCATATTTCATTACCAAATGCTTGCTTGCTAGGGAGAAGGTGGGTGCGCTTAGTTCAACAGACCTTGGTGTCTTATGTCGTGCATTGGAGGGCGACAACACTTATAGCTTGGGAGCTATTGTGGCTTGTCGCCTCCATCTCAATAAATCTCAGGGTAAAATACATGGTGGGATTTTTGCTACTCGTTTGGCGGATCACTTTGAGGTTGAGATACGCCCTCATGATTACCCTCTAGCTAAGGTTTACCTAGACCGATCAGCCATGGATCACTATCACATTCTTGCACATGATCGGCCTGATATTGCTATTCCTTATAATCTGGTCTATAGCGTTGACACTCGTGATGTTATCCCCTTGCCTGCACCTGCTTTGTTTGATTCTATTGCTAGGGGCGGATATTGGATTATGCCTGCAGACATCCTCGCCTACTGGAACGCTCAAGCTACTACAAAGGCTGCACAGGCACCTCAGCAGTGGAATGAGTGGATGCTCGCTCCTCAGGATCCTTACTACCCTCCAGGCTACTGATCGATTACCAGCTTAGGCCAAAAGCCTAAGCTTGGGGGAGTACATGTTTCTCACCGACATTATATTCATGTTCACATATTATTATATTTGTCGGTGCTCACACTTTTTCATTGTATCATCCATGCTTAGATTTATTTTCTTGCTTTCTTCTTGTGTGTGTTGAAAAACTTTAGAAAAACAAAAAAAATAGTTGTAGTAATTTATTTCTATGCATGCTTAGTAGTAGTACTAAAAAGAAAATCCAAAAAGATTTCCTTGTTCTTCTTTTGCTTGTTTGGAGCTTTCCCGTGTAAATAGTTTTTCTCATTTTTGCTTTTCCCTTTTATCTGCTTATTGAAGAAAACCAAAAACTCCAAAAAATATTTCAATGTGTTTCTCTGAATTTCTTTTTCTTTTATCCGAGTCTTACCGAGGAGAATACCACGATGAAAATATTGAGTGGCTCTCATTTGAATAACTGTTGAACTAATAAAGAGCACATTTTACCTTGTCTTCTCCCATTGAATAAAATGTTTGCAGATTCCAGCTTAGTCCATGTCACTCTTGCACTATTATTATTATTTTCATATCATTTGGTCATGCAAGTGAAAGGCAATAATGATGATATTCGATGAGCTGGCCGTGGCAAAGAGAAACTGGTATGAACTCGACTTGTTCTGTTTGTATAAATATGTTTTACCTAGTATCCAGGCTTCAGCCCATTATGATTAAACATGTTTGCAATGACAATTAGAGATTATAGTTTCTCATGCCATGCATAAGTAGCTGGGAGTGGATAATGATTTATCTTGGATATCAACATAGCGTTAAAATGATTGTGATGTAGTATGACGATATGGTATCCTCCTCTGAATGTTCGAGTGGCTTGACTTAGTACATGTTCATGCATGTAGTTGAATCAAAACCAACATAGCCTCTATAATATTTATGTTCATGGTGTTCATATCCTACTCATGCTAGTGTCCAATGTTACTTATGCATAATGCCTGGTTATGATGTTTGTTTGCTCTCTAGCTGGACGCTTCTCAATCTTAATTGCTAGCCTTCGCCTGTACTAAGTGGGAACTCTGCTTGTACATCAAAAACCTTGAACCCAAAGTTATTCCAGATGAGTCCACCATACCTACCTATATACGGCATTACCCTGCCA
Source organism: Triticum urartu (assembly GCF_056163025.1). Taxonomy (NCBI): domain Eukaryota; kingdom Viridiplantae; phylum Streptophyta; class Magnoliopsida; order Poales; family Poaceae; genus Triticum; species Triticum urartu. The sequence goes on from NC_141875.1 coordinate 481,966,266, forward strand.
TCCTAAGTAAATTTGCACGTGCCACCTCTAAAAACTTCTAAAAAATCATCCTTTTTGTGTGTCTGGATCGTTCATAGAACGACAGGAGGTGGTCGATATTTTCTATGCTAAGCATGTTATCCTCAGGTCGAGTGTTTATTCACTCGCCATCGCACGAGGAAATGGGCGGTAATAGGGATGCCCAGTCCCAAATTGCAAACATGAAAAAGAGTTCATCTCTTAAATAATCAAAAAAACTCCCAATGGAGTCAAAACCTTTACTTTTTGCTTGGGAACCGCCACTAGCGTGCTTAGCATGGAAGATGTTGATAATTGATGGTCGTGAAGTGAATAAGAAGGGCGCATGTCTCAAAATATCATTTATCTTTGTTTTGAAAATTGAGCTCTGGCACCTCTACAAATCACTGCGTCCCTCTGCGAAGGGACTTTCTATTTACTTTTATGTTGTGTCATCACCTTCTGAAACAAGCGCCAGAAACTGAGTAGAGCACATCTGTCATGATTTATGTATTGTGTATAGCTAATGTTGGGTGCATCATGACTGGATCTTTCCTACCATGAATTACAATGTTTAGTCGCTGCTTGAACTTTGGAGGTTGTCGGTGTCAAAACCGGCGGATCTCGGGTAGGGGGTCCCGAACTGTGCGTCTAGGCCGGATGGTAACAGGAGGCAGGGAACACTTTGTTTTACCCAGGTTCGGGCCCTCTCGATGGAGGTAATACCCTACTCCTTCTTGATTAATATTGATGATATGGGTAGTACAAGAGTAGATCTACCACGAGATCGAGGAGGCTAAACCCTAGAAGCTAGCCTATGGTATGATTGTTGTGTATGGAGTTGATTCTGTCCTACGGACTACAACCCTCTGGTTTATATAGGCACCGAATAGGGTTAGGGTTACACAGAGTCGGTTACAATGGTAGGAGATCTTGAATATCCGCATCGCCAAGCTTGCCTTCCATGCCAAGGAAAGTCCCTTCCGGACACGGGACGAAGTCTTCAATCTTGTATCTTCATAGTCCAGGAGTCCGGCTGAAGGTATAGTCTGGCTACCCGAACACGCCCTAATACAGGACTCCCTCAGTAGCCCCTGAACCAGGCTTCAATGATGACGAGTCCGGCGCGCAAATTGTCTTCGGCATTGCAAGGCGGGTTCCTCCTCCAAGTCCTTCATAGAAGATTGTAATCACCAAGAGTAGTGTCCGGCTCAGCAAAATAAGTTTCCACATATTTCCATAGAGAGAATAATATTAACACAAATCAAATCTGCCAACGTATTCCGCAGTGCGTCATCACACTACAGCCAAGTCCTTCACTCGAGTCGCTTTCACTTTTCCACCTCAGCATGTTTTGCGAGGCGGTTTCCTTGGCGCGTCTTGTCAAAGCAGAGATCGTGTACCCCCCTTTTACGGGATTCTCATCAATACGGACGTGGGTAACCCAACCGCGCCACTTATCACGGCGCTTGGGAGGCAAGCGAGTTTTACTAGGCAGGCGGGGACGCACAACCGCATCCACCCATATAAGGGGACAAGGATCCACCCTTTTTACCTACGCCTCCTTCCTCCTTTGCCTACCCATCTCCTGTGCACTCGAGCTCCAGCGCCCAAGCCCACACTTCCCACCTCAACCTTCTCCAGCGATGTTCGGAGCGGGAAGCAAGTGGAAGGTCTCCTCCGTCACGGAGGGCGACGTCAAAAAGCTTAGGAAGGCCGGATACTTGTCCAAAGACATCGCGCACCGGCTTCCTGAGAAGGGGCAACTCCTCCCCACCCCAGGGCCCCATGAGAGGGTAGTATTCCCTCCCCACTTCCTCCGCGGACTGGGTTTTCCACTTCACCCATTCGTCCGGGGGCTCATGTTCAACTACGGCCTGGATTTCCACGATCTGGCCCCGAACTTCATCCTCAACATCTCGGCGTTTATCGTCGTGTGTGAGGCCTTCCTCCGCGTCCGCCCCCATTTCGGCCTCTGGCTCAAGACCTTCAACGTCAAGCCCAAGGTGGTGAGCGGCAGCCAGGCGGAGTGCGGAGGCGCCATGGCGGGCAAGATTGCCAACGTCCTGTGGTTCGGGCTCCTTCATAGAGAACCTAAAGGGGTGGCAAGCCGGGTGGTTTTACATCACTGAGCCACGCGATCCGAAATGGATTGCAGCCCCCGAGTTCCGATCCGGACCCCCCACGCGGCTCATGTCCTGGAAAGAGACGGGCCTATCATGGGGTAACGAGGAAGAGGTGACCGGACTGAAGACATGCATCCAGTCCCTGGTAAACAAGCCAATCAGGCTTGTAAATGTAGTCCAGGTCATGCTCGTTCGCCGAATCCTCCCGTGTCAACAACGGGACTTTACTCCGTGGGAGTTCGACCCGGCATAGCACCGAACCCTTAACAGGCTCGTCGACACGACGTATGAAGACGTCTGGAAGGTGCTAATCAAATGTGCCAAGGCTCCCGCATCCGCTTCCGAGGACCGCGGATACAGCTCGCAGCGTCACGCTAGCGAGGTAAGCTATCTTCACCTTTTACAGGATGTTCAACTTTTTTTCATAGTTTGACTCTATGCAGGATCTAAACTCCCTTACCTTTGACTGGCTTGGCGGGCGATAGCCGAACCGATTAACTGTCCAGCTCCGCTGCCCGAAGACCCAGCCCCAGCTCTACTAGTGAAGCCGCTGGCTCCGGCGCCTTATGTGGTGCCGGAAAAGAAGGCCAAGAAGAAGAAGACCACGGGGACTCGAAAGAGTACCCGTAATGTGGTGTTGTCGGACTCGTCATCCGACGAGTCCGAGACGCCCTCCTCTCGTAAAAGCGAGGAGGAGGAAGAAGAAGCCTCTCCCTCTCCAGCGGGGGGAGGAAAGAAAAGGAAGGCCGCCCCAGTGGGGGGGCCGAAGGGTCCAAGAAGAGGAAAACCCCTCCGCTGGACTACGCCCCCGGCGCCGACGAGGACGAAGAGGAGTGGCCGGACAGGGCTAGGCGTCCGGCGAAATCGTAAGTGTTCAGATACCAGAGTAACTCATGATATTCCTTTTGTTGCACAGCTTTCCCTAATGTCGAATATAATCATGCAGCCCACCCCGAGCCGAACTCAACGAGTCGTCGAGCGGCTCCCTGGATTCATCGGACGTGAACTCAGTTCCGCCCGCTGTCTCCCCCCGCACTGCGGATGACGCTGAAGTGGCGTCGCAACTAGCTTCGGGGCAGGAGGAGGTGGTCCTAGAGGAGCCGCAAGGCGACCTCCCGGACTCCAGGAGTAAAGGGGACAAGACCCCCCCAGGGCTCCAAGTCCGGCTTTAAGCCGGACACCGTGCCGAAATCTTCAACAATTCCGGACCGCGGCAGGAGAACTCCTTCCAAGAGGAGCAAGCCTTCTGAGCCGGCAGCCTCCGTCCAACCGGAGGCGCCGGACAATCTGCTGGAGGTGCTTGAAGGCGCCTCCATCGACGAGGAGCACCGTACTATTATGAGTACGGTGATCTAGAAGGTTCAGTCCGCCAAGAGCGGGCTGAGTGAAGCTTGCCCTAGCCTCCTAACAGGCTTCAAGGTAAGTAAAAATATGTAAAAATATTACCGCATAGACAGTAGCCCCTGATGCTCTGTTTGGCGTTCAGAAAGAAAAGCCGAATAGAGGATCTATTAACTTTCGCAGGAGTCTAACAACAAAGAGTCAATATGCATATGCAAGCTTCGCTGCTAGCCACCGCCGCACTGACTGCGGAGGTGGGTGCCCTGAAACAGGGACTCGAGCGGTCCGAGCAAGAGCTCGGCCTTGCCAAGCGGCAGCTCGAGGAGAAAGAAGGTAAGAAATACCTTACAGAAAAAAGTGCCTATAGAGAGGCATGATTGCAAAAAATAACAGGATTGTACTGCTTATTGTAGGGGCCACAACTGAGGTGGCGACCCTCAAGCAGGTGCTGTCCGAGGCCGAAAGGAAAACGGCCGCGGAGCGCACCGAGCGAGATAAACTTGGGGCTCAGGTCGGCGAGGTGCAGCAAGAGCTTCAGGCTCTCATGAAAAAACATGAGAGTTTGGAGCTTGAGTCAAAGACCCAAGCGTCCGAGATCGCGGCGGCCCTTGAGACTGCCAAGTCGGCCAAGGCCGAAGCCCAAAAGGCCCTCCGAGAGTTGGAGGATATGAAGAAGATAGCAGCGGGTAAGGCACTCTTTATGCAAAGCAGAAATATAAAAGTAAACTACTTGTTACTTACCCGAATCCGGAGTTCTCCAGGGGCATTCGCAGATCTTCCCCGCAGCGTATCCGATGCCGCCGCATTCTACCGAGCTGAAGAAGGCAGCTCGACGAAGAAGGTGTTCTGGTCTCAGTATGCTGAGGCCGTACACCCTGTGCCCTTGAGCGACCAGCTGAAACAGCTGGTCGAACTCCACAAGGCGGCCGAACAGGCCATGAAGGGCTTCATAGTTCGGCTGTGGCCCGGAGAGGCCCTGCCTGGGAGCTACTTCAGGCTGGTGCGGTGGCTGGTGGAGGCCTGTCCAAGGCTCGGGGTCATCAAGCGCTCCATCTGCATCAAAGGTGCCCGTAGGGCCCTTGCCCGTGCAAAGGTGCACTGGGGTAAGCTAGACGGTGAAAAGCTTGTGAGGGACGGGCCGCCGCCGGGGAAGGAGTATCGGAAGCCTGAGAACTACTATAAGGATGTTCTTGCGGGTGCCCGCCTTGTGGCGGATGAATGCACCAAGGATGTAATTTTTGAATGAACTCGCTCGTGTTTATCCTGTGCGCTGAAAACTTATTCATATGCGCTAAGCAATGCTTATTGAATTTAAAATATTATTTTCTGTGCGGCCGTTTATCAAAAATTGAGAGATGGCCAGTCGTCGGCTTCTGCCCCCATGCCACTAGTGCTGGGGTGTTTGGTGATAAACCTGGGCGCTCTTTTTCCCATGGTTGGGTCCTTCGAGGGAGGCGCTCAGCACGACGAACCAGGCAATCAGACTATAATGCTTGAACACTCTCACTTAGCCATAGAACTTTATAATTTTAAATTTCGGCGAAGCCCCTAGTTCGGAAGACCGAGTTCGGGGCGCTATCCACGCCTTGGCCGGGGTTATCCAGCTCCTCGCTCGAAGTGGCATAAGCCTTTAGGGACTCGAAAAACCTCTCGAACAGCGACCGGTCTCTCGCCTCATCATGACAGTCAGTTTTAGCTTTCTCCACTGAGGTGCTTAACCCAGCTCAACCGGGGCACAATCGCAGTGGTTCTCCTAGTGCTACCTTAGCCGATATAGCGGAACGTAAGGCACCAAAACATAGGAGCCGGGCAAACCCAACTATTGACCCAAATCATGATTCAGAGCCGATGCATATAGTGCTATAAGTTCGGGGTGCCGCACTTGTGAAAGTGTATGGACTTCTCACACCATATTAAAGGGTACTGAAGCCCCTGGCGTACTTGTCGTACCATAGTGTACGGGTGCAACATGTCATTAATGAACATATATAAAAGAGAGTAATGCAAAAAATAGACAAAAAGCTAAGCATTGTTTATAGAGAGGCTATTTATCAAAGTCGAACGATACAAATAGTGCGGTAAGCAAAAGATATTGGACTATTCAGTATGTCTTGACCAGGGGCAGGCCGCGGAATTGTATTTAAAACAGGTATACCGCTCGTAACAGAGACCACCTGGGAGTTCCATAATGCGGCATGGCTTGTCTGCCTCCCTGGATCTTGCATCGTTTGTGCGGCAGTCGAGTTGCCGAACAGGTCGTCCGAAGTATGGAGTCCTGAAAGTAAGAGAAAATTAAGAAAAGAATCCGGCAGCCCCTAGTACGTTTTAAGCCATGTTTTGGGCATGCCGTTATTGTGCCCCTTCCCCTGTGCCCATGGTATTTCAAGGGCGTAGTTATGTACGCGAGGTACTGGTTTCGCTATGTCGCGAAAGCTGGGGTTGGGGCCGCATTGCTACGCTTGCTCAGAGTGTGCCAGGCGGTCCTGCTGTAGGTTACTCCGGGCGCGCTTGGCAGTGTCTGGCTTTTTAATGGCCGGACTGGAGAATTGCCTGAGAAGGCTACTCTGTACCTCCGCTGCGAGAGCCGCCGTATGCTCCTCCGTACAGAGGGAGCGTTCGGTGTTCCCGTTGACCGTAATTACTCCTCGAGGGCCTGGCATCTTGAGCTTGAGATATGCGTAGTGCGGCACCGCATTGAACTTTGCGAATGCGGTTCGTCCGAGCAGGGCGTGATAGCCACTGCGAAACGGGACTATATCGAAGATTAACTCTTCGCTTCGGAAATTGTCCGGGGATCTGAAGACCACGTCAAGTGTTACTGAGCCTGTACAGTTGGCTTCTACACCTGGTATAACGCCTTTAAAGGTCGTTCTTGTGGGCTTAATCCTTGAGGGATCTATGCCCATTTTCCGCACTGTGTCCTGATAAAGCAGGTTCAGGCTACTGCCGCCGTCCATGAGGACTCTTGTGAGATGAAATCCTCGATGATTGGGTCGAGAACCAATGCGGCGAAGCCGCCATGGCGGATGCTAGTGGGATGGTCCCTTCGATCAAAAGTGATCGGGCAGGAGGACCATGGGTTGAACTTTGGGGCGACTTGCTCTATCGCGTATACGTCCCGTAGCGCACGCTTCCGCTCCCGCTTGGGAATGTGGGTTGCGTATATCATGTTCATAGTCCGCACTTGTGGGGGAAAGCCCTTCTATCCATTGTTGTTCGGCGGCTTGGGCTCCTCGTTGTCGCTGTGCACCCCCTTGTCTCTGTTTTCGGCTCTTAACTTGCCTGCCTGCTTGAACACCCAACAATCCCTGTTAGTGTGATTGGCTGGCCTTTCGGGGGTGCCATGTATCTGGCACAAGCGATCGAGTATTCGGTCCAAACTGGATGGGCCCTGAGTATTCTTTTTGAATGGCTTTTTCCGCTGACCGGATTTATAGCCTTTGAATCCGGCATTGACTGCCGTGTCTTCATTGCTGTCGCTGTTAACGTGGTGTTTTTGCTTATTCCGACATGTCCTACCACTTTTGTCCTTGGTATCCGAATTACCAGGGTTCTTTGATAAGTTGTTACTGTGAGCTAGCCAGCTATCTTCTCCCGTGCAAAAGTGGGTCATGAGTGTCGTGAGGGCTGCCATGCATTTCGGCTTTTCCTGTCCCAGGTGTCGGGCAAGCCACTCGTCGCGGATGTTATGCTTGAAGGCTGCTAGGGCCTCTGCGTCCGGACAGTCGACTATCTGGTTTTTCTTTCTTAGGAACCGTGTCCCGAATTGTCTGGCCGATTCTTCTGGCTGCTGAATTATGTGGCTTAAGTCGTCGGCATCCGGCGGTCGCACGTAAGTGCCCTGGAAGTTGTCGAGGAATGCGGCTTCCAGGTCCTCCCAAGAACCGATTGAGTCTGCTGGCAAGCTGTTAAGACAATGCCGGGCCGGTCCTTTAAGTTTGAGCGGGAGGTATTTGATGGCGTGTAGATCGTCGCCGCGTGCCATGTGGATGTGAAGGAGATAATCCTCGATCCATACCACCGGATCTGTTGTGCCATCGTATGATTCGATGTTTACGGGTTTGAAACCCTCTGGGATTTTATGATCCATTACTTCATTCGTGAAGCATAGCGGGTGTGCGGCGCCTCTGTACTGGGCTATATCGCGACGCAGCTCGGAAGAGCTGTGTCTGTTGTGTTCGGCCCGGCCGGATTTGTTGTATCCGGAGTGAAGATCATTGTCACATGCCGTAGGGCGCCTGCGCGATCCGTAGATCGATCTTGTTTGTCTTGCCTTATCCTCCAGTATGTCTCGTAGGTCGGGCGCATTTTCCCGTGCCTTAGTTGAGCGGCGTTGGGGCATGGCTTGGGTGGAGGGCCGAGAGGCCTCTCTGTCGCGACCGCGAGGTGGCCGGTCTGCCATGTCATGCGCTGGTGATGTAGGTGCTTCCTCCTCTGATCGGGGTAGCGGCCTGCGCTTCGGGTAACTCTTGGAGGGGCGTTCGAGTTCATACTCTTCGGCCGCAAGGACTTCAGTCCATCTGTCAGCTAGCAAATCTTGGGCAGCTCTAAGTTGTTGCTACTTTTTCTTGAGGCTGCTTGCCGTGGCTAAAAGCCTGCGTTTAAAACGCTCTTGTTCGGCGGGGTCTGATGGTATGACGAATTCGTCATCATCGAGGCTTGCCTCGTCTTCGGAGGGAGGCGTATAGTTATCATCCTCGACCTCTCGGTCTGCCGCTCTCTCATGAGGGCTGTCTTCTCCATCTTCCTGTGCTGAATCTTGCTGAGGTGGGTGTTCTTCGGCGCTATCCGGGGTAGTATTATCTCCTGTGCCGGAATCACCGTTTTTGCTTTGGCGGGATTTAGAGCGGCGCTGCTGATGCCGGCGCTTTAGCTGTTTCTTGGGTGCGTCATCCCCCACTGTTCCACCGCCATCGCCATCTTTTGGGGTGTCCACCATATATATGTCATATGACAAGGTGGCCTTCCAGCGCCCTACAGGTGCTGGTTCCTGTTCGTCTCCTATATCATCGTCTATGCCGTCGATGTCTTTGGAGCCGAAGTCAAGCATGTCGGTTAAATCGTCGATAGTGGCTACAAAGTGGGTGGTGGGTGGGCTTTGAATTTCCTCACCGTCCGTATCCCACCGTCGCTGACCGTAGTCCGACCAGGGCTCTCCTAATAAAGAGAGAGACTTAAGAGAATTCAGGATGTCGCCAAAAGGCGAATGCTGAAAGATGTCTGCGGCGGTGAACTCCATTATCGGCGCCCAATCGGATTCGATTGGCAGGGGCACGGGGGGTTCGGAGTCCGGGTGGAGTCCGGATCCTTGGAGCCACGGGCCATGCGGAGTGCGGGGCTGGAGTTCGGCTCAATCGCCTCTGAGATCGCAGCCCCTGAGGCAGCGTCCAACCACTGATCCTCGATCGGCGTAGTAGGCTCCGAATCAATGGTCGAAACTGATGTGTGTGCGGCCTCAAAAGCGTTGTTCGGCAGCAGAGCTATATCATGCCCATCGAGACAGTGCGGCGCGCTTGGCTATGGCTCGAATCCGTCGAAGATCAAGTCCTCGCGGATGTCAGTCGTGTAGTTTAGGCTTCCAAACCTGACCTGATGGCCAGGGGCGTAGCTTTTGATCTGCTCAAGGTGGCCAAGCGAATTGGCCCGTAGTGCGAAGCCGCCGAAGACGAAGATCTGTCCGGGCAGAAAAGTCTCAACCTGGACTGCATCGTTGTTGATGATCAAAGGAGCCATCGGGCCTAAAGGCGACGACACAGAGGAACTCTCAATGAAAGCACCAATGTCGGTGTCAAAACCGGCGGATCTCGGGTAGGGGGTCCTGAACTGTGCGTCTAGGCCGGATGGTAATAGGAGGCAGGGAACACTTTGTTTTACCCAGGTTCGGGCCCTCTTGATGGAGGTAATACCCTACTCCTGCTTGATTAATATTGATGATATGGGTAGTACAAGAGTAGATCTACCACGAGATCGAGGAGGCTAAACCCTAGAAGCTAGCCTATGGTATGATTGTTGTGTATGGAGTTGATTCTGTCCTACGGACTACAACCCTCCGGTTTATATAGGCACCGGATAGGGTTAGGGTTACACAGAGTCGGTTACAATGGTAGGAGATCTTGAATATCCGCATCGCCAAGCTTGCCTTCCACGCCAAGGAAAGTCCCATCCGGACACGGGACGAAGTCTTCAATCTTGTATCTTCATAGTCCAGGAGTCCGGCTGAAGGTATAGTCCGGCTACCCGAACACCCCCTAATCCGGGACTCCCTCAGAGGTGCTCTGCATTTATGTTTTGTGGTCTCGGAAAGGGCTAGCGAGATACCACTATTGTCATATTATATCATGGTTGTTTTGACAACGTGTTGCTAATTGAGATATTTTATTATTGCTCGCTAGCTGATTATGTCATTGATATGAATCATTATAATCTTTAAGAGTTATTGTTGACATGGTTAGTTATAATGCTGGCTGAAAACCTGGGTGCTGTTTAAGCTTATTTATGCAAACAAGAGCAAAAGAGTTCGTTAAAGTTTTTCTTTCTCACTTTCAGTTTATCAACTGAATTGCTTGAGGACAAGCAAAGGTTTAAGCTTGTGGTAGTTGATACATCTCCAACGTATCTACTTTTTCTCATGCTTTTACTCTTGTTTTGGACTCTAATTTGCAAGATTTGAATGAAACTAACCCCAGACTGACGCAGTTTTCAGCAGAACTACCATGGTGTTGTTTTTGTGCAGAAATAAAAGTTCTCGGAATGGAACAAAACTTTGCGAGGATTTTTTATATCAATAATAAGAATTTCTGGAGCCAAGACCCACCAGAGAGGGGCCCCTGGCTGGGCACAACCCACCAGGGCGCGCCCCCCGCTCCTGGCGCGCCCAGGTGGGTTGTACCCACATGGTGGCCCCGCTAACAACCCCCCTGATACTATAAATTCACATTATTCTTGAAAAAAAATTAGGGAGAAAGAATTATCGCGATCCACGAGACGGAGCCGCCGTCAAGCCCGGTTCTTCCTCGGGAGGGCAGATCTGGAGTCCGTTTGGGGCTCCGGAGAGGAGGATCTTCGTTCTTCGTCACCACCAACCAATCTCCATCGCCAATTCCATGATGCTCCTCACCAGGAGTGAGTAATTCCTTCGTAGGCTTGCTGGTCGGTGATAGGTTGGATGAGATTCATCATGTAATCGAGTTAGTTTTGTTAGGGCCCGATCCCTAGTATCCACTATATACGTTCTTAGATTGGTGTTGCTATGACTTTGCTATGCTTAATGCTTTTCACTTTGGGCCCAGGTGCCATGAACTCAGGTCTGAACCGTTTATGAATTCATCATTCTATCCATGTTTTAGATCCGATCTTGCAAGTTATAGTCACCTACTACGGTTATGATCCAACAACCCCAGAGTGACAACAACCGGGCCCACTCTTGGTGATGACCGTAGTTTGAGGAGTTCATGTATTCACTATGTGTTAATGCTTTGTTCCGGTTCTCTATTAAAAGGAGGCCTTAATATCCCTTAGTTTCCAGTATGGAATCCGCTGCCATGGGAGGGTAGGACAAAAGATGCCATGCAAGTTCTTTAAATAAAGCATGTATGACTATTTACGGAATACATGCCTACATTATATCGATGAACTGGAGCTAGTGCCGTATCGCCCTAGGTTATAATTGTCACATGATGAATATCATCCAACAAGTCAGTGATCTAATGCCTACAAATTTATCTTATATTATTTCTGCTAAGTTACTACTCCTATCATCACTGTTACACTTGCTACAAAATTACGGCTATCACTGTTACTGTTACCATTGTTGTCGTCACTATTATCAAAACTATCAAACTACTTTGCTACTGATCACTTTGCTATAGATAATTAATCTCCAGGTGTGGTTGAATCGACAACTCAGCTGATAATACCTTCAAATATTCTTTGCCACCCCTTGTGTCGAATCTATAAATTTGGGTTGAATACTCTACCCTTGAAAACTGTTGCCATTCCCTATACTTGTGGGTTATCAAACCACTGTTCATTGGGGTGCATCCAGCATTTTTTTCGGGAATCTGATCTCATGTGCCCCTAGCCGTGGAGGTAACCCTGTTTTGCTCATATCTTCCCCTGGGTGTACCAATTATTGGTATCCCAACTCGTCTGTATCTGACCAAAGGTTTAAAATTAACCCCGAGGGTTTTCCCCGGAGTGGCTGTCTTTTCATTGTTGCTGTAACCTAGGAATCTCGAGGACGAGATTCTTTTAAGGGGGAAGAGTTGTAACAACCCCAAAATCGGGTTATCAATTTTTGTGCTGTTATTCCTTCCTGGAAATCATTTTTCAAATTTTCTCCTGAGTTTGCTGGATGACTCTGAGAATCCTTGTCATTTTCAACCTTTCAAAACCTTGCTCATGTCTTGTGTAGGATACATATATTGATATGCAGTTTGCGTACTGGTTATAGGTGCTATTACACTTCGATATTTTCAACCAGAGAACGAATAATTCAAGCAGGTACAGACCATGTTAGTAGTCCTTGTACACCATGTTGCATTTTGTGTTTTTGGTGCTTACATCATTTAGTGTTTTATAATCTGAACTACTTTGGATCATTAGCTTGTTTTCAAAGTGCATGTAGCTTCACATTTCTCAAGTTATGTTGATTTCTGGAGTGCAAGTGCCTTCATATTTTTTAAGTTAAATGTTTGCCCCTGGTAACTTGAATTCGTGGATCCGCCACTGCACACAAATAATACACGTAGGCTAGTACGAATTAAATGAAATGAGGGACTTACGCTAGCTCGTTGTACATGCTCACTACGGCTCTGCTTGCGCTTGGGATGTTCCATGTACAAGTCCATGTTACCACTTGCTTGGATGTGCAGGCCTTGTGCTCCTTGCACCTCCTTTGCATTTTTGACACAACGAATTTTTGATCAAATAAGAGGAATCAACCTTGCTGTTGTACCGGAGGACAGATACTTACAAGGTTATACGGGTGTGCAGGATGTGTACCAGATCCCGTAGCACCGTCATGCTTCACTAAAAAATGGTTTTGCTTGTTTAAGATGATATCTCCAGAAGAAATAAGAGTTAAAGTCGGAGTTACATAGGCGTGTAAGCTAAGAGAGCAGTGAAAGGATATCCAAACATCGTCAGAACAGTGCACAAGGGAGTGATGTGTGGATACCTAGTTCAGGCCGGCGTTTGGGCATGCTCGCCTAGCTAGAGTGTGGATCACTTCAGAGCCGTTGAGGGTGATGCACTGGCGTTGGCTGGCCGCGCACGGATGCAGATCTTGAGTGGCAGGGGAACGCTATGATGCGGTGGACGAGACCGTTGGTGAAGCCCCAACGGCCTCGGGGGCGGAGGTGCGACGATGTGCTCGGTGAAGTAGCCCCGGTGAGGTTGGAGATGGCGTCGGTGAAGCGCACCTGATGCGGTGGAAGTCGGTGTCTGTGAGGCATGTCGGTTGCGGTGGCCGACGTTGTCGGTGGACCACCCGGTGCGGTGGACGAGGGCGTAGATGAGGTAGCTCCGGTGCAGTGGTGAAGCGCGACAGTCATCTTCATCATCGTCGTCTGGCACAAAGATGGGGAAAGAGAAGAGACGAGGGGAGATTTGAACTTTGCTTGGGTTGGCGGCGAATTAGGGATTTGAGCAATCTGGGCGCGGAAGGGGACGGTGAAGAAGGGAGATTTTGCAGGGGCCGCTAGATGTTTCAATCCAAAACGTGGAAGCGTGAACTTATTTTGTCATTGTTCTTTTGGGGGGGGGGAGGGGGTGGCTGGGTGCTAAGCGTCCGTACGACACGCGCGACCACCACGACACGACCCTGGTCTGCCTGGTGCGCCTACATTTGAGAATGCAAACGAATCTTCTTTCATTTGCAAACAAATTTGTATGTATTACCATGCCCGTGTTTTCCTTGCAAATAATTAGTCATTCGAAACGAGATACTATGAATTAATTAATGAGGAGTTATTTGAAAAAAATAAAATCAAAACGGTATCCACGATATCCACGCTAACATGGATTAGAGTGTGTGTCACATAATTAGTTATTTGAATTAGAGTGTGTGTCACATAGCGATCTCCAATTCTAACGTGGATTTCACATTTCATGGTATCCATGCTACTTTTGTAATACAAATTCATATGTATATGGTGAACACCGTGGTAGTGAGAAAACTTTGGATGGATTCAAACATATGACCTACAAAATAGCACAACAACCGAGTCAATGTCAACTTTTCCAAACCTAGTATGGCACGAATTCGAAATAATTACCCATATGCATGGTCCTTGGTTTAAATCTTACAATGTACACCGAATTGAAACATCGATATTAAGTCTCGTACTGTCTACATTCAAATGTTTTTTAGCCCCACCCCTCGGCACACACACAACATACTTCCTGTATCGGTCAATCTTCCTCTCCTGACCACCTTAGGAAGCTATCGGTTTCCGACACACGTTCATTCTTTCCCTCCATGTTTCAATCTCTAACTCTCTCAACTGCACAACCCCCTTTTTCCACTCTGTTACCAAATGTATTTACCTCACACACCATCCATTGCACCCCATGCCGAGCTCTCTCTCTCTCTCCCACCCTCTCTCGCTAGATACATGCATTGCCTATCTAGCCCCCCAACCTCTCGTCCGCACGCACACACGTTGTCTATCTAGGTCACTCCCTCGAGACTGACTCACTCTTTCTTCCGCACGGCGGGCCACACTCGCTCAATATCGCTCTCTTTATTTGAGTCTCGATTAAACCCGTTTTCTTTCACACACAAATGATATATCTCCCTGTTTGGGCCTCGATCGACACACTCTATACTCTCTCACGCAGATTGTCTATCTAGGTCAGTCCATCCAAGCCGCCCCACTCTTTCGATCACATGGTGGTCCATGCTCGCTCAATCTCTCTCGACCTCTCTCTCTTTGTATGTCTCTATTGACCTTGCTCTTTCTCGGACACAAACGATATATCTCCATGTTTGAGCCCAATTCGACATATTCATATTGTATACTCTCTCATGCACATTGTCTATCTAGGTCACTCTCTCCAACCAGTCTCACTCTTTCGATCGCACGACGACCCGCACTCGCTCAATCTCTCTCCCTTTATATATTGTCGGTGTGGAACGACACCTATGGGATCACAAGAATCCCTACTACGGTTGCTGGGGTGCAGGGTTGTGAGAAGAGCGGGATTAGTAATCAGCACAAGGATCGTTTACCCAGGTTCGGGCCGCGAGAATGCGTAAAACCCTAGTCCTACTTTGGTGGATGTATTTCAGAGAGTTCTTGAGCTCTCGAACTAGCTATGGTGAGTGTGTGGTTCGAAAGAGCCGAATCCCTCTCCAGTATGCCATGGGCCTCCTTTTATAGTCGAAAGGGGCTGCCACATTGGCATACAGGAGGTGGAAAGGCGTACAGTATTGCGAGCTTCTCGCTCCTATTACAGGACAAGACGCATTTAATGCGTCGGCAAGGTGTCCTCTAGCTTTATCGAGGACGGGGGCGAGGCCCGTCCCGTCCGTCACCGCTCCTCCTTGCTTCGACACGCGCCCTGTCTAGTGATGCGTGCGGCGCCACGTAGGCAGGCAGGCAGCTGAGGTGGCGCGGTGGTGGAGCCTTCATGAAGATCTGCATGCCTCCACGTAGGCGCTTGATGAGTTGGCCTGGGGGCTGCATGTTGCCATGCAGGAGCCCGCTCAGCTGGTTGAGCTGGCAGCTGCATGCGAACGGTGGCGGAGACTTGGTTGGTGCGGGCCTGGCAGTGGCCCTGCTGGCGTCCTTGGTGAGGGCCTTGCCAGGTGGCCCGGCAAGGGTCTTGCCGTGGTGCGCTGTCGTCCCCGGCAAGGGTCTTGCCGGGGGTCTGGTGGCCTTCCTCGGCAAGGATCTTGCCGAGGATCATCGTCTTCTAATCCTCATCTGATCTTGAATATGTCTTCACAAAGATCTGCATGCCACCATAGAGGTGCCTTCCGAGCCCTGGCCCAACGTGGTTGATGATGTTGGAGACCGTGGGCTCAAGGGTGGCTCGCTCTGTTGGTGTGGGGCGAGCTGCCCCGGCAAGGGTCTTGCTGGGGCTCCTAGGGCCGTCCCCGACAAGGGTCTTGCCGGGGGAAACTGCTCCGCCCCTTTGCCTCTTTGCGTCCTTGGTCTTGGCGTTGCTCTTGCTGCCTCGGGCTTTGGTTTTACCTTGGTTCACCTCCCCTGCTCTGCTTAGTGTGGCTGTGGGTGCGGCTCCGACTGTCCGTGCACATGTAAAGGGGTACAAAGGTGTGCCCCTTCTTTTGTACATCGACAGGAGCCCCCGGGCCTGGGCCACACATAAGCGCGACACGTTGTTGGGCCAGGCCCAAAACGGTGCGCGGGCAAGCGGGGCAGTTTTTACCGCGGTAAAACTTTTCGCGCGTCGCGCTTCCCACGATCTGTGTTGAATGCGTGACGTGGAGGGGCGCGCATGACGTGGGAGGCATGCGTGGGGTGGTTCCCGCATGCATGCGTCACATCGTGGTAAAGAGGCGGATCACGCTTTCCCCATAAAAAGAGGGAGGCGTGGAGGCGTGTCTCATTTACTGCACACAGGGCCGAGTTGCGGTCTTCAAGGCGTCCACACCCCATGATCACGGGGTGGGGAGAGGTCGCTTCACCTGTCCCTTCGATTCTGCACGTTTGCTAGGCGTCCTTCATGCGCTTGGGGTGGCAAGCGGTGGAGGCGGGGAACCGGGCCGCCGCTGGTTGGGGCAGCGGGTCGGTCTCGATTCCCTCCCTCTCTAGTGGCCGGATTGGCCGAGCAGGGCGGCCGAGCCCCAACCCGCCTCTTTATAAGGAGGGGGAAGGGGTGATGGCACCCCGTACTCTTCTGTCATCTATCTCCTCCTGCTTCTGCTTCTTCCTTCCACCCGCCATGGAGAAAGGGAATCCCGGTCCTTCGATGGTGGCGGCGAGGGTCGCCGCTCGACACCGCGTCCCTCCTCCTCTTGAGCCCGTGGTGGTGGAGCCGACTGCGAGGGGAAGGGGGAGGGGACGAGGTCATGGGCGAGGCCGGAGCCGAGGTCATGGCGCTCGGGGAAGAGGGGGACGGGGCAGTGTGACGGCTTCGCCTCCGCCAATAATGCCTTTTCCGATGGAAAGCCATGTCGGAGACCAGCCCCCCGAGTTCTTCATCAGGCTGCGTCGGCCTCCGTGTCGCCGTCTTTGTCTTCCCGCTCCGTTTGCTCGGGAAATGGAGCGTGACCCGCCCCAATCCCTCAGATTGGACATGAGGGGTTGTGGGAATGGGGGCACGCGGGTCGACGTTGACTTCCCAGCCCCTCGAGTCATGTACCTCCGTCATGGATGGAAGATGTTCGCTCGCATCCACAGCCTGACGGTGGGGCTCGTCCTCTATTTCAAATTAATGGAGGACGGCCTGCTCTCCGTCAAGGTCTTTGGAGACTTCGGGACTCACCTGAAGTGCTGCGTGGAGAGCTCCTCCGATGGAGATTCCGACGATGGACGCTCTTCCTCGAGCGAAAGTGATGAGGAGGACAGCGGGGCAGATGGCGGGGACGAGTCCGACTAGGCATCGGACTCCCCGCGCCTGGGCGGGTGCGGCAGCAGCAGCATCTGCACCTGGCCGCTCCTCCGATAGAGTTTTGCCGGGGGAGGGGCCAGCTCCTTGAACTTCTCGGGGCCGTCTCCTTGGGCGGCTGGCATCAGGAGGCCGCGGAAGAGGAAGAGGGCGGGCGGCAAGGCCGTCAACCCGGAGTATGCTGGCACCGACGCCTTCGTCGCGTATTGGCGGTCCTACCGCCTCGTCTTCCAGCTCCTTTCCTGGCACCGTCATCACCGGCCGACCCTTGGGCAGCCGCCGAGGTGTTCTCTTGGTGCTTTCTACAGCTCGTAGCTCGCCTAGGCGCCCCTTTTGCCCTTTCGCCTCCTTGACCTGCCTCCTGAGGAGAGGGACAAGAAAGGGATTACGGGCATCTTATCTCTTTTTTAGTTTGTAAGCCTTCGGGCCTTTGTTAAATTTAGAACTTGTAACCCTCTTGCTCATGTTTTCCATTTCGCATAGACTGTACCTGTACATGATGTTTTTAATGAAAAAGGGGTGCTTGCCGGGGTTTTTCGTTCATGGGTGGAACCCTCGACAAGGATTGAATCCTTGTTACTATTTAAGATAAACGTTTTCCTCCCAGCAACAGGCCTTGCCGTCCCCCCACTTCGCTCAACCATTCTCGCGCCCTTGGCGGAGGCAGGGATGAAGCGGGCTTAGGCTCCTCGTTCTATCTCCTTGCAGCCGCGAGTACGACCAAATCCGGGCCCAGGAGATAATCCTTGGGTATAGAAACGGGGAGCACGGTGGCCTAGGAATAAAACGAGGTTTCACATATCCCAGTTCCATATCGAAATGCATGACAAAGGATAAAAGACTCATCGGGGTCTGCAGCCCCCGGCAACCTCATCTTGCCGCGGTCGGATCCTTGTACTTGCAGCCCTCGGCAACTCTGGTTTGCCGGGGTCGGGACACCGGCCCGTTCGTTAAGTAGCTCAGCAGAAGTGCTCATGTGTCCTGCGAACCAAAAGGGGACAGAAAAGAAACAGAGAGATGCGCACTCGACGTTTAGGCTAGGGGTTAGTCGCCGCTAAGCACTATCAACCCTAACCAAGGAAGAGACTCGACCTAGCATGCATGCTATAACTTAGGGTGCCAGTGCTTCATTTATTTATGCTCAGGGTCTGCGCCTGGCTCTGTACAAAGGGTTACATGCCTTGCCGGCAAAGCTTGTACAAAAGGTGGCTTGCCGGGAGGCCCGGCAAGCCGCGCCTTATGGGTAAAACTTGCGAAGATGCTCGATGTTCCAGGAGTTGCTCACTGGGACAGTATCTTCGGTCTCCACGCAGACTGCGCCAGGCCTGGTGACTCGTATTACCCGATAAGGGCCTTCCCACTTCGGCATCAACTTGTTGGAATTCTTGGCCGACTGAACGCGCCGAAGAACAAGGTCGCCTTCCTCAAAGCTTCGGGCATGAACCTTGCGGCTATGGTAGCGGCGCAAGGCTTGCTGGTAGCGTGCTGCTCTCACAGCCGCCCGAAGACGATCTTCTCAAGGAGCGTTGCGTCATCTTGCCGCAACTGCTCTTGCTCAAGCTCATCATAAGAGAGCACTTGAGATGACCCGTATATGAGTTCCGTGGGGAGAACTGCCTCCGCCCCGCATACTAGGGCAAAGGGTGTCTGACCGGTGGCTCGATTTGGCGTCATCCTAATCGACCAAAGAACCGCCGACAACTCATCAATCCAGCGCCTTCCGCTCTTGTGCAGCTTGTCAAAAGTCTTTTCCCTCAAGCCCCGCAATACTTCAGCATTTGCCCTCTCCGCTTGGCCGTTACTCCGTGGGTGTGCCACGGAAGCAAAATAGACCTTGCTGCCGAGGTCTTGAATGTATTGCATGAAGGTGTGGCCTGTGAACTGTGTGCCGTTGTCGGTGATGACCCTGTTGGGTACACCAAAAAGGCAAACTAGTCATTTGATGAACTTGACGGCTGACTGGGCTGTCACCTTTCTCACCGCCTCCTCCTTCGGCCATTTTGTGAACTTGTCGATTGCAACGTACAAGTACTCAAAGCCCCCGACAGCACGGGGGAAGGGGCCTAGTATGTCGAGCCCCCAGACCGAAAATGGCCAGGAAAGAGGAATTGTTTGAAGGGCTTGAGCTGGTTGATGAAGCTTCTTTGAATGGAACTGACACGCTTCACTTGGTTACTAGTGTCGTCGCATCCTAGAGGTCAGTGGGCCAGAACAAACCTTGCTGGAATGCCTTGCCGGCAAGGGCCCTCGACCCTATGTGGGAGCCACATATGCCTCCATGTATCTCTGCCAATAGCTCCAGTCCTTCCTCCCGGGGGATGCACTTCAATTTCACACCGTTTGATCTCTTTCTGTACAGGACGTTGTCGATGAACTGGTACAAGGCGGACCAGCGTGCTACTTTCTCTGCTTCTTCCTGCTCTCAGGAAGTTCCCCTGTCTGGAGGAATTGGACGGTATACTGTGCCCATGCCGGAGCCTGGGGCTCAACGGTAAGGACCAAAGGCATTTCCTCTGCCATGGGAGCGGTTGTCTCTATGGCCAGGGCTTGATGCCCTGCCGGAGCCAGCTGCTCCTTGGCAAGCTCAGGGTCCATGGCAACATCCTTGCCGGTAGCCCCAGGGGGCTCGGCGGGAAAGTACTTGCCGGGGCCTGATTTTCTCTGCTTGTTCTGCTCCGTTGATGGTTCGACAGATGGCTGAGTTAACCGGAGCAAAAAGGTACCTAGTTCCACACGTAACTTGAATGCAGCACGCTTTGACAGGTAATCGGCAATGCCATTCTCCGCTCGGGGAACGTGCTCCGTACGGATACCGTCAAAGCGCTCCTCCAGCTTCCTCACCTCATCTACATAGGCCTCCATCAATGGACTCTGGTAATCCTTGTTGACCTGTCTGACAACAAGCCGCGAGTCACCCCTGACGATGAGTTTCTTAACCCCGAGGTCCGCCGCGATCCTGAGACTGACAAGCAGCCCCTCGTATTCAACAGTGTTCTTTGTGGACATCTCCCTGGGAAAGTGCATCTGGATCACATACTTGTGGTGCTCTCCGGTGGGTGCGACGAGCAGCACACCAGCACTGGTGCCTTGCAGCGAGAAAGCTCCATCAAAGTATATAATCCAGCCGCGAACTGTTTCCTTGTCGGGGAGAGCAGTCTCCTAGATTTCTTCATCAGGCGTCGAGGTCCATTCTGCAATGAACTCTACCAAGACCCTGCTCTGGATCGTCGATGTACTTTCAAATCTTAGACCAAAACTTGACAACTCCAAGGCCACTCCACAATCCTTCCGGTCATGTCTGAGTTGTGCAGTATCCGTTGCAGCGGGAGGCGAGTGACAACAGTGATCTCGTGGGCTTGGAAGTAATGACGCAGCTTCCTCGAGGCCATAAGGAGGCCGAAGAGCAATTTTTGCACACCGAAATACCTTGATCTAGCCCCTGCAAGAGGGAGCTGAAAAAGTAAACCGGGTGCTGCATCATTTTCTCCTTCTGCACCACTCCACTCGATGGCGCGGGTTCCGTCCCGATGGCGTTAGACTCTGTCAGGGGCCTTGCCTTGCTGGCACCAGGCCCTGCCGGGGGAGTCTCTGACTTGCCATCTGTTGGTCCTGCCGCCGCCACTACCTCTTTGTTGACCTCCCTCTGTGCTACTAGCGCGACACTGACCACTTGATTCGTCGCCGCTAGATATAGCAGCAATGGCTCTTGTGGTTTGGGCGCGACTAGTACTGGTGTAGAGGAAAGGTACCTCTTTAGGTCTTGCAACGCCGCCTCGGCCTCGGGGGTCCACTCCATAGGGCCCGCCTTCTTCGGGATTCTGAAAAAGGGGAGGGCACGCTCGGCAGACTTGGAGATGAATCGGATCATTGCGGCAACGCAGCCAGTTAGCCGACGCACATCCTTGATCCGCTTGGGCGCCTCAATCTGCTCGATAGCCTTGATCTTGTCTGGGTTTGCCTCGATCCCACGCTGTGACACAAAGAACCCGAGAAGTTTGCCGGACAGAACACCGAAGACACACTTCTCAGGGTT
Organism: Triticum urartu; assembly: GCF_056163025.1. Classification (NCBI taxonomy): domain Eukaryota; kingdom Viridiplantae; phylum Streptophyta; class Magnoliopsida; order Poales; family Poaceae; genus Triticum; species Triticum urartu. The sequence goes on from NC_141875.1 coordinate 481,987,341, forward strand.
CAGCTTGAGGTTGATCTTGCGCAGGTTGGCAAACCTTTCTTCTAAGTCTTGCACAAGAGTTGCCCTGTCCTTGGTTTTCACCACTATGTCATCCATATATGCTTCCATATTTCTATGTAGCTGGGGTTCAAAACCAATTTGGACTGCTCTTGCGAATGTTGAACCAGCACTCTTCAACCCGAAAGGCATCCGTAGAAAGCAGTACGTACCACATGGGGTGATGAATGCTGTCTTCTCTTCCTCTTCTCTTCTCATGAAGATCTGGTGGTATCTCGAGTAGGCATCGAGGAATGATAGCAGATCACACCCGGCTCTGGAGTCAACAATCTGGTCAATGCGTGGCAACGGGAAGGGGTCCTTAGGACAAGCCTTATTGATATCTGTGTAGTCAATACACAGCCTCCACTTCCCATTTGCCTTGCGCACAACCACCGGATTGGCCAACCACGTCAGATGGAGCACTCCTCTCACCAAATCTGCTGCTTCCAGTTTCCTGATCTCCTCTGTGATGAACTCCTGTCGTTCCAAAGCCTGCTTCCTGACCTTCTGCTTGACAGGCTGTGCATGAGGACAGACAGCAAGATGGTGCTCAATAACCTCCATGGGAACGCCGGGGATGTCGGATGCTTGCAAATACATCGACATTCGCCCGCAGGAAGGCGACAAGCGCGCTTTCCTATTTGCTGTCAAGGCTGGAGCTTATGGTGAAAGCCCCTCCCGTGCCATCCTCCCTGACGGACACCTTTTTGGTCTCTGGCGGTGCAGCTCTGGATTTCTTGCTCTTGCCGGTGGAGCTCTCTGGCACGTCCTCGACGATAGCACAACACTCCGAAGAGGTGCGCTCGCCGGAGTGGGTGCGAGAAGTCTTGCCGGTCTTCTTCTTCCCTCCCGGGGCTTCAGCGGCAGGAGCAAGTGCCTTGGCGGCAGCTGATGCAACTGCTTCCCGGTAGAGTAGGTCGGCACAGATCAGCGCGTCCTTCTTGTCGGAGGGGACAGTGATGATGTTCATCGGCCCAGGCATCTTCAGCGTATTGTAGGCGTAGTGTGACGCCGCCATGAACTTGGCTAGTGCCGGGCGGCCGAGAATCCTGTTGTAGGGCAAGGGGATCTCGGCTACGTCGAAGACAACGCTCTCCGTCCTGTAGTTCAGCTCGCCTCCAAATGTCACAGGCAGTGTGACCTTCCCCTTCGGCTGGCTCCTTCCCGGGTTGACCCCTTGAAACGTGCCCGTTTCCTCGAGGTCTCCATTAGGGATTTGTAGCCTTTTGATCACAACGGGCGAGATCAAGTTCAGACCGGCCCCGCCGTCAACCAGCATCTTGTTCACCATGAGGTTGCGTATTGTTGGCGAAACCAACAATGGCAAACACCCAACCGCAGTCGTGGGGTCAGGGTGATCCTCGGCATCAAAGATGAGGGGTGTGCTGGACCACTTCAGCGGCTTCTGAGCATCGAACGAGGGCTTCGCTGGTGTAATCTCACGCACCCACTGTTTAAGCTGGCGGTGAGAAGTATGCAGCGAGGCACCGCCGTCGACGCACATGGCCTCCATAGCCTTCTGGAACTCTTGCTCGTCGGACTCGTCATCCTCGTCATGATCATCATCTTCTTGCTTTTTGTCACGGCCCCAGGCGGGCCTCTCTTGTTGGTTGTCCTTGCCGCGGCGGCCTCCTTGGCCGCCACGCTTCTTGCCAGATCCCTCGGCACCATCCTGGTCCTTCTCCTTGTCCCGCCTTTCGTACTTAGGTTTTTGCTTCTCAGCAAGCAGCTCGACTTGTCGGCAGTTTTGGAGGTCGTGGCCTTTGGTGCGGTGGATCTTGCAGTACTGCTTGCCAGAGCTTCCTGGCTTGTCGGTAGCCGCCAAGGCCCGGCAGGTGGCGCACCCGGCAATCTCCTTGCCGGGGCCGTCTGCCTTGACCTTCTTGGCAGCGCCGGTGTCGTCAGATCCTTCAACGGCAAGCATGGCCTGGCCCTTGCGTTTCCTATTGCGGCACCGGCCCTTCTTTGTCGGGGCGGCGGCATCTTCGTCGGAGGAGTTGGTTTCCACGCCGGCGTCTTCGCCGGGGTACTTCCTTCCCTCTTCAGCACGGGCACACTTATCGGCCAGAATGTAGAGTTCGGCCACATCCTTAACCTTGGTCATCGCTAGCTCTTCGCGCATCTTGCGATTGCGCATGTTCTGATGGAACGCGCTGATCACAGCGGCGGGATGAACGTCAGGGATGTTGTACTGCACCCGGCTGAACCTTTGGATGTACTTGCGTAGGGTTTCCCCTTCCTTTTGGGGGATGATATGCAAATCACTGGCCTGACCATGAGCTTGGTGGCCTCCTGTGAAGGCGCCAACGAACTCATGGCACAGATCCGACCAAGAAGAAATGGAATCTGCCGGCAGGTGCATCAACCAAGACATAGCATTGGGCTTCAGCGCCAGCGGGAAATAATTGGCAAGCACCTTGTCGTCTCGAGCTCCGGCAGCCTGCATCGTGATGGTGTAGATGCTGAGGAACTCGGACGGATGGGTCTTGCCAGTGTACTTCTCACCGACGTCCGGCTTGAACGTGTGGTGGGACGGCCACTGGAACCGCCGCAGCTCGCGAGTAAAGGCCGGACAGCCCACCTCGTAAGGTAGGCCGCCGGAGCCCCCCTGCGCTGGGTGGTCCATAGCGGGTCCTGCCCGCTTGTCCGACTGGTGGCGTGTATCATGCCGGCGCTCAATAGTGGTTCGAGCATCTTCGTGAGCTCGTTCTCGGAAAACTTGGCGCTGATCGCGGTGGGTCCGCGGGTCGGATGACGCTATAGAGATGTTATCACAAGCATCGTCACGACAGGCCGACGCCCGCGGTGGCTGGCGAGGGGCAGGAGAGTGCACTATGACCGCAGCACCCCCGGTCTTCCCTTCTCTGGCATGTGGCGGCTCGGTGGGGCGCCGGCCCGAGGGCCCCGCCGGTCGCGGGTCGTCTTTGTTGGCGACAGCGACGAGGCTCCAGATGGTGGCCCTCCACTCGTCTAGCTTCTCCGCAGCGGGAGGGAAGTCGAGGAGCAGTTGCGCGCGCGCCAAAGCTTCTGCTGGCATGGGTTGCGGCGACAGCTGCGTGGACCGTGGCATGCTCCGACTTCTAACCACGTTAGAAGGAGCTCCATCACGACCCAGCGGTTGCGCGCCATTTTGCCAGCACTCCGGCAGGCTTGCTGAACTCCTTCATCACGCGGACGACACACATGACTCTTCCCACAGCGGTGCCCAGGGTCACCGGCGTGGTAACGCTGCTCGTCGCGCACACCATGGGAAGAGCACGTAGTGGTCGCCGGCGTGGGCGTCTTGGAGGTCGCTACGCTACCCGGGGGTGGCACAACGACACTCTTGGAGGGCCCCGCGCCGCCTGCGGGGGCCCAGCTCCATCTTTGGATCGGGCGATGTGCGGCCGGTCGTCTGGCGCACGAACGACGCCGCTCGCCAGGCTCTAATTGCCAGGGCGATGCTGGTGCTCGCGGACCGCGGCCCGGGTCCTATCCGCGACTGGCCCGCTGCTTGCCCGCACTAGCACGGGCCGTTCGGCTCCCAACGAGCCGATCGCCGTGGCCGTCTTCTTCTTGGGGGCCATGGTGACGAAGAACTACTAGGCTAACTACTAGACCAGATCCTCACAGTTGTGGCCCCTACCTGGCGCGCCAAAGATGTCGGTGTGGAACGACACCTATGGGATCACAAGAATCCCTACTACGGTTGCCGGGGCGCATGGTTTTGAGAAGAGCCGGATTAGTAATCAACACAAGGATCGTTTAGCCAGGTTCGGGCCGCGAGGATGCATAAAACCCTAGTCCTGCTTTGGTGGATGTATTTCAGAGAGTTCTTGAGCTCTCGAACTAGCTATGGTGAGTGCGTGGTTCGAAAGAGCCGAATCCCTCTCCAGTATGCCATGGGCCTCCTTTTATAGTCGAAAGGGGCTGCCACAGTGGCATACAGGAGGTGGAAAGGCGTACAGTATTACGAGCTTATCGCTCGTATTACAGGACAAGACGCATTTAATGCGTCGCTGAGGTGTCCTCTAGCTTTATCGGGGATGGGGGCGAGGCCCGTCCCGTCCGTCGCCGCTCCTCCTCGCTTCGACACGGGCCCTGGCCAGTGATGCGTGCGGCACCACATAGGAAGGCAGGCAGCTGAGGTGGTGTGGTGGTGGAGCCTTCACGAAGATCAGCATGCCGCCATGCAGGCGCTTGATGAGTTGGCCTGGGGGCTGCTGTAAGTGCATCTAGTGCCCCCTAGTGATTTTGGTGTATTGAAGACTTATAGGTTAAGGGACTAATGCATGTGCGAGTGTACACAGGTCTATAAGTCTATGAGGAGTTTAATATTTATAGGAAAATTCGACCCCTAAAAATGACTATCTTCGACTGAAGATTTTGGTATTTCTGAAGACTTTCATGAAGACTTTGAAAGTGAAGAAATTGGTGTGTCCGTGAAGACTTGATATTCATGCGAGAAATATGAAGCTTGAAGACTTTCGTGTTCATAGTTTTGTTTTTCTCTTTCTTGAGTCATAGGAAACACCGTACTGTTAAAGGGGGTCGAGGAAATACTAAGGAAAAATTTCCATGTGATGCTCAACTCAAAATCCTACACCTACCAATCCCTTCGAGTGAAGCCATTGGAAATCTCATACAGTTCAGTCAATTTCTTCAGTGACAGAGACGAAGTTCTTCTGGTCTCTGAGGAATTTGTCCTGACCGAGGAGTTAGGAATTCGCCAGTGCGGATTGCCTACACAGTGAGGAACATGATAGCCCTGAGGATTTTACTACTCAAAATTCCGACCGTTGTTGTGCTATGCGCCAGCTGTCCCAAAATATCTATCCACCTAACGGTCATATCATTGAAGGGCATTTATGTCTTATCATGTCGGGCTGCTCCCTAGGCTATAAATAGCCGCCCCCTACAACCACTAGCTGGTTGGCTGCTCCGAGAGAAACTGACACTTGTCATTTGAGAGCAACCCATCCTCTGAGGACTTTGAGCGAAAATCATCAAGTGAGGAAAAACCAAAAACCCAAAACCCAAACACCTACAAACCCCAAGTGATTGAGCATCACTGAAGAGATTGATCCTGAGTGGATCCGACGCTTGTTACCTTTGAAGACTGTGCTTCTTCCAGACGGTTAGGCGTCATGGTCTAGAGCATCCAAGAGGAATTGTGGATCGCCGAGTGATCAAGTTTGTGAAGGTTTGGAAGTCGCCTGAAGACTTACCACGTGTGATTGGACGAGATCTGTGTGACCTTAGTTCAAGGAGAATACGGTGAGGACTGGGTGTCTTGGACTAAGTGTCCTTGACTGGGTGTCCGGGACTGTGTGTCCTCGAGTTTAAATACTCAGCCACTCCAACCAGACATACAACTGAGACAGCAGTTGGAACTAGTCTACCAAATCATTGTCTTCACCAAGCTTACTGGTTCTATTTCCTCAACTCTTTCATTTCCTCATAACTGTGATGTGTGTTTGTTCATATCTGTGTTTGAAGACTTTGACTGAAGACATTCTCAATTCCCTCAGTTCAATTTCTTCAGTCTGTTTGTCTTCATCCTGTGTTATCCTGTGATTACGCTTCCTGTACTCTGTGCCTGTCTTCATTTCATCATGATGACTATGCTTGTATTCTGTCATGTTTACTTTTGAGTACTTATTCCGCTGCTAGTAGTTCTTCGCTAAGGAATTTCCTCACTGGCAAATTCCTCAATGAAGAATTTCGTAAAAATCGCCTATTCACCCCCCCCCCCTCTAGTTGATATAACGCACTTTCAATTGGTATCAGAGCAAGGTACTCCCTTGTTCTGTGTGATTTTGGTTTAACCGCCTGGAGTTTTAGTTATGTCGACCGCAGGTATGATCAAGGTCTCCGTTGGGTGTCCTACCTTCGATGGGACGGACTACCCCTACTGGAAGAATAAAATGCGAATGCATCTTGAAGCAATTGATAACGATCTCTGGTATGTTGTGGAAAATGGTGTTCCCTCAGTCACACCTTCTCTGAATGCTGCCGCTGTGAAGAGATTCAAGCAACTCGACTCTCAAGCGAAGAATATCATATGTGGCCATCTGAGCAAAGGACAGTATGGCAGAGTGAGTGCTTTGGAAACAGCGAAGCTTATCTGGGACAGGTTGTCCAAAGTGAATGAAGGAGTCTCAACTCAGCGTGACTCTCGAGTTGATGTTCTTCGCAATCTCTTCAACCGCTTCAAAAGACTCGACAATGAAAATGTTCAACAAACCTTCGATCGCCTCACTGACATCTCAAATGAGCTTCAAGCACTTGGTGCCACTGACATCACCGACCATGAGGTGGTGAAGAAATTGCTGAGATCGCTTGATTCCTCATTTGACACTCTGGCATTGATGATACAAGAACGTGCTGATTACAAGTCACTTGATCCCGCTGATATTCTCGAGAGGCTAAATACTCATGAGTTCCAACTTGCTGAAAAGAGAGATCTCTATGGTTCAAGCTATGGCAGAACATGTGCACTGAAGGCCAAGGCAGTATCTGAGTCCGAAGATGAAGACTCTGGTAGCAGCCTTGGTGATCCTGAAGAACTGAACCATGATCTGGCTCTGCTCGTGAAGAAGTTCCAAAAGTTCTCAAGACGTGGTCGCCTTGGAAGATCCTCAAGGAGCAATGATTCCTCATCCAGTGACTACAAGAAGAGGCTCTGTCACAAATGCAAGAAACCTGGACATTTCATTCAAGATTGTCCTCAGTGGTAAAAGGAATCAAAGAAGAAGAAATACAAGGATTACAGTTCTGATGATGCGAAGAAAAAGAAGAAATCCACAAAATCCTCATCAACAAAATCCTCCAAGCCTTCATATCACAAGAAGAGCATCTCCAAGAAGGCCAGGGCATTCATTGGCAAGGAAATGGACTCTGAGGCTGAATCTGAAGAAAATGAGGAAGAGGAGTCATCTGAGGAGTCCGAATCCGGAGTGGCGAGCCTTGCTCTTGCTACTGCATTCGTCAGCAAGTCTATCTTCAACACTGAAGAAAATGACCTCACCAACAAGGCTGATGAAGGCAATGATGACTACGCTCCCACCTATTGCTTCATGGCAAAGGGTGCCAAGGTACTCAAATATACCTCCTCTGAATCAAGTGAGAATGAATCTGATGAAAACCTTAAACCCAGCTATTCTAAACTTGCTAAGATTGCTATAAAACAACAAAGGGCTTTAGAAAAGGTTCAAAACATGCTAAATAAAAGTGATGATATGTTGGGTAAGAAATGGATCGCACTGAAACTTTGACTGAAAATCTTTAGAGACTTCAGTCCAAGCTTGACAAACTTCAAAGTCATCATAACACTCTCTTATCGGATCATGAGAAGCTTTCTTATGAATTTCTTCAAAGAAAGCAAGACCTTGAGAAGCTAAGAGTGAGTTATGAAGATCTTCAGAAGGAGCGCGATTCATTACTTGCTCAACAAATCAGCGCATCTCAGGAAGAATTTGTTCCTCCATGCTTGAAGTGCATTGAACATGAATCTGCTAATTCTTCACCTGAATGTTAAAATGCTGCTAATGTTTCAAATTCTTCACATGCCTCTGCTATCACTAATTCCTCATTTGAGGACATTGCTAGTATCACTGACAATGCAAGGCTGAAGGAATTGTACACGACAGGCATGTACAAAATCCTCAAAGGGCATCAGGCTCTTTGTGATGTGCTTAAAAAGCAGATCCTCAACAGGAACCCTAGGAAAGAGGGTATCGCCTTTGAGAGGAAACTCAATGCTGATGGTACATATTGGAAGCCTGAGCAGTACCCCAAAACTACATGGGTTGCTGGAAAGGGACCTCCAGTTGATCCATCTAACTTATCTGGATTTGCATGTGAATCTCCTCATTCTGATGATGAGTCAATTGACTCCAACTATAAGCTATTCAAAAATCAGAATGGTGAAGTATTTGCTAGATATATTGGCACTAACTGCAGGAACGGCTCCCCTATGAAGAAAATCTGGGTTGCCAAAAGATTCTTGATAATCTTCAAGTGAATGTCATCATGACGCCACCTGTGAAGAATAGGAACCCCAGATCAAATTCTTCATATGGACCAAATTCCTCATATGGAGCAGAGTCCTCATATGAACATCATCGTGCTAACCCGTCTGTTTCGCAGGGAAGATCTAAGGATTATGGATATGTGCATTATTCCTCAAATCATTATGTCCATAAGTCCTCGAAGAATTTCTCTGCATACTCTTATGCTTACTCTAACCCCTCTTATGTGAGACGAAATGGACTGGCTTCTATGCCATCCTTCTCGTATGGAGCTCGCAGAATGATGAACTCTTTGCCACCCCTTCAGATGTGGGTGGTGAAGAAAAAGAACTAATCTCTTCTGCAGGGTCAGGTCTCCAGACGCACATAATCGTCTGAAGAATTTGCTGGAGACCTAAGCATGCCTGATAGGACGCAGGCTAATCATGAAGAAATGAACTATCATTTTTCACGTCCTCATATTAAGTTATTAGCTCTTTTACTTGATGAAATTGATATGATGAATTGATGTCATATTCTTCACTGATGAAGTATATGAGTTTGTAAGTTGCACTAATTCATCTGCAGGATGATCAACCCAAAGCCACTAAGTGGGTCCTCGATAGTGGATGTACAAACCACATGACTGGTGACAAGAATCTATTGATGGATGATCCATTATCTCCGTCGCATCTGAAGCATATCATCTTTGCTGACAAAGGCAAAAGTTGGGTATTGGGTCTAGGTAAGGTTGCGATTACAAAGGATCGACACATGGATAAAGTCATGCTTGTTGAGTCCTTAGGATACAACCTTATGTCTGTCTCAATGCTTTGTGATCTTGATATGGTTATTGTCTTTGGCAAGTACCGTTGTGTTGTGGTTATGGAAGCTGACAATTCCAAAGTCTTCGAAGGCTTTAGGAGAGGAGACCTGTATATTGTTGATTTCTCTACAGGACCACAACCAGCCGTGTGCTTACTTGAAAAAGCTTCAGAAGGCTGGCTCTGGCATCGACGACTTGGTCATGCAGGCATGAGGAATTTGCACACGCTTGCGAACAAGAAGCATGTCACTGGCATAGAGAATGTCAAATTCCTCAAGGATCACCTATGCGGAGCCTGTGAAGCTGGGAAGATGACCAAGGCCAAGCATCCAGCGAAGACTATCATGACCACCACTCGCCCATTTGAATTGCTTCACATGGATCTCTTTGATCCTAATCATTATTCTGCTATCTCAAATGAAGCATCTCAATATGGCTTCGTTATTGTTGATGATTATTCTCGCTACACATGGGTACACCTTGTTACTTACAAACATGAAGTGCAGGAAGTCTTCAAATGATTTTCCTCGAGGGCTTCAACCAACTTTGGTGTGAAGATCAAGCACATCAGAAGTGACAATGGCACTGAGTTCAAGAATTCTGGTCTCGATGACTATCTTGATGAACTTGGTATTACTCATGAGTTATCTGCTCCTTACACTCCTCAGCAGAATGGCATCGTGGAGCACAAGAACATGACTCTTGCTAAGATGGCTCGCACTATGCTTGATGAATACAAAATGCCTCGTCGTTTCTGGACTGAGGCAATTGATACTGCGTGCCACATCATCAACAGAGTATATCTTCACAAATTCTTCAAAAAGACTGCCTATGAACTCCTCGGTGATAAGAAACCCCATGTAAGTTATTTCAAAGTCTTCGGTGCTAAATGTTGGATTAGAGATCCTCATCACAACTCAAAATTTGCACTGAAAGCACATGAAGGTTTTATGCTTGGTTACGGAAAGGACTCACACACCTACAGAGTCTTCAACAACGTTCTTCACAAAGTTGTTGAAACTGTAGATGTGTGGTTCGATGAAACTAATGGCTCGCAAAGAGAGCACCTACCTACTGTGATAGATGAACCAGCACCTGAGGAAACTATCAAGTTCAAGGCCACTGGGGATGTCATTCCTACTGAAGAATCTGCTGAAGAATTCATTCTAGAACATGAAGAACGTCGAGCTAATGCACCTGAAGAAAATGCTGAAGAAAATGGTGCTGAAGAAAACGCTGATCAAACTCTTCAACGACAACCAGCTCATCCTCGCATTGCAAAAGAAGTGCAAGTTGAAAAGATCATCAATGACATCAAAGCGCCAGGTCCTCTCACACGCTCAAAAGCTTCACATTTGTCTAACTTTTGTGGGCAGTATGCTTTTGTCTCTATTACAGAGCCCACTAAGGTAGATGAAGCATTTCTGGAGCCTTAGTGGATTCAGGCTATGCAAGAAGAATTACATCAGTTCGAGCTCAACAATGTCTGGGAACTGGTCAAACGTCCAGATCCTCGCAAGCACAATATCATCGACACAAAGTGGATCTACCGCAACAAGCAAGATGAAAATGGCCTTGTGGTGAGGAATAAGGCACAGCTTGTAGCTCAAGGCTACACACAGGTTGAAGGAATTGATTTCGATGAAACTTTTGCACCTGTTGCTAGACTTGAGGCTATTTGCATATTACTTGCTTATGCTAACCATCATGGTATCACTCTATATCAAATGGATGTGAAAAGTGCATTCCTCAATGGTAAGCTTGAGGAAGAAGTATATGTTGCTCAACCCCCAGGTTTTGAAGATCCAAAGAATCCTGACAAAGTCTTCAGAATCAACAAGGCCCTCTATGGCCTCAAGCAGGCCCCACGGGCCTAGTATGATACTTTGAAGGAACTCTTCATGAAGAAAGGCTTCAAACCCGGTTCACTCGACCCTACTCTTTTCACTAAATCTTATGATGGTGAATTGTTTGTGTGCCAAGTATATGTTGATGATATTATCTTTGGCTGTACTGACCAACGTTATAGTGATGAATTTGCCTATATGATGAGTGAAGAATACCAAATGTCTAGGATGGGAGAGTTGAAATTCTTCTTAGGTCTTCAAATTCGTCAACAACACAATGGCATATTCATATCTCAGGAGAAATACCTCAAGGATGTACTGAGGAAATTCGGCATGCAAGATTACAAAGGCGTCAAAATTCCTATGCCCACAAATGGCCATCTGTGCACTGATGAAAATGGTATTGACTTCGATCATAAGGTATGCCGCTCCATGATAGGTTCCTTATTATACTTATGTGCATCTAGGCCAGATATAATGCTTAGTGTTTGCATGTGTGCCCGATTTCAAGCTGCACCGAAGGAATCACACCATAAGGCTGTGAAGCATATTCTTCGATATCTAGCTCACACACCAACACTTGGATTATGGTACCCCAAGGGCTCGGCTTTTGATCTTGTTGGATATTCTGACTCTGACTATGCTGGTGATCGTGTGGATCGCAAGTCAACATCTGGTACATGTCATTTCCTCGGACGATTTTTGGTCTGTTGGTCCTCGAAGAAACAGAACTGCGTATCACTATCTACTGCTGAAGCTGAGTACATTGCCGTTGGTTCTTGCTGTGCCCAATTGCTATGGATGAAGCAAACTCTTAAGGACTACGGCGTCAACATGAAGAATGTGCCTCTCTTCTGTGACAATGAGAGTGCCATCAAGATTGCTCACAACCCAGTTCAGCACTCGAAGACAAAGCACATTCAGATTCGTCATCATTTTCTTCATGATCATGTGTTGAAGGGCGACATTTCTATTGAGCATGTGAAGACTAAAGAACAGCTAGCCAATATCTTCACAAAGCCCTTGGATGAGAAGAGATTTAGCAAGTTGCGGTGTGAGCTAAATATCCTAGAATCTTCGAATGTTCTGTGAAAAGGACACTCATCCTAACACTTATGCAAATTGATGACTTAGATGTGCAACACATGAAGAAACGTTTTACTTCAATCAATGAAGAATAACACTCTTAGTGTGAAGAAATTAACGAAGAATTTGATTCTCAGAACCCTACGATAATTGTACGCGGTGTCTGAAATCATCATTCCTATACGGTGGGTCACGCCACCACCAAAAGTTGAAATTCCTCAAATTATTCATATTATTCAACTTTGCATAGTCTTCACTGGTTCCGTCGTTTTTCTTCATTGGCTATATATATATATGAGCTTATGTCCTCTACAGCATTCACTTATTGCTATTTCTTCAAGTTGGTTTTCTGCTAAGTGAATGTGATCGGACCCTTCCCCTCTATGCTATACTCAACCCAATCTGTTCACAAATTCTTCATGTGCGTTCTATTTGAAACTCGTTCAAAATCTTCATTGTGTCCTTGTCAGCTGAAGAAATTGCAAACGAAACTTTAAAACCTATCTTATCGAAATTTTCGGTCTTGCCGCTCAAACAGTTCCGCATCCCTCGACACACTTATCCACTCACCCACGATCTAACACGATCTCCACCTCTCACTACGTGGGTGACACATGTCATGCAAATGAGAAGGGCCAGGGGCACGTTCGTCCAATTTCTTCGGGCGAGCAGTTTTTCACCGTGGTTATAAATACCCCTCCTTCCCTTCCTCACTTCTTTTACTCCGCTCGACCTCTCTCTCTCCGGCTCGAGCTTCTCAAACCCTAGCGCCGTCGCTACTTCATCGCCGCCGGTGAGGAAGAGCTTCACTGCCTCGACCTCGTCACCGACGTACTCGCGCCGACCGCAGACATCTTCACTCCGCTGCCGCCGTAGCCGTCTTCCTCCGCCAAGTTAGGGCGTGGAAGATCTGCATAGATGAACTTCACCTCTCCTCACTCCAGTTCGTCGTGTTCTTCGTCGAGGGTAAATAAAAGTTACTTTTATTGCCCTCATTGATTCGAATGATTATCTACAAAATCTTCAAAAGTGTTTTTCTTCATATCTTCACACACTGAACACCTCACAAGTCATCCGTTCTTGATTTGTTTCTCTAAGCATCATTTTTCTTCAAGATTCCTCAATTGTGTGGATCTTCGATCTATACAACTCTGGAACCTAAGACAAAGAACGCTTAGTGAAAATCTTCAAGACTCATCTGGTCAACTTCCTCAAACCTGTTCATTTTGAAAAACCTTCTGAGAACGCATATGACCTCTCCAAATTCCTCGCAACTATACTCTGTTCACAGGTACACATGTCAGCTGCTGAATCACTAGGTTCTCATCAACTTAACTCATTTGCAGCGTTCCTCGAAGAAAAGTTGGATACTTCTTCAGAGAATTCGATTGTTCAAATTCCTCAACTGAAGAAAATGGCTGATGGTAAAAGGCCACAGAAGGGAGGAAAGAGGCCTGAGGTAAATACAGCGTTTGAGATCCCTGATGACATATATGCTGGGTACTGCACACCTACTGAGGAAACCAAGAATGAGCGCAAAGTGCGCATTCAGAAGATAGAGAGGAGATGGGCAAGAGAATGGAGGGAGTACAGATATGTCACTCCTAAGTACATGAAGAAATTCGCACTCAATCCTCCATGCCCAAGAGCACCACTCGCACCTCGCCAAATTGCTGATCCCACCAGCCTCAAGCGAGGTGAGGACTATCCTGATGAATGGGCCAGGCGCCAAGGCAAGTTGGCTAAGCAAGCCAAAGAAGCAGTGAGGAAATTCAATGAAGACTCTGCTGCTGCCTCTGCTGAGGTCCTTGCTGTCAAGCCAAAGAAGGCTATTTCAAAGAAGCCTGCGCGCAAGCCAAGTGCTTCCTCAGCAATGCCCTCACGGCCAGAATCATCAAAGCCCTCACGGCCAATCCCTCATGCTGCTCCTATTCCTCCAAAGTCCTCAGCTCCTCTGCCAAAGCCTTCAGCTGTCCCGACCAAATCCTCAGCACCTGTGCATCTCGCTTCGTGCCAAAGGACTGTCGGCATCTCCATTGCCTCAGGTGTCTCAGCTAGTTCCTCAGCTGCACCAAGTTCCTCAGCTGGCCCCTCACTGCTCAAGACAAAGGCCACTGCTGGACGAGATCCACGCCCAAGTCCTCAAAAGAAGCAAGTCGCTTTCCAAGTGTCATCTGATGAAGACGAAGCTGATGATGATGAACTTGCAGAAATCATCAGAGACAGGCAAGTCAGGGCCGCTAGAGCCAAAGGATCAGAGGTGCCACTGCTTTTGGATCCCAAGCTGATCCTCGACTACACTGATGATTGGCACAAGGACCCCAACACTCCCTTGCCTGACTTCAAGCTGACTCCTGGCCAAAGTCACATGCTGACCTACTTCATTCAAGAAGAAAAGTGGAAATTTGAGAAGGCCAGGCAGATTAAGAAAGCGCAGTACAAGAAAGAGCGCTATCTGAAGAAAAACATTATCTCTATGACAACTGAAGAACTTGTCACTACTCAGACTGAGATTAAGAAACTCAGTGATGACTTTGAAGCATATCGCGCTGATTGGCTTGGAGCCAAGGTTCGTTTTGTGAAACTTGCAGATAGCATCACTTCCAATGTTGCAGCCCCAACGCAATAGGAAATTCCTCAGGCTGAAGCATCTGCTCAGCCTACTGAAGAAAATGCCAGCACCGCTGATGACAATCAGGCTGCTGAAGATAATGTGAGTTCCAGGGATGATGACTGCATTCCAGCCGCTGAAGAAATTGCCAGGGCACCCACTAGTGGTGTGCCTGAAGAAACTGAAGAACTCGGGGCAACTGCATCAGTTGTGCCTGAAGAAAATCAACTAGATTCCTCAGCTGCTCCTGCACCAACTTCACCTCCAATCCTTCCATCTGCATCAGATGTGAAGAAGACCAAGGCTGCAGAGCGTGCTGCAGTGAAGAAAAGGAAAGCATCAGCTGCTTCAGATTCTTCAGCTCCGAAGAAAATGAAGCCTATGACAAGTTCATTTGCTAATCCGATTGATGTTGTTCCCATCTCAACCAGGCCATCAAAGGACCTTGTTCCTTTTGATGAAGAATATGTAATCCCCAGCGGATCTGATGAAGAAACTCATTCTGCTGCTTCGTCTGAACCATTGGATGAAGAAATTGAAGTGGATGCGATACCTTTAACACCTATCATCTCCTCGCCTGTGCCTCAGTTCACAGCTGAAGAGGCTGGCGTTGAAGAAATGGAAGATGATGATGTGGACATTGGCTGCTCCACACCCGTAATCAGTGATGAATTCTGGGAAAGTCGGCATCCAAACTCTCCAATGTTCACTCCTCTACAGCAAATTCCTCAGTCCCCCACACAAACTGTTCACATGGGCTCTGAAGAAACTCATCCCACTGCATCTGTCCATGAGGAAATTCCAGCCACTAGCGCTAATGAAACTGCTGCTGCTGAACAACCAACTACGCAGACTGCCACTAAGGAGGAACCAGAAATTCCTCAGCCTGAAGAACCTGCGATTGAGATTCCTAAGGTCGTGATGCAACTCACTGACACTCCTCTGCCGAAGCCAAAGGATTCATTCTCACGCAAGCAGAAGTTCAAGGCTGATGATTTCTTCGGCGAGCACGTATTCTTCGAAGATTACAATCCATATGACTCTGCTCGCATTAGGAAGAGGCGTTTCTGGACTGCTAGTCAAGCCAATTTCTATTCCTCAGTGTTGTTCAACAAGGAGAAGATTTTCTACCATGAGCATATTCCTCACGTGGATATGGAATCTCTGTCGTGCTTCACACCAGTCCTTAGTGTTCTTCACGACGCTGGGCTGCTCAACTTTTGCTCTGACATCTGCGATTGGAATGAAGAACTGATTCTTCAATTCTATGCAACGCTGCACATCACCGGAGATGCTGAAGATGTGAATTCATGGGTGCTGGACTGGATGTCTGAAAACACTCACTACACTGCACCAGCCTCTGAATTGCTTCGTGCTCTACCATTCAGTCCTCCCCTTGAAGAAGCTCGCTGCATCTACAGTGAACCTGAGCTCACACATCATTACATGCAGGTGCTGATGAAACCTTTGAAGCCAGGTCAAGCACCAAGAACCAAATTCCTCGTGAAGGAATTATTGTACGTGCCCAGAACTGTCTATCGTATTCTTACGAGGACAATTAGTCCTATCAAAGGCCACGGCTCATCTGATGAGGAAATTGTTGGCATCATGAAGAATCGGGTATTCAACATCATTCATGGCATTCCTGTCAATTATCACGATTTCTTCATGAGGACTATGGCCAATGTTGCACTATCTCCGTTTGAGGTGAAGCCTTATGCACCTTGGATTATGAGATTCCTCAGGATAAGGTCTTCACTCAACTACAAAGCAGATTTCCAGAATCACCTCAGCTACTTGCCCCCAATTGAAGTCCTCAAGCAGACATATTCCTCAGTTGATGGAAAGGGCAAGGCACCAGCTGTAATTGATGAAGGCATTCGTCCATTGGATGGTCAGTTTCACAAAGCTGTATCTTATTCCACCAATGATGACTCTGCCACACATGACTCTGCCAATGCACCCAAGTCCACTCCTCAAGCCACTGCTCCGCGCGTGATGACTGACCGTGAACTTCTGCTTAGTCTTCATCAGAAGGTGGATCGAAATCACAAATGGGTTAAGCGTCAGTTTGGTTCACTTCTTCACAACATGACTGCCACACACAATGCAGTGAAGAAAAACCACTACTACCTCCATCAAGTCTTCGGTCGCACCTGGGCAATCCTGTCACATCTGTATGGTGAAGAAGATCTGAAGAACATGGGTCTTAATGAAGATTTTGACTGGTCTGCACCTCCACCGAAGAAATTCAAGAAGTTCAAGGTTCCTTCTCTAGTGGCCAGCTCATATTCTTCATCGCGCGACACTGATGAACATGAAGATTTGGACGACACTGCGGCAGGCCCTACATCAACAAACGACCCCAACAATGCTGGCGCTCCTTCATCAACATGATTATCTTCAGGGGCGTTAGTCCTCATTTTCGATCCTTTTGGTCATTCGATGACAAAGGGGGAGAAACTGGAGTTAGTCTTCAAGCGGGTCTACTATACGGGCGTTTTTTTTGCTAAGTTACAACTCTCGTTCTTCTGAAACTTTATTGGATCGAGTTGTAATCTTAAACCCGATGGTGCTCTGATACTTTTGATGCACTGTGCTCTGATACTTTTGATGCATTGTGCTCTGATACTCTTGATGCACTATTCTGCATGCTTATTCCTCGTTAATATTATTGCACGCATGCTAAATTTCATCAGGCACCATATTTCATCATGCATTTCAAATTATTCATATTATATGTTAAATGCGTGTATGAATTACAAGATATAGGGGGAGATCTCCATGATTCAACTCTTCAAGTGTGCATTGCTTCAAAAGCAAATTCCTCACTATGCACATCTTCAGGGGGAGTTCTTCTATATCTTGCAATCAAATTCCTCAATATCAGTATTTACACTTCATATGTTTATCCCCGTTGAAAACTTAACCTATATTGTCATCAATCACCAAAAAGGGGGAGATTGTAAGTGCATCTAGTGCCCCTTAGTGATTTTGGTGTATTGAAGACTTATAGGTTAAGGGACTAATGCGTGTGTGAGTGTACACAGGTCTATAAGTCTATGAGGAGTTTGATATTTACAGGAAAAGTCGACCCCTAAAAATGAATATCTTTGACTGAAGATTTTGGTATTTCTGAAGACTTTCATGAAGACTTTGAAAGTGAAGAAATTGGTGTGTCCGTGAAGACTTGATATTCATGCGAGAAATATGAAGCTTGAAGACTTTCGTGTTCATAGTTTTGTTTTTCTCTTTCTTGAGTCATAGGAAACACCGTACTGTTAAAGGGGGTCGAGGAAATACTAAGGAAAAATTTCCATGTGATGCTCAACTCAAAATCCTACACCTACCAATCCCTTCGAGTGAAGCCATTGGAAATCTCATACAGTTCAATCAATTTCTTCAGTGACAGAGACGAAGTTCTTCTGGTCTCTGAGGAATTTGTCCTGACCGAGGAGTTAGGAATTCGCCAGTGCGGATTGCCTACACAGTGAGGAACATGATAGCCCTGAGGATTTTACTACTCAAAATTCCGACCGTTGTTGTGCTATGCGCCAGCTGTCCCAAAATATCTATCCACCTAACGGTCATATCATTGAAGGGCATTTATGTCTTATCATGTCGGGCTGCTCCCTAGGCTATAAATAGCTGCCCCCTACAACCACTAGCTGGTTGGCTGCTCCGAGAGAAACTGACACTTGTCATTTAAGAGCAACCCATCCTCTAAGGACTTTGAGCGAAAATCATCAAGTGAGGAAAAACCAAAAACCCAAAACCCAAACACCTACAAACCCCAAGTGATTGAGCATCACTGAAGAGATTGATCCTGAGTGGATCCGACGCTTGTTACCTTTGAAGACTGTGCTTCTTCCAGACGGTTAGGCGTCATGGTCTAGAGCATCCAATAGGAATTGTGGATCGCCGAGTGATCAAGTTGGTGAAGGTTTGGAAGTCGCCTGAAGACTTAGCACGAGTGATTGGACGAGGTCTGTGTGACCTTAGTTCAAAGAGAATACGATGAGGACTGGGTGTCTTGGACTAAGTGTCCTTGACTGGGTGTCCGGGACTGTGTGTCCTCGAGTTTAAATACTCAGCCGCTCCAACCAGACGTACAACTGAGACAGCAGTTAGAACTGGTCTACCAAATCATTGTCTTCACCAAGCTTACTGGTTCTATTTCCTCAACTCTTTCATTTCCTCATAACTGTGTTGTGTGTTTGTTCATATCTGTGTTTGAAGACTTTGACTGAAGACATTCTCAATTCCCTCAGTTCAGTTTCTTCAGTCTGTTTGTCTTCATCCTGTGTTATCCTGTGATTACGCTTCCTGTACTATGTGCCTGTCTTCATTTCATCATGATGACTATGCTTGTATTTTGTCATGTTTACTTTTGAGTACTTATTCCGCTGCTTGTAGTTCTTCACTAAGGAATTTCCTCACCGGCAAATTCCTCAGTGAAGAATTTCATAAAAATCACCTATTCACCCCCCCTCTAGTCGATATATCACACTTTCAACTGCATGTTGCCACGTAGGTGCCCGCTCAGCTGGTTGAGCTGGCAGCTGCACGCGAACAGTGGCGGAGACTTGGTTGGTGTGGGCCTGGCAGTGGCCCTGCTGGCGTCCTCGGTGATGGCCTTGCCGGGTGGCCCGGCAAGGGTCTTGCCGTGGTGCGCTGTCGTCCCCGGCAAGGGTCTTGCCGGGGGTCTGGTGGCCTTCCTCGGCAAGGATCTTGCCGAGGATCATCATCTTCTAATCCTCATATGATCTTGAATATGTCTTCACAAAGATCTGCATGCCACCATAGAGGTGCCTCCCGAGCCCTGGACCAACGTGGTTGATGATGTTGGAGACCGTGGGCTCAAGGGTGGCTCGCTCTGTTGGTGTGAGGCGAGCTACCCTGGCAAGGGTCTTGCCGGGGCTGCTGGGGCCGTCCCCGGCAAGGGTCTTGCCGGGGGAAACTGCTCCGCCCCTCTGCCTCTTTGCGTCCTTGGTCTTGGCGTTGCTCTGGCTGCCTCGGGCTTCGGTTGTACCTTGGTTCACCTCCCCTGCTCTACTTGGTGTGGCCGTGGGCGCGGCTCCGGCTGTCTGTGCACAGGTAAAGGGGTACAAAGGTGTGCCCCTTCTTTTGTACACCGACATATATGTAATCGATTGACCTTGCTTCCTCCCACGCACAAAATATATCTACATGTCTGTGACTGGATCATCTTTCAAGCTCTATCTTACAGCCCTCACCCTTCCCAAAAGCTCAATCAGACAATATCTCTCCAGAGCATATATATATTTTCAATGAATGTCAGACCACACTCACTTTGTCTCTCTATCTATATGTCTCTTGATTGACCTTGCTTTCTCACGCCGTATCTTCCACACATTGAAGCTACCTCTCCATCCCTCGCAAAGCCGGAGCTATTTACATTGCGAGGGGGACTCCAACCTTGGATTAATTTGTGTAGGCATTTATTCCGGTGGGTTTAGATTATATTTTTGTAGCATTCGGCCCACAACTACTCCAAACACCATTGCAACCCCCCGCACCTCCCCCATTTGATTTCCCTCTGGCTCGGTCATCGCTCTCTCACACGTCCTTTCTCGCCTTCAACGTCGCACCATGGTATTATTGCAAAAAATTTGGTTGTTCTCTTTAATTATTACAAATAAGCTACAAAACTACACACCGATAGTCCACTTGGAATGGAACAAATTTCGACCCACAAATTAAAGTGCTACAAACTACACACCGAGGGGCTCACCTGTCATGAAACAAATTTGGACCCATATACAAATTTAAAAAAATAATGGACGAGGATCAAACATGCGACCAGGGCCTTCAAGCCGCACGTCAATAGGCAACATACGTGGAACAACAATGTTTGTTGTACCCCCCCCCCTTTGTTCATATAATGTTTTTATATTACCACAACCTATTTAATTGATAACATGGAATATTATTTTTAGTACATTAGTGGGACCGGCTCGTTAGCACGTACTATTCGCCTTCACTTACTGGTGGGTTCCATGTGTGCTCTCTCTCTCTCCTCCCCTTCTGCGTTTAGGCGCACGGGCAAACACGAAGAACTCGCAGGCGATGTTGCGTTGACCATATCTGGACGCGTTCACAAGTGACGGCACCAGTTTCATGTACTAGTAGTACTAGTCAATGTGTACGTGCAATGCACATTAATTTGAAAGTATATTAAATACATGCGGATATAAAGTAGGGTATTATTTGCATGTTATTATGTGATTAGCACTTTTTTTGCATGAAATTAACTACACGCTAAACATGTTGAGCACTCGACATTGAAGCAGTCTAGGTCGTTGGATGAGAAGGAATACATGTGGCTCGATGACATTTTATATTTAATTTGATACGGCTCTAGTAGAACATTCAATCGATCAAACCATAGATTTCATTCAGTCTGACTCCGACTTTACATTTATACGACGATCGACCTAAAATAAACGAAAATGATAAATGTTCGGATTTTAAGCATGGCAATCCGAACGTTTTTCATGACAAATTTAGATTACACGGCGGCGACGGGGGCATCTTGTGGTGGGAAGCGGCTCCTCGACCGTGCTCTGTGTGTCGTCGGCCACTGACCGACGGCGATGGCGGTGTCTTGCGCCGTTGTTGACGTACTCCTAGACGTTGGCCCTAGCTTCAAGGAAGGCCACAATGTTCTGGACTTCGGTCTCCACGAGCGAGTCAACTGGCGGGAGGAGGCGACTGGCGTTGGTGCAAGGAAGCGGTCGACGGCGGCCATCCATGCCGCTGAGGGGGGCACTAGCACCCATGCAAGGACATGCGCTGGCAACGGCGTGGCGAAGACATTCGTGTGCATGGGCACCGGTACGGGCGCGCACATCAGTGCACGCACAGGTGCATGCGCTGGCAGGTGCACGGGCACCGGCATAGGCGTGCGCGTCAGTGCACGCGCAGGCGCATGCGTTGGCAGGTGCACGGGCACCGACACGGGCGTGCGCATCAGTGCACGCGTAGGCGCATGCGCTGGCAGGTGCACGGACGCGTGAAAGTCGGCGGGGACCTCGTGGAACCCCGTGGCATCAAGCACTGTGACAATGTGCGGCTCCCAGCCCATCAATGCCACGGGGATGGGAGTTGGCGCAGTCGGGGCGACGGGAGCCAGAACGGGAGCGGGGACAGGCGCGGCGTCTTCCCGCAAGGCCGGTTCAAGCTCGTCCCAAAGCGCCTTATGTTCTAGAGACTTCGGCTGGGTGTCTTCCTCAGGAAACTAGAAGACTAAGGGCAGACCATCGTGATGCGGCATGGCGTACGGTTAGGTCAGCCTGGTTGGAGGTAGACGACGGGAGAATCAGAGGGGAAGAGAGAAGATTGTAGCGATACCGGGTAATGTGGGGTTGATTTTAAACTGCGGCGCCAGCGACATTAAAAGTGGGAGCAGTTGGGACGAATGTGGGCAGCGGAGCTTGCTACCTCTTGAGCACTGCGTTGGTTTTCTCTTGAAGAGGAAAGGGTGATGCAGTAAAGTAGCGTAAGTATTTTTCTCAGTTTTTGAGAACCAAGGTATCAATCCAGTAGGAGACCACGCTCGAGTCCCACGCACCTACACAAATAAATAAGAACCTCGCAACCAACGCGATAAAGGGGTTGTCAATCCCTTCACGGTCACTTACGAGAGTGAGATCCGATAGATATGATAAGATAATATTTTTGGTATTTTTATGATAAAGATGCAAAGTAAAATAAACGGTAATAGAAATAGCCAAGTGTTGGAAGATTAATATGATGGAAAATAGACCCCGGGGCCATTGGTTTCACTAGTGGCTTCTCTCAAGAGCATAAGTATTACGGTGGGTAAACAAATTACTGTCGAACAATTGATAGAATTGAGCATAGTTATGAGAATATCTAGGTATGATCATGTATATAGGCATCACGTCCGCGACAAGTAGACCGAAACGATTCTGCATCTACTACTATTACTCCACACATCGACCGCTATCCAGCATGCATCTAGAGTATTAAGTTCATAAGAACAAAGTAATGCTTTAAGCAAGATGACATGATGTAGAGGGATAAACTCATGCAATATGATATAAACCCCATATTTTTATCCTCGATGGCAACAATACAATACGTGTCGTTTCCCTTGCTGTCACTGGGATCGAGCACCGCAAGATTGAAGCCAAAGCTAAGCACTTCTCCCATTGCAAGAAAGATCAATCTAGTAGGCCAAACCAAACTGATAATTCGAAGAGACTTGCAAAGATAACCAATCATACATAAAAGAATTCAGAGGAGATTCAAATATTGTTCATAGATAAACTTGATCATAAACCCACAATTCATCGGATCTCGACAAACACACCGCAAAAGAAGATTACATCGAATAGATCTCCAAGAAGATCGAGGAGAACTTTGTATTGAGATCCAAAGAGAGAGAAGAAGCCATCTAGCTAATAACTATGGACCCGAAGGTCTGAGGTAAACTACTCACACATCATCGGAGGGGCTATGGTGTTGATGTAGAAGCCCTCCGTGATCAATGCCCCCTCCGGCGGAGCACCGAAAAAGGTCCCAAGATGGGATCTCACGGGTACAGAGAGTTGCGGGGGTGGAAATAGGGTTTTGGCTCCGTATATGATGTTTCCTGGGTATATGGGTATATACAGGAGGAAGAAGTACGTCGATGGAGCAACGAGGGGCCCACGAGGGTGGAGGGCGCGCCCAGGGGGGTAGGCGCGCCCCCTGCCTCGTGCTCTCCTCGTTGATTGCTTTACGTAGACTCCAAGTCCTCTGGATCACGTTTGTTTTGAAAATCACGTTCCCGAAGGTTTCATTCCGTTTGGACTCCGTTTGATATCCTTTTCCTTCGAAACACTGAAATAGGCAAAAAAACAACAATTTGGGCTGGGTCTCTGGTTAATAGGTTAGTCCCCAAAATAATATAAAAGTGTATAATAAAGCCCAATAAACATCCAAAACAAAATATAATATAGCATGGAACAATAAAAAATTATAGATACGTTGGAGACGTATCAGAGCCTGGTCAAAGGGCTCGCTTCCCGGTGAGCCTGCGTAGCGGTCTGCTCCCACGCCTCCCATCGACTCACACGCTTTCTCGGACGACACCTGCCGATGAGAAGCGGGACCCGTGGCGGCACGTAAATGCCCACGATTTCAATAGTGAAAGCGTTCGCCTTAACGTGACAGGTCTTTATTCCAAAATATCTTGGCTCTTCATTTGTGCAACTTCTCATAAGCAACTTGTCTCAAATTGAAGAAAAAAATTACGTAGGAATATTTGTGCCATATCATGTGACCACAGTTTCATGAATTTCTGGTCACTTTTCGATTTTCTGAAATTTAAAATTCAGGATTCGAAACAATATCATAGCCTGCATCATGCAATAAATTTTCAAGCGATACATCTTTCATGTTGTATTTCTTAAGAAAGGATTTGGTCAAACATTTTGCTTAGTTAGACTTCAGACAAGTTATATATGCAGAGTAAAAGGGTAATCCCTCCGTACCAGTACGTTGCGTGATATATTAACTCAAGTACTAGGCACGAACAAATGGGCTCAATTCTGTGCTCATCCTGAGTAGTATTACTAGGCAATGCAGTTGACGGGTGACCTTGGGTAGCGGCGATCGAGGGAATTGAACCGTGCTCGGCACGGTAGGTAACATTGTCTAGTTACTAAAGCATCCCTCCATTGTTCATCGGTAGTCATTATGGACCGGCGACATGAGGGGAATTTCCTAGGGCTGGAATTCTGGCCGCCATATATTTCGACTCGAAACGCAGAGGCTCGACTGGTTGGGGTTGGCTAATGTGCGTACCACGCACACCACGAGAAGGACACGAGCCTGATTTTTTTAGGATCAACACGAGCCAAGGTCTGGCTGGTACGCCGTTGGGTCCTACCATTCGAGAATACAAAAGGAATCTTTTAAATTGCCGAACAAATCTATGTGTATTACAATGCCCTTATTTTCCTTGCAAATAGTAATCTCAATTTGGTAATTGATTTATGATGAGTTCTTGAATTAGAGTGAGTTTGTGATATAGTGATCTCAACGTGGATTTCACATTTCATGGTATTCCTAGTAAGTTTTTCATTGCAAATTCAAATTTAAAAGATGAACGGTATGGTGGTGATAAAACTTTGTATGTATCAAGTATATGACCACACACACACACACATGTGCACGCGCGAACATAACAACAATCCAATAAGTATAGTGCATCTTTTTTCCAAACCATGTATGTATGACACAAATTCAAAAATACTCCTTCTGTTCCTAAATATATTCTTTTAGAGATTTCAACAAGTGACTACATACGGAGCAAAATGAGTGAATCTACACTCTAAAATATGTCTATATACATTAGCAAAATGTAAGACATGCATGGTCCTCAATTCAATATTTTGAATGGACAGGAAACTGAAACATGAATATTAAGTCTAATACTACAGTACATGCAAATGTTGTGTTTAGGCGGAGCTATGTAGATTGTCGGGGGTTAACCCCTCGAGCCTAGATAAAATTATGAAGCTCTGTTTAGAATTTTTTAGATTATATTTGTCCCCACCCTCTCAAACACCGATTGGTTGTGCAACCCCCTCCTCCCCGGGAAAATATCATGTGCCCCCACACCTTAGATGCTATTTGTTGATACGAGTTGCTTGGAGCTTGTTGATTTGAGATATAGCAGCTCACATGATGTCTTGATATTTTTACAGGAAACCTTAATGAGTTTGAGAATTACACACAATTTGTACAAAAACTACTTAGATGCCCTTGGATCCCATATCCAACGACCTCAAAGCTCGTATCACCGTAGCATCTAAGATGAAGGAGGACATCATATTCTCCTGTATGTAAGAATATCATGTGCTACCACACCTTAGATGCTTTGGTGATACAAGCTCTTCGGAGCCGTTGGATTTGTGACCCAACAACTCCTCGGTGGTTCGAATGTTTTTTTGCAGAAAAGCCCCCAAAGAGTTCGACCACTGCTTATAAGCACAAAGACTGCTCATATGCCATTGGATCTCAAATCAAACGACCTCGAAGCTCGTATCACCGTACCATCCAAGCTGCGAGAGCACATGTTGTTTTCTCGCAGGGGAGAATATGAGGTGCTCCCGCACCGTAGATTCTATGGTGATACAAGTTCACGGAGATCTAACGGCTCACAGTAGGAGGTTTGAATTTTTTTTGCAATATACGCCTGAGAAAGTTTGGGAATTGCGCAGAAAGTACAAGTACTACGCATGTGGCATCTGATCACAGATCATACGATCTAGATGCTCGTATCATCATAGCTGCTAATTAAGCTACGGGGAGCACCTAATATGAGCAACGGGGAGCCGTTGGATCCAAGATGCAGCGGCACACACGAGGCCTGAATTTTTTATTTGCAAAAAAACTTGGAGAGTTTGGAAATTGCGCATCGAACATATAAATCACTCTAGGCTACCCGCCTCCCTCGGGCGTTTGCGCTCGAAAGTGATTTTGTGCCGCTCGATCAATTTACTGTGGCTGTTTTTACCTTGGTGTCAATTGGTCAACCGTCCACTATTTTTTACCCACGCGTTGATAAATTAATTGACTGACTGCTGGGTCCGCGCATGTGTGGGGCTGGTGTGCAGTGGGCGTGGTGCGCGCTCGTGGCGTCGCTAATTGGCATGGCTTACCTTGGTCCTAGGTGGCCAGCCAAGTTAATCAGCCGATGATTTGTAAAAATGCAATAAACCCCCTCCGGCCCATAATATAAGATGTTAATTCATCCAACATGTCAGTATATCAGACGTTATAAGATATTATATAATGGGACAAAGGAAGTGTTGTACTACATCATTGTGCAATTGCTGTTTAGCTTCTAATATTAACTTGGTGCTTTTAGGTACATATGTCATTGGTAAAGTCCGCGCTTTGACCCTTTCTGCGTATGGGGCAATGAAATATTGATGAACCAGCATCAAGTGAGAAAGGTGATAAAGATTGTTAGTAAAATGGGTCATAAGATGACAATTAAACTATTTTTTTACACTTTATCTAAGACAACAGCGAGCTGCAGGATGATAAGTAAGAACTCTGCAGTCTTCTTTTTACTGTCCATAATAAGTTGTGTTAGATGACATGTCTAAATTTTTTTTCTTTGCAGTGATTCCCAAAGTAGTTTACTCAAGGGGCGATTGGCGTGGTGATGCATTCTGACCGGGCGAGGGCGACGTGGGGTGGGTACTCTGGTTCTTTGGTGGATTCCAGCTGATTTACTCGCCCGTGGTCTACCCTTGTTCTTCGGTGGTCCTGATTGCCACTTGGTCCCGCGGTGCAGTGACTGGGGTGATCGGGGTGCTTGGTGTGTTCTCTCCACCAAATAAGACCAGGGTGGGGGTGAGTTTTCCGTACATAGCTTGTTCACTGGGTCGTGATCTACCCAGCTGCGTTGGTGGCCCCGTAGAGGAATGGGCCCGTTTGCAGTGGCTTGGGTGTGGGTAGGAGGTGAGTTTGCTCCTTTGCCTTTCAGGTAAAGGGCCGCACTTGTCAGGTCAGGGATGCAACTGTTGGGTAAAAGGATGTCTCGTTGACAGATGGCGGTTTCCCAGCGGCTACATCTAACCCCTTGTGATATCCTCACTGCGGCTGGTCCCTACATATTCGGGCCCCCACCCATCGGTAGAAGAGGTAGCTGTGGGTGGGTTCCTTTAAAACTTACAGCGTCGGAACTATGCTTGTCAGCCCTGCATGGTCTTCCTCCGCTTACGTTCAATGTACGCGGCTCCTCCGTTCCCAGCTCCTTCTACTCAGTCCTCGCCGCCTCCCCATCACTGCGCTTCGCCTCCCCACTCCGCCGGCAGAGCGTGAGAAAGAAGGGCGAGGACAAGATGACAATCAAGTCATCTGTACGGTGCGCTGGCGGGGAGCTGTCTGTCAGCGGTGCTGTCCGTCCGGCCGGACACGGCCTCGGCGGCGTCCACGGCGGCGAGGGGCCCATGGACGCCGTCTTTCTCAGTGACGATTTCACCCAGCCGGCCTCCGTCGCGTCGTCCCCCTCGGTGCTATGAGGTTCGTCCACTCGCCTGCGTGATGTGACATCGGAGGAAGAAGATGTGGTTTTGATCTGATTCGATTTGGACCCCGATATCTCCCGACCGTTCGGTCTGGGAGAGCCCCAGACCGAACGAGTCGTTCGTTACGGGGGAGCCGATCGACCGAACATATCTGTTCGGGACGAGAAGAGGCCAGCCCGAACACCATCACTCTAGGCCCTTTTTTGCGTTGAATAAAAAAGAAAACAAAGCCCAGTTTACCCCCAAAACTATTTTGACAAAGAAAGCCCACTTTTGGCTGTGAATAATAGAGGTCAGATTTGCCATACTCTAAAAATATTGAAATGGTCCAAAATAATTTTGTCGTGAAAGATAGAAAATAACGAATAAGATACTACTAAATAATCACTATGGATTGAAGCCAAAAAAATTGCCATGATCTTTATAAGCAAAATTTTCCATGGTTTAAAAAAGATCTTTTTATGCAAATGGCAAAAAGAAAACAGTTCATGGCAATTTTGCATCTCTACCATGATGGCAAGAAATGTACATTAAAAATTTGTATGCTATTTTTACTGTATAATTGAAGAGACAAAAAATATAGATTAAAAATTGCCATCATGTGGAGTAGAAAGAAAAAAACGCACAAATCTTTTGTTTAGTAGTAATTGCCATGTTTTATAAAGTAAACGTACCATAGTCAATAGAAGCAAAAATTACCATGAACGGTGGAAAAAGGCAAAATTTGCTGTGGATGTAAAGTAGTTTTGCCATGGAAAACTAGATGTCAAACTTGTCATGCTCCATGGGAGTGGAGCAGACGTGTCATGAGTGACAAAAAAGTAAATTTGTCATGTATGTCACATAAAAAATGTCATGGCAATAAAAAGCTAAATTTTCCATGTTAATAAAGTTAAATTAGAAATGGAAAAATAGAAAGTAAAACTTGCCATGGCAATAAAAGCTAAATATTGCCATGGGGATTTAGGTGAAAAATCCCATGTTAATAAGGGTCAATTTGCCATCGACAAATAAAAAAGTAAAACTTGCCATGGCAATAAAAGTTAAATATTGCCATGGGGATTTAGGTAAAATTGCCATGTTAATAAAGGTCAATTTGCCATCGACAAATAAAAAAATTGCCATGGAATAAAAGTTAAATATTGCCATGTGGATTTAGGTAAAATTACCATGTTAATAAAAAGGTAAATTAGACATGGCAAAATAAATAGTAAAACTTGCCATGGCAATAAAATGTTAAAATTGCCATGGGGGTGTAGGTAAATTCGCCATGTTAATGAAGGTGAAATAATTACTAAACCTTGCCATGGCAATATTTGCCATTTTTTGTTTTTGACAATTTAAATAATTACCGCGACAATTTAAATAATCAAAAGTTGCCATGGCAAGAAAGCAATGAATACCATGATCCGAGAACTAAAATTTCTATGATTCGGTAACTATATTAGTCATCTTCCAGGAAGCAAATTTGCTATGATGCGTAAACTAAATTTGCCATCATCAATTCAACTAGTTCTTTTTTATGTTTACATCGCAAGAAGTATAAGATTAGTTGCCATGGTAGAAAATAGTAAAAATGCGCCATGATCCACCATCGAAAGTTGCCATGGCAAGAAAGCAATGATTTTTCCATGATCCGAGAACTAAATTTGCCATGATTCAATAACTGTATCTGCCATCTTCTAGAAATTTTTTACACTGAGACAGCAAATTTAAGATAAATTGTATAGTACAATACATGTTTAGTCCTGAATCCTTCTCTCTAAACGAAAAGCAAGATTTGATTACTCCATATCCCTTTTCAGTTTAATTATCTCTGATGTTGTTCAACGAAGATGACCAGAAACTCTAAAAATCCCTTTCATCACTACAGAAATTCAGCGCACATAGCCGATCAAATATAGCTGCAAATCATTTATTTTCTTCTCAAAACTCATTCCGTCCTGGAAGACTAGTATGCATATCTGTTTTGTTCGGATCACACAAAAGCAAATGATTTTCAGTCAGTAGAATGGTAACGAAATACACAGAAAAAGTTGTTCTACGGAATCAATAGCTCCCAGAATCGCTTGTTCTATTACCGAGCAAAGCAAAATGGCCTAGTTCACCTATGCCGGCCGATTCACTTGGTGATGTATGCAGCGCTAGAACAAAAAAAATCTTAGAAATGGAAGAATTCTGGGGCTGGGCATTACGGAGCAAAGCACTGACTAGGAGAACGGCGCTAATCTCCAAGCACCCCAGCGGGAGCAGGGCAGCTCGCGTTGGTGACCACGTCGGGGAGCGCAAGTGCCTGGGGTGGTCGTCATCCCCGCGGCAGTCGTCGAAGTGTAGCCCCACGCCAGGGAGCAGCAGATGCGTGGACATGGTCGTCGCCGTCGCGAGCGCCGTCGACGCAGCCCCGTGTCAGGTGGAGCGGCAGAAACCTGGAGGTGGTTGTCGTCGACGCGCAACCTCCCTACCGCGGCTACGGCCTCCCCGGCGGCTAAATCCGGCAACGAGAAGACGACCCCCGCCACGGTCTCAAGGCCTTGGCGCCGGCCTCCGGTGGATCCCACAGCCGCCGCTTCATCTGGATGCGCGTGGGAAGCCGAAGACCCCGCCAGCCGTCGCCGGGGTGGTGGGGAGGCTTGCTCGTGAGTGGGTGGGTCGTGGAGACCGGGAGAGGAGAGGAGTAGTGCGGCCGTGGAGAGACAAAACGTTCGCGGCGACCTCCTGCTTTTCCGAACGATAAGAAATCAATGACGTGGCTGGTCAGACCTACTTTAAGATTCGTGATTCGATCCAATGGTCCATGGGACGTTCGGCCCCAAATCCTAAAATACAGGCGTTCGGGAGTTATTGATTCCGTTCGTGAGGTGCGGTTTATCTGGTTCTAGGTGTCATGGATGACACACAGTATGGGGGACCAAGGCGGCGACGTACCGCACGACACGCAGCTCCTGCTGGTGGAGTCCAAGGCCGGGTTCAGGCCTGCGACGAGGTCGTGTTCCTCACGCTGCCTTCTGGGCCAGCCTCAAGGGCGGCGGCGCTGGCGGCGACGAGCTTCAGCTCTGCATCTAGAGCGGCGACATCGACACGCGCGCCAGTTCAGTTCAGTGTTAATCTCGGTCACCGATGGTTGAGGTTTGTTCTTCTTCCATCCTCTTCCTTCCTTTCCATCGTCAAATTCTTCTTTCGTCCTGCTCCTTAGATTTCTATCCTCTGCAGGTGTTGTGTTGTTTCTCGCTCTAGGTAGGCCCTCGTCGATCTTGCCTTTAGCATTGAGGTGGGAAAAATTAGCATCACGTTTTCTTGATTCCCTACTGTTTGATGAAATGCTTGTGTCCTGATGGATTATGTTTTCTTTTGTATTTCTTCTCCTCCCTGCTGCTTGCATGCTTTGCATTTCTTTGTTTCTCCTACTTGCTCGGTTCATGTTGTTGATTGTCTCCGCATGTACTTACGGCGTTCTTCTCAGTCTAGATCTGTGTATCAGAGGTGTTCTTATATGGTGTGCTCTTTATTGGTTTATTGGTTGTGACAGCTGCAGGGCTGGCGGCGGCATTTGG
Source organism: Triticum urartu (assembly GCF_056163025.1). NCBI lineage: Eukaryota > Viridiplantae > Streptophyta > Magnoliopsida > Poales > Poaceae > Triticum > Triticum urartu. Next base: position 482,018,371 of record NC_141875.1, read on the forward strand.
GGTTGGAGATGGCATGAGATGCAGAGCTCCTTGCGCCACTCTCTTTACAAAGGTGATGTTTGCTCCCATTCGTGGCTTGGTTTGCTAAATCAGTTGTTAACTAGCAATTCTTACAGATATGTGCTTTCATTAAGAAGAAAAAGCTACCATGCTAGATTAGTTGATCCAGGGCTGAAGTTGTATACCAAAATAATGCTGAGAGGTGCTCTGTCAGAAGTACCTTGAGCCTTTTTATTTTCATATTCTCTTTTGCGCACTCATTTAATGCCACTTGCAATCTCAAGTAGAAAATATCATAAAGAGCTTGATGACCTCTGTCATTATCAGTCATATTATATTAAAGGGTGTTTAGGTGATCAATTAGTAAATAATCAATTGTGAGTGCTTAATATAGTATAGTGTGTCATAGAAATTGCCAAAATGTTCAGAATTGGGATATCAAGGCTTAAGCTAAGGCACGCTAGCCACTTTGAACATTGAGACTCAAATGAGCAGGTCCCATAAATAATAAACATACCTCATATACCGGTTGTCAGTAAACCAACCACTAAGATGGGCAGGCTCCACAATTGAACTTCTGGTAATCTTCAACATCTATCTCTTGGTTGTGTGTATAGTGTATATGTCTCTTATGCTTTTGCTACTAATTATGATTTCCTTCATTTGCTCATTTGGCTTACAATAATATAAGCGCCGGTTCTTTTCATTGTGGAAGTTATTATTCTATTCAGATTGGTCCTATCGGTGCTTGATAATGTACGATTAACTGTGCCGATATCTCTAACCTACTACCACTCTGCAGAGTGTAGTCTTAGGTATTGCCTGTACCAATGCAATTTTATCTAAAGTGCTCAATGAGGTCTTTGTATTCTTCGATTTACAGACTATACAAAAGGATCAGCAAAGGAGGACTCAAGTTTGCAACCACCACAGAGATAAGGCTATGGAACATTAGTGCGTGGCTGTTCTGTGCAATTTTTCTCGCATCAAGGTATGCCTCCGTCTCACTGGGCCAGGGCTCGACTTGCCTACCACATATTTGTTTTGTTTGCTGCAGTGTTGTAAGATTGGAGTGTGTTGAGTATGCAATCTTGATTCCAGGAAAAAAAGATTATGCAGTCTATCGCACATGTTTGGTTTGGAGGGGGCCTGTAGATGATGGTTATGATTTTGTTTCCGTTCGGTGATTTATTCAAATGATTCAGAGTAAATCCGAAGCCATTTGTTGCCTCTTGAATTTCTGGTTCTACCTCATGCAAAAAATCTCTCATGGTTCTACTTCTACCTTATGTAGAAAAGCAAATATTATATGTTGATGAGCTTGTTGCTGTTTGGTACTGACCATATTAGTTCCCTAGGCTTGTAAAACAAAAAACTTCATTTCTACCCTATGATTACGTGTCAAAGATGTTTTGTAGATTGCAAGTTTGATTTCTTTTTCTTCAACATGGTTGATTTAGTTTCTCACCTTGCTGAAAAATTCAGGTTGGAATGTTGCCGGTCCAGCCTATGCAGATAATGTATCTGTTATAATGTGATCATGACAGAAAGTTATTTATTTGTTATATACCTGCAGCTCACTTTGTTCACTTCCACAGCACCATTTCATTTTTTGACAGTGGGTTAGACAAGTGTGGTTTTCAGGTGTAGTTGCCTATTAGTTTTTTTTTAGTTTTCCTGTCTCGGTTTCTTCCAGCCTATAAGTTATACTTAGTTTGATTACTGCATCTACAGTTTATTTCTGCTTCTACTTCTATTTCTACTATATTTCTGTATTTACATTTGAATTTCTGTACCTACTTTATTTGTGCTTCTACTTTTTTCTGCACCTACAGTTTCAGTGCTTTATCTGCTCGTGGAGCTATGGCTGTTGCATTGGGCTAAGATTTGATTGCTTGCAGTATGTCAAGGTGTAGGTGCAGACTCATTGTTGATATTGAATACTGGAGTAAGAATGATGATCAATGCTCTAATGAACTTGCATGATGTAGCATTACTATTAGGATATAGCGTTAGGCACATACTTTTTTTGACAGTGGGTAGACAAGTATGCTTTCAGGTGTACTTGCCTATTGTTTTTTTTGTTTTCCTGTGTCGATTTCTCTTTTACTGTAAAGCAAAGGCTGACTGTTAGTATTTGTCGAGTCGAGAGTTTTTTTACTTGGAAGATCACAACATTGCCAATAGAAGAATGAGTTTTATAGCAAATCAGGTTCAGACTTCTATCTAATTTCTTGGTTACATCACCATGATGCTTGGAATATAATTAAGACTTTGGGCCCACTGAACATTAGAAGCTGCATGGAGGATGAGATCATCTATGCCAGTGATGGGAAGCGCACTGTGATTGTGAGTATCTGTATAGATCACATTAATCTACCATGCTCACTATCCAGTTACGCCACGCGCAAATACCATTGGCAGTGTATTTCAACTATGTGTAATTGGTCGGCTATATCACAGCAGTGTACCAGTGTCTTGTGTTGGTGCTTGTCCAATCAAACATAGTTATGTAACTGACATCATTTTGTCTTGTCTACCCATGTCTTTTGTCTAGGCTGTAACACTAGCTGCATACTACCTATCTTTTTTAACCTGGTCATGTAAGACACTTTGTTTTTATCCATGTTCAGTGCTGCTATATAGAACCGATGTTTTATTTCCTCTTGCATTCTGAAAGATTGCCTTGGTTCGTACTGTTTAAGAGTGATATATAAGATGAGGGTTATTCAGTAGAATTTATATGCTTGGGAAAGGTTTTGATAGAAATCAGTGGATGGTAACCATGTCGTAGTGTGATGTAAATGCCATTTGAATCTTGATGGTGGTAACCTGCTATCTTTTCCTCTTTATTGCTGACATTTTGGTCTCTCAGAATATTTTAATGTCATTTGAATCCAGATAATTTTGTTACTCATGCATAGAGCATTTGCATCTGGAAGGTGGCATGCGTGATTGCAACCAATCTTACATGTGTTTGTATTGTTGTTTGAGCAGGAGCTTTTCATCTAAGGAACTGCAATGGCCAAATCTCTTGTGACCGATGACCCAACGGAGCCTTTTTTTGGGCGTGAACTGGTCACCTTATGGTTCTAACTGGGATGCATGCTTTGTTGCATGCTTAAAACACTATTATTGTATCTGGCATCATATCCACATTAGCTTACTCCCTCTTCTGAACATTGTATTTTTTCCATATGAAAACCGATTTAAGTTATTCTACTATCTGTAATACAATTCACATTGCATTGACATCTACATCTCCTACTTACTCACTACTAACACTAGAAGAACACCCGTGCGTTGCAACGGGGCCACATTAACTTTAAAAGTTCAATATTAATATTCTCATATATATCAAGTGACATTGGCGACCTTTTTTACCATCAATTCCTCACATACACTCTCTGCCTCCCTCTTCCTCACTCTCTCCCCCTCTCCCTCTCTCTCTCTCTAACACACACACACACATATCCATCTTATTGGGTACGGGACCATAATCCATCTATTTCACACACACACGCTAGTACATAACAATATGGATTATGTGTATTATATTTGCCACCATAACTGAGGGAATTAATTTAATGTAAATCGGCCAGCCACAGCTCCAAGAATACGCGGAGGAGGTGGCCCGGGTCGGCGTCGGTGCCGTCCGGCACGGGCCACGGGCCCGCTTCCAAGCGCGTCGGCCACCCATGCCGTGTCCTTCAAGTGCCACTTCCACCGCACCAACTCCCAGGGTCACGGCCATGGCCAGGGCCAGGGAAGCCGCCCTTCTTTGCCCCCTTCACCGGCCGCGGCCAACGCGGTGCCGCGGCACCCGGCCTCGCCGTCCTCGTCCTCCAGCACCGTCGCGACCCAGTGACGCAGCCCAAGCATCGGCCTCGAGAATCAAGAACGCTCGACAACGTAGAGGGAAGGAAAGGTCATGTACATGTCATAAGAAAGGGAGTTTATTTATCGCTCCCTTGATGTATTGTTTCCTTTGTTTGGAGATTGATTACCATCCGTGAGTTAAGGTAAGGTTTACGTGATTGAGCATTTTTTGAAAATCAATTATTTGTTTTCTAATTAATGTAATTGAGTGATTTAAGGTAAGGTTAATTAATTTAGATTTGATCTTTAGAGATTGTTCGTGATTGATTCTACATTACTAAATAACTTGCGCCAGTATGGAAAGTTCTGATCTGTTTAGATTTCTTTCATTGTGTGAGAGGGTGACGCGAAAATAAACCGATGAAGTGAGGGGAGGGGACGAAAAAAATCTACGAAAAAAAACCAGCGAAGGTGGGAGGAGGTACAAAAAAAAACCATGGAAGGTGGGAGGAGACTACCAACTGTTTCATTAGGAGTAGAAATTATTAGAGATTAGAGATTATTTGTTTCCTGAAAATCTATTATTTGTTTCCTAAAGCAAATTGCATTAATGAGAGAGATTTCGTAGATTTGGCTAAGGTAGGAAAAAATCTATTATTTGTTTGCTAAAGCAAATTGCATTAATGGGAGAGATCCGTTGATTTGGCTAAGGTAGGAAAGAATCTATTATTTGTTTGCTAAAGCAAATTGCATTAATAGAAGAGATCCGTTGATTTGGCTAAGGTAGGAAAGAATCTATTATTTGTTTCCTAAAGAAAATTGCATTAATGAGAGAGATTTGTTGATTTGGCTAAGGTAGGCGGTTTTTGCGGTTCGTGGCGGCTTAGTGTGAGGTGGGACGAGGTACCAAAAAAAACCATGGGAGGTGGGACGAAAAAAAACCTGGGAGGTGGGAGTTGTCCCTGGTTAACCTACGAAATTTCGTAGATTTTTTTAGGACGAAAAAAAACCGTGGGAGGTGGGACTAAAAAATGTTGGGGAACGTTGCAGAAAACAAAAATTTTCCTACGGTTTCACCAAGATCCATCTAAGAGTTCATCTAGCAACGAGTGATTGGATTGTATCTACATACCTTTGTAGATCACGCGCAGAAGCGTTCAAAGAACGGGGATGAGGAAGGCGTACTCGACGTGATCCAAATCACCGGAGATCCTAGCGCCGAACGGACGGCGCCTCCGCGTTCAACACATGTACGGTCAGCGTAACGTCTCCTTCTTCTTGATCCAGCAAGGGGGAAGGAGAGTTTGAGGAAGATGGCTCCAACAGCAGCACGACGGCGTGGTGGTGGTCGAGCTGCAGTACTCCGGCAGGGCTTCGCTAAGCTCTATGGAGGAGGAGGATGTGTTGGAGAGGGAGAGGGAGGCACCAAAGGCGTGGGTTGAGAGGCCCTCTTTTCCCCACTATATATAGGGAGCCTAGGGGGGGCGCCGGCCCTAGGAGATGCAATCTCCTAGGGGGGGGGGGGCGGCGGCCAAGGGAGGAATCCCTCCTCCCCAAGGCACCTAGGAGGTGCCTTCCCCTTCTAGGACTCTTCCTTTAGGGTTTCTCCCACCCTAGGCGCATGGGCCCTAGGGGGAAGTGGCGCCCCAGCCCACTTTGGGCTGGATCCCTTCCCACTTCAGCCCATGGGGCCCTCCGGGATAGGTGGTCCCACCCGGTGGACCCCTGGAACCCTTTCGGTGGTCCCGGTACAATATCGGTGACCCCGAAACTTGTCCCGATGGCCGAAATAGCACTTCATATATATAATTCTTTACCTCCGGACCATTCCGGAACTCCTCGTGACATCCGGGATCTCATCCGGGACTCCGAACAACATTCGGGTTACTTCATAAACATATCCCTACAACCCTAGCGTCACCGATCCTTAAGTGTGTAGACCCTACGGGTTCGGGAGACATGTAGACATGACCGAGATCGCTCTCCGGTCAATAACCAACAGCGGGATCTGGATACCCATGTTGGTTCCCACATGCTCCTCGATGATCTCATCGGATGAACCACGATGTCGAGGATTCAAGCAACCCCGTATACAATTCCCTTTGTCAATCGGTATGTTACTCGCCCGAGATCTGATCGTCGGTATCCCAATACCTCGTTCAATCTCGTTACCGGCAAGTCACTTTACTCGTACCGTAATGCATGATCCCGTGACCAGACACTTGGTCACTTTGAGCTCATTATGATGATGCATTACCGAGTGGGCCCAGTGATACCTCTCCGTCATACGGAGTGACAAATCCCAGTCTTGATCCATGTCAACCCAACAGACACTTTCGGAGATACCCGTAGTATACCTTTATAGTCACCCAGTTACGTTGTGACGTTTGGTACACCCAAAGCACTCCTACGGTATCCGGGAGTTACACGATCTCATGGTCTAAGGAAAAGATACTTGACATTGGAAAACTCTAGCAAACGAACTATACGATCTTGTGCTATGTTTAGGATTGGGTCTTGTCCATCACATCATTCTCCTAATGATGTGATCTCGTTATCAATGACATCCAATGTCCATAGTTAGGAAACCATGACTATCTGTTGATCAACGAGCTAGTCAACTAGAGGCTTACTAGGGACATGTTGGTGTCTATTATTCACACATGTATTATGATTTCCGGATAACACAATTATAGCATGAATAAAGACAATTATCATGAACAAGGAAATATAACAATAATGCTTTTATTATTGCCTCTAGGGCATATTTCCAACAGTCTCCCACTTGCACTAGAGTCAATAATCTAGTTACATTGTGATGAATCGAACACCCATGGAATTCTGGTGTTGATCATGTTTTGCTCTAGGGAGAGGTTTAGTCAACGGATCTGCTACGTTCAGGTCCGTATGTACTTTACAAATATCTATGTCTCCATCTTGAACATTTTCACGAATGGAGTTGAAGCGAAGCTTGATGTGCCTTGTCTTCTTGTGAAACCTGGGCTCCTTGGCAAGAGCAATAGCTCCAGTGTTGTCACAGAAGAGCTTGATTGGCCCCGAAGCATTGGGTATGACTCCTAGGTCGGTGATGAACTCCTTCACCCAAATTGCTTCATGTGCTGCCTCCGAGGCTGCCATGTACTCCGCTTCACATGTAGATCCCGCCACGACGCTCTGCTTGCAACTACACCAGCTTACTGTCCCACCATTCAAAATATACACGTATCCGGTTTGTGACTTAGAGTCATCCAGATCTGTGTTGAAGCTAGCGTCGACGTAACCCTTTACGACGAGCTCTTCGTCACCTCCATAAACGAGAAACATTTCCTTAGTCCTTTTCAGGTACTTCAGGATATTCTTGACCGCTGTCCAGTGTTCCTTGCCGGGATTACTTTGGTACCTTCCTACCAAACTTATGGCAAGGTTTACATCAGGTCTGGTACACAGCATGGCATACATAATAGAACCTATGGCTGAGGCATAGGGGATGACACTCATGTCTTCTATATCTTCTGCCGTGGTCGGACATTGAGCTGAGCTCAATTTCACACCTTGCAACACAGGCAAGAACCCCTTCTTAGACTGATCCATATTGAACTTTTTCAATATCTTATCAAGGTATGTGCTTTGTGAAAGACCTATGAGGCGTCTTGATCTATCTCTATAGATCTTGATGCCTAATATATAAGCAGCTTCTCCAAGGTCCTTCATTGAAAAACTCTTATTCAAGTAGGCCTTAATGCTGTCCAAAAGCTCTATATCATTTCCCATCAAAAGTATGTCATCTACATATAATATGAGAAATGCTACAGAGCTCCCACTCACTTTCTTGTAAATGCAGGCTTCTCCATAAGTCTGTGTAAACCCAAACGCTTTGATCATCTCATCAAAGCGAATGTTCCAACTCCGAGATGCTTGCACCAGCCCATAAATCGAGCGTTGGAGCTTGCACACCTTGTTAGCATTCTTAGGATCGACAAAACCTTCCGGCTGCATCATATACAATTCTTCCTTAAGGAAACCATTAAGGAATGCCGTTTTGACGTCCATTTGCCATATTTCATAATCATAGAATGCGGCAATTGCTAACATGATTCGGACGGACTTTAGCTTCGCTACCGGTGAGAAAGTCTCATCGTAGTCAACCCCTTGAACTTGTCGATAACCCTTAGCGACAAGGCGAGCTTTATAGATGGTCACATTACCATCCGCGTCTGTCTTCTTCTTAAAGATCCATTTATTTTCTATGGCTCGCCGCTCAACGGGCAAGTCAGTCAAAGTCCATACTTCGTTTTCATACATGGATCCTATCTCGGATTTCATGGCTTCTAGCCATTTGTCGGAATCCGGGCCCGCCATCGCTTCTTCATAGTTTGAAGGTTCACCGTTGTCTAACAACATGATTTCCAAGATAGGGTTGCCGTACCACTCTGGTGCGGAACGTGTCCTTGTGGACCTACGAAGTTCAGTAGCAACTTGATCTGAAGTTTCATGATCATCATCATTAACTTCCTCTCTAGTCGGTGCAGGCACCTCAGGAACATTTTTTTGAGTTGCGCCATTTTCCGGTTCAAGAGGTAATACTTCATCAAGTTCTACTTTCCTCCCACTTACTTCTTTTGAGAGAAACTCTTTCTCTAGAAAGGATCCATTCTTGGCAACAAAGATCTTGCCTTCGGATCTGAGGTAGAAGGTATACCCAATAGTTTCTTTAGGGTATCCTATGAAGACGCATTTTTCCGACTTGGGTTCGAGCTTTTTAGGTTGAAGTTTCTTGACATAAGCATCGCATCCCCAAACTTTTAGAAACGACAGCTTAGGTTTCTTCCCAAACCATAATTCATACGGTGTCGTCTCAACGGATTTCGATGGAGCCCTATTTAAAGTGAATGCGGCAGTCTCTAAAGCATAGCCCCAAAAAGATAGCGGTAAATCGGCAAGAGACATCATAGATCGCACCATATCTAATAGAGTGCGATTACGATGTTCGGACACACCATTATGCTGAGGTGTTCCAGGCGGCGTGAGTTGTGAAACTATTCCACATTTTCTTAAGTGTGTGCCAAACTCGTGACTCAAGTATTCTCCTCCACGATCTGATCGTAGGAACTTGATTTTCCTGTCACGTTGATTCTCAACCTCACTCTGAAATTCCTTGAACTTTTCAAAGGTTTCAGACTTGTGTTTCATTAAGTAGATATACCCATATCTACTCAAGTCATCAGTGAGGGTGAGAACATAACGATAGCCACCGCGAGCCTCAACACTCATTGGACCGCACACATCAGTATGTATGATTTCCAATAAGTTGGTTGCTCGCTCCATTGTTCCTGAGAACGGAGTCTTGGTCATTTTACCCATGAGGCATGGTTCGCATGTGTCAAATGATTCATAATCAAGAGACTCTAAAAGTCCATCAGCATGGAGCTTCTTCATGCGTTTGACACCTATGTGACCAAGGCGGCAGTGCCACAAGTATGTGGGACTATCATTATCAATCTTACATCTTTTGATACTCACACTATGAACATGTGTAGCATTACGCTCGAGATTCATTAAGAATAAACCATTCACCATCGGAGCATGACCATAAAACATATCTCTCATATAAATAGAACAACCATTATTCTCGGATTTAAATGAGTAGCCATCTCGAATTAAACGAGATCCTGATACAATGTTCATGCTCAAACTTGGCACCAAATAACAATTATTGAGGTTCAAAACTAATCCCGTAGGTAAATGTAGAGGTAGCGTGCCGACGGCAATCACATCGACCTTGGAACCATTCCCGACGCGCATCGTCACCTCATCCTTCGCCAGTCTCCGCTTATTCCGCAGCTCCTGTTTTGAGTTACAAATGTGAGCAACCGCACCGGTATCAAATACCCAGGAGCTACTACGAGTACTGGTAAGGTACACATCAATTACATGTATATCACATATACCTTTCATTTTGCCGGCCTTCTTGTCCGCTAAGTATTTGGGGCAGTTCCGCTTCCAGTGACCACTTTCCTTGCAATAAAAGCACTCAGTCTCGGGCTTGGGTCCATTCTTTGGCTTCTTCCCGGCAGCTTGCTTGCCGGGCGCGGCAACTCCCTTGCCATCCTTCTTGAAGGTTTTCTTACCCTTGCCTTTCTTGAACTTAGTGGTTTTATTCACCATCAACACTTGATGTTCCTTTTTGACTTCTACCTCTGCTGATTTCAGCATTGCAAATACTTCAGGAATGGTCTTTTCCATCCCCTGCATATTGAAGTTCATCACAAAGCTCTTGTAGCTCGGTGGAAGCGACTGAAGGATTCTGTAAATGACCGCGTCATCCGGGAGATTAACTCCCAGCTGAGTCAAGCGGTTATGTAACCCAGACATTGTGAGTATGTGCTCACTGACAGAACTATTTTCCTCCATCTTACAGCTGAAGAATTTGTCGGAGACTTCATATCTCTCGACCCGGGCATGAGCTTGGAATACCATTTTCAGCTCTTCGAACATCTCATATGCTCCGTGTCTCTCAAAACGCTTTTGGAGCCCCGGATCTAAGTTGTAAAGCATGCCGCACTGAACGAGGGAGTAATCATCGGTACGTGCCTGCCAAGCGTTCATAACGTCTTGTTCTGCAGGGAGAACAGGTGCATCACCTAGCGGTGCTTGTAGGACATAATCTTTCTTGGCAGCTATGAGGATGATCCTCAGGTTCCGGACCCAGTCCGTGTAGTTGCTGCCATCGTCTTTCAGCTTGGTTTTCTCTAGGAACGCGTTGAAGTTGAGGACTACGTTGGCCATTTGATCTACAAGACATATTGTAAAATATTTAGACTAAGTTCATGATAATTAAGTTCATCTAATCAAATTATAATGAACTCCCACTCAGATAGACATCCCTCCAGTCATCTAAGTATAACATGATCCGAGTTAACTAGGCCGTGTCCGATCATCACGTGAGACGGACTAGTCAACATCGGCGAACATCTTCATGTTGATCGTATCTTCTATACGACTCATGCTCGACCTTTCGGTCTTCTGTGTTCCGAGGCCATGTCCGTACATGCTAGGCTTGTCAAGTCAACCTAAGTGTTTGCATGTGTAAATCTGTCTTACACCCGTTGTATGTGAACGTTAGAATCTATCACACCCGATCATCACGTGGTGCTTCGAAACAACGAACTGTCGCAACGGTGCACAGTTAGGGGGAACACTTGAAATTATTATGAGGGATCATCTTATTTACTACCGTCGTTCTAAGTAAACAAGATGCAAAAACATGATAAACATCACATGCAATCAAATAATAATAGTGACATGATATGGCCAATATCACATAGCTCCTTTGATCTCCATCTTGGGGCTCCATGATCATCTTGTCACCGGCATGACACCATGATCTCCATCATCGTGTCTCCATGAAGTTGCTCGCCAACTATTACTTCTACTACTATGGCTAATGCGTTTAGCAATAAAGTAAAGTAATTTACATGGCGTTTCTCAATGACACGCAGGTCATACAAAAAATAAAGACAACTCCTATGGCTCCTGCCGGTTGTCATACTCATCGACATGCAAGTCGTGATTCCTATTACAATAGCATGAACATCTCATACATCACATATATATCATTCATCATTCATCACAACTTTGGCCATATCATATCACAAAGCACTTGCTGCAAAAACAAGTTAGACGTCCTCTAATTGTTGTTGCATGTTTTACGTGGCTGAAGTAGGGTTCTAGAAAGAACGTTTTCTTACCTACGTGAAAGCCACAACGTGATTTGTCAACTTCTATTTACCCTTCATAAGGACCCTTTTCATCGAATCCGCTCCAACTAAAGTGGGAGAGACAGACACCCGCCAGCCACCTTATACAACTAGTGCATGTTAGTCGGTGGAACCGGTCTCACGTAAGCGTACGTGTAAGGTTGGTCCGGGCCGCTTCATCCCACAATACCGTTGAAACAAGATAAGACTAGTAGCGGCAAGAAAGTTGACAACATCAACGCCCACAACAAATTGTGTTCTACTCGTGCAAGAGAACTACGCATAGACCTAGCTCATGATGCCACTGTTGGGGAACATTGCAGAAAACAAAAATTTTCCTACGGTTTCACCAAGATCCATCTAGGAGTTCATCTAGCAATGAGTGATTGGATTGTATCTACATACCTTTGTAGATCATGCGCAAAAGCGTTCAAAGAACGGGGATGAGGAAGGCGTACTCGACGTGATCCAAATCACCGGAGATCCTAGCGCCGAACGGACGGCACCTCCGCGTTCAACACACGTACGGTCAGCGTAACGTCTCCTTCTTCTTGATCCAGCAAGGGGGAAGGAGAGGTTGAGGAAGATGGCTCCAACAGCAGCACGACGGCATGGTGGTGGTGGAGCTGCAGTACTCCGCAGGGCTTCGCTAAGCTCTATGGAGGAGGAGGATGTGTTGGAGAGGGAGAGGGAGGCACCAAAGGCGTGGGTTGAGAGGCCCTCTTTTCCCCACTATATATAGGGAGCCTAGGGGGGGCGCCGGCCCTAGGAGATGCAATGTCCTAGGGGGGCGGCGGCCAAGGGAGGAATCCCTCCTCCCCAAGGCACCTAGGAGGTGCCTTCCCCTTCTAGGACTCTTCCTTTAGGGTTTCCCCCACCCTAGGCGCATGGGCCCTAGGGGGAAGTGGCGCCCCAGCCCACTTTGGGCTGGATCCCTTCCCACTTCAGCCCATGGGCCCCTCCGGGATAGGTGGTCCCACCCGGTGGACCCCTGGAACCCTTTCGGTGGTCCCGGTACAATACCGGTGACCCCGAAACTTGTCTCGATGGCCGAAATAGCACTTCCTATATATAATTCTTTACCTCCGGACCATTCCGGAACTCCTAGTGACGTCCGGGATCTCATCCGAGACTCCGAACAACATTCGGGTTACTGCATAAACATATCCCTACAACCCTAGCGTCACCGAACCTTAAGTGTGTAGACCCTACGGGTTCGGGAGACATGTAGACATGACCGAGATCGCTCTCCGGTCAATAACCAACAACGGGATCTGGATACCCATGTTGGTTCCCACATGCTCCTCGATGATCTCATCGGATGAACCACAATGTCGAGGATTCAAGCAACCCCGTATACAATTCCCTTTGTCAATTGGTATGTTACTCGCCCGAGATCTGATCGTCGGTATCCCAATACCTCGTTCAATCTCGTTACTGGCAAGTCACTTTACTCGTACTGTAATGCATGATCCCGTGACCAGACACTTGGTCACTTTGAGCTCATTATGATGATGCATTACCGAGTGGGCCAAGTGATACCTCTCCGTCATACGGAGTGACAAATCCCAGTCTTGATCCATGTCAACCCAACAGACACTTTCGGAGATACCCGTAGTATACCTTTATAGTCACCTAGTTACGTTGTGACGTTTGGTACACCCAAAGCACTCCTATGGTATCCGGGAGTTACACGATCTCATGGTCTAAGGAAAAGATACTTGACATTGGAAAACTCTAGCAAACGAACTATACGATCTTGTGCTATGTTTAGGATTGGGTCTTGTCCATCACATCATTCTCCTAATGATGTGATCTCGTTATCAATGACATCCAATGTCCATAGTTAGGAAACCATGACTATCTGTTGATCAACGAGCTAGTCAACTAGAGGCTTACTAGGGACATGTTGGTGTCTATTATTCACACATGTATTACGATTTCCGGATAACACAATTATAGCATGAATAAAGACAATTATCATGAACAAGGAAATATAACAATAATGCTTTTATTATTGCCTCTAGGGCATATTTCCAACAAATAAAACCTGGAAGCGAGACTACCAACTGCTCCCTTAGGAGTAGAGATCACTTCTAACTGGCTTCTTGCGCCATTGGCGCAACCGGGTCATCTAGTAATTACAAAGACTACTCTCAAGCCATTGGATCTCAGTTCCAACGGTGTACAAAATTCGTATCACCATAGCATCTAAGCTGCGGGATGGATGTGATATTCTATGTCGCTGTCATTTTTGTTTGTAAACTTGCAAAATACGTATAACTCGTGTTGTTACTTGTCTAACCACGCAAAGTGTTTGTTTAAAAAAACATCCTACACTGAAATATCAGAAAAACACATGGGGTCCAACTTGTCATTGATCAAATTTGGACTTAAAACTAACAAATCTGAAAGACGAGATTCGAACTAGCAACCTGGACTACAAAGCGTAAGTCTATAGCCTGAAACAACAACGGTTGTTGGCTTTGTCCCATAACTTGATTTTTTACAGTATTACGTTGAGTAGAGTAGAGGTAGTGCCTCGTCAACACGTGCATGACCGTTGACTCACTTACTGGTGGGTCCCAGGTCTGCGATCTCTCTCTCCTCTCCATCGTCTAACCTATAGACGCACGGGCACACACGAAGAGCGGCGCTAACTTGCCGTGGTGTTATTATAACTAAAAAAAGCTTGGAAAATAGAAGAATCGCCTAGAACAAGAGACGTTGTGGATGGTCGAGACGGAGCCAACCACACCTATCCTCTATGCCACGTTAGCATGATGAAGCTGTGTGGCTAGTGGGGTGTTTTCGGCCGACTGGCTGGGCCTCGAGGTCGAACCATAGGCACTACGTCTGATACAGTATATTTTTACACGCACATTTTTCCTCCGTACCGAGATGTGGCACACCCTACCGCGCGGTTTCGGGGTCCTCCCGGGTAGTGCACGCATATATTCTTCCTTGCCGAGACATGGGACGCCCTACCGCGTGTTTTCTGGGTCCTCCTCGGTCGTAGCACCGAAGTAAGTAAATGGGTCGTCAAATCACGAAAGACCACCTTTCCCGCTGAGTACATCAGTGAAGCACGGTGGCTAGCTAGTTGGGCTAGTGCGACCGATTAGCTAGGCCGCCGCCACATTTGTTTTTCACCCCTTTTTTATCTCCTTGCCGACAGGTAAATTTAAATATCCACCGTGACATTGCTCTGGTGTTTGGGTGCGGCAGAATTTTTAATTTTTTGATTGACGGGAGCATGCGCGGCAGGATTTTTAATTTTTTTGATTGACGGGAGCAGGCGCGTCAGCAATTAGTCACGACGACTCTGCCTGTAAAACCCACTGCTCCCTGATGTGAGTATTCGTCGACTGGTGTTTTCCCATGGTGAAAACCAAAAGATTCCTCGCTCCTCGGCTAGCTCCCTCCGCCTTCCCGTAGATTGCATTGCCTTTCAGCTGTTTTTCCCCTTTGCTTCCTCTCCCCATTGCTTCTACCTGGTGCCATGGTGGCGCAGCAGATCACAGAGTCTAAGGTGAGGCGCCTGACACAGGAGCTCCAGGCCAAGGATGCGGAGCTCAGGGCTAAGGACGTGGAGCTCCATGAGCTCAAGGAGGAGAGGAGTGCCATGCTCCTCTGTTATGTGAGGGAGTTCACGGAGCTTCAAAAGTGGCAGTCGTCCATCACAAAGATGCTCGAGGCGTCGGCGGCGTTGCTGCAGAAAGCGGGAGATACGATAGGCCGTTAGGGGAGCCGGCTGGAGCGCGAGCGGGCCGATCGTGACGAGGTCCAGGATCGCCTCAGCCACTTGGTGGACCAAGTTGCCACACACGTGTTGCGGCTGTGCGATGCCTACCGTCGTGCTAGCGCGACCATGCCGGCCATCGGGCTAAACCCGTTCGACCACCCCGTCGACTTCAACGAGCTGCGGCTTCCTGACCTGGTCTCCTTCTTCACTTATATCTCCGAGGAGCTGAGCCGTCTCCGTGGGATGGTGGGGGCGGAGCTGGACAAGGAGGGGTTGCAGGCTGCCGTCGCCATTGCCGGGCGAATCCTCTCAGGACTCCGACACCGAAATCCATTCGTTCCATTGGACGCCGTCTTTGATGAGCTGGCTCCCGTCGACCGGGAGCGGGCTCTACGGGCGGTTGCACCATGCATCACCAACGTCACGCGCCTCGAGAAGCAGAGGGACTTCGGTGGTGTTTAGGCATCCTCTGCATGGGCATGTCCATGTCTCGACGCAATATGACCGTTGGATCAAACTCAGACGATGCAGATCAGTCACTATAGCACAAATTGTGTGGGTGTGTTCGGTTGCATTCTCATCTCAATATAGTTGTTGCCTCTTCGTGTATTTGTGTTAACCTACTAGTGTGGACTTATGCACCCTTCATGCACTCTGCCAAACACCCAAAAGTGGGTCGAGAAGGGAACTTTTGCTCCCATCCCGTGCACCTTTCATACACCCTGCCCAACACTGATTCGTGCTTCATATGGTTCATGTTTCATGGAGTACTGTAGCACCGTACTCTCCATGCACTGTATACCTAGTTCTGTTAACATTGATCTCACCGTTCATTCTCGACCGCACAGTCAAAAAAGCGGTACTATGTTACATTACTGTTCAGATAGTTGACATGCGCACAACATCATTTGTTATCGCCATATCTTACTACACTAGCAACAAGATTATGAGGTACTGACGTATGAACCACTGCACATGCCTAGTAGTAGGAGCACTATGTATGTTCAAGTAGCTGTCGTGTTTCGCACTGCTCCATCGTAAGAGTGGAAACACTTGCTATAATCATTTTTTTCTCCAGAAAAATAGTGGACACGCTCTACCATGCGGATCCTCCTCGACGGTCGTTGGGAACCTTGCTACTCACTTTAGTCGACGTTTGGGACAGCCAGCATCAGTGTCCACCGGCCATGCACTAAATTACTCCTTTGTAGAGTGCCAATTGCACGGTAGACTACCCCGATTGAAGCGCAGCAGTAATGCCCAATGAGCCGTCAAATCACATAAACCCCTCCTTTCCAGTAGTAAGTTGGACGGACAAAGCAACCATCATTTCACTCTTTTCTCTCAGCTTACTCTCTACCCAACTCGCTTCTCCCTCATCTTATTCCTCATTTCTTCAAGAAAATCCCGACTTGCTTCTGCCATTGTTCATCTCTCCCAAAGAAGGAAAGGTGAGCGCATCAATTGTGTTGATTCTGGCCAAGGCCCGGTCTTGCAACCCCGAGACTGATCCTATAACTCCCTCTCTGTTCTTCTTTTGGGTTTGTGATTATGGTTTCTTTTCTTTTATTTCTATTTAACAGTTTCTTGATGGACGCTGAAGCACCGACCGAAGTGATGTCTATGCCTCTAGCCAAAACCGTCGAGGCTCATGGTACGAAGAAGCGCAAGCACCCCGCCGAGACTACCGCAGACAAGCTCAAAGCCATCGTCCTGTCCAAGCCCCCCTCTCCGGGATCCCTCATTAAGCAAGTCCAGGTAATATCTCTTCTTGACGATCTTTTTCTCGATCTTGATCGCGTTTTTTCATCTAACACGCAGTACTAGTACTAGTAGTACAACTTTCTGGGTGATCTTGCATGTGATTTTTGTGTGCCAAATGATGGTTCTAAATTCCTCTTTTGACCAAAACATGCGAGAGGTTGACCCTGATTTCTTATAGATTACTCTCAACTACTTTATGAACATCAATGCTACCTTTGAAGAGGGTATATTTGCCCCAGTAACTTGTGTTATGGATATTGCAAGTAATCCCTCTGCTCTCATGCCTTTGAAGACATGTTCTAGTGTCTTTTTCACTCATTTCTGTGCGTATATGTAGTCATATATGGAGTAAAATATCAAAATCATCTTATATTTCTGAACGGAGGTAGTAATAAAATATTTGGTTTTTGTTTGAATTAGAACCAGGTCCGCGATGGAGATGAAGTTCTCAAAGTCATGCCGTGTGAACTGGAAGACCTGAGGATGAGTTCTACTGCTAAACTATCTAGCTATTGTGTCCTTGTCGCCACGTGTCCTGAACTAGTGTTTTCCTGTAGCATTGTTGTCAGGCGTGTTCTCGAGGCTGTACTCGACCACAACAATTTCCTGGCCGTGCCTTCGATTATGAAGGGTGTGGTTCTTGTAAAGCTTCCCGACAAATCTTATGCGACATGTCTTCATCGTCATGTTTATGAGTGGAAAGACGACTCTGTTGGGTTCTCCAAGGTTGACGAGATGGTGATGGTACCGGTAGACATCTCTCATGAAGTCCATGGCCTAGTCAGTTATGCGGGGTTCATCCCGTAGGTTGGTGGCAAGAAATAGTCCGTAGAGTTTAATTAGTGCAACTTTGCTTGTCTATAGTAAGTACTATTGTTCAGTACTTGATTTGTGTTTGTGAACCCTGTATTGTTTAGTACTGCCGCTTTTGGTGTGTGGTGAATCCTGAGAATAGTCTATGTTAATGTCTGTCCACTCAATTTAGTCTGTATATTTTGAAGTATCCAGATCATCTTTTTTGTGAGGACGGTTTATCAATTATGGTTACACTCCAATATCTGTATGCATTGCAGGGTTTATCACACCCACCAGGATATCCAGTCCCATGGATGTTCGATCCATACGATTTTTCACGACCTTTGGACTGTCCTGCTTGTGGGAGTAGGTGGGGGCCCTGCATGCCACGCGTAGTTGGATGACCAATCTTCTATTTAGTACTTCAACATAGTGATTTCCTGGTAAGGATTCACTCGTGTCACATCAAGTAAATCTTATCGATTTACTGTCTAAATCTTATTGATTTAATGTCATATTTTCTTTCTTTTGTTGCAATTTTACGATGCAGGTTTTTCCATGTGACATTCATCATATAATAAACCGTTTGGTTTGCTCTACGATGGCTATTTTTGCAGGTTTCACTTCTTGTGTCGTGTCAATAATGAAGGCACTGTCCATCACTTATATTACTAGAAAAAATTGGATCAGTCTGTTGTCTGAGTACAAGCTGAATCCCTATGATGAACTGCAGTTTGGTTTAACAAACCCGCCACAATTAGTCCTTGCATTTAAAAGAAATGAAGAAAAAGACTGGATCACATTTAGGGAGCCTAGTCAAGTTCGAAAGCTGATCATAGCAAACCAGACACGATCGCCGCTGTCTCGCACATCGGTACCACCTTCAATAACGGATCGAGCACCGGCAGTTTCTCTAGCACTGACAGTGGCAGCAACTCAGTCTGATCTAGCTAAGGATTGGGCACCGACCGCGTCAGCGGATCAGGATGATCTACCGGAGGATCGGGCATCGACACCGGCACCTACTCCGACACCGGCACCAGCTCTACAAGGAGCACCATCTCCGGCAGCAGCAGCGACACTACCAGTCGCATCGGCACGGGCACCAGCAACGACTTTGACACCTGCACCAACACTTGCACTTGCATCTGCTCCGGCCCGTGCAGCGGCAACGGAACCAGTAGTTGCACCGGTAATAGACTAGGCTGCAGTTCGCACTTCATATACCAAAGTCCTTACAAAAACTGACATGTCCACCTTCTTGGTAAGCATTGGCCGCCCAAGTGCTTCGTTCTTTTTTTTCTTTCCATGTTGTTTCACATGATTCACTGTGTTGATATAACTGTTTGTGTTTGTCTTCTTGTTTGCAAACAGAGAATTCCTAGAGCAACGAGGGAGTCGTTCAACAATCCGGGCGACCGTGGCCAAGTTTCTCTTACCATGCGCAACCTTGGTGTAAATGAACCTGCTCGATATACCATAAGTACAAAGGATGGTTGCATGATGATTGATGCTAAAGTATGGTCAAAGTTCAAATCTAAATCATATCTTGCGGTAGGGGATGATGTCAAAATCAAACTTTCTCGACAAGGAGAGCTGGTCCAAATCAACTTTGAAATTCTTCAGTAGCAGCACGCAACTGCCAAACTGATCTATCCTCTGAGAGATTTTGATGTAATAATTTGGCATCGTGAAACAAGTGTCCTGTGTGTATAAGTAGTACGACAATATCGTTGATAGAATTGCAACTCTGATTGCTGGTTAGGAACTATCGTTCGATTTCATTCCAACAGCTGCCGTGCTTTATTCAATTTTGTGTATTCGTCTTGCGACAACATCTAAAACCAGTGCCATACCGATCGCTTGCAATATGAAAAGTGCTGAGGTAGAACACATGGGCCCCCAAACATGCAGGCCCACCGTCTTGTGGCCCAAAGTCCAGAACCGTGAGCCTGTCTGAGTATTATATTCTTAGCTGAACCCCCATAATGCCCGTGCGTTGCACGTAACATCAAGATGCATTTGTATGATTATTTTATCTTGTGAGAGAAAAGGATGAACGAGAGAAGGCCTTATTTGCAAATGTGGAGAGATGTGTGGGTACCTTTTTGCAAAATTTCCATAGTTTCCTTCCTATCCATCAGATATAAATTGGACGACCTATATTGCAGGATGGCAGGCACACCATCATCACCAACTCGTCTATACCGTGTTAAAAAAACTCTATTTTTTATAATTATATATGTTATATATATTCCCCTTGATTTTTCTTATGTATAAAGTTGTGATATAAAAGATTTTATATTTCTTTACAGAGGGAGTATCTCTATGTCAAACATATATTTATGTGTAACTAGTTACTCCTGTCTTTCTACTTCCTTTCGCTGATATGTGGGGCATCCGGCAACGGGGTCCACATGCCATACTCACCAAATTAGAGTGCACGACTTCAGGGTAAACACACCCCGGTCGTAGCGTCGCAGTAATGCCCAATGAGTCGTCAAATCACAAAACTCCCACCTTTCCAGCTTTAGCAGTAAGCTGGAT
Organism: Triticum urartu; assembly: GCF_056163025.1. Taxonomy (NCBI): domain Eukaryota; kingdom Viridiplantae; phylum Streptophyta; class Magnoliopsida; order Poales; family Poaceae; genus Triticum; species Triticum urartu. Next base: position 482,038,798 of record NC_141875.1, read on the forward strand.
GGACGAAGCGGCATTATTTCACTGGTCCTCAATCCCCTTCTCCCTCGTCTGCTTGTTCAGAGAAAACCCCCTCTCGGCGGTTGCATAGGGTTTTCTCATGGAGAACCAGGTACGAATTCTTCATCCATCCCCGATAAATCCAAGTCCCTTGGTCGCGGGTAATCCTAGGATGGCAGCCGCTGCTGTTGATGCATTTTTCTTCCTACTGAATCTAATGTGTTTCATTTGCAGTGCCCAAAGTGGGAGGACCCTACAGGTTTCTGTGCCCTCGGCGAGATGCCACACTTGTTCCTTCTCATCCTAACACGGGATTTTAAAACGTGCACAGTATGTTCCTAGAATCCTCTTTTCTATCCGGGAGGGTGGGGTTTTTTGAACATGCTATCGACTAATTTGGAAATTTGGATTGCTATATTTGGATAAAAGGTACTAGTACCATGGTCAACACTGACGTGAAGGAGGAAATTATTTCTAGATTTGGATAGGGAATACATTGTGTTCTCATATTATTTTTCCTGCAGTGCATTCCTTGCTCTGCCAGAACACATGTACTCAAGATGCTCGGCCTTGCCATAACTGAATACACCAGTTTAATGGTCACAGTGAAGACAAGCCATGGATATAAGTTCCGAGTTGGGTTCATGAACCAAGAAGATCGCTGCTTTTTTTATGGCCGAACTTGGATAAACTTTCTCAAGTGTTACAGACTCAAAGTTGGTGCACGAATGTTGATGGAAATAGCAGAACCTGGTCACATCTTCACTGCGATATTCCACCCCGACGTCGTTCCAATTGTTCATCCATGTTAGTTTTGTATCTGGTTCTTGCTTGTTGCCTCGATTACTTCTTAATACACCTATTATGTCTAACTAATCACAATTTAACTTTAGAAGTAGCAACGCATCTCTCACGAAGATGATACTTATAACTAATATTTTCTTATAATTGGTGGCATGTGTAGGTTTTTTCAGAGTTAAGCAGGCTACTCATTTGTTATTCTATAAGAACTTGGCTGTTACTGATGGCACTGAAGTTGACTGGGACGACATCCACAAGTTCCTACAATTTATTGATCGTCTTGAGGTCCTTGTGGGGTGCTTCAATGGTGGAAGGCCACGTGGGATATGTGTGACACTGCTGCACTCGTTGAACAGGTCCAACTGTGTTGAGAAACTTATGGTACGAGCTATTTTCTGTTATATATATTGTTCATAAACTCTTGCTTATGCATAGTTTTACATTTGTGATCTTCTTGAAACAGAGACTGCCCAGTTCTATTGTTCCTATACAGATGCCTAACCATGGTCGGGTCAGACTTGCGCTTGGTCACACCATGATGTTTATGTCGACCTACTCCATTCCCCTTGGACATGAAAAGATACTTATTCATGGGTGCACTACAAAAAAAAGACACATCCGTGACATTTTGGGCTGAATGATTTTTTTCTGTCATACTTATGACACTTCTATGACGATAATTGTGACAAAACCCGGTATCATCATAGATGTGGTGGGCTCCTACTTCTATGACAAAAAATCATGACAGAAAATGGGCTTTTCATCCTGGGCAGGCCGGAGACACAGTTGCATGACATTCTTTGGGCCGTCCATGACGGAAAAAACCATGGTAGAAGCGAGGGTGAGGAAAATATCGGGGTGTTCCCGGTTATGGTGGGTGGTCGGGGCCAAGCGTTGCGCGTTTCTCTCGTACATGCACGCGCGTGGGTGCGAGGCGTTGGGATCTAACTGAATCCGAGCGAGGCGTTGGGCTCTAACTGAACCCGAGCGATTGCACTGCAGGCTACGCGTTACTGAACCCGAGCGATCGATGGCTGTTAACTAAACTCGATCGAGCGATTCCTTTGCTACTTCTGCTAGCTGAAGCCGATCGATGCTGCCTCTGGATGAACAGTGAGCGTTGCTAGGGGGGGGTTGGATGAATAGTTCCCGGTGGGGGTGGATGAACAGGACCCCGTGGTGTTGCCTCTGTATGAACAGTGAGCGTTGCTGGGGAGGGGGGGGTTGGATGAATAGTTCCCAGTGGGGGTGGATGAACAGGACCCCGTTGTGTTGCCTCTGGATGATCAGGACCCTGATCGATCGAGCCGGTTGGGGCTGGATGAACAGGACCACCCCGTGGAGGGCTGGATGAATAGTAGACGATGGAGGGCTGGATGAACAGTAGCCCGTGGAGGGGTGGTTGAACAGTATCCCATGGAGAGGGCTAGTTGAACAGTAGCCGATGGAGTAGCGCGCGATGGAGACTGGATGAATAGGAGCCCATGGATGAACAGTCGCAGGTGGAGGCTGGAGGAGGTCGACGGTGGATGAACAGCAGCCCGTGGAGGCTGGAGGGGGTCAACGGTGGAGATGAACAGTATCCCGTGGAGTCCTGTTTTGCGGTACGCCACACCCCTCCCGATGAATAGGACCCCCGTTTCGACCATAGCGCTCCAACACAAGTCCGTTTCCTCCGTTCTGCGCTACGCCACACCCCTCCCGCTCAACAGGACCCCCATTTCGACCGTAAGAGGTCTGTTTCCTCCGTTTTGCGGTACGCCAGACCCCTCCCGATGAACAGGATCCCGTTTCGAACGTGGCCGGTCGAACACAAGGCCATTTCCTCTGTTCTGCGGTACGCCAGGCCTCGTTTCCATTGGCTATTCCGTCCAAGCCGGTTGGCTCCCACGCGTTCCGTTGCCTCCCGACGAACACGACGCATTCCGTTGCCTCCCCATGAACACAACGATGAGGCGGTTTCTCCGTTCCGACCCAGCCATGTACACGAGCCCTGGCCATACGTACGCGCGAGTAGGCGTTCGAGACCCCGCCTGTATGTACGTACGTGGCCGTATTTGCTTTCTGGCACCTTGGCCGATGTACGTACGTGTACATGCTACGTGCACGCCTCTACTACGACACGTGCGCGCCTCTACATCGACTAGTATGTATGTACACGTTCGCGACCAGAATGACAACGCTACGTACGCTTCGATTAGGTGGGTCCCGATTGTCACGCACTTCCTTGCGTGCGAAGATGTAGCTGGTGGGTCCCAGCAGTCAGGGGGGCGAATCATTTTTTTGCCCGGACGCACTTCCTTGCATGCGAAGATGTCTCTGGTAGGTCCCAGCAGTCAGGGGGGAACATTTTTTTCATGAAATACGGTTGCCCGTCCGATGGGTCCCTGCTGTCAGGTGGAGGAATCATTATTTTCCGCATAATAAGGAGGCACTTCCTTGCTACGACCGTGGACCCAGCTGTCATCCTCTCCACGTACAGTCCACGTCTGATGGAAGCCGTTCCTTGACCATGTTGACCACGCCGCGCCGAGAGCACCAGGGCGGTGGACGACGGTGAGGCCTAGGAAGGGGACGAAGCGGAGCCGGGGAAGACGCGACAGTGGATGCCCACGCGTAGAGGAGTATGAGGGTTTGCTGGTTCGTTGCGGTGTGAGGCTGCCGTCGCCGCAGAATAACAAGGGGTGTGGGTGAGTAGAGGGATGGCCTGGCCAGCGGTGGGAGTAGTAGGGTGATGACACACAAGTATAGGGGATCTATCGTAGTCCTTTTGATAAGTAAGAGTGTCGAACCCAACGAGGAGCAGAAGGAAATGACAAGTGGTTTTCAGCAAGGTATTCTTTGCAAGCACTGAAATTATAGGTAACAGATAGTTTTGTGATAAGGTAATTTGTAATGGGTAGCAAGTAACAAGTGCAAATAAAGTGCAGCAAGATGGCCCAATCCTTTTTGTAGCAAAGTACAAGCCTAGACAAACTCTTATATAGAGAAAAGCCATCCCGAGGACACATGGGAATTATCGTCAAGCTAGTTTTCATCACGTTCATATGATTCATGTTCAGTACTTTGATAATTTTATATGTGGGTGGACCGGTGCTTGGGTGCTGTCCTTACTTGGACAAGCATCCCACTTATGATTAACTCCTATTGCAAGCATCCGCAACTACAAAAGAAGTATTAAGGTAAACCTAACCAAAGCATGAAACATATGGATCCAAATCAGCCCCTTACGAAGCAACGCATAAACTAGGGTTTAAGATTCTGTCACTCTAGCAACCCATCGTCTACTTATTACTTCCCAATGCCTTCCTCTAGGCCCAAACAATGGTGAAGTGTCATGTAGTCGACGTTCACATAACACCACTAGAGGAAAGACAACATACATCTCATCAAAATATCGAACGAATACCAAATTCACATGACTACTTATAGCAAGACTTCTCCCATGTCCTCAGGAACAAACGTAACTACTCACAAAGCATATTCATGTTCATAATCAGAGGGGTATTAATATGCATAATGGATCTGAACATATGATCTTCCACCAAGTAAACCAACTAGCATCAACTACAAGGAGTAATCAACGCTACTAGCAACCTACATGTACCAATATGAGGTTTTGGGGCAAAGGTTGGATACAAGAGATGAACTAGGGTTTGAGAGGAGATGGTGCTTGAGGGAGTCTTGGATTAGGGGGTCTCCAGACAGCTGGACTATATCCTTTGGCCGGACTATTGGACTATGAAGATACAAGATTGAAGACTTCGTCCCGTGTCCGGATGGGACTCTCCTTGGCGTGGAAGGCAAGCTTGGCAATACGGATATGTAGATCTCCTCCCTTGTAATCGACTCTGTGTAACCCTAGCCCCCTCCGGTGTCTATATAAACCGGAGGGTTTAGTCCGTAGGACAACAACAATCATACCATAGGCTAGCTTCTAGGGTTTAGCCTCTACGATCTCGTGGTAGATCAACTCTTGTAATACTCATATCATGAAGATCAATCAAGCAGGAAGTAGGGTATTACCTCCATCGAGAGGGCCCAAACCTGGGTAAACATCGTGTCCCCCGCCTCCTGTTACCATCCGCCTTAGATGCACAGTTCGGGACCCCTACCCGAGATCCGCCGGTTTTGACACCGACATTGGTGCTTTCATTGAGAGTTCCACCGTGCCATCACCGTAAGGCTTGATGGCTCCTTCGATCATCGGTAACGATGCGGTCCAGGGTGAGGTTTTCCTCCCCGGACAGATCTTCGTATTCGGCGGCTTCGCACTACGGGCCAACTCGCTTGCCCATCTGGAGCAGATCGAGAGCTACGCCCCTGGCCATCAGGCCAGGTTCGGAAACCTAAACTACACTGCCGACGTCCGCAGAGACTTGATCTTCGACGGATTCGAGCCCATGTCAGGTGCGCCGCACGATCACGACGAGCATGATTTAGCTCTGTCGTCGGACAGTGTTCGGGATATCACACCTGCAACTACTCCGGCCTTCAATCCGGAGCAAATTGCGCCATCCAAGGACGGGTGGATAGACCCCGCCATGGAGGCCGCACTCTCAGTGGCGATAGCGCCGGATACTGACTTCACCCCTTACGAGAGCCATGTTGCCAAACCACTGGATTCGTCTTCGGCCACGGACTCCGAGCCGCCTGCGTCCGTGCCTATCGAATCCGATTGGGCGCCGATCATGGAGTTCACCTCCGCGGGCATCTTTCAGCACTCACCTTTCGGCGACATGCTAAATTCATTAAGGCCTCTCTCCTTGTCAGGAGAACCTCGGCCGAACTATGTCCGGCTAGAATGGGATGCGGACGACGAAGAAATTCGCTGCCCACCCACCACCCACTTAGTAGCCACTGTCGACGATTTAACCGACATGTTCGACTTCGACTCCAAAGACATTGACGGTATGGACGACGATGCAGGAGACGAACAAGAACCACTGCCCACAGGGCGCTGGACCGCCACCTCATCATATGATATTTACATGGTGGACACCCCCAAAGAAGGCAATGGCGACGAGACATCGGAGGATGACCCCTCCAAGAAGCAACCCAAGTGCCGACATCAGCGGCGCCGCTCTAAGTCCTGCCATAGCAAAAGTAGTGATACCGGCACAAGAGACAATAACACTCTGGATAGTGCCGAAGATGACAACAATCCCCTCCAGCACGATTTAGAGCGGGAGGGTGAACAAGCTAGCCCTCCAGAGCGGGCAGCAGATGGAGAATCAGAGGAGGATAATTACATGCCTCTCTCCGAAGACGAGGTGAGCCTCGGCGACGAAGAATTTATCGTGCCTGAGGATCCCGTCGAGCAGGAGCGCTTCAAGCGCTGGCTTATGGCCACAGCAAATAGCTTGAAGAAAAAGCAACAACAACTTCGAGCTGATCAAGATTTGCTAGCAGACAGATGGACCGAAGTCCTTGCGGCCGAGGAATACGAACTCGAGTGCCCCTCCAAGAGTTACCCAAAGCGCGGATTGCTACCTCACCTTGAGGAGGAAGCATTGAAACCTACATCACTAGTGTACGATGCGGCTGACCGGCCACCTCGTGGCCGAGCCAGAGAGGCGTTTCAGCCTGAAGTTCAGCCTGCACCCCGCCGCCACTCAAAGAAAAATACCAAGGTCTGGGGCAACACGCAGGACCTGCGAGACGTATTGTAAAGCAGGGCAAAACATGCAAGATCGATATACGGGTCACGGGCGCGCGCGCCAACGCAGGACGATGACCGTCACACCGGATACACTAAAAGTAAATCCGTCCGGGCCGTATACAGTAGACAAGACTCATATGAACTATGTCGTGATATAGCCCGACACAGAGGCGCCGCACACCCCCTATGCTTCACTGATGAAGTTATGGATCACGAATTCCTGGAGGATTTTAAACCCGTAAATATCGAATCGTATGATGGTACAACAGATCCCGCTGTATGGATTGAGGATTTCCTCCTCCACATCCACATGGCTCGCGGTGATGATCTACATGCCATCAAGTACCTCCCACTAAAACTCAAAGGACCAGCTCGACATTGGCTGAATAGCTTGCCAGCAGACTCCGTCGGCAGTTTGGAGGATTTGGAAGATGCATTCCTTGACAACTTCTAGGGCACTTATGTGCGACCACCGGATGCTGATGACTTGAGCCATATAACTCAACAGCCAGGGGAATCGGCCAGGCAATTCTGGACACGGTTCCTAACTAAGAAAAACCAAATTGTCGACTATCCGGATGCAGAGGCCTTAGCAGCATTCAAGCACAACATCCGTGACGAGTGGCTCGCCCGGCACCTCGGCCAGGAGAAGCCAAAGTCTATGGCAACCCTCATGTAACAACCCCAAAATTGGGTTATCAATTTTTTTGCTGTTATTCTCTCCTTGCACTCATTTTCAAAATTTTCTCCTGAGTTTGCTGGATGACTCTGAGAAATTTTGTCATTTTCAATCTTTCAAAATCTTGCTCATGTCTTTTTCAGTGGGCAAGACCTCATTTGCATCATCCCAAACCCTCTCAAACCCTAATTCCAAATTTTTGGAATTTGAATGTGCCCTTTGTGATTACAAAGGAGCTATCATTTACTTTGATCTGTTGATCCTCCCAATTGTTCCCAGAGATCCTCCTAACTTTCTGAACCTTGGATATGCAAAAATATTGCTAAGTCCAATGCAATATTTTTGAATTATGATTCCTTTTCTTGCCTTTTTGAGGAATAAAATCCAAAGGCATATCTAGCCATCTCCTAAATTCATGAGAATTGGTGGAGTTGATACTTATGCCTAATCCAAGCTCTGGCAAGTATATTGGCCATAATTAAATAAGGAAAATTGCCTTTTCATATTTAATGCCAATATTGCATTTCTTCCATTTTCCAAAGGAACTACTATTTTTATAGCAGGGAAAATTCCCACATAAATTGTGGAGCTTGTCCTTGCTATATATTAACTAGTTCCATCCTAATCTCATGTTCCTCAGTTCAAAAATTTGGCACATGATCCAATGCAAGTTTCTGCCTTCTTTGAAATTTTGCAAAGGAAGTACTTTATTCCTAAATCCAATTGAGCTATAATTTGGCAGGGTGATTAACTATTACAAATCACCTCTAGATACCAAAAATCAGCTCAATCCATCTATCCAATATTCCTTGGCAATTCTTCAAGTTTCTGTTCAGATTTGCTTGTCTGTGAAGGGAGTACCCTCATGGATGATCAAAATGAGTTGAAACTTTTCCATCAGTCTCTAATGATCATATTATCACACTGCAAGATTCATCTCATTCCATTGAACTATGTGAGCACACGAAGTGTATTTTATCTTGCTCCATTATGGCTGATAATTTTCCCAGGCCTTATCCTACCTATATAACCTATCTCCACAAGATTTGGGTTCATTTCTTCTGGGCAATTGCCCTGAGGATTTTTCTGAAGTTTTTGGACAGAAATGATAGCTGTGAAGGAACTAGCATTTTGGTGAGTCCATTTGGTATGAACTTTTTACGGCATGATGGTATGTTCAAATCATCAGGCTTTGCCAAGATTTAGCCTAATCCATCACTCCTATTGGGTGCTTCATCATGATTCAGTTTCTGGGTCAGTTTTGGTGGTTGTACATCAACTATGGTAAATAGTTGTCCATTTTACGTCAAAACTCCCAAGACCGTAGTCCTTTCTACCCTAAGCCTCCCAGACATCAAGTTTACCTTTTACCCTCTCTAGTTTACTCTCTAGAGAGTGGTAAAGTTTGCAGCAGTAAACTTGTGGAGCTTGATTTACTCAGCTCGCTTTGTCTCTACCCCTCTCTTTACCATGGTAATACTCCACGCTGGAAGGACTACGCAGTAGACATGATCTTACCTCAGTAAAAACCCCAGAGCGTGCCATGCCAGTAGTGACTATGAGGGCAGCCAGCCAAAACAGCGGTCTAGCCACTGTTCTCGTCGGCAGCCCTGCTCCGGCTGTCTCTGATCTCGCCATTAATGCCCAACAGCTCCCCCTCGATGTCGTCTTCCCTCTGGTCCTCTGCCCCCTTCATTTTCTTCTCCGGCGAGCCGTGCCAACGCTCGAGCAGTGCGTGCCCGTGAGCTCGTCCTCTTCCTCGCTGGTGTCCGCTTCCTCCTCTTGTCGTCGAGCCTTGCCCGACTCCGTGAGCCTCTGCTGCTCGTCCATTTCCCCCTCGTCGCCTTCCCGCCGCTCCCCGTGAGCTTTGGCCGCGCCTGCCGACGTTGCGCCCCTTGCCGACGCACGGACACGTCGCCTGCCGTGTGCCACCTCCTCCCCTCCTTTCCGAGCCCTCCCAGCGGCTATAAATAGAGCCCCGAGCTCTCTCGCAGTCCACCATCCCTCCCCAAGCATCTCCCTGAGCCCGAAGCCCCTCTCTGGCCCCCTCCCCATAGCCATGGCCGCCGCCCTGACCTTCTTTGATTCCGGTGATGCCGCTCCCCTCTCATCGTTCCACCTCCACCACTGCCCTCCCTAGGGTCCGGTGAGCCTCCCCGTTGCCTTGCCCACCCCATTCCCCCACCAGAGCTCCCTGTTTGCCGGAGGCCGAAGCCCTGCTCCACCGCCCACTTTGCTGCTCCTTCCCTGGTGCCCCTCGACGGCAGCTGACAACACCACGGGATGCACCTCTTGCTCCTGAACCCGTGGGTAGGTCGGTCGTCGCGAGCGGTGGCCGGACGCGCCGGCTATCGCCCTCGAGGCGAGCCCCTCCCTCTGCCCGGCGCGTGCGCGAGCGGGAGGTTGAAGACGCCAGGGCCAGGCGGTACCCTCCTCACGTGGCCCCACCGGTCGGCGAGAGAAGAGCGTGGCCCAGTCTGCCACGTTGGATAAGTGGCGGCGCCCCGCCGCGAAGCCGCTTTCCCCGCGCGAAAGCGCCTTTCGGGAAAGTACGCTTTCAATCTCAGAAAGCGTATTCTTCCTCTGCTTCGGCCGGGAATACGTTTCCCTTTTTGGAAAACGTATTTTCAGAGAAGACACGTTCTGTTTAAACTACCAGGGACCTGTTTGTAGAAGTATTTTTACAGACTAGTCCCTGAGCTTTAAACGTCTGTATCTTTTTACCAGTAACTCCGAATCAGGTGAATCCAAGGCCCACGTCTTCGTTTCGTCGAGCTCTTTCCGTTGGTATAATTTTCATTATGTTTTCACACAGTGAAAATGACCATTTTGCCCTTGACCGTAAACAGCCTCCTCTGAGAGAGAACTATTTTCGGCAAATCTTTCCGCGATCGTTTCCCACTTCTTCCCGGAGTATTTATCGACCCCCAGGCAAGCCAACCTCTTATCATGAGCCCCGAACTTGCATGTTGACTTTGCTTGCACCTTGTGCGTGTGTAGTTGCAGTTGTTTCATAAAGTTTTCATCTGCAATTATTCCGTTATGCTGTCTTGCATGCTTGTGTTTTCATGATATCTTTTGCCTTGCTAATTAGAATGTTATTATTAATAATGCCATGTTACTACTCTACTTTACTTACATGTCATCATTATAAAATGATATGAGGATTGTAATGCACCGTTGATATGCTATTGTCATGTTCTTTATGTTATAGTTGTGCACTTGAGGAGTTCGATATTTTGCCATGCATTTGTATGCTGCATGCTCATTGTTGCATCCATGTTAAATATGTTCATGATGATGGAGAAGGAAATAAAATGACTTAATAATAACAAACCTCCTCCGTCATCGATGGGATCGAGTCATAGTGCCGCCAAATCGAACTTTTTCAGTGCAACCACATTTGCCTTTGTGGGAAGGCCTTAATGCGAGCTATTGTCGTGACCTCTCGTCGGTGCCTCCAACTAGGGAAGGTTATGGGCGTGCTTACCCTGATCAGGTAGGCAGACATAACCTTGTGTGCTCGTTGATGAGATTATGGTACCGAGTCCCCGAGTGGGAGTGTCCCTGAGTTGGAGTGTTTTGACCACGACGGTGGTCGAGGTGTCTTTGGTAGACACGGGGCCACCCAGGACCAGCCCGTTGGGGATTTGGGTTGGAGTGGCCGGGAGAGTGTCATGGTAGTAGATCGGTTTCGTCGGAATGCCATTGGTCCACCCGAATGAGATGACAAGGCTATGGGTTCCGTGGTGTGGGTACAGTGTGCTACCTCTGTAGAGTGTATAAAGTCTATCGATAGCAACAGTTCGTAGTAGGTCCCACTATCAGGTCTTGGTCAAAATGGAGGATAAACCGAAATAATTAAGTTGACAAATAAATATGTGATAACAAAAATATGGTAACTTGGACTATGATATAGTCGTGAGAAAAGTCACAGTGATGTTTTGGTGGTGATCGCCGAAAGGATCACGGTTTGAGGCCAAGTTTTGGTCGTGGTGGTGATCGCCGTAAGGATCACGAGTTACTCTAGTCAAGACCACGATGGTGGTTTGGTGGTGATCGCCGTAAGGATCACGAGTTATTCTGGTCATGGTTGTGATCGCCGGAAAGATCATTGTTCGGTTGCGAGGCAACCCGATGATAAGAGAGTCCGAGGGACTCAGTGTACAAGCTTGGGTACATTGCATGAGTAATATATCATTATTTGCATTTCAAGAACCATGATAGAACAGAAGGTGATTGCATAAAGTTAATATGCTATGTCTGCATTGGATATTATTGGTAGTTTACTTTCAACATAGTTTCATGATGCCTTTATGCCATGTTAGAAGCATGTTTGGATATGCCATGTTATTGCCATGTTAGCAGATGCTATGATTTTGTTCATGATTAGTTGATTTTTATCATGCCATGTTTAGTAATTGATATGAGATAGGTTGTTCCATGCGCTCATTTCTTGCTAGTCTTCTGCTTGTTTGGATGCTATGTATTTGGTTGTCTTGCAAGTACATTCAAAGTACTGACCTGGCGTGTCATGCCAGTTTTGTAGGTCATACCCGTATTGTTCGCTTGATCCGTCGTGCTAGGCCGTAACCTTGCCAGTCCTGTGAGTTGTGGAGCCTAGCCAGAGTTGTTATGCTGCCAAACCAAGACTTCCGCTGCCATAAATCAGACTTCCGCTGTCATTTAATAGCCTTAGGGCTAGGCCAGAAAATTGTATTCATCAATGATGTAATCTCATATACATGTATTTGATGAATATTCTTGTACCTGGAATGCTGTATTATGGACCTGTCATGCGTCAGGTGTTATCCTGGGCTAACGTGCGAAGGCCCCCTGCTCCATGCGGATCGGGGTGCCACAGGGCATGGTATCAGAGCAGCCAGGCTGGCATAGGTTATCCTAGCATTAGATCACCGCTGCCATTAAACCGTAATTACCCTAAGGGATTTGACTCATCCCTACTGTCGGTGTCAAAACCGGCGGATCTCGGGTAGGGGGTCCCAAACTATGCGTCTAGGCCGGATGGTCACAGGAGGCAAGGAACACGATGTTTTACCCAGGTTCGGGCCCTCTTGATGGAGGTAAAACCCTACGTCCTGCTTGATTAATATTGATGATATGGGTAGTACAAGAGTAGATCTACCACGAGATCAAGGAGGCTAAACCCTAGAAGCTAGCCTATGGTATGATTGTTGTATATGGAGTTGTGTATTCTATCGACTAGCCTGGCCCTGGTTTATATAATGCACCAGAGGCCTAGGTTAACAAAAGTCCTAGCCGAATACGCCGGTGAGGAGAAGTCCTTGTCTTGATCGCCAAGTCTTGTGGAATCTTCCTTGTATGCGGCAGTTGTCCAAACTGGCCCATGAGTATACGGCCACGGGGGTCCTCGGCCCAATCTATCAGATCGGGAGATGACGTGTTGAGTACCCCCTAGTCCAGGACACCGTTAGTAGCCCCTTGAACCGGTCTTCAAGTTAGGGACGCTCCTCGATTCTTCCGAGCTGTTCTTCATCTTCGGTCGTTGGTCTTGAAAACTGGTTCAACAAATCTTCTTTATCTTCGATCTTGAGGATCGCCGAAATGCATTCGACGGGTTTACACGTCGGGTATCCGAGGAGCCCCTTTAAGTTTCCGGCCTTCATCAATGCCTTATTATTTTTATGCCACACCTCGGGTTTGAAGTTGTTCCCGGGAGGCAGTGTCCTCTTGCGTCCGAGCTCTAACGCCGGACTGTATTCGAGGTATCTTTTGCAGCCGAGCACCAATGCCGGACCGCTTCCCAGCTCTAACGCCGGAATGTATCCGAGCTCCAACGCCGGACTATGTATCCGAGCTCCAACGCCGGACTATATCCGAGGTTTCATATCACCTTGGTTCAAAAAAGTTGAAGGAGTTTACCCGAGCTTAATGCCGGAAATGCCCTCTACGGAGACAACCACTAGCGCCCGATCTTTATGCCGGACTTCTTCCGAGGTGGTGCACCACCCCGAATGTGGGTCGATTTTTGTGAATATTTTTTGTTGGTGCAATTTATTCTCTGCCGAGATATATAGCCAGTAGCCCTTAAGGTGTGTATCAGTCTAAAACCCGAGATGCACCTGAAGGATGACGTAAGACCGCTGATCCTAGTAGCCGCTGAGACTCAGGTTGATTTGCAAAATCGGCCTGAGGATCAAGTCCAAGCTCGGCATAATACTTCGGGACACTAAAAGCGGCGTACTCAGTCCTCGAGACTCAGGTTGGGTGCGGCCGACCAACCTGAGGATCAAAATCTCCTCGGAAACTATATTGCACATACAATTTTCTGCATTGGACAAGCAATGCAGTAGCCCCCGAGACACTGGTCGGGTGGCAACACCAAATCAGGGGATCGATGTGCCCCTTTAATATTCGTAAATAATAAGCCCGAAGCCCAGTAGCCCCCGAGCCTTAATGCGGGCACGGGTGGCCGAATTAAGGATCAAACCATAGTAAAATCACAAATTATGTGTAATGACTCTATGTATCCATGTACTTTACGTCATTAATGCTCGGATCCGCATTGTACAAAACTTTGTTGACTGACCATCGGCTTCCACCTCCTCGGCCAGTAGCCGAGGAGTGTTTGTCCTACTTTATAAAGCCTTTATGAGGGCAAAGATTTACAACAAACAAGGCAATCTGGCCATACGGTTTTATAAACAAAGGTACGCAGAGAGTTATATTACTGTTTAACAGAAGAAATGTCTTCCAAAGAAAATAGTCCCGCTATCGGTTCCTTTCTTTGGGTTGTCATGCTAAGCATGATCATTAAACCTCAACTCTAATGTAAGAGCAAAATATTGAGGATTTAGTTTGGGAGGCCAGTTAATAGCCCCCGGTAGTGTTCGGCGACAGTCGGGGTCAAGCCGTAAACACTTCGGCCAATGTTATGAACGGCCCATCATTTAACATAGTCATCGGTTCGCTGACCAGTTTACGCTTATTGTGAAAGTCAGTTTTCGGCTTTCTCCACTGAGGTGCTTAACCATGTGAGCTGGAAGCACAATCGCAGTGGTTCTCCCTTTGCACGCCTAGCCGAAAAAAACGGAACGTAGGAAGCAAGTGCAGGAGCCGGGCAACCCAACTATTGACCGAAGACACAATTCGAAACCGATGCATATATAGCAATATCTGAGAATGTTTTTGCCGAATCCCTAAAGGTGTCCGGCGTTGCACTGCGAGACTAATGCTGGAAAAGCACAAATAGTTTAAAAGTGCCAAAAAGCTTGGAAAACCAAGAAACGTCAGTAAAAACATGACGTCCGAACAATATCAAGTGTTCGGTGCCAATCCGAAAGTTGGTCTTAGAAAAAAGAAGTGCTTCTGTCGTGCTTTAACATGATACATCCTATCTCAAGACTTCGAGCGGGTCAGCCTACGGCTTCAACCTCCTATCCCGAGGGCGGAGTACTTCTCATCAGGCCAGTTTAGCAAACTAAACTCTAGCGGCTTTGAGAGAGAAATTAGGCTCCCCGGCTAGTGACCGCACACTCGTGTCGAAAAAAGGAGTGATAAATAATAATAAAACGTTGCAACGACTAAGAAGAAGAACACTTATTATAAAACGGCTCAAATAAACTTAAGAGCCCCCAAGTGAGTTGGGTAGAAGAATGATTGCATGTACCGAAGTACTTATATCATATCTATGTTCAACCGAACTTTAAACGCGTCTTAACCGACCATCAGCTTCTCCCTCTTCGGTCAAGGACCGAAAAGTGTTATGTACTCCATCAGTCGAGAATATCGACGGTGTTTCCAATAACCAGGCAATCAAGCCATAAGGCTGTAATAGACAAAGCGCGCTCAGGGAACTTATGCTATATTACCGTGAAGTTTAAGAAGCATCTTCAAAGAAAATAGTACCCCCACCAATACCTTTCTTCGGTGCTCATTGTTATTATGAGACTTGTGCAATAGATTTTTTGTACTCACGAGTTCCGTTGTGTGCCGACCATCATTGAAAACTATAAGAGCGCTAGCTTTCGGCTTCACCCAGTCTGAGGTCCGGCTCGGCTGACCCGATCGTGACAATCGCAGAGGTGCTCCCTTTACTCCCTAGCCGAACAATCGGGAACGTAGGGGTAAACACAGGAGCGAGGCAACCCAGCTTGCAAATCACTTAATTCAATATGGTGCATATTGTGGCGTAATACACGAACAAGGAATGAAGCCGTACAAGTATAATCATATGCAACAGGAAAAAGCTTCATAAAGGAAGCCCCCAAGTAAACGGGGTATTTGAATTTATGTGTCACAAACAAAGTTTGGACAAGGAAATTTTTTACAAGCAACTTTTTTCCAAAAAAGTATAATGCTTGGTCGAACCGAGCACAAGTTAGAAATTAAAGCTTTGAGTATGAAAGCGACTTAGCTAGTTAATGTGTTCGGTATTGATGACGCGGTCCGAGCTTGATGCGGGGCAAGGTTCCATCCCCCAAGCCGGTCCCGAGTTGGCATAGCGGAGAGCTCGACACGCCTAAGTGGTGACATAGCACGGTCAATGCAGACCGACAGAGTGACGCCGAAGTCCCCGGATCATTTTCCTGTGCACAAAAAATAGTGCAAACCGGAGATAATAGTAATAATGATAATTAAAAAAAATGTTGCATAATAAATAATTTATGCAAAGTGAGGAATAGAAGAAATATGGCCTGGCGCCGAAGTCAATGTCGATGCAGGGCATCGGCGTGATGTAGTAGAGGTGTGGCAAAGCCTGAATTCACAGGTCGGTCCGAGCTCCGGATGCGGCGTTCGCCGGACTATGTACGGAAACTGATCGAACCACCACGCGACCGTCGTTAGTGCGGTGACCATTTGATAGACCTGTGTACATATCATGGACAAACCAGAGTAATAATTCCTTGGGAAAAATGAACCCAAACAAGCAAAAAATACTGGGATTAATAGCACCTGGTTTATTTGTTGTAGCAATCCGAAGGAAGGTGATTCCCAAAATTGGGACTCGCTCCGCACACCCATTGCCTGATGGGCGATAAAACGATGGCATGGCAATGCTGGTAAAGGTTGACTCGCCGAGGCAAAGCCCTCAGCCCAGCTAACGTGACGGAGCTGGTTGGCTAGTGACGCCGAAGCGTCCGGAGTAGGTTGATGAAGAGATGGCGAAGCCCCCGGTCCAGTCGAGATGTCGAAGCCTCGACGTCAGCCGATGAGTCGAAGTAGGTCGGCGTGATGGACACCAGCTTGAAGAAGCAATAGTGCGGCCCTGTCGATGCAGTTCGTGACGTGGTCGATGCCGGCTTGATGAAGCAACCGTGCGGCGATGCCGGTATGCCTGCTCCGTGTAATCCGTGGGGCGGCGATGTTGATGATGATTTATCCTTTGCGATGCCGGACTCTTGTTCGGCTTGCCGAGATGATGATCCGAAGAAGTTGAGCTCGGCTAAAGTGACGACGTGTCTAGCGCAGGTCGGCAGCCGTGGAGTAATATTGCCGGACTGGTTTGACACCAGCATGATGTTGAAAATCATGTTCAAAAGATCTTAAAGTTAGTGGGATGTGTTCGAGAACAAAACACAATACCCCATACAAAACTTCCTTCAAAAGGGATGTCCAAAATCCCGTTCATAAAAAAGATGAACTCGGGTCGGATTCGTTTTCGCGTAGAAAACAGATCCGAAAAGTGATGCACTAATCGGAAGGTTCTCGGAGTTTGGACGGTCGGATCGAGCTGAAATTTTGAGAGGTGGTAGATATAGAAATTCCGCAGCCGATCAACGGTTGGATGTTCCAAAGGACGTCCGAGGTAGAAGCTGGACACCACGCCCAAAACTCATCCAAATTCCCATCCAGATTTGACAGGGCTCCGGTATATCGTGGATTGCCAGAGATTCCTCCATCGGAACTCGACGAAATTTTCCAGGGTTGTTATAGACTCAATTCCGCACAATTCCACCAAGGCGATCATCAAAGCGATACTCGAGGAGGTGGTGGCGGCAGATACGAGTTCGCTGTCCAAAAAAAACAGCACGGTCGCTTGAGGGCAATGTTGACGTTGAGCCCCCGAGCTCCATAGATAATTCCTCCGTGATCTTGATAGAGATCGGAGTTGATGTTTGATGAAGGCCCTCATCCGAACATGGTGATCCGAACACGGGGCACAATTCTTGGTCGAACCAAGGTGACCAGTCGAACTGGTGACGAGGATGCCGAAGTCGCAGTTGATCTGCAAGCGAGCCATCGATTCTTTTGTCGATCACACAGCGGAACTCTCAATGAAAGCACCAATGTCGGTGTCAAAACCGGCGGATCTCGGGTAGGGGGTCCCGAACTGTGCGTCTAGGCCGGATGGTAATAGGAGGCAAGGAACACGATGTTTTACCCAGGTTCGGGCCCTCTTGATGGAGGTAAAACCCTACATCCTGCTTGATTAATATTGATGATATGGGTAGTACAAGAGTAGATCTACCACGAGATCAAGGAGGCTAAACCCTAGAAGCTAGCCTATGGTATGATTGTTGTATATGGAGTTGTGTATTCTATCGACTAGCCTGGTCCTGGTTTATATAATGCACCAGAGGCCTAGGTTAACAAGAGTCCTAGCCGAATACGCCGGTGGGGAGAAGTCCTTGTCTTGATCGCCAAGTCTTGTGGAATCTTCCTTGTATGCGGCAGTTGTCCGAACTGGCCCATGAGTATACGGCCATGAGGGTCCTCGGCCCAATCTATCAGATCGGGAGATGACGTGTTGAGTACCCCCTAGTCCAGGACACCGTCACCTGCATCCGGCATGGCCACTGTTAATCCACAGGTGGCGCAGTCAGGACCGACACGTCCTCACCCCGCTGTCCCCGCCTAGTTATCTGTGGAGCAAGTAGCAACCACATCCTTTCTGGTCTGCCGCACCGCTTGCCCTTCGCCATTAAAGGAAAGGGTCCACACCATGCGGGCATGTCCCTCATAGCTGCCTATAAAAGCCCCCTTTCCGCTAGCCGTATCGCTCACTTCTCATTTAGCCATGTCCTTGCAGAGAAGCCTAGCTAGTAACACTACAGTCATGGCTAGCACCCTCAAAACTACTAAGTTCCACAGCCGCACAAGCGCCGTCAACCATCCTGGTTTCCCACCCCTTCTTGCTGAGATGCTCACCCAAGCCTTTGGCTATGATGCTAGCCCCGACTACCTGGTGTTCCAGTCAACCCTCGTTCCTCACCTTCATCGCTATGATGCAAGGGTGCACATCAGCCCTGGTCCCGTAGCAGATGGCCAGCCGTTGGTTTTTTAGGGTAGAGCCATGCCTACCACCGATTTGGCCATCCAGGCCGCTGCTGTGGAGGCAATCCTATACCTCCGAACCAAGTTCCCGCAAGTGGCAGATCAAAGGGAGTTCTGTTTCTTCCCCATTGTTACAGCGACAGGAATTCAACCATCCCCCTCTATCCAAGGGAATGACCCCGCAATCGCTCGCCTGGTGCAGTATATCACTGCCCAGGGAATGATGATTTCGAGGATGCTTGCCGAATTCAGAACCTTGGACAACGATGTGGTGCGAGTTGTCAAGGAAGCTTACCATGAGGCTCGTAAGTTTGCATCTCAAGTGGCTCACCCAACGCTATCCGAGCCAGTGCTACCCTCTCAGCCGGTGTTGTGGCCTCGGCCAAACATCATCACTCTCGACAAGACTCTTTTCTGGATCCACCAACATCATATGCTTGGATCAATTTCAGCCACACCCCTGGTAGCCGAACCCCAACCCATAGTGATCTCGGATGATGAAGATGGAGATTGGCTCAGTCTTCGTCCTCCCGGAGAGCCCCAGCAAAGCAAGCCCTCAGCTTGATCTTAGCCGCGCAACTAGTTGTTTCTGCTAGTAGGTCAGTCTGTCAGTTCATTCCCGATATGAGGATAGAACCCTGTATCCCGAAGTGAGTAGTTTCGTTTAGTGCGTAGAGTGCTCGTGCTTGGTTGTATGCTGCACTGTTGTAACTCGTATGGTGTGTTTATGCTTGCTTTCTTGCTTTTGGATTGTTGTCTCTCTGTCAAACAGAGATGTTTGACAGGGTTGGCAATGTGAGTTAACAAGATTTTAATCAGTAGAGCACATACACTAAACACAACATTTACTCGTCCCGAGTCTTTTAATAAAATGTGCGCTGGTTTAGGTATATATATTCCAGGATTATATATATACCCACTAGCATTAAAACGCTTTAGAATGAGTTGTCTGCTGTGTTTTTGGTTGCATGATTTTATTGCTGTCTGTTTGTTAGTGTAGATTACTGCATAACACACGCATACCCGGTTCACCCACGAGTACCTTTGGGCAGTACTCGGGGGGATGCGAAGTCACATATCCCTATCTATCTGTGCATACCCCGTGTGTCGGATTTTCAAATCCAGAACCCCGCAGAGGCATTTCCGCCTGGAAATTCCTCGTCTCTAATTCTTTCTTCCGGTTTCATTTCCGGGGGAAACACTACCCACCTTATTTCATTCGAACCAGTACAACTACCATGATTTCAACTCCGATTCTACCTCGACACCTACATTTCGTGGAGCTATCCGCATAATTTTTCCATACTCCGTGTGATTCTTGAGCTGGTGCAACCACCTCACATGCATCTGGACCCCACCACCACCACCGCAGCATGCGATTACTCCGCCGGCGCAAAGCGACGGAGAATCAATCGTGGCGGAGGACCACCCAGTGCGCCATCTTCTCCCGCGTCTTGAGCCACCGCACCCAGCCGCGCATTGTTCCGAGCTCGCTCATTCCTGATGAGAATCAGCAGGAGGAGTGACGAGCCGATCAGCGTGCCCAGCAGCACTGCAAGGAACAACCGCAGCGCCACCAGGAACACCTCCTCGCCGAAGGAGCTCGGCTCGATCTCGCCCAAACCAAAGAGGTAGTAGAGCGGCATTGTGTTTGTGCGTTGGAGGAGAGCCGCACTGCCGTTTTTCTAGTCCAACCCCGGTGTACGGTGAGCGAGGTCCAGGAGAACCGCTCGTCGCTCAATCACCAGCGTCCAGGAGGCAAATCCGTGAGCAGTGCCGACAAGGTGCCGGCCCACGAAGTGAGTGCTCACTGCACTGGCGCCGTGCACGCCACGCACTACGACACTAGGGTCCTCATCGCCCTAGAAGCTAGATGCGCGCTGCGCTACGTCGCACGCGGAGCAGCGACGAAGAAGAAGCAGCATGCTGGAGGTAGAAGAAGGAGGTTGCCAGTGGGCCCTGGGCCCACGTGTCAGTAGGTGAAACCACTGTTCATTGGGTGCACCTAGCATTTTTCGGGAGTCTGATCTCGAGTGCCCCTAGCCGTGGAGGTAACCCTGTTTTGCTCATATATCCCTTCCCGGGTGTAGCAATTATCGGTGCCCCTATCTTGCTTGAATTTAACCAAAGGGTTAAAATTAACCCAGAGGTTATTTTTTTATTTGTGCTGTAACCCTAGCAATCTCAAGGACGAGATTCTTTTTAAGGGGGGAAGAGTTGTAACAACCCCAAAATTGGGTTATCAATTTTTGTGTTGTTATTCTCCCCTGGCACTCATTTTCAAAATTTTCTCCTGAGTTTGCTGGATGACTTTGAGAAATTTTGTCATTTTCAATCTTACAAAATCTTGCTCATGTCTTTTTCAGTGGGCAAGACCTCATTTGCATCATCCCAAACCCTCTCAAACCCTAATTCCAAAATTTTGGAATTTGAATGTGCCCTTTGTGATTACAAAGGATCTATCATTTCCTTTGATCTGTTGATCCTCCCAATTGTTCCGAGAGATCCTCCTAACTTTCTAAACCTTGGATATGCAAAAATATTGCTAAGTCCAATGCAATATTTTTGAATTATGATCCCTTTTCTTGCCTTTTTGAGGAATAAAATCCAAAGGCATGGCTAGCCATCTCCTAAATTCATGAGAATTGGTGGAGTTGATACTTATGCCTAATCCAAGCTCTGACAAGTATATTGGCCATAATTAAATAAGGAAAATTGCCTTTTCCTATTTAATGCCAATATTGCATTTCTGCCATTTTCCAAAGGAACTACTATTTTTATAGCAGGGAAAATTCCCACATAAATTGTGGAGCTTGTCCTTGCTATATATTAACTAGTTACATCCTAATCTCATGTTCCTCAGTTCAAAAATTTGGCACATGATCCAATGCAAGTTTCTGCCTTCTCTTAAATTTTGCAAAGGAAGTGCTTTATTCCTAACTCCAATTGAGCTAAAATTTGGCTGGGTGATTAACTATTACAAATCATCTCTGGATACAAAAAATAAGCTCAATCCATCTATCCAATATTCCTTGGCAATTTTTCAAGTTTCTGTTCAGATTTGCTTGTCTGTGAAGGGAGTACCCTCATGGATGATCAAAATGAGCTGAAAATTTTCCACCAGTCTCTAATGATCATATTATCACACTCCTCCAAGATTCATCTCATTCCATTGAACTATGTGAGCACAGGAACAATTCTTTGTTTCTGTCCACATTTTGAGTTTGTGAAGCAAGTGTATTTTATCTTGCTCCATTATGGATGATAATTTTCCCAGGCCTTATTCTACCTATATAACCTATCTCCACAAGATTTGGGATCATTTCTTCTGGCCAATTGCCCTGAGGATTTTTTTGAAGTTTTTGGATAGAAATGATAGCTGTGAAGGAAGTACCATTTTGGTGAGTCCATTTGGTATGAACTTTTTACAGCATCATTGTATGTTCAAATCATCAGGCTTTGCCAAGATTTAGCCTAATCCATCACTCCTATTGTGTGCTTCATCATGATTCAGTTTCTGGGTCAGTTTTGGTGGTTGTACAACAACTATGGTAAATAGTTGTCCAT
The DNA here is from genome assembly GCF_056163025.1 of Triticum urartu. NCBI lineage: Eukaryota > Viridiplantae > Streptophyta > Magnoliopsida > Poales > Poaceae > Triticum > Triticum urartu. The sequence goes on from NC_141875.1 coordinate 482,060,763, forward strand.
TTTACGTCAAAACTCCCAGGACTGTAGTCCTTTCTACCCTAAGCCTCCCAGACATCAAGTTTACCTTTTACCCTCTCTGGTTTACTCTCTAGAGTGTGGTAAAGTTTGTAGCAGTAAACTTATGAAGCTTGATTTACTCAGCTCACTTTGTCTCTACCCCTCTCTTTACCATGGTAATACTCCACGCTGGAAGGACTACACGGTAGACATGATCTTACCTCAGTAAAAAACCCAGAGCGCGCCATGCCAGTGGTGACTATGAGGGCAGCCAGCCAAAACGGTGGTCTAGCCACTGTTCTCGTCGGCAGCGCTGCTCCGGCCGTCTCTGACCTCGCCATTAATGCCCAACAGCTCCCCGTCGACATCGTCTTCCCTCTGGAACTCTGCTCCCTTCGTTTTCTTCTCCGGCGAGCCGTGCCAACGCTCGAGCAGTGCGTGCCCGTGAGCTCGTCCTCTTCCTCGCCGGTGTCTGCTTCCTCCTCTTGTCCTCGAGTCTTGCCCGACTCCGTGAGCCTCTGCTGCTCGTCCATTTCCCCCTCGTCGCCTTCCCGCCGCTCCCCGCAAGCTTTGGCTGCGCCTGCCGACGATGCGCCCCATGCCGGCGGACGGACACATCGCCTGCCGCGTGCTGATACATCTCCGTCGTATCTACTTTTCCAAACACTTTTGCCCATGTTTTGGACTCTAACTTGTATGATCTAAATGGAACTAACCCGGACTGACGATGTTTTCAGCAGAATTACCATGATGTTGTTTTATTGCAGAAAACAAATATTCTCGGAATGACCTGAAACTCGACGGGAGGTCCTAGAAAAAATAATAAAAAATCCTCGCCAAATATGAAGACCAGGAGGCCCACACCCTTCTCACGAGGGGCACGCCCCCCTAGGGCGCGCCCCTACCTCGTGGGCCCCCTGTTGACCCTCCGACACCAACTCCTACTCTATATATTTGCTTTCGGAGAGAAAAAATTAGAGAGAAGAAATCATCGCGTTTTACGTTACGGAGCCGCCGCCAAGCCCTAAAACCTCTCAGGAGGGCTGATCTGGAGTCCGTTCAGGGCTCCGGAGAGGGGGATTCGTCGCCGTCGACATCATCAACCATCCTCCATCACCAATTTCGTGATGCTCACCGCCGTGCGTGAATAATTCCATCGTAGGCTTGCTGGACGGTGATGGGTTGGATTAGATTTATCATGTAATCGAGTTAGTTTTGTTAGGGTTTGATCCCTAGTATCCATTATGTTCTGAGATTGATGTTGCTATGACTTTGCTATGCTTAGTGCTTGTCACTAGGGCCCGAGTGCCATGATTTCATATCTGAACCTATTATGTTTTCATCAATATATGAATGTTCTTGATCCTATCTTGCAAGTCTATAGTCACCTACTATGTGCTATGATCCGGCAACCCCGAAGTGACAATAATCGGGACCACTCCCAGTGATGACCATAGTTTGAGGAGTTCATGTATTCACTATGTGCTAATGCTTTGTTCCGGTTCTCTATTAAAAGGAGGCCTTAATATCCCTTAGTTTCCAATAGGACCTCGCTGCCACGGGAGGGTAGGACAAAAGATGTCATGCAAGTTCTTTTCCATAAGCACGTATGACTATATACAGAATACATGCCTACATTACATTGATGAATTGGAGCTAGTTCTGTGTCACCCTATGTTATGACTGTTACATGATGAACCGCATCTAGCATAATTATCCATCACTGATCCGGTGCCTACGAGTTTTCCATATACTGGTTTACGCTTATTTACTTTTCCATTGCTACTGTTACAATCACTACAAAATACCAAAAACATTACTTTTGCTGTCTTTACTTTTGTTGCCGCTACCACCACTATCATATTACTTCGCTACTAAACACTTTGCTGTAGATACTAAGTTTCCAGGTGTGGTTGAATTGACAACTCAGCTGCTAATACTTGAGAATATTCTTTGGCTCCCCTTGTGTCGAATCAATAAATTTGGGTTGAATACTCTACCCTCGAAAGCTGTTGTGATCCCCTATACTTGTGGGTTATCAAGACAAATTTCTGGCGCCATTGCCGGGGAGCATAGCTCTATTCTTTGAGTCATGTGGGATTTATATCTGCTTATCACTATGAAGAACTTGAGAGATCCAAAAACCAAGATCTATCCCTCAACTACGAGGGGAGGTAAGGAACTGCCATCTAGCTCTGCACTTGATTCACCTTCTGTTATGAGTAAGTTTGCGACACCTACACCTGCTTCTACTATTCGTTCTGATATGTCGCATGTTATTGATGATGCCACTTCTGCTATGCATGATACTTATGATGAAACTGCTTCTATGCCTGATACTATTGTGCCCCTTAGTGAATTTCTTGATAAACAAATTGCTAGGGCTAGAGAAAAAGAAATTATTGAATCTGAATACAATGATGAGAGTGATGATGAAAATATGCCTGTTATTCCTGAGGGTTATCTTTTTGATATGGAATCTTCTGCCGCTATTTCTGCTTGCAAAGATAGATATGAGCTTAAGAGGTTATTAATTAAATGGAACAAAGAATCACTTAGAGATAGAATGAGACCTGACCCTGCTTTTGCTACTTCACCTATTTGTGTTCCTGATAAAGACTATGAATTCTCTGCTGATCCTGATATAATTACTTTGGTTGAATCTGATCCGTTTTATGGCTATGAATCTAAAACTGTTGTGGCACATCTTACTAAGTTAAATGATATAGCTGCCCTGTTCACTAATGATGAGAGATCGCGTTACTTTTATATACTCAAAATATTTTCATTCTCATTAAAGGGTGATGCTAAGATATGGTTTAATTCTCTTGATCCTGGTTGTGTGCGTAGTCCCCAGGATATGATTTATTACTTCTCTGCTAAATATTTCCCTGCTCATAAGAAACAAGCTGCTTTGAGGGAAATATACAATTTTGTGGAAATTGAAGAAGAGAGTCTCCCACAAGCTTGGGGGAGGCTTCTCAAGCTACTTAATGCTTTGCCTGATCATCCTCTTAAGAAACCTGAAATACTTGATATCTTTTATAATGGACTAACCGATGCTTCCAGAGATTACCTGGATAGTTGTGCTGGTTCTCTTCTCAGGGAAAGAACATCAGATGAAGCTGAAATTCTATTGAATAATATGTTGACAAATGAAAATAATTGGGCACCTCCTGAGCCAGCTCCTGCTCCAATTACTGAGCCTATCCCTAAACCAACTCCGAAGAAGGGAGGTATTTTATTTCTCAGTCCTGAAGATATGCAAGAGGCAAAGAAATCTATGAAAGAAAAAGGTATTAAAGCTGAAGACGTTAAGAATTTACCTCCTATTGAAGAAATACATGGTCTTAATTCACCGCCTGTTGAAGAAACATATGATCTCAATTATTTATTCACTGAAGAACCTCCTGATCCCGATATCCCGACACAGGTAGTAAAGATAAATTCTCTCTATAGATATGATAAAGCTAAAGTCCCTCCTACTAAAATTGCTAGTCAATGCTTGGATGAGTTTGATAACTTTACGTATAAGCAAGATGAGTTCAATGCTTATTTTGGTAGACAATTAAAAGAAAATGCTTATATGATTAGACGTTTGGGTGATTATATGGCTGATATTAAAGGTGAACTTAAACTTGTTAGCAAACATGCTTCTATGGTTACCACCCAAGTAGAACAAGTACTTAAGGCTCAAAAAGAAGTGCTTAATGAATTGAATAGTAAGAAAAATGATTATGCTGTTAAAGTGGCTACTAGAACTGGTAGAATGACTCAGGAACCTTTGTATCCTGAAGGCCACCCTAAGAGAATCGAGCAAGATTCTCAAAGAAATAATATTGATGTTCCTAGTTCTTTTAAAAAGAAGAAGAAGAAAAATGATAGAACTATGCAAACTTCTAGTGAACCTATTGCTGAACCACCTGATAATCCAAATGATATATCTATGTCTGATGCTGAAACACAATCTGGTAATGAACATGAACCTAGTAAAAATATTAATGATGATGTTCCTGATGATGCTCAACCTAGTAATGACGATGATGTAGAAATTGAATCTGCTGTTGATCTTGATAACCCACAATCAAAGAATCAACGTTATGATAAAAGAGACTTTGTTGCTAGGAAACATGGTAAAGAAAGGGAACCTTGGGTTCAGAAACCCATGCCTTTTCCTCCAAAACCATCCAAGAAAAAGGATGATGAGGATTTTGAGCGCTTTGTTGAAATGATTAGGCCTATCTTTTTACATATGAGATTAACTGATGTGCTCAAAACAAATCCTTATGCTAAATATATGAAAGATATCATTACTAATAAAAGAAAGATACCGAAAGCTGAAATTTCCACCATGCTTGCTAATTATACTTTTAAGGGTGGAATACCAAAGAAACTTGGAGACCCCGGAGTACCTACTATACCTTGCTCCATTAAAAGAAACTATGTTAAAACTGCTTTATGTGATCTTGGAGCCGGTGTTAGTGTTATGCCTCTCTCTTTATATCGTAGACTTGACTTGAATAAGCTGACACCTACTGAAATATCTTTGCAAATGGCTGATAAATCAACTGCTATACCTGTCGGTATTTGTGAGGATGTGCCCGTGTGGTTGCAAACGTTACTATTTTAACAGACTTTGTTATTCTTGATATTCCCGAGGATGATAGTATGTCTATTATTCTTGGAAGACCTTTTCTTAATACTGCAGGGGTTGTTATTGATTGCAACAAAGGCAATGCCACTTTTCATGTTAATGGTAATGAGCATACGGTACACTTTCCAGGGAAACAACCTCAAATTTATAGTATCAATTCTATTGGAAAAATTCCATCGATTATAATTGGAGGTTTTGAATTTCCTCTTCCTACTGTCAAAAAGAAATATGATATTCTTATTATTGGGGATGTGTATATCCCCGTTGAGGTAACTTAGTGTTATTCGAAATTTCTCCGGTTTCATGATTATCGGAATGAGTTTGTTAACAAGACTTGATCAACCTTGTTAGTGGATTCTTTTTGATGAGCATGAGATGGATGAAACTAGAAGCACAACCTTCTGTACCCTCTATACTTTCTGTTATTTATATTAAATAAAGTAAAAATAGTATTTTTCTGTCTGTTTCCTCACTTATCCGTGCAATATAAAAATATCCCGAAAATAAAAGTCCTCAGAATGCCATGCCAATTTAATATGATTTTTTCGGGAATATTTGAGGATTTACCGTGCAAAAATTACCGCGGGAGGAGCTGCCACCTGGCCACGAGGGTGGTAGGCACGCCCCCCCCTATAGGGCGCGTCCCCCTGCCTCATGGGCCCACGGTGGCCCTCCTCCACTTATCCCAGCACCCATCTTCTTCCTCTGTCTCACACAAACTCGAAAAACCAACTCAAGCACAAGGTCCAGCCACTTTTGCTATGATTTTCGATCTCCTTGCTCAAAGCACCTCTCGCAAAACTGCTTGGGGAGATTGTTCCTTGGTATGTGACTCCTCCATTGGTCCAATTAGTTTTTGTTCTAGTGCTTTATTCTTTGCAAATTTGTGCTACAAAGGTGACCATGTTCTTGAGCTTGCATGTCAAATTTATATGGTTCCAAGTAGTTCTAATGCTTGATATAGGCTCTAGGCACTTGTAGGAGTAGTTACTATCAGTTTTATTGAGTTTGGTTTACTTTTATTTTTGAAGTTACTAAAAATTTCAGATTGTTTCAGAAAAATGATGAGGAGATTATTGAGGGGCTCATCAAGCCAAAGCTCAAAGGAAAAGGCACCTAAGCCTAAGTATAATTTGCCACGCACCGCGGAGATTCGGGCGTGTGAATGGCCTTGTGAAGATTTCTTGAGAGCAGCCGGTATCTATGAAGATTTTCATGAATTGGCTCACAATGCAGGCCTCACCGCTTTCCTCCACGACCAATGCGATCAGTATCTCTTACTCACAAATACCTTTGTGCAAAACTTTTATTTTCATCCTAGGAACTCACCACCTACGGTGGAATTTCATTTATATGATGAGCCTAAGGAGATGTCACTTTTTGATTTCTATCGGATTTGTTTAGTCCCTTTTGAGGGCAAGACAAAAGAACCACATCATGATGATGTGGCTAGGTTTATTGATAATATCACGGTAGGAGAAACCAGGAAGGTTTCCGATGCACGAATCACTAGCATACATTTTCCTGTTTTGCGTTACTTTGCATTATTTGCTAGTCGTTGTTTAATTGGACGCAGAAATTCTGGAAACCTTAGTATCCCTGATTTAATTATTCTGCTCCAAGGTTTATATAGTGATAACACTTTTAGTTTGGGCGGTATTATTGCTAGATGGTTAAATATGAACCGTACTAAGGGCCCCATCTTTGGAGGCATTTATGCCACACGCCAGCAGCACATTTTAACATACCTATTAGGCATGCCGAGAAGGAAGAAAAAGTGCTACCCCGTGTTTATCTAGATCATAAAAGTATGGTGGCACATGATTTTATTGTTAAAAATAGGGCAAGGGAGCTTAGATATCAATTGTTCTTTAATAAACATCATCCTGAGACTATTACCTTGCCTGCTCCTTCTTTGTTTGATTTGACTGCAGGCACGTACCTTGTTCCGTTGGCAGCTATTCACACCTAGCGGAACCCTGCACCAGCTGAGGAGCCAGAGCCGGAATCACAATTTGATCCTTCACGACAGTCTAACTATTAGTGGGATCCGGAGATGATTGCCAGCCAGTGGCAATCGGAGCCTTCTTCTTCTTCATCACAGTACGACCCCAACAACTATTATTATGGATATCCACCAGGCCAGCCGTGGACATAGACCAACTTAGGCCAAAAGCCTAAGCTTGTGGGAGTACGTATTTCTCACCGACATTACCTTTATGTTCACACACACTCATTGCTAGATGTCGGTGCTCATACTTTTTCATTGTATCATCCATACTAGTTTATTTTCTTTTTCCTGCTTTCTTCTCGTGTGTTTAGTAAACCTTAAGAAAAACCAAAAAAAATAAAAAAATTAGTAGTTTATTTTTCTGCTGTAGTAGTAATAACTAAAAAGAAAACCCAAAAATATTTCCCGTTCTTCTTTTGCTTGTTGGGAGCTCTCCCGTGTAAATAGTTTTATTTCTTTTCTTTTATTTGGGGGTCAGTAGGAGAAGAACATAATTAAATTGTTGAAGTGGCTCTTTTATGCATTATTGTTGATTTAACCAAGAGCCCATATTGCTTTGTCTTCTCCTGTTTATTGAATGCTCGCAGATTCCAGCTTAGTCCAATGCACGTGCACTCTTATTATTATTCATACCGTTCGGTCATGCAAGTGAAAGGCAATTATGATGATATATGATGGACTGACTGAGATGAGAAAAGCTGGTATGAACTCGACCTCTTTTGTTTTTGTAAATATGATGAGTCCCGCGTTCTTGATTCGACTTATTATGAATAAACATGTTTGCAATGACAATTAGAGATCATAGTTGCTTGTGCCATGCTTGATTAGCTATGAGTTATAATGATTTACCTTGTATGCCAACATGCTATTGAGATGATTATGATGTGGTATGATGGGGTGGTATCCTCCTTTGAATGATTTAAGTGACTTGACTTGGCACATGTTCACGCATGTAGTTGAAACAAAATCAACATAGCCTTCACGATATTTATGTTCATGGTGGATTATATCCTACTCATGCTTGCATCCAATGTTTATTAATTTTAATGCATGTACATGGCTGTTGTCGCTCTCTAGTTGGCCGCTTCCCAGTCTTTTGCTAGCCTTCACTTGTACTAAGCGGGAATACTGCTTGTGCATCCAAAACCCTTAAACCCCAAAGTTATTCCAGATGAGTCCACTATACCTTCCTATATGCGGTATCTACATGCCGTTCCAAGTAAATTTGTATGTGCCAAACTCTAAACCTTCAAATAAACATTCTGTTTTGTATGCTCGAATAGCTCATGTATCAACAAAGGCTGTCCTTATCTTCCGTGTTAGGCGGGTTATTCTCAAGAGGAGTGGACTCCGCTCCTCACTCACGAGAAAATGGCTGGTCATTGGGATGCCCAGTCCCATGCTTTATGCAAACTAAATCAAAATTAATTGCAAACAAAACTCCCCCTGGGACCTGATGTATGTTGGAGGCACTCGTTGTTTCGAGCAAGCCATGGATTTATGCTTGTTGGTGGAGGGGGAGTATAAACTTTACCATTCTCTTAGTTGTTACGTTGACAATGAAAGTATACCTCTCAAAATACAATTTATCTCTATTTCAAAACCGAGCTCTGGCACCTCTACAAATCCCTGCTTCCCTCTGCGAAGGGCCTATCCATTTACTTTTATGCTGAGTCATCACCCTCTTATTAAAAAGCACTAGCTGGAGAGCACATCCATCATTTGCATTCATCACTATTAATCTATGTTGGGTATGACTATGATTGGATCTCTTTTACCATGAATTACAATGTCTAGTCAGTCCTTGATCTTTAAAGGTGCTCTGCATTTATGTTTTGCGGTCTCAGAAAGGGCTAGCGAGATACCATCTTGTTATATCATATTTATGATTGTTTTGAGAAAGTGTTGTCATCCGAGATTTATTATTATGACTTGCTAGTTGATTATGCTATTGATACGAGTAATTGTGAGACCTGAGAATTATTGAAAATGTGGTTAGTTATGATCTATGCTGAAAACTTGAATGCTGGCTTGACATAGTTACAACAACAAGAGCAAACAAAGTTTGTAAAAGTTTTTCTTTCTTTCTTTCAGTTTGTCAACTGAATTGCATGAGGACAAGCAAGGGTTTAAGCTTGGGGGAGTTGATACGTCTCCGTCGTATCTACTTTTCCAAACACTTTTGCCCTTGTTTGGACTCTAACTTGTATGATTTAAATGGAACTAACCCGGACTGACGCTATTTTCTGCAGAATTACCATGATGTTGTTTTATGTGCAGAAGACAAATATTCTCGGAATGACCTGAAACTCCACAGGAGGTCTTAGAAAAAATAATAAAAAATCCTCGCCAAATATGAAGACCAGGGGGCCCACACCCTTCTCACGAGGGTGGGGGGCGCGCCCCCCTAGGGTGCGCCCCTACCTCGTGGGCCCCCTGTTGACCCTCCGACGCCAACTCCAACTCTATATATTTGCTTTCGGAGAGAAAAAAATCAGAGAGAAGAAATCATCGCGTTTTACGATACAGAGCCACTGCCAAGCCCTAAAACCTCTCGGGAGGGATGATCTGGAGTCCGTTCGGGGCTCCGAAGAGGGGGATTCGTCGCCGCCGACATCATCAACCATCCTCCATCACCAATTTCATGATGCTCACCGCTGTGCGTGAGTAATTCCATCGTAGGCTTGCTAGACGGTGATGGGTTGGATGAGATTTATCATGTAATCGAGTTAGTTTTGTTAGGGTTTGATCCCTAGTATCCATTATGTTTTGAGATTGATGTTGCTATGACTTTGCTATGCTTAATGCTTGTCACTAGGGCCCGAGTGCCATGATTTCATATTTGAACCTATTATGTTTTCATCAATATATGAGTGTTCTTGATCCTATCTTGCAAGTCTATAGTCACCTACTATGTGTTATAATCTGGCAACCCCGAAGTGACAATAATCAGGACCACTCCCGGTGATGACCATAGTTTGAGGAGTTCATGTATTCACTATGTGCTAATGCTTTGTTCCGGTTCTCTATTAAAAGGAGGCCTTAATATCCCTTAGTTTCCAATAGGACCTCGCTGCCACGGGAGGGTAGGACAAAAGATGTCATGCAAGTTCTTTTCCATAAGCACGTATGACTATATACGGAATACATGCCTACATTACATTGATGAATTGGAGCTAGTTCTGTGTCACCCTATGTTATGACTGTTACATGATGAACCGCATCTGACATAATTATCCATCACTGATCCGGTGCCTACGAGTTTTCCATATAATGGTTTACGCTTATTTACTTTTCCGTTGCTACTGTTACAATCACTACAAAATACCAAAAACCTTACTTTTGCTGTCTTTACTTTTGTTGCCGCTACCACCACTATCATATTACTTTGCTACTAAACACTTTGCTACAGATACTAAGTTTCCAGTTGTGGTTGAATTGACAACTCAGCTTCTAATACTTGAGAATATTCTTTGGCTCCCTTTGTGTCGAATCAATAAATTTGGGTTGAATACTCTACCCTCGAAAGCTGTTGCGATCCCCTATACATGTGGGTTATCACGTGCCACCTCCTCCCCTCCTTCCCGAGCCCTCCCAGCGGCTATAAATAGAGCCACGAGCTCTCTCGCAGTCAACCATCCCTCCCCAAGCATCTCCCCGAGCCCGAAGCCCCTCTCTGGCCCCCTCCCCATAGCCATCACTGCCGCCCCGAACTTCTTTGATTCCGGCGATGCCGCTCCCCTCTCGCCGTTCCACCTCCACCACTGCCCTCCCTAGGGTCCGGTGAGCCTCCCCGTTGCCTTGCCCACCCCATTCCCCCACCAGAGCTCCCTGTTCGCCGGAGGCCGAAGCTCTGCTCTGCCGCCCACTTTGCTGCTCCTTCCCTGGTGCCCCTCGACGGCAGCTGACAACACCACGGGATGCGCCTCTTGCTCCTGAACCCGTGGGTAGGTCGGCCGTCGCGAGCGGTGGCTGGACGCGCCGGCTATCGCCGTCGAGGCGAGCCCCTCCCTCTGCTCGGCGCGCGCGTAAGCGGGAGGTTGAAGACGCCAGGGACAGGCGGGCCCCTCCTCACGTGGCCCCACCGGTCGGCGAGAGAAGGGCGTGGCCCAGTCTGCCACGTTGGATAAGTGGCGGCGCCCCGCCACGAAGCCGCTTTCCCCGCGCGAAAGCGCCTTTCGCGAAAGTACGCTTTCAACCTTAGAAAGCGTATTCTTCCTCTGCTTCGGCCGAGAATACGTTTCCCTTTCTGTAAAACGTATTTTCAGAGAAGACACGTTCTGTTTAAACTACCAGGGACCTGTTTGTAGAAGTATTTTTACAGACTAGTCCTCGAGCTTTAAACGTCCGTATCTTTTTACCCGTAACTCCGAATCAGGTGAATCCAAAGCCCACATATTCGTTTCGTCGAGCTCTTTCCGTTGGTATCATTTTCATTATGTTTTCACACAGTGAAAATGACCATTTTCCCCTTGACCGTAAACAGCCTCCTCCGAGAGAGAACTGTTTCCGGCAAATCTTTCCGCGATCGTTTCCCACTTCTTCCCGGAGTATTTGTCGACCCCCCAGGCAAGCCAACCTCTTATCATGAGCCCCGAACTTGCATGTTGACTTTTCTTGCACCTTGTGCGTGTGTAGTTGCAGTTGTTTCATACCGTTTTCATCTGCAATTATTCCATTATGCTGTCTTGCATGCTTGTGTTTTCATGATATCTTTTGCCATGCTAATTAGAATGTTATTATTAATAATGCCATGTTACTACTCTACTTTACTTACATGTCATCATTATAAAATGATATGAGGATTGTAATGCACCGTTGATATGCTATTGTCATGTTCTTTATGTTACAGTTGTGCACTTGAGGAGTTCGATATTTTGCCATGCATTTGTATGCTGCATGCTCATTGTTGCATCCATGTTAATGTTCATGATGATGGAGAAGGAAATAAGATGACTTAATAATAACAAACCTCCTCCGTCATCGATGAGATCGAGTCATAGTGCCGCCAAATCGAACTTTTTCAGTGCAGCCACATTTGCCTTTGTGGGAAGGCCTTAATGCGAGCTATTGTCGTGACCTCTCGTCGGTGCCTCCAACTAGGGAAGGTTATGGGCGTGCTTACCCTGATCAGTTAGGCAGACATAACCTTGTGTGCTCGTTGATGAGATTATGGTACCGAGTCCCCGAGTGGGAGTGTCCCCGAGTGGGAGTGTTTTGACCACGATGGTGGTCGGGGTGTCTTTGGTAGACACAGGGCCACCCAGGACCAGCCGCTGGGAGAGTGTCATGGCAGTAGATCGGTTTCGTCGGAATGCCGTTGGTCCACCTGAATGGGATGACGAGGCCATGGGTTCCGTGGTGTGGGTACAGTGTGCTACCTCTGTAGAGTGTATAAAGTCTATCGATAGCAACAGTTCGTAGTAGGTCCCACTATCAGGTCTTGGTCGAAATGGAGGATAAACCGAAATAATTAAGTTGGTAAATAAATATGTGATAACAAAAATATGGTGACTTGGACTATGAGATAGTCGTGAGAAGTCACAGTGATGTTTTCGTGGTGATCGCTGAAAGGATCACAATTTGAGGCCAAGTGTTGGTCGTGGTGGTGATCGCCGTAAGGATCACGAGTTACTCTGGTCAAGACCACGATGGTGGTTTGGTGGTGATTGCCGCAAGGATCACGAGTTATTTTGGTCATGGTTGTGATCGCCGGAAAGATCACTGTTCGGTTGCGAGGCAACCCGTTGATAAGAGAGTCCGAGGGACTCGGTGTACAAGTTTAGGTACATTGCATGAGCAATATATCATTATTTGCATTTAAAGAACCATGATAGAACAGAAGGTGATTGCATAAAGTTAATATGCTATGTCTGCATTGGATATTATTGGTAGTTTACTTTCAGCATAGTTTCATGATGCCTTTATGCCATGTTATTGCCATGTTAGAAGCATGTTTGGATATGCCATGTTATTGCCATGTTAGCAGATGCTATGATTTTGTTCATGCTTAGTTGATTTTTATCATGCCATGTTTAGTAATTGATATGAGATAGGTTGTTCCATGCGCTCGTTTCTTGCTTTGTCTTCTGCTTGTTTGGATGCTATGTATTTGGTTGTCTTGCAAGTACATTCAAAGTACTGACCTGGCGTGTCATGCCAGTTTTGTAGGTCATACCCGTATTGTTCGCTTGATCCGTTGTGCTAGGCCGTAACCTTGCCAGTCCTATGAGTTGTGGAGCCTAGCCAGAGTTGTTATGCTGCCAAACCAAGACTTCCGCCGCCATTAAATCAGACTTCCGCTGTCATCTAATAGCCTTAGGGCTATGCCAGATAATTGTATTCATCAATGATGTAATCTAATATACATGTATTTGATGAATATTCTTGTACCTGGAATGTTGTATTATGGATCTGTCGTGCGTCAGGTGTTATCGTGGGCTGACGTGCGAAGGCCCCCTGCTCCATGCGGATCGGGGTGCCACACCTCACGACACTCATGACCCGCTTTTGCGTGGGCGAGGATAGCTGGCTGGCTCGCAGCAACAACACATCAAGGAATCCGAGCACTTTGGATACTAAAGATGCCAACGGCAGACCACGTCGTAACAGACACAAGCACCGCAACAACGGCGATAACGCCGATGATACGGCAGTCAATGCCGGATTCAGAGGCTCTAGATCCGGTCAGCGGAAAAAGCCATCCAAAAGAAGTACTCCAGGCCCGTCCAGTTTGGATCGCATACTTGATCACTCGTGTCAAATCCACGGCACCCCTGATAAGCCAGCCAATCACACCAACAGAGAATGCTGGGTGTTCAAGCAGGCCGGCAAGTTGAATGCCGAAAACAAGGACAAGGGGACGCATAGTGATGACGAGGAGGAGCCCCGACCGCCGAACACGGGAGGACAGAAGAGGTTCCCCCCACAAGTGAAGACGGTGAACATGATATACGCAACCCACATTCCCAAGAGGGAACGGAAGCGTGCACTAAGGGACATCTACATGATAGAGCCCGTCACCCCAAAGTTCAACCCATTGTCCTCTTGTCCGATCACCTTCGATCGCAGGGACCACCCCACTAGTATCCGTCATGGCGGATCCACCGCATTGGTCCTAGACCCCATCATCGATGGATTTCACCTCACTCAAGTCCTTATGGACGGCGGCAGCAGCCTGAACCTGCTCTATCAAGATTACAGTGCACAAAATGGGTATAGATTCCGCGAGGATCAAACCCACCAAAACCACCTTTAAGGGCGTCATCCTAGGTGTAGAGGCCCATTGCACGGGCTCAATCACACTGGAAGTGGTCTTCGGATCTCCGGACAACTTCCGAAGCGAGGAGTTAATCTTTGATATCATCTCGTTCCGCAGTGGCTATCACGCACTGCTCGGGCGAACCACATTCGCAAAATTCAATGCGGTACCGCATTACGCATACCTCAAGCTCAAGATGCCAGGACCTAGGGGGTCATAACAGTCAATGGAAACACAGAACGCTCGCTCCGCATGGAAGAGCACATCGCGGCCCTCGCAGCAGAAGGACAAAACAACCTTTTAAGGCAAACCGCCAATTCGGCGATACAGCCCCCGGACACCGTTAAGCGAGTCCGTAGTAACCCACAATAGGATCGCCTGGCACGTTCAGAGCTCGCCTAGCAATTCGGCCCCCGTTCTAGTCCCAGTCAAGCGACGAAATCCGTGCCACACGTACATAATTACGCACTAAAAATACCATGGGCATAGGCGGGGACACGATCAGGGCACGTCACGCAATGCGGCCTAAGCGCCCTAGGGGCTGCATACCTTTATCATTTTTTCTATTTCAGGACCTTACTGTCTGGAAGCCCTTTCCGGCAGTATGATTGCCGGACACATTACAGGAAGGAACAACCAAGGAGGCAAGAAGCTAAGACGTACAAGGGAACCCCCAGGTGGTCTCTATTAACAATCGATATACCCGCTTTTTACTACCCATACGCAGCTTGCCCTTGGATAGGACATGTCAAATAGTCCTACCTTTTGCTTATTGCACTACTTGTACCAGTACGCTTCGATGTATTATTTAAATAACAATGCATAGCATTAGTCTATTATTGCATTATCCATCCTTTCTTTTTTCTTATATGTTCATTTACGACAACTTGCACCCATACATTGTGGTACGGTCAGCACGCTAGGGGCATTCGTTTACCCCATAATACGGCGTGAGAAGTTCGAACACTTTTGATAGTGCAACACCCCGAACTTTTAGCATTATATGCATCAGCTCCGAATCATGTCTTGGGTCAATAGTTGGGTTTGCCCGGCTCCCATGTTTTGGTACCTTATGTTCCGCTATATCGGCTAAGGTAGCGCTGGGAGAACTACTGCGATTGTGTCTCGGTTCTTTCGGACGAGCACCTTAGTAGAGAAAGCCGAAAACTGACTGTCATGATAAGGCGAGAGTTGGTCGCTGTTCGAGAGGTCTCAAGTCCTTAAAGACTTTTTCCGCTTCAGGCGAGGAGTCGGCCTTGCCCGACTTAGGCGTATATAGCGCCCCAAATTTGGCCTTCCGAATACTAAGGGCTTCGCCAAAATTTAAAATTGTAGACTTCTATGGCTAAGTGAGAGTGATAAAGCCTTATAGTCTGATTGCCTGGTTCGTTGGGCTGAACACCTCCCTCGAAGGACCCAAAAATGGGATAAAGAGTGCTCAGGTTTATCCCGAACACCCCAGTACTAGTTACATGGGGCAGAAGCCGATGACTGACCAACTCTCCGATTTTATAAACGGCCACACAAAAGGTAATATTTTAAATTCAAAAAGCGTTGCAACTTGTTTCACATTACAGGATCACATGAGCATGGTCATTCAAAAATTACATCTCTAGCACATTCCCCCGCCACAAGGCGGGAATCGTTCAGGACACTGTCATAATACATTTCGGGGCAGCGATGCTCCTTGCCCTCCGGCGGCCCCTCCTTCACCAGCTTTACGGCGTCCAGCTTCGCCTAGTGCACCTTCGCCCGGGCAAAAGCCCTACGCGCACCCTCGCTGCAGACGGACCGCTTTATGACTTCAAGCCGTGGGCAGGCATCCACAAGCCACCTCACCAGACCGAAGTAGCTGCTCGGCAGGGGATCGCCAGGCCACATCCGGAGTATAAGACCCTTTGTCGGTGTCAAAACCGGCGGATCTCGGGTAGGGGGTCCCGAACTGTGCATCAAGGTCGGATGGTAACAGGAGAGAAGGGACACGATGTTTTTACCCAGGTTCGGGCCCTCTCGATGGAGGTAATACCCTACTCCTGCTTGATTAATATTGATGATACGGGTAGTACAAGAGTTGATATACCACGAGATCAAGGAGGCTAAACCCTAGAAGCTAGCCTATGGTATGATTGTTGTGTATGGAGTTGATCGCCTACGGACTACAACCCTCCGGTTTATATAGACACCGGATAGCGTTAGGTTTACATAGAGTCAGTTACAATGGTAGGAGGTCTTGAATATCCACATCGCCAAGCTTGCCTTCCACACCAAGGAAAGTCCCATCCGGACACGGGACGAAGTCTTCAACCTTGTATCTTCATAGTCCAGGAGTCTGGCTGAAGGTATAGTCCGGCTGTCCGAACACCCCCTAATCCAGGACTCCCTCAGTAGCCCCCGAACCAGGCTTCAATGACGACGAGTCCGGCGCGCAGATTGTTCGGCATTGCAAGGCGGGTTCTTCTCCAAATCCTGTGTACCTATAGGAATAATGTCCAATTTTTGTAATGTAGTCCTCCTCGGCTTCCATGCCCAATAATGGCCGTCTTCCACGTGTCAAACGAATGCAAAAAGCCGGGGCGTTTTTACATCCACATCCCTAGCCGTATAAATGAGCCGCCTATTTAATGGGATGGGGATTTAGGTCCGAACCACATCTTCTCCTTTCCGCGAGTTATCATCAGAGCGCTTCCAGCAAAGGTCCATTCCAACATGACCAGCCGTCGCAGCTCCTCCCCTCGCCCCTCCGGTCACAAACCCGGGGACTGGGAGGGTTGCACCATCCCGCATAGCGAGTTAGTGTCGCTTCAGGCCTAGGGATTTCTCCCTCAGGCATACATGGTCCCGGTCCGAGCCGGTCTTGCCACCTACAATGGCGGAAAACAAGCGGAGAGCACCCCCAATCCTTCTAAAGGAGAGCGGGTGTGCCTCATCCCCTATCTAATAAGGGGACTGGGATTTCCAATTCATCCATTTCTCCGCGGGCTTCTGGAGTTCTATGGCCTCCAGCTGCACAATCTCACGCCCGCATCCGTACTACATATTGCGGGTTTCGTCGCCCTTTGCGAGCTATTTTTAGGCGTTGAGGCTCATTTCGCGCTGTAGAAGAGGTTATTCTGCCTGGTGCCCCGTTCTCAAGAGGGGTCTATATACCAAGTGGGCGGAGCCGAAGTATGGCGCATCGCCGGGACCGGATACCTATCCGGATCCCCAAAGAAGGCGTCCGAGGACTGGCCTTCAGAATGGTTTTACATAGATGACGTCCCGCTGCCGGACCCTATCCAGGTCGGTCTCCCTGAGTTCAATAGCGCTCCATTGAAGAAACGCTTGAGCTGGCGTGCGTGGAGCTCTCAGAGAGAAAGCGACAGAGACGTCCTTTACCTGATGGGCCGGATAAGAGTGTTGGCTCATTCCGGACTAACCATGATTGGAGTCATGGCCGCATGCATTATGCGAGGGGTGCATCCACTTCAATATAGAGGCCACCCAATGTGGGATTTCAACGGGGAGGATGACGCCACTCGTTACGGTCGTAAGGGGCCGGCCTCAGCTCCCGCTCTAGAAAAGATCTTATCCTCTTTGTACAAGGGAGAAAAGGAGGAATTCCTCCGCGTCAACCCGCAGGCCGGATTTACTATGTACGATCCTCCAAGTTGGGTAAGAGAACAATCGTGCTTGCCCGTTTGTTTTATATTCCCACGGTTAGATATGTAGTCTAACGACTTCAGTGCAGGAACGGCGACAGGAGGTAAAGGATATAAACAGCCGCCCTCCACAGCCCGAGGACCCAGAACGGTCCCTCGATCCGGACTCCGAAGAGGATCCGGACATATCGGTGGAGCTTATCGACGGGGTGTTCTGTCAGCTAAGCAAGGACAATACCTTGGTAGCCATCACGGCTGATTACCTAGGGTTAATCCCGGCCTCCCAGGTGACAGAAACCGGAGTCTCATTCCCTTGAGAGAGATTCCACTCTCACGTATTCCGGTGTTTCTGACGACAACCGTGTTTTGCAGGGGAGATTTCCGAGGCAGGAGGCCGAACCTATGGTGGCTAGCCAACAAGGGGCCGCAGGGCCCCGTGGGACAAAAAGGAATGCAGTCCGGACTAAGATGCCGGCGCAAAGGTATAGCGCACCCTCTGTTTCCCTGGTGTTATTCTGTCAGGGCATATTAATGTTCGTGCTATCTTCAGAACGAAGAGATCTCGCCGGACTACATCCGGAGAGGTTGCCAATCGCGCCTCCACCAGCCAGGCGCCAACGTCTGGCCAGGAAGCGGAGGCGAGCACAAGGCGCGCATCGGACGCTCCTCCGACAGAGGATGCAGACAGGCTGTCTGCCACAAATTCTGAAGTGGAGAGTGCCATGAACCACAGGCGTTGCTGGAAAGTTCTACGCGACGCTTGTTTCTCCCAAGAGGCTTTAGATGCCTTTAATTCGAGAGATGCGTACCTCCGTTCCGCTCAAAATGGTTTAGCCAGAGCCACGGAGCAGTATGTAAAAGACATACGGGTAAGAAAACTTTGGTTAAACATATATATGCGAGTAGCCCCCGAGACTTGAAGCAGTTAGAGCAACTGATTTAAGGATCATTTAATATGCAGGTTCTTACAGAGAAGAATACCGTACTGTCCCAGGAGCTAGAAAAGTGCAAGGCCCAACTAGAGGCCGCGCTAGCCGCAGCAGGGGAGCCTAAAGAGACCCCCTCGGGTAAGATACACTTCGAAAGATTAGTATTGTGCGGTGTGGGTGCAAATCTGACAAATCATATTGCAGATGGCGCCGGACTCGATCCGGACAAGCAACAACTCTTACGCCGGCTAAAGGCCGGTGAGAGAATGTTGACAAAGGTGAGGCGAGAGAAGAATGATCTTCAGGATGCCAACACCAAGCTGGACGTCGAACTTAAAGTTGTTCGTGGCCAGCTGTCGGACTCCACGAAGGAGAATCAGCGGCTTCGACGCGGCATTTTTAGTAAGTGCTTGAACGAACTTCGAAAAAAAAGGTTCGGCGAGGAAGTCGACTAACAGAGTAATGTCTGTAGGTATGCTCACAGGTCGTCCTGCAGAGGAGATGCCCGGTTCTACGGGTGACCTTCCCGAACTCTTGCAACTGCACGAGCAAATTCGGCAGGCGATGCGGGGTATTACCCAAGCCTTATGGCCTGCCCACTCCGTGCCCGAGGGCCTCGGAGAGCTTGCGGAGAAGCTGAAGGGAGCTCGGCGGCGCTTCCGATTGTGGAATATATCGGCCTACCGACAAGGCGCTAGGGAGGCCTGGGCCATGGTGAAGACCCGTTTTACGAAGTCTGACCCAAACCACATGGCCGAGGTCGGACCAGTGGGGCCTGACGGGAAGGAGATCCCTGTGAGCTTAGTATACGGCCAAGTAGAGTTGGCCGCGAAGTATTCCCAGCAGGACTGTAAATTAGACAGCCTGTTAGATGGTATAGAAGAGGAATACAATCAGTCAGAATGACTATGTAATTTTGAATTGATATGTGTAATGCCTTCTAGCCGGATTGTAGATTGTTTGTCGTTGCCGACCTTTTCGCTTGAACCTCGGGACCTGACGGTCCGGAGTGTGTCCGAATACCATAGCGGTTATATAAGAAATGGGGTATGCGTGGAGACCAGGCGTAGGGGTCATTAGTGCTTTATCAGACAAGTGCCCAACTAGTTATGTTATATTACATGGTTAGTAAGAAACATCTTCCAGAGAGAATAGTTCCGTTAGGGGTTCCTTTCGCTGGGAGGCATGCCCTAAAGTGCATGTCCGGACTGCGTGAAAAGACGCAGAAAAAAGGCATCTGGGGGCGCATAAAATGAGTAAAAAGATCATCTTTTATTTCATCGACCGAATATTCCCTTAAGAACGCTAGCTTTTGGCTTCACCCAGTCTGAGGTACACATCCGGCTGACCCGGCAGTAACAATCGCAGAGGTGCTCCCTTTACCGCCTAGCCGAACAATCGGGAACGTAGGGGTAAGCACAGGAGCCAGGCAACCCAGCTTCGCCAAAACTTAAGTCATATTGATGCATATAATGGTGAAGAAAAAGGTACATGCGGAAGTTTGATGCATGTGTTGGGCGTGAAGCCCGTATAAATAAGCTTCTGTTAAAGAAGACCCCAGGTTTAATGAGCGCGAGTGGCGCGTCACGAGATGAGCCTTTAAGGGCTATAAAAGAAAAGAGGGGAAGGAGAGAAATGTAAGACAAAAAATGCAAAAAATGGATAGAGGAAGGAGACGAACACAGAGTCCGGTGCTAGGCATAGAATCTTCGGAGATGGGTGGTGTTCCACGGGTTCGGCTCGAGTCGGTTATCCGACGCATCTCGTAGGCGGTACGCCCCACCAGTCAGGACTTGGTCGATTATGAATGGACCTTCCCACTTGGGCTTGATTTTGTCCTTTTTCTTGTCCGGCAGGCGTAGAACTAGTTCGCCAACATTGTAATTTTTGGCCCATACTTCTCTGCTTTGATATCTTCGGGCCTGCTGTTGATAAAATGCGGAACGGGCTTTTGCCACGTCACGCTCCTCCTCCAAGGCGTCCAAGTTGTCCTGCCGATCGAGCTTGGCTTCTCTTTCTTCGTACATGCGCACTCTAGGTGAGTCATGAATTATGTCGCAGGGCAGAACTGCCTCTGCGCCGTACACCATGAAAAATGGTGTGTATCCGGTGGTGCGATTTGGCGTGGTCCGCAGCCCCCATAGCACGGAGTCGAGCTCCTCTACCCAGTGCGTGTTAGATTCCTTGAGGGACCGCACCAGTCTGGGTTTAATGCCGCTCATGATAAGACCATTTGCACGTTCGACCTGGCCGTTGGTTTGTGGGTGATAGACGGAAGCATAATCGAGCTTGATGCCCATGTTTTTGCACCAGAGTTTTACCTCATCGGCGGTAAAGTTTGTACCGTTATCGTTTATGATGCTGTGGGGGATGCCGTAACGGTGTACAACCCCAGATATGAAGTCTATCACAGGTCCGGATTCGGTCGTTTTAACAGGCTTGGCTTCTATCCATTTGGTGAATTTATCCACCATGACCAGTAAGTATTTTTTCCTATCGGTCCCACCTTTAAGGGGTCCGACCATGTCAAGCCCCCAGACTGCAAAAGGCCAGGTGATGGGTATAGTTTGGAGTGCGGTGGGTGGCATATGGCTTTGGTTGGCAACCAGCGCATCGTTGGACTAGGTCCTGAGCGTCTGCCCGGGCCGTCGGCCAATAAAAGCCTGTACGGGAAGCCTTGCTAACAAGGGACCGAGCAACGGCGTGGTGACCACCGAGTTCGGCATGAATTTCAGCCAGAAGGTTCCACCCTTCCGCTTCGGAGATGCACCTTTGAAGGACTCCAGTAGTGCTTTTCTTATAAAGCTCTCCCTCATGGACTTTATAGGCTTTAGATCGCCGCACTATGCAGCGGGCCTCGTTTTGGTCCTCCGGGAGTTCCTACCTAGTAAGGTAGGCTAGGAATGGTTCTGTCCATGGGGCGATAACCGCCATTATTACGTGGGCTGAAGGTGTCATTTCATTGGCAGAGCCTCCAATTGTTTCCGATTGTTCGGCGTCGAGTGGTGCGGCTGGGTCCGGGCTGTTATTTGCAGGTTCTCCCTCCCATGCTACGGATGGCTTGAACAATCTTTCCAAAAAGATGTTGGGGGGGACTGCATCGCGTTTTGCTCCGATGCATGCCAGGACGTCCGCTGCTTGATTGTTTTCTCGGGCTATATGGTGAAACTCCAGCCCTTCGAACCGAGCTAACATTTTTAGGACGGCGTTGTGGTAAGCTGCCATTTTTGGGTCCTTGGCGCCGAAGTCTCCATTTATTTGGGATATCGCGAGGTTTGAATCCCCGCGTACCTCTAGGCGCTGGATACCCATGGATACTGCTATCCGGAGACCATGTAGGAGGGCCTCGTATTCGGCTGCATTGTTGGAATCCGTGTACATGATCTGGAGCACATATTGGACTGTGTCTCCTGTGGGGGACGTCAGGACGACGCCAGCCCCCAGTCCGGCCAACATTTTGGAGCCGTCGAAATGCATAATCCAGTTTGAATATGTGCCGTACTCTTTACGGAGCTCGGCCTCCGTCCATTCTGCGACGAAGTCGGCCAAAACTTGTGATTTAATAGCTCGCCGTGGCTTATAGGTTATATCGAACGGGAGAAGCTCGATGGCCCATTTTGCAATCCGGCCCGTTGCATCGCGGTTGTTGATAATATCGTTGAGTGGTACTTCCGAGGCTACTGTTATGAAGCACTCTTGAAAGTAGTGTCGTAGCTTCCGGGATGCCATGAATACCGCGTATGCAATCTTTTGATAATGCGGGTACCGTGATTTGCATGGAGTGAGGACAGTGGATACGTAGTAGAACGGCCTTTGAAGGGGGAATTTGTGTCCATCCGTTTCCCGCTCGACAACTAGCACTGCGCTGACAACTTGATGTGTTGCTGCAATGTACAATAGCATTGGTTCGCCGGTGTTCGGCGTGGCCAGGACTGGGTTTGTTGTCAATATGGCTTTTATTTCATCAAGTCCGGCCATGGCGGCATCCGTCCACTCGAAGTGTTCGGTGCGCCGAAGGAGGCGATAAAGGGGTAGTGCCTTTTCTCCCAAGCGGGAGATGAAGCTGCTTAAAGCCGCCACGCATCTGGTTAATATTTGTATTTGTTTAAGGTCCTTTGGGACATCCAATTGTGACAAAGCTCGGATCTTGGCTGGGTTTGCTTCAATTCCTCTACCAGATACAATGAAGCCCAAGAGCTTTCCGGCTAGAACGCCGAAGACGCATTTTTCTGGGTTGAGCTTGATGTCATATTTTCGGAGGTTATCGAATGTAAGCCTCAAGTCATTTACTAGGGATTCGACATGTCTTGATTTGACGACCACATCATCCACATACGCCTCCACTGTCTTGTCGATCTGGTTTGCCAGACATGTCTGGATCATGCGCTGATATGTTGCGCCGGCGTTTTTTAGCCCGAAGGGCATTGTGTTGAAGCAGAATGGGCCGTATGGTGTGATGAATGCTGTTGCAGCTTGGTCTGATTCTGCCATCTTGATTTGATGGTAACCGGAGTATGCATCGAGGAAACACAACGAGTCGTGTCCTGTGGTGGCATCGATAATTTGATCGATACGGGGGAGGGGGAAGGGATCCTTTGGGCAAGCCTTGTTAAGGTCTTTAAAATCGACACACAGGCGCCAGGATTTGTCCTTCTTTGGTACCATCACCAGGTTTGCTAGCCAGTCCAGATGTTTTATGTCTCTAATGAATCCGGCCTCCAATAGCTTGGCTAGCTCCTCTCCCATAGCCTGTCTCTTGGGTTCGGAAAAACGCCGAAGGGCTTGTTTGACAGGTTTGAATCCTTTTAGGATATTTAAGCTGTGTTCGGCCAGCCTGCGTGGGATCCCTGGCATGTCTGAAGGGTGCCAGGCGAAAATGTCCCAGTTCTCTCGTAGGAATTCTCGCAGTGCGGCGTCTACATCAGGGTTCAGTCGTGCCCCGATGGAGGCTGTTTTATTGGGGTCCATTGGATGGACCTGGAATTTGACTATTTCATCAGCTGGCTTGAAGGATGTGGATTTGGATCTCTTGTAGAGTATCACATCATCCCTGTTAACCGTGGAGCGCAGCGCAGTCAGTTCCTCGGCTGCTAAGGCTTCGGATAGTGCCTCAAGGGCTAATGCGGCTGTCTTGTTTTCGGCGCGGAGTGCTATGTCCGGATCACTAGCTAGAGCGATAATTCCGTTTGGCCCGGGCATCTTAAGCTTCATGTACCCGTAATGGGGTATTGCTTGGAAGATTGTGAATGCTTCCCCCCTAGTAAAGCGTGATATCCGCTTTTGAACAGGGCCACCTGAAACGTGACTTCTTCGGACCTGTAATTATCCGGCGTGCCGAACACCACATCTAGTGTGATTTTTCCTGTGCAGCGCACTTCTCGACTGGGGATTATTCCTCTAAAGGTTGTGCTGCTTCGCTTGACGCGGCTCTAGTCTATTTCCATTTTTTGAAGGGTTTCCTCATAGATGAGGTTCAGTCCGCTGCCTCCATCCATGAGCACCTTGGTGAGGCAAAAGCCGTCCACTATGGGACTGAGGACCAATGCGGCTGGTGCTCGCGCTGTTCGGAATCTAGGTTCATCACTTGCGTTGAAGGTAATGGCAGTGTCGCTCCATGGATTTATTGTTGCAACTTGATAGACTTCGGCGAGGCTGCGGAGTGTTCTTTTTTGCACATTGTTTGATGCGAAAGTCTCGAAGACTGTGAGAACGGTACTGGTGTTCTTGGGCTGGCTTTCTGCGGCCTCCGGAATTAAGAGATCCTCACCGATTTTGGCCACCTGCCGGAGTATCCAACATGCTCTAAGGCTGTGAGTTGGTGTGGCGTCCTCTGTACTGTGAATTTTATAGGGTCCATCAAGCCATCTTTCCAGTACGGTTCCATGCCCATGTAGAGGGTTTTGGCTTTTTGGTGTTTATCCCGGGTGTCCTGTGATAATGCACCCTCTTAGTTCGGACGGGATTACTATTCAAGGCCGGATTATCCCAAAAATTTATTTCGATTTTCCAGGCGCTTTCCATCGCACAGTATTTTTGTACTATGGACGCCAAGTCAGCAAAGCGTGTGATATCACGACGACTTACGGCGTTAAGGATTCCCTTGTCCGTGCAATTTCTGCAGAAAATTGAGATTGCGTCTTCCTCGCGGCAATCCTTTATCCCGTTCATAACCAGGAGGAATCTGGCCTAGTAATGATGTACTGTTTCCTCGGGCCTCTGCCTGATTTGGGAGAGATCGCTTATGATCGGGTGGGCGGGTGTCGTTGAATCTGAAACCTCACCCAATCCAAGATTCAGAGGCCGAAGAGTTTCCGAACTCTGAAGTTCGGATTCTTGGATGTTGTCCGATGAATCTAGCCCGTTGCCTGATCCAAAGCTCGGGTCTTGAGTTACATCCTCCCCTTCGCGGGTATCCGGCTTGGAGGGGTCGGGAATTCGAAAGTAGCTAGTCCTTAAAATAGATGAAGGGTCGCCGCACTGCGCCTCTACCACGGCAACGTGGTGGGTGACTTGGGGAGAGTTAATTTCTCTTAGATCGGGTTTAAGCCCAACCTAGTCGTAATCCGTAGCGACCCCCAGGGCGGCGATGCGATCCAAGAGCTCGTTTACGGAAGAGAGCTCCATTGGATCTAGCTGCTCGACGAGCTTCGAGCTGACGTGTAGGTTGCTTTTGATGACCCGAGAGGTCACCGTCGGCGCAACAGCCGAACAGGCGGTCATGAGGAAACCACCTAGCCGGAGGGTTTGGCCGACAGCCAAGGTTCCCTTAGCAACGGCGCTGTCTTTAAAGACGGGAGGAGGCATCCTTCCTGATTGTGACGGCACAGAGGAACTCTCAATGAAAGCACCAATGTCGGTGTCAAAACCGGCGGATCTTGGGTAGGGGGTCCCGAACTGTGCGTCAAGGTCAGATGGTAACAGGAGACAAGGGACACGATGTTTTTACCCAGGTTCGGGCCCTCTCGATGGAGGTAATACCCTACTCCTACTTGATTAATATTGATGATATGGGTAGTACAAGAGTTGATCTACCACGAGATCAAGGAGGCTAAACCCTAGAAGCTAGCCTATGGTATGATTGTTGTGTATGGAGTTGATCGCCTACGGACTACAACCCTCCGGTTTATATAGACACCGGATAGGGTTAGGGTTACATAGAGTCAGTTACAATGGTAGGAGATCTTGAATATCCGCATCGCCAAGCTTGCCTTCCACGCCAAGGAAAGTCCCATCCGGACACGGGACGAAGTCTTCAACCTTGTATCTTCATAGTCCAGGAGTCCGGCTGAAGGTATAGTCCGGCTGTCCGAACACCCCCTAATCCAGGACTCCCTCACCCTTCATGGCCTGTTCAGCCGCCTTGTGAAGCTCGACCAGTTGCTTCAGCTGGTCGCTCAAGGGCATTGGGTGTTCGGTCCCATTATACTGAGACCAGAACAACTTTTCAGTCAAGCTCCCCTCCTCGGCTCGGTAAAACTCCGCGGCATCCAGTACACTGCGGGGAAGATCTGTGAACGCTCCTGGAGAGCTCCAAACTCGGGTAAGTAAATGGAAAGTTTCCTTCACATGCTTGCTTTCATAATGAATGCCTTACCCGCTGCTATCTTCTTCACCGCATCAATCTCCTGGAGGGCCTTGTGGGCTTCAGCCTTGGCGCTCCGTGCGCTTTCGAGCGCCTTCGCAAGCTCGGACTCTCGCGTCTTAGAGTCAAGCTCCAAAGACTCGTGTTTTTTGGCAAGAGCCTCGAGCTCTTGCTGCACCTCGCCTACCCGGGCTTCTTGCTTTTCCCGCTCAATGCGCTCCTTGGCCGCTTTGTCTTCAGCCTCGGACAGCGCCTTCGTCAGGGTCGCCACCTCGGTCATGGCCCCTGGCAAATTCATGCTGATCCTATTACTTTACAATCGAATTTCTTTTTAATATATAGACAAGGTATTTCTTACCTTTGCTCTCCTCGAGCTGCCTCTTGGTATGGCCGAGCTCTTCCTCGGACCGCTCAAGGTCCTGCTTCAGTGGAGCGACCTCCGCAGTACGTGCGGCAGCGGCCAGCAGTGAAGCCTGCATATGCACATAGACATATTCTGATTAGACTCCTGAGTCATTATTTGATCCTCTATTCGACCTTTCTTTGCGAACGCCAAACAGAGCATCAGGGGCTACTGTCTATGCGGTAATATTTTCCGATGTTTTGATTGCTTACCCAAAAGGCTATTAGGAGGCTGGCACAAGCTTTGATTAGTCTGTTTTTGGCGGACTGAACTTTCTCGATCACCGCACTCATGATAGTGCGGTGCTCTTCGTTGATGGAAGCGCCGCGAAGCGCTTCCAGCAAGTTGTCCGGTGCCTCTGGATGGACAGAGGCCACCGGCACGTGCGGCTTGCCCCTCTTAACGGGGGATCCCCTGCCGGAGTCTGGAACCACCGGAGGTTCTGGCGCAGTGTTCGGCTGGGGGCCGAACTTGGAGCCCGTGGGAGTCTTGCTCCCTTTGCGCCCAGGGTCCGGAAGGTCGCCTCGAGGCGCCCCCAGGACTACCTCCCCTCGACTCGGTGCCTTTTGAGACAACAGCTCGACATTGTCCGTAGGGCAAGGGGTGGAGGCGGTCGGAAGTGAATCGCTATTCATATCCGACGAGTCCAAAGAACCATCTGACGAAGATACGTCGAGACGGGCTCGGGATGGACTGCATAATCATATTCAGCGTGAGGAGAAGCAGTGCAATAAAACATACCATGAATTACTATGGTATCCGGATACTTACGACTTCGCCAGGGGCTTCTCCCTGGGTAACCACTCGTCGCCGCTGTAGGCGGCCATTGTGGAGCAGTCCGAAGGAGGGTCCTTCCCTTCTTGGACCCTTCGGCCTCCCCAATTGGGGCGGCCTTCCTTTTCTTGTCTCCCCCAGCTGCTGAGGGGGGGAGAACTTTCCTCTTCCTCCTCCTTGTTTTCGTGGGAGGAGTGCGCTTCGGAGTTATCGGACGATGAGTCCAATATAACCTTGCGCCAGAGACCCTTTCGGGTCCCCGTGGCCTTCTTCTTGGCCTTCTTCACTGGCACCTCGTAAGGCGCCGGAACCAGCATCTCCGTTAGGAGAGCATCTGCAGGATCTTCAGGCAGGGGGGCTGGGCAATCAATCTGCTCCGCTGTCTCTACCCAGTCCTGTTAATGGCATGGGAGCTTAGATCCGGCACATGATTAAACTGGGGCAAATTAATATCCTGTGAGATTTAAAAATTTACTGGATTAGCATGGTGCTTTGCGCTGAGTCCGCGGTCCTCGGTAAGGGGAGGAGGTACCTCGGCGCCCTTGAACAGCACCTTTTAGACGTCCTTGTGCATCGTGTTGAAGAGCTCTCATAGCGTCTGGTGCTTGGTCGGGTCGAACTCCCACAAATTTAATACCCGTCGTTGGCACGGGAGGATCCGGCGGAAGAGCATGACCTGGACCATGTTGACGTGCTTGATTTTCTTGCTCATCATGTTCTTGATGCAGGTCTGGAGTACGATCAGCTCTACCGGGAACCCCAGGACAGGCCCTTCTCTTTCCAGGAAGTGAGCCGCGTGGGGATTCCGGATCAGAATTTGGGGGCCGCCTCCTAGTTGGTGTCGCGCGGCTCGGTGATGTAGAACCACCCCGATTGCCACCCCTTTATGGTCTCCACATAGGAGCCTTCGAGCCAGGTGACGTTAGGCATTTTTCGCACCATGGCGCCTCCGCACTCTGCTTGCTGGCCGACCACCACCTTCGGTTTAACATTGAAGGTCTCCAGCCACAGGCCGAAGTGGGGCCTGATGCGGAGGAAGGCCTCGCACACGACGATAAATGCCGAGATGTTGAGGATGAAATTGGGGGCCAGATCATGAAAATCCAGCCCATAGTAGAACATGAGCCCGCGGACAAACGGGTGAAGGGGAAATCCCAGTCCGCAGGCAATGTGGGTAAAGAAAACTAGCCTCTCGTGGGGTTCAGGCGTAGGGATGATCTTCCCCGCATCTGGCAGCTGGTGCGCGATGTCCGCGGCCAGATATCCGGCTTCCCGTAGCTTTGTGTTGTTCTCCTCCGTGACGGAGGAGACCATCCATTTGCTTCCCGCTCCGGACATGCTTGGAGTGGTTTGAGGAGAAAGACATGGACTTGGGCGCTGGAGCTCAAGTGTGCGAGAATGGATAAGCAAGGAGGAAGAAGGCGTGGGTAAAAAGGGTGAATCTTTGTCCCTTTATAAGGGCGCAAGAGGCGATGCGCCTCCCCACTTACCTGGTAAAATCGCTTATTCCCCGAACGCCATAATTGATGGCGCAGTTGGGTTACCCATACCCGTATTGATGAGAATCCCGTAATAAGGGGGACACGATCTCTGCTTCGACAAGACGTTAAGAAAACCGCCTCGCGATATGTGCAGTGCTGGTTGAGAAAAACGGTTCGAATAATGACCGGTCCATGGCATGATGTCATATTGCTAAACGCATCAGCAAATTAGATTTGTGGAAATATTATTCTCTCTACGGTGGTATGTGGAACTTGTTTTGTAGAGCCGGACACTATCCTTGTGTTCAAAATCTTCTATTGAGAATTCAGAGGAAGAACCCGCCTTGCAATGCCGAAGACAAATCTACGCGCCAGACTCATCATCATTGAAGCCTGGTTCAGGGGCTACTGAGGGAGTTCTGGATTAGCAGGTCTCCGGACAGCCGGACTATATCCTTTGGCCGGACTGTTGGACTATGAAGATACAAGATTGAAGACTTCGTCCCGTGTCCGGATGGGACTCTCCTTGGTGTGGAACGCAAGCTTGGCAATACAGATATGTAGATCTCCTCCCTTGTAACCAACTTTGTGTAACCCTAGCCCGCTCCGGTGTCTGTATAAACCGGAGGGTTTAGTCCGTAGGACAACAACAATCATACCATAGGCTAGCTTCTAGGGTTTAGCCTCTACGATCTCGTGGTAGATCAACTCTTGTAATACTCATATCATCAAGATCAATCAAGAAGGAAGTAGGCTATTACCTCCATCGAGAGGGCCCGAACCTGGGTAAACATCATGTCCCCCGCCTCCTGTTACCATCCGCCTTAGACGCACAGTTCGGGACCCCCTACCTGAGATCCGCCGGTTTTGACGTCGACAGTGCTGGTGAAGATGTTGATGAAGATTGGCCCCCTCCCGATGAGAGGATCATTGGTGATGACGATGTCGATGATTTCCCCCTCCCAGAGGGAAGTTTCCCCGACAGAACAGCTCCGCCGGAGCCCTAGATTGGTTCCGCCAAGGTTCCGCCTCATGGCGGTAGAGTTTCGTCCCGAAAGCTTACTTATTATTTTTTCTTGGACGAAAGACTTCATATAGCAGAAGATGGGCACCGGAGGCCTGCCAGGGGCCCACAAGGTAGGGGGGCGCGCCCAGGGGGTAGGGCGCGCCTCCCACCCTCATGGCCAGGGTGTGGCCCCCCTCTGGTAGTTTCTTCGCTTAGTATTTTTTATTAATTCCAAAAATGACTTCTATGAAGTTTCAGGACTTTTGGAGCTGTGCAGAATAGGTCTCTAATATTTGCTCCATTTCCAGCCCAGAATCCCAGCTGCCGGCATTCTCCCTCTTCATGTAAACCTTATAAAATAAGAGAGAATAGGCATAAGTATTGTGACATAACGTGTAATAACAACCCATGATGCAATAAATATCAATATAAAAGCATGATACAAAATGGACGTATCAACTCCCCCAAGCTTAGACCTCGCTTGTCCTCAAGCGGAAGCCGATAACGATAAATATGTCCACATGTTTAGAGATAGAGGTGTCGATAAAATAAAATACGGACATGAGGGCATCATGATCATTCTTATAACAGCAACATATATGGATATTGTCATATGGTTTCTTATGCTCAAGTAATAATCTATTCACAATGTCAATTATGAATCAGAAACTTCATTGAAAACTAACAAACTATAATCTCAGTCATTGAAGCAACTGCAATTTATCATAACATCGGAAAGAGTCTATGTAAGAGCTTTTCAGCAAGTCCACATACTCAACTATCATTTAGTCTTTCACAATTGCTAACACTCACGCAATACTTATGGGTATGGAGTTTTAATCAGGCATAGAGAAATATAGGGGCTTATAGTTTCGCCTCCCAACCTTTTACCTCAAGGGTAATGTCAACAATAATAGCTCATGCTAACTCACATCCAATTGGATATATATATATATATATATATATATATATATCAGGATCTTTCCAACACAATGTGCTTGCCAAAGGATAAAATTTAAAAAGGAAAGATGAAGATCACCATGATTCCTGCATAAGGTAAAAGTAAAAGATAGGCCCTTCGCAGAGGGAAGCAAAGGTTGTCATGTGCTTCTGGTTGGATGCACAAAATCTTAATGCAAAAGAAGGTCACTTTATATTGCCACTTGTGATGTGGAGCTTTATTATGCAGTCCGTTGCTTTTATTTCTTCCACATCACAAGATCGTATAAATCTTATTTTCTCCACACTAATAAGTCATACATATTTAGAGAGCAATTTTTATTGCATGCAACAAAGACAACTTACTTGAAGGATCTTACTCAATCCATAGGTAGATATGGTGTACTCTCATGGCAAAACTGGGTTTAAGGGTATTGGAAGCACAAGTAGTATCTCTACTTGGTTCAAACAATTGGCTAGCATGAGGGAGAAAGGCAAGATCAACATGTTGGATGATCCATGACAATATACTTTAATTCAGATATAAGAAAACATAACCCATTACATTGTCTTCCTTGTCCAACGTCAACTCTTTAGCATGTCATATTTTAATGAGTGCTCACAGTCATAAAAGATGTCCAAGATAGTATATTTATATGTGAAACCTCCCTTTCTTGTTTACTTCCTATTAATTGCAACGATGACCAAAGCTATGTTTGTCAACTCTCAACAACTTTTAATCATCATACTCTCTATACATGAAGTCATTACTCTCCATTAGATCAATATGATCTCTTTATTTCTTTTTATTCTTTCTCTTTATTTTATTCACTCAAGATCATGGCAAGAAGATCAAGCCCTTGACTCAACACTAATCTTTATTATATAGCTCACGGACTCGATTACATAGAGGGATCATAAAGCAAAACTCACAACTAGATCATACTAAAACTTTATTCTACTAGATCAAGATATTACCAAAAGGATTGAAATAAGAAAAATAGTAAAGATAGGAGTGTGATGGTGATACGATACCGGGGCACCTCCCCCAAGCTTGGCAGTTGCCAAGGGGAGTGCCCATACCCATATGATTATGTCTCCCTTGCTGGTGAAGATGAAGATGGTGGTGATGATGATAATTGTGCCTTCAGCTTTTTCATATTGTAATTGAGATGAGCAATTTCCTCCTGTAAATCATTGATCTTCGATTCCAGCTTCAAAATTTTGTCACATAAATCTCCTTTGTTCTTCTGCCGAAAACGAGAAGGAATAGATCGGTTGTTAGATAGTTTAGCCCTCTTAGGAAGACTAGACTTCTTGAACTTCACGTGCAAATCCCCAGGTTGAGGTAGAGGTACATCCTCCTCCTCTGAACTTGAATAATTAATCCTCATCAAATGAGCATCCTCCTCCTCATCCGTAGTTCGACCACAAGGAGATAGATCCCCATAGGTCTTTGAGTCAGCAATGAGGTGTGAGACATAGCTCTCTCCATCGGAATCCTGAGATGACATCTTGCTCCAAATCTGCTATAAAATTGCTCGAAACAAAAATAGAGGATATTCACGTGGTACGAGAGTCAAAACCTTCGGGAGATTATATAATGAATTTTAACCGACCAAAAGGAGTATCGTGCAAGAAAACGGAGTCCGGAGAGTGCACGGGGTGCCCACGAGGCATGGGGGCGCGCCTCCCACCCTCGTGGAAGCCTCGTGTCCTTCCCGGACTGCATCTTATTTTCTTATTTTCTTAAATATTCCAAAATGGAGAAAAATTGCCATTAGAACTGTTTTGGAGTCGGTTTACTTACCGTACCACATACCTATTCCTTTTCGGATTCTGGAACATTCTGGAAAGTGTCCCTTATGTATTCCTCCAGGGTTACGGTTTCAATAATGTTAGTTTCAACATTTATGGGATTACCCAGATATAGTGTTTAATTCTTTGACCGTTCACCACCTTCAGATTTGTGCCTTTGAAGTTATTGATTTTTATGGCACCGGAATGATAGACCTCCTCGATAACGTAAGGACCTTCCCATTTAGAGAGAAGTTTTCCTGCAAAAAATCTTAAACGAGAGTTGAATAGAAACACATAATCACCTACATTAAACTCACGCTTTTGTATCCTTTTGTCATGCCATCTTTTAAGTTTTTCTTTAAACAGTTTGGCATTCTCATAGGCTTGGGTTCTCCATTCATCAAGGGAGCTAATGTCAAATAGCCTCTTCTCACCAGCAAGTTTGAAATCATAATTGATCTCTTTAATGGCCCAATATTCCTTATGTTCTAATTCGAGAGGTAAGTGACATGCTTTTACATAAACCATTTTATATGGAGACATACCCATAGGATTTTTATATTCAGTTCTATAGGCCCATAATGCATCATCAAGTTTCTTGGACCAATTCTTTCTAGATCTATTAACAGTTGTTGGGGATATTACTACTGGACGTAAACCGGCCAGGAGTAGCCGGGTTAACTCTATGAAGATTAGAAGCCCATGAAGACGTAAGGATGGAGGCGCTTTACGAAGGCCCAAAGCCCAAAGGCGGGTTAAGGCATGTAGATGTAAACCGACTTTATCATGTAACTTGCATTGTAAGATAGGAAGGATAGAAACCGAGCCGGACACGTTTATGATCCGGCCTCGGGACTCTGTAGACCGGTGGGCGTCAACCTGTGTATATAAAGGGACGACCCAGCAGTGGTTTAAGGACAAGACACAACAACTCGAGTTCCAGGAAAAGCGGATTCGCTCCCTGGTCATCGAAACCCTAGCAATACCAACGCAACTAGACGTAGGCTTTTACCTTCATCGAAGGGGCCGAACTAGTATAAAAACCCTCGTGTCCCTTTTCCGGTTTAACCCCTTTAAGCTAACCTGTAGCGATGGCTCC
The DNA here is from genome assembly GCF_056163025.1 of Triticum urartu. Taxonomy (NCBI): domain Eukaryota; kingdom Viridiplantae; phylum Streptophyta; class Magnoliopsida; order Poales; family Poaceae; genus Triticum; species Triticum urartu. Next base: position 482,094,337 of record NC_141875.1, read on the forward strand.
ACGACTAAGTACTTTCACGAGGACATCTGCCGTGACAAAACCACGACAGTTGGCGCCCATCGTGGGGTTATCGCACGATGGTTTCGAGTTCTTAAAGGGAAGCTTCGAAGGACTCAAGGGATACGCTGTGGGCCGGATGACTAAGAGTCGTCGCGGCAAGCTCTACATCGACGATGCGGGATGGGGTCCCGAGGCCGGTTCGGTTGAATACGGATACCGGGTCCCCTTTGGCGGAATTCACGTCTTCATCGGCAAGATCGGCGAACCGGGCCCTGAGCCGGACACCTGCACCGACATCATCGAAACGGCTCAACGTGCAAGCCCTGCCCAGGTTCCGCCTACAGCAAGGCATGTTTTCGTAGGTGTCATCCATGGAGCGGAACGTGAGGATGGTCCGGCATCAAATGGGGAAACCATTGTCTATTCTGATGATGAGTCTTCAACCGGAGAGACCGAATCACTGTATCAGCTGCAGGATGGCCAGATTAGTGGAGGTTCCGATGGCAACAGTATTCCGTACCCCCTCGATCTGCCAAGCTGGGTCGCGGTCTTCATGGCTGGTACACAACCAGCGCAACATTCTTCTACCGCCATGGCAATGCTCTCCGGTTCAGCAACGACAACGCCAGCAGGAGCAGGTGGCTCTGCGCCGCCTCCGCCTCAGGTTTTGTCTGATTTGTTCAACGCTTTGGCAGCGTTGCTGGCAGCAGAAGTAGATGCAGCGACCCGAGATCAGCACAATGCAGAGATTGTAAAAGTGAAAGATCAGATAACTTAGGCTAAAGCAGACCTGGCAGCAGAGAACGCCAGGATGGCTACGGAACGGGCCGAGTTAGAAGCTCAGGCCTACCGGCTTAGGCTGGATCAGAGTGCCTCAGATGATGTCATGAGGAGGAGATACCGATCGCACCTTCCGCCGGGCTATGAACCAAGAAATCTCTTCAACACGCCAGGAGCAGGAACCAGTAACCAGCCAGTGGTAAACCGAACGGAGGCACCGGTAACAGGAGCGCCGGTTCAGCCGCGCACGATGAACCCGCCTCGTCAGAATAACATTGTGCCACAATACGTTCCGACGCCCCTGGGGCATTACTCCAACCCGTTGGATAACATTGTGGCTGCCGCTTCACGATTGGCAGCCCTCCCAATGGACGGCGAGTCACCAGTGGGATTGAGACACGACGGGCCAGAGAGCTCCTTCAAACAGCTTTAAACCAGTAGTAGGCTTATTCGCATAGTCGTGAGAGGATTCATTCCACCCCCCGTCCGAGTCGGAGCTACAACAGACACGTTGAGGATGAATCGGCCGTATCAAGTACTGCATGTCACTGTAACTCGCCGCGAGGGCATAACCCGACAGGTGGTGGTGCTAATGCGCAGGATGTGGTGGATCATGGTCGTGCACTTCGTGAAGCCGAGTTAGCAGCGCAACATGCGGCTCGTCAGCTTACTCCGGTTCGTCCTACCACTTCAGTGGAGCTAGGTGTGGTCTTCAGTTCTTTAGGGGTGCCATGTCTCACCCCCGCTTTGCGGAATGTACGACTGCCCAAGGATTTTAAAGGCCCTCGTAATGTGCTCAATTACACTACCGATTTACCCCCTGAGTCATGGGTTGAGAGTTATGAGATGGAGATGGAGATGCTGGATGTGGATGAAGCGGTGTGTGCTAAGTACTTCACCATGATGTTGGAGGGGACAACTCGTACTTGGTTAAAGAGCTTGCCGGCCAACTCCGTCGGGTCATGGGTTGAGTTAAAACACAGGTTTATCTAGAACTTTAAGGATACTTGTAAGCAGCCTATGTCGATTGTAGACCTGGCCGCTTGTGTTCAAGAGGATGGGGAATCTACAACCCATTGGGTGAAGCCAGTCTCAGCTATTCTGCATTCATCGGACCACATCAATGTGTATACAACAGTTTTGACGTTGGAGGGCAATTGCCGGTTTATGCCATTAAAACTAAAGTTAGGGAGGTTCAAACTCCACTGCAATGACATGTCAACCCTTATGGATGCTTTGGTGAAGTATGCCGATTCAGATAGTACCAAAGACCCGGAGTCTGAGAAGGGCAAACCGGGGAAAAGGAAAAAGAACGACAATGCCAAGGGGTAGCAACACAACTCGGGAGGTCATGGGAATAATGGTAAGCGCAAGGCAGACAATAGTTTTGGACTTTGTGGCTAACACCAATGCTCAGGATAAGGGTCAGCGTCGTAAGGGCAAGCCGCCCCAGAGGGGCGGGGGGTCAGGCCCCAATCTGGAGCGCCTGTTAAATCAACCTTGTCCAAAGCATGGATTGAAGGAGAAGCCAGCTTCGCATCTTTGGAAGGACTGCTTCATCATGCGAGAGTTCAAAAATTCCAATATGTTCCAATGCGACAATGGCCCGCCCGGCGGTTCAGGAGGCGGTTTTCATGGGCCGGGTTCTGGAGGCAGTAGCTCCGGTTCAGGATTCCAAGGCCATCAGACTAGACAGGGTAATCAAGGTAATCAGGGCAATCAGGGAGGTTATAACCATCAGGGGAATCAGCAGCAGTAGCAGTCGGGTTATCAGAGCAATCCAAAGCAGTTGAATAGTGGGCAGTATCATGTCTTCACCACTAGCTTGTGTAAGCGTGATGAGAAGCTTCACAAGAGGTCCGTGAACTCTGTTGAACTGGCAGTTCCTCAGTATTTGCGCTGGTCTGAACAACCAATTTTATGGAGTCGAGAGGATCACCCACCCCGGATTGATAATCCGAGTCATCTAGCCTTAGTGGTGGCACCTCAAGTTGGGGGTATAAGTTCACCAAGGTTCTTATGGATGGATGAAGTAGCATCAATATCCTTTACTATGATACCTTCCGCCGTATGGGATTAACAAATAAGAATCTTAAACCGTCAAATACGGTCTTTCATGGAGTGGTGCCTGGTAAATCGGCGTACCCAGTTGGCAAGATAGCCTTAGAGGTAGCTTTTGGAGATGATCATGATTCAAGGTCAGAAATGTTGACTTTTGAGGTGGTGAAAATCAAGAGTCTGTATCACGCCCTGTTCGGACGACCGGCTTATGCCAAGTTCATGGCAAGGTCGTGTTATGTTTATCTACAGCTTAAGATGCCGGGTCATAAGGGGACCGTCACAGTACATGGGAGCAGAAAGATTGCTTTGGAATGGGAAGAGGGTGATGTGGCTTATGCTGAATCAGTTTGTGCCACAGAGGAGCTTAAGTTTTATAAGGACAATGTTGATCCCGCAGATATGATGTAACACCCCAAATTTTCAATTTGGAATATTATACATTAGATCATCTTTGCATATCATATTTACTTGCCTTTGGTTTGATCCTAGAAGTTCTACGCAACTCAAGGACCCTCGGAGAGAGTTGGGGACATCGTTATTTTCATATTTGAGTTTTCTCAAATTTTGAAAATAGGATCATTTGATTTTATTTATTCTATCTTCAATTATTTCTATTATACAAATACGAGAGTGGGAATAAATTGATTTTCCCAAAATAAAGAAATATTGAGAATTTAATATAAAAAATCAAATAAGTTTTATTTTTGGAGTTTTGCTATTTTATTTGAATTTAGGAAAAATTGCATGTTTTCAAAACTGCATTTTTAGGGCCAAGAAAATGTTCATCTCGTTCTAAATATTTTATTTAGACGGTGAAAATTTGTTTTGGCCATTTTAGTTTTTTTATTTATTTTTCTAGAATTTTTCTTAGTTTCGGCGGAATTGTTTAAAAAAAATCCCCGCGCGCCCGACTAGGCCAAAGGCCCAGCCGAGCCGGCCCAGCCGCCACCGCCTCCCGCATCCGGATCGGGACTGGAGTCCCGATCGCCGTCGCCGCCCGTGTCTGGGAGGAGCACGCCTCCTGAGGCCGCCCCTTCCCCAAGCCATGGCTGCCCTCTTTAAATGGGAGCCGTCGCCGCCCTCTCCTCACCCCGCCACCGCAGCCCGCCCCGCCTCCCGCAGCCGCCGCAGCGCCTCTCGCCGCCGCCCCCCCGCCTTGCGCCGCCCGCCGCTAGGAGCCCCCGCTGCCGTCGCCGCCACCCTGCGCCACCCCACGCCGCCCAGAGCCTCGCTGGAACCTCGCCGGAGCCCGAGCCGAGGTAGCCGCCCGCCGCTCTGGTTTTCTGAGAAAAAACCAATCCGGTTTTTAGAAAACCCTAGTTTTATTTTTTAGACCGGTTTATTTTATTTTCTTCCGGTTTATTTAATCCGGCGAGCGTTCGCTCGCTCGTTCGTTTTAACGGACGCGTTCACCATTTAGTTCCAGAAAACGAACGTTCGTTCGTTAATCTGTTCGTCGTTTTTCTTTTTCCTGGATTTTCCGCGATTATTTCTGATCGCGATTTCTGATCCGATTTTCGTTTTAGTTTAACTTTTCGCTCATTTATTAGAATCAGTCGATTCAAGCGCCTAGAGTTTCATCTCAAGACCCTCTTTCTGTTTAACCAACTCAAACAAGTTTTTGCTTCTGTAAAATTTGACCTAGATCCAGAATAGTAAACGAGGTTTGTTTCTTTCGCGGTTTGACTTTCGTTGCTTCGTTCGATTTGATTCTTTTTGCAAACCGGAGTTCTTAAGTTGAACTTTCTGGTTAGACCTCTCTTATTTGAGTTTTACCAGTGCATTAGTTGAGTACTTATTGTATGCTTGTTTGTTTGTTTGCGATAGAGTACCCGGAGTGCGCCGCTTGCTACTTTGAATCGCTAGGTTTTGCGGATCATCAGCAAGGCAAGTAACACTTTGATCATACCTCCTACTACCCAGTTTTATTGCATTAGATCAATTCTCAAAAATTGCATGGTTAGGATCTAATTAAATTGTGGGTTTTGGGAAGTAGATGAGGTAGTACTATTACCTGTTTTATTATCAAACCTTTGGGAGTTACTTCTACGTTTGCTTATTATGCCATGCTATGCTAGTAGACGTGGATTGGGTGAGTGTATCCATGACAGATGTGAGATTGTTAAATTAATGGTTTATTTAAGGCGGCAACTTAAACACACATCCGGTTGGATTGAGGCACCTAGGTATTCCAGCAATTGCCTGTTTTTCTTTATGGACCTCCACCCAGGCTCAAAGGGATCATGAGATTATTCATACTAGAAACTTCCGTGTGCAGCCACAAGCTACTGTGGGCTCTAGCATAGTTGACTAAGTCGTGCGAACTCTTACAGTGGTAGACTAGCAGATGTAGGGGATGTAGGTTGGTACTGTCTACCCGTTCGTAAGGTGCTAGCGCTTCTGAAAGACTATGTCTCGGTCATCCGTTTCTCAAACATCCTATAGTGAGAGAACCCCAACGGAGGAGATCGAGTCTTGTGGGGAAAAGTGTGCAAACCGCTGCAGAGTGTATAAACTAATCATGGTTAGCCGTGTCCCCGGTTATGGATGTCTTGAGTATCTAGTACCTGGATTATCATGTGAATCTCATCATGTTACTTTAATTAATTTGTTGGGTTTTAATGTTGATGCTTAATTGGGATTGAGAGGGTGTCTACACTCTCAATGTTTAACAACCACCATGATAGTTAAATAAAATTTATTCCTTTGCAGTAGGGAAAAATTGGCTTTATGCAAAAACTGTAACCATAGAGCTTTCCACCAGCCATATATGCATGTAGTATAGCCTTATTCTTTCATTACTCTCTATGTGTTACATTGCCAACATATTCCATGTGCTGACCCGTTTTCGGGCTGCAACGTTCATGTTGCAGACTTTACAGACGACGAGTAAGGTGCCTTTAGGTCGTGGTTCTATACTCAGTGATGTCGTTGGAGTTGATGGACTCACTTATCTTCCAAGCCTTCCGCTGTTATCGTTATTAGATGACCTTAAGCCATATTTATTGTAACAAGTTCTCTTTTGAGACATTCGATGTAATAAGTGTGTGATTGCTACTCTGTTATAAATCCTTTAAGTACTGTGCGTGTCAGCATTACTGATCCAGGGATGACACTGATGCACAAATATCAGACTGGTTGAGGTCTGGTCGCTACATATGACTTCTCTGAAGAAGCGAACTACAGAGCATGATCCGGCACTGAAATTCAAACCGGCTGCAGACACTAAATTAGTTGATTTTGTTCCTGGCAATTCATCTCAGCAGTTCAGCATCAGCGCTAACCTGGATCCAAAATAGGAAAGCGCGCTCATCATGTTCATCCGTGAGAACTGGGACATTTTTGCATGGAAGCCTTCTGACATGCCAGGTGTACCGAGGGAACTCGCTGAGCACACCCTTAACATAGATCCTAAGTTTAAACCGGTCAGGCAGTTTCTCCGCCGCTTCAACGAAGAAAGGCGTAAGGCTATTAGTGAGGAGGTAGCCCGGCTCTTGGCAGCAGGGTTTATTGTGGAGGTATTTCACCCTGAGTGGATAGCTAATTCAGTGCTAGTACTTAAGAAGAATGGCACTTGGCATATGTGTGTGGATTACACAGACTTGAACAAGGCCTGTCCAGCTGATCCCTTTGCTCTCCCACGTATTGATCCGATTATTGATGCTACGGTGGTTTGTGACTATTTGTGTTTTCTGGATGCTTATTCTGGTTATCATCAGATCAAAATGGCAGTTAAGGACCAGGAGAAGACAACCTTCATAACTCCCTTTGGAGCCTTCTGCTATGTACCTATGCCTTTTGGGCTCAAGAGTGCCCAGGAGACTTATCAACGCTGTGTTCAGAATTGTCTTCATAAACAGATCGGGCGCAATGTCCATGCTTATGTGGATGATATTGTGGTAAAGTCCAGGAAGGAGGAAACATTGATAGATGACTTGAGAGAGACTTTTGACATCCTCCGGGTCTATAAGATGATGCTTAATCTGGCTAAATGTGTCTTTGGTGTTCCAGCAGGCAAGCTCTTGGGTTTTCTGGTGTCCAACAGAGGCATTGAGGCTAACCCGGAAAAAATTTCAGCTATCATGCCCCTGGCTAAACCGGCGTGTATCAATGATGTTCAACGTTTGGCAGACCGGATCGCGGCTTTGAGCCAGTTTATCAGTAGTCTTGGGGAGAAGGCTATCCCTTTATTTCAGATGCTCAAGAAAACAGATGACTTTGTCTGGAGCGACACGGCTGATAAAGCGTTTGAGGATTTGAAGAGACAGTTAGCTGAACCGCCCGTCCTTGCGGCTCCGGTCGATAAAGAGTCTTTATTGTTGTATGTGGCTGCTAATGCCCGAAATGTTAGTGTGGCCATTGTTGTGGAGCGCAAGGAGGCTGGAAAGGAATATCCGGTTCAACGGCCGGTTTATTACATCAGTGAGGTGCTTATTGAATCAAAGCAGAGGTACCCGCATTGACAGAAGTTGGTGAACGGAGTTTTCATGACAAGCCGGAAGCTCAAACATTATTTTCAAGGTCATCCTATCACAGTGGTTAGTTCAGCCCCTCTAGGAGATATCATCCAAAATAGAGAGGCGACTGGCTGGATTGCCAAGTGGGCTATTGAGCTTGGACCTCACGGGATCAAATATACACCTCACACAGCGATCAAATCTCAATCACTTATGGACTTCATCAATGATTGGACAGAGTTGCAGGCACCAGCGGAAAAGCCAGACAACACTTATTGGACTATTCACTTTGATGGGTCCAGGCAATTGGAAGGCTCGGGGGCTAGAGTCATATTGACTTCCCCACGAGGTGACAAGTTTTCTTATGTTCTCCGCTTAATGTTCCCTTGTACTAACAATGCAGCTGAATATGAGGCCTTGCTCCATAGCCTTCGGATGGCTAAAGAGATGAATTTAAGGCGAGTTAAGTGCTTCGGTGACTTGGACCTAGTGGCTCAGCAGGTATCTGGCACTTGGGATTCTAAGGATCCACTCATGGCTGCATATCGGCGAGAGGTGGACATAGTGGTTGGTCATTTCAAGGGCTATCAAGTTGACCATATAGACCAGCGAAAGAATGAAGCGGCGGACGCTTTAAGTCATCTAGGCTCTCAGCGTAAATTGGTGCCACCTAATGTTTTCCTCGACGTACTTCATAATCCGTCGGTCAAGATACCCACAGAGGAAGAGTTGGCGATTCCTGACCCGGAGGCCCAGTTGGTGGCAGCTTTGCATGTTATTCCGGATTGGACAGTCCCGTACCTGGCTTACATGAACCGGGCGAGTTACCGGATGATGAAACCTTGGCCCGGCAGATAATCCGGCGATCCAAGTCAATGACCATTGTCAATGGGGAGATACATCGTTACAACGTCACAGGAGCGATTCAGCGTTGTGTGTCTCCTCAAGAGGGTTGTGAGATTCTGCGAGAAATCCACGAAGGAGATTGTGGTCGCCAGGCCGATTCGAAATCCTTGGTGGCTAAGGCTTTTCGTCACGGATTCTATTGGTTGAGGCTCATGCTGATGCTGAGGATTTAGTAAAGCAGTGTGACGGTTGTCAGAAATTTGCACGCCGCGCTCATGTTTCGGCTCAAGAGTTGAGAATGATTCCAATCACTTGGCCGTTTGCAACCTGGGGGCTCGATATGGTTGGATCCTTTAAGAGGTCCAAGGATAAAAAGACCCACCTGTTGGTGGCGGTTGACAAGTTCACCAAGTGGGTAGAGGCAGAGCCAGTCAGTAAGTGTGATGCAGTCACGGCGGTTCAATTCATCAAAAAGGTGATATTTCAGTTTGGTTTTCCACACAGCATTATAACTGATAATGGTACTAATCTGTCCAAGCGTGCAATGGAAGAATTTTGTCAACGTGAGCACATCGGGCTTGATGTGTCGTCCGTAGCTCACCCCCAATCTAATGGTCAAGCAGAGAGGGCAAATCAAGAAATTTTGAGAGGTATTAAGATCCTGCTTATGGTTCCTTTAAAGCGGACGCCGGGTTGTTGGGTGGAGGAGTTGCCTTCCGTGTTATGGAGTATCAACACCACACCAAATAGATCTACGGGTTACACACCTTTCTTCATGGTTTACGGAGCAGAGGCGGTTCTCCCTAGTGACATCCGTCATGACTCGCCCCGTGTGGCGGCTTACATTGAAGCAGAAAATGAGAAGGCACGTCAAGACTCACTATACCTATTAGTTGAGGAGCATGATCTTGCAGCGGCGCGGTCGGCGATTTATCAACAGGATCTCCGACATTATCACAGCCGCCGGGTTAAGACCAGAACTTTTCAAGAAGGCGATCTGGTGCTCCGGCTCATCCAGGATCAGGCTGATATGCACAAGTTATCCCCACCTTGGGAAGGACCTTTTGTGGTCAGCAAAAACCTGCACAATGGGTCATACTACCTTATCGATGTTCGAGAGCACAAAGACTCACGCAAATCGGAGGAGGAGACCCAGTGGCCATGGAATATAGCTCTCCTTCGTCCTTACTATACTTGAGCCATAGGCTCTTCTTATGTACATACTTATGACAATGTATATATTATATAATAAACCGGAGCCTCAGCTAAAGCGGGGTCTCCGTTCTTTTTTACATCGTGTGTGGTTCCATGGGGGCTTCTACTTTCAAAGCGGAGTTCTATTAACCCGGCCTATAATGCCACATAGATACCAAAGGAAATCACTAGGGGCTTGGTCGTATCCGAACCATAGCTACACCTCTTGATCGGTTTAAAACCACAAAGGGAAATCACTAGGGGGCTTGGTTGTATTTACACCATAGCTACACCTTTTGATAGGCTTTAAGCCAAAGGGACATTATGTGGAACCGAAGAGAGTCTATTGCATAAAGCACAACCCAAACATGGGTATCCACTGAGCATAGCTCAAATATTGCTAGGGGGATCCTTGCTTCTCAAAGAACAACGAGCTTGCACCCTTGTAATAGGCTATCAAGCCAGGTGCTACCTCTTGAGCACAGTGTTGGTTTTCCCCGAAGAGGAAGGGATGATGCAACAAAGTTGCATAAGTATTTACCTCAGTTTTTGAGAACCAAGGTATCAATCTAGTAGGAGGCTATGCGCGAGTCCCTCGTACCTGCGCAAAACAAATAAATCCTCGCAACCAACGCGAATAGGGGTTGTCAATTCGTACATGGTCACTTACAAGAGTGAGATCTGATAGATATGATAAAATAATATTTTTGGTATTTTTGTGATAAAGATGCAAAGTAAAATAATGGCAAAGTAAAAAGCAAAGGAAATAACTAAGTAGTAGGATATTAATATGATAAAGATAGACCCGGGGCCATAGGTTTCACTAGTGGCTTCTCTCGAGAGCATAATTATTCTACGGTGGGTGAACAAATTTCTATTGAGCAATTGACAGAATTGAGCATAGTTATGAGAATATCTAGGTATGATCATGTATATAGGCATCACGTCCGAGACAAGTAGACCGACTCATGCCTGCATCTACTACTATTACTCCACTCATCGACCGCTATCCAGCATGCATCTAGAGTATTAAGTTAAAAACAGAGTAACGCCTTAAGCAAGATGGCATGATGTAGAGGGATAGACTCATGCAATATGACGAAAACCCCATCTTGTTATCCTTGATGGCAACAATACAATACGTGCCTTGCTGCCCCTACTGTCACTGGGAAAGGACACCACAAGATTGAACCCAAAGCTAAGCACTTCTCCCATTGCAAGAAATATCAATCTAGTAGGCCAAACCAAACTGATAATTCGAAGAGACTTGCAAAGATAACCAATCATACATAAAAGAATTCAGAGAAGATTCAAATATTATTCATAGATAAACTTGATCATAAACCCACAATTCATCGGTCTCAACAAACACACCGCAAAAAGAAGATTACATCGAATAGTTCTCCACAACAGAGGGGGAGGACATTGTATTGAGATGCAAAAAGAGAGAAGAAGCCATCTAGCTAATAACTATGGACCCGTAGGTCTGAGGTAAACTACTCACACTTCATCGAAGAGCCTATGGTGTTGATGTAGAAGCCCTCCGTGATCGATGCCCCCTCCGGCGGTGCTTCGGAACAGGCCCCAAGATGGGATCTCGTGGATACAGAAAGTTGCGGCAGTGGAATTAGGTTTTTGGCTCCGTCTCTGATCGTTTGGGGGTACGTAGGTATATATAGGAGGAAGGAGTACATCGGTGGAGCAACAGGGGGCCCACGAGGGTGGATGGCGCGCCTGGGGGGTAGGCGCGCCCCCTACCTCGTGGCCTCCTCTTTTGTGTCTTGACGTAGGGTCCAAGTCTCCCGGGTCTTGTTTGTTGAGAAAATCACGTCCCCGAAGGTTTCATTCCGTTTGGACTCCGTTTGATATTCCTTTTCTTCGAAACCCTAAAACAGGCAAAAAACAACAATTCTGGGTTGGGCCTCCGGTTAATAGGTTAGTCCCAAAAATAATATAAAAGTGGATAATAAAACCCAATAATTACCAAAACAATAGATAATATAGCATGGAGCAATAAAAAATTATAGATACGTTGGAGATGTATCAAGCATCCCCAAGCTTAATTCCTGCTCGTCCTCGAGTGGGTAAATGATAAAAACAGATTTTTTGATGCGGAGTCCTACTTGGCATAATTTTTAATGTAATTCTTCTTAATTGTGGTATGAATATTTAGATCCGAAAGATTCAAGACAAAAGTTTAATATTGACATAAAAATAATAATACTTCAAGCATACTAACAAAGCAATTATGTCTTCTCAAAATAACATGGCCAAAGAAACTTATCCCTACAAAATCATATAGTCTGGCTATGCTCCATCTTCACCACACAAAATATTTAAATCATGCACAACCCCGATGACAAGCCAAGCAATTGTTTCATACTTTTGACATTCTCAAAACTTTTTCAATTTTCACGCAATACATGAGCGTGAGCCATGTACATAGCACTATAGGTGGAATAGAACGGTGGTTGTGGAGAATACAAAAAAGGGGAAGATAGTCTCACATCAACTAGGCGTATCAACGAGCTATGGATATGCCCATCAATAGATATCAATGTGAGTGAGTCGGGATTGCCATGCAACGGATGCACTAGAGCTATAAGTATATGAAAGCTCAAAAAGAAACTAAGTGGGTGTGCATCCAACTTGCTTGCTCATGAAGACCTAGGGTGATTTGAGGAAGCCCATCATTGGAATATACAAGACAAGTTCTATAATGAAAAATTCCCACTAGTATAAGAAAGTGATAACATGAGAGACTCTCTACTATGAATATCATGGTGCTACTTTGAAGCACAAGTGTGGTAAAAGGATAGTAACATTGTCCCTTCTCTCTTTTTCTCTCATTTTTTTATTTGGGCCTTTTCTCTTTTTTTTTATTTTTTGTCCGGAGTCTCATCCCGACCTGTGGGGGAATCATAGTCTCCATCATCCTTTCCTCACTGGGACAATGCTCTAATAATGATGATCATCACACTTTTATTTTTCTTACAACTCAATAATTACAACTCGATACTTAGAACAAAATATGACTCTATATGAATGCCTCCGGCGGTGTACCAGGATATGCAACGAATCAAGAGTGACACGTATCAGAGAATTATGAATGGTGAAATACGATGTCAACTACATGATCATGCTAAGCAATATGACAATGATGGAGTGTGTCATAATAAACGAAACGGTGGAAAGTTGCATGGCAATATATCTCGGAATGGATATGGAGATGCCATAATAGGTAGGTATGGTGGCTGTTTTGAGGAAGGTATATGGTGGGTGTATGATACCGGCGAAAGGTGCACGGTATTAGAGAGGCTAGCAAAGGTGGAAGGGTGAGAGTGCGTATAATCCATGGACTCAACATTAGTCATAAATAACTCATATATTTATTGCAAAAATCTACAAGTTATCAAAGAAAAGTATTACGCGCATGCTCCTAGGGGGATAGATTGGTAGGAAAAGACCATCGCTCGTCCCCGACCGCCACTCATAAGGAAGACAATCAAAAAATAAATCATACTCCGACTTCATCACATAACGGTTCACCATACGTGCATGCTACGGGAATCACAAACTTTAACACAAGTATTTCTCAAATACACAACTACTCAACTAGCACAACTTTAATATCACCATCTTCATATCTCAAAACAATTATCAAGCATCGAACTTCTCATAGTATTCAACACACTCATAAGAAAGTTTTATTATTATTCTTGTATACCAAGCATATTAGAATTTAGAGAAAATTACCATGCTATGTAAGACTCTCAAAATAATCTAAGTGAAGCATGAGAGATCAATAGTTTCTATAAAACAAATCCACCACCGTGCTCTAAAAGATATAAGTGAAGCACTAGAGCAAAACTATATAACTCAAAAGATATAAGCGAAGCACATAGAGTATTCTAACAAATTTCAAATCATGTATGGCTCTCTCAAAAGGTGTGTACAGCAAGGATGATTGTGGTAAACTAACAAATAAAGACTTAAATCATACAAGACGCTCCAAGCAAAATACATATCATGTGGCGAATAAAAATATAGCTCCAAGTAAAGTTACCGATAGAAATAGACGAAAGAGGGGATGCCTTCCGGGGCATCCCCAAGCTTTGGCTTTTAGGTGTCCTTAGATTATCTCGGGGGTGCCACGGGCATCCCCAAGCGTAGGCTCTTGCCACTCCTTGTTCCATAATCCATCAAATCTTTACCCAAAACTTGAAAACTTCACAACACAAAACTTAAAGTAGAAAATCTCGTGAGCTCTGTTAGCGAAAGAAAACAAAAGACCACTTCAAGGTACTGTAATTAACTCATTATTTATTTATATTGGTGTTATACCTACTGTATTCAAATTTCTCTATGGTTTATAAACTATTTTACTAGCCATAGATTCATCAAAATAAGCAAACAACACACGAAAAACAGAATCTGTCAAAAACAGAATAGTCTGTAGTAATCTGTAGCTAGCTCAAGATCTGGAACCCCAAAAATTCTAAAATAAGTTGCTGGATGTGAGGAATTTATCTATTAATCATATGCAAAAATAATTAAATAAATAGCACTTTCCAAATAAAAATGACAGCAGTTCTCGTGAGCGCTAAAGTTTCTGTTTTTTACAGCAAGTGTAACAAGACTTTCCCCAAGTCTTCCCAATGGTTCTACTTGGAACAAACACTAATTAAACACAAAAAACACAACCAAAACAGAGTCTAGATAAATTATTTATTAAATAACAGCAAGGAAAAATATTGGGTTGTCTCCCAACAAGTGCTTTTCTTCAAAGCCTTATAGCTAGGCATAATATTTCAATGATGCTCACATGAAAGACAAGAATTGAAGGACAAAGAGAGCATCATAAAACACGTGAAAAACACATCTAAGTCTAACATACTTCCTATGCATAGGCATCTTATAGGCAAACAAGTTATCAAGGCAAGCAAAAACTAGCATATGCAAGGAAGCGGAAAGAAACAATAGCAATCTCAACATAACGAGAGGTAATTTAGTAACATGAAAATTTCTAGCACCATATTTTCCTCTCTCGTAATAATTACATGTAGGATCATAAGAAAATTCAAAAAAATAGCTATCACATAAAATATTTTCAACACGATCCACATGCATGCAAAGTTGACATTCTTCCAAAATAGTGGGATTAACATTAACTAAAGTCATGACCTCTTCAAACCCACTTTTATCAAAAACTCCATAAGATTGATCATTATCCAAATATGTGGGATCTAAAGTTGACACTCTTCCAAACCCACTTTCAGTATTATTGCAAACACTATTATCAATCTCATAATCATCATGGGAAGTAAATAAATTTTCAAGATCAAAAGAAGAATCACCCCAATCATGATCATTGCAACAAGTAGAGGACATAGCAAAACTAGCATCCCCAAGCTTAGGGTTTTGCATATTATTAGCACAATTTACATACATAGAGTTTATAATAAAATCATTGCAATCATGCTTTTTATTTAAAGATCTATCGTGAATCGCTTCATAAGGTAATTCATCACACTTTTCAGATTCACGAATTTCAAGCAAAACCTCATAAAGATAATCTAGTGCACAAAACTCACTAGCAATTGGTTCATCATAATTGGATCTCTTAAAAACATTAGCAAGCGGATGAGGATCCATAGATCTTAGGTTCTCTGTTTAGTAATAAATATACAACTATTCCAACCATACAAGCAAACAAGAAATGGGCAAAAGAGGCAAATTGGGAAAGAGAAGGGAGGACGAATAAAACGGCATGGGTGAAGTGGGGGAGAGGAAAACGAGAGGAAAATGGCAAATAATGTAATGCGGGAGATAAGGGTATGTGATGGGTACTTGGTATGTTCACTTTTGCGTAGATCTCCCTGGCAACGGCGCTAGAAATCCTTCTTGCTACCTCTTGAGCACTGCGTTGGTTTTCCCCGAATTGGAAGGGATGATGCAGCAAAGTAGCGTAAGTATTTACCTCAGTTTTTGAGAACCAAGGTATCAATCCAGTAGCAGGCTACGCGCGAGTCCCTCGTACCTGCACAAAACAAATAAATCCTCGCAACCAACGCGAATAGGGGTTGTCAATCCCTACACGGCCACTTACGAGAGTTAGATCTGATAGATATGATAAAATACTAATTTTGGTATTTTTGTGATAAAGATGCAAAGTAAAATAAAGGCAAAGTAAAAAGAAAAGGAAATAACTAAGCAGTAGGAGATTAATATGATAAAGATAGACCCGGGGGCCATAGGTTTCACTAGTGGCTTCTCTCGAGAGCATAAGTATTCTACGGTGGGTGAACAAATTACTGTTGAACAATTGACAGAATTGAGCATAGTTATGAGAATATCTAGGTATGATCATGTATATAGGCATCACGTCCGAGACAAGTAGACCGACTCCTGCCTGCATCTACTACTATTACTCCACTCATCGACTGCTATCCAGCATGCATCTAGAGTATTAAGTTAAAAACATAGTAACGCCTTAAGCAAGATGACATGATGTAGAGGGATAGACTCATGCAATATGATGAAAACCCCATCTTGTTATCCTCGATGGCAACAATACAATATGTGCCTTGCTGCCCCTACTGTCACTAGGAAAGGACACCGCAAGATTGAACCCAAAGCTAAGCACTTCTCCCATTGCAAGAAAGATCAATCTAGTAAGCCAAATCAAACTGATAATTCGAAGAGACTTGCAAAGATAACCAATCATACATAAAAGAATTCAGAGAAGATTCAAATATTATTCATAGATAAACTTGATCATAAACCCACAATTCATCGGTCTCAACAAACACACCGCAAAAAGAAGATTACATCGAATAGTTCTCCACAACAGAGGGGGAGAATATTGTATTGAGATCCAAAAAGAGAGAAGAAGCCATCTAGCTAATAACTATGGACCCGTAGGTCTGAGGTAAACTACTCACACTTCATCAGAGAGGCCATGGTGTTGATGTAGAAGCCCTCCATGATTGATGCCCCCTTCGGCGGAGCTCCGGAACAGGCCCCAAGATGGGATCTCGTGCATACAGAAAGTTGCGGCGGTGGAATTAGGTTTTTGGCTCCGTCTCTGATTGTTTGGGGGTACGTAGGTATATATAGGAGGAAGGAGTATGTCGGTGGAGCAACAGGGGGCCCACGAGGGTGGAGGGCGCGCCTGGGGGGGTAGGCGCGCCCCCTACCTCGTGGCCTCCTCTTTTGTGTCTTGACGTAGGGTCCAAGTCTTCCGGGTCTTGTTTGTTGAGAAAATCACGTTCCTGAAGGTTTCATTCCGTTTGGACTCCGTTTGATATTCCTTTTCTTCGAAACCCTAAAACAGGGAAAAACAGCAATTCTGGGCTGGGCCTCCGGTTAATACGTTAGTCCCAAAAATAATATAAAAGTGGATAATAAAGCCCAATGATGTCCAAAACAATAGATAATATGGCATGGAGCAATCAAAAATTATAGATACGTTGGAGACGTATCACCAAGCTTGGAAGCCAGGTGTATTCACCTAAAACCCCGGGTTATCCCGCCTTTTTAAGTAAGCCACTCCGTCCAGGTAAACCTGGTATGACCCATCAAACATTTGACAAGTCAATCTCATAGACCCTGAACTTGTCAAAGTTAAAACGGTGATTGGTTAAAGATTG
The DNA here is from genome assembly GCF_056163025.1 of Triticum urartu. Classification (NCBI taxonomy): domain Eukaryota; kingdom Viridiplantae; phylum Streptophyta; class Magnoliopsida; order Poales; family Poaceae; genus Triticum; species Triticum urartu. The sequence continues at coordinate 482,111,327 of NC_141875.1, forward strand.
AGGTCCATCTAAAAAGTCTTTGAAAAATGGTTTAACTTAGCGGCCTGGCAGCCCATGAAAAGCCTCGATTTAGGGCCTGGCAGCCCATGAAAAGCCTTGCATATTTATTTAGAATTTGTTGTTCTTAAACATCTTTTTGATAAGGGATTTATGAATATTTTCTGATAGACCGGTGTTTATCACAACCCGGCATGGCTTTCAATGCTAAGTTGTCAGTACATGATCAGTTTTAATCCGGCAATAATATTGCTTCGGTCTAATTTGACTACAGGTCACCAAAATTATATGTATAAACCGGTGTTTACCATAACCCATAAGGATTTCAGTATAAACCGATAATGACAAAAGGAGTTATCAATACTCCAGATTGAGGTTATCAGGCTTGTTATGGCAACAATTGATAAACCAACGAGATATACCACATGTATAATTTATTTTTATCTGCATATTACAGCCTTGATTCGGCATCCAGGTTATGTATGTGTTTGGGCACTATGACCTGTCCAGCGGTAAACCGCTAGGACACTTTCAAATTTCTCGTATGCAGGAACAGGTTAAATAAAGCCGCTATGGATTCTGCATATAATGGATCTCAAAATCATGGCGAGTCATCAACGTCAAGCAAAATAATATGCTCGATGGCATAAGCAGACAAGTATTTCAACTAGCCTATTACAAGGCGCTTTAGTGCCCACACAGGATCATTGTTTCAACAAGTTCGAAAGTGATTAAAACAGCTTCCGGATTAAGATTCTTCATCCGGACGGTTTGAAGACTGAGGGTCATCTTGAGCGGGTGCATCCTCCTCATCTCTACCTAGTCGCTGGAAATCAATCGTTGACCAATCGATTCCAGTTAAAGCTTGAAAAACGGCTTCTTCATGAATAAGGTTCGAAGGGTCGATGTCAGGAGCATAAGTATGCTTACGGATTGGCAGCACAAGATCTTCTACATTATGAATCAGCGCGGGTTGTCTTTTCCCCTCAACGTCGTAAACTAGTTGAAAATGAGATAGATCTGTGTCATCTGCCAATTTGCTTGCTATAGGCCGCATCTCCTTTGTCAGCCTTCGAAGATCTTCATTATTGAAATCGGAACCGTTTTCCTTCACACCAGGATAGCCTTTGATGATATCTACTGGTTCAAGATCCGGAATCCATGCCTTGGCCCAGATTAGCACGGTCAGTGCACCTGACCTTGCTGCTGATCTCTTCAGTTCGTCGATCCGGGTAGGTAGCATGGCCAGCTTTTCGATGGATTCTTTTATCAGTGTTGGAGGAGGCTTGTTGTAAGCGTCTGTGCAAATCGCCCGCTGGGATCCAGAATATAGCTGTTCTATCAATGTATAGGCCGCTTTAAGCTTCATCGGCATATCGGAGCCCAGATGAGTAATGCGGGTCCCTGTCATGATAAAACATCAGTAAACTGATCATTGATAAGATATGATGAATTAGAAAAGCTTTATGAGAGGGTACTCACCAAACACAGCAGAAGTCATGGTATTAATCTGCCGCTTTAAGCCGACCAGCTCTTCAACCACCAGCTTCAGGGCTGCCTCTGCGTCCTCGGCCTTCTTTGTTAAATCGGCCTTTTCTGTTTCCCAGTCTCCACGCTCTTTATTAAAGGTTTCTTTCAGCTTCTCCATGGCTGCTAAGGCATTTGTCAACTCTTCCTTGGCCTTGGAAGCTTCTGCTTGCTGAGATTTAATGTTCTCCTGAAGGTCAGCGGTTTGAGCATCCTTCTTATTCAGCTCGGCCTACAAAGCTAAGATATATCATCAATGAGCCATGTCTATTTGAAGTACCAAGCGTATAACAAGTTATGCACTTTGCACTTGGGGGCTAATGCCTATTTGCTCTATCATCAAATATTTTTTGCAAGTCTCAAGTACAATGCAAGCATTATCCTTGACGCTTGGGGGCTAATGTACATCTATTCAAAGTTGAAGCATGGATTCAAGACCCGGTTTACCTTGAAAAGATAAACCGGCCCTTCGGGGGCTAGACAGATGAAAATTACAGGACTACAAACATAAAATACCAGTCTATTCCAAAGGATTACCTGACATATGGGGGATAAGCATGCAAGGGCTAAGATGTTACGAAGTCCTGATTTATGATTGCCATCATAAACCGGCCCTTGGGGGCTACTAGATTTGGCATTTACAATTGGACTTAAGAAAGGGAAAGTTATGTCAGTACCTCATAGCGCTCCTTCATTAGATTCACCAAACCGGCTTCATAATCACGGTTTGAATGTAGACGGTTCAAGAAGCCAGAGTGGAGTTCTTCAGCACTCAAGTGGGCATAGCTTGATAGATTAGTGCTCCACTTGCCTCTTTCCATGGCAACACATTCTTCTTTGGCACTATGTTTCGCCAAAACGGCAGGGTTGCCAGGAGAAGTATAACCAACACTAGTGATGACAACATCATCTGCCTTATTACCAGTGGTCTGTGTTAGTGTTGTGGGGATATCAGTAGCCTTCGCCAGACTGGGTGGACCATCGTCATTATGGATTAGGCTCGTCGGTTTGTCGGCAAGGTCTGCTACTTCAACTTCTGTTTGCTCGTTCAAATCATGATCTGGAGGGGGTGGTTCATGAACAACAGTGTCTACATGGGGACATTCCGGTTCAGTTGTTTGATCTGGTTCAATAACCACATGATCTTCAAGCGGGGTATTCGCCCGAGCCTTCTTACTGGGTCTAGCTTTGGCTCCAAACAGAACAAGGTGCAAAGGTTAGCATAGCATGTAAAGTGTAAAACATCACATGATGGGGTTGAAGTACTTACCCAACTACGATTTTGAGATGAGGGAGTTGGGTCGCTGTTAACTCGCCAGAGGATGAAGGAGGTGTCACCTGGTAATTCGAATCGGACGGATTAAGAGGTTGTCGGAAATAGCCTACCTTGAGATAAGAAGTGTCAGAAGTGGGTAAGACCTCAGATCAGTGTTTTCGAACCGGGTGTCGGGTAAACCGGTCGAAGTGACCTGTTGGCCGCTATGCCGGGTTGTGCGGCGAGCCTCGTGCTACTGCTTCTTCAAAATAAATGTTGGATCCAAGTGAGCAAGAGGGTGAGAAAAGCTTACTTTCCATACTGCTTGATGGATTTTTTGTGTTGGCAGAGGATCCGAACCGGAGGAAAGGATAATTACCTCTGCATTGTCAGCCTGGCTGCCTTCAACGTCCTCCTAATAAGTATCATTGTCAATGAGATGCATAAAGAGTGAATCAAGTTCTACCTCTACTTCCGGTTTATCCTGGTCGTCATCAAGATCAAAACTGATGCATTCAGGTGCCTTCCTCTTTGTGGTTTTCTTGACGGTTTTCGTCTTAGTACGAGAAGGCTTTGCCACTTTATCTTGAGGTTTCTTTTTCCAGAAAGGATTGTCACCCTATTTAAAACATGAGCAGAGGGTATTCAAAGATTGCACAGTTCAAAAATATCAGGCGTAAAGCGGAAACACAAATAATACTTACAACGGGCGGTTTGTTTTGCGTATAAAAGGGGCTTAACCCAGTCTTGCTGCAGGTAGCTTCCGATTCGTTCAATATTTTCTTAACAAATTCAGTGACTTCTTCATCTGTCAACTGAATATTGATATGGCATTGGGAGTCTTCTATGTCGCCAGTATACTCACACATTAAACCAGAGCGGCAGCTTAATGGCAAAATGCTCCAGGATATCCAGCAACGGACGAAGTCCACGTATGTTAAACCGTTGGCCAAAAAGGCTCTCCGCTTGGCGAGTTGATGTGCATACAAGGCCCGTTCCTGGGCACTTAGTCATTGCGGAAGTGGATGATTGTTGGCGAGCCGGTGTGTACGATAACCCGGCAGAGGGTTCTCATCTTCGGGAGAGGTGTCTCTGCAATAGAACCAAGTTTGGTTCCATTCCTTTGGGTGGCTATGGAGTTTGGCATGAGGAAACTCAACTTCTTTCCTTTTCTGAATGGAGACGCTGCCAAGTTCAGTATTGGGTCCGTCTACGAATTTAGTGTGCCGGTTGAGATGGAAGAAATCCCGGAACAGCTCGATAGTTGGCTCTTCTTGTAGGTACACTTCACAGAAAACTTGAAAGTTGCATATATTGGATACCGAGTTGGCTCCAATGTCTTGAGGGTGGAGTTGAAAGCTGGCACGCACATCCCGGAAAAACTTCGATCCGGGCGGTTTAAAGCCATGGCCTATGTGATCAACAAATACCACTACTTCACCCTGCTTGGGGGTGGGAGGATTTTCTGGCCCGGGAACTCGCCACCGGATCTCATTCTTTTTCGGTAAGGTGCCAATCTTGACCATTCCGTTGATTTGCTCCTCAGTAACTCAGGAGGGGACCCAGTTGCAGGAATAAAACTGCTTGGTCATTGCAAGTGAAAAGCTGGGAAGAAAATAATGCCGGTTTATGATTTAGTAATAGTGATGCATATGGTACAAAAAGGAAAAGGAATCCAAGTACATGCACATTGGTAAACCGACGACAGGGTATTTATGAAAGATAAGGAATGAACAGAGGCAGAAGTATATGCATACTGTTAAACCGAAGTATAAACAATTGGCAGTTTAAGAGGGGACTAATGGTACCTGCCGGATTATCATATTTCAAAAAGTTAAACCGCCTATATTGCTGTGAAGGGTACATATCTAAAAATACCTAAGTGAGGGAAACAGGTTTCACAAGATTGCATTGATGTCGGGTGGTAGGAGCCACATATGCCAACGGGTGGCTTATCATTGTGGGAGCCAGTAAGACATCGCCGGTGCCTGGAAGCGGGATGAGGCGAAGACATGCACGCCGGCGGATCTTACCCAGCTTCGGGGCTCTCCGAGGAGATAACACCCCTACTGCTGCTCTGCGGGGTCTCCACATGCTCACTCGATGAATCAAGTAGTTACACAACGCTCCTTGAGCTGTTTTTGGGGGGAGGAGGAAGAAGGGGCACGGCTTGCCTGCTTCTTCTCCTTGTGTGGTGTCTAGAACTAGCAGGGGGTCCAACCCTTTTCATGGGTGCCCCGGGGGGTTTATATAGGCCCACCCCCCAGGGGTACAATGGTAATCCGACTGGGTGCGAGGCCCAGGCGTCTGTGACTGCGCTCGCCGGCTTCTGCGCCGGCTGCTGGGGACCGCCGACTGGCGGGTCCCGCCGGCTGCCGGCACCTCGGTCGACAGGCAGGCCCCACTGTCCAGGGCCTGGTCGGCGGCTGGTTACTGTGGCTTCATCTAGCTGACGAGAGCTTCTTCGTGGTAAGCGCGGCTACAGTACCGCCGCCGCCGGGCGATCGCTGTAGCCTTACCACGTCTTGTCTCCTTAATGGGGCGTCTTCTTCGAGGGAGGCGGCAAGCCGGCTGCGGGGAGCCGACTCTGTCTTGGGCCGACTGGATGGAAGCGTGGCCGCCTTCGGCCGTCTCTCTGCTCAAAGGGGCCCACCGCCTGTGGGCCGCGCTGGCGGCCCGTCGTGGGTTAGGCCAGGGTCAACATGGCAACAGTGCTACGCCGGACGGGTCATGCCTACCCCGTACGGCGCACTGTGGCAGGCGTGCCCCGGGATTCGGGGGTGGCAGGCTCTTCTGTAGCCACGCCCTGTCGCACAGCCGTTAGGTGGGTGCAAACTTTGTGGGTACGGTCTTGACTGCTTTACAGGGAGCCGGCTTCTTGGAGTCGGCCTTCTCATAGCCGGCTTCTTGGAGTCGGCCTTCTCATGAGGGCTAAAGCCGGACCGCCTTCCGAAAGCCGGCCTTGATCGCAGCCGGCTAGGGGAAGGCGGCCCCATGTCTTGGATTCTTGAGAGCTGGGCGGGCTCGTAACTTTTTCAGAAGTGCCAGGGGAAGCCGGCTAGGCTACCCATGGCTATTTACTCCGACAGTAGTCCCTGAAGCTGATCGAGCTCCGAGGTGAGCAGGGGGACGAGAATCTTGGTCAGCTTCCTATCCTGAAGAGCCGGCCATGCAGGCGTACGCCGACTTCAGAGAGCCCCGCGTAGGTGGGAGGAGAGGGGACCCGCGTGCTGACCACGGGCCCTCTCGCGGCCATGTGGCGGCAGGATCCTGCGAGCGCACGCGCGCGACGGGACACCGCCGCAGGCCCGGGCCCGCCACTCGCGAGCCTTGGTCCGGGCGCGGATCTTCCGTGGCCCACAGGGGCCGCTCGCCTTCCCAAGGCAGTTTCGTCTTGCCGTTAAGGCTCGATAATCGCGGGTTGTGGGGAGTGGGCACGATCAATCCCCACGCTTCCCCACGCCGCGCCTCCTCGGCTCCGCCACGTGAGCCTATAAGTAGGGGGAGGAGGGAGAGCGACAGAGGTTCGCGCGCTCCCTCCCGCTCCGTCCCTCCTAACCCTCGTCTTCTTCCTTTCGCTGCCGCCGCAGCTTCCCGTCTCAGCGCCGTCGCGTCTCCACGCCACCTTGCTCCCATGGCGTTGTCAAGCTCCTGGGACGACTCCAACGTCCATGAAGACCACATGGAGTTCCTTCACCAGATCCGGCGCCTGCCCGGCGCCGACCGTGTACAGGTCCGCCTGGCGCCCGCAAGGGAGATCTCGCCGGTGCCGGAGGAGGGCGAGCGGGTCGTCTTCCGCTCGCACTGCCTGCGCGGCTTCGGCCTCCCGGCGAGCGGGTTTCTGCGCTCCTTCCTCGACTTCTACAACCTCCAGCCGCATCACCTCACGCCCAATGCGGTGATGCTGCTGTCGGCCTTCGTCTCCCTCCGCGAAGGCTTCTTGGGGCTGTTCCCCACGCTGGAGCTCTGGGGAGAGTTCTTCCAGAGCAAGCTCGGCACAGTCGTCGCCGGCGTGCCCGCCCCCTGCGGAGCCTTCATCGCCATGAGGAGGGCGAGCGAGAACAACCCGTTCCCGCCCATCCCCCTGATCCAGTCGGTAAAGGTCTGGCAGAGATCTTATTTCTATGTGAAGAACGTCGTCGAGCAAGAAGACTACATCAACCTGCCGGCTTACGTAGCCGGCCCGCCGGCTGGGAGGCAGCCCTCGTGGAGCTTCCGGTCCCGGTCGTTATCTTCGGCCGGGAACGCCGCCATCTCCCGGCTTCGGGTGCTGATTCAGTCGGAAGGCTTGCGCGGGGCCGACTTAGTGGCCGCCTTCGTGGAGCGCCAGATCCTTCCTCTCCAAAGCCGGCCCCATATGATGTGTCAAATGAGCGGCCGCTTCGACCCAAGCCGGCTAAGCACATGGGAGATGCCCCACGCGGAGGTGGCACTCATGGTCAATTATATTGCCAACTGCAAGCTCGATGGGGACTGGCAATACGGCAAGGCGCCGTATTCTCGCGCCAATCCTCCACCCGTGGTAAGTCTCTCACTTTATCTTCTTTTTCGTCGTCAACCGGCTTCGTGACGGCCGGCTTCTGACCAGTCGGTTCTTTGAGCAGAACCCTCTTCTTGCGCCGCCGGCCGGGGTGGCAGGAATTGAACGCCAGTACGCCCCCGACCGCACGGTGGATGACGTTGACGACCCGGACTTGGGGGCGGCCTCCATGGAAGACGTCGTGGTAGGGGACAGTGCCGAGCCTGGAGGCTCAAAGTTCACCGCGAGCTTCGAGGACTGGCCGGACGATTTCGAAGCCGAAGTCGCCCCGCGTCGCCAGCCGGCAGCCGACCAACAGGGCGCGGGCTCGTCTGTCGCTCCGGCTGCCGGCGGCGCGCAAAAGCGCCGGGCCGCTCTAGGCCTCTTCGGCAGTCGGCCGAAGAAGTCCAAGCCCTCCGCCGTGGCGACAAAGCGAGACGAGGCGGCCGCAAAGGCAGCCCGCTTCCGCAAGGCGGTCAAGCCGCCTCAGGCGGTCTCGGCGTAAGTCTTCAATTGCCTTGCCGCATTCTCGTCATTGTTCTCTTTTTCTTCGAATTTTCTTCTTAACTTTTCCTCGCTTGCTGGACAGGGCGCCGCTTTCCCTTGAGCGGGGCCCGGGCGGCTCCGTCGTGGGGCCGGCTGGAGGGTCTTCGAGCTCCCGCCGCGTGGACCCTCGCGCCGATCTTAGGGAGGCCACAGAGCGGAACGCCCGCGAAGCGCGGGAGGAGCGCGAGGCGGCGGAGAAGGCGGCCGCCCAGGCAGCGAAGGAGCAGGCCGAAGCGGTAGCCAAGGCCCAGAGGGAGGTGGCTACCGCGGAGACGGAGGCGGAAAGCTCGCGCAGCCAGCCTCCGCTGCTCGCCGTTCCTCTCCGAGCCGTAGCCCCCGACACCCTGTTGCCCTTGGCGGAGGAGATCATCCAAGACCCGCCACTATTGGAGAGGGAGGAGGACCCCGTGGCCTTGGCGGGGAGAGCGCCGCCTGCGGCGCCAACCAGAGCGGGCCAAGGCGGTCAATCGTCAGCGGCGCCAGAGGAGCCGGCCGGAGGTGAGCCGAAGAGCAGAGCCAGCCTCAAGGTGCAGCTGGCGACGGGCCGGCGTGCTGGGGGAGGCGCCGCTCCGTCGGAGTTGCGCCGAGCCGCGGGCGCAGGCCAGCCGGCGGGAGATCTGGAGGCGGCCAGCACCGCCGTGTCCGAGTGGACTCCCAGCGGGGGGACTGGCGAGCTGGATGCGGCGGCTCAAGGGGTCCGGAGCCGGCTACAAGCTCAAGCCGCCCTGCTGCAACAGCTTAACCAAGAGTTCTTGTCAACGCGAACCACTATCCAGGTGAGTCCTTCGCTCTTGGCTGCTTTGCTTTCTTGATTTCTTCCGTGGGGGCGCGTAAGCGCACCCACTGGGTGTAGTCCCCGAGATTCGGGCCGACTGCTGCGCAGTTGGGTCGGATCTTTCTCGACGGCTATCTTACTTTGCTTTTTTCTGAATTTTCAGGAATACCACAACCTTCGTGCTACCGCCTTCGACTCCCAGGCTCGAGAGTTGAGCCGGCGGATCGACGACCTGGCCGACAGCCGAAGTAAGTACTTGGTTTTGTCTGTCTCCTGTGGGGGCGTGTCAGCGCACCCACTGGGTGTAGTCCCCGAGATTCGGGCCGACTACTGCGTAGTCGGGTCGGATCTTTCTTGACGACTCTTTTCTTATTGATTCTTCTTTTTCTTTGTCTTCAGGGGCCAACGCCGACTTGAGGAAGGAGCTTGGCGAAGCGAAGGCCGCCCTTTACGCCAAAGAGGCCGAGTGCGCTGCCTTGGTCCAGGAACGGGATCGCCTGGCCAAGAAGCTGGCCGACCAAGAGGAAAGCCACAAAGCGGCCCTGCAGGCGGCGCGGGAAAGTGAAGCCACTTTGCTGGCGGAGTATGAGATGGAGGCGGCGAGCTGGTCTGAGACCCGGTGAGCCCTGGACGAAGGCTTCGGCCGGATCGAGGACTTGATCGACGGTAAGTTGCCTTCCTCGGCCCTTCTCCTGCCCCTTGCCGCCTGGGTCTTTTGACTTATCTTGAGCTGTTGCTTTTTGTTTCTTGCAGATTAATTCCCGGGCTACTCCGCCTTCGCCGCCCAAAGCATTGAGGCCCATCGCGAGGCGCGCCGGCAAGCGGGGGCCGACATCGCGCCGGATGCAAACCGCACCCTTGAGGAGCAGCTCCTGGCTGTCCAGGCACGGTTGCAGCCGGCACATTGGATGCTTCGCCGGCTCCAACGTGCCGGGGCGCAAGTGTTGGCCGCCCTCTGGCCCGGCGAGATGATCCCCCGCACTCCAAGCCGAACTGCCGACTGGCTGGAAGTTGCAGTTGGTCGCTTCGAGGCTTGGAAAGCGTCAGCGGCCCGCCTCGGAGCCGGGCGGGCGTTGGAATTCGTTCGGGCTTGGTACCCAGGGCTGAGCCTGGACCAGCTGCGCACTTGGCGGATGGAGGCCGACGCAGAGCTGGAGGCGGTGAGGCCGGCTATCGCCCAGCAGGCTTCGACGATCGCCGAGTGCACCGACAGCGTTTTTGCACCCGAAATCGATGATGACGGTGTCGCTCAGCCGGAGGAGTGGTTCGGGCTGAACCCGACGGTGGGCGAGTACTCGGCGGAGGAGATTGCCTCCAACGACGAGGGCGAAGAAGACGAAGACGAGGACGGCGGAGACGTCGAGCCGGCTGGTGGAACAACCAGCCGACCTCAGGCCGACCATGCCTCCAGCAACGAGGCGCGTGGAAGCGCGCCCTCTGCGGGAGGCGGCGACCAAGCCGAAGTTCGTCAGCCGGCCGCTCCTTCAGCCGGCGCGACCGTCTCCGCCAACCAGTCTAGCTTGTCGGCCGCTCCGCCAGCTTGACCTGTCATCTTTATCTTTCCTGCTTTGTTGTCTTTGAACAATCTTTTGTTAAGTTTTCGTAGTTCCACCCACTGGGGGTGTATCCAAACTATGTTGAATGCTGGCCTCTTGGAGGTCTTTTTATGTAAATATTATCATGTGCATGCTTGGTTTCCATTCGCGTATGCTTGTTTATCCTTAGGCTTTTTCCTTTGCTGCCTTCCCTCTTTGGGGAGGCAAGTACTTGAGCTTTCTTGGATTAAAGTAAAGTGAATGGAAACCGGCCGGCCGGCTACTCTGGTAGCCAGTCGGCGGTGTGAGAAAAACCGGTTTTTGTTATATTAGTCCGTTAGTCCCCAGCCGTTTTTCGTGTGGGCGGTCGTTCCTACCTTTAACTCTTCCAGCCGGACAGCCGGTTCTTCGACTGCGACTTTTGGCAAGAGAAGGCTTGAGAGCCGGCACACTACTTGTCTGACTGCGGGTAGGACTTCTAACATAACTTCAGTCGGCCAGTCCCCGAGCCGACTAGTCGAACTCGGTGCCGGACGGAATAAGTAAATGATATGACAAGGTCATAAGCATGACACTTTTCATTCATAAATAAGGGATGGCAGTCCCCGAGCCCTCCTCGGGGAGCCTATTGTCTTGTACTTAATACAAAAGTTAACATGATACATACTGCCTTTCAACTGTAAAATCTTCGAAGGAGGTTGGCGTTCCATGGCCATTCCGACTCCTTGCCGGAGTCGTCTCTCTTGCGTGCCTTCGGCTTCTGTGCGTCGATCAGGTAGTAGGAGTCGTTGCCTAGAGCTCTGCTGATGATGAAAGGGCCTTCCCAAGGGGCTGAGAGCTTGTGCTGGCCAGCTGTTCGCTGGATCAGCCGGAGCACAAGGTCGCCCTCTTGGAAAGATCTTGGCCTGACCTTCCGGCTATGGTAGCGGCGCAAACCCTGCTGGTAAATTGCAGACTGGCTAAGGGCTAACAGCCGGCTTTCTTCCAGCAGGTCGATGTCGTCTTCTCGTGCTTCCTTGGCCTCCGCTTCCGTGTACATGGTTACTCGAGGCGAGTCGAATTCGATGTCAGTTGGGATGACTGCCTCGGCACCATACACAAGGAAGAAAGGGGTGAAGCCGGTTGACTTGTTTGGTGTAGTGCGCAGACTCCAGAGGACATCCGGCAGCTCATCGAGCCAACAGCCGGCTGAGTGCTCCAGAGGTACAACCAGTCGGGGCTTGATGCCGGAGAGGATGAGGCCGTTGTCTCGCTCGACCTGGCCGTTTGACTGCGGGTGGGCGACGGATGCTAAGTCCAGCCGGATACCTTGGGCTGCGCAAAAACGTGCCAAGGCTCCTTTGGCGAAATTCATGCCATTGTCGGTGATGATGCTGTGCGGCATGCCGTACCGAGTTGTTATGTCCGCGATGAACCTCACGGCAGTCGGCCCATTCAGCTTCTTGATCGGCTTTGCCTCAACCCACTTGGTGAATTTGTCCACGGCGACGAGCAAATGCGTCATGCCGCCGCGCGCCGTCTTGAATGGGCCCACCATGTCCAGTCCCCAAACGGCAAAGGGCCAAGTGAGGGGAATGGTCTTGAGTGCCGAAGCCGGCATGTGTTGCTTGGAGCTGAAGAGCTGGCATCCCTTGCAATGCTTGACTAATTCTTTGGCATCATCCAAAGCAGTCGGCCAAAAGAAACCATGGCGGAAGGCTTTGGCGACAAGTGATCTTGAGGCCGCATGGTGGCCGCATTCTCCTTGGTGAATTTCTGTGAGGATTGCAATGCCCTTCTCTTGCTCAACGCACCGTTGGAGGATTCCAGTGACGCTGTGCTTGAGTAGTTCTCTATTGACGATTGTGTACGCTCCGGCTCGACGCTGGACTTGTCTTGCTTCTGTTTCGTCAACCGGCAGGTCTTGGTTTACTAGGAAGTTGAGGATGGTCTGAGCCCATGATGGAGCCGCGACTCCTTCTACTGCCAAAGTGGCTACTGCCACCAGGGTGGGCGGGCTGGGTGGTGAGGTGCTGGAGTCAGCCGCCGGCTGTAGTGCTGGTGCAGTCCCCGGGCCGGCTACCGTAGTCCCCGAGCCGGCTGCCGAAGTCCCCAAGCCGGCTGCCGAAGTCCCCGAGCCGGCTGCCGAAGTCCTCGAGCCGGCTGCCGAAGTCGCCGGGTCGGCTACGGGGGTCTTGGGGTCGGCTACTTGATTCTTCGAGCCGGACCTGGCCGCATCGGGGTCAGGCGGCACGAAGATGGAATCGGATTCCGGAGACGGCTTGATAGACGGCTTGAGGAGGCGTTGTAGAGCGACGCCGGTTGGAATTGCTTGCCGAGTGGAGCCTATTTGAGCCAGGGCATCGGCTGGCTCGTTGTCGGCTCGTGGTACGTGGAGGAACTCGCATCCTTCAAAGTATCCGCTGAGTTGTTGGACCAGGAAACGGTAGCTCGCCATATTCGCGTCCTTGGCGTCCCAGTCGCCGGATGATTGCTGGACTACCAGGTCCGAGTCGCCATAACATAGGATCCGGCGAATGCCAAGTTCTTTGGCAAGCCGGAGCCCATGTATGAGCGCCTCGTACTCGGCCACATTGTTGGAGGCGGCAAAGTGGATCTGTAGCGTGTATTTGAGCTTGTCGCCTTTGGGAGAGGTAAGGACGATGCCGGCTCCCAAGCCGGTGCGCATCTTGGACCCGTCGAAGTGCATGCGCCAATGGGTGGAGTCGGGAGCCGGCGGCAGGTACTGGGTCTCGGCCCAGTCGACAAGGATGTCGGCCAGTGCTTGGGACTTGATGGCAGTGCGGGGCTGGTAGAAGATCGTGTACGGGGCCAGCTCGATGGCCCATTTTGCCACCCGGCCGGATGCATCCCGGCTGCCTATGATCTCGGCTAGCGGGGCAGTGCCTACGACCGTGGCGGGATGCTCTTGAAAGTAGGGCTTTAGCTTCTTGGCGGTGAAGTACACGCCGTAACACATCTTTTGGTAGTGCGGGTAGTTCTGCTTTGAGGCGGACAGGACCTCGCTCAAATAATACACCGGCCTCTGGACCGGCTGGGCTCGGCCTTCTTCCGGGCGCTGGACAACGATGACCGTGCTGACCACCCGGCTGGTTGCAGCGATGTAAACGAGCATGGGCTCTTTCTCAGTCGGCGCCGCGAGGACAGGCGGCGTGGCCAGCATCTTCTTCAGCTCGTGAAAAGCTTGGTCGGCCTGGTCGTTCCACTCGAAGTGAGTGCTCTTCTTCATGAGGCGGTAGAGGGGGAGAGCTTTCTCTCCGAGCCGGCTCATGAAGTGGTTCAAGGAGGCCAAGCACCCGGTGAACTTCTGAATGTCTCGAAGCTTGGTAGGGATCGCCATTCTCTCGATGGCCTTGATCTTCACCGGGTTGCATTCGATGCCGCGTTCGGAGACCAGGAAGCCTAGGAGCTGGCCGGCTGGCACCCTGAACACGCATTTCTCGGGGTTAAGCTTGATTTGGAACCGGCGCAGGTTCTCAAATGTTTCCTTGAGGTCTTCCAGCAAGGTGCCACACTTCTCCGTCTTCACCATGATGTCGTCCACGTAAACGTGAGCATTCCAGCCGAGCTGCTTGAGGAGGCACTTCTGCATGCAACGCTGAAAGGTGGCACCGGCATCTCTTAAGCCGAATGTCATAGTCAGGTAGCAGAAGGCTCCGAACGGCGTGATGAAGGCGGTCTTCAGGCGGTCGTCCGGGTCTAGCTTTATCTGGTGATATCCGGAGTAAGCATCCAAAAAACTCAACAGCTCGCATCTGGCCGTGGAGTCTATCACTTGGTCAATCCTTGGCAGGGTAAAAGGATCTTTGGGGGCAAGCCTTGTTGAGACTTGTGTAGTCTATACACATGCGCCACTTGTTATTCTTCTTTAGCACAAGGACCGGGTTGGCGAGCCACTCTGGAAAGAAAACTTCCATGATAAAGCCGGCCGCCAAGAGCCGGGCTATCTCCTCCCCTACAATCCTGCGTTTCTCCTCCGACAGTCGGCGAAGGGGTTGTCTGACTGGCTTTGCGTCTTCTCGAACATGTAGTTTGTGCTCGGCGAATTTCCTCGGAACACCCGGCATGTCCTTGGGGGACCACGCAAAGATGTCCCGATTCTCACGGAGGAAATCGGCGAGCTCGCCTTCCTATTTGTTGTTCAGGGTTGCCCCGATGACGGCAAACCTCTCTGGATGCTCGGGGTCAAGAGGTATCTTCTTCGTCTCCTTGGCCGGCTGGAAAGACCCTTGAGTATCATGCTCCTTGGGGTCGGGGGACACGGCCGACTGCTTGCCGTCTATGGCCACGACTCGGTCCAGCATCTTCTTCTCTTCGGCGATCACAAGGGACTCGGCTAGCCGGCTGCTGGCCGCTGCGCACTCGGAGGACTTCTTGTAGTCACCGGCTACGGTGATGACGCCTTTGGTGCTTGGTATCTTCATCTTGAGGTATGCATAGTGTGGAACTGCCATGAATTTGGCCAAAGCAGGTCGGCCCAGCAATGCATGGTAAGGGCTCTCCAGGTCCACCACTTCAAACCATGTCGCTTCCCGGCGGAAATGCTCCTTGTCCCCAAAAAGTACATCGATCTTGATTTTGCCAATGGGGGCGCAGGACAGGCCGGGTACGATGCCGTGGAAAACTGTCCGAGTGGGCGTGAGCTGTTTTGTCTTGACGTTCAGCTTCTCCAGGGTGTCACGATACAGGATGTTGATGCTGCTCCCGCCGTCTATCAACACACGGGAGAAGCGGGCGGCGCGTCTGTCCGTCGCAAGGGTGGCTTCCAGGACCAGAGCATAAGAGCCGGGAGACGGCATCACCTCCGGATGGTCGGCCCGGCTCCAGCTGATGGGCTTTTCTGACCAATGCATGTGTCCAGCGGGGTTGGCAGCGACCACGCCAACTTCCTGGCGCTCTCGCGTTTGCCGCGCCGGTCTTCGGGCTGGCTTGTAAAGACGATGTAGGTTGCTTGCTCATCAGGGAACTCGTCATGCACGGCTCCAACTGCGGGCCGAGCGGCCGGAGGCGGCGGGCCGGCAGGCGGAGGTGGCAAGAGCCCCTCGC
Source organism: Triticum urartu (assembly GCF_056163025.1). Lineage (NCBI taxonomy): Eukaryota > Viridiplantae > Streptophyta > Magnoliopsida > Poales > Poaceae > Triticum > Triticum urartu. The sequence goes on from NC_141875.1 coordinate 482,126,527, forward strand.
CCTTAGAGATTCGGGTGAGCCAGTTGCACTTCCGGGTCGTCTGGTTGGACGGCTTCGCGCCGCTGTGGAACTTGCAAGGGGCGTCGAGGGTTTGCTCGTAGGAGAAGGCGGGCTGCCAAACCGGCCTGCCGCCCTTGGGCTTCTTGGGCGCCGGTCGTTCTTCGGGCGGCGCATCTTCGACCGTGGCCACCTGCCGGCTAGCGGGAGGCGGCGCGGGGCCCTTGCGCTTGTTGTCGTTCGAGTTGGGGTGTCGGCCAGAATCCCCAGCCGGCGTCTTGGGCACCGGGTTGAGTACCTTTCCGGACGCGTCTACCCGAAGCTCGGTTTTCATCGAGGAGTCGGCAGTGGCGTACTTGTATGCTATGTCCAGAAGCTCGTCGAGGGTAGCCGGCTCGTCGCAGAGGAGCTTGTGCTTGAGGAGGGTGCCTTCTCGGCATCCGGCTGTGAAGTATTCTATGGCTTGTACCTTGTGCACCCCTTCACAGGAGTTGCGGAGCTCGGCCCAACGCATCAGGTAATCGCGAGTGGACTCGGCGGGGCCTTGTACGCACAAGGAAAGCTATCTGGGCTTGGGAGCCCGCTTGTAGGTGCTGGTGAAGTTGCGGATGAAGGCTTCTGTGAAATCTAGCCAACTGTTGATGCTACGCGGCTTGAGGCTGTTGAGCCAGGTCCGCGCCGTGCCCTGCAGCATGAGGGGCACGTACTTCACGGCGACACGCCGGTTGCCGTTGGCTATGCTAACCGCGGTGGAGTAGTCGATCAACCAATCTTCCGGCTTCACAGAGCCATTGTACTTGGGCGTGTCTCTTGGGAGCGAGAACCCTTTGGGAAAGGGCTCGTCGCAGACGCAGGGGCCAAAACAAGGCGGGCCGACATCGTCTTCTTCTTCCAACGCCAGGGATCGCGCCAGACGGTCGATCCGATGACGGGCGTCGTTCTCGCCGATTCCTTCACGGCGGCCCAGCCGGCCGCTGAGAGTCGGGTGCGCCACTGGCGGCGAGGCGGGATATCTCTCTCCACGGGGCGGAGGCGGAGGCGGGTCCCCCGCCATTCCATGGCTCGGGGATTACCATCCGCGTCCCGCTCGATGGAGATCCGGGTCCGGCTGCGGCTGGTAGCCGGCTCCTTCTCGCGTCGCGCGCGGGTATTGCTCGTAGTCGGCGTCCGGGACGTCGCGCCGTGCTCTCGGTGCGGGGGAAGGCTTTCCGCGCGAGCGTCGGCTTCATGCCGCCGCGCGGCGGCGTCAATCAATTGTTGGATGCGCCGGGTCATGTGGGGAAGGTCTTCGGCCTCCAGGCCGTCCAGCTCGTCTACGGCCGCCTGGGCGGCACGCAAGTTCTCGAGCGGAGTGGCATAGACCGGGCGGTCGACTCCCAGCGTGTCGGCTATGACGGCGCCGCGTTGCTTGACAAGGCCGGCCCGGCTTGGCCCGCCCGGGGCCGGCGTGCCGAAGGCGGCGCGGTCAGCTTCGCGCTGGTAGGCCTCAGTGAGGCGTCTTACGGAGGCCAGCCTCCGGCCCTCTGCGAGGAGGGCGAGGCGGCATGTTCTAGTGCTTCGTCGTCGGCGTCGGCCGGGAGAGGAGCGGACAGGTCGTGGGCCACCGCGCGCGAGGCATCGCGGGCGCTCTCGTCGGCCAGGCCGCCGTGGCCGACAACCATCACTTCGGTGGTGACAGCATCGCAGCCGTCGGCTCGAGGAAGCGGGTCGTTGTAGATTGCGACGTTGGTGGGGAAGGTGTCGTAGGAGGCCGTGTCGGAGTCGACAGGCATCGGGTCGGTGGAGCCAACCGACTCCAGGTCCGCAGCGGGCTCGCTGGAGACATGGAGCTGGCCGAGAAGGTTGGCGAGGCGGTCAGTGCCCGCATCGGAGGCGAGCTCGTCGGAGATGAAGGTCTCGTCGGGGAGATCGGCGAGGCCGCTTGCCACGCAGATGCTGGTGACGCCTTGCAGCGCGTCGTGGCAAGCGCCATCGGGCGTGCCGGGCTGGCTACGCTCGCTGGGGAGGAAGAGGGTTCCCATCAAGAACAGGTCTCCGGACGACGGTGCGCCTGGCCCCACGGTGGGTGCCAAATGTCGGGTGGTAGGAGCGACATATGCCAACGTGTGGCTTATCATTGTGGGAGCCAGTAAGACATCGCCGGTGCCTGGAAGCGGGATGAGGCGAAGACATGCACGCCGGCGGATCTTACCTAGCTTCGGGGCTCTCCGAGGAGATAACACCCCTACTGCTGCTCCGCGGGGTCTCCGCATGCTCACTCGATGAATCAAGTAGTTACACAACGCTCCTTGAGCTGTTTTTGGGGGGGACAAGGAAGAAGGGGCACGTCTCGCCTGCTTCTTCTCCTTGTGTGGTGTCTAGAACTAGAAGGGGGTCCAACCCTTTGCATGGGTGCCCCGAGGGGTTTATATAGGCCCACCCCCCGGGGGTACAATGGTAATCCGACTGGGCGCGGGGCCCAGGCGTCTGTGACTGCGCTCGCCGGCTTCTGCGCCGGCTGCTAGGGCCCGCCGACTGGCGGGTCCCGCCGGCTGCCGGCACCTTGGTCGACAGGCAGGCCCCACTGTCCAGGGCCTGGTCGGCGGCTGGTTACTGTGGCTTCATCTAGCTGACGAGAGCTTCTTCGTGGTAAGCGCGGCTACAGTACCGCCGCCTGCCGGGCGATCGCTGTAGCCTTACCGCATCTTGTCTCCTTAATGGGGCGTCTTCTTCGAGGGAGGCGGCAAGCCGGCTGCGGGGAGCCGGCTCTGTCTTGGGCCGACTGGTTGGAAGCATGGGCCGCCTTCGGCCGTCTCTCTGCTCAAAGGGGCCCACCGCCTGTGGGCCGTGCTGGCGGCCCGTCGTGGGTGAGGCCAGGGTCAACATGGCAACAGTGCTGTGCTAGACGGGTCATGCCTACCCCGTACGGCGCACTGTGCCAGGCATGCCCCGGGATTCGGGGGTGGCAGGCTCTTCTGTAGCCACGCCCCGTCGCACCGCCGTTAGGTGGGTGCAAACTTTGTGGGTACGGTCTTGACTGCTTTACAGGGAGCCGGCTTCTTGGAGTCGGCCTTCTCATAGCCGACTTCTTGGAGTCGGCCTTCTCATGAGGGCTAAAGCCGGACCGCCTTCCGAAAGCCGGCCTTGATCGCAGCCGGCTAGGGGAAGGCGGCCCCATGTCTTGGATTCTTGAGAGCTGGGCGGGCTCGTAACTTTTTCAGAAGTGCCAGGGGAAGCCGGCTAGGCTACCCATGGCTATTTACTCCGACAATTGAAATTTTGGATCTAATGCAAGTCAGGAAAAGGAAAAATATTGAGACCTAAAAAGGTTGGTCTCGAAGCGATTCACAAGATTCTAGATCAGTTTTTATGCGCATAAGGGTTTTTTATGACAAAGACAAGGAATGTTATAGCTACCACACGGAATGTGTCAAGCTTAAGGTCTTTCATCGAAGGACTGAAGAGGAACAGGGAAGAACAGTGCCGGAGCTTCGATGAACTTTGATGAACACCAAAACCCTAGATAGATCTACAGAGGAGGAAAGGGAAAGACTTACAGCGGCTGTTGAAGTAGCGGAGGTACACCACGACTCTCTGGTGCGATCAGGTCGATGCAGCGGCCAACGGAGATGCAGAGGCGGAGCTCGGCGATGGCGGCGGTTCTCGGGTGCAGGGACGTCGCGAGGAGGAAGAAGAAGTGAGGAGACGAAGGGGAAAAAAGGAAAATGACCTTTGGTTCTATTTATAAGGTAAAGAGGGAGGTGACAGGCGCGAGAATCAAGGAGCGTGAAAAATGGATATATGACGGAGTGGTTGCCTCGATTGTCGGAGGTTCGTTAATTGAAGGTCAGATGTATAAATTTTATATAACAAGTGATGTCATGGCGATTTAACATGATCTTGGAGGATGACGTCATGGCGGTTTACAAGATCAAAGTGAAGATGCGAAGGAGGAATTTTTCTAAGTGTTGAGGATTGACATGAACAAGTTCAAATCAATCTGGGGCCTAATGTTGGGGATATTACTACTGGACATAAACCGGCCAGGAGTAGCCGGTTTAACTCTATGAAGATTAGAAGCCCATGAAGACGTAAGGATGGAGGCGCTTTACGAAGGGCCAAAGCCCAAAGGCGGGTTAAGGCCTGTAGATGTAAACCGACTTTATCATGTAACTTGCATTGTAATATAGGAAGGATAGAGACCGAGCCGGACACGTTTATGATCCGGCCTCAGGACTCTGTAGACCGGCGGGCGTCAACCTGTGTATATGGAGGGACGACCCGACAGCAGTTTAAGGACAAGACACAACAACTCGAGAGCCAGGAAAAGCGGATTCGCTCCCTGGTCATCGAAACCCTAGCAATACCAACACAACTAGACGTAGGCTTTTACCTTCATCGAAGGGGCCGAACTAGTATAAAAACCCTCGTGTCCCTTGTCCGGTTTAACCCCTTTAAGCTAACCCGTAGCGATGGCTCCACGACTAAGTCCTTTCACGAGGATATCTGCCGTGACAAAACCACGACAACAGGCTTTTGCAAAATTAATTTGAGCTCTCTATTGCTCAATTCTACTTGACCACTAGACTGCAGATGATAAGGGGATACAATTCTATGATTAACGTCATACTTAGCAAGCATCTTACGAAAAGCACCATGAATAAAATGTGAACCACCATCAGTCATTAAATATCCAGGGACTCCAAACCTCAGAAAAATAACTTCTTTAAGCATCTTAAAAGAGGTGTTATGATCAACACTACTAGTTGGAATAGCTTCTACCCACTTAGTAACATAATCAACAGCAACTAAAATATGTGTATACCCGTTAGAGGAAGGAAACGATCCCATATAATCAAAGCCCCAAACATCAAATGGTTCAATAACAAGTGAATAATTCATAGGCATTTCTTGACGTCTACTAACATTACCAATTCTTTGACATTCATAACAAGATAAGACAAACTAACGAGCATCTTTGAAGAGAGTAGGCCAATAAAAACCGGATTGCAATACCTTATGTGCAGTTCTATATCCAGCATGGTGCCCTCCATAAGCCTCGGAGTGACACTTGCGTAGGATCTGTTCCTGTTCATGCTCAGGTATACAACATCTAATAACACCATCTACTCCTTCTTTATAAAGATGTGTGTCATCCCAGAAGTAATGTCTTAAATCATAGAAAAACTTTTTCTTTTGCTGGTATGTGAAACTAGGTGGTATAAATTTAGCAACAATGTAATTGGCATAATCAGCATACCATGGAGGAGTCTGAGAAGCATTTATGACATTTACTTGTTCATTAGGAAAGCTATCATCAATAGGTAGTGGGTCATCAAGAACATTCTCTAACCTAGACAAGTTGTCTGCAACGGGGTTCTCAGCTCCCTTTCTATCAATAATATGCAAATCAAATTCGTGTAGTAGGAGAACCCATCTAATAAGTCTAGGTTTAGCATCTTTATTTTCCATAATATATTTAATAGCAGCATGATCAGTGTGAATAGTAACTTTAGAATCAACAATATAAGGTCTGAACTTATCACAAGCAAATACAACTGCTAAGAATTCTTTTTCAGTAGTAGCATAATTTCTCTGGGAATTGTCTAGAGTTTTACTAGCATATTGAATGACATTTAATTTCTTATCAACTCTTTGTCCTAGAACAGCACCTACAGCATAATCACTAGCATCACACATAATTTCAAAGGGTAAATTCCAATCAGGTGGCTGAACAATAGGTGCAAAAATCAACGCTTTCTTAAGTATTTCAAATGCTTCTGCACAATCATCATCAAAGACAAAAGGTATATCTTTTTGTAATAGATTAGTCAGAGGCCGAGAATTTTTTTGAAAAGTTCTTAATGAACCTCCTATAAAAACCAGCATGGCCAAGGAAACTTCTTATACCTTTGATGTCCTTGGGACACGACATCTTTACGATAGCATCAACTTTAGCTTTATCAACTTCAATACCTCTTTCAGAAATTAAATGCCCCAAGACAATACCTTCATTAACCATAAAGTGTCACTTCTCCCAATTCAAGTCAAGATTAGTTTCTTCGCATCTCTGCAAAACTCGATCAAGGTTGCTCAAGCAATCATCAAAAGAGGATCCATAAACGAAGAAATCATCCATGAAAACCTCACAAATCTTTTCACAAAAGTCAGAGAATATAGCCATCATGCATCTTTGAAAGGTAGTAGGTGCATTAGATAAACCAAAAGGCATACGTCTATAAGCAAAGGTACCGAAAGGGCAAGTAAAAGTGGTCTTTTCTTGATCATTAGCTGACACAGGTATTTGAGAGAAACCAGAGTAACCATCTAGAAAGAAAAAAATGTGTATGTTTGGATACTCTTTCTAGCATTTGATCAATAAAAGGCAAAGGGTAATGATATTTTTAGTAGCTTTATTTAATTTGTGGAAATCAATTACCATCCTATAACCTGAAATAATTATTTGCGGAATCAATCCATCTTTGTCATTAGGAACGACAGTAATGCCTCCCTTCTTAGGGACACAATGGACATGACTTACCCACTGACTATCAGCAACAGAATAAATTATACCTGCCTCAAGGAGCTTTAGTATTTCCTTTCTTACCACTTCTTTCATCTTAGGATTTAACCGTCGTTGGTGATCAATAACTGGTTTGGCATCTTTCTCCAAATTTATTTTGTGTTGACAAAGAGTGGGACTAATGCCCTTAAGATCATCAAGAGTATATCCAATAGCAGCACGGTGCTTCTTATGAGTTTTCAATAATTTCTCGTCTTCGTGCTCTGAAAGTTTAGCACTAATAATAACATGATATCTTCTATTCATCAAGATAAGCATATTTAAGAGTATCAGGCAATGGTTTAAGCTCAAACACGGGTTCACCCTTGGGTGGAGGAGGATCCCCTAGGATTGCAACAGGCAAGTTGTGTTTCAGAATAGGTCCCTGTTTTAAAAAATACTTCATCTATTTCCCTTCTTTCATTCATAAACATATCATGTTCATGGTCAAGCAAATATTGTTCTAAAGGATCGTTAGGAGGCACAACAATAGAAGCAAGACCAATAATTTCATCCTTACTAGGCAATTCCGCATCACGGGGTTGTCTACGAAATTTAGCAAAGTTAAATTCACGAGACATATCTCCCAAACCAATAGTAACAACATCCTTTTCGCAGTCTATCTTAGCATTAACAGTGTGCAAGAAGGGTCTACCAGATATAATGGGACAAAAGCTATCTTGTGGGGAACCAAGAACAAGAAAATCAGCAGGATATTTAACCTTCCCACACAAGACTTTAACATCTCTAACAATCCCAATCGGTGATATAGTATCTCTATTGGCAAGCTTAACTATGACACCAATTTCTTCTATCTCAGCAGGTGCAATATCATGCATAATTTCTTTGTATAAGGAATGAGGTATTGCACTAGCACTAGCACCCATATCACATAAGCCATGATAACAATGATCTCCTATTTTAATAGAAATAACAGGCATACCTACAACAAGTCTATGTTTATCTTTAGCACCAGGTTTAGCAATTCTAGCAGTTTCCTCACAGAAATAAATAACATGCCCATCAATATTACCAGCCAAGAGATCTTTAACCATAGCAATATTAGGTTCAACTTTAACTTGCTCAGGGGGTTTGTGTGTCCTAATATTACTTTTGTTGACTACAGTTGAAGCTTTAGCATGATCCTTTATTCTAACAGGGAAAGGTGGTTTTTCAACATAAGCAGTAGGAACAACAGGATCGTCATAAGTGATAGTCTTTTCTTCAACTTTAATAGGTGCAACTACTTTTACTTCAATGGGAGGATTATATTTAAACCACTTCTCGTTAGGGAGATCAACATGAGTAGCAAATGATTCACAGAAAGAAGCTACTATCTCAGAGTCAAGTCCATATTTAGTGCTAAATTCATGGAAAACATCGGTATCCATAAAAGATTTAACACAATCAAACTTAAGTGTTATACCTGACTCCTTACCTTCGTCGAGATCCCAATCTTCAGAGTTGCGTTTAATTCTTTCCAATAAATCTCATTTGAATTCAATAGTCTTCATCATAAAGGAGCAAGTACAAGAAGTATCGAGCATGGATTGATTATTACGAGAAAGCCGAGCATAATTTTTTTGAATAATCATTTCTCTTAAGAACTCATGATTGGGGCATGAATATAACATTGACTTAAGCCCCCCCCCCAAGCTTGAGCGATGCTTTCTCCTTTGCGAGGCCAAAAATTATATATATAATTACGATCACGATGAATAAGATGCATAGGATAAAACTTCTGATTAAATTCCAATTTCAATCGTTTGTAGTTCCATGATCCCATATCATCACATAGCCTATACCATGTCAATGCATCTCCCTTCAAAGATAAAGGGAAGACCTTGTTCTTGATAACATCATCGGGCATACCTGCAAGCTTAAATAGTCCACAAACTTCATCCACATAGATTAAGTGTAAATCGGGATGCAATGTTCCATCTCCTGTAAAAGTATTAGCCAGCAGTTTCTCTATCATACCCGAAGGAATTTCAAAGTAGACATTGAGGGAGTCCCAGATTAGGGGGTTTCCGGACAGCCGGACTATACCCTTTGGCCGGACTGTTGGACTATGAAGATACAAGATTGAATACTTCGTCCCGTGTCCGGATAGGACTCTCCTTGGCGTGGAAGGCAAGCTTGGCAATATGGATATGTAGATCTCCTCCCTTGTAACCGACTCTGTGTTACCCTAGCCCCCTCCGGTGTCTATATAAACCGGAGGGTTTAGTCCATAGGACAACAACAATCATACCATAGGCTAGCCTCTAGGGTTTAGCCTCTTTGATCTCGTGGTAGATCAACTCTTGTAATACACATATCATCAAGATCAATCAAGGAGGACGTAGGGTATTACCTCCATCAAGAGGGCCTGAACTTGGTTAAACATCGTGTCCCCCGCCTCCTGTTACCATCTGCCTTAGACGCACAGTTCGGGACCCCATACCCGAGATCCGCCAGTTTTGACACCGACATTGGTGCTTTCATTGAGAGTTCCACCGTGTCGTAATCATAAGGAGGGATGGCTCATCGCATTGTCAAGAACAACATCACCTCTGGGGGAGCCCTGGCTGTAGGCCAAACTCTCCGACTAGGCGGCTTCATCATGACCGCCCGCTCGGCCGCTGCGCCGACGATGACTTCTCGGGTCATCGAAAATATCCTCCACATCGGCTCGAAATTCACTGAGCAGATAGATCCAATGGAGCTCTCCTCTTTGAACGAGCTCTTGGATCGCATCGCCGCTCTAGGAGTCGCTACGGACTATGATCGGATTGGGCTTAAACCCGACCAAAGGGAGATTAACTCTCCGCCGGTCACCCATCAGATAGCAGTGGTGGAGGAGCAATGCGGCGAATCTTCCTCTATCCTGAGGACGAACTATGTCCGGATTCCCGAGCTCTCCGAGCCGGATACCCATCCACGAGAGGACATCGCCCTAACCCTGAACCTAGAATCAGGCAGCATACCGAACCTGCGGGGCAACATCCCGGAGCCCGAACTTCCAAGATCAGAAACTCCCTCGCCCCTGGATCTCAGATTGGGTCAAGGTCTCGACTTAAATCCACCCACCCACCCAGATATAAACGATCTTTCCCACATTAATTAGGCATGAGCCCCAAGAGACAGTACATCACTATTGGGCCAGATTCCTTCTTGTAATGAACAAGGTCAAGGAATGTCGCGAGGAAGACACAATTTCGTTCTTTTGCAACAATTGCACAGACAAGGGAATCCTCAACGCCATAAGTCGTCGTGACATAGCACACTTTGCTGACTTGGCGGCCATAGTACGGAAGTACTATGCGATGGAAAGCGCCTGAAAACCCAAACAAAATTTTGGGATAATCCGGCTCTGACAAAACCCCTAGTTCCAACTAAAAGGGTGCACTCTCATAAGTCGCCCGACTCAATTACAAAGAAGCAAAAGCCCACTATAGGGCGTGGAACCGTATTTGAGGGATGGCTTAATGGGCCATGCAAAATTCATAGTACAGCGAACACCATACCAACACACAGTCTTAGAGCATGTTGGGTACTCCGGCAGGTGGCCAAGAGCGGTGAGGATCTCATTCAAAACACCACAGAGCACCATCCCGTGGATAACAATACAGTATTGACAGTCTTCGAGACCTTCACCTCAAATAATAGGCGTAAGCGAGCACTCCGCAGCCTTGCCGAAGTCTGCCACGTGGCAACAATAAATCCATGGAGTGACACGGCTATCACCTTCAATGCCAGTGACGAACTTAAATTCCGAACAGCCCGAGCACCAGCCGCCTTGGTCCTCAATCCAATTGTGGACAACTTTCGGCTTACTAAAGTGCTCATGGATGGCGGCAGCGGATTAAACCTCATTTATGAGGAGACTCTTCAAAAAATGGAAATAGACAGAAACCGTATTGAGCAAAGCAGCACAACCTTTCGAGGAATCATCCCCAGTCGGGAGGCACGTTGCGCTGGGAAAATGACACTAGATGTGGTATTCGGCACTCCGGAGAATTATAGGTCCGGAGAAATTACATTCCAAGTGGCCCTGTTCAGTAGCGGATACCACGCCCTTCAAGGGCGGGAGGCATTCACGATCTTCCAAGCCATACCCCATTACGGGTACATGAAGCTCAAAATTCCCGGGCCCAATGGAATCATCACTCTAGCTAGTGATCCGGACATAGCACTCTGTGCCGAGAACAAAACAGCCGCACTGGCCCTCAAGGCATTATCTGAAGCCCTTGCGACAGAGGAATTAACTGCTGCACTCCACAGTGGACATGGACGACGTGATACTCAACAAAAGATCCAAGTCCACCTCTTTTAAACTAGCAGATGAAATAGTCAAATTCCAAGTCCATCCAACGGACCCCACAAAAATAGAATCCATCGGGGCACAGTTAAACCCTGCTGTAGATGCCGCACTACGGGAGTTCCTGCGTGAGAATTGGGACATATTCGCCTGGCATTCTTCAGACATGCCAGGAATCCCACGCAGGTTGGCCGAGCATAGCCTTAACATTCTAAAAGGATTCAAGCCGGTCAAGCAGACTCTTTGGTGTTTCTCAAAATCTAAGCGACAAGCTATGGGAGAGGATCTAGCCAAGTTACTGGAGGCCGGATTCATTAGAAATAAAACATTCGGACTGGTTAGCAAACCTGGTGATGGTACCAAAGAAGGGCAAATCCTGGCGCCTATGCGTCGACTTCAAGGACCTTAATAAGGCTTGCCCAAAGGATCCCTTCCCCTCCCTCGCATCGATCAAATTATCAACGCTACCACAGGACACGACTCATTGTGCTTCCTCGACGCATACTCCGGTTACCACCAAATTAAGATGGCGGAGTCCGATCAAGCCGCAACGGCATTTATCACTCCATATGGTGTCACATCCCTAGTTCTCGTATGCACTAGGCTAGCCCTTCATGTGAGCATCATGTTTAAATTCAAATGAAATTTGAATTGAGGAATTTTCAAAAGCCTCAGAAGACGTCTAAAAATAACCAACATTTAAATCTCATCAAATGAGTCCAAGAAAATGTTCCTGTTAATCTCTGGAAATATTGGCAAGGGATAAAATTCAAACCAATATTTCTAGAATCTCAGAAACAATTATTTTTGGCCTTTCAATTAATCTAATAAATATTTGAATTGGATCTATATTTATTATATAATAAATATATGTTCAATAATTCTGGAAATTGTTGCGTAGCTTTGGATAAGTCCATTTAGTTCACACAATTATTTTCATGAATTTTGAAAATGGTTTGGTCTTTGAACTAAATCAAAACATAATAGCAAAAATAGAAAAACAAAACAATTAATAAGGGAGAGAGAGAGAAGGACTCACCTGGGCTTCTCACCTGCAGCAGAGCCGGCCTAGCTCCTGATCTAGCCCAGCCTACCAGGGGCTCCCGGGTCTTCTTCCTCCTTTGACAGAAGGACAGAGGCGCGTGGCCACCTGACGTCTACTATACAACCTTCTTCTTGTAGACGTAGTTGGGCTTCCAAGTGCAGAGGTTTGTAGGACAGTAGCAAATTTCCCTCAAGTGGATGACCTAAGGTTTATCAATCCGTAGGAGGCGTAGGATGAAGATGGTCTCTCTCAAGCAACCCTGCAACCAAATAACAAAGAGTCTCTTGTGTCCCCAACACACCCAATACAATGGTAAATTGTATAGGTGCACTAGTTCGGCGAAGAGATGGTGAAACAAGTGGTATATGGATAGTACATAAAGGTATTTGTAATCTGTAATTATAAAAACAGCAAGGTAACAAGTGATAAAAGTGAGTGTAAACGGTACTGCAATGATGGTAAACAAGGCCTAGGGTTCATACTTTCACTAGTGTAAGTCCTCTCAACAATAATAGCATAATTGGATCACATAACTATCCCTCAACATGCAATAAAGAGTCACTCCAAAGTGACTAATAGCGGAGAACAAACGAAGAGATTATGGTAGGGTACGAAACCACCTCAAAGTTATTCTTTCCAATCAATCCGGTGGGCTATTCCTATAAGTGTCACAAACAGCCCTAGAGTTCGTACTAGAATAACACCTTAAGAGACAAATCAATCAAAACCCTAATGTCACCTAGATACTCCAATGTCACCTCAAGTATCCGTGGGTATGATTATACGGTATGCATCACACAATCTCAGATTCATCTATTCAACCAACACATAGAACCTCAAAGAGTTCCCCAAAGTTTCTACCGGAGAATCACGAGGAAAACGTGTGCCAACCCCTATGCATAGGTTCCCAATGTCACGAAACCCGCAAGATGATCACCTTAACATACATCAAGTGGCACGTGGTATCCCATTGTCACCACAGGTATCCACGGCAAGACATACATCAAGTGTTCTCAAGTCTTTAAAGACTCAATCCGTTAAGATAACTCCAAAGGGAAAACTCAATTCATTACAAGAGAGAAGAGGGGGACGAGAAACGTAAGATCCAACTATAATAGCAAATCTCGCGATACATCAAGATCATGCCAAATCAAGAACACGAGAGAGAGAGAGATCAAACACATCGCTACTGGTACATACCCTCAGCCCCGAGGGAGAACTACTCCCTCCTCGTCATGGAGAGCACCGAGATGTTGAAGATGGCCACCAGTGAGGGTTCCCCCCTCCGGCAGGGTGCCAGAACAAGGTCCCGATTGACTTTTGGTGGCTACGGAGGCTTCTGGCGACGGAACTCTCGATCTAATCTCTGTTCTAGAAGTTTTAGGGTACATGGAGTTATATAGGCAGGAGAAGCACGTCAGGGGAGCCACGGGGGCCCCACGAGGCAGGGGGCACGCCCCCACCCTCGTGGGCAGCTCCCGTATCTTCTGACGTGGGGTGCAAGTCCATCAGGTGTGTTTCCTTCCAAAAATAACTTCTCCAGTTGATTTCGTTCCATTTCGACTCCGTCTGATATTCCTTTTCTTCAAAACACTAAAATAGGCATAAAACAACAAATCTGGGCTGGGCCTCTGGTTAATAGGTTAGTCCCAAAAATAATATAAAAGTGGATAATAAAGCCCAATATTTCCTAAAACAGTAGATAATATAGCATGTAGCAATCAAAAATTATAGATACGTTGGAGACGTACCAAGCATCCCCAAGCTTAATTCCTGCTCGTCCTCGAGTAGGTAAATGATAAAAAGATAATTTTTGATGTGGAATGCTAGTTGGCATAATTTCAATGTAATTCTTCCTACTTGTGATATGAATATTCAGATCTGAAAGATTCAAGACAAAAGTTCATATTGATATAAAAATGATAATACTTCAAGCATACTAACTAAGCAATTATATCTTCTCAAAATAACCTGGCCAAAGAGAGCTATCCCTACAAAATCATATAGTATGGCTATGCTCCATCTTCACCACACAAAATATTTAAATCATGCACAACCCTGATGACAAGCCAAGCAATTGTTTCATACTTTTAATGTTCTCAAACTTTTTCAATCTTCACGCAATACATGAGCGTGAGCCATGGATATAGTACTATAGGTGGAATAGAATGGTGGTTCTGGAGAAGACAAAAAGGGAGAAGATAGTCTCACATCGACTAGGCGTATCAACGGGCTATGGAGATGCCCATCAATAGATATCAATGTGAGTGAGTAGGGATTGCCATGCAACGGATGCACTAGAGCTATAAGTATATGAAAGCTCAACAAAAGAAACTAGTGGGTGTGCATCCAACTTGCTTGCTCACGAAGACCTAGGGCATTATGAGGAAGCCCATCATTGGAATATACAAGCCAAGTTCTATAATGAAAGATTCCCACTAGTATATGAAAGTGACAACGTAGGAGACTCTCTAACATGAAGATCATGGTGCTACTTTGAAGCACAAGTGTGGTAAAAGGATAGTAGCATTGTCCCTTTTATTTTTTTATTTGGTCTTTCTCTTTTTTTGGCCTTTATTTTATTTTTATTTTTTTGGCCTTTCTTTTTTATTGGGACAATGCTCTATTGAATGATGATCATCACACTTCTATTTATTTACAACTCGATGATACAACTCGATACTAGAACAAAGATGACTCTATATGAATGCCTCCGGCGGTGTACCGGGATGTGCAATGATGCATGAGTGACATGTATGAAAGAATTATGAACGGTGGCTTTGCCACGAATACTATGTCAACTACATGATCATGCTAAGCAATATGACAATGATGAATGTATCATGATAAACGGAATGGTGGAAAGTTGCACGGCAATATATCTCGGAATGGCTATGGAAATGCCATAATAGGTAGGTATGGTGGCTGTTTTGAGGAAGGTATATGGTGGGTGTATGATACCAGCGAAAGGTGCGCGGTATTAGAGAGGCTAGCAAAGGTGGAAGGGTGAGAGTGCGTATAATCCATGGACTCAACATTAGTCATAAAGAACTCATATACTTATTGCAAAAATCCATTAGTTATCGAAACAAAGTACTACGCGCATGCTCCTAGGGGGCTAGATTGGTAGGAAAAGACCATCGCTCGTCCCCGACCGCCACTCATAAGGAGGACAATCAAAGAACACCTCATGTTTCAAATTTGTTACACAACGTTTACCATACGTGCATGCTACGGGATTTGCAAACTTCAACACAAGTATTTCTCAAATTCACACCTACTCCACTAGCATGACTATAATATCACCATCTCCATATCTCAAAACAATTATCAAGTATCAAACTTCTCATAGTATTCAACACACTCATAAGAGAATTTTATTATTCTTGAGTACCTAGCATATTAGGACTTTAAGCAAATTACCATGCTATTTAAGACTCTCAAAATAATCTAAGTGAGGCATGACAGTTCATCTATTTCTTCAAAATAAAACTACCACCATGCTCTAAAAGGTATAAGTGAAGCACTAGAGCAAAACTACTCCGAAAGATTTAAGTGAAGATCAATGAGTAGTTAAATAATTATTTAGCTATGTGAAGACTCTCTAACATTTAATAATTTAAGATCTTGGTATTCTATTCAAACAGCAAGCAAAGCAAAATAAAATTACATTCTAATAATAGCAAACATCATGTGAAGAAGCAAAAACTTAGGATCAACCGATACTAACCGATAATTGTTGAAGAAGAAAGGTGGGATGCCAACCGGGGCATCCCCAAGCTTGGATGCTTGAGACTTCTTGAAATATTATCTTGGGGTGCCTTGGGCATCCCCAAGCTTGAGCTTTTGTGTCTCCTTAATTCCTCTCATATCACGGTCTTCCTAAATCTCAAAAGCTTCATCCACACAAAACTCAACAAGGACTCGTGAGATAGGTTAGTATAAACCATTGCAAAAACCTTATCATACTCTACTGTAGAAAATCACTAAAATTGTTATTTAACATTTCATACTAAATGCCTCTGCATATTTAATAGTCCTATCCTCAAATAGAATCATTAAAGAAGCAAACATATGAAAACAATGCAAACATAACAACAATCTGCCTAAACAGGATAGTCTGTAAAGAATGCTGCAACATCCATACTTCCCTAGCTCAAAAAATTATTAAATAAAATTCCCACTGTAGTAAATTTATCAGAGATTAATATGCAAAAGGTTTCAACATTTTATCACATTCTGACTTTTCTAGGGAATTATTGCAACAGCGGTAAACTCTCTGTTTTCAAACAGCAACATGTATACTTGTAACATAGGCATAGTAAAGGCTATCAATGCCACTTTTATTGAAATAAAAGATGCAAAACATTGTTCTAAATAACAGCAAGCAAATCCTAACAAAATAAATTGACGCTCCAAGCAAAACACATATCATGTGGTGAATAAAAATATAGCTCCAAGTAAAGTTACCGATGAACGAAGACGAAAGAGGGGATGCCTTCCGGGGCATCCCCAAGCTTAGGCTCTTGGCTATCCTTGAACTCTAGCATGCTTTCCTCTACATTTTTTTTTCATAATATGCATCTAATTTCCATGTGTATTCATTGATGGTATTTGGGTCAATGAACCCAATGCCATAGAGTCCGCCTTTTTTCATTTCATACATCTTCATCCTGCATAATACCACAGAAAAGAATATAGTGAGGATAATTATAGGTAATGATTGATCAAAATGATCACTACAGCTAGCTTGAGACTTAAATTACAGAAAGAAATCACTTACAGACAATAGCAACTGGCGATAGATTTGTCGACTGCGTCTTGATTGTATAACTGAAATAGTTCTGAATACTCAACGGACACAGCTTTCTCATGGAAGTAATGATCCTTCTTGACGTTCACCATGAGGGACTCTCCATTGGAAATCTTGGTAATGTCCATGTACCATTGATGCAATTCATACATTCTCATTGGGAGCTTCTTGACCTCATCTGGCTTGACCAAAGGTTGGCCCCGGACATATTTCCGTTTTATTTCCTCCTCTCTAAGTGGAGACATGGGCTCGATATCGAGGAGTTGTCCAACAGTGATCTTGAGCATTTCAGCCTACTCAATATGCTGCTCGGTTATTACCACATCGGCCAGCTGGGGAATGTTAACGGTTTGCCCACAATAATATTGGGCGCGCGTACTCCCATGTGTTGTTAGCACAACAAGCTGGGGGATTGATTGCGCCGCCTGTTCTCCCAGTCGGGGAACGGTTTTACCGCATTTTTTGCCAGCTAATTTGCTCGAGCTCGAGCTCGCCTCATTCTGTAAACGTGCTCGATTTAACTTCCTGAGGTGGCGCTCATAGTCTGTGTCAACATGCTTGGGAGCTGGTGGTCCATCCATACGAATGAAGTGGTCAATCTTTTCCTCAGGCACTTTCTCCCTTGGCCGCGGTGGCGGTTTCGGTGCAAAATGGGCTTCCACCTCGGTCTTCGATATGGCTGCGTTTTCCTCCTCGGACTTGTCGTAAGGCCTCTGCGGAAGAGGCGCGAGGCTGCTTGGACCATATTGAAATTGCTGGCCTCCGCCTGTACCTCCCGTCCTACCTCGACTTGTACCGCTACGCACCATAGCTGTGGCGGCTCTCTTCCGTGATTGCTGAGGCGGCGGAGACGGCTGACGGTGGCTGAGTTGGACGAGGAGGAGTGGCCTGAAGCTGTGCTGGACTTGGAGGAGGAGTGGCCTGAAGTTGTGCCGGACTTGGAGGAGGAGTGGTCTGACGCTGTGTCGGACTTGGAGGAGGAGTGCCCTGACGCTTTGCCGGACTTGGAGGAGGAGTGGAATGACGTGTTGGTGGACTTGGAGGAGCGGGAGTCTGCTGACTCGGTGGCGGACTTCGACAAGGAGTCGGCTGATGCGGTGTCGGTGGCCTTCGAAAGATGATGGAATCCTTTCTCCATAGGATGATACGATGTTTGGCCTCTCCTAGTGTGTGCTCCTCGTCACCTCCAGGAATGTCAAGTTCTAGCCCCAAATATTGGTCCACCACCTCATCAACCAAGACACGAGCATAGCCCGCTGGAATCGGGTTGCAATGGAAGGTTGCCTCGGGGGGATTTGTAAAAGCAACGGTGGATATGTTCTTAATTTTGAAGTGTAGCTCGCAGTTAGTGTTCTCCATGATGTCATCCATGGGGTATCTATCCAGCATTGCGTCACCCGGGGCGGAACGCATGCTGCTTCTCGGCATGGATGGGACGGTGCTATTCAATGATGGATCATCCGCTAGCTGTTGGAGCTGCCGAGACCCCCTTTGCTAGCTAAGTGAGTCGATCTGCTCCTGCTGCCGCTGGAATTTGACTGCCAAGTCCGCGTGCGCTGATTCTAGGCCTTGAAGGCGTTCATAGTCCAGCTTCCTCTGCTCCTCCTCCATCTTACTCTTCTTCTCCTCTGCAATCTTCTTTCTCGCACGGGTTCTGTAGTTGGCATCCCAGTCCGAAAACCCCTCATACCATGGAATAGCGCCCTTGCCTCGTGTTCTTCCCGGGTGTTCAGGATTTCCCAGGGCGCGCGTAAGGTCGTCGTTCTCCCTGTTGGGCTGGAACACCCCCGATCGAGCCTCTTCTATTGCAACAAGTAGCTTATCTTCGGCTCCGTTCAGACATGCCTTCTTCGAAACTTTGCCTGTCTTCGGGTCCAACTACCCCCATGCGCATAGAACCAAGTCCTGCACCTGGGGCGCAGCTTAATGTTTCTGGAGTGACACCTGCATCCTCCATCTCTTTCTCAGACTTAGCCCACTTAGGCATTGCCACCGCGTAGCCACCTGGCCCCAGCTTATGGAACTTATCCTTTTTTTGGCATTGGCCTTGTTTATTCTCGACTGTTCCTTAGATAATTCCGAATCCTTGAATTTCATGAAATCGTCCCAGTGAGCACTTTGCTTCTCTAGTGTTCCCTCGAATACTGGAGTCTTCCTTCCTCCCTTGACGTACTTGTCCCATACACGACTCTTGTGGTTGTTGAATGCAACCGCCATCTTCCTAAGAGCAGCATCCTTGACTTTCTCCACATCTGCATCTGTGAAATGATCTGGTAGGGTGAAATGTTCCATGAGAGTTTCCCAAAGCAGAACTTTTTGTCTGTCGTCGACAAAAGTAAGATCTGGATGTGGCTTTGTTGGCTCTCTCCATTCTTGAAGGGAGATCGGGAGTTGATCCTTCACAAGAACTCCGCACTGACGAATGAACTTGTCTGCAATCTTCTTAGGCGCTAATGGTTCGCCATTAGGTTTGATGGCTTCGATATTGTACTTTACGCCCTCCTTCAACTTTTTGTTCAGGCCTCGTTTCCTGCTGCCTGAAGATTTGCTCGATCCAGATGGCTGAAAGAAGAAAGTGAAGGAAATATGCCCTAGAGGCAATAATAAAGTTATTATTTATTTCCTTATATCATGATAAATGTTTATTATTCATGCTAGAATTGTATTAACCGGAAACATAATACTTGTGTGAATACATAGACAAACAGAGTGTCACTAGTATGCCTCTACTTGACTAGCTCGTTGATCAAAGATGGTTATGTTTCCTAGCCATAGACATGAGTTGTCATTTGATTAACGGGATCACATCATTACGAGAATGATGTGATTGACTTGACCCATTTCGTTAGCTTAGCACTTGATCATTTAGTATGTTGCTATTGCTTTCTTCATGACTTATAGATGTTCCTATGACTATGAGATTATGCAACTCCCGTTTATCGGAGGAACACTTTGTGTGCTACCAAACATCACAACGTAACTGGGTGATTATAAAGGTGCTCTACAGGTGTCTCCAAAGGTACATGTTGGGTTGGCGTATTTCGAGATTAGGATTTGTCACTCCGATTATCGGAGAGGTATCTCTGGGCCCTCTCAGTAATGCACATCACATAAGCCTTGCAAGCATTGCAACTAATGAGTTAGTTGTGGGATGATGTATTATAGAACGAGTAAAGAGACTTGTCGGTAACGAGATTGAACTAGGTATTAAGATACCGACGATCAAATCTCGGGCAAGTAACATACCGATGACAAAGGGAACAACGTATGTTGTTATGCGGTCTGACCGATAAAGATCTTCATAGAATATGTAGCAGCCAATATGAGCATCCTGGTTCCGCTATTGGTTATTGACCGGAGACGTGTCTCGGTCATGTCTACATTGTTCTCGAACCCGTAGGGTCCGCACGCTTAACGTTACGATGACAGTTTCATTATGAGTTTATATGTTTTGATGTACCGAAGGTTGTTCGGAGTCCCGGATGTGATCACGGACATGACGAGGAGTCTCGAAATGGTCGAGACATGAAGATTGATATATTGGAAGCCTATGTTTGGACATCGGAAGTGTTCCGGGTGAAATCGGCATTTTACCGGAGTACCGGGAGGTTACCGGAACCCCCGGTAACCTAATGGGCCTTAATGGGCCTAGTGGAGGAAGAGGAGAGGAGGCCAAGTGTCGGAGTAATGGGCCACGGGTAGGCCAACCCGAGCCCCATAACCTTTCAAGACATCGGGGCAGGCTGCGCCCCTCAAGACCACAGGGCGAAGAGCCGCCTCCTGGGGAGTCTACGGCAAGGCGGCCGACTGCCCGCCCACGGCCGAGTCCCAGGGGCGACTTCCAGAGAAGCCGACTTTGGGGAGTCGGCCGGCGACTCCAATGAACCGTGACCTCATCGAAGGGGACAGGGCAGGGGCGTAGCTACAATGAAGCCCACTCCCCGCCCCTTACCAAAGGCAGGCATGGCTACAGCACGCCGTACTTGGGAAGATCTCCCTGCGGCGTGGCACTGTTGCCTGGCCGGCCCTGACGTCAGCACCACTGTACCGGGTCTTGTGCCCACGACGGCTTGTCTGTACGGCCTAGAGGCAGCGGGGCCCACCAGTCAGCGAGACCTCGGGAGACGGCGGGAGAACCGCCAGTCGGACCCATCGGGAGTCGGCCCGGGGGAGTCGGCCGAGCCCTCCCCCGGGGCCCACGCGCCATTAATCAAGAAGAGATGGGGAGTGGCCACAGTGATCGCCCGCCAGGCGGCGGGGCTGTTGCCACGACCCCATGACCAAGCTTGCGTCATCAGGAGAACGACTACAATAATCAGCAGCTGGCAAGACCCGCCCGCGGCGGACGCGGCCTGTCAGCTCCGTACCAGACCAGTCGGCGGGCCCCAGCAGTCGGCGGAGAAGTCGGAGGTCGGAGGCACTGACGGCTGGGCCCGCGCCCAGTCGAATTACCATTGTACCCCTGGGGGTAGGCCTATATAAACCCCCCAGGGCACCCATGCAAAGGGTTGGATCCCAGTAGTTCTATACCATACCAGATAGAAGGAGAGAGCTAGCCTTGCCCTCTCCTACCACCAGACACAGCTCAAGGAGCAACCGTGTAAACACTTGACCATAGTGATCATGCGGAGACCCTGCAGAGCAGTAGTAGGGGTATTATCTCCCCGGAGAGCCCCGAAGCTGGGTAAGATTCGCCGGCATGCATGTCTTCGCCTCATCCCGTTTCCAGGCACCAGCGACGTTCTACTCGCCCCCACCATGATAAGGCATCTGTTGGCATATGTCGCACCAAACCCCTGACATTTGGCGCCCACCGTGGGGCATGGTGCACCGCCGTCCGGAGATCTATTCTGGATGGGAACCCTTTTCCTCCCCGGCGAGCGCAGCCAGCCAGGCACGCCTGACGAATTTTGCGTCGACGCGCTGCGCAACGTTGAGATCGCCTGTGCAGCCAGCTCCTTGGCCAAACTTGTCGGCGAGGTCTGCCTCTCCGATGAACCTGCGTCCGACACAGGCGCGGGCGGCCCCGAAAACCTCCTCGCGGGCCTCCTCGATCAACTCCACGTTTCCGGCGAGCCTGGCGTAGACTTGGAGTCCATAGGCTCCACCGACCCGATGCTGGTCGACTCTGACACCGCATCGGTCGACGCGTTCCCCACCAACGTGGTGGTCTATGACGAACCTCTCCCCCACGCGGAGAGCGACGGAAGCACCGTCACTGAGGTGCTGGTCATCAGTCGTGACGAGTTCCCTGGCGGAGGGGCGCCCGACTCATTCGGCGTGGCGCTGCAAGACCTAGCTGTGCCCATTACGGAAGATGCTGACGCAGAGACGTTAGGCGCAAAGAAGCTGGCCAGCATGAGACGCTTGTCAGAACCTTACTAGCGGGAGATGGATCGCGCTGTTGGCGGCTCGCCGGCCCCGGCAGGGCCCAGCCGCCTTGGCGCGGTTCAGCAGCGCGGCGTAGCCATCGCCAGCCTGTTTGGGGCTAGCCACCCCGTGTATGCCACGCCAGCGGAGAACATCCGAGCCGCCCAGGCAGCGGCAGATGAGCTGGACAATTTCGAGGGCGAAGAGCGCCGCCTCATGATGGAGCGAGTCCAGCGGCTCCTCGACGCGGCCGCCGCGCAGAACGAGGCCGGCTGCCGCACGGACGCGCCGCAGCGGCCAAACGACGACCCGCACCGAGATCAAGGCGCGACGTCTCGGACACCGACTGGCGGTGCCCGAGGAAGGAAGGACAAGGAGCCGACTGTCAGCCACAATCGGACTCTGATTACCATAGAGCGCGACCGAGACGGCCGCCCGAGAGCAGTGGAACAACGGGACGACTGTCCGCCTCCCCCTCCCCGCAAGGAGAGGCGAGTGTCCCCGCCGCCTGTTGACCATCCGACTCTCGGTGAATACCTTGGCCGCCGAGAGGGAGTTGGAGAGAATGACGCCCGCCACTGGATCGACCGACTTCACCGATCCCTGACGCTGGAAGAAGAAGACAAGCTGGGTCCGCCTTGTTTCGGGCCCCGCATTCGGGATGAGCCCTTTCCCAGAGGGTTCACGCTCCCAAGAGACACGCCCAAGTATACCGGCTCCGTGAAGCCGGAAGACTGGCTAGTCGACTAATCCATGGCTGTCAGCATAGCAAACGGCAACAAGCGTGTCGCCGTAAAGTACATTCCGCTCATGCTCCAGGGCACGGCCCGGACATGGCTAAACAGCCTGAAGCCCCGCAGCATCAACAGCTAGGTCGACTTCACCGAAGCATTCGTCCGCAATTTCACCAGCACATACAAGCGTCCTCCCAAGCCTCATCAGCTCTCCTTGTGCGTGCAAGGTCCTGACGAGTCGACTCGTGACTACCTCACGCGTTGGGCTGAGCTCCGGAACTCCTGCGAGGGTGTGCACGAGGTGTAGGCCGTCGAGTACTTCACAGCCGAGTGCCGAGAAGGCACCCTCCTCAAGCACAAGCTCCTCTGCGACGAGCCAGAAACCCTCGACGAGCTACTGATCATAGCTGACAAGTACACTACGGCCGACTCCTCCATGAAGAGAGAAATTCAAATCAGCACGACTGGCAAAGTAGCTCCTCAGGCTCCAAGAACTCCGACGGTAGACGCCAGCCGGCGACAACAGTAGGGCGACAACAAGCGCAAGACCCCGCAGCTGGCTTCCAGCAGCCGGCAGGTCGTGACCGTTGAAGCCCAGCAGCCAGAAGAGCAGCCTTCGCCCAAGCGACAGAAAGGCGGCAAGCCGAACTGGTTACCGGCCTTCTCCTACGAGCAGACCTTGCATGGACCTTGCAAGTTCCACAACAGCGCGAAGCTGTCGAATCACACCACCCGGAAGTGCCACTGGCTCACCAAGATCGCCAAGGGAGACGGCCTCCTGCCACCCCCGCCTGCTGGGCAGCCGCCTCCGCCTCCGCCCCAGCAGCCGGCAGTCAGGCCAGTCGCCGCAGTACAAGACGAATACCCTGAAGAGCACGGAGCCTACGTGGTGTTCACCAGTGTGGCTGATGATCGACGCAGCAGGCGGCTGCAGCGACAAGAGGTGAACGCAGTAGCCTCAGAGACGCCAGAGTTCATGCACTGGTCTGAGAGGCCCATCAGCTGGAGCAGGGCTGACCACCCAGAAGTGATGCCGAGTCCGGGCTCCTATGCCTTGGTCCTGGACGCCACCTTTGCCACAGACAAACGGGTCGCGCATTTCTCGCGAGTTCTGATAGATGGGGGCAGCAGCATCAATATCCTGTACAAGGACACCATGGAGAAGTTAGGAATCAAGCAGAGACAGCTTCAGAACAGCCGGACTCAGTTCCACGGCATTGTTCCTGGGCTTTCCTGCTCACCAATCGGCAAGATCCTGATTGACGTCCTCTTTGGGGACAAAGATCATTTCCGAAGAGAGTCTGTTTGGTTTGAGGTAGTGGACCTTGAGAGCCCATACCATGCGCTACATGGCCGGCCCGCCTTGGCCAAGTTCATGGCGGTCCCCCACTACGCCTACCTCAAGACGAAGATGCCCAGTTCCAGGGGAATTCTGACTGTGGCCGGCGACTACCGGAAGTCGTCCACTTGCGCGGCCGAGAGCAGTCGGTTGGCCGAGTCCCTGGTGATTGCAGCCGAGAAGCGACTCCTTGAGCGAGTTGTGGCGATGGCCGGCAAGCAGCCGGAGATATCGCCTGACCCGAAGGAGTCGGAAGCCGAAGGTTCGTTCAAGCCGGCCAAAGAAACAAAGAAGATACCCTTGGATCCGGAGCGCCCAGAGAGGTATGCCGTCGTAGGTGCAAACCTCGACAGCAAATAGGAAGGCGAGCTCGTCGATTTCCTCCGTGAGAATCGGGACATCTTCGCATGGTCTCCCAAGGACATGCCAGGTGTACCGACAGATTTCGCCGAGCACAAGTTACACATACGATCTGATGCAAATCCGGTCAGGCAGCCCCTGCACCACTTATCAGAAGAGAAGAGAAGAGTTGTCGAAGAAGAGATAGCCCAACTCCTAGCAGCCGGCTTCATTATGGAAGTTTTCTTCCCAGAGTGGCTGGCAAATCTGGTCTTGGTGCTAAAGAAGAACAAGCAATGGCGAATGTGTATTGACTACACGAGCCTCAACAAGGCCTGCCCCAAGGACCCATTTGCTCTACCAAGAATTGACCAGGTGATAGACTCTACAGCCGGATGTGAGCTATTGAGCTTCTTGGATGCATACTCAGGATATCACCAGATCAAGCTGAATTCGGCTGACAGATTGAAGACCGCCTTCATCACGCCGTTTGGAGCATTCTGCTACCTCACCATGACGTTCGGCTTAAGGAATGCCAATGCCACCTTTCAGCGTTGCATGCAAAAGTGCCTCCTCAAGCAGCTCGGCAGGAACGCCCACGTTTACGTGGATGATGTGGTGGTGAAGACGGAAAAGCAAGGAACACTGCTGGAAGACCTCAAGGAGACCTTTGAGAACCTGCGCCGGTTCCAAATCAAGCTCAACCCCGAGAAGTGTGTCTTCGGAGTACCAGCCGGCCAGCTGCTAGGTTTCCTGGTCTCTGAACGCGGCATAGAATGCAACCCAGTAAAAATCAAGGCCATCGAGAGAATGGAGGTACCCAGCCGACTGCTGGATGTGCAGAAGTTCACCGACTGCTTGGCGTCCATCAGCTGATTCATTAGTCGGCTGGGCGAGAAAGCTCTCCCCTTATACCAACTCATGAAGAAGACGACTTTTTTCGAGTGGAACCATAAGGCGGACGAAGCTTTCCACCAGTTGAAGAAGATGATTACTACTCCACCCGTCCTGGCGGCTCCGACTCCCAAGGAACCTATGCTCCTGTACATCGCCGCCACCAGCCGAGTAGTCAGCACAGTCATTGTAGTAGAGCGCAAGGAGGAAGGCAAGGCGCTACCTGTCCAGAGACCAGTATATTGCTTGAGCGAGGTACTGTCGACCTCCAAGCAGAACTACCCTCACTACTAGAAGATGTGCTATGGCGTGCACTTTGCTGCCAAGAAATTGAAGCCTTACTTTCAAGAGCATCCAATCACAGTGGTCTGCACGGCTCCACTTGCCGAGATCATCGGTAGCCGAGATGCCTCTGGTCAAGTGGCCAAGTGGGTCATAGAGCTGGCTCCTTACACCATCTACTACCAGCCCCGCACCGCTATCAAATCACAAGCACTGGCCGACTTCCTCGTCGACTGGGCTGAGACCCAGTACCTGCCTCCAGTGCCTGATCCACCCATTGGCGGATGCACTTCGACGGCTCCAAGATGCGCACCGGCTTGGGAGCCGGCGTCGTCCTCACCTCTCTCAAAGGCGACAAGCTCAAATATGCACTGCAAATCCATTTTGCCGCCTCCAACAATGTGGCCGAGTACGAGGCGCTCATTCACGGGATCTGGCTTGCCAAAGAACTTGGCATCCGCCGGATCTTGTGTTATGGCGACTCGGACCTAGTGTTCTAGCAGTCATCTGGCGACTGGGACACGAAAGACGCAAACATGGCGAGCTACCGTTTCCTCGTGCAGCAACTCAGCGGGTATTTCGAAGGGTGCGAGTTCCTCCATGTGCCAAGAAACGACAACGACCAAGCAGACGCCTTGGCACGAATCGGCTCTACCCGCCAAGCAATACCATCTGGCGTCGCCCTTCAACGCCTCCTCAAGCCATCTGTCAAGCCTTCGCCAGAATCAGACTCCATTTTTGGCCGGCTCCTCCCGAAGACGGCGGATCCGACTCCAAAGCTGCCACAGTCGAGCCCGGCACGGGGACTGCGGGGACGGACTCGAAGATTCCAAAACTCGGCCAAAGGACCGCGCCAGTCGGCCTGGGGACTTCATCAGCCCAGCCAGCGACTGTTGACTCCAGCCTGCCGCCTCCCAGCCCAGCCGCCCTCATCCAACTCGCAGTTCTGGTAGTCGAAGAAATAGCAGCACCCTCATGGGCCCAGCCCATCCTCAAATTCCTGGTGAACAAAGAGCTACCAACTAATGAGACCTCAGCTCGGCAAGTACAACGCCGGGCGGCAGCCTATACCATAATCAACAGAGAGCTGGTCAGGCGCAGCGTCACTGGTGTCTACCAGCGCTGCGTAGAGCCAGAGCAAGGCCAGGCGATCCTCAAAGACATCCATCAAGGCGAATGCGGCCACCATGCGGCTTGAAGAGCACTCGTCGCCAAAGCTTTTCGGCACGGTTTCTTTTGGCCGACTGCCTTGGA
Source organism: Triticum urartu (assembly GCF_056163025.1). Lineage (NCBI taxonomy): Eukaryota > Viridiplantae > Streptophyta > Magnoliopsida > Poales > Poaceae > Triticum > Triticum urartu. The sequence continues at coordinate 482,153,438 of NC_141875.1, forward strand.
AGAGGACAAGGAGTTGGTCCAAAAATGCAAAGGGTGCCAGAAGTTCAGCTCCAAGCCGCACCAGCCGGCTTCTGCGCTCAAGACCATCCCCATTGCTTGGCCTTTCGCAGTTTGGGGTCTAGACATGGTGGGACCATTCAAGACAGCATGAGGTGGTCCAACTCACCTACTTGTTGAAGTGGACAAGTTCACCAAGTGGGTGGAAGTGAAGCCAATTAAGAAACTGAACGGTCCGACTGCCGTGACCTTCACCACCGATATCACAATTCGGTATGGCATACCACACAGCATCATCACCGACAACAGCACAAATTTTGCTAAAGGCGCCTTGGCCCGTTTCTGCGCAACAAGCGCATCCGACTGGACTTAGCGTCCGTCACCCACCCACAGTCAAACGGCCAAGTGGAGCGAGCAAACGGCCTCATCCTGTCCGGCATCAAGCCTCGGTTGATCGAGCCTCTGGAGCGCTCGGCTGGCTGCTGGCTTGACGAGCTGCCAGCCGTCCTCTGGAGTCTGCGCACGACTCCAAACAAGTCAACCGGCTTCACGCCCATATTCCTCGTCTACGGTGCCGAAGCCGTCATCCCAACGGACATAGAGTTCGACTCCCCATGAGTCACCATGTACACCGAGGAGGAAGCAGAAGAAGCACGACAAGACGGCGTCGATTTGCTGGAAGAGGGCCGGCTGTTGGCACTCAGCCGGTCCAGCATCTACCAGAAGAGCCTGCGCCGGTACCACAACAGGAAGGTCAGGCCAAGATCTTTCCAAGAAGGCGACCTTGTGCTCCAGCTGATCCAGCGAACAGCCAGCCAACATAAGCTGTCGCCGCCTTGGGAAGGCCCTTTCATCATCAGCAAAGTACTAGGCAATGATTCCTACTACCTGATCGACGCTCAGAAGCCCCGAGCACGCAAGAGGGACGACTCCGGCAAGGAGACAGAGCGGCCATGGAATGCAAATCTTCTCCGAAGATTTTAAAGTTGATGCAGTATGTACCACGCTACCTTTTGTATTAAAGTACCAAGACTTCGGGCCCCCCGAGACGAGCTCGGGGACTGCCCTCTTTTGTCTGTATGATAAAAATTATGCCTACAAGTATGTTACTCTTTGTCATGCCGCTTGGCACCGGGCTCGAAAAGTCAGCCTGGGGACTTGCCGCCTTGCACTATGAAATGCTTCCTGCAGTCCGACAAGTAGTGTGTAACACCTAAGCCGTCTTCTGTCAGAAGCCGCAGCTCGCAGAGCGACTGTACGGTGGGCAGAGGTAAGGTAGAATGGGTGCTCGCACGAAAAATGGCTAAGGACTCAAAGCGTAAAACATAGCTCAAGACGGCTTCCAAGCCTTTCTCGCAAACCGACTCTCGGACAGTCGGATTGTCGTTTTCTATCCAACTTGCTCAAACAATCTTGAAATCGGCTAAGTACTTGCTTTCCCAAAGTAGCCTAGCACTTGATCCAGCAACAGTCCGCAGAGCGGCTGTCCGATTGGCAAGGCAGGCAACTAAGAGAAAGCGGCAAAGGAAAACAGCCAAAAGAACAATGAGCAAGAAAAGATATATATATATATAACATAGGTGGAATTGTGCGAGTATATATATATATAACATAGGTGAAAAGATATATATATATATATATATATATAACATTGGCCGAATTGTCGAGTAGAGGTTCAAAATACACCTCGCAGGTGGAATTGTGCGAATTAACAAGTTCTTCAAAAGACCACTGAAGCAGATAAAACAAAAGACACAGCGGCAACTTAGGAGGCGGTAGACGGATTCGGGGGGTCGGAGGAGGCGCCAGCGTCAGGCGTCGGGGCGGTCGGCCGGCTAGTCTCGGCTTGATCGCTTCCGGCAGCAGTCGGGTCGGTCGCACGCGGCTCGTTGCTGGAGGCGCGATCGGGCTGAGGCTAGTCGTCTGCTTCATCTTTTGGTGCCTCTGCCTCGCCCTCATCCTCCGCCTCGTCCTCCTCCTCGACGCTGGAGCCAATCACCTCCGCCGAGTCTTCGTCGTAGTCTGGGTTCATCCCAAACCACTTCGACGGTACCTCCTCGCCGTCTTCAGACCGCTCGGCGACGAAGATACTCGTGTCGGTGTACTCGGCGATCGCCGCAGCACGCTTGACGAGGGCGTCTTCCGCAGCCGCCAGCTCCGACTGGGCCTCCGACCAAAGCGTGGCCAACCGGTCTAGATCCAGCCCCGGGTACCACGCCTTGACGAACTCCAAGGCCCGACGCGCTCCAGCCCGGGCCGTAGAGCCCTTCCAAGCCTCAAGGCGACCAGCTGCGACCTCCAACCAGTTGGCGATCAGGCTGGGGGTGCGCGGAGCCTGCATATCTGGCCAAAGGGCGGAAATCGCCTGGGCACCAACGCGTTGAAGCCGGCGCAGCATCCGGTGAGCCGGCCGGAGGCGAGCCTCGATGCTCAAGATGTGCTCATCAAGAGTTCGGGGGGCATCGGCGGCGATCTCCGCGCCCTCCGCCCTCCGACGTTCACGATCAGCCTCGATGGCTTGGATAGCGGCCTGCGACTGCCCAGGGAAGAAGTCTGCAAAAGACACGAAGAAACGAAGAAGCAAGTCAAAAACCAGGAGTCGGCACGATCTAAGTCGGCAGCTCGAAGAAAGAAAATAAAGAGACTCACCATCAACGATGTTTTCAATCTCGTGGAAGCCGGAGGATAGCAGCGCCTCCTTGTCAGACCAGGAGGAGCGCTCGCTCGCGAACTCGGCCAAGAGGGCGGTTTCCGTCTCCTCCGCCTCCCTCTGCGACTTCACAAGCAGCTCCTTCTGCTCTGTTAACTGAGTGGCCAGCAGATCACGCTCTGTGGCGAGCCTGCTGCACTCCTCCCCTTTGGTGAGCAGGGTGGAGTTGGCTTCGCTCAGCTGCTGTTGAAGAGCAGCGTTGGCTCCTGAAGGAAAGTAAGAAAGACAACAGTCGTCAATAAAGTAGGTCGCCGGGGAGATCCGGCCCGACTACTCAGCAGTCGGCCCGAATCTCGGGGACTACAACCCGTGGGTGCGCTAGCGCGCCCCCGCAGAGAAGAAAAAAGAGGGAAGGACTTACTCCGACTCTCCGCCAAGTCGGTGGTCCGCTTGCCCAGCTCTTCAACATTACGGTTGAAGGCAGTGACGCGGAGGTTGTGGTAATCCTGCAACAAGCATTTCAGACAAAGTTAGTACCCAGAAGTTCATCAATTGGAGTTCCGGGCCGACTGCTCAGCAGCCGGCCCGAAACTCGGGGACTACACCCAGTGGGTGCGCTGGCGCGCCCCCATAGAGAGGAACAAGAAAAACAAAGGCCCAAAGAAAAAACATACCCGGACGGCTGCCCGCGACGCTAGGAACGCCTTGGTGCAACTCTGGAGGGCATCGCCCTCAGCGCGGAGCTTCACCTGGACGTCCAGGAGTGCCCGGTTCAGTGGCCCTGTGCCACCTCCTCGCACCCACCCAACAGGTGCGGTGCTCGTCGCTTCGGCGTCTGGAGCCGCCGAGCTGGCGGTGCCGGCTTCCAGGGGGCGGGGTGCCGAAGTCGCCTTCTCCAGACGACGGCGCGCTGGCGAGCTGACCTGGAGGAGTAGCCTCGCCACGACCTCGTCTTCTGTCGGCGGCACCGGAGGGTCCACTGGCTGCTCGCCTTGCACGCCTTCAGACGGCGGCAGAGGCGGTGGCGGAACATTCACGCCCGGAGTAGAGGGCTCGCCGCCTTCCCTCTCCTCGACGAGGTTCTCCCCGCCGGCTCCTCCAGTATGCCCCGTGAACTCCAGGGGTGGCGGCGCAGAGTTCAGCGGGGTAACAAGCAAGGCCGACTGGCGGCGTGCGGCTTCCTCAGCCTGCTGCTTCGCCGCGGTGGCGGCTTTGGCCTCCGCTAGTTTTTTCTTAGCGGAGGCCTCCGCCTTGTCGGCCTCCGCCTTCTCCAGGCGGAGGGCTTCTTCTTCATTGCGCTTCTCCTGCGCATTCCGCTCCGTCGCCTCCCGGAGGTCGGCAGCGGGGTCTATCCGCCGAGTGGTGGCGGGCGTCTCCGTTGACCCCATGACGGAGGCGGCGGTGACCCGCTCAAGAGAGACGGGAGCCCTGAAGAAAGAGGGGCGAGCAAAGACTCAGACAAAACACGAAGAAAGAATAAACTTTGAAGACAGAATACTTACCCAGAGACCAACGGCGGCTTCTTCACTTCCTTAGGGAAGCGGATGGCCTTCGCGGCTGCCTCGTCCCGCCGGATCGCCGCAGCCGAGCCCTTGGGCTTCTTCGGCTGGCTGCCGAACAAAGTCGGCATAGCCCGGCGCTTCTTCCCGCCGCCTGGAGCGCCCGACGCGGCAGAAGAGCCCGCGCCCGGCTGGCTGGCTCCTGGCCGATGGCGAGGGGCGTCTCCTCCCTCGGCTCATCTTCAGGCCAATCAGCGAAGGTAGCCGAGGGCCTGAAGTTGCCTGTCGTCCCTCCTCCTTCCTTGGCGTCGTCTTCCAGAGCTGCCGCCCCTAGATCGGGGTCGTCGATGTCGCTCTCCGCCCGGTTGGCGACGAACTCACGGGCCGGCCCCGAGGTGCCGGCTGGTGGGTGAAGAAGGGGATTCTAACGAAAGCCGACTGATCAGAACAAAACTCGGCAAGAAGAAGACAATCCAAAGAAAGAAAAGAAAGGCGACTCACCACGGGCGGGGGGTTGGCGCGGGAGTATGGCTCCTTGCCGAATCGCCAGTCCTCCGGGAGCCTGCTGTCCGAGAGGTAGTTCACCATAAGGGCCACCTCTTCGTGAGGCATGTCCTTGGTGCACATTCGACTCGGGTCGCGGCCCCCTCTCATCTGGCATATCATGTGAGGGCGGCCTTGGAGTGGGAGAACTCGGCGCGAGACGAAGGCAGCCAGCAGGTCCGGACTAGTCAGACCCTCCGACTGCGTCAGCACTCGGAGTCGCGTGATGGCGCCGGCTCCCGCAGGCGTCAGCAACCTAGCCTGGTACGACCAGTTGGGCAGTCTGCCAGCCGGCGGGCCGGCTTCGAAAGCCGGCAGATTGACCCAGTCGCCCCTCGTGGCGACGTTCCTGTCGTAGAAGTAGGACCTCTGCCACATCTTCACCGACTTCAACAGCGAGATGGAGGGGAAGTGGTTGTCGGCTCCTGTCCTTCGCATGGCGATGAAGGCGCCACACTGAGCCGGCACGCCCGCGGCCTGGGTGCCGAGCTTGGAGAAGAAGAACTCCCCCGGAGCTCGAGGGTGGGGAGGACTCCGAGGAAGCCTTTGCACAGAGCCACGAAGGCGGACAGCAGCACCACTGTGTTGGGGGTGAGGTGGTGCGGCTGGAGGCCGTAGAACTCCATGAACGACCGGAAAAAGCTGCTCGCCGGCAGTCCCAGCCCGCGCAGGCAGTGCGAGCGGAAGATGACCCGCTCTCCCTCCTGCGGGGCGGGGGAAATCTCCCCCGTTGGCGCAAGACGCACCTGCACGCAATCTTCGCCGGGAAGCCGACGGGTCCGGCGGAGGAACTCGATATGGTCTTCATGGACTTCAGAGCCGTCCCAAGTGCCGAAGCGCACTTGGGGAGGCGCGGCAACGGAGGAAGAGCTCATCGCGAGCTATCACTGCAGCGTTCGCCGGAGCCTGGGCGTGCGGCGGAGCGAAGAAGAGAAGAGGAAGCAGGAGAGCGAGGAGCTGCGAGGAAGAAGAAAGCAAGGGGTAGTGGGAAGGAGGGGCGCGCGTGCCCCCCTCTTCCCCCTACTTATAGCCCCGTGGGCTACGAAGCCGAGGGGGCGGACGTGGGGATTTACTGCGCCCGCAACCCCACGACCCCCACGATCCACGTAAAGTTACTACGCGCAGTAACTTCACGGGAATCCCAACCGTCCACCGGGGCCGCAGCGGATCCGCTCGGGCGCCGAGGCACGGTAGTGGCGGGCCCCGCCTACGGGCCTGTCCCGTCGCGCGCGTGGGCTGGCAGGACGGCCTGGCCACGTGCCCTCGCGCGACAGGCCAAGAACGAGCGGCGGCTTGGAATCTTAGCTAGCACACCACTTGAAATCCCGCCGCGGCGTTCGAACTACTGAGCAAGTCGGAATTGAGTATGTCCGAGTTGGGCGAGTCCGACTCCTTCTAGTCAGCCCGGCAGAAGTCAGTCATGACCATGTGTTGAGCACCCGGAAAGAGAAACTGCTGAGGCTTCTCGGCCGATCGTCCGCGGCGCCTCACCAGCTTCGGGGACTACTGTCGGAGTAATGGGCCACAGGTAGGCCAACCCGAGCCCCATAACCTTTCAAGACATCGGGGCAGGCTGCGCCCCTCAAGACCACAGGGCGAAGAGCCGCCTCCTGGGGAGTCTACGGCAAGGCAGCCGACTGCCCGCCCACGGCCGAGTCCCAGGGGCGACTTCTAGAGAAGCCGGCTTTGGGGAGTCGGCCAACGACTCCAACAAACCGTGACCTCATTGAAGGGGACGGGGCAGGGGCGTAGCTACAATGAAGCCCACTCCCCGCCCCTTACCAAGGGCAGGCATGGCTACAACACGCCGTACTTGGGAAGATCTCCCTGCGGCGTGGCACTGTTGCCCGGCCGGCCCTGACGTCAGTACCACTGTACCGGGTCCTGCGCCCACGACGGCTTGTCTGTACGGCCTGGAGGTAGCGGGGCCCACCAGTCAGCGAGACCTTGGGAGACGGCGGGAGAACCGCCAGTCGGACCCGTCAGAAGTCGGCCCGGGGGAGTCGGCCGAGCCCTCTCCCGGGGCCCATGCGCCATTAATCAAGAAGAGATGGGGAGTGGCCACAGTGATCACCTGCCAGGCGGCGGGGCTGTTGCCACGACCCCATGACCAACCTTGCGTCATCAGGAGCACGGCTACAGTAATCAGCAGCCGGCAAGACCCGCCCACGGCGGACGTGGCCTGTCGGCTCCGTACCAGACCAGTCGGAGGGCCCCAGCAGTCGGCGGAGAAGTCGGAGGTCGGAGGCACTGACGGCTGGGCCCGCGCCCAGTCGAATTACCATTGTACCACTGGGGGTAGGCCTATATAAACCCCCCAGGGCACCCATGCAAAGGGTTGGATCCCAGTAGTTCTATACCATACCAGATAGAAGGAGAGAGCTAGCCTTGCCCTCTCCTACCACCAGACACAGCTTAAGGAGCAACCGTGTAAACACTTGACCATAGTGATCATGCGGAGACCCCGGAGAGCAGCACTAGGGGTATTATCTCCCCGGAGAGCCCCGAAGCCGGGTAAGATTCGTCGGCGTGCATGTCTTCGCCTCATCCTGTTTCCAGGCACCGGCGACATTCTACTCGCCCCCACCATGATAAGCCATCCGTTGGCATATGTCGCACCAAACCCCCGACACCAAGGGGCAGCCGCGCACCCCTCCCCCCCCAAGTCCGAATTGGACAAGGAGGGGGGCGGCGCCCCCCTTTCCTTTCCCCTCTCTCTCTCCTTCCCCCCCAAGTCCTAGTCCAACATGGAAAAAGGGGGGTCCTACTCCCGGTAGGAGTAGGACTCCTCCTGGCGCGCCCCTTGCCTGACCGCACCTCCTCCCCCTTGCTCCTTTATATACGGGGGCAGGGGGCACCCCATAGACACAACAATTGATAATTGATCTCTTAGCCGTGTGCGGTGCCCCCCTCCACCATAATCCTCGATAATATTGTAGCGGTGCTTAGGCGAAGCCCTGCGACGGTAGAACATCAAGATCGTCACCACGCCGTCGTGCTGGCGGAACTCTTCCCCGACATTCTGCTGGATCGGAGTCCGGTGATCGTCATGAGCTGAACGTGTGCTAGAACTCGGAGGTGCCGTAGTTTCGGTGCTTGATCGGTCGGGCCGTGAAGACGTACGACTACATCAACCGCGTTGTTATAACGCTTCCTCTTTCGGTCTACGAGGGTACGTGGACAACACTCTCCCCTCTCATTGATGGGCATCACCATGATCTTACGTGTGCGTTGGAATTTTTTTGAAATTACTACGTTCCCCAACAGTGGCATCCGAGCCAGGTTTTATGCGTTGATGTTATATGCACGAGTAGAACACAAGTGAGTTGTGGGCGATATAAGTCATACTGCTTACCAGCATGTCATACTTTGGTTCGACGGTATTGTTGGATGAAGCGGCCCGGACCGACATTACGCGTACGCTTACGCGAGACTGGTTCTACCGACGTGTTTTGCACACAGGTGGCTGGCGGGTGTCAGTTTCTCCAACTTTAGTTGAACCGAGTGTGGCTATGCCCGGTCCTTGCGAAGGTTAAAACAGCACCAACTTGACAAACTATCGTTGTGGTTTTGATGCGTTGGTAAGAACGGTTCTTGCTAAGCCCGTAGCATCCACGTAAAACATGCAACAACAACATAGAGGAAGTCTAACTTGTTTTTGCAGGGCATGTTGTGATGTGATATGGTCAAGACATCATGCTAAATTTTATTGTATGAGATGATCATGTTTTGTAACCGAGTTATCGGCAACTGGCAGGAGCCATATGGTTGTCGCTTTATTGTATGCAATGCAATCGCCCTGTAATGCTTTACTTTATCACTAAGCAGTAGCAATAGTCGTAGAAGCATAAGATTGGCTAGACGACAATGATGCTACGATGGAGATCAAGGTGTCGCGCCGGTGACGATGGTGATCATAACGATGCTTCGGAGATGGAGATCACAAGCACAAGACGATGATGGCCATATCATATCACTTATATTGATTGCATGTGATGTTTATCTTTTATGCATCTTATCTTGCTTTGATTGACGGTAGCATTATAAGATGATCTCTCACTAAATTTCAAGATAAAAGTGTTCTCCCTAAGTATGCACTGTTGCCAAAGTTCGTCGTGCCCACACACCACGTGATGATCGGGTGTGATAATCTCTACGTCCATCTACAACGGGTGCAAGCCAGTTTTGCACACGCAGAATACTCAGGTTAAACTTGACGAGCCTAGCATATGCAGATATGGCCTCGGAACACTAAGACCGAAAGGTCGAGCATGAATCATATAGTAGATATGATCAACATAGTGATGTTCACCATTGAAAACTACTCCATTTCACGTGATGATCGGTTATGTTTAGTTGATTTGGATCACGTGATCACTTAGAGGATTAGAGGGATGCCTTTCTAAGTGGGAGTTCTTAAGTAATATGATTAATTGAACTTAAATTTATCATGAACTTAGTACCTGATAGTATCTTTCTTGTTTATGTTTGATTGTAGATAGATGGCCCATGCTGTTGTTCCATTGAATTTTAATGCGTTCCTTGAGAAAGCAAAGTTGAAAGATGATGGTAGCAATTACACGGACTGGGTCCGTAACTTGAGGATTATCCTCATTGCTACACAGAAGAATTACGTCCTGGAAGCACCGCTGGGTGCCAGGCCTGCTGCTAGAGCAACACCAGATGTTATGAACGTCTGGCAGAGCAAAGCTGATGACTACTCGATAGTTCAGTGTGCCATGCTTTACGGCTTAGAACCGGGTCTTCAACGACATTTTGAACATCATGGAGCATATGAGATGTTCCAGGAGTTGAAGTTAATATTTCAAGCAAATGCCCGGATTGAGAGATATGAAGTCTCCAATAAGTTCTATAGCTGCAAGATGGAGGAGAACAGTTCTGTCAGTGAGCATATACTCAAAATGTCTGGGTATAATAATCACTTGATTCAATTGGGAGTTAATCTTCCGGATGATAGCGTCATTGACAGAATTCTCCAATCACTGCCACCAAGCTACAAGAGATTCGTGATGAACTATAATATGCAAGGGATGGACAAGACAATTCCTGAGCTCTTCGCAATGCTAAAGGCTGCGGAGGTAGAAATCAAGAAGGAGCATCAAGTGTTGATGGTCAACAAGACCACTAGTTTCAAGAAAAAGGGCAAAGGGAAGAAGAAGGGGAACTTCAAGAAGAACAGCAAGCAAGTTGTTGCACAGGAGAAGAAACCCAAATCTGGACCTAAGCCTGAAACTGAGTGCTTCTACTGCAAGCAGACTGGTCACTGGAAGCGGAACTGCCCCAAGTATTTCGCGGATAAGAAGGATGGCAAGGTGAACAAAGGTATATGTGATATACATGTTATTGATGTGTACCTTACTAGAGCTCACAGTAGCACTTAGGTATTTGATATTGGTTCCGTTGCTAATATTTGCAACTCGAAACAGGGACTACGGATTAAGCGAACACTGGCGAAGGACGAGGTGACGATGCGCGTGGGAATTGGTTCCAAAGTCGATGTGATCGCGGTCGGCACGCTACCTCTACATCTACCTTCGGGATTAGTATTAGACCTAAATAATTGTTATTTGATGCCAGCGTTGAGCATGAACAATATATCTGGATCTTGTTTGATGCGAGACGGTTATTCATTTAAATCAGAGAATAATGGTTGTTCTATTTATATGAGTAATATCTTTTATGGTCATGCACCCTTGAAGAGTGGTCTATTTTTGATGAATCTCGATAGTAGTGATACACATATTCATAATGTTGAAACCAAAAGATGCAGAGTTGATAATGATAGTGCAACTTATTTGTGGCACTGCCGTTTAGGTCATATCGGTGTAAAGCGCATGAAGAAACTCCATACTGATGGACTTTTGGAACCACTTGATTATGAATCACTTGGTACTTGCGAACCGTGCCTCATGGGCAAGATGACTAAAACGCCGTTCTCCGATACTATGGACAGAGCAACAGATTTGTTGGAAATCATACATACAGATGTATGTGGTCTGATGAATGTTGAGGCTCATGGCGGATATCGTTATTTTCTCACCTTCACAGATGATGTAAGCAGATATGGGTATATCTACTTAATGAAGCATAAGTCTGAAACATTTGAAAAGTTCAAAGAATTTCAGAGTGAAGTTGAAAATCATCGTAACAAGAAAATAAAGTTTCTATGATCTGTTCGTGGAGGAGAATATTTGAGTTACGAGTTTGGTCTACATTTGAAACAATGCGGAATAGTTTCGCAACTCACGCCACCCGGAACACCACAGCGTAATGGTGTGTCCGAACGTCGTAATCGTACTTTACTAGATATGGTGCGATCTATGATGTCTCTTACAGATTTACCGCTATCGTTCTGGGGTTATGCTTTAGAGATGGCCGCATTCACGTTAAATAGGGCACCATCAAAATCCATTGAGACGACGCCTTACGAACTGTGGTTTGGCAAGAAACCAAAGTTGTCATTTCTGAAAGTTTGGGGCTGCGATGCTTATGTGAAAAAGCTTCAACCTGATAAGCTCAATCCCAAATTGGAGAAATGTGTCTTCATAGGATACCCAAAGGAGACTGTTGGGTACACCTTCTATCACAGATCCGATGGCAAGACTTTCGTTGCTAAGAATGGATCCTTTCTAGAGAAGGAGTTTCTCTCGAAAGAAGTGAGTGGGAGGAAAGTAGAACTTGATGAGGTAACTGTACCTGCTCCCTTATTGGAAAGTAGTACATCACAGAAACCGGTTTCTGTGACACCTACACCAATTAGTGAGGAAGCTAATGATAATGATCATGAAACTTCAGATCAAGTTACTACCGAACCTTGTAGATCAACCAGAATAAGATCCGCACCAGAGTGGTACGGTAATCCTGTTCTGGAAGTCATGCTACTAGATCATGATGAACCTACGAACTATGAAGAAGCGATGGTGAGCCTAGATTCCGCAAAATGGCTAGAAGCCATGAAATCTGAGATGGGATCCATGTATGAGAACAAAGTGTGGACTTTTGTTGACTTTCCCGTTGATCAGCAAGCAATTGAGAATAAATGGATCTTCAAGAAGAAGACTGACGCTGACGGTAATGTTACTGTCTACAAAGCTCGACTTGTTGCGAAAGGTTTTCGACAAGTTCAAGGGATTGACTATGATGAGACCTTCTCACCCTAGCGATGCTTAAGTATGTCCGAATCATGTTAGCAATTGCCGCATTTTATGATTATGAAATTTGGCAGATGGATGTCAAAAATGCATTCCTGAATGGATTTCTGGAAGAAGAGTTGTATATGATACAACTGGAAGGTTTTGTCGATCCAAAGGGAGCTAACAAAGTGTGCAAGCTCCAGCGATCCATTTATGGACTGGTGCAAGCCTCTCGGAGTTGGAATAAACGCTTTGATAGTGTGATCAAAGCATTTGGTTTTGTACAGACTTTTGGAGAAGCCCGTTTTTACAAGAAAGTGAGTGGGAGCTCTGTAACATTTATGATATTATATGTGGATGACATATTACTGATTGGAAATGATATAGAATTTCTGGATAGCATAAAGGGATACTTGAATAAGAGTTTTTCAATGAAAGACCTCGGTGAAGCTGCTTACATATTGGGCATTAAGATCTATAGAGATAGATCAAGACGCTTAATTGGACTTTCACAAAGCACATACCTTGACAAAGTTTTGAAGAAGTTCAAAATGGATCAAGCAAAGAAAGGGTTCTTGCCTGTGTTACAAGGTGTGAAGTTGAGTAAGACTCAATGTCCGACCACCGCAGAAGATAGAGAGAAAATGAAAGATGTTCCCTATGCTTCAGCCATAGGCTCTATCATGTATGCAATGCTGTGTACCAGACCTGATGTGTGCCTTGCTATAAGTCTAGCAGGGAGGTACCAAAGTAATCTAGGAGTGGATCACTGGACAGCGGTCAAGAACATCATGAAGTACCTGAAAAAGGACTAAGGATATGTTTCTCGTATATGGAGGTGACAAAGAGCTCATCGTAAATGGTTACGTTGATGCAAGCTTTGACACTAATCCGGGCGATTCTAAATCGCAAACCGGATACATGTTTACATTGAACGTGGAGCTGTCAGTTGGTGCAGTTCTAAACAAAGCGTCGTGGCAGGATCTACATGTGAAGCGAAGTACATAGCTGCTTCGGAAGCAGCAAATGAAGGAGTCTGGATGAAGGAGTTCATATTCGATCTAGGTGTCATACCTAGTGCATCGGGTCCAATGAAAATCTTTTGTGACAATACTGGTACAATTGCCTAAGCAAAGGAATCCAGATTTCACAAGAGAACCAAGCACATCAAGAGACACTTCAATTCCATTCAGGATTTAGTCCAAGTGGGAGACATAGAAATTTGCAAGATACATATGGATCTGAATGTTGCAGACCCGCTGACTAAGCCTCTTCCACGAGCAAAACATGATCAGCACCAAGGCTCCATGGGTGTTAGAATCATTACTGTGTAATCTAGATTATTGACTCTAGTGCAAGTGGGAGACTGAAGGAAATATGCCCTAGAGGCAATAATAAAGTTATTATTTATTTCCTTATATCATGATAAATGTTTATTATTCATGCTAGAATTGTATTAACCGGAAACATAATACTTGTGTGAATACATAGACAAACTGAGTGTCACTAGTATGCCTCTACTTGACTAGCTCGTTGATCGAAGATGGTTATGTTTCCTAGCCATAGACATGAGTTGTCATTTGATTAACGGGATCACATCATTAGGAGAATGATGTGATTGACTTGACCCATTCCGTTAGCTTAGCACTTGATCGTTTAGTATGTTGCTATTGCTTTCTTCATGACTTATACATGTTCCTATGACTATGAGATTATGCAACTCCCGTTTACCGGACGAACACTTTGTGTGCTACCAAACGTCACAACGTAACTGGGTGATTATAAAGGTGCTCTACAGGTGTCTCTAAAGGTACATGTTGGGTTGGCGTATTTCGAGATTAGGATTTGTCACTCCGATTGTCGGAGAGGTATCTCTTGGCCCTCTCGGTAATGCACATCACATAAGCCTTGCAAGCATTGCAACTAATGAGTTAGTTGTGGGATGATGTATTACAGAACTAGTAAAGAGACTTGCCGGTAACGAGATTGAACTAGGTATTAAGATACCGACAATCGATTCTCGGGCAAGTAACATACCGATGACAAAGGGAACAATGTATGTTGTTATGCGGTCTGACCGATAGAGATCTTCGTAGAATATCTAGGAGCCAATATGAGCATCCAGGTTCCGCAATTGGTTATTGACCGGAGACGTGTCTCGGTCATGTCTACATTGTTCTCGAACCCGTAGGGTCCGCACGCTTAACATTACGATGACAGTTTCATTATGAGTTTACATGTTTTGATGTACCGAAGGTTGTTTGGAGTCCTGGATGTGATCACGGACATGACGAGGAGTCTCAAAATGGTCGAGACATGAAGATTGATATATTGGAAGCCTATGTTTGGACATCGGAAGTATTCCGGGTGAAATCGGCATTTTACCGGAGTACCAGGAGGTTACCGGAACCCCCCGATAACATAATGGGCCTTAATGGGCCTAGTGGAGGAAGAGAGAGGAGGCCAAGGGGCAGCCGCGCACCCCTCCCCCCCAAGTCCGAATTGGACAAGGAGGGGGGCGGCGCCCCCCCTTTCCTTTCCCCTCTCTCTCTCCTTCCCCCCAAGTCCTAGTCCAACATGGAAAAAGGGGGGAGTCCTACTCCCAGTAGGAGTAGGACTCCTCCTGGCGCGCCCCTTGCCTGGCCGCACCTCCTCCCCCTTGCTCCTTTATATATGGGGGCAGGGGGCACCCCATAGACACAACAATTGATAATTGATCTCTTAGCCGTGTGCGGTGCCCCCCTCCACCATAATCCTCGATAATATTGTAGCGGTGCTTAGGGGAAGCCCTGCGACGGTAGAACATCAAGATCGTCACCATGCCGTCGTGCTGACGGAACTCTTCCCTGACATTCTGCTGGATGGGAGTCCAAGAATCGTCATCGAGCTGAATGTGTGCTAGAACTCGGAGGTGTCGTAGTTTCGGTGCTTGATCGGTCGGGCCGTGAAGACGTACGACTACATCAACCACGTTGTTATAACGCTTCCGCTTTCGGTCTACGAGGGTACGTGGACAACACTCTCCCCTATCGTTGCTATGCATCACCATGATCCTATGTGTGCATATGAATTTTTTTGAAATTACTACGTTTCCCAACAAATCGAACATCAGTTTAGTTAGCGAATCCACCTTAGTTCAGTTGTGTGCCAGACTCGCGGCAATATAAATTTTCATGAAAAACGTTTGATTTGTCATGCCTAAAATCTGACGTCATATTTTTTAGCATTTTCGTAAATTTTTGGATTTCCAAATGGCCTTTTTTTGCGCCCCCTAGAAAAAACATCCCGAATGTGTGACATGACCTATGGATCTCATTTGTCAACAAGATATATCTATCTCACTCAAGAACACGTTGGAGAACCGAGTGCGAGGTGGTTGTGGCGGTGGCAGCGATAACAATTGCAATGGCGACGACAATGGCGGCGCCGACGACAACAGCGTTGGTGGTGACGTTGATGGTAGCGGTGGTGGCTTGATGACATGGTGTGGGCCCCTGGTGTTGGGTGATTTTTTTTGTTGTGAAAGTGCTAATTATCAACTAGAGGGGGAGTGAATAGGCGATTTTATGAAAGTCTTCAAGACATGAAATGTCTTCAAAGACAAGCAAGCAAACAACACCTACACACTATGCAGCGGAAGATAAACTACACTGTACATGCTATAGTCACAGGAACGTTGCAAGGTAAGCACGAGGACAAATAGCTGCTAGGTAGAGTAGATCAGAATAGGAAAATAGTGTGAAGACAAATATGCAATCAGATAGAATATCTTCACACATTGAAGTCAAACAGGGCAAGCAAGCAATGTCTTCACGAAGCTAAGCAGTAAGTATTGAGTGAAGAGATAGAACCAGATGCTTGACGAAGACAAGGATTTGGTAGACTAGGTTCAGTTGCTGTGACAACTGTACGTATGGTTAGAGAGGCTGAGATTGAACTCAGAATATCGCATCTTCACCTTATTCCCCTTGAGCTAAGAACACTTAGTCCTATATCTAGTCCTTCTCTATGACTTGCCGAATAGACTTATTCGCAGCCATACACTGTCTTATTTAAAAGAGTCCCCTGTCTCGTGAATGATCGAACTTGGTAAACTTTGAAATAATCGTTTAGATAGCATTAGCTGCTTTTCTTCCTTTTCTCTGCCAGTCTTTGAAGTTCTCACCCTCCCAGAAAAGAAGGGAAAGTCTTCTTACTAGCTTGCCCAATCACTCTGGCAAGTCTTCAAGGTAGACTTCCAAACCTTTACAGACATAGTTCACCGCCGATCCATAGTGACTTTTGGATCCTCAGAACGCGACGTCTAACTGACTGGAAGATGCACAGTCTTAAAGTGTAACAAGTCTTCAGATCACGCGGACAGAAAGACATCAGTGATGCCAAACACTCTTTTGGCTTTGGGTGTTTTGGGGTTTTTTCCTCATAAGGATTCTCTCTCAAAGGCTTTGGAGGTGGGTTGTGATAACCCACAAGTATAGGGGGTCGCAACAGTTTTCAAGGGTAGAGTATTCAACCCAAATTTATAGATTCGACACAAGGGGAGCCAAAGAATATTTGAAGGTATTAGCAGCTGAGTTGTCAATTCAACCACACCTAGAGATTAATTATCTGCAGCAACGTGATCAGTAGCAAAGTAATATGATAGTTTTGATAATAGTAGCAACAATAATGGTAACAGTAACAGTGATAATAGTAATATTGTAACAAGTGCAACAGTAACGATAGCAGTAGTAACTTAGCGCCTGTTTGGGAACTCTCCAACTCCCAACTCCCAACTCCCACAACTCCAGATCTGGATTTTACCCGAATGCTCCAGCTCCTAGAGTTACGGGAGGGAAGCTGGCGATTTGCTACGTGCAAATTTCGTGGAGTTGCGGAGTTGGAAATCTGGAGATCCACGAAAATTGAGAAGCGGGAGTTATGAAATATTACACCTATGTGCCACCGCGAAGTGAATCGGCTGATACCGGTTCGATCGTTCGCCGTCGCACCCATCCCCGACTAGCTACACCCGACCAGGCCATGGGCCTAGTTCGTATTTCCCACAGCGTTTTGCATTGACAGCCTGCTCTAGATGGGCCACATAGAGGCAATTTTATGGGCTTCGGCGCGCTCCCTCGTGCATGCGAGAAGCCACCACGCCGAACGGATCGCTCGCTCCGGGATCTCTCGTGAGAAGCTGGCATTTGATTCCCGGAGTAGGAGTTGAGGTTTTCGGCCACAGAGGGCTTCCGAACAGGCCCTTAGCAAGAACAATATAAGATAAATCCGTAGGCATTGGATCGGTGACTTGTTGGATGATATTCATCATGAGACAGTTATAACCTAGGGCGATACGGCACTAGCTCCAGTTCATCAATATAATGTAGGCATGTATTCCGTAAATAGTCATACGTGCTTATGGAAAGGACTTGCATGACATCGTTTGTCCTACCCTCCCATGGCAGCGGGGTCCTATTCGAAACTAAGGGATATTAAGGCCTCCTTTTAACAGAGAACCAGAACAAAGCATTAACACACGATGAATACATGAACGGTAACACCCCGAGAATCATGCTACAGTAATCTCCCCCTAATGGTGGCTATGTCATCATGATTACTATGCAAATTGCTACTTGAGAAAATTCAAAGTCATTTTCAAATTTAAATTGCAAGTGAAATTATTATTTTCTTTGCGCCATAAAACTAAAATGTTCAAATTATTCTATAATTCCCCCTAATCTTTTTCATGTTGAAACCAACTTAATTTGACTCGCAAATAAATCCCTAAGAAATTAATAAGTGGTCCAGCAGCCACTAAATAGTCATTTTAAAATAAACATATGTTACAGATTTTTAAAACCACTTGAAATCTTGTGTGCTAGATCAGCACATCGTCTACTAATTATCTGACAAGTTTCTTTTTGATCAAAAGTCAATTGGTATTTAATTAAAGTGCAAAAGAGAAATTAGAAAACATAAGATGAGAAAGAAAGAAAGAAACTAGTGCTGGACTGGGCCATGAGTGCACAGTGCACAACCGGCCCAGCCCAGCCGTGCCTTCCTCTTCATCCTGTTCATAGGGGGCCGTGGCATGGCATTGATAACCCACAAGTATAGGGGATCGCAACAGTTTTCGAGGGTAGAGTATTCAACCCAAATTTATAGATTCGACACAAGGGGAGCCAAAGAATATTTAAAGGTATTAGCAGCTGAGTTGTCAATTCAACCACACCTGGAGATTAATTATCTGCATCAAAGTGATCGGTAGCAAAGTAGTTTGATAGTTTTGATAGTAGTGATAGCAGCAATAGTAACAGTAACAGTGATAGCAGTAATTTGTAGCAAGTGTAACAATGATGATAGCAGTAGTAACTTAGCAGAAACAATAAGGATAAATTCGTAAGCATTGGATCGGTGACTTGTTGGATGATATTCATCATGAGACAGTTATAACCTAGGGTGATACGGCACTAGCTCCAGTTCGTCGATATAATGTAGGCATGTATTCCGTAAATAGTCATACATGCTTTATTAAAAGAACTTGCATGCCATCTTTTGTCCTACCCTCCCGTGCGAGCGAGGTCCATATTGGAAACTAAGGGATATTAAGGCCTCCTTTTAATAGAGAACCGGAACAAAGCATTAACACATAGTGAATACATGAACTCCTCAAACTACGGTCATCACCGGGAGTGGGCCCGGTTGTTGTCACTCTAGGGTTGCTGGATCATAACCGTAGTAGGTGACTATAACTTGCAAGATCGGATCTAAAACATGGATATAATGATGAATTCATAAATGGTTCAGATATGAAATCATGGCACCCAGGCCCAAAATGACAAGCATTAAGCATGGCAAAGTCATAGCAACATCAATCTAAGAACATAGTGGATACTAGGGATCAGGCCCTAACAAAACTAACTCGGTTACATGATGAATCTCATCCAACTCCCCACCGACCAGCGAGCCTACGAAGGAATTACTCACTCCCGGTGGGGAGCATCATGGAATTGGCGACGGAGAAGGGTTGGTGATGACGAAGAACGAAGACCCCCCTCTCCGGAGCCCCAAACGGACTCCAGATCTGCCCTCCCGAGGAAGAACAGGGTTTCGCGGCAGCTCCGTCTCGTGGATCACGATAATTCTTTCTCCCTGATTTTTTCTGGAATAATGTGATTTTATAGTATCAAGGGGGGTCATCAGTGGGGCCACCAGGTGGGTACAACCCACCTGGGCGTGCTAGGATAGGGGGGTCATCAGTGGGGCCACCAGGTGGGTACAACCCACCTGGAATAATGTTGAAATTACTACGTTCCCCAATAGAAAGATCGATTCATTAATATATCTTCAAGTCATTTAAAACATGCGATGATCACCAGAAGCCTGCTTATATAAATATACCTCGCCGGTCTTTGTTGTTTCAAGATCAACATTTTCTTCGTCATGAATATCATAATCATAGTTCATGACTTCATCAATTCAGTCGTCGCAATCGAATATCATATCACCCTCCCCGGTGTTGTTTAGATATCCAGAGCCATCATAATCTTCTTTATTCTGATCATCATCTGGCCCGCGAGGATGGCGTATGATATCGAACAGGGTCTCTTCTCCCTCTCTGCCGGTATTGTCCGCCATAGCTTTTATTTAACTAATCCAAAAGAAACATAAAACAATTTAGTATTCAAAATTACAATGCATGCACTACAAAAAAATACTCTTCCGTGATGATACATGTTTGTCATAGTAGGTTGCTTTTTTTGTCATGCATGTACATCCATGAAAAATTTATGACATAATCAAGATAGTCATACCTGTGCTGTCGTAGAAGTGTTCCATGACATTACCAAAATTATCATCACGGAAGTGTCCACTTCCATGACGATAAATCACGCGTCACAGAAGTGCTTTCGTCAAGGGTGACCGACACGTGGCATCCACCGTAACGGAACGCCGTTAAGCTATCGGGTCAGGTTTTGGCTCCGATAACCCGTTAACAGCCCGACCAATGGGGATTTTCCATGTGTAAAATCATCATTGGCTAGAGGAAACACGTTTCAGCTCATCATCGGGACAGATGTCATCCACTCACTGGACAGAATGCGCCTATGATACGTCGGCACGTGGCACGGCCCAACAAGTTTAAATGGGCTGGCCCAACTAAAGGCCCACAAGATTTTGCGGACCATAATGGGCCGGCCCAGCTAAAGGCCCACGAGATTTTGTGGACCATAATGGGATGGCCCAGCTAACGGCCCACAAGATTTCGCGGGCCATAATGGGCCGGCCCAGGTAAAGGCCCACAAGATTTTCGTGTGCCATAATAGGCCGGCCCAGGTAAAGGCCCACAAAATTCTTGCGTATCATAATGGGCCGGCCGAGCTAACGGCCCATGAGATTTCACCGACAATAATGGGCCGGCCCAGCTGTAGGCCCACAAGATTTTGAGGACCCTAGTAGGCCGGCCCGTTAACTAGCTGCCATGTTTTGGGCCAAATGCCGGCCCATATTTGATCCGGTCTATTAATGGCATGCCACGCTCCGGGCCTAATAGTGGCCCATATGAGATCCGGCCTGTTAAAAGCCTACCATGTTCTGGGCCAAATTACGGCCCAGATCAGGTTCAGCCCTTTAAGAGGTTTTGGGCCTAATTATGGCCCATATCAGATTCGGCCCGTCAACTAGACACTATGCTTTTGGGCCCACTTGCTAAAGGCCCACTTAGTAATTCGGCCTGATATTAGTTTTGGCCTGTTAAGGGACCGTTTAACATTTCGGCCCTATATTAATTTCAGCCTGTTAAAAGCCAGTCATATAGTTGGGCCTAACCACGGCCCAGTTTGCATCCGGCCTGCTCGCAACCGATATCTGATTGGGCCAAACAAGGACCGAGACAATTTTTCGGCCTGTTAAAAGCCGGTGATTTGATTCACACAATCACGGGCTGGGGTTCATTTCGGGCTGCTGCCGGCCCGTGAGCTGATCAGCACGTTTCAGGCCGAACCTACATCGTGATTGCATGACGGCCCGATTATGTACCGTAATTTTATGGTTTGGCCGGTTTACTGCGAAGACATGATATATATACAGTAAAATAACTGCAGCATCGTGAATAAGAAAAAACCAATACTATACAATAAAGAAATTATGGCATATTACATCCACTAGGTATCGAAGTTTGCCACTATGATAATAAAGGACAAGCAGACAACAGATTACATACACTGGGCATCAAAGATCGCCACCAGTGCAAATAAACACGCCAACAAAATAATATACAAAACCGACAACACTTCAATAGAGTTCAAGAAAGGTTAGCCCTGCTGGGGAGCTGCAGCGCAAGCAGCTGAGCAAGATGATGAGACTGTGCTTGTTCAACACTTATATCTTCCTCACTCTGAAAGATAAACAAGCAGACAGATGACAGGTATTGCACATAAAAGTATCAGTGCTTACAATTCATCACATTTCTTACTCACGAATAAAGTGATACAGTTTAAATTTGCATTAACACAATATGGTATTGTTCAGGTCAAGACATGGCAGGAAATGACATTGTGAAGGAGTTGGCAGCTTCACGACACCACTGGATTACCGATCAAGAACTCATAAGTATCAATTGTTAGTGTGCTGTCAATTTATACCATTTCAGATTGGCAAATAAAGAGACGGTTTAAATAATAGTAGAATGATATGACATTGTTCATAGTTAAGACACTGCAGAATATGACATTGTGCTGTAGTGGGTAGGTTCACCACACCACTGGATTACGGATGAAGAACATAAGAATACATGCAGTGCAAAAGAAGATCACTTGCTCTGTATAGTTTAATTTACATGGTATGAAGAAGGAAGTTGGTTGTACAACTGAAAACTTAAATTGAGAAAGGACAAACTTTTGTTTATGAACTACATAATAAACTTTAAACAAGCAATTTGACGCAAACAACAAAAATAAATAGCTGTTGCAGTCATGCCTAACCAAATATATACAACAAAGTTTGAAGGCTTGAGATGGACAAACTTACATTATTGGTGAAGACAGGCTCTATAAAGGCCTTGTCCATGCTGATGGGGGGGGGCAACTCAAGAAGTTTACCATAGAATCTTCTTCAAAAGCATTGCCTTTATTCTACATTTTGTTAAGGGTAAATATAGATGTGATAATAAACGAAAAATGGAGAATATTTAAGATAAGATGAAGAGTGATGCTACATAACCAAGTAGCTATAAATGTAAGTGCAGCGATACAGGCAAAAGGTACAGCCAAGAGCAATGCACAACTAAACTTCTTCAGTACCAACCTTATGGTAACAGTAAATATAGATCTGATGTGTAGAAAATGGAGGGCAAAGGAAAATAAGCTGCAGAGTTATGGTACATGAAAAACTACCTGTCATTATAAGTACACTGATAAAGGACAGCATGTACTTACAAGAACAATGCAGAGCTAAAAAAACATTGGCATTGGATATATTCTACACTAATGTGACCATTCATACATATCAGATAATTTGGAGTGAACAATTGATAAGAAAGCTATCATGCATACTGCTGTCACATAATGAACCAGGTATGTATGCAAGTACGGTGATACAGGACAATAGGTACTAACAAGAGCAAAGCAGCGGGTAGCATATTTGTGATATCCTGTCGTTCTTGTCAAACCGGAATTCTTCTTCGAGCAGATTTCCTGCAAAAAAGATCCGTAAGGCACATGCGGAAAAGTAGAAGTTCAAATTGTCATGTGATTTCATAGACAATACCTCATCCTGGGAACGAGACCAGTGCATAAAAAGGTTTTTCCATTCAATTTCTTCTAAATTTAGCACAAGAGACTTCACCGGAAATTTGTTTATAGACTTCCCATCAAAGTGTAATTTCCTCAGGTAACACCGATACTGCTGCAATGCTTCCTTGAAAAGCACAAGCAAGCTTTGCTTGTCATGACTATCCAGATTGACCCTCGCCTAGTTACAACAATGTAATGTAAATCATTCATGTGTTCAATCAGCAGAAAACAGGAAAATAATAACCATGAATAATAGAACTTACACGTATGTTGGACAGGAAGATGTGAAAATGGTGTTTGTGTTCACAATAATCTTCCCATGATGGGAATATATGCACGTAGTCCCTAACAACATTGAAAGCATTGTCTTTTTAACTGGGAATAAATGGAATGGGGTTCCAATCTGCAGGAATTGGCCGTCTCTGCAGTTGGGATAGGTCTTCGGCCAGTGGACTTGCTGTACATTTTGCTGGAGTGGGATTTTTCTATGGTACAGCTAGTGCTATGGCAAATGAAATCGGTATACCTTTTGCTGGAGTGCAGGTCCTGTGTGGTGGGGCTAGTGGTGTGGCCAGTGAAGTATGGGTACAGTCTGCTGGAGTCGGTCCTACGTTTTGTGTCACTGGTTGTACAACCAATATAAGTGGGGTGATGTCTGATTTCTCCGGCACCACCACGCTTTTCAAGGACTTTGCTGGTGCTCCTTCAGGTTCGGCAATCACCATCTTCCTTTTTGATGTCTGATGCACAAGAACAGCATTTGAGTATAAAAACATGGTATGATGACAGATGGAATATGTATTGATAATGGATGGGCATGGCATCTCGACATATATGATGAGTAAACTAAGCAGATGGCGGTGCAACAAAGTAGAAGGAATGCAAGACAACATATGCCAGATACCCACAATCAATAAAACATTGCCAAATTACAACAGGCACCTTGATGGGTGAACATGACAAGCCATCTGCCTTTGACTCCTCGAGGTTAGGATAGTCATTAGGATCATATTCTGAACAAGAATCAACAGGTGGGGAGCATATGAGTTTCATTGCATCCAGAATGGCACTCAATGCCTTGGTGTCAATTTTGTAAGTCATTGCAGTGTTTAGCTTCAAGAGTGGACTGCTGATAGTGCAACACAAAGCAGCTACATAGATCATAGTGTAGATATAACGGGAAAATCTTAAGCATCAGAGTAAAATCAGCAAAGTGGAACTTGCTGGAATATATGTGCTAGTATTGCCAATACGGCTAGAAAGGCTTCGGATACCAGCTCTCTTCAAGTGAAGGTGCGGTACTGTTAATATCAATGTAACTCTCAAAGGCGACACAGCTCCCCGCATTTCCTTTCTATTCTTATAGGATTCAAGTGGGTAGGCCACTACAAATCCTATTCCTATATTTACAAGATCCTACGAATCAAAGAGGCTCAAAGTGTCCATCACAATCGACCGTATAGACCTCTACACTGCAAATGTCCCTGCTCATCTTCAGTACAAGGAACATATTGTACTACTATCATACTCCCTGCGTTCCAAAATATAAGTCTTGGTAGAGATTTCCACTATGGATCACATACAGATGTATCCAGGTACATTTTAGAGTGTAGATTCACTCATTTTTCTCCATATGTAGTCCATGGTGGAATCTATACAAAGACTTGTATTTAGGAACGGAGAGAGTACATATTAAAGAAGAACGGAAGAGGAACATGGTAAAGAAGAGCAAGCAGATTTTGGATAATAAAATGTTGGTTGCGCAGTGCCCACACATGATGAACCAGAGCGCATTAAGAATGCAACTCCTAGCTGTCTCTCGACCATTTTAGGCGGTTGGATGAAGATCCTACGTCTCCTAACCCTTCTTCTTCCTCGTCTCTGATTCTTCCCATACAGAACATCGCACGGGCCGCCGGCCGGACCACCGGCCCCCACCGCCTGTGTTCCTCCGCCACCCCCACCCCAACCCCCACCCGCGTCAAGTTTTCTTTGTTCGGCAAGGCCCCACAACCACCTGAGCCCCTTCGGTCGCACAGGCGAACTCCAGTGAGCTCTGAAAAATCGATTGACCCAATTTTGAAATTTAGTCTACTGTGATTTAACTAGTGTGGAATATAAAAGGGGAAAACCATAAGCATTGCGAGTATGGTGTTGAGCGTGCCATGGCGGATCTGAAGGTGCAAACCGGAGAAAGGCAACTTTGCAACCAAGACAAGAAATCAGAGTAAAGCAGTGGCGATCTATTTTCTTGCTGCGATAAATAAGTTGAGCAGATACGAAAGAGTACCGCCTCTGGTGCGGCGCCGTGTACGCATCTGCTGAGAATTTGACGGTGCTGCAATAGCGCTGTCGGCGGCGTGGAAGCAGATCTAGGAGGGTAGATGGTGGCGGCGGGGCGCAGTGGACGAGACGGTCGTAGGAGCGGCGCCGGCAAGGTGGACAACGGCGGGGATGAAGCGAGAGGACGGGATGCAGGGATCCCGGACCGAAGCCGTGGATGAGGGAGGTCGATCTCTTGTAATGGACGGCAGCATCGGGGTATCAGCTCCGGCATGGTGGAGGAGGACGGCGGTGGATGGGGTGGCGGACGGTGGCGGATGGAGGAGGGTGGGGTGGAGAGGGTGTTTTGGCGCCCATAGAGTACGAATGGGGAAAAGGGATGTAGAGAGGAAGGGGGAACCATGTATTCAAGGCGCGCTTGTCTCAAATGCGAGGAAATTTACAAACTTAGCCCCCGTTTCAAATTTCTACTACATCACAGCAACACTAGTCGTTTGGGGATAGGATGGTAATCTCGCATACACCGAATATTTGCCGACGGGAGTTTGTTTTTGGCGCCCACCGTGTATGAATATGAATCGGGGAGGGAGTCGATTTCGACCGAGGACACACTGTGTTTTGGCACCCACCGTGTATGAATCTGGGTGAGAGGCGGTTACGTCACATTTAGGTGAAATTACAAACCTACCCCTATCGAAACCTATAGAAATCCAGCATATAGGCTTTGCGTGGCAGGGATATGCAGTAGTGATTTCCATCTCGCAGATTTTGGTTTTGGGCGGTTACTGCGACTTTCCCCCCTTCGTTCAAATTTTGCAGAGTGCACATTTACCATGCCAACTCAATTCGAATCCCGTTTGTATTCTATTTTTTTCGGGCGGGATCCATTTTCAATTGGAATTACATTCTATATACATCATTTTTTTATATATACTTTCAAAACCACAACACCATTTATACATAAATATGGTTTACAAATGGCATGATCTCAGATTCATAAGGTTGTATCCCTCAATTTGGATTTTCAAATATTTGAAACCACTTTATGTTGAAATCCAATGTAAGCATTCCTCGCTAACTTTCTCCAATGAATGTGTGTTTCATGCGGGTTTTTTTACTTCTCAAACATGTATAATGTGTTTCACACACGCAACATATAGTGTAATCCCGTTTAGACATAAATTGCATATAAACCATGCATTGTTTGTAATTGAAGAATCTATGGATCACCAATATTGATAAACTATATAACATTACACATGTGCCCAAATTCAAATGAATATGCATGTTTGATACACCAATTTGCGTTATGATATTATCGATGTCGTGATCTCCAGTTTAAATATTTGAATCCCCTTTAATCCATATATTCATCTCATATAGCTATCGCTCATGCTTATATAGGACTATCTCTCTGGACCTATATGCGTTCATCGTCTCTCGGGTATCTCTCGTGCTACCTGTATGTCGACAATGATCTTTATCTTCGTAACACACTGACGGTACTCTCTCCCTCGACCTTCATCACTCTATCTCTCTCTAAGTATATCTCGCTCCCTGCTATGTGTCTCCAACTATGATTCTCCATGTGGAATCTCTTTCTCTCACACAAACACAAAACTTTGTCTCCCGGTGTCTCATTTCTCTCTACTATTCCCATGTGTGCCACTCGCACACCCCTCATACAGAGATGTCTTTCGCTCCTTAGACATGAGAACCTACGACTCTTCCTCTTCAATATCTCTTTCTCACACACAAACACAAACTCTGTCTCCCAGGGTCTCATATTTCTCCATTGTTCTCTTGTATGTCGCTCACACACACCCTCTCTCCCTAGAGATATATTGTGTTCCCTCGTATGTCTCTCTAGCTATCACTCTCGTTGTGAAATATCTTTCTCTCTCGCAGACACAAAACTCCGTCTCTCTGGATCTCATTTCTCACAATATCTGTTTGTATGTGACTCACAAGCACCCTCTCTCTATCTCTCTCACACCCACACACATAAGCCAGCCTTCTGATCCACTCGACTCCTATCTCTAATGCAAACTAGCTAGCATCTTTATCTTTCTATTTATCTGTTTCTCCATCAACCTTCTTTCGCGCCCTCACTCTTGATTCCTATCACGCACACTACATATGTTTCTCTCTACATGCAGTCAAGTGCCCTCCCACACACATATATAACTTCACCCTTTGAACCACCCGACGGTCATCTCCAACACCCAAACTAGCGGATGTCCCTCTAGCTAGCATCTCCATATCTGTATCTATCTGTAGTTTCTCCGTCAACATTTCTTTCTCCCACGGAGTCTTGCTTCCTATCACCCACACTATATATGTCTCTCCATACATATGCATTTATAGGTTGGTCTCTTTTGCACAATCGTTGCGCCTCACTCCCTCTGCTCACCATAGATGCATGCTCCAGCCCACGCCACTATCTCTTAAAGACAAAAACACATGCTCAATTGTCGGGACTTCTTCCATGCATTCTCACATGCATGCATATTGTCATACCGATCCGTCTCTCCCATGTCGTTGATCTTATGACTTATGTCTTCTTTCATTTATCTCGATCATGCGCGCGCGCACACACACACATCCCACGTATACATGTATACCTCTCACACATGCACGTTCAAGGTCTCTATGTCTCCATACGTAGTTAATTATGCTCAATCCTAACGCCACATCGAATCGTTCTCCTCTTTTGTGCACATAACTTCTGCATGGATGGGTAAAACACACACTCACACTTAACAATCTCCTTCTAGCTACCCCCCGGCCTCTCACTCTTCCCCTATATCCCCGAAACCAATAAGACCATCCCTTAGTTTAATTCCCGCCTACATGCACCATCGATATATAGTAGTCTTCCTCGGTGTCTCTCGAACAAACACGTTCTCTCGAAGTCGACTCCTCTCATGCATATAGGTCCTAATGCGTTTTTGAGGCTAACTTTGACCAAACGTTAGAGCAATAATATATGACATGCAACTTACACAAAGCATACCTTCAATTTTGTATGTCAAAGGAGCTTCCAATAATATAATTTGCATAGTATACATCTCATGTGCTATTAATCTTGTCAATAGTCAAAGGTTGTCTTGAAAAACACATTAGGCTCTATATAGATGGAAGGAGGGAGTAGGTCCCTTGAAAAAAATGAGAATAAAATTCAAACATCTGGGCATCGTGGCTCGGCCGATAACATTGAGAAACTTGGTTTTAAAATCATGAAACTTGGCATGGTGTCATGTCATGGTAGTACCATGTCGTGGTAAAAAAATTGGCCAAATAGGAACAAATTTTGGTATAAGCTTCTTGCAAATCGGAGCTTCTCTCAAGAAGGCTCGTGGTTCTGGGAGGGAACGTGTCACCTTTGTGTGCATAATTCAAATTTGAAATACAAGCACATGTTCCAGTGCACCAAAGTTGGTTGAAAAATCACATGTGTGTCCTCGGGTAAATTTCTAGGTTCCATGCAAGAAATGGGAATGAAATTCAAAATTCTTGGCGTCGTGGCTAGGTTGGAAACATTGAGAAACTTAGTTTTTTAATTCCTGTAAATCCAAAACACGCATGAAAATAATGAAGCTTGGCTTGGTGCCATGACATGGCACCAACATGTTGTGGTAAATTTGCAATCCGATTTGCAAAGGCGCACACCTTAACAATCAGCAAAGTCATTTTGGAAGAAGTGATGTCACGTTACAATCGGAAACACAAGTATTATTGAAACCGTGGGCGTTCTACTTACTAGTACCATTTACGTGCCGCCACGCGTCCCCTTTTTTATTTGCTAGGAGGCGACGTGCAGGGTAGCTATTTGAGTACGAGAGGCGTGCGATCAGACCCCTGCACGTGCTTATCGGGAGGAGAGCCCTTTGACCTCCATCTACCGTCCACCTCTCTCCCAAGGTCTCCATTAATGTCTCCCGAGCCTCTGTTTAATGGCGTGGCTATGTCTCACTCGACTGAGATTTAAGAGAGAAAAAAGAAAATCTGAAAGCACGGATCTTGATGTAAGATCCGACGGACCTATATAGCATCTACTGCGACTTATAGCAAGACTGATGAATATATAAGGACGATTAAATTTTTTTTGATCAAAGAAGGTCTTGCCCCTTCCGATTTTCATTACTGAAAACCACCACAATTCACAAGAAGTTCAGCACAACTCCAGCCTAACACGAAGGACTAAAAGCTACCAGATTGAAATCGCAACATCCCAAGAGGCCAACAAAGGCCAAACATCCGCGCTAGAACCCAACATTTCACAACCGACGACACAATCCACATCCTAAACTGATTATTACATCAAAAGAAACCAGGAAACTAGTCTCCGCGGCGAGCGGCAATGAGCTCTTTCGTGTCCTCAAGACGCCGCTTGAGAACATCCATGGATTCCTCCACCAGCCTTTAGCGCTCATTACGGAGCATGTCATTCTCATCCAGAAGTTTCTTCAACAAGGCACTAGTCTCCTCCTGCAGGTATGCACTTCGGACGATCTTCGGACGATACTCGAGGAGGTGGTGGCGGCAGATACGAGTTCGCTGTCCAAAAAAACAGCACGGTCGCTTGAGGGCAATGTTGACGTTGAACCCCCGAGCTCCATAGATAATTCCTCTGTGATCTTGATAGAGATCGGAGTTGATGTTTGATGAAGGCCCTCGTCTGAACATGGTGATCCGAACACGGGGCGCAATTCTTGGTCGAACCAAGGTGACCGGTCGAACTGGTGACGAAGACGCCGAAATCGCAGTTGATCTGCGGGCGAGCCATCGATCCTTTTGTCGATCACACAGCAGAAGTCTCAATGAAAGCACCAATGTCGGTGTCAAAATCGGTGGATCTCGGGTAGGGGGTCCCGAACTGTGCGCCTAAGGCGGATGGTAATAGGAGGCAGGGGACACGATGTTTTACCCAGGTTCGGGCCCTCTTGAAGGAGGTAAAACCCTACGTCCTGCTTGATTGATATTGATGATATGGGTAGTACAAGAGTAGATCTACCACGAGATTAGAGAGGCTAAACCCTAGAAGCTAGCCTATGGTATGATTGTTGTTCTGTATGTTGTCTCTTCTATCGACTAGCCTGGCCCTGGTTTATATAATGCACCAGAGGCCTAGGTTAACAAGAGTTCTAGCCGAATACGCCGGTGGGGAGAAGTCCTTGTCTTGATCGCCAAGTCTTTGTGGAATCTTCCTTATATGCGGCAGCTGTCCGAACTGGCCCATGAGTATACGGCCATGGGGGGCCTCGGCCCAATCTAATAGATCGGGAGACGACGTGGTGAGTACCCCCTAGTCCAGGACACCGACAGTAGCCCCCTGAACCGGTCTTCAAGTTAGGGACGCTCCTCGATTCTTCCGAACTATTCTTCATCTTCGGTCGTCGATCTTGAAAACTGGTTCAACAAATCTTCTCATCTTCGATCTTGAGGATCGCCAAAATGCATTCGACGAGTTTATACGCCGGGTATCCGAGGAGCCCCTTTAAGTTGCCGGCCTTTATCAATGCCTTATTATTTTTATGCCACACCTCGGGTTTGAAGTTGTTCCCAGGAGGCAGTGTCCTCTTGCGTCCGAGCTCTAACGTCGGACTATATTCGAGATATCTTTTGCAGCCGAGCACCAATGTTGGACCGCTTCCCAGCTCTAACGCCGGAATGTATCCGAGCTCCAACGCCGGACTATATCCGAGGTGTCATATCACCTTGGTGCAACAAATTTGAAGGAGTTTAGCCGAGCTTAACGCCGGAAATGCCCTCTACGGAGCCAGCCACTAGCGCCCGAGCTTTATGCCGGACTGCTTCCGAGGTGGTGCACCACCCCGATTGTGGACCGATTTTTGTGAATTTTTTTTGTTGGTGCAATTTATTCTCTGCCGAGATATATAGCCAGTAGCCGTCAAGGTGTGTATCGGTCTAGAACCCGAGATGCACCTGAAGGATGACGTAAGACCGCTGATCCTAGTAGCCGCTGAGACTCAGGTTGATTTGCAAAATCAGCCTGAGGATCAAGTCCAAGCTCGGCAGAATACTTCGGGACACTAAAAGCGGCATGCTCAGTCCTCGAGACTCAGGTTGGGTGCGGTCGACCAACCTGCGGATCAAAATCTCCTCGGAAACTATATTGCACATAAAATTTTCTGCATTGGACAAGCAATGCAGTAGACCCCGAGACACTGGTCGGGTGGCAACACCAGATCAGGGGATCGATGTGCCCCTTTAATATTTGTAAATGATAAGCCCGAAGCCCAGTAGCCCCCGAGCCTTAATGCGGGCACCAGTGGCCGAATTAAGGATCAATATCCATAGTAAAATCACTAATTATATGTAATGACTCTATGTATCGAAGTACTTTACGTCATTAATGCTTAGATCCGCATTGTACAAAACTTTGTTAATCGACCATCGGCTTCCACCTCCTCGGCCAGTAGCCGAGGAGTGTTTGTCCTACTTTATAAAACCTTTATGAGGGCAAAGATTTACAACAAACAAGGCAATCTGGCCATACGGTTTTATAAACAATGGTACGCAGAGAGTTATATTACTGTTTAATAGAAGAAATGTCTTCCAAAGAAAATAGTCCCGCTATCGGTTCCTTTCTTTGGGTTGTCATGCTAAGCATGATCATTAAACCTCAGCTCTAATGTAAGAGAAAAATATCGAGGATTTAGTTTGGGAGGCCAGTTAATAGCCCCCGGTAGTGTTTGGCGACAGTCGGGGTCAAGCCGTA
This sequence comes from Triticum urartu, assembly GCF_056163025.1. NCBI lineage: Eukaryota > Viridiplantae > Streptophyta > Magnoliopsida > Poales > Poaceae > Triticum > Triticum urartu. The sequence continues at coordinate 482,185,084 of NC_141875.1, forward strand.
AACACTTCGGCCAATGTTATGAACGGCCCGTCATTTAACATAGTCATCGGATCACTGACCAGTTTACGCTTATTGTGACAGTCAGTTTTCGGCTTTCTCCACTGAGGTGCTTAACCATGTGAGCTGGAAACACAATCGCAGTGGTTCTCCCTTTGCATGCCTAGCCGAACAAAACGGAACGTAGGAAGCAAGTGCAGGAGCCGGGCAACCCAACTATTGACCGAAGACACAATTCGAAACCGATGCATATATAGCAATATCTGAGAATGTTTTTGCTGAATCCCTAAAGGTGTCCGGCGTTGCACTGCGAGACTAATGCTGGAAAAGCACAAATAGTTTAAAAGTGCCAAAAAGCTTGGAAAACCAAGAAACATCAGTAAAAACATGACGTCCAAACAAGATCAAGTGTTCGGTGCCAATCCGAAAATTGGTCTTAGAAAAAAGAAGTGCTTCTGTCGTGCTTTAACATGCTACATCCTATCTCAAGACTTCGAGCGGGTCAGCCTACGGCTTCAACCTCCTATCCCGAGGGCGGAGTACTTCTCATTAGGCCAGTTTAGCAAACTAAACTCTAGCGGCTTTGAGAGAGAAATTAGGCTCCCCAGCTAGTGACCGCACACTCGCGTCGAAAAAAGGAGTGATAAATAATAATAATGAAACTTTGCAACGACTAAGAAGAAGAACACTTATTATAAAACGGCTCAAATAAACTTAAGAGCCCCCAAGTGACTTGAGTAAAAGAATGATTCCATGTACCGAAGTACTTATATCATATCTATGTTCAACCGAACTTTAAACGCGTCTTAACCGACCGTCGGCTTCTCCCTCTTCGGTCAAGGACTGAAAAGTGTTATGTACTCCATCTGTCGAGAATATCGACGGTGTTTCCAATAACCAGGCAATCAGGCCATAATGCTGTAACAGACAAAGCGCGCTCAGGGAACTTATGCTATATTACTGCAAAGTGTAAGAATCATCTTCGAAGAAAATAGTACCCCCACCGATACCTTTCTTTGGTGCTCATTGTTATTATGAGACTTGTGCAATAGATTTTTTGTACTCATGAGTTCCGTTGTGTGCCGACCATCATTGAAAACAATAAGAGCGCTAGCTTTCAGCTTCACCCAGTCTGAGGTCCGGCTCGGGTGACCCGATCGTGACAATCGCAGAGGTGCTCCCTTTACTCCCTAGCCGAACAATCGGGAATGTAGGGGTAAACACAGGAGCGAGGCAACCCAGCTTGCAAATCGCTTAAGTCAATATGCTGCATATTGTGGCGTAATACACGAACAAGGAACGAAGCCGTACAAGTATAATCATATGCCAAAGGAAAAGCTTCATAAAGGAAGCCCCCAAGTAAACGGGGTATTTGAATTTATGTGTCACAAACAAAGTTTGGACAAGGAAATTTTTTACAAGCAACTTTTTTCCAAAAAAGTATAATTCTTGGTCGAACCAAACACAAGTTAGAAATTAAAGCTTCGAGCATGAAAGCGACTTAGCAGGTTAATGTGTTCGGTATTGATGACGCGGTCCGAGCTTGATGCGGGGCAAGGTTCCATCCCCCAAGCCGGTCCCGAGGTGGCGGAGCGGAGAGCTCGACATGCCGAAGTGGTGACATAGCACGGTCAATGCATACCGGCAAAGTGACGCCTAAGTCCCCGGATCATTTTCCTGTGCACAAAAAATAGTGCAAACCGGAGATAATAGTAGTAATGATAATTAAAAAAATGTTGCATAATAAATAATTTATGCAAAGTGAGGAATAGAAGAAATATGGCCTGGCGCCGGAGTCAATGTCGATGCAGGGCGTAGGCGTGATGTAGTAAAGGCGTGGCAAAGCCTGAATTCACAGGTCGGTCCGAGCTCCGGATGCGGCGTTCGCCGGACTATGTATGGAAACTGATCGAACCACCACGCGACCGCCGTTAATGCGGTCACCATTTGATAGAACTGTGTACATATCATGGACAAACCAGAGTAATAATTCCTTGGGAAAAATGAACCCAAACAAGCAAAAAATACTGGGATTAATAGCACCTGGTTTATTTGTTGTAGCAATCCGAAGGAAGGTGATTCCCAAAATTGGGACTCGCTCCGCACACCCAGTGCCTGATGGGAAATAAAACGACGGCATGGCAATGCTGGTAAAGGTTGACTCGCCGAGGCAAAGCCCTCGGCCCAGCTAATGTGACGGAGCTGGTCGGCTAGTGACGCCGAATTGTCCGGAGTAGGTTGATGAAGAGATGGCGAAGCCCCCGGTCCAGCCGAGATGTCGAAACCTCGACGTCAGCCGATGAGTCGAAGTAGGTCGGCGTGATGGACACCAGCTTGAAGAAGCAATAGTGCGGCCCTGTCGATGCAGGTCGTGACATGGTCGATGCCGGCTTGATGAAGCGACCATGCGGCGATGCCGGTATGCCCGCTCCATGTAATCCGTGGGGCGGCGATGTTGATGATGATTTATCCTTCACGATGCCGGACTCTTGTTCGGCTTGCCGAGATGATTATCGAAGAAGTTGAGCTCGGCTAAAGTGACGACGTGTCTAGCACAGGTCGGCAGCCGTGGAGTAATATTGCCGGACTGGTTTGACACCAGCATGATGTTGAAGATCATGTTCAAAAGATCTTAAAGTTAGTGAGGTGTGTTCGGGAACAAAACACAATACCCCATACAAAACTTCCTTCAAAAGGGATGTCCGAAATCCTGTTCAAAAAAAAGATGAACTCGGGTCGGATTCATTTTCGTGCAGAAAATAGATCCGAAAAGTGATGCACTAATCGGAAGGTTCCCGGAGTTTGGACTGTCGGATCGAGCTGAAATTTTGAGAGGTGGTAGGAATTCCGCAGCCGATCAACGGTTGGATCTTCCAAAGGACGTCCGAGCTAGAAGCTGGACACCACGCCCTAAACTCATCCAAATTCCCATCCAGATTTGATAGGGCTCCGGTATATCGTGGATTGCCAGAGATTCCTCCATCGGAACTCGATGAAATTTTCCAGGGTTGTTATAGACCCAATTCCGCACAATTCCACCAAAGCGATCGTCAAAGCGATACTCGAGGAGGTGGTGGCGGCAGATACGAGTTCGCATTCCAAAAAAACAGCACGGTCGCTTGAGGGCAATGTTGACGTTGAGCCCCCGAGCTCCATAGATAATTCCTCCGTGATCTTGATAGAGATCGGAGTTGATGTTTGATGAAGGCCCTCGTCTGAACATGGTGATCCAAACACGGGGCGCAATTCTTGGTCGAACCAAGGTGACCAGTCGAACTAGTGACGAAGACGCCGAAGTCGCAGTTGATCTGCGGGCGAGCCATCGATCCTTTTGTCGATCACACAGCGGAAGTCTCAATGAAAGCACCAATGTCGGTGTCAAAACCGGCGGATCTCGGGTAGGGGGTCCCGGACTGTGCGCCTAAGGCGGATGGTAATAGGAGGCAGGGGACACGATGTTTTACCTAGGTTCGGGCCCTCTTGAAGGAGGTAAAACCCTACGTCCTGCTTGATTGATATTGATGATATGGGTAGTACAAGAGTAGATCTACCACGAGATTAGAGAGGCTAAACCCTAGAAGCTAGCCTATGGTATGATTGTTGTTTTGTATGTTGTCTCTTCTATCGACTAGCCTGGCCCTGGTTTATATAATGCACCAGAGGCCTAGGTTAACAAGAGTCCTAGCCGAATACGCCGGTGGGGAGAAGTCCTTGTCTTGATCGCCAAGTCTTTGTGGAATCTTCCTTATGTGCGGCAGCTGTCTGAACTGGCCCATGAGTATACGGCCATGTGGGGCCTCGGCCCAATCTAATAGATCGGGAGACGACGTGGTGAGTACCCCCTAGTCCAGGACACCGACAACAGGTTTGCAATTCAATATAGCATGGAGTAATTTGGAATGTGACGAGACGCAAGCTCAAAATTTATTGACGGTTCTAGTTTCGAAGTGCGGCACTATTCCCGGATGGAGTACATCTTTTTCTACTCCCTCCTTTCCGGTTTTATAGGGCTTATCTCAAAATTTTAGTTTTTCCATTTTATAAGGCTCAATTTTGTTGTCCCCAACACATGTTCAGATTCCAAGGTGCATTAAATCATTGCATGCAAGTATTAAGAGAAAATTGACCAATGCATGTACTTTATGCATGCATGCATTGCAATTACTGCATTAAACCTATCTCTCGGGACTTCTCGCACGCACCATCGTGCCACCCACAAAAACTTGTACTCTGAGTTTAGTAGTAGGTTATACAGGAAGAGAAGAGGTGCACGCACGCACTTGTCCTCTCACACACGCGTCTATTTTTTCTCGAAAAGGAGGATGATGACCCCCGGCCTCTGCATCTGGGAGTCACACACAGAAATTATTGAAATATACCGAGTGCAGTGCTTTGATGTGTCGCGTCAACTCGTACATCAACGAGAAGTTTGATTATCCTCTCCCTCGCGGACTTAACTGCACATGCCTTTGGCTGTATGACAGGTTGGCCACACACCTGTAGGGCCCACCTGTCATACACGCAAAGGCAGGAGCGTCCCTCCCTCGCCCATGAGCGTGGTGGCTGGCAAGACTAGGAGAAGCTTTCGCTACACGCTCTCCCTCCCGCACACGGTGGACATGCAGCAGTTCAATTGGTGTCAGATGGCCAGAAGCATACTGTAGTACTCCTCCAGTGCAGTAGTATTCCATCATTGTTCGACTTCCCGAAGAGGCGAAGAGCCAAGCGCTGCCCGGACGCTCGTGTAGCAGTTTCATGTGTATAGCAGTCTAGGATAGCATGTACCGTGCCTGTAAGCTTAAAATCGTTGGGGTCGGCTCCATGCTATGTGGCCGTCTCGAAGTTTTTAAAAAAAATTAAAATAGTCTTCTGGCCCTACCCGAAAACTGCCACGCGTACTGCCCGGGAAAAGCCCCACCCTCAACTTTTAACTACGCGAAAACAGTTCGAGCTTGTTCATTCTATATAAATACAGTACTTATTGTATGTTTATTCACCCGTGGGGTTGTTCAATGAATGGAGGGGCGGGGAGCACAAGTGAACAATACTGTAGTACTACTAGTAGTAAGTAGGAGTCGTACAGTAGTCACCTTAAATAGAGAGTTTCTTTTCTTTAATGCCACGTACACAAATTGAAACGCTTGTTGTGGAGAGAAAAAAGATAATCACTCACTATATATGGACGCAGGGGCCTGAGCGCTTGATTTACTAGGGTTGCTCTCTTCATTCTCTCATCCTCTCCAGATATAAACAAGACAGCGGTAGCAACATTTTCTCTCTGCTCACCACTGGTCACAGATCCGGTCGGATCCCTTCGGCCGGTGTGTGTAGAGGACTAAAAGGTGCATCGTTCACGCGGTCATCGCCGCCGAGGGAGGAAACCCACAGCTGCCAGAGGGGCCCGATCCTCTGCCCGTGTCGTTCTCTCCAACACATGGCCGGCTCGGGAGGTCCTCCGACCCTTCTTCCTCCCTGTCGTATAGTCCGCAGATCCGACCTGCCGCCGCCAACATCCCGGCGACCCTCAGGTATAAGTTCTTCGAAAGTGGCCTTTCTCTACTGCCCCAGCTCCCCACGTGTCTGCATGTGCATCTTTTTCTACTCCCATCAGCTCTTCCAAAGCCACCTAAATTTTTAGTATTATTAGAGGTAAAGCTACTTCATGCATTCGAATCTAGGGCTTTGTTCAAGCAACGAAGAAAGGGGGGAAAGTTGTAGCATGAATATAGGACTTGATTCAAAGAGGAAATAATATGGTGAAAGTAGTAGAGACCGGATACCCAACCGGTCTCTTGGTTGAAAAGGGAAATAATGGGAAAACGCAGTACAAACTAGATAAGGAATAGATCTATTATTGGTTGAAAAAAGGATAGAAAGTGGAGGTTGGTGGACCAGTCAACAGAGTATGTCTAGGATTAGATTTGCTGTCATCACATAGTAAAAGGCCTCCAGGATTAGATTTTCTGCCCTCACATAGTAAAAGGTCTTAGGATTAGATTTTCTGCCCTCACATAGTAAAAGGTCTCCAGGATTAGATTTGCTGCCCTCACATAGTAAAATGTCTCCAGGATTAGATTTGATTCCCTCGCATAGTACAATGGCACTCCTACTGTTTTCCCCAGTATGATAAGTAAGTTGCTCCTTTACGTTGCTGAGTGTCCTGGTGTCCCCATGGTCCCATGCCCTTAAACCAACTCTTTAGCTGCTATTGATTTACTGTGTCTGGTAAACAAGTAATGCCACCATTAAAGTAATCCCATATTTGAGGAATCTCATTGTTGATCGTAATGCTTCTGGTAACACGAAGCATTGCTGACGTTTTAAAATTTCTATTGTCCTTGCATGATTGCCATGAACATAATTAAGATGCTTCTTTTCATTTTGTATATGTTTCGTATATTCTTATTGACCAGCAACTGTTTAATTTCTATCTTTTTGTGCAGATAGGGATATCCATTTCACCTTGTTGCTATTGTGACCTTTTGGTGAACTTCAGAAAACACTTTTTTTGGAATGAGTGGCTTGTGCAGTTCAACTAAAATGTCACGTGGGCAACATCTCTCAATTTTGGTGGAACTGCACAAAATGGTGATTGGAGTTTCCAAAATCTCCGTCAAGTTCTGCTGGTAATCTCGTGCAACATTTTATTAGCCTTTGCAAGATGGAGCCGTCACTGTCACCACAATGGAACTTTATTTTAGTGGAACTGCACAAAAGGATAAGAAAATTATAGTTGCACCTTACATGAGCCAGACAGCCAACCTTAATGTTCCTAAATTTTAGTGCAACTACTAAAGAAGAACCTGCCAGCTCACAAGAGCAACTACTTCTTGCTAGCTGAATGATGCAATCTTTGCTTCATTTCAGGTGAACTGCAGAAAAATGCGCATGAATTGAATCATGGAACTCCAGGCAGACCTCATCCAAGTAGAGCTGGAGGTTGAGTTCAAGGAGGCCGCTATTAAAGCGAAATCATGCTCTCCTGTCTCCTTGTTTGTGCTGTGCAAACAGGAATACTCAACTACAGATGTTGTGACGGTCAAGAGCATTCGCCAAGTTCTTCGATTGTATTACATGGCTAGCCAAGATGGTTTTAATCCTGATATTCACTTTATCAAAAGGCTCTAATGGGTTGGTTCTGAATCTTGCAAGCTGGGAATCAGTGAGATGTGTAGGCATCTTTGTTGTACTTATTATTTGGATCTTATTTGTTGGTTCTGAATCTTGCAAGCTGGGAATCAATGAGATGTGTAGGCATCTTTGTTGTACTTATTATTTGGATCTTATTTTTTGTTTCTAAATCTTGCAAGCTGGGAAACACGGCATGATGATGCAGAGGACAACAACCATAACAAACAGTTCAAACTCGGTAGTATTATCTTTGTGAAAGTGCGACAAATGTGATGATCGTGTGCGTCCTGAGAATAATAATTTTAATTGTTGTGCATGTTGATCCTGTGGCACTGATAGAACGAGCGAATGCATTGCTTGTTTTAAGTACAAATTTCTATTAAAGCTAATTAAATTTAAGTAAAGTGACCACTAACTCCTGTTATTACAGTACCAATACAGACCCGCTCGTGAACCGACGTGTGGCCGAGGGTGCATCTTCTGCCGGGCGTGCAGTGGACGAGGGAAGGGTAGTAACTGTTGTCGCCTGTACACACTCAGCTTACTGTTGAATCCAGTTCCCCAAGAGCTGAAAAACGAACTTCTGCCGCTGCCTACACACTCATTCACTCGAAAAGACTCCAATGGCGATCCGAGGGGTGAGCCTCCTGGATATGGACTTCAGCAAGGAGTTCCCCTTTGAGTTCGCCGTTTAGTCCTATGGCTGCACCAAGTTGAATGTGATGTACACCAACGATACGGACTCGGTGAAGCTCTGCCTCGCCTCAGTCCTATGGCTGCACCAGGTTCTGGAGCATTCGCCCGTTTCATCGGCAGCGCCGACTACACCTTCGCTACGGTGGAGAGAAGGAAGAACGTGATGATTTAGCCATCTGGTGCAACAAGCTTGTCGACATCCAGAAGCAATACAAGATCATCAACAACGGGCAGGAGAAGGACTCCGTGGTTGACCTCGCTGAGACCATCATCGACCCCTAATACGCCAACATGAAATAAGACGACCTGAACACGTGGGAGGTACCTCTGAATCTAGCCTACATAACCTATGCGGCCAAGGGCGCATACGCATGCTACGACATGTACATGCAGATCTTGGGTATGAGGGCGTGTCTGCTTCTCGTAACCGACGAGTACACGGACAATCGCAGCGTCATGATCAAGCGTGCCAGGAAGGTCTAGATGTTGTAATTTTTCTGTTTATAAGCACCTTTATCATGTGAGTGTTTCATGCATTAGCCTATGTGTCGTAATTATCTATTTTATCTGAAATATTTTTTTTAAGAACCCATTAACCTGATTGCTTTTTTAGTGGCAATTTGCTTATGTATGTAAACTAATTCACTAGTCCGTAAAAAACTAGTTCACTCGGCTGCCATGCTTTGAATCTCCTTCCTCCCAACATATTCCCCTCCTCAGGTGGACCCAGCAGGTCTCTGAATTTTCTCCCACTTTCTTTTTCGATGTAAACTGAGTTTTCTCCCAGTACTTTCCCCTAGAACCAAGTCAACTGTCCCACGTCTAGCCTAGAAAATAATAATACCCCACTTACTATTAACTCATCAAATTAAAATGATATTTTATTTCGTAAGTTGAAAGTTCTTACAAAATAATAATAATAATTGTTTATATATAACTTGGCAAGTTAACTCCTAGTGATTGCGTACATAAGCTTGCAAAGATTTTACTGACGTGCAATCGTGTGTTTATGTTTTTATAACATTTCTCCGTCTAGCCCAACATGATATTTTACCTAGCCCAGCAAGTCCGCGGCTTTCGAGAAAAATGAAAATGGGATTTAAATGGGCTGCATAGATGCTACATTAGTGTTTCACCCAGCCCACCAAATGGACTAAAAAAACAAATGGACTGACAGCTGGGTCCACGGCCACAGCCCAGTTTTTTTTGTGATTTTCCAAGTATGTCGCTTTGTCAGGCCTGTTGGGCTGCAAATCTTTCAAGACGAGGAGAGCTTTCATTCGGCTAGCCGAGAAAATGGCTCATCAGTAATGAGAAATGGGTTGTACATTTTTAAAACACATCAAACCGGCAATTAGTTTCAAATATCTTTTTTTCATTTCGAGATTTTAAATTACATTAATTTTTATGCGTGGAGAATTTGTTGGATTTTATATTGAAATACATTTATTTTTAAAATCAGTTTGAATGTGAGTAGAAATTTCGGGATTAAAAAAAGTTCGGACCGCACCGAAATATGCAAAATTTCGTATATTTTTTTAACCGTGGCCACAATATGGGCTGTAATGCTAACAAAAAGAATATGGGCTCCAAAAAAAACCTTAAGAATTAGCAAATGGGCTGTATGCTGTTTTCCACAGATTTGAGGCTTTCCTAAAAAAAGGTTTACGCACAAGCAGTGACTGTTGGATGGCCATCCAACGCCCGTCGTGCTTCTTCAATCTCTGCTCTTCCTGCTCCAGCCGCTCAAACAGGCGCCGGTGGGACTGTCTGCTCCCTCCTCCCCATGACCGGCTCTGCTGCCGCGCAGGCCTCACCGCCCCATCGTACTCCCATCGCTGGCCTAGCCATCCCTCTACTCACCCACACCTGCTATTATTCTCCGGCGACGACAGATGAACCAGTAAACCCTCGTATAGTCGTACTCCCCTTCGCGTGGGAAACAACGGCCGAGTCTTCCCTGCCTCCATGTCGTTCCCTTCCTAGGCCCCGCCATCGTCCACCGCCCTGGTGCTCTCGGCGCGGCCTGGTCAACGTGGTCAACGACCGACATGCATCTGAAGTGGACTTTACGTGGAGAGGCCGATAGCTGGGTCCACGGCCGCACGCAAGGAAATGCCTCCTTATTAAGCGCAAAATAATGATTCCTCGACCTGACATCAGGGACCCACCGAAAGGTCCTCTGTATTTCGCGAAAAAAACTTTACCGCCGCTGACAGCTCGCACCCACCAACTATATCTTCGCACGCAAGGAAGTGCCTCCTTATTACGCACAAAAAAAATGAATACTCCCCCTGTTAGCTAGGACCCAGTATAGTGGCAGGCTGACTTGTGGGCCTACTAAGTTGACGGAGACGGAGGACTTTGTCAACTTAGTCAATATGCACGATTCTAGATCCAGTGACCGTACGATGTCCATCCAATGGCCGTAGTTCTTCTTCAACCTTTGGTCTTCTTGCTCCAGCCGCCCAAAGTAGCGCCGGTCGTGCCTCGTGCTCCTGCCTCTCGTGGCCGGCTGCGATGCGGCGGAGGCCTCACCGCCCCCTACTACTCCCACCACTGGCCAGGCCATCCCTCTACTCACCCACACCCCCTGTTATTCTGCAGCGACGGCAGCCTCACACCGCAGCGAACCAGTGAACCCTCGTAGTCCTCTACGCGTGGGCATCCACTGTCGCGTCTTCCCCGGCTCCGCGTCGTCCCCTTCCTAGGCCTCGCCGTCGTCCACCGCCCTGGTGCTCTCAGCACGGCGTGGTCAACATGGTCAAGGAACGGCTTCCATCGGACGTGGACTGTACGTGGAGAGGCTGACAGCTGGGTCCATGGCCGCAACAAGGAAGTGCCTCCTTATTACGTGCAAAATAATTATTCCTCCACCTGACAGCGGGACCCACCGGACGGGCCATCGTATTTCGCGAAAAAACGTTTCCCCCTGACTGCTGGGACCCACCAGCTACATCTTTGCACGCAAGGAAGTGCGTCCGGGCAAAAAAAAAATGATTCGCCCCCTAACTGCTGGGACCCACCAGCTACATCTTCGCAGGCAAGGAAGTGCCTAACAGTCGGGACCCACCTGGTCGAAGCGTACATAGCGTTGTCATTCTGGTCGCGAACGTGTACGCACATACTGGTCGATGTAGAGGCGCGCACGTGTTGTAGTAGACGTGCGCACGTGTCGTAGTAGAGGCGCGCATGTAGCATTTACACGTAGGTATAGCGGCCAGGGTGCAAGAAAGAAAATACGGCCACGTATGTGTATATATGGGCGGGGTCTCGAACGCCTACTCGCGCATACGTACGGCCAGGGGTCGTGTACATGGCTGGGTCGGAACGGAGAAACAGCGTCGTCATCGTGTTCATGGGGAGGCAACGGAATGCGTCGTGTTCATCGGGTGGCAACGGAATGCGTCGTGTTCATGGGGAGGCAATGGAATGCGTCGTGTTCATCGGGAGGGCTTGGACGGAACAGGCGATGGAAACGAGGCCTGGCTTATCGCAAAACGGAGGAAACGGCCTTGTGTTCGACCGACCTTGTTCGAAACGGGATCCTGTTCATCGGGAGGGGTTTGGCGTACCGCAAAACGGAGGAAACGGACCTCCTACGGTCGAAACGGGGGTCCTGTTGATCGGGAGGGGTGTGGCGTACGGCAAAACAGACGTAACGGACTTGTGTTGGAGTGCTACAGTCAAAACAGGGGTCCTGTTCATCGGGAGGGGTGTGGCGTACCGCAAAACGGGACTCCACGGGATACTATTCATCTCCACCGTCGACCTCCTCCAACCTCCATGGGCTCCTGTTCATCCAGCATCCACGGGCTCCTGTTCATCCAGCCTCCACCATGCGCTACTCCACCGGCTACTGTTCAACCACCCCTCCACCATCTATTGTTCATCCAGCCCTCCACACCACGGGGTCCTGTTCAACCACCCCTCCACGGGCACCCCTCCACCGTCTACTGTTCATCCAGCCCTCCACACCACGAGGTCCTGTTCAACCGCCCCTCCACCGTCTACTGTTCATCCAGCCCTCCACACCACGGGGTCCTGTTCAACCACCCCTCCATGGGCACCCCTCCACCGTCTACTGTTCATCCAGCCCTCCACACCACGGGGTCCTGTTCAACCACCCCTCCACCGTCTACTGTTCATCCAGCCCTCCACACCACGGGATCCTGTTCATCCACCCCTCCACGGGCACCCCTCCACCGTCTACTGTTTATCCAGCCCTCCACCACACCACGGGGTCCTGTTCATCCAGAGGCAACGCCACCGCTCACTGTTCATCCAAACCTCCCCCCCCCCGCAACGCTCACTGTTCATCCCATCGATCGGCTTCAGTTAGCAGCAGTAGTGAAGGAATCACTCGATCGGGTTCAGTTAACAGCCATCGATCGATCGCTTGGGTTCAGTAACGCGTCGCCTGCAGTGCAATCGCTCGGGTTCAGTTAGAGCCCAACGCCTCGCACACACGCGCGTTCGTGTACGAGAGAAACGCGCATCACTCGGCCCTCGACCTCCCACCATAACCGGGAACTCCCCGAAATTTTCCTCGCCCTCGCTTCTACCATGGTTTTTTCTGTCATGGACGGCCCAAAGAATGTCATGCAGCTGCGTCTCCGGCCCTCCCAGGACGAAAAGCCCATTTTCTGCCATGATTTTTTGTCATAGAAGTAGGAGCCCACCACATCTATGATGATAGCGGGTTTTGTCACAATTATCGTCATAGAAGTGTCATATGTATGCCAAAAAAATTTTGTTCGGCCCAAAATGTCACGGATGTGTCTTTTTTTGTACTGATGGATGCAATCAATTAATAAGGAAAAACTAAATCAATCATAGTACATAATAAGCATCATCGAATATAATCTCGAATACATCATCTTGAATAATAGATATAATCTGGAATACATCGTCTCGAATAATATATATCGAATACATCACTAGCTAGCTAATAAAGATCGAATACTAAAGAGTAATCTAGGCCACTCACGGTTCTTGAGGCGCGGGCGGTGGACAACAAAAGTGAAGGAACCATCACTGGATCATAGCTCGGGTGATCTCCCCAAAGAACCTGCCAGGTATTGGAGAACCTAACGTCCATAGCAGCCATGTAGCGATGTACGTGCTCATCCTCCTCCCTGACACGGCCACGTACCACCTCCGGCGGGGCCTGCTCCCTCCGCACCGAAAGTGGCCCACGCGAACGCCACCAAAGGAGATCAGGGTCCACGACGGGACCCGGGGCCGGGTTCCTCACCAAGCATCGCGCCCCTGAGAGTAGCACCTCCCAGTGCCAGCCCGGCGGAGCCCAGTCCCGTACATGGGTCCTCTGAAGCAGGACGTCAGCCAACGGGTCAACGGCGAGGATGCGGGCCGGGCATCGTCGACAACAAATACTATAGGCCGCAAAAGTAAAGTAACATTTTTAAATGATGGATTGTGATTTCATATATGCAGATTCTAAATTTTATAACTAAAAATATAAGAAACTAAAAAAACATCGATCATCGTCTAACAATTTGAAATTAATCTAATTCATCTAGCTAAAACTAACATTTCCAAAATTTCTAACATTTCTATATAACTAACATTTCTATAACATTTGTATAAAAACAGAAAAAACCTTTGACATTATATATATTATAACTAACATTTCTATATACTATTTGACATTAATCTAATCTAATTAATTAATTCATCTAAAACTTTGTATGAAAAACAGAAAAACAGAAAAAACTAAAAACAGAAAAATTGTGTGTGTGTCTGCTGTAGTGTGTGTGTGTGTGTGCGCGTGTGTGTGTGTGCAGTAGCTACGGCCGGCACCGGCGGCGCGGTGGCTTTGATCGATTGGAGGAAGGAGAGGGGCCGGGGGAGGGGCTCACAGCGCGCGCGGGCGAGGTCGAGGCGACGGCGAGGCGAGGTCGATCCAAGGAGACGGCGACGGTGAAGCGAGGGGACGGCGACGGGCGAGGATGGGCCGACAACGGGGGCGGCGCGGAGTCGATGGGGACGACGCGACGAGGACGGGGGTGATGCGGAGTCGACGGGGAAGGCGCGACAGGGGCGGCGACGGCGCGGGACGAGGCAGCGGCAGAGAGAAGTGGGAGATGAGAAACTGAAATTTTTCGAAGTGTTTGTTATATAGGGGACACCTTTAGTACCGGTTGGTGCCACCACCCGGTACTAAAGGCCTGTTTTGGCCAGGCCAAGAGGTGGGAAGAGCACACCTTTAGTATCGGGTGGTGGCTGGAACCGGTACTAAAGACCCACCCTTTAGTACTGGTTCCAGCCACCAACCGGTACTAAAGGTGGTGCGCTGGCGCATGTGCGGTGCAGCAAGTTTAGTCCCACCTCGCTAGCCGAGGGGCGCCCGCACTGGTTTATAAGCCCTAGTGCGGTAGCTCTCTCGAGCTCCTCTCATAAGCAGGCCTTCCAGGCCTACGTGTCCTGCTATGCCCTGATGGCCCTATTGGGCTAGCGGGCCTGCATCCTGGCCCAATTAGAATTTGGGTTTCTATCGTATGCAGGCCGTTGTGGCCCAGTAGGCGGGCTTTTTTTCATTTAGTTTTTTTCTGCTTTATTTATTTTTAGTTGTTTTTTGCTGTATTTAGAGTTTCTTTGTGAATATTTTTGCTTTAGGTACAAAAAATTAGAAACTTTCTGTTAGTGCCGATAGTTTTCAAATTTGAATAGTTTAAATTTTGAATTATTTGAAATTTGTGTGAATCACTAGTTTGTGAATAACTTAACTTTAAAAATACATTTTTCAGTGACTCTTTTTTATTATGTTTAATATTAGTGTGTTTTATCATTATATTCAATTTGGTAATGCTTAGGTTATTTAAAAAATGAAATGCCTTTGTAACAGATGAGTTTTCATCCAAAACCCTAATAGTTCGAAAGAGATTGTCCATTTTGTACACGAAGTGCATCCAGTTTTTACCGTAACCCTCTCTACTTTTTTGCACATGCTATGTGGGTGAAATTACGATACCATGCCAACTTTCAACCTTTTTGGAGTTCATTTGAAGTGTTTTTCAATTTAGCTGAAAAAAATCAGTAAATGCATGAAAGAATTTGCTTGCACATAAAATTTCTTCGCGTTTCAAATGCCAAAACACATAACTACCCCTAACTATTACAGAGATTCCCTCCTGGGTGTGAAACACAGAAAAAAGTGATGATATATAGTGAAGCCGATCACATCCCAGATCTTTGGGTGTGAAACTTTTTTTCGCGTGTGTCCCTTTGCGTCGTAACCATGGAAAATCTTCATCATTTAATGGGATGCTCGGGTCAATATTCACTGTGAATGGAGCAATTTCATCAAACTTTTCATAATCTCCTGACATGTCTGTCTTGTCATCCACTCCCACGATGTTTCTCTTCCCAGAAAGAACTATGTGCCGTTTGGCTCATCGTATGATGCATTCGCTTCCTTATCTTATCTTTTTCTCGGCTTGGTAGACATGTCCTTCACATAGAAAACCTGTGCCACATCATTGGCTAGGACGAATGGTTCGTCTGCATACGCAAGATTGTTGAGATCCACTGTTGTCATTCCGTCTGCAGGTCTTCCATTACCCCGCCTCGTGTCATATTGACCCATTTGCACCGAAACAAAGGGACCTTCAAACCATGTCTATAGTCAAGTTCCCATATGTCCTGTATATAACCATAATATGTTTCCTTTCCCGTCTTGGTTTCTGCATCAAAGCGGACACCACTGTTTTGGTTGGTGCTCTTCTTATCTTGGGCGATCGTGTAAAATGTATTATCATTTATCTCGTACCCTTTGAAAGTCATTATATTCAAAGATGGTAACTGGGACAGCAAGTACAAGTCATCTTCAATAGAGGCCTCATGCATGGTACATGTCTGCAACTAGCTGGCAAAACTCCTGGTTTGTTCACATGTAATCCAGTCATCAGACCGCTCCGGGTGTTTGGAGCGTAGCAAATTCTTGTGTTCTTCCATATACGGAGCCACCAAGGCAGAATTCTGTAGAAATGTGTAGTGTGCTTCAGTGAGAGAATGTCCGTCCATACATACTATTTGATCCCCTCCTAGCGTGCCTTTTCCATCCAGTCTGCCCTTATGCCGCGATTCAGGAACACCAATCAGCTTAAGGTCAGGAATAAAGTCAATACAAAACTCAATGACCTCCTCATTTTCATGGCCCTTGGAGATGCTTCCTTCTGGCCTAGCATGGTTATGAATATATTTCTTTAAGACTCCCATGAACCTCTCAAAGGGGAACATATTGTGTAGAAATACAGGACCCAAAACGTTAATCTCTTCGCATAGGTGAACTAGGACGTGCGTCATGATGTTGAAGAAGGATGGTGGGAACACCAACTCGAAACTGACAAGACATTGCACAAAATCATTCTCTAACCTTGGTATGATTTCTGGATCGATTACCTTCTGAGAGATTGCATTGAGGAATGCACATAGCTTCACAAATGCTAATCGAACGTTTTCTGGTAGAAGCCCCCTCAATGCAACCGGAAGCGGTTGCATCATAATCACGTGGCAGTCATGAGACTTTAGGTTCTGGAACTTTTTCTCTGCCATGTTTATTATTCCCTTTATATTCGACGAGAAGCCAGACGGTACCTTAATACCGAGCAGGCATTCAAAGAACATTTCCTTCTCTTCTTTGGTAAGAGCGTAGCTTGCATGACCCTGATGTATGCCATCTTTTCCGTGCATATGTTGCTGGTCCTCCCGTGCCTCAGGTGTATCTTTTGTCTTCCCATACACGCCCAATAAGCCAAGCAGGGTCACACAAAGATTCTTCGTCACATGCATCACTTTGATTGCGGAGCGGACCTCTAGGTCTTTCCAATAGGGCAGGTCCCAAAATATAGATTTCTTCTTCAACATGTGTGCACGTCCGTCAACGTCATTTGGAACAGGTTGTCCACCAGGACCCTTTCCAAAGACCACCTTCAAATCCTTCACCATATCATGTACATCAGCACCAGTGCGGTGGCGAGGCTTCGTC
This sequence comes from Triticum urartu, assembly GCF_056163025.1. Lineage (NCBI taxonomy): Eukaryota > Viridiplantae > Streptophyta > Magnoliopsida > Poales > Poaceae > Triticum > Triticum urartu. The sequence continues at coordinate 482,201,918 of NC_141875.1, forward strand.
CGGTGATCCGCCTCACCTTTGAAATGCTTGCCTTTCTTTCTTACGGGATGCCTGCTCGGAAGAAATCGACGATGTCCCATGTACACATTCTTCTTACAATTAGCCAAATATATACTGTCGGTATCGTCTAAACAGTGTGTGCATGCGCGGTATCCCTTGTTTGTATGTCCTGAAAGGTTACTGAGAGCAGGCCAATCATTGATGGTCACGAACAGCAACGCCTTTAGGTCAAATTCTTCCCCCATGTGCTCATCCCACACACGTACACTTGTTCCATTCCACAGTTGTAAGAGTTCTTCAAGTAATGGCCTTAGGTACACATCAATGTTGTTGCCGGGTTGCTTAGGGCCTTGGATGAGCACTGGCATCATAATGAACTTCCGCTTCATGCACAACCAAGGAGGAAGGTTATGCAAACATAGAGTCACAGGCCAGGTGCTATGGTTGCTGCTCTGCTCCCCAAAAGGATTAATTCCATCCACGCTTAGACTAAACCATACGTTCCTTGCATCATCTACAAACTCCTTCCCATACTTTCTTTCGAATTTTATCCACTGCGACCCGTCAGCGGGTACTCTCAACTTTCCGTATTTCTTACGGTCTTCTCTGTGCCATCGCATCGCCTTGGCATGCTCTTTGTTTTGGAACAAATGTTTCAACCGTGGTATTATAGGAGCATACCACATCACCTTGGCAGGAATCTTCTTCCTGGGGCGCTCGCCCTCGACATCACCAGGGTCATCGCGGCTGATCTTATCGCGCAATGCACCACATACCGGGCAAGTGTTCAAATCCTTGTACTCACCGCGGTAGAGGATGCAATCATTAGGGCATGCATGTATCTTCTGCACCTCTAACCCTAGAGGACAGACAACCTTCTTTGCTTCTACGTACTCTCGGGCAATTCGTTGTCCTTTGGAAGCATATTCTTTATCATTACCAGCAACTTTCCAAATCCCTTGTCAGATACACCATTCTCTGCCTTCCATTGCAGCAATTCCAGTGTGGTGCCCAGCTTTTTCTTGTCACCTACGCAATTCGGGTACAACAATTTTTTGTGATCCTCTAACATGCGCTGCAACTTCTTCTTCTCCAAATCACTTGCACAGTTTCTCTTTGCATCGGCAATGGCCCGACCTAGATCATCGGGCTCATCTGATGCCTCTTCTCCAGCTTCTTCCCGCATTGCCGGCTCAGCTTCTTCCCGCATTACCGGTTCAGCTTCTTCCCTCATTGTTGTATCATCATATTCAGGGAACCCATGGCCAGGATAGCTGTCGTCGTCCTCTTCTTCTTCATTGTCTTCCATCATAACCCCTCTTTCTCCGTGCTTGGTCCAAACATTATAGTGGGGCATGAAACTGGACTCAAACAGGTGGACGTGAATGGTTCTTGACGAAGAGTAATCGTGACCATTCTTACAACCAGCACATGGACAAGGCATAAAACCATCCGCTCGCTTGTTTGCCTCAGCCGCAAGAATAAAAGTATGCATGCCATTAATGAACTCGGTAGAGCACCGAAAACACCAAATTAATACAATACATAAAGTTCATACATAAAGTTCATATGACACTTAAATGCAACAAACAAATAACTCTCTAGCTAAAGAATTTAAATGCAACAACAAATGCGATCAAGATCGCAACTAAGGTAACAATTGATCCAACAGCATAATGATACCAAGCATCACTATGAATGGCATATTTTCTAATCTTTCTAATCTTTAAGCGCATTTTCTCCATCTTAATCTTGTGATCATCGACGACATCGGCAACATGCAACTCCAATTCCATCTTATCCCCCTCAATTCTTTTCAATTTTTCTTTCAAATCCTCGTTTTGTCTTTCAACTAAATTTAACCTCTCGACAATAGGGTCGGTTGGAATTTCCGGTTCAACTACCTCTTACATACAAATATCTATGTCAGCTTGATGGGCATAATTTGTCATAAACACGAAATGCAACAAATAGTTTTAAAAGAGAATATACCACATCCGAATCATAACAAGGAAAAGGGCCGACGGGGATAGATATCAAAACCATGGCACTATGTATAACAAACAACGTACGGGTAAGATAATTATACGAGTAACTATATGTCCAAATCACACAAAAATCAATTTTTTATATAAAATTTCATGAACAAGAGGCTCACCACAAGGTGGTGCCGGCGACGGGACGGTGCGGGTGATCGATGGTGGTTACGACGAAGATTTAGAAGGCACTAACTAAACCACACCTGCATATGCAAACTAAATGTTATTTTAACCTCAACTTTCATATAAATCAAATACTACCACATATAATTCCTCCCAAATTACTAAAACCCACAATTAATCACTATATAAACCAATGCAAGAGCTAATCTAGCAATGAGAGATGAAAGGACAAAGTTGCTAACCTTTGTGATCATTTGAATGGATGGGGGCCTGCAAATCTTGAAAAATTTGGGGCAAATTTTGTGATGAACTCGAGAGGAAGAAGGGAAGAACAGAGGAGAGGGAGAGGGGAAAGGGGAAGAACAGAGTGCTAGTGGACGAAGGGTTTATATAGGACGACCTTTAGTACCGGTTCGTGGCACGAACCTGTACTAAAGGTGCTGGAGGGGCCCCACTCTGACAACATCCTGCCACCACTCTCATTATTACCGGTTCGTGGCACGAACCGGTGCTAAAGGTTCGCCATGAACCGGTACTAAACATCTCCTCCCGCCTAGCCGTTGGAACCGGCACTAATGGACACATTAGTGTCGGTTCTGTTACAAACCGGGACTAATGTGTCTCACATTTGACCCTTTTTCTACTAGTGTTATAGAGCTTGTTCAACTCTAGTGTAAAATAATTGACCTAGCTTGTAGAGCTAGTTCAACTCTAGTGTAAAATTATTTGTACTAGGTTATAGAGCTAGTTCAAATCTAGTGTACAATTATTTAAACTAGCTTGTTGAGCTAGTTCAACTCTAATGTAAAATTATTTGAACTAGCCTATAGACCTAGTTCAACTCTAGTGTAAAATTATTTGTACTAGGTTATAGAGCTAGTTCAACTCTAGTGTAAAATTATTTGTACTAGGTTATAGAGCTAGTTCAACTCTAGTGTAAAATTATTTGCACTAGGTTATAGAGCTAGTTCAACTCTAGTGTAAAATTATTTGACCTAGCCTGTAGAGCTAGTTCAACTCTAGTGTAAAATTATTTGTACTAGGTTGCAGAGCTAGTTCAACTCTAGTATAAATCTATTTGAACTAGCCTATAGATCTAGTTAAACTGTAGAGTAAAATTATTTGAACTAGCTTGTAGAGCTAGTTCAACTCTAGTGTAAAATTATTTGTACTATGTTATAGAGTTAGTTCAACTCTAGTGTAAAATTATTTGAACTAGCTTGTAGAGCTAGTTCAACACTAGTGTAAAATTATTTGTACTAGATTATAGAGCTAGTTCAACTCTATTGTAAAATTATTTGTACTAGGTTATAGTGCTAGTTCAAATCTAGTGTAAAATTATTTAAACTAGCTTGTCGAGCTAGTTCAACTCTAGTGTAAAATTATTTGAACTAGCCTATAGACCTAGTTCAACTCTAGTGTAAAATTATTTGTACTAGGTTATAGAGCTAGTTCAACTCTAGTGTAAAATTATTTGTACTAGGTTATAGAGCAAGTTCAACTCTAGTGTAAGATTATTTGTACTAGGTTATAGAGTAAGTTCAACTCTAGTGTAAAATTATTTGTACTAGGTTATAAAGCTAGTTCAACTCTAGTGTAAAATTATTTGTACTAGGTTATAGAGCTAGTTCAACTCTAGTGTAAAACTATTTAAACTAGCCTATAGAGCTTGTTCAACTCTAGTGTAAAATTATTTGTACTAGGTTGTAGAGCTAGCTCTACTGTAGTGTAAAACTATTTGAACTAGCCTATAGAGCTAGTTCAACTCTAGTGTAAAATTATTTGAACTAGCTTGTAGAGCTAGTTCAACTCTAGTGTAAAATTAATCATACTAGGTTATAGAGCTAGTTCAACTCATGTGTAAAATTATTTGAACTAGCCTGTAGAGCTAGTTTAACTCTAGTGTAAAATTATTTGAACTAGCCTGTAGAGCTAGTTCAACTCTAGTGTATAATTATTTGAACTAGCTTGTAGAGCTAGTTCAACTCTATTGTAAAATTATTTGTACTAGGTTATAGAGCTAGTTCAACTCTAATGTAAAATTATTTGTACTAGGTTATAGAGCTAGTTCAACTTTAGTATAAAATTATTTGAACTAGCCTGTAGTGCTAGTTCAAATCTAGTGTAAAATTATTTGTACTAGGTTATCGAGCTAGTTCAACACTAGTGTAAAATTATTTGTACTAGGTTATCGAGCTAGTTCAACTCTAGTGTTAAATTATTTGTACTAGGTTATAGAGCTAGTTCAACTCTAGTGTAAAACTATTTAAACTAGACTGTAGAGCTAGTTCAACTCTAGTGTACAATTATTTGAACTAACTTGTAGAGCTAGTTCAACTCTAGTGTAAACTTATTTGAACTAGTTTGTAGAGGTAGTTCAACTCTAGGGTAAAATTATTTGTACTAGATTGTTGAGCTAGTTCAACTCTAGTGTAAAATTATTTGAACTAGCCTGTAGAACTAGTTCAACTTTAGTGTAAAATTATTTGAATTAGCCTATAGACCTAGTTCAACTCTAGTGTAAAATTATTTAAATTAGCTTGTAAACTCTAGTGTAAAATTATGTGAACTAGCTTGTACAGCTAGTTCAACACTAGTGTAAAATTATTTGTAGTAGGTTATAGAGCTAGTTCAACTCTAGTGTAAAATTATTTGTACTACGTTATAGAGCTAGTTCAACTCTAGTGTAAAATTATTTGTACTAGGTTATAGAGCTAGTTCAACTCTAGTGTAAAATTATTTGTACTAGGTTATAGAGCTAGTTCAACTCTAGTGTAAACTTATTTGACCTAGCCTGTAGAGCTAGATCAACTCTAGTGTAAAATTATTTGTACTAGGTTGTAGAGCTAGTTCAATTCTAGTGTAAAACTATTTGAACTAGCCTATAGAGCAAGTTAAACTCTAGTGTAATATTATATGAACTAGCTTGTAGAGCTTGTTCAACTCTAGTGTAAAAGTATTTGTACTAGGCTATAGAGTAAGTTCAACTCTACTGTAAAATTATTTGAACTAGCTTGTAGAGCTAGTTCAACACTAGTGTAAAATTATTTGTAATAGGTTATAGAGTTAGTTCAACTCTAGTGTAAAATTATTTGTATTAGGTTATAGAGCTAGTTCAACTCTAGTGTAAAATTATTTATACTAGGTTGTAGAGCTAGTTCAAAACTATTGTAAAATTATTTGAACTAGGTTATAGACCTAGTTCAACTCTAGTGTAAAATTATTTGTACTAGGTTATAGAGCAAGTTCAACTCTAGGTTAAAATAATTGACCTAGCTTGTAGAGCTAGTTCAACTCTAGTGTAAAATTATTTGTACTAGGTTATAGAGCTAGTTCGAATCTAGTGTAAAATTATTTAAACTAACTTGTAGAGCTAGTTCAACAGTAGTGTAAAAACTAATTGAACTAGCCTGTAGAGCTAGTTCAACTCTAGTGTAAAATTATTTGAACTATCTTGTAGAGCTACTTCAACTCTAGTGTAAAATTATATGAACTACAGGGTTATAGAGCTAGTTCAACTTTAGTATAAAATTATTTGAACTAGCCTGTAGTGCTAATTCAACTCTAGTCTAAAATTATTTGTACTAGGTTATCGAGCTAGTTCAACTCTAGTGTAAAATTATTTGTACTAGGTTATAGAGCTAGTTCAACTCTAGTGTTAAATTATTTGTACTAGGTTATAGAGCTAGTTCAACTCTAGTGTAAAACTAGTTGGACTAGCCTGTATAGCTAGTTCATCTCTAGTGTAAAATTATTTGAACTAGCTTGTAGAGATAGTTCAACCCTATTCTAAAATTATATGAACTACAGGGTTATATAGCTAGTTCAACTTTAGTATAAAATTATTTAAACTAGCCTGTAGTGCTAGTGCAACTCTAGTGTAAAAATTATTTGTACTAGGTTATCGAGCTAGTTCAACTCTAGTGTAAAAACTATTTGAACTAGCCTGTAGAGCTAGTTCAACTCTAGTATAAAATTATTTGATTTAGCTTGTAGAGCTAGTTCAACTCTAGTGTAAAATTATTTGAACTAGCTTGTAGAGCTGGTTCAACTCTAGTGTAAAATTTTTCTTTCTAGGTTATAGAGCTAGCTCAACACTTGTGTAAAATTTTTTGAACTAGCCTGTAGAGCTAGTTCAACTCAATTGTAAAATTATTTGAACTAGCCTACAGAGCTAGTTCAACTCTAGTGTGTAATTATTTGAACTAGCTTGTAGAGCTAGTTCAACTCTAGTGTAAAATTATTTGTACTAGGTTATAAGGCTAGTTCAACTCTAGTGTAAAATTATTTGAACTAGGTTATAGAGCTAGTTCAACTCTAGTGTTAAATTAATTGTACTAGGTTATTGAGATAGTTCAAGTCTACGGTAAAACTATTTGAACTAGCCTATAGAGCTAGTTCAACTCTAGTGTAAAATTATTTGTACTAGGTTATAGAGCAAGTTCAACTCTAGTGTAAAATAATTGACCTAGCTTGTAGAGATAGTTCAACTCTAGTTTAAAATTATCTGTACTAGGTTATAGAGCTAGTTCAACTCTAGTGTAAAATTATTTGTACTAGGTTATATAGCTAGTTCAACTCTAGTGTAAAATTATTTGAACTATCTTGTAGAGCTAGTTCAACTCTAATGTAAAATTATATGAACTACAGGGTTATAGAGCTAGTTCAACTTTAGTATAAAATCATTTGAACTAGCCTGTAGTCCAAATTCAACTCTAGTGTAAAATTATTTGTACTAGGTTATCGAGCTAGTTCAACTCTAGTGTAAAATTATTTGTACTAGGTTATTGAGCTGGTTCAACTCTAGTGTTAAATTATTTGTACTAGGTTGTAGAGCTAGTTCAACTCTAGTGTAAAACTAGTTGGACTAGCCTGTAGAGCTAGTTCATCTCTAGTGTAAAATTATTTGAACTAGCTTGTAGAGATAGTTCAACCCTATTCTAAAATTATATGAACTACAGGGTTATATAGCTAGTTCAACTTTAGTATAAAATTATTTGAACTAGCCTGTAGTGCTAGTGCAACTCTAGTGTAAAAATTATTTGTACTAGGTTGTAGAGCTAGTTCAACACTATTGTAAAATTATTTGAACTAGGTTATAGACCTAGTTCAACTCTAGTGTAAAATTATTTGTACTAGGTTATAGAGCAAGTTCAACTCTACTGTAAAATAATTGACCTAGCTTGCAGAGCTAGTTCAACTCTAGTGTAAAATTATTTGTACTAGGTTATAAGGCTAGTTCAACTCAAGTGGAAAAGTATTTGTACTAGGTTATAGAGTATGTTCAACTCTAGTGTAACATTATTTGAACTAGCTTGTTTTGCTAGTTCAACACTAGTGTAAAATTATTTGTATTAGGTTATAGAGCTAGTTCAACTCTAGTGTAAAATTATTTGTACTAGGTTATCGAGCTAGTTCAACTCTCGTGTACAATTATTTGAACTAGGTTATAGAGTAAGTTAAACTGTAGTGTAAAATTATTTGAACTAGCTTGTAGAGCTAGTTCAACACTAGTGTGAAATTATTTGTACTAGGTTATAAAGCTAGTTCAACTCTAGTGTAAAATTATTTGTACTTGGTTATAAAGCTAGTTCAACTCTAGTGTAAAATAATTGACCTAGCTTGTAGAGCTAGTTCAACTCTAGTGTAAATTTATTTGTACTAGGTTATAGAGCCAGTTCAAATCTAGTGTAAAATTATTTAAACTAGCTTGTAGAACTAGTTGAACAGTAGTGTAAAAACTATTTGAACTAGCCTGTAGAGCTAGTTCAATTCTAGTTTAAAATTATTTGAACTATCTTGTAGAGCTAGTTCAACTCTAGTGTAAAATTATATGAACTACAGGGTTATAGAGCTAGTTCAACTTTAGTATAAAATTATTTGAACTAGCCTGTAGTGCTAGTTCAACTCTAGTGTAAAAATATTTGTACTAGGTTATCGAGCTAGTTCAACTCTAGTGTAACATTATGTGTACTACATTATAGAGCTAGTTCAACTCTAGTGTTAAATTATTTGTACTAGGTTATAGAGCTAGTTCAACTCTAGTGTAAAACTATTTGAACTAGCCTGTAGAGCTAGTTCAACTCTAGTGTAAAATTATTTGAACTAGCTTGTAGTGCTAGTTCAACTCTAGTGTAAAATTATTTGAACTAGATTGTAGAGCTAGTTGAAATCTAGTGTAAAATTATTCATACTAGGTTATAGAGCTAGTTCAACTCTTGTGTATAATTATTTGAACTAGCCTGTAGAGCTAGTTCAACTCTAGTGTAAAATTATTTGAACTGGCCTGTAGAGCTAGTTCCACTCTAGTGTATAATTATTTGAACTAGCTTGTAGAGCCAGTTCAATTCTAGTGTAAAATTATTTGTACTAGGTTATAGAGCTAGTTCAACTCTAGTGTAAAATTATCTAAACTAGTTTGTAGAGCTAGTTCAACAGTAGAGTAAAAACTATTTGAACTAGCCTGTAGAGCCAGTTCAACTATAGTGTAAAATTATTTGAACTATCTTGTAGAGCTAGTTCAACTCTGGTGTGAAATTATATGAACTACAGGGTTATAGAACTAGTTCAACTTTAGTAGAAAATTATTTGAACTAGCCTATAGTGCTAGTTCAACTCTAGTGTAAAATTATTTGTACTAGGTTATCGAGCTAGTCAACTCTAGTGTACAATTATTTGTACTAGGTTATAGAGCTAGTTCAACTCTAGTGTTAAGTTATTTGTACTAGGTTGTAGAGCTAGTTCAACACTATTATAAAATTATTTGAACTAGGTTATAGACCTAGTTAAACTCTAGTGTAAAATTATTTGTACTAGGTATAGAGCAAGTTCAACTCTAGTGTAAAATAATTGACCTAGCTTGCAGAGCTAGTTCGACTCTAGTGTAAATTTATTTGTACTAGGTTATAGAGATAGTTCAAATCTAGTGTAAAATTATTTAAACTAGATTGTAGAACTAGTTCAACAGTAGTGTAAAAACTATTTGAACTAGCCTGTAGAGCTAGTTCAACTCTAGTGTAAAATTATTTGAACTATCTTGTAGAGCTAGTTCAACTCTAGTGTAAAATTATATGAACTACAGGGTTATAGAGCTAGTTCAACTTTAGTATAAAATTATTTGAACTAGCCTGTAGTGCTAGTTCAAATCTAGTGTAAAATTATTTGTACTAGGTTATCGAGCTAGTTCAACTCTAGTGTTAAACTATTTGTACTACGTTATAGAGCTAGTTCAACTCTAGTGTTAAATTATTTGTACTAGGTTCTAGAGCTAGTTCAACTCTATTGTAAAACTATTTTAACTAGCCTGTAGAGCTAGTTCAACTCTAGTGTAAAATTATTTTAACTTGCTTGTAGAGTTGTTCAACTCTCGTGTAAAATTATTTGAACTAGATTGTACAGCTAGTTGAACTCTAGTGTAAAATTGTTCGTACTAGGTTATAGAGCTAGTTCAACTCTAGTGTAAAATTATTTGAACTAGGTTATAGACCTAGTTCAACTCTAGTGTAAAATTATTTGTACTAGGTTATAGAGTAAGTTCAACTCTAGTGTATAATTATTTGAACTAGCTTGTAGGGCTAGTTCAACTCTAGTGTAAAATTATTTGTACTAGGCTATAGAGCTAGTTCAACACTATTGTCAAATTATATGAACTAGGTTATAGACCTTGTTCAACTCTAGTGTAAAATAATTCGTACTAGGTTATAGAGCAAGTTCAACTCTAGTGTAAATTTATTGACCTAGCTTGCAGAGCTAGTTCAACTCTAGTGTAAAATTATTTGTACTAGGTTATAAGGCTAGTTCAACTCTAGTGTAAAAGTATTTCCACTAGGTTATAGATTATGTTCAACTCTAGTGTAAGATTATTTGAACTAGCCTGTATTGCTAGTTCAACACTAGTGTAAAATTATTTGTACTAGGTTATAGAGCTAGTTCAACTCTAGTGTAAAATTATTTGTACTAGGTTATCGAGCTGGTTCAACTCTAGTGTACAATTATTTGAACTAGGTTAAAGAGCTAGTTCAACTCTAGTGTTAAATTATTTGTACTAGGTTGTAGAGCTAGTTCAACACTATTGTAAAATTATTTGAACTAGGTTATAGACCTAGGATCAACTCTTGTGTAAAATTATTTATACTAGGTTATAGAGCAAGTTCAACTCTAATGTAAAATAATTGACCTAGCCTGTAGAGCTAGTTCAACTCTAGTGTAAATTTATTTGTACTAGGTTATAGAGCAAGTTCAAATCTAGTGTAAAATTATTTAAACTAGCTTATAGAGCTAGTTGAAAAGTAGTGTAAAAACTATTTGAACTAGCCTGTAGAGCTAGTTCAATTCTAGTTTAAAATTATTTGAACTATCTTGTAGAGCTAGTTCAACTCTAGTGTAAAATTATATGAACTACAGGGTTATAGAGCAAGTTCAACTTTAGTATAAAATTATTTGAACTAGCCTGCAGTGCTAGTTCAACTCTAGTGTAAAATTATTTGTACTAGGTTATCGAGCTAGTTCAACTCTAGTGTAAAATTATGTGTACTACGTTATAGAGCTAGTTCAACTCTAGTGTTAAATTATTTGTACTAGGTTATAGAGCTAGTTCAACTCTAGTGTAAAACTATTTAAACTAGCCTGTAGAGCTAGTTCAACTCTAGTGTAAAATTATTTGAACTAGCTTGTAGTGGTAGTTCAACTCTAGTGTAAAATTATTTGAACTAGATTGTAGAGCTAGTTGAACTCTAGTGTAAAATTATTCATGCTAGGTTATAGAGCTAGTTCAACTCTTGTGAAAAATTATATGAACTAGCCTGTAGAGCTAGTTCAACACTAGTGTAAAATTATTTGAACTGGCCTGTAGAGCTAGTTCAACTCTAGTGTATAATTATTTGAACTAGCTTGTAGAGCCAGTTCAACTCTAGTGTAAAATTATTTGTACTAGGTTATAGAGCTAGTTCAACTCTAGTGTAAAATTATCTAAACTAGCTTGTAGAGCTAGTTCAACACTAGAGTAAAAACTATTTGAACTAGCCTGTTGAGCCAGTTCATCTCCAGTGTAAAATTATTTGAACTATCTTGTAGAGCTAGTTCAACTCTAGTGTGAAATTATATGAACTACAGGGTTATAGAGCTAGTTCAACTTTAGTAGAAAATTATTTGAACTAGCCTATAGTGCTAGTTCAACTCTAGTGTAAAATTATTTGTACTAGGTTATCGAGCTAGTCAACTCTAGTGTACAATTATTTGTACTAGGTTATAGAGCTAGTTCAACTCTAGTGTTATGTTATTTGTACTAGGTTGTAGAGCTAGTTCAACACTATTGTAAAATTATTTGAACTAGGTTATAGACCTAGTTAAACTCTAGTGTAAAATTATTTGTACTAGGTTATAGAGCAAGTTCAACTCTAGTGTAAAATTATTGACCTAGCTTGTAGAGCTAGTTCGACTCTAGTGTAAATTTATTTGTACTAGGTTATAGAGATAGTTCAAATCTAGTGTAAAATTATTTAAACTAGCTTGTAGAGCTAGTTCAACTCTAGTGTAAAATTATATGAACTACAGGGTTATAGAGCTAGTTCAACTTTAGTATAAAATTATTTGAACTAGCCTGTAGTGCTAGTTCAACTCTAGTGTAAAATTATTTGTACTAGGTTATCGAGCTAGTTCAACTCTAGTGTTAAACTATTTGTACTACGTTATAGAGCTAGTTCAACTCTAGTGTTAAATTATTTGTACAAGGTTATAGAGCTAGTTCAACTCTATTGTAAAACTATTTTAACTAGCCTGTAGAGCTAGTTCAACTCTAGTGTAAAATTATTTGAACTTGCTTGTAGAGTTGTTCAACTCTAGTGTAAAATTATTTGAACTAGATTGTAGAGCTAGTTCAACTCTAGTGTAAAATTATTCGTACTAGGTTATAGAGCTAGTTCAACTCTTGTGAAAAATTATTTGAACTAGCCTGTAGAGCTAGTTCAACTCTACTTTAAAATTATTTGAACTAGGTTATAGACCTAGTTCAACTCTAGTGTAAAATTATTTGTACTAGGTTATAGAGTAAGTTCAACTCTAGTGTATAATTATTTGAACTAGCTTGTAGAGCTACTTCAACTCTAGTGTAAAATTATTTGTACTAGGCTGTAGAGCTAGTTCAACACTATTGTCAAATTATTTGAACTAGGTTATAGACCTAGTTCAACTCTAGTGTAAAATTATTTGTACTAGGTTATAGAGCAAGTTCAACTCTAGTGTAAAATAATTGACCTAGCTTGCAGAGCTAGTTCAACTCTAGTATAAAATTATTTGTACTCGGTTATAAGTCTAGTTCAACTCTATTGTAAAAGTATTTGTACTAGGTTATAGAGTATGTTCAACTCTAGTGTAAAATTATTTGAACTAGCTTGTATTGCTAGTTCAACACTAGTGTAAAATTATTTGTACTAGGTTATAGAGCTAGTTCAACTCTAGTGTAAAATTATTTGTACTAGGTTATCGAGCTAGTTCAACTCTAGTGTACAATTATTTGAACTAGGTTAAAGAGCTAGTTCAACTCTAGTGTTAAATTATTTGTACTAGGTTGTAGAGCTAGTTCAACACTATTGAAAAATTATTTGAACTAGGTTATAGACCTAGGTCAACTCTTGTGTAAAATTATTTATACTAGGTTATATAGCAAGTTCAACTCTAGTGTGAAATAATTGACCTAGCCTGTAGAGCTAGTTCAACTCTAGTGTAAATTTATTTGTACTAGGTTATAGAGCCAGTTCAAATCTATTGTAAAATTATTTAAACTAGCTTGTAGAGCTTGTTGAAAACTGGTGTAAAAACTATTTGAACTAGCCTGTAGAGCTAGTTCAATTCTAGTTTAAAATTATTTGAACTATCTTGTAGAGCTAGTTCAACTCTAGTGTAAAATTATATGAACTACAGGGTTATAGAGCTAGTTCAACTTTAGTATAAAATTATTTGAACTAGCCTGTAGTGCTAGTTCAACTCTGGTGTAAAATTATTTGTACTAGGTTATCGAGCTAGTTCAACTCTAGTGTAAAATTGTGTGTACTACGTAATAGAGCTAGTTCAACTCTAGTATTAAATTATTTGTACTAGGTTATAGAGCTAGTTCAACTCTAGTGTAAAACTATTTGAACTAGCCTGTAGAGCTAGTTCAACTCTAGTGTAAAATTATTTGTACTAGGTTATCAAGCTAGTTCAACTCTAGTGTTAAATTATTTGTACTACGTTATAGAGCTAGTTCAACTCTAGTGCTAAATTATTTGTACTAGGTTATAGAGCTAGTTCAACTCTAGTGTAAAACTATTTGAACTAGCCTGTAGATCTAGTTCAACTCTAGTGTAAATTATTTGAACTAGCTTGTAGAGCTAGTTCAACTCTAGTGTAAAATTATATGAACTACAGGATTATAGAGCTAGTTCAACTTTAGTATAAAATTATTTGAACTAGCATGTAGTGCTAGTTCAACTCTACTGTAAAATTATTTGTACTAGGTTATCGAGCTAGTTCAACTCTAGTGTTAAATTATTTATACTACGTTATAGAGCTAGTTCAACTCTAGTGTTAAATTATTTGTACTAGGTTATAGAGCTAGTTCAACTCTAGTGTAAAATTATTTGAACTAGCTTGTAGAGCTAGTTCAACTCTAGTGTAAAATTATTTGAACTAGTTTGTAGAGCTAGTTGAACTCTAGTGTAAAATTCTTCGTACTAGGTTATAGAGCTAGTTCAACTCTTGTGTAAAATTATTTGAACTAGCCTGTAGAGCTAGTTCAACTCTAGTGTAAAATTATTTGAACTAGCCTGTAGAGCTAGTTCAACTCTAGCGTATAATTATTGAAACTAGCTTGTAGAGCTAGTTCAACTCTAGTGTAAAATTATTTGTACTAAGCTATAGAGCTAGTTCAACACTATTGTAAAATTATTTGAACTAGGTTATAGACCTAGTTCAACTCTAGTGTAAAATTATTTGTACTAAGTTATAGAGCAAGTTCAACTCTAGTGTAAAATAATTGACCTAGCTTGCAGAGCTAGTTCAACTCTAGTGTAAAATTATTTGTACTAGGTTATAAGGCTAGTTCAACTCGTGTGTAAAAGTATTTGTATTAGGTTATAGAGTATGTTCAACTCTAGTGTAAAATTATTTGAACTAGCTTGTATTGCTAGTTTAACACTAGTGTAAAATTATTTGTACTAGGTTATAGAGCTAGTTCAACTCTAGTGTAAAATTATTTGTACTAGGTTATCCAGCTAGTTCAACTCTAGTGTAAAATTATTTGTACTAGGTTATCCAGCTAGTTCAACTCTAGTGTACAATTATTTGTACTAGGTTAAAGAGCTAGTTCAACTCTAGTGTTAAATTATTTGTACTAGGTTGTAGAGCTAGTTCAACACTATTGTAAAATTATTTGAACTAGGTTATAGACCTAGGTCAACTCTTGTGTAAAATTATTTATACTAGGTTATAGAGGAAGTTCAACTCTAGTGTAAAATAATTGACCTAGCTTGTAGACCTAGTTCAACTCTAGTGTAAAATTATTTGTACTAGGTTATAGAGCTAGTTCAACTCTAGTGTTAAATTATTTGTACTAGGTTATAGAGCTAGTTCAACTCTAGTGTAAAACTAGTTGGACTAGCCTGTATAGCTAGTTCATCTCTAGTGTAAAATTATTTGAACTAGCTTGTAGAGATAGTTCAACCCTATTCTAAAATTATATGAACTACAGGGTTATATAGCTAGTTCAACTTTAGTATAAAATTATTTAAACTAGCCTGTAGTGCTAGTGCAACACTAGTGTAAAAATTATTTGTACTAGGTTATCGAGCTAGTTCAACTCTAGTGTAAAAACTATTTGAACTAGCCTGTAGAGTTAGTTCAACTCTAGTATAAAATTATTTGATTTAGCTTGTAGAGCTAGTTCAACTCTAGTGTAAAATTATTTGAACTAGCTTGTAGAGCTTGTTCAACTCTAGTGTAAAATTATTCTTTCTAGGTTATAGAGCTAGCTCAACACTTGTGTAAAATTTTTTGAACTACCTGTAGAGCTAGTTCAACTCAATTGTAAAATTATTTGAACTAGCCTACAGAGCTAGTTCAACTCTAGTGTGTAATTATTTGAACTAGCTTGTAGAGCTAGTTCAACAATAGTGTAAAATTATTTGTACTAGGTTATAAGGCTAGTTCAACTCTAGTGTAAAATTATTTGAACTAGGTTATAGAGCTAGTTCAACTCTAGTGTTAAATTAATTGTACTAGGTTATAGAGATAGTTCAAGTCTACGCTAAAACTATTTGAACTAGCCTATAGAGCTAGTTCAACTCTAGTGTAAAATTATTTGTACTAGGTTATAGAGCAAGTTCAACTCTAGTGTAAAATAATTGACCTAGCTTGTAGAGATAGTTCAACTCTAGTGTAAAATTATCTGTACTAGGTTATAGAGCTAGTTCAACTCTAGTGTAAAATTATTTGTACTAGGTTATATAGCTAGTTCAACTCTAGTGTAAAATTATTTGAACTATCTTGTAGAGCTAGTTCAACTCTAGTGTAAAATTATATGAACTACAGGGTTATAGAGCTAGTTCAACTTTAGTATAAAATCATTTGAACTAGCCTGTAGTGCTAATTCAACTCTAGTGTAAAATTATTTGTACTAGGTTATCGAGCTAGTTCAACTCTAGTGTAAAATTATTTGTACTAGGTTATTGAGCTAGTTCAACTCTAGTGTTAAATTATTTGTACTAGGTTGTTGAGCTAGTTCAACTCTAGTGTAAAACTAGTTGGACTAGCCTGTAGAGCTAGTTCATCTCTAGTGTAAAATTATTTGAACTAGCTTGTAGAGATAGTTCAACCCTATTCTAAAATTATATGAACTACAGGGTTATATAGCTAGTTCAACTTTAGTATAAAATTATTTGAACTAGCCTGTAGTGCTAGTGCAACTCTAGTGTAAAAATTATTTGTACTAGGTTGTAGAGCTAGTTCAACACTATTGTAAAATTATTTGAACTAGGTTATAGACCTAGTTCAACTCTAGTGTAAAATTATTTGTACTAGGTTATAGAGCAAGTTCAACTCTAGTGTAAAATAATTGACCTAGCTTGTAGAGCTAGTTCAACTCTAGTGTAAAATTATTTGTACTAGGTTATAAGGCTAGTTCAACTCAAGTGTAAAAGTATTTGTACTAGGTTCTAGAGTATGTTCAACTCTAGTGTAACATTATTTGAACTAGCTTGTTTTGCTAGTTCAACACTAGTGTAAAATTATTTGTATTAGGTTATAGAGCTAGTTCAACTCTAGTGTAAAATTATTTGTACTAGGTTATCGAGCTAGTTCAACTCTCGTGTACAATTATTTGAACTAGGTTATAGAGTAAGTTAAACTGTAGTGTAAAATTATTTGAACTAGCTTGTAGAGCTAGTTCAACACTAGTGTGAAATTATTTGTACTAGGTTATAAAGCTAGTTCAACTCTAGTGTAAAATTATTTGTACTTGGTTATAAAGCTAGTTCAACTCTAGTGTAAAATAATTGACCTAGCTTGTAGAGCTAGTTCAACTCTAGTGTAAATTTATTTGTACTAGGTTATAGAGCCTGTTCAAATCTAGTGTAAAATTATTTAAACTAGCTTGTAGAACTAGTTCAACAGTAGTGTAAAAACTATTTGAACTAGCCTGTAGAGCTAGTTCAACTCTAGTGTAAAATTATTTGAACTATCTTGTAGAGCTAGTTCAACTCTAGTGTAAAATTATATGAACTACAGGGTTATAGAGCTAGTTCAACTTTAGTATAAAATTATTTGAACTAGCCTGTAGTGCTAGTTCAAATCTAGTGTAAAATTATTTGTACTAGGTTATCGAGCTAGTTCAACTCTAGTGTTAAACTATTTGTACTACGTTATAGAGCTAGTTCAACTCTAGTGTTAAATTATTTGTACTAGGTTCTAGAGCTAGTTCAACTCTATTGTAAAACTATTTTAACTAGCCTGTAGAGCTAGTTCAACTCTAGTGTAAAATTATTTGAACTTGCTTGTAGAGTTGTTCAACTCTCGTGTAAAATTATTTGAACTAGATTGTACAGCTAGTTGAACTCTAGTGTAAAATTGTTCGTACTAGGTTATAGAGCTAGTTCAACTCTAGTGTAAAATTATTTGAACTAGGTTATAGACCTAGTTCAACTCTAGTGTAAAATTATTTGTACTAGGTTATAGAGTAAGTTCAACTCTAGTGTATAATTATTTGAACTAGCTTGTAGGGCTAGTTCAACTCTAGTGTAAAATTATTTGTACTAGGCTATAGAGCTAGTTCAACACTATTGTCAAATTATATGAATTAGGTTATAGACCTTGTTCAACTCTAGTGTAAAATAATTTGTACTAGGTTATAGAGCAAGTTCAACTCTAGTGTAAAATTATTGACCTAGCTTGCAGAGCTAGTTCAACTCTAGTGTAAAATTATTTGTACTAGGTTATAAGGCTAGTTCAACTCTAGTGTAAAAGTATTTCCACTAGGTTATAGATTATGTTCAACTCTAGTGTAAGATTATTTGAACTAGCCTGTATTGCTAGTTCAACACTAGTGTAAAATTATTTGTACTAGGTTATAGAGCTAGTTCAACTCTAGTGTAAAATTATTTGTACTAGGTTATCGAGCTAGTTCAACTCTAGTGCACAATTATTTGAACTAGGTTAAAGAGCTAGTTCAACTCTAGTGTTAAATTATTTGTACTAGGTTGTAGAGCTAGTTCAACACTATTGTAAAATTATTTGAACTAGGTTATAGACCTAGGATCAACTCTTGTGTAAAATTATTTATACTAGGTTATAGAGCAAGTTCAACTCTAATGTAAAATAATTGACCTAGCCTGTAGAGCTAGTTCAACTCTAGTGTAAATTTATTTGTACTAGGTTATAGAGCAAGTTCAAATCTAGTGTAAAATTATTTAAACTAGCTTGTAGAGCTAGTTGAACAGTAGTGTAAAAACTATTTGAACTAGCCTGTAGAGCTAGTTCAATTCTAGTTTAAAATTATTTGAACTATCTTGTTGAGCTAGTTCAACTCTAGTGTAAAATTATATGAACTACAGGGTTATAGAGCAAGTTCAACTTTAGTATAAAATTATTTGAACTAGCCTGCAGTGCTAGTTCAACTCTAGTGTAAAATTATTTGTACTAGGTTATCGAGCTAGTTCAACTCTAGTGTAAAATTATGTGTACTACGTTATAGAGCTAGTTCAACTCTAGTGTTAAATTATTTGTACTAGGTTATAGAGCTAGTTCAACTCTAGTGTAAAACTATTTAAACTAGCCTGTAGAGCTAGTTCAACTCTAGTGTAAAATTATTTGAACTAGCTTGTAGTGGTAGTTCAACTCTAGTGTAAAATTATTTGAACTAGATTGTAGAGCTAGTTGAACTCTAGTGTAAAATTATTCATACTAGGTTATAGAGCTAGTTCAACTCTTGTGAAAAATTATATGAACTAGCCTGTAGAGCTAGTTCAACACTAGTGTAAAATTATTTGAACTGGCCTGTAGAGCTAGTTCAACTCTAGTGTATAATTATTTGAACTAGCTTGTAGAGCCAGTTCAACTCTAGTGTAAAATTATTTGTACTAGGTTATAGAGCTAGTTCAACTCTAGTGTAAAATTATCTAAACTAGCTTGTAGAGCTAGTTCAACACTAGAGTAAAAACTATTTGAACTAGCCTGTTGAGCCAGTTCATCTCTAGTGTAAAATTATTTGAACTATCTTGTAGAGCTAGTTCAACTCTAGTGTGAAATTATATGAACTACAGGGTTATAGAGCTAGTTCAACTTTAGTAGAAAATTATTTGAACTAGCCTATAGTGCTAGTTCAACTCTAGTGTAAAATTATTTGTACTAGGTTATCGAGCTAGTCAACTCTAGTGTACAATTATTTGTACTAGGTTATAGAGCTAGTTCAACTCTAGTGTTATGTTATTTGTACTAGGTTGTAGAGCTAGTTCAACACTATTGTAAAATTATTTGAACTAGGTTTTAGACCTAGTTAAACTCTAGTGTAAAATTATTTGTACTAGGTTATAGAGCAAGTTCAACTCTAGTGTAAAATTATTGACCTAGCTTGTAGAGCTAGTTCGACTCTAGTGTAAATTTATTTGTACTAGGTTATAGAGATAGTTCAAATCTAGTGTAAAATTATTTAAACTAGCTTGTAGAGCTAGTTCAACTCTAGTGTAAAATTATATGAACTACAGGGTTATAGAGCTAGTTCAACTTTAGTATAAAATTATTTGAACTAGCCTATAGTGCTAGTTCAACTCTAGTGTAAAATTATTTGTACTAGGTTATCGAGCTAGTTCAACTCTAGTGTTAAACTATTTGTACTACGTTATAGAGCTAGTTCAACTCTAGTGTTAAATTATTTGTACAAGGTTATAGAGCTAGTTCAACTCTATTGTAAAACTATTTTAACTAGCCTGTAGAGCTAGTTCAACTCTAGTGTAAAATTATTTGAACTTGCTTGTAGAGTTGTTCAACTCTAGTGTAATATTATTTGAACTAGATTGTAGAGCTAGTTCAACTCTAGTGTAAAATTATTCGTACTAGGTTATAGAGCTAGTTCAACTCTTGTGAAAAATTATTTGAACTAGCCTGTAGAGCTAGTTCAACTCTACTTTAAAATTATTTGAACTAGGTTATAGACCTAGTTCAACTCTAGTGTAAAATTATTTGTACTAGGTTATAGAGTAAGTTCAACTCTAGTGTATAATTATTTGAACTAGCTTGTAGAGCTACTTCAACTCTAGTGTAAAATTATTTGTACTAGGCTGTAGAGCTAGTTCAACACTATTGTCAAATTATTTGAACTAGGTTATAGACCTAGTTCAACTCTAGTGTAAAATTATTTGTACTAGGTTATAGAGCAAGTTCAACTCTAGTGTAAAATAATTGACCTAGCTTGCAGAGCTAGTTCAACTCTAGTATAAAATTATTTGTACTCGGTTATAAGTCTAGTTCAACTCTAGTGTAAAAGTATTTGTACTAGGTTATAGAGTATGTTCAACTCTAGTGTAAAATTATTTGAACTAGCTTGTATTGCTAGTTCAACACTAGTGTAAAATTATTTGTACTAGGTTATAGAGCTAGTTCAACTCTAGTGTAAAATTATTTGTACTAGGTTATCGAGCTAGTTCAACTCTAGTGTACAATTATTTGAACTAGGTTAAAGAGCTAGTTCAACTCTAGTGTTAAATTATTTGTACTAGGTTGTAGAGCTAGTTCAACACTATTGAAAAATTATTTGAACTAGGTTATAGACCTAGGTCAACTCTTGTGTAAAATTATTTATACTATGTTATATAGCAAGTTCAACTCTAGTGTGAAATAATTGACCTAGCCTGTAGAGCTAGTTCAACTCTAGTGTAAATTTATTTGTACTAGGTTATAGAGCCAGTTCAAATCTATTGTAAAATTATTTAAACTAGCTTGTAGAGCTTGTTGAAAAGTAGTGTAAAAACTATTTGAACTAGCCTGTAGAGCTAGTTCAATTCTAGTTTAAAATTATTTGAACTATCTTGTAGAGCTAGTTCAACTCTAGTGTAAAATTATATGAACTACAGGGTTATAGAGCTAGTTCAACTTTAGTATAAAATTATTTGAACTAGCCTGTAGTGCTAGTTCAACTCTGGTGTAAAATTATTTGTACTAGGTTATCGAGCTAGTTCAACTCTAGTGTAAAATTGTGTGTACTACGTTATAGAGCTAGTTCAACTCTAGTATTAAATTATTTGTACTAGGTTATAGATATAGTTCAACTCTAGTGTAAAACTATTTGAACTAGCCTGTAGAGCTAGTTCAACTCTAGTGTAAAATTATTTGTACTAGGTTATCAAGCTAGTTCAACTCTAGTGTTCAATTATTTGTACTACGTTATAGAGCTAGTTCAACTCTAGTGTTAAATTATTTGTACTAGGTTATAGAGCTAGTTCAACTCTAGTGTAAAACTATTTGAACTAGCCTGTAGATCTAGTTCAACTCTAGTGTAAATTATTTGAAGAAGCTTGTAGAGCTAGTTCAACTCTAGTGTAAAATTATATGAACTACAGGATTATAGAGCTAGTTCAACTTTAGTATAAAATTATTTGAACTAGCATGTAGTGCTAGTTCAACTCTACTGTAAAATTATTTGTACTAGGTTATCGAGCTAGTTCAACTCTAGTGTTAAATTATTTATACTACGTTATAGAGCTAGTTCAACTCTAGTGTTAAATTATTTGTACTAGGTTATAGAGCTAGTTCAACTCTAGTGTAAAATTATTTGAACAAGCTTGTAGAGCTAGTTCAACTCTAGTGTAAAATTATTTGAACTAGTTTGTAGAGCTAGTTGAACTCTAGTGTAAAATTCTTCGTACTAGGTTATAGAGCTAGTTCAACTCTTGTGTAAAATTATTTGAACTAGCCTGTAGAGCTAGTTCAACTCTAGTGTAAAATTATTTGAACTAGCCTGTAGAGCTAGTTCAACTCTAGCGTATAATTATTGAAACTAGCTTGTAGAGCTAGTTCAACTCTAGTGTAAAATTATTTGTACTAAGCTATAGAGCTAGTTCAACACTATTGTAAAATTATTTGAACTAGGTTATAGACCTAGTTCAACTCTAGTGTAAAATTATTTGTACTAAGTTATAGAGCAAGTTCAACTCTAGTGTAAAATAATTGACCTAGCTTGCAGAGCTAGTTCAACTCTAGTGTAAAATTATTTGTACTAGGTTATAAGGCTAGTTCAACTCGTGTGTAAAAGTATTTGTATTAGGTTATAGAGTATGTTCAACTCTAGTGTAAAATTATTTGAACTAGCTTGTATTGCTAGTTTAACACTAGTGTAAAATTATTTGTACTAGGTTATAGAGCTAGTTCAACTCTAGTGTAAAATTATTTGTACTAGGTTATCCAGCTAGTTCAACTCTAGTGTAAAATTATTTGTACTAGGTTATCCAGCTAGTTCAACTCTAGTGTACAATTATTTGTACTAGGTTAAAGAGCTAGTTCAACTCTAGTGTTAAATTATTTGTACTAGGTTGTAGAGCTAGTTCAACACTATTGTAAAATTATTTGAACTAGGTTATAGACCTAGGTCAACTCTTGTGTAAAATTATTTATACTAGGTTATAGAGGAAGTTCAACTCTAGTGTAAAATAATTGACCTAGCTTGTAGAGCTAGTTCAACTCTAGTGTAAATTTATTTGTACTAGGTTATAGAGCCAGTTCAAATCTAGTGTAAAATTATTTAAACTAGCTTGTAGAGCTAGTTGAAAAGTAGTGTAAAAACTATTTGAACTAGCCTGTAGAGCTATTTCAATTCTAGTTTAAAATTATTTGAACTATCTTGTAGAGCTAGTTCAACTCTAGTGTAAAATTATATGAACTACAGGGTTATAGAGCTAGTTCAACTTTAGTATAAAATTATTCGAACTGGCCTGTAGTGCTAGTTCAACTGTAGTGTAAAATTATTTGTACTAGGTTATCGAGCTAGTTCAACTCTAGTGTAAAATTATGTGTACTACGTTATAGAGCTAGTTCAACTCTAGTGTTAAATTATTTGTACTAGGTTATAGAGCTAGTTCAACTCTAGTGTAAAACTATTTGAACTAGCCTGCAGAGCTAGTTCAACTCTAGTGTTAAACTATTTGTACTACGTTATAGAGCTAGTTCAACTCTAGTGTTAAATTATTTGTACAAGGTTATAGAGCTAGTTCAACTCTATTGTAAAACTATTTTAACTAGTCTGTAGAGCTAGTTCAACTCTAGTGTAAAATTATTTGAACTTGCTTGTAGAGTTGTTCAACTCTAGTGTAATATTATTTGAACTAGATTGTAGAGCTAGTTCAACTCTAGTGTAAAATTATTCGTACTAGGTTATAGAGCTAGTTCAACTCTTGTGAAAAATTATTTGAACTAGCCTGTAGAGCTAGTTCAACTCTACTTTAAAATTATTTGAACTAGGTTATAGACCTAGTTCAACTCTAGTGTAAAATTATTTGTACTAGGTTATAGAGTAAGTTCAACTCTAGTGTATAATTATTTGAACTAGCTTGTAGAGCTACTTCAACTCTAGTGTAAAATTATTTGTACTAGGCTGTAGAGCTAGTTCAACACTATTGTCAAATTATTTGAACTAGGTTATAGACCTAGTTCAACTCTAGTGTAAAATTATTTGTACTAGGTTATAGAGCAAGTTCAACTCTAGTGTAAAATAATTGACCTAGCTTGCAGAGCTAGTTCAACTCTAGTATAAAATTATTTGTACTCGGTTATAAGTCTAGTTCAACTCTAGTGTAAAAGTATTTGTACTAGGTTATAGAGTATGTTCAACTCTAGTGTAAAATTATTTGAACTAGCTTGTATTGCTAGTTCAACACTAGTGTAAAATTATTTGTACTAGGTTATAGAGCTAGTTCAACTCTAGTGTAAAATTATTTGTACTAGGTTATCGAGCTAGTTCAACTCTAGTGTACAATTATTTGAACTAGGTTAAAGAGCTAGTTCAACTCTAGTGTTAAATTATTTGTACTAGGTTGTAGAGCTAGTTCAACACTATTGAAAAATTATTTGAACTAGGTTATAGACCTAGGTCAACTCTTGTGTAAAATTATTTATACTATGTTATATAGCAAGTTCAACTCTAGTGTGAAATAATTGACCTAGCCTGTAGAGCTAGTTCAACTCTAGTGTAAATTTATTTGTACTAGGTTATAGAGCCAGTTCAAATCTATTGTAAAATTATTTAAACTAGCTTGTAGAGCTTGTTGAAAAGTAGTGTAAAAACTATTTGAACTAGCCTGTAGAGCTAGTTCAATTCTAGTTTAAAATTATTTGAACTATCTTGTAGAGCTAGTTCAACTCTAGTGTAAAATTATATGAACTACAGGGTTATAGAGCTAGTTCAACTTTAGTATAAAATTATTTGAACTAGCCTGTAGTGCTAGTTCAACTCTGGTGTAAAATTATTTGTACTAGGTTATCGAGCTAGTTCAACTCTAGTGTAAAATTGTGTGTACTACGTTATAGAGCTAGTTCAACTCTAGTATTAAATTATTTGTACTAGGTTATAGAGCTAGTTCAACTCTAGTGTAAAACTATTTGAACTAGCCTGTAGAGCTAGTTCAACTCTAGTGTAAAATTATTTGTACTAGGTTATCAAGCTAGTTCAACTCTAGTGTTCAATTATTTGTACTACGTTATAGAGCTAGTTCAACTCTAGTGTTAAATTATTTGTACTAGGTTATAGAGCTAGTTCAACTCTAGTGTAAAACTATTTGAACTAGCCTGTAGATCTAGTTCAACTCTAGTGTAAATTATTTGAAGAAGCTTGTAGAGCTAGTTCAACTCTAGTGTAAAATTATATGAACTACAGGATTATAGAGCTAGTTCAACTTTAGTATAAAATTATTTGAACTAGCATGTAGTGCTAGTTCAACTCTACTGTAAAATTATTTGTACTAGGTTATCGAGCTAGTTCAACTCTAGTGTTAAATTATTTATACTACGTTATAGAGCTAGTTCAACTCTAGTGTTAAATTATTTGTACTAGGTTATAGAGCTAGTTCAACTCTAGTGTAAAATTATTTGAACAAGCTTGTAGAGCTAGTTCAACTCTAGTGTAAAATTATTTGAACTAGTTTGTAGAGCTAGTTGAACTCTAGTGTAAAATTCTTCGTACTAGGTTATAGAGCTAGTTCAACTCTTGTGTAAAATTATTTGAACTAGCCTGTAGAGCTAGTTCAACTCTAGTGTAAAATTATTTGAACTAGCCTGTAGAGCTAGTTCAACTCTAGCGTATAATTATTGAAACTAGCTTGTAGAGCTAGTTCAACTCTAGTGTAAAATTATTTGTACTAAGCTATAGAGCTAGTTCAACACTATTGTAAAATTATTTGAACTAGGTTATAGACCTAGTTCAACTCTAGTGTAAAATTATTTGTACTAAGTTATAGAGCAAGTTCAACTCTAGTGTAAAATAATTGACCTAGCTTGCAGAGCTAGTTCAACTCTAGTGTAAAATTATTTGTACTAGGTTATAAGGCTAGTTCAACTCGTGTGTAAAAGTATTTGTATTAGGTTATAGAGTATGTTCAACTCTAGTGTAAAATTATTTGAACTAGCTTGTATTGCTAGTTTAACACTAGTGTAAAATTATTTGTACTAGGTTATAGAGCTAGTTCAACTCTAGTGTAAAATTATTTGTACTAGGTTATCCAGCTAGTTCAACTCTAGTGTAAAATTATTTGTACTAGGTTATCCAGCTAGTTCAACTCTAGTGTACAATTATTTGTACTAGGTTAAAGAGCTAGTTCAACTCTAGTGTTAAATTATTTGTACTAGGTTGTAGAGCTAGTTCAACACTATTGTAAAATTATTTGAACTAGGTTATAGACCTAGGTCAACTCTTGTGTAAAATTATTTATACTAGGTTATAGAGGAAGTTCAACTCTAGTGTAAAATAATTGACCTAGCTTGTAGAGCTAGTTCAACTCTAGTGTAAATTTATTTGTACTAGGTTATAGAGCCAGTTCAAATCTAGTGTAAAATTATTTAAACTAGCTTGTAGAGCTAGTTGAAAAGTAGTGTAAAAACTATTTGAACTAGCCTGTAGAGCTATTTCAATTCTAGTTTAAAATTATTTGAACTATCTTGTAGAGCTAGTTCAACTCTAGTGTAAAATTATGTGAACTACAGGGTTATAGAGCTAGTTCAACTTTAGTATAAAATTATTCGAACTGGCCTGTAGTGCTAGTTCAACTGTAGTGTAAAATTATTTGTACTAGGTTATCGAGCTAGTTCAACTCTAGTGTAAAATTATGTGTACTACGTTATAGAGCTAGTTCAACTCTAGTGTTAAATTATTTGTACTAGGTTATAGAGCTAGTTCAACTCTAGTGTAAAACTATTTGAACTAGCCTACAGAGCTAGTTCAACTCTAGTGTAAAATTATTTGTACTAGGTTATCAAGCTAGTTCAACTCTAGTGTTAAATTATTTGTGCTTGGTTATAGAGCTAGTTCAAATCTAGTGTAAAACTATTTGAACTAGCCTGTAGAGCTAGTTCAACTCTAGTGTAAAATTATTTGAAGTAGCTTGTAGAGCTAGTTCAACTCTAGTGTAAAATTATATGAACTAGAGGGTTATAGAGCTAGTTCAACTTTAGTATAAAATTATTTGAACTAGCATTTAGTGCTAGTTCAACTCTAGTGTAAAATTATTTGTACTAGGTTATCGAGCTAGTTCAACTCTAGTGTTAAATTATTTATACTACGTTATAGAGCTAGTTCAATTCTAGTGTTAAATTATTTGTACTAGTTTATAGAGCTAGTTCATCTCTAGTGTAAAACTATTTTAACTAGCCTGTAGAGCTAGTTCAACTCTAGTATAAATTATTTGAACTAGCTTGTAGAGCTAGTTCAACTCTATTGTAAAATTATTTGAACTAGTTTGTAGAGCTAGTTGAACTCTAGTGTAAAATTATTCGTACTAGTTTATAGAGCTAGTTCAACTCTTGTGTAAAATTATTTGAACTGGCCTGTAGAGCTAGTTCAACTCTAGTGTAAAATTATTTGAACTAGCCTGTAGAGCTAGTTCAACTCTAGCGTATAATTATTTAAACTAGCTTGTAGAGCTAGTTCAACTCTAGTGTAAAATTATTTGTACTAGGCTATAGAGCTAGTTCAACACTATTGTAAAATTATTTGAACTAGGTTATAGACCTAGTTCAACTCTAGTGTAAAATTATTTGTACTAGGTTATAGAGCAAGTTCAACTCTAGTGTAAAATAATTGACCTAGCTTGCAGAGCTAGTTCAACTCTAGTGTAAAATTATTTGTACTAGGTTATAAGGCTAGTTCAACTCTAGTGTAAAAGTATTTTTACTAGGTTATAGAGTATGTTCAACTCTAGTGTAACATTATTTTAACTAGCTTGTATTGCTAGTTCAACACTAGTGTAAAATTATTTGTACTAGGTTATAGAGCTAGTTCAACTCTAGTGTAAAATTATTTGTACCAGGTTATCGAGCTAGTTCAACTCTAGTGTAAAATTATTTGAACTAGCTTGTAGAGCTAGTTCAACTCTAGTGTAAAATTATATGAACTACAGGGTTATAGAGCTAGTTCAACTTTAGTATAAAATTATTTGAACTATCCTGTAGTGCTAGTTCAACTCTAGTGTAAAATTATTAGTACTAGGTTATCGAGCTAGTTCAATTCTAGTGTTAAATTATTTATACTACGTTATAGAGCTAGTTCAACTCTAGTGTTAAATTATTTGTACTAGTTTATAGAGCTAGTTCAACTCTTGTGTAAAACTGTTTTAACTAGCCTGTAGAGCTAGTTCAACTCTAGTGTAAAATTATTTGAACTAGCCTGTAGAGCTAGTTCAACTCTAGTGTATAATTATTTAAACTAGCTTGTAGAGCTAGTTCAACTCTAGTGTAAAATTATTTGTACTAGGCTATAGAGCTAGTTCAACACTATTGTAAAATTATTTGAACTAGGTTATAGACCTAGTTCTACTCTAGTGTAAAATTATTTGTACTAGGTTATAGAGCAAGTTCAACTCTAGTGTAAAATAATTGACCTAGCTTGCAGAGCTAGTTCAACTCTAGTGTAAAATTATTTGTACTAGGTTATACGGCTAGTTCAACTCTAGTGTAAAAGTATTTGTACTAGGTTATAGAGTATGTTCAACTGTAGTGTAACATTATTTGAACTAGGCTGTATTGCTAGTTCAACACTAGTGTAAAATTATTTGTACTAGGTTATAGAGCTAGTTCAACTCTAGTGTAAAATTATTTGTACTAGGTTATCGAGCTAGTTCAACTCTAGTGTAAAATTGTGTGTACTACGTTATAGAGCTAGTTCAACTCTAGTATTAAATTATTTGTACTAGGTTATAGATATAGTTCAACTCTAGTGTAAAACTATTTGAACTAGCCTGTAGAGCTAGTTCAACTCTAGTGTAAAATTATTTGTACTAGGTTATCAAGCTAGTTCAACTCTAGTGTTCAATTATTTGTACTACGTTATAGAGCTAGTTCAACTCTAGTGTTAAATTATTTGTACTAGGTTATAGAGCTAGTTCAACTCTAGTGTAAAACTATTTGAACTAGCCTGTAGATCTAGTTCAACTCTAGTGTAAATTATTTGAAGAAGCTTGTAGAGCTAGTTCAACTCTAGTGTAAAATTATATGAACTACAGGATTATAGAGCTAGTTCAACTTTAGTATAAAATTATTTGAACTAGCATGTAGTGCTAGTTCAACTCTACTGTAAAATTATTTGTACTAGGTTATCGAGCTAGTTCAACTCTAGTGTTAAATTATTTATACTACGTTATAGAGCTAGTTCAACTCTAGTGTTAAATTATTTGTACTAGGTTATAGAGCTAGTTCAACTCTAGTGTAAAATTATTTGAACAAGCTTGTAGAGCTAGTTCAACTCTAGTGTAAAATTATTTGAACTAGTTTGTAGAGCTAGTTGAACTCTAGTGTAAAATTCTTCGTACTAGGTTATAGAGCTAGTTCAACTCTTGTGTAAAATTATTTGAACTAGCCTGTAGAGCTAGTTCAACTCTAGTGTAAAATTATTTGAACTAGCCTGTAGAGCTAGTTCAACTCTAGCGTATAATTATTGAAACTAGCTTGTAGAGCTAGTTCAACTCTAGTGTAAAATTATTTATACTAAGCTATAGAGCTAGTTCAACACTATTGTAAAATTATTTGAACTAGGTTATAGACCTAGTTCAACTCTAGTGTAAAATTATTTGTACTAAGTTATAGAGCAAGTTCAACTCTAGTGTAAAATAATTGACCTAGCTTGCAGAGCTAGTTCAACTCTAGTGTAAAATTATTTGTACTAGGTTATAAGGCTAGTTCAACTCGTGTGTAAAAGTATTTGTATTAGGTTATAGAGTATGTTCAACTTTAGTGTAAAATTATTTGAACTAGCTTGTATTGCTAGTTTAACACTAGTGTAAAATTATTTGTACTAGGTTATAGAGCTAGTTCAACTCTAGTGTAAAATTATTTGTACTAGGTTATCCAGCTAGTTCAACTCTAGTGTAAAATTATTTGTACTAGGTTATCCAGCTAGTTCAACTCTAGTGTACAATTATTTGTACTAGGTTAAAGAGCTAGTTCAACTCTAGTGTTAAATTATTTGTACTAGGTTGTAGAGCTAGTTCAACACTATTGTAAAATTATTTGAACTAGGTTATAGACCTAGGTCAACTCTTGTGTAAAATTATTTATACTAGGTTATAGAGGAAGTTCAACTCTAGTGTAAAATAATTGACCTAGCTTGTAGAGCTAGTTCAACTCTAGTGTAAATTTATTTGTACTAGGTTATAGAGCCAGTTCAAATCTAGTGTAAAATTATTTAAACTAGCTTGTAGAGCTAGTTGAAAAGTAGTGTAAAAACTATTTGAACTAGCCTGTAGAGCTATTTCAATTCTAGTTTAAAATTATTTGAACTATCTTGTAGAGCTAGTTCAACTCTAGTGTAAAATTATATGAACTACAGGGTTATAGAGCTAGTTCAACTTTAGTATAAAATTATTCGAACTGGCCTGTAGTGCTAGTTCAACTGTAGTGTAAAATTATTTGTACTAGGTTATCGAGCTAGTTCAACTCTAGTGTAAAATTATGTGTACTACGTTATAGAGCTAGTTCAACTCTAGTGTTAAATTATTTGTACTAGGTTATAGAGCTAGTTCAACTCTAGTGTAAAACTATTTGAACTAGCCTGCAGAGCTAGTTCAACTCTAGTGTTAAACTATTTGTACTACGTTATAGAGCTAGTTCAACTCTAGTGTTAAATTATTTGTACAAGGTTATAGAGCTAGTTCAACTCTATTGTAAAACTATTTTAACTAGTCTGTAGAGCTAGTTCAACTCTAGTGTAAAATTATTTGAACTTGCTTGTAGAGTTGTTCAACTCTAGTGTAATATTATTTGAACTAGATTGTAGAGCTAGTTCAACTCTAGTGTAAAATTATTCGTACTAGGTTATAGAGCTAGTTCAACTCTTGTGAAAAATTATTTGAACTAGCCTGTAGAGCTAGTTCAACTCTACTTTAAAATTATTTGAACTAGGTTATAGACCTAGTTCAACTCTAGTGTAAAATTATTTGTACTAGGTTATAGAGTAAGTTCAACTCTAGTGTATAATTATTTGAACTAGCTTGTAGAGCTACTTCAACTCTAGTGTAAAATTATTTGTACTAGGCTGTAGAGCTAGTTCAACACTATTGTCAAATTATTTGAACTAGGTTATAGACCTAGTTCAACTCTAGTGTAAAATTATTTGTACTAGGTTATAGAGCAAGTTCAACTCTAGTGTAAAATAATTGACCTAGCTTGCAGAGCTAGTTCAACTCTAGTATAAAATTATTTGTACTCGGTTATAAGTCTAGTTCAACTCTAGTGTAAAAGTATTTGTACTAGGTTATAGAGTATGTTCAACTCTAGTGTAAAATTATTTGAACTAGCTTGTATTGCTAGTTCAACACTAGTGTAAAATTATTTGTACTAGGTTATAGAGCTAGTTCAACTCTAGTGTAAAATTATTTGTACGAGGTTATCGAGCTAGTTCAACTCTAGTGTACAATTATTTGAACTAGGTTAAAGAGCTAGTTCAACTCTAGTGTTAAATTATTTGTACTAGGTTGTAGAGCTAGTTCAACACTATTGAAAAATTATTTGAACTAGGTTATAGACCTAGGTCAACTCTTGTGTAAAATTATTTATACTATGTTATATAGCAAGTTCAACTCTAGTGTGAAATAATTGACCTAGCCTGTAGAGCTAGTTCAACTCTAGTGTAAATTTATTTGTACTAGGTTATAGAGCCAGTTCAAATCTATTGTAAAATTATTTAAACTAGCTTGTAGAGCTTGTTGAAAAGTAGTGTAAAAACTATTTGAACTAGCCTGTAGAGCTAGTTCAATTCTAGTTTAAAATTATTTGAACTATCTTGTAGAGCTAGTTCAACTCTAGTGTAAAATTATATGAACTACAGGGTTATAGAGCTAGTTCAACTTTAGTATAAAATTATTTGAACTAGCCTGTAGTGCTAGTTCAACTCTGGTGTAAAATTATTTGTACTAGGTTATCGAGCTAGTTCAACTCTAGTGTAAAATTGTGTGTACTACGTTATAGAGCTAGTTCAACTCTAGTATTAAATTATTTGTACTAGGTTATAGAGCTAGTTCAACTCTAGTGTAAAACTATTTGAACTAGCCTGTAGAGCTAGTTCAACTCTAGTGTAAAATTATTTGTACTAGGTTATCAAGCTAGTTCAACTCTAGTGTTCAATTATTTGTACTACGTTATAGAGCTAGTTCAACTCTAGTGTTAAATTATTTGTACTAGGTTATAGAGCTAGTTCAACTCTAGTGTAAAACTATTTGAACTAGCCTGTAGATCTAGTTCAACTCTAGTGTAAATTATTTGAAGAAGCTTGTAGAGCTAGTTCAACTCTAGTGTAAAATTATATGAACTACAGGATTATAGAGCTAGTTCAACTTTAGTATAAAATTATTTGAACTAGCATGTAGTGCTAGTTCAACTCTACTGTAAAATTATTTGTACTAGGTTATCGAGCTAGTTCAACTCTAGTGTTAAATTATTTATACTACGTTATAGAGCTAGTTCAACTCTAGTGTTAAATTATTTGTACTAGGTTATAGAGCTAGTTCAACTCTAGTGTAAAATTATTTGAACAAGCTTGTAGAGCTAGTTCAACTCTAGTGTAAAATTATTTGAACTAGTTTGTAGAGCTAGTTGAACTCTAGTGTAAAATTCTTCGTACTAGGTTATAGAGCTAGTTCAACTCTTGTGTAAAATTATTTGAACTAGCCTGTAGAGCTAGTTCAACTCTAGTGTAAAATTATTTGAACTAGCCTGTAGAGCTAGTTCAACTCTAGCGTATAATTATTGAAACTAGCTTGTAGAGCTAGTTCAACTCTAGTGTAAAATTATTTGTACTAAGCTATAGAGCTAGTTCAACACTATTGTAAAATTATTTGAACTAGGTTATAGACCTAGTTCAACTCTAGTGTAAAATTATTTGTACTAAGTTATAGAGCAAGTTCAACTCTAGTGTAAAATAATTGACCTAGCTTGCAGAGCTAGTTCAACTCTAGTGTAAAATTATTTGAACTAGCTTGTATTGCTAGTTTAACACTAGTGTAAAATTATTTGTACTAGGTTATAGAGCTAGTTCAACTCTAGTGTAAAATTATTTGTACTAGGTTATCCAGCTAGTTCAACTCTAGTGTAAAATTATTTGTACTAGGTTATCCAGCTAGTTCAACTCTAGTGTACAATTATTTGTACTAGGTTAAAGAGCTAGTTCAACTCTAGTGTTAAATTATTTGTACTAGGTTGTAGAGCTAGTTCAACACTATTGTAAAATTATTTGAACTAGGTTATAGACCTAGGTCAACTCTTGTGTAAAATTATTTATACTAGGTTATAGAGGAAGTTCAACTCTAGTGTAAAATAATTGACCTAGCTTGTAGAGCTAGTTCAACTCTAGTGTAAATTTATTTGTACTAGGTTATAGAGCCAGTTCAAATCTAGTGTAAAATTATTTAAACTAGCTTGTAGAGCTAGTTGAAAAGTAGTGTAAAAACTATTTGAACTAGCCTGTAGAGCTATTTCAATTCTAGTTTAAAATTATTTGAACTATCTTGTAGAGCTAGTTCAACTCTAGTGTAAAATTATATGAACTACAGGGTTATAGAGCTAGTTCAACTTTAGTATAAAATTATTCGAACTGGCCTGTAGTGCTAGTTCAACTGTAGTGTAAAATTATTTGTACTAGGTTATCGAGCTAGTTCAACTCTAGTGTAAAATTATGTGTACTACGTTATAGAGCTAGTTCAACTCTAGTGTTAAATTATTTGTACTAGGTTATAGAGCTAGTTCAACTCTAGTGTAAAACTATTTGAACTAGCCTGCAGAGCTAGTTCAACTCTAGTGTAAAATTATTTGTACTAGGTTATCAAGCTAGTTCAACTCTAGTGTTAAATTATTTGTGCTTGGTTATAGAGCTAGTTCAAATCTAGTGTAAAACTATTTGAACTAGCCTGTAGAGCTAGTTCAACTCTAGTGTAAAATTATTTGAAGTAGCTTGTAGAGCTAGTTCAACTCTAGTGTAAAATTATATGAACTAGAGGGTTATAGAGCTAGTTCAACTTTAGTATAAAATTATTTGAACTAGCATTTAGTGCTAGTTCAACTCTAGTGTAAAATTATTTGTACTAGGTTATCGAGCTAGTTCAACTCTAGTGTTAAATTATTTATACTACGTTATAGAGCTAGTTCAATTCTAGTGTTAAATTATTTGTACTAGTTTATAGAACTAGTTCATCTCTAGTGTAAAACTATTTTAACTAGCCTGTAGAGCTAGTTCAACTCTAGTATAAATTATTTGAACTAGCTTGTAGAGCTAGTTCAACTCTATTGTAAAATTATTTGAACTAGTTTGTAGAGCTAGTTGAACTCTAGTGTAAAATTATTCGTACTAGTTTATAGAGCTAGTTCAACTCTTGTGTAAAATTATTTGAACTGGCCTGTAGAGCTAGTTCAACTCTAGTGTAAAATTATTTGAACTAGCCTGTAGAGCTAGTTCAACTCTAGCGTATAATTATTTAAACTAGCTTGTAGAGCTAGTTCAACTCTAGTGTAAAATTATTTGTACTAGGCTATAGAGCTAGTTCAACACTATTGTAAAATTATTTGAACTAGGTTATAGACCTAGTTCAACTCTAGTGTAAAATTATTTGTACTAGGTTATAGAGCAAGTTCAACTCTAGTGTAAAATAATTGACCTAGCTTGCAGAGCTAGTTCAACTCTAGTGTAAAATTATTTGTACTAGGTTATAAGGCTAGTTCAACTCTAGTGTAAAAGTATTTTTACTAGGTTATAGAGTATGTTCAACTCTAGTGTAACATTATTTTGACTAGCTTGTATTGCTAGTTCAACACTAGTGTAAAATTATTTGTACTAGGTTATAGAGCTAGTTCAACTCTAGTGTAAAATTATTTGTACCAGGTTATCGAGCTAGTTCAACTCTAGTGTAAAATTATTTGAACTAGCTTGTAGAGCTAGTTCAACTCTAGTGTAAAATTATATGAACTACAGGGTTATAGAGCTAGTTCAACTTTAGTATAAAATTATTTGAACTATCCTGTAGTGCTAGTTCAACTCTAGTGTAAAATTATTAGTACTAGGTTATCGAGCTAGTTCAACTCTAGTGTTAAATTATTTATACTACGTTATAGAGCTAGTTCAACTCTAGTGTTAAATTATTTGTACTAGTTTATAGAGCTAGTTCAACTCTTGTGTAAAACTGTTTTAACTAGCCTGTAGAGCTAGTTCAACTCTAGTGTAAAATTATTTGAACTAGCCTGTAGAGCTAGTTCAACTCTAGTGTATAATTATTTAAACTAGCTTGTAGAGCTAGTTCAACTCTAGTGTAAAATTATTTGTACTAGGCTATAGAGCTAGTTCAACACTATTGTAAAATTATTTGAACTAGGTTATAGACCTAGTTCTACTCTAGTGTAAAATTATTTGTACTAGGTTATAGAGCAAGTTCAACTCTAGTGTAAAATAATTGACCTAGCTTGCAGAGCTAGTTCAACTCTAGTGTAAAATTATTTGTACTAGGTTATACGGCTAGTTCAACTCTAGTGTAAAAGTATTTGTACTAGGTTATAGAGTATGTTCAACTGTAGTGTAACATTATTTGAACTAGGCTGTATTGCTAGTTCAACACTAGTGTAAAATTATTTGTACTAGGTTATAGAGCTAGTTCAACTCTAGTGTAAAATTATTTGTACTAGGTTATCGAGCTAGTTCAACTCTAGTGTAAAATTATTTGAACTAGCTTGTAGAGCTAGTTCAACTATAGTGTAAAATTATATGAACTACAGGGTTATAGAGCTAGTTCAACTTTAGTATAAAATTATTTGAACTACCCTGTAGTGCTAGTTCAACTCTAGTGTAAAATTATTTGTACTAGGTTATCGAGCTAGTTCAACTCTAGTGTTAAATTATTTATACTACGTTATAGAGCTAGTTCAACTCTAGTGTTAAATTATTTGTACTAGGTTATAGAGCTAGTTCAACTCTAGTGTAAAACTATTTTAACTAGCCTGTAGAGCTAGTTCAACTCTAGTGTAAAATTATTTGAACTAGCTTGTAGAGCTAGTTCAACTCTAGTGCAAAATTATTTGAACTAGTTTGTAGAGCTAGTTGAACTCTAGTGTAAAATTATTCGTACTAGGTTATAGAGCTAGTTCAACTCTTGTGTAAAATTATTTGAACTAGCCTGTAGAGCTAGTTCAACTCTAGTGTAAAATTATTTGAACTAGCATGTAGAGCTAGTTCAACTCTAGTGTAAAATTATTTGTACTAGGCTATAGAGCTAGTTCAACACTATTGTAAAATTATTTGAACTAGGTTATAGACCTAGTTCTACTCTAGTGTAAAATTATTTGTACTAGGTTATAGATTTAGTTCAACTCTAGTGTAAAATAATTGACCTAGCTTGTAAAAACTATTTGAACTAGCCTGTTGAGCCAGTTCAACTCTAGTGTAAAATTATTTGAACTATCTTGTAGAGCTAGTTCAATTCTAGTGTGAAATTATATGAACTACAGGGTTATAGAGCTAGTTCAACTTTAGTAGAAAATTATTTGAACTAGCCTATAGTGCTAGTTCAACTCTAGTGTAAAATTATTTGTACTAGGTTATCGAGCTAGTCAACTCTAGTGTACAATTATTTGTACTAGGTTATAGAGCTAGTTCAACTCTAGTGTTATGTTATTTGTACTAGGTTGTAGAGCTAGTTCAACACTATTGTAAAATTATTTGAACTAGGTTATAGACCCAGTTCAACTCTAGTGTAAAATTATTTGTACTAGGTTGTAGAGCTAGTTCAACACTATTGTAAAATTATTTGAACTAGGTTATAGACCCAGTTCAACTCTAGTGTAAAATTATTTGCACTAGGTTATAGAAAAAGTTCAACTCTAGTGTAAAATAATTGACCTAGCTTGTAGAGCTAGTTCAAATATAGTGTAAAATTATTTGTACTAGGTTATAGAGCAAGTTCAACTCTAGTGTAAAATAATTGACCTAGCTTGTAGAGCTAGTTCAAATATAGTGTAAAATTATTTGTACTAGCTTATAGAGCAAGTTCAAATATAGTGTAAAATAATTGACCTAGCTTGTAGAGCTAGTTCAACTCTAATGTAAATTTATTTGTACTAGTTTATAGAGCCAGTTCAAATCTAGTGTAAAATTATTTAAACTAGCTTGTAGAGCTAGTTGAACTGTAGTGTAAAAACTATTTGAACTAGCCTGTAGAGCTAGTTCAACTCTAGTTTAAAATTATTTGAACTATCTTGTAAAGCTAGTTCAACTCTAGTGTAAAATTATATGAACTATAGGGTTATAGAGCTCGTTCAACTTTAGTATAAAATTATTTGAACTAGCCTGTAGTGCTAGTTTAACTCTAGTGTAAAATTATTTGTACAAGGTTATCGAGCCAGTTCACTCTAGTGTAAAATTATGTGTACTACGTTATAGAGCTAGTTCAACTCTAGTGTTAAATTATTTGTACTAGGTTATAGAGCTAGTTTAATTCTAGTGTAAAACTATTTGAACTAGCCTGTAGACCTAGTTCAACTCTAGTGTAAAATTATTTGAACTAGCTTGTAGAGCTAGTTCAACTCTAGTGTAAAATTATTTGAACTAGATTGTAGAGCTAGTTGAACTCTAGTGTAAAATTATTCGTACTAGGTTATAGATCTAGTTCATCTCTTGTGTAAAATTATTTGAACTAGCATGTAGAGCTAGTTCAACTCTAGTGTAAACTTATTTGAACTAGCCTGCAGAGCTAGTTCAACTCTAGTGTATAATTATTTGAACTAGCTTGTAGAGCTAGTTCAACTCTAGTGTAAAATTATTTGTACTAGGCTATAGAGCTAGGTCAACACTATTGTAAAATTATTTGAACTAGGTTATAGACCTAGTTCAACTCGAGTGAAAATTATTTGTACTAGGTTATAGAGCAAGTTCAACTCTAGTGTAAAATTGTTGACCTAGCTTGTAGTGCTAGTTCAACTCTAGTGTAAAATTATTTGTACTAGGTTATAAGGCTAGTTCAACTCTAGTGTAAAAGTATTTGTACTAGGTTATAGAGTATGTTCAACTCTAGTGTAAAATTATTTGAACTAGCTTGTATTGCTAGTTCAACACTAGTGTAAAATTATTTGTACTAGGTTATAGAGCTAGTTCAACTCTAGTGTAAAATTATTTGTACTACGTTGTAGAGCTAGTTCAACACTATTGTAAAATTATTTGAACTAGGTTATAGACCAAGTTCAACTCTAGTGTAAAATTATTTGTACTAGGTTATAGAGCTAGTTCAACTCTAGTGTAAAATAATTGACCTAGCTTGTAGAGCTAGTTCAAATATAGTGTAAAATTATTTGTACTAGGTTATAGAGCTAGTTCAAATCTAATGCAAAATTATCTAAATGTAGAGCTAGTTCAATAGTAGAGTAAAAACTATTTGAACTAGCATGTAGAGCTAGTTCAACTCTAGTGTTAAATTATTTGAACTAGCCTGTAGTGCTAGTTCAACTCTAGTGTAAAATTATTTGTACTAGGTTGTCGAGCTAGTTCAACTCTAGTGTAAAATTATTTGTACTAGGTTATAGAGCTAGTTCAACTGTAGTGTAAAATTATTTGTACTAGGTTATAGAGCTAGTTCAACTCTACTGTAAAATTATTTGTACTAGGTTGTGGAGCTAGTTCAACACTATTGTAAAATTATTTGAACTAGGTTATAGACCCAGTTCAACTCTAGTGTAAAATTATTTGTACTAGGTTGTAGAGCTAGTTCAACACTATTGTAAAATTATTTGAACTAGGTTATAGACCCAGTTCAACTCTAGTGTAAAATTATTCGCACTAGCTTATAGAGCAAGTTCAACTCTAGTGTAAAATAATTGACCTAGCTTGTAGAGCTAGTTCAAATATAGTGTAAAATTATTTGTACTAGGTTATAGAGCAAGTTCAACTCTTGTGTAAAATAATTGACCTAGCTTGTAGAGCTAGTTCAACTCTAATGTAAATTTATTTGTACTAGGTTATAGAGCCAGTTCAAATCTAGTGTAAAATTATTTAAACTAGCTTGTAGAGCTAGTTGAACAGTAGTGTAAAAACTATTTGAACTAGCCTGTAGAGCTAGTTCAACTCTAGTTTAAAATTATTTGAACTATCTTGTAAAGCTAGTTCAACTCTAGTGTAAAATTATATGAACTATAGGGTTATAGAGCTCGTTCAACTTTAGTATAAAATTATTTGAACTAGCCTGTAGTGCTAGTTCAACTCTAGTGTAAAATTATTTGTACTAGGTTATCGAGCTAGTTCCACTCTAGTGTAAAATTATGTGTACTACGTTATAGAGCTAGTTTAACTCTAGTGTTAAATTATTTGTACTAGGTTATAGAGCTAGTTAAACTCTAGTGTAAAACTATCTGAACTAGCCTGTAGAGCTAGTTCAACTCTAGTGTAAAATTATTTGAACTAGCTTGTAGAGCTAGTTCAACTCTAGTGTAAAATTATTTGAACTAGATTGTAGAGCTAGTTGAACTCTAGTGTAAAATTATTCGTACTAGGTTATAGAGCTAGTTCATCTCTTGTGTAAAATTAATTGAACTAGCATGTAGAGCTAGTTCAACTCTAGTGTAAACTTATTTGAACTAGCATGTAGAGCTAGTTCAACTCTAGTGTATAATTATTTGAACTAGCTTGTAGAGCTAGTTCAACTCTAGTGTAAAATTATTTGTACTAGGCTATAGAGCTAGTTCAACACAATTGTAAAATTATTTGAACTAGGTTATAGACCTAGTTCAACTCTAGTGAAAATTATTTGTACTAGGTTATAGAGCAAGTTCAACTCTAGTGTAAAATTGTTGACCTAGCTTGTACTGCTAGTTCAACTCTAGTGTAAAATTATTTGTACTAGGTTATAAGGCTAGTTCAACTCTAGTGTAACATTATTTGAACTAGCTTGTTTTGCTAGTTCAACACTAGTGTAAAATTATTTGTATTAGGTTATAGAGCTAGTTCAACTCTAGTGTAAAATTATTTGTACTAGGTTATCGAGCTAGTTCAACTCTCGTGTACAATTATTTGAACTAGGTTATAGAGCAAGTTAAACTGTAGTGTAAAATTATTTGAACTAGCTTGTAGAGCTAGTTCAACACTAGTGTGAAATTATTTGTACTAGGTTATAAAGCTAGTTCAACTCTAGTGTAAAATTATTTGTACTTGGTTATAAAGCTAGTTCAACTCTAGTGTAAAATAATTGACCTAGCTTGTAGAGCTAGTTCAACTCTAGTGTAAATTTATTTGTACTAAGTTATAGAGCCTGTTCAAATCTAGTGTAAAATTATTTAAACTAGCTTGTAGAACTAGTTCAACAGTAGTGTAAAAACTATTTGAACTAGCCTGTAGAGCTAGTTCAACTCCAGTGTAAAATTATTTGAACTATCTTGTAGAGCTAGTTCAACTCTAGTGTAAAATTATATGAACTACAGGGTTATAGAGCTAGTTCAACTTTAGTATAAAATTATTTGAACTAGCCTGTAGTGCTAGTTCGAATCTAGTGTAAAATTATTTGTACTAGGTTATCGAGCTAGTTCAACACTAGTGTTAAACTATTTGTACTACGTTATAGAGCTAGTTCAACTCTAGTGTTAAATTATTTGTACTAGGTTCTAGAGCTAGTTCAACTCTATTGTAAAACTATTTTAACTAGCCTGTAGAGCTAGTTCAACTCTAGTGTAAAATTATTTGAACTTGCTTGTAGAGTTGTTCAACTCTCGTGTAAAATTATTTGAACTAGATTGTACAGCTAGTTGAACTCTAGTGTAAAATTGTTCGTACTAGGTTATAGAGCTAGTTCAACTCTAGTGTAAAATTATTTGAACTAGGTTATAGACCTAGTTCAACTCTAGTGTAAAATTATTTGTACTAGGTTATAGAGTAAGTTCAACTCTAGTGTATAATTATTTGAACTAGCTTGTAGGGCTAGTTCAACTCTAGTGTAAAATTATTTGTACTAGGCTATAGAGCTAGTTCAACACTATTGTCAAATTATATGAACTAGGTTATAGACCTTGTTCAACTCTAGTGTAAAATAATTTGTACTAGGTTATAGAGCAAGTTCAACTCTAGTGTAAAATTATTGACCTAGCTTGCAGAGCTAGTTCAACTCTAGTGTAAAATTATTTGTACTAGGTTATAAGGCTAGTTCAACTCTAGTGTAAAAGTATTTCCACTAGGTTATAGATTATGTTCAACTCTAGTGTAAGATTATTTGAACTAGCCTGTATTGCTAGTTCAACACTAGTGTAAAATTATTTGTACTAGGTTATAGAGCTAGTTCAACTCTAGTGTAAAATTATTTGTACTAGGTTATCGAGCTAGTTCAACTCTAGTGCACAATTATTTGAACTAGGTTAAAGAGCTAGTTCAACTCTAGTGTTAAATTATTTGTACTAGGTTGTAGAGCTAGTTCAACACTATTGTAAAATTATTTGAACTAGGTTATAGACCTAGGATCAACTCTTGTGTAAAATTATTTATACTAGGTTATAGAGCAAGTTCAACTCTAATGTAAAATAATTGACCTAGCCTGTAGAGCTAGTTCAACTCTAGTGTAAATTTATTTGTACTAGGTTATAGAGCAAGTTCAAATCTAGTGTAAAATTATTTAAACTAGCTTGTAGAGCT
The DNA here is from genome assembly GCF_056163025.1 of Triticum urartu. Classification (NCBI taxonomy): domain Eukaryota; kingdom Viridiplantae; phylum Streptophyta; class Magnoliopsida; order Poales; family Poaceae; genus Triticum; species Triticum urartu. The sequence continues at coordinate 482,242,925 of NC_141875.1, forward strand.
AGTTGAACAGTAGTGTAAAAACTATTTGAACTAGCCTGTAGAGCTAGTTCAATTCTAGTTTAAAATTATTTGAACTATCTTGTAGAGCTAGTTCAACTCTAGTGTAAAATTATATGAACTACAGGGTTATAGAGCAAGTTCAACTTTAGTATAAAATTATTTGAACTAGCCTGCAGTGCTAGTTCAACTCTAGTGTAAAATTATTTGTACTAGGTTATCGAGCTAGTTCAACTCTAGTGTAAAATTATGTGTACTACGTTATAGAGCTAGTTCAACTCTAGTGTTAAATTATTTGTACTAGGTTATAGAGCTAGTTCAACTCTAGTGTAAAACTATTTAAACTAGCCTGTAGAGCTAGTTCAACTCTAGTGTAAAATTATTTGAACTAGCTTGTAGTGGTAGTTCAACTCTAGTGTAAAATTATTTGAACTAGATTGTAGAGCTAGTTGAACTCTAGTGTAAAATTATTCATACTAGGTTATAGAGCTAGTTCAACTCTTGTGAAAAATTATATGAACTAACCTGTAGAGCTAGTTCAACACTAGTGTAAAATTATTTGAACTGGCCTGTAGAGCTAGTTCAACTCTAGTGTATAATTATTTGAACTAGCTTGTAGAGCCAGTTCAACTCTAGTGTAAAATTATTTGTACTAGGTTATAGAGCTAGTTCAACTCTAGTGTAAAATTATCTAAACTAGCTTGTAGAGCTAGTTCAACACTAGAGTAAAAACTATTTGAACTAGCCTGTTGAGCCAGTTCATCTCTAGTGTAAAATTATTTGAACTATCTTGTAGAGCTAGTTCAACTCTAGTGTGAAATTATATGAACTACAGGGTTATAGAGCTAGTTCAACTTTAGTAGAAAATTATTTGAACTAGCCTATAGTGCTAGTTCAACTCTAGTGTAAAATTATTTGTACTAGGTTATCGAGCTAGTCAACTCTAGTGTACAATTATTTGTACTAGGTTATAGAGCTAGTTCAACTCTAGTGTTATGTTATTTGTACTAGGTTGTAGAGCTAGTTCAACACTATTGTAAAATTATTTGAACTAGGTTTTAGACCTAGTTAAACTCTAGTGTAAAATTATTTGTACTAGGTTATAGAGCAAGTTCAACTCTAGTGTAAAATTATTGACCTAGCTTGTAGAGCTAGTTCGACTCTAGTGTAAATTTATTTGTACTAGGTTATAGAGATAGTTCAAATCTAGTGTAAAATTATTTAAACTAGCTTGTAGAGCTAGTTCAACTCTAGTGTAAAATTATATGAACTACAGGGTTATAGAGCTAGTTCAACTTTAGTATAAAATTATTTGAACTAGCCTATAGTGCTAGTTCAACTCTAGTGTAAAATTATTTGTACTAGGTTATCGAGCTAGTTCAACTCTAGTGTTAAACTATTTGTACTACGTTATAGAGCTAGTTCAACTCTAGTGTTAAATTATTTGTACAAGGTTATAGAGCTAGTTCAACTCTATTGTAAAACTATTTTAACTAGCCTGTAGAGCTAGTTCAACTCTAGTGTAAAATTATTTGAACTTGCTTGTAGAGTTGTTCAACTCTAGTGTAATATTATTTGAACTAGATTGTAGAGCTAGTTCAACTCTAGTGTAAAATTATTCGTACTAGGTTATAGAGCTAGTTCAACTCTTGTGAAAAATTATTTGAACTAGCCTGTAGAGCTAGTTCAACTCTACTTTAAAATTATTTGAACTAGGTTATAGACCTAGTTCAACTCTAGTGTAAAATTATTTGTACTAGGTTATAGAGTAAGTTCAACTCTAGTGTATAATTATTTGAACTAGCTTGTAGAGCTACTTCAACTCTAGTGTAAAATTATTTGTACTAGGCTGTAGAGCTAGTTCAACACTATTGTCAAATTATTTGAACTAGGTTATAGACCTACTTCAACTCTAGTGTAAAATTATTTGTACTAGGTTATAGAGCAAGTTCAACTCTAGTGTAAAATAATTGACCTAGCTTGCAGAGCTAGTTCAACTCTAGTATAAAATTATTTGTACTCAGTTATAAGTCTAGTTCAACTCTAGTGTAAAAGTATTTGTACTAGGTTATAGAGTATGTTCAACTCTAGTGTAAAATTATTTGAACTAGCTTGTATTGCTAGTTCAACACTAGTGTAAAATTATTTGTACTAGGTTATAGAGCTAGTTCAACTCTAGTGTAAAATTATTTGTACTAGGTTATCGAGCTAGTTCAACTCTAGTGTACAATTATTTGAACTAGGTTAAAGAGCTAGTTCAACTCTAGTGTTAAATTATTTGTACTAGGTTGTAGAGCTAGTTCAACACTATTGAAAAATTATTTGAACTAGGTTATAGACCTAGGTCAACTCTTGTGTAAAATTATTTATACTAGGTTATAGAGCAAGTTCAACTCTAATGTAAAATAATTGACCTAGCCTGTAGAGCTAGTTCAACTCTAGTGTAAATTTATTTGTACTAGGTTATAGAGCAAGTTCAAATCTAGTGTAAAATTATTTAAACTAGCTTGTAGAGCTAGTTGAACAGTAGTGTAAAAACTATTTGAACTAGCCTGTAGAGCTAGTTCAATTCTAGTTTAAAATTATTTGAACTATCTTGTAGAGCTAGTTCAACTCTAGTGTAAAATTATATGAACTACAGGGTTATAGAGCAAGTTCAACTTTAGTATAAAATTATTTGAACTAGCCTGCAGTGCTAGTTCAACTCTAGTGTAAAATTATTTGTACTAGGTTATCGAGCTAGTTCAACTCTAGTGTAAAATTATGTGTACTACGTTATAGAGCTAGTTCAACTCTAGTGTTAAATTATTTGTACTAGGTTATAGAGCTAGTTCAACTCTAGTGTAAAACTATTTAAACTAGCCTGTAGAGCTAGTTCAACTCTAGTGTAAAATTATTTGAACTAGCTTGTAGTGGTAGTTCAACTCTAGTGTAAAATTATTTGAACTAGATTGTAGAGCTAGTTGAACTCTAGTGTAAAATTATTCATACTAGGTTATAGAGCTAGTTCAACTCTTGTGAAAAATTATATGAACTAACCTGTAGAGCTAGTTCAACACTAGTGTAAAATTATTTGAACTGGCCTGTAGAGCTAGTTCAACTCTAGTGTATAATTATTTGAACTAGCTTGTAGAGCCAGTTCAACTCTAGTGTAAAATTATTTGTACTAGGTTATAGAGCTAGTTCAACTCTAGTGTAAAATTATCTAAACTAGCTTGTAGAGCTAGTTCAACACTAGAGTAAAAACTATTTGAACTAGCCTGTTGAGCCAGTTCATCTCTAGTGTAAAATTATTTGAACTATCTTGTAGAGCTAGTTCAACTCTAGTGTGAAATTATATGAACTACAGGGTTATAGAGCTAGTTCAACTTTAGTAGAAAATTATTTGAACTAGCCTATAGTGCTAGTTCAACTCTAGTGTAAAATTATTTGTACTAGGTTATCGAGCTAGTCAACTCTAGTGTACAATTATTTGTACTAGGTTATAGAGCTAGTTCAACTCTAGTGTTATGTTATTTGTACTAGGTTGTAGAGCTAGTTCAACACTATTGTAAAATTATTTGAACTAGGTTTTAGACCTAGTTAAACTCTAGTGTAAAATTATTTGTACTAGGTTATAGAGCAAGTTCAACTCTAGTGTAAAATTATTGACCTAGCTTGTAGAGCTAGTTCGACTCTAGTGTAAATTTATTTGTACTAGGTTATAGAGATAGTTCAAATCTAGTGTAAAATTATTTAAACTAGCTTGTAGAGCTAGTTCAACTCTAGTGTAAAATTATATGAACTACAGGGTTATAGAGCTAGTTCAACTTTAGTATAAAATTATTTGAACTAGCCTATAGTGCTAGTTCAACTCTAGTGTAAAATTATTTGTACTAGGTTATCGAGCTAGTTCAACTCTAGTGTTAAACTATTTGTACTACGTTATAGAGCTAGTTCAACTCTAGTGTTAAATTATTTGTACAAGGTTATAGAGCTAGTTCAACTCTATTGTAAAACTATTTTAACTAGCCTGTAGAGCTAGTTCAACTCTAGTGTAAAATTATTTGAACTTGCTTGTAGAGTTGTTCAACTCTAGTGTAATATTATTTGAACTAGATTGTAGAGCTAGTTCAACTCTAGTGTAAAATTATTCGTACTAGGTTATAGAGCTAGTTCAACTCTTGTGAAAAATTATTTGAACTAGCCTGTAGAGCTAGTTCAACTCTACTTTAAAATTATTTGAACTAGGTTATAGACCTAGTTCAACTCTAGTGTAAAATTATTTGTACTAGGTTATAGAGTAAGTTCAACTCTAGTGTATAATTATTTGAACTAGCTTGTAGAGCTACTTCAACTCTAGTGTAAAATTATTTGTACTAGGCTGTAGAGCTAGTTCAACACTATTGTCAAATTATTTGAACTAGGTTATAGACCTACTTCAACTCTAGTGTAAAATTATTTGTACTAGGTTATAGAGCAAGTTCAACTCTAGTGTAAAATAATTGACCTAGCTTGCAGAGCTAGTTCAACTCTAGTATAAAATTATTTGTACTCAGTTATAAGTCTAGTTCAACTCTAGTGTAAAAGTATTTGTACTAGGTTATAGAGTATGTTCAACTCTAGTGTAAAATTATTTGAACTAGCTTGTATTGCTAGTTCAACACTAGTGTAAAATTATTTGTACTAGGTTATAGAGCTAGTTCAACTCTAGTGTAAAATTATTTGTACTAGGTTATCGAGCTAGTTCAACTCTAGTGTACAATTATTTGAACTAGGTTAAAGAGCTAGTTCAACTCTAGTGTTAAATTATTTGTACTAGGTTGTAGAGCTAGTTCAACACTATTGAAAAATTATTTGAACTAGGTTATAGACCTAGGTCAACTCTTGTGTAAAATTATTTATACTATGTTATATAGCAAGTTCAACTCTAGTGTGAAATAATTGACCTAGCCTGTAGAGCTAGTTCAACTCTAGTGTAAATTTATTTGTACTAGGTTATAGAGCCAGTTCAAATCTATTGTAAAATTATTTAAACTAGCTTGTAGAGCTTGTTGAAAAGTAGTGTAAAAACTATTTGAACTAGCCTGTAGAGCTAGTTCAATTCTAGTTTAAAATTATTTGAACTATCTTGTAGAGCTAGTTCAACTCTAGTGTAAAATTATATGAACTACAGGGTTATAGAGCTAGTTCAACTTTAGTATAAAATTATTTGAACTAGCCTGTAGTGCTAGTTCAACTCTGGTGTAAAATTATTTGTACTAGGTTATCGAGCTAGTTCAACTCTAGTGTAAAATTGTGTGTACTACGTTATAGAGCTAGTTCAACTCTAGTATTAAATTATTTGTACTAGGTTATAGAGCTAGTTCAACTCTAGTGTAAAACTATTTGAACTAGCCTGTAGAGCTAGTTCAACTCTAGTGTAAAATTATTTGTACTAGGTTATCAAGCTAGTTCAACTCTAGTGTTCAATTATTTGTACTACGTTATAGAGCTAGTTCAACTCTAGTGTTAAATTATTTGTACTAGGTTATAGAGCTAGTTCAACTCTAGTGTAAAACTATTTGAACTAGCCTGTAGATCTAGTTCAACTCTAGTGTAAATTATTTGAAGAAGCTTGTAGAGCTAGTTCAACTCTAGTGTAAAATTATATGAACTACAGGATTATAGAGCTAGTTCAACTTTAGTATAAAATTATTTGAACTAGCATGTAGTGCTAGTTCAACTCTACTGTAAAATTATTTGTACTAGGTTATCGAGCTAGTTCAACTCTAGTGTTAAATTATTTATACTACGTTATAGAGCTAGTTCAACTCTAGTGTTAAATTATTTGTACTAGGTTATAGAGCTAGTTCAACTCTAGTATAAAATTATTTGAACAAGCTTGTAGAGCTAGTTCAACTCTAGTGTAAAATTATTTGAACTAGTTTGTAGAGCTAGTTGAACTCTAGTGTAAAATTCTTCGTACTAGGTTATAGAGCTAGTTCAACTCTTGTGTAAAATTATTTGAACTAGCCTGTAGAGCTAGTTCAACTCTAGTGTAAAATTATTTGAACTAGCCTGTAGAGCTAGTTCAACTCTAGCGTATAATTATTGAAACTAGCTTGTAGAGCTAGTTCAACTCTAGTGTAAAATTATTTGTACTAAGCTATAGAGCTAGTTCAACACTATTGTAAAATTATTTGAACTAGGTTATAGACCTAGTTCAACTCTAGTGTAAAATTATTTGTACTAAGTTATAGAGCAAGTTCAACTCTAGTGTAAAATAATTGACCTAGCTTGCAGAGCTAGTTCAACTCTAGTGTAAAATTATTTGTACTAGGTTATAAGGCTAGTTCAACTCGTGTGTAAAAGTATTTGTATTAGGTTATAGAGTATGTTCAACTCTAGTGTGAAATTATTTGAACTAGCTTGTATTGCTAGTTTAACACTAGTGTAAAATTATTTGTACTAGGTTATAGAGCTAGTTCAACTCTAGTGTAAAATTATTTGTACTAGGTTATCCAGCTAGTTCAACTCTAGTGTAAAATTATTTGTACTAGGTTATCCAGCTAGTTCAACTCTAGTGTACAATTATTTGTACTAGGTTAAAGAGCTAGTTCAACTCTAGTGTTAAATTATTTGTACTAGGTTGTAGAGCTAGTTCAACACTATTGTAAAATTATTTGAACTAGGTTATAGACCTAGGTCAACTCTTGTGTAAAATTATTTATACTAGGTTATAGAGGAAGTTCAACTCTAGTGTAAAATAATTGACCTAGCTTGTAGAGCTAGTTCAACTCTAGTGTAAATTTATTTGTACTAGGTTATAGAGCCAGTTCAAATCTAGTGTAAAATTATTTAAACTAGCTTGTAGAGCTAGTTGAAAAGTAGTGTAAAAACTATTTGAACTAGCCTGTAGAGCTATTTCAATTCTAGTTTAAAATTATTTGAACTATCTTGTAGAGCTAGTTCAACTCTAGTGTAAAATTATATGAACTACAGGGTTATAGAGCTAGTTCAACTTTAGTATAAAATTATTCGAACTAGCCTGTAGTGCTAGTTCAACTGTAGTGTAAAATTATTTGTACTAGGTTATCGAGCTAGTTCAACTCTAGTGTAAAATTATGTGTACTACGTTATAGAGCTAGTTCAACTCTAGTGTTAAATTATTTGTACTAGGTTATAGAGCTAGTTCAACTCTAGTGTAAAACTATTTGAACTAGCCTGCAGAGCTAGTTCAACTCTAGTGTAAAATTATTTGTACTAGGTTATCAAGCTAGTTCAACTCTAGTGTTAAATTATTTGTGCTTGGTTATAGAGCTAGTTCAAATCTAGTGTAAAACTATTTGAACTAGCCTGTAGAGCTAGTTCAACTCTAGTGTAAAATTATTTGAAGTAGCTTGTAGAGCTAGTTCAACTCTAGTGTAAAATTATATGAACTAGAGGGTTATAGAGCTAGTTCAACTTTAGTATAAAATTATTTGAACTAGCATTTAGTGCTAGTTCAACTCTAGTGTAAAATTATTTGTACTAGGTTATCGAGCTAGTTCAACTCTAGTGTTAAATTATTTATACTATGTTATAGAGCTAGTTCAATTCTAGTGTTAAATTATTTGTACTAGTTTATAGAGCTAGTTCATCTCTAGTGTAAAACTATTTTAACTAGCCTGTAGAGCTAGTTCAACTCTAGTATAAATTATTTGAACTAGCTTGTAGAGCTAGTTCAACTCTATTGTAAAATTATTTGAACTAGTTTGTAGAGCTAGTTGAACTCTAGTGTAAAATTATTCGTACTAGTTTATAGAGCTAGTTCAACTCTTGTGTAAAATTATTTGAACTGGCCTGTAGAGCTAGTTCAACTCTAGTGTAAAATTATTTGAACTAGCCTGTAGAGCTAGTTCAACTCTAGCGTATAATTATTTAAACTAGCTTGTAGAGCTAGTTCAACTCTAGTGTAAAATTATTTGTACTAGGCTATAGAGCTAGTTCAACACTATTGTAAAATTATTTGAACTAGGTTATAGACCTAGTTCAACTCTAGTGTAAAATTATTTGTACTAGGTTATAGAGCAAGTTCAACTCTAGTGTAAAATAATTGACCTAGCTTGCAGAGCTAGTTCAACTCTAGTGTAAAATTATTTGTACTAGGTTATAAGGCTAGTTCAACTCTAGTGTAAAAGTATTTTTACTAGGTTATAGAGTATGTTCAACTCTAGTGTAACATTATTTTAACTAGCTTGTATTGCTAGTTCAACACTAGTGTAAAATTATTTGTACTAGGTTATAGAGCTAGTTCAACTCTAGTGTAAAATTATTTGTACCAGGTTATCGAGCTAGTTCAACTCTAGTGTAAAATTATTTGAACTAGCTTGTAGAGCTAGTTCAACTCTAGTGTAAAATTATATGAACTACAGGGTTATAGAGCTAGTTCAACTTTAGTATAAAATTATTTGAACTATCCTGTAGTGCTAGTTCAACTCTAGTGTAAAATTATTAGTACTAGGTTATCGAGCTAGTTCAACTCTAGTGTTAAATTATTTATACTACGTTATAGAGCTAGTTCAACTCTAGTGTTAAATTATTTGTACTAGTTTATAGAGCTAGTTCAACTCTTGTGTAAAACTGTTTTAACTAGCCTGTAGAGCTAGTTCAACTCTAGTGTAAAATTATTTGAACTAGCCTGTAGAGCTAGTTCAACTCTAGTGTATAATTATTTAAACTAGCTTGTAGAGCTAGTTCAACTCTAGTGTAAAATTATTTGTACTAGGCTATAGAGCTAGTTCAACACTATTGTAAAATTATTTGAACTAGGTTATAGACCTAGTTCTACTCTAGTGTAAAATTATTTGTACTAGGTTATAGAGCAAGTTCAACTCTAGTGTAAAATAATTGACCTAGCTTGCAGAGCTAGTTCAACTCTAGTGTAAAATTATTTGTACTAGGTTATACGGCTAGTTCAACTCTAGTGTAAAACTATTTGTACTAGGTTATAGAGTATGTTCAACTGTAGTGTAACATTATTTGAACTAGGCTGTATTGCTAGTTCAACACTAGTGTAAAATTATTTGTACTAGGTTATAGAGCTAGTTCAACTCTAGTGTAAAATTATTTGTACTAGGTTATCGAGCTAGTTCAACTCTAGTGTAAAATTATTTGAACTAGCTTGTAGAGCTAGTTCAACTATAGTGTAAAATTATATGAACTACAGGGTTATAGAGCTAGTTCAACTTTAGTATAAAATTATTTGAACTACCCTGTAGTGCTAGTTCAACTCTAGTGTAAAATTATTTGTACTAGGTTATCGAGCTAGTTCAACTCTAGTGTTAAATTATTTATACTACGTTATAGAGCTAGTTCAACTCTAGTGTTAAATTATTTGTACTAGGTTATAGAGCTAGTTCAACTCTAGTGTAAAACTATTTTAACTAGCCTGTAGAGCTAGTTCAACTCTAGTGTAAAATTATTTGAACTAGCTTGTAGAGCTAGTTCAACTCTAGTGCAAAATTATTTGAACTAGTTTGTAGAGCTAGTTGAACTCTAGTGTAAAATTATTCGTACTAGGTTATAGAGCTAGTTCAACTCTTGTGTAAAATTATTTGAACTAGCCTGTAGAGCTAGTTCAACTCTAGTGTAAAATTATTTGAACTAGCATGTAGAGCTAGTTCAACTCTAGTGTAAAATTATTTGTACTAGGCTATAGAGCTAGTTCAACACTATTGTAAAATTATTTGAACTAGGTTATAGACCTAGTTCTACTCTAGTGTAAAATTATTTGTACTAGGTTATAGATTTAGTTCAACTCTAGTGTAAAATAATTGACCTAGCTTGTAAAAACTATTTGAACTAGCCTGTTTAGCCAGTTCAACTCTAGTGTAAAATTATTTGAACTATCTTGTAGAGCTAGTTCAATTCTAGTGTGAAATTATATGAACTACAGGGTTATAGAGCTAGTTCAACTTTAGTAGAAAATTATTTGAACTAGCCTATAGTGCTAGTTCAACTCTAGTGTAAAATTATTTGTACTAGGTTATCGAGCTAGTCAACTCTAGTGTACAATTATTTGTACTAGGTTATAGAGCTAGTTCAACTCTAGTGTTATGTTATTTGTACTAGGTTGTAGAGCTAGTTCAACACTATTGTAAAATTATTTGAACTAGGTTATAGACCCAGTTCAACTCTAGTGTAAAATTATTTGTACTAGGTTGTAGAGCTAGTTCAACACTATTGTAAAATTATTTGAACTAGGTTATAGACCCAGTTCAACTCTAGTGTAAAATTATTTGCACTAGGTTATAGAAAAAGTTCAACTCTAGTGTAAAATAATTGACCTAGCTTGTAGAGCTAGTTCAAATATAGTGTAAAATTATTTGTACTAGGTTATAGAGCAAGTTCAACTCTAGTGTAAAATAATTGACCTAGCTTGTAGAGCTAGTTCAAATATAGTGTAAATTATTTGTACTAGCTTATAGAGCAAGTTCAAATCTAGTGTAAAATAATTGACCTAGCTTGTAGAGCTAGTTCAACTCTAATGTAAATTTATTTGTACTAGTTTATAGAGCCAGTTCAAATCTAGTGTAAAATTATTTAAACTAGCTTGTAGAGCTAGTTGAACTGTAGTGTAAAAACTATTTGAACTAGCCTGTAGAGCTAGTTCAACTCTAGTTTAAAATTATTTGAACTATCTTGTAAAGCTAGTTCAACTCTAGTGTAAAATTATATGAACTATAGGGTTATAGAGCTCGTTCAACTTTAGTATAAAATTATTTGAACTAGCCTGTAGTGCTAGTTTAACTCTAGTGTAAAATTATTTGTACAAGGTTATCGAGCCAGTTCCACTCTAGTGTAAAATTATGTGTACTACGTTATAGAGCTAGTTCAACTCTAGTGTTAAATTATTTGTACTAGGTTATAGAGCTAGTTTAATTCTAGTGTAAAACTATTTGAACTAGCCTGTAGACCTAGTTCAACTCTAGTGTAAAATTATTTGAACTAGCTTGTAGAGCTAGTTCAACTCTAGTGTAAAATTATTTGAACTAGACTGCAGAGCTAGTTCAACTCTAGTGTATAATTATTTGAACTAGGTTATAGAGCTAGTTCATCTCTTGTGTAAAATTAATTGAACTAGCATGTAGAGCTAGTTCAACTCTAGTGTAAACTTATTTGAACTAGCATGTAGAGCTAGTTCAACTCTAGTGTATAATTATTTGAACTAGCTTGTAGAGCTAGTTCAACTCTAGTGTAAAATTATTTGTACTAGGCTATAGAGCTAGTTCAACACAATTGTAAAATTATTTGAACTAGGTTATAGACCTAGTTCAACTCTAGTGAAAATTATTTGTACTAGGTTATAGAGCAAGTTCAACTCTAGTGTAAAATTGTTGACCTAGCTTGTACTGCTAGTTCAACTCTAGTGTAAAATTATTTGTACTAGGTTATAAGGCTAGTTCAACTCTAGTGTAAAAGTATTTGTACTAGGTTATAGAGTATGTTCAATTCTAGTGTAAAATTATTTGAACTAGCTTGTATTGCTAGTTCAACACTAGTGTAAAATTATTTCTACTAGGTTATAGAGCTAGTTCAACTCTAGTGTAAAATTATTTGTACTACGTTGTAGAGCTAGTTCAACACTATTGTAAAATTATTAGAACTAGGTTATAGACCCAGTTCAACTCTAGTGTAAAATTATTTGTACTAGGTTATAGAGCTAGTTCAACTCTAGTTTAAAATAATTGACCTAGCTTGTAGAGCTAGTTCAAATATAGTGTAAAATTATTTGTACTAGGTTATAGAGCTAGTTCAAATCTAATGCAAAATTATCTAAACTAGCTTGTAGAGCTAGTTCAATAGTAGAGTAAAAACTATTTGAACTAGCATGTAGAGCTAGTTCAACTCTAGTGTTAAATTATTTGAACTAGCCTGTAGTGCTAGTTCAACTCTAGTGTAAAATTATTTGTACTAGGTTATCAAGCTAGTTCAACTCTAGTGTAAAATTATTTGTACTAGGTTATAGAGCTAGTTCAACTCTAGTGTTAAATTATTTGTACTAGGTTATAGAGCTAGTTCAACTCTACTGTAAAATTATTTGTACTAGGTTGTAGAGCTAGTTCAACACTATTGTAAAATTATTTGAACTAGGTTATAGACCCAGTTCAACTCTAGTATAAAATTATTTGCACTAGGTTATAGAGCTAGTTCAACTCTAGTGTAAAATTATTTGTATTAGGTTATAGACCTAGTTCGACTGTAGTGTTAAATTATTTGTACTAGGTTATAGAGCTAGTTCAACTCTAGTGTAAAACTATTTGAACTAGCTTGTAGAGCTAGTTCAACTCTAGTGTAAAATTATTTGAACTAGCTTGTAGAGCTAGTTCAACTCTTGTGTAAAATTATTTGTACTAGGTTATAGAGTAAGTTCAACTCTAGTGAAAAATTATGTGAACTAGCTTGTAGAGCTAGTTCAACACTAGTGTAAAATTATTTTTAGTAGGTAATAGAGCTAGTTCAACTCTAGGGTAAAATTATTTGTACTAGGTTATAGAGCTAGTTCAACTCTAGTGTAAAATTATTTGTACTAAGTTATAGAGCCAGTTCAACTCTAGTGTAAAAATATTTGTACTAGGTTATAGAGCTACTTCAACTCTAGTGTAAAATTATTTGACCTAGCCTGTAGAGCTAGTTCAACTCTAGTGTAAAATTATTTGTACTAGGTTGTAGAGCTAGTTCAACTCTAGTGTAAAACTATTTGAAATAGCCTATAGAGCTGGTTCAACTGTAGTGTAAAATTATTTGAACTAGCTTCTAGGGCTATTTCAACTCTAGTGTAAAATTACTTGTACTAGGTTATAGAGTTAGTTCAACTCTAGTGTAAAATTATTTGAACTAGCTTGTAGAGTTAGTTCAACACTAGTGTAAAATTATTTGTACTAGGTTATAGAGCTAGTTCAAGTCTAGTGTAAAATTATTTGTACTACGTTGTAGAGCTAGTTCAACACTATTGTAAAATTATTTGAACTAGGTTATAGACCCAGTTCAACTCTAGTGTAAAATTATTTGTACTAGGTTATAGAGCTAGTTCAACTCTAGTGTAAACTAATTGACCTAGCTTGTAGAGCTAGTTCAAATATAGTGTAAAATTATTTGTACTAGGTTATAGAGCTAGTTCAAATCTAATGCAAAATTATCTAAACTAGCTTGTAGAGCTAGTTCAATAGTAGAGTAAAAACTATTTGAACTAGCATGTCGAGCTAGTTCAACTCTAGTGTTAAATTATTTGAACTAGCCTGTAGTGCTAGTTCAACTCTAGTGTAAAATTATTTGTACTAGGTTATAGAGCTAGTTCAAGTGTAGTGCAAAATTATTTGTACTAGGTTATAGAGCTAGTTCAACTCTACTGTAAAATTATTTGTACTAAGTTGTAGAGCTAGTTCAACACTATTGTAAAATTATTTGAACTAGGTTATAGACCCAGTTCAACTCTAGTGTAAAATTATTTGTACTAGGTTGTAGAGCTAGTTCAACACTATTGTAAAATTATTTGAACTAGGTTATAGACCCAGTTCAACTCTAGTGTAAAATTATTCGCACTAGCTTATAGAGCAAGTTCAACTCTAGTGTAAAATAATTGACCTAGCTTGTAGAGCTAGTTCAAATATAGTGTAAAATTATTTGTACTAGGTTATAGAGCAAGTTCAACTCTAGTGTAAAATAATTGACCTAGCTTGTAGAGCTAGTTCAACTCTAATGTAAATTTATTTGTACTAGGTTATAGAGCCAGTTCAAATCTAGTGTAAAATTATTTAAACTAGCTTGTAGAGCTAGTTGAACAGTAGTGTAAAAACTATTTGAACTAGCCTGTAGAGCTAGTTCAACTCTAGTTTAAAATTATTTGAACTATCTTGTAAAGCTAGTTCAACTCTAGTGTAAAATTATATGAACTATAGGGTTATAGAGCTCGTTCAACTTTAGTATAAAATTATTTGAACTAGCCTGTAGTGCTAGTTCAACTCTAGTGTAAAATTATTTGTACTAGGTTATCGAGCTAGTTCCACTCTAGTGTAAAATTATGTGTACTACGTTATAGAGCTAGTTCAACTCTAGTGTTAAATTATTTGTACTAGGTTATAGAGCTAGTTAAACTCTAGTGTAAAACTATTTGAACTAGCCTGTAGAGCTAGTTCAACTCTAGTGTAAAATTATTTGAACTAGCTTGTAGAGCTAGTTCAACTCTAGTGTAAAATTATTTGAACTAGATTGTAGAGCTAGTTGAACTCTAGTGTAAAATTATTCGTACTAGGTTATAGAGCTAGTTCATCTCTTGTGTAAAATTATTTGAACTAGCATGTAGAGCTAGTTCAACTCTAGTATAAACTTATTTGAACTAACATGTAGAGCTAGTTCAACTCTAGTGTATAATTATTTGAACTAGCTTGTAGAGCTAGTTCAACTCTAGTGTAAAATTATTTGTACTAGGCTATAGAGCTAGATCAACACAATTGTAAAATTATTTGAACTAGGTTATAAACCTAGTTCAACTCTAGTGAAAATTATTTGTACTAGGTTATAGAGCAAGTTCAACTCTAGTGTAAAATTGTTGACCTAGCTTGTAGTGCTAGTTCAACTCTAGTGTAAAATTATTTGTACTAGGTTATAAGGCTAGTTCAACTCTAGTGTAAAAGTATTTGTACTAGGTTATAGAGTATGTTCAACTCTAGTGTAAAATTATTTGAACTAGCTTGTATTGCTAGTTCAAATATAGTGTAAAATTATTTCTACTAGGTTATAGAGCTAGTTCAACTCTAGTGTAAAATTATTTGTACTACGTTGTAGAGCTAGTTCAACACTATTGTAAAATTATTTGAACTAGGTTATAGACCCAGTTCAACTCTAGTGTAAAATTATTTGTATTAGGTTATAGAGCTAGTTCAACTCTAGTGTAAAATAATTGACCTAGCTTGTAGAGCTAGTTCAAATATAGTGTAAAATTATTTGTACTAGGTTACAGAGCTAGTTCAAATCTAATGCAAAATTATCTAAACTAGCTTGTAGAGCTAGTTCAATAGTAGAGTAAAAACTATTTGAACTAGCATGTAGAGCTAGTTCAAATCTAGTGTTAAATTATTTGAACTAGCCTGTAGTGCTAGTTCAACTCTAGTGTAAAATTATTTGTACTAGGTTAACGAGCTAGTTCAACTCTAGTGTAAAATTATTTGTACTACGTTATAGAGATAGTTCAACTCTAGTGTTAAATTATTTGTACTAGGTTATAGAGCTAGTTCAACTCTACTATAAAATTATTTGTACTAGGTTGTAGAGCTAGTTCAACACTATTGTACAATTATTTGAACTAGGTTATAGACCAAGTTCAACTCTAGTGTAAAATTATTTGCACTAGGTTATAGAGCTAGTTCAACTCTAGTGTAAAATTATTTTACTAGGTTATAGACCTAGTTCAACTGTAGTGTTAAATTATTTGTACTAGGTTATAGAGCTAGTTCAACTCTAGTGTAAAACTATTTGAACTAGCTTGTAGAGCTAGTTCAACTCTAGTGTAAAATTAGTTGAACTAGCTTGTAGAGCTAGTTCAACTCTTGTGTAAAATTATTTGTACTAGGTTATAGAGTAAGTTCAACTCTAGTGAAAAATTATGTGAACTAGCTTGTAGAGCTAGTTCAACACTAGTGTAAAATTATTTGTAGTAGGTAATAGAGCTAGTTCAACTCTAGGGTAAAATTATTTGTACTAGGTTATAGAGCTAGTTCAACTCTAGTGTAAAATTATTTGTACTAAGTTATAGAGCCAATTCAACTCTAGTGTAAAAATATTTGTACTAGGTTATAGAGCTACTTCAACTCTAGTGTAAAATTATTTGACCTAGCCTGTAGAGCTAGTTCAACTCTAGTGTAAAATTATTTGTACTAGGTTGTAGAGCTAGTTCAACTCTAGTGTAAAACTATTTGAAATAGCCTATAGAGTTGGTTCAACTGTAGTGTAAAATTATTTTAACTAGCTTCTAGGGCTATTTCAACTCTAGTGTAAAATTACTTGTACTAGGTTATAGAGTTAGTTCAACTCTAGTGTAAAATTATTTGAACTAGCTTGTAGAGTTAGTTCAACACTAGTGTAAAATTATTTGTACTAGGTTATAAAGCTAGTTCAACTCTAGTGTAAAATTATTTGTACTAGGTTATACAGCTAGTTCAACTCTAGGTAAAAGTATTTGTACTAGGTTGTAGAGCTAGTTCAACACTATTGTAAAATTATTTGAACTAGGTTATAGACCCAGTTCAACTCTAGTGTAAAATTATTTGTACTAGGTTATAGAGCTAGTTCAACTCTAGTGTAAAATTATTTGTACTAGGTTATAGAGCTATTTCAACTCTTGTGTAAAATTATTTGTACTACGTTATAGAGCTAGTTCAACTCTACTGTAAAATTATTTGTACTAGGTTGTAAAGCTAGTTCAACACTATTGTAAAATTATTTGAACTAGGTTATAGACCCAGTTCAACTCTAGTGTAAAATTATTTGCACTAGGTTATAGAGCTAGTTCAACTCTAGTGTAAAATTATTTGTACTAGGTTATAGAGCTAGTTCGACTGTAGTGTTAAATTATTTGTACTAGGTTATAGAGCTAGTTCAACTCTAGTGCAAAACTATTTGAACTAGCCTGTAGAGCTAGTTCAACTCTAGTGTAAAATTATTTGAACTAGCTTGTAGAGCTAGTTCAACTGTTGTGTAAAATTATTTGTACTAGGTTATAGAGTAAGTTCAACTCTAGTGAAAAATTATGTGAACTAGCTTGTAGAGCTAGTTCAACACTAGTGTAAAATTATTTGTAGTAGGTAATAGAGCTAGTTCAACTCTAGGGTAAAATTATTTGTACTAGGTTATAGAGCTAGTTCAACTCTAGTGTAAAATTATTTGTACTAAGTTATAGAGCCAGTTCAACTCTAGTGTAAAAATATTTGTACTAGGCTTATAGAGCTAGTTCAACTCTAGTGTAAAATTATTTGACCTTGCCTGTAGAGCTAGTTCAACTCTAGTGTAAAATTATTTGTACTAGGTTGTAGAGCTAGTTCAACTCTAATGTAAAACTATTTGAAATAGCCTATAGAGCTGGTTCAACTGTAGTGTAAAATTATTTGCACTAGCTTCTAGGGCTATTTCAACTCTAGTGTTAAATTACTTGTCCTAGGTTATAGAGTTAGTTCAACTCTAGTGTAAAATTATTTGAACTAGCTTGTAGAGTTAATTCAACACTAGTGTAAAATTATTTGTACTAGGTTATAGAGCTAGTTCAACTCTAGTGTAAAATTATTTGTACTAGGTTATACAGCTAGTTCAACTCTAGTGTAAAAGTATTTGTACTAGGTTGTAGAGCTAGTTCAACACTATTGTAAAATTATTTGAACTAGGTTATAGACCCAGTTCAACTCTAGTGTAAAATTATTTGTACTAGGTTATAGAGCTAGTTCAACTCTAGTGTAAAATTATTTGTACTAGGTTATAGAGCTATTTCAACTCTTGTGTAAAATTATTTGTACTAGGTTATAGAGCTAGTTCAACTCTAGTGTAAAATTATTTGTACTACATTATAGAGCTAGTTCAACTCTAGTGTAAAACTATTTGTCCTAGGTTATAGAGATATTTCAACTCTAGTGTAAAATTATTTGTACTAGGTTATAGAGCTAGTTCAACTCTAGTGTAAAATTATTTGTACTAGGTTATAGAGCTAGTTCAACTCTAGTGTAAAATTATTTGTACTAGGTTGCAGAGCTAGTTCAACTCTAGTGTAAAACTATTTGAACTAGCCTATAAAGCCTGTTCAACTGTAGAGTAAAATTATTTGAACTAGCTTGTAGAGCTAGTTCAACTCTAGTGTAAAAAAATTTGAACTAGCTTGTAGAGCTAGTTCAACACTAGTGTAAACTTATTTGTACTAGGTTATAGAGGTAGTTCAACTATAGTGTAAAATTATTTTGACTAGGTTATAGAGGTAGTTCATCTCTAGCGTAAAATTATTTGAACTAGCTTGTAGAGCTAGTTCAACTCTTGTGTAAAATTATTTGTACTAGGTTATAGAGTAAGTTCAACTCTAGTGAAAAATTATATGAACTAGCTTGTAGAGTTAGTTCAACACTAGTGTAAAATTATTTGTACTAGGTTTTAGGGCTATTTCAACTCTAGTGTAAAATTATTTGAACTAGCTTTTAGGGCTATTTCAACTCTAGTGTAAAATTATTTGTACTAGGTAATAGAGTTAGTTGTCTCTAGTGTAAAATTATTTGAACTAGTTCATCTCTAGCGTAAAATTATTTGAACTAGCTTGTAGAGCTAGTTCAACTCTTGTGTAAAATTATTTGTACTAGGTTATAGAGTAAGTTCAACTCTAGTGAAAAATTATATGAACTAGCTTGTAGAGTTAGTTCAACTCTAGTGTAAACTTATTTGTACTAGGTTATAGAGCTAGTTCAACTCTAGTGTAAAATTATTTGTACTAGGTTATAGAGCCAGTTCAACTCTAGTGTAAAATTATTTGTACTAGGCTATAGAGCTAGTTCAACACTATTGTAAAATTATTGGAACTAGGTTATAGACCTGGTTCAACTCTAGTGAAAATTATTTGTACTAGGTTATAGAGCAAGTTCAACTCTAGTGTAAAATTATTGACCTAGCTTGTAATGCTAGTTCAACTCTAGTGTAAAATTATTTGTACTAGGTTATAGAGCTATTTCAACTCTTGTGTAAAATTATTTCTACTAGGTTATAGAGCTAGTTCAACTCTAGTGTAAAATTATTTGTACTAGATTATAGAGCTAGTTCAACTCTAGTGTTAAACTATTTGTACTAGGTTATAGAGATATTTCAACTCTAGTGTAAAATTATTTGTACTAGGTTATATAGCTAGTTCAACTCTAGTGTAAAATTATTTGTACTAGGTTATAGAGCTAGTTCAACTCTAGTGTAAAATTATTTGTACTAGGTTGCAGAGCTAGCTCAACTCTAGTGTAAAATTATTTGAACTAGCCTATAAAGCCAGTTCAACTGTAGAGTAAAATTATTTGAACTAGCTCGTAGAGCTAGTTCAACTCTAGTGTAAAAAATTTTGAACTAGCTTGTAGAGCTAGTTCAACACTAGTGTAAAATTATTTGTACTAGGTTATAGAGCTAGTTCAACTATAGTGTAAAATTATTTTGACTAGGTTATAGAGGTAGTTCATCTCTAGCGTAAAATTATTTGAACTAGCTTGTAGAGCTAGTTCAACTCTTGTGTAAAATTATTTGTACTAGGTTATAGAGTAAGTTCAACTCTAGTGAAAAATTATGTGAACTAGCTTGTAGAGCTAGTTCAACACTAGTGTAAAATTATTTGTAGTAGGTTATAGAGCTAGTTCAACTCTAGTGTAAAATTATTTGTACTAGGTTATAGAGCTAGTTCAAGTCTAGTGTAAAATTATTTTTACTAGGTTATAGAGCCAGTTCAACTCTAGTGTAAAATTATTTGTACTAGGCTATAGAGCTAGTTCAACACTATTGTAAAATTATTTGAACTATGTTATAGACCTAGTTCAACTCTAGTGAAAATTATTTGTACTAGGTTATAGAGCAAGTTCAACTCTAGTGTAAAATTATTGACCTAGCTTGTAATGCTAGTTCAACTCTAGTGTAAAATTATTTGTACTAGGTTATAAGGCTAGTTCAACTCTAGTCTAAAAGTATTTGTACTAGGTTATAGAGTATGTTCAACTCTAGTGTAAAATTATTTGAACTAGCTTGTATTGCTAGTTCAACACTAGTGTAAAATTATTTCTACTAGGTTATAGAGCTAGTTCAACTCTAGTGTAAAAATATTTGTACTACGTTGTAGAGCTAGTTCAACACTATTGTAAAATTATTTGAACTATGTTATACACCTAGTTCAACTCTAGTGTAAAATTATTTGTACTAGGTTATAGAGCTAGTTCAACTCTAGTGTAAAATAATTGACCTAGCTTGTAGAGCTAGTTCAAATATAGTGTAAAATTATTTGTACTAGGTTATAGAGCTAGTTCAAATCTAATGCAAAATTATCTAAACTAGCTTGTAGAGCTAGTTCAATAGTAGAGTAAAAACTATTTGAACTAGCATGTAGAGCTAGTTCAACTGTAGTGTTAAATTATTTGAACTAGCCTGTAGTGCTAGTTCAACTCTAGTGTAAAATTATTTGTACTAGGTTATCGAGGTAGTTCAACTCTAGTGTAAAATTATTTGTACTAGGTCATAGAGCTAGTTCAACTCTAGTGTAAAATTATTTGTACTAGTTTATAGAGCCAGTTCAACTCTAGTGTAAAAATATTTGTACTAGGTTATAGAGCTAGTTCAACTCTAGTGTAAAATTTTTTGACCTAGCCTGTAGAGCTAGTTCAACTCTAGTGTAAAATTATTTCTACTAGGTTGTAGAGCTAGTTCAACTCTAGTGTAAAACTATTTGAAATAGCCTATAGAGCGGGTTCAACTGTAGTGTAAAATTATTTGAACTAGCTTCTAGGGCTATTTCAACTCTAGTTTTAAATTACTTGTACTAGGTTATAGAGTTAGTTCAACTCTAGTGTAAAATTATTTGAACTAGCTTGTAGAGTTAGTTCAACACTAGTGTAAAATTATTTGTACTAGGTTATAGAGCTAGTTCAACTTTAGTGTAAAATTATTTGTACTAGGTTATACAGCTAGTTCAACTCTAGTGTAAAAGTATTTCTACTAGGTTGTAGAGCTAGTTCAACACTATTGTAAAATTATTTGAACTAGGTTATAGACCCAGTTCAACTCTAGTGTAAAATTATTTGTACTAGGTTATCGAGCTAGTTCAACTCTAGTGTAAAATTATTTGTACTAGGTTATAGAGCTATTTCAACTCTTGTGTAAAATTATTTGTACTAGGTTATAGAGCTAGTTCAACTCTAGTGTAAAATTATTTGTACTATATTATAGAGCTAGTTCAACTCTAGTGTAAAACTATTTGTACTAGGTTATAGAGATATTTCAACTCTAGTGTAAAATTATTTGTACTAGGTTATAGAGCTAGTTGAACTCTAGTGTAAAATTATTTGTACTAGGTTATAGAGCTAGTTCAACTCTAGTGTAAAATTATTTGTACTAGGTTGCAGAGCTAGTTCAACTCTAGTGTAAAACTATTTGAACTAGCCTATAAAGCCAGTTCAACTGTAGAGTAAAATTATTTGAACTAGCTTGTAGAGCTAGTTCAACTCTAGTGTAAAAAATTTTGAACTAGCTTGTTGAGCTAGTTCAACACTAGTGTTAAATTATTTGTACTAGGTTATAGAGCTAGTTCAACTATAGTGTAAAATTATTTTGACTAGGTTATAGAGGTAGTTCATCTCTAGCGTAAAATTATTTGAACTAGCTTGTAGAGCTAGTTCAAATCTTGTGTAAAATTATTTATACTAGGTTATAGAGTAAGTTCAACTCTAGTGAAAAATTATATGAACTAGCTTGTAGAGCTAGTTCAACACTAGTGTAAAATTATTTGTAGTAGGTTATAGAGCTAGTTCAACTCTAGTGTAAAATTATTTGTACTAGGTTATAGAGCTAGTTCAAGTCTAGTGTAAAATTATTTGTACTAGGTTATAGAGCCAGTTCAACTCTAGTGTAAAATTATTTGTACTAGGCTATAGAGCTAGTTCAACACTATTGTAAAATTATTGGAACTAGGTTATAGACCTAGTTCAACTCTAGTGAAAATTATTTGTACTAGGTTATAGAGCAAGTTCAACTCTAGTGTAAAATTATTGACCTAGCTTGTAATGCTAGTTCAACTCTAGTGTAAAATTATTTGTACTAGGTTATAGAGCTATTTCAACTCTTGTGTAAAATTATTTCTACTAGGTTATAGAGCTAGTTCAACTCTAGTGTAAAATTATTTGTACTACATTATAGAGCTAGTTCAACTCTAGTGTTAAACTATTTGTACTAGGTTATAGAGATATTTCAACTCTAGTGTAAAATTATTTGTACTAGGTTATAGAGCTAGTTCAACTCTAGTGTAAAATTATTTGTACTAGGTTATAGAGCTAGTTCAACTCTAGTGTAAAATTATTTGTACTAGGTTGCAGAGCTAGTTCAACTCTAGTGTAAAACTATTTGAACTAGCCTATAAAGCCAGTTCAACTGTAGAGTAAAATTATTTGAACTAGCTCGTAGAGCTAGTTCAACTCTAGTGTAAAAAAATTTGAACTAGCTTGTAGAGCTAGTTCAACACTAGTGTAAAATTATTTGTACTAGGTTATAGAGCTAGTTCAACTATAGTGTAAAATTATTTTGACTAGGTTATAGAGGTAGTTCATCTCTAGCGTAAAATTATTTGAACTAGCTTGTAGAGCTAGTTCAAATCTTGTGTAAAATTATTTATACTAGGTTATAGAGTAAGTTCAACTCTAGTGAAAAATTATATGAACTAGCTTGTAGAGCTAGTTCAACACTAGTGTAAAATTATTTGTAGTAGGTTATAGAGCTAGTTCAACTCTAGTGTAAAATTATTTGTACTAGGTTATAGAGCTAGTTCAAGTCTAGTGTAAAATTATTTGTACTAGGTTATAGAGCCAGTTCAACTCTAGTGTAAAATTATTTGTACTAGGCTATAGAGCTAGTTCAACACTATTGTAAAATTATTGGAACTAGGTTATAGACCTAGTTCAACTCTAGTGAAAATTATTTGTACTAGGTTATAGAGCAAGTTCAACTCTAGTGTAAAATTATTGACCTAGCTTGTAATGCTAGTTCAACTCTAGTGTAAAATTATTTGTACTAGGTTATAAGGCTAGTTCAACTCTAGTGTAAAAGTATTTGTACTAGGTTATAGAGTATGTTCAACTCTAGTGTAAAATTATTTGAACTAGCTTGTATTGCTAGTTCAACACTAGTGTAAAATTATTTCTACTAGGTTATAGAGCTAGTTCAACTCTAGTGTAAAAATATTTGTACTACGTTGTAGAGCTAGTTCAACACTATTGTAAAATTATTTGAACTATGTTATACACCCAGTTCAACTCTAGTGTAAAATTATTTGTACTAGGTTATAGAGCTAGTTCAACTCTAGTGTAAAATAATTGACCTAGCTTGTAGAGCTAGTTCAAATATAGTGTAAAATTATTTGTACTAGGTTATAGAGCTAGTTCAAATCTAATGCAAAATTATCTAAACTAGCTTGTAGAGCTAGTGCAATAGTAGAGTAAAAACTATTTGAACTAGCATGTAGAGCTAGTTCAACTGTGGTGTTAAATTATTTGAACTAGCCTGTAGTGCTAGTTCAACTCTAGTGTAAAATTATTTGTACTAGGTTATCGAGGTAGTTCAACTCTAGTGTAAAATTATTTGTACTAGGTTATAGAGCTAGTTCAACTCTAGTGTAAAATTATTTGTACTAGTTTATAGAGCCAGTTCAACTCTAGTGTAAAAATATTTGTACTAGGTTATAGAGCTAGTTCAACTCTAGTGTAAAATTTTTTGACCTAGCCTGTACAGCTAGTTCAACTCTAGTGTAAAATTATTTGTACTAGGTTGTAGAGCTAGTTCAACTCTAGTGTAAAACTATTTGAAATAGCCTATAGAGCGGGTTCAACTGTAGTGTAAAATTATTTGAACTAGCTTCTACGGCTATTTCAACTCTAGTTTTAAATTACTTGTACTAGGTTATAGAGTTAGTTCAACTCTAGTGTAAAATTATTTGAACTAGCTTGTAGAGTTAGTTCAACACTAGTGTAAAATTATTTGTACTAGGTTATAGAGCTAGTTCAACTCTAGTGTAAAATTATTTGTACTAGGTTATACAGCTAGTTCAACTCTAGTGTAAAAGTATTTGTACTAGGTTGTAGAGCTAGTTCAACACTATTGAAAAATTATTTTAACTAGGTTATAGACCCAGTTCAACTCTAGTGTAAAATTATTTGTACTAGGTTATAGAGCTAGTTCAACTCTAGTGTAAAATTATTTGTACTAGGTTATAGAGCTATTTCAACTCTTGTGTAAAATTATTTGTACTAGGTTATAGAGCTAGTTCAACTCTAGTGTAAAATTATTTGTACTATATTATAGAGCTAGTTCAACTCTAGTGTAAAACTATTTGTACTAGGTTATAGAGATATTTCAACTCTAGTGTAAAATTATTTGTACTAGATTATAGAGCTAGTTGAACTCTATTGTAAAATTATTTGTACTAGGTTATAGAGCTAGTTCAACTCTAGTGTAAAATTATTTGTACTAGGTTGCAGAGCTAGTTCAACTCTAGTGTAAAACTATTTGAACTAGCCTATAAAGCCAGTTCAACTGTAGAGTAAAATTATTTGAACTAGCTTGTAGAGCTAGTTCAACTCTAGTGTAAAAAAATTTGAACTAGCTTGTTGAGCTAGTTCAACACTAGTGTAAAATTATTTGTACTAGGTTATAGAGCTAGTTCAACTATAGTGTAAAATTATTTTGACTAGGTTATAGAGGTAGTTCATCTCTAGCGTAAAATTATTTGAACTAGCTTGTAGAGCTAGTTCAACTCTTGTGTAAAATTATTTGTACTAGGTTATAGAGTAAGTTCAACTCTAGTGAAAAATTATATGAACTAGCTTGTAGAGCTAGTTCAACACTAGTGTAAAATTATTTGTAGTAGGTTATAGAGCTAGTTCAACTCTAGTGTAAAATTATTTGTACTAGGTTATAGAGCTAGTTCAACACTAGTGTAAAATAATTGGTACTAGGTTATAGAGCCAGTTCAACTCTAGTGTAAAATTATTTGTACTAGGCTATAGAGCTAGTTCAACACTATTGTAAAATTATTGGAACTAGGTTATAGACCTAGTTCAACTCTAGTGAAAATTATTTATACTAGGTTATAGAGCAAGTTCAACTCTAGTGTAAAATTATTGACCTAGCTTGTAATGCTAGTTCAACTCTAGTGTAAAATTATTTGTAATAGGTTATAAGGCTAGTTCAACTCTAGTGTAAAAGTATTTGTACTAGGTTACAGAGTATGTTCAACTCTAGTGTAAAATTATTTGAACTAGCTTGTATTGCTAGTTCAACACTAGTGTAAAATTATTTCGACTAGGTTATAGAGCTAGTTCAACTCTAGTGTAAAATTATTTGTACTACGTTGTAGAGCTAGTTCAACACTATTGTAAAATTATTTGAACTAGGTTATAGACCCAGTTCAACTCTAGTGTAAAATTATTTGTACTAGGTTATAGAGCTAGTTCAACTCTAGTGTAAAATAATTGACCTAGCTTGTAGAGCTAGTTCAAATATAGTGTAAAATTATTTGTACTAGGTTACAGAGCTAGTTCAAATCTAATGCAAAATTATCTAAACTAGCTTGTAGAGCTAGTTCAATAGTAGAGTAAAAACTATTTGAACTAGCATGTAGAGCTAGTTCAACTGTAGTGTTAAATTATTTGAACTAGCCTGTAGTGCTAGTTCAACTCTATTGTAAAATTATTTGCACTAGGTTATAGAGCTAGTTCAACTCTAGTGTAAAATTATTTGTACTAGGTTATAGAGCTAGTTCGACTGTAGTGTTAAATTATTTGTACTAGGTTATAGAGCTAGTTCAACTCTAGTGCAAAACTATTTGAACTAGCCTGTAGAGCTAGTTCAACTCTAGTGTAAAATTATTTGAACTAGCTTGTAGAGCTAGTTCAACTCTTGTGTAAAATTATTTGTACTAGGTTATAGAGTAAGTTCAACTCTAGTGAAAAATTATGTGAACTAGCTTGTAGAGCTAGTTTAACACTAGTGTAAAATTATTTGTAGTAGGTAATAGAGCTAGTTCAACTCTAGGGTAAAATTATTTGTACTAGGTTATCGAGCTAGTTCAACTCTAGTGTTAAATTATTTATACTACGTTATAGAGCTAGTTCAACTCTAGTGTTAAATTATTTGTACTAGGTTATAGAGCTAGTTCAACTCTAGTGTAAAACTATTTTAACTAGCCTGTAGAGCTAGTTCAACTCTAGTGTAAAATTATTTGAACTAGCTTGTAGAGCTAGTTCAACTCTAGTGCAAAATTATTTGAACTAGTTTGTAGAGCTAGTTGAACTCTAGTGTAAAATTATTTGTACTAGGTTATAGAGCCAGTTCAACTCTAGTGTAAAATTATTTGACCTAGCCTGTAGAGCTAGTTCAACTCTAGTGTAAAATTATTTGTACTAGGTTGTAGAGCTAGTTCAACTCTAGTGTAAAACTATTTGAAATAGCCTATAGAGCTGGTTCAACTCTAGTGTAAAATTATTTGAACTAGCTTCTAGGGCTATTTCAACTCTAGTGTTAAATTACTTGTACTAGGTTATAGAGTTAGTTCAACTCTAGTGTAAAATTATTTGAACTAGCTTGTAGAGTTAGTTCAACACTAGTGTAAAATTATTTGTACTAGGTTATAGAGCTAGTTCAACTCTAGTGTAAAATTATTTGTACTAGGTTATACAGCGAGTTCAACTCTAGTGTAAAAGTATTTGTACTAGGTTGTAGAGCTAGTTCAACACTATTGTAAAATTATTTGAACTAGGTTATAGACCCAGTTCAACTCTAGTGTAAAATTATTTGTACTAGGTTATAGAGCTAGTTCAACTCTAGTGTACAATTATTTGTACTAGGTTATAGAGCTATTTCAACTCTTATGTAAAATTATTTCTACTAGGTTATAGAGCTAGTTCAACTCTAGTGTAAAATTATTTGTACTACATTATAGAGCTAGTTCAACTCTAGTGTAAAACTATCTGTACTAGGTTATAGAGATATTTCAACTCTAGTGTAAAATTATTTGTACTAGGTTATAGAGCTAGTTCAACTCTAGTGTAAAATTATTTGTACTAGGTTATAGAGCTAGTTCAACTCTACTGTAAAATTATTTGTACTAGGTTGCAGAGCTAGTTCAACTCTAGTGTAAAATTATTTGTACTAGGTTATAAGGCTAGTTCAACTCTAGTGTAAAAGTATTTGTACTAGGTTATAGAGTATGTTCAACTCTAGTGTAAAATTATTTGAACTAGCTTGTATTGCTAGTTCAACACTAGTGTAAAATTATTTCTACTAGGTTATAGAGCTAGTTCAACTCTAGTGTAAAAATATTTGTACTACGTTGTAGAGCTAGTTCAACACTATTGTAAAATTATTTGAACTATGTTATACACCCAGTTCAACTCTAGTGTAAAATTATTTGTACTAGGTTATAGAGCTAGTTCAACTCTAGTGTAAAATAATTGACCTAGCTTGTAGAGCTAGTTCAAATATAGTGTAAAATTATTTGTACTAGGTTATAGAGCTAGTTCAAATCTAATGCAAAATTATCTAAACTAGCTTGTAGAGCTAGTGCAATAGTAGAGTAAAAACTATTTGAACTAGCATGTAGAGCTAGTTCAACTGTGGTGTTAAATTATTTGAACTAGCCTGTAGTGCTAGTTCAACTCTAGTGTAAAATTATTTGTACTAGGTTATCGAGGTAGTTCAACTCTAGTGTAAAATTATTTGTACTAGGTTATAGAGCTAGTTCAACTCTAGTGTAAAATTATTTGTACTAGTTTATAGAGCCAGTTCAACTCTAGTGTAAAAATATTTGTACTAGGTTATAGAGCTAGTTCAACTCTAGTGTAAAATTTTTTGACCTAGCCTGTACAGCTAGTTCAACTCTAGTGTAAAATTATTTGTACTAGGTTGTAGAGCTAGTTCAACTCTAGTGTAAAACTATTTGAAATAGCCTATAGAGCGGGTTCAACTGTAGTGTAAAATTATTTGAACTAGCTTCTACGGCTATTTCAACTCTAGTTTTAAATTACTTGTACTAGGTTATAGAGTTAGTTCAACTCTAGTGTAAAATTATTTGAACTAGCTTGTAGAGTTAGTTCAACACTAGTGTAAAATTATTTGTACTAGGTTATAGAGCTAGTTCAACTCTAGTGTAAAATTATTTGTACTAGGTTATACAGCTAGTTCAACTCTAGTGTAAAAGTATTTGTACTAGGTTGTAGAGCTAGTTCAACACTATTGTAAAATTATTTTAACTAGGTTATAGACCCAGTTCAACTCTAGTGTAAAATTATTTGTACTAGGTTATAGAGCTAGTTCAACTCTAGTGTAAAATTATTTGTACTAGGTTATAGAGCTATTTCAACTCTTGTGTAAAATTATTTGTACTAGGTTATAGAGCTAGTTCAACTCTAGTGTAAAATTATTTGTACTATATTATAGAGCTAGTTCAACTCTAGTGTAAAACTATTTGTACTAGGTTATAGAGATATTTCAACTCTAGTGTAAAATTATTTGTACTAGATTATAGAGCTAGTTGAACTCTATTGTAAAATTATTTGTACTAGGTTATAGAGCTAGTTCAACTCTAGTGTAAAATTATTTGTACTAGGTTGCAGAGCTAGTTCAACTCTAGTGTAAAACTATTTGAACTAGCCTATAAAGCCAGTTCAACTGTAGAGTAAAATTATTTGAACTAGCTTGTAGAGCTAGTTCAACTCTAGTGTAAAAAATTTTGAACTAGCTTGTTGAGCTAGTTCAACACTAGTGTAAAATTATTTGTACTAGGTTATAGAGCTAGTTCAACTATAGTGTAAAATTATTTTGACTAGGTTATAGAGGTAGTTCATCTCTAGCGTAAAATTATTTGAACTAGCTTGTAGAGCTAGTTCAACTCTTGTGTAAAATTATTTGTACTAGGTTATAGAGTAAGTTCAACTCTAGTGAAAAATTATATGAACTAGCTTGTAGAGCTAGTTCAACACTAGTGTAAAATTATTTGTAGTAGGTTATAGAGCTAGTTCAACTCTAGTGTAAAATTATTTGTACTAGGTTATAGAGCTAGTTCAACACTAGTGTAAAATAATTGGTACTAGGTTATAGAGCCAGTTCAACTCTAGTGTAAAATTATTTGTACTAGGCTATAGAGCTAGTTCAACACTATTGTAAAATTATTGGAACTAGGTTATAGACCTAGTTCAACTCTAGTGAAAATTATTTATACTAGGTTATAGAGCAAGTTCAACTCTAGTGTAAAATTATTGACCTAGCTTGTAATGCTAGTTCAACTCTAGTGTAAAATTATTTGTAATAGGTTATAAGGCTAGTTCAACTCTAGTGTAAAAGTATTTGTACTAGGTTACAGAGTATGTTCAACTCTAGTGTAAAATTATTTGAACTAGCTTGTATTGCTAGTTCAACACTAGTGTAAAATTATTTCGACTAGGTTATAGAGCTAGTTCAACTCTAGTGTAAAATTATTTGTACTACGTTGTAGAGCTAGTTCAACACTATTGTAAAATTATTTGAACTAGGTTATAGACCCAGTTCAACTCTAGTGTAAAATTATTTGTACTAGGTTATAGAGCTAGTTCAACTCTAGTGTAAAATAATTGACCTAGCTTGTAGAGCTAGTTCAAATATAGTGTAAAATTATTTGTACTAGGTTACAGAGCTAGTTCAAATCTAATGCAAAATTATCTAAACTAGCTTGTAGAGCTAGTTCAATAGTAGAGTAAAAACTATTTGAACTAGCATGTAGAGCTAGTTCAACTGTAGTGTTAAATTATTTGAACTAGCCTGTAGTGCTAGTTCAACTCTATTGTAAAATTATTTGCACTAGGTTATAGAGCTAGTTCAACTCTAGTGTAAAATTATTTGTACTAGGTTATAGAGCTAGTTCGACTGTAGTGTTAAATTATTTGTACTAGGTTATAGAGCTAGTTCAACTCTAGTGCAAAACTATTTGAACTAGCCTGTAGAGCTAGTTCAACTCTAGTGTAAAATTATTTGAACTAGCTTGTAGAGCTAGTTCAACTCTTGTGTAAAATTATTTGTACTAGGTTATAGAGTAAGTTCAACTCTAGTGAAAAATTATGTGAACTAGCTTGTAGAGCTAGTTTAACACTAGTGTAAAATTATTTGTAGTAGGTAATAGAGCTAGTTCAACTCTAGGGTAAAATTATTTGTACTAGGTTATCGAGCTAGTTCAACTCTAGTGTTAAATTATTTATACTACGTTATAGAGCTAGTTCAACTCTAGTGTTAAATTATTTGTACTAGGTTATAGAGCTAGTTCAACTCTAGTGTAAAACTATTTTAACTAGCCTGTAGAGCTAGTTCAACTCTAGTGTAAAATTATTTGAACTAGCTTGTAGAGCTAGTTCAACTCTAGTGCAAAATTATTTGAACTAGTTTGTAGAGCTAGTTGAACTCTAGTGTAAAATTATTTGTACTAGGTTATAGAGCCAGTTCAACTCTAGTGTAAAATTATTTGACCTAGCCTGTAGAGCTAGTTCAACTCTAGTGTAAAATTATTTGTACTAGGTTGTAGAGCTAGTTCAACTCTAGTGTAAAACTATTTGAAATAGCCTATAGAGCTGGTTCAACTCTAGTGTAAAATTATTTGAACTAGCTTCTAGGGCTATTTCAACTCTAGTGTTAAATTACTTGTACTAGGTTATAGAGTTAGTTCAACTCTAGTGTAAAATTATTTGAACTAGCTTGTAGAGTTAGTTCAACACTAGTGTAAAATTATTTGTACTAGGTTATAGAGCTAGTTCAACTCTAGTGTAAAATTATTTGTACTAGGTTATACAGCGAGTTCAACTCTAGTGTAAAAGTATTTGTACTAGGTTGTAGAGCTAGTTCAACACTATTGTAAAATTATTTGAACTAGGTTATAGACCCAGTTCAACTCTAGTGTAAAATTATTTGTACTAGGTTATAGAGCTAGTTCAACTCTAGTGTACAATTATTTGTACTAGGTTATAGAGCTATTTCAACTCTTGTGTAAAATTATTTCTACTAGGTTATAGAGCTAGTTCAACTCTAGTGTAAAATTATTTGTACTACATTATAGAGCTAGTTCAACTCTAGTGTAAAACTATCTGTACTAGGTTATAGAGATATTTCAACTCTAGTGTAAAATTATTTGTACTAGGTTATAGAGCTAGTTCAACTGTAGTGTAAAATTATTTGTACTAGGTTATAGAGCTAGTTCAACTCTACTGTAAAATTATTTGTACTAGGTTGCAGAGCTAGTTCAACTCTAGTGTAAAACTATTTGAACTAGCCTATAAAGCCAGTTCAACTGTAGAGTAAAATTATTTGAACTAGCTCGTAGAGCTAGTTCAACTCTAGTGTAAAAAATTTTGAACTAGCTTTTAGAGCTAGTTCAACACTAGTGTAAAATTATTTGTACTAGGTTATAGAGCTAGTTCAACTATAGTGTAAAATTATTTTGACTAGGTTATAGAGGTAGTTCATCTCTAGCGTAAAATTATTTGAACTAGCTTGTAGAGCTAGTTCAACTCTTGTGTAAAATTATTTGTACTAGGTTATAGAGTAAGTTCAACTCTAGTGAAAAATTATGTGAACTAGCTTGTAGAGCTAGTTCAACACTAGTGTAAAATTATTTGTAGTAGGTTATAGAGCTAGTTCAACTCTAGTGTAAAATTATTTGTACTAGGTTATAGAGCTAGTTCAAGTCTAGTGTAAAATTATTTGTACTAGGTTATAGAGCCAGTTCAACTCTAGTGTAAAATTATTTGTACTAGGCTATAGAGCTAGTTCAACACTATTGTAAAATTATTTGAACTATGTTATAGACCTAGTTCAACTCTAGTGAAAATTATTTGTACTAGGTTATAGAGCAAGTTCAACTCTAGTGTAAAATTATTGACCTAGCTCGTAATGCTAGTTCAACTCTAGTGTAAAATTATTTGTACTAGGTTATAAGGCTAGTTCAACTCTAGTGTAAAAGTATTTGTACTAGGTTATAGAGTATGTTCAACTCTAGTGTAAAATTATTTGAACTAGCTTGTATTGCTAGTTCAACACTAGTGTAAAATTATTTCTACTAGGTTATAGAGCTAGTTCAACTCTAGTGTAAAATTATTTGTACTACGTTGTAGAGCTAGTTCAACACTATTGTAAAATTATTAGAACTAGGTTATAGACCCAGTTCAACTCTAGTGTAAAATTATTTGTACTAGGTTATAGAGCTAGTTCAACTCTAGTGTAAAATAATTGACCTAGCTTGTAGAGCTAGTTCAAATATAGTGTAAAATTATTTGTACTAGGTTATAGAGCTAGTTCAAATCTAATGCAAAATTATCTAAACTAGCTTGTAGAGCTAGTTCTATAGTAGAGTAAAAACTATTTGAACTAGCATGTAGAGCTAGTTCAACTGTAGTGTTAAATTATTTGAACTAGCCTGTAGTGCTAGTTCAACTCTAGTGTAAAATTATTTGTACTAGGTTATCGAGGTAGTTCAACTCTAGTGTAAAATTATTTGTACTAGGTTATAGAGCGTAGCGTTAAATTATTTGTACATATTATAGAGCTAGTTCAACTCTAGTGTAAAACTATTTGAACTAGCCTGTAGAGCTAGTTCAACTCTAGTGTAAAATTATTTGAACTTGCTTGTAGAGCTAGTTCAACTCTTGTGTAAAATTATTTGTACTAGGTTATAGAGTAAGTTCAACTCTAGTGAAAAATTATGTGAACTAGCTTGTAGAGCTAGTTCAACACTAGTGTAAAATTATTTGTAGTAGGTTATAGAGCTAGTTCAACTCTAGGGTAAAATTATTTGTTCTAGGTTATAGAGCTAGTTCAACTCTAGTGTAAAATTATTTGTACTAGGTTATAGAGCCAGTTCAACTCTAGTGTAAAAATATTTGTACTAGGTTATAGAGCTAGTTCAACTCTAGTGTAAAATTATTTGACCTAGCCTGTAGAGCTAGTTCAACTCTAGTGTAAAATTATTTGTACTAGGTTGTAGAGCTAGTTCAACT
The DNA here is from genome assembly GCF_056163025.1 of Triticum urartu. Classification (NCBI taxonomy): domain Eukaryota; kingdom Viridiplantae; phylum Streptophyta; class Magnoliopsida; order Poales; family Poaceae; genus Triticum; species Triticum urartu. The sequence continues at coordinate 482,275,678 of NC_141875.1, forward strand.
CTAGTGTAAAACTTTTTGAAATAGCCTATAGAGCTTGTTCAACTGTAGTGTAAAATTATTTGAACTAGCTTTTAGGGCTATTTCAACTCTAGTGTAAAATTACTTGTACTAGGTTATAGAGTTAGTTCAACTCTAGTGTAAAATTATTTGAACTAGCTTGTTGAGCTAGTTCAACACTAGTGTAAAATTATTTGTACTAGGTTATAGAGCTAGTTCAACTCTAGTGTAAAATTATTTGTACTAGGTTATACAGCTAGTTCAACTCTAGTGTAAAATAATTGACCTAGCTTGTAGAGCTATTTCAACTCTAGTGTAAAATTATTTCTACTAGGTTATAGAGCTAGTTCAACTCGAGTGTAAAATTATTTGTACTAGGTTATAGAGCTAGTTCAAATCTAATGCAAAATTATCTAAACTAGCTTGTAGAGCTAGTTCAATTGTAGAGTAAAAACTATTTGAACTAACATGTAGAGCTAGTTCAACTAGTGTAAAATTATTTGAACTAGCCTGTAGTGCTAGTTCAACACTAGTGTAAAATTATTTGTACTAGGTTATCGAGCTAGTTCAACTCTAGTGTAAAATTATTTGTACTAGGTTATAGAGCTAGTTCAACTGTAGTGTTAAATTATTTGTACTAGGTTATAGACCTAGTTCAACTCTAGTGTAAAACTATTTGAACTAGCCTGTAGAGCTAGTTCAATTCTAGTGTAAAATTATTTGAACTAGCTTGTAGAGCTAGTTCAACTCTTGTGTAAAATTATTTGTACTATGTTATAGAGTAAGTTCAACTCTAGTGAAAACTTATGTGAACTAGCTTGTAGAGCTAGTTCAACACTAGTGTAAAATTATTTGTAGTAGGTTATAGAGCTAGTTCAACTCTAGTGTAAAATTATTTGTACTAGGTTATAGAGCTAGTTCAACTCTAGTGTAAAATTATTTGTACTAGTTTATAGAGCCAGTTCAACTCTAGTGTAAAAATATTTGTACTAGGTTATAGAGCTAGTTCAACTCAAGTGTAAAATTATTTAACCTAGCCTGTAGAGCTAGTTCAACTCTAGTGTAAAACTATTTGAACTAGCCTATAGAGCTTGTTCAACTGTAGTGTAAAATTATTTGAACTAGCTTTTAGGGCTATTTCAACTCTAGTGTAAAATTATTTGTACTAGGTAATAGAGTTAGTTCAACTCTAGTGTAAAATTATTTGAACTAGCTTGTAGAGATAGTTCAACACTAGTGTAAAATTATTTGTACTAGGTTATAGAGCTAGTTCAACTCTAGTGTAAAATTATCTGTACCAGGTTATACAGCTAGTTCAACTCGAGTGTAAAATAATTCACCTAGCTTGAGCTATTTCAACTCTGGTGTAAAATTATTTCTACTAGGTTATAGAGCTAGTTCAAATCAAGTGTAAAATCATTTAAACTAGCTAGTCGAGCTAGTTCAACTCTAGTGTAAAATTATTTGAACTAGGTTATAGAGCTAGTTCAACTCTAGTGTAAAACTATTTGTACTAGGTTATAGAGATATTTCAACTCTAGTGTAAAATTATTTGTACTAGGTTATAGAGCTAGTTCAACTCTAGTGTAAAATTATTTTGACTAGGTTATAGAGGTAGTTCATCTCTAGTGTAAAATAATTGACCTAGCTTGTAGTGCTAGTTCAACTCTAGTGTAAAATTATTTGTACTAGGTTATAGAGCTAGTTCAAATCTAATGCAAAATTATCTAAACTAGCTTGTAGAGCTAGTTCAATTGTAGAGTAAAAACTATTTGAACTAACATGTAGAGCTAGTTCAACTAGTGTAAAATTATTTGAACTAGCCTGTAGTGCTAGTTCAACACTAGTGTAAAATTATTTGTACTAGGTTATCGAACTAGTTCAACTCTAGTGTAAAATTATTTGTACTAGGTTATAGAGCTAGTTCAACTGTAGTGTTAAATTATTTGTACTAGGTTATAGACCTAGTTCAACTCTAGTGTAAAACTATTTGAACTAGGTTATAGACCTAGTTCAATTCTAGTGTAAAATTATTTGAACTAGCTTGTAGAGCTAGTTCAACTCTTGTGTAAAATTATTTGTACTATGTTATAGAGTAAGTTCAACTCTAGTGAAAACTTATGTGAACTAGCTTGTAGAGCTAGTTCACCACTAGTGTAAAATTATTTGTAGTAGGTTATAGAGCTAGTTCAACTCTAGTGTAAAATTATTTGTACTAGGTTATAGAGCTAGTTCAACTCTAGTGTAAAATTATTTGTACTAGTTTATAGAGCCAGTTCAACTCTAGTGTAAAAATATTTGTACTAGGTTATAGAGCTAGTTCAACTCAAGTGTAAAATTATTTAACCTAGCCTGTAGAGCTAGTTCAACTCTAGTGTAAAACTATTTGAACTAGCCTATAGAGCTTGTTCAACTGTAGTGTAAAATTATTTGAACTAGCTTTTAGGGCTATTTCAACTCTAGTGTAAAATTATTTGTACTAGGTAATAGAGTTAGTTCAACTCTAGTGTAAAATTATTTGAACTAGCTTGTAGAGCTAGTTCAACACTAGTGTAAAATTATTTGTACTAGGTTATAGAGCTAGTTCAACTCTAGTGTAAAATTATCTGTACTAGGTTATACAGCTAGTTCAACTCTAGTGTAAAATAATTGACCTAGCTTGTAGAGCTATTTCAACTCTAGTGTAAAATTATTTCTACTAGGTTATAGAGCTAGTTCAAATCAAGTGTAAAATCATTTAAACTAGCTAGTCGAGCTAGTTCAACTCTAGTGTAAAATTATTTGAACTAGGTTATAGAGCTAGTTCAACTCGAGTGTAAAATTATTTGTAGTAGGTTATAGAGCTAGTTCAACTATAGTGTAAAATTATTTGTACTAGGTTATAGAGATATTTCAACTCTTGTGTAAAATTATTTGTACTAGGTTATAGAGCTAGTTCAACTCTAGTGTAAAATTATTTGTACTAGGTTATAGAGCTAGTTTAACGTTAGTGTAAAATTATTTGTACTAGGTTATAGAGATATTTCAACTCTAGTGTAAATTTATATGTACTAGGTTATAGAGCTAGTTCAACTCTAGTGTAAAATTATTTGTACTAGGTTATCGAGGTAGTTCAACTCTAGTTTAAAATTATTTGTACTAGGTTATAGAGCTAGTTCAACTGTAGTGTTAAATTATTTGTACTAGGTTATAGAGCTAGTTCAACTCTATTGTAAAACTATTTGAACTAGCCTGTAGAGCTAGTTCAACTCTAGTGTAAAATTATTTGAACTAGCTTGTAGAGCTAGGTCAACTCTTGAGTAAAATTATTTGTACTAGGTTATAGAGTAAGTTCAACTCTAGTGAAAAATTATGTGAACTAGCTTGTAGAGCTAGTTCAACACTAGTGTAAAATTATTTGTAGTAGGTTATAGAGCTAGTTCAACTCTAGGGTAAAATTATTTGTACTAGGTTATAGAGCTAGTTCAACTCTAGTGTAAAATTATTTGTACTAGGTTATAGAGCGAGTTCAACTCTAGTGTAAAAATATTTGTACTAGGTTATAGAGCTAGTTCAACTCTAGTGTAAAATTATTTGACCTAGCCTGTAGAGCTAGTTCAACTCTAGTGTAAAATTATTTGTACTAGGTTGTAGAGCTAGTTCAACTCTAGTGTAAAACTATGTGAAATAGCCTATAGAGCTTGTTCAACTATAGTGTAAAATTATTTGAACTAGCTTTTAGGGCTATTTCAACTCTTGTGTAAAATTACTTGTACTAGGTAATAGAGTTAGTTCAACTCTAGTGTAAAATTATTTGAACTAGCTTGTAGAGCCAGTTCAACACTAGTGTAAAATTAATTGTACTAGGTTATAGAGCTAGTTCAACTCTAGTGTAAAATTGTTTCTACTAGGTTATACAGCTAGTTCAACTCTAGTGTAAAATAATTGACCTAGCTTGTAGAGCTATTTCAAGTCTAGTGTAAAATTATTTCTACTAGGTTATAGAGCTAGTTCAACTCGAGTGTAAAATTATTTGTACTAGGTTATAGAGCTAGTTCAACTCTAGTGTAAAATTATTTGTACTAGGTTATAGAGTTATTTCAACACTTGTGTAAAATTATTTGTACTAGGTTATAGAGCTAGTTCAACTCTAGTGTAAAATTATTTGACCTAGCCTGTAGAGCTAGTTCAACTCTAGTGTAAAATTATTTGTACTAGGTTGTAGAGCTAGTTCAACTCTAGTGTAAAACTATGTGAAATAGCCTATAGAGCTTGTTCAACTGTAGTGTAAAATTATTTGAACTAGCTTTTAGGGCTATTTCAACTCTAGTGTAAAATTACTTGTACTAGGTAATAGAGTTAGTTCAACTCTAGTGTAAAATTATTTGAACTAGCTTGTAGAGCTAGTTCAACACTAGTGTAAAATTATTTGTACTAGGTTATAGAGCTAGTTCAACTCTAGTGTAAAATTATTTCTACTAGGTTATACAGCTAGTTCAACTCTAGTGTAAAATAATTGACCTAGCTTGTAGAGCTATTTCAAGTCTAGTGTAAAATTATTTCTACTAGGTTATAGAGCTAGTTCAACTCGAGTGTAAAATTATTTGTACTAGGTTATAGAGCTAGTTCAACTCTAGTGTAAAATTATTTGTACTAGGTTATAGAGTTATTTCAACACTTGTGTAAAATTATTTGTACTAGGTTATAGAGCTAGTTCAACTCTAGTATAAAATTATTTGTACTACATTATAGAGCTAGTTCAACTCTAGTGTAAAACTATTTGTACTAGGTTATAGAGATATTTCAACTCTAGTGTATAATTATTTGTACTAGGTTATAGAGCTAGTTCAACTCTAGTGTAAAATTATTTTACTAGGTTATAGAGCTAGTTCAACTCTAGTGTAAAATTATTTGTACTAGGTTGCAGAGCTAGTTCAACTCTAGTGTAAAACTATTTGAACTAGCCTATAAAGCCAGTTCAACTGTAGAGTAAAATTATTTGAACTAGCTTGTAGAGCTAGTTCAACTCTAGTGTAAAAAATTTTGAACTAGCTTGTAGAGCTAGTTCAACACTAGTGTAAAATTATTTGTACTAGGTTATAGAGCTAGTTCAACTATAGTGTAAAATTATTTTGACAAGGTTATAGAGGTAGTTCATCTCTAGTGTAAAATAATTGACCTAGCTTGTAGAACTAGTTCAACTCTAGTGTAAAATTATTTGTACTAGGTTATAGAGCTAGTTCAAATCTAATGCAAAATTATCTAAACTAGCTTGTAGAGCTAGTTCAATTGTAGAGTAAAAACTATTTGAACTAGCATGTAGAGCTAGTTCAACTCTAGTGTAAAATTATTTGAACTAGCCTGTAGTGCTAGTTCAACACTAGTGTAAAATTATTTGTACTAGGTTATCGAGCTAGTTCAACTCTAGTGTAAAATTATTTATACTAGGTTATAGAGCTAGTTCAACTGTAGTTTTAAATTATTTGTACTAGGTTATAGACCTAGTTCAACTCTAGTGTAAAACTGTTTGAACTAGCCTGTAGAGCTAGTACAATTCTAGTGTAAAATTATTTGAACTAGCTTGTAGAGCTAGTTCAACTCTTGTGTAAAATTATTTGTACTGGGTTATAGAGTAAGTCCAACTCTAGTGAAAACTTATGTGAACTAGCTTGTAGAGCTAGTTCAACACTAGTGTAAAATTATTTGTAGTAGGTTATAGAGCTAGTTCAACTCTAGTGTAAAATTATTTGTACTAGGTTATAGAGCTAGTTCAACTCTAGTGTAAAATTATTTGTACTAGTTTATAGAGCCAGTTCAACTCTAGTGTAAAAATATTTGTACTAGTTTATAGAGCTAGTTCAACTCTAGTGTAAAATTATTTCTACTAGGTTATAGAGCTAGTTCAACTCTAGTGTAAAATTATTTGTACTACGTTGTAGAGCTAGTTCAACACTATTGTAAAATTATTAGAACTAGGTTATAGACCCAGTTCAACTCTAGTGTAAAATTATTTGTACTAGGTTATAGAGCTAGTTCAACTCTAGTGTAAAATAATTGACCTAGCTTGTAGAGCTAGTTCAAATATAGTGTAAAATTATTTGTACTAGGTTATAGAGCTAGTTCAAATCTAATGCAAAATTATCTAAACTAGCTTGTAGAGCTAGTTCAATAGTAGAGTAAAAACTATTTGAACTAGCATGTAGAGCTAGTTCAACTGTAGTGTTAAATTATTTGAACTAGCCTGTAGTGCTAGTTCAACTCTAGTGTAAAATTATTTGTACTAGGTTATCGAGGTAGTTCAACTCTAGTGTAAAATTATTTGTACTAGGTTATAGAGCTAGTTCAACTGTAGCGTTAAATTATTTGTACTAGGTTATAGAGCTAGTTCAACTCTAGTGTAAAACTATTTGAACTAGCCTGTAGAGCTAGTTCAACTCTAGTGTAAAATTATTTGAACTTGCTTGTAGAGCTAGTTCAACTCTTGTGTAAAATTATTTGTACTAGGTTATAGAGTAAGTTCAACTCTAGTGAAAAATTATGTGAACTAGCTTGTAGAGCTAGTTCAACACTAGTGTAAAATTATTTGTAGTAGGTTATAGAGCTAGTTCAACTCTAGGGTAAAATTATTTGTTCTAGGTTATAGAGCTAGTTCAACTCTAGTGTAAAATTATTTGTACTAGGTTATAGAGCCAGTTCAACTCTAGTGTAAAAATATTTGTACTAGGTTATAGAGCTAGTTCAACTCTAGTGTAAAATTATTTGACCTAGCCTGTAGAGCTAGTTCAACTCTAGTGTAAAATTATTTGTACTAGGTTGTAGAGCTAGTTCAACTCTAGTGTAAAACTTTTTGAAATAGCCTATAGAGCTTGTTCAACTGTAGTGTAAAATTATTTGAACTAGCTTTTAGGGCTATTTCAACTCTAGTGTAAAATTACTTGTACTAGGTTATAGAGTTAGTTCAACTCTAGTGTAAAATTATTTGAACTAGCTTGTTGAGCTAGTTCAACACTAGTGTAAAATTATTTGTACTAGGTTATAGAGCTAGTTCAACTCTAGTGTAAAATTATTTGGACTAGGTTATACAGCTAGTTCAACTCTAGTGTAAAATAATTGACCTAGCTTGTAGAGCTATTTCAACTCTAGTGTAAAATTATTTCTACTAGGTTATAGAGCTAGGTCAACTCGAGTGTAAAATTATTTGTACTAGGTTATAGAGCTAGTTCAAATCTAATGCAAAATTATCTAAACTAGCTTGTAGAGCTAGTTCAATTGTAGAGTAAAAACTATTTGAACTAACATGTAGAGCTAGTTCAACTAGTGTAAAATTATTTGAACTAGCCTGTAGTGCTAGTTCAACACTAGTGTAAAATTATTTGTACTAGGTTATCGAGCTAGTTCAACTCTAGTGTAAAATTATTTGTACTAGGTTATAGAGCTAGTTCAACTGTAGTGTTAAATTATATGTACTAGGTTATAGACCTAGTTCAACTCTAGTGTAAAACTATTTGAACTAGCCTGTAGAGCTAGTTCAATTCTAGTGTAAAATTATTTGAACTAGCTTGTAGAGCTAGTTCAACTCTTGTGTAAAATTATTTGTACTATGTTATAGAGTAAGTTCAACTCTAGTGAAAACTTATGTGAACTAGCTTGTAGAGCTAGTTCAACACTAGTGTAAAATTATTTGTAGTAGGTTATAGAGCTAGTTCAACTCTAGTGTAAAATTATTTGTACTAGGTTATAGAGCTAGTTCAACTCTAGTGTAAAATTATTTGTACTAGTTTATAGAGCCAGTTCAACTCTAGTGTAAAAATATTTGTACTAGGTTATAGAGCTAGTTCAACTCAAGTGTAAAATTATTTAACCTAGCCTGTAGAGCTAGTTCAACTCTAGTGTAAAACTATTTGAACTAGCCTATAGAGCTTGTTCAACTGTAGTGTAAAATTATTTGAACTAGCTTTTAGGGCTATTTCAACTCTAGTGTAAAATTATTTGTACTAGGTAATAGAGTTAGTTCAACTCTAGTGTAAAATTATTTGAACTAGCTTGTAGAGCTAGTTCAACACTAGTGTAAAATTATTTGTACTAGGTTATAGAGCTAGTTCAACTCTAGTGTAAAATTATCTGTACCAGGTTATACAGCTAGTTCAACTCGAGTGTAAAATAATTGACCTAGCTTGAGCTATTTCAACTCTAGTGTAAAATTATTTCTACTAGGTTATAGAGCTAGTTCAAATCAACTGTAAAATCATTTAAACTAGCTAGTCGAGCTAGTTCAACTCTAGTGTAAAATTATTTGAACTAGGTTATAGAGCTAGTTCAACTCTAGTGTAAAACTATTTGTACTAGGTTATAGAGATATTTCAACTCTAGTGTAAAATTATTTGTACTAGGTTATAGAGCTAGTTCAACTCTAGTGTAAAATTATTTTGACTAGGTTATAGAGGTAGTTCATCTCTAGTGTAAAATAATTGACCTAGCTTGTAGTGCTAGTTCAACTCTAGTGTAAAATTATTTGTACTAGGTTATAGAGCTAGTTCAAATCTAATGCAAAATTATCTAAACTAGCTTGTAGAGCTAGTTCAATTGTAGAGTAAAAACTATTTGAACTAACATGTAGAGCTAGTTCAACTAGTGTAAAATTATTTGAACTAGCCTGTAGTGCTAGTTCAACACTAGTGTAAAATTATTTGTACTAGGTTATCGAGCTAGTTCAACTCTAGTGTAAAATTATTTGTACTAGGTTATAGAGCTAGTTCAACTGTAGTGTTAAATTATTTGTACTAGGTTATAGACCTAGTTCAACTCTAGTGTAAAACTATTTGAACTAGGTTATAGACCTAGTTCAATTCTAGTGTAAAATTATTTGAACTAGCTTGTAGAGCTAGTTCAACTCTTGTGTAAAATTATTTGTACTATGTTATAGAGTAAGTTCAACTCTAGTGAAAACTTATGTGAACTAGCTTGTAGAGCTAGTTCAACACTAGTGTAAAATTATTTGTAGTAGGTTATAGAGCTAGTTCAACTCTAGTGTAAAATTATTTGTACTAGGTTATAGAGCTAGTTCAACTCTAGTGTAAAATTATTTGTACTAGTTTATAGAGCCAGTTCAACTCTAGTGTAAAAATATTTGTACTAGGTTATAGAGCTAGTTCAACTCAAGTGTAAAATTATTTAACCTAGCCTGTAGAGCTAGTTCAACTCTAGTGTAAAACTATTTGAACTAGCCTATAGAGCTTGTTCAACTGTAGTGTAAAATTATTTGAACTAGCTTTTAGGGCTATTTCAACTCTAGTGTAAAATTATTTGTACTAGGTAATAGAGTTAGTTCAACTCTAGTGTAAAATTATTTGAACTAGCTTGTAGAGCTAGTTCAACACTAGTGTAAAATTATTTGTACTAGGTTATAGAGCTAGTTCAACTCTAGTGTAAAATTATCTGTACCAGGTTATACAGCTAGTTCAACTCGAGTGTAAAATAATTGACCTAGCTTGAGCTATTTCAACTCTAGTGTAAAATTATTTCTACTAGGTTATAGAGCTAGTTCAAATCAACTGTAAAATCATTTAAACTAGCTAGTCGAGCTAGTTCAACTCTAGTGTAAAATTATTTGAACTAGGTTATAGAGCTAGTTCAACTCTAGTGTAAAACTATTTGTACTAGGTTATAGAGATATTTCAACTCTAGTGTAAAATTATTTGTACTAGGTTATAGAGCTAGTTCAACTCTAGTGTAAAATTATTTTGACTAGGTTATAGAGGTAGTTCATCTCTAGTGTAAAATAATTGACCTAGCTTGTAGTGCTAGTTCAACTCTAGTGTAAAATTATTTGTACTAGGTTATAGAGCTAGTTCAAATCTAATGCAAAATTATCTAAACTAGCTTGTAGAGCTAGTTCAATTGTAGAGTAAAAACTATTTGAACTAACATGTAGAGCTAGTTCAACTAGTGTAAAATTATTTGAACTAGCCTGTAGTGCTAGTTCAACACTAGTGTAAAATTATTTGTACTAGGTTATCGACCTAGTTCAACTCTAGTGTAAAATTATTTGTACTAGGTTATAGAGCTAGTTCAACTGTAGTGTTAAATTATTTGTACTAGGTTATAGACCTAGTTCAACTCTAGTGTAAAACTATTTGAACTAGGTTATAGACCTAGTTCAATTCTAGTGTAAAATTATTTGAACTAGCTTGTAGAGCTAGTTCAACTCTTGTGTAAAATTATTTGTACTATGTTATAGAGTAAGTTCAACTCTAGTGAAAACTTATGTGAACTAGCTTGTAGAGCTAGTTCAACACTAGTGTAAAATTATTTGTAGTAGGTTATAGAGCTAGTTCAACTCTAGTGTAAAATTATTTGTACTAGGTTATAGAGCTAGTTCAACTCTAGTGTAAAATTATTTGTACTAGTTTATAGAGCCAGTTCAACTCTAGTGTAAAAATATTTGTACTAGGTTATAGAGCTAGTTCAACTCAAGTGTAAAATTATTTAACCTAGCCTGTAGAGCTAGTTCAACTCTAGTGTAAAACTATTTGAACTAGCCTATAGAGCTTGTTCAACTGTAGTGTAAAATTATTTGAACTAGCTTTTAGGGCTATTTCAACTCTAGTGTAAAATTATTTGTACTAGGTAATAGAGTTAGTTCAACTCTAGTGTAAAATTATTTGAACTAGCTTGTAGAGCTAGTTCAACACTAGTGTAAAATTATTTGTACTAGGTTATAGAGCTAGTTCAACTCTAGTGTAAAATTATCTGTACTAGGTTATACAGCTAGTTCAACTCTAGTGTAAAATAATTGACCTAGCTTGTAGAGCTATTTCAACTCTAGTGTAAAATTATTTCTACTAGGTTATAGAGCTAGTTCAAATCAAGTGTAAAATCATTTAAACTAGCTAGTCGAGCTAGTTCAACTCTAGTGTAAAATTATTTGAACTAGGTTATAGAGCTAGTTCAACTCGAGTGTAAAATTATTTGTAGTAGGTTATAGAGCTAGTTCAACTATAGTGTAAAATTATTTGTACTAGGTTATAGAGATATTTCAACTCTTGTGTAAAATTATTTGTACTAGGTTATAGAGCTAGTTCAACTCTAGTGTAAAATTATTTGTACTAGGTTATAGAGCTAGTTTAACGTTAGTGTAAAATTATTTGTACTAGGTTATAGAGATATTTCAACTCTAGTGTAAATTTATATGTACTAGGTTATAGAGCTAGTTCAACTCTAGTGTAAAATTATTTGTACTAGGTTATCGAGGTAGTTCAACTCTAGTTTAAAATTATTTGTACTAGGTTATAGAGCTAGTTCAACTGTAGTGTTAAATTATTTGTACTAGGTTATAGAGCTAGTTCAACTCTATTGTAAAACTATTTGAACTAGCCTGTAGAGCTAGTTCAACTCTAGTGTAAAATTATTTGAACTAGCTTGTAGAGCTAGGTCAACTCTTGAGTAAAATTATTTGTACTAGGTTATAGAGTAAGTTCAACTCTAGTGAAAAATTATGTGAACTAGCTTGTAGAGCTAGTTCAACACTAGTGTAAAATTATTTGTAGTAGGTTATAGAGCTAGTTCAACTCTAGGGTAAAATTATTTGTACTAGGTTATAGAGCTAGTTCAACTCTAGTGTAAAATTATTTGTACTAGGTTATAGAGCGAGTTCAACTCTAGTGTAAAAATATTTGTACTAGGTTATAGAGCTAGTTCAACTCTAGTGTAAAATTATTTGACCTAGCCTGTAGAGCTAGTTCAACTCTAGTGTAAAATTATTTGTACTAGGTTGTAGAGCTAGTTCAACTCTAGTGTAAAACTATGTGAAATAGCCTATAGAGCTTGTTCAACTGTAGTGTAAAATTATTTGAACTAGCTTTTAGGGCTATTTCAACTCTAGTGTAAAATTACTTGTACTAGGTAATAGAGTTAGTTCAACTCTAGTGTAAAATTATTTGAACTAGCTTGTAGAGCCAGTTCAACACTAGTGTAAAATTATTTGTACTAGGTTATAGAGCTAGTTCAACTCTAGTGTAAAATTATTTCTACTAGGTTATACAGCTAGTTCAACTCTAGTGTAAAATAATTGACCTAGCTTGTAGAGCTATTTCAAGTCTAGTGTAAAATTATTTCTACTAGGTTATAGAGCTAGTTCAACTCGAGTGTAAAATTATTTGTACTAGGTTATAGAGCTAGTTCAACTCTAGTGTAAAATTATTTGTACTAGGTTATAGAGTTATTTCAACACTTGTGTAAAATTATTTGTACTAGGTCATAGAGCTAGTTCAACTCTAGTGTAAAATTATTTGACCTAGCCTGTAGAGCTAGTTCAACTCTAGTGTAAAATTATTTGTACTAGGTTGTAGAGCTAGTTCAACTCTAGTGTAAAACTATGTGAAATAGCCTATAGAGCTTGTTCAACTGTAGTTAAAATTATTTGAACTAGCTTTTAGGGCTATTTCAACTCTAGTGTAAAATTACTTGTACTAGGTAATAGAGTTAGTTCAACTCTAGTGTAAAATTATTTGAACTAGCTTGTAGAGCTAGTTCAACACTAGTGTAAAATTATTTGTACTAGGTTATAGAGCTAGTTCAACTCTAGTGTAAAATTATTTCTACTAGGTTATACAGCTAGTTCAACTCTAGTGTAAAATAATTGACCTAGCTTGTAGAGCTATTTCAAGTCTAGTGTAAAATTATTTCTACTAGGTTATAGAGCTAGTTCAACTCGAGTGTAAAATTATTTGTACTAGGTTATAGAGCTAGTTCAACTCTAGTGTAAAATTATTTGTACTAGGTTATAGAGTTATTTCAACACTTGTGTAAAATTATTTGTACTAGGTTATAGAGCTAGTTCAACTCTAGTATAAAATTATTTGTACTACATTATAGAGCTAGTTCAACTCTAGTGTAAAACTATTTGTACTAGGTTATAGAGATATTTCAACTCTAGTGTATAATTATTTGTACTAGGTTATAGAGCTAGTTCAACTCTAGTGTAAAATTATTTTACTAGGTTATAGAGCTAGTTCAACTCTAGTGTAAAATTATTTGTACTAGGTTGCAGAGCTAGTTCAACTCTAGTGTAAAACTATTTGAACTAGCCTATAAAGCCAGTTCAACTGTAGAGTAAAATTATTTGAACTAGCTTGTAGAGCTAGTTCAACTCTAGTGTAAAAAATTTTGAACTAGCTTGTAGAGCTAGTTCAACACTAGTGTAAAATTATTTGTACTAGGTTATAGAGCTAGTTCAACTATAGTGTAAAATTATTTTGACAAGGTTATAGAGGTAGTTCATCTCTAGTGTAAAATAATTGACCTAGCTTGTAGAACTAGTTCAACTCTAGTGTAAAATTATTTGTACTAGGTTATAGAGCTAGTTCAAATCTAATGCAAAATTATCTAAACTAGCTTGTAGAGCTAGTTCAATTGTAGAGTAAAAACTATTTGAACTAGCATGTAGAGCTAGTTCAACTCTAGTGTAAAATTATTTGAACTAGCCTGTAGTGCTAGTTCAACACTAGTGTAAAATTATTTGTACTAGGTTATCGAGCTAGTTCAACTCTAGTGTAAAATTATTTATACTAGGTTATAGAGCTAGTTCAACTGTAGTTTTAAATTATTTGTACTAGGTTATAGACCTAGTTCAACTCTAGTGTAAAACTGTTTGAACTAGCCTGTAGAGCTAGTACAATTCTAGTGTAAAATTATTTGAACTAGCTTGTAGAGCTAGTTCAACTCTTGTGTAAAATTATTTGTACTGGGTTATAGAGTAAGTCCAACTCTAGTGAAAACTTATGTGAACTAGCTTGTAGAGCTAGTTCAACACTAGTGTAAAATTATTTGTAGTAGGTTATAGAGCTAGTTCAACTCTAGTGTAAAATTATTTGTACTAGGTTATAGAGCTAGTTCAACTCTAGTGTAAAATTATTTGTACTAGTTTATAGAGCCAGTTCAACTCTAGTGTAAAAATATTTGTACTAGGTTATAGAGCTAGTTCAACTCTAGTGTAAAATTATTTGACCTAGCCTGTAGAGCTAGTTCAACTCTAGTGTAAAACTATTTGAACTAGCCTATAGAGCTTGTTCAACTGTAGTGTAAAATTATTTGAACTAGCTTTTAGGGCTATTTCAACTCTAGTGTAAAATTATTTGTACTAGGTATTAGAGTTAGTTCAACTCTAGTGTAAAATTATTTGAACTAGCTTGTAGAGCTAGTTCAACACTAGTGTAAAATTATTTGTACTAGGTTATAGAGCTAGTTCAACTCTAGTGTAAAATTATTTGTACTAGGTTATACAGCTAGTTCAACTCTAGTGTAAAATAATTGACCTAGCTTGTAGAGCTATTTCAACTCTAGTGTAAAATTATTTCTACTAGGTTATAGAGCTAGTTCAAATCTAGTGTAAAATTATTTAAACTAGCTAGTCGAGCTAGTTCAACTCTAGTGTAAAATTATTTGAACTAGGTTATAGAGCTAGTTCAACTCGAGTGTAAAATTATTTTGTAGTAGGTCATAGAGCTAGTTCAATTGTAGTGTAAAATTATTTGTACTAGGTTATAGAGATATTTCAACTCTTGTGTAAAATTATTTGTACTAGGTTATAGAGCTAGTTCAACTCTAGTGTAAAATTATTTGTACTAGGTCATAGAGCTAGTTTAACTTTAGTGTAAAATTATTTGTACTAGGTTATAGAGATATTTCAACTCTAGTGTAAATTTATTTGTACTAGGTTATAGAGCTAGTTCAACTCTAGTGTAAAATTATTTGTACTAGGTTATAGAGCTAGTTCAACTCTAGTGTAAAATTATTTGTACTAGGTTGCAAAGCTAGTTCAACTCTAGTGTAAAACTATTTGAACTAGCCTATAAAGCCAGTTCAACCGTAGAGTAAAATTATTTGAACTAGCTTGTAGAGCTAGTTCAACTCTAGTGTAAAAAAAATTGAACTAGCTTGTAGAGCTAGTTCAACACTAGTGTAAAATTATTTGTACTAGGTTATAGAGCTAGTTCAACTATAGTGTAAAATTATTTTGACTATGTTATAGAGGTAGTTCATCTCTAGTGTAAAATAATTGACCTAGCTTGTAGAGCTAGTTCAACTCTAGTGGAAAATTATTTGTACTAGGTTATATAGCTAGTGCAAATCTAGTGTAAAATTATTTAAACTAGCTTGTCGAGCTAGTTCAACTCTAGTGTAAAATTATTTGAACTAGCCTATAGACCTAGTTCAACTCTAATGTAAAATTATTTGTACTAGGTTATAGAGCTAGTTCAATTCTAGTGTAAAATTATTTGTGCTAGGTTATAGAGCAAGTTCAACTCTAGTGTAATATTATTTGTACTACGTTATAGAGCAAGTTCAACTCTAGTGTAAAATTATTTGTACTAGGTTATAGAGCTAGTTCAACTCTAGTGTAAAATTATTTGTAGTAGGTTATAGAGCTAGTTCAACTGTAGTGTAAAATTATTTGTACTAGGTTATAGAGATATTTCAACTCTTGTGTAAAATTATTTGTACTAGGTTATAGAGCTAGTTCAACTCTAGTGTAAAATTATTTGTACTAGGTTATAGAGCTAGTTTAACTTTAGTGTAAAATTATTTGTACTAGGTTGTAGAGATATTTCAACTCTAGTGTAAATTTATTTGTACTAGGTTATAGAGCTAGTTCAACTCTAGTGTAAAATTATTTGTACTAGGTTATAGAGCTAGTTCAACTCTAGTGTAAAATTATTTGTACTAGGTTGCAGAGCTAGTTCAACTCTAGTGTAAAACTATTTGAACTAGCCTATAATGCCACTTCAACTGTAGAGTAAAATTATTTGAACTAGCTTGTAGAGCTAGTTCAACTCTAGTGTAAAAAAATTTGAACTAGCTTGTAGAGCTAGTTCAACACTAGTGTAAAATTATTTGTACTAGGTTATAGAGCTAGTTCAACTATAGTGTAAAATTATTTTGACTATGTTATAGAGGTAGTTCATCTCTAGTGTAAAATAATTGACCTAGCTTGTAGAGCTAGTTCAACTCTAGTGTAAAATTATTTGAACTAGGTTATATAGCTAGTTCAAATCTAGTGTAAAATTATTTAAACTAGCTTGTCGAGCTAGTTCAACTCTAGTGTAAAATTATTTGAACTAGCCAATAGACCTAGTTCAACTCTAATGTAAAATTATTTGTACTAGGTTATAGAGCTAGTTCAACTCTAGTGTAAAATTATTTGTACTAGGTTATAGAGCAAGTTCAACTCTAGTGTAATATTATTTGTACTACGTTATAGAGCAAGTTCAACTCTAGTGTAAAATTATTTGTACTAGGTTATAGAGCTAGTTCAACTCTAGTGTAAAATTATTGTACTAGGTTATAGAGCTAGTTGAACTCTAGTGTAAAACTATTTGTACTAGCCTATAGAGCTAGTTCAACTCTAGTGTAAAATTATTTGTACTAGGTTGTAGAGCTAGTTCTACTCTAGTGTAAAACTATTTGAACTAGCCTATAGTGGTAGTTCAACTCTAGTGTAAAATTATTTGAACTAGCTTGTAGAGCTAGTTCAACTCTAGTGTAAAATTATTTGTACTACGTTATAGAGCTAGTTCAACTCTTGTGCAAAATTATTTGATCTAGCCTGTAGAGATAGTTCAACTCTAGTGAAAATTATTTGTACTAGGTTATAGAGCTAGTTCAACTTTAGTTTTAAATTATTTGTACTAGGTTATAGACCTAGTTCAACTCTAGTGTAAAACTATTTGAACTAGCCTGTAGAGCTAGTATAATTCTAGTGTAAAATTATTTGAACTAGCTTGTAGAGCTAGTTCAACTCTTGTGTAAAATTATTTGTACTGGGTTATAGAGTAATTTCAACTCTAGTGAAAACTTATGTGAACTAGCTTGTAGAGCTAGTTCAACACTAGTGTAAAATTATTTGTAGTAGGTTATAGAGCTAGTTCAACTCTAGTGTAAAATTATTTGTACTAGGTTATAGAGCTAGTTCAACTCTAGTGTAAAATTATTTGTACTAGTTTATAGAGCCAGTTCAACTCTAGTGTAAAAATATTTGTACTAGGTTATAGAGCTAGTTCAACTGTAGTTTTAAATTATTTGTACTAGGTTATAGACCTAGTTCAACTCTAGTGTAAAACTGTTTGAACTAGCCTGTAGAGCTAGTACAATTCTAGTGTAAAATTATTTGAACTAGCTTGTAGAGCTAGTTCAACTCTTGTGTAAAATTATTTGTACTGGGTTATAGAGTAAGTCCAACTCTAGTGAAAACTTATGTGAACTACCTTGTAGAGCTAGTTCAACACTAGTGTAAAATTATTTGTAGTAGGTTATAGAGCTAGTTCAACTCTAGTGTAAAATTATTTGTACTAGGTTATAGAGCTAGTTCAACTCTAGTGTAAAATTATTTGTACTAGTTTATAGAGCCAGTTCAACTCTAGTGTAAAAATATTTGTACTAGGTTATAGAGCTAGTTCAACTCTAGTGTAAAATTATTTGACCTAGCCTGTAGAGCTAGTTCAACTCTAGTGTAAAACTATTTGAACTAGCCTATAGAGCTTGTTCAACTGTAGTGTAAAATTATTTGAACTAGCTTTTAGGGCTATTTCAACTCTAGTGTAAAATTATTTGTACTAGGTATTAGAGTTAGTTCAACTCTAGTGTAAAATTATTTGAACTAGCTTGTAGAGCTAGTTCAACACTAGTGTAAAATTATTTGTACTAGGTTATAGAGCTAGTTCAACTCTAGTGTAAAATTATTTGTACTAGGTTATACAGCTAGTTCAACTCTAGTGTAAAATAATTGACCTAGCTTGTAGAGCTATTTCAACTCTAGTGTAAAATTATTTCTACTAGGTTATAGAGCTAGTTCAAATCTAGTGTAAAATTATTTAAACTAGCTAGTCGAGCTAGTTCAACTCTAGTGTAAAATTATTTGAACTAGGTTATAGAGCTAGTTCAACTCGAGTGTAAAATTATTTGTAGTAGGTCATAGAGCTAGTTCAATTGTAGTGTAAAATTATTTGTACTAGGTTATAGAGATATTTCAACTCTTGTGTAAAATTATTTGTACTAGGTTATAGAGCTAGTTCAACTCTAGTGTAAAATTATTTGTACTAGGTCATAGAGCTAGTTTAACTTTAGTGTAAAATTATTTGTACTAGGTTATAGAGATATTTCAACTCTAGTGTAAATTTATTTGTACTAGGTTATAGAGCTAGTTCAACTCTAGTGTAAAATTATTTGTACTAGGTTATAGAGCTAGTTCAACTCTAGTGTAAAATTATTTGTACTAGGTTGCAAAGCTAGTTCAACTCTAGTGTAAAACTATTTGAACTAGCCTATAAAGCCAGTTCAACCGTAGAGTAAAATTATTTGAACTAGCTTGTAGAGCTAGTTCAACTCTAGTGTAAAAAAAATTGAACTAGCTTGTAGAGCTAGTTCAACACTAGTGTAAAATTATTTGTACTAGGTTATAGAGCTAGTTCAACTATAGTGTAAAATTATTTTGACTATGTTATAGAGGTAGTTCATCTCTAGTGTAAAATAATTGACCTAGCTTGTAGAGCTAGTTCAACTCTAGTGGAAAATTATTTGTACTAGGTTATATAGCTAGTGCAAATCTAGTGTAAAATTATTTAAACTAGCTTGTCGAGCTAGTTCAACTCTAGTGTAAAATTATTTGAACTAGCCTATAGACCTAGTTCAACTCTAATGTAAAATTATTTGTACTAGGTTATAGAGCTAGTTCAACTCTAGTGTAAAATTATTTGTGCTAGGTTATAGAGCAAGTTCAACTCTAGTGTAATATTATTTGTACTACCTTATAGAGCAAGTTCAACTCTAGTGTAAAATTATTTGTACTAGGTTATAGAGCTAGTTCAACTCTAGTGTAAAATTATTTGTAGTAGGTTATAGAGCTAGTTCAACTGTAGTGTAAAATTATTTGTACTAGGTTATAGAGATATTTCAACTCTTGTGTAAAATTATTTGTACTAGGTTATAGAGCTAGTTCAACTCTAGTGTAAAATTATTTGTACTAGGTTATAGAGCTAGTTTAACTTTAGTGTAAAATTATTTGTACTAGGTTGTAGAGATATTTCAACTCTAGTGTAAATTTATTTGTACTAGGTTATAGAGCTAGTTCAACTCTAGTGTAAAATTATTTGTACTAGGTTATAGAGCTAGTTCAACTCTAGTGTAAAATTATTTGTACTAGGTTGCAGAGCTAGTTCAACTCTAGTGTAAAACTATTTGAACTAGCCTATAATGCCACTTCAACTGTAGAGTAAAATTATTTGAACTAGCTTGTAGAGCTAGTTCAACTCTAGTGTAAAAAAATTTGAACTAGCTTGTAGAGCTAGTTCAACACTAGTGTAAAATTATTTGTACTAGGTTATAGAGCTAGTTCAACTATAGTGTAAAATTATTTTGACTATGTTATAGAGGTAGTTCATCTCTAGTGTAAAATAATTGACCTAGCTTGTAGAGCTAGTTCAACTCTAGTGTAAAATTATTTGAACTAGGTTATATAGCTAGTTCAAATCTAGTGTAAAATTATTTAAACTAGCTTGTCGAGCTAGTTCAACTCTAGTGTAAAATTATTTGAACTAGCCAATAGACCTAGTTCAACTCTAATGTAAAATTATTTGTACTAGGTTATAGAGCTAGTTCAACTCTAGTGTAAAATTATTTGTACTAGGTTATAGAGCAAGTTCAACTCTAGTGTAATATTATTTGTACTACGTTATAGAGCAAGTTCAACTCTAGTGTAAAATTATTTGTACTAGGTTATAGAGCTAGTTCAACTCTAGTGTAAAATTATTGTACTAGGTTATAGAGCTAGTTCAACTCTAGTGTAAAACTATTTGTACTAGCCTATAGTGCTAGTTCAACTCTAGTGTAAAATTATTTGTACTAGGTTGTAGAGCTAGTTCTACTCTAGTGTAAAACTATTTGAACTAGCCTATAGTGGTAGTTCAACTCTAGTGTAAAATTATTTGAACTAGCTTGTAGAGCTAGTTCAACTCTAGTGTAAAATTATTTGTACTATGTTATAGAGCTAGTTCAACTCTTGTGCAAAATTATTTGATCTAGCCTGTAGAGATAGTTCAACTCTAGTGAAAATTATTTGTACTAGGTTATAGAGCTAGTTCAACTTTAGTTTTAAATTATTTGTACTAGGTTATAGACCTAGTTCAACTCTAGTGTAAAACTATTTGAACTAGCCTGTAGAGCTAGTACAATTCTAGTGTAAAATTATTTGAACTAGCTTGTAGAGCTAGTTCAACTCTTGTGTAAAATTATTTGTACTGGGTTATAGAGTAAGTTCAACTCTAGTGAAAACTTATGTGAACTAGCTTGTAGAGCTAGTTCAACACTAGTGTAAAATTATTTGTAGTAGGTTATAGAGCTAGTTCAACTCTAGTGTAAAATTATTTGTACTAGGTTATAGAGCTAGTTCAACTCTAGTGTAAAATTATTTGTACTAGTTTATAGAGCCATTTCAACTCTAGTGTAAAAATATTTGTACTAGGTTATAGAGCTAGTTCAACTCTAGTGTAAAATTATTTGACCTAGCCTGTAGAGCTAGTTCAACTCTAGTGTAAAACTATTTGAACTAGCCTATAGAGCTTGTTCAACTGTAGTGTAAAATTATTTGAACTAGCTTTTAGGGCTATTTCAACTCTAGTGTAAAATTATTTGTACTAGGTATTAGAGTTAGTTCAACTCTAGTGTAAAATTATTTGAACTAGCTTGTAGAGCTAGTTCAACACTAGTGTAAAATTATTTTTACTAGGTTATAGAGCTAGTTCAACTCTAGTGTAAAATTATTTGTACTAGGTTATACAGCTAGTTCAACTCTAGTGTAAAATAATTGACCTAGCTTGTAGAGCTATTTCAACTCTATTGTAAAATTATTTCTACTAGGTTATAGAGCTAGTTCAAATCTAGTGTAAAATTATTTAAACTAGCTAGTCGAGCTAGTTCAGCTCTAGTGTAAAATTATTTGAACTAGGTTATAGAGCTAGTTCAACTCGAGTGTAAAATTATTTGTAGTAGGTTATAGAGCTAGTTCAACTGTAGTGTAAAACTATTTGTACTAGGTTATAGAGATATTTCAACTCTTGTGTAAAATTATTTGTACTAGGTTATAGAGCTAGTTCAACTCTAGTGTAAAATTATTTGTACTAGGTTATAGAGCTAGTTTAACTTTAGTGTAAAATTATTTGTACTAGGTTATAGAGATATTTCAACTCTAGTGTAAATTTATTTGTACTAGGTTATAGAGCTAGTTCAACTCTAGTGTAAAATTATTTGTACTAGGTTATAGAGCTAGCTCAACTCTAGTGTAAAATTATTTGTACTAGGTTGCAGAGCTAGTTCAACTCTAGTGTAAAACTATTTGAACTAGCCTATAAAGCCAGTTCAACTGTAGAGTAAAATTATTTGAACTAGCTTGTAGAGCTAGTTCAACTCTAGTGTAAAAAAAATTGAACTAGCTTGTAGAGCTAGTTCAACACTAGTGTAAAATTATTTGTACTAGGTTATAGAGCTAGTTCAACTATAGTGTAAAATTATTTTGACTATGTTATAGAGGTAGTTCAAATAATTGACCTAGCTTGTAGAGCTAGTTCAACTCTAGTGGAAAATTATTTGTACTAGGTTATATAGCTAGTTCAAATCTAGTGTAAAATTATTTAAACTAGCTTGTCGAGCTAGTTCAACTCTAGTGTAAAATTATTTGAACTAGCCTATAGACCTAGTTCAACTCTAATGTAAAATTATTTGTACTAGGTTATAGAGCTAGTTCAACTCTAGTGTAAAATTATTTGTACTAGGTTATAGAGCAAGTTCAACTCTAGTGTAATATTATTTGTACTACGTTATAGAGCAAGTTCAACTCTAGTGTAAAATTATTTGTACTAGGTTATAGAGCTAGTTCAACTCTAGTGTAAAATTATTGTACTAGGTTATAGAGCTAGTTCAACTCTAGTGTAAAACTATTTGTACTAGCCTATAGAGCTAGTTCAACTCTAGTGTAAAATTATTTGTACTAGGTTGTAGAGCTAGTTCTAGTCTAGTGTAAAACTATTTGAACTAGCCTATAGTGGTAGTTCAACTCTAGTGTAAAATTATTTGAACTAGCTTGTAGAGCTAGTTCAACTCTAGTGTAAAATTATTTGTACTACGTTATAGAGCTAGTTCAACTCTTGTGCAAAATTATTTGATCTAGCCTGTAGAGATAGTTCAACTCTAGTGTATAATTATTTAAACTAGCCTGTAGAGCTAGTTCAACTCTAGTGTATAATTATTTGAATTAGCTTGTAGAGCTAGTTCAACTCTAGTGTAAAATTATTTGTACTAGGTTATAGAGCTAGTGAACTCTAGTGTAAAATTATTTGTACTAGATTGTAGAGCTAGATCAACACTATTGTAAAATTATTTAGGTTATAGACCTAGTTCAACTCTAGTGTAAAATTATTTGTACTAAGTTATAGAGCTAGTTCAACGCTAGTGTAAAATTATTTGTACTAGGTTATAGAGCTAGTTCAACTCTAGTGTAAAATTATTTGACCTAGCCTGTAGAGCTAGTTCAACTCTAGTGTAAAATTATTTGTACTAGGTTGTAGAGCTAGTTCAACTCCAGTGTAAAACTATTTGAACTAGCCTATAGATCTATTTCAACTGTAGTGTAAAATTATTTGAACTAGCGTTTAGAGCTAGTTCAACTCTAGTGTAAAATTATTTGTACTAGGTTATAGAGTTAGTTCAACTCTAGTGTAAAATTATGTGAACTAGCTTGTAGAGCTAGTTCAACACTAGTGTAAAATTATTTGTACTAGGTTATAGAGCTAGTTCAACTATAGTGTAAAATTATTTGTACTAGGTTATAGAGCTAGTTCAACTCTAGTGTAAAATAATTGACCTAGCTTGCAGAGCTAGTTCAACTCTAGTGTAAAATTATTTGTACTAGGTTATAGAGCTAGTTCAAATCGAGTGTAAAATTATTTAAACACTACTAGGAAAAGGGCTATAGATGAAATTAACACTAATGGCGCCCCAGAGACGTGGTGCGCCACTACTATATACTAATGGCGCACCATGTGCTGGTGCGCCATTAGTGTGGAAGACACTAATGGCGCACCAGACACATGGTGCCCCACTAGTAACAAAAACTTTTTTTTTCATTTTTCCAAACATACTAATGGCGCATCCAGGCACAGTGCGCCATTACTAGTTCTAACTAGTAATGGCGCACCAACAACCAAGTGCGCCACTACTGTATTTTTTTTATTCTTTTTTTTGCAAAACTACTAATGGCGCACCGTGGCATAGTGCGCCATTACTAGTTTAAACTAGTAATGGCGCACTCTGCCATGGTGTGCCATTAGTATATATATATGTATATTATTTTTTGCAAAACTACTAATGGCGCACCACCAGCAGGTGCGCCATTAGTATGTAGGGTTACTAATGGCGCATGAGTGGGTGGTGCGCCATTAGTAACCTAGGACCAGCTAGATATTTTGGACAGCCACACCTACACACTCACTTTCCCCACTTCATTCCCTCCACCCCCTTCTCCAAGCTTGTGTCGGCTGCCTCCTCCTCCTCACCTCATTTGCACCATAGATTCATCAAAATTAAGTGGTTAAATTACCTTTTTATGATAGGTAAGTAAGGGGAAAGCTATCTTTATGTTGTAGATCTACTTTTTTTCTCCCTAGCTCGCTCCAACAATGTGGACATGCACTTTTTTGGTCTAGCTAGATCTATGTATGTTTGTGGTGTTGCATATATGTTTGTGTTTGCAGGTACCGGTATTTAAAATGCGATAGTTGCCAATATTTTGCCGGAATGTTGATTCATTTCCGTTTCAGCGAGAATTTTGGCACTACGCATTCTTTTTGGTCCTATTTTTAGGGAAAGTCATGCCAAATTTTTTCTTCATTCTAAAATATCATTTTTCTCTACCCCACAGGAGACCATGGTCCGAACGATGACCGAAGCCATCGTGAATAGGTTTTTGAGCTCCGCGAAGGCCGAGATGCTTAAAAAAACGAGACAAAGATAAGATGTCCGTGTCGATGATGCAAGCTGAAGAGCCTTATTGCGGACCCGGATTCCGGGCAGGTGCGGGACCACCTGCTCTTGCGTGGTTTCATGGATGGCTATTGGTGGCAAGGTGATGAAGATGACTATGAAGTCGTCCATGTGGGCCGGGCAAGAAATGAGGAAGGGCAACAAGACAACCACCGCGGCTTGGGCGGGCGAGAAGACGAAGAATCTCCAGGACATGATCACGATGGTGATGCTGTACATAGTCATCATGTAGAAGATGCCGGGCATGATGATGAGGAAGATCAAGACGAAGGGCATGATCATGAAGATGAAGATGTCGGAGCAGACGATGATGGAGGCTGGGTGCAGGACCCTCATATTCAAGAGCTGCTTCTCAAGCAGACGGATAACGCAAGAGTTGCCGCCCCAGAGAAAGGCAAGCTGGATCAACTGGAGATAGACGCGGTTACTCCATTGTATGAAGGATGCAGGCCCGAGGATACCCGCCTGAAAGTAATGCTCATGGCTCTGGAGATGAAGGTAAAACACAAAATGACCGACGCATGCTTCGACGAGAACATGTCATTCTGGCACGAACGTCTTCCCAAGGGAAACAAGTGCCCGACCAGTTTCGAGGAGGCGAACAAAATCGTGTGTCCACTAGATTTACCGCATGTGAAATACCATGTGTGCATGAACAATTGCGTCATTTATCGGGACGAGCACGCGGAGTCTACCATATGTCCGGTGTGCGGCGTCACTCGATACAAGAAGAGGAAGAAAGCTCCTCGAAAAGTGGTGTGGTACTTTCCGATCACTCCTCGTCTGCAGCGCTATTTCGCGGACCCTAAGGTAGCAAAGCTCCTGCATTGGCATGCGGATAGGGAGGAGAAGAAGCGGGAAGATGACGGAAATGATCCGGAGATAAATAAAAAAGACAAGATGCTGAGTCACCCTAAGGATGTGAGCCAGTGGCAAGCGTTGAACTTCGAAGACCCAGAATTTGGGAACGATCCAAGGAACATCATGCTGGGTGCGAGCACCGATGGAGTCAATCCGTTTGGCAGCCAGAGAAGCACACATAGCACCTGGCATGTGTTTGTGTGGATGTACAACCTCCCCCCTAGTTGTGCATGAAGAGGAAGTACATTCACATGAGTATGCTAATTAAAGGGCCGAAACAACCAGGGAACGACATCAATCTGTATCTGGGGCTGCTGAAAGAGGAGCTAGACACGCTGTGGAAAACGCCAGCCAATACGTGGGATGCCGCAGAGAAAGAATATTTCCCTATGAGAGCCGCACTGCTGACGACAGTGCATGACTATCTCAGTTACGGATATCTCATGGGGCAGGTTGTCCACGGATTTTCTGGATGCGTCAGGTGCATGGATGACACAACGTATCGCCAGCTAGATAGAGATCCCGGGTCTTCAAAAACCGTGTTCATGGGACATCGAAGGTGGCTTCGCGACGATGACCCATGGAGGAAACGCAAGGATTTGTTCGATGGTGAAACCAAACCCCGAAGACGCCCGCGTACGAGGAACGGCGAGGAAATAGATGAGCTGTTGAAAAATTGGAAAGATTGCCTACTGCCTGGAAAGAAGCAAAAGGCGCCAGAGCCGCGAAAGAAGCGAAAGGCGCCAGAGCCGCTACTGAAGGTATGGAAAACGAGGTCTGTTTTCTGGGACTTGCCGTACTGGAAGATCCACCGTGTGCCTCACAGCCTTGATGTCATGCATATCACGAAGAACATGTGCGAGAGTCTGCTTGGTACCCTGCTCAACATGCCAGAGAGGACCAAAGATGGGCCGAAAGCAAGGGCAGACTTGAAATCAATGGGCATCAGGCAAGAGCTTCACGCTAATGATGATGATGATGATGAGGCGAAGTAGGACACAGAAAGTCGTCGCAAAGGCAAAAAGGCCAAGAAGACCGGAAATGACTACCCTCCCACGTGCTTCACTCTAAGTCAGGAGGAGATCGAGCAGTTTTTCACCTGCCTCATAGGAGTAAAACTTCCTTACGATTACGCGGGGAAGATAAGCAGATACCTAGACCCAGCGAAGCAGAAGTTCAGCGGGATGAAGTCTCACGACTTTCACGTGCCGATGACGCAGATACTTCCAGTTGCAATCCGTGGGATCATGGACGCGCACATCCTGAAACGCTATTTTGCCTATGCAACTTTTTCGACGTCATCTCTCGGAAGTCGGTTGGCGTGAGGCAACTCAGAAGGCTACAGGAAGAGATCGTGGTGATACTATGCGAGCTTGAGATGTACTTCCCGCCCGCATTCTTCGACGTTATGGTGCATCTGCTAGTCCATATGATGGAGGATATCATCCAACTCGGGCCGACGTTCCTGCACAGCATGATGCCGTTCGAAAGGATGAATGGTGTCATCAAAGGATACGTTCACAACATGTCACGTCCAGAGGGAAGCATAGCTAGGGGCTTTCTGATCGAAGGGTGCATCTCCTACTACACGAATTATCTAGGCATGGAGAACCCCGTTGGTCTGCCCGTCAATAGGCACCTCGGCAGGCTCGCTGGATGGGGTCACTGTGAGGGTCGCCGCGAAATGCATGTCGACTTCGAGGGTCGACTCGCCGACTTTGAAAGAGCAAACCTAGTCGCTCTACAACACATACACGTGGTCGATCCTTGGGTGGTAGAGCACAAAACCTTTATTAAGAAGACGTACAATGACCAAGGCCAACAGAGGATGAATGGAGATATAATCAAAGAGCACAACTCATGTTTCACGCGTTGGTTCAAGCAGAAGCTTCTGTCGTACCCTTTACATGAGGATTCTTCCGCGAAAGAACAACTCATATTTGCCTTGTCACAGGGCGCCGAGCACAACCTGATGACCTATGCGGCGTACGATATCAACGGCTACACATTCTACACTGAGGACAAGGACATGAAGAGTGATGGTTATCAGAACTCCGGGGTAACGATGGAATCCTACACCGGTAACGACAAGGACAGATACTACGGAAGGATCGAGGAGATCTGGGAGCTGAGCTACGCTGGAGAGAAGGTCCCGATGTTCCGTGTCAGATGGGCCAAGAGCGTCCTAAAAGAAGACCAGTATTTCACCACCATGGTTATACCCAAAGCCAAATCCAAGACCGTGGGCGCAAACGTTACCGCAAAAAATGAGCCATGGGTACTGGCTTCCCAAGTGGACCAATGCTTCTTCATTACCGACCCGTCAAAGCCGAGTCGTGTTGTCGTGAGGAGATGCAAAAGGAAGATCATCGGAGTGGATGGAGTAGCAGATGAGCAAGACTTCGACAAGTACGGCGACCCAAAGATCGAACATGACGACGATGATGAAGTAGCAGCATACACCACAAGAAGAAGCAGGACCACCCTACCTAAAGGACGTCCGTTCAAGAGAAGAACTCCATTTATGAAAAATAAGGGCAAGAAGATTGTGAACAGATAGCTAGCTAAGATCGATTGTATTTAAATTGTAGCCTTCATTTCTCGATTGTATTTCATGGACACAAGCTCAAGATGATCTTCCACCACAAGACCACAAGCAAAAAAGGCAAGGACAAGCTTCAAGAGGAGATTGATGCATTTGAAGAAGCTCCTAAGGCCTTGGTCAAGTGGGTTCTCAAGACTATATCAAGTTCTATGATACGTCTCCAACGTATCTATAATTTTTGATTGTTCCGTGTTATATTATATCCCGTTTTGGACATTATTGGGCTTTATTATACACTTTTATATTATTTTCAGGACTAACCTATTAACAGGAGGCCCAGCCCAGAACTGCTGTTTTTTTTGCCTATTTTAGGGTTTCGCAAGAAAAGAATATCAAACGGAGTCCAAACGTAATGAAATGTTCGGGAACGTGATTTTCTCACCGAACATGATCCAGGAGACTTGGACCCTACGTCAAGCAACCAACAGGGAGGCCACGAGGTAGGGGGGTCCGCCTACCCCCCCCCCCCCCCAGGCGCGCCCTCCACCCTCATGGGCCCCCTGTTGCTCCACTGACGTACTTCTTCCTCCTATATATACCTACATACCCTCAAACTACCAAATACGGAGCCAAAACCCTAATTCCACCGCTGTAACTTTCTGTATCCACGAGATCCCATCTTGGGGCCTGTTCCAGAGCTCCGCCGGAGGGGGCATCGATGACGGAGGGCTTCTACATCAACACCATAGCCCCTTCCGATGAAGTGTGACTAGTTTACTTCAGACCTACGGGTCCATAGTTATTAGCTGATGGCTTCTTCTCTCTTTTTGGATCTCAATACAATGTTCTCCCCCTCTCTTGTGGAGATCTATTCGATGTAATCTTCTTTTGTGGTGTGTTTGTTGAGATCGATGAATTGTGGGTTTATGATCAAGTTTATCTATGAACAATATTTGAATCTTCTCTGAATTCTTTTATGTATGATTGGTTATCTTTGCAAGTCTCTTCGAATTATCAGTTTGGTTTGGCCTACTAGATTGATCTTTCTTGCCATGGGAGAAGTGCTTAGCTTTGGGTTCAATCTTGCGGTGTCCTTTCCCAATGACAGTAGGGGCAGCAAGGCACGTATTGTATTGTTGCCATCGAGGATAACAAGATGGGGTTTATATCATATTGCATGAGTTTATCCCTCTACATCATGTCATCTTGCTTAAAGCGTTACTCTGTTCTCTTGAACTTAATACTCTAGATGCATGCTGGATAGCGGTCGATGTGTGGAGTAATAGTAGAAGATGCAGGCAGGAGTCGGTCTACTTGTCTCGGACGTGATGCCTATATACATGATCATACCTAGATATTCTCATAAGTATGCTCAATTCTGTCAATTGCTCAACAGTAATTTGTTCACCCACCGTAATACTTATGCTCTCGAGGGAAGCCACTAGTGAAACCTATGGCCCCCGGGTCTATTTTCTATCATATCAATCTTCGAATACTTAGTTACTTTTATTGCTTTCTATTCTACTTTGCATCTTTACCATAAAAATACCAAAAATATTATCTTATCATATCTGTGAGATCTCACTCTCGTAAGTGACCGTGTAGGGATTGACAACCCCTTATTGCGTTGGTTGCGAGGATTTATTTATTTGTTTAGGTGCGAGGGACTTGTGTGTGGCCTCCTACTGGATTGATACCTTAGTTCTCAAAAACTGAGGGAAATACTTACGCTGCTCTACTGCATCACCCTTTCCTCTTCAAGGGAAAACCAACGCAGTGCTCAAGAGGTAGCAAGAAGGATTTCTGGCGCCGTTGCCGGGGAGTCTACGCAAAAGTCAACATACCAAGTACCCATCACAAATCCATATCTCCCGCATTACATTATTAGCCATTTGCCTCTCGTTTTCGTCTCCCCCACTTCACCCTTTCCGTTTTATTCGCCCTCTCTCTCTATCCTCCCTCTCTTTCTCTATTTGCCTCTTTTTGCCGTTATGTCTAAAAGTGGGGAAATTATTGTCAATATGGACAATAATAATATCATGGAAAATTCGGATGCTCCTGCTGAAGAACCCCTATCTTACATACTAAGAAGTTCCGTATTGGTAGTGGTAATATTATTGGAAAAGGAGTTATCCAAGATTTCTTTACTTGTGCCGGTGCTTTGCCTTCTATGGGTAGTTCTATTCTTCATAGAACCAGTAGCCTTGCGGACGCTATCGCCATGCTTATAGTTGAACTTGAAAGGCAATTTATGCACTTGCATCCTTGCATACAAAGGATTTTCCTAGAATTTTCTAATATTGAGCATTCTTCTGTTAAGCGTGCCGCTACTATCTTTTTGGCTCATGAGTTTAGATTTATAATAAAAGAGGCCAAAGAAATCTTTGCGCACTATAGGGTGGACGCTGGTCGTCCTCCCATAGAGGCTATCATTTTTTATCAAGAAGAAATAATGTGTTTTCAATCTCTAGACTGTAACATCCCAAATTTTCAATTTGGAATGTTATACATTAGATCATTTTTGCATATCATATTTTCTTGCCTTTGGTTTGATCCTAGAGGTTCTACGCAACTCAAGGACCCTCGGAGAGAGTTGGGGACTTCGTTATTTTCATATTTGAGTTTCCACAAATTTTGAAAATAGGATCATTTGATTTTATTTATTTGATTTTCAGTTATTTCTATTATACAAATATGAGAGTGGGAATAAAATGACTTTCCCAAAATAAAGAAATATTGAGGATTTAACAAAAAAAATTCAAATAAGTTTTATTTTTGGAGTTTTGCTATTTTATTTGAATTTAGGAAAAAATTGCATGTTTTCAAAACTGCATTTTTAGGGCCAAGAAAATGTTCATCTCGTTCTAAATATTTTATTTAGACGGTGAAAATTTGTTTGGCAATTTTAGATTTTTATTTATTTTTCTAGAATTTTTCTTAGTTTCGGCGGGATTCTTTAAAAAAATCCCCGCGCGCCCGACTGGGCCGAAGGCCCAGCCGAGCCGGCCGAGCCGCCACTGCCTCCCGCATCCGGATCGGGACTGGAGTCCCGATCACCGCCGCCGCCCATGTCCGGGAGGAGCACGCCTCCCGAGGCCGCCCCCTTCCCCAAACCATGGCTGCCACCCCCTTTAAATAGGAGCCGCCGCCGCCGCCCTCTCCTCACCCTGCCACCGCGGCCCGCCCCGCCTCCCGCAGTCGCTGCCCCGCCGCCTTGCGCTGCCCGCCGCTAGGAGCCGCCGCCGCCGACGCCATCGCCGCCACCCCGCGCCACCCCACGCCGCCCGGAGCCCCGCCGGAACCTCGCCGGAGCCCGAGCCGAGGTACCTGCCCGCCGCCCCGGTTTTCTAAGAAAAACCAATCCGGTTTTTTTAGAAAACCCTAGTTTTACTTTTTAGACCGGTTTATTTAATCCAGCGAGCATCGCTCGTTCGTTTGTTATAACGGACGCGTTCACCATTTAGTTCCAGAAAACAAACGGTCGTTCGCTAATCTGTTCGTCATTTTTCTTTTTCTCGGATTTTCCGCGATTATTTCTGACCGTGATTTCTGATCCGATTTTCGTTTTAGTTTAACCTTTCGCTCGTTTATCGGAATCAGGCGATTCAAGCGTCTAGAGTTTTGTCTCGAGACCCTCTTTCCGTTTAACCAACTCAAACAAGTTTTTGCTTCAGTAAAATTGTAACATCCCAAATTTTCAATTTGGAATGTTATACATTAGATCATAAATGCATATCATATTTTATTTTTCTTTTGGTTTTGATCCTAGAAATTCTGCGCAACTCAAGGACCCACAGAGAGAGTTGGGGATTTCATTATTTTCATATTTGAGTTTTCTCAAATTTTGAGAATAGGATCATTTGATTTTATTTATTTTATCATCAGTTATTTCTATTACAAAAATATGAGAGAGGGAATAAAATGACTTTCCCAAAATAAAGAAATATTGAGGATTTAATAATAAAATCAAATAAGATTTTATTTCGGAGTTTTTCATTGTTTTATTTGAATTTAGGAAAAATGTCCATTTTTCAAAATTACATTTAGGCCCCAAATAAATGTTCACCTTGTGCGGCTTGATTTTAGAAGCCAGGGAAAATTTATTTCGGGATTTTTGAAGTCCGTTTAGTATTACTTTATATTTTTCTTCCGCGCGTAATTATTTAAAAAAACAAACCGACCTACGGGCCGTGCCCGACCAGGACTCCCAGCCCGTTAGGCTATATAAGCCGGGGGAGAGGCCCAGCCGAGCCAGCGCCCCAGCCCCCGAAACACTAGCCGCCAGCTCCCGCCGCCGCCACTGCACGCCGCCCGAGGTCCGCCGCCGCCTCGATTTCCGCGTCGGTTTTTTTTTCAAAAACCGTTCTGTTTTTCTGTTGGTTTTTTAGTTTCGTTTTTTTAAATAGATCGTTTTTCCGGTTTATTTAATTTAGCGAGCGTTCGTCGTTTTTCTTTTTCTCGGATTAAATCCGCGATTTTTCTGATCGCGATTCCTGATCCGATTTTCGTTTTAGTATAACTTTTCGCTCGTTTATCGGAATCAGGCGATTCAAGCGCCTGGAGTTTCGTCCCGAAACCCTCTATCCTTTTAACCAACTTAAACAAGTTTTTGCTACTGTAAAATTTGCCTTAGATCCAGATTAGTAGAACGAAGTTGTTTTCTTTCGCCGTTTGACTTTCATTGCTTCGTTTGATTTGATTCTTTTTGCAAACCGGAGTTCTTAAGTTGAACCTTCTGGTTGGATCTTTTATTTGACTTTTACCTGTGCATTAGATGAGTACTTATTGTATGCTTGTTTGTTTGTCTGTGATAGAATACCCGGAGTGCGCCACTTGTTACTTCGAATCGTTAGGTTTCCCGGATCATCAGCAAGGCAAGTAACACTTTGACCATACCTTTTCTACTACCCAGTTTTATTGCATTAGATCAATCCTCACACATTGCATGATTAGGATCTAATTAAATTGTGGGATGGGAAGTAATTGAGGTAGTACCTATTACCTGTTTATTATCAAACCTTTGGGAGTTACTTCTACGTTTGCTTATTATGCCATGCTATGCTAGTAGACGTGGATTGGGTGAGTGATATCCATGACAGATGTGAGTTTGTTAATTAATGGTTTATCTAAGGGGGCAACTTAAAAACACATCTGGGTGGATTAAGGCACCTGGCTATTCCAGGACTCACCTGTTTTCTTTTGGACCGCCACCCAGGCTCAAAGGGATCATGAGATTATTCATGCTAGAAACTTCCGTGTGCAGCCACAAGCTATTATGGGCTCTAGCATAGTTGACTAAGTCGTGCGAACTCTTACAGTGGTACACTAGCAGATGTAGGGGATGTAGGTGGTACGGTCTACCCGATCGTAAGGTGCTAGCGCTTCTGAAAGACTATGTCTCGGTCATCCGTCTTCTCAAACACCATGTAGTGCGAGAAACCAAACGGAGGCGATCGAGTCTTGTGGGGAAAAGTGTGCAAACCTCTGCAGAGTGTAATAAACTAATCATGATTAGCCATGTCCCCGGTTATGCACGATCTTGAGTATCTAGTACTTGGATTATCATGTGAATCTCAACATGTTACCCTAAAATAATTTTATTGGGTTTTGTTTAATGATGATGCTTAATTGGGATTGAGAATGCTGTCAACCATTCTCAATGTTTAACAACTACCATGATAGTTAAATAAAATTTATTCCTTTGAAGTAGGGAAAAATTGGCTTTACGCAAAACTGTAACCATAGAGCTTTCCACCAGCCAAACATGCATATAGTATAGCTGTTTCATTCTATTACTCTCTATGTGTTACCTTGCCAGCATATTCCATGTGTTGACCCGTTTCGGGCTGCAATGTTAATGCTGCAGACTTTTCAGACGACGATTAAGGAGTTTTTAGGTCGTGGTTCTATACTTAGTGATGCCGTTGGAGTTGATGGACTCACTTATCTTCCAAGCCTTCCGCTGTTATCGTTATTAGATGGCCTTAAGCCATATTTATTGTAATAAGTTCTCTATGGAGACACTCGATGTAATAAGTGTGTGATTGCTACTCTGTTATAAATCCTCCGAGTACTATGTGGTGTCAGCATTACTGATCCAGGGATGACACCGGAGCACAGAGATCAGACTGTTTGAGGTCTGGTCGCTACAGAGATGGTATCAGAGCACACGCTGACTGTAGGACACGACCACTAAGCTAAAGACCTAGATCACTATTCACTCTCTTCTCTTCTGACTCCTCATCTTTTCTACTCTTTTAGGATGGCGGATGCAAGGAACAAGTTCACGCAACCAGATGAAGATACACCCTTTGGACGACACTTGAAGGAAGTCACTAGATACCTGAACATAGGAGTACCAAGCTTCACCGGAACCTATAACGCCACTTTACCTGAAGAAGAGCGCTGAATGATTCAAGTTCAAGTTCCAGGAAGGACGTTCATGCCAGTCACTGAGCCCATAGAGTTTTCTTTTGATGCACCAACTTGGAATCTAGGAAAGAGCATGGCCGCACACATCGCCATGGGATGTATTGGAGAAGTCTACCGCAAGCACCTCAAGGATACTATCTACCAGATTTGTGGGCGCCGAGATGAACACTGGGAGATGATCAGCACCAGGAAGGATAGATCAATCGCAGCTTTTATCCAGGAGTTAAACCAGCTCATTCGATGACAGGAAAACCAGATGTGCGCCGACATGATAGATCTGAAGAAGGCAAGGACAAGAATCAAGGAACTGGAGGAAGAACTCAAGGCTACACGTGAAGATTATGAAGAGGAAATTGAAGTACTAGTGGATAAGAATGCCGACCTAACAATGAAGATCGGGATATTTATGGGAGGCCCTACACCAGTAGATGAAGACGAAGAACCCAAGGAGATTAGCCCGGAAGACTACATCATCATCGACGACACCGATTCGGATCCAGATGATAGCGATGATGACTATGTTGATGAAGCTGGAGCAGATATCATGGAGTCTGCAACCGAAGAATATTTCTAGTAGACCACCCCATCAGTAGTAGTAGTCCACCATGTAAATATAGTAGTCCGAGCACTTTTGCGATGGTTAGATCGATTGTATGCCCTTGTTTGATTGAATGAAGTGAATTGTTTGCTTTTGCCTATGGGTAGTGTTTTCTCTTTAGACCCCCTCTATTCTTACATCTCATCTTTTCTAAACCCTTAGATGCCTCCGAGACGTGACCCCGGATTTACCTTTCCACCGGAGCTCACCCAGTTGATCCACCAGCAGAACACATTGACGCAATTGCTAGTCCAGAATCGGAATCAGGGGAACAACAACAACCCACCACCACCACCACCTGTTGATCACTTAGCCCGTTTTCTTAGGCTGAATCCACCGGTGTTTTCCAGTAGCACTGAGCTGATAGTAGCAGATGATTGGCTCCGCAAGACAGCTAGGGAGTTGACCACAGCAGGATGCACAGATGCGGAGAAGGTGAAGTTTGCCGCACATCAGCTAGAAGGACCCGCAGCATCATGGTGGGAGAATTTCACAGCCACTTATCCAGTCAACACTATCACTTGGGACCAGTTTCAGCAGGCTTTTCGTACTGCCCATGTTTCAGCAGGAGCTATGGCCATGAAGAAGTGTGAGTTTCGCAACTTGCGCCAAGGAGGACGGACAGTTGGCCAGTATCTGGAGGACTTTAGTAAGTTAGCACGTTATGCCCCAGATGACGTTGCTACGGATGCAGCTAAGCAGGAGAAGTTTCTGGAAGGACTGAATGATGAGTTGAGCATGCAGTTGATGGTAGCAACCTTCAACAACTACTAGGAGTTGGTAGATCATGCTCTTATGATTGAAGGGAAGCAGTAGCAAATTGAGAATCGCAAGAGGAAGTATGGACAAGGGAAGTACAATTCAGGAGCTCAGCAGAAGCCACGTTTTACCCCTAGACCGAGAGGACATTTTAAGCATACCCATGGAGGAGGTAGCTCGCACAATCACAATGGCACCAAGAATGGTAATGGCAACGGAGGAAGCAACGGCCAGAACCGCACCAACCCATCAACCCCAGCCAAGAAAGACCTGAGCCAAGTCACTTGCTTTAAGTGTTCAAAGACCGGACATTATGCCAATGAATGTCCTGAATTACAAAATGGAAATAACAATGGAAGTTCTGGGAAGAAGCCGAACCCTTTCAACAGGGGACAGGTGAACCACGTTAGCGTGGAGGAGGTTGAAGCTCAGCCTGATGCAGTAATAGGTAAGTTTTTGGTTAAGTCATTTATTGCACTCGTTCTTTTTTATACTGGTGCATCGCATTCATACATCTCAAGGGGATTTGTGGATAAGTATAAACTGCCAACCCAAGCCCTTAAGTCACCCATGTTAGTAACCTCGCCTGGAGCAGAGTATATGGCTAGTCTATGGTGTGATCGGTTACCATTAAGGATTGGTAACTATGTTTTTCCCTCAGACCTAATAGTATTGGAATCCCAAGGATTGGATGTGATATTAGGCATGGATTGGTTATCAAAGTATGAAGGGAATATTGAATGCGCTAGTAAGTCAATTCTGCTTACCACACCAGAAGGGAGAAAGATCAAGTATGTATCCCGGCATGTGCCAAAGAGGACTCAAGTAAATTTCTTAACAGGAGTTGTGTAGGAGGAAGTACCAGTGGTAAAGGATTTCCCTGAAGTATTTTGAGAAGAGTTGCCAGGCATGCCACCAGAGAGAGATATTGAGTTTTTAATTGAGCTATTGCCAGGCACTGGGCCAATATCAAAGAGACCATATAGGGTGCCAGCAAAGGATTTGGTGGAAATTAAGAAGCAAATTAAGGAGTTATTGGATAAAGGATATATTCGCCCAAGTTCTTTGCCTGGGGGATCACCAGTACTTCTAGTGGAGAAGAAGGATGGATCGTTAAGGATGGTTGTTGATTATCGAGGATTGAATGAAGTAACAATCAAGAACAAGTACCCACTACCGATGATCAATGATCTGTTCGATCGATTGCAAGGAGCCAAGGTATTTTCCAAGATCGATTTGCGATCAGGATACCACCAGTTGAAGATTCGAGAACAGGATATTCCTAAGACAGCTTTTACCACCAGGTACGGGTTGTATGAGTATACCATTATGTCATTTGGTCTGACTAACGCACCTGCATATTTTATGAACATGATGAACAAAGTGTTTATGGAGTTCTTGGATAAGTTCGTCATAGTGTTCATTGATGATATCCTGGTTTACTCGAAGAATGAAGAGGAACATAAGGAGCATTTGCGTTTGGTACTTGGAAAGCTCAGAGAACATCAATTATATGCCAAGTTTAGCAAATGTGAGTTTTGGTTGAAGGAAGTAGGATTCCTCGGACACGTTATATCTGGAGAAGGTATAGCATTTGATCCCACTAAAGTTGATACCGTGACCAAGTGGGAAGCACCAACCACGGTTGGAGAGATCCGGAGTTTTCTTGGACTCGCAGGATACTACCGGAGATTTATTGAGAATTTCTCAAAGATTGCGAAGCCTATGACGGAGTTATTAAAGAAGGAAACCAAGTTCATATGGATGGAGGAATGTGAGGCTAGTTTCCAGGAGTTGAAGAAACGTTTGGTTACCTCACCAGTGTTGATTTTGCTAGACCAGACCAAGGATTATGAGGTGTATTGCGACGCTTCATGTCGGGGACTTGGAGCAGTGCTTATGCAGGAAGGAGAGTTGTTTCATATGCCTCAAGACAACTAAAACCTCACGAGTTGAATTATGCTAGGCATGATTTGGAATTAGTAGCCGTAGTGCATGCACTGAAAACATGGAGACATTTCCTCATTGGAAACCATTGCTAGGTGTACAAGGATCATAAGAGTTTGAAGTACATTTTCACACAGAAGGAGTTGAATCTCAGACAAAGGAGATGGTTGGAGCTCATCAAGGATTATGACATGAAATTGCATTATCATCCCGGGAAGGCTAATGTAGTAGCTGACGCATTAAGCCGTAAGAGCCATGTCAATACATTAATGACGGGAGAAATACCAAGGGAGTTAGCAGAAAATCTTCGCAAACTATGTTTGGAAATAGTTCCGAGAGGCTATGTAGCAACACTAGAGATTCAGTCTACATTGATGGATAAAATCAGAGAAGCTCAAAGGACTGACAAGGAGATTGCTTCTATTAAGGAGAAACTTAGCAAAGGAAAGGCTAAGGGATTTCATGAGGATGAGCACGATACCCTATGGTTTGAAGACTGTGTTTATGTGCCCAATGACCCGGAGATCAGGAAGTTGATACTGCAAGAGGCACACGATTCACCATATTCGATTCACCCAGGAAATACCAAGATGTATTTGGATTTGAAGGATATTTTCTGGTGGACCGGAATGAAGAAGGATATTGCGGAGTATGTAGCAGTTTGTGATGTATGTCAGAGAGTAAAGGCAGAGCATCAGAAGCCAGCAGGATTGTTACAACCATTGCCGATACCCGAATGGAAGTGGGATAAGCTAGGCATGGATTTTATCACGGGATTACCCAGGACTCGTTCAGGCTATGACTCAATTTGGATTGTAGTTGATCGATTGACGAAGGTAGCTCATTTCATCCCAGTAAAGACTACCTACACCAGTGCTAAGTTAGCAAAGATACACATGACCAGGATCGTATGTCTGCATGGAGTTCTGAGGAGTATCGTATCAGATAGAGGAACCCAGTTTACCTCAAAGTTCTGGAAACAGTTGCACGAAACTTTGGGAACCAGGCTAGAATTCAGTACAGCTTTTCATCCACAGACAGATGGACAGACCGAGAGAGTTAATCAGATTTTGGAGGATATGCTGAGAGCTTGTGCGCTAGATTATGGATCTAGTTGGGACGACAATTTGCCATATGCAGAGTTCTCTTACAACAACAGTTACCAAACCAGTTTGAAGATGGCCCCTTTCGAAGCATTGTACGGAAGGAGGTGCAGGACACCGTTGTCATGGGACGAAGTTGGAGACCGCCAGTTGTTTGGACCTAAATTGATTAAAGAGTCTGAATAGAAGGTGAAGTTTATTCGCGATAGGCTCAAGATAGCCCAGTCCAGAAAGAAGAGTTATGCAGATTCAAAACGCACGGAGACAGTTTATGAGGTTGGAGATAGAGCTTATCTTCGAGTATCACCACTTCGAGGAACAAAGCGTTTTGGAGTTAAAGGAAAGTTAGCGCCACGATTTGTAGGACCATATTGAGTTTTGGAGCGTATGGGAGAAGTGGCCTACAAGTTGGAATTGCCCGAAGGATTGTCAAGAGTTCATGATGTGTTCCACGTTTCTCAATTGAAGAAGTGCCACGCAGAGATGGCTGACATACCCTTGAGAGACACCGTGCCATTGGAAGCAATTCAGTTGGATAACGATTTGACCTATGAGGAGAAATCAATTAAGATTCTCGGGTTTGCCAGTCGAGTCACTCACAGCAAGGTTATCAAGTTCTGTAAAGTTCAGTGGAGCCGCCACACAGAGGATGAAGCCACCTGGGAACGAGAAGAAGATTTGCTCAAAGACCATCCTCACCTATTTTCTAGCCAACCCGAATCTCGAGGGCGAGATTCATCTTAAGGGGGGTAGGTTTGTAACATCCCAAATTTTCAATTTGGAATGTTATACATTAGATCATAAATGCATATCATATTTTATTTTGCATTTGGTTTTGATCCTAGAAATTCTACGCAACTCAAGGACCAACGGACAGAGTTGGGGATTTCATTATTTTCATATTTGAGTTTTCTCAAATTTTGAGAATAGGATCATTTGATTTTATTTATTTTATCATCAATTATTTCTATTACAAAAATATGAGAGAGGGAATAAAATGACTTTCCCAAAATAAAGAAATATTGAGGATTTAATAATAAAATCAAATAAGATTTTATTTCAGAGTTTTTCATTGTTTTATTTGAATTTAGGAAAAATGTGCATTTTTCAAAATTACATTGAGGCCCCAAATAAATGATCACCTTGTGCGGCTTGATCTTAGAAGCCCGGGAAAATTGATTTCGGGATTTTTGGAGTCCGTTTACTATTTCTTTTTATTTTTCTTCCGTGTGTAATTATTTAAAAAAACGGACCGACCTATGGGCCGTGTCCGACTAGGACTCCCGGCCCGTTAGGCTATATAAGCCAGGGGAGAGGCCCAGCCGAGCCAGCGCCCCAGCCCCCGAAACCCTAGCCGCCAGCTCCCGCCGCCGCCGCCATCGCCGCCGCCGCCGCCGCGCCGCCGCCGCCGGACGCCGCCGCGCCACGCCGCCGCGCCGCCACCGCCACACGCTGCCTGAGGTCCGCCGCGGCCTCGATTTCCGTGTCGGTTTTTTTTATTTTTTTCGAAAAACCGTTCGGTTTTTCCGTCGGTTTTTCCATCAGTTTTTTTTAGTTTCGGTTTTTTTAAATAGATCGGTTTTTCCGATTTATTTAATTTAGCGAGCGTTCCTCATTTTTCTTTTTCTCGGATTAAATCCGCGATTTTTCTGATCGCGATTCCTGATCCGATTTTCGTTTTAGTATAACTTTTCGCTCGTTTATCGGAATCAGGCGATTCAAGCGCTTGGAGTTTCGTCTCGAAACCCTCTATCCGTTTAACCAACTTAAACAAGTTTTTGCTTCTGTAAAATTTGCCTTAGATCGAGATTAGTAGAACGAAGTTGTTTTCTTTCGCCGTTTGACTTTCGTTGCTTCGTTCGATTTGATTCTTTTTGCAAACCGGAGTTCTTAAGTTGAACCTTCTGGTTAGATCTTTTATTTGACTTTTACCTGTGCATTAGATGAGTACTTATTGTATGCTTCTTTGTTTGTCTGTGATAGAATACCCGGAGTGCGCCGCTTGTTACTTCGAATCGTTAGGTTTCCCGGATCATCAGCAAGGCAAGTAACACTTTGATCATACCTTTTCTACTACCCAGTTTTATTGCATTAGATCAATCCTCACACATTGCATGATTAGGATCTAATTAAATTGTGGGATGGGAAGTAGTTGAGGTAGTACCTATTACCTGTTTATTATCAAACCTTTGGGAGTTACTTCTACGTTTGCTTATTATGCCATGCTATGCTAGTAGACGTGGATTGGGTGAGTGATATCCATGACAGATGTGAGTTTGTTAATTAATGGTTTATCTAAGGCGGCAACTTAAAAACACATCTGGGTGGATTGAGGCACCTGGGTATTCTAGGACTTGCCTGTTTTCTTTTGGATCGCCACCCAGGCTCAAAGGGATCATGAGATTATTCATGCTAGAAACTTCCGTGTGCAGCCACAAGCTATTATGGGCTCTAGCATAGTTGACTAAGTCGTGCGAACTCTTACAGTGGTTGACTAGCAGATGTAGGGGATGTAGGTGGTACGGTCTACCCGATCGTAAGGTGCTAGCGCTTCTGAAAGACTATGTCTCGGTCATCCGTCTTCTCAAACACCATGTAGTGCGAGAAACCAAACGGAGGCGATCGAGTCTTGTGGGGAAAAGTGCGCAAACCTCTGCAGAGTGTAATAAACTAATCATGATTAGCCGTGTCCCCGGTTATGGACGATCTTGAGTATCTAGTACTTGGATTATCATGTGAATCTCAACATGTTACCCTAAAATAATTTTGTTGGGTTTTGTTTAATGATGATGCTTAATTGGGATTGAGAATGCTGTCAACCATTCTCAATGTTTAACAACTACCATGATAGTTAAATAAAATTTATTCCTTTGAAGTAGGGAAAAATTAGCTTTATGCAAAACTGTAACCATAGAGCTTTCCACCAGCCAAACATGCATATAGTATAGCTGTTTCATTCTATTACTCTCTATGTGTTACCTTGCCAGCATATTCCATGTGCTGACCCGTTTCGGGCTGCAACGTTAATGTTGCAAACTTTTCAGACGATGATTAAGGAGTTTTTAGGTCGTGGTTCTATACTCAGTGATGCCGTTGGAGTTGATGGACTCACTTATCTTCCAAGCCTTCCGCTGTTATCGTTATTAGATGGCCTTAAGCCATATTTATTGTAATAAGTTCTCTATGGAGACACTCGATGTAATAAGTGTGTGATTGCTACTCTGTTATAAATCCTCCGAGTACTGTGTGGTGTCAGCATTACTGATCCAGGGATGACACCGGAGCACAGAGATCAGACTGTTTGAGGTCTGGTCGCTACAAAAATTTGACCTAGATCCAGAATAGTAAACGAGGTTTGTTTCTTTCGCCGTTTGACATTACTTGCTTCGTTCGATTTGATTCTTTTTGTAAACCGGAGTTCTGAAGTTGAACTTTCTGGTTAGATCTCTTATTTGAGTTTTACCAATGCATTGATTGAGTACTTATTGTATGCTTGTTTGTTTGTGATAGAGTACCCGGAGTGCGCCGCTTACTACTTTGAATCGCTAGGTTTCACGGATCATTAGCAAGGCAAGTAACACTTACATCATACCTGTCACATCCCTAGCTTCTGGCATTGCACTAGGGTAACTTCATGTGTGCATCATGTTTAAACTTTGAAAGAAACTTGAAATGGGGATTGCCTAAACCCTAGCATTAAAGGAATTCACTAGGTTCAACCAAAATATTTCCAGTAAATCCAAATGGCTTTAAAAAAATGTTCATCATTCTTGGAAAAAGCTGGAAACAGTAACCAGAGGTGATGCAAATTTTTGCATGACATATTTGGGCTCTGGATTAAATCATATTTTATTTGAATTTGGGCATTTAGATGCTAGTAAATATTTTAAATGCCCAAGTAATCCTAAACTAAAATGTTCCATGTTGGGTATATTCTATACAGTGGGCATGTTCAGTTTGGTGATTTTTGTAAGGGTCTAGGTATTTTTAGAAAAGCCACAAAGATTACAGAAAAATAGAAAAGAAAAATAAAGAGAGAGAGAGAGAGAAACCCACGGCCTCACCTGTGCTGGCCCAGCCCACCTGGCTTGTGCCAGTCGTCACCCACCTCTGCCAGTAGGCAGAGGCGTGTCGCCGG
Organism: Triticum urartu; assembly: GCF_056163025.1. Classification (NCBI taxonomy): domain Eukaryota; kingdom Viridiplantae; phylum Streptophyta; class Magnoliopsida; order Poales; family Poaceae; genus Triticum; species Triticum urartu. The sequence goes on from NC_141875.1 coordinate 482,318,121, forward strand.
CGCGCGCACCCTCGGCCACCTCCTGCTTCCACCTCCTGCTGCCTCCCCGTCCCCATTCGAGCGCCATGGAGACGCCCAGCACCCCCTGCACCTCTCCCCTCTCTCCCCCTCGTCTCCCTCACCCTCTCCCGCGATGGCCGAGCGCCATCCTCGCCGCCGTTCGCCGTAGTCGTCACCAGAGCCACCCCCTCGCCCCTCTGACGTGCCCATGAGCTCCGCCTCCATCGTCTACGCCTCCTCGACGACTCACGCGACACCGGACGCCTCCAAGCACCGACCCCGACGCCTTCTTCTTCCTCAGTCCGCCGAGATCACCGACGACCGTGTGCCCTCCTTGACGCGTCCCCGCGCTTGCCGACCCCTCCGTTAGCCTCTCTGTGAGCTTCTGCATCGAACCCGTCTCCTCCCTCTCTCGATTATGCTCTCTAGCTCCGTTCCCCATCTCCGCCGAAGCTTGCCGCCGCCGCGAATGTCACCATCGTCGTTACGATCGGCCAACGCCGCGTATGAGCACCCGGTCGAGTGTCTGCTGCCTCGTAGCTTCTGCCCGTGCACTTCGTTCGCTCTAAATCGAGCTGCAGCCCCGCGCTCGCAACCAGCCGAGCTCCGGCCGCCGCCCAGCTCACTGCCGTCGCTGCCACCGGCCACCCCAGCTCGCCCCGCGTGCTCCAGAAGATGCGTCGCACCTCTAGCTCGCCGTAGACGCAAACCACGCGTGAAACGGTGCTCCGTACCACCGTCCCGAGCAACTCCGGCGAGTTTCGGCCGTTGCTGTGGTCGCCGGCATCGACCGCTGACGTGGCAGATTATATTAGTACTAATTATGTTATTGGTCTAACCCTATGGCACTGACAGCTGAGCCCCATCGTCTAATTAAACTTAGTTTACTTTCTGTTTAAGTTTAACTAACCACGGTGGGCCCACGCGTCAGCTTTGACCATGCTGACGAGGCAGTTAACTGGGCCCACACGTCAGCGACCCTAACCAGCACTGGTTCACTGACTAGTGGACCCCACTGGTCAGGTTTGACCCCAGGCAGCCCTGTTGACCTGCTGAGGTCAGCATGACGTAATGCTGATGCAATAATGTAATTTCTGGATTTATATCTATTCAGGAAATTCCAGAAAATTGCCTAAACTTCTAAAAATCATAGAAAATCAACCGTAACTCCAAATGAAATAAATTATATATGAAAAATTATCAGAAAAATTCAAGGAATCCATCTGTACCATTTTCATGCATGTTTGAGAAAGTTAACCTCACTGTTTAGGATGAAACATGATTAGGGCAAATTTCATAATAGGTTTGGAGTTGGAATTTGATATAGTTTTGAATTCCACTTCAATTTAAATGACTTTCTGTTGCATTAGCCCAAATCACAACATATTGCCATGTCATGATCATGCATCATATTGTTGCATTGCATTGATTGTATTCTTCCTTGTTTGCCGGTAATTGCCCCCTCTCAGTAGACGTTGTTTCCGACGACGTGATCGATGACACCAATGAAGAGCTATTCTATCTTCAGAAGTGCCAGGCAAGCAAAAACCCTTGTTCATTCCGATACAATCCCCCTCTCTCGCTCCTGCTCTCTTTTACTGCATTAGGACAACAACGATTCAACTATTACATGCTGCGGTAGTTGAACCCCTTTCCTCTGCATGATCTGTCATTGCCACAGTAAATAGATGAAACCCACTAGCATGAGTAGGAGTTGTTTGAGCCCTGATGTGCCTACTCATTCATGTTTGTTTGTCATGCCTGCTACTGCTTAGAGTTGAGTCAGGTCTGATTCATCGGGGATGAATCGGAGGTGTGTGAACATGTCCTACTGTGTGTGAGCTAAGTGTGTGAACACGATTTGGTAAAGGTAGCAGTGGGAGGCCATGTAGGAGTACATGGTGGGTTGTCTCATTGAAACCGTTCTTAGGAACTGAGTTGTGTGTTTGTGATCCATGACCAGCTACTACCACGCATTGGGCCCGAAACCAATGGACCCTCTCGACTTATTAAGCCCTTGTCCTCTGTCCAGGAGTTGCAACTAGTTTCTGGTGTTTGTAGGATATGTGTTGGCGGCCGTGCGTAGTGCTAACCCTAGGGGTGGGCTATGATGCGGTAGATACACCGTGGCACGATGTACCGGGCGCCCGTTTGGTGTCTCGGGAACCCTGCACACATCGTTTGGGGCTGTGAGCGAAACTCCGGCCGGATCTCCTCGCGGATGTAACCTGAATAGGCGATAAACCTGGACTAGAGACTTGTGTGGTTAGTCAGGTCGTGGCCGACTCCCTCGCCAGGCTTTCGCTTGAAGGTTGCCGAGATACACGACGTGTACATGGTGGTAAGTGGCGAGAGCGTGTGTGAAGAAGTACACCCCTGCAGGGTTATAAATGATCTATTCGAATAGCCGTGTCCGTGGTAAAGGACTTCTGGGTTGCCTATAACAGTTCATAGACAAGTGAAAGTGGATACTCTAAAACTCGCAAGATAAGTGTGAGTGCTATGGATGGCCTTCTCGTAGGGAGACGGGAGCGGATCCATAGTGGTGTATTGAATGGTGAATATGTGGACTCATGTGCGCCACCTCAAAAGAGTTGCTTGCAATTGTAGTTCAGGTTAGCCACTGAGTCAAAGCTGGCTTGCTGCAGTCAAACTCCACCACCCCCCCTTGTTGATACCGATGCATATGTAGCTAGTTCTGATGTAAGTCTTGCTGAGTACCTTTGTACTCACGTTTGCTTAATTTATGTTTTGCAGAGAGACTTCAGTCTCGCTAGTAGTTTCGCGTGGACTTCAACGTTTAGCTTGATACCTCAGCTACGGTCTTGTTCCCTCGGCAGGATCTGGTAGATAGTCAGGCTTCTCAGCCTTTTTCATTTATAGATGTCTGTACTCAGACATGTTAAGCTTCCGCATGTGCTTTGGTTTGTATGCTTTGAATGTTGGGTCATGAGACCCATGTTTGTATTTCTGGCTCCTCGGAGCCTAATGAATAAATACTTGAGTCGTAGAGTTATGTTGTGATGCCATGTTGTATTTACACATATCGAGCATATTGTGTGTATGATTGAAATGCTTGGTATGTGTGGGATCCGACAATCTAGTTGTTTATCTTTGGTAGCCTCTCTTATGGGGAAATGTAGTCTTGTGCTTCCATGAGCCATAGTAGTCCGCTACAGCCCGGTTCACCGGAGTCCTGCTAGCCCAGCACTACTGCTCAGGACACTTGACTGGCCGGCATGTGTTTCACTTCGTTCCTGTGGCTGTCCCTTCGGGGAAATGTCACGCGGTGACCTCTGGAGTCCTACCTAGCCTACTACAGCCTGGGTTACCGGAGTCCTGTTAGCCCAGTGGTACAGCCCGGATTCACACGCTGCTGACCGACATGTTCGAAGTTGATTCATGTATGCCTGTCCCCATGGTTTGTGCCGCTTTGGGTTCACGACTAGCCATGTCGGCCCGGGTTCTCTGTCATATGGATGCTAGCGACACTATCATATACGTGAGCCAAAAGGGCGCAAACGGTCCCGGGCCATGGTAAGGCGACACCCGTGGGAATACCGTGCGTGAGGCCGCAAAGTGATATGAGGTGTTACCAGCTAGATCGATGTGACTTGGAATCGGGGTCCTGACAATACCTCCTACTACCCAGTTTTATTGCATTAGATCAATTCTCAAACATTGCATGATTAGGATCTAATTAAATTGTGGGTTTTGGGAAGTAGATGAGGTAGTACCTATTACCTGTTTTATTATCAAACCTTTGGGAGTTACTTCTACATTTGCTTATTATGCCATGCTATGCTAGTAGACGTGGATTGGGTGAGTGTATCCATGACAGATGTGAGATTGTTAAATTAATGGTTTATTTAAGGTGGCAACTTAAACACACATCTGGGTGGACTGAGGCACCTGGGTATTCCAGCCATTGCCTGTTTTTCTTTATGGACCGCCACCCAGGCTCAAAGGATCATGAGATTATTCATACTAGAAACTTCCGTGTGCAGCCACAAGCTACTATGGGCTCTAGCATAGTTGACTAAGTCGTGCGAACTCTTATAGTGGTAGACTAGCAGATGTAGGGGATGTAGGTTGGTACTGTCTACCCGTTCGTAAGGTGTTAGTGCTTCTGAAAGACTATGTCTCAGTCATCCGTTTCTTAAACATCCTGTAGTGCGAGAACCCCAACGGAGGAGATCGAGTCTTGTGGGGAAAAGTGTGCAAACCTCTGCAGAGTGTATAAACTAATCATGGCTAGCCGTGTCCCCGGTTATGGACGTCTTGAGTATCTAGTACCTGGATTATCATGTGAATCTCATCATGTTACTTTAATTAATTTGTTGGGTTTTAATGTTCATGCTTAATTGGGATTGAGAGGGTGTCTACACTCTCAATGTTTAACAACCACCATGATAGTTAAATAAAATTTATTCCTTTGCAGTAGGGAAAAATTGGCTTTATGCAAGAACTGTAACCATAGAGCTTTCCACCAGCCAAATATGCATGTAGTATAGCCTTATTCTTTCATTACTCTCTATGTGTTACATTGCCAGCATATTCCATGTGCTGACCCGTTTTCGGGCTGCAACGTTCATGTTGCAGACTTTACAGACAACGAGTATGGTGCCTTTAGGTCGTGGTTCTATACTCAGTGAGGCCGTTGGAGTTGATGGACTCACTTATCTTCCAAGCCTTCCGTTGTTATCGTTATTAGATGGCCTTAAGCCATATTTATTGTAATAAGTTCTCTTTTGAGACATTCGATGTAATAAGTGTGTGATTGCTACTCTGTTATAAATCCTTCAAGTACTATGCATGTTAGCATTACTAATCCAGGGATGACACCGATGCACAGAGATCAGACTAGTTGAGGTCAGGTCGCTACAAGATGGTATCAGAGCTCACGCTGACTGTAGGACACGACCACTAAGCTAAAGCCCTAGATCACTACTCACTCTTCTCATTTCTGACTCCTCATCTGTTCTACTCTTTTAGGATGGCGGATACAAGGAACAAGTTTACACAACCGATGAAGATACACCCTTTGGACGCCACCTGAAGGAAGTCACTAAGTACCTGAACATCGGAGTAACAAGCTTCACCAGAACCTACAACGCCACCTTACCTGAAGAGGAGCGCTGGATGATTCAAGTTCAAGTTCCAGGAAGGATGTTCATGGCAGTCACGGAGCCCATAGAGTTTTCCTTTGATGGACCAACCTGGAGTCTAGGAAAGAGCATGGCAGCCCACATCACTATGGGACGCATTGGAGAAGTTTACCGCAATGATCTCAAGGATAATATCTACCAGATTTGTGGGCGCTGAGATGAGCACTGAGAGATGATCAGCACCAAGAAGGATAGATTAATCGCAACTTTTATCCAGGAGTTAAACCAGCACATTCGACGTCAGGAGAACCAAATGTGCGCAGACATGATAGATCTGAAGAAGGCGAGGACAAGAATCACGGAACTGGAGGAAGAACTCAAGGCTACACGTGAAGATTATGAGGAGGAAATCGTCGTACTAGTGGAGAAGAATGACGACCTGATCAAGAAGATCGGAATATTCATGGGAGACCCTACACCAGTAGAAGAAGACGAAGAACCCAAGGAGATTCACCCGGAATACTACATCATCATCAACGACACCGACTCGGATCCAGATGACAGCGATGATGATTATGTTGATGAAGCTGGAGCAGATATCATGGAGTCTGCAACCGAAGAATATTTCTAGTAGACCACCCCATCAATAGTAGTATTCCACCATGTAAATAGAGTAGTCCGAGCACTTTTGTGATAGTTAGACTGATTGTATGCCCTTGTTTGATTGAATAAAGTGATTGTTTGCTTTTGCCTCATGTGCATATGGGTAGTGTTTTCTCTCTAGACCTCTCTCTATTCTTAAATCTCATCTTTTCTAAACCCTCAGATGCCTCCGAGACGTGATAATGGATTTGCATTTCCACCGGAGCTCACTCAGTTGATCCAGCAGCAAAATACGTTGATGCAGTTGCTAGTCCAGAATCAGAATCAGGGGAACAACAACAACAACAACCCGCCACCACCACCACCACATGTTGATCACTTAACCCGTTTTCTTAGGCTGAATCCACCGGTGTTCTCTAGTAGCACCGAGCCTATAGTAGCAGATGATTGGCTCCGCAAGATTGGAAGGGAGTTAACCACTAGAGGATGTACTGATGCTGAGAAGGTGCGCTTTGCCGCACATCAGTTGGATGGACCAGCAGCATCATGGTGGGAGAATTACACTGTCACCTACCCTATAGCCACGGTGACATGGGACCAATTTCAGCAGGCTTTCCATACGGCCCATGTTTCAGCAGGAGCTATGGCCATGAAGAAGCGTGAGTTTCACAACTTGCGCCAAGGAGGACGGACAGTTGGCCAGTATGTGGATGACTTTAGTAAGCTAGCGCGTTATGCCCCAGATGACGTTGCTACGGATGCAGCTAAGCAGGAGAAGTTTCTGGAAGGACTGAATGATGAGTTGAGAATGCAGTTGATGGTAGCAAGCTTCAACAACTACCAAGAGTTGGTAGATCGTGCTCTTATGATTGAAGTGAAGCAGCAGCAGATTGAGAACCGCAAGAGGAAGTATGGACAAGGGAAGTACAATTCTGGAGCTCAGCAGAAGCTGCGTTTTACCCCTAAACCGGGAGGACCTTTTCAGCATACCCATGGGGGAGGAAGCTCACACAATCATAATGGCCCCAATAATGGAAATGGGAATGGAGGAAGCAACGGCCAGAACCGTACCAACCCGTCAACCCCATCCAAGAGAGACCTGAGCCAAGTCACTTGCTTTAAGTGCCAGAAGACCAGACATTACGCCAATGAATGTCCTGAATCCCAGAATGGAAATGGCAATGGAAGCTCTGGGAAGAAGCCGAACCCTTTCAACAGGAGACAGGTGAACCACGTTAACGTGGAGGAGGTTGAAGCTCAGCCAGATGCAGTAATAGGTAAGTTTTTGGTTAAGTCAATTACTGCACTCGTTCTTTTTGATACTGGTGCATCGCATTCATACATCTCTAGGGGATTTGTGGATAAGTATAAACTGCCAACCCAAGCCCTTAGGTCACCCATGTTAGTAACCTCGCCTGGAGCAAAGTATATGGCTAGTCTATGGTGTGATCGGTTACCATTACGGATTGGTAACTATGTATTTCCCTCGGACCTAATGGTATTGGAATCGCAAGGATTGGATGCGATATTAGGAATGGATTGGTTATCGAAGTATGAAGGGAACATTGAATGTGCCAGTAAGTCAATTTTGCTTATGACGTCAGAAGGAAGAAGGATCAAGTATGTATCCCAGCATGTGCCGAAGAGGACTCAAGTAAATTCCTTATCAGGAGTTGTGCAGGAGGAAGTACCAGTGGTGAAGGATTTCCCTGACGTATTTCCAGAGGAGTTACCAGGCATGCCACCGGATAGAGATATTGAGTTTTTGATTGAACTTTTGCCAGGCATAGGGCCAATATTTAAGAGACCATACAGGATGCCCGCAAAAGATTTGGAGGAGATTAAGAAGCAGATTAAAGAGTTACTGGATAAAGGCTATATTCGCCCAAGTTCTTCGCCTTGGGGATCGCCAGTACTTCTAGTGGAGAAAAAGGATGGATCGTTAAGGATGGTTGTTGATTATCAAGGATTAAATGAAGTAACAATCAAGAACAAGTACCCACTACCGATGATCAATGATCTGTTTGATCGATTGCAAGGAGCTAAGGTATTTTCCAAGATCGATCTGCGATCTGGATACCATCAGTTGAAGATTCGAGAACAGGATATACCTAAGACGGCTTTTACCACCAGGTATGGGTTGTACAAGTATATCGTTATGTCATTTAGTCTGACTAACGCACCTGCCTATTTTATGAACATGATGAACAAAGTGTTTATGGAGTTTTTGGATAAGTTCGTCGTAGTGTTCATTGATGATATTCTGGTTTACTCGAAGAATGAAGAGGAGCATAAGGAGCATTTGCGTTTGGTACTTGAGAAGCTCAAAGAACATCAGTTATATGCCAAGTTCAGCAAATGTGAGTTTTGGTTGAAGGAAGTTGGATTCCTCGGACACGTTATATCCGGAGAAGGTATAGCAGTAGATCCCACTAAGGTTGTCACAATTTCTCGAAGATTGCGAAGCCTATGACGGAGTTGTTGAAGAAGGATACCAAGTTCAAATGGACTGAGGAATGTCAGGCCAGTTTCCAGGAGTTGAAGAAACGTTTGGTTACATCACCAATGTTGATTTTGCCGGATCAGAACAAGGATTATGAGGTGTATTGCGACGCTTCACGTCGAGGACTTGGAGCAGTGCTTATGCAGGAGGGAAGAGTTGTTTCATATGCCTCACGACAGCTTAAGCCTCATGAGTTGAATTATGCCACGCATGATTTGGAGTTAGCAGCCGTAGTGCACACCTTGAAGACTTGGAGACATTTTCTCATTGGAAACCATTGTGAGGTGTACACGGATCACAAGAGTTTGAAGTACATTTTCACACAGAAGGAGCTAAATCTCAGGCAAAGGAGATGGTTGGAGCTCATCAAGGACTACGATATGAGATTGCATTATCATCCCGGAAAGGCTAACATAGTAGCCGATGCACTAAGCCGTAAAAGCCATGTCAACACCCTAATGACAGGAGATTTACCGAAGAAGCTAGCCGAGGACCTTCATGAGCTATGTTTGGAGATAGTTCCGAGAGGCTATGTAAAAGCATTGGAGATTCAGTCTACTTTGATGGATAAGATCAGAGAAGCTCAGAAGACTGACAAGGAGGTTGCCTCTATAAAGGAGAAGATGAGCAAAGGAAAAGTTAAAGGATTTCATGAGGATGAGCACGATACCCTATGGTTTGAAGACCGTGTTTATGTGCCCAATGTCCCGGAGATCAGGAAGTTAATTCTGCAGGAGGCCCATGATTCACCATATTCGATTCACCCAGGAAATACCAAGATGTATTTGGATTTGAATGATACTTTCTAGTGGACCAGAATGAAGAAGGATATTGCGGAGTATGTAGCAGTTTGTGATGTATGTCAGAGAGTAAAGGCAGAGCATCAGAAGCCAGCGGGATTGCTACAGCCATTGCCAATACCCTAATGGAAGTGGGATAAGCTAGGCATGGATTTTATCACAGGTTTGCCCAGAACTTGTTCAGGCTATGACTCGATTTGGGTTGTAGTCGATCGTTTGACAAAGGTAGCTCATTTCATTCCAGTGAAGACTACTTACACCAGTGCTAAGTTGGCAAAGATATACATGACCAGGATCATATGTCTGCATGGAGTTCCAAGGAGCATTGTATCAGATAGAGGAACCCAGTTTACCTCAAAGTTATGGAATTAGTTGCACGAAACCTTGGGTACCAGGCTAGAGTTCAGCACAGCTTTTCATCCATGGACAGATGGACAGACTGATAGAGTCAATCAGATTTTGGAGGATATGCTGAGAGCTTGCGCGCTAGATTACGGATCTAGTTGGGACGACAATTTGCCATATGCAGAGCTATCTGCTATCTTACAACAACAGTTATCAATCCAGTTTGAAGATGGCCCCTTTCGAAGCCTTGTACGGAAGGAGGTGCAGGACCCCATTGTCGTGGGATGAAGTTGGAGACTGCCAGTTGTTTGGACGGGATTTGATTAAGGAGTCTGAACAGAAGGTGAAATTGATTCGCGATAGGCTCAAGGTAGCCCAGTCCAGGCAGAAGAGCTACGCAAATTCTAAACGCAAGGAGACAGTTTACGAAGTCGAAGACCGAGTTTATCTTCGAGTATCACCACTTCGAGGAGTTAAGTGCCTTGGAGTTAAGGAAAAGTTAGCGCCACATTTTGTAGGACCATACAAGGTTTTGGAGCGTATGGGAGAGGTAGCCTACAAGTTGGAATTGCCCGAAGGATTGTCAGGAGTTCACGATGTATTCCACGTTTCCCAGTTGAAGAAGTGTCACGCTGAGATGGCTGATATACCACTGAGAGATACAGTGCCGCTGGAAGCGATTCAGTTGGACAGTGATTTGACCTATGAGGAGAAACCAGTCAAGATTCTTGAGTATGCCAGCCGAGTCACTCACAGCAAGGTCATCAAGTTTTGCAAAGTTCAGTGGAGCCACCACACCGAGGATGAAGCCACCTGGGAGCGAGAGGAAGATCTGCTGAAGGAACACCCTCACCTATTTTCTAGCCAACCTGAATCTCGAGGGCGAGATTCATCTTAAGGGGGGTAGGTTTGTAACATCCCAAATTTTCAATTTAGAATGTTATATATTAGATCATCTTTGCATATCATATTTTCTTACCTTTGGTTTGATCCTAGAAGTTCTACGCAACTCAAGGACCCTCGGAGAGAGTTGGGGACTTCGTTATTTTCATATTTGAGTTTTCTCAAATTTTGAAAATAGGATCATTTGATTTTATTTATTTTATCTTCAATTATTTCTATTATACAAATATGAGAGTGGGAATAAAATGACTTTCCCAAAATAAAGAAATATTGAGGATTTAATAAAAAATCAAATAAGTTTTATTTTTGGAGTTTTGCTATTTTATTTGAATTTAGGAAAAAATTGCATGTTTTCAAAAATAAAATGCCCAGCCGCCACCGCCTCCCGCATCCGGATCGGGACTGGAGTCCTGATCGCCGCCGCCACCCGTGTCCGGGAGGAGCACGCCTCCTGAGGCCGCCCCCTTCCCGAAGCCATGGCCGCCCCCCTTTAAATAGGAGCCGCCGCCCTCTCCTCACCCCGCCACCGCAGCCCGCCCTGCCTCCCGCAGCCGCCGCCCCGCCGCCTTGCGCCGCCCGCCGCTAGGAGCCGCCGCCACCGACGCCGTCGCCGCCACCCCACGCCGCCCGGAGCCCCGCCGGAACCTCGCTAGAGCCCGAGCCGAGGTAGCCGCCCGCGGCCCCAGTTTTCTGAGAAAAACCAATCCGGTTTTTTTTTAGAAAACCCTAGTTTTATTTTTTTGACCGGTTTATTTTATTTTCTTCCGGTTTATTTAATCCAGCGAGCGTTCGCTCGTTCGTTCGTTTTAACGGACGCGTTCACCGTTTAGTTCTAGAAAATGAACATTCGTTCGTTAATCTGTTCGTCGTTTTTCTTTTTCTTGTATTTTCCGCGATTATTTCTTATCGCGATTTCTGATCTGATTTTCGTTTTAGTTTTACTTTTCGCTCGTTTATCGGAATCAGGCGCTTCAAGCGTGTAGAGTTTCGTCTCGAGACCCTTTTCCGTTTAACCAGCTCAAACAAGCTTTTGCTTCTGTAAAATTTGACCTAGATCCAGAATAGTAAACGAGGTTTGTTTCTTTCGCCGTTTGACTTTCGTTGCTTCGTTCGATTTGATTCTTTTTGCAAAGCAGAGTTCTTAAGTTGAACTTTCTGGTTAGATCTCTTATTTGAGTTTTACAAGTGCATTAGTTGAGTACTATGCTTGTTGGTTTGCGATAGAGTACCCGAAGTGCGCCGCTTCCTACTTTAAATCGCTAGGTTTCACGGATCATCAGCAAGGCAAGTAACACTTTGATCATACCTCCTACTACCCAGTTGTATTGCATTAGATCAATTCTCAAACATTGCATGATTAGGATCTAATTAAATTGTGGGTTTTGGGAAGTAGATGAGGTAGTGCCTATTACCTGTTTTATTATCAAACCTTTGGGAGTTACTTCTACGTTTGCTTATTATGCCATGCTATGCTAGTAGACGTGGATTGGGTGAGTGTATCCATGACAGATGTGAGATTGTTAAATTAATGGTTTATTTAAGGTGGCAACTTAAACACACATCTGGGTCGATTGAGACACCTGGGTATTCCAGCGATTGCCTGTTTTTCTTTATGGACCGCCACCCAGGCTCAAAGGGATCATGAGATTATTCATACTAGAAACTTCCGTGTGCAGCCACAAGCTACTATGGGCTCTAGCATAGTTGACTAAGTCATGCGAACTCTTACAGTGGTAGACTAGCAGATGTAGGGGATGTAGGTTGGTACTGTCTACCCGTTCGTCAGGTGCTAGCGCTTCTGAAAGACTATGTCTCGGTCATCCGTTTCTCAAACATCCTGTAGTGCGAGAACCCCAACGGAGGAGATCGAGTCTTGTGGGGAAAAGTGTGCAAACCTCTATAGAGTGTATAAACTAATCATGGTTAGCCATGTCCCCGGTTATGGACGTCTTGAGTATCTAGTACTTGGATTATCATGTGAATCTCATCATGTTACTTTAATTAATTTGTTGGGTTTTAATGTTGATGCTTAATTGGGATTGAGAGGGTGTCTACACTCTCAATGTTTAACAACCACCATGATAGTTAAATAAAATCTATTCCTTTGCAATAGGGAAAAATTGGCTTTATGCAAAAACTATAACCATAGAGCTTTCCACCAGCCATATATGCATGTAGTATAGCCTTATTCTTTCATTACTCTCTATGTGTTACATTGCCAGCATATTCCATGTGCTGACCCGTTTTCGGGCTGCAACGTTCATGTTGCAGACTTTACAGACGACGAGTAAGGTGTCTTTAGGTCATGGTTCTATACTCAATGACGCCGTTGGAGTTGATGGACTCACTTATCTTCCAAGCCTTCCGCTGTTATCGTTATTAGATGGCCTTAAGCCATATTTATTGTAATAAATTCTCTTTTGAGACATTCGATGTAATAAGTGTGTGATTGCTACTCTGTTATAAATCCTTCAAGTACTGTGCATGTCAGCATTACTGATCCAGGGATGACACTGATGCACAGAGATCAGACTGGTTGAGGTCTGGTCGCTACATAGACCTTGTTGTTTTCAATGAGAATCTTAGAAAAAGGGTTCCTACCAATGTTCTAGTTGATAGAATCTTTGAACTTAATAATGATTTGGCTATTCAAAATAATGAGTTAGGATATTCTCTCGAGTATAGGCTCACAAAGTTCTGTCAAAAGAATGCTTATAATGATGAATTAGTTGTGCAATACGAAGGGCCGAAGGAGGAACCTATACCTCCTAAGGTGGATCTTGGGGACTTTTGTCCCATTAAATTTAGCCATTTTGATTGCTTTTGCTTGACTCAAAGAAAACTTGCTGCCGAATGTAGGGAATATGAAATGAGTTTTAATGATTTATCCTATTACTATGGCAATACCTAGATCTATCCTTGCTTTTATGCCTAGCTAGGGGCGTTAAACGATAGCGCTTGTTGGAAGGCAACCCAATTTTATTTTTATTCCTTGCTTTTTGCTCCTGTTTAGAAATAAATAATTTATCTAGCCTCTGTTTTGGTTGTGTTTTTTGTGTTTAGTTAGTGTTTGTGCCAAGTAGAACCATTGGGAAGACTTGGGAAAAGTCTTTTTAATCTTGCTATAAAAAACAGAAACTTTAGCGCTCACGAGAACTGCTGTCATTTTTATTTGGAAAGTGATATTTAGTTAATTATTTTTGCAGATGATTAATAGATAAATTCCTCACGTACAGCAATTTATTTTAGAATATTTGGGGTTCCAGATCTTGCGTTAGCCATAGATTACTATAGACTGTTTTGTTTTTGACAGATTCTGTTTTTCGTGTGTTGTTTGCTTATTTTGATGAATCTATGGCTAGTAAAATAGTTTATAAACCATAGAGAAGTTGGAATACAGTATATTTAACACCAATATAAATAAAGAATGAGTTCATTACAGTTCCTTGAAGTGGTGTTTTGTTTTCTTTCGCTAACGGAGCTCACGAGATTTTCTACTTTAAGTTTTGTGTTGTGAAGTTTTCAAGTATTGGGTAAAGATTTGATGGATTATGGTACAAGGAGTGGCAAGAGCCTAAGCTTGAGGATTCCCATGGCACCCCCAAGATAATCTAAGGACACCTAAAAGCCAAAGCTTGGGGATGCCCCGGAAGGCATCCCCTCTTTCGTCTACTTCTGTCGGTAACTTTACTTGGAGCTATATTTTTATTCACCACATGATATGTGTTTTGCTTGGAGCGTCTTGTATTATTTGAGTCTTTATTTGTTAGTTTAACACAATCAACCTTGCTGCACACACCTTTTTTAGAGAGACACTCATGATTCGGAGATTGTTAGAATACTCTATGTGCTTCACTTATATCTTTTGAGTTTTATAGTTTTTGCTCTAGTGCTTCACTTATATTTTTAGAGCACGTTGATAGATTTGTTTTATAGAAACTATTGTTCTCTCATGCTTCACTTATATTATTTTGAGAGTCCTACAAAACAGCATGGTAATTTGCTTTAATTGTTTTAGGCATTCAAGATTAATAATAAAATTTTCTTATGAGTGTGTTGAATACTATGAGAAGTTTGAAACTTGATAATTGTTTTGAGATATGGAGATGGTGATATTAGAGTCATGCTAGTTGAGTAGTTTTGAATTTTAGAAATGCTTGTGTTGAAGTTTGTGATTCCCGTAGCATGCACGTATGGTGAACCGTTATGTTAAGAAGTCGGAGCATGAGGTATTTATTGATTGTCCTCCTTATGAGTGGCGGTCGGGGACGAGCGATGGTCTTTTCCTACCAATCTATCCCCCTAGGAGCATGCGCGTAGTACTTTGCTTCGATAACTAATAGATTTTTGCAATAAGTATGTGAGTTCTTTATGACTAATGTTGAGTCCATGGATTATACGCACTCTCACCCTTTCATCATTGCTAGCCTCTCTAATACCGCACACCTTTCGCCGGTATCATACACCTTACACCTTCCTCAAAACAGCCACCATACCTACCTATTATGGCATTTCCATAGCCATTCCGAGATATATTTCCATACAACTTTCCACCATTTCGTTTACTATGACACACTCCATCATTGTCATATTGCTTTGTATGATCATGTAGTTGACATTTTTAGTTGTGGCAAAGCCACCGTTGATAATTCTTTCATATAGTCACTCATGCATCATTGCTATCCCGGTACACCGCCGGAAGCATTCATATAGAGGAATACTTCGTTCTAGTATCGAGTTGTAATCATAGAGTTGTAAATAAATAGAAGTGTGATGATCATCATTCATAGAGTATTGACCCAAAAGAAAAAAAAAGAAAAAAAAAGAGAAAGGCCAAAAAAGAGCAAAGGCCCCCAAAAAAGAGAGAATAAATAAAAAGGGGCAATACTACTATCCTTTTTTCCACACTTGTGCTTCAAAGCAGCACCATGATCTTCATGATAGAGAGTCTCCTCTGTTATCACTTTCATATACTAGTGGGAATTTTTCATTATAGAACTTGGCTTGTATATTCCAACGATGGGCTTCCTCAAAATGCCCTAGGTCTTCGTGAGCAAGCAAGATGGATGCACACCCACTTAGTTGTTTTTGTTGAGCTTTCATATATTTATAGCTCTAGTGCATCCGTTGCATGGCAATCCCTACTCACTCACATTGATATCTATTGATGGGCATCTCCATAGCCCGTTGATACACCTAGTTGATGTGAGACCATCTTCTCCCTTTTTGTCTCCCCCACAACCACCATTCTATTCCACCTATAGTGCTATGTCCATGGCTCACGCTCATGTATTGCATGAAGATCGAAAAAGTTTCAGAACATTAAAAGTATGAAACAATTGCTTGGCTTGTCATCGGGGTTGTGCATGATTTGAATACTTTGTGTGGTGAAGGTGGAGCATAGCCAGACTATATGATTTTGTAGGGATAACTTTCTTTAGCCATGTTATTTTGAAGAGACATAATTGCTTAGTTAGTATGCTTGAAGTATTATTATTTCTATGTCAATATTAAACTTTTGTCTTGAATCTTTCGGATCTGAATATTCATACCACAATTAAGAGAATTACATTGAAATTATGCCAAGTAGCATTCCATATCAAAAATTCTATTTTTATCATTTACCTACTCGAGGACGAGCAGGAATTAAGCTTGGGGATGCTTGATACGTCTCCAACGTATCTATAATTTTTTATTGTTCCATGCTATATTATATCCTGTTTTGGACATTATTGGGCTTTTATACACTTTTATATTATTTTTGGGACTAACCTATTAACCAGAGTCCCAGTCCAGAATTGCTGTTTTTTTTTGCCTATTTTAGGGTTTCGCAAGAAAAGAATATCAAACGGAGTCCAAATAGAATGAAACCTTCGAGAACGTGATTTTCTCACCGAACATTATCCACGAGACTTGGACCCTACGTCAAGAAACCAACAGGGAGGCCACGAGGTAGGGGGCGCGCCTCCCCCCCCCAATTTGCGCCCTCCACCCTCGTGGGCCCCCTGTTGCTCCACCGACGTACTTCTTCCTCCTATATATACCTACGTACCCCCAAACTACCAGATACAGAGCCAAAACCCTAATTCCACCGACGTAACTTTCTGTATCCACGAGATCCCATCTTGGGGCCTGTTCCGGAGCTCCGCTGGAGGGGGCATCGATCACGGAGGGCTTCTACATCAACACCATAGCCCCTCCGATGAAGTGTGAGTAGTTTACTTCAAACCTACGTGTCCATAGTTATTAGCTAGATGGCTTCTTCTCTCTTTTTGGATCTCAATACAAAGTTCTCCACCTCTCCTGTGGAGATCTATTCGATGTAATCTTCTTTTGCGGTGTGTTTGTTAAGATCGATGAATTGTGGGTTTATGATCAAGCTTATCTATGAACAATATTTTAATCTTCTCTGAATTCTTTTATGTATGATTGGTTATCTTTGCAAGTCTCTTCGAATTATCAGTTTGGTTTGGCCTACTGGATTGATCTTTCTTGCCATGGGAGAAGTGCTTAGCTTTGGGTTCAATCTTGCGGTGTCCTTTCCCAGTGACAGTAGGGGTAGCAAGGCACGTATTGTATTGTTGCCATCGAGGATAACAAGATGGGGTTTATATCATATTGCATGAGTTTATCCATCTACATCATGTCATCTTGCTTAAAGCGTTACTTGATGAACCACAAGTATAGCGGATCTATCGTAGTCCTTTCGATAAGTAAGAGTGTCAAACCCAACGAGGAGCAGAAGGAAATGATAAGCGGTTTCCAGCAAGGTATTCTCTACAAGTACTGAAATAAGTGGTAACAGATAGTTTTGTGATAGGATAATTTGTAACGAGCAACAAGTAACAAAAGTAAATAAAGTGTAGCAAGGTGGCCCAATCCTTTTTGGAGCAAAGGACAAGCCTGGAAAAACTCTTTCATAGAGAAAAGCGCTCCCGAGGACACATGGGAATATCGTCAAGCTAGTTTTCATCACGCTCATATGATTCGCATTCGGTACTTTGATAATTTGGTATGTGGGTGGACCGGTGCTTGGGTACTGTCCTTACTTGGACAAGCATCCCACTTATGATTAACCTCTATTGCAAGCATCCGCAACTACAACAAAAGTATTAAGGTAAACCTAACCATAGCATGAAACATATGGATCCAAATCAGCCCCTTACGAAGCAACGCATAAACTAGGGTTTAAGCTTCTGTCACTCTAGCAATGCATCATCTACTTATTACTCCCCAATGCCTTCCTCTAGGCCCAAACAATGGTGAAGTGTCATGTAGTCGATGTTCACATGACACCACTAGAGGGATGACAACATACATCTCATCAAAATATCGAACGATGACCAAATTCACATGACTACTAATAGCAAGACTTCTCCCATGTCCTCAGGAACAAACGTAACTACTCACAAAGCATAAACATGTTCATAATCAGAGGGGTATTAATATGCATATAGGATCTGAACATATGATCTTCCACCAATTAAACCAACTAGCATCAACTACAAGGAGTAATTAACACTACTAGCAGCCTACTAGTACCAATCCCGGACTTGGAGACAAGAATTGGATACAAGAGATGAACTAGGGTGTAAAATCCCAAATTTTTAATTTGGAATGTTATACATTAGGTCATCATGCATATCATATTTTATTTTGCTTTTGGTTTTGATCCTAGAAAATCCTAAGCAACTCAAGGACCCACGGAGAGAGTTGGGGATTTCGTTATTTACATATTTGAGTTTTCTCAAATTATGTAAACAAGATCGTTTGATTTTATTTATTTTATCATTAATTATTTCTATTACAAAAATATGAGAGAGGGAATAAAATGACTTTCCCAAAATATAGAAATATTGAGGATTTAATAAAAAAATCAAATAAGTTTTATTTCGGAGTTTTTCGGTATTTTTTATTTGAATTTAGGAAAAATGCGCGTTTTTCAAAGTTGTAGTTTGCGCCCAGATAAATGTTCACTTTATCGGGCTTGATTTTAGAAACCCGGCAAAATTTATTTCGTGATTTTTGGAGTCCGTTTAGTATTTCTTTTTATTTTTCTTCCGAGCGGATTTAAAAAAAACGCAAACCGACTTCGGGCCGTACCCGGCCAGGACTCCCTGGCCTGGGGCCTTTATATAGCGCCCGAAGCCCCGCGAGAGGAGAGCCCCACGAAACCCTAACCCTAGCCCCTGTCCGCCGCCGTTGCCGGAGCGCGCCGCCCGAGGTTCGCCGCCGCCGCCTCGTCTTTCGTGCAGTTTTTTTTAAAAAAAAAAAATTGTTCGTCGTTTGTCTTTTTCGTCGGATTTTCCGCGGTTATTTTCTGATCGCGATTTCTGATCCGATTTTCGTTTTAGTATAACTTTTCGCTCGTTTATCGGAATCAGGCGATTCAAGCGCCTGGAGTTTCGTCTTGAAACCCTCTTTCCGAATAATCAACTTAAACATGTTTTTGCTACAATAAAATTTGCCCTAGATCCAGATTACTAGAACGAAGTTGTTTTCTTTCGCCGTTTGATTTCTTTTGCTTCGTTCGATTTGATTCTTTTTGCCAACCGGAGTTCTTAAGTTGAACTTTCTGGTTAGATCTTCAATTTGAGTTTTACCTGTGCATTAGATGAGTACTTATTGTATGCTTGTTGTTTGTCTGCGATAGAATACCCGGAGTGCGCCGCCTGTTACTTCGAATCTCTAGGTTACGTGGATCATCAGCAAGGCAAGTAACAATTTGATCATACATTTTCTACAACCCAGTTTTATTGCATTAGATCAATCCTCACACATTGCATGATTAGGATCTAATAAAATTGTGGGATGGGATGTAGATGAGGTAGTACCTATTACATGTTTATTATCAAACCTTTGGGAGTTACTTCTACGTTTGCTTATTATTCCATGCTATGCTAGTAGACGTGGATTGGGTGAGTGATATCCATGACGGATGTGAGATTGTTAATTAATGGTTTATCTAAGGTGGCAACCTAACACACATCTGGGTGGATTGAGGCACCTGGGGTTTCCAGGACTTGCCTGTTTTCTTGGACCGCCACCCAGGCCCAAAGGGATCATGAGATTATTCATACTAGAAACTTCCATGTGTAGCCACAAGCCAATATGGGCTCTGGCATAGTTGACTAAGTTGTGCGAACTCTTACAGTGGTAGACTAGCAGATGTAGGGGATGTAGGTGGTACGGTCTACCCGATCGTAAGGTGCTAGCGCTTCTGAAAGACTATGTCTCGGTCATCCGTCTTCTCAAACACCCTGTAGTGCGAGAAACCAAACGAAGGCGATCGAGTCTTGTGGGGAAAAGTGCGCAAACCTCTGCAGAGTGTAATAAACTAATCATGGTTAGCCGTGTCCCCGGTTATGGACATCTTGAGTATCTAGTACTTGGATTTTCATGTGAATCTCAACATGTTACTCTAAATTTAATTTGGATGGGTTTTAATGATGCTATTTAATTGGGATTGAGGATGCTGTCAACCATTCTCAATGTTTCACAACCACCATGATAGTAATTAACTTTATTCCTTTGAAGTAGGGAAAATTTGGCTTTACGCAAAAACAGTAACCATAGAGCTTTCCACCGGCCAAATATGCATATAGTATAGCTGTTGCATTCCATTACTCTCTATGTGTTATCTTGCCAGCATATTCCATGTGCTGACCCGTTTTCGGGCTGCAACGTTAATGTTGCAGACTTTTCAGACGCCGATTAAGGAGTTTTAGGTCGTGGTTCTATACTCAGTGATGTCGTTGGAGTTGATGGACTCACTTATCTTCCAAGCCTTCCGCTGTTATCGTCACTAGATGGCCTTAAGCCATATTTATTGTAATAAGTTCTCTTTTGAGACACTCGATGTAATAAGTGTGTGATTGCTACTCTGCTATAAATCCTCCGAGTACTGTGTGGTGTCAGCATTACTGATCCAGGGATGACACCGGAGCACAGAGATCAGACTGTTTGAGGTCTGGTCGCTACATAGGGTTTTGAGAGGAGATGGTGCTGGTGAAGATGTTGATGGAGATTGCCCTCTCCCGATGAGAGGAGCGTTGGTGATGACGATGGTGATGATTTACCCCTCCCAGAGGGAAGTTTCCCCGGTAGAACAGCTCCGCCAGAGCCCTAGATTGGTTCCGCCTCGTGGCGGCGGAGTTTCGTCCGAGAAGATGGCTTCTTATTTTTTCCTCATCGAAAGACCTCATATAGCAGAAGATGGACGTCGGAGGGCCACCAGGGGGCCCACGAGGTAGGGGGCGCGCCCAGGGGGGTAGGGCACGCCCCCACCCTTGTGGGCAGGGTGTGGCCCCCTGGTGAACTTCTTCCGCTGAGTATTTTTTATATATTCTGAAAACGTCTTCCGTGAAGTTTCAGGACTTTTGGAACTGTGCAGAATAGGTCTCTAATATTTGCTCCTTTTCCAGCCCAGAATCCCAGCTGCCGGCATTCTCCCTCTTTATGTAAACCTTGTAAAATAAGAGAGAATAGGCATAAGTATTGTGACATAATGTGTAATAACAGCCCATGATGCAATAAATATCGATATAAAAGCATGATGCAAAATGGACGTATCAACTCCCCCAAGTTTAGACCTCGCTTGTCCTCAAGCGAAAGCCGAAATCGAAAAATATGTCGACATGTTTAGAGATAGAGGTGTCGATAAAAATAAAATACGGACATGAGGGCATCATGATCATTTTTAGAACAACAACTTATATAATTCTTGTCATATAATTGTTGGGGAACGTTGCAAAAAACAAAAAATTTCCTATGGTTTCACCAAGATCCATCCATGAGTTCATCTAGCAATGAGTGATCAGATTGCATCTACATACCTTTGTAGATCACGCGCGGAAGCGTTCAAATGAAGGGGATGAGGGAGTCGTACTCGACGTGATCCAAATCACCAGAGATCCAGAGCCGAACGGACGGCACCTCCGCGTTCAACACACGTACGGTCAACGTGACGTCTCCTCCTTCTTGATCCAGCAAGGGGGAAGGAGAGGTTGATGAAGATCCAGCAGCACGACGGCGTGGTGGTGGATGCAGCAGTCACCGCAGTAGGGCTTCGCCGTTCTACTGCGAGAGGGAGAGGGAGGCGCCAAGAGTCAAGGGTACTGCTGCCCCTCCCTCCCCCCCCCTTTATATAGGCTCCCCTAGGGGGCGCCAGCCCTAGGAGATGGGATCTCCTAGGGGGGCGGCGGCCAAGGGTGGAGTAGCCCCCAAGGCAAGTGGGGCGCCCCCCCCACCCTAGGGTTTCCAACCCTAGGCGCAGGGGGTGGGCCAAGGGGGGCGCACCAGCCCACTGTGGGCTGGTTCCCCTCCCCACTTCAGCCCATGGGGCCCTCCGAGATGGGTGGCCCCACCCGGTGGACCCCCGGGACCCATCCGGTGGTCCCGGTACAATACCGGTGACCCCCGAAACTCTCCCGATGGCCGAAACTGCACTTCCTATATATAATTCTTCACCTCCGGACCATTCCGGAACTCCTCGTGACGTCCGGGATCTCATCCGGGACTCCGAACAACTTTCAGGTTACTGCATATTCATATCTCTACAACCCTAGCGTCATCGAACCTTAAGTGTGTAGACCCTATGGGTTCGGGAGACATGTAGACATGACCGAGATGGCTCTCCGGTCAATAACCAACAGCGGGATCTGGATACCCATGTTGGCTCCCACATGCTCCTCGATGATCTCATCGGATGAACCACGATGTCGAGGATTCAAGCAACCCCGTATACAATTCCCTTTGTCAATCGGTACGTTACTTGCCCGAGATTCGATCGTCGGTATCCCAATACCTCGTTCAATCTCGTTACCGGCAAGTCACTTTACTCATACCGTAATGCATGATCCCGTGACCAGACACTTGGTCACTTTCAGATCATTATGATGATGCATTACCGAGTGGGCCCAGAGATACCTCTCCGTCATACGGAGTGACAAATCCCAGTCTCGATTCGTGCCAACCCAACAGACACTTTCGGAGATACCTGTAATGTACCTTTATAGTCACCCAGTTACGTTGTGACGTTTGGCACACCCAAAGCACTCCTACGTTATCTGGGAGTTACACGATCTCATGGTCTAAGGAAAAGATACTTGACATTGGAAAAACTCTAGCAAACGAACTATACGATCTTGTGCTATGTTTAGGATTGGGTCTTGTCCATCACATCATTCTCCTAATGATGTGATCTCGTTATCAATGACATCCAATGTCCATAGTCAGGAAACCGTGACTATCTGTTGATCAACGAGCTAGTCAACTAGAGGCTTACTAGGGACATGTTGGTGTCTATTTATTCACACATGTATTACGATTTCCGAATAACACAATTATAGCATGAATAAAATACAATTATCATGAACAAGGAAATATAATAATAATGCTTTTATTATTGCCTCTAGGGCATATTTCCAATAGTCTCCCACTTGCACTAGAGTCAATAATCTAGTTACATTGTGATGAATCGAACGCCCATGGAATTCTGGTGTTGATCATGTTTTGCTCTAGGGAGAGGTTTAGTCAACGGATTTGCTACATTCAGGTCCGTATGTACTTTACAAATATCTGTGTCTCCATCTTGAACATTTTCACGAATGGAGTTGAAGCGACGCTTGATGTGCCTGGTCTTCTTGTGAAACCTGGGCTCCTTGGCAAGTGCAATAGCTCCAGTGTTGTCACAGAAGAGTTTGATCGGCCCCGACGCATTGGGTATGACTCCTAGGTCGGTGATGAACTCCTTCACCCAAATTGCTTCATGCGCTGCCTCCGAGGCTGCCATGTACCCCACTTCACATGTAGATCCCGCCACGACGCTCTGCTTGCAACTGCACCAGCTTACTGCCCCACCATTCAAAATACACGTATCCGGTTTGTGACTTAGAGTCATCCAGATCTGTGTCGAAGGTAGCGTCGACGTAACCCTTTACGACGAGCTCTTCGTCACCTCCATAAACGAGAAACATTTCCTTAGTCCTTTTCAGGTACTTCAGGATATTCTTGACCGCTGTCCAGTGTTCCTTGCCGGGATTACTTTGGTACCTACCTACCAAACTTACGGCAAGGTTTACATCAGGTCTGGTACACAGCATGGCATACATAATAGAACCTATGGCTGAGGCATAGGGGATGACACTCATCTCTTCTATATCTTCTGCCGTGGTCGGACATTGAGCTGAGCTCAATTTCACACCTTGCAACACAGGCAAGAACCCCTTCTTAGACTGATCCATATTGAACTTCTTCAATATCTTATCAAGGTATGTGCTTTGTGAAAGACCTATGAGGCGTCTTGATCTATCTCTATAGATCTTGATGCCTAATATATAAGCAGCTTCTCCAAGGTCCTTCATTGAAAAACTCTTATTCAAGTAGGCCTTAGTGCTGTCCAAGAGTTCTATATCATTTCCCATCAAAAGTATGTCATCCACATATAATATGAGAAATGCTAATAAACTCCCACTCACTTTCTTGTAAACGCAGGCTTCTCCATAAGTCTGCGTAAACCCAAACGCTTTGATCATCTCATCAAAGCGAATGTTCCAACTCCGAGATGCTTGCGCCAGCCCATAAATCGAGCGTTGGAGCTTGCACACCTTGTCAGCACTCTTAGGATCGACAAAACCTTCCGGCTGCATCATATACAATTCTTCCTTAAGGAAACCATTAAGGAATGTCGTTTTGACGTCCATTTTCCATATCTCATAATCATAGAATGCGGCAATTGCTAACATGATTCGGACGGACTTCAGCTTCGCTACTGGTGAGAAAGTCTCATCGTAGTCAACCCCTTGAACTTGTCGATAACCCTTAGCGACAAGCCGAGCTTTATAGATGGTCACATTACCATCCGCGTCTGTCTTCTTCTTAAAGATCCATTTATTTTCTATGGCTCGCCGCTCAACGGGTAAGTCAGTCAAAGTCCATACTTCATTTTCATACATGGATCCTATCTCGGATTTCATGGCTTCTAGCCATTTGTCGGAATCCGGGCCCGCCATCGCTTCTTCATAGTTCGAAGGTTCACTGTTGTCTAACAACATGATTTCCAAGACGGGGTTTCCGTACCACTCTGGTACGGAACGTGTCCTTGTGGACCTACGAAGTTCAGTAGCAGCTTGATCTGAAATTTCATTATCATCATCATTAACTTCCTCTCTAGTCGGTGCAGGCACCTCAGGAACATTTTCTTGAGTTGCACCACTTTCCGGTTCAAGAGGTAATACTTCATCAAGTTCTACTTTCCTCCCACTTACTTCTTTCGAGAGAAACTCTTTCTCTAGAAAGGATCCATTCTTGGCAACAAAGATCTTGCCTCCGGATCTGAGGTAGAAGGTATACCCAATAGTTTCTTTAGGGTATCCTATGAAGACGCATTTTTCCGACTTGGGTTCGAGCTTTTCAGGTTGAAGTTTCTTGACATAAGCATCGCATCCCCAAACTTTTAGAAACGACAACTTAGGTTTCTTCCCAAACCATAATTCATACGGTGTCGTCTCAACGGATTTCGACGGAGCCCTATTTAAAGTGAATGCGGCAGTCTCTAAAGCATAGCCCCAAAAAGATAGCGGTAAATCGGTAAGAGACATCATAGATCGCACCATATCTAATAGAGTGCGATTACGACGTTCGGACACACCATTACGCTGAGGTGTTCCAGGCGGCGTGAGTTGTGAAACTATTCCACATTTTCTTAAGTGCGTGCCAAATTCGTGACTCAAGTATTCTCCTCCACGATCTGATCGCAGGAACTTGATTTTCTTGTCACGTTGATTTTCAACATCACTCTGAAATTCCTTGAACCTTTCAAAGGTCTCAGACTTGTGTTTCATTAAGTAGACATACCCATATCTACTCAAGTCATCAGTGAGGGTGAGAACATAACGATAACCACCGCGAGCCTCAACACTCATTGGACCGCACACATCAGTATGTATGATTTCCAATAAGTTGGTTGCTCGCTCCATTGTTCCTAAGAACGGAGTGTTGGTCATTTTACCCATGAGGCATGGTTCGCACGTGTCAAATGATTCGTAATCAAGAGACTCTAAAAGTCCATCTGCATGGAGCTTCTTCATGCGTTTGACACCTATGTGACCAAGGCGGCAGTGCCACAAGTATGTGGGACTATCATTATCAACCTTACATCTTTTGGTACTCACACTATGAATATGTGTAGCATTACGCTCGAGATTCATTAAGAATAAGCCATTCACCATCGGAGCATGACCATAAAACATATCTCTCATATAAATAGAACAACCATTATTCTTGGATTTAAATGAGTAGCCATCTCGTATTAAACGAGATCCTGATACAATGTTCATGCTCAAACTTGGCACTAAATAACAATTATTGAGGTTCAAAACTAATCCCATAGGTAAATGTAGAGGTAGCGTGCCGACAGCGATCACATCGACCTTGGAACCATTCCCGACGCGCATCGTCACCTCGTCCTTCGCCAGTCTCCGCTTATTCCGCAACTCCTGCTTTGAGTTACAAATGTGAGCAACTACACCAGTATCAAATACCCAGGAGCTACTACGAGTACTGGTAAGGTACACATCAATTACATGTATATTGCATATACCTTTTGTTTTGTCGGCCTTCTTGTCCGCTAAGTATTTGGGGTAGTTCCGCTTCCAGTGACCACTTTCCTTGCAATAAAAGCACTCGGTCTCGGGCTTGGGTCCATTCTTTGGCTTCTTCCCGGCAGCTTGCCTACCGGGCGCGGCAACTCCCTTGCCGTCCTTCTTGAAGTTCTTCTTACCCTTGCCCTTTTTGAACTTAGTGGTTTTATTCACCATCAACACTTGATGTTCCTTTTTGACTTCTACCTCTGCTGATTTCAGCATAGCAAATACTTCAGGAATGGTCTTTTCCATCCCCTGCATATTGAAGTTCATCACAAAGCTCTTGTAGCTCGATGGAAGCGACTGAAGGATTCTGTCAATGACCGCGTCATCCGGGAGATTAACTCCCAGCTGAGTCAAGCGGTTATGTAACCCAGACATAGTGAGTATGTGCTCACTGACAGAACTGTTTTCCTCCATCTTACAGCTGAAGAACTTGTCGGAGACTTCATATCTCTCGACCCAGGCATGAGCTTGAAAAACCATTTTCAGCTCTTCGAACATCTCATATGCTCCGTGTCTCTCAAAACTCTTTTGGAGCCCCGGTTCTAAGCTGTAAAGCATGCCGCACTGACTGAGGGAGTAATCATCGGAACGTGTCTGCCAAGCGTTCATAACGTCTTGTTCTTCAGGGAGAACAGGTGCTTCACCTAGCGGTGCTTGTAGGACAAAATCTTTCTTGGCAGCTATGAGGATGATCCTCAGGTTCCGGACCCAGTCTGTATAGTTGCTGCCATCGTCTTTCAGCATGGTTTTCTCTAGGAACGCGTTGAAGTTGAGGACAACGTTGGCCATTTGATCTACAAGACATATTGTAAATATTTTAGACTAAGTTCATGATAATTAAGTTCATCTAATCAAATTATTCAATGAACTCCCACTTAGATAGATATCCCTCCAGTCATCTAAGTATAACATGATCCGAGTTAACTAGGCCGTGTCCGATCATCACGTGAGACGGACTAGTCAACATCGGTGAACATCTTCATGTTGATCGTATCTTCTATACGACTCATGCTCGACCTTTCGGTCTTCTGTGTTCCGAGGCCATGTCTGTACATGCTAGGCTCGTCAAGTCAACTTAAGTGTTTGCATGTGTAAATCTATATTACACCCGTTGTATGTGAACATTGGAATCTATCACACCCGATCATCACGTGGTGCTTCGAAACAACGAACTGTCGCAACGGTGCACAGTTAGGGGGAACACTTTCTTGAAATTATTATGAGGGATCATCTTATTTACTACCGTCGTTCTAAGTAAACAAGATGCAAAAACATGATAAACATCACATGCAATCAAATAATAATAGTGACATGATATGGCCAATATCACATAGCTCCTTTGATCTCCATCTTGGGGCTCCATGATCATCTTGTCACCGGCATGACACCATGATCTCCATCATCATGATCTCCATCATCGTGTCTCCATGAAGTTGCTTGCCAAGTATTACTTCTACTACTATGGCTAACACGTTTAGCAATAAAGTAAAGTAATTTACATGGCGTTTCTCAATGACACGCAGGTCATACAAAAAAATAAAGACAACTCCTATGGCTCCTGCCGGTTGTCATACTCATCGACATGCAAGTCGTGATTCCTATTACAATAGCATGAACATCTCATACATCACATATATATCATTCATCATTCATCACAACTTTGGCCATATCACATCACAAAACACTTGCTGCAAAAACAAGTTAGACGTCCTCTAATTGTTGTTGCAAGTTTTACGTGGCTGCAATAGGGTTCTAGCAAGAATGTTTTCTTACCTACGCGAAAGCCACAACGTGATTTGTCAACTTCTATTTACCCTTCATAAGGACCCTTTTCATCGAATCCGCTCCAACTAAAGTGGGAGAGACAGACACCCGCCAACCACCTTATGCAACTAGTGCATGTTAGTCGCTGGAACCGGTCTCACGTAAGCGTACGTGTAAGGTTGGTCCGGGCCGCTTCATCCCACAATACCGCTGAAGCAAAATAAGACTAGTAACGGCAAGAAAGTTGACAACATCTAAACCCACAACAAATTGTGTTCTACTTGTGCAAAGAGAACTACGCATAGACCTAGCTCATGATGCCACTGTTGGGGAACGTTGCAGAAAACAAAAATTTTCCTACGGTTTCACCAAGATCCATCCATGAGTTCATCTAGCAACGAGTGATCGGATTGCATCTACATACCTTTGTAGATCACGCGCGGAAGCGTTCAAATGACGGGGATGAGGGAGTCGTACTCGACGTGATCCAAATCACCGGAGATCCTAGCGCCGAACGGACGGCACCTCCGCGTTCAACACACGTACGGTCAGCGTGACGTCTCCTCCTTCTTGATCCAGCAAGGGGGAAGGAGAGGTTGATGAAGATCCAGAAGCACGACGGCGTGGTGGTGGATGCAGCAGTCACCGCAGCAGGGCTTCGCCGTTCTACTGTGAGAGGGAGAGGTGTAGCAGGGGAGAGGGAGGTGCCAAGAGTCAAGGGTACTGCTGCCCCTCCCTCCCCCCTTTATATAGGCTCCCCTAGGGGGCGCCGGCCCTAGGAGATGGGATCTCCTAGGGGGGCGGCGGCCAAGGGTGGAGTAGCCCCCAAGGCAAGTGGGGCGCCCCCCCCCCCCACCCTAGGGTTTCCAACCCTAGGCGCAGGGGGTGGGCCATGGGGGGCGCACCCCCCCCACCCTAGGGTTTCCAACCCTAGGCGCAGGGGGTGGGCCAAGGGGGGCGCACCAGCCCACTATGGGCTAGTTCCCCTCCCCACTTCAGCCCATGGGGCCCTCCGGGATGGGTGGCCCCACCCGGTGGACCCCCGGGACCCATCCGGTGGTCCCGGTACAATACCGGTGACCCCCAAAACTCTCCCGATGGCCGAAACTGCACTTCCTATATATAATTCTTCACCTCCGGACCATTTCGGAACTCCTCGTGATGTCTGAGATCTCATCCGGGACTCCGAACAACTTTCGGGTTACTGCATATTCATATCTCTACAACCCTAGCGTCACCGAACCTTAAGTGTGTAGACCCTACGGGTTCGGGAGACATGTAGACATGACCGAGATGGCTCTCCGGTCAATAACCAACAGCTGGATCTGGATACCCATGTTGTCTCCCACATGCTCCTCGATGATCTCATCGGATGAACCACGATGTCGAGGATTCAAGCAACCCCGTATACAATTCCCTTTGTCAATCGGTACGTTACTTGCCCGAGATTCGATCGTCGGTATCCCAATACCTCGTTCAATCTCGTTACCGGCAAGTCACTTTACTCGTACCGTAATGCATGATCCCGTGACCAGACACTTGGTCACTTTGAGCTCATTATGATGATGCATTACCGAGTGGGCCTAGAGATACCTCTCCGTCATACGGAGTGACAAATCCCAGTCTCGATTCGTGCCAACCGAACAGACACTTTCGGAGATACCTGTAATGTATCTTTATAGTCACCCAATTACGTTGTGACGTTTGGCACAACCAAAGCACTCCTACGGTATCCGGGAGTTACACGATCTCATGGTCTAAGGAAAAGATACTTGACATTGGAAAAACTCTAGCAAACGAACTATACGATCTTGTGCTATGTTTAGGATTGGGTCTTGTCCATCACATCATTCTCCTAATCATGTGATCTCGTTATCAATGACATCCAATGTCCATAGTTAGAAAACCATGACTATCTGTTGATCAACGAGCTAGTCAACTAGAGGCTTACTAGGGACATGTTGGTGTCTATTTATTCACACATGTATTACGATTTCCGGATAACACAATTATAGCATGAATAAAAGACAATTATCATGAACAAGGAAATATAAGAATAATGCTTTTATTATTGCCTCTAGGGCATATTTCCAACAATAATCTCTTAGGCTAGAGTAATAATTCAATCACAATTTCAAGTATGAATCGTAAACTTCCATGAAAACTAACAAACTATAATCTCAGTCATTGGAGCAATTGCAATTTATCATAACATAGGAAAGAGTCAATGTATAAGAGTTTTTCAGCAAGTCCACATACTCAACTATCATATAGTCTTCCACAATTGCTGACACTCACGCAATACTTAGGGGTATGGAGTTTTAATCGGACACAGAGAAAGATAGGGGCTTATAGTTTTGCCTCCCAACGTTATACCTCTAGGGTAATGTCAACAATAATAGTTCATGAAAACTCACATCCAATTAGCCATATATACCAGGATCTTTCCAACATACTATGCTTGCCAAAGGATGAAATGTAAAAAGGAAGGGTGAAGATCACCATGACTCTTATGCAAGGTAGGAGATAAAAGTAGAAGATAGGCCCTTCGCAGAGGGAAGCAGAGGTTTTCATGCGCTTTAATGGTTGGATGCACAAAGTCTTAATGCAAGAGAACGTCACTTTATATTGCCACTTGTGATATGGACCTTTATTATGCAGTCTGTAGCTTTTATTTCTTCCATATCACACGATCGTATAAAGCTTATTTTCTCCCACACTAATAAGTCATACATATTTTGAGAGCAATTTTTATTGCTTGCACCGATCACAACTTACTTAGAGGATCTTACTCAATCCATAGGTAGGTATAGTGGACTCTCATGATAAAACTGGTTTAAGGGTATTTGGAAGCACAAGTAGTATCTCTACTTGATGCGATGAATTTGGCTAGCATGAGGGGGAAAGGCAAGCTCAACCATGTTGGATGATCCATGACAATATAATTTATAATAGATGTAAGAAAACATAACCCATTACGTTGTCTTCCTTGTCCAACATCAACTCTTTAGCAAGTCATATTTTAATTAGTGCTCACAATCATAAAAGATGTCCAAGATAGTATATCTATATGTGAAGACCTCTCTTTCTTTATTACTTCCTATTAATTGCAACGATGACCAAAACTATGTTTGCCAACTCTCAACAACTTTTATTCATCATACTTTTTTCTATGTGAGCTCATTACTCTCCATGAGATTCAAACGATCTCTTTGTTTCTTTTTATTTCTTTCTCTTTTCTTTTGTTCCCTTAGGATCTTGGCAAAGTAATCAAGCCCTTGACTCAACACTAATCTTTATTATATAGCTCACGGACTCAATTACATAGAAGAACTATAAAGCAAAACTCACAACTAGATCATACTAAGACTTTTATTCTACTAGATCAAGATATTACCAAAAGGATCGAACTAAGAAAAACAGTAAAGATAGAAGTGATGGTGATACGATACCGGGGCACTCCCCCAAGCTTGGAAGTTGCCAAGGGGAGTGCCCATACCCATCTGATTATGTCTCCTTTGTTGGTGGAGAAGGTGGAGTTGTTGATGTTGGATAGTCGCACATCGAGCGTAGGAGGTCTTCTAACTTGCGGATAATACCTTTAAGTGCGATGATATGCTCCTTCAACAAAATATTTTCACGTGTGAGATACTTATTTTGTATACAAGCTAACTCGATCATCTTGAAAGCTTCGATCTCAGTTGGGGTAAGAAGATTGTGGTCAAGTTGAAGGATGTCTTCTGTTGCCGGAGCTTGGTCCTCTGTGGCCTTCTTGATCCCTCCATCCTTGTGGGTCTCCATGGGTTCTTCTCTCTTCAGCTCTATCTTCATTAGCCAAGCATCGTTGCCCTCATTGTTGGAGGAGGAGGGAGACGACATGATGCTTAGCTTCGACAACCCTGGCAGAAAACAGCTCGAAACAAGAACAAGAGATTTTTGCGTGATACGGGAGTCAAAACCCCCGGGAGGTTATATAATGAATTTTTACCGACCAAAATACGTGTTGTGTACAAAAACGGAGTCCGAAGAGCACACGAGGTGCCCACGAGGTAGGGGGCGCGCCCAGGGGGTAGGGCGTGCCCTCCACCCTCGTGGAGCCCTCGTGTCCTTCCCGGACTGCTTCTTATTTTTCTATTTTTCTAAATATTCCAAAACGGAGAAATATTGCCTTAAAAATTGTTTTGGAGTCGGTTTACTTACCGTACCACATACCTATTCCTTTTCGGTGTCTGAAACATTCCGGAAAGTGTCCCTTATGTATTCCTCTGGGGTTACGGTTTCAATAACATTGGTTTCAACATTTATGGGATTACCTGAGATATAATGTTTAATTCTTTGACCGTTCACCACCTTCGGATTTGTGCCTTCGAAATTGTTAATTTTTATGGCACCGGAATGACAGACCTCCTCGATAACGTAAGGACCTTCCGATTTAGAGAGAAGTTTTCCTGCAAAAAACCTTAAACGAGAGTTGTATAGCAATACATAATCACCTACATTAAACTCACGCTTTTGTATTCTTTTGTCATGCCATCTTTTAACTTTTTCTTTAAACAACTTGGCATTTTCATAGGCTTGGGTTCTCCATTCATCAAGTGAGCTAATATCAAATAACCTCTTCTCACCGGCAAGTTTAAAATCATAATTGAGCTCTTTAATAGCCCAATATGCCTTGTGTCTAGTTTGAGAGGTAAGTGGCATGCTTTTCCATAAACCATTTTATACGGAGACATACCCATAGGATTTTTATATGCAGTTCTATAGGCCCATAATGCATCATCAAGTTTCTTGGACCAATTCTTTCTAGATCTATTAACAGTCTTTTGCAAAATTAACTTGAGCTCTCTATTACTCAATTCTACTTGAACACTAGACTGAGGGTGATAAGGGGATGCAATTCTATGATTAACATCATATTTAGCAAGCATTTTATGGAAAGCACCATGAATAAAATGTGAACCACCATCAGTCATTAAATATCTAGGGACTCCAAATCTCGGAAAAATAACTTCTTTAAGCATTTTAATAGAAGTGTTATGATCAGCACTACTAGTTGGAATAGCTTCTACCCACTTAGTAACGTAATCAACAACAACTAAAATATGTGTATATCCATTAGAGGAAGGAAAAGGTCCCATATAGTTAAAGCCCCAAACATCAAATGGTTCAATAAGAGTGAATAGTTCATAGGCATTTCTTGACGTCTACTAATATTAACAATTCTTTGACATTCATCACAAGATAAGACAAACTTACGAGCATCCTTGAAGAGAGTAGGCCAATAAAAACCAGATTGCAATACCTTATGTGCAGTTCTATCTCCAGCATGGTGTCCTCCATAAGCTTCGGAGTGACACTTGCGTAGGATCTGTTCCTGTTCATGCTCAGGTACACAACGTCTAATAACAACATCTACTCCTTCTTTATAAAGATGTGGGTCATCCCAAAAGTAATGCCTCAAATCATAGAAGAACTTTTTCTTTTGCTGGTATGTGAAACTAGGTGGTATAAATTTAGCAACAATATAATTAGCATAATCAGCATACCATGGAGCAGTATGAAAAGTATTTATGACATTTAATTTCTCATCAGGAAAGCTATCATCAATAGGTAGTGGGTCATCAAGCACATTTTCTAACCTAGACAAGTTGTCTGCAACGGGGTTCTCGGCTCCCTTTCTATCAACAATATGTAAATCAAATTCTTGTAGCAAGAGAACCCATCTAATAAGTCTAGGTTTAGCATCTTTCTTTTCCATAAGATATTTAATAGCAGCATGATCAGTGTGAATAGTTACTTTAGAATCAACAATATAAGATCTAAACTTATCACAAGCAAATACAACTACTAAGAATTATTTTTCAGTAGTAGCATAATTTCTTTGAGCATTGTCTAGGGTTTTACTAGCATATTGAATAACATTTAATTTCTTATCAACTCTTTACCCTAGAACATCACCTACAGCATAATCACTAGCATCACACATAATTTCAAAGGGTAAATTCCAATCAGGTGGCTGAACAATAGGTGCAGAGATCAATGCTTTCTTAAGTATTTCAAATGCTTCTACACAATCATCATCAAAGACAAATGGTATATCTTTTTGTAATAAATTAGTCAGGCCGAGAAAATTTTGAGAAGTCCTTAATGAACCTCCTATAAAATCCGGCATGACCGAGGAAACTTCTTATACCTTTGATGTCTTGGGACATGGCATCTTTTCAATAGCATCAACCTTGGCTTTATCAACCTCAATACCTCTTTCAGAAACTTTATGCCCCAAGACAATACCTTCATTAACCATAAAGTGGCACTTTTCCCAATTCAAGACAAGATTAGTTTCTTCACATCTCTGCAAAACTCGATCAAGGTTGCTCAAGCAATCATCAAAAGAAGATCCATAGACGGAGAAATCCTCCATGAAAACCTCACAAATCTTTTCACAAAAGTCAGAGAATATAGCCATCATGCATCTTTGAAAGGTAGCAGGTGCATTACATAAACCAAAAGGCATACGTCTATAAGAAAAAGTACCAAAAGGGCAAGTAAAAGTAGTCTTTGATTGATCTTTGGCTGACACAGTTATTTGAGAGAAACCAGAATAACCATCTAGAAAGAAAAAATGTGTATGTTTGGATAATCTTTCTAGCATTTGATCGATAAAAGGTAAGGGGTAATGATCCTTTTTAGTGGCCTTATTTAATTTGCGGAAATCAATTACCATCTTTGAGGAATCAATTCATCTTTATCATTAGGAACAACAGTAATACCTCCCTTCTTAGGGACACAATGGACATGACTCACCCACTGACTATCAGCAACGGGATAGATTATACCTACCTCAAGAAGCTTTAGTATTTCTTTTCTTACCACTTCTTTCATTTTAGGATTCAGCCGTCGTTGATGATCACGAACTGGTTTAGCATCTTCTTCCAAATTAATATTATGTTGACATAGAGTGGGACTAATGCCCTTAAGATCATCAAGAGTATACCCAATAGCAGCACAGTGCTTCTTCAGAGTTTTCAATAATCTCTCTTCCTTATGCTCTGAAAGGTTAGCACTAATAATAATAGGATATATCTTTTTCTCATCAAGATAAAGCATATTTAAGAGTACCAGGTAACGGTTTAAGCTCAAACACGGGATCACCCTTGGGTGGAGGAGGATCCCCTAGGATTTCAACAGGCAAATTGTGTTTCAGAATAGGTTCCTGTTTAAAGAATACTTCATCTATTTCCCTTCTTTCATTCATAAACATGTCATTTTCATGGTCTAGCAAATATTGTTCTAAAGGATCACTAGGAGGTACGGCAATAGAAGCAAGACCAATAATTTCATCCTTACTAGGTAATTCTTCTTCACGGTGCTATCTACTAAATTTAGAGAAATTAAATTCATGAGTCATATCATCTAAACCGATAGTAACAACACCCCTTTTGCAATCTATGGTAGCATTAACAGTGTTCAGGAAGGGTCTACCAAATATAATGGGACAAAAGCTATCTTGTGGGGAACCAAGAACAAGAAAATCAGCATGATATTTAGTTTTCCCACACAAGACTTCAACATCTCTAACAATTCCCATTGGTGAAATAGTATCTCTATTGGCAAGTTTAATTGTGACATCAATATCTACTATCTCAACAGGTGCAATATCATGCATAATTTCTTTGTATAAGGAATAAGATATTGCACTAGCACTAGCACCCATATCACATAAGCCATGATAACAATGATCTCCTATTTTAACAGCAATAACAGGCATGCCTACCACAGGTCTATTTTTATCCTTAGCACAAGGTTTAGCAATTCTAGCAGTCTCATCAAGGAAATGAATAACATGCCCATCAATATTATCAGACAAGAGATCTTTAACAATAGCAATATCAGGTTCAACTTTAATTTGCTCATGAGGTGTATAAGTTTTAATATTGCTTTTACGAACCACAGTTGAAGCTTTAGCATGATCCTTTATCCTAACAGGAAAAGGTGGTTTCTCAACATAAGAAGTAGGAACAATAGGATCATTATAAGTGAAAATATTTTCTTCAACTTTAATAGGTGCAGCTACTTTTACTTCTATGGGAGGATGATATTTAGACCACTTCTCCTTGGGGAGATCAACATAAGTAGCAAAAGATTCACAGAAAGAAGCTACTATCTCAGAGTCAAGTCCATATTTAGTGCTAAATTTACGGAAAACATCGGTATCCATAAAAGATTTAACACAATCAAACCTAGGTGTCATACCTGACTCCTTACCTTTGTCGAGGTCCCAATCTTCAGAGTTGCATTTAATTCTTTTCAATAAATCCCATTTGAATTCAATAGTCTTCATCATAAAAGAGCCAGCACAAGAAGTATCAAGCATGGTGTGATTGCTATCAGAAAGCCGAGCATAAAAATTTTGAATAATCATTTCTCTTGAGAGCTCATGATTGTGGCATGAATATAACATTGATTTAAGCCTCCCCCAAGCTTGAGCGATGCTTTCTCCTTCACAAGGCCAAAAATTATATATATAATTGCGATCACGATGAACAAGATGCATAGGATAAAACTTTTGATGAAATTCCAATTTCAATCGTTTGTACTTCCAAGACCCCATATCATCACATAGCCTATACTATGTCGATGCATCTCCCTTCAAAGATAAAGGGAAGACCTTCTTCTTAACAACATCTCCGGGTACACCTGCAAGCTTAAATAATCCACAAACTTCATCGATGTATATTAGATGCTCATCAGGATGCTTTGTTCCATCTCCTAAAAAAGGATTAGCTAGCAGTTTTTCTATCATACCCGAAGGAATTTCAAAGTAGACATTTTCATTTTCAGTAGGTTCAGTAGGTTGAGGAGCAACTCTTTGCTCTACTAGTCGGGGTGAAGATACCCCGCACAAGCCCCTTAGAGGATTACTTTCCATAGTAACAAGTGATAGTAAATTTCAGCACACTATATAAATTTTTCCTTACCAAAGGCGCTTCACTCCTCGGCAACGGCGCCAGAAAAGAGTCTTGATGACCCAGAAGTATAGCGGATCTATCGTAGTCCTTTCGATAAGTAAGAGTGTCGAACCCAACGAGGAGCAGACGGAAATGATAAGCGGTTTCCAGCAAGTTATTCTCTGCAAGTACTGAAATAAGTGGTAACAGATAGTTTTGTGATAGGATAATTTGTAACGAGCAACAAGTAACAAAAGTAAATAAAGTGCAGCAAGGTGTCCCAATCCTTTTTGGAGCAAAGGACAAGCCTGGACAAACTCTTTTATAGAGAAAAGCGTTCCCGAGAACACATGGGAATATCCTCAAGCTAGTTTTCATCACGCTCATATGATTCGCGTTCGGTACTTTGATAATTTGGTATGTGGGTGGACCGGTGCTTGGGTACTGTCCTTACTTGGACAAGCATCCCACTTATGATTAACCTCTATTGCAAGCATCCGCAACTACAACAAAAGTATTAAGGTAAACCTAACCATAGCATGAAACATATGGATCCAAATCAGCCCCTTACGAAGCAACGCATAAACTAGGGTTTAAGCTTCTGTCACTCTAGCAACGCATCATCTACTTATTACTCCCCAATGCCTTCCTCTAGGCCCAAACAATGGTGAAGTGTCATGTAGTCGACGTTCACATGACACCACTAGAGGGATGACAACATACATCTCATCAAAATATTGAACGAAGACCAAATTCACATGACTACTAATAGCAAGACTTCTCCCATGTCCTCAGGAACAAACGTAACTACTCACAAAGCATAAACATGTTCATAATCAAAGGGGTATTAATATGCATATAGGATCTGAACATATGATCTTCCACCAATTAAACCAACTAGCATCAACTACAAGGAGTAATTAACACTACTAGCAACCTACTAGTACCAATCCCGGACTTGGAGACAAGAATTGGATACAAGAGATGAACTAGGGTTTTGAGAGGAGATGGTGCTGGTGAAGATGTTGATGGAGATTGCCCTCTCCCGATGAGAGGACCGTTGGCGATGACGATGGCGATGATTTCCCCCTCCTGGAGGGAAGTTTCCCCGGCGAAACAGTTCCGCTAGAGCCCTAGATTGGTTCTGCCAAGGTTCCGCCTCGTGGCGGCGAAGTTTCATCCGAGAAGATGGCTTCTTATTTTTCTTCATCGAAATACCTCATATAGCAGAAGATGGACGTCGGAGGGCCACCAGGGGGCCCACAAGGTAGGGGGCGCGCCCAGGGGGGTAGGGCGCGCCCCCACCCTTGTGGGCAGGGTGTGGCCCCCCTGGTGAACTTCTTTCGCTGAGTATTTTTTATACATTCTGAAAACGTCTTTCGTGAAGTTTCAGGACTTTTCGAGCTGTGCAGAATAGGTCTCTAATATTTTCTCCTTTTCCAGCCCAGAATCCCAGCTGCCGACATTCTCCCTCTTTATGTAAACCTTGTAAAATAAGAGAGAATAGGCATAAGTATTGTGACATAATGTGTAATAACAGCCCATAATGCAATAAATATCGATATAAAAGCATGATGCAAAATGGACGTATCATTACTCTGTTCTCTTGAACTTAATACTCTAGATGCATGCTGGATAGCGGTCGATGTGTGGAGTAATAGTAGTAGATGCAGGCAGGAGTCGGTCTACTTGTCTCGGACGTGATGCCTATATACATGATCATACCTAGATAATCTCATAACTATGCTCAATTCTGTCAGTTGCTCAACAGTAATTTGTTCACCCACTATAATACTTATGCTCTCAAGAGAAGCCACTAGTGAAACCTATGGCCCCCGGGTCTATTTTCTATCATATCAATCTTCCAATACTTAGTTATTTTTATTGCTTTCTATTTTACTTTGCATCTTTATCATAAAAATACCAAAAATATTATCTTATCATATCTATCAGATCTCACTCTCGTAAGTGACTGTGTAGGGATTGACAACCCCTTATCACGTTGGTTACGAGGATTTATTTATTTGTGTAGGTGCGAGGGACTTTCGCGTGGCCTCCTACTGGATTGATACCTTGGTTCTCAAACTGAGGGAAATACTTACACTGCTCTACTGCATCACCCTTTCCTCTTCAAGGGAAAACCAACGCAGTGCTCAAGAGGTTGCATTCTACTACATCAAGTATGAGTACAACTCCAAGAATTCCATCAAGATAATGTGGATCCCGAAGAAGAAGAACTAGAAAGTTCTTGAGGGTGACTCCGCCAACATACTTCACTCATATCACTTTGGCGAGAACAAGTGCAAACAACTTCCACATCTTGCACTAGTTCAAGGATTCACAAACCCTCTTGTTGGTAAGACAAGGACAAGGTAACCTAATGCTTTCATGGACATCATCTTGTGTGTACATCACTCTATGTCTATGGATATCCTTGTTTGTTCCTTGTGGGACTAACCCGTGTAGGTATTGAAAGTGCAACTCACTCCAATGGATTGCTCCAAATGATCTACATCAACATTGAGCATCCACATCTTCTACATCTACATGAAGTCATCATCGACAAAACCCAAGGTTAGTTCATCCCTCTTAGGGGGGATATCACATCTAGGGGGAGCTTTACTCTAATCAATTGAGCTAAAGCAACTCTAATGGTGTGAACAAAACAATGCTTTATGTAAAAGTGGTAACCCCACTTGTGCTTAAACGATGAGTATGACCTACGATCAAATGTTCTCATTTGTCTCCTAAGTCAATATACTCATATATAGATGACCTAGGCATCGCCAATTGCCTGATAGATGCTAGAATGTTTGTGCATGCTTTGCCACATATTTCATTTGCCATTTTACTGCGTGAGCATGTTGATTGCATATTTTACTCATTTGAGGACATCCATTTGTTGCTTTGATTGTTTGGCCTTTTCCCTTTTGCCAAATGGATGGAAGAGAATGCCTAAGAACCTCCTCTAGCTATCTATGATTTTCTCGTCTCAAACTCTATTCATGCTACATCACAAAGTTTGATCAAGTCAGATTTGAACCACTCTGTGTGAGGAGCACTCAGAGTTTCCGATTTGTCATAGGCTTAAACTTCCAAAACCTCTTTGTGCATTTCGGTATGACCGAGTCATCCACTTCGGTCACACCAAGTTCACCAAGTTGGTCTAGGTTTTCCATATCGGTGCAACCGATTTGAACTTTTTGGTCATACCGAATTGCAGTAACCGCTTGCGATTCTGCACCTCGGTGCCACCGAGTTGTTCCACTCGGTCACACCGACGAGGTCGGGATATATATACCGACAGGTTGAATTTTGGAAATTCCTCCAAAACTCTTCATCCCGCGCGTGTCCTGCTCTGCCGCCTCGGGTCTTCAGATCGCCTCCTCGCCGCCAGCGACCTCCCGCCGCTGGTTTCCGCCGCCGTCAACGGAATTTTGCTCCGCCGTTGTCTTCGTAGCGAACTCCCGCCGAACTAGGGTATGGGTTCGATACTTTGTTCTGTTTCCTTACTCTGATTCCTAGCACATTGCTTTGCCATGATCTTTTCCAGTATGAAAACAATCTATCCAGAGAAAACATCCTTTAGGTTAGATTTGATTCAAAAATTTACGGTTAGGTTTCCGCCAAACTCATCTCGGACCGACAGAGTTGTAGAAATCGGTCTCACCGATTTGGCCTAGGTCATTGCACATGCGTTTTCGGTCTGACCGAAAATTGCAAATCGGTGCGACCGAGTTCGACTCTCTGTGAAACCCTAGAAATCTCGGTGCCACCGAACTATGACTCGGTCTGACCTAGTTCACTAGTTTAGGTTCCAAAAGTTGCTTCAGTATCATCGAGTTTAACAAATCGGTAGCTCCGAAATGCTTTCTGTGGAGAACTAAAACTAAGTTTTTGACTCGGTTTTTTTGTAAAAACTTTGCACTTTGTGACGATCATCCATTCTACCTCATCTACATCTATTCACAGGGTTTTCTGTCAGTGTGATTGCCAAGATGTCTGACCAAAGTGACAGCCAAAACAGATCTGAAGAGCCAGTGCAATTGAGTGAGGGCACTAGTCCCTCAAGTACCTCAGATGATGGTAGCAGGAGCACTCCCAGTAATTTGCCAAAGGCAGCCACCAGTTCAAGGAAGAAGAAAATCTCAGATTCTAAAGATGAGGACTATGTGGCCACTAAGGAGGAAGTCAGGTCAAAGAAGAAGGTGTTGAAGAAAGAGTATGGCATAGCTGCAATAACTAAGCCAGGGTTGAACAAGAAGGCACCAGCAAAAAGGGTTCCTATGTCTAAGGCCAGAGCCTCCACTCAAGAAACTTTGGGGTTCACTCTTGAACCCAAAGAGGCTGCTGGAGAGGGAAAGAAGAGGAAGGAGAGGGTCAAGAAGACCACTGCCAGAGTGCTTGGTAGATCCTCCATCATGAGAGAGCCAGGAGAAGAGGAAGAGGAAGAGGATGTTGCTCCAGCTCCCAAGTCTCAGAAGCTCATGGGAGATGCAATCAAGTCAGGGGCTGCAACATCAGAGCCCAAAACTTCTCCCAAAGCAACAGCTCAAGCTCAGAAGCCTTCTAAGCCCAAGAGAAGCACTAGAAACATTCCTTCCGAAGAGAAGAACAAGGCCCCAGTGCATGAAGCTGAAGAAGAAGATGATGAATCCCAAGTGCTAAGAAAACTAAAACCCAAGATTCCAGATCACAATGACGCTCATCCAATGGCTGAGGAAATGAACATCAGAAAGGATGTAGGATTGAGACTTTGGAGGTAGTCTGATCCATATGCTATAAGAAGGAGAACTGCAGTGTACTATAGGTTCCACACCAAAGAACAACAAGACTTCTATAAGACCACTCTGCTTGACAAGAAGCCAATTGTCAGTGATATGAGATGGGTCGATTGGGAATTTATTGATGAGAATGAAGATCACTTCCCAGGTGTACATGAAAGCTTCAAAGCTTGTGGAGTTGACAAGTTTGCTGAACAGAAGCTCACAAAATGGAATGATGAGCTAATCATGCAATTTTACTCCACTGCTCATTTCTATCCAGATGGGAGGATATTGTGGATGTCTGAAGGTACGAGGTACCAATCAAATGTTGATGAATGGGCCAAGTTGATCAATGCCCCAGAGGAACATGATGACTATTTGGATGTGTATGCCAAGAAGAAAAAGGACCATAACTCAATGGCAAATATGTACAAGGAGATCCCCGATAAAGCTTTGGAGACACACAAGCTAGGATCTGTGCAGTATTTGTTGTCTGGTCTGCCTATTATCAACACCACCTTAAGGCATACTTTGCTACCCAAATCTGGAGATCACAAGACGATAAGGGGACATTTCATCAACTTGCTACAAATCTTTGATGTACCACAAAAATTAAAGGTCATGAGTCTGATTGTGGAGACAATCAAGAGGACAGCTGCTGACCAGAAGAGATCTTGTGGGTATGCTCCACACATTCAGGTGCTCATCAACTCAAAGATGGGCACAAGTACTTACTTGTTGGAC
This sequence comes from Triticum urartu, assembly GCF_056163025.1. NCBI lineage: Eukaryota > Viridiplantae > Streptophyta > Magnoliopsida > Poales > Poaceae > Triticum > Triticum urartu. Next base: position 482,360,255 of record NC_141875.1, read on the forward strand.
AAGGAGCATTTACCCTTGTACCCAGATTTTGAAGACAATGAAGTTGTAATGAATGAGAATGAACCTTCATCAGCACAAGCACAAGAGAAGAGAGCTAAGGCAAAGGCAGAAAAGGCTACAAGGATGCCAACTGCTGAGGAAGCATCTTAGGTGTTCCTGAAGAGCAAATAAGATCAATTGGGTTATCTAATTCAAGCTACATTGAGGATTGAAAAGGGCTTGGCCACCCTGACTCAGAATCGGGAGAGCTTGGAGAGGATCGTAGAGACCAAGTTCTATGATCTTGACCTTAAGGTGACTAAGATACAGACTGTAGTTGAGCAGCTCCAGGAGGAAGCTGAGGAGAGGAGAGGAAAGGCAACTACAGATGCTTTTCAGCGTGTGCCAAGGAGTCAGAGGTCAGCTACAGTGCCAGTATCAGACACAAGAGCTACTTCATCTGCACCAGCAACAGCTTCAGTACCACCTTCAGAACCTGCTCCACCAGCTCCAACATCATCCACTGATGCCTTCTTCCTTGGAGTTCTTTCTACACCACCTCCCGAAGACCAAGCCTAAGAGACGCATAGCACTATGCATTTTCAAACTTTTTGGTAACTTGTTACAAAAGGGGGAGAAATGTATAGATCATAGGCTTCGAGAGAGTGTGTTTTTCTTCTTTGTATCTCTTGTTTTTGGTTGAACTTTGTTGTGTGCTTGGTTGATACTTTATGTCTGTGTGAGATACTTGTGTGATCATGTGTTTGATCATATGCTACTTTAATGTTTGCTTGGATGACATTATCCTTTATATCCTTATATGATCATTCACTTTGCTTGGTGATGAGTGCTTGTCATAATTCATATCATTTTGAGCGCTCCACCAAGATGTATGTGACAGGAAGAGTGACCCATGATCCTAATCGATTGTGCATTTGCATTCAAAAGAAAATCATAAATAGTGGACAAATTTAGGGGGAGCTCTTGCTTATCACATACTTCCCAAAGCGACGATGCATTTCAATCTTACAATCATTTGTCGAAGCTTTGATCTATATGTTGTTATCAATTACCAAAAAGGGGAGATTGAAAGTGCAACTATCCCTGGGTGGTTTTGGTAATTACTAACAACATATAGCTCATTGAACTAATACTATTTCAAGATGATCATTTCAGAAAGTTCAATGATGGGCATGGCATGGATTAGGAATGTGGACCCCTCAAAATGCTAAGGACACATATTGGCTCAAGCTCAAGACTCTACATTTTACTTTTAGTAATCCAAGATCACATTGAGTCCATAGGAAAAGTCAATACTATTAAAAGGGGATGAGGTGTTGCTTAATGGCTTGCTTGCTCAAAATGCTTAGTGATATGCTCAAAAAACCCTCAACCACTTTCTCATATCCACATATGTCCCAAACCAAAAAGTCAAACTTGGCCCCATCGAAAAGTTCTATCCAGTGCCACCGAGTTCACTTGACATAGCCACTGCCACAAACCCTAGTCACTTCGGTCTCACCGATAGGGATCTCGGTCTCACCGAGATGGGATTGCAAACTCTCTGTTTCCCTTCATAACGTTTCGGTCCAACCGAGATGAACGATCAGTCCCACCGAGTTCGCAATGCAAACTCTCTGTTTTCCTTTCCCAATGTTTCGGTCTCACCAAAATGAGCGATTCAGTCCCACTGAGTTTGCCTGACCAACTCTCTGGTTATCTTATTACCAAAATCGTTCCCACCGAGTTTGTGTAAAGTCTCACCGAGATTATGTTATGCCCTAACCCTAATAAAATTGGTCCCACACCGAGTTGACATGTCAGTCCCACCGAAAAGCCTAACGTTCACATTTTGAACTGAATCGATCTGACCGAGTTTTCTGATTCGGTCCCACCGAGTTTGGTGAGTTGTGTATAACGGTTAGATTTTATGTGTATGCTATACATACCCCTCCACCCTTCCTTCATCAAAGAGGAGAGCCATCAGAACGTGCCTACACATCAGCATACATTTTCTGAGAGAGAACCACCTACTCACGTGTTGAGACCAAGATATTCCATTTCAACCATTTGAATCTTGATCTCTAGCCTTCCCCAAGTTGCTTTCCACTAAAATCATCTTCCCACCAAATCCAAATCTGTGAAAGAGAGTTGAGTGTTGGGGAGACTATCATTTGAAGCACAAGAGCAAGGAGTTCATCATCAACACACCGTCTATTACCTTTTGGAAAGTGGTGTCTCCTAGATTGGTTAGGTGTCACTTGAGAGCCTCCGTCAAGATTGTTGAGTTGAACCAAGGAGTTTGTACGGGCAAGGAGATCTCCTACTTCGTGAAGATCTACCCTAGTGAGGCAAGTCCTTCATGGGTGATGGCCATGGTGGGACAGACAAGGTTGCTTCTTCGTGGACCCTTCGTGGGTGGAGCCCTCCGTGGACTCGCGCAACCGTTACCCTTTCGTGGGTTGAAGTCTCCATCAATGTGGATATATGATAGCACCACCTATCGGAACCATGCCAAAAATCTCGGTGTCTACATTTGCATTTGCTCCCTCCAAACTCCTCCCTTTACCTTCATGTGCGATGTTTTACATTCCGCTGCTATACTCTTAGACTTGCACGTGTAGGTTGATTGCTTGACTTGTGCTAAGTTGCTAAAATCTGCCAAGACTTAAAATTGGAAAAGGCTAGATTTTTATTTGGTCAAGTAGTCTAATCACCCCTGGACATACTTTCGATCCTACACTATGTGATGAATAAATAGACTCAAAACGAAGTCCAGACACCGTCACACGGTCCCAACGCGTCCATGAACATATGGAGGGCCAAGTTAGTCCATGGCAGTAGATGCTCTAATGGCTTAAAGTGTCCCAACGAGTGCCGGGTGTTCTCAATCTGTGGTTGTAGCAATGCAACTACATGGGCTCATCGGCAACAGTGTTCCCTGGGGTGACAAACTTGACAACGCTAGAAGCCCTCGCGTGTCGCGAGGCTTTGGAGCTGGCGAGCGTTCTTCAGCAGCAGTGTGTCACAAAATTAAAAAAACCTTCATGCAGTCGGTAAGATACCACCCTAACACGCTTCAGATCGGCAATCTCGTGGAGTCTCCACGGCGACCGACCATGTCGTCATCTCGAGACGCGTCGGTGCTCCCTCCTCCGAAGCTACCCTACCCCCCGCTCCCGTGCGGCGCGCCATGCCGCACCGGGGCATCCCCATCGTCCTCCTCCGGTCACCCCGCCAGCACTCTCCTCTTTGCCGTCGCCGGCGATGCCGCCAGGGCAAAGCCCGAGCAGCTCGGCGGCGGCGGCCTTCTTCTCGCACGTCAGCTGCTCAAGATCGTTGCAGCGTTTCTGATCTTGATCTTTTCGACGGTGACGGCGGACAACGATGGCTGGAGTGTGTCGACGGGTCTATAGCCGCAGCGGCGGTGGTGGCGGCGGCCTTGTTGCAGTCGCCCAACCTTCGGTTCGGCTTCGGATCGCGGTGGCGCTCCTGGTCTTGATCTGCATCACGCGGGTCCCCGGGGCGGCGACCCTGGGCTTGGATGTGGTAGTCATCTCCTCTGTCAGAGGTGGTCAGATCTCGAGATCCATCATCTAGTTCCAGCTGCGAGCCGGGGGGGGGGGCATGGTTGCCGGTGAAAATTGAGCCGGCGATGGATGATGGCGACATTCTGCACCCTTATGTTGATGAAGGCATCATCATGTAACTATTGTCGACACACTCATGTTGCTCTGGGGAAACCCTAGAATCTGGTCTCCAGATCGGACGATGGCGACACTGGGGTGTCGTTTCTCTCTTGGGAGCATCGTTTGTGTAGTAGCGCTGGAAAACAAAGTTAGGAGGTGGAGCAGCTTCTTCTTGCATGAAGCTTCGAAGGAGATGTTAAGTCATGCCTGGCCGACAAGTGCTACGCTGTGTCATGCCCAGGACCGTATGTCCACATGTGCAACAGGAGCAACTGTACAGGGCCCCCCAGCATTGGAGGGCTCCCAATTTTTTGTTAATCATGGTATTAACTGAAGCATTAATACTAGAGTAAATAACTGTTGGAATTATTGTACGGCAAGTAATCCTATGTATCTATCTCCGATCACGATCCACCAATCTAATATGTGACGTCGTCGGGTTTTTTGAACTTGTGCTTTCAATTGGTGTAATTTCTTATGAAAAATTGCAGTGTCGATAGAAAAATAATTGTTTTTCTTTCACATATAGAGCCTAAGTTTGATTTGCACAGGGCCTCTCATTTCCCTGGTACGGCCCTGGTCATGCATGTTTGGCAGGTTCTACGCGTGACAGATCTTTCAGAGACTTCAAGCTGTGTCCACTAGTGGTACTTGGCAGCATGGTGATGCGGTGTACCGGCGACGATCGCGACGTGCTCAAAAGTTTGCGCGAGGGAGATGGTGTCGTGGTGGCGTCGACGGATGGCCGGACTGGTAAGGATGATGCGGATCTTTTTTCTGAAGATGGTTCCGCGGTTCAATGATGACGTCGGCTTCTGAAATGTGTGCATGTGACGTACGCTTTAGGTTTGCTGCACCAGTTGTAGGTTTCGATACGTTATGCGGATAGATCGACGACGACACCGGTTTTACATATGAGAAATGAGAGCACTCCACATTATTGAGTTTGTAGGTGTGTGATGGCTTCAAGTGGCCTAATTTATGTTCTTATCACATCTTTGTTGAACTAGTCAATGTGTACGTGCAATGCACGTTAATTTGGAAGTATATTAAGTGCTTGCGGATATTTAGTAGGATATTATTTGCGTGTTATTATGTGATTAACACTATATTTGGCATAAAATTAACTGCACGCTAAACGTGTTGAGCGCTCGACATTGAAGCAGTCTAGATCGTTGGATTGACATGATTTGATGGCCGAGATTAATTGGATCTGCCTCTTTGGGTATTTTTATATTGGTATAGATAATTAATAAAGATATATAGTTGTATGCATGAGGCCCGGGGTTTAACCTCCTTTTTTAAAAAAAAACCGCTGAAGGTCATCAATCGTATCCATGGCGACGTCCGGAGGTGTTCACGACTGGAAATCTCCTTTTCCCGGGGGTATATTTGTTGACAAAATAGGAGATAAAATTGTGGATTGAAAAGAAAAACACTGAAAAAGACTGTTCTCCATCTTCAGCTCGCGCGTGCTTGAAACTGCGTCGTCGGCACCCCGGCTTGCCGCGTTATCAGGAGTATATGGCGGATCGGGCAGGTACCCCGACGATCGAGTGAGCGTCACAGCTTCACAAGTCATACCAGAGGCGCGGCCGCTTCCGAGTCATTTCACCGCGTTTATTCCATATCCAAGCATTAGCTTGACCGTACGGCCGGCGTCAGAGGAGAGGTCGGCAGAGCCAGCGAGTCTCCGGCCCTGACAGCGAAAACGCGCCCATGCCATGAGTGAGAGGCACTCCTCGCGATCATTGCAAGGCAACACAGTTCGCTATTTCGATCCCGTAACCATGGAGAATTGAGCGTGCATTGGTATGTCTGAAGCGAGAATCATTTTCAAGAATTATGGTCGCCCTGACATCAGTTGTCGCCGTCGTGTAAGCTCCCCATCAGCTTCCTCTTTTAGCTACTCCTGCTCACATATCATTCCTTCCCATCACGTCGGTTTGACGAGCCTCGGCTTTCGGCCCAAGCGCGAGCTGGTGTAGTGAGCGACACGAAAGGAGGCCCATGCTGCACCAACCTGCCGCGCTTCTACCACAGGCAGTGCCAGAAGTTTGCGGTGGCATCATCTCGACATTCCCACGTCGTGGAGCGCAAGCCTGCACCGACCTCTTGTCTCTTGCTTGCACCTTTTCAGGTCATATCCGAGTACAGCCCCAAGAAAAACGGACGGAGCATATACCATCATAATTTAGCCACAGCATCTCCTTCGTGGCAAGAAGAAAAAAAGTTAGCCGCGGCATCGTCGGCATGTTCTTTTGGTCCTCAGTTGGGTAAACATCCCATGTCACCGCGCGTGGTGACCGCGACCGTGATGCGTAGTACTACTGGTCACCACGCCTGTTGGGCCGCCATTAATGTCAAAAGGGTCGGTCGGTTTCACGGACCAAGAGTCCGACCGGCGACGCTCCCGCGCGTTCCGGAGGCATCACGGCCGCTCTGTCAGGCCTCCGTCGCGCCTTCAATTTTACACCCATGCCCATCGAACCGGTTGCCGGCACGCGCACGTCACAGAGCCCCGCGCGCGCCGGCCGGCCGGCCTGCCTCCGATGGTCGTGGTCGTCGATCGTGGCGCCAGTGCGTTCCCGGCCAACCACCGATGGCTGCCGCCCGCCATGCTCCGGTCACATCGTTTGGAATTCAGAGCTCCTCGCACGCGCTCGCGTTCTGCCGGCAGCCTAGTTGCAAGGTACTCTGTGGATGTGGACGCGATGGTCGGCAGGCGTGAGGATCAGTCGCTGTGGGGGCACCGGTAAAACGTGATGTTCCGATCATGGCCGCGGTTAACGACCTTGGCGTAAGGATGCATGCATCGTCCCGTGGGTCCTGGTAAGTCCTAGTAACCGCGTGTCGAGCTCTCTGTCCGGCGGCATCGAGCATTTGTCAAACTGAGGCTTAGGTGACTTGATTTGTTATCTAAGACTAGTCACAATAAAAGTAACTTAACTAGTAACATCACACATTTCAATACAAAATTGTTTATGTGGCAGCTAATTAATGAGGAGAGAGGGGTTTGTGTCAACTTAGGTAGTTATTGTAACATTACACATTTCAAGGCATAACGAGTCTATAGCTCAATAAATAAACTCTTTCATGATACCACTTATATGTTACTACCCACTATGGAGGTAGTAACATAGAATAGTAACATCGGCAAGTTACTACTCTATGTTACTCCCCACTATGAGCAGTCTAAGAGCTAACTCCAATGCGCAGACCCAAACGAACGTGCATTTTGATTTTTGTTTTTGTCCGTTTGAGTCGGCCTTCTGCTCGTCGTCCGCTCTTTTTTGTGTTTGGGTCGGCAGTTTGTCCAACATGCAGATCTATTTTCACCCTCGCGGCAGACCTGCCGTGATTTTCAAACATAATTCAAACAAAATATAAAGATTTTACATAGTTTTACAACCAAACAAAATATATCACCGTTCACAAGCCAAATAAATACATCATAATTTACATAAAAAATAAATTGACTCGAATACATTTAGAAAAAGATATATATATTGATTGCCAACGTGAGCCCATATATGATCAACCAAATTATTTTGCAACTAAATGTGAGTTTTCCAATCACGCATTTGATGAGGAAATCGTGTGAACTGTGCAAACGTTGCCGCTCCTCCATACTCTAGCACAACATTTGTTACCCTAAGACTGAAATCCTTGGTCATAGATACGTTTCAGGCGCTCATACTGTACGATCATATTATGCATGATCACACGAGTAGTCATCACCTCCGACAACTTTTTGGTGCTCCAAGTTCTAGCAGGATACCGACGGATGCCCCACCGAGATTGCAGAACACCAAAGACACGCTCCACATCCTTCCTAGCACTCTCTTGCTTTTGTGCAAATCTCTTTCTCTTCTCTCCTACATTGTTGGAGATTGTCTTCACAAGAGTAGTTCATTGAGAATAGATATCGTCAGCTACCTAGTATCCTTTCTTGTACTTGTGGCCATTGATGTTAACATTCACCTTCGGGCAGTTGTCTTCGGCAACCCTTGCGAACACCGGAGAGCGTTGAAACACGTTGATATCATTGTGAGATCCGGCCATGCCGAAGATAGAGTGCCAAATCCAGAGGTATTGTGAAGCCACGGCCTCGAGTATGACTGTGTTGGCCCAGTGGGAACCATGGTACCACGGGCCACCTGCCTACGGCCCAGGAAGGTCCCCCTTGGCCCAACTACTGAGGCAGCCACTAGTGAAAAAAAATGCTAGCCACAACTTTTGTTGGTGGCTCGTCATTTACAACCAACGTCAGCACTATTTTTTTTAAATAGTGGTAGTGGTGGCGTTGGCTTATTTGGTACGACATTAGTAGAGGCATAGTGGTGGCGTTGGAAAACAAGGTAGCGTCAGAAGTATATGGGATCCACAATTTGTACCAGGTGTAATATAGTTCTGTCGTGGAATAGCATGGAACGCCAGCACTATCATGTTTAGTTGTGGCGTGTTGTTGGCTCCAACGCCAGTATCGTTATCTTGTCAATGTCAACATTTTTATATTATTATTTTTGGTATATTGTTTTATATAGTATATTATAGTTTACTTTTACTAAATTTCTATTGTTTTAAATAGAAATAATGACATTTTTTAAATATGTACTTTGAGGCACTTTAAATTTACTTTTTAGTTTAAGACTTGAAATATATAGTTTTGAGCCTTCAAATATGTAGTTTGACACTTTCAATTTTTTTCTTTTTAGTTTTTTATGTGGTGATCTTTTTATAGTATATTATAGTTTACTTTTATCAAATTTCTATTATTTTAAATGGAAATAATGATTTTTTTTAAAATATGTACTTTGAGACTTTAAATTTACCTTTTTCCCTTTTTAGTTTAAGACTTCAAATATATAGTTTTGAGCCTTCAAATATGTAGTTTGACACTTCCATTTTTTTTCTTTTTGGTTTTTTATGTGGTGATCTTTTTTATAGTATATTATAGTTACTTTTATTAAAAAGAATCTTTTTAGTTTAAGACTTGAAATATATAGTTTTGAGATGACATGTTTTAGGTGGTGATCTTTTTTCTTATTGGGCAAGCCCAAAAAGTATTAGAATGCCATTGGGGTCAAAACCAACGGGGGCAACGGCCCACTCGAGCCAATCCCTCTCTTTGCCCTGCTGCTCTGATCTGTTCCCCTTTCTCTCCCTCTTTCGCCGCTTCAATTCCGGCCGATTCCGGCGATTGCCGTCGTTCTCCGGTCCTAAGGTACACATCTGAGCCTCCCATTCTCATCTGGCCCATTTGGATTTTTTATTAGAGGTGTGTTTCGCATCTGAGCCTCCCACTCTCATCTGCTAGGATTTCAACGACAGCAGCAGGCGACGGTGACGGAGTAGACTAGAGGCGACCCTCGGCTCCAACCTAGGTGAGCAATCCCTCCCTCTTTTATTGTAGGTCACTACCATTGTAAAAAAAATTATTTGCATTGCTGGGGTTCATCACTTCTAGGCAGTGACAATGTGCTATAGTTGTCTAGAATTAAGGTATATATATCTTTTAATTTTTGGTTAGCACTAGCTGTAGAAACTGGAAGTGCAATCTGTCAATCAAATTGAGGTAAATATATTTTTAAGTCATCATCTTTGGATGCATCTAAATTCTGAAACAAAGTGTTTGAGTTGTTGTTGTAATCCATAAATATCTTGGGGAAAATCTGCTGTGTACTACTTTTTCACCAAAGAAAATTTCCACTCGAAAGTAACGCTCCAAGTTAGGTGTGGCAAAATAGTGTGGCAAATATAGTCACAATCCAATAGTTCTATATATTACATTGCTATCTAGTTTAATTAGTTCTATACATGCTATCTAGTTTAATTAGTTCTATACATTGCAATATATGAACTACATTACATTGGTGTCAATATTCAGTGATATGAAATTGCATATCATCTTGATCGTATACGCGTTGTGTTTGTAGGTCATGGCCAATTCTGGAGGTAACAACGAGTCGGTGTGCGATGTGGACATGGCCAACAATGAATTCTTAAACACTTATGAGTATGTCATCAAGAGCATGCAAGGGGCAAAATGACGAGCTAAAGGGGAAGATTAAATAGCTATGCAAGGAGACTGTTCGGCTCATTCAGGAGACTAATCAGCTTAGGGGCGAGAGGGATAAGCTCGTCGAGGATCGGGATAAACTAAAGGAGGAGAGGAGACACCTCAGGGCTGAGAGGATTGACCTAAATATGGACATAGATCATTTCAGAAGAGAAGGAGAGGGGGGATGGAAAGAAGCTTCTCCAGCTAGGCATACTCCTTGATGAAGACTGGTTCATCTTAATTTGATGATGATCGAGTAACTAGAGTACTTGAGTGAGCAACTTTTGTGAAGTTTAATTAATATCAACTTGTTGAGTTCATGAGCCTCTTGTGTAATGACTATCTATTAAGTAAGTACCTAGTGTTGATGAGTATATTGTATTCAGTAGTATCTATTAACTAAGTAGCTAGTGTTGATGAGAAATTTTTTTATTACCAAAAAAACCATTTGCTGGCATTGGACAAGTAGGGGTGCCAGAGTTATGATGAACTTAGTGATGGCGCTGGATTGGTTACACGCCAGCATGATGTATGATACTGCTGACGTGTCAACCCACGCCACCACTATTTCTTAACAATGGCGCCATATTGGTGGTGTTGGATGTCTACGCCAGCAAGGCACTATTTGGCATGCCATATCTAGGATTCTTTCCACTAGTGAGCCCACCACTGAGCACCGCGAAAGCCGGCAGCCTCGTGAGGGGCTTCTCCTATGAAGGACTTCATCGAATATACCTACACAACAAGAGGCCTCGTGAGCCCCCCCGGGAGGCCTACCGAGGAGCCACGCGGTGCGAGCGCTGCCCATCACATGAGTGACGTCATCAATGCAGGCGCCAACCTGTGCGGTCAGAGAATGTTTCTATTTTGGTACTAAGGGAACAATTGTGGCTATCTGCCCCCAAAGAAAGTCCCAAAGGTTTTCCCTTTGGTGATAGAAGACCAAGACGGAGGTGCGGCAGGACAGAGGTCATCATGGAGCCCCTGGCACGTCACAGATAAGCACTTTAGCAGGCGAAGACCACCTTTTGTTAGGAGAAGCACCGGCCCCCATCCTCTTTCAAATTGTCACTCCGTGGTAGCCCTTCCTCGCTCATATTTTTGGGGACGAGGCCCGAGGCACCTATATAAGGGACAGAGCGGCCACCGTAGCGAGGGATTGACTCCTGCCTAAACCCTAGCACCATTGCTAAGACCAAAGAGTTACGACTCATCTTGTAGCTCCAAGAGCACTATCCATCGGCAAGACAACCAAGCAGGAGTAGGGTATTACACTGCATGGTGGACCGGACCTGGGTAGCTCGATGTGTCCTCGTCGCGCCTAGCTTATAGTCTCATAGATTCAAAGCTAGGCCCCAGAGCTCGAGCTAGGGTTTTGGAGGACTTCCCATGGCTCAGAATCAATCCCCCGACAGACGATGCAAGCTTTAACATGGTCCATATACTGCCCTGCCAAGCAGAAGGGCATTTCTTCCACTCCCAATGCATACAATCTATGCTACCAACCATCGTCGGCAAGCCCCTGTTGGCATTCATCGCCAACAAGCGGGTTGTATCTGCAACATCTGACTCTCTCAAGTACTCGGGGCCAAACAATGCAATCACAACCTTGCAGAACCTATACATGGAGTCTAGGCACGTGGACTCCCTCATACGGACATACTCATTAATGAGATCATCATGAACTCCATATGCAAGCATCCGGATAGCTGTAGTGCATTTCTGATAAGAGGAGAAGCCAATATTTCCAAGGGCATCCTCCTTGCACTCGAAATACTTATAGTGTCCGACCACGCCCTCCCGAATACGGTTGAAAACATGCCTAGCCATACGGAAAGAACGCCGGAATAGGTGATGTTTGAAGAGCAGTTTGAAGAGCGGGTTGAGTATCTCGAAATAGTCCTTCCAAAGAAGGCAATGACCACTCTCTTAGTTGCGATTCAGCGTCGGAGTGTGCCCCAGGATGGAGCCCCGGAACAACAGTCGCTGCCTACTAAGGTGGCCATGGACGACCAACACAGCAACCACCATCACCTCATCATCAGATGAGGAATCATCCGAGTCGCAAATGAAATTATGAAAAAAAGAACTCATCGGCGGAGTCCATTTGTACCCTGCGGGAAAATCATCGAACAACTTGCGGGTGTCGTCGAAGAAGCAGGCCGGCGAAAAGCTGATAACCCACAAGTATAGGGGATCAATTGTAGCCTCTTTCGATAAGTAAGAGTGTCGAACCCAACGAGGAGCTAAAGGTAGAACAAATATTCCCTCAAGTTCTATCGACCACCGATACAACTCTACGCACGCTTAACATTCGCTTTACCTAGAACAAGTATGGAACTAGAAGTACCTTGTAGGTGTTGTTGGATAGGTTTGCAAGATAATAAAGAGCGCGTAAATAAAAAGTAGGGGCTGTTTAGATGAAGACACAACTAAGTTAGTTTTAATAGAGAACTTGTTGTCACACAAGAAAGTTATTTGTCCCTAGGCAATCGATAACTAGACCGGTAATTATTATTGTAATTTTATTTGAGGGATAGGCATAAGCTAACACACTTTCTCTTCTTGGATCATATGCCTTATGATTGGAACTCTAGCAAGCATCCACAGCTACTAAAGATCATTGAGGTAAAACCCCACCATAGCATTAAAGTATCAAGTCCTCTTTATTCCCATACGCAAACAACCTACTTACTCGGGTCTGTACTTCTGTCACTCACGCCACCCACCATAAGCAAATCATGAACATATTGCAAACCCTACAACGGGGATCCCTCATGCTTGCGCGACACGGAGAGAACGATAGGACAACAACAATAATAAAACATGCAACTCAAACCAATCACGATCATCAATTAACCCATAGGACAAAACGGATCTACTCAAACAGCATAGGATAGCCATACATCATTGGGAAATAATATATAGCGTTGAGCACCATGTTTAAGTAGAGATTACGGCGGGTGAAAGAGGGGTTACACCTCTGCATAGAGGGGGGAAGAGTTGGTGATGACGGCGGTGAAGTTGTTGGCGTAGATCGTTGTCGCGATGATGGCCCCAACGGTGTTCCGACGCCACCGGGAGAGAGAGGGAGAGAGCCCCCCTTCTTCTTCTTCTTCTTCTTCCTTGACCTTCTCCCTAGATGGGAGAAGGGTTTCCACTCTGGTCCTTGGTCTCCATGGCATGGGAGGGGTGAGAGCCCCTCCGAGATTGGATCTGTCTCTCTCTGTTTCTGCCCTCCCAGATCTGGCATTTCACCGTTTCTTATATTCCCGGAGATCCGTAACTCCGATTGGATTGAAATTTGAACAAGATTTTTATCCGGATATTAGCTTTCTTGCAGCGAAATAAGGGCACCAACCGCCTTACGGGGTGTCCACGAGGGTCAGGGGTGCCCCCTGCCTCGTAGCCCCCACGGGCATCGTCTCGCGTTGATTCTGCTTCCCAAAATTCACATATATTCCAAAAAAATCTCCGTCAGTTTTTATCCCGTTTGGACTCCGTTTGATATGGATTTTCTGCGAAACAAAAAACATGCAACAAACAGGAACTGGCACTGGGCACTGGATCAATATGTTAGTCCCAAAAATAGTATAAAAAGTTGCCAAAAGTATATGAAAGTTGTATAATATTGGCATGGAATAATCAAAAATTATAGATACTACGGAGACGTATCAGCATCCCCAAGCTTAATTCCTGCTTGTCCTCGAGTAGGTAAATGATAAAAAAGATAATTTTTGATGTGGAATGCTACCTAGCATAATCTTGATCATGTTATCTAATCATGGCATGAATATTAAGACACGAGTGATTCAAAGGAATAGTCTATCATTTGACATTAAGACAATAATACTTCAAGCATACTAATAAAGCAATCATGTCTTTTCAAAATAACATGGCCAAAGAAAGTTATCCCTACAAAATCATATGGTCTGGCTATGCTCCATCTTCACCACACAAAGTATTCAAATCATGCACAACCCCGATAACAAGCCAAGCAATTGTTTCATACTTTTGATGTTCTCAAACCTTTTCAACTTTCACGCAATACATGAGCGTGAGCCATGAACATAGCACTATGGGTGGAATAGAATATTATGGTGGAGGTTGTGTGGAGAAGACAAAAAGGAGAAAGTCTCACATCGACACGGCTAATCAACGGGCTATGGATATGCCCATCAATTGATGTCAATGTGAGGAGTAGGGATTGCCATGCAACAGATGCACTAAGAGCTATAAGTGTATGAAAGCTCAAACTGGAAACTAAGTGGGTGTGCATCCAACTTGCTTGCTCATGAAGACCTCGGGCATTCGAGGAAGCCCATCATCGGAATATACAAGCCAAGTTCTATAATGAAAATTCCCACTAGTATATGAAAGTGATAACTCAAGAGACTCTCTATATGAAGGACATGGTGCTACTCTGAAGCACAAGTGTGTTAAAAGGATAGTAGCATTGCCCCTTCTCTCTTTTTCTCTTATTTTTTTGTTTTTTTGTTTTGGTGGGCTTCTTTGACCTCTTTTTTATTTGGGATTCTTTGGCCTCTTTTTTTTTTAAAAAAGTCCGGAGTCTCATCCCGACTTGTGGGGGAATCATAGTCTCCATCATCCTTTCCTCACTGGGGCAATGCTCTAATAATGATGATCATCACACTTTTATTTACTTACATCTCAATATTACAACTCGATGTCTAGAACAAAGTATGACTCTATATGAATGCCTCCGGCGGTGTACCGGGATGTGCAATGATCTAGCGTAGCAATGACATAAAAAATGGACAAGCCATGAAAACATCATGCTAGCTATCTTACGATCATGCAAAGCAATATGACAATGAATGCTCAAGTCATGTATATGATGATGATGGAAGTTGCATGGCAATATATCTCGGAATGGCTATGGAAATGCCATAATAGGTAGGCATGGTGGCTGTTTTGAGGAAGATATAAGGAGGCTTATCTGTGATAGAGTGTATCGTATCACGGGGTTTGGATGCACCGGCGAAGTTTGCACCAACTCTCGAGGTGAGAAAGGGCAATGCACGATACCGAAGAGGCTAGCAATGATGGAAGGGTGAGTGTGCGTATAATCCATGGACTCAACATTAGTCATAAAGAACTCACATACTTATTGCAAAAATCTATTAGTCATTGAAACAAAGTACTACGCGCATGCTCCTAGGGGGATAGATTAGTAGGAAAAGACCATCACTCATCCCCGATCGCCACTCATAAGGAAGACAATGAATAAATAAATCATGCTCCGACTTCATCACATAACGGTTCACCATACGTGCATGCTACGGGAATCACAAACTTCAACACAAGTATTTCTACAATCCACAACTACCCACTAGCATGACTCTAATATCACCATCTTTATATCGCAAAACTAGTTCAAGGAATCAAACATATCATATTCAGTGATCTACAAGTTTTATGTAGGATTTTATGACTAACCATGTGAATGACCAGTTCCTGTCATCTCTCTAAATAGATATAAGTGAAGAAAGAGAGTTTAATTCTTTCTACAAAATATATGCCCACGCTCTAACAAATATAAGTGAAGCAAAAGAGTATTCTACAAATGGCGGTTTTCTATGTGTAGGGAAACAGGCAATCCAAACTTCAAATGATATAAGTGAAGCACATGAAGCATTTTATAAAGCCATACTCAAAAGATATAAGTGAAGTGCAATGAGCATTCTATAAATCAACCAATGACTATATCATACCAGCATGGTGCATAAAAGAAAAGTGAAAACTAAATGCAAAAGACGCTCCAAGATTTGCACATATCGCATGAACGAAACGAATCCGAAAACATACCGATATTTGTTGAAGAAAGATGGGATGCCTTCCGGGGCATCCCCAAGCTTAGAAGCTTGAGTCCCCTTGAATATTTACTTGGGGTGCCTTGGGCATCCCCAAGCTTGAGCTCTTGCCTCTCCTTCTTCTCCTCACATCGAGACCTCCTCGATCTTCGAACACTTCATCCACACAAAACTCAACAGAAAACTCGGTAAGATCCGTTAGTATAATAAAGCAAATAAATACTCTAAGTACTGTTGCAAACCAATTCATATTTTGTTTTTTCACTGTATCTACTGTAATATAACTTTTCCATGGCTTAATCCACTGATAGAAATCGATAGTTTCATCAAAACAAGCAAACTATGCATCAAAAACAGAATCTGTCTTAAACAGGGCAGTCTGTAGTATCTGAACATTCACCATACTTCCGTTACTCAAATAATTCTGAAAAAAATAGGAAAAATAAACAATTTGTATAGAAATACAGTGCAAAAAGTTTCAGAACCGTTTGACGTTCCAGTAAAAAAATGTAAAATCGCGCACTACAACCAAAGTTTCTGTCTTGCACCGCACAAACCAACAAGCAATGTAAACATCCTAAAGGCAAATCTTGGCACACTATTTTTGTTTTTAAGCTTTATAAAATCACACAACATAAATACATGACTCTCTAAAACTTCCGGGCTGTCTCCCTGGCAGCTCTTTCTTCAAAGCCATTAAGCTATGCATATAGTGCTCAAGTAATGGATCCACCCGGATCCCAAGGTATATCGAAGCCAATTTTAATTAACAATGATTTTGTGATTTAGTAGTGAGCACAAAGTAACATATATCACGCAAAAAAAAGTCTAACTCTCTTCCGATGCATCGGCATGTCATAAAAGAACAATTTATGCACACATAGTAAAGGCCAATGCATAGTATAAACATTTTCTTACAATTTTATCATATTGGGAACATGGGGAGGCGGATATGTAGTTCCTCTCTCATAATAATTGCAAGTAGGAGCAGCAAGCACATGCATATTATATCTATCAAAATCATCATGTGTAGTAGTAAAACGCAACCCATCAATATAATCCTTAATATGGGCAAACTTGTCCGATATAGTGTAGTCGAGAGAATTCAGAAAGATAATAGGACTATCATGCATGGGCGCAATAGCAACAATTTCATGTTTAATATAAGGAACTATAGCAAGTTCATACCATAAGAATAATTCATATTGGCATCTTGGCTACAAGCATAGCAAGCATCATCAAAAAGGGATATTTCAAAATAATCAACGGGATCATAACAATCATCATAGCGTTCATCCTTCGGTAAATTCGAAGGGAAATTAAACAATGTATGAGTTGAAGAGTTACTCTCATTAGAAGGTGGGAACGGGTAATCAATCCGCTCTTCCTCCTTTTGTTCTTCACTCTCCTCCTCATCTTTTTCATCCAATGAGCTCACAATGTCATTAATTTCTTCTTCCATAGACTCCTGCAAAATATTAATCTCTTGTTGGACAGTGGAGGAGTCCTCAATATATGGTTTAATATAAGCATTAAAAGCATAATTATCATAGCAATATTTAAGTATGGCCAAATTTTCAGATTTGTAGAGAGTAGTATCACACTCTTCAATAAAAGAAGCAATTTCACAAGTACCCCTAAAAGCAACAAATTCTTTAATTTGTTGAACATCATAGTAATTATAAACACCCTTAGTATACGAAGATACGATTCCATTATCACTAAACCCACATTGGTAAGGAAGGTGTTTCTTAGGGTCTTTAGAACAACAAGTACAATCATATATTTCACATAAATTCCAAGCATATCACTGCAAAGATGAATTTATTCCAGTAAAAGTTTCCCTTTTTCAGATAAGCGGTGTCGCACATAACAAGCATGCTCATCTAAAGATTTGCCCTCAACTAAGCTAGTTGGGGTTTCAGCACAAGCACAAAGGGATCGAAGATGATCCAAGTAAAAAGCTTCAGGAGTGTGATAGATTTTGAGTGGTTCTTCAACCATTGGTTCAGTAGGTACTACTAATTTTTTTGGTATCTTGCGTTTCCTACCCATAACTAAAGATAGAAAACAAGAGCATAAAAATAAAAAACTACTTAGTGATAAAACAAACAAGCACACACGAGAATATTCACCCCACGCTATAACTCCCCGGCAACGGCACCAGAAAAAGGTCTTGATAACCCACAAGTATAGGGGATCAATTGTAGCCTCTTTCGATAAGTAAGAGTGTCGAACCCAACGAGGAGCTAAAGGCAGAACAAATATTCCCTCAAGTTCTATCGACCACCGATACAACTCTATGCACGCTTAACGTTCGTTTTACCTAGAACAAGTATGAAACTAGAAGTACTTTTTAGGTGTTGTTGGATAGGTTTGCGAGATAATAAAGAGCACGTAAATAAAAAGTAGGGGCTGTTTAGATGAAGACACAACTAAGTTAGTTTTAATAGAGAACTTGTTGTCACACAAGAAAGTTATTTGTCCCTAGGCAATCGATAACCAGACTGGTAATCATTATTGCAATTTTATTTGAGGGAGAGGCATAACCTAACACACTTTCTCTTCTTGGATCATATGCACTTATGATTGGAACTCTAGCAAGCATCCGCAACTACTAAATATCATTAAGGTAAAACCCAACCATAGCATTAAAGTATCAAGTCCTCTTTATTCCCATACGCAACAACCTACTTACTCGGGTCTGTTCTTCTGTCACTCACGCCACCCACCATAAGCAAATCATGAACATATTGGAAACCCTACAGCAGGGATCCCTCACGCTTGCGCGACACGGAGAGCACCATAGGACAGCACCAATAATAAAACATGCAACTCAAACCAATCACGATCATCAATTAACCCATAGGACAAAACGGATCTACTCAAACATCATTGGATAGCCATACATCATTGGGAAATAATATATAGCGTTGAGCACCATGTTTAAGTAGAGCTTTCAGTGGGTAAAAGAGGGGTTACACCGCTGCATAGAGGGGGAAGAGTTGGTGATGACGGTGGTGAAGTTGTTGGTGTAGATCGTTGTTGCGATGATGGCCTCGACGGCGTTCCGGCGCCACCGGGAGAGAAAGGGAGAGAGCCCCCTTCTTCTTCTTCTTCCTTGACCTTCTCCCTAGATGGGAGAAGGGTTTCCCCTCTGGTCCTTGGTCTCCATGGCATGGGAGGGGCAAGAGCCCCTCCGAGATTGGATCTGTCTCTCTGTCTCTCTCTGTTTCTGCCCTCCCAGATCTGGCCTTTCACCGTTTCTTATATTCCCGGAGATCCGTAACTCCGATTGGATTGAAATTTGAACATGATTTTTACCCGGATATTAGATTTCTTGCGGCGAAAGAAGGGCACCAACCGCCTTACGGGGTGTCCACGAGGGTTAGGGGCGCGCCTGCCCCCCTGGGGTGCGCCTCTGCCTCGTAGCCCCCTCGGGCATCGTCTCGCGTTGATTCTGCTTCCCAAAATTCACATATATTTCGAAAAAAATCTCCGTCAGTTTTTATCCCGTTTGGACTCCATTTGATATGGATTTTCTGCGAAACAAAAAACATGCAACAAACAGGAAATGACACTGGGCATTGGATCAATATGTTAGTCCCAAAAATAGTATAAAAAGTTGCCAAAAGTATATGAAAGTTGTATAATATTGGCATGGAACAATCAAAAATTATAGATACGACGGAGACGTATCAAAAGCCGCGCGCTCCCCTCGACTAGGTAGCTGGCCTAGGGGCGTCTGGCAAGTGTGGCGTCGTCATCAAAGGAGCTGGTCGGGGATGTCGGGGTCGGGGTGGTGCTGACGGCGACGTCGGGAAGCTGCAGTGGCCTGGCGGCGACATTGGAAGTGAAGGAAATATGCCCTAGAGGCAATAATAAAGTTGTTATTTATATTTCCTTATATCATGATAAATGTTTATTATTCATGCTAGAATTGTATTAACCAGAAACTTAGTACATGTGTGAATACATAGACAAACAGACTGTCCCTAGTATGCCTCTACTTGACTAGCTCGTTAATCAAAGATGGTTAAGTTTCCTGACCATAGACATGTGTTGTGAATTGATGAATGGGATCACATCATTAGAGAATGATGTGATGGACAAGACCCGTCCGTTAGCTTAGCATAATGAATGTTTAGTTTTATTGTTATTGCTTTCTTCATGACTTATACATATTCCTCTGACTATGAGATTATGCAACTCCCGAATACCGAAGGAACACCTTGTGTGCTATCTAATGTCACAACGTAACTGGGTGATTATAAAGATGCTCTACATGTGTCTCCGAAGGTGTTTGTTGAGTTGGCATAGATCAAGATTAGGATTTGTCACTCCGTGTATCGGAGAGGTATCTCCGGGCCCTCTCGGTAATGCAC
This sequence comes from Triticum urartu, assembly GCF_056163025.1. NCBI lineage: Eukaryota > Viridiplantae > Streptophyta > Magnoliopsida > Poales > Poaceae > Triticum > Triticum urartu. The sequence continues at coordinate 482,380,206 of NC_141875.1, forward strand.
ATCACTATAAGCCTTGCAAGCAATGTGACTATTCAGTTAGTTGCGGGATGATGCATTACAGAACGAGTAAAGAGACTTGTTGGTAACGAGATTGAACTAGGTATGAAGATACCGACGATCGAATCTCAGGCAAGTAACATACCGATGACAAAGGGAATGACGTATGTTGTTATGCGGTTTGACCGATAAAGATCTTTGTAGAATATGTAGGAGCCAATATGAGGATCTAGGTTGCATTATTGGTTATTGACTGGGGATGTGTCTCGGTCATGTCTACATAGTTCTCGAACCCGTAGGGTCCGCATGCTTAACGTTCGATGAAGATTTGTATTATGAGTTATGTGTTTTGGTGATCGAAGTTTGTTCGGAGTCCCGGATGAGATCATGGACATGACAAGGAGTCTCAAAATGGTCGAGAGGTAAAGATTGATATATTGGAAGGTTATATACGGACACCGGAATGGTTCCAATAAGGTTCGGGGATTTTTTCAGAGTACCGGGAGGCTACCGGAACCCCCGGGAATGTTAATGGGCCCAATGGGCCATAGTGGAGGAGAGGAGGCAAACCACGGGAGGAGGCGCACGCCCCCTTGCCCAATCCGAATGGGCCAAGGGGAGGGGGTGCGACCCCCTCTTTCCTTCTCCTTCTCCCTCCTTTCCCCTTTCCCCCTCTCCATTGGAAGGAAAGGGGGGCAAATCCTACTAGGAACGGAGTCCTAGTAGGACTCCCCCCTCTTGGCGCCCCCCCTTGGGCCGGCCTCCTCCTCCCCCCTCCTTTATATACGTGGAAAGGGGGCACCCAAAAGACACAACAGTTGTTTCTTAGCCGTGTGCGGTGCCCCCTCCACAGTTTATTCCTACAGTCATAGCGTCATAGTGCTTAGGCGAAGCCCTGCGCAGATCACATCACCATCACCGTCACCACGCCGTCGTGCTGACGAAACTCTCCCTCGACCATCTGCTAGATCAAGAGCTCGAGGGATGTCAATGAGCTGAACGTGTGCTGAACACGGAGGTGCCGTACATTCAGTACTAGGATTGGTTGGATCATGAAGACGTTCGACTACATCAACCGCGTTAACCTAATGCTTCCGCTTTCGGTCTACAAGGGCATGTAGACACACTCTCCCCGTCATGTTGCTATGCATCTCCTAGATAGATCTTGCGTGATCGTAGGAATTTTTTTGAAATTGCATGCTACGTTCCCAACAGTGGCATACGATCCAGGTCTATGCGTAGATGATATGCACGAGTAGAACACAAAGAGTTGAAGGCGATAATAGTCATACTGCTTACCACCAACGTCTTACTTTGATTCAGCGGTATTGTTGGATGAAGCGGCTGAAGGAAATAAGCCCTAGAGGCAATAATAAAGTTGTTATTTATATTTCCTTATATCATGATAAATGTTTATTATTCATGCTAGAATTGTATTAACCGGAAACTTAGTGCATGTGTGAATACATAGACAAAACCGAGTGTCCCTAGTATGCCTCTACTTGACTAGCTCATTAATCAAAGATGGTTAAGTTTCCTAACCATAGACATGTGTTGTCATTTGATGAACGGGATCACATCATTAGAGAATGATGTGATGTACAAGACCCATCCATTAGCTTAGCATTATGATCATTTAGTTTTATTGCTATTTCTTCCTTCATGACTTACACATGTTCCTCTCACTATGAGATTATGCAACTCCCGAATACCGGAGGGACACCTTGTGTGCTATCAAACGTCACAACGTAACTGGGTGATTATAAAGATGCTCTACAGGTGTCTCCGATGGTGTTTGTTGAGTTGGCATAGATCGAGATTAGGATTTGTCACTCCGTGTATCAGAGAGGTATCCCTAGGCCCTCTCGGTAATGCACATCACTCTGAGCCTTGCAAGCAATGTGATTAATGAGTTAGTTACAGGATGATGCATTACGGAACGAGTAAAGAGACTTGCCGGTGACGAGATTGAACTAGGTATGATGATACCAACGATCGAATCTCGGGCAAGTAACATACCGATGACAAAGGGAACAACGTATGTTGTTATGCGGTTTGACCGATAAAGATCTTGGTAGAATATGTAGGAACCAATATGAGCATCCAGGTTCCACTATTGGTTATTGACCGGAGATGTGTCTCGGTCATGTCTACATAGTTATCGAACCCGTAGGGTCCGCACGCTTAGAGTTCGATGACGATTTGTATTATGAGTTATGTGATTTGATGAACCAAAGTTTGTTCGGACTCCCAAATGAGACCATGGACATGACGAGGAGTCTCGAAATGGTCGAGACGTAAAGATTTATATATTGGAAGGTTATGTTTGGACACCGGAATGGTTTCGGAAAGTTTCGGACATTTTCCATACTACCGGGGGGTTACCGGAACCCCCCCGGGGAGTTAACGGGCTTTCATGGGCCCTAGTGTAGAGAGAAGGTGGCGGCCAGGTGGAGGTGCGTGCCCCCCAAGCCAAAACTGAATTGGACTAGGGTTGGGCCCCCCTTTCCTTCTTCTCCTCCACCTCTTTCCCTTCCCCCTTCTCCGGAAAGGAAAGGAGGGGGCCGAATCCTACTTGGACCGGGAGTCCAAGTAGGACTCCCCCTTGGTGCTCCCCCCTTGGTCCGGCCACCTCTCCTCCCCCTTTATATATGTGGGAGGAGGCACCCCAAAGGCACACCAAGTATTCCCTTAGCCGTGTGTGGTGCCCCCCTCCATAGTTACACACCTCGTTCATATCGTTGTCGTGCTTAGGCGAAGCCCTGCGCCGGTAACTTCATCATCACCATCAAAACGCCTTCTATTGACAAACTCTCCCTCATCCTCAACTAGATCAAGAGCTCGAGGGATGTCATCAAGCTGAACGTGTCCTGAACACGGAGGTGCCGTACATTCGATGCTTGGATCGGTTGAATCGCGAAGACGTTCGACTACATCAGCTGCGTTACTAAACGCTTCCGCTTTCGGTCTAAGAGGGTACGTGGACACACTCTCCCCTCTCGTTGCTATGCATCACCTAGATAGATATTGTGTGATCGTAGGAATTTTTTTGAAATACTGCGTTCCCCAACAGTGGCATCCGAGCCAGGTCTATGCGTAGATGTTATATGCACGAGTAGAACACAACGAGTTGTGGGCGATGATAGTCATACTGCTTACCAACAACGTCTTACTTTGATTCGACGCTATTGTTGGATGAAGTGGCCTGGACCGACATTACATGACCGCGTTCATGAGACTGGTTCTACCGACGTTCTTTGCACACAGGTGGCTGACGGGTGTCTGTTTCTCCAACTTTACTTGAATCGAGTTTGACTACGCCCGATCCTTGTTGAAGGTTAAAACATCACACTTGACGAAAAATCGTTGTGGATTTGATGCGTAGGTAAGAACGGTTCTTGCTTGAAGCCCGTAGCAGCCACGTAAAACTTGCAACAACAAAGTAGAGGACGTCTAACTTGTTTTTGCAGGGCATGTTGTGATGTGATATGGTCAAGACGTGATGAGATATAAATTGTTGTATGGGATGGTCATGTTTTGTAAAAGTTATCGGCAACTGGCAGGAGCCTTATGGTTGTCGCTTTATTGTATGAAATGCAATCACCATGTAATTGCTTTACTTTATCACTAAGCGGTAGCGATAGTCATAGAAGCAATAGTTGGCAAGATGACAACGATGCTACGATGGAGATCAAGGTGTCAAGCCAGTGACGATGGTGATCATGACGGTGCTTTGGAGATGGAGATCAAAAAGCACAAGATGGTGATGGCCATATCATATCACTTATTTTGATTGCATGTGATCTTTATCCTTTATGCATCTTATTTTGCTTAGTATGGCGGTAGCATTATAAGATGACCCCTCACTAAATTTCAAGGTATAAGTGTTCTCCCTGAGTATGCACCGTTGCTATAGTTCATCGTGCCGAGACACCACGTGATGATTGATACGTCTCCAATGTATCTATAATATTTTATCGTTCCATGCTATTATATTATCTGTTTTGGATGTTAATGGGCTTATTTATACACTTTTATATTATTTTTGGGACTAACCTACTAACCCAAGGCCCAGTGCAAATTGCTGTTTTTTTGCCTATTTCAGTGTTTCGTAAAAAAGGAATATCAAACGGAATCCAAACGGAATAAAACCTTCGGGAGAGTTATTTTTGGAACAAACATGATCTAGGGGACTTGGAGTGGATGTCAAGAAATCAACGAGGAGGCCATGAGGCACGGAGGCACGCCTGCCCCCTGGGCGCGCCCCCACCCTCGTGGGCCCCTCGCAGCTCCACCGACTTACTTCTTCCTCCTATATATCCATATACCCCGAAAACATCCAAGAGCACCACGAAACCCTATTTCCACTGCCGCAACCTTCTGTACCCGTGAGATCCTATCTTGGGGCCTTTTCCGGAGCTTCGCCGGAGGGGGAATCGATCACGGAGGGCTTCTACATCAACACCATAGCCTCTCTGATGATGTGTGAGTAGTTTACCGCAGACCTTCGAGTCCATAGTTATTAGCTAGATGGCTTCTTCTCTCTCTTTGGATCTCAATACAATGTTCTCCTCGATCTTCTTGGAGATCTATTTGATGTAACTCTTTTTGCGGTGTGTTTGTCGAGATCCGATGAATTGTGGGTTTATGATCAAGTTTATCTATGAACAATATTCGATTCTTCTCTAAAATCTTTTATCTATGATTGGTTATCTTTGCAAGTCTCTTCGAATTATCAGTTTGGTTTGGCCTACTAGATTGATCTTTCTTGCAATGGGAGAAGTGCTTAGCTTTGGGTTCAATCTTGCGGTGTCCTTACCCAGTGACAGTAGGGGCAACAAGGCACGTATTGTATTGTTGCCATCGAGGATAAAAATATGGGGTTTGTATTGTATTGCTTGAGTTCATCCCTCTACATCATGTCATCTTGCCTAATGTGTTACTGTGTTCTTATGAACTTAATACTCTAGACTCATGCTAGATAGCGGTCGATGTGTGGAGTAATAGTAGTAGATACATAATCATTTCGGTCTACTTGTCGCGGACGTGATGCCTATATACATGATCATGCCTAGATATTCTCATAATTATGCACTTCTCTATCAATTGCTCGACAGTAATTTGTTCACCCACCGTAATACTTATGCTATCTTGGGAGAAGCCACTAGTGAAACCTATTCCCCCGGGCCTATCTTTTATCATATAAGTTTCCAATTTATTTTGCAATCTTTACTTTCAATCTATATTATAAAAATTCCAAAAATATTTATCTTATTATTATTATCTCTATCAGATCTCACTCTCGTAAGTGACCGTGAAGGGATTGACAACCCCTTTATCGCATTGGTTGCGAGGTTCTTATTTGTTTGTGTAGGTACGAGGGACTTGCGTGTAGTCTCCTACTGGATTGATACCTTGGTTCTCAAAAACTGAGAGAAATACTTACGCTACTTTGCCGCATCACCCTTTCCTCTTCAAGGGAAAACCAACGCAGTGCTCAAGAGGTAGCTAGAAGGATTTCTGGCGCCATTGCTGGGGAGATCTACGCACAAGTCAAGACATACCAAGTACCCATCACAAACTCTTATCCCTCGCATTACATTATTTGCCATTTGCCTCTCATTTTCCTCTCCCCCACTTCACCCTTGCCGTTTTATTCGCCCTCTTTTTCGTTCGCCTCTCTTTCGCTCACTTCTTGTGTGCTTGTGTGTTGGATTGTTTGTCATGATGGCTCAAGATAATACTAAATTGTATGATTTTTCCAATACCAACAATAATGATTTTATTAGCACTCCGATTGCTCCTCTTACCGATGCTGAATCTTGTGAGATTAATACTGCTTTGCTGAATCTTGTCATGAAAGATCCATTTTCCGGCCTTCCTAGTGAAGATGCCATTACCATCTAAACAGCTTTGTTGATTTGTGTGATATGCAAAAGAAGAAAGATGTGGATAATGATATTGTTAAATTGAAGCTATTCCTGTTTTCTCTTATAGATCATGCTAAAACTTCATTTTCGTCTTTGCCTAAAAATAGTATTGATTCTTGGAACAAGTGCAAAGATGCTTTTATATCTAAGTATTTTCCTCCCGCAAAGATCATCTTCTTAGAAATGATATTATGAACTTTAAACAACTAGATCATGAGCATGTTGCACAATCTTGGGAGAGAATGAAATTAATGATTCGCAATTGCCCTACTCATGATTTGAATTTATGGATGATCATACAATTTTTTATGCTGGATTGAATTTTGCCTCTATAAATCTTTTAGATTTGGCTGCGGGAGGCACTTTTATGGAAATCACTTTAGGAGAAGCTACCAAACTCCTAGATAATATTAAGGTTAATTATTCTCAATGGCACACTGAAAGATCTACTAGTAAAAAGGTTCATGCTATAGAAGAAATTAATGTTTTGAGTGGAAAGATGGATGAACTTATGAAATTATTTGCTAATAAGAGCGTTTCTTCTGATCCTAATGATATGCCTTTGTCTACTTTGATTGAGAATAATAATGAATCTATGGATGTGAATTTTGTTGGTAGGAACAATTTTGGTAACAACGCGTATAGAGGAATCTTTAATCCTAGGCCATATCCTAGTAATTCCTCTAATAATCATGGTAATTCCTACAACAATTCTTATGGAAATAATAATAAGATGCTCTCTGATTTTGAATCTAGTATTAAAGAATTTATTAGTTCGCAAAAGAGTTTCAATGCTTTGATTGAAGAAAAATTGTCTAAGATTGATGAGTTGGTTAGGAACGTGGATAGAATTTCTCTTGATGTTGAATCTTTGAAACTTAGATCTATTCCACCTAAGCATGATATCAATGAGTCTCTCAAATCCATGAGAATTTCCATTGATGAGTGCAAAGAAAGAACCGCTAGGATGTGTGCTAAAATGATTGCTTCGTAAAAGCGTGTTCTTCTAGTTTTGATGATAATAAGGATGAAGATCTAAAAGTGATTGATGTGTCTCCTATTAAATCTTTATTTTGCAATATGAATCTTGATAATTATGGGATTGGAGATGAGTCAACTTTAGTTAAAAGGCGTCCCAATGATTCGGAGTTTTTAGATCTTGATGCAAAAATTGGTAAAAGTGGTATTGGAGAGGTCAAAACTTTACATAGCAATGAACCCACTATTTTGGATTTCAAGGAATTTAATTATGATAATTGCTCTTTGATAGATTGTATTTCCTTGTTGCAATCCGTGCTAAACTCTCCGCATGCTTATAGTCAAAATAAAGCTTTTACCAAACATATCGTTGATGCTTTAATGCAATCTTATGAAGAAAAGCTTGAATTGGAAGTTTCTATCCCTAGAAAACTTCATGATGAGTGGGAACCTAATATTAAAATTAAAATTAGAGATCATGAATGCTATGCTTTATGTGATTTGGGTGCTAGCGTTTCCACGATTCCAAAAACTTTGTGTGATGTGTTAGGTTTCGTGAATTTGATGATTGTTCTTTAAATTTGCACCTCGCGGATTCTACTATTAAGAAACCTATGGGAAGGATTAATGATGTTCTTATTGTTGCAAATAGGAATTACGTGCCCATAGATTTCATTGTTCTTGATATTGATTGCAATCCTTCATGTCCTATTATTCTTGGTAGACCTTTCCTTAGAACGATTGGTGCAATTATTGATACGAAAGAAGGGAATATTAGATTCCAATTTCCATTAAGGAAAGGCATGGAACACTTTCCTAGAAAGAAAATTGAATTACCTTATGAATCTCTTATGAGATCCACTTATGGATTGCATAGCAAAGATGATAATACCTAGATGTATTCTTGCTTTTATGCCTAGCTAGGGGCGTTAAACGATAGTGCTTGTTGGCAGAAAACCCAATTTATTTTTGTTTTTGCTTTTTGGTTCTATTTAGTAATAAATAATTCATCTAGCCTCTGTTTATATGTGGTTTTATGCTTTTAATTAGTGTTTGTGCCAAGTAGAACCTTTGGGAAGACTTGGGGTAAGTCTTTGCGATCTTGCTGTAAAAAACAGAAACTTTAGCTCTCACGAGATTTGCTGCCATTTTTTACTGGGAGTGCGATTAGGTTGATTCTTTGTGCAGATGATTAATAGATAAATTCCTCACGTCCATAAATTTATTTCAGAATTTTTGGGGTTACAGAAGTATTCTAAACCTACATATTACTACATACTGTTCTGTTTTTGGCAGATTCTGTTTTTCGTGTGTTGTTTGCTTATTTTGATGCATCTATAGCTAGTATCGGAGGGTATGTACCATAGAGAAGTTGGAATACAGTAGGTTTAACACCAATATAAATAAAGAATGAGTTAATTACATTACCTTAAGTGGTGGTTTGTTTTCTTATACTAACGGAGCTCATGAGAATTTCTGTTGAGTTTTGTGTTGGGAAGTTTTCAAGTTTTGGGTAAAGATTTGATGGATTATGGAATAAGGAGTGGCAAGAGCCTAAACTTGGGGATGCCCAAGGAACCCCAAGGTAAAATTCAAGGACAACCAAAAGCCTAAGCTTGGGGATGCCCCGGAAGGCATCCCCTCTTTCGTCTTCTTCCATCGGTAAGTTTACTTGAGGCTATATTTTTATTCACCACATGATATGTGTTTTGCTTGGAGCGTCTTGTATGATTTGAGTCTTTGCTTTTTAGTTTACCACAATCATACTTGCTGTACACACCTTTTGGGAGAGACACATATGAATCGGAATTTATTAGAATACTCTATGTGCTTCACTTATATCTTTTGAGCTAGATAATTTTGCTCTAGTGCTTCACCTATATCTTTTAGAGCACGGTGATGGTTTTATTTCATAGAAATTATTGATCTCTCATGCTTCACTTATATTATTTTGAGAGTCCTTTAGAACAACATGGTAATTTGCTTTGGTTATGAAATTAGTCCTAATTACTACAAAAAAAGACACATCCGTGACAATTTGGGTCGAACGATTTTTTTCCTGTCATACATATGACACTTCTATGGCGATAATTGTGACAAAACCCGGTATCATCATAGATGTGGTGGGCTCCTACTTCTATGACAAAAAATCATGACAGAAAATGGGCTTTTCATCCTGGGCAGACCGGAGACGCAGCTGCATGACATTCTTTGGGCTGTCCATGACGGAAAAAACCGTGGTAGAAGCGAGGGCGAGGAAAATTTCGGGGAGTTCCCGATTACGGTGGGAGATCGGGGGCCGAGGATGCGCGTTTCTCTCGTAGACGTACGCGCGTGTGTGTGAGGCGTTGGCTCTAACTGAACTCGAGCGAGGCGTTGGGCTCTAACTGAACCCGAGCAATTGCACTGCAGGCTACGCGTTACTGAACACGAGCGATCGATCGATGGTTGTTAACTGAACCCGATCGAGCGATTCCTTCGCTACTGCTGCTAACTGAAGCCGATCGATGCTGCCTCTGGATGAACAGTGAGCGTTGCGGGGGGGGGGGGGGGGGGGGGGTGGATGAACAGTTCCCGGTGGGGGTGGATGAACAGGACCCCGTGGTGTTGCCTCTGGATGAACAGGACCCCGATCGATCGAGCCGGTTGGGGCTGGATGAACAGGACCCCGTGGAGGGCTGGATGAACAGGACCACCCCGTGGAGGGCAGGATGAACAGTAGACGGTGGAGGGAAGGATGAACAGTAGCCCATGGAGGGGTGGTTGAACAGGAGCCCATGGAGAGGGCTGGTTGAACAGTAGCCGGTGGAGTAGCGCGCGGTGGAGGCTGGATGAACAGGAGCCCGTGGATGAACAGTCGCAGGTGGAGGCTGGAGGAGGTTGACGGTGGATGAACAGTGGCTCATGGAGGCTGGAGGGGGTCGACGGTGGAGATGAACAGTATCCCGTGGAGTCCCGTTTTGCGGTACGCCACACCCCTCCCGATGAACAGGACCCCCGTTTCGACCGTAGCGCTCCAACACAAGTCCGTTTCCTCTGTTTTGCGGTAATCCACACCCCTCCCAATGAACAGGACCCCCATTTCGACCGTAGGAGGTCCGTTTCGTCCGTTTTGCGGTATGCCACACCCCTCCCGATGAATAGGACCCCCGTTTCGACCGTAGGAGGTCCGTTTCCTCCGTTTTGCCGTATGCCAGACCCCTCCCGATCAACAGGACCCCGTTCCAAACGTAGGAGGTCTGTTTCCTCCGTTGTGCGGTACGCCAGGCCTCGTTTCCATCGCCTGTTCCATCCAAGCCCTCCTGATGAACACGACCACGCATTCCGTTCCGACCCAGCCGGTTGGCTCCCATGCATTCCGTTGCCTCCCCATGAACACGACACATTCCATTACCTCCCCATGAACACGACGACGACACTGTTTCTCCGTTCCGACCCAGCCATGTACACGAGCCCTGGCCGTACGTATGCGCGAGTAGGCGTTCAAGACCCCGCCCATATGTACACATACGTGGCCGTATTTTCTTTCTTGCACCCTGGCCGCTGTACGTACGTGTACATGCTACGTGCGCGCCTCTACTATGACACATGCGCGCCTCTACTACGACATGTGCGCGACTCTACATCGACCAGTATGTACGTACACGTTCGCGACCAGAATGACAACGCTACGTACGTTTCGACCAGGTGGGTCCCAACTGTCAGGCACTTCCTTGCCTGCGATGATGTAGCTGGTGGATCCCAGCAGTCAGGGGGCAAATCGTTTTTTTTGCCCGGACGCACTTCCTTGCGTGCGAAGATGTAGCTGGTGGGTCCCAGCAGTCAGGGGAAACGTTTTTTCGCGAAATACAGTGGCCCGTCCGGTGGGTCCCGGCTGTTAGGTGGAGGAATCATTATTTTCCCCGTAATAAGGAGGCACTTCCTTGCTGCGGCTGTGGACCCAGCTGTCAGCCTCTCCACGTACAGTCCACGTCTGATGGAAGTCATTCCTTGACCACGTTGACCACGCTACGCCGAGAGCACCAGGGCGGTGGACGATGGCGAGGCCTAGGAAGGGGACGACACGGAGGAAGGGAAGACTCGGCAGTTGTTTCCCACGCGGAGGGGAGTACGACTATATGAGGGTTTACTGGTTCGTCTGCCCTCGCCGGAGAATAACAGCAGGTGTGGGTGAGTAGAGGGATGGCTAGGCCAGCGATGGGAGTACGGTCGGGTGGTAAGGCCTGCGCGGCAGCACAGCCGGCCGCGAGGAGGAGGGAGCAGGCAGTCCCGCCGGCGCTGGTTTGAGCGGCTGGAGCAGGAAGAGCCGAGATTGAAGAAGCACGACGGCCGTTGGATGGACATCCAACAGTCAGTGCTTGTGCGTCAACCTTTTTTTAGGAAAGTCTCAAATCTGTGGAAAACAACATACATCCCATCTGCCATTATTTCTAATAATTTACAGCCCATTTGCTAATTCTTAAGGTTTTTTTGGAGCCCATATTCTTTTTGTTAGCATTACAGCCCATATTGTGGCAACGGTTAAAAAATTATACGAAATTTTGCATATTTCAGTGCGGTCCGAACTGTTTTTAATCCCGAAATTTCAACTCACATTCAAACTGATTTTAAAAATAAATGTATATCAATATAAAATCCAACAAATTCTCCACGCATAAAAATTAATGTAATTTAAAACCTTGAAATGAAAAAAAAAGATATTTGAAACTAATTGCCGGTTTGATGTGTTTTAAAAATGTACAACCCATTTCTCATTACTGATGGGCCATTTTCTCGGCCAGCCGAATGAAAGCTCTCCTTGTCTAGAAAGATTTGCAGCCCAACAGGCCTCACAAAGCGACTTACTTGGCAAATCACAAAAAAACTGGCCTGTGGCCGTGGACCCAGCTGTCAGCCTCTCCACGTATAGTACTCTTCCGATGGAAGTCGTTCCTTGACCACGTTGACCACGCCGCGCGGAGAGCACCACGGCGGTGGACGACGGCAAGGCCTAGGAAGGGGATGACGCGGCAGTGGAAGCCCGCGCGGAGAGGACTACGAGGGTTCACTGGTTCGGCTGCGGTGTGAGGCTGCCGTCGCTGCAGGGCCTGGCCAGCGGTGGGAATAGTAGGGGCGGTGAGGCCTCTGCGGCAGCACAGCCGGCCACGGGAGGCAGGAGCATGCGGCACGACCGGCGCTGCTTTGGGCGGCTGGAGCAAGAAGACCAGAGGTTGAAGAAGCACTACGACCGTTGGATGGACATCGTACGATCACTAGAGCTAGAATCGTTCATATTGACTAAGTTGACAAAGCCCTTCGTCCCCGTCAACTTAGTAGGCCCACAAGTCAGCCTCCCAGCAAGGTGGGTCCCAGCTAGCCGGGGGAGTATTCATTTTTTTGTGTGTAATAAGGAGGCACTTCTGGTGGGTCTGAGCTGACAGCGGGGGGAACATTTTTTTCGCGAAATATGGTGGCCCGTCCGGTGGGTCCCAGCAGTCAGGGGGAAATGATTTTTTCGCAAAATACTGGTGGCCCGTCCGGTGGGTCCCCGCTGTCAGGTGGAGGAATAATTATTTTCCGTGTAATAAGGAGGCACTTCCTTGCGGCTGCCGTGGACCCAGCTGTCAGCCTCTCCACGTACAGTACTCTTCCGATGGAAGTCGGTCGTTGACCACATTGACCACGCCGCGCCGAGAGCACCACGGTGGTGGACGACGGTGACGCCTAGGAAGGGGACAACGCGGAGCCGTGCAAGACATGGCAGTGGATGCCCACGCGGAGAGGAGTACGAGTGTTCACTGGTTCGGCTACGGTGTGAGGCTGCCGTCGCCGCAGAATAACAGGGGGTGTGGGTGAGTGGAGGGATGGCTTGGCCAGTGGTGGGAGTAGTATGGGGGCGGTGAGGCCTCCGCGGTAGCACAGCCGGCCAAGGGAGGCAGGAGCAGGCGGCACAACCGGCGCTGCTTTGGGCGGCTGAGCAAGAAGACCAGAAGTTGAAGAAGCACTATGGCCGTTGGATGGACATCATACGGTCACTGGAGTATTGACTAAGTTGACAAAGCTCTCCGTCCTTGTCAACTTAGTAGGCCCACAAGTCAGCCCAACAATATGGTGGGTCCCAGCTAGCAGGGGGTATTCATTTTTTTGGGCGTAATAAGGAGGCACTTCCTTGTGTGCGAAGATATAGCTGGTGGGTCCGACCTGTCAGTGGGGGGAACATTTTTTTCACGAAATACAGAGGCCCTTCCTGTGGGTCCTAGCTGTCAGGTGGAGGAATCATTATTTTGCACGTAATAAGGAGGCATTTCCTTGCGTGCGGCCATGGACCCAGCTGTCAGCCTCTCCACGTACAGTCCACTTCCGATGGATGTCGTTCATTGACCATGTTGACCAGGCCGCGCCGAGAGCACCAGGGCGGTGGACGATGGCGAGGCCTAGGAAGGGAACGACACAGAGCTAGGGAACACTCGGCAGTTGTTTCCCACACGGAGGAGTACGAGGGTTTACTGGTTCGTCTGCCGTCGCTGGAGAATAACAACATGTGTGGGTGAGTAGAGGGATGGCTAGGCCAGTGATGGGAGTACGGTGGGGCCATGAGGCCTGTGCGGCAGCATAGCCGGCCGCGGGAGGAGGGAGCAGGCAGTCCCGCCGACGCTTGTTTGAGCGGCTTGAGCATGAAGAGCAGAGATTGAAGAAGCACGACAGCCGTTGGATGGACATCCAACAGTCACTGCTCTCGTGTGTTGACTAAGTTGACAGGGCGTTGCATGTGCGTCAACCTTTTTTTATGAAAGCATATGCGTCAACCTGTAGTAGGCGCACAAGTCAGCCTCAAATCTGTGGAAAACAACATACAACCCATCTGCCATTATTTCTAATAATGTACAACCCATTTGCTAATTCTTAAGAATTTTTTTGGAGCCCATCTTCTTTTTGTTAGCATCACACCCCATATTGTGGCCACGATTAAAAAGTATACGAAATTTTGCATATTTCGGTGCAGTCAATTGTTTTTAATCCAGAAATATCGATTCACATTCAAACTATTTTGAAAAATAATTTATATAAATATAAAATCCAAATAATTGTCCACGCATAAAAATAAATGGAATTTTAGATCTTGTAATGAAAAAAAATTGAAACTAATTCCCGGTTTGATGTGTTTTAAAAATGTACACCCATTTCTGGGCAAACCGAATGAAACTCTCCTCGTCTTGAAAGATTTGCAGCCCAGCAGGGCCGATAAAGCAAGTAGGCCTTGTTTGGGTATTTCTTAAAAAAATAGAACTAGGCTAGCCATTTTCAGCAAGAAAAAAACACAACTGGGCTCATGATGTGGTAAACATAAATAAAACCCTGGCTAGACGGGCCACAACCCCGTTGTTACCCTGGTCCGTCGCTAAAACTAGTATAAATAACAACTGCTTGTTCCTCAAAAAAAACTGCGCGACTTGTTGGGTCCCTGGTGTCAGCCGCTCGTAGTGTAATTCTCTCGTTTATTGACTACATTGACAATGGCGTGAGCCCCAGATGTCCAACCATTAGGAGGAACCATATTTTTGGGCTTGTACTATAGAGGCACTTGCTTGCGTACTGCCATGACGCTGGTGGGTCCCTACTGTCATCCTCTCCACGTACAGTCATCTCCTTGTTCCTCTCGGTTGTTGACGACGTTGACAACGCAAGAGGGCAGCGCACCGCGCACGGCGAGCGAACCAAGACCGCAAGGCGGAGGACGACGGCAAGGCCTCGGACGGAACGAACAGGAGCCGTTGAAGATGCGCCGGTCCAGTCGCAGGCGGAGGGGAGTACGAGGGTTGACTGGTTCAGGAGCGGGTGCGTGTTGGGGCTGACGTCGCCGAAGAATAACAGGACGTGTGGGGGAATAGAGGGAGGGACTGGCCAACGTTGGAGGGTACGTACCGTAGGGCGGCGGAGGCGCAGCCAGCCATGGGAGGCGGGAGCAGGCGGAGCCGACGGGGTGGTTTGGTTTGGGTGATTGGAGGAAGAATAAGACAAGAGATAGAAGATACACGACAGATGTCGGATGTCAATCCAACGGCTGGTAGGTAGAATCGTTTGTTGACTGGCTAGTAAGTCGACACCACCTTGGATAGGCTATTTCCTCGCAGGTCCCAAATGTCAGAATCCAAATCTGTCATGGTCATGCAGCCTTTCCTATGAAAATTTACAGCCCATTTGATGTGCTAGTTCGAAATAAGTTTGTGGGTGCTGGTGGGGGTTAATCACTTGGCTTCTGTAATGCGCAGTGAGCTCAAGCAGCCGGCAAGAGTGATGTTATTTCCCTTGGTTTGGATTTGTTACAATATTTCACTCTAAATTAAACGAATGGCAAGCCATTTGCCTTGTTTCAAAGAAAATATGACAGTCACAGCCGAGTTGAAAAGGGCATGAACATCTAACTCTAGCTTACAAACTGTACAAAAGCACGAGGGTTAATTGTTCATCAGGTTTACAAAAAAACCATATTGAAAAGGACAACAACATATAACTCCAGCACTGTTTTCGGCAGTCACAGTCAAATGGATCAGTCAGGTCCATAGAATGAACATCCTGGGTCGTAAAATTTACTGGACTATGACCACAATATGTTGTAAATAGAAGCCCGACACGTTCAGAAGCTCTTTTGCCCACCTGAAACTCCTTTTTTTGCTCTTTGACATACCCATCCGTCAAAACCATGCTGCTGATAAACTTAAGCCTCATGGACAATAGTAACCTCGCATTCAGCAGGAAGAATGTGACAAATCCTGTGTTTGCACGGTTGGCTACATATTGCTCTAGCGTTATTGTCTTCAATCGAATCTCATGAGAAGTGAGAAAATCCCGATGCTTACGAATCCACCGATTGGTTATAATTTTCTTACCCCGTCCTGTTGCCTAAATAGACATGAAGATTGAAAACAGTTAAGGTCTAAAAGAAGAGTGTCGAAAGAGAAACAGCTGAACGGTTAATTCTAGTACACTATATGCGGGCTTCTGCTACGTCTTGAGCTTGCGTTGGTTTTCCCAGAAGAGGAAGGGATGATGCAGCAAAGTAGCGTAAGTATTTCCCTCAGTTTTTGAGAACCAAGGTATCAATCTAGTAGGAGGCTACGCTCAAGTCCCTCGTACCTGCACAAAACGATAGCTACTCGCAACCAACGCGATTAGGGGTTGTCAAGCCCTTCATGGTCACTTACGAGAGTGAGATCTGATAGATAGAATATTTTTGGTATTTTTGATATAAAGATGCAAAGTAAAAAGTAAAGGCAAAGTAAATAGCAAAACAATATTAAAGTGATGGAGATTGGTATGATGAGAATAGACCCGGGTGCCATAGGTTTCACTAGTGGCTTCTCTCAAGAGCATAAGTATTCTATGGTGGGTGAACAAATTACTGTTGAGCAATTGACAGAATTGAGCATAATTATGAGAATATCTAGGCATGATCATGTATATAGGCATCACGTCCGTGACAAGTAGACCAAAACGATTCTGCATCTACTACTATTACTCCACTCATCGACCGCTATCCAGCATGCATCTAGAGTATTAAGTTAAAAACAGAGTAACGCCTTAAGCAAGATGACATGATGTAGAGAGATAAATTCATGCAATATGAAATGAATCCCATCTTGTTATCCTCGATGGCAACGATGCAATACGTGCCTTGCTGCCCCTTCTGTCACTGGGAAAGGACACCGCAAGATCAAACCCAAAGCTAAGCACTTCTCCCATGGCAAGAACTACCAATCTAGTTGGCCAAACCAAACGGATAATTCGAAGAGACTTGCAAAGATAACCAATCATACATAAAAGAATTCAGAGAAGATTCAAATATTATTCATAGATAGACTTGATCATAAACCCACAATTCATCGATCTCAACAAACACACCGCAAAAAGAAGATTACATCGAGTAGATCTCCACGAGAGAGGGGGAGAACTTTGTATTGAGGTTCAAAGAGAGAGAAGAAGCCATCTAGCTACTAACTATGGACCCGAAGGTCTGAGGTAAACTACTCACACTTCATCGAAGAGGCTATGGTGATGTAGAAGCCCTCTGTGATGACGGCCCTCTTCCGGCGGAGCTCCGAAACAGGCCCCAAGATGGGATCTCGTGGATACAGAAAGTTGTGGCGGTGGAATTAGGTTTTTGGCTCCTGTTCTGATCGTTTGGGGGTACATGTGTATATATAGGAGGAAGAAGTACGCCGGAGGAGCAACGAGGGGCCCACGAGGCAGGGGGTGTGCCCTAGGGGGGGGGCGCCCCCACCCTCGTGACCGCCTCTTTTGTTCCTTGGAGCAGGGTCCAAGTCTCCTGGATCACGTTCGGTGAGAAAATCACGTTCCCAAAGATTTTATTCCGTTTGGACTCCATTTGATATTCTGTTTCTCCGAAACACTGAAATAGGCAAAAACAACAATCCTGGGCTAGGCCTCCGGTTAATAGGTTAGTCCCAAAAATAATATAAAAGTGGAAAATAAAGCCCAATATGAAAGTGCGTTATATCGACTAGAGGGGGGGGGTGAATAGGCGATTTTTATGAAAGTCTTCAAAACTTAGGAGTTATGAAGACAAACAGTGAAGATTATGCCTATTACTATGCAGCGGAAGTTAGATTGCACTGGGCCAGCCATGGTCATGTATTCAATAGAGTGAAAGCACAATGACAAACAGCTTCAGTGTAATAAGGATCAAGTAGGAAGAAGTTATGAAGCCAAACAGATCATGCATTCACGTTGTGAAGACAAATGATAAAGCAAGCATGCAATGGATTCACAATGAGTAACAGTAAGAGAAGGAAGTGAAGATGAAACCAGTAATTCGTTGAAGACAATGATATGTTGGACCAGTTCCAGTTGCTGTGACAACTGTACGTCTGGTTGGAGCGGCTAGGTATTTAAACCTTAGGACACACAGTCCCGGACACCCAGTCCTGAACACGCAGTTCAGGACACCAAGTCCTCACCGTATTCTCCTTGAGCTAAGGTCACTTAGTCCTCGCCCAATCACTCTGGTAAGTCTTCAAGGTAGACTCCCAAACCTTCACAGACTTTGTTCACTGGCAATCCACAATGTCTCTTGGATGCTCTGAACGCGACGCCTAACCGTCTGGAGGATTCACAGTCCTCAAGTGTAATAAGTCTTCAGATCACACAGACACGAAGACTTAAGTGATGCCCAATTTACTCTGGCTCTGGGTGGTTAGGGCTTTTCTCCTCACTAGGAATTTTTCTCTCAAAGGCTTCGAGGTGGGTTGCTCTCAAACGACAAAAGTCATGCACTGAAATCTGAGCAGCCAACCGTTTATGGTTGTGGGGGTGGGCTATTTATAGCCACTTGGCAACCCGACCTGATTTGTTCGAAATGACCCTGGGTCACTAAGGAACTAACACGTGTCTCAACGGTCAGATTTCGAACTCTCATGGCAACTTTACTTGGGCTACAAGCAAAGCTGACTTGTCCGGCTCTGGACAAGATTCGCTCTCATTGTCTTCACTCGAAGACATAGGTTTTTGATTTAGGCACCACTTCAGTCATTCTGACTGGTTCTCCTGGACCCCACTTAACAGTACGGTGGTTCCTATGACTCAACACAAAAGAAAAAGAACTACGATAGATCTAAGTCTTCGAGCTCCATATGCTTCATAACGTGTCTTCTTTTGTCATAGTCTTCAAAGTGAATATCTTCATGTACCACCTTTGTCTTCAATGTCTTCATACATTTTTAGGGGTCATCTCCGGTAGTAAAACCGAATCAATGAGGGACTTCTACCTGTGTTTTCCTGCAATTCTCACAAACACATTAGTCCCTCAACTAGGTTTGTTGTCAATACTCCAAAACCAACTAGGGGTGGCACTAGATGCACTTACAATCTCCCCCTTTTTGGTGATTGATGACAAACTAGTTGAAGTTTTCAACGGGGAATATAAAGTGTGAAGTTTGTAAAGGATAGGGAATTGTCTTCATAAGTTGCAAGGGCTCCCCCTGAAGATGTGCATATAAGTTAATTTGCTTTTGGAATGCAAATGCACATGGCAGGTTGTACTTGTGGAGATCCACTTCAGCTTATGATGACAATCCACTATGCATGTGAAAGTATATGAAGATAATGACATGCATAATGGAAAATGGACGTCTGCAGAATGAGATAAGTGCGGAATTTATCGTCGCACATGCAGAATTTATCTTCGCAAACAGAGTGGCAAACAAGTAGCAGACGACCATCAAGTTTTAGTGTTTACAACTCAAAGAACCAAATGAAGCAAAAGCAAGAGTTGTAAACACGAAGCAAAATATAACAAAACATAAGGCACCCGCCCATATTGACCCGCTTGAAGACTATAAACATCATATGCTCCTCCCCCTTTTGTCAGTAATGACCAAAAAGGTTTGAAGACATAGAGTTTTCTAAGCGTTCCCAGGCGCAGCAGGGTCGGTGGAGTTGTTTGGCGGTGTAGAACTTGGAGGTGCTGAAGCAGGTGGTGGTGAAGTAGCATCGTCGTCTTCATCAATGATCCTTGCAGTAACTGTGGCAGCAGATGAAGAAAACTCAGAGTCTTCAAGTGATGGTGTGTTGCGCATCACAGCCCTTCTAGGAGGTGTGGTGTCAAACTTGAAGCGCTCTGTGAAGCCATCCTCTTCAAGTTCAGCTTCAGTGCATATCATTGAGAGCCCTTTCCACGTACGACGGCAAGTCTCATGTGTAACGAAGGCATTCTTGGTGGCAAGGTTTCGAAGACGATTGACATCCACCAAGAGGCTCTTCATCTGACGCTTTAGCCAGTCGTGATGCCTATCTTGCTTTTGGTGAAGGGCCACAAGAAGCTCTCGGTTAGTGAGGACACGAGCACGCTTCTTGGGTCTTGGAGCATTTGTGCTGTCTGTGGCTTCAGTAGATGCTGGTGCACGTGTAGTGCCAGCCAACGGATATACCCTGGATATGGCTTCAACACCTTCAACATTCTGCGTGAAGCTCTGGTGTTCTGCATTCTGAAGACTTATCGGTTGCTTGTCAGGTTCGGGATATATGACTTCAGCAGAGGTATCCACATCTGGCAAGAAGATCCGATGGTTTCAGGCAGAGGGCTGATACGAGATCGCAGAGTGCAGTTTGATCAACCTCATTACCCAAGGAGCATAGAACTTCAAACCAAATAAATCGGAGCCTGACGCTGCAAGTTGGCGTATGAAGAGATCCTGTGCGTTGAAGCATTTGCCATGCAGGATATAGAATATGAGAGTCTTCATTGCACCCTCAATCTTTGCATTTGGAGAGTGCCCCTTAATGGGCCAGAGAGTCCGCCGGATGATGTGATATATGGTCCTGGGCAGGTACTCTAGGTCTTCAACGAAGAACTCAGTAGGATAAGGTGCATCATGAGGCAATGGCTTCATCATTGAGAGCATCTGACTCATATTGGGTTCAGGCCTCTGGAATATGCTCTCGATAGCTTCAGAATGTAGTTGACAGCCTTCCTCGAAGAATTCGCCTGGAGTGGGCAGGCCGGTGAGCTCAATGATATCAAATGCATTGGCTTCATGATGGACATTGCCAGTCATCCACTCCAGGATCCAAGTCTTCGGATCTCTGTTGTATCCTTCTATATGAAGGGTGGCATAGAACTGAAGCAGAAGCTCTTCATTCCAATTCTCTTCATCAGTCACAAACGGCAGCAGACCCACTTGCCGGAAGCAATCCAAAGCTTCCTCAAGACATGGCAGACCAGCAATGGCTTCAACCTCAAGGCACTTGTGCGGGAAGATGCGACCTTGGTTGTATAAGATGCATGAATAATAGCTGCGCTGAGAATAGCTCCAGAACCTATCTGATACAATCCTTTCCCTTGAATAGGGGTTCTTGGAGCTATTGAAAAATGTATTGTCTTCCTTGAAGCTGTTAATATCAAAGGAGCCAGGTGCTGATGCAGGACCTGGGAACCTTGGAAGCCTTGGGACTGGCTTCTGGACATGAGGCCTGTGCCCAATGTGATAATCAAACTGTGGACCTGCAGCAGACTCAGGAACAGAAGCGTCTGGCTCAGTAGCTTCGCTGTCCGCTGAAGCATTTGGTGGGGCGGGCTCCACATTGGCTTCAGTGTTTGTGGTGGCAGCCGCAACATTTTCTTCCCCCGCTTGTGTAGTTGGAGGGACAACTTCAGGCACGTTCTCCCGGAGAACTGCATCTTGATGGAGCAGGGAAGTGGGTTCTGGTGGTGCTTCTACATTGTCTTCGGCTGATGCAGCCGGAATTTCTGCAGTATGGACTTGAGGCCTTGGACCTTTGCGAAGCCTACGGAACGCAGACGACGCTTGTGGGGTTGGAGTGGGCTGGGCCTCAATGTCTTCTTCCTCCTGAGGGCGATCCGCCCATGACTCATCTTGTGCCATTGGCGTCAGAGGACGACCAATACTGATGAGTTCGCTTGTTTCAAGCGGAGGAAGGGCTGCATCATCTTGTACATTGTCTTGGTGACCAATGTCTTCAGCAGCTGTGGGGTCGGCTGCTGGAATATCTTCAGCTTCAGGAGCCTTTGTGGGAGCAGGCTCATGAACTGTCAGTCGTCTTTCTGCATTGGGGTGAATGACAGAAAGGGGTTCAACCATCAAGGGCTCTGTGGGAGCAGCCCTAGATTTCTTGGTCTTGCGCTTCTTTTTGCTAGGGGCAGTAGGAGAGGCTTCAGAGCTCTTCCTTTTTCTGGCTTCAGCCTCTACAGTTCTTGTCTTCTTTAGCTCTGAAGCTGTTGACCGGCTCTTTGGCTTCGAGCCAGTCGTTGTAGTGGGGAAGACAATTTGAACCGCTTCTTGCCGAGGTGCCTCTGGTTCATTCACAGAAGGCTCCTTCTTCTTTGCGGCCATCTTGGGGTCGATGCCAGGACGCCCAAGTGCCTTGCGCTTTTCAGCCTCGTTGTAGGCTTGAACACATTTTTCTGCTAAAGACTTCATCCTTTCACGCGAGCCCTGAGCTTCAGCACGCTTCTTCAGAAAGTTTTCTTTGAGCTCATGCAGCATGATTTTGAAGGTCCTCACTTCCTGCACGCTGAGGCTGGCCATGTGCTTCTTGAACTGAGCCTTTTCATGATCAATTTTCTGCTTCAACTCAACAATGCGCTGAGCAATGGCCAGTTCTGAAGCAATTGCGCCTTGGAAGGCGACGCTGAGTCCAACAGGCAGCTGCAGATCATTGAAGCTTATGTCTGGTGAGTCAAACCATTCATCGATGAAGCTGTGGATGATGGCGACATCAAAGAGAGGCAGATTGTTGAAGATTTCAGCTTCTTCTTTGCTTTTGATAAGCTGCTCTAGAGCGTCATCTCCTAGATCTTCATCGCTTGATAGATCAATGGCTTCGCTGTGCAGAATGGTAGCAACAGTGAGCTCTTTGCCTGTTTGTTGCTGGGGCTCCTTTTCCTTCAGGGGCTTGGAGACGCGGGATACGTCTTCAGACTGCACACTGACTTCAGGAGGTGCAGTTTTCAATGGCTTTGCCCTTGAGATTTTTGAGGCAGGGGCCGGCTTTGAAGCTTTTGGTTTCTTTGTCTGCTTTGGCTTCGGCATAGCAGGAGCTTCATCAGACTCAGAGTCAGCTGGAGGGTCATTTACGGCAGTCCCTTGGACTAAGATGTGGGTGATCAGGCCCTCAAGATTGGCAAACGGACCGATGACATTGGGTTCCGCGTCGCGTGTGCCATCTGCCCTAGGTGCGGAGGGACCAGGGTTGAAGTCTAACCCAAATTTCTTCTTGTTTAGTGTAAGTGCATCTAGTGCCACCCCTAGTTGGTTTTGGAGTATTGACGACAAACCTAGTTGAGGGACTAATGTGTTTGTGAGAATTGCAGGAAAACACAGGTAGAAGTCCCTCATTGATTCGGTTTTACTACCAGAGATGACCCCTAAAAATGTACGAAGACATTGAAGACAATGGTGGTTTATGAAGATATTCATATTGAAGACAATGACATGAGAAGACTCCCTATGAAGCTTTTGGAACTCGAAGACCTAGATCCTTCGTAGTTTTATTTCATTCATGTTGTGTCATAGGAACCACCGTACTGTTAAGTGGGGTCGAAGAGAACCAGTCAGAATGACTGAAGTGATGCCTAATTCAAATCCTATGTCTTCGAGCGAAGCCTATGAGAGAAAATCTTGTCCAGAGTCAGACAAGTCAGCTTTACTTGTAGCCCAAGTAAAGTTGCCGTGTGAGTTCGAAATCCGACCGTTGGTACACGTGTCAGTTCCTTAGTGACCCAGGGTCATTTCGGACAGATCAGGTCGGGTTGCCAAGTGGCTATAAATAGTCCACCCCCCACAACCTTAAACGGTTGGCTGCTCAGATTTCAGTGCACGGCTTTTGTCGTTTGAGAGCAACCCACCTCGAAGCCTTTGAAAGAAAAATTCCCAGTGAGGAGAAAAGCCCTAACCACCCAGAGCCAGAGTAAATTGGGCATCACTTAAGTCTTCGTGTTTGTGTGATTTGAAGACTTATTACACTTGAGGACTGTGCATCCTCCAGACGGTTAGGCGTCGCGTTCTGAGCATCCAAGAGAAATTGTGGATTGTCAGTGAACGAAGTCTGTGAAGGTTTGGGAGTCTACCTTGAAGACTTACCTGAGTGATTGGGCGAGGTCTGTGTGACCTTAGCTCAAGGAGAAAACGGTGAGGACTGGGTGTCTTGGACTAAGTGTCCTTGACTGGGTGTCCGGGACTGTGTGTCCTTTGGTTTAAATACCTAGCCGCTCCAACCAGACGTACAGTTGTCACAGCAACTGGAACTGGTCCAACATATCATTGTCTTCAACGTGTCACTGGTTTCATCTTCACTTCCTTTCGCTTACAGTTATTCATTGTGAAGCCATTGCATGCTTGCTTTATCTTTTGTCTTCACAACATGAATGTATGATCTGTTTGGCTTCATAACTTCTTCCTACCTGATCCTTATTACACTGAAGCTGTTTGTCACTGCGCTTTCACTCTATTGAATACATGACCATGGCTGGACTAGTGTAATCTAACTTCCGCTGCATAGTAATAGGCATAATCTTCACTGTTTGTCTTCATAACTCTTACATTTTGAAGACTTTCATAAAAATCGCCTATTCACCCCCCCTCTAGTCGATATAACGCACTTTCAATTGGTATCAGAGCAAGGTGCTCCCTTGTTCTGTGTGATTCGGTTTAACCACCTGGAGTTTTAGTTATGTCGACTGCAGGGATAATCAAAGTCTCCGCTGCTTGCCCCGTCTTCGATGGAACTAAATATCCCTACTGGAAGAATAAGATGCGCATGCATCTTGAAGCCATTGACATCGACCTATGGTATGTCGTCGAGAACGGCGTTCCCAAGGCTGGAGAAGGTGTCACTGCTGCTGATGTCAAGAAGTTCACTCAACTGGACTCCACTGCCAAGAATATCATATTTGGTCATCTGACCAAAGGACAGTATGGCCGTGTGAGTGCTTTGAAGACATCCAAGCTAGTCTGGGACTGGCTCTCAAAGGTCAATGAAGGCATCTCAACCCAGAGAGATCAAAGAATCAGTGTTCTTCGCAACCTCTTCAACCGCTTCAAGCGAAATGACAATGAGAATGTCCAGCACACATTTGACCGGCTCACTGACATCACAAATGAGCTTCAAGCCCTCGGCGCCACTGAGATCACCAAACATGAAATCGTCAAGACGCTGCTGAGATCACTTGATAGTTTGTTTGACATCCTGGCCCTGATGATTCAAGAACGTCCTGATTTCAAGACACTCGATCCGTCTGACATACTTGAGAGGCTCAACACACATGAGTTTCAACTTTCTGAGAAAAGAGATATCTACGGTCCAAACTATGGGCGAACTCGTGCCTTGAAGGCAAAAGCTGTCTCCTCATCTGAAGAAGAATCTGACTGCAGTTCTGATGATCCTGAAGACATTGGAAGAGAACTTGCAATGCTAGTGAAGAAGTTCCAAAAATTCACTAAGAAGAAAGGCTTCAGGAAATCTTTACGATCGAGCTCACGGAATGATGAAGCTTCTGCTCATGACTACAAGAAGAAAACATGTCACAAGTGCAAGAAAACTGGACACTTCATCTCTGAGTGTCCACAGTGGGACAATGAGAACAGAAGGAAGAAGAAGAGCAAGGAATATGATTCTGACGACAAGAAGAAGAAGAAATACTCAAAGTCTTCTTCCAAAACTTCATCAAGGTCTTCATCACACAAGAAGAGCTCATCTGGCAAGGCACGTGCGTTTGTTGGAAAGGAGATGGATTCAGAGGAGGAGTCCACATCTGAGGAGGCAGAGGTGGAGTCTGAGGAGGAGTCTGATTCTAGCATTGCGAGTCTGGCTACAGCATACGTCGCCAAGTCCATCTTCAATACTGAAGACAATGACTGCATCACCGACTCCGACGCAAATGACAAGAACGACTCCACTCCTACCTACTGCTTCATGGCACGCGGTGCCAAGGTAAACACACGCACAACTCGCTATGAAACATCTAGTGACGATGACTCTGAATGTGATTCAAAACCTAGCTACAAAACACTTGCTAAAATTGCAACTGAACAACAGAAAGCTATGGAACATATTCAAAAATTGTTAGACAGAAGCGATGATCTGTTAGGTGCTGAAATGACTCGATCTGAATCCTTAATTGAAGACATAAAAAACCTTCACGTTAAGTATCAGGAACTTGAAGATCGTCATGATACTCCCTCAACAACTCATGAAAAGCTTTCCTATGATTATCTTCAAAGGAAGCAAGAACTTGAGAAATTGAGGGTGGCTCATGAAGATCTTCAAAAGGAAAACGAGTCACTTCGCGCTGAACAGATCAGTCCCGCTCAGGAAGGATTTGAACCACCATGTCTTAAATGCATTGAGCGTGATAATGCTGCTTCTGTTGCTGAATGTTCCACTACTACTACTGTTTCAATATCTTCAACTGTTGATGTGGTAACTAACCCCTCTGCTGAGGATACCACTGCTATTGCTGATGAGAATGCTAGGTTGAAGACATTGCTTGAAACAGGGATGTACAAAAGTCTGAAAGGGCATCAGACATTATGTGATGTCCTTAAGAAGCAGATTCTGAACCGAAACCCTAGGAAAGACGGTGTTGGGTTCGTGAGGAAAATTAATGCAGATGGGTCTTGCTGGAAACCTGAGCAGTACCCCAAAACCACATGGGTTGCTGCAAAGGAATCCTCAGCAGATCCATCCAATCTGTCTGGCTTCACTTGTGCTAACCCAATTATCATTGATGAATCCTTTGATGCAAACTATAAACTGTTTAAGAATCAGAATGATGAAGTGTTTGCCAGGTACATTGGTACTAACTGCAGGAATGGACCGCCTATGAAGAAGATCTGGGTTCTGAAAACATGTCTGGAAAATCTTCCTGTGAATGTCTTCATGACACCTCACTTGAAGAAGACAAACCTCAGACCAAAGGCTTCATATGGTCCAAATGCTTCATACAAACAGGGGACTCACCTGAGTTGCACTAACGCAAATGTTTTGCAGTGGAACCATACTCAGGCATATGAATATGAGAGTGGTTCATCGAACCGTCATGTTCATATGACCAAAAATTATTCTGCTTATTCCTATGAGTATTATTGTCCACCTGCTAGACTGTTTGCTAAGGTTTCAAAGCCAAAATTCTCAGATGCTGCACTTAGACTTATAGCTTCTAAGCCACCCTTGAAGATGTGGGTGGTTAAGAAAGCTTAGCTCTCCTTTGCAGGGAAAGGTCTCCAGCACAAAAACAAAATCTTCTGATGCTATTGCTGGGGACCATAAAAATCTTGTGGGGCGCAAGATAAAATGCCCAAATGGAATCATTATGTACTTCGTTCCTGAATCACATGCTACTCTCCCCATTAGTCCTAATCTGGATCTAAGTTTTCATAACCCACTGGTTCGTCAAATGTTTATGCTTCACAACACTCTTCGTGAAGCCTATCCCCCTAACTGCACTATAGGGTACGATACCAGCGACTTCAAAGTCTTTAGAATGGATTATTGACAGTGGGTGTACAAATCACATGACTGGCAGAAGAAGCCTTCTTATGGACTCAACTTTACGTCCATCCGACAAGAGCCACATTACATTCGCTGACACTGGTAAAAGTAAGGTATTGGGTCTAGGTAGAGTTGCAATCTCAAAGGATCAACACATGGATAAAGTCATGCTTGTTGAATCCCTTAGCTTCAACTTAATGTCTGTCTCAATGCTTTGCGATTTGAATATGATTGTAATGTTTGGCAAATATCGCTGCCTGGTGCTAATGGAATCTGACAAATCTCTAGTGTTTGAAGGGTATAGGAAAGGTGATTTGTATGTGGTAGATTTCTCAGCAGGACCACAACTTGCAGTATGTCTTCTTGCAAAAGCTTCAGAATGCTGGCTTTGGCATCGAAGGCTTGGGCATGCTGGCATGAGGAACCTCCACACCCTTGCGAAGAAAAAGCACGTCATAGGCATCGAGGGCGTCAAGTTTAAGAAAGATCACTTATGCGGTGCCTGTGAAGCAGGGAAGATGACAAGGGCAAAACATCCTTCGAAGACAGTCATGACTACTACACAACCCTTTGAACTGCTTCACATGGATCTTTTCGGTCCCACTCACTACTCAACTTTTACTACTTCTGCATGCCTCTATGGCTTCATAATTGTTGATGATTATTCTAGATATACTTGGGTGCACATAATCCTTTACAAGACTGAAGTGCAGGATGTCTTCAGACGCTTCGCAAATTGAGCTATGAACAATTTTGGCGCCAAGATAAAGCACATCAGAAGTGACAATGGCACTGAATTCAAGAACACTGGCCTTCATACATATCTGGATACCTTGGGCATCACACATGAATTCTCAGCTCCATACACGCCACAGCAGAATGGCGTCGTCGAACGCAAGAACAGAACACTCATTGAGATGGCCAGAACAATGCTAGATGAATACAAGACTCCAAGAAAATTCTGGACTGAAGCCATTGATACTGCATGCCATACAATCACTCGTGTTTATCTTCACAAGCTCCTGAACAAGACATCCTATGAACTCCTAACTGGCAAGAAGCCAAATGTCAGTTACTTCAGAGTATTTGGCGCAAAATGCTGGATCAAGGACCCACATCACACCTCAAGGTTTGCACCAAAAGCACATGAGGGCTTCATGCTTGGATATGGAAAGGATTCGCACTCCTACAGAGTCTTCAATCTCTTCCACTACAAAGTGGTTGAAACAGTGGATGTGCGATTTGATGAAACCAATGGATCACAAAGAGAGCAATTGCCAAATGTGCTAGATGAAGTTCCAGCAAATGAATCAATCAAGCTTATGGGAACTGGAGAAATTGTACCTTCTGAAGCTCAACCTGAAGAAGAACTTATCATCTCAGCACCTGATCCACATGAAGACAATGCTCAGCCTGAAGATATACCTTCAAAAGACCACATAGATCAGCAAGAGCAAAGTCTTCGCCCCACACACCCTCGTGTTGCAAATGAAGTACAAATTGACAAAATACTGGACAGCATCAATGCACCTGGTCCACTCACTCGTTCAAGGGCAACTCAGCTAACAAACTTCTGTGGGCATTTCGCATTCGTCTCAATATTAGAACCCAAGAAAGTTGAAGAAGCCTTCATGGAACCTGAATGGATTCAAGCTATGCAAGAAGAGCTTCAACAGTTTGAGCTGAATAATGTATGGGAACTGGTTAAGCGTCCTGATCCACGGAAGCACAACATAATAGGCACCAAATGGATATACCGCAACAAGCAAGATGAGCATGGTCAAGTTTACAGAAACAAAGCTCGTCTAGTTGCTCAAGGATATACTCAAGTGGAGGGCATTGACTTCGATGAAACATTTGCTCCTGTGGCTAGGCTTGAAGCCATACGCATACTGCTGGCCTATGCAAATCATCATAACATACTTCTCTATTAGATGGATGTGAAAAGTGCCTTTCTCAATGGCAAGATTGAAGAAGAAGTGTATGTTGCACAACCACCTGGCTTTGAAAATCCAAAACATCCTGATATGGTATACAAGCTCAACAAGGCACTATATGGCCTCAAACAAGCCCCTAGGGCCTAGTATGATACACTCAAGTACTTTCTGAAAAGCAAAGGCTTCATACCTGGTTCCCTGGATCCCACTCTTTTCACGAAGACATATGATGGTGAACTGTTTGTGTGCCAAATATATGTGGATGACATTATCTTTGGCTGCACCAATCAGAAGTATAGTGAAGAGTTTGGATACATGATGCAAGAGCAATATCAGATGTCCATGATGGGTGAGCTGAAGTTCTTCCTCGGTCTTCAAATACGGCAACAACGCAATGGCATCTTCATATCACAAGAGAAATATCTTAAAGAGTGCTTGAAGAAGTTCGGTATGCAAGACTGCAAAGGCTTCACAACACCAATGCCAGCCAAGCATCATCTGGGTCCCGACGACAATGGTAAAGAGTTCGATCAAAAGGTATACCACTCCATGATTGGGTCTTTGCTTTATTTATGTGCATCTAGGCCAGATATCATGCTTAGTGTTTGCATGTGTGCTCGATTTCAAGCGGCACCAAAGGAGTCGCATCACTTAGCTGTGAAGCGAATTCTTCGATATTTGGCTCACACCCCAACTCTAGGATTATCGTATCCAAAGGGCTCAGAGTTTGATTTAGTTGGATTTTCGGATGCTGATTATGCTGGTGACAAAGTTGATCGCAAGTCTACATCAGGCACATGTCACTTTCTGGGACGATCACTTGTATGTTGGTCTTCAAAGAAGCAGAACTGTGTATCACTCTCCACTGCTAAATCTGAATACATTGCTGCTGGATCTTGCTGCGCTCAGCTTCTGTGGATGAAGCAAACACTCAAGGATTATGACATTCATCTGAAGCAAGTGCCACTTTACTGCGACAACGAAAGCGCCATCAAGATTGCCAACAACCCAGTTCAGCACTCGAAGACAAAGCACATTGAAATTCGTCATCACTTTCTCAGAGATCATGTTGTGAAGGAAGACATTGATATCATACACGTCAACACTGAAGAACAATTGGCAGATATCTTCACAAAGCCCTTGGATGAGAAGAGATTTTGCAAGTTACGGTGTGAGCTAAATATCTTGGAATCCTCAAATGTCCTGTGATCAGGCACACATCCTAACACTTAAGCATATTGATGACTTAGATGTGCAACACACGAAGTAGCGTATATCTTCAAAAAATGAAGACATACATTCTAAGTGTGAATACATTAATGTGGAATTTGACTTCGGAACGCCATGATAATTGTGCGCCGTGTCTGGGTCTAATACTTCCTATACGGTGGGTAACGCCACCACCAAACGTTCCATTTTGAAGTGTTTCTCTCATGGCGTTACCTCTCAATGTCTTCACAATTGGTTTGGTTTCATTCTCAATATGTCTTCATGATTATCTTCACTGCGTTGATTATATGGATATATACATACTAGTGTTCTGTCCTCTACAGCATTCACTTATAGCTATGTCTTCTTGGTTGAACTTCTGAACTAAGTGAATGTGATCGGACCCTAATCTCTCTATGCTTTCTATCTCAAATTCCATCTCTCCAAGTCATATGCATTCTATTGAAACTGTCGAATGTCTTCACTGTGTCCTTGTCAGCTGAAGATATAGAGACAACCATAAAGTCCGTTTTTAATGCTCATTCCTCCACATAAAATCTGGAGAAGCAGGAACGACCGCCCGACAATTTAGGCGTGCGTGGGACATGGAACAAACCCCAAACTTCCGCTAACTGGCCACGCGTTCCTCAAATGCGAACCGCCAGGGGCACCTGTGTAATAGCACAGTGCCGCCCCTGAGCCTATAAATTCACACTTACCGCGGTCATTATCTCCTTCTTCCACCCTCGCACGAACCCTAGCGCCACCGCTAACCCTCACGCCGACCGCGGACATCGTCCTCTCCGCCGTCGCCGTAGGTGTTTTCCGTTGCCAAGTTAGGGCACGGAGGACTGAACTGCTCGGCATCAACTCCCTTCCGTCTAGCAGTTCCAGTGTGGTAAATAAAACTTCTTTTTACAGCCCCTTTGATCTCATGGTTCTGTCACTTTCTACCATAAGAAGTTTCTCTTCACACTAGTTAGATCTCTCGCTGCATCTCATGACATGCCTAGTATATTCACTTGTGCTTCATAAAGTAGTTAGATTCCTCACTTGTACTGATCTGTGGGTTCGTACAAATCTGGAACCAACTTCTTATTTATGAGTGAATGTCTTCGCACGATGAGGTCAATGTCTTCTAAACTGATTAATCTTCAAAACCTTCTGAGAATGCATATGACCTCTTCCCCTTCCCTCGCACCTTAATGTTGTCACAGGTACATGTCCGTGGGAGAATCCTTCGGTTCTCATAGTCTGCATTCATTTGCAAAATTCCTACAACATCACATAAACTCTCCTGAAGCCAGTTCCTGTTGGTCCAGAAAAAGAAAGCCTTTGAAGCCTTTGAAAGTTTTGAAGCCTTTCAAGTTAAAGTTTATGGATTTAGAAGCAGCAGCAAGGAAGGGGGGCAGACAGAGACGTGAGGGAACTTCCAAAGATCTGCCTGAAGACTTGGCAGAAATGTACAAAACAGATCCAGAAGAGAGCTATGGGCAGCGCAAGACCTGAATCCAATGGATTCGACGCTATTGGGCAGAACAGTGGTTCAAATACCGCTTCGTCACTCAGGAGTATGCTAAAAAGAGTGCCATCAAGAAGCCATGGGGGGACATCTTATACAAGAATTTCGTACCCAAGACCAGAGATGAAGCCATTGCTCAAGGCTTCTACCCATGCATGGTCCGAGGACCACAGCCTGATGATGCACATCCGTCGTCACTCCTCTGGTGCCGTGACGACAATCTCTTCAAGCGCAACTTTCAGTTTGCCCAACACTCAGCGAAGCTAAATGAAAGTGCTTTATATCGACTAGAGGGGGGGTGAATAGGCGATTTTTATGAAAGTCTTCAAAACGTAAGAGTTATGAAGACAAACAGTGAAGATTATGCCTATTACTATGCAGCGGAAGTTAGATTACACTAGTCCAGCCATGGTCATGTATTCAATAGAGTGAAAGCGCAGTGACAAACAGCTTCAGTGTAATAAGGATCAGGTAGGAAGAAGTTATGAAGCCAAACAGATCATACATTCATGTTGTGAAGACAAAAGATAAAGCAAGCATGCAATGGCTTCACAATGAATAACTGTAAGCGAAAGGAAGTGAAGATGAAACCAGTGACACGTTGAAGACAATGATATGTTGGACCAGTTCCAGTTGCTGTGACAACTGTACGTCTGGTTGGAGCGGCTAGGTATTTAAACCAAAGGACACACAGTCCCGGACACCCAGTCAAGGACACTTAGTCCAAGACACCCAGTCCTCACCGTTTTCTCCTTGAGCTAAGGTCACACAGACCTCGCCCAATCACTCAGGTAAGTCTTCAAGGTAGACTCCCAAACCTTCACAGACTTCGTTCACTGACAATCCACAATTTCTCTTGGATGCTCAGAACGCGACGCCTAACCGTCTGGAGGATGCACAGTCCTCAAGTGTAATAAGTCTTCAAATCACACAGACACGAAGACTTAAGTGATGCCCAATTTACTCTGGCTCTGGGTGGTTAGGGCTTTTCTCCTCACTGGGAATTTTTCTTTCAAAGGCTTCGAGGTGGGTTGCTCTCAAACGACAAAAGCCGTGCACTGAAATCTGAGCAGCCAACCGTTTAAGGTTGTGGGGGGTGGACTATTTATAGCCACTTGGCAACCCGACCTGATCTGTCCGAAATGACCCTGGGTCACTAAGGAACTGACACGTGTACCAACGGTCGGATTTCGAACTCACACGGCAACTTTACTTGGGCTACAAGTAAAGCTGACTTGTCTGACTCTGGACAAGATTTTCTCTCATAGGCTTCGCTCGAAGACATAGGATTTGAATTAGGCATCACTTCAGTCATTCTGACTGGTTCTCTTCGACCCCACTTAACAGTACGGTGGTTCCTATGACACAACATGAATGAAATAAAACTACGAAGGATCTAGGTCTTCGAGTTCCAAAAGCTTCATAGGGAGTCTTCTCATGTCATTGTCTTCAATATGAATATCTTCATAAACCACCATTGTCTTCAATGTCTTCGTACATTTTTAGGGGTCATCTCTGGTAGTAAAACCGAATCAATGAGGGACTTCTACCTGTGTTTTCCTGCAATTCTCACAAACACATTAGTCCCTCAACTAGGTTTGTCGTCAATACTCCAAAACCAACTAGGGGTGGCACTAGATGCACTTACAATCTCCCCCCTTTTTGGTGATTGATGACAAACTAGTTGAAGTTTTCAAAGGGAAACATAATTTGTGAAATTGTAAAAGAATTGTCTTCATAAGTTGCAAGGGCTCCCCCTGAAGATGTGCATATAAGTAATTTGCTTCTTGAATGCAAATGCACATGGCAGGTTGTACTTGTGGAGATCCACTTCAACTTATGACAATCCACTATGCATGTGAAAGTATATGAAGATAATGACATGCATAATGGAAAATGGACGTCTGCAGAATGAGATGAGTGCGGAATTTATCTTCGCAAACTGGAGTGACAAACAGGTAGCAGACGACCATCAAGGCTAAGTGTTACAACTCAATGAAGCAAATGTAGCAAAAAAATGGGAGTTGTAAGCACGAAGCAAAATGTAGCAAAAATATGAAGGCACCCGCCCATAGTGACCCACTTGAAGACTATAACCATCATATGCTTCTCCCCCTTTTGTCAGTGATGACCAAAAAGGTTTGAAGACATAGAGGTTTCTACGCGTTCCCAGGCGCAGCAGGGTCGGTGGAGTTGTTTGGCGGTGGTGCAGACAAGCTTGGTGCAGATTCGACGCGCGTTGAAGCAGGTGGAGATGATGTCTAGTCGTCTTCTTCTTCAATAATCCGGGCAGACACGGTGGCAGCAGAAGAAGAGAACTCTGACTCTTCAAGTGATGGTGTGCTGCGCATCACCGCTCTTCTTGGAGGCGTGGAGTCAAACTTGAAGTGCTCTGTGAAGCCATCCTCATGCAGTTCAGCTTCAGGGCACATCATGGTGAGGCCCTTCCAAGTGCGGCGACAGGTCTCGTGTGTGACAAATGCATTCTTGGTTGCCATATTTCTGATGCGATTGACGTCTTGCATGATGCTTCTCATCTGCCTCTTGAGCCAGTCGTGATGCCTATCTTGCTTTTGGTGAAGAGCCACAAGAAGCTCTCTGTCATTGAGTGCACGAGCGCGCTTCTTGGGTCTCTTTGCAGCTGTGCTGTTGGTGGCTTCAGTTGATGCAGGGGCACGTGTGGTGCCAGCCATTGGATACACTCGGGAGAGAGCTTCAACACCTTCAATATTTTGAGTGAAGCTCTGGTGTTCTGCATTCTGAAGACTTAGTGGTTGCTTGGCCGGCTCTGGATATATTGCTTCAGCAGATGTGTCCACATCTGGCAAAAATATCCTATGATTGCGGGCTGAGGGTTGATAGGAGATTGCAGAGTGAAGCTTGATCAGCCTCATAACCCAAGGAGCATAAAACTTTAATCCAAACAGTTCTGAAGCAGACGCTGCAAATTGACGGATGAAGAGATCCTGTGCATTGAAGCATTTGCCATGAAGAATGCAGAAGATGAGAGTCTTCATTGCACCATCAATCGTTGCGTATCGAGAGTGTCCCTTGACTGGCCAGAGAGTCCGCCTTATGATGTGATATATTGTTCTGGGCAGGTACTCTAAGTCTTCAACGAAGAACCTAGTTGGATAGGGTGCATTTGGAGGAAATGGCTTCATCATTGAGAGCATCTGACTCATATCTGGCTCAGGACGCTGAAATATGCTCTCAATTGCTTCAGCATGGAGTTGGCACCCTTCTTCAAAGAATTCGCCAGGAGTGGGAAGGCCGGTAAGCTCAATTAGGTCGAAAGCATTGGCTTCATGATGGATATTGCCTCTCATCCACTCCAGGATCCATGTCTTTGGATCTCTGTTATAGCCTTTGATATGCAAAGTGGCATAGAACTGGAGCAGAAGCTCTTCGTTCCAGTGCTCTTCGTCAGTGATAAATGGTAGCAAACCCACTTGCTTGAAGCAATCCAGTGCTTCTTCCAGACCAGGCAGACCTGCAACAGTTTCAACCTCAAGGCGCTTGTGAGGAAAGATGCGGCCTTGGTTGTAGAGGATGCATGAATAATAGCTGCGCTGTTGATGGCTCCAGAACCTATCTGATACAATCCGTTCCCTTGAATAAGGGTTCTTGGAGCGGTCGAAAAACGTGTTATCTGCCCTGAAGCCGTTGATGTTGAAGGAACCAGGAGCTGATGCAGGACCTGGGAACCTTGGTAGTCGTGGGATCGGCTTCTGGACCTGGGGCCTGTGCGCAATATGATAGTTGAATTGTGGTCCGGCAGCAGACTCAGGCACAGAATGTTCAGGAGCAGTAGCTTCGGTGTCTTGTGAAGCTGTTGTTGGGGAGGGCTCCACATTTGCTTCGGCGTTGTTTGTGGCAGCCTCAACATTTTCAGCTTCGGGCACGTTCTCCTTGAGAACTGCTTCTTGTTGGTGCGGGGGAGTTGGAGCTTGTGGTATTTCTGCTTGCTCTTCGGCTGATGCAGCCGGAATGTCTTCAGCAGCCTGAGCCCTTGGCCCTTTGTGAAGCCTATGGAGTGTAGGCGCTGGTGGAGTTGCAGTGGGTTGGGGCTCATCTTCCTCCTGTGGGCGATCTGCCCACGACGCATTTTGTGTGATTGGCGTCAATGGACGACCAATACTGATCTGTTCGCTTGTCTCAAGCTGAGGAAGGGTTGCATCACCTTGCACATTGTCTTGGGGACCAATGTCTTCAGCAGCATTGGGGTTGGCTGCTGGAATGTCTTCAGCGTGCGGAGCCTCTATGTAAGCAGGCTCATGCACTGTCAACTGACGATCTGCGTCAGGATAGCGGACGCAGAGTGGTTCAACTATCAGGGGCTCTGTGGGAGCAGCCCGAGATTTCTTGGTCTTGCGCTTCTTGATGATGGGTTCAGAAGGAGAGGCTTCAGAATGTTTTCTCTTCTTAGCTTCAGCCTCTGCAGTC
Organism: Triticum urartu; assembly: GCF_056163025.1. Lineage (NCBI taxonomy): Eukaryota > Viridiplantae > Streptophyta > Magnoliopsida > Poales > Poaceae > Triticum > Triticum urartu. Next base: position 482,416,229 of record NC_141875.1, read on the forward strand.
CGTGTCTTCTTGTGCTGTGAGGCGGTTGATCAACTCTTTGGCTTCGAGCCAGTCGTTGCAGCGGGGAAGACAATCGGAGCATCAGGTTCTGACCTTGGCGCTTCAGGTTCGGGCACAGCCGCCTTCTTTTTCTTCTTCGCGGCCATCCTGGGGTCAATGCCGGGACGCCCAAGTGCCTTGCGCTTTTCTGCCTCATTGTAGGCTTGCACGCAGCGATCAGCCAAAGTCTTCATGCGTTCGCGCGAGCCTTGAGCTTCGGCACGCGTCTTCAGGAAGTTTTCTTTCAGCTCGTGCAACATGATCTTGAAGTTTTTCACTTCTTGCACACTGAGCTTGGCCACGTGCTTCTTGAACTGAGCCTTTTCATGATCAATTTTCTGCTTCAGTTCTACAATTCGCTGGGCTATTGCAAGTTCTGAAGCTATTGCATCTTGAAAGGCAACGCTGAGGCCTATGGGTAGCTGCAGATCATTGAAGCTTATGTCTGGTGTGTCAAACCATTCATCGATGAAGTTGTGGATGATGGCGACATCAAACAGAGGCAGATTGTTGAAGATTTCAGCCTCCTCCTTGCTCTTGATGAGCTGCTCAAGAGCATCATCTCCAAGATCTTCATCGCTTGAGAGATCAATGGCTTCGCAGCGCAGAATGTCAGCAGCTGTGAGCTCTTTGCCTGTGTGTGGCTGAGGCTTCTTGGCTTCTTGGGGCTTGGACACTCGTGATAAGCCTTCTGACTGCACACTGGCTTCAGGAGGTGCAGTTGCTAAAGGCTTCACTCTTGCGATCTTGGGAGAAGCGGCTGGCTTTGAAGATTTTGGAGCTTTTGGCTTCTTCTGCTTTGGCTTCGGAGCAGCAGGGGCGTCATCTGACTCAGTATCTGCTGGAGGGTCATTCACAGCAGTCCCTTGGACTAGGATGCGAGTGATGAGGCCTGCAAGATTGGCATACGGCCCGATGATATTGGGATCGGCGTTGCGTGTGCCATCTGCCCTTGGTGAGGAGGGACCAGGGTTGAAGTCAAGCCCAAATTTCTTCTTGTTTATCTTCGCTGACTGTTGTGCAAACTGAAAGTTGCGCTTGAAGAGATTATCATCGCGGCACCAGAGAAGTGATGACGGATGTGCCTCAGCTGGCTGTGGTCCTCTCACAATGTATGGATAGAAGCCTTGAGCAATGGCTTCGTCTCTGGACCTGGGTACAAGATTTTTGTATAATACATCTCCCCACGGTCTCTTGATGGCGCACTTCTCCGCATATTCCTGAGTGACGAAGCGGTAGTGGAACCATTGCTCTGCCCAATATCTTTGAATCCATTGGATTCGTGTCTTGCGCTGACCATAGCTTTCTTCTGGATCAGTTTTGTACATCTCTGCCAATTCATCAGGCAGATCTTTGGACGTTTCACCACGTCGCTGTCTGCCTCCCTTCCTTGCTGCTGTTTCTGAAGCCATGAATAACTTGGAAGGCTTCAAGATGTTCAAAGGCTTCAAAGGCTTCCTTTTGCAAGAACTGGCTTCAGGCGAGTTGATGTGATGCTGCAAGTACTCTGCAAATGAATGCAGACTATGAGAACCAAAGGATTCTCCCACGGACATGTACCTGTGACAGCATTAAGGTGCGAGGGAAGGGGAAGAGGTCATATGCATTCTCAGAAGATTTTGAAGATAAATCGGTTTAGAAGACATTGACCTCATTATGCGAAGACATTCACTTATAGATAAGAAGTTGGTTCCAGATTTGTACGAACCCATAGATCAGTACAAGTGAGGAATCTAACTACTTTATGAAGCACAAGTGAATATACTAGGCATGTTATGAGATGCAGCGAGAGATTTAACTGGTGTGAAGAGAAACTTCTTATGGCAGAAAGTGACTGAACTGTAGGATCAAAAGAGGCTGTAAAAAGAGGTTTTATTTACCACACTTGGAACTGCTAGACGAAGTGAGAGTTGAGGTCGAGCAGTTCAATCCTCCGTGCCCTAACTTGGCAACGGAAGACACCTACGGCGACGGCGGAGAGAGCGATGTCCGCTGTCGGCGTGAAAACGGCGTCGGAGAGGTTGCGGCAGTGAAGCGCTTCGTCGCCGGCGTCGTCGAGTGCTAGCGGTGGCGCTAGGGTTCGTGCGAGGGTGGAAGAAGGAGATAATGACCGCAGTGAATCGTGTATTTATAGGGATAGCGGCGGCACTGCGCTATTACGCAGGTACCCCTGGCGGTTCGCATTTGAGGCACGCGTGGCCAGTTAGAGGAAGATTGGGATTTGTTCCATGTCCCACGCACGCCTAAATTGTCGGGCGGTCGTTCCTTCTTCTCCGGATCTTATGCGGAGGAATGAGCATTAAAAACGGACTTTTATGGTTGTCACTATGTCTTCAGCTGACAAGGACACAGTGAAGACATTTGACAGTTTCAACAGAATGCATATGACTTGGTGAGATGGAATTTGAGATAGAAAGCATAGAGAGATTAGGGTCCGATCACATTCACTTAGTTCATAAGTTCAACCAAGAAGACATAGCTATAAGTGAATGCTGTAGAGGACAGAACACTAGTATGTATATATCTATATAATTAACGTAGTGAAGATAATCATGAAGACATGTTGAGTTCGAAGCCAGACCAAATGTGAAGATATTGCAAGGTAACGCCATGAGTGAAACACTTCAAAATGGAACGTTTGGTGGTGGCGTTACCCACCGTATAGGAAGTATTAGACCCAGACACGGCGCACAATTATCGTGGCGCTCCGAAGTCAAATTCCACATTAATGTATTCACACTTAGAATGTATGTCTTCATTGATTGAAGATATACTTTACTTTGTGTGTTGCACATCTAAGTCATCAATATGCATAAGTGTTAGGATGTGTGCCTGATCACAGGACATTTGAGGATTCCAAGATATTTAGCTCACACCGTAACTTGCAAAACCTCTTCTCATCCAAGGGCTTGGTGAAGATATCTGCCAATTGCTCTTCAGTGTTGACGTGTATGATATCAATGTCTTCCTTCACAACATGATCTCTGAGAAAGTGATGACGAATTTCAATGTGCTTTGTCTTCGAGTGCTGAACTGGGTTGTTGGCAATCTTGATGGCGCTTTCGTTGTCGCAGTAAAGTGGCACTTGCTTCAGATGAATGCCATAGTCCTTGAGTGTTTGCTTCATCCACAGAAGCTGAGCGCAGCAAGATCCAGCAGCAATGTATTCAGATTCAGCAGTGGAGAGAGATACACAGTTCTGCTTCTTTGAAGACCAACATACAAGTGATCGTCCCAGAAAGTGACATGTGCCTGATGTAGACTTGCGATCAACCTTGTCACCAGCATAATCAGCATCCAAAAATCCAACCAAATCAAACTCTGAGCCCTTTGGATACCATAATCCTAGAGTTGGGGTGTGAGCCAAATATCGAAGAATTCGCTTCACAGCTAAGTGATGCGACTCCTTTGGTGCCGCTTGAAATCGAGCACACATGCAAACACTAAGCATAATATCTGGCCTAGATGCACATAAATAAAGCAATGACCCAATCATGGAGCGGTATACCTTTTGATCGAACTCTTTACCATTGTCGTCAGGACCTAGATGATGTTTGGCTGGCATTGGTGTTGTGAAGCCTTTGCAGTCTTGCATACCGAACTTCTTCAGGCAATCTTTGAGATACTTCTCTTGAGATATGAAGATTCCATTGCGCTGTTGTCGTATTTGAAGACCAAGGAAGAACTTCAGCTCCCCCATCATGGACATCTGATATTGCTCTTGCATCATATATCCAAACTCTTCACTGTACTTCTGATTGGTGCAGCCGAAGATAATGTCATCCACATATATTTGGCATACAAACAGTTCACCATCATATGTCTTCGTGAAAAGAGTGGGATCCAGGGAACCAGGTATGAAGCCTTTGCTCTTCAGGAAATACTTGAGTGTGTCATACCAGGCCCTAGGGGCTTGTTTGAGGCCATACAGTGCCTTGTTGAGCTTGTATACCATGTCAGGATGTTTTGGATTTTCAAAGCCAGGCGGTTTTGCAACATACACTTCTTCTTCAATCTTGCCATTGAGAAAGGCACTTTTCACATCCATTTGATATAGAAGTATGTTATGATGATTTACATAGGCCAGCAGTATGCGTATGGCTTCAAGCCTAGCCACAGGAGCAAATGTTTCATCGAAGTCAATGCCCTCCACTTGAGTATATCCTTGAGCAACGAGACGAGCTTTGTTTCTGACAACTTGACCATGCTCATCTTGTTTGTTGCGGTATATCCATTTAGTGCCTATAATGTTGTGCTTCTATGGATCAGGACGCTTAACCAGTTCCCATACATTATTCAGCTCAAACTGTTGAAGCTCTTCTTGCATAGCTTGAATCCATTCAGGTTCCATGAAGGCTTCTTCAACTTTCTTGGGTTCTGATATTGATACGAATGCGAAGTGCCCATAGAAATTTGCTAGCTGAGTTGCCCTTGAACGAGTGAGTGGACCAAGTGCATTGATGCTGTCAATTATTCTGTCAATCTGCACTTCATTGGCAACACGAGGATGTACAGGGCGAAGACTTTGCTCTTGCTGATCTGTGTTGTTGTTGGGAGGAATGTCTTCAGGCTGAGCAATGTCTTCATGTTGATCAGGTGCTGAGATGATAAGTTCTTCTTCAGGATGAGCTTCAGAAGGTATAATCTCTCGAGTTCCCATAAGCTTGATTGATTCACTAGATGGAACTTCATCTAGAACATTTGGCAGTTGCTCTCTTTGTGAACCATTTGTCTCATCAAACCGCACATCCACTGTTTCAACCACTTTGTAATGGAAGAGATTGAAGACTCTGTAGGAGTGTGAATCCTTTCCATATCCAATCATAAAGCCCTCATGTGCTTTTGGTGCAAACTTTCAGGTGTGGTGTGGGACCTTGATCCAGCACCTTGCTCCAAATACTCTGAAGTAACTGACATTTGGCTTCTTGCTAGTTAGGAGCTCATAAGATGTCTTGTTCAGAAGCTTGTGAAGATAAACACCGTTGATTGTATGGCATGCAGTGTCAATGGCTTCAGTCCAGAATTTTCCTGGAGTCTTGTATTCATCTAACATAGTTCTGGCCATCTCAATGAGTGTTCTGTTCTTGCGTTCGACGACGCCATTCTGCTGTGGCGTGTACGGAGCTGAGAATTCATGTGTGATGCCCAAGGTATCAAGGTATGTATCAAGGACAGTGTTCTTGAATTCAGTGCCATTGTCACTTCTGATGTGCTTTATGTTGGCGCCAAAATTGTTCATAGCTCGATTGGCGAAGCGTCTGAAGACATCCTGCACTTCAGTCTTGTAAAGGATTATGTGCACCCAAGTATATCTAGAGTAATCATCAACAATGACAAAGCCATAGAGGCAAGCAGAAGTAGTAAAAGTTGAGTAGTGAGTGGGACCAAAAAGATCCATGTGGAGCAGTTCGAAGGGTTGTGTAGTAGTCATGATTGTCTTCAAAGGATGTTTTGCCCTTGTCATCTTCCCTGCTTCACAGCCACCGCATAAGTGATCTTTCTTGAACTTGACGCCCTCAATGCCTATGACATGCTTCTACTTCGCAAGGGTGTGGAGGTTCCTCATGCCAGCATGCCCAAGCCTCCGATGCCAAAGCCAGCATTCTGAAGCTTTTGCAAGAAGACATACTGCAAGTTGTGGCCCTGCTGAGAGATCTACCACGTACAAATCACCCTTTCGGTACCCTTCAAACACTAGAGACTTGTCAGATTCCATTAGTACTAGGCAACGATATTTTCCAAACATTACAATCATGTTCAAATCGCAAAGCATTGAGACATACACTAAGTTGAAGCCAAGGGATTCAACAAGCATGACTTTATCCATGTGTTGATCCTTTGAGATTGCAACTCTACCTAGACCCAATACCTTACTTTTACCAGTGTCAGCAAATGTGATGTGGCTCTTGTCGGATGGACGTAAGGTTGAGTCCATAAGAAGGCTTCTTTTGCCAGTCATGTGATTTGTACACCCACTGTCAATAATCCATTCTGAAGACTTTGAAGTCGCTGGTGTCATACCCTACAGTGCAGTTAGGGGGATATGCTTCACGAAGAGAATTGTGAAGCAAAAACATTCGACGAACCAGTGGGTTATGAAAACTTAGATCCAGATTAGGACTAATAGGGAGAGTAGCATGCGATTCAGGAACGAAGTACATAATGATGCCATTCGGGCATTTTATCTTGCGCCCTACAAGATTTTTAAGGTCCCCAGCAATAGCGTCAGAAGATTTTGTTTTTCTGCTGGAGACCTTTCCCTGCAAAAGAGAGTTAAGCTTTCTTAACCACCCACATCTTCAAGGGTGGCTTAGAAGCAATAAGTCTAAGTGCAGCATCTGAGAATTTTGGCTTTGAAGCCTTAGCAAACAGTCTAGTAGGTGGACAATAATACTCATAGGAATAAGAAGAATAATTTTTGGTCATATGAACATGACGATTCGAAGAACCGCTCTCATATTCATATGCCTGAGTATGCTTTCCTTGCAAAACATTTGCAGTAGTGTGACTTAGGTGAGTCCTCTGTTTGTATGAAGCCTTTGGACCATATGAAGCCTTTGGTCTGATGTTTGTCTTCTTCAAGTGAGGTGTCATGAAGACATTCACAGGAAGATTTTCCAGACTCTTTTTCGGAACCCAGATATTCTTCATAGGCGGTCCATTCCTGCAGTTAGTACCAATGTACCTGGCAAACACTTCACCATTCTGATTCTTAAACAGTTTATAGTTTGCATCAAAGGATTCATCAATGATAATGGGGTTAGCACAAGTGAAGCCAGATAAATTGTATGGATCTGCTGAAAGTTCCTTTGCAGCAACCCATGTGGTTTTGGGGTACTGCTCAGGTTTCCAGTAAGAGCCATCTGCATTTATTTTCCTCACGAACCCAACACCCTCTTTCCTAGGGTTTCGGTTCAGAATCTGCTTCTTGAGGACATCACATAATGTCTGATGTCCTTTAAGACTTTTGTACATCCCTGTTTCAAGCAATGTCTTCAACCTACCATTCTCATCAGCAATAGCGGTGGTATCCTCAGCAGAGGGGTTAGTTACCACAACAACAGTTGAAGATATTGCAACAGCAGTAGCAGTGGAACATTCAGCAACAGAAGTAGCATTATCACGCTGAATGCATTTAAGACATGGTGTTTCAAATCCTTCCTGAGCTGGACTGATCTGTTCGGCGCGAAGTGACTCGTTTTCCTTTTGAAGATCTTCATGAGCCGCTCTCAATTTCTCAAGTTCTTGCTTCCTTTGAAGATAATCATAGGAAAGCTTTTCATGAGTTGTTGAGAGAGTATCAAGTCGATCTTCAAGTTCCTGATACTTAACGTGAAGGTTTTTTATGTCTTCAATTAAGGATTCAGATCGAGTCATTTCGGCACCCAACAGATCATGCTTCTGTCTAACAGTTTTTGAATATGTTCCATAGCTTTCTGTTGTTCAGTTGCAATTTTGGCAAGTGTTTTGTAGCTGGGTTTTGAATCACAGTCAGAGTCATCGTCACTAGATGTTTGATAGCGAGTAGTGCGTGTGTTTACCTTGGCACCGCGTTCCATGAAGCAGTTGGTAGGAGTGGAGTCATTCTTTTCATTTGCGTCGTTGTCGGTGATGCAGTCATTGTCTTCAGTGTTGAAGATGGACTTGGCGACGTATGCTGTAGCCAGACTCGCAATGCCAGAATCAGACTCCTCCTCAGACACCACCTCTGCCTCCTCAGATGCGGACTCCTCCTCTGAATCCATCTCCTTCCCAACAAACGCACGTGCCTTGCCAGATGAGCTCTTATTGTGTGATGAAGACTTTGAGTATTTCTTCTTCTTCTTGTCGTCAGAATCATATTCCTTGCTCTTCTTCTTCCTTCTGTTCTCATTGTACCACTATGGACACTCAGAGATGAAGTGTCCAGTTTTCTTGCACTTGTGACATGTTTTCTTCTTGTAGTCATGAGCAGAAGCTTCATCATTCCTTGAGCTTGATCGTGAAGATTTTCTGAAGCCTTTCTTATTGGTGAATTTTTGGAAGTTCTTCACTAGCATTGCAAGTTCTCGTCCAATGTCTTCAGGATCATCAGAACTGCAGTCAGATTCTTCTTCAGATGAGGAAACAGCTTTTGCCTTCAAGGCACGAGTTCGCCCATAGTTTGGACCGTAGATATCTCTTTTCTCAGAAAGCTGAAACTCATGTGTGTTAAGCCTCTCAAGTATGTCAGACGGATCGAGTGTCTTGAAATCAGGACGTTCTTGAATCATCAGGTCCAGGATGTCAAACGAACTATCAAGTGATCTCAGCAGCGTCTTGACGATTTCATGTTTGGTGATCTCAGTGGCGCCGAGGGCTTGAAGCTCATTTGTGATGTCAGTGAGCCGGTCAAATGCGTGCTGGACATTCTCATTGTCATTTCGCTTGAAGCGGTTGAAGAGTTTGAGAAGAACACTGATTCTTTGATCTCTCTGGGTTGAGACGCCTTCATTGACCTTGGAGAGCCAGTCCCAGACCAGCTTGGATGTCTTCAAAGCACTCACACGGCCATACTGTCCTTTTGTCAGATGACCACAAATGATATTTTTGGCAGTAGAGTCTAGTTGAGTGAACTTCTTGACATCAGCAGCAGTGACACCTTCTCCAGCCTTGGGAACGCCGTTCTCGACGACATACCATAGGTCGACGTCAATGGTTTCAAGATGCATGCGCATCTTATTCTTCCAGTAGGGATATTCAGTTCCATCGAAGACGGGGCACGCAGCGGAGACTTTGATTATCCCTGCAGTCGACATAGCTAAAACTCCAGGTGGTTAAACCGAATCACACAGAACAAGGGAGCACCTCGCTCTGATACCAATTGAAAGTGAGTTATATCGACTAGAGGGGGGGTGAATAGGCGATTTTTATGAAAGTCTTCAAAACTTGGGAGTTATGAAGACAAACAGTGAAGATTATGCCTATTACTATGCAGCGGAAGTTAGATTATACTAGGCCAGCCATGGTCATGTATTCAATAGAGTGAAAGCACAATGACAAACAGCTTCAGTGTAATAAGGATCAAGTAGGAAGAAGTTATGAAGCCAAACAGATCATGCATTCACGTTGTGAAGACAAATGATAAAGCAAGCATGCAATGGCTTCACAATGAGTAACAGTAAGAGAAGGAAGTGAAGATGAAACCAGTGACTCGTTGAAGACAATGATATGTTGGACCAGTTCCAGTTGCTGTGACAACTGTACGTCTGGTTGGAGCGGCTAGGTATTTAAACCTTAGGACACACAGTCCCGGACACCCAGTCCTGAACACACAGTTCAGGACACCAAGTCCTCACTGTATTCTCCTTGAGCTAAGGTCACTTAGTCCTCGCCCAATCACTCTGGTAAGTCTTCAAGGTAGACTCCCAAACCTTCACAGACTTCGTTCACTAGCAATCCACAATGTCTCTTGGATGCTCTGAACGCGACGCCTAACCGTCTGGAGGATTCACAGTCCTCAAGTGTAATAAGTCTTCAGATCACACAGACACGAAGACTTAAGTGATGCCCAATTTACTCTGGCTCTGGGTGGTTAGGGCTTTTCTCCTCACTAGGAATTTTTCTCTCAAAGGCTTTGAGGTGGGTTGCTCTCAAACGACAAAAGTCGTGCACTGAAATCTGAGCAGCCAACCGTTTATGGTTGTGGGGGTGGGCTATTTATAGCCACTTGGCAACCCGACCTGATTTGTCCGAAATGACCCTGGGTCACTAAGGAACTGACACGTGTCTCAACGGTCAGATTTCGAACTCTCATGGCAACTTTACTTGGGCTACAAGCAAAGCTGACTTGTCCGGCTCTGGACAAGATTCGCTCTCATTGTCTTCACTCGAAGACATAGGTTTTTGATTTAGGCATCACTTCAGTCATTATGACTGGTTCTCCTGGACCCCACTTAACAGTACGGTGGTTCCTATGACTCAACACAAAAGAAAAAGAACTACGACTAAGTCTTCGAGCTCCATATGCTTCATAACGTGTCTTGTTTTGTCATAGTCTTCAAAGTGAATATCTTCATGTACCACCTTTGTCTTCAATGTCTTCATACATTTTTAGAGGTCATCTCCGGTAGTAAAACCGAATCAATGAGGGACTTCTACCTGTGTTTTCCTGCAATTCTCACAAACACATCAGTCCCTCAACTAGGTTTGTCCTCAATACTCCAAAACCAACTAGCGGTGGCACTAGATGCACTTACACAATATAGTCCAAAACAGTAGATAATATAGCATGGAGCAACCAAAAATTATATATACGTTGGAGACGTACCAGGCATCCCCAAGCTTAATTCCTGCTCGTCCTCGAGTAGGTAAATGATAAAAAGAGAATTTTTGATGTGGAGTGCTGCTTGGCATAATTTCAATGCAAATCTTCTTAATTGTGGTATGAATATTCAGATTAGAAAGATTCAAGACAAAATTTTATATTGACATAAAAAATAATAATACTTCAAGCATACTAACAAAGCAATTATGTCTTCTCAAAATAGCATGGCCAAAGAAAGTTATCCCTACAAAATCACTTAGTCTGGCTATGCTCTATCTTCACCACACAAAGTATTTAAATCATGCACAACCCCGATGACAAGCCAAGCAATTGTTTCGTACTCTAAATTTTTCAAAACTTTTTCAATCTTCACGCAATACATGAGCGTGAGCCATGGACATAGCACTATAGGTGGAATAGAATGGTGGTTGTGGAGAAGACAAAAAGGAGAAGATAGTCTCACATCAACTAGGCGTATCAACGGGCTATGGAGATGCCCATCAATAGATATCAATGTGTGTGAGTAGGGATTGCCATGCAACGGATGCACTAGAGGTATAAGTATATGAAAGCTCAAAAAGAAACTAAGTGAGTGTGCATCCAACTTGCTTGCTCATGAAGACCTAGGGCAATTTGAGGAAGCCCATCATTGGAATATACAAGCCAAGTTCTATAATGTAAAATTCCCACTAGTATATGAAAGTCATAACATGAGAGACTCTCTACTATGAAGATCATGGTGCTACTTTGAAGCACAAGTGTGGTAAAAGGATAGTAACATTGTCCCTTCTCTCTTTTTCTCTCATTTTTATTATATTTTTTATTTGGGCCTTTTCTCTTTCTTTTTATGGCCTTTATCTTTTTTTTATTTGGGCTTCTTTGGCCTCTCTTTTTTTTGTCCGGAGTCTCATCCCGACTTGTGGGGGAATCATAGTCTCCATCATTCTTTCCTCACTAGGACAATGCTCTAATAATGATGATCATCACACTTTTATTTTTCTTACAACTCAACAATTACATCTCGATACTTAGAACAAAATATGACTCTATATGAATGCCTCCAGCGGTGTACTGGGATATGCAATGAATCAAGAGTGACAAGTATGAAAATTATGAACGGTGGCTTTGCCACAAATACTATGTCAACTACATGATCATGCTAAGCAATATGACAATGATGGATGTGTCATGATGAACTATATGATGGAAAGTTGCATGGCAATATATCTCGGGATGGCTATGGAAATGCCATAATAGGTAGGTATGGTGGCTGTTTTGAGGAAGGTATATTGTAGGTGTATGATACCAACGAAAGGTGCACGGTATTAGAGAGGCTAGCAAGCGTGGAAGGGTGAGAGTGCATATGATCCATGGACTCAACATTAGTCATAAAGAACTCATATACTTATTGCAAAAATCTAGAAGTTATCAAAGCAAAGTACTACGCGCATGCTCCTAGGGGGATAGATTGGTAGGAAAAGACCATCACTCGTCCCCGGCCGCCACTCTTAAGGAAGACAATCAATAAATAAATCATGCTCCGACTTCATCACATAATGGTTCACCATACGTGCATGCTACGGGAATCACAAACTTAAACACAAGTATTCTTTAAATTCACAACTACTCCACTAGCATGACTTTAATATTATCGCCTCCATATCTCAAAACAATTATCATGCTTCAATCTTTTCTTAGTATTCAACAAACTCAAAAGAAAGTTTCACAAATCTTGAATACCAAGCATATTATTATTAAGCAAATTACCATGCTATTAAGAGACTCTCAAAATAATTGAAGTGAAGCATGAGAGATCAATAGTTTCTTTAAAACAAATCCACCACCGTGCTCTAAAAGATCTAAGTGAAGCACATAGAGCAAAATTACTTAGCTCAAAATATATAAGTGAAGCATATGGAGCAAAATTATAACTCTCAAAAGATATAAGTGAAGCACATAGAGCAAAACTACTTAGCTCAAAAGATATAAGTGAAGCACATAGAGTATTCTATCAAATTTTAATTCATGTATGGCTCTCTCAAAAGGTGTGTACAGCAAGGATGATTGTGGAATACTAACAAACAAAGACACAAATAATACAAGATGCTCCAAGCAAAACACATATCATGTTGGTGAATAAAAATATAGCTCCAAGTAAATTACCGATGGAAGTGGACGAAAGAGGGGATGCCTTCCGGGGTATCCCCAAGCTTTGACTTTTTGGTGTCCTTGGATTATCTTGGGGGTGCCATGGGAATCCCCAAGCTTAGGCTCTTTCCACTCCTTGTTCCATAATCCATCAAATTCTTACCCAAAACTTGAAAACTTCACAACACAAAACTCAAAATAGAAATCTCGTGAGCTCCGTTAGCGAAAGAAAACAAAAGACCACTTAAAGGTACTGTAATGAACTCATTATTTATTTATATTGGTGTTAAACCTACTGTATTACAACTTCTCTATGGATTATAAACTATTTTACTAGCCATAGATTCATCAAAATAAGCAAACAACACACGAAAAATAGAATCTGTCAAAAACAGAACAGTATGTAGTAATCTGTAGCTAGCGCAAGATCTGGAACCCCAAAAATTCTAAAATAAATTTCTGGACGTGAGGAATTTATCTATTAATCATCTTCAAAAAGAATTAACTAAATATCACTCTTCAAATAAAAATGGCAGGAGTTCTCGTGAGCGCTAAAGTTCCTGTTTTTTACAGCAAGTTCAACAAGACTTTCCCCAAGTCTTCCCAACGGTTCTACTTGGCACAAACACTAATTAAACACAAAAAACACAACCAAAACAGAGGCTAGATAATTTATTTATTACTAGACAGGAGAAAAAATCAAGGAATAAAAATAAAATTGGGTTGCCTCCCAACAAGCGCTATCGTTTAACGCCCCTAGCTAGGCATAACAAGCGAGGATAGATCTAGGTATTGCCATCTTTGGTAGGCAATCCATAAGTGGCTCTCATGATAGTTTCATATGGAATTTTATTTTCTTTCTTGGAAAGTGTTCCATGCCCTTTTTTAATGGAAATTGAAATCTAATATTCCCTTCCTTCATATCAATAATCGCACCAACCGTTCCAAGGAAAGGTCTACCAAGAATAATAGGGCAAGAAGGATTGCAATCTATATCAAGAACAATGAAATCTATGGGCACATAATTCCTATTTGCAACAATAATAACATCATTAATTCTTCCCATAGGTTTCTTAATAGTGGAATCCGCAAGATGCAAGTTTAGAGAGCAATCATCAAAATTACGAAAATCTAGTAAATCACACAAAGTCTTGGGAATAGTAGAGACACTAGCACCCAAATCACACAAAGCATAAAACTCATGATCTTTAATTTTAATTTTAATAGTTGGTTCCCACTCAGCATAGAGTTTTCTAGGGATAGAAAATTTCAACTCAAGTTTTTCTTCATAAGATTGCATCAAGGCATCAACAATATGTTCGGTGAAGGCTTTATTTTGACTATAAGCATGTGGAGAATTTAGCACGGATTGCAACAACGAAATACAATCAATTAAAGAGCAACTTTCATAATTAAATTCCTTGAAATCCAATATAGTGGCTTTAGCAACATCTAGATTTTTATTTCTTTCAATCCCACTTTCTTCAATTTCATCATTAAGATCTAAATACTCCAAATTTTTAGAACGCCTTCTAGGTAAAGGAAGATCATATTCAGTTTCATCAAGATTCATATTGAAAAATAAAGATTTAATTGGAGACACATCAATAACTTTTAGATCTTCATCTTGATTTTCATAGGAATTGGAAGAACACGCTTTAATAAAGGCATCTTTGGAAGCACGCATCCTAGCGGTTCTTTCTTTACACTCATCAATTGAAATCTCATGGCTTTTAGAGACTCAATGATATCATTCTTAGGTGGAATAGATCTAAGTTTTAAAGCATCAACATCAAGAACAATTCTATCAACGTTCCTAGCCAAATCATCAATCTTAAGCAATTTTTCTTCAATCATAGCATTAAAATTCTTTTGCGAAGAAATAAATTCTTTAATATTAGATTCAAAATCAGAGGGCATATTATTATAATTTCCATAAGAGTTGTTGTAGGAATTCCCATAATTATTAGAAGGATTATTAGGATATGGCCTAGGATTAAAATTCCCTCTATAAGCATTGTTACCAAAATTATTCCTACCAACAAAATTCACATCCATAGATTCATTGTTATTCTCAATCAAAGTAGACAAAGGAATATCATTAGGATCAGAAGAAACACTCTTAGTAGCAAATAATTTCATAAGTTCATCCATCTTTCCACTCAACACATTAATTTCTTCTATCGCATGCACTTTTTTATTAGAAGTTCTTTTAGTATGCCATTGGGAATAATTAACCATAATATTATCTAGGAGTTTAGTAGCATCTCCTAAAGTGATTTCCATAAAAGTGCCTCCCGCGGCCGAATCTAAAGATTTCTAGAAGCAAAATTCAATCCGGCATAAAAATTCTGTATAATCATCCACAAATTCAAACCATGAGTAGGGCAATTACGTATCATTAATTTCATTCTCTCCCAAGCTTGTGCAACATGTTCATGATCAAGTTGTTTAAAGTTCATAATATCATTTCTAAGAGAGATGATCTTAGCGGGAGGAAAATACTTAGAGATAAAAGCATCTTTGCACTTGTTCCATGAATCAATACTATTCTTAGGCAAAGACGAAAACCAAGCTTTAGCATGATCTCTAAGCAAAAAAGGAAATAGCTTCAATTTAACGACATCATTATTGACATCTTTTTTCTTTTGCATATCACATAAATCAACGAAGCTATTCAGATGAGTAGCGGCATCTTCACTGGGAAGGTCGGCGAAATGATCTTTCATAACAAGATTCAACAAAGCAGTATTAATTTCACAAGATTCAGCATCGGTAAGAGGAGCAATCAGAGTGCTAAGGAAATCATTATTATTGGTATTGATGAAGTCACACAATTTAGTAGTATCTTGAGCCATCGCGACAAACAAGCAAACAAACTAGCACACAAGAAAACAAGAGCAAACGGGAAAAAGAGGCAAACAGAGAGGGAGGATAGAGAGAGAGGGCGAATAAAATGGCAAGGGTGAATTGGGGGGAGAGGAAAACGAGAGGCAAATGGCAAATAGTGTAATGCGAGAGATAGGGATTGTGATGGGTACTTGGTATATTGACTTTTGTGTAGACTCCCCGGCAACGGCGCCAGAAATCCTTCTTGCTACGTCTTGAGCTTGCGTTGGTTTTCCCTGAAGAGGAAGGGATGATGCAGCAGAGTAGCGTAAGTATTTCCCTTAGTTTTTGAGAACCAAGGTATCAATCCAGTCGGAGGCTACGCTCAAGTCCCTCGTACCTGCACAAAACGATAGCTACTCGCAACCAACGCGATTAGGGGTTGTCAAGCCCTTCACGGTCACTTACAAGAGTGAGATCTGATAGATAGAATATTTTTGGTATTTTTGATATAAAGATGCAAAGTAAAAAGTAAAGGCAAAGTAAATAGCAAAACAATATTAAAGTGATGGAGATTGATATGATGAGAATAGACCCGGGGGCCATAGGTTTCAGTAGTGGCTTCTCTCAAGAGCATAAGTATTCTATGGTGGGTGAACAAATTACTGTTGAGAAATTGACAGAATTGAGCATAATTATGAGAATATCTAGGCATGATCATGTATATAGGCATCACGTCCGTGACAAGTAGACCGAAACGATGCTGCATCTACTACTATTGCTCCACTCATCGACCGCTATCCAGCATGCATCTAGAGTATTAAGTTAAAAACAGAGTAACGCCTTAAGCAAGATGACATGATGTAGAGAGATAAATTCATGCAATATGAAATAAACCCCATCTTGTTATCCTCGATGGCAACGATGCAATACGTGCCTTGCTGCCCCTTCTGTCACTGGGAAAGGACACCGCAAGATCGAACCCAAAGCTAAGCACTTCTCCCATGGCAGGAACTACCAATCTAGTTGGCCAAACCAAACGGATAATTCGAAGAGACTTGCAAAGATAACCAATCATGCATAAAAGAATTCAGAGAAGATTCAAATATTGTTCATAGATAGACTTGATCATAAACCCACAATTCATCGGTCTCAACAAACACACCGAAAAAAGAAGATTACATCGAATAGATCTCCACGAGAGAGGGGAGAACTTTGTATTAAGATTCAAAGAGAGAGAAGAAGCCATCTAGCTACTAACTATGGACCCGAAGGTCTGAGGTAAACTACTCACACTTCATCGGAGGGGCTATGGTGATGTAGAAGCCCTCCGTGATGACGGCCCTCTTCCGGTGGAGCTCTGGAACAGGCCCCAAGATGAGATCTCGTGGATACAGAAAGTTGCGGCGGTGGAATTAGGTTTTTGGCTTCTGTTCTGATTGTTTGGGGGTACGTGTGTATATATAGGAGGAAGAAGTGCGCCGGAGGAGCAACGAGGGGCCCACGAGGCAGGGGGCGCGCCCCCCACCCTCGTGACCGCCTCTTTTGTTCCTTGGAGCAGGGGCCAAGTCTCCTGGATCACGTTCGGTGAGAAAATCACGTTCCCGAAGATTTTATTCCGTTTGGACTGCGTTTGATATTCTGTTTCTCCGAAACACTAAAATAGGCAAAAACAGCAATTCTGGGCTGGGCCTCCGGTTAATAGGTTAGTCCCAAAAATAATATAAAAGTGGAAACTAAAGCCCAATATAGTCCAAAACAGTAGATAATATAGCATGGAACAATCAAAAATTATAGATACGTTGGAGACGTATCAGCTTCCAATGTGCGTGAAATTATCACCTTTATATACAACTTCTCCAGACATGGAAAGCATTGCAGCAAGCCAATAATCTTGTTCAGATCAAAACTATTCATTTGGATATATAAGATCTTGACAGAATCCAGCACCATTGATAGGCCATCCATGGAGAAACTCTTCATTGAGCATAGAACATAATATTAGTACAAAATGTGTACTCCAAGATGATATATAAATTATGCGCAGAAATTTAAAATATAGCTTATGGTTACAAGTGTAGATGATAATATAAAGTACCTGAAGAACTGTGGAACCAAACACCATATTGAAATGAGCACAGAGATCATGTATTACACCCAAGGTCTGCAGTTTAGGCGCAGATTAGACGGTTATTTGCAACGGTGAATAACTAGAATCAAGGATCAACCTTTGAAGTGAAGGGGCATCTTGGATGATGAGCTACCTTCCGTCAAAATAAATTCCAATTCTTACAAGGTTAGGCGACTTTATTTGGAGACAACCAATTCTAACTGTGAAAACAAGCACCAAGCACTCCAGCGCAGGGCAACTGGAGTGGATGATGCTATTTAATGAGGCCTCCGATATACGAACCCACACAAGTGAAAGTTTCTTGAGAAATGGGAGTCACTCTACCGCTTCTGGCTCCTCCTAGGTCATTGAAACGTCTCCCTCTACTGAATGCCATTATACTTTTGTTCACCGACATGCGGGCCATGCAGCACGTGGGCCCAAATTCCATCCACCAAATTAGAAGGCAGTATGCAGGCGGAGAGTCACACCAGTCGTAGCACGGCAGCAACGAGCCGTCGTATCACAAAACCCCATCTCCCCGCAGTCTAATTTTGACGGACGAAGCAACCATCATTTCACTCTTCGCTGAATCCCCTTCTCCCTCACCGTCTTCAAGAAAGGCAATGCTTGCATCTGCCACTGTTCTTCTCTTCGAACGAAGGGAAGGTAAGCGGATCCGTATTGTTGGTATATTTTCGTTCAGAGGAAAAAAAGAACTTTTGCAAAGCAGTAACCGATCCTCACTCTCTTTTTTGTTTCATTGTCATTGCGATTGTGTTTTCCTTTTAGTGGTCTCCTAGTATTCGTCGGTTTCATGATGGACCAAGGAGAACCAGGCAAAGATCTGCCGATATTGGAGCAGACGCAGGAGGCTGATCCCCACGAGACAGAGAGCTCCAAGAAGATGGAGGCAACCACCGAGGTGACCCCAGATACTGAGATGGTCAACGCCCCGTTTGAGGTTACAGCCCCCGTGGCACTGCAGGAGCAGTTTTCCCCCTTCGAGGATGTGTGCCCCCCGCTGAGCTGCCCAACGTGATTTCCTTCTTTGCCGATCTCGATTGTGGTTTTTCATCTAAGTATGTGGTGATTTTTTTTAGAAAAGGAAGTATGTGGTGATTAATAATGTAAAATTTTATTAGCTTCGATGCCATGGTATACGTAGTGGTTTAAATAACTTGTGTTTCTTATACTGAAAAGTAATTCAGAATTTGTTTCTGTTTCAATTAGAGCCCTGATGCAGACAAGGATTGTGTGGTTGTACATGTCACTCGCTATGAGGCGGACGACCTGAATATACGCACTGGGAAAATAGAGTTCTTAGGCTGTTGGATCCTGGAAGCCATTTGCGGTTATACCAATGAAGAGTTGTATTCCAGCCTCACTATTGTCAGGCGTGTTGTCCAGGGTGTACTGAAGCACAAGAAGTTCAAAGCTACTCCTTCGTTTGTGAGGAATACTGTTCTTGTCAAGCTTACGCAGTAAGATGATGTGGCATGCCTCCACAAACAAGTTTATCAGTGGCAAGGCCACAAGGTTGTCTTCATGAAGGTTCACAGGATTGAGCTGCTGCGGGACGTCCTCGATGATGTTCATGGCAAGGTCCGTCTTGTGTCCAGCCCAAATTAGATCAAGGCATGAAATAGTTTCCCCAGCTAGTATTTAATAGTAGTTTGGATTGTGTCTAATTATCTGAACCTTGCCTGTTATCGACCCCTCTGGGGCTAGTACTCTGTTTGAATCCGTCTATGGGAACTGCTGCTACTTTTGTGTGCCCATGAATCATGTGAGAACCATCGTAATTGTTGCCGAAACAGATGCGTCCTCACTAGTTTTTTCATGAATATGGCATGGTAAGACATAAGTTGTCACGGTTTATCATACGAGCGCTGTGTGTTTTGATTAAATAGAGCACTCGTTCGAGAACCGTGCACTGACGTATACACAAGTACTTGTAAACACTGTTGGTGCTACCCCACTTGTAAGTAGTTGTGCAAAACACGGCACATTGGCTCAGCTCGCTTCAACACTAGGCTATGGACCAGCTAACAATCAACAATCCGCTGTCTGACATATAAGCAACTATGTATCTTGTTACAGTGGTTCATGCAGTTAATTGAGGCCACAATGTAATAAATTCCAAACGTTCACACGCTAGTCCAGCGCTCATGTGGAACACTCACATTAAACTCGTCTTCATAAAAAACTTGAAAATCATAAGTTAAGATATTTTATACATCTCAATGATTCATAGAACATAACAAACATATACTAGTTCACAGCAAAAGACAAAGTTGTGAGAAGGTTTACAAATCAGGAAAAAACAAGCAAGGCTTCTCTCTGAGCAAAGGGCCTCCCGGCAGGCTTAAATTTCCTGGAGTTCACGCTTGTTTTTTCTTGTTGCCACCATTTAGGGTTAGGTTCTCTCATTCCAGAATAACCAATTATAATTGTGGTCTCAGCTGGAATGCTGAACTGAACCATGCAGTGTACTGACCAGCTGAAATGCTTGTGCATTCCACTAAATTTAAGCACCGCTATTTGCAGAAATAAGCAGACCATAATGCCTCTTGTCCGCGCACCTGTCCAAAAAACCTCCGTGCAGCCGTGCCAGCTAGTCCTTGGTCCATGGATGAATTGGTAGAAAGTGCATTCCGTACTAGGATGCAGTTGTTTTCGCTCGTCCCTGCACTGCAATCAGGAAGTAAAACGTATGAATCAGCTTCTTTTAGATTGCGTTGATCATTCTACCTTAGTTACTACCAATGTAGGGATACCTTGAAGACGGGAGGTTAGACGACGGCAGCGAGGGATAGCCATCTCATTTTGCGCAGTTGTACTAAAACCGAGGTGTGTGCTTTTGATTGCGCGGATAGAAACGATACGGAGACAGACATCCCGAAACGATATGGAGACAGACATCCCTGTTTGCGCAAATAGAAATACGGTTATTTAAACAGTGACAGATATTACTACTTTCCCCCGTTTCCTCTTAGAACCAAGTCCTAGATTCATGCTACAGCTTTCCCACTTTCTCCCCTATTTGAACCAACGCTTTGAGTTGATTGTATGAAATAGCTTTACTTCTAATAATAGTAGAAGTCTAGGTGGATTTGGAACATCGGGCGGAAGTAGAAAAGGATCCACACGAAGGGAGCTGGGGTAGTAGAGCAAGGAAGGTTTCGAAGGAATATATACCCGAGGCTCGTCGACATGTCGCAAAGACGGCGTCGGGAGGCCGCATCTTGGCCACAATACCGCATGGAGGAAGAATGGGTCAGAGGCCCTCCCGAGCCGGCGCTCTCTCGGGGAGAACGGCACAGTCGCCGATCAGGACGCGCGGGCAGCCGTTGGTCTCCTCCCTCGCCGCCGACGACAGCGTGAACGATGCACCTACACCCCTACCCCAGTCGAGGTTGTCCGGCCGGATTTGTGACCAGCCATGAGCTGAGAGAGTGTGTGGCCACCTATGTGTTGCTTAGATCTGGAGAGCATGAGAGAGTGAACGAGAGGAACCCTAGTAAAGCAAGCGCTAAGGCTCCTGCTTTTATATATAGTGGAGTGATTTTGTTGTACCAGCTTCAAAAAATGCGCTCCTATGTGTACCCGTGAGTGGGTGTGAGGGAACTAGTGCGTGCGTGCACCGCTTCTCTTTGTAAGAGTACAATATACTATGCCCAAAGAATGTGCGCCGCAAGAGTAATAGTACAAGTGTGTCACGTGTGAGCTAAAATAAAATGTGAGCACCGTCTTTTGTTTTTTAGAAGTTTTGAGGGTAGGGTGTGAAGAGCACATATGTGCGTGACGTCTACCTGCAGATAGACGGTGGGTGCGACGTGCGAGTCTGCGAGAGGACTCGGGAGAGTCGTGACTCGTGAGGGTGCGTGTGCGTGAGAGAGAGGGGGGCATGTATCAATGCAATGCATGTGTCCGTAAATCATTATCCGGCAAACGTTCGCCACAAGGCTTTTCCTGACGAACGCCGTAAGGACCGTTAGATCAGCATCCGACAGTGTCAGTTTTGCCATGTCATTTAACAGAACAACCACTCCTCCTACACACAAATCTTCCACGTGAGTGTTAGCAACTGCCGTATGCTCCCTCCATTCCGAAATGCAGTGCATATAGCTTTATTGAAAATTCGAACCTCGCAAACTTTTACGGAGTTTTCATGTACCAAATTGCACATGTAGAATACCATGTATATATCATTTCATTCATCTTCGACAGGTAACTATAAAGTTGGGTGAGGAGTCTACAAAGAAAGACCATCGTATCACCCGCAGCAATTTCAAGCATCCTTTAGTGTCGAGGAATATCATAGGAAGTCTATATGATATGATTTTTATAGGATTTTTTTCCTTTAGAGACAATTGGTTCATAGGAATAGATTCATATACTCCACATTTCAAAGGAAATAAACATGATATCATTTCTATAGCTTTAGAACCACTTGGTTCATATAAATGGATTCCTATACTCCCTTAATTTCAAAGGAAAATAAATATTAGCGTATATTCAATAGAAAAGTTCCTATGATATCAACCAAATTACATCTCTTTTCTAATCCCTCCTCATAGGAATTGAGAAACATGTCATCTCTAGATTCAATAGAAAAGTTCCTATGATGTGAACCAAATGACATCTCTTTTCCAATCCCTACTCATAGGAATTGAGATGCTCCATGTCATCTCTTTCCCTACAACTTCCATGTATACATCTTCTATTCCTAAATAGATAGTACAACCCACTAGTAGCTTTTTTCCAAAACATGCAACTATGGCACAAGAACTATATAGTGTGCCAATAACTTTGAAAGATGATCGCTGGATGAAGCTAATCCGACAGTGCAGAGATAGGCAAATCCGAGCACTACTGGCCGTTGGATATCATCAACATTCCACCATATCTGCCACATGTACAATTTAGAAGACTCCATGGTTGAACTTAAGCATAATGCACAAACCTGAAAACACAAGCACTTCTCCTTTGTTCTAGAATCTTCTGTATCATAATTGATTATTTTTTTTCTAAATGAATTGCCATTACTTGTTTTTTACTTTATGATTTACTCCCTCCGTTCCAAAATAGATGACCCAACTTGGCACTAACTTTGTACAAAGTTAGTGCAAAGTTGGGTCATCTATTTTGGAACGGAGGGAGTACAATGCACAACCCCATGAATCTTAACATTTTTATAAAACTTATTGATTTTGAATGAGATGAACTATAAGAACTAAACGAACATCTACATCATGCATATATGACTCAAAGCTTTACATGCTATAGTGTGTATTTATTCATAATTTGGTTTCGAAATCTCATGCGTTCAATACATGTGTACCTTACTAGTTTTGAGTAGAGTAGCAAATTTCACGCGGCCCCGGGTATATCAAAATGCAGGGCCCATGCATCATTGCCTTTCAGTCGAACCTACGTCCACAATTGTTTGTACGTACTATATCTCCACTGGTCCCCGAACCCAAAATGCTGACTCGTTCCCGTAAAACCAAGCGGCCCACACATATTTAAGGCGTCGGCTCGAACCCATTTACTATGACATGGCCCCGCACGCCTTAGTACTCCTACAAACCCTACCGCAGCACTCATCATCGGTTTTCTTCAAGAGGACGAGGGAGAAGCCGATTTGTAGTGGAGGCGCTTTCAAAAAAAGGATCTGTAGTGGAGACCCCTACCCTAGGGTGCCCTAGGTAGCTGCCGCACGCATCATTGTTTTCTCTTTTCTTTATGCTCTTGCGCCCTAGAGTGAAATGATGGTTGCTTCGTCCGTCCAACTTAATGCGGGAAAGGTGGGGCTTTGTGATTTGACCCCTCGTCGCTCATTTTCTACTACTGCAGCACTACGACCGGGGTGCCTCTAATTCCAACTGCTGCTCCGAACTGTAATTTGGTGCATCGCACGTGGAATAAGACGGTGGATGAGCCACATGTTGGCCAAAGGGGTCCTGTTAAGTGTGTCGCCATTTCGTGTGCGGACCGACCCTGCTTGAGTTGCTACGCCAACACGACAGGAGCAGCCTACCACTTGGTTTTGCTCCTTGCTGAATCCCGATTATATTGATCTAAAAAGATACGTGCTGAACTACCCTCTCCGTCTCGGTTTTTTTATTTTTAGGCATCTCGGTTTATAGGGCCTGCACGTAGTTCTAGGTCATCCATTTGACTAACTAAATATGAGTTACTATGTCACAAAAAGTATATCATTGGATTCTTAAGCGGATGTAGTTGTATTTAAAAGTCGAGGGCGGGGCTTTTCCTGCGTGGTAGGCGGCGGGGCAGTTCCGCCTAGTCGGTTCGACAGAGACGCGAGAAGATGAGGGAGTAGGCTACTGCAAATGTAGGGCTGTGTGATTTGACAGCGAGTTACTGCTGGACAGGCGGGGCCCTGTGATTTGACTTGCCATTATCATTTTAACTGCGGCGCTACGACCGGTGTGAGTCTCCCAGATTCCTGACCACCTCCATACAGGTGCCTCTCCCAATGCTCCACCATGTAGTAGAGGCCGGCTCTTGCATGAGAGCCCACTGCTCCACTTTTTCCTTGCCTCTCTTTCCTCCACATATGTAAAAATGCCATGTAAAGCGCACTATTATACTTACTTTTACTTGCTCCTATAGGTGCTTAAGCTTGCCACATAGGCATAAAGTCTGATGTGGCAAGTTAATCAAGAAGAGAGAGACTAGTTTGGTGAGCCAAGGAAGAAACGGTGCTAAGCGCGTGTACCTAGGTGAAAAACACAATTTTGTGTCTATAGCTAATTAAATGAAGCAAACTTAGAAACACCATTTCATTGGAAGAGGTCACTCCTTGGCAAATGCAATAAATACACGCGCTTAGCACCGTTTCTTCCATGAGTACGAAGAAAGAGATAGAGAGGAGTAAAAAAAATACACTTATAGCCAACCTTGTTGTAGTATGAGTGACTAAGTGATGACTATGTATGACATGCGAACATTAGATAGCCTAACGCACCGTGTTAAATCTCCAAGGGCGCGACCACGCGAGCGACGCGACGGTCGTGGTAGGCATGACCATGATACGGGCTCCTGGCAGCCCTTGAATCTGAGATCAAATGGTCGCATGCTAAGTTGCTTAAAATTTGCAGAATAACCCTCCAGGATAGGATATTCACCCATAGGTCTAGAATCACGCCATGTAACCATTCGATCTCAGATCCAAGGGCTCTCGGAAGCCCGTATCACGGGAGAATGGAAAGCCACTACCCTGTCGTTCGCACGCTGGTAGTTCGCTCCTACTCGTTCCCGCACGTCCTACAATACTACGGCGGTTTGCTCCTAGTCGTCCCGTCCATTCACATTACGGCAGTTCCACTAATCCTAACCCTCCTCCCAAATCCATGGCGTCCCAAATCTCCACGATCGGCGGTGAGTACAAGGTTAGAACCATCATTGGCGATGAGTTTGACGTCATCTACACCCGTTCTTCCACGACGGTGAAAGGATGCCTTTCTCGCTTCATACGCATGTTCGAAAACTCAGATGATGAGTGGGTCGCTGGGCTAGATGTTGAGTACACCACAGTCCTGGGACGAGAGAATGATCTAAAGGACAAAGAGAGGAAGAAGCCCGCCGTAATCCAGGTTTGCGTACATAACGTTTGCTTGGTCTACCACATATGCCATGCCGACGTTGAGTGCTAGGATTTTAAGGACTTCCTCGAGAGCAACCTAGTCAAATTCGTTACTGTAGACTTTGGTAACGACAAAGAAGTCCTGTGTCGGATAGGCCTCATTGTAGGCAACACCTTCGACCTCCAGAAGAATCAGTTGGTGTCCTCTCGTCAGCCTTCAATGCTGACCCTGGCAGGAGCCATGGTTCATCCTTCGTACGGTAAACTGGAGAAACCTCATTACACATTTCATCGTCATGCATGGCAGCGGAATGTACTAGATATAGACCACATCCACTATGCTGCAATGGATGGCTACCTTTGCTTCAATATCTACAAGGGTTGGATGAAGAGCAACAACCAAGTGTGCGGTTCAAGCAAAGAAGTATCGGCCAAGAGGAAGAGGGACAAGGATGAAGTCGAGGACGTGGACGAGGACTCCGAGTAAGGTGGCAGTGTCGTTGCTCATGGTGGTTCTAAACTTCTAATGCAGTGTCTACCGGATTAGTTGCATAGTTTAATTTCAGGTGTGCTTAGTTTAATTTGAGGGGTGTGTTGTGCTGAGCCCCCAGCAGAAGTATGTTATGTTTCTTCTCGTTACTTTAACTCTTCAGTATGTACATACTACTCGTATTACTTTAATAGAATTTAGCACCCCAATTAAGCACATACTAGCTTTTTTAATTGTACCATATGCATAATTTGGCGACGAGCGCTCTCTATATGTACCACCTTTTTTTAATTTCAATTTTTGCTCCATGGCGCAATCCATCGATAGTACTACTGTACAAAAGTATACATTTTTTAAAAGGCTAGAGTACTGTTCATCACATATATAGCCAGTTAAATTCTCAACCTAGAACGACGTGCATGCCATGTAGTAAACCGATACAGAGGAAGTATAGTAAAAATGAGGTGATTTTACCGAGTGACCGACGGGGAAGCATGGCCTGTCATGCGGTCCCACGTGTCATGATGTACCAAGGCGATGCGCGTGTCCCTCTTGAGGCAGAAGCAATACTAGTATGTGGTTTGAGATGATGGTGAACCGAAGTGTGAAATAATGGTTGCTTCGTCCGTCTGGGAAAGTGCGGCATTGTGATTTGACGTCTCATTGCTCATTACTACTACTGGGCCGGTACAAGTGGGGTGCGTCCCCCTGCTGTTCTGCACTGTTATTTGGTGCTTGACACGTCGACCCGGATGCTATATGTCCCACATGTCGGCGACAGGAAGTACATAATTCATGAAAGGGAGCGTCAACGGAGGAGTATACTACAGAATTCATGAAAGGGAGCGAATTAGTTTTGGAAAAATCTGTTTTTACGGAGTACGTACCCACTAGGGTTTATAGGGCTCATCTAAAAAACATTTGTTTTTCCATTTGATAAGTCTCAATTCTACTATACTAGTAGTAGTACCATTACATGTTGGATTTCGAGGTGTGTTAGATCACCCGATGCAAGCAGTGTCAAGAGGAAACTAACCAATGCATGTACATGTTCATGGAAATTTAGTGGTCATTCATGCATTCGTTCTAATTAATGCCTCGGTAAACATAACTTCTTGAGAAAAATGAGCGTACTAATTACTTGTGCAAACTACGAAATTAATTCGACCACTCACCGTCTACCTTGGTTGGAGAGATTTTGAAATTGAGCCATAAACTGGAAAGGAGGGAGTAGTAAATTTTGTCTCGATTACTATTTGTGGCCTTGTATAGATGCAAAATGTATTGTTTTTATAGTGGACTTGTATAAGTAAATGGAGGGAGTACTAACCAAAGTACGTAGTAGGGACGAGGAGTAAACGGAGGGAGTAGTAAAATTTTCTCCTCGTGCTGCGAGCCACCGCGCGCGTGGGTGAGGGAGCGGGCGTAAGGCGCAGTAAGCAAGCTTCACCTCATCCCGCGAGCCACCGCGCCCGTGGGCGGGGGAGACGGCATACTAAGCAAGCTTCTCCTCATTCCGCGAGTTGAAGGGACACATCAAAAGTACTCCAGTGTATAGAGCCTTGCCTCTAAGGTAGACCCCACATGGTTTGCCTCTTTTTTAATTTAACATAACGCGTCAAGTCGCAATTTTTTTGTTCACCCGTGGTAGATGATCCTCCCTCCACCAAGTGGACAACCAGTACACGTGCCAAATTACCACGTGGGCTGCCTTTTCGTACAGAAATGAGCTCCACCGTGTACCCGCGTGGGTGTGGTTGGGAAAGAGACGGGAGTACGTGCGCCGTGCGTGCACCTCTTCTCTTCATGCACGTCCCCCACCTACGTGTGTGTGTGTGAGAGAGAGATACAAACCTAGACATAATGCGCCGTCCATCCCCATGCCTCCGCCTAGTCCGACCACCAGTCACCACCATGCCCCACTCCTCCTCACCTTATCTCTCATCTTTCTCCCTCCATTTTTATATACAAGGGGCCACTATCAAAATTACAATTTGCAGATATACAAGGCCACTAACACTAATCGATGCAATATTAATGGTGTTTGGCTCGTGGTACTAGCAAAGGAGGACATTAATTATCCCTTGCATGCATGCGGGAGTTTGTAAAAAAATGCATCTTGATGTTCCGTGCAATGCACGGGCATCTTGCTAGTCCATGAAAACAACACATGGCAAAATTCCACGGCGAACGAGGGATTTGAATCTATTGGTAGGGGCTGTTTGGATCTTGCCCAGGGTAGCCAAAATATTGGCGACCCTTTTGTCCACCGGTGCCTTTGCCACCGATGAACGAGGAATGGCTCGGGTGCTCACGCTGTCATGCATCCTCCAGCGCGCACGCTGGAGACGAGCTCGCACGAGCTGTGTTTTTTTGTCCCACAATGCCGCCCGAGCTGCCCGCAGACCGACCGATGACCCGCAAATTACGCCATCCAACCATAGCCGCACACATTATGACAGAAACTCAACCAACCGAACGAAATTCACGCAAACACGTAGAAAAACTGATATTTCATATAAACAACGATGGAAATCATATAAAATACCGGATTTTCATACAAACATGACGGATTTCATTACATTCAAATGAACTACGCGGTGCTAGTTCTGGACAGCACAGGTATATAATATCTAGCCTAAATGGTCGTCCGCCGATCGATTTGTGTTCCTCATGTCTGACAGCACGATCACCGGACTGCCGGGAGCCCCGGAGGTATATGCTTCAGCACAAAGGACGGCTCGCTTCCCCACTGCCCAACTGATATCATTGGCTGGTGCCGAAGATGATGGTAGCCGGCACCGGTTCGAGTTCATCACAGGCCACTACTTCGCCATGGCCAGCACCTTCTCGAGTTCATCCTAACATTCCCCTCTTCCATGGAGCCCATGCGGGGTCGACGAAGGTCCTCGCAAAAAAAGGATCCGGCAAGACACTTGCTGTGTACGCCGGCGTCGCCTCCGCGGTGGCCTTCATGGGACCCAAGCGGCTGCGGCCTCCCGTGTTCTACTTCTCCTCGATGATGGCAGCGGACGCGGAGGCGCTGGCCACCGACTCGTCGCTCTCCGCGCACCCGGCTTCTGTCGCTGCTTGCATGGCGCGGCCGCGGGCATTTCATAAACCGATGATTGTTCATTGAGTGTGACGTCATCTTTTTCATGTAGATAAGCCTACTATGTTGATAGCCCGTTCGATACATTGTGATTCATAAAGACCGCTGCAAACATCAATGTTCTGCTTATCACATATAAGATTGATTAATACCAATAATAATCCATGTCCTTAACAAAGGGTGCATGCACGTATAGGTTGAACGTGTGTCTTGCGTCGTGTGCTGTGTGCATGCAGGCGTGCAAGTGTTGCGTGCGTGCAAGGGTACGTTTCAGTGTTGCATGCATGGGTGCGTATGTGCGTGTGTTCGTGAGTGCATGTGTACGTGTCAGTGTTGCACGCCAGCATGCATGCGTTTGTACGTGTCAGTGTTGCACGCCTACATGCGTGCGTGTCTTGCGTGCGTGCATGTGTACGTGCGGAGTGAGGCTACACGTTAGTCGACTGACTTTTTCATCTCTGGTCATTAGATTTTCCAGCCGTTGGATATGAAATCAAGGGCCTCCAGTTTATCATCAAACTCCACCCCCCTTGAGCCGCCAGCCACCACCGGCCGAACCGCCAGCCCTCGCCGCCCGCGGCCGGCCGGCCCTCCCTGAAACCACTCCCCACCGCCGGTCCGCCGCCGCACCGGCCATCCCTCTAGCCCCCCCCCTCTCGCCGAGCTTTTTCTCCAGGGATCCCCACCCCACCGCCCAATGAATGCCCCCCAACCGCCGGTGACTGCCAACCAGAATTCTCACGACTTTGAATACCCACCGACCACTAATTTATTACCATTTCTGTCCTTCATATACGCGCTGACGGGTGGGCCCTATCGTAATGTGCGCTGCTGAATGTGGACCATTTGACTGGTCAAATGATCATGTTATCAACAAATTACGGAGCTGTATGGTGAGCCAATGACCGTATGATCACCCTAAAATGTACTCCTATTTTATTAACACAGTACAGACTCAAACTACCATTTCTTTCTTTCATATACGGGCTGACAGGTGGGCCCCACGGTTACGCCCCCGATGTTGCAACACTAGTTGCGCCGCGTGAAACGTTTGACTGGTCAATTGATTGTGTCATCAACAAAATACGGAGTTGTACGGGTGAGCCAGTGGCCGTATAATCATGATATGTATTTGTTTAACACGGTACAGACGCAAGGGCTCATATATACGCACAAGCACTCACCGCTATAAGCGCACACACGCGAACCCTACCCCTATGAGCACCTGCGAGAGAGTGCGCCAGCATATATGATCTTGAGATTTTACGAAGTCACCATAGGTGCCTCGTAGTCGAGTGGACCGTCTCCTCCCACTGAACGTACGTTGCCGGAAAATACTGAAATTAACACAAGATAAATGCGACCACCAGGACTTTAACCTTGGTGGGTTCGAGAAACCACTGTCCTCTAACCATCCAACCACATGTTGGTTAGCACAAAAAAATGTATGTGGTGACCGTGATGAGCTTATTCTTAAGTCCAGTGACCATATCGTGCTTTCGCTTCAAATACAATGACCGTAAGTGTCGTCAACAAAATACGGAGCACGCATCAAATGCAAAGTCCGCCAGTGTCATCAACAAAATATGGAGACGTATCGTGAGCTAGATACCGTTGTACTATTGTATATGCTTATTTTCTTAGTGACCGATTGCGTGTGTGGTGTGGTGGGCACATCATTTCTAGTTGTGCTGGGTCAACATGAAGACTCATGGGTCGGTTCCATCCTGCGCCACATATAGGCTGGACCGAGACGTGTTATACGAAGACCCATGTGGAGGACTCGGCGTACAACACGAAGCTACCAGAGTCGCGGAGGACTCTATCCCCAACTGGTAATAAGCTAACTATATATGATTTGTAACCCTAGGCCCTTAGTATGTTATACAAGCTTGGGGGCTAGTTCGTCGATAGTATACACACACGCACAATGCCTGGTATTCACGTGTACTTTGTACACACCCCTATCACTAATATACAGTACCAGGAGTAGGCTCTTTCTTCAACTGCAATTGAATTCTAGCATGTGCATGTGTTTATTTCATATTATCGATCCATAGAGTGAGAGCGGTTTGAAATACATGCAATGGATGCTTTTGCAATTCATAAATAAACATTAATTAGTGCACTCCATGTTGTTAGCGTGAAGCACTTTATACATTTGTCACTTGCATGGATACATTCCAAATTGCTAGCTATGAAATAGAATACATGTCGAATTCAACATAAAGGGGGTTTCGAAGATTCGAATTCATAGGAAGTGCATTCATCTATTTGAACCCGAGATAATGGCATTTGTAAATTAGATGTAAAAGGGGGCATCAATCTTTGTTGTGAGTTTGAACATGCTATATATATTCATACGCATATCTAACTTTTTTTTGCAACCAAGGAGATTATATCTGGAACCATGCATGAACTGATGTAAGTTGCATATTTTTTAATATATACTCGTGTACAATGTATATTCAAATGTACCCCCTCCATTCCAAAATAATCGTAGCTTTAGGATTTTCAAGAGTAAAGATTTGTGAAGTTTGACAAATCCTGAAAGTTCAATTCAAGAGAACCGAAAACGTTAATGCTTCTGCTCCCAAATATTGAACGAAGCGCCAAATAGGCCTCTGGTCACCCGAAACCGCGCGAGACTAATGTTTTCGTGGTAGGAAATTACTGTCCTGACTCTGGCCTGTGTAGCCTATCGGCCCGGTGTCCAAAGGTCTAAACCGGGGTAGGTTTGTAACTTCACCAAGACGCCAGAGAAGCATTCATACGCCGTGGGCGCCTACCCATGTGCTCGGCCGAAATCTATCCCGCCCACATTTGGGACACCTGACATGACTGTCCTACCCCCAACCCGCAATATGTCTGAAATTTTAAATGGGGGAAAAGTTTGTAACTTTCCCCAAATTTCAAACAAGCGCGTCTCAAACCGAAACATTGTTCCCCCTTAGTTCCCCGCCCCCCTCCGTTTCCCCATTCATACTCCGTGGGCGCGAAAGCGCCCTCTCCACCAGCCGCGAAACCCCAGCCTCATCCGTCCTCCAGCCCATAGCGGCCAATCCACCGCCGCCCTCCTCCATCACGCCGAAGCCGGTACCCCGACGTCGTCGTCCAACGCAACCGCAACCGCAACGTCCTCAAGGACTTAGCAGCTGAAGCCAAGGCAGAGCTGCCTCCACGACACCGACGCCGATGTACACCGTACCAGAACCACTCCGACCACACCGTCCTGCGCCTCACTGCTGCGGCTCCACTGTTGCAACCGTCCACCGCACCGGAGCTGTTCCTGTTGGGGAACGTAGTAATTTCAAAAAAATTCCTACGCACACGCAAGATCATGGTGATGCATAGCAACGAGGGAAGAGTGTGATCTACGTACCCTTGTAGACCGACAGCGGAAGCGTTATGACAACACGGTTGATGTAGTCGTACGTCTTCACGGCCCGACCGATCAAGCACCGAATCTACGGCACCTCCGAGTTCTAGCACACGTTCAGCTCGATGACGATCCCCGGACTCCGATCCAGCAAAGCGTCGGGGAAGACTTCTGTCAGCACGACGGCGTGGTGACGATCTTGATGTACTACCGTCGCAGGGCTTCGCCTAAGCACCGCTACAATATTATCGAGGATTATGGTGGAAGGGGGCACCGCACACGACTAAGAATATGATCACGTGGATCAACTTGTGTCTATGGGGTGCCCCCTGCCCCCGTATATAAAGGAGTGGAGGGCCGGCCCTCTCTATGGCGCGTCCTTAGGGGAGTCCTACTCCCACCGGGAGTAGGATTCCCCCTTTCCTAGTCCAACTAGGAGTCCTTCCAAGTTGTAGGAGTAGGAGACAAGGAAGGGGAAGAGGGAAGAGAAGGAAGGAGGAGGCGCCGCCCCTCCCCCTAGTCCAATTCGAACTAGTCAATGGGGGGGGGGCGCACGGCTTGCCTCTCCCTCTCCCCTAAAGCCCAATAAGGCCCATATACTTCTTCTCCCGTATTCCCGTAACTCCCCGGTACTCCGAAAAATACCCGAACCACTCGGAACCTTTCCGATGTCCGAATATAGTCGTCCAATATATCTATCTTTACGTCTCGACCATTTCGAGACTCCTCGTCATGTCCCCGATCTCATCCGGGACTCCGAACTCCTTCGGTACATCAAAACTCATAAACTCATAATATAATTGTCATCGAAACCTTAAGCGTGTGGACCCTACAGGTTCGAGAACAATGTAGACATGACCGAGGCACGTCTCTGGTCAATAACCAATAGCGGAACCTGGATGCTCATATTGGCTCCTACATATTCTACGAAGATCTTTATCGGTCAGACCGCATAACAACATACGTTGTTCCTTTGTCATCGGTATGTTACTTGCCCGAGATTCGATCGTCAGTATCCCAATACCTAGTTCAATCTCGTTACCGGCAAGTCTCTTTACTCGTTTCGTAATACATCATCTCGCAACTAACTTATTAGTTGCAATGCTTGCAAGGCTTATGTGATGTGCATTACCGAGAGGGCCCAGAGATACCTCTGGAACAATTGGAGTGACAAATCCTAATCTCGAAATACGCCAACCCAACATGTACCTTTGGAGACACCTGTAGAGCTCCTTTATAATCACCCAGTTACGTTGTGACGTTTGGTAGCACACAAAGTGTTCCTCCGGCAAACGGAGTTGCATAATCTCATAGTCATAGGAACATGTATAAGTCATGAAGAAAGCAATAGCAACATACTAAACGATCGAGTGCTAAGCTAACGGAATCGGTCAAGTCAATCACATCATTCTCCTAATGATGTGATCTCGTTAATCAAATGACAACTCTTTGTTTATGGTTAGGAAACAATACCATCTTTGATTAACGAGCTAGTCAAGTAGAGGCATACTAGTGACGTTTAGTTTGTCTATGTATTCACACATGTATTATGTTTCCGGTTAATACAATTCTAGCATGAATAATAAATATTTATCATGAAATAAGGAAATAAATAATAACTTTATTATTGCCTCTAGGGCATATTTCCTTCAGTCTCCCACTTGCACTAGAGTCAATCATCTAGTTCACATCGCCATGTGATCTAACATCAATAGTTCACATCTTTATGTGGTTAACACCCATAGTTCACATCGATATGTGACCAACACCCAAAGGGTTTACTAGAGTCAGTAATCTAGTTCACATTGCTATGTGATTAACACCCAAAGAGTACTAAGGTGTGATCATGTTATGCATGTGAGAGAAGTTTTAGTCAACGGGTCTGCCATATTCAGATCCGTAAGTATTTTGCAATTTTCTATGTCTACAATGCTCTGTACGGAGCTACTTTAGCTAATTGCTCCCACTTTCAATATGTATCCAGATGAAGACTAAGAGTCATCCGGATCAGTGCCAAAACTTGTATCGACGTAACCCTTTTACGACGAACCTTTTGTCACCTCCATAATCAAGAAACATATCCTTTTTCAACTAAGGATAATTTTGACCATTGTCCAGTGATCTACTCCTAGATCACTATTGTACTCCCTTGCCAAAATTAGTGTAGGGTATACAATAGGTCTGGTACATAGCATGGAATACTTTATAGAACCTATGGCCAAGGCATAGGGAATGACTTTCATTCTCATTCTATTTTCTGCCGTGGTCGCGCTTTGAGTCTTACTCAATTTCACACCTTGTAACACAGGCAAGAATTCTTTCTTTGACTGTTCCATTTTGAACTACTTCAAAATCTTGTCAAGGTATGTATTCATTGAAAGAAACTTATCAAGCGTCTTGATCTATCTCTATAGATCTTGATGCTCAATATGTAAGCAGCTTCACCGAGGTTTTCTTTGAAAAAATCCTTTCAAACACTCCTTTATGCTTTGCACAATAATTCTACATTATTTCCGATCAAGAATATGTCATACACATATACTTATCAGAAATGCTGTAGTGCTCCCACTCACTTTCTTGTAAATACAGGCTTCACCGCAAGTCTGTATAAAACTATATGCTTTGATCAACTTATCAAAGCGTATATTCCAACTCCGAGATGCTTGCACCAGTCCATAGATGGATCGCTGGAGCTTGCATATTTTGTTAGCACCTTTAGGATTGACAAAACCTTCTGGTTGCATTATATACAACTCTTCTTTAAATCCATTAAGGAATGTATTTTTGTTTATCCATTTGCCAGATTTCATAAAAATGCGGCAATTGCTAACATGATTTGGACAGACTTAAGCATCGCTACGAGTGAGAAAATTTCATCGTAGTCAACACCTTGAACTTTGTCAAAAACCTTTTTCGACAAGTCTAGATTTGTAGATAGTAACACTACTATCAGCGTCCGTCTTCCTCTTGAAGATCCATTTATTTTCTATGGCTTGCCGATCATCGGGCAAATCCATCAAAGTCCATACTTTGTTCTCATACATGGATCATATGTCAGATTTCATGGCCTCAAACCATTTGGCGGAATCTGGGCTCATCATTGCTTCCTCATAGTTTGCAAGTTCGTCATGGTCTAGTAACATGACTTCCAGAACAGGATTACCGTACCATTCTGGTGCGGATCTCACTCTGGTTTACCTACGAGATTCGGTAGTAACTTGATCTGAAGTTACATGATCATCATCATTAGATTCCTCACTAATTGGTGTAGTAGTCACAAGAACAGATTTTTGTGATGAACTACTTTCCAATAAGGGAGAAGGTACAATTACCTTATCAAGTTTTCTACTTTCCTCCCACTCACTTCTTTCGAGAGAAACACCTTATCTTAGAAAGGATCCATTCTTAGCAACGAATGTCTTGCCTTCAGATCTGTGATAGAAGGTGTACCCAACAGTCTCCGTTGGGTATCCTATGAAGACATATTTCTCCGATTTGGGTTTGAGCTTATCAGGATGAAACTTTTTCACATAAGCATCACAACCCAAAACTTTAAGAAACGACAACTTTGGTTTCTTGCCAAACCATAATTCAGATTGTGTCGTCTCAACGGATTTAGATGGTGCCCTTTTTAACGTGAATGCAGCTGTCTCTAATGCATAACACCAAAACGATAGTGGTAGATCGGTAAGAGACATCATAGATTGCACTATATCCAATAAAGTACGGTTATGACGTTCGGACACACCATTACACTGTGGTGTTCCAGGTGGCATGAGTTTGTGAAACTATTCCACATTGTTTTAATTGAAGACCAAACTCATAACTCAAATATTCGTCTCTGCGATAAGATCGTAGACACTTTATTTTCTTGTTACGATGATTTTCCACTTCACTATGAAATTCTTTGAACTTTTCAAATGTTTCAGACTTATGTTTCATCAAGTAGATATACCCATATCTGCTCAAATCATCTGTGAAGGTCAGAAAATAATGATACCCGCCGCGAGCCTTAACACTCATCGGATCGCATACATCAGTATGTATTATTTTCAATAAGTCAGTTGCTCACTCCATTGTTCCGGAGAACAGAGTCTTAGTCATCTTGCCCATGAGGCATGGTTCGCAAGCATCAAGTGATTCCAAAATCCCATCAGCATAGAGTTTCTTCATGCGCTTTACACCAATATGACCTAAACGGTAGTGCCACAAATAAGTTGCACTATCATTATTAACTTCGCATCTTTTGGTTTCAATATTATGAATATGTGTATCACTATGATCAAGATCCAATGAACTATTTTCATTGGGTGTGTAACCATATCAATCTTGGAACCACTTCCAACACACATCGTCACTTCACCCTTAACTAGTCTCTGTTTATTCCTCAACTCCCGTTTCGAGTTACTAATCTTAGCAACTGAACTAGTATCTAATACTGAGGGGTTGCTATAAACACTAGTAAAGTACACATCAATAACATGTATATCAAATATACTTATGTTCACTTTGCCATCCTTCTTATCCGCCAATCACTTGGGGTAGTTCCGCTTCCAGTGACCAGTCCCTTTATAGTAGAAGCACTTAGTCTCAGCCTTAGGACCAGACTTGGGCTTCTTCACTTGAGCAGCAACTTGCTTGCTGTTTTTCTTGAAGTTCCCCTTTTTTCCTTTGCCCTTTTCTTGAAACTAGTGATCTTGTCAACCATCAACAATTGATGCTCTTTCTTGATTTCTACCTTCATCGATTTCATCATCATGAAAAGCTCGGGAGTCGTTTTCGTCATCCCTTGCATACTATAGTTCATCACAAAGTTCTACTAACTTGGTGATGGTGACTAGAGAATTCTGTCAATCACTATCTTATCTGGAATATTAACTCCCACTTGATTCAAGCGATTGTAGTACCCAGACAATCTGAGCACATGCTCACTAGTTGAGCAATTCTCCTCCATCTTTTAGCTATAGAACTTGTTGGAGACTTCATATCTCTCAACTCGGGTATTTGCTTGAAATATTAACTTCAACTCCTGGAACATCTCATATGGTCCATGACATTCAAAACGTCTTTGAAGTCCCGATTCTAAGCCGTTAAGCATGGTGCACTAAACTATCAAGTAGTCATCATATTTAGCTAGTCAAACGTTCATAACGTCTGCATCTGCTCCTGCAATAGGTCTGTCACCTAGCGGTGCTTCAAGGACATAATTCTTCTGTGCAGCAATGAGGATAAACCTCAGATCACGGATCCAATCCGCATCATTGCTACTAACTTTTTTCAACACAATTTTCTCTAGGAACATATCAAAATAAACACAGGGAAGCAACAACGCGAGCTATTGATCTACAACATAATTTGCAAAATACTACCAGGTCTAAGTTCATGATAAATTTAAGTTCAATTAATCATATTACTTAAGAACTCCCACTTAGATAGACATCCCTCTAATCCTCTAAGTGATCACGTGATCCAAATCAACTAAACCATGTCCGATCATCACGTGAGATGGAGCAGTTTCATTGGTGAACATCACTATGTTGATCATATCTACTATATGATTCACGCTCGACCTTTCGGTCTCTGTGTTCCGAGGCCATATCTGTATATGCTTGGCTCGTCAAGTATAACCTGAGTATTCCGCGTGTGCAACTGTTTTGCACCCGTTGTATTTGAACGTAGAGCCTATCACACCCGATCATCACGTGGTGTCTCAGCACGAAGAACTTTCGCAACGATGCATACTCAGGGAGAACACTTCTTGATAATTAGTGAGAGATCATCTTAAAATGCTACCGTCAAACTAAGCAAAATAAGATGTATAAAAGATAAACATCATATGCAATCAAAATATGTGACATGATATGGCCATCATCATCTTGCGCCTTTGATTTCCATCTCCAAAGTACTGTCATGATCTCTATCGTCACCGGCATGACACCATGATCTTCATCATCTTGATCTATATCAATGTGTCGTCACGTGGTCGTCTCGCCAACAATTGCTCTTGCAACTATTGCTATCGCATAGCGATAAAGTAAAGCAATTATTGGACGCTTGCATCTTATGCAATAGAGAGACAACCATAAGGATTTTGCCAGTTGCCGATAACTTCAACAAAACATGATCATCTCATACAACAACTTATATCTCATCACGTCTTGACCATATCACATCACAACATGCCCTGCAAAAACAAGTTAGACGTCCTCTACTTTGTTGTTGCAAGTTTTACGTGGCTGCTACGGGCTTAAGCAAGAACCAATCTTACCTACGCATCAAAAACCACAACGATAGTTTGTCAAGTTGGTGCTGTTTTAACCTTCGCAAGGACCGGGCGTAGCCACACTCAGTTCAACTAAAGTTGGAGAAACTGAAACCCGCCAGCCACCTGTGTGCAAAGCACGTCAGTAGAACCAGTCTCGCGTAAGCGTACGCGTAATGTCGGTCCGGGCCGCTTCATCCAACAATACCGCCGAACCAAAGTATGACATGCTGGTAAGAAGTATGACTTATATCACCCACAACTCACTTGTGTTCTACTCGTGCATATAACATCAACACATAAAACCTAGGCTCGGATGCCACTGTTGGGGAACATAGTAATTTCAAAAAAATTCCTACGCACACGCAAGATCATGGTGATGCATAGCAACGAGGGAAGAGTGTGATCTACGTACCCTTGTAGACCGACAGCGGAAGCATTATGACAACGCGGTTGATGTAGTCATACGTCTTCACGGCCCGACCGATCAAGCACCGAAACTACGACACCTCCGAGTTCTAGCACACGTTCAGCTCGATGGCGATCCCCGGACTCCGATCTAGCAAAGCGTCGGGGAAGAGTTCCGTCAGCACGATGGCGTGGTGACGATCTTGATGTACTACCATCACAAGGCTTTGCCTAAGCACCGCTACAATATTATCGAAGATTATGGTGGAAGGGGGCACCGCACACGGCTAAGAATATGATCACGTGGATCAACTTGTGTCTATGGGGTGCCCCTGCCCCCGTATATAAAGGAGTGGAGGAGGGGAGGGCCGGCCCTCTCTATGGCGCGCCCTTAGGGGAGTCCTACTCCCACCGGGAGTAGGATTCCCCCTTTCCTAGTCCAACTAGGAGTCCTTCCAAGTTGTAGGAGTAGGAGACAAAGAAGGGGAAGAGGGAAGAGAAGGAAGGAGGAGGCGCCGCCCCTCCCCCTAGTCCAATTCGGACTAGTCAATGGGGGGGGCGCGGCCTGCCTCTCCCTCTCCCCTAAAGCCCAATAAGGCCCATATACTTCTTCTCCCGTATTCCCGTAACTCCCCGGTACTCCGAAAAATACCCGAACCAGTCGGAACCTTTCCGATGTCCGAATATAGTCGTCCAATATATCGATCTTTATGTCTCGACCATTTTGAGACTCCTCGTCATGTCCCCGATCTCATCCGGGACTCCGAACTCCTTCGGTACATCAAAACTCATAAACTCATAATATAATTGTCATCGAAACCTTAAGCGTGCGGACCCTACGGGTTCGAGAACAATGTAGACATGACCGAGGCACGTCTCCGGTCCATAACCAATAGCGGAACTTGGATGCTCATATTGGCTCCTACATATTCTATGAAGATCTTTATCGGTCAGACCGCATAACAACATACGTTGTTCCCTTTGTCATCGGTATGTTACTTGCCCGAGATTCGATAGTCGGTATCTCAATACCTAGTTCAATCTCGTTACCGGCAAGTCTCTTTACTCGTTTCATAAAACATCATCTCGCAACTAACTTATTAGTTGCAATGCTTGCAAGGCTTATGTGATGTGCATTACTGAGAGGGCCCAGAGATACCTCTCCGACAATCGGAGTGACAAATCCTAATCTCGAAATACGCCAACCCAACATGTATCTTTGGAGACACCTGTAGAGCTCCTTTATAATCACCCAGTTATGTTGTGACGTTTGGTAGCACACAAAGTGTTCCTCCGGCAAACGGGAGTTGCATAATCTCATAGTCATAGGAACATGTATAAGTCATGAAGAAAGCAATAGCAACATACTAAACGATCGAGTGCTAAGCTAACGGAATGGGTCAAGTTAATCACATCATTCTCCTAATGATGTGATCCCGTTAAACAAATGACAACTCTTTGTCTATGGTTAGGAAACATAACCATCTTTGATTAACGAGCTAGTCAAGTAGAGGCATACTAGTGACATTTGGTTTGTCTATGTATTCACACATGTATTATGTTTCCGGTTAATACAATTCTAGCATGAATAATAAACATTTATCATGAAATAAGGAAATAAATAATAACTTTATTATTGCCTCTAGGGCTTATTTCCTTCAGTTCCCGCTACGCCGTCGTTCGCCGCCTCGGATCTGCTTCCCCGCCGCCGACATACGGCCACCGCACCACACTCAACAACTTGGCCATGGGTTCGTCCAAGGCTGCACCGTCCTCCACAACTTTTGGTTTCCGGCGAACAACAAGAAGATCATCAGAAAAACAGAAGGAGGACACAACACTGCCAGCAGAAAGAGGTACTCCTCTTCCCTTATTCGTGCAAATCTTACGTCTCCGCTCACACCGTATTCATCCCACGAAAGAAACTAGTTGAGCACTTCTTACTGCATCTTCTTCGTGATACTAAATGCACAAGGTTTCCTCCCTTTTACTATTTCACCTTTGCTAGAGGTCAGTAGCCCGCCTGGATTTCAATTCAGGGTCAGTCAAACCGCAATTAAAAGAAGCAGCACCCGCTTAGGCGCGCGGAGCACCTAGTCGCCTGTTCCCCGGGGAAGCGGCGGATCGGTGTCTATCATAGGGGTGTGGGGTGCAGGAGCTGCTTGCGCCCGATCTGGAGGTCAGCGGGGCTTGAATGGATGGCCGGGGGGCGGTGCCAAGCACGGCGGTGCGGTGAGGTCGAGGGGAGGGCGCAGGAAGGGGAGGAATAGTGGGTCGGTGGTCGCTGGCATTTCGAGGAAGATCGTCAACACTGACTCGCTGGAGGTAGATGAAGGCGATCTGCCCGCTCTTTGTACATCGGACGATGCAGAAAAAATGGACTGACCTATTTGCTTTCAGTCGACTGTTATTTTCATAGAATCCTGTAGTAATTTAGTGTGCCATGCATGTTGTAGAGCTATCATATGTCTCCCGTCATTTACTTCTCACAGACCTGCTATCTGCTACCTTTACACTGTACTAATTGTGCACACACTTCACCCATACTCACACTATTGTTTTTTTATGCATGGGTATTTCAGACTCTGACGCAGTGTTGATGAATGCAGAAAAGAAAAGACAGAAGTCGCTCTAGTGTAATTCGAAGATAAGCACTAAGCGTTCCAGCGCTCTAACGGGTGCAGTGTCAGCAATTGGAGACAGTAAACATAGCTCTGCAGTTGATGATCTCAATTGCCACACACAACCATCCCAGGTGCTTGCTTTAACTTCGCGCTGTCAAATGTGGTTGCATGTTGCATATGGTGTCTAGCTTATATTGCTTCCAATTTGGTTAAATTGCATATTCTTACTTTACACATTATACCTTTGATAATGACATGTCTATTAACCATGTTCGTACATCAAACTAATGCTCTTTTGTATCCCTCGTCAATCACTTATGATGAGACAGTCACCCGGGTGGGTTTCTGTGAGACGCCATACTCGTTTATAGAGTGCAGTGTCATCCTCCCCACATGATTCTCAAGAAACAGCAAGGCTAAATGAAGATAGTCAACGTAGCTCTCTAGTTGATCACCGCAATTCCCCCACACCACCATCGCATGTGCTTGCTCTTACTTGGCAGTGTGATATGTAGTGTTCCTCTTACATGAAAGTAGTGTTCGTCAGTATCATGCATCAATGAGTTCTGAAGAGCAAATTTTATTCCTTTTTCTTGTGGGTTTGACTTGACAAGGCAAAATCAAGAAATAGGAAGGAAAAGAGTAAGGAAGGCGATGATGGTGGTCCTCTGCAGCAACGTAAACGGAGCATCTGTACCAATTCTCCTTGTACTGATAGTGCATTACAAGGTCCAAGTCTCCACTCCCCTACTCCACCATCCAAGGTGCTTGCTCTAACTTGGCAGTGTGATATCTGGTTGCATGTTGCATATGGTGTCTAGCTCATATTACTCCTAATTAGTGTAAACTGCATCTGCTTAGCTTACACATGATACATGTGAATATGACATGCTTTCCTGTTTTTGGTACATACTATA
This sequence comes from Triticum urartu, assembly GCF_056163025.1. Lineage (NCBI taxonomy): Eukaryota > Viridiplantae > Streptophyta > Magnoliopsida > Poales > Poaceae > Triticum > Triticum urartu. The sequence goes on from NC_141875.1 coordinate 482,458,447, forward strand.
TCTTATGATAAGGCACCTTTAAGTCGCCACTTTGATATTGGTTGTGTCTTGCATATGATTTCTAGCATGTACTGCTTCTAATTTGTTGAAACGCCATACAGTTTGAACTTGGCAGAGTGATATTGGTTGCATCTTTCATATGGTGTCTAGCTTGCAGTGCTTCTAATTTGTTGAAATGCCTTCTGCTTAGTTACCACATCATAGGTGTGAATATGTCACACCATCCTGTTTTTCATACATATTCCATCCTCGCATCATGTGTTTGCCTTTCATCCGAGTAGATTTCGTCAGTATCATGCATGAATGAGTTCTGAAGAGCGAATTTTATTCCTTTTTCTTATCGGTTTGACTTCACAATGCAAAATCATTACAGCTGAAGGAAATTAGTCCGGCAGTGGATGATGGTGGTCCTTTTGAGCAACTCAAACATGGGGTCTCTACAGATTCTACTCCGCCATCCTCCCAACAAGATTCGCAAGACAACACAAGGCTGGACAGTCAACGTAGCTGTGTAGATGATGAGCACATCTCCCCTACTCCACCATCACAGGTGCTTGCTCTAACTTGACACTATTATATGTGGTTGCATGTTGCGTATGATGTCTAGCTTGTATTGCTTCTAACTTGAATTGCATCTGCTTACTTTACACATAATGCCTGTGAATATGACACGTGTTCCTGTTTCTAGAACATACGTGTACATGATGAGCACATCTCCCCTACTCCACCATCACAGGTGCTTGCTCTTACTTGGAACTGTTATACGTGGTTGCGTTTTCCGTATGATGTCTAGTTTGTATTGCTTCTGATTATGTTGAATTGCATCTGCGTAGCTTACAACTTATACCTGCAACGATCACTTACCCATAAGACACATTTAACTTGGGACTGTGATGTAGGTTGCATCTTGCATTGTCTTCTAGCTTGTACTGCTTCTAATTTCTTGAAATGGCACTTACGACGAGACACTTTTTACCTGATAGAGTGATATTGGTTGCATGTTCATATGGTGCCTAGCTTACATTTCTTCTAATTTTTTTTGAAATGCCTTCCGCTTACTGTTTTTTCATACATATTCCATCGTCCTATCGTACATGTGAATATGAAACGCTTTCTTTTTTTGTATATATTCCATCCTCCTATCCTGCGCTTGCCTTACATCAAAGTAGTGTTCGTCTGTATCATGCATCAACCAGTTATGCAGAGCTAATTTTATTCATCTTCTTGTGGTTTTGACTTCATAAGGCAATATCATAACATAGGAAGGAAAAGAGTAAGTAGGGGATGTTGGTGGTCCTCCGCACCGACGCAAACAGAGACTCTCTAGATTTGCCACTGCTACTGCTAATGAAGTTGAAGTCCCAAGTCTACATGATGAGTTCATCTCCCGTGCTCCACCATCGCAGGTGCTTGCTCTAAGTTGACAGTGTGATAATTGGTTTCATGTTGCATATGTTGTCTAGCCTGTATTTCTTCTATTTTGATTAAATTGCACCTGCTGAGTTTATACGTTATACATGTGCATATGACATGGCTTTCTGTGTCTAGAATACACTGCATCTATCTATCATACCATGTTCTTACATCAAAGTACTGCTGTTGTGTATCCTGCATCAGTCACTCATGATTGGACGCTTTTAACATGGCAGTTTGATAGTGGTTGCATCTTGCATTGATTTCTACATTGTACTGCTTCTAGTTTTTTGAATTGCCACTTATGACAAGACACTTTTAACTTGGCAGAGTAATATTGGTTGCATCTTTCATATGGTGTCTAGCTTGCATTACTTCTATTTTCTTGAAAATCCTTCTGCTTAGTTTGCACATCGTAGCTGTGAATATGTCATGCCGTCTTGTTTTTCTTACATATTCCATCGTCATATAGTTGTCTTACATCAAAGTATTGCTTGTCTGTATCATGCATCAGTGAGTTCTGAAGAGTGATTTTATTCTTTTGTGTTGTGGGTACAGCTTGACATGGCAAAGTCAAAAAAGAGCAAGGAATATAGTAGGGAGTGTTGTTACTCGTCGGGTGAAACGGAAAAGGTTCTGCCGTCGAGATTCTGCTGGTACTTATAGTGCAGTAGAAGGTCCAAGTCCACTGGCTAAATCTACAAACACAGTATCACCTGCTCGACCAACTGCAGCATCTGCTTCAACTGTACCAGCATCTCATCCAGTTACTCATTCGTTTGCTCCGGAACTGGCCAGTTCCCAAGCTGCCTTCACACCTAACACTACTTCTGAAGCACTACTGACACAACAGGACTTGGCAAGATCAGATGAACCTCATGAGCATCAACACCAAGACGGTACCTGACCGAGTCAAGTTGCAGTTGCATGCTCCTTTATATGTACTCTCACAGTTTGATGTACACTAACACTTTCCATATCCGTTGTTGAACTAGCACCAAGGCGCGAGCGGAAACAGACATCAGGGATAATGCTTAACAGATTAAAAAAATCTAAAGGAGGAAGAATGGAGATCCATTCTGAGGCAGGTTTAAAAAGGCCACGTGATGCTACAGAGTCAGCCAAGTTAGTATTAGAGGCAGCCGTTGCCATTAGGTGTCATGCACGTATCCTCCCAACGTGGATCCAGTACAGGAATGAGAAAGACAATACCCAGTTTAACACCTTCCTTGACCATTTATCCATAAGTAATGTTATTCATCGCAATTAGTAATATTGTCTTGCTATGTCCCATACTTTCTAGCTTCCTCCTAATAAGACTCACATTCTTTTTTCAACAGATGAGGTTCAAGTTGGATCCGAAAGATGATGCAACTAGACAAGCATGCACTCATGTTTTTCAGTCTGCTCTGCGACAGTATCGGTACCACCTTAGAAAATCTCACTTTGAAGGCAAGGCTAACAATGAAATCGCCCAAACAGCTCCAGGGGAATATATTACAGATGAAGACTGGACAACCCTCATTAAACACTGGTCTGATCCAAAGTATCAGGTAGGCTATATGTATTTGATCAGACCACATATTGAACTTGTATTTATGTATGTGCCTTACAAGTGTATCTTCTTCTAGGCTAACTGTTTGAAGAACAAAACCAACCGTTCTAATGTGAAATTCCAACAGACCACATGATCTCGTAGCTATATTGTACACTGCGAGGCTCTTGTAAATAGCTGCTACTTCCTTATTTTTTTTGTGCCATATTATCGTATCTATATTGACTTGTTCCAAATACAGAGGAAATTCCATGCGGACCAAAAATAACCTGAACCAAATGCAGTGCAAATCTTCAAGGATTGCCACACCAGCAAGATGAAGGGCATGAGCACACCAGTTCAAGCCGCTGTTGTAAGTCCTTACTCCTCTTGCCTTGAACTGATTGGTATTGTGATGTGTTCATTTAACTACTTGGTTTGCAGCCAATGTCAGTTACTCTGTTCACTTTTATTCACAGTTGTCTTAACGTATCATTTCACCTTACATGGTTTAAAAGAGATGAAGGATATTCTTTTGGTCTTGATCTGTAATCTAGTTGTTATGTTCACGTGCGCACACAATGATAAAATAGCTTGTTTGTTTTATATCTGTTTGCCCATGATATGAATGATGTCATACTATGTTCATCCTACTTTAAACCATGTCTCTTTATCCTTAGATGTCAACGAATGTGAGGAAATAGACAATACAGTAGGCATGCTACATGGACATATGTTTGGAAAGTGATTTTATTGTGTAGTTGGCACTACAATACAGGCTAATGTATTACAATAGTTCACCAAAATAAGTTATGTATAAACGTTTAACCTACTTTGTTTGTTTTTATCTCATTAGTAACTTATCTGGTACACTAATCTACAAGTTCAAACTTTCAGGAAGCTATGGAACAAATGATTGAACAGCCACAACCACCTGAAGGTGACGAGGCTACTACAGGCACAATGTCACCTCTTGCTGCAGTGCGTCAGTATCTCTCCACTAACAGTGCAAAAAGCACCTTCCTACGTAATTCTGGGTTGGTTGTCAAGGTAACCTCGTCCAAATCGCCTACTGAACAAAATCTTCCTGCTAGACAGAGTGATATATCTGTGCTCCAGACACAAGTCCAATCCGTAATGGACGTTGTTTCGGAAACAAGAATAGTGGTTGAGAAATGTCGTCAAGATATGAATGGTTTTGAAACCAGACTATCAGACATTCGCTTCGTTCTTCAAGAGCAATGGCGGAAAAAGGTGGAGATCGTGCTGCTCCATCAGATTCTACAGCCTGAAACATTAGCACTCAGGTCAAATGATCTGTGCTTCTATACATCTGATGGTGCTTTTACCTGGAAGGACTGTAAACTTTATGCCAACATGCCTTTTGTTGTATGGTTGGAATTTATTTTGTTGTGATACAACATTTATGATGCTGCCTCAGGCTGGAGTAATTATGACGCTATTTTTGTATAGTGTAGGTTTATCTTAGTAATGTATTCGGCCGAAAGCTTCGTAGGAGCCCAACATGCCAACATTCGTCGGGCCTATTCCAATTGGGCTAAAAATGATTACGGGCCTAAATTGGCATGTAGCCCACTAAAAATATCTGGGCCTAAATCAGGATAAGCTTTCATATTTTTCTGGTAGGCCTGTGCCCATAGTGGGCCTTTAACAGGCCTAAACATAATTTGGGACCTCGGTAAAAATAGGCCGTTTATAGGTGTAAATATCTCGAGCCCATAAAATACATGGGCCTTTAATAGACCGAAAGTAAGATTGGGCCCTGATTATCCCAAATAACCCACTGGACTTTAACAGGCCAAAATTCGGACGGGCCGTAAATGCGCCGACCTAATACACGGGCCTTTAACAGGCTGGAACTTCGGTCGGGCTAGATTATCATCATTTTTATATGGGCCATTAATGGGCCTGATATGACATTGGGCCACATATGGCCCATGGTTTATGTCCGGCATTAACAGGCCGAAAATGACAACATGCCGAAAGTGGGCCAAAGCTATAGTGGGCCTCTAACAGGCAGAATGTCAGACATGGCCGAATATGACCCAAATCCTTCATGGTCGTTTATGGCCGAAAGTTTTGATGGCCTGTAAATGGGCCCAAATGAAGCCGGACCTTTAACAGGCCGGAAATACACCGGGCCGTAATTCGGCCCAATTACTTAGCGGACTGTTAACGGGCCAGAAGTGACCATGGGCCGCGTTGATGACAAGTTTAAGATAGGTCGTTGACGGGCCGATTTGACAGAGAATGTTGGGCCTTTAGCTGGGCCGGCCCATTATGGTCGGCAGAATCTTGTGGGCCTTTAGTTGGGCCGGCCCATTGTGGTCCGCAAAATCTTGTGGGCCTTTAGCTGGGCTGGCCCATTATGGTCTGCAAAATCGTGTGGGCCTTTAGTTGGGCCAGCCCATTATGGTCCGCTAAATCTTATGGGCCTTCGGTTAGGCCGGCCCATTTAATCTTTGTGGGCCACTTTTGGGTCGGTCCACGTGTCAACATATCATAGGCCCATATCGACCGTTGGATGAGTGACACCTGTGCCAACGCAGAGCTGACGCGTGGATCTGTCAGCCAATGAGAATTTTACACGTGGAAAATCGGCATTGGTCGTGGCTGTTAACAGGTTATCGAATCCAAAACCTGACCCGATAGCTTAACGGCGTTCTGTTACGGTGGATGCCACGTGTCGGTCACCCTTGACGAAAGCACTTCTGTGACGCGCGATTTATCACCATGGAAGTGGACACTTCCGTGATGATAATTTTGGCAATGTCATGGAACACTTCTACGACAGCACAGGTATGACTATCTTGATTCTGTCATAAATTTGTCATGGATGTACATGCATGACAGAAAACGCGACCTACTGCGACAAACACGTATCATCACGGAAGTGTATTTTTTTGTAGTGAATATGATAGGCATCCAAGATCGGTATAATAAAAACTATCATAAAAGTGCATTGAATCCTATGAGAAGTTTGATACTTGATGATTGTTTTGAAATATGAAGATGATGATATTAGAGTCATGCTAGTTGAGTAGTTGTGAATTTTAGAAATACTTGTTCTAAAGTTTGTGATTCCTGTAGCATGCACGTATGGTGAACCGTTATGTGATGAAGTCGGGGCATTATTTATTTATTGATTGTCTTCCTTATGAGTGGCGGTCGGGGACGAGCGATGGTCTTTTCCTACCAATCTATCCCCCTAGGAGCATGCGCGTAGTACTTTGTTTCGATAACTAATAGATTTTTGCAATAAGTATATGAGTTCTTTATGACTAATGTTGAGTCCATGGATTATACACACTCTCACCCTTCCACCATTGCTAGCCTCTTTAGTACCGCGCAACTTTCGCCGGTGCCATAAACCCACCACATACCTACCTCAAAACAGCCAACATACCTACCTATTATGGCATCTCCATAGCCATTCCGAGATATATTGCCATGCAACTTACCACCGTTCCGTTTATTATGACACGCTTCACCATTGTCATATTGCTTTGCATGATCATGTAGTTGACATCGTATTTGTGGCAAAGCCACCTTCATAATTCTTTCATACATGTCACTCATGAGTCATTGCACATCCCGGTACACCGCCGGAGGCATTCACATAGAGTCATATTTTGTTCTAAGTATCCAGTTGTAATTTTTTGAGTTGTAAGTAAATAAAAGTGTGATGATCATCATTTTTAGAGCATTGTCCCATGTGAGGAAAGGATGATGGAGACTATGATTCCCCCACAAGTCGGGATGAGACTTCGGATGAAAAATAAATAAATAAAAAGAAAAAAGAGGCCATAAAAACAGAGAAAAAAGGCCCAAATGAAAAAAATGAGAGAAAAAGAGAGAAGGGACAATGTTACTATCCTTTTACCACACTTGTGCTTCAAAGTAGCACCATGATCTTCATGATAGAAAGTATCTTATGTTGTCGCTTTCATATACTAGTGGGAATTTTACAATATAGAACTTGGATTGTATATTCCAATGATGGGCTTCCTCAAAATGCCCTAGGTCTTCGTGAGCAAGCAAGTTGGATGCACACCCACTTAGTTTCTTTTGTTGAGCTTTCATACACTTATAGATCTAGTGCATCCGTTGCATGGCAATCCCGACTCACTCACATTGATATCTATTGATGGGCATCTCCATAGCCCGTTGATACGCCTAGTTGATGTGAGACTATCTTCTCCTTTTTGTCTTCTCCACAACCACCATTCTATTCCACCTATAGTGCTATGTCCATGGCTCACGCTCATGTATTGCGTGAAGATTGAAAAAGTTTGAGCACGTCAAAAGTATGAAACAATTGCTTGGCTTGTCATCGGGGTTGTGCATGATTTAAATACTTTGTGTGATGAAGATAGAGCATAGCCAGACTATATGGTTTTGTAGGGATAACTTTCTTTGGCCATGTTATTTTGAGAAGACATAATCGCTTTGTTAGTATGCTTGAAGTATTATTATTTTATGTCAATATTAAACTATTGTCTTGAATCTTTCGGATCTGAACATTCATGCCACAATAAAGAAAATTACATTGAGAATTATGCTAGGTAGCATTCCACATCAAAAATTCTGTTTTTATCATTTATCTACTCGAGGACGAGCAGGAATTAAGCTTGGGGATGCTTGATACGTCTCCAACGTATCTATATTTTTTTATTGTTCCATGCTATTATATTATCTGTTTTGGATGTTAATGGGCTTATTTATACACTTTTATATTATTTTTGGGACTAACCTACTAACCCAAGGCCCAGTGCAAATTGCTGTTTTTTTGCCTATTTTAGTGTTTCGCAGTACCGGGGGGTTACCGGAACTCCCCGGGGAGTTAATGGGCTTTCATGGGCCCTAGTGTAGAGAGGAGGTGTCGGCCAGGTGGAGGCGCCCCCCAAGCCCAAACCGAATTGGACTAGGGTTGGGGGGGGGGGCTTTCCTTCTTATCCTCCACCTCTTTCCCCTTCCCCCTTCTTCGGAAAGGAAAGGAGGGGGTCGAATCCTACTTGGACCGGGAGTCCAAGTAGGACTCCCCCTTGGCGCTCCCCCTTGGGCCGGCCAGCTCTCCTCCCCCTTTATATACGTGGGAGGGGGCACCCCAAAGGCACACCAAGTCTTCTCTTTGCCATGTGTAGTGCCCCCCTCCATAGTTACACACCTTGGTCATATCGTTGTAGTGCTTAGGCGAAGCCCTGCGCCGGTAACTTCATCATCACCATCAACACGCCATCTGCTGACGAAACTCTCCCTCGTCCTCAACTAGATCAAGAGCTCGAGGGATGTCACCGAGCTGAACGTGTGCTGAACACGGAGGTGCCGTACGTTCGATGCTTGGATCGGTTGAATCGCGAAGTCGTTCGGCTACATCAACCACGTTACTCAACGCTTCCGCTTTCGGTCTACGAGGGTACGTGGACGCACTCTCCCCTCTTGTTGCTATGCATCACCTAGATAGATATTGTGTGATCGTAGGAATTTTTTTGAAATACTGCGTTCCCCAACAGTGGCATCTGAGCCAGGTCTATGCGTAGATGTTATATGCACGACTAGAACACAACGAGTTGTGGGCGATAATAGTCATACTGCTTACCAGGAACGTCTTACTTTGATTCGACGGTATTGTTGGATGAAGCGGCCTGGACCGACATTACATGACCGCGTTCATGGGACTGGTTCTACTGACGTGCTTTGCACACAGGTGGCTGGCGAGTGTCTGTTTCTCCAACTTTAGTTGAATCGAGTTTGACTACGCCCGATCCTTGTTGAAGGTTAAAACATCACACCTGACGAAAAATCGTTGTGGTTTTGATGCGTAGGTAAGAACGGTTCTTGCTTGAAGCCCGTAGCAGCCACGTAAAACTTGCAACAATAAACTAGAGGACGTCTAACTTGTTTTTGCAGGGCATGTTGTGATGTGATATGGTCAAGACATGATGAGATATCAATTTTTGTATGGGATGGTCATGTTTTGTAAAAGTTATCGGCAACTGGCAGGAGCCTTATGGTTGTCGCTTTATTGTATGAAATGCAATCACCATGTAATTGCTTTACTTTATCACTAAGCGGTAGCGATAGTCGTAGAAGCAATAGTAGGAAAGACGACAACTATGATACGATGGATATCAAGGTGTCAAGCCAGTGACGATGGTGATCATGACGGTGCTTTGGAGATGGAGATCAAAAGGCACAAGATGATGATGGCCATATCATATCACTTATTTTGGTTGCATGTGATCTTTATCCTTTATGCATCTTATTTTTCTTAGTATGGAGGTAGCATTATAAGATGATCCCTCACTAAATTTCAAGGTATAAGTGTTCTCCATGAGTATGCACCGTTGCTATAGTTCGTCGTGCCGAGACACCACGTGATGATTGATACGTCTCCAATGTATCTATAATTTTTGATTGTTCCATGTTATTATATTATATGTTTTGGATGTTAATGGGCTTATTTATACACTTTTATATTATTCTTGGGACTAACTTACTAACCCAAAGCCCATTGCAAATTGTTTTTTTTTTGCCTATTTCAGTGTTTCGCAGAAAAAGAATATCAAACGGAATGAAACCTTCGGGAGAGTTATTTTTGGAACAGACATGATCCAGGGGACTTGGAGTGGACATCAAGAAATCAACGAGGAGGCCACGAGGCAGGGAGGCGCGCCTGCCCCCTAGGCGCGCCCCCACCCTCGTGGGCCCCTCGCAGCTCCACCGACTTACTTCTTCCTCCTATATATATCCATATACCCCGAAAACATCCAGGAGCACCACGAAACCCTATTTCCACTGCCGCAACCTTCTATACCCGTGAGATCCCATCTTGGGGCCTTTTCTGGAGCTCCGCCAGAGGGGGAATCGATCATGGAGGGCTTCTACATCAACACCATAGCCTCTCCGATGATGTGTGAGTAGTTTACCGCAGACCTTCGGGTCCATAGTTATTAGCTAGATGACTTCTTCTCTCTCTTTGGATCTCAATACAATGTTCTCCTCGATCTTCTTGGAGATCTATTTGATGTAACTCTTTTTGCGGTGTGTTTGTCGAGATCCGATGAATTGTGGGTTTATGAGCAAGTTTATCTATGAAAAATATTTGATTCTTCTCTGAAATCTTTTATGTATGATTGGTTATCTTTGCAAGTCTGTTCGAATTATCAGTTTGGTTTGGCCTACTAGATTGATCTTTCTTGCAATGGCAGAAGTGCTTAGCTTTGGGTTCAATCTTGCGGTGTCCTTACCCAGTGACAGCAGGGGCAGCAAGGCACGTATTGTATTGTTGCCATCGAGGATAAAAAGATGGGGTTTATATCATATTGCTTGAGTTTATCCCTCTACATCATGTCATCTTTCCTAATGTGTTACTCTGTTCTTATGAACTTAATACTCTAGATGCATGCTGGATAGCGGTCGATGTGTGGAGTAATAGTACTACATGCGAAATCGTTTCGGTCTAGTTGTCACGGACGTGATACCTATATACATGATCATGCCTAGATATTCTCATAATTATGCACTTTTCTATCAATTGCTCAACAGTAATTTGTTCACCCACCGTAATACTTATGATATCTTGAGAGAAGCCACTAGTGAAACCTATGGCCCCCGGGTCTATCTTTTATCATATAAGTTTCCAATCTATTCTATTTTGCAATCTTTACTTTCAATCTATATCATAAAAATACCAAAAATATTTATCTTATTATTATTATATCTATCATATCTCATTCTCGTAAGTGACGGTGAAGGGATTGACAACCCCTTTATCGCGTTGGTTGTGAGGTTCTTATTTGTTTGTGTAGGTACGAGGGACTTGCGTGTAGTCTCCTACTGCATTGATACCTTGGTTCTCAAAAACCGAGGGAAATACTTACGCTACTTTGCTACATCACCCTTTCCTCTTCAAGTGAAAACCAATGCAGTGCTCAAGAGGTAGCAATGATTGGGTGTGATAAGCTCTATGTTCACATACAACGGGTGCAAGCCAGTTTTGCACATGTAGAATACTCGGGTTAAACTTGACGAGCCTAACATATGCAGATATGGCCTCGGAACACTGAGACCGAAAGGTCAAACATGAATCATATGGTAGATATGATCAACATAGTGATGTTCACCATTAAAAACTACTCCATCTCACATGATGATCGGACATGGTTTAGTTGATATGGATCACGTGATCATTTAGATGACTAGAGGGATGTCTATCTAAGTGGGAGTTCTTAAGTAATATGATTAATTGAACCTTAATTTATCATGAACTTAGTACCTGATAGTATTTGCATGTCTATGTTGTTGTAGATCAATGGCCCGTGCTACCGTTCCCTTGAATTTTAATGTGTTTTAGAGAAAGCTAAGTTGAAAGATGATGGTAGCAATTACACGGATTGGGTCCATAACTTGAGGATTATCCTTATTGCTGCACAGAAGAATTACGTCCTGGAAGCACCGCGAGGTGCAAAACCCGCTGTAGTCGCAACTCCAGATGTTATGAACGTCTGGCAGAGCAAAGTTGATGACTACTCGATAGTTCAGTGTGCCATGCTATACGTCTAAGAATTGGGACTTCAACGACGTTTTGAACATCATGGAGCATATGAGTTGTTCCAGGAGTTGAAGTAAATATTTCAAGCAAATGCCCGAATTGAGAGATATGAAGTCTCCAATAAGTCCTATAGTTGTAAGATGGAAGAGAATAGTTTTGTCAGTGAACATATACTCAAAATGTCTGGGTACCACAATCACTTGACTCAACTGGGATTTGATCTTCCTGATGATAGTGTCATTGACAGAGTTCTTCAATCACTGCCACTAAGCTACAAAATCTGCATGATGAACTATAATATGCAAGGGATGGATAAGACGATTCCCGAGCTCTTCGCAATGCTAAAGGATGCGGAGGTAGAAATCAAAAAAGAGCATCAAGTATTGATGGTTAATAAAACCACCAGTTTCAAGAAAAAGGGCAAAGGGAAGAAGGGGAACTTCAAGAAGAACCGCAAACAAGTTTTTGCTCAAGTGAAGAAGCCAAAGTCTGGATCTAAGCCTGAGACTGAGTGCTTCTACTACAAAGGGACTGGTCACTGGAAGCGGAAGTGCCCAAGTATTTGACGGATAAGAAGGATGGCAAAGTGAAATGTATATTTGATATACATGGTATTGATGTGTACCTTACTAATGCTCATAGTAGCTGTAGGATCTAGAAGTAGATGTGTCTAGAGGGGGGGTGATTAGACACTTAGTGCTAAAGTTGCAATTTTTAAGCCTTTTCGGTTTAAGTGGAGTTTAGGCATAATTTCAACACACACAATACATATCAAGCAAGCATGCAAAGAGTATATGAGCAGCGGAATGTAAAGCATGCAACTTGGAAGAATGTAAAGGGAAGGGTTTGGAGAGATCAATCGCAATTGGAGACACGGATGTTTTTCCCGTGGTTCGGATAGGTGGTGCTATCCTACATCCACGTTGATGGAGACTTCAACCCACGAAGGGTAACGGTTGCGCGAGTCCACACAGGGCTCCACCCAAGGGCAATGGTTGCGCGAGTCCACACAGGGCTCCACCCACGAAGGGTCCACGAAGAAGCAACCACCCACAAAGGGTCCACGAAGAAGCAACCTTGTCTATCCCACCATGGCCATCGCCCACGAAGGACTTGCCTCACTAGCGGTAGATCTTCACGAAGTAGGCGATCTCCTTGCCCTTACAAACTCCTTGGTTCAACTCCACAATCTTGTCGGAGGCTCCCAAGTGACACCTAGCCAATCTAGGAGACACCACTCTCCAAGAAGTAACAAATGGTGTGTAGGTAATGAACTCCTTGCTCTTGTGCTTCAAATGATAGTCTCCCCAGCACTCAACTCTCTCTCATAGGATTTGGATTTGGTGGAAAGAAGATTTGAGTGGAAAGCAACTTGGGAAGGCTAGAGATCAAGATTCATATGATAGGAATGGAATGTCTTGGTCTCAACACATGAGTAGGTGGTTCTCTCTCAGAACATATGAGTTGGAATGATGTGTGTGTTCTGATGGCTCTCTCACTGAATGCGAAAGAGGTGGAGGGGTATATATAGCCTCCACACAAAATCCAACCGTTACACAATTTACCAATCTCGGTGGGACCGAATCAGAAAACTCGGTCTGACCGAAATAGTAAACCTAGTGACCGTTAGGAATTTCGGTGCGACCGACTGGATCAACTCGTGGGACCGATGTGCTAGGGTTAGGGTAAATCCAAAACTCGGTTTGACCGATTACTCAAACTCGGTGGGACCGATTTGGGTAATAAGTGAAACTGAGATTTGGTCAAGCAAACTCGGTGAGACCGATTGCATATCTCGGTGGGACCGAGAATATTGCAATGGGTAACAGAGAGTTTGCAAGCCCATCTCGGTGAGACCGAGATCCCATCGGTGAGACCGAACTGATTAGGGTTTGGTAGTGGCTTATGACAAGTGAAACTCGGTGGCGCCGGATAGGAAGAATCGGTAGGACCGAGTTTGGCTTAGGGTTTAGGTCATATGTGGGTGTGGGAAAGTAGTTGAGGATTTAGGAGCATATCATTAAGCACATGAAGCAAGAGGCTTATTAAGCAACACCTCATCCCTCCTTGATAGTATTGGCTTTTCCTATGGACTCAATGTGATCTTGGATCACTAAAATGTAAGAGAGAAGAGTCTTGAGCTTGAAGCTTTAGCCAATCCCTTGTTCTTAGCATCTTGAAGGAGTTCCCACAACCTTTAGTCCATGCCACTCCATTGTTGAACTTATCTGAAACATGCTAGATAGAAGTGTTAGTCCAACAAGAGATATGTTGTCATCAATTATCAAAACCACCTAGGGAGCACTTGTGCTTTCAATCTCCCCCTTTTTGGTAATTGATGGCAACATACATCAAAGCTTTAGATAAAGATATAAAGAACAACAAGTAAAGCTTTGGAAGAACATGTAGCAAGCATAGGCTCCCCCTGCATGTATGCACTCATGTAAATATGAAATATAGAGGCATGTGAGAGCATAATCATGACAGAGTAGGCAATGTGTTACATGTATCTTCGCCATATGCATCAGAGCAAAAGATTATCAAGGAAAATACCTTCATGCTCATGAGTCCTTCTTGCAAACAGTATGTACATAAGCAAGAACTCCTCATACTCATGATTTTGATGCATATACTTACCTTGTGGTCTCGAGTTGGCTTAGGATGGAATGAACCTGCACAACAAGGTTATATAACACAGGTACGTCCACTAGCCAGAGCAAACAAAAGAAACCACAAGAATACCAAGACTGGGATGACATGTACAGAGTGAGTACAAGGTACCACATTGGATTCAACATGTCCCCAAGAATAAAGATATGCAATGAATTTGGCTGATTTCTTTTCCCTTAGGTGTCTTGCTCCCCCTGAATCTCACATGGGATATTGGGAGAAGATAGGAAACAGACAATCAGAGCTGAAGGATATGAATAGAACTTAATTCAAATGAGTTCATATGAACATGTCTTTCCCCCCAAAAATACATGTGGCATCTCTCCTCTTGAACATCAAGCATCTGGGATCTTTGAGTATTTTCTCTCCCTGGAAATCTCTCTCTCCCCTTTAACAATATCTGGGATCCTTGAGACTTTCTCTCCCCCTTGAGGTCTCTCTCTCCCCCTTAATACTTTCTCTCTTGTAGGTTTGGTCCTTGAGACTGTTTCTCTCCCTTAATGTGATCTCTCTCTCTCCTACAAGCTTTGATGTGATCTCTCTCTCCCCCTTTGACATCAATTTCCAAGAAGGTTTTTCCTGGAATCCGTCGAATAGGTTTGGTCCTTGAGATTCAGCACAAAGCAGAGGATAAAATTGTGATGCTTGTGGAGGACAAGATTCATTGAGTGGAGCTAGATCCGAAGAAATGTAGAACAAGTGGTAAACTGTTTTTCTGTTTGCGAAGTCGGTGGCACCGAGTGGCATATTTCGGTGGTACCAAAATGATTCGATTGGACCGAAATTTGCAAGTCGGTGAAACCGAGTTTACACAGAGAAAAACACTTGTCACCTCAGCTCACTAGTCAAGTAAGATCTCACAATTATTTGCAATTAATTAGCTGAAGGATTTGCAAGGAATTTGATGCAGAAATATGCAGAACAGGAACAAAAAGGAAAAGAGTGAAAGTTTCTAGATGAAGTTTTTTTTTGTTTGAGAGAGAAGGAAACAAATATGCAAGGAACAAATGCAATAACTCAGAAAAGAACACAGGAGAACTTCATCTAGAATTGGGCGGTGACATAGTCACCTATGTTAGAGTATATTGACTTAGGAGTCAAGTGAGGACACTTGATCATAGGTCATACTCATCGTTTAAGCTCAAAATGGGGTTACCATTTTTCGTTTAAGCATCTTGATGTATTCACATCTTGTTGAGTTGCTTTGACTCATGTCTTGGAGTAAAGCTTCTCTAAGATGGAATGACATACCTTGGGTGGTGATGTGGTTCTTGCTCATGTAGTTGAACTTGTGTGGGTGCTCAGGGTTGATGTAGTTCATCAAGAGTTGGGAGCACCACTTGGAGTTTGAGTTTATCTACCTACATGGGTTAGTTCTTGCAAGGAAGAGCACTTGTGTATCCAAAAATGACAATCATGAAGCTTAATATAGAATTTGTCAAAGGATATGTTTGAATGGTTTTCTGCTTCCTTGTCTTCAACCACTATTGTGTAGAGTCTTGGTCTTGTAGAGATTGCTCAAGATGTGAGTGAGTCGCAATCTCATGGAATTAGATTCAACCAAGCACCTACATGGGTTAGACAACATGCAAGGTGCAAATATATCCAAGACATAAGATATTTATCATAAGAGATACATCATGGATTAGTCATAAGCGCATGTCTTGCATGTATCCAATGGAGTTTCTACTCCAAGTTCGAAGCATCAATGATGTTCAATTCTCCTCTCAACCTGCAAAATACTTTCTCATCAAGCGGTTTAGTGAATATATCCGCTAATTGCTTATCGGTGCGAACATGCTTAAGATTGATGTCACCCTTAGCAACATGATCTCGAATGAAATGATGACGAACTTCAATATGCTTAGTTCGAGAATGTTGTACAGGATTATGACCAATTTTGATAGCACTTTCATTGTCACAAAGCAGTGGAACATGTTTCACATAAATCCCATAATCTTTAAGAGTTTGGGTCATCCAAAGTAATTGAGCACAACATGAACCAGCGGCAATGTATTCCGCTTCGGCGGTGGATAAGGATACCGAGTTTTGTTTCTTGGAAGACCAAGACACAAGAGATCTGCCAAGAAATTGAAAAGTACCCGAGGTGGACTTTCTATCAACCTTGTCTCCGGCATAATCTGAGTCAGAATAGCCAACAAGATCAAAAGAAGACCTTTAGGATACCAAATGCCAAAATTTGGTGTATGGATTAAATATCTCGCTATCCTTTTCACAGCCTTAAGATAACAATCTTTAGGAGCATCTTGATATCGTGCACACATGCACACACTTAGCATAATATCGGGACGTGAAGCACATAGGTATAACAATGAACCAATCATAGAGCGATAAACCTTTTGATCAACAGGTTCACCATCTTTGGTCAAATCATTATGTCCACTAGTAGGCATGGGTGTAGACATACCTTTGCATTCTTGCATATTGAACTTCTTGAATAAGTCCTTGGTGTACTTTGTTTGAGAGACAAATGTACCTTCCTTAGTTTGCTTGATTTGCAACCCGAGAAAGAATTTGAGTTCACTCATCATAGACATCTCAAACTTCTCTGACATTAGCTTTCCAAACTTTTCACTAAAGAGAGGGTTAGTTGAACCAAATATGATGTCATCAACATAAATTTGGCATACAAATAGTTCTCCATTAACCCTTTTAGTAAAAAGGTAGAATCAATTTTACCAATTTCAAAACCACTTGTAGTAAGGAACTTGGTTAAGCATTTATACCATGCTCTAGGAGCTTGTTTAAGACCATAAAGAGCATTGTGAAGTTTGTAAACATGATTTGGTTTCTTGGGATTGACAAAGCCGGGAGGTTGTTTGACATAAACTTCCTCCTCTATTTCTCCATTTAGAAAAGCACTTTTAATGTCCATTTGGTATAAGGTGATATTATGGTGATTAGCATAGGCAAGTAAGATGCGAATGGACTCAAGTCTAGCAACGGGAGCATACGTCTCACCATATTCCATACCTTCGACTTGTGTGTACCCTTGGGCGACGAGACGTGCTTTGTTGCGAACCACTTGTCCATCTTCATCTTGCTTGTTGCGAAACACCCATTTGGTACCAATGATGTTGTGGTTGTTGTCGGGCTTCTCAACCAATGTCCAAACTTGGTTTCTCTCAAAATTATGTAGCTCTTCATGCATAGCGTTTATCCAATCCGGATCTTCCAATGCTTCTTCAACCTTCATTGGTTCAATGCTAGAGATGAATGAATAGTTTTCACAAAAGTTAGCTAAACGAGTTTTTGAGCGAGTGATTCTCCCGGTTTGTATATCATTGAGGATTTGCTCGACGGGATGATCTTTGGCAATTCTTGCTCGAACTCGTGAGAGCTTTTTCTTGGGTCTTCGTTGAACATCTTCTTCATCTTGTTCTTCTTCTTGGCCTTCTTCATTGTTGACGTCGTCGTTCTCTTGTCGTGGTGGAGAAGGAGGTTGTTGACGTTCGTCTTGACGTATTTCCTCGTTTTCTTCATCTTGATGTGTCCCACTTGTGGATGCTTCCGTGTCGATTCTTGGTTCACCTTGTCGTGAAGTAGAGGCTTCCACTTGGACGGATGAAGTACTCTCCTTCACCTCCGTTGGACGAATTTTGCCAATGGACAAGTCTTGAATTGCTTCTGAAGGGTCTTTGTCTCCTACACCAATTGGCAATTGCTCTACTTGCGAGCCATTAGATTCATCAAACTTCACATCTACCGTCTCTTCAACCTTTCGGGTGAAATTGTTGTAGACACGGTAAGTGTGAGAGTTTGATCCATAACCAAGTAGAAAACCTTCATGAGATTTAGGAGCAAACTTTGAACGACGATGCTTATCAAGAATGTAGCACTTTGAGCCGAATACTCGAAAGTATCCAACTTGAGGCTTGTTACCGGTGAGGAGCTCGTATGCCGTCTTGCCGAGTAGCTTGTGAAGATATAAGCGATTTGTTGCGTGACAAGCTGTCTTAACCGCTTCTGCCCAAAAGTGCTTTGGCGTCTTGTATTCATCAAGCATTGTTCTTGCCATTTCGATGAGCATCCGGTTCTTCCTCTCAACAACTCCATTTTGTTGAGGTGTGTATGTAGCCGAGAACTCGTGTGAAATCCCTTCTTCGTCAAGAAAGGTGTCCACATTTGCGTTCTTGAACTCCGTTCCGTTGTCACTCTGAACCTTCTTGATCTTCACATCAAACTGATTTTGGGCTTTCCTAGCGAAGTTTCTGAAGATCTTCTGGACCTGCGACTTGTCATTAAGAAAGAACACCCACGTAAATCTTGAAAAATCATCAACTATAACTAGACCAAAAGAATTTCCACCGAGACTCTTGTAGGCATTGGGACCAAAAAGATCCATGTGAAGCAGCTCGAGTGGCCTCCTTGTGGTCATGATGTTCTTCACGGGATGTCTTCCTCCAACCTGTTTACCTGCTTGACAAGCACTGCAAAGTCTATCCTTATCAAATATGACATCGTTAACTCCAAGGATATGATTTCCTTTAATAAGCTTGTCAAGGTTTCTCATGCCAACGTGACCTAGTGGTCTATGCCACAACCAACCTTTTAAGGATTTAGCAACAAAGCAAGTTTTAGGTTGTGCCTTTTTAGAGAAATTAACAATGTAAAGATCACCTCTACGCATACCCGTAAAGACCATTTTATGATTGTCTCGACGAAATACTTGGCAATCTACCTCAGTAAATAGGACATTCAAACCGAAATCAGCAAGTCTAGATACTGAAAGTAAGTTGTAGCCAAGAGATTCAACGAGCATGACATTTTGAATGGAACTATCATGTGAGATGGCCACCTTACCAAGGCCAACCACTTTACCCTTTGAATTATCACCAAAGGTGACATATTTTCGAGGGCCGTTGTTTTCAGCAAGCTCACGAAACATCTCTTCATCTCCGGTCATATGATCAGTACATCCACTATCAAGAACCCATTCCTTTCCTCCTGATTCATATCCCCGAAGATTTGCCATAAGACCAAAATGTCTCATTGCATCATCGAGATCGAAGTCACTGTCATCATCATCATAATATTCATGTTCATCATGATCTTGTGACTCATCATTTCCTAGAGAGGGCAATTCATTAGATAAATGATCAAAGTGATTACTTTTATGAATTCTCATAGCTTTGAATATGATATCATTAATGATTCCAACATCTCCTTTAGCATGCTTAAGATTGGCAAGTTCAAGAAGACATTTACCAAAACTAGGATCACTAGAGTTCATCTTACTCAAGGCAATAAATTTACGGAGAATTTCATCCAAAGTTTTCAAGGAATGATTGGGAAACCGTTCCTCAAGAAATTTCCATATAGTATAGGCGCAATTTTGAGTAGGCAAACTAGCAATCAAATTTTTGGGCAATCCTCTAATGATGAGCTCAATAGTTCTAAGATTGCGAATCATGTCAATATCTTCATCTAGGGTAGGATGCAAGGGATCAATATGGGTGCACAAGGGCTAGCAATGTACTTGTTCAAATGATATTGATTGAAGATTACAAGCATCTCATTTTTCCACTCATGAAAATACTTTCCATCAAGCATAGGCACTCTATGTCTAAGACTCCCTAGAGTAGACACATCCATCTTCCTCCAATGGTGATTAAACCAAGGCAATGGAGACCAAAGCTCTGATACCACTTGTAGGATCTAGAAGTAGATGTGTCTAGAGGGGGGGTGATTAGACACTTAGTGCTAAAGTTGCAATTTTTAAGCTTTTTCGGTTTAAGTGGAGTTTAGGCATAATTTCAACACACACAATACATATCAAGCAAGCATGCAAAGAGTATATGAGCAGCGGAATGTAAAGCATGCAACTTGCAAGAATGTAAAGGGAAGGGTTTGGAGAGATCAAACGCAATTGGAGACACGGATGTTTTTCCCGTGGTTCGGATAGGTGGTGCTATCCTACATCCACGTTGACGGAGACTTCAACCCACGAAGGGTAACGGTTGCGCGAGTCCACACAGGGCTCCACCCAAGGGCAACGGTTGCGCGAGTCCACACAGGGCTCCACCCACGAAGGGTCCACGAAGAAGCAACCACCCACAAAGGGTCCACGAAGAAGCAACCTTGTCTATCCCACCATGGCCATCGCCCACGAACGACTTGCCTCACTAGCGGTAGATCTTCACGAAGTAGGCGATCTCCTTGCCCTTACAAAATCCTTGGTTCAACTCCACAATCTTGTTGGAGGCTCCCAAGTGACACCTAGCCAATCTAGGAGACACCACTCTCCAAGAAGTAACAAATGGTGTGTAGGTAATGAACTCCTTGCTCTTGTGCTTCAAATGATAGTCTCCCCAACACTCAACTCTCTCTCGTAGGATTTGGATTTGGTGGAAAGAAGATTTGAGTGGAAAGCAACTTGGGAAGGCTAGAGATCAAGATTCATATGATAGGAATGGGATGTCTTGGTCTCAACACATGAGTAGGTGGTTCTCTCTCAGAACATATGAGTTGGAATGATGTGTGTGTTCTGATGGCTCTCTCACTGAATGCGAAAGAGGTGGAGGGGTATATATAGCCTCCACACAAAATCCAACCGTTACACAATTTACCAATCTCGGTGGGACCGAATCAGAAAACTCGGTCTGACCGAAATAGTAAACCTAGTGACCGTTAGGAATTTCGGTGGGACCGACTGGATCAACTCGGTGGGACCGATGTGCTAGGGTTAGGGTAAATCCAAAACTCGGTTTGACCGATTACTCAAACTCGGTGGGACCGATTTGGGTAATAAGTGAAACTGAGATTTGGTCAAGCAAACTCGGTGAGACCGATTGCATATCTCGGTGGGACCGAGAATATTGCAATGGGTAACAGAGAGTTTGCAAGCCCATCTCGGTGAGACCGAGATCCCATCGGTGAGACCGAACTGATTAGGGTTTGGTAGTGGCTTATGACAAGTGAAACTCGGTGGCGCCGGATAGGAAGAATTGGTAGGACCGAGTTTGGCTTAGGGTTTAGGTCATATGTGGGTGTGGGAAAGTAGTTGAGGATTTAGGAGCATATCATTAAGCACATGAAGCAAGAGGCTTATTAAGCAACACCTCATCCCTCCTTGATAGTATTGCCTTTTCCTATGGACTCAATGTGATCTTGGATCACTAAAATGTAAAAGAGAAGAGTCTTGAGCTTGAAGCTTTAGCCAATCCCTTGTTCTTAGCATCTTGAAGGAGTTCCCACAACCTTTAGTCCATGCCACTCCATTGTTGAACTTATCTGAAACATGCTAGATAGAAGTGTTAGTCCAACAAGAGATATGTTGTCATCAATTATCAAAACCACCTAGGGAGCACTTGTGCTTTCAGTAGCGCCTGGGTATTTGATATTGGTTCTGTTGCTCATATTTGGAACTCAAAACAGGGGCTATGAATTAAAGAAGATTGGCTAAGCACGAGGTGACGATGCACGTGGGAAATGGTTCCAAAGTCGATGTGATCACCGTCGCACGCTACCTCTACATCTACCTTCGGGATTAGTTTTAGACCTGAATAATTGTTATTTGGTGCCAGCGCTAAGCATGAACATTCTATTTGGATCTTGTTTGATGTGTGTCGGTGTGAAAACCGGCGGATCTCAGGTAGGGGTCCCGAACTATGCGTCTAAGGCGGATGGTAACAGGAGGCAGGGGACATGATGTTTACCCAGGTTCTGGCCCTCTTGATGGAGGTAATACCCTACGTCCTGCTTGATTGTTCTTGATGATATGAGTATTACAAGAGTTGATCTACCACGAGATTAGAGAGGCTAAACCCTAGAAGCTAGCCTATGGTATGATTGTATGTTGTCCTACGGACTAAAACCCTCCGGTTTATATAGACACTGGAGGTGGCTAGGATTACACAAGGTCGGTTACAAAGGAGGAGATACACATATCCGTATCGCCTAGCTTGCCTTCCACGCCAAGTAGAGTCCCATCCGGACACGGGATGAAGTCTTCAATCTTGTATCTTCATAGTCCAACAGTCCGGCCAAAGGATATAGTCCGCCTGTCCGGAGACCCCCTAATCCAGGACTCCCTCAGTAGCCCGTGAACCAGGCTTCAATGACGATGAGTCCGGCGCGCAGTGTTGTCTTCGGCATTGCAAGCCAGGTTCCTCCTCCGAATACACCATGGAAGAGTTTGAATGCAAGGATAGTGTCCGACCCTGCAAAATAAGTTCCACATACCACCGTAGAGAGAATAATACTTCCACAAATCTAATCTGCTGACACGTTTTGACAGTATGACATCACTTCTTGGCCTGGTTATTATTCGAACCGCTTTTCTTAACCAGCTCCGCACATATCGTGAGGCGGTTTTCTTGACACGTCTTGTCAAAGCAGAGATCGTGTTCCCTTTATCACGGGATTCTCATCAATACGGACGTGGGTAACCCAACCGCGCCATCGATTACGGCGCCTGGGGAATAAGTGGTTTTGCTAGGCAAGTGGGGAGACTCATCGCCTCCTCCGCCCTTATAAAGGGACAAAGATTTACTTTTTTCACCCACGCCTTCTTCCTTCTCGCTTACCCATTCCCGCACACCCGAGCTCTAGCGCCCAAGCTCGTGTTCTTCTTCTCGAACCTCTCCAATCATGCCCAGAGCAGGAGGCAAGTGGATGGTCTCCTCCGTCACGGAGGAGAACATCAAAAAGTTACGGGAAGCCGGATACCTAGCTGCGAATATCGCGCACCGGCTGCCGAATGTGGGGCAGATCGTCCCAACGCCCGAACCCCATGAGAGGGTAGTTTTTCTTACCCATTTCGTCCGCGGACTAGGATTTCCTCTCCACCTGTTCGTCTGCGGGCTCATGTTCTACTACGAGCTGGATTTTCATGATCTGGCCCCCAACTTCATCCTCAACATCTCGGCGTTTATCGTCGTGTGCGAGGCCTTCCTCCGCATCAGGCCCCACTTTGGCCTATGGCTGAAAACCTTCAATGTCAAACCGAAGGTGGTGGGTGGCCGGCAAGCCGAGTGCGGAGGCGCCATCATGGGCAATATGCCTAATGTCACCTGGCTCGAGTGTACCTACGTGGATACCATAAAGGGGTGTCAATCGGGGTGGTTCTACATCACCGAGCCGCGTGACTCCAACTGGGTGGCGGCCCCCAAATTTCGATCCGGAATCCCCACGCGGCTCACCTCCTGGAAAAAGAAGGGTCTGTCCTGGGGTTCTTCGGTAGAGCTGACCGGACTCCAGACCTATATCCAGAACATGACGAACAAGAAAATCAAGCTCGTCAACATGGTCCAGGTTATGCTCTTCCGTCGGATCCTTCCGTGCCAATGACAGGCATTTGTTTTGTGGGAGTTCGACTTGGCCCAGCACCAGACGCTGTGAGAGCTCTATGACATGACGCACGAGGATGTTTGGAGGGTGCTGTTCAAGGGCGCCGAGATGCCTCCCTCCCTCACCGAGGACCGCAGACTCAGCGCAAAGCGCCGCGCCCATCCGGTAGGCTTTTATATCTCTCAGGGTATTTATTTGCCCCGGTTTAGTTATGTGTTGGATCTAAGCTTTCATGTCATTAACAGGACTGGATAAAGACAGCGGAGCAGCTTGATTGCCCAGCCCCCCTGCCCGAAGATCCTGTGGACGCTCTTCTAACGAAGATGCTGACTCCGACACCTTACGAGGTGCCTAAAAGAAGGCCAAGAAGAAGGCCACGGGGACCCGAAAGGGTCTCCGGCGCAAGGTTCTATCGGACTCATCGTCCGATGAGTCCGACGCGCACTCCTCCCATGGAAACGAGGAGGAGGAGAAAAGCTCTCCCCCAGCCGGGGGAGATAAGAAAAGGAAGGCCGACCCATCCGGGGAGGCCGAAGGGTCCAAGAAGGGAAAGACCCTCCATCCGGACTGTGCCACGACGGCCGCCGACAGCGGCGACGAGTGGCTTCCCAGGGACAAGCCCCTGGCAAAGTTGTAAGTGTCTACACACCATAGTACTTCATGGTATGTTTTATTGTACTGCATTTGCTCATGCCGAACATGATTATGCAGTCCGGCCCGAGCTCATCTCGACGTACCCTCGTCGAGCGGCTCTTTGGGCTCGTCGGATATGAACATCGGTTCTCCTCCGAAGGCTTCCACCCCTCGCCCTACGGACAACGCGGAGGTGTTGTGTCAAAAGGCGCCGAGCCAAGGGGAGGTGATCCTGGGGGCGCCTCACGGCGACCTCCCGGACCCTGGGTACCAAGGGAGCGAGGCTCCTACGGGCTTCGAGTTCGGGCCCCAGCCGGACACTATGCCGGAACCTTCAATGGTTCCGGACTCCGGCAGGCGGTCCCCAATTAAGGGGGGCCAACCATCCGTGCCGGTGTCCTCTGTCCAACCAGAGGCATCAGACAACTTGTTGGAAGCTCTTCACATCGCTTCCATCGATGAAGAGCACCGCACTATCATGAGTGCGGTGGTCAAGATGGTTCAGTCCGCCAAAAATGGACTGACCGAAGCTTGCGCCAGCCTCCTAACAGGCTTTGAGGTAAGCATTCAAAATATAAAATTATTACCGCATAGATAGTAGCCCCTGATGCTCTGCTTGGTGTTCGTGAAGAAAAGCCAAATAGAGTATCAAATGATAACTTAGGAGTCTAATTAGATTATTTCTATGTGTGTGTGCAGGCTTCCTTGCTAGCCGCTGCCGCACGTACTGCGGAGGTCTCTGCGCTGAAGTAGGCCCTGAAGCGGTCGGAGGACGAGCTCAGCCTTACCAAGGGGCAGCTCGAAGAGAGCAAAGGTAAGATATACCCCAGTTTATATAGTTAAAAAGAAGTTCGGTGTAAAGTAATAGGATCATCATGAATTTGTCAGGGGCCACGACCGAGGTGGAGACCCTGAGGAAGGCGTTGTACGGGGCCGAAGACAAAGCGGCCAAAGAACGCATTGAACGGGAGAAACAAGAAGCCCGAGTGGGCGAGGTGTAGCAGAGCTCGAGGCTCTCGCCAAAAAGCACGAGTCCTTGGAGCTTGACTCCAAGACACGAGAGTCCGAGCTCGCGCGGGCGCTTGAAAGCGTCCGGAGTGCCAAGGCCGAAGCCCACAAGGCCCTCCAGGAGATTGATGCGGTGAAGAAGATAGCAGTGGGTAAGGCATTCAATATGCAAAGCAAGCATGTGAAGGAGACTTTCCTTTTTCTTACCCGAGTTCGGAGCTCTCCAGGAGCGTTTGCAGATCTTCCCCGCAGTGTACTGGATGCCGTGGAGTTTTACCGGGTTGAGGAGGGGAGCTCAACGGAGAAGTTGTTCTGGTCTCAGTATATTGGGACCGAACACCCCGTGTCCTTGAGCGACCAGCTGAAGCAGTTGATCGAACTTCACAAGGCGGCCGAACAGGCCATGAGGGGCCTTATAGTCCGGATGTGGCCTGGCGAGCCCCTGTCCGGCAGCTTCTTCGGTCTGGTGAGGCGGCTGGTGGAAGCCTGCCCACGGCTTGAAGTCATCAATCGGTCCGTCTGCATCGAAGGAGCACGCAGGGCTTTTGCCCGGGCGAAGGTGCACTGGGCGAAGCTAGACGCCGTGAAGCTTGTGAAGGAGGGGCCGCCGGAGGGCAAGGAGCATCGCTGCCCCGAGAATTACTATGAGAGCATCCTGAAGGGTTCCCGCTTAGTGGCAGATGAGTGTGCCAAGGATGTAATTTTTGAATGAGCATGCCCATGTGATCATGTAATATGAAACGAGTTCTTTTGCACCATGCGACGCTTCCTTAATTTAAAATATTACCTTATGTGCGGCCATTTATAAAATCTGAGAGTTGGCCAGTCGTCGGCTTCTACCCCCATGTAACTAGTACTGGGGTGTTCGGGGTAAATCTGAACACTCTTTACCCCAATTTTGGGTCCTTCAAGGGAGGTGTACAGCGCAATGAACCAGGCAATCAGACTATAATGTTTTATCACTCTAACTTAGCCATAGAAGTCTATGATTTTAAATTTTTGGCGAAGCCCCTGGTATTCGGAGGGCCGAATTTGGGGCGCTATGCACGCCTAAGCCGGACAAGGCCGACTCCTCGCCCGAAGCGGAAAAAGTCTTTAAGTACTCGAGACCTCTCGAACAGCGACCAGTCTCTCACCTTATCATGACAGTCAGTTTTTGGCTTTCTCTACTGAGGTGCTCGTCCGGAAGAACCGGGAGACAATCGCAGTAGTTCTCCCACCGCTACCTTAGCCGATATAGCGGAATGTAAGGTACCAAAGCATGGGAGCCGGGCAACCCAACATTTGACCCAAGACATGATTCGGAGCTGATGCATATAATGCTATAAGTTCGGGGTGCCGCACTGTCGAAAGTGTTCGGACTTCTTGCACCGTATTACAGGGTAAACGAGAGCCCCTGGCGTACTGACCGTACCCGAGCGTGCAGGTGCGGAATGTCGTGAATGGACATATAAGAGAAAGAGAAAAACTTAAATAATGCAATGACAGATTAATAATATGCATTGTTATTTGAATAATACGTCAAAGTGTACTGGTACAAGCAGTGCAATAAGCATAAAGTAGGACAATTCGAAATGTCCTATCCCAAGGCAATCTACGCATAAATAGTGAAAAGCGGGTATATCAAGTATTAATAGAGACCACCTGGCGGTTCCCGTGTTCATCTTAGCTTCTTGCTGCCTTGGTTGTTGCTTCCGGAATGTGTCCGGCAATCGGACTGCCGGAAAGGGCTTCCGAAGCGTTAGGCCCTGAAAGAGAAAAGGAATGTCAAAGGTATACATCCCCTGGTGTGGTTAAGCCAGAATGTGGGGCGTGTCCTGATCGTGCCCCTGCCTATGTCCATGATATTTTCAATGCGTAGTTATGTACGCGCAGTATGAATTTCATCGCTGCACTGGGACTGGGACGGGGGCCGGATTGCTAGGCAAGCGCTAATCGCGCTAGGCGATACTGTTGCAGATTGTTCCGGACTCGCTTGAAGGTGTCCGGGGGCTGTAATGCCGAATGAGTGGTCTGCCTGAACATGCTGCTTTGTGCCTTGCTGCAAGGGCCGCAGTGTGCTCTTCTATACAGAGCGAGCGTTCTGTGTTTACATTTACTGTTATGACCCCGCGGGGTCCTGGCATCTTGAGCTTGAGGTATGCGTAATGCGGCACTGCATTAAATTTTGCAAATGTTGTCCGTCCGAGCAGTGCATGATAGCCACTGCGAAACGGGATGATGTCGAAGATTAACTCTTCGCTTCGGAAGTTATCCGGTGATCCCAAGACCACTTCCAGTGTGATTGAGCCTGTGCAATGGGCCTCTACACCTGGGATGACGCCTTTAAAGGTGGTTTTGCTGGGTTTGATCCTTGAGGGATCGATACCCATTTTTCGCACTGTATCCTGATAAAGCAGGTTCAGGCTGCTGCCGCCATCCATAAGGACTCGAGTGAGGTGAAATCCGTCAATGATGGGGTCTAGGAACAGTGCGGGGGATACGCCATGACGGATGCTAGTGGGGTGGTCCCTGCGATCGAAGGTGATCAGACAAGCAGACCATGGGTTGAACTTCGGGGCGACGGGCTCCATCACGTAGACGTCCCTTAGTGCACGCTTCCGCTCCCTCTTGGGAATGTGGGTTGCGTATATCATGTTCACCGTCTTCACTTGTGGGGGAATCCCCTTCTGTCCTCCTGTGTTCGGTGGCCGGGGCTCCTCCTCGTCATCGCTATGCAGCCCCTTGTCCTTATTTTCGGCATTTATCTTGCCAGCCTGCTTGAACACCCAGCATTCTCTGTTGGTTTGATTGGTTGGCTTGTCGGGGGTGCCGTGGATTTGACACGAGCGATCCAGTATGCGATATGGACTGGACGGAGCCGGAGTAATTCTTTTAAATGGCTTTTTCCGCCGACCGGATCTAGAGCCTCTGAATCCGGCATTAACTGCCATATCTTCGGTGTTATCGCCGTTATTGCGGCACTTTGGTCTGTTACGACGCTGCCTATCATTAACATCTTTGGTATCCGACGTATCTGGATTCCTTGATGTGTTGTTGCTGCAAGCCAGCCAGCTGTCCTCGCCCGCGCAAAAGCGGGTCATGAGTGTTGTGAGGGCTGCCATAGATTTCGGCTTTTCTTGGCCGAGGTGGTGGGCAAGCCACTCATCGTGGATGTTATGCTTGAATGCTGCTAGGGCCTCTGCATCCGGACAGTCTACAATTTGATTTTTCTTAGTCAGGAACCGTGTCCAGAATTATCTGGCCAATTCCCCTGGCTGCTGGGTTATGTGGCTCAGGTCATCAGCATCCGGTGACTGCCCAAAAGTCCCCTGGAAGTTGTCAAGAAATGCATCTTCCAAATCCTCCCATCTGCCAACGGAATCTGCTGGCAAGCTATTCAGCCAATGCCAAGCTGGTCCTTTAAGTTTCAGTGGGAGGTACTTTATGGCATGTAAATCATCATTGCGAGCCATGTGGATGTGAAGGAGGAAATCCTCAATCCATACAGCGGGATCTGTTGTGCCATCGTATGATTTGATTTTTATGGGTTTGAAACCCTCAGGGAATTCATGATTCATAGCTTCATCAGTGAAGCATAGGGGGTGTGCGGCACCTCTGTGCCGGGCTATATCCCGACGTAGTTCATATGAGTCTTATCTGCTGTATTCGGCCCGGCCGGATTTACTCTTTGTGTATCCGACGCGACGATCATCGTCCCCGTGTGGGTGCACGTGCCTGTGTCCCGTATATTAACCTTGCAATTTTTGCCTTACTGTCCAAGATGTCTCGCAGGTCCTCTGTGTTGCCCCGGGCCTTAGTATTTTTAACTGAGTGGCAACAGGGTGCAGTCTGAATTTTAGGCTGAAACGCCTCTCTGGCTCGGCCGCGTAGTGGCCAATCAGCCGCATCGTACACTGGTGAATGAGGTTTCAATGCTTCCTCCTCGAGGTGAGGTAGCAACCTGCGTTTTGGGTAACTCTTGGATGGGCGCTCGAGTTCATGCTCCTTGGCCGAAAGGACTTCGGTCAATCTGTCTGCTAGCAGGTCTTGATCAGCTTGAAGCTGTTGTTGTTTCTTCTTTAGGCTATTTGTCGTGGCCATAAGCCGGCGCTTGAAGCGCTCTTGCTCGACGGGGTCCTTAGGCACGATAAACTCGCCATCACCAAGGCTCGCCTCGTCTTCGGAGAGAGGTATGTAATTGTCCTCCTCCGGTTCTCCATCTGCTACCTGCTCTTGAGGGCTAGCTTGTTCGTCCTCTAGCTCTACACCGTGCTGGAGGGGATTGTTGTTGTCTTCGGCGCTATCTGGAGTGTTATTATCTCCTGTGTTGGTATCACTGCTTTTGCTGTGGCGGGACTTAGAGCGGCGCCGCTGAAGTCGGCGCTTGGGTTGCTTGTTGGACGGGTCATCCTCCACTATCTCGTCGCCATTGGCTTCTTTGGGGGTGTCCACCATGTATATATCATATGATGAGGCGGTGGTCCAGTGCCCCGAGGGCGGTGGATCCTGTTCGTCTCCGGCTTCGCCATCCATACCGTCGAAGTCTTCGGAGCTGAAGTCGAGCATGTCGGCTAAGTCGTCGACAGTGGCTACTAAGTGGGTGGTGGGTGGGCAGCGAATTTCTTTGTCGTCCACATCCCATTCTAGCCGAACATAGTTCGGCCAAGGTTCTCCTAACAGGGAGAGAGACCTTAATGAATTTAGCACATCTCCAAAAGTTGAGTGCTGAAAAATATGAACTCCATGATCGGTGCCTAGTCAGACTCGACGGGCACGGATATGAGTGGCTCGGAGTCCGTGGCCGGAGATGAATCCAGTGGTTCGGCGACACGGCTCTCATAAGGGGTGAAGTTAGTATCCGTCTCTATCGCCACTGATAGTGCGGCCTCCATGGCGGGGTCCATCCCTCCGCTCTCGGATGGCGCGACTTGCTCCGCATTGAAGGACGGTGTAGTTGCGGATGCGATCTCCCAAAGACTGTCCGACGGCAGAATTACGTCATGCTCGTCACGACTGTACGGCGTGTCCGACATGGGCCCGAATCCGTCGAAGATCAAGTCTCCGTGGATGTAGGCCGTGTAGTTCAAGTTTCCAAATCTGACCTGATGGCCAGGGGCGTAGCTCTCAATCTGCTCCAGATGGGCAAGCGAATTGGCCCGCAGTGCAAAGCCGCCGAATATGAAGATCTGTCCGGGGAGGGGGTCCCGAACTGTGCGTCTAAGGCAGAGGGTAACAGGAGGCAGGGGACACGATGTTTACCCAGGTCCGGGCCCTCTTGATGGAGGTAATACCCTACGTCCTGCTTGATTGTTCTTGATGGTATGAGTATTACAAGAGTTGATCTACCACGAGATCAGAGAGGCTAAACCCTAGAAGCTAGCCTATGGTATGATTGTATGTTGTCCTATGGACTAAAACCCTCCGGTTTATATAGACATCGAAGGGGGCTAGGGTTACACAAGGTCGGTTACAAAGGAGGAGATACACATATCCGTATTGCCGAGCTTGCCTTCCACGCCAAGTAGAGTGCTATCCGGACACGGGACGAAGTCTTCAATCTTGTATCTTCATAGTCCAACAGTCTGGCTAAAGGATATAGTCCGGCTGTCCGGAGACCCCCTAATCCAGGACTCCCTCAATGTGAGATGGTTACTCATTTAAATCAGAGAATAATGGTTGTTCTATTTATATGAGTAATATCTCTTATGGTCATGCACCCTTGATGAGTGGTCTATTTTTGTTGAATCTCGATAGTTGTGATACACATATTCATAATATTGAAGCCAAAAGATACAGGTTTAATAATGATAGTGCAACTTATTTGTGGCAGTGCCGTTTAGGTCATAATGGTGTAAAGCGCATGAAGAAACTCCATGCTGATGGGCTTTTGGAATCACTTGATTATGAATCACTTGATGCTTGAGAACCATGCCTCATGTGCAAGATGACTAAGACTCCGTTCTCCGGAACAATGGAGCGAGCAACTGACTTATTGGAAATAATACATATTGATGTATGCGGTCCAATGAGTGTTGAGGCTCGTGGTGGGTATCATTATTTTCTGACCTTCATAGATGATTTGAGCAGATATGGGTATATTTACTTGATGAAACATAAGTCCGAAACATTTGAAAAGCACAAAGAAATTTCAAAGCGAAGTGGAAAATCATCGGAACAAGAAAATAAAGTTTCTACGATATGATCATGGAGGAAAATATTTGAGTTATGAGTATGGTCTTTATTTGAAACAATGCGGAATAGTTTCGCAACTCACACCACCTAGAACACCACAGCGTAATGGTGTGTCCGAACGTCGTAACCGCACTTTATTAGATATGGTGCGATCTATGGTGTCTCTTACTGATTTACCACTATCATTATGGGGTTATGCTTTAGAGACGGCTGCATTCTCGTTAAATAGGGCACCATCTAAATCCGTTGAGACGACACCATATGAACTGTGGTTTGGCAAGATACCCAAGTTGTCGTTTCTTAAAGTTTGGGGCTGCGATGCTTATGTGAAAAAGCTTCAACCTAATAAGCTGAAACCCAAATCGGAGAAATGTGTCTTCATAGGATACCCAAAAGAGATAGTTGGGTACACCTTCTATCACAGATCCGAAGGCAAAATATTCATTGCTAAGAATGGATCCTTTCTAGAGAAGGAGTTTCTCTCGAAAAAAGTGAGTGGGAGGAAAGTAGAACTTGATGAGGTAATTGTACCTGCTCCCTTATTGGAAAGTAGTTCATCACAGAAATCAGTTCTAGTGATTCCTACACCAATCAGTGAGGAAGCTAATGATAATGATCATGAAACTTCTGATCAAGTTACTACCGAACCTCGTAGGTCAACCAGAGTAAGGTCCGCACCAGTTTGGTACGGTAATGCTGTTCTAGAGGTCATATTACTTGATGCTACCTCTTGAGCATGCATTGGTTTTCCCTTGAAGAGGAATGGGTGATGCAGCAAAGTAGCGTAAGTATTTCCCTCAGTTTTTGAGAACCAAGGTATCAATCCAGTAGGGGATAACACGCAAGTCACCTAGTACCTGCACAAACAATCAAGAACCTTGCAACCAACGTGATAATGGGGTTGTCAATCCCTTCACGGCCACTTGCAAAAGTGAGATCTGATAATGATAATAAGATAAATATTTTTGGTATTTTTGTTGTATAGATTGAAAAGTAAAGATTGCAAAATAAAACAAATAGTAAACTAGAATTGTAGATCGGAAACTTATATGATATAAATAGACCCGCGGGCCATAGGTTTCACTAGTGGCTTATGTCATGATAGCATGTATTACGGTGGGTGAACAAATTACTGCCGAGCAATTGATAGAAAAGCACATAGTTATGAGAATATCTAGGCATGATCATGAACATAGGCATCACGTCCGTGTTAAGTAGACTGAACCGATTCTGCATCTACTACTATTACTCCACACATCGACCGCTATCCAGCATGCATCTAGAGTATTAAGTTCATAAGAACAGAGTAATGCTTTAGGCAAGATGACATGATGTAGAGGGATAAACTCAACCAATAGGATATAAACCCCATCTTTTTATCCTTGATGGCAACAATACAATATGTGCCTTGCTGCCCCTACTGTCACTGGGAAAGGACACCGCAAGATTGAACCTGAAGCTAAGCACTTCTCCCATTGCAACAAAGATCAATCTAGTAGGCCAAACTAAACCGATAATTCAAAGAGACTTGCAAAGATATCAAATCATGCATATAAGAATTCAGGGACGAACCAAATATTGTTCATAGATAAACTTGATCATAAATCCACAATTCATCGAATCTCGGCAAACACACCGCAAAAGAATATTAGATCGAATAGGTCTTTGTCAGTGTCAAAACCGGCGGATCTCGGGTAGGGGGTCCTGAACTGTGCGTCTAAGGCGGATGGTAACAGGAGGCAGGGGACACGATGTTTACCCATTCCCGCACACTCGAGGCCTAGCGCCCAAGCTCGCGTTCCTCTTCCCAAACCACTCCAAGCATGTCTGGAGCAGGAGGCAAGTGGATGGTTTCCTCCGTCACAGAGGAAAACATCAAAAAGTTACGGGAGGCCGGATACCTACCTGCGAATATCGCGCACCGGCTGCCGATTGTGGGGTAGATCGTCCCAACGCCCGAACCCTATGAGAGGGTAGTTTTTCTTACCCATTTCGTTCGCGGACTGGGATTTCCTCTGCACCCGTTTGTCCACGGGCTCATGTCCTACTACGGGCTGGATTTCCATAATCTGGCCCCCAACTTCATCCTCAACATCTTGGCGTTTATCATCGTGTGCAAGGCCTTCCTCCGCATCAGGCCCCACTTCGGCCTATGGCTGAAAACCTTCAATGTCAAACCGAAGGTGGTGGGTGGCCAGCAAGCAGAATGCGGAGGCCCCATGGTGGGCAAGATGCCTAATGTCACCTGGCTCGAGGGTACCTACGTTGATACCATAAAGGGGTGGCAATCGGGGTGGTTCTACATCACCGAGCCACGTGACTCCAACTGGGCGGCGGCCCCCAAATTTCGATCCGGAATCCCCACGCGGCTCACTCATGGAAAAAGAAGGGCCAGTCCTGGGGTTCTTCAGTAGAGCTGACCGGACTCCAAACCTGCATCCAGAACATGACGAACAAGAAAATCAAGCTCGTCAATGTGATCCAGGTTATGCTCTTCCGCCGGATCCTTCCGTGCCAACAACGGGCATTCGTTTTGTGGGAGTTCGACTCGGCCCAGCACCAGACACTGCGAGAGCTCTATGACACGATGCACGAGGACGTCTGGAGGGTGCTGTTCAAGGGCGCCGAGATGCCTCCCTCCCTCACCAAGGACCGCGGACTCAGTGCAAAGCGCCACGCCCATCCGGTAGGCTTTTATATCACTCAGGGTATTTATGTGCCCTGGCTTAGTTATGTGCTGGATCTCAGCTTTCATGTCATTAACAGGACTGGATAAAGATAGCGAAGCAGCTTTATTGCCCAGCCCCCTGCCCGAAGATCCTGCAAACATTCTTATAACGAAGAGGCTGACTCCGGCACCTTACGAGGTGCCAGAAAAGACGGCCAAGAAGAAGGCCGTGGGGACCCGAAAGGGTCTCCGACGCAAAGTGGTTCTATCAGACTCATCATCCGATGAGTCCGACACGCACTCCTCCCACAGAAACAAGGAGGAGGAGAAAAGTCCCCCCCCCCAGCCGGGGGAGACAAGAAAAGGAAGGCCGACCCATCCGGGGAGGCCAAAGGGTCCAAGAATGGAAGGACCCTCCCTCCGGACTGTGCCACGACGGTCGCGACAGCGGCGACGAGTGGCTACCTAGGGACAAGCCCCTGGCGAAATCATAAGTGTCCGGACACCATAGTACTTCATGGTATGTTTTATTGTACTGCCTTTGCTCATGCCGAACCTGATTATGCAGTACGGCCCAAGCTCGCCTCGACGTACCCTCGTCGAGCGGCTCTTTGGGCTCGTCAGATATGAACAACGGTTCTCCTCCGACGGCTTCCACCCCTCGCCCTACGGACAACACCGAGGTGGTGTCTCAAAAGGCACTGACCCAAGGGGAGGCGGTCCTGGGGGCACCTCACGGTGACCTCCTGGACCCTGGGTACAAAGGGAGAGAGGCTCCTACGGGCTTCGAGTTCGGGCCCCAGCTAGACACTGCGCCGGAACCTTCAATGGTTCCGGACTCCGGCAGGCGGTCCCCCATTAAGGGGGGCCAACCATCCGTGTCGGTGTCCTCTGTCCAACCAGAGGCACCGGACAACTTGCTGGAAGCGCTTCACAGTGCTTCCATCGATGAAGAACATCGCACTATCATGAGTGTGGTGGTTAAGAAGGTTCAGTCCGCCAAGAACGGACTGACCGAAGCTTGCGCCAGCCTCCTAACAGGCTTTGAGGTAGGCATTTAAGATATAAAAATATTACCGCATAGATAGTAGCCCCTGATGCTCTGTTCGGCGTTCGTGAAGAAAAGCCGGATAGAGTATCAAATGCTAACTCAGGAGTCTAATTAGAATATGTCTATGTGTATGTGCAGGCTTCCCTGCTGGCCACTGCCGCACATACTGCGGAGGTCTCTACGCTGAAGCAGGCCCTGAAGCGGTCCAAGGACGAGCTCGGCCTTACCAAGGGGCAGCTCGAAGAGAGAAAAGGTAAGATATACCCCGGTTTATATAGTTAAAAAGAAGTTCGGTGTAAAGTAATAGGATCATCATGAATTTGTCAGGGGCCACGACCGAGGTGGAGACCCTGAGGAAGGCGTTGTCCGCGGCCAAAGAACGTATTGAACGGGAGAAACAAGAAGCCCGAGTGGGCGACGTGCAGCAAGAGCTCGAGGCTCTCGCCAAAAAGCACGAGTCCTTGGATCTTGACTCCAAGATGCGGGAGTCTGTGCTCATGCAGGCGCTTGAAAGCGTCCGGAGCACCAAGGCCGAAGCCCACAAGGCCCTCCAGGAGATTGATGCGACAAAGAAGATAGCAGCGGGTAAGACATTCAATATGCAAAGCAAGCATGTGAAGGAGACTTTCCTTTTTCTTACCCGAGTTCGGAGCTCTCCAAGAGCATTTCCAGATCTTCCCCGCAGTGTGCTGGATGCCGCAGAGTTTTACCAGGATGAGGAGGGGAGCTCAACGGAGAAGTTGTTATGGTATCAGTATACTGGGACCGAACACCCTGTGTCCTTGAGCGACCAGCTGAAGCACTTGGTCGAACTTCACAAGGCGGCCGAACAGGCCATGAGGGGCCTTATAGTCCGGATGTGGCCTGGCGAGCCCCTCTCCGGAAGCTACTTCGTTCTAGTCAGGCGGCTGGTGGAAGCCTGCCCACGGCTTGAAGTCATCAAGCGATCCGTCTGCATCAAAGGTGCGCGCAGAGCTTTTGCCCGGGAGAAGGTGCATTGGGCGAAGCTGGACGCCGTGAAGCTTGTGAAGGAGGGACCGCCGGAGGGCAAGGAGCATCGCTGCCCCGAGAATTACTATGAGAGCGTCCTGAAGGGTTCCCACTTAGTGGCAGATGAGTGTGCCAAGGATGTAATTTTTGAATGAACATGCCCATGTGATCTTGTAATATGAAACGAGTTCTCTTGCACCATGCGACGCTTTCTTAATTTAAAATATTACCTTCTGTGCGGCCGTTTATAAAATCAAAGAGTTGGCCAGTCGTCTGCTTCTGTCCCCATGTAACTAGTACTGGGGTGTTCGGGGTAAATCTGAACACTCCTTACCCCAATTTTGGGTCCTTCAAGGGAGGTGCTCAGCGCAACGAACTAGGCAATCGGACTATAATGCTTTAACACTCTCACTTAGCCATAGAAGTCTATGATTTTAAATTTTTGGCGAAGCCCTTGGTATTCGGAAGGCCGAATTTGGGGCGCTATACACGCCTAAGCCGGACAAGGCCGACTCTTCGCCCGAAGCAGAAAAATTCTTTAAGGACTTGAGACCTCTCGAACAGAGACCAGTCTCTCGCCTTATCATGACAGTCAGTTTTTGGCTTTCTCTACTGAGGTGCTCTTCCGGAAGAACCAAGACACAATCGTAGTAGTTCTCCCACCGCTACCTTAGCCGATATAGCGGAACATAAGGTACCAAAGCATGGGAGCCGGGCAACCCAACATTTGACCCAAGACATGATTCGGAGCTGATGCATATAATGCTATAAGTTCGGGGTGCCGCACTGTCGAAAGTGTTCAGACTTCTTGTGCCGTATTACGGTGTAAACGAGAGCCCCTAGCATACTGACCGTACCCGAGCATGCAGGTGCGGAATGTCTTAAATGGACATGTAAGAGAAAGATAAAAACTTAAATAATGCAATGACAGATTAATAATATGCATTGTTATTTGAATAATACGTCGAAGTGTACTAGTACAAGCAGTGCAATGAGCTGAAAGTAGGACAACTCGAAATGTCCCATCCAAGGCAAGCTACACATAAATAGTGAAAAGCGGGTATATCAAGTATTACTAGAGACCACCTGGTGGTTCTCGTGTTCATCTTTGCTTCTTGCCACCTACGTTGTTGCTTCCGGAATGTGTCCGGCAATCGCACTGCCGGAAAGGACTTCCGAAGAGTTAGGCCCTGAAAGAGAAAAGGAATGTCAAAGGCATACAACCCCTGGTGTGGTTGAGCCACAATGCGGGGCGTGTCCTGATTGTGCCCCCGCCTATGTCCATGGTATTTTCAATGCGTAGTTATGTACGTGTGGCACGAATTTCGTCGCTGCACTGGGACTAGGACGGGAGCCGAATTGCTAGGCGAGCGCAGATCGCGCCAGGCGATCCTGTTGCAGATTATTCCGGACTCGCTTGAAGGTGTCCGTGGGCTGTAACGCCGAATGAGTGGTCTGTCTGAATAGGCTGCTTTGTGCCTCTGCTGCAAGGGCTGCAGTGTGATCTTCCTTACGGAGCGAGCGTTCTGTGTTTCCATTTGCTGTTATGACCCCGCTAGGTCCTGGCATCTTGAGCTCGAGGTATTTAATGTGGCACTTCATTGAATTTTGCAAATGCTGTCCGTCCGAGCAGTGCATGATAGCCACTGCGAAACGGGACGATGTCGAAGATTAACTCTTCGCTTCGGAAGTTATTCGGTGATCCGAAGACCACTTCCAGTGTGATTGAGCCTGTGCAATGGGCCTCTACACCTGGGATGATGCCTTTAAAGGTGGTTTTGCTGGGTTTGATCCTTGAGGGACTGATACATATTTTTCACATTGTATCCTGATAAAGCAGGTTCAGGCTGCTGCCGCCGTCCATAAGGACTCGAGTGAGGTGAAATCCGTCAATGATGGGGTCTTGGACCAGTGCGGCGGATCCGCCATGACGGATGCAAGTGGGGTGCTCCCTGCGATCGAAGGTGATCAGACAAGTAGACCATGGGTTGAACTTCGGGGCGATGGGCTCCATCGCGTAGACGTCCCTTAGTGCATGCTTCTGCTCCCTCTTGGGAATGTGGGTTGCGTATATCATGTTCACTGTCTTCAATTGTGGGGGAAACCCCTTCTGTCCTCCTGGGTTCGGCGGCCGGGGCTCCTCCTCGTCATCGCTATGCAGCCCCTTGTCCTTGTTTTAGGCATTTATCTTGCCGGCCTGCTTCAACACCCAGCATTCTCTGTTGGTGTGATTGGCTGGCTTGTTAGGGGTGCCGTGGATTTGCCACGAGCGATCCAGTATGCGATCCAGACTGGACGGAGCCAGGGTATTTATTTTAAATGGCTTTTTCCGCTGACCGGATCTAGAGCCTTTGAATCCGGCATTGACTGATGTATCTTCGGTGTTATCACTGTTATTGCGGTGCTTTGGTCTATTACGACGCTGCCTACCGTTAACGTCTTTGGTATGCGAGGTATCCGGATTCCTTGATGTGTTGTTGCTGCGAGCCAGCCAGCTGTCCTTGCCCGTGCAAAAGCGGGTCATGAGTGTTGTGAGGGTTGCCATAGATTTCGACTTCTCCTGGCCGAGGTGGCGGGCGAGCCACTCGTCGCGGATGTTATGCTTGAATGATGCTAGGGCTTCTGCATCTAGATAGTCTACAATTTGATTTTTCTTAGTCAGGAACCGTGTCCAGAATTGTCTGGCTGATTCCCCTGGCTGCTGGGTTATGTGGCTCAAGTCATCAGCATCCGGTGGCCGCTCATAAGTGCCCTATAAGTTGTCAAGAAATGCCTCTTCCGAATCCTCCCAACTGCCGACGGAATCTGCTGGCAAGCTATTCAGCCAATGCCAAGCTGGTCCTTTGAGTTTTAGTGGGAGGTACTTGATGGCATGTAGATCGTCACCGCGAGCCATGTGGATGTGAAGGAGGAAATCCTCAATCCATACATCAGATCTATTGTGCCGTCGTATGATTCGATATTTACGGGTTTGAAACCCTCCGGGAATTCATGATTCATAACTTCATTAGTGAAGCATAGGGGGCGTGCGGCGCCTCTGTGCCGGGCTATATCCCGACGTAGTTCGTATGAGTCTTGTCTGCTGTATTCGGCCCGGCCAGATTTACTCTTGGTGTATCCGACGCGACGATCATCGTCCCGTGTGGGTGCACGTGTTCGTGTCCCGTATATTGACCTTGCGATTTTTGCCTTGCTGCCCAAGATGTCTCGCGGGTCCTCTGTGTTGCCACAGGCCTTAGTATCTTTGACTGAGTGGCGACGGGGTGCGGACTAAACTTTAGGATGAAACGCCTCTCTCGCTCGGCCGCGTACTGGCCGGTCAGCCGCATCATACACTGGTGAATGAGGTTTCAATGCTTCCTCCTCGAGGTGAGGTAGCAACCTGCATTTTGGGTAACTCTTGGACGGGCGCTCGAGTTCATGTTCCTTGGCCGCAAGGACTTCGGTCCATCTGTCTGCTAGCAAGTCTTAATCAGCTTAAAGCTATTGCTGTTTCTTCTTTAGGCTATTTGACGTGGCCATAAGCCGGCGCTTGAAGCGCTCTTGGTCGACGGAGTCCTCAGGCACAATAAACTCATCGTCGCAGAGGCTCGCCTCGTCTTCGGAGAGAGGCATGTAATTGTCCTCCTCCGGTTCTCCATCTGCTGCATGTCCTGGAGGGCTAGCTTGTTTGTCCTCTAGCTCTTGGCCGTGCTGGAGGGGATTGTTGTTGTCTTCGGAGCTATCCGGGGTGTTATTATCTCCTGTGCCGGTATCACTTCACTTGCTGTGGCGGGACTTAGAGCGGGGCCGCTGACGTCGGCACTTGCGTTGCTTCTTGGAGGGGTCATCCTCCGCTTTCTCATCGCCATTGGCTTCTTTGGGGATGTCCACCATATATATATCATATGATGAGGTGGCAGTCTAGTGCACCGAGGGCGGTGGATCCTGTTCGTCTCCGGCTTCGTCATCCATACCGTCGAAGTCTTCGGAGCCGAAGTCGAGCATGTTGGTTAAGTCATCGACAGTGGCTACTAAGTGGGTGGTGGGTGGGCAGCGGATTTCTTCGTCGCCCGCATCCCGTTCTAGCCGGACATAGTTCGGCCAAGGTGAGTGCTGAAAGATATCCATGGAGGTGAACTCCATGATCGGCGCCCAGTCGGACTCGACGGGCGCGGATACGAGCGGCTTAGAGTCCATGGCCGAAGATGAATCCAGTGGTTCGGCAACACGGCTCTCGTAAGGGGTGAAGTCAGTATCCGGCTCTATCACCGCTGAGAGTGCGGCCTCCATGGCGGGGTCCATCCCTCCGCTCTCGGATGGCGCGACTTGCTCCAGATTAAAAGCCGGAGTAGCTACGGATGCGATCTCCCGAACACTGTCCGATGGTAGAGTTACGTCTTGCTCGTCTTGACTGCGCGGCGCGTCCGGCATGGGCTCGAATCCGTGGAAGATCAAGTCTCCGCGGATATCGGTCGTGTAGTTCAAGTTTCCAAATCTGTCCTGATGGCCAGGGGCGTAGCTCTCAATCTGCTCCAAATGGCCAAGCGAATTGGCCCGCGGTGCAAAGCCGCCGAATATGAAGATCTATCCGTGGAGGAAAGCCTCACCCTGGACCGCATCGCTAGCGATGATCGAAGGAGCCATTGACCCTTATGGTGACGACACAGTGGAACTCTCAATGAAAGCACCAATGTCAGTGTCAAAACCGGTGGATCTCGTGTAGGGGTCCCGAACTGTGCGTCTAAGGCGGATGGTAACAGGAGGCAGGGGACACGATGTTTACCCAGGTTCGGGCCCTCTTGATGGAGGTAATACCCTACGTCCTTGTTGATTGTTCTTGATGATATGAGTATTACAAGAGCTGATCTACCACGAGATCAGAGAGGCTAAACCCTAGAAGCTAGCCTATGGTATGATTGTCCGTTGTCCTACGGACTAAGACCCTCCGGTTTATATAGACACCGGAGGGGGCTAGGGTTACACAAGGTCGTTTACAAAGGAGGAGATATACATATCCGTATTGCCTAGCTTGCCTTCCACTCCGACAAATCACCGGAAAAGGCCCCCAGATGGGATCTCATGGTTACAGAAGGTTGCGGCGGTGGAAAAGTGGTTTCGTGGCTCTCATGGATGTTTTTAGGGTATAAGAGTAAACATAGGTGAAAGAAGTACGTCAGTGGAGCTCTGTGGGGCCCACAAGGGTGGGGGCGTGCCTACCCCCCTGGGCGCGCCCCCTGCCTCGTGGAAGCTTCGCGCAGTCCCAAACTTGTACTCCAAGTCTCCTGGGTTGTGTTTGTTCCAAGAAAGATCATCGCGAAGGTTTTGTTCCATTTGGATTCCGTTTGATATTCCTTTTCTACGAAAGACTGAAAATAGGCAAAAAAACAGAAACTGGCACTAGGCCTCCGGTTAATAGGTTAGTCCCAAAAATAATATAAAAGTGCATATTAAAGCCCATTAAACATCCAAAACAGATAATATAATAGCATCGAACAATCAAAAATTATAGATACGTTGGAGACATATCAGCATCCCCAAGCTTAATTCATGCTCGTCCTCGAGTAGGTAAATGATAAAAACAGAATTTTTGATGTGGAATGCTTCCTAACATAATTTTCAATGTAATTTTATTTATTGTGGCCTGAATATTCAGATCCGAAAGATTCAATACAAAAGTTTAATATTGACATAAAATAATAATACTTCAAGCATACTAACCAAGCAATTATGTCTTCTCAAAATAACATAGCCAAAGAAAGCTCATCTCTACAAAATCATATAGTTTGGCCATGCTTCATTTTCGTCACACAAAATGCTCCCATCATGCACAACCCCGATGACAAGCCAAGCAATTGTTTCATACTTTAATATTCTCAAACTTTTTCAACTTTCACGCGATACATGAGCGTGAGCCATGGACATAGCACTATAGATGTAATAGAATATGATGATGGAGGTTGTGTGGAGAAGACAAAAAAGGAGAAAGTCTCACATCGACGTGGCTAATCAACGGGCTATGGGGATGCCCATCAATTGATGTCAATGCGAGGTGTAGGGATTGCCATGCAATGGATGCACTAGAGCTATAAATGTATGAAATCTCAACAAAAGAATCTAAGTGGGTGTGCATCCAACTTGCTTGCTCACAAAGACCTAGGGCATTTTGAGGAAGCCCATTATTGGAATATACAAGCCAAGTTCTGTAATGAAAATTCCCACTAGTATATGAAAGTGGCAGAATAAGAGACTCTCTATCATGAAGATCATGGTGCTACTTTGAAGCACAAGTGTGGAAAAAGGATAGTAACATTGCCCCTTCTCTCTTTTTTTCTTTTTTTGGGCTTTATTTTTTTGGCCTTTCTCTCTTTTCTTTACTTCCTCACACGGGACAATTCTCTAATAATGATGATCATCACACTTCTATTTATTTACAACTAAAAAATTACAACTCGATACTAGAACAAAATATGACTCTATATGAATGCCTCTGGCGGTGTACCAGGATGAGCTATGATTCAAGAGTGACATGTATAAAAATTATGAGCGATGGCTTTGCCACAAATATGATGTCAACTACATGATCATGCAAGGCAATATGACAATGATGAAGCGTGTAATAAGAAATGGAATGGTGGAAAGTTGCATGGCAATATATCTCGGAATGGCTATGGAAATGCCATAATAGGTAGGTATGGTGGCTATTTTGAGGAAGATATAAGGAGGCTTATGTGTGATAGAGCGTATCATATCACGGGGTTTGGATGCACCGGCAAAGTTTGCACCAACTCTCGAGGTGAGAAAGGGCAATGCACTATACCGAATAGGCTAGCAATGATGGAAGGGTGAGAGTGCGTATAATCCATGGACTCAACATTAGTCATAAAGAACTCACATACTTATTGCAAAAATCTACAAGTCATCAAAAACCAAGAACTACGCACATGCTCCTATGGGGATAGATTGGTAGGAAAAGACCATAGCTCGTCCCCGACTGCCACTCATAAGGAGGACAATCAAAGAAACAGCTCATGCTTCAAATTTGTTACACAACGGTTACCATACGTGCATGCTACGGGACTTGCAAACCTCAACACAAGTATTTCTCGAATTCACAAATACTCAACTAGCATGAATCTAATATCACCATCTTCATATCTCAAAACAATCATCAAGTATCGAACTTCTCATAGTATTCAATGCACTCTATATGAAAGTTTTTATTATACCCATCTTGGATGCCTATCATATTAGGACTAATTTCATAACCAAAGCAAATTACCATGCTATCCTAAAAGACTCTCAAAATAATATAAGTGAACCATGGGAGATCAATCATTTCTATAAAATAAAACCACCACCATGCTCTAAAAAGATATAAGTGAAGCACTTAGAGCAAAATTATCTAGCTCAAAAGATATAAGTGAAGCACATAGAGTATTCTAATAAATTCCGATTCATGCGTGTCTCTCCCAAAAGGAGTGTACAGCAAGGATTATTGTGGTAAACTAAAAGGCAAAGATGCATATCATACAAGACGCTCCAAGCAAAACACATATCATGTGGTGAATAAAAATATAGCCTCAAGTAAAGTTACCGATAGATGAAGACGAAAGAGGGGATGCCTTCCGGGGCATCCCCAAGCTTAGGCTTTTGGTTGTCCTTGAATTTTACCTAGGGGTGCCTTGGGCATCCCCAAGCTTTGGCTCTTGCCACTCCTTGTTCCAAAATCCATCAAATCATTACCCAAAAACTTGAAAACTTCACAACACAAAACTCAACAAAAAATCTCATGAGCTCCGTTAGTATAAGAAAACAAACCACCACTTTAAGGTACTGTAATGAACTCATTATTTATTTATATTGGTGTTAAAACTACCGTTTTCCAACTTCTCTATGGTTCATACCCCCCGATACTAGCCATAGATTCATCAAAATAAGCAAACAACACGCGAAAAACAGAATCTGTCAAAAACAGAACAGTCTGTAGAAATCTGAAGGTTACGAATACTTCTGTAACTCCAAAAATTCTGAAAAATTAGTATGAAATAAATAATTTGTATATTGATCCTCTGCAGTTGGAATTGGTATTTTATTGCTCCCTAGTAAAAATGAAAATTATTCTCGGTAGCGCATACTTTCTGTTTTTTTTTCAACAAGATCAAACAACAATCACCCAAGAAGATCCTAAAGGCTTTACTTGGCACAAACACTAACTAAAACATAAAAAACACAATCATAACAGAGGATAGATGATTTATGTCGATGTACAAAAAGAGGGGTACACTTTTTGTACCCCTATAACTGTGCAC
Source organism: Triticum urartu (assembly GCF_056163025.1). Taxonomy (NCBI): domain Eukaryota; kingdom Viridiplantae; phylum Streptophyta; class Magnoliopsida; order Poales; family Poaceae; genus Triticum; species Triticum urartu. The sequence goes on from NC_141875.1 coordinate 482,502,766, forward strand.
GGGCAGTCTGAGCCACGGGCACCACCACACCAAGCAAGGCAAGGGAGGTGAGCCAGGGTAAGACCGAAGCTCAAGAGAACTAGAACGACGCCAAGGCCAAGACCACGCAGAGCAAAGGGGACGAAGCGAACTCCCCCGGCAAGATCCTTGCCAGGAGACAGTTCTAGCAACCCCGGCAAGACGCTTGCCGCGGCGACTCGTCCCGCGCCTACGGAGCAAGTCACCCTTGAGTCCACTGCCCCCAAAGGGCAAGGATTTGGGAGACATCCCCGTGGCGGCATGCAGATCTTCATGAAGACATTCAAGATCATATGCGCACTAAGGAGACGACAACCCTTGGCGGGATCCCAGCCGAGGAAGACCACAAGGCCCCCGGCAAGCGCTTTGCCGGGGATGATAGCAGGCGCCTCGGCAAGACCCTTGCCGGGGCCCCGGCAAGGCACTTGCCAAGGACACCCGTAGGGCCACCATCAGGCCCATGCCGACTAAACCTCCACCACCGCATGCATGCAACTGCGGACCCAACCAGCTGGGCGGGCACCTGCGTGGCGGCATGCAGATCATCGTGAAGACCCACCACTGCGCCACCTCAGCTGCCTGCCTACCTATGTGGCATCTCTGGCATCGCTGGCCAGGGCGCGTGTCGACGCAAGAAGGAGCGGCGACGGACGAGACAGGTTTCTCCCCCATCCCCGATAAAGCAAGGACACCTAAGCAAGACGCATTAAATGCGCCTTGTCATGTAATGCAAGGGATAACCTCGCATCACTGTACCCTTTCCACCTCCCGTGTGCCACTGTGGCCACCCCTTTTCCTATAAAAGGAGGCCCGAGGCGACCAGGAGAGGGATTCGGCTTTTTGGATCTCCTCACACCCCATAGCTAGCTCAAGAACACCGATATACAATCCAACAAAGGAGGAGTAGGGTTTTACGCATCCTTGCGGCCCGAACCTGGATAAACAAAATGTGGGCTGCCTGTTAGATCCGCTCTTCCCACGACCCCGCGCCCCACTAACTGTAGTAGGGATTCTTGTGATCCCATAGGTGTCGCTCCTCAGCACCGACATCTTTGGCGCGCCAGGTAGGGGGCGCAGTTGTGAGAATCGGCTCTAGTAATCAGCCCAGCACTCCTTCGTCTTCGTGGCTCTTGGAGAGGGAAGGAGGGTGGAAGATCAGCGCTCGAGCGACTACAAACAAAAGCTAAGTTGCACTGAACCCTTATTTGTTCTATCCTTCTTATATGAGGTTATCCCCCCCCCCCGGAGATGCCACGCCTTTGTATGAGAAACTTGCATGCCAGGGGGCTCTCCCACGATCGGCAACGCCCTTGCCCTATTTCGAGTCCGCTCAACAGCTCAAGCGGCTGCGTCGAGACTGGCAGAGTAGCCTTCCGCGATCAAGAACGCTCTCGATTCTGACTCGAGTCAAGCTCGACAGTTCGAGCGGCCGTGTTCAGAACAGAAAGGTGGCTCGTCCGGCAGCACGCGTACCCAGCAGACCCATGGGTATCCGTCCCCAAAATGCCGCTAGGGGCTTCTGCGCCGGCGAGCCTACCCAATCGGCGTAGGGCGTGCATACAAAGAGGAATTGAACGGGGAAATAATGTGCATGAAATTAAAAAGTACTGCAAAGTTATATTACATCACATCATAGCTGCAGTTCTAACTAGATATGAAATTTGTCTTGGTCGTGAACCTGCAGCGGCGGTGAAGAACGGGATGCCTAATCCCGGTGCTGGCCTTCCACCCTCTTGATTTCGTCGATGCTACTGATGACGGGCTTAATGCGCTCCTTGAGCACCATGAGGTCAATACCATCCGGCAAGCTATCCATCGCGTCACCAAAGTCGAGGTCGGGATTCCAGTACGCCATCTTGGTGAGGACCTTGGTCATGACCCCCCGGCAAAGTCGCCGGGCTTCCCCGGCCAACGTGGCCGCTCGGTTGGAGTGAAGATAAGCCAAGGCTCCGAGGACGCCCTCGAAGAACAGGGTCAGCTTGGTGTTGACGGTCCCGCTGCGCTCGGGGGCGTACCTCACGTTTGGCATCCCCATGGTGGCCAACTGCGAGGTGACCCTGCCGGCGACCTCCTCCAGACGGCTGATCCATCTGTTCTCACCCGCCACATAATCCTGGTGGGAGGCGGCCTTGTTCGCCCGCAGCCGCTTCTCCTCCTCCAGACTCCTGGTCAAGGTCTCCTCCCGAGCCCTGCTCTCTGACAACATCTTCTCGAGATCCTCCAGCTTCAGCTTGAGATCTCTGACGGAGTTTTGCGCTTTGGAGAGCTCCCCAGCCCTGCTGATGACTGCTCCTTGCGCCTCCACCAAGGCGCTGTTGAGCATGCTCTTTTTGTTGGACAGCTTGAGGGCCTGCTCCTTCAGCTCGTCCTGCGCCACCTCCAACTCCCTCACTTTGCCGGCATGGGCCAGAGCCTGGGCATCGAGTGCCCCCTTGTGCCTCTGCTCCAGCTCATGAGTCCGCCGCGCAACAAGGGCCTCGAGCTCCTCATCCTTGCCACGGAGTGCTGTGGCAAGCTTCGCCTCACGCACGGCAAGGTCCTCTTCCTGGGAATCCAGTGCGGCTTGATGCTAGTTCCGGACGGTCTCGGCCGCGGCAGCCAAGTTCGCCGCCTCTTCCTGGGCCTTCTCGATGTCAGCCATCTTCATGGTGAGCTCGACATTGCACTTGGCCAATTCCTCCTGAAGGGCCCTCTGCTCCTCGCGAGTCTGGTGGAACCAGGTCTGCGTCTCAGCAACGCGTGCCTTGAAATCCACCTCCGCCTGGTCCACCGTTGCCGTCCTGGACTTAACCTTGTCCAGACGGACACGGTAAAGCGCCTGGAGTTTTCGGAAGTTGGCCCCCATAGCGCGGAAAAGCTGCTCTTCTAGAGAACCATCACCGCCAACGCCTGGCTCATCGACAACCTCAAGCCCGGTGGTGGCAAGCACCTCGCCGTCAAAGACTTCCCCTTCGGCGGGCGCCCGGGAACTTGACGCCCCTGGGAGATGGACGAAAAGATCATCGCCCACCTTCAGGTACTTGCCGGGGCCCGAGGTTGAGGAGGAGGGAGGTTGATCATCAGCCACCTCTTCCTCGGCAGTGGCCTTGCCGGCTTCCCCGGCAGGCCCACTGTTGGCGCCCTCGGCAGAAGCCTCGCCGGTCGCCTTGGCGGCCCCCACAGCGGTGTCCTCGGCAGCATCCTTGGCGGCCTCCTCAGCAATGTTCCCAGCAATAGCATCCACGTCCTCCATACCTATTGAAGGAGGGCCTGGGTAGTAATGGGAGCATCGAAGCCAAGAAAAAGAATAAGGGAAAAACATAGACGGAGGACAGGCGGCTCACCAGTGCCGGGCTGTGGAGCAGAAGTCCCCTCCCCGCCAGCATTTGGCGTCGTGGCAGAGCCACCAGCGCCCAAGTTCCCCTCTTCATCCATGAGTGTGGGCTCTATGCTTGATGCCCTTGCCGGGGACGCCCCTCGCGGCGGCATAGTCGATGGGGGTGGTGTGTTGGGGGTAGCCCTCTGCGGCTCCTCCTGCTGCCGCTCCCCTCCTACAAACCCAACAAGATCAACACCATAGCATCAAATGCCTACCACATGTCGAATAAGAGGAGGGTGACGAACTTACGCTGGGGGCTGTGCCGGGGGTTGCTGTCCAGGCTGCTCAACACCACCAGTGGCGTCTTTGAAGCCCCAGCCGGGGGCTGACTGCTCGCCGAGGCCTTCGCCCTCTTTGCCCTCTGGGCCAACGTCTCTGCATCCCTGCAAAAGCAAAAACGGATCAAGATAAGTGACTTGGTTCAGGGGAATGGAAATGGCAGTAAGGGACGGAGTACTTACTCGTCATCTATCTCCTCTTCCTCCGCCGCTTTCCTTTTCCTCTTCGGGTTGAGAGGCCCGAGATCAAAAGTGACCTCCGCGTCAACGTCCGAGTCGACATCTGCCGGAGGAGGCGAAGACGGCGGGGTTTGTGCGCGCCCAGATGAGGAAGGGGCCGTTGTTTTCTTCTTCTCAGCGGCCTTCGTCAGCCTCTTGGCTGCCGTGGCCCTCGTGTGGCGCCCAGACCCCTCCAGGGTCAATTGAGGCCGCGTAGCCCTGCCGGGCCGAACCGGCTCGCCGGAGTCAGCCCGCCGCAGGACTCACCCTCTTCCCCTGGTTGGCATCGAGCCCGCCGCCACTTCCTCCGACGACGACAACTCGTCGGCCGCGTCTTCGACGAGCGGAGATCCAGTGTCGGTGCTGCTGACCTCCCCGGAGGCTGCCGCCCACCGGGCGAGCTCCTCTTCCTCCGCAGCCGTTGCGGCCTTGTCCTCCTCACCCCCGGCACTGCCGGCCTCCATGGCAAGCTGTGCCTCCCTCGCCCTAGTGGCGATGTAGTCCAGCTCTGCCTAGGTGGTGTCCATGATAAGCCACCGCTCAGGGTCAGCATTGACATACACCTCGATCAGGGTGTCAAAGAATTGCTGCACATCAGCATCCTTCGGCTCCTTCCAGCTCGGGACAGGGCCGTGCGCGTTGCAGTCCGGCATCATGGCGATGATCTCGGACCAACGTGAATTGTTGCACAACGGGAACACCCCCGTTGGCAACTTGAAAAACGGCCCCTTGATGGCCTTGCCAACCTTTGCGGCAGCCCTCGCGGCCTTGCCGGTCCGTTCGACCTCGCCGTCGCGACCCACATCAAGCTGGAAAAGCCGCTGGCAGAAGTGGGCATGCGCCAGCACTGTGAAGTTGTGATCGAGGCCGGGGCGGAGTCGCATAATGTCAGCCGAGTTCGTAAAGAGACAAGCTGGCCTCCCCTTGTTGTGCAACGGGGCGATCCGGCGACGAATGAAGTCCGCCCCGATCATCTCAAGGGTGAGTCCGGCCCGGGTGAGCCGAAGAATCATGGTGGTGGCGATAGTGAGCCTCCCGTCGGTGGCGTCGACATTGCTCCAATCGCTGCCACGGACCGGCGGCACTCGGCGGACCTTGCAGAATTCCGGCGGGTTTTCATCCTCAATCCAGCACCACCGGCCAAGCCATTCCTCCCACCTCTCCTTCACGGCACCGTCCGGGTACGCCCCCTTGGATCTTGGGATCCAGGTGACACAACCAGAGACGGCACCTCCCGGCTGGATCCGAGGGAAGAAGTAATGGCGGAAGAGCGCCGTGTTGGGCTGCACCCCGGCAAAGCCTTCGCAAATATGCGCGAAGAAAGCCATGCACGCCACCGCATTCGGAGTAAAATCCAAGAGGCAAAAGCCGAAGGTGTGCAAAATGTCACAGAAGAAATCGAAGAAAGGGGGGCATAATCCGCAAGAAAGATAATCGACGAAAAAGGGATACCAATTTGGAGCATGATCGGCGCAAGTAGCAGGAATGACGCGCGTCGCCGGGTGTCCCGGATTCTCTCCCCCCGTCTTCGCTCCACATAGGGGCCTGAAGGAGGCCCGGAGCTCTTGAACATCAACCGTCGAGGGGAAGAAAAAGGCGGACTTCGTCCGGTCCCCCGACAGCGCACTCTCCGGCGGCTCTACAGTCCCAGCGCCCTTAGCCACCCCCTTGCCCTTGACGGATTTGGGCGCCATGGCGACCAAGAAGTTTGGAGGGCTGAGGAAGGGGGATGGCGAAGCAACGACGGTGGGCGACGGAGGAAGCTTAGGAAGGAAGGAAGAGAGGAAACGACAGCTCTGAGATTGGAAAAGGCACGAGGAAAGAGGAGAAAGTGAGCAACGCGCCCACGGTTATTCCTTTCTTATGGGGGAAAACACGGGCCGCCTCCTTTCACATTAACTGTGGTGTGACGCATGCCCACGGGAACCAACCCCACGCATGCCGCCCACGTCACACGCACCTCCCCACGCCGCGCCACGCATGGGAGTCATGGGAAGCACAGCGCGCGAAGGATCTTACCGCGGTAAAAACCGCCCCGCCTGCCCGCGCACCGTTTTTGGGCCTAGCCCAACAACGTGTTGCGCTTATGTGTGGCCCAGGCCCGGGGGCTCCTATCGGTGTACAAAAAGAGGGGTACACTTTTTGTACCCCTATAACTGTGCACGGGCAGTCTGAGCCACGGGCACCACCACACCAAGCAAGGCAAGGGAGGTGAGCCAGGGTAAGACCGAAGCTCAAGAGAACTAGAACGACGCCAAGGCCAAGACCACGAAGAGCAAAGGGGACGAAGCGAACTCCCCCGACAAGATCCTTGCCGGGAGACAGTTCTAGCAACCCCGGCAAGACCCTTGCCGCGGCGACTCGTCCCGCGCCTACGAAGCAAGTCACCCTTGAGTCCACTACCCCCAAAGGGCAAGGATTCGGGAGACATCCCCGTGGTGGCATGCAGATCTTCGTGAAGACATTCAAGATCAGATGCTCACTAAGGAGACGACAACCCTTGGCGGGATCCCAGCCGAGGAAGACCACAAGGCCCCCGGCAAGCGCTTTGCCGGGGATGACAGCAGGCGCCTCGGCAAGACCCTTGTCGGGGCCCCGGCAAGGCCCTTGCCGAGGACACCTGCAGGGCCACCATTAGGCCCACGCCGACTAAACCTCCACCACTGCATGCATGCAGCTGCTGACCCAACCAGCTGGGCGGGCACCTACGTGGTGGCATGCAGATCTTCGTGAAGACCCACCACTGCGCCACCTCAGCTGCCTGCCTACCTACGTGGCATCTTAGGCATCGCTGGCCAGGGCGCGTGTCGACGCAAGAAGGAGCGGCGACGGATGAGACATGTTTCTGCTCCGTCCCCGATAATGCAAGGACACCTAAGCAAGACGCATTAAATGCGCCTTGTCATGTAATGCGAGGGATAACCTCGCATCATTGTACCCTTTCCATCTCCTGTGTGCCACTGTGGCCACCCCTTTTGCTATAAAAGGAGGCCTGAGGCGACCAGGAGAGGGATTCGGCTTTTTGGAGCTCCTCACGCCCCATAGCTAGCTCAAGAACACCGATATACAATCCACCAAAGCAGGAGTAGGGTTTTACGCATCCTTGCGGCCTGAACCTGGATAGACAAACTGTGGGCTACCTGTTAGATCCGCTCTTTCCACGACCCCGCGCCCCGCTAACCGTAGTAGGGATTCTTGTGATCCCATAGGTGTCGCTCCTCACCACCGACAATTTAGTTATTACTAAATAGGAACAAAAAGCAAGGAACAAAAATAAAATTGGGTTGCCTCCCAACAAGCGCTATCGTTTAACACCCCTAGCTAGGCATCTATAATTTTAATGATGCTCACATGAAAGACAAGAATTGAAGCGCAAAGAAAGCATCATGAAACACGTGAAAAACACATCTAAATCTAACATACTTCCTATGCATAGGCATCTTATAGGCAAACAAATTATCATAGCAAGCAAAAATTAGCATATGCAAGAAAGTGGAAAGAAACAATAGCAATCTCAACATAACGAGAGGTAATTTTGTAACATGAAAATTTCTACAACCATATTTTCCTCTCTCATAATAATTACATGTGGGATCATAAGCAAATTCAACAAAATATCTATCAATAAAATATTTTCAACATGATCCACATGCATGCGAAGTTGACACTCTTCCAAAATAGTGGGATTAACATTAACTGAAGTCATGACCTCTCCAAACCCACTTTTCTTAAAAAATTCATAAGATCGAACATTCTCCAAATATTTGGGATCTAAAGTTGACACTCTTCCAAACCCACTTTCAATATTGCCAAATTATTATCAATCTTATATTCATCATGGGGCTTAAATAAATTTTCAAGATCATAAGAAGAATCACCCCAATCATGATCATTGCAACAAGTATTGGACATAACAAAACTAGCATCCCCAAGCTTAGTGTTTTGCATATTATTAGCACAATTGACATTAATATAATTTATAATAACATCATTTCAATCATGCTTTTTATTCAAAGATCTATCGTGAATCACTTTACAAAGCACTTCATCACAATTTTCAAATTCACGGATTTCAAGCAAAACTCCATAAAGATAATCTAGTTCACTCAACTCACTAGCAATTGGTTCATCATAATTGGATCTTTTAAAAAGATTAGCAAGAGGATGAGGACCCATAACAATAGATATTTAGCAAGCAAAGATGCAATCTAATAGAAGGCACATGGTAACACGAGCAAACAGAAGGACGAACGGAAGTGGGCGAATAAAACGGCAAAGGTGAAGTGGGGGAGAGGAAAAAGAGAGGCAAATGGAAAATAATGTAATGCGAGGGAGAAGAGTTTATGATGTGTACTTGGTATGTCTTGACTTGAGCATAGATCTCCCCAGCAACGGCGCCAGAAATCATTCTTGCTACCTCTTGAGCATGCGTTGGTCTTCCCTTGAAGAGGAAAGGGTGATGCGGCAAACTAGCGTAAGTATTTCCCCTCAGTTTTTGAGAACCAAGGTATCAATCCATTAGGAGATAACACGCAAGTCACCTAGTACCTGCACAAACAATCAAGAACCTTGCAACCAATGCGATAAAGGGGTTGTCAATCCCTTCATGGCCACTTGCAAAAGTGAGATCTGGTAATGATAATAAGATAAATATTTTTGGTATTTTTTTGTATAGATTGAAAAGTAAAGATTGCAAAATAAAACAAATAGTAAACTAGAATTGTAGATCGGAAACTTATATGATATAAAATAGACCCGGGGGCCATAGGTTTCACTAGTGCCTTCTCTCATGATAGCATGTATTACGACGGGTGAACAAATTACCGCCGAGCAATTGATAGAAAAGCGCATAGTTATGAGAATATCTAGGCACGATCATGAACATAGGCATCACGTCCATGTTAAGTAGGCCAAAACGATTCTTCATCTAATACTATTACTCCACACATCGACCGCTATCCAGCATGCATCTAGAGTATTAAGTTCATAAGAACAGAGTAATGCTTTAGGCAAGATGACATGATGTATTGCGATAAAATCAACCAATATGATATAAACCCCATCTTTTTATCCTCGATGGCAACAATACAATACGTGCCTTGCTGCCCCTACTGTCATTGGGAAAGGACACCTCAATGTTGAACCCAAAGCTAAGCACTTCTCCCATTGCAAGAAAGATCAATCTAGTAGGCCAAGCTAAACCTATAATTCGAAGAGACTTGCAAAGATATCAAATCATGAATATAAGAATTCAGGGAAGAACCAAATATTGTTCATAGATAAACTTGATCATTAAATTACAATTCATCGGATCTCGACAAACACACCACAAAAGAATATTACATCGAATAGATCTCCAAGAACATCGAGGAGAACTTTGTATTGAGAACCAAAGAGAGAGAAGAAGACATCTACCTAATAACTATGGACCCGAAGGTCTGTGGTAAACTACTCACACATCATCGGAGAGGCTATGGTGTTGATGAAGAAGCCCTCTATCAATTCCCCCTCCGGCAGATCACCGGAAAAGGCTCCCAGAGGGGATCTCATGGGAACGGAAGGTTGTGGCGGTGGAAAAGTGCTTTCGTGGCTCTCCTTGATGTTTTTAGGGTATAAGAGTATATATAGGCGAAAGAAGTACGTCGGTGGAGCTCCGTGGGGCCCACGAGGGAGGGGGCGCGCCAACCCCCCGGGCGCGCCCCCCTACCTCGTGGAAGCTTTGCGGACTTCCAAACTTGTACTCCAAGTCTCCTGGGCTGCGTTTGTTCCACGAACGATCCTCATGAAGGTTTCGTTCCGTTTGGATTCCATTTTATATTCCTTTTCTGGGAAACACTGAAATAGGCAAAAAAAAACAGAAACTGGCACAGGGCCTCTGGTTAATAGGTTAGTCCCAAAAATAATATAAAAGTGCATATTAAAGCCCATTAAACATCCAAAACAGATAATATAATAGCATGGAACAATAAAAAATTATAGATATGTTGGAGACGTATCACTTGACCATGACGAACCTACGAACTATGAGGAAGCGATGATGAGCCCAGATTCCGCGAAATGGCTTGAGGCCATGAAATCTGAGATGGGATCCATGTATGGGAACAAAGTGTGGACTTTAATTGACTTGCCCGATGATGGTCAAGCCATAGAGAATAAATGGATCTTCAAGAAGAAGACTGACGCTGATGGTAATGTTACTGTCTACAAAGCTCGACTTGTTGTGAAAGGTTTTCGACAAGTTCAAGGAGTTGACTACGATGAGACCTTCTCACCCGTAGCGATGCTTAAGTTTGTCTGAATCATGTTAATAATTACCGCATATTATGATTATGAAATTTGGCAAATGGATGTCAAAACTGCTTTCCTTCATGGATATCTTAAAGAAGAGTTGTATATGATGCAACCAGAAGGTTTTGTCGATCCAAAAGGTGATAACAAAGTGTGCAAGCTCCAGCGATCCATTTATGGACTGGTGCAAGCTTCTCGGAGTTGGAATATACGCTTTGATAGTGTGATCAAAGCATATGGTTTTATACAGACTTTTGGAGAAGCCTGTATTTACAAGAAAGTGAGTGGGAGCTCTGTAGCGTTTCTAATATTATATGTGGATGACATATTGTTGATTGGAAATAATACAAAATTTCTGGATAGCATAAAAGGATACTTGAATAATAATTTTTCAATGAAAGACCTTGGTGAAGCTGCTTACATATTGGGCATCAAGATCTATAGAGATAGATCAAGACGCTTAATTGGACTTTCACAAAGCACATACCTTGATAAAGTTTCAAAGAAGTTCAAAATGGATCAGTGAAAGAAAGGATTCTTACATGTGTTACAAGGTGTGAAGTTGAGTCAAACTCAATGCCCGACCACTGTAGAAGATAGAGAGAAAATGAAAGTCATTCCCTATGTCTCAGCCATAGGTTCTATCATGTATGCAATGCTGTGTACCAGACCTGATGTGTGCCTTGCTATTAGTTTAGTAGGGAGGTACCAAAGTAATCCAGGAGTGGATCACTGGACAGCGGTCCAGAACATCCTGAAATACCTGAAAAGGACTAAGGATATGTTTCTTGTTTATGGAGGTGACAAAGAGCCCGCCGTAAATGGTTACGTCGATGCAAGCTTTGACACTGATCCAGATGACTCTAAGTCACAAACCGGATACGTATTTATATTGAATGGTGGAGCTACCAGTTGGTGCAGTTCCAAGTAGAGAGTAGTGGCGGGATCTACGTGTGAAGCGGAGTACATAGCTGCTTCAGAAGCAGCAAATGAAGGAGTCTCGATGAAGGAGTTCATATCCGATCTAGGTGTAATATCTAGTAAATCGGGTCCAGTGAAAATCTTCTCTGACAATACTGGTGCAATTGCCTTGGCAAAGGAATCCAGATTTCACAAGAGAACCAAGAGACACTTCAATTCCATCCGCGATCATGTCAAGGAGGGAGACATAGAGATTTGCAAGATACATATGGATCTTAATGTTGCAGACCCATTGGCTAAGCCTCTCTCATGAGAAAAACATGATCAGCACCAAGACTCCATGGGTGTTAGAATCATTACCATGTAATCTAGATTATTGACTCTAGTGCAAGTGGGAGACTGAAGGAATTATGCCCTAGAGGCAATAATAAAGTTGTTATTTATATTTCCTTATATCATGATAAATGTTTATTATTCATGCTATAATTGTATTAACCGGAAACTTAGTGCATGTGTGAATACATAGACAAAAGTGAGTGTCCCTAGTATGCCTCTACTTGACTAGCTCGTTAATCAAAGATGGTTAAGTTTCCTACCCATAAACATGTGTTTGTCATTTGATGAACGGGATCACATCATTAGAGAATGATGTGATGGACAAGACCCATCCGTTAGCTTAGCATTATGATCGTTTAGTTTTATTGCTATTGCTTTCTTCATGACTTATACATGTTCCTCTGACTATGAGATTATGCAACTCCCGAATATCGGCGGGACACCTTGTGTGCTATCAAACATCACAACGTAACTGGGTGATTATAAAGATGCTCTACAGGTGTCTCCGATGGTGTTTGTTGAGTTGGCATAGATCGAGAGTAGGATTTGTCACTCCATGTATCGGAGAGGTATCTCTGGGCCCTCTCGGTAATGCACATCACTATGAGCTTGGCAAGCAATGTTACTAATGAGTTAGTTATGAGATGATGCATTACGGAACGAGTAAAGAGACTTGCCGGTGACGAGGTTAAACTAGGTATGATGATACCGACGATCGAATCTTGGGCAAGTAACATACCCATGACAAAGGGAACAACGTATGTTGTTATGCGGTGTGACCAATAAAGATCTTCGTAAAATTTGTAGGAGCCAATATGAGCATCCAGTTTCCGCTATTGGTTATTGACCGGAGATGTGTCTCAGTCATGTCTACATAGTTCTCGAACCCGTAGGGTCCGCACGCTTAACGTTCGATGACGATTTGTATTATGATTTATGTGATTTGATGACCTGAAGTTTATTCGGAGTCCCGGATGAGATCACGGACATGATGAGGAGTCTCGAAATGGTCGAGACATAAAGATTGATATATTGGAAGGTTATGTTTGGACATCGGAATGGTTTCGGAAAGGTTCAGACATTTTCCGGAGTACCGGGGGGTTACCGGAACCCCCCGGGGAGTTAATGGGCCTTCATGGGCCCTAGTGGAGAGAGGAGGCAGCGGCCAGGTGGAGGCGCACGCCCCCCAAGACCAAACCGAATTGGACTAGGGTTTGGGGGGCTTTCCTTCTTCTCCTCCACCTCTTTCCCCTTCCCCCCTTCTCCGGAAAGGAAAAGAGGGGGCCGAATCCTACTTGGACCGGGAGTCCAAGTAGGACTCCCCCCTTGGCATGCCCCCCTTGGAGCTATTCCAAATTGTTGCTCCACTATACGTATCCGGTTTGCTACTCAGATTCATCCAGATAGGTGTTAAAGCTTGCATCGACATAACCCTTTACGTCGAACTCTTCATCACCTCCATAATCGAGAAAAAAATCCTTATTCCTAAGGACAATTTTGACCGTTGTCCAATGATCCACTCCTGGATCACTCTTATACCCCCTTTGCCAGACACATGGCAAGGCACATCGCGGTACATAGCATGGCATATTGTATAGAGCCTATGGCTAAGGCATAGGGGATGACTTTCGTCCTTTCTCTTTCTTCTGCCGTGGTCGAGCTTGAAGTCTTACTTCACACCATACAACTCAGGCAAGAACTCCTTCTTTGACTGATCCATCTTGAACTCCTTCAAGATCATGTCAAGGTATGTGCTCTATGAAAGTCTTATCAGGCGTCTTGATCTATCTCTATAGATCTTGATACCCAACATGTAAGCAGTTTTACACAGGTCTTCCTTTGAAAAACTCCAGTCAAACAACCCTTTATGCTTTCTAGAAATTCTACATCATTTCCGATCAACAATATGTCATCCACATATACCTATCAGAAATGGTGTAGTGCTCCCACTCACTTTCTTGCAAACTTTGTATAAACCCAAAAGCTTTGATTGCCTCATCAAAGCATATGTTCCAACTCCGAGATGCTTGCTCCAGTCCATAGAAGGATCACTGGAGTTTGCATACCTTTTATCATCCTTAGGATCGAAAAAACCTTTTAGTTGTATCGCATACAGCCTTTCCTCACGAAAAACGCCAAGGAAACTTTGTTTTGACATCCATCTACCTGATTTCGTAAATGAAAATGCAGCAACTGCTAACATAATTCTAACAGACTTTAGCATCGCTATGATTGAGAGAGTCTCATCACAGTCAACTCCTTGAACTTGTCGGAAACTTCTTTGAGACAAGTCGGGCTTCACAAATGGTGATATTACCATCAGCAACTGTCTTCTTCTTAAAGATCCATTTATTCTCAATGGCTTGCCGATCTTCGGGCAAGTCCACCAAAGTCCATACTTTGTTCTCATACATGGATCCTATCTCGGATTTCATGGCTCCTAGACATTTGTTGGAATTCGGTCCCACCACCGCTTCTCCATAGCTCATAAGTTCATCATTGTCCAACAACATGACCTTTAAGACAGGGTTACTAATCAGAAGTTGTAGACACCCTTGTTGACCTACGAGGTTCAACAGTAACTTGATCTAAAGCTCCATGATCATCATCATTAGCTTTCTCTTCAACTGAGGTAGGTGCCACAGAAACATCTTTGTGTGCTGCGCTAGTCTCTGGTTGAAGCAAAGGTTCAACAACATCATCAAGTTCTATCTTCCTCCCACTCAATTCTTTCGAGAGAAACTCTTTCTTGAGAAAGGACCTATTTATAGCGACAAACACTTTGCCCTCAGATCTGAGATAGAAGGTATACCCAATCATCTTCTTTGGGTATTCTCTGGAGACACAATTGTCCGCTTTGGCTGAAGCCTTTCAACATAAGCATCGCAGCCCCAAACCTTAAGAAACGACAACTTAGGTTTCTTGCCAAACCATAGTTCATACGGTGTCGTCTCCACGGACCTTAGATGGTGCCCTATTTAAAGTGAATGTAGTTGTCTCTAATGCATAACCCCAAAATGATAGTGGTAGATCTGCAAGAGACATCATAGATTGCACCATATCCAATAAGGTTCGATTACGACGTTCGGACACACCATTACACTATGGTGTTCCAGACGGCATTAACTGTGAAACAATTCCATCTTGTCTTTAGTGATTTCCAAACTCATAACTCAGATACTCTCCCCTTGATCACATCGTTGGAACTTGATCTTCTTGTTACAATGATTCTCAACTTCACTCTGAATTTGCTTGAACTTTTCAAACGTTTCAGACTTATGCTTCATTAAGTAAATATACCCATATCTACTCAATTCATCGGTGAAGGTGAGAAAATAACGATATCCACCGCGCGCGTCAACACTCAACGGACTGCACACATCAACATGTATGATTTCCAACAAGTCACTTGCCCATTCCATTGTTACAAAGAAAACGGGGTTTTAGTCATCTTGCCAATGAGGCATGGTTCGCATGTGTGAAATGATTCAAAATCAAGTGACTTCAAAAGTCCATCGGCATGGAGGTTCTTCACACTCTTTACACCAATATGACCTAAGCGGTAGTGCCACAAGAAAGTGGTACTATCATTATCAACTCTACATCTTTTGGCATCAATGTTATGAACATGTGTATCACTATGATCGAGATTCAATAAACCACTCGCATTGGGTGCATGACCATAGAAGGTATTATTCATGTAAACAGAATAACCATTATTCTCTGACTTAAATGAATAATTGTATTGCAATAAACATGATCTAATCATGTTCATGCTCAACACAGACACCAATGCAAACAACATTTATCTAGGTTCAACACTAATCCCGAAGGTAGAGGAAGCGTGCGATGGTGATCATATCATCCTTGGAAACACTTCCAACACACATCGTCACCTCGCCCTTAGCTAGTCTCCGTTTGTTCTGTAGCTTTTGTTTCGAGTTACCAATATTAGCAACTGAACCGGTATCTAATACCTATGTGCTCCAAGTATTTGAGGCAGCTCCGCTACCAGTGACTGTTCCCCTAATAGAAGCACTTCGTCTCGGGTTTGGGTTCTTAGGTTTCTTCACTAGAGCGGCAATTGGCTTGCCATTCATGAAGTTTCCCTTCTTGCCCTTGCCCTTCTTTGAAACCAGTGGTCTTGTTAACCATCAACACTTTGATGCTCCTTCTAGATTTCTACCTTTACGGCCTTAAGCACGACGAACAGCTCCGGGATCATCTTCCCTTGCATGTTATAGTTTATCACGAAACTCTAGTAGCTTGGTGATAGTGACCGGAGAACTTTGTCAATCACTCTCTTATCTGGAAGATTAACTCCCACTTGATTCAAGCGATTGAAGTACCCAGACATTCTAAGCACATGCTCACTGGCTGAGCTATTCTCCCCATCTTGTAGGCAAAGATCTTGTCAGAGGTCTCAAACCTCTCAACACGGGCATGAGCCTGAAATACCAATTTCAGCTCTTGAAACATCTCATATGCTCCATGGCGTTCAAAACGCTTTTGGAGCCCCGACTCTAAGCCGTCAATCATGGCGCACTAAACTATCAGGTAGTCATCAGAACGTGTCTGCCAGAGGTTCAAAACACCTACAGACGATGCTAGAGGGGTTGGTACATCGAGCGGTGCATTAAGGTCAGAAGCCTTCTGTGTAGCAGTGAGGACAATCCTCGGACTATGGCCCTAGTCTGCACAATTGCTTACAATATCTTTCAACTTAGTCTTTCCCGAGGAATGCATTAAAACAAGGAGCTTAAGCGCGAGCTATTAATCCACAACATAATTTGCAAAGACAATTTAGACTATGTTCATGATAATTATGTTCATCTAATCAAATTATTTAATGAACTCCCACTCAGATAGACATCCCTCTAGTCATCTAAGTGATACATGATCCGAATCGACTAGGCCGTGTCCGATCATCGCGTGAGACGGACTAGTCATCAACAGTGAACATCTCCATGTTGATCGTATCTACGATACGACTCATGTTCGACCTTTCACTCTCTCGTGTTCCGAGGCCATGTATGTACGTGCTAGGCTCATCAAGTCAACCTAAGTGTTTTGCATGTGTAAATCTGGCTTACACCCGTTGTATGCGAACGTTAGAATCTATCACACCCAATCATCACGTGGTTCTTCGAAACAACGAACCTTCGCAATGGTGCACAGTTAGGGGGAACACATTTCTTGAAATTTTTAGTGAGGAATCATCTTATTTTATGCTACCGTCGTTCTAAGCAAATAAGATGCAACCATGACAAACATCACATGCAAATCATAAGGTTACATAATATGGCCAATATCATCCTGTGCCTTTGATCTCTATCTTCTAGGTGCGGCATGATCACCTTCGTCACCGGCATGACACCATGATCTCCATCATTGTGCCTTCATGAAGTTGTCTCACCAACTATTAGTTCTACTACTATATGGCTAACGGTTAGCAATAAAGTAAAGTAATTACATGGCGTTTTTCATTGACACGCGGATCATACAATAAATTAAGACAAGTCCTATGGCTCCGGTTGTCATACTCATCGACATGCAAGTCGTGATTCCTATTACAAGAACATGATCAATATCACACATCACATATATCTAATTCATCACATCCTTTTGGCCATATCACGTCACATAGCATACCCTGCGAAAACAAGTTAGACATTCTCTAATTGTTGTTGCATGTTTTACGTGGCTGCTATGGGTTTCTAGCAAGAATGTTTCTTACCTATGCAAAACCCACAACAGTGATATGCCAATTGCTATTTATCCTTCATAAGGACTCTCTTCATCGAATCTGATCTGACTAAAGTGGGAGAAACAGACCCCCACTGGCCACCTTATGCATCAAGTGCATGTCTGTCGGTGGAACCAGTCTCACGTAGGAGTACGTGTAAGGTCGGTCCGGGCCGCTTCATCCCACAATGTCGCCGAATCAAGATAAGACTAGTAACAATAAGCAAATTGACCAAATCATCGCCCACAACTACTTCATGTTCTACTCATGCATAGAATCTACGCATAGACCTAGCTCATGAGGCCACTGTTGGGGAACGTAGTGATAATTCAAAATTTTCCTACGTGTCACCAAGATCAATCTAGGAGATGCTAGAAACGAGAGAGAGGGAGTGCATCTTCATACCCTTGAAGATCGCTAAGAGGAAGCGTTACAAGAACGCGGTTGATGGAGTCGTACTCGCGGCGATTCAAATCGCGGAAGATCCGATCAAGCGCCGAACGAACGGCGCCTCTGCGTTCAACACACGTACAGCCCGGGGATGTCTCCTCCTTCTTGATCAAGCAAGGGGAGAGGAGAAGTTGAGGGAGAGCTCCGGCAGCACGACGGCGTGGTGGTGGAGCTTGCGGTTCTCCGGCAGGGCTTCGCCAAGCACTACAGAGGAGGAGGAGGTGTTGGAGGAGGGAGGGGCTGCGCTAGGGAAGGGGTGCGGCTGCCCTCTCTCCCCCTCGGTATATATAGGGGGAAGGGGAAGGAGGAGGCGCCCTAGGGTTTCCCCTAGGGGGCGGAGGCCAAGGCAGATTGGATCTCCGTAGGGAAATCCTAGGGAGACTTGCCCCCCAAGCCAAGCCAGGTGGAGGCTTGCCTCCCAAGCCAGGTGGAGGCGCCCCACCACTCCAAGTTACCTGAGGTGGGGTAGGATGGGTGCACAGCCCCTTAGTGGGCTGATATGCCCCCTCCCCTCGGCCCATAAGGCCCCCCAACGCTTATTGGGGCCTCCGAAACCCCTTTCGGTCACGCTGGTCGTCACCTGGTACCCCCAGAACAATTCCGGACTCCAATACCCTTCGTCCAATATATCGATCTTCACCTCCGGACCATTCCGGAGTTCCTCGTCACGTCCGGATCTCATCCGGTACTCCGAACAACCTTCGGTAACCACATACTATTCCCATTACAACTCTAGCGTCACCGAACCTTAAGTGTGTAGACCCTATGGGTTCGAGAACCATGCGGACATGACCGAGATACCTCTCCGGCCAATAACCCATAGCAGGATCTGGATACCCATATTGGCTCCCACATGTTCCACGATGATCTCATCGGATGAACCACGATGTCGAGGATTCAATCAATCCCGTATACAATTCCCTTTGTCTATCAGTATGTTACTTGCCCGAGATTCGATCGTCGGTATCCCCATACCTCGTTCAATCTCATTACCGGCAAGTCTCTTTACTCATTCTGTAACGCATGATCCCGTGGCTAACTCCTTCATCACATTGAGATCATTATGATGATGCATTACTGACTGGGCCCAGAGATACCTCTTCGTCATACGGAGTGACAAATCCCAGTCTCAATTCGTGCCAACCCAACAGACACTTTCGGAGATACCTGTAGTGCACCTTTATAGTCACCGAGTTACGTTGTGACGTTTGGTAGACCCAAAGCATTCCTATGGTACCTGGGAGTTGCACAATCTCATGGTCTAAGGAATGATACTTGACATTAGAAAAGCTTTAGCAAACGAACTACACGATCTTGTGCTACGCTTAGGATTGGGTCTTATCCATCACATCATTCTCCTAACGATGTGATCCTGTTATCAACGACATCCAATGTCCATGTTTAGGAAACCATAACCGTCTATTGATCAATGAGCTAGTCAACTAAAGGCTTACTATGGACATTTTGTGGTCTATGTATTCACACATGTATTACGGTTTCCGGTTAATACAATTATAGCATGAACAATAGACAATTATCATGAACAAGGAAATATAATAATAACCATTTTATTATTGCCTCTAGGGCATATTTCCAATAGTGGGAGGGGGGCACCCCAAAGGCACACCAAGTCTTCTCTATGATCACGTTCTTTAATAGTTATCGACAACTGGCAGGAGCCATATGGTTGTCGCTTTATTGTACGAAATGCAATCGCCATGTAATTGCTTTACTTTATCACTAAGCGGAAGCGATAGTCGTAGAAGCAATAGTTGGCGAGACGACAATGACGCTACGATGGAGATCAAGGTGTCAAGCCGGTGACGATGGATACCATGACGGTGCTTTGGAGATGGAGATAAAGGCACAAGATGATGATGGCCATATCATGTCACATATTTTGATTGCATGTGATGTTTATCTTTTTATGCATCTTATTTTGCTTAGTACAGCGACAGCATTATAAGATGATCCCTTACTAAATTTCATGGTATAAGTGTTCTCCCTGAGTATGCACCGTTGCTACAGTTCGTCGTGCCGAGACACCACGTGATGATCGGGTGTGATAAGCTCTACGTTCACATACAATGGGTGCAAGCCAGTTTTGCATGTGCAGAATACTCGGGTTAAACTTGACGAGCCTAGCATATGCAGATATGGCCTCGGAACACTGAGACCGAAAGGTCGAACGTGAATCATATAGTAGATATGATCAACATAGTGATGTTCACCATTGAAAACTACTCCATCTTACGTGATGATCGGACATGGTTTAGTTGATATGGATCACGCGATCATTTAGATGACTAGAGGGATGTCTATCTAAGTGGGAGTTCTTTAGTAATATGATTAAATTGAACTTTAATTTATCATGAACTTAGTACCTGATAGTTTTTTTGCAAATCTATGTTGTTGTAGATCAATGGCCCATGCTACCGTTCCCTAGAATTTTAATGTGTTCCTAGAGAAAGCTAAGTTGAAAGATGATGGTAGCAACTACACGGACAAGGTCCATAACTTGAGGATTATCCTCATGTAACACCCCGGATGTAACTTACCTTATATGTATCTCAACTCTTGCTGTTTCCGGCCTAAGTTATTTTATTTCATCGTTGTCGGGTTTTTGTCTCTGTGTGTTGTTGTCTTTGTCATGCATCTCATATCATGTCATCATATGCATTGCATTTGCATACATGTTCGTCTCATGCATCCGAGCATTTTCCCCGTTGTCCGTTTTGCATTCCGGCGCTCCTATGTCCTCCAGTGGTCCTTTCTACCTCTTTTCGTGTGTGGGCGTTAAAATTTTCCGGATTGGACCGAGACTTTTCATGCGGCCTTGGTTTACTACCGGTAGACCGCCTGTCAAGTCTCGTGTCATTTGGACTTCGTTTGATACTCCAACGGTTAACCGAGGGACCGATAAGACCTCGTGTGTGTTGCAGACCAACACCCTTCCATTTTGGCCCAAAACCCACCAAAAACCCCTCCATCGTCTAGAGTGGTCGATCACGATCGCGTGGCCGCAAACCGCACCCCATTTGGAGCTTCCTAGCCCCCTCTACCTCTATAAATAGATCCCCTTCCAAAAAATCCCGGATCCCCTCGTCTCAAACCCTAAAATTCCTCTCCGCGCGGCCGGACACGTCTGCCCGCGCCGGACGAGACCGCCGCCGCCAACCACGTCCCGCCACATGGCGCGCCGCCACCTTCTCCGCCGCCAGCCCGGGGAGCCCAAATCGGGCCCCCGAGGCCCATCTACCGCCCGCGCCGCCAGGGCGCCTCCCCGCCGCCCTTCCTCGCCGTGCCTTGCCGCCGGCGACGCTCCGCCGCCCCCGCCGTACCTCGCCGGCCGCCGCCGCTCCACTACGCCAGCGACCAACGCCGGCGCCCCGGCAAGCCGCACGTCGCCCCGCAGGCGTCACCGACGCCGTCTCCTTCCTCTTCGGCTCCGGTCGCACCCCGGCGAGCTCTCCTCAGCTCCGGCGTCATCCCCGTCTCCAGCGAACCTCCGGAGAGCACATATGCTACAGTAACTGCCCGGATCTGGATCTAGATCTGAGACAAACCTCGGTTGACTTTTTCATCCCGTAACCCTAGATTTTTGCATACTTTGACATGCCATAACTCTGCATCCGTAGCTCCGATTCGTGCGTGTAGCATATCAAAATGTTCGCCTCGACGAGTACATCATTTCATCTCATTGCGTCATTTTCATTTGAGCTCATATTGATGCCCGAAATGCTATTGGAAGAGGGCTATGTGAGGAATTTGTCAGATCTATTTCAGCAAATGGCCTTTTGTCATTTTTGCCATGATTAATGTGTGCATGCTATGATCCTGAGCTCTACATGTGTTTTGTAGAATACCATGCCATCTTTACAGGGGTGTATGCCATATATTTTTGTGATATTTATGGTGACTATAACAAGCTTGCAAAGTAGCGTAATCGTTGATGCTGATTTCAGGGACTTAGAATTTCTCTAAGTCCTTGTCCTGTTTTTGTTTTTATGCCATATGTTCATGTTGTTTCCTAGTGATCCGTGCCTCTTTTGAGGATGATCATTAAGGATGTTTTGTTAAAATTTTGGTGATCTATCCATCCATGTCTTTGTTTGCATTTATGGAGCACCCTAGCTTGATTCAATCGATCTCTACTTTTGCTATATAATGATCCTCCCAGATTGTTGACAGGTTTAGCGATTTTGCCGAGGATGTTGCTATTGATCCGTGCATGCTATGTTGTTGCTCTTGCCATGTCTAGCTCCTATGTCATGCCTTCTTGATGGGTGTATGCTTAGTTTGTCATGCCATGCTTTGTAGTGAGTGCATCGAGCTCGTAAACGTGCCTACTCGTTAACTGTTTTGCATGCTCCAGTTTTTCACAAAGTCTGAATCTGTTTGTGTTTTTTCTATGTTCACATGCTTGCAATTGTATTTTATGATCCTTTTGGCTCAAGGTCACTAAGGGACTTTTGTTAAGTTCTTAGAGTAGCTTTATGCCATGCCTTGCTTTTCCATCATATGTTCTTGTAACATGTAGTTTTCATGCTCTAAAGTTTGCTTCCTGCTGATAAATTATAGACTTGTGTTTATTTCACTAAGTCTGAGACCTGTTATCATTTGCACTTTTTCCATGCTTGTTTGAACCTGTTAATGAGTGATTTAGCCATAGCTCAGTGTTCATCTTTTGTCAAGCATCATGATTGGATCCCTGCCATGTATTTTGTTGTTATGTTTGAGTGCTGTAGCATATTTAACTTGATGCATTTAGATGGCTACTTGCTGATTATCGCAGACCGGTGCCATATTTGTTTTGCTTGCCATTTCCAAACCGTGCATCCGATTCCGGTGATTTTTATATCGATTTAAACCGAAATCACCTCACATTTCTAGTGGAACTCTTGGATTTCCAAGTTGAGGCCAGGTTCAATCATTCCTTTGCAAATCTTGCATATGCATCACATACCGCATCCCGCATATCATACCATGTTTGCATCATGTTGCTTGAGCATTGCACGTGGTTGATTGTGCTCCTTTTGCATGTTGTTCTTGTTTGGGTAGAGCTGGGAGACAAGTTCGTGAATGAGGAGCCCGTTGAGTTCGCTTACGAGGATCAAGGCAACTCTGAAAACTTTGCATGCAAGATGACCATACCCTCGAAATCACTTCTATCTTTGCTTGCTAGATGCTCGCTCTTTTGCTATGCCTATGCTACGATACCTACCACTTGCTTATCATGCCTCCCAAATTGCCATGTCAAACCTCAAACCCACCATGTCCTAGCAAACCATTTTTTGGCTATGTTACCGCTCTGCTCAGCCCCTCTTATAGCGTTGCTAGTTGCAGGTGAAGTTTGGAGATCGTTCCTTGTTGGAACATGTTTATTGTTGGGATATCACTATATTATCTTGTTTATCTTAATGCACCTATATACTTGGTAAAGGGTGGAAGGCTCGGCCTTATGCCTGGTGTTTTGTTCCACTCTTGCCGCCCTAGTTTCCGTCATATCGGTGTTATGTTTCAGGATTTTGCGTTCCTTACACGGTTGGGTTATAATGGGAACCCCTTGACAGTTCGCCTTGAATAAAACTCCTCCAGCAATGCCCAACCTTGGTTTTACCATTTGCTACCTAGCCTCTTTTTCCCTTGGGTTTCCGGAGCCCAAGGCTCATCTTTATTTAAACCCCCCCGGGCCAGTGCTCCTCTGAGTGTTGGTCCAAACTAGAGCCCTGTGCAGCGCCCCCTCGAGGAAACTCGAGGTTTGGTTTTAGTTGTATGGAGTGCTCATCTGAGTGTGCCCTGAGAACGAGATATGTGCAGCTCCTATCGAGATTTGTCGGCACATTTGGGCGGTGTTGCTGGACTTGTTTTACCATTGTCGAGGATGTCTTGTAACCGGGATGCCGAGTCTGATCAGATTGTCTTTGGAGAAGGAATATCCTTCGTTGAACGTGAGAGCTTGTGATGGGCTAAGTTGGGACTCCCCTGCAGGGATTTGAACTTTTGAAAGCCGTGCCCGCGGTTATGGGCAGATGGGAATTTGTTAATGTCCGGTTGTAGATAACTTGAAACTTAACTTAATTAAAATGCAGCAACCGCGTGAGTAACCGTGATGGTCTCTTCTCGGCGGAGTCCGGGAAGTGAACACGGTGTTGGAGTAATGCTTGACGTAGGTTGTTCTAGGATCACTTCTTTATCATAGTTGTTCGACCGTGCTTTTGCTTTCTCTTCTCGCTCTCATTTGCGTATGTTAGCCACCATATATGCTAGTCGCTTGTTGCAGCTCCACCTCATACCTTTACCTTACCTATAAGCTTAAATAGTCTTGATCGCGAGAGTGCAAGATTGCTGAGTCCCCGTGACTCACAGATTACTTCCAAACCAGATGCAGGGACCGATGATATCGTTCCAGATGATATGACCAAGCTCAAGTGGGAGTTCGATGAAGACTCTCGTCGTTACTATGTGTCTTTCCCAGATGATCAGTAGAGGTGCCCAGTTGGGGCGATCGGGGACTTTGTCGCATTTGGGGGTTGATCTTTATTTTGCTACCTAGTCGGACCATGAGTGTATTGGATGAATGTAATGACTTATTTATGTATTTGTGTGACGTGGCGAGTGTAAGCCAACTATGTACCTTTCCCCTTTTACTTATTTACATGGGTTGTTGTGAAGATTACCTCACTTGCGACATTGCTTTCAATGCAGTTATGCTTCTAAGTCGTGCTTCGACACGTAGGAGATATAGCCGCATCGAGGGCGTTACAAGTTGGTAATCAGAGCCTTCCCCGACCTTAGGAGCCCCCTGCTTGATCAAATCGCTGGCGTTGTTGAGTCTAGAAAAATGTTTTGAGTCATTTAGGAATTTTATATATCGGAAAGTTAGGAATTCTTTTTACTCCCCAGTCCCTTCGTCGCTCTGGTGAGGCCTCCTGACGTAGAGTTTTGACTCTTCTCTTCTCAAATTTCACTAAAAAAAATTAGGATCACGCGGGTATCTTGGAATCGTTCCGATGGTTTTGTGATGAGAACAATGTTCTTGGTGGCTCCTGTCATTTAGGGGTTGTGGCAGTGTCCCGGGGAGTTGAGCTCCAAGGTGTTGTCGTCACAATTTTATCGTTGAGATTCTGGAATACCTGAGTTTCGCCGACATCAAAAATCTATTTTATGCAGTTGTTGGTGAGATAACCTTGACGCCACCCAGTACTGGGGCGGGAGTTCGGTAGTATTGCCATAACTCGTATAACGGATGCTTTTCGAAGGTTGAGGTAAATGATTTCCGAAGGTTTCTTGGTTATGTGTTGAAGGATGGATACAGCTGGATGTAGGATTTGCTAGATTTGGGTGAGATATTATGCTTCCCCTGTATCCCCAACACCTGATTGCATAACCGGAAAGGTTCGGGAGTTTCATAGGTGGGAATTCTTGTAGCTCTAGTTCTTCTTCTGCAGATATTTGGTTTGGGATTGGGTAATCCTCACCAAGTATTTGTTCTTGTCCGTACGTTGTTGTTTTTCTTCTACCTCAATTCTAAGTGGCTTCTCAATTTATGGAAATGTGACCATTTCAATTGGAATTCATTCGTTCATTTTGTTCGCGTGTGAAGACTTTATGTTGCAATTTCAATCCGTTTGATTCAGCTTGAATATATGTTGGTCATGATGCTAATGGATGTCACCCTCTTCAGGATGGCTCCTCCAACGTGCACGACTCCGAATCCTGATCCGCCACCACCACCTCCACCTCCGGAGGCATGGCAAGCTATGATGGCCGCTACCAATGCAAACACGCAGCTGATCATGCAACTTCTTCAAGAGCGCAACCTAGGGAACCAGGGCCATGGTAATAATCAGAATCAGTTTGCTACACTCAACCAGTTCCTCGCTAACCAGCCAAAGACCTTCAGCAATTGTGAGGAGGCAAAAGACGCTGATGATTGGCTCGTGGACATATGCAAGCATTTCGAGTGCAGTAACGTCAGGCCTGAGGACTTTGTCAAGTTTGCCTCCTTCCAACTCAAAGACCAAGCTGCAGAATGGTTTCAGCAGTACAAAGATTCCAGTGGAGGCCGTGCGATTACCTGGGATGAATTCCGTCAAGACTTCAAAGCTCATCATATTCCTCAGAGTGTGGTTGAGAGCAAGCGTGAGGAATTCCGCAACCTGAAGCAAGGCACTATGTCTGTTTACCAGTACAACATCATGTTTCAGAAGCTCGCCCGTTTCTCTAAGCAAGACGTCCCTGACGAGAAGAGCATGATATATCAGTTCAGGGGTAGTCTCAGAGAAGAACTCCAGCTAGCTCTCGTCCTCTTTGAGCCGAAGAAGTACGATGAGTTTTACAACATGGCAATGAAGCAAGAGGCTGCCCAACTGAAGTGCGATGCTTCCAAGAAGCGAGTCAGAGATGCAACTCCTTCTTCCTCAACTCAAGTGGCTAAGCAGCAAAAGTATTGGATTCCTCCTCCTCCGTTCCGTCAGCCTTATCAGCAGAAGAGCAAAGGTGGCAGTGGATCTTCCCACCCACCCACCCCTGGCTTTCAGAACAAGACTTTGTCTCAAGCTCCAAGATCAAGTGCTTCGTATCACCATCCGCTCTCGGAGGTCACGTGCAACAAGTGCCAACAGAAGGGTCACTATGCCAACAAATGCTTCAATCAAAGGTGTCTTCCTCCTCCTCCTGTGAGATCTGCAAGTACAGCTGTGGTCAAGCATAACCCCAAGCACGCCAAGGTCAACATGGTGAATGCAGCTCAGGCAGAGGACTCGTCAGATGTCATCATGGGTAACCTTCTTGTTAACGATGTTCCTGCAAAAGTTCTTTTTGACACTGGTGCATCGCATTGCTTCATTTATAAACCTTTTGCATCAAAGTATGAGTGCGATTATCAGCATTTGCAAAGACCTTTGCAAATCGTGTCCCCGGGTAAGAAAATGACAGCTAATATCTGCGTCCCGGATGTTACTATCACATTGGGCGACTACATATTTATAGCTTCTCCTATTGTTCTGGGCGACTCGGATATCGATCTTTTTCTTGGAATGGATTGGCTTTCTAAGCACAAGGCTCATCTTGATTGTGCTGCCAGGCAGATTCAATTGACTCATTCGTCTGAGGATGTAATTGTCTTTGCCGCAAGGGATGATGCCATTCGTCTGTTTTCTCTCAATGAGAAGGATGAGGTGGATGCCATCTCTCAAATTCCGGTCATTTGCGAATATCAAGACATCTTTCCAGAAGAGCTTCCAGGAATGCCTCCGCACCAGCCAATTGAATTCGTCATCGATCTTGAGCCTGGCACGGAACCTGTTTGCAAGCGTCCTTACAAGCTTGGACCTAAAGAGTTGAAGGAGCTGAAGAAGCAACTCGATGAACAAGAGTGTATGGGTCTCATCCGACCTAGTTCTTCTCCGTGGGGTTGTGGAGTTCTTTTTGTGAAGAAGAAGGATGGAACAGACCGACTTTGTGTTGACTACCGTCCATTGAACAAGAAGACTATAAAGAACAAGTACCCACTTCCCAACATCAACGAGCTGTTTGAACAACTCAAAGGTGCTCAAGTATTCTCCAAGCTTGATCTCCGTATGGGCTATCACCAGATTCGCATTCGTGAGCAAGATATCCCTAAGATAGCATTCAGAACAAGCTATGGTTCATATAAATACACTGTCATGTCTTTTTGCCTCGTCAATGCTCCTCTGACTTTCTCTCGCATGATGAACTTCATCTTCCACCCTTACACTAATGACTTCTTCTTGGTCTACCTCGATGACATTTTGGTCTTTTCCAAGAACAAGGAAGATCATGCCAAGCACTTGCGTTTGGTGCTGGATAAGCTCAGAGAACATCAGTTCTATGCCAAGTTTTCAAAGTGCGATATTTGGCTCGATGAGGTTCTCTATCTTGGGCATATCATTTCTGCCAAAGGCATAGCGGTTAATCCTGAGAAGGTGTCTGCAATTGTGAATTGGGAACCACCTCAGAACGTGAAGCAACTCCGCAGCTTCCTTGGGCTCGCAAGCTATTGTCGAAGGTTTGTTGAGAACTTTTCAAAGATTGTGAAGCCTCTTTCCAACCTTCTCCAGAAGCACGTGAAGTACGTTTGGTCTCCTGAATGTGACATCGCTTTCAATGCCCTGAAAGAGAAATTAGTCACTGCTCCAGTTCTGACTCTTCTTGATGAATCCAAACCGTTCGAGGTCTTCTGTGATGCCTCTCTTCAAGGTCTTGGTGCAGTGTTGATGCAAGAGAAGAAAGTTGTGGCTTATACCTCTCGCTAGTTGAAGCCCAACGAGAAGAACTACCCCACTCACGACCTCGAGTTGGCGGCAGTTGTCCATGCTCTTTTGACTTGGAGACATCTCTTATTGGGAAGAAAAGTGGACATCGTCACTAACCACAAGAGTCTCAAGTACATCTTCACTCAGCCTAATCTCAACCTCAGGCAGACTCGTTGGGTCGAAATGATTCAAGAGTATAATCCGAGTATCGAATATACTCCAGGCAAGGCCAATGTAATTGCTGACACTTTGAGCAGGAAGGCTTACTACAACAGTCTGATTCTCAAGTCTTACCAACCCAAGCTTTGTGAAGCTTTCCGCAAACTCAATCTGCAAGTTGTTCCTCAAGGTTTCCTCGCCAACCTTCAAGTCTCTCCTACTTTGAAAGATCAGATTCGCGAGGCTCAACTTCTTGATGCTATGGTGAAGAAGGTGAAGATTGGGATTGCCAAGAGTCAACCTAAGTACAAGTGTTATCGCCTTGATGACAACGATACTCTATTCTTTGAGCATCGCATTGTTGTGCCTAAAGGTGACCTTCGTAAAGTCATTATGAATTAGGCTCACAATTCACTCCTCTCTATCCACCCTGGAAGTACAAAGATGTACCATGACCTCAAGCAGTCGTATTGGTGGACTCGAATGAAGCGCGAGATTGCTTAGTTCGTGAATGAATGTGATGTCTGCAGAAGAGTGAAGGCAGAACACCAACGACCAGCTGGTCTCCTCCAACCTCTTGCCCTTCTAGAATGGAAGTTTGACCACATTGAGATGGACTTCGTGACTGGATTTCCAAAGTCCAAGCGTGGCAATGATGCTATATTCGTTGTCATCGACAAAGTTACTAAAGTGGCTCATTTCCTGCCTATCAAAGAGTCTATCACAACAGCTCAATTGGTAGAGCTATATACCTCTCGGATTGTCTCTCTGCACGGCATTCCGCAGTTGATTTCTTCAGATCGTGGCAGCATCTTCACCTCGGAGTTTTGGGATTCTTTTCAGAAGGCCATGGGCACCAACATCCGTTTCAGCACAGCTTTTCATCCTCAAACTAGTGGCCAAGTCGAGCGTGTCAATCAGATTCTTGAAGATATGCTCAGGGTTTGTGTTATCTCTTTCGGTATGAAGTGGGAAGATTGTCTTCCATATGCCGAGTTCTCCTACAACAACAGCTTTCAAGCGAGTTCGGGCAAGGCCCCATTTGAAATTCTCTATGGCAGGAAGTGTCGTACTCCTCTTAACTGGTCAGAAACTAGTGAACGTCAACTTCTTGGCAATGACTTGATCACAGAGGCAGAAGAGATGTGCAAAGTCATTCGTGATAATCTCAAAGTAGCGCAATCACGCCAGAAGAGCTACTATGATAGTAAGCATCGTGATTTGGCTTTCGAGATCGGAGACCATGTTTAACTCCGTGTCTCTCCAATGAAAGGTACTCGTCACTTCGGTATCAAAGGGAAGCTTGCCCCTAGATACGTGGGTCCTTTCAAGATCATCAGCAAGAGAGGCGATCTCGCCTATCAACTCGAGCTTCCCTCCAACTTTGCAAACGTGCACGACGTGTTTCACGTTTCCCAGCTCTGCAAGTGCTTCAACACCCCTGACCGCACCGTCAACTTCGAAGACATTGATCTCCAAGAAGACCTCTCTTATCATGAGCACCCAGTTGCTATTCTTGAAGAAACTGAGCGCAAGACTCGCAACAAGTCAATCAAATTCCTCAAAGTCAAGTGGTCACACCATTCCGACCGTGAAGCCACCTGGGAACGCGAGGACCACCTCCGTTCTGAGTACCCGGAGTTTTTCTAGTCCTAGATCTCGGGATGAGATCCTTTCATAGTGGTGGAGTGTTGTAACACCCCGGATGTAACTTACCGTATATGTATCCCAACTCTTGTCGTTTCCGGCCTAAGTTATTTTATTTCATCGTTGTCGGGTTTTTGTCTCCGTGTGTTGTTGTCTTTGTCATGCATCTCATATCATGTCATCATATGCATTGCATTTGCATACGTGTTCGTCTCATGCATCCGAGCATTTTCCCCGTTGTCCGTTATGCATTCCGGCGCCCTATGTCCTCCGGTGATCCTTTCTAACTCTTTTCATGTGTGGGCGCTAAAAATTTCCAGATTGGACCGAGACTTTTCATGCGGCCTTGGTTTACTACCGTAGACTGCCTGTCAAGTTTCGTGTCATTTGGACTTCGTTTGATACTCCAACGGTTAACCGAGGGACCGATAAGACCTCGTGTGTGTTGCAGCCCAACACCCTTCCATTTTGGCCCAAAACCCACCAAAACCCCACCATCGTCTAGAGCGTTCGATCATGAACACGTGGCCGCAAACCGCACCCCATTTGGAGCTTCCTAGCCCCCTCTACCTCTATAAATAGATCCCCTTCCAAAAAATCCCGGATCCCCTCGTCTCAAACCCTAAAATTCCTCTCCGCGCGGCCGGACACGTCCGCCCGCGCCGGACAAGACCGCCGCCGCCAACCACGTCCCGCCATGTGGCGCGCCGCCACCTTCTCCGCCGCCGGCCCGGGGAGCCCAAATCGGGCCCCCGAGGCCCATCTGTCACCCGCGCCGCCAGGGCGCCTTCCCGCCGCCCTTCCTCGCTGCACCTTGCCGCCAGCGACGCTCCGCCGCCCTCCGCCGTACCTCACCGGCCGCTGCGGCTCCACTACGCCGACGACCGACGTCGGCGCCCCGGCACGCCACGCGCCGCCCCGCAGGCGTCACCGACGCCGTCTCCTTCCTCTTCGGCTCCGGCCGCACCCCGGCGAGCTCTCCTCAGCTCCGGCGTCATCCCCGTCTCCGGCGAACCTCCGGCGAGCACAACTGCTACAGTAACCGCCCGGATCTGGATCTAGATCTGAGACAAACCTCGGTTGACTTTTTCATCCCGTAACCCTATATTTTTGCATACTTTCGCATGCCATAACTCTGCATCCATAGCTCCGATTCATGCGTGTAGCATATCAAAATGTTCGTCTCGACGAGTACATCATTTCATATGACTGCATCATTTTCATTTGAGCTCATCTTGATGCCCGAAATGCTATTGGAAGAGGGCTATGTGAGGAATTTGTCAGATCTGTTTCAGCAAATGGCCTTTTGTCATTTTTGCCATGATTAATGTGTGCATGCTATGATCCTGAGCTCTAGATGTGTTTTGTAGAATGCCATGCCTTCTTTACAGGGGTGTATGCCATATATTTTTGTGATCTTTGTGATGAATAGCACAAGCTTGCAAAGTAGCGTAATCGTTGATGCTGATTTCAGGGACTTAGAATTTCTCTAAGTTCTTGTCCTATTTTTGTTTTTATGCCATATTTTCATGTTGTTTCCTAGTGATCCGTGCCTCTTTTGAGGATGATCAGTAAGGATGTTTTGTTAACATTTTGGTGCTCTATCCATCCATGTCTTTGTTTTCATTTATGGAGCATCCTAACTTGAGTCAACCGAGCTCTACTTTTGCTATATAATGATCCTGGCAGATTGTTGACAGGTTTAGCGATTTTGCCGAGGATGTTGCTATTGATCCGTGGATGCTATGTTGTTGTTCTTGCCAGGTCTAGCTCCTATGCCATACCTTCTTGATGGGTGTATGCTTAGTTTGTAATGCCATGCTTTGTAGTGAGTGCATCGAGCTCGTAAACGTGCCTACTCGTTAACTGTTTTGCATGCTCCAGTTTTTCACAAAGTCTGAATCTGTTTGTGTTTTTTCTATGTTCACATGCTTGCAATTGTATTTTATGATCCTTTTGGCTCAAGGTCAGTAAGGGACTTTTGTTAAGTTCTTAGAGTAGCTTTATGCCATGCCTTGCTTTTCCATCATATGTTCTTGTAACATGTAGTTTTCATGCTCTAAAGTTTGCTTCCTGCTGATAAATTATAGACTTGTGTTTATTTCACCAAGTCTGAGACCTGTTATCATTTGCACTTTTGCCATGCTTGTTTGAACCTGTTAATGAGTGATTTAGCCATAGCTCAGTGTTCATCTTTTGTCAAGCATCATGATTGGATCCCTGCCATGTATTTTGTTGTTATGTTTGAGTGTTGTAGCATATTTAACTTGATGCATTTAGATGGCTACTTGCTGATTATCACAGACCAGTGCCATATTTGTTTTGCTTGCCATTTCCAAACCGTGCATCCGATTCCGGTGATTTTTATATCGATTTAAACCGAAATCACCTCACATTTCTAGTGGAACTCTTGGATTTCCAAGTTGAGGCCAGGTTCAATCATTCCTTTGCAAATCTTGCATATGCATCACATACCGCATCCCGCATATCATACCATGTTTGCATCATGTTGCTTGAGCATTGCACGTGGTTGATTGTGCTCCTTTTGCTTGTTGTTCTTGTTTGGGTAGAGCCGGGAGAGGAGTTCGTGAATGAGGAGCCCGTTGAGTTCTCTTACGAGGATCAAGGCAACTCTGAAAACTTTGCAGGCAAGATGACCATACCCTCGAAATCACTTCTATCTTTGCTTGCTAGATGCTCGCTCTTTTGCTATGCCTATGCTACGATACCTAACACTTGCTTATCATGCCTCCCAAATTGCCATGTAAAACCTCTAACCCACCATGTCCTAGCAAACCATTGTTTGGCTATGTTACCGCTTTGCTCAGCCCCTCTTATAGCGTTTCTAGTTGCAGCTGAAGTTTGGAGATCGTTCCTTGTTGGAACATGTTTATTGTTGGGATATCACTATATTATCTTGTTTATCTTAATGCACCTATATACTTGGTAAAGGGTGGAAGGCTCGGCCTTATGCCAGGTGTTTTGTTCCACTCTTGCCGCCCTAGTTTCCGTCATATCGGTGTTATGTTCCCGGATTTTGCGTTCCTTACACGGTTGGGTTATAATGGGAACCCCTTGACAGTTCGCCTTGAATAAAACTCCTCCAGCAATGCCCAACCTTGGTTTTACCATTTGCTACCTAGCCTCTTTTTCCCTTGGGTTTCCGGAGCCCAAGGGTCATCTTTATTTAAACCCCCCCGGCCAGTGCTCCTCTGAGTGTTGGTCCAAACTAGAGCCCTGTGCAGCGCCCCCTCGGGGAAACTCGAGGTTTGGTTTTAGTTGTATGGATCACTCATCTGAGTGTGCCCTGAGAATGAGATATGTGCAGCTCCTATCGGGATTTGTCGGCACATTCGAGCAGTGTTGCTGGACTTGTTTTACCATTGTCGAGGATGTCTTGTAAATGGGATGCCGAGTCTGATCGGATTGTCTTGGGAGAAGGAATATCCTTCATCGAACGTGAGAGCTTGTGATGGGCTAAGTTGGGACTCCCCTGCAGAGATTTGAACTTTCGAAAGCCGTGCCCACGGTTATGGGCAGATGGGAATTTGTTAATGTCCGGTTGTAGATAACCTGAAACTTAACTTAATTAAATGCACCAACCGCGTGTGTAACCGTGATGGTCTCTTCTTGGCGGAGTCCGGGAAGTGAACACGGTGTTGGAGTAATGCTTGACGTAGGTTGTTCTAGGATCACTTCTTGTTCATAGTTGTTCGACCGTGCTTTTGCCTTCTCTTCTCGCTCTCATTTGCGTATGTTAGCCACCATATATGCTAGTGGCTTGCTGCAGCTCCACCTCATACCTTTACCTTACCTATAAGCTTAAATAGTCTTGATCGCGAGGGTGCGAGATTGCTGAGTCCCCGTGACTCACAGATTACTTCCAAACTAGATGCAGGGACCGATGATACCGTTCCAGATGATATGACTGAGCCCAAGTGGGAGTTTGATGAAGACTCTCCTCGTTATTATGTGTCTTTCCCAGATGATCAGTAGAGGTGCCCAGTTGGGGCAATCGAGGACTTTGTCGCATTTGGGGGTTGATCTTTATTTTGGTACCGTAGTCGGACCATGAGTGTATTGGATGAATTTAATGACTTACTTATGTATTTGTGTGACGTGGCGAGTGTAAGCCAACTATGTACCTTTCCCCTTTTACTTATTTACATGGGTTGTTGTGAAGATTACCTCACTTGCGACATTGCTTTCAATGCGGTTATGCCTCTAAGTCGTGCTTCGACACGTAGGAGATATAGCCGCATTGAGGGTGTTACACCTCCTTACTGCATAGAAGAACTATGTCCTGGAAGCACCGCTAGGTGCAACACCCGCTGCAGGAGCAACTCCAGATGTTATGAACGTCTGGCAGAGCAAAGCTAATGACTACTCGATAGTTCAGTGTGCCATGCTTTACAGCTTAGAATCCGGACTTCAAAGGCGTTTTGAACGTCATAGAGCATATGAGATGTTCCAAGAGTTGAAGTTAATATTTCAAGCAAATGACCGAGTTAACAGATATGAAGTCTCCAACAAGTTCTACAGCTACAAAATGGAGGAGAATAGTTCTGTCAGTGAACACATACTCAGAATGTCTGGGTACCATAACCACTTGACTCAGCTGGGAGTTAATCTTCCTGATGATAGTGTCATTGATAGAGTTCTTCAATCACTGCCACCAAGCTATAAAGGCTTCGTGATGAACTATAATATCCAAGGGATGGAAAAGACAATTCCCGACCTCTTCGTGATGCTAAAGGCTGCAGAGGTAGTAATCAAGAAGGAGCATCAAGTGTTGATGGTGAACAAGACCACTAGTTTCAAGAAAAAGGGCAAAGGGAAGAAGGGGAACTTCAAGAAGAACAACAAGCCAGTTGCTGCTCAAGGGAAGAATGCCAAGTCTGGACCTAAGCCTAAAACTGAGTGCTTCTACTGCAAAGGGACTGATCACTGGAAGCGGAACTTCCCCAAGTATTTGGCGGATAAGAAGGATGGCAAAGTGAAAGGTATATTTGATATACATGTTATTGATGTGTACTGTCGGTGTCAAAACCGGCGGATCTCGGATAGGGGGTCCCGAACTGTGCGTCTAAGGCGGATGGTAACAGGAGGTAGGGAACACGATGTTAGGTTCTGGCCCTCTTTATGGAGGTAAAACCCTACGTCCGGCTTGATTTATTCTTGATAATATGAGTAGTACAAGAGTTGATCTACCATGAGATCAGAGAGGCTAAACCCTAGAAGCTAGCCTATGGTATGATTGTATGTTGTCCTACGGACTAAAACCCTCCGGTTTATATAGACACCAGAGGGGGCTAGGGTTACACAAGGTCGGTTACAAAGGAGGAGATATACATATCCGTATTACCTAGCTTGCCTTCCACGCCAAGTAGAGTCCCATCCGGACATGGGACAAAGTCTTTAATCTCGTATCTTCATAGTCCAACAGTCCGGCCAAATGATATAGTCCGGCTGTCTGGAGACCCCCTAATCTAGGACTCCGTCAGTAGCCCCTGAACCAGGCTTCAATGACGATGAGTCCGGCGCGCAGTGTTGTCTTCGGCATTGCAAGGCGGGTTCCTCCTCCGAATACACCATGGAAGAGTTTGAATACAGGGACAGTGTCCGGCCCTGCAAAATAAGTTCCACATACCACCGTAGAGAGAATAATATTTCCAAAAATCTAATCTGCTGACATGTTTTGGCAGCATGACATCACGCCACGGCCCGGTAATTATTCGAACCGTTTTTCTTTAACCAGCCCCGCACATAAAGCGAGGCGGTTTCTTGACACGTCTTGTCAAAGCAGAGATCGTGTTCCCCTTATCACGGGATTCTCATCAATACAAACGTGGGTAACCCAATCGTGCCTGTTGGCATGACTCCTAGATCTTAGGTAAGTCTAGAATGGCCACAAAGAGGATGCCTGATATTCACCCCCTTTATAAAGGGACAAGGATTTTTCTTTCTTCCCTCCCGTGCTCAATCGAATCCTTTCCCCGCCTCGAGTTCTAACACCCGAAGCCCAGGTCAGGTACTTCGGACCTTCAATCATGTCCGGATCCAGCCTTCAAGGCCAGTGGATGCCTTCCTCCGTCACGGAGGAGGACATCAAGAAGTTGAGGGAGGCCAGATATCTGACCGTCGAAATTTCGCATCGGCTGCCTGCCCGAGGGCAGGTCGTCCCTACTCCCGAACCCAACGAGAGCGTCGTGTTCGTCCCCCACTTCCTCCGAGGACTAGGCCTTGCTCTGGATCCCTTTGTTAGGGGTCTTATGTTCTATTACGGGCTAGATTTTCACGATCTGGCCCCGGATTCCCTTCTTCACATCTCGACATTTATTGTCGTATGTGAGGCCTTCCTCCGCATTACCCCTCACTTTGGCATGTGGCTCAAGACCTTTGATGTGAAGCCGAAGATGGTCGAGGGGCAGCACACAGCATGCGGGGGCGCATTAATAAGCAAGATCGCTGGCGCTCCATGGCCAAAGGGTTCCTTTCCAGAGGTGTCCGGATTATGGCAACGGGAGTGGTTTTACGTCACAGCTCCCAGAAGTGCCAAGTGGGTAGCTGCCCTGCCTTTCGCTCGGGCCCACCACCACAACTGATGTCATGGATCAGCAGGGGCTGAGCTGGGGTCCAGCCAAGGATGTGCCAATACTGCAGAGCCGTATCCAAGATCTCTTCGAGGGAGATTTCAGTCTGGTTATGGTAATGCAAGTCATGCTGGTTCGTCGAGTCCAGCCTTGCAAACGCCGGCCCCTCCGCATGTGGGAGTTCAACCCGGAAGGACCGCGCACTATTCAGAATTTCCTCGGCATGACGCAGGAGGAGATGTACAAATCGTTCTTCGGACCCCAAATAGAGTGTCCGGATACTACCGAAGACGTGGGCCTGAGCTGCAACCGCCCTGCTGCCCAAGTAAGTAATCCCATGGCCGAACATATTATCCTTTTATTTGTCATGACATCATTCTAAAGAATCGCTCTTTGATCAGGACTGGATAACAAAGGCGAAAATGATCCGGTGTTCGGCCCCCCTTCCTGAAGGCTTGGACAATCCGGTGCTAGAAAAGATGCTCGAGCCAGCACCTTGTCTAGTGCCCTCAAAGGAAGATGAAGGGGGGAATAAAGAGGGCGGAAGCGGGCCTCCATCGCTACCTATTCCAATCAAGGGAATGAGCGCCTCCGCGAGGGAGGATAACCAAGGGGCAGAATCTAACATTCTCCCTCCCCGAGGAAGGAAGAGGACTACCTGTGAAGATCCGGAAACTAAGGTTTCCAAACGAGAGAAGAAATCTCCGCCAGAGGGTCCTGCCTCGGATGGTACTCTTGCCGCACAATGTTCGCGCGGGGATCAGCCCTCTACCGAGATGTAAGTAATTAAAAAAGTACTTAATAGTGAAGATATCCTACCTTACTTCCGAAGACAATAACCGATGCTTGTAAATTGTAGTCCGGATCGCAGCCCTTCTCGACAGAGTTCATCTTCGGGGGATCTTCTTCCAGAGATGATGGAGAGCGAAACGCCTCCCCCGGACTCCCCAGCTCAAGAAGCAGGTGACCTTGAAGTGTCGTCGTGAAGGGTATCTCCAAATCCAATATCACCAGAGGATAACCCTTTGGCTGCCCGGCATCCCCAGTATCCGGCTCCTGAGGAGGGCGACAGCAAGGGTCCGTACTGTATGCGGTCGGACGCGCTCAAGGATCTTCTGGGGAAGGTTGTCGTCTCGGAAGCGCATCGTACGCTAATGGGTACGGTAATTGAAAGGATTTCGTCCGCCGAAAGCGGTTTGCACGAAGCTTTTATGAGTCTGCTGAAAGGCTTCGAGGTACATAAAGTAATGTATGCCTTTAATAGTACCGCATACCTTAGGTATGCCCATGTAGATAGTAGCCCCTGAGACTCTGGTTGTCGTCGGGAACGGCGACAAACAGAGGATCATAGTCCTAGGTAATAACCGGACCGCCTTTATGTGCAGGTGGTTGAAGCTCCGGTGGCTAGCCAGACTGAAGGGTTTGCCGAACTAAGACGGCAATTGGATGCGGCAGATGCCAACATCGTGCTAGTTAACAAGCGCCTGGACGAGGCACGGGGTAGGTGATTTTTCTGTTGAGTGTCACATAGTAAGACCAGCATAATGCCAGTATCTTTAATATGTTGTGACTGCAGATGGAGCTGCCACTGTGGATACCCTTCGGGCGGAACTTGCCCAAGCCAAGGAGCAAGCAAGGATTAGTGATGCGGCCGCTTTAACAGCGGCCGAAGAGTTAAGAGCCGAAAAGGCCGCGCATAGCGAGAGCAAAGAAAAAGTGGCCAAGATGACTGTAAAGTTAAAAGATACTCCCGACCATTGCCAGCTTCTTGAAGAAGAAAACTGGGCGAAGGAGACGGACCTAGAAAAGGCCACGATGGCGACCAAAGACACCCGCTCTGCGATGAGAGCGAAGAAGGAGGAGCTGCGTCAAGCCGGGGATATCACGGCTGGGAAGCCCTTTATGCTGCGGAGGAAGTTTGGAGATCCTCGGTATGCCCCTCTGGACCGGCTGTGGAGTTCGGCGGACGCATATCTGGACTTGGCGGCGAGTGCTGTCAATGCGGCCGAATACTTCCGAGATCAAACAGATCGTGAAGTGGACAAGCTATTCTTGTCACAATTTAATGTTCCAGAGCGTCTGCTTCCATTGACTGATCGGCTTGCCGAATGGGCCGAGCTGAATAGATTGTCCGACTCGCCATGAGGTCTATTGTGGATCATCTGTGGCCGGAAAGGCCAAAGCCGAACAGCTATTTTAGTTTGGTGCAGCAGTTCCTTGGTGCGGTGCCGCGCATTAATGTGATGAAGAGGTCGGCATGCATAGAAGGCTCGCGGATGGCCCTTGCCCGTGTCAAAACATACTGGGCGGAGATGGATGCCACCACTGTTGCGGCACAGGGTTCGGCCATAGGCCGAGTGGCTGCCGAGCACTATTTGGAAGAAGTTCTTGAAGGCGCTCGTTCGATAGAGCCCCAGTTCTCGAAGAATATTATGTTTGAGTGACATGTATTCCCATTGTAAAAACAATGTTTTATTAAGTTTATCAAGGCTGTATTTATACTTTTGCCCGAAAGTACTATGATGCCTCCTGTGCGGCCGTTTATGTATATATGTATATAACCTGAAAGATTGCAGTCATCGGCTTCAGCCCCCACGCATATAATGCGGGGGTGTTCGCAGAAGACGCATGTTCACACTTGATCCAACGTCTTGGTCCATTAAGGAGGTGATAACGCAGCGAACTAGGCAACCGGACTATAATGCTTTAACACTTTCACTTAGCCAGAGGAGTTTGACAGTGGGGCTACTATATAGCCCCTGGTGGCTCCGCACTCATCCGAATTTGGGGTGCATACATGCCTGGCTGGGAAACGTCCCTTCGTTAAGACGGAGGAATCCCGAAGATTCCGATAGGTCATCGAGTGGTTGACCAGTCTCACGCTATATCATGACAGTCAGTTTTAGGCTTTCTCTACTGAGGTGCTCATCCGGATGAACCAGGGCACAATCGCAGTAGTTCTCCTGGTGCCGCCTTAGCTGATAGAGCGGAACGTAAGGCAGAAAAACATAGGAGCCGGGAAAACCCAACATTTGACCAAAGACATGATTCGGAGCTGATGCATATAAGGCCAAACTCGCGACGCCGAACACTCCCTAAGGTATTCGGTCTTTATGGTGTAAACCGGGCCTAAACAGTGCCCTTTGTAATAAGCCCTTGGTGTCCAGTTACGTGCAATATTCTGACGTGGCCACATGCCAATACGTCAGTAGACTTCTCAGTTGTACTGAGAATCCGGGGGATGTGTATGAACAAGAGACAGTAAAAAAGGTTTACGCGGGGTCTT
Source organism: Triticum urartu (assembly GCF_056163025.1). NCBI lineage: Eukaryota > Viridiplantae > Streptophyta > Magnoliopsida > Poales > Poaceae > Triticum > Triticum urartu. Next base: position 482,542,345 of record NC_141875.1, read on the forward strand.
AATCTAAAAAGAATCCTTGGAACGGGCCCCTGCTGCGCTTGTGCGCCTGTGTATCCATTGTGCCATATCCTGGATGGGTGTAGCACGATGTTCAACTGAAAAAGAGAGGAACTTAGTTGAAAAGTTATCGTGCAAAAGGTAGGTTATACTAAATAAACCATGTATAGTTCCAGATGAGTAAAGTAGAGCCTAATTTTCACTTGTTCACACGCATTGAGCCCCTTGTATTGTAATAGGGGTATAGCCATCAATCCTGTATCAATTACATATAGTTTCGCCGGACTCGTCTAACCGCGTCCGTGGTCTTAACGACTTGTCAGATGCTTTAGTTGGTGAGGCCGTTTAGTGTGCGGCTGCCAAGGCAGCTGCACGGTCTTCCGCGCGCAAGGAACGCTCAATATTTCCATTTACTGTAATGATGCCACATGGACCGGGCATCTTAAGCATGAGAGAAGCGTAATGCGGTATTGCGTTAAAGCGAGCGAAAGCTTCGCGTCCGAGTAGTGTGTGATAGCCACTTTGGAACGGAGCGATGTGCAAGGTTAACTTTTCGCTGCGGAAGTTATCGGGAAAGCCGAATATAACCTCTAGTAGCAGGGAGCCCGTGCAATGGGCTTCTGGGCCTGGCGTTACTCCTTTAAAGGTAGTATTGCTATGGCTAATTTTTGCCGGCTCTATCCCCATGTTGCGTACTGTGTCCTGATATATCAGGTTTAAACTGCTGCCGCCGTCCATCAGGACTTTTCTGAAGTGGTATCCGTCAATTATTGGGTCTAATACCAAGGCAGCCCATCCTGCATGCCGGATACTTGCCGAGTAATCCCGATGGTCAAAAGTGATCGGTTGGGACGACCAGTGGAAGAACTCCGCGGTGATAGGCCCTGGGGCATGTGTCTCTAGGAGTGCCGTTTTGTTTCTCCCCTTTATCACGTGTAACACATTGACTATTTTGACTTCTAGTGGGAATTTCTTCTGTTCCCCAGTGCTTTGCTTGTGAGGCTCGTCCTCGTCTTCGCTTGGTGTATCCTGCCCCTTATGTTCGGCGTTGAGCTTGCCGGACTGCTTGAAAACTCAACATTCTCTATGGGTATGATTTGCAGGCTTATCGGGGTGCTGTGGATCTGACATATTTTATCCAGAATCTGGTTTAGGCTGGACAGTTCGTCTCTGTTGCCTTTGGAGGGCAGCTTCTGCTGACCTGGCCGAGAGCTTCTGAATCCGGCGTTTACCGCCGTGCTCTTCGGGTTGTCTTCTTTATTCCGGCGCTTGTTTTTGCTGCGTCCTGATTTCCCATTTCTGTCCCTGTCTTCGGATGTACTTGGGTCGCTGGTGCTGCATCGGGCTAACCAGCTGTCCTTGCCCGTGCAAAAGCGGGTCATGAGGTTTGTTAAGGCTGCCATTGTTCTCGGCTTTTCTTGCCCGAGGTGTCTGGCGAGCCATTCGTCTCGAACGCTGTGCTTGAAAGCTGCTAAGGCTTCGGCATCTGGACAATCGACTATTTGGTTCTTTTTAGTGAGGAACCTGTTCCAAAGCTTTCGGGCTGACTCTCCGGGCTGTTGAGTTATATGATTTAATCGTCTGCATCTGGTGGTCGGACATAGGTCCCTTGAAAATTTGCCCGAAAGGCGTCTTCGAGCTCTTCCTAGCTTCCAATGGAGTTTTCGGGGAGGCTTTTAAGCCAGTGCCGAGCGGGCCCTTTGAGCTTGAGGGGTAAGTACTTGATGGCGTGGAGATCATCTCCTCGAGCCATATGGATATGGAGGATATAGTCCTCAATCCAGACCCCAGGGTCTGTCGTTCCGTCGTACGCCTCTATGTTTACGGGTTTGAATCCCTCCGGAAATTCTTGGTCCAGCACCTCATCGGTGAAACATAGGGGGTGTGCGGCACCCCTGTATTTGGGTGTACCATGGTGTTGGGATGTTTGTGGTGTTGCATTGCATACTGGAGCGCGCTTGTGTGGTCTGTAGATGGATCTGGTTGCACCGTCCTTTTGATGTGAGCCCTCACGCGGATCGCGTACTGGCTTATGTGCGGCGTCGTTTGCCGTTCTATGTTGGCCACGAGGTTGTCTATCTGACTGGATGGCCGTTTTGTTTTTTAATTGCGGGGGATCTAAGGCCTCCTCATCGAATTCAGGTAACAACTTTCGCTTCGGGTAGCTCTTGGTGTCACGATTACCACCGTACTTTCCTACAGTGTTGAGTACTTCGCTCCATCTGATTCTGAGAGTGTCTTGTGCAGCCATGAGCCTTTGCTTCTACTTTCTCAGACTCCTCGCAGTGGAGACAAGCCTTTTATGGGTATTCAGTTGCTCCAGGTTCCTGTCCAGTGTAATGTTATCCGGACTGTTATCTTCGACTGAGTCGGGTTGTTCGGTTTGATTCTCCGTGTTGCCATGGTCGGGCGATGGTTCACCCTGCTCTATCGTTGGGTCTATATGACCGCTGTTTCTGCCGAGGCAGGATTTGGAGTGGCGTTTACGCCGCCGTCTTGACTGCTTCTTGAGGGAACAATCCTTCGCTGCATCCTTCCGTTCTTCGACGTTGTTTTGTTTGGGTGTGTCCACCATGTATACATCATATGATGAAGTGGGCGTCCAGTGCCCCGTGGGCAGTGGTTCCTGTTCGTCTCCTGTTCGTCTCCTTCAAGTGACGTCCAAAGGGTGTATCTTCATCCGGTTGCGAGAACTTGTTCCTTGCATCCGCCATCCTAAAGAGTAGAAAAGATGAGAAGTCAAAAGAGAAGAGAGAGAATAGTGATCTAGGTCTTTTAGCTTAGTGGTCATGTCCTACAGTCAGCGTGTGCTCTGATACCATCTCTGTAGTGACCAGACCTCAAACAGTCTGATCTCTGTGCTCCGCTGTCATCCCTAGATCAGTAATGCTGACACCACACAGTACTCGAAGGATTTATAGCAGAGTAGCAATCACACACTTATTACATCGAGTGTCTCAATAGAGAACTTATTACAATAAATATGGCTTAAGGCCATCTAATAACGATAACAGCGGAAGGCTTGGAAGATAAGTGAGTCCATCAACTCCAATGGCATCACTGAGTATAGAACCACGACCTAAAAACTCCTTAATCGTCGTCTGAAAAGTCTGCAACATTAACGTTGCAGCCCGAAAACGGGTCAGCACATGGAATATGCTAGCAATGTAACACATAGAGAGTAATGGAATGAAGTAGCTATACTATATGCATATTTGGCTGGTGGAAAGCTCTATGGTTACAGCTTTGCGTAAAGCCAATTTTTCCCTACTACAAAGGAATAATTTTATTTAACTATCATGGTAGTTGTTAAACATTGAGAATGGTTGACAGCATTCTCAATCCCAATTAAGCATCATCATTAAACAAAACCCAACAAAATTAATTTAGAGTAACATATTGAGATTAACATGATAATCCAGGTACTAGATACTCAAGATTGTCCATAACCGGGGACACGGCTAGCCATGATTAGTTTATTACACTCTGCAGAGGTTTGCGCACTTTTCCCCACAAGACTCGATCGCCTCCGTTTGGTTTCTCGCACTACATGGTGTTTGAGAAGACGGATGACCGAGACATAGTCTTTCAGAAGCACTAGCACCTTACGATCGGGTAGACCGTACCACCTACATCCCCTACATCTGCTAGTCTACCACTGTAAGAGTTCGCACGACTTAGTCAACTATGCTAGAGCCCATAATAGCTTGTGGCTGCACACGGAAGTTTCTAGTATGAATAGTCTCATGATCCCTTTGAGCCTGGGTGGCGGTCCAAAAGAAAACAGGCAAGTCCTGGAATACCCAGGTGCCTCAATCCACCCAGATGTGTGTTTAAGTTGCCACCTTACATAAACCATTAATTAACAAAACTCTCATATGTCATGGATATCACTCACCCAATCCACGTCTACTAGCATAGCATGGCATAATAAGCAAACGCAGAAGTAACTCCCAAAGGTTTGATAATAAACTGGTAATAGGTACTACCTCATCTACTTCCCATCCCACAATTTAATTAGATCCTAACCATGCAATGTGTGAGGATTGATCTAATGCAATAAAACTGGGTAGTAGAAAAGGTATGATCAAAGTGTTACTTGCCTTGTTGATGATCCGCGAAACCTAGAGATTCGAAGTAACAGGCGGCGCACTCCGGGTATTCTATCGCAGACAAACAAACAAGCATACAATAAGTACTCATCTAATGCACGGGTAAAACTCAAATAAGAGATCTAACCAGAAGGTTCAACTTAAGAACTCCGGTTGGCAAAAGAATCAAATCGAACGAAGCAACGAAAGTCAAACGGCGAAAGAAAACAACTTCGTTCTACTAATCTGGATCTAGGGCAAATTTTACAGTAGCAAAAACTTGTTTAAGTCGATTAAATGGATAGAGGGTTTTGAGACGAAACTCTAGGCGCTTGAATCGCCTGATTCCGATAAACGAGCGAAAAGTTATACTAAAACAAAAATCGGATCAGGAATCGCGATCAGAAAAATCACGGATTTAATCCAAGAAAAAGAAAAACGACGAACGTTCGCTGGAACGAAGGAACGGACGAACGCTCGCTATTTAAATAAACCGGAAAAACCGATCTATTTCAAAAACCGAATCTAAAAAAACCGACGAAAAACCGACGGAAAACCGATCGGTTTTCTAAAAAAACCGGGCACGGATTTCGAGGCGGCGGCGAACCTCGGCGAGCGTGCGGGCGGCGGCTGCGGCGCGGCGGCGGCGGCGGGAGCGGGAGCGGGCTAGGGTTTCGGGGCTGGGGCGCTGGCTCGGCCGGGCCTCTCCCCCAGCTTTTAAAGCCTGCCCGGGCCGGTGTCTAGGTCGGACACGGCCCATAGGTCGGTGCGCGTTTTTTTTAAAAATAATTACGCGCAAAAGAAAAATAAAAAGAAATACTAAACGGACTCCAAAAATTTCAAAATAAATTTTCACGGGCTTCTAAAATCAAGCCGCACAAGGTGAACATTTATTTGGGGCCTAAATGCAATTTTGAAAAACGCACATTTTTCCTAAATTCAAATAAAATAACAAAAACTCCGAAATAAAATCTTATTTGATTTTATTATTGAATCCTCAATATTTGTTTATTTTGGGAAAGTCATTTTATTCCCTCTCTCATATTTTTGTAATAGAAATAATTGACAATAAAATAAATAAAATCAAATGATCCTATTCTCAAAATTTGAGAGAACTCAAATATGAAAATAACGAAATCCCCAACTCTTTCCGTGGGTCATTGAGTTGCGTAGAATTTCTAGGATCAACCAAAATGCAAAATAAAATATGGTATGCAATGATGATCTAATGTATAACATTCCAAATTGAAAATTTGGGATGTTACAGTCCTGTTTTGGAGGTCATGTTACTTGACCATGACAAACCTAGGAACTATGATGAAACGATGATGAGCCCAAATTCTGCAAAATGGCTTGAGTCCATGAAATCTGAGATGGGATCCATGTATGAGAACAAAGTGTGGACTTTGGTTGACTTGCCCGATGATCGGCAAGCCACAGAGAATAAATGGATCTTCAAGAAAAAGACTGACGCTGACGGTAATGTTATTGTATACAAAGCTCGACTTGTTGCGAAAGGTTTTCGACAAGTTCATGGAGTTGATACGATGAGACCTTCTAACCCGTAGTGATGCTTAAATCTGTCCGACATGTTAGCAATTGCTGCATTTTATGATTATGAAATTTGGCAAATGGATGTCAAAACTGCATTCCTTCATGGATATCTTAAAGAAGAGTTGTATATGATACAACAAGAAGTTTTCGTCGATCCTAAAGGTGCTAACAAAGTGTGCAAGATCCAGCGATCCATTTATGGACTAGTGCAAGCCTCTCAGAGTTGAAATATGCGCTTTGATAGTGTGATCAAAGCATATGGTTTTATACAGACTTTTGGAGAAGCATGTATTTACAAGAAAGTGAGTGGGAGCTCTGTAGTGTTTCTAATATTATATGTGGATGACATATTGTTGATTGGAAATAATATAGAGTTTCTTGATAACATAAAAGGATATCTGAATAAGAATTTTTCAATGAAAGACCTCGGTGAAGCTGCTTACATATTGGTCATCAAGATCTATAGAGATAGATCAAGACCCTTAATTGTACTTTCACAAAGCATATACCTTGATAAAGTTTTGAAGAAGTTCAAAACGGATCAGTAAAAGAAAGGGTTCTTGCCTGTGTTACAAGGTGTGAAGTTGAGTCCGACTCAATGCCCGACCACTATAGAAGATAGAGAGAAAATGAAAGTCATTCCCTATGCCTTAGCCATAGGTTCTATCATGTATGAAATGTTGTGTACCAGACCTGATGTGTGCCTTGCTATAAGTTTAGCACGGAGGTACCAAAGTAATCCAGGAGAGGATCACTAGACAGCGGTCAAAAACATCCTGAAATACCTGAAAAGGACTAAGAATATGTTTCTCATTTATGGAGGTGACAAAGATCTTGTCGTAAATGGTTACGTCGATGCAAGTTTTGACACTGATCCGGATGACTCTAAGTCACAAACCGTACACGTATTTATATCGAATGGTGGAGCTGTTAGTTGGTGCAGTTCCAATCAGAGCATCATGGCGGGATCTACGTGTGAAGCGGAGTACATAGCTGCTTCAGAAGCAGCAAATGAAGGAGTTCATATCCGATCTAGGTGTAATACCTAGTGCATCGGGTCCAATGAAAAATCTTTTGTGACAATACTGGAGCAATTGCCTTGGTGAAGGAATACATATTTCACAAGAGAACCAAACACATCAAGAGACCCTTCTATTCCATCCGCGATCAAGTCAAGGAGGGAGACATAGAGATTTGCAAGATACATAGAGATCTGAATGTTGCAGACCCGTTGACTAAGCCTCTCTCACGAGCAAAACATGATCAACACCAAGACTCCATGGGTGTTAGAATCATTACTATGTAATATAGATTATTCACTCTAGTGCAAGTGGGAGACTGAAGGAAATATGCCCTAGAGGCAATAATAAAGTTGTTATTTATATTTCCTTATATCATGATAAATGTTTATTATTCATGCTAGAATTGTATTAACCAGAAACTTAGTACATGTGTGAATACATAGACAAACAGAGTGTCCCTAGTATGCCTCTACTTGACTAGCTCGTTAATCAAAGATGGTTAAGTTTCCTGACCATAGACATGTGTTCTCATTTGATGAACGGGGTCACATCATTAGAGAATGATGTGATGGACAAGACCCATTCGTTATCTTAGCATAATGATCGTTTAGTTTTATTGTTATTGCTCTCTTCATGACTTATATATATTCCTCTAACTATGAGATTATGCAACTCCCGAATACCGGAGGAACACCTTGTGTGCTATCAAATGTCACAACATAACTGGGTGATTATAAAGATGCTCTACAGGTGTCTCCAAAGGTGTTTGTTGAGTTGGCATAGATCAAAATTAGGATTTGTCACTCCGTGTATCGGAGAGGTATCTCTGGGCCCTCTCGGTAATGCACATCACCACAAGCCTTGCAAGAAATGTGACTAATGAGTTAGTTGCGGGATGATGCATTACGGAACGAGTAAATAGACTTGTCGGTAACGAGATTGAACTAGGTATCAAGATACCGACGATCGAATCTCGGGCAAGTAACATACCGATGACAAAGGGAATGACGTATGTTGTTAGGCGGTTTGACCGATAAAGATCATCGTAGAATATGTAGGAACCAATATGAGCATCCAGGTTCCGCTATTGGTTATTGACCGAAGATGTGTGTCGGTCATGTCTACATAGTTCTCAAACCTGTAGGGTCCGCACGCTTAACGTTCGATGACGATTTGTAATATGAGTTATGTGTTTTGGTGACCGAAGTTTGTTCGGAGTCCCGGATGAGATCACGAACATGACAAGGAGTCTCGAAATGGTTGATAGGTAAAGATTTATATATTGGAAGGTTATATACGGACACCAGAATGGTTCCAAAAAGGTTCGGAGATTTTTCGAAGTACCGGGAGGCTACCGGAACCCCCCGGGAAAGTTAATGGGCCATAGTGGAGGAGAGGAGGCACGCCCCCCTTGCCCAATCCAAATTGGACAAGGGGAGGGGGCGCCCCCCCTTTCCTTCTCCTTCTCCCTCTTTTCCCCTTTCCCCTCTCCATTGGAAGGAAAGGGGGTGAATCCTACTAGGAACGGAGTCCTAGTAGGACTCCCCTACTTGGGGCACCCCCCCCTTGGGCCGGCCTCCTCCTCCCCCTCCTTTATATACGTGGGCAGGGGGGCACCCCAAAGACACAACAGTTGTTTCTTAGCCGTGTGTGGTGCCCCCCTCCACAGTTTACTCATCCGGCCATAGCATCGTAGTGCTTAGGCGAAGCCCTGCGCAGATCACATCACCATCATTGTCACCACGTCGTCGTGCTGACAGAACTCTCCCTCGACCCTCTGCTGGATCAAGAGCTCAAGGGACGTCATCGAGCTGAACGTGTGCTAAACACGGAGGTGCCGTACGTTCGCTACTTGGATCGGTTCGATCATGAAGACGTTCGACTACATCACCCGCGTTAACCTAACGCTTCCGCTTTCGGTCTACGAGGGTACGTGGACACAATCTTCCCATCTCGTTGCTATGAATCTCCTAGATAGATCTTGCGTGATCGTAGGAAATTTTTTGAAATTGCATGCTACGTTCCCAACAGGAAGGTGGCATGCTGTGAGAGAGGTATGTGGGTGCCTGGCTAGTGATAACCCACAAGTATAGGGGATCGCAACAGTTTTTGATAAGTAAGAGTGTCGAACCCAACGAGGAGCTAAAGGTAGAACAAATATTCCCTCAAGTTCTATCGACCACCGATACAACTCTACGCACACTTGACGTTCGCTTTACCTAGAACAAGTATGGAACTAGAAGTACTTTGTAGGTGTTGTTGGATAGGTTTGCAAGATAATAAAGAGCAAGTAAATAAAAGGTAGGGGATGTTTAGATAAAGAAATAATAAAGTGAATATAGCGAGTGTGGAAAAGTGGTGGTAGGAGTTGCGGAATTGCCCCTAAGCAATTGACTACTTTACTAGACCGATAGCAAGTATTATGTGGGAGAGGCCAGTGCTAGCATGTCATCCCTAACTTGGAATTCTATACAGTTATGATTGGAACTATTAGCAAGCATCCACAACTACTAATGTTCATTAAGGTAAAACCCAACCATGGCATTAAGATATATTGGTCCCCCTTCAATCCCGTATGCATCAATTTCTATGCTAGGTTGAAGCTTCTGTCACTCTTGCCCTCCAATACATAGTCCTATCAACATACAACTAACCCTAGGGTGTGATCCACGCGTGCAATCATATGATGGGCACCAAAGGATAGCAACATAACCACAAGAAAATTAAATCAATCATAGCAATTCATCAACCACCGATAGGACAACGAAAATCTACTCAGACATCTTAGGATGGCAACACATCATTGGATAATAATATGAAGCATAAAGCACCATCTTCAAGTAGAGGATACAGCGGGTTGCGGGAGAGTGGACCTCTGTAGATAGAGGGGGGAAGGTGATGGAGATGTTGGTGAAGATGGCGGAGGTGTTGGTGTAGATCGCGGTGATGATGATGGCCCCCGGTGGCACTCCGGTGCCACCGGAAGCGAGGGGGAGAGAGCCCCCCTCCTTCTTCTTCTTCTTCCTTGACCTCCTCCCTAGATGGGAGAAGGGTTTCCCCTCTGGTCCATGGCCTCCATGGCACGGGTGGGGCGAGAGCCCCTCCGAGATTGGACCTGTCTCTCTGTCTCTCTCTGTTTCTGCGTTCCCAGATTCTTCCCTTTCACCGTTTCTTATATTCCCGGAGATCCGTATCTCCGATTGTGCAGAAATTTTGACATGATCTCTATCCGGATATTAGCTTTCTTGCAGTGAAAGAAGGGCATCAACCACCTTACGGGTGGCCCACGAGGGTCCGGGCGCGCCCAGGAGGGCAGGCGCGCCCCCCTGCCTCGTGGCCACCTCAGGCACCGTCTCGCGTGGATTTTTCTTCCCAAAAATCATATATATTCCAAAAAAATCTCCGTCAATTTTTATCCCGTTTGGACTCCATTTGATATGGATATTCTGCGAAACAAAAAACATGCAACAAACAGGAATTGGCACTGGGCACTAGATCAATATGTTAGTCCAAAAAATAGTATAAAAAGTTGCCAAAAGTATATGAAAGTTGTAGAATATTGGCATGGAACAATCAAATATTATAGATACGACGAAGACGTATCAGCTAACGAGGGCACTGCCGGTGTCAAAACCGGCGGATCTCGGGTAGGGGGTCCCGAACTGTGCGTCTATGATCGATGGTAACAGGAGACAGGGGACACGATGTTTACCCAGGTTCGGGCCCTCTGTATGGAGGTAATACCCTACTTCCTGCTTGATTGATCTTGATAAATATGAGTATTACAAGAGTTGATCTACCACGAGATCGTATGGCTAAACCCTAGAAGTCTAGCCTATGTGGGTATGGTAATGAGTATATGCGTTGTCCTTTCTGGACTATCCCCTTCGTTTATGTACACGCCGAGGGGATCTAGGGTTTACATGGAGTCGGTTACATAAGAAGGAATCTTCGGTCGCCAAGCTTGCCTTCCACGCCAAGTAGAGTCCAATTCGGACCCGGTGCAGTCTTCAGTCTTCATGTCTTCACAGCCCATCAGTCCGGCCCATAGATAACAGGCCGAACGTCCGAGGACCCCTTAGTCCAGGACTTCCTCAGTAGCCCCTGAACCTGGCTTCAATGACGAGGAGTCCGGCGCATAGATTTGTTTTCGGCATTGCAAGGCGGGTTCCCTTCTTCTGAACTCCAGAATAGTCTTCGAACGAAATAAGTGCATCTGGACCTGTTACGCACACCATACACAACCACGGAGAGAATATAATATTTGCACGAATCCAATCTGTTGACAGCTTCTCTCCAACACGGCATCGTGTCTGTCCGGTTATAATTTCGAACCGTTTTTCTTCTGCCATCCCACGTTTCGAGACGCAGTTGCTATTGGCACGTCTTGTCGAAACAGAGATCGTGTCCCCTTATCGCGGGATTCTCATCAATGCGGGCATGGGTAACTCAACCGTGCCGTTCATACAGCCCTAGGGAACAGGCGAATCCTAAGGCGAGTGAGGAGGCATTTAATATCTGCTGCCTTTATAAGGGGATAAGGATTCCCCCTTCCTCTCCTCGCGCCTTCTCTCTATCTTCGCCCTTCCGATCTCAAGCTCCAGCGCCCAAGTTCCCATCCCTTTTCCACTCAAGCAACCATGTCCGAATCTGGTGGTCAGGGCAAGTGGATGGTCTCCTCCGTCAAGGAGGAGGACATTACTAAGCTCCGGGCAGCCGGATATTTGGCAAAGGAGATCGCCCATCTACTGCCAGCCGAGGGACAAGTCGTCCCCACGTCGGAGCCCACAGAGAGAGTAGTCTTCACCCCCCATTTCCTCCATGGGCTAGGGTTTCCACTCCACCCTTTCGTCCGCGGACTGATGTACTATTACGGGATAGATTTCCAAGATCTGTCCTCGAATTCCTTCCTCAACATCTCGGCGTTTATCGTCGTGTGCGAGGCCTTCCTCTGCATCCATCCCCACTTCGGGCTGTGGCTCAAAGTCTTCAACGTGAAGCCGAAGGTGGTGGATGGTCAGCACGCGGAGTGTGGAGGGGCCATGGTGAGCAAGCTATCCAACGTCTCCTGGCCCAAAGGCACCTTTATAGAGACAGTAAAGGAATGGCAAAAGCAGTGGTTCTACATCACAGAACCTCGTGGCACCACCTGCGCCGCAGCTGCCGAATTCCACTCTAGTGCTCCCACGCGGCTGACCTCTTGGGTCGAGAAGAGTCTGAACTGGTGTTCACCTGACGAGATGATAGCGCTGCAGACGCGTGTTCAAAGCATGGTGACCAAGGACGTCAAGCTCATTGACGTTATCCAGGTGATGCTGGTCCGCCGGATTCTTCGGTGCCAGAGCCGAAGCTGCCCTTTATGGGAGTTCAATTCGAAGAAGCACCAGCCCCTGAGAAGGCTCTTCGACACCTCTCATGAAGGGGCCTAGAAGTTGCTCTTTAAGGGCAACGAGAAGCCACCGGCCACGGACTCAGACCATGGTCACAATTGGAAACGCCCCACCAACAAGGTATGTTTCTTTTGATGTATTCCCAACTTGAATGTTTCGAGGATGATGTCTGAGATTGGGTATTGCTCCTTCAGGACTGGGTGGAGAAGGCGCAGCGGATCCAGTGTCCGGCGCCGTTGCCCGAGGAACCGATCATCCCGCGCCTCGCGAGGATGCTGGTGCCGGCGCCATATACGGTGTCGGAGAAGAAGGCCAAGAAGAAGGCCAAGGGGGCCAAGAGTGGACCCCGTCGCAAGGGCGCTTCGGACGCGACGTCCGAAGACCACGAGGCCCATTCCTCCGTCCCCGAGGACAATGACGAGGAAGAGGAGGAGGAGCAAATCAACCCTCCTCCCGAGGAAAATAAGAAGAGGGTGGCCCCAGAACATCCGGAGGCGAAAGCGCCCAAAAAGGGGAAGGGCGCCCCAGCGGTCAACACCGCGTGGGACATTGACAGTAGTCCGGAACGACGCCCCCGCACTAGACCTCAGCCCGCACCGTAAGCGACATGGCTCATTTACGCGCACATCCAGCCCTTTATTTTTATTATGCTGACATGGTTAATCCACACTTTTGTAGTCCGGCCCGTGACCTTATCCAGCGGTCCTCATCTGGAGGTTCGTTGGCTCCGTCTGAGATGGCGAGCATGTCACCACCGCCTGCTTGCTCCCCCGGGGCCAGGGACGACACCAAAGTGTTAGCCCGGAGGGCCGCTCCAAAGGGAGGAGATCAGGAAATTGTCCGGGGGGCGCCACAAGGCGGGACCTCCGCTGCCAGACAGATGGGGGAGCAGATCCCCAAGGAGACAGGCGAAGAGGGCCGTATTCAGTTCGGCCCTCAGCCGGATACGATTCCGGAGGTTCATATGGCTCCGGAATCAGGCGAGCACCCTCCTTCGAAGGAGAGGGGTTTGCCAATTCCACTGGTGGCCCCTGTCCACCTAGGGGCGCCGGATGACCTGATGGAGGCGCTACGAGGGGCCTCCGTTGTGGACGAGCACCGTGTCCTTATGGGTGCGGTGATCAAGAAGATTCAGTCCGCCAAGAGTGGACTAGATGAAGCCTGCAGCAATCTGTTGACGGGTTTCGAGGTAAGTGATACGTCTCCAACGTATCTATAATTTTTGATTGCTCCATGCTATATTATCTACTGTTTTGGACATTATTGGGCTTTATTTTCCACTTTTATATTATTTTGGGACTAACCTATTAACTGGAGGCCCAGCCTAGAATTGCTATTTTTTTGCCTATTTTAGGGTTTCTAAGAAAAGGAATATCAAACGAAGTCCAAACGGAATGAAACCTTCGGGAACGTGATTTTCTCACCGAACGTGATCCAGGTTGGACCTTACGTCAAGAAACAAGGGAGGAGGCCACGAGGTAGGGGGCGTGCCTACCCCCCCCCCCCCCGGGCGCGCCCTCCACCCTCATGGGCCCCCTGTTGCTCCATGCTACGTCTTGAGCTTGCGTTGGTTTTCCTCGAAGAGGAAGGGATTATGCAGCAGAGTAGCGTAAGTATTTCCCTCAGTTTTTGAGAACCAAGGTATCAATCCAGTAGGAGGCCACACTCAAGTCCCTCCTACCTGCACAAAACGATAGCTACTCGCAACCAATGCGATTAGGGGTTGTCAAGCCCTTCACGGTCACTTACGAGAGTGAGATCTGATAGATAGAATATTTTTGGTATAAAGATGCAAAGTAAAAAACTAAAGGCAAAGTAAATAGAAAAACAATATAAAAGTGATGGAGATTGATATGATGAGAATAGACCTGGGGGCCATAGGTTTCACTAGTGGCTTCTCTCAAGAGCATAAGTATTCTACGGTGGGTGAACAAATTACTGTTGAGCAATTGATAGAATTGAGCATAATTATGAGAATATCTAGGCATGATCATGTATATAGGCATCACGTCTGTGACAAGTAGACCGAAACGATTCTGCATCTACTACTATTACTCCACTCATCGACCGCTATCCAGCATGCATCTAGAGTATTAAGTTAAAAATAGAGTAACGCCTTAAGCAAGATGGCATGATGTAGAGAGATAAATTCATGCAATATGAAATAAACCCCATCTTGTTATCCTCGATGGCAACGATGCAATACGTGCCTTGCTGCCCCTTCTGTCACTGGGAAAGGACACCGCAAGATCGAACCCAAAGCTAAGCACTTCTCCCATGGAAAGAACTACCAATCTAGTTGGCCAAACCAAATGGATAATTCGAAGAGACTTGCAAAGATAACCAATCATGCATAAAAGAATTCAGAGAAGATTCAAATATTATTCATAGATAGACTTGATCATAAACCCACAATTCATTGGTCTCAACAAACACACCGCAAAAAGAAGATTACATCGAATAGATCTCCACAAGAGAGGGGGAGAACTTTGTATTGAGATTCAAAGAGAGAGAAGAAGCCATCTAGCTACTAACTATGGACCCGAAGGTCTGAGGTAAACTACTCACACTTCATCGGAGGGGCTATGGTGCTGTAGAAGCCCTCCGTGATGACAGCCCTCTTCCGGCGGAGCTCCGGAACAGGCCCCAAGATGGGATCTCGTGGATACAGAAAGTTGCGGCGGTGGAATTAGGTTTTTGGCTCCTGTTCTGATCGTTTGGGGGTACGTGTGTATATATAGGAGGAAGAAGTACGCCGGAGGAGCAACGAGGGGCCCACGAGGCAGGGGGCACGCCCCCCACCCTCGTGACCGCCTCTTTTGTTCCTTGGAGCAAGGTCCAAGTCTCATGGATCACGTTCGGTGAGAAAATCACGTTCCCGAAGATTTTATTCCGTTTGGACTCCGTTTGATATTCCGTTTCTTTGAAACACTGAAATAGGCAAAAAAAACAGCAATTCTGGGATGGGCCTCCGGTTAATAGATTAGTCCCAAAAATAATATAAAAGTGGAAAATAAAGCCGAATATAGTCCAAAACAGTAGATAATATAGCATGGAGCAATCAAAAATTATAGATACGTTGGAGACGTATCATGCATCCCCAAGCTTAATTCCTGCTCGACCTCGAGTAGGTAAATGATAAAAAGAGAATTTTTGATGCGGAGTGCTACTTGGCATAATTTCAATGCAAATCTTCTTAATTGTGGTATGAATATTCAGATTAGAAAGATTCAAGACAAAGGTTTATATTGACATAAGAAATAATAATACTTCAAGCATAGTAACAAAGCAATTATGTCTTCTCAAAATAACATGGCCAAAGAAAGTTATCCCTACAAAATCATATAGTCTGGCTATGCTCCATCTTCCCCACACAAAGTATTTATATCATGCATAACCCCGATGACAAGCCAAGCAATTGTTTCATACTCTAACTTTTTCAAAACTTTTTCAATCTTCACGCAATACATGAGCGTGAGCCATGGATATAGCACTATGGGTGGAATAGAATGGTGGTTGTGGAGAAGACAAAAATGAGAAGATAGTCTCACATCAACTAGGCATATCAACGGGCTATGGAGATGCCCATCAATAGATATCAATGTGTGTGAGTAGGGATTGCCATGCAACGGATGCACTAGAGCTATAAGTATATGAAAGCTCAAAAAGAAACTAAGTGGGTGTGCATCCAACTTGCTTGCTCATGAAGACCTAGGGCAATTTGAGGAAACCCATCATTGGAATATACAAGCCAAGTTCTATAATGAAAGATTCCCACTAGTATATGAAAGTGATAACATGAGAGACTCTCTACTATGACGATCATGGTGCTACTTTGAAGCACAAGTGTGGTAAAAGGATAGTAACATTGTCCCTTCTCTCGTTTTCTCTAAATTTTTTATTTTTTATTTGGGCCTTTTCTCTCCTTTTTATGGCCTTTCTCTTTTTTTATTTGGGCTTCTTTGGCCTCTATTATTATTATTTTTATTTTTCGTCCGGAGTCTCATCCTGACTTGTGGGGGAATCATCGTCTCCATCATTCTTTCCTCACTGGGACAATGCTCTAATAATGATGATCATCACACTTCTATTTTTCTTACAACTCAACAATTACAACTCGATACTTAGAACAAAATATGACTCTATATGAATGCCTCCGGCGGTGTACCGGGATATGCAATATGACAATGATGGAGTGTGTCATAATAAACGGAATGGTGGAAAGTTGCATGGCAATATATCTTGGAATGTCTATGGAAATGCCATAATAGGTAGGTATGGTGGCTGTTTTGAGGAAGGTATATGGTAGGTGTATGATACCGGCGAAAGGTGCGCGGTATTAGAGAGGCTAGCAAAGGTGGAAGGGTGAGAGTGCGTATGGTCCATGGACTCAACATTAGTCATAAAGAACTCATATACTTATTGCAAAAATCTAGAAGTTATCAAAGAAAAGTACTACGCGCATGCTCCTAGGGGGATAGATTGGTAGGAAAAGACCATCGCTCGTCCCCGACCGCCACTCATAAGGAAGACAATCAATAAATAAATCATGCTCCGACTTCATCACATAACGGTTCACCATACGTGCATGCTAAGGGAATCACAAACTTCAACACAAGTATTCTTTAAATTCACAACTACTCAACTAGCATGACTTTAATATTATCACCTCCATATCTCAAAACAATTATCATGCTTGAATCTTTTCTTAGTATTCAACACACTCAAAAGAAAGTTTCACAAATCTTGAATACCAAGCATATTATTATTAAGAAAAATACGATGCTATTAAGAGACTCTCAAAATAATTTAAGTGAAGCATGAGAGATCAATAGTTTCTTTAAAACAAATCCACCACCTTGCTCTAAAAGATCTAAGTTAAGCACATAGAGCAAAATTATAATGCTCAAAAGATATAAGTCAAGCAGATAGAGCAAAACTATTTAGCTCAAAAGATATAAGTGAAGCACATAGAGTATTCTATCAAATTTTAATTCATGTATGGCTCTCTAAAAAGGTGTGTACAGTAAGGATGATTGTGGTATACTAGAAAACAAAGACACAAATAATACAAGACGCTCCAAGCAAAACACATATCATGTTGGTGAATAAAAATATAGCTCCAAGTAAAGTTACCGATGGAAGTGGACGAAAAGAGGGGATGCCTTCCGTGGCATCCCCAAGTTTTGACTTTTTGGTGTCCTTGGATTATCTTGGGGGTGCCATGGGAATCCCCAAGCTTAGGCTCTTTCCACTCCTTGTTCCATAATCCATCAAATTCTTACCCAAAACTTGAAAACTTCACAACACAAAACTCAAAATAGAAAACTCGTGAGCTCCGTTAGCGAAAGAAAACAAAAGACCACTTCAAGGTACTGTAATGAACTCATTATTTATTTATATTGGTGTTAAACCTACTGTATTCCAACTTCTCTATGGGTTATAAACTATTTTACTAGTCATAGATTCATCAAAATAAGCAAACAACACACGAAAAATAGAATCTGTCAAAAACAGAACAGTCTGTAGTAATCTGTAGCTAGCGCAAGATCTGGAACCCCAAAAATTCTAAAATAAATTTCTGGACGTGAGGAATTTATATATTAATCATCTTCAAAAATAATTAACTAAATATCACTCTCCAAATAAAAATGGCAGCAGTTCTCGTGAGCGCTAAAGTTTCTGTTTTTTACAGCAAGTTCAACAAGACTTTCCCCAACTCTTCCCAACGGTTATACTTGGCACAAACACTAATTAAACACAAAAAAACACAACCAAAACAGAGGCTAGATAATTTATTTATTACTAAACAGGAGCAAAAAGCAAGGAATAAAAATAAAATTGGGTTGCCTCCCAACAAGCGTTATCGTTTAACGCCCCTAGCTAGGCATAACGAGCAAGAATAGATCTAGGTATTGCCATCTTTGGTAGGTAATTCTTCAATTAGGCATCTACCATCTTTAGGAATTTATTTCTTTTTATTAATTATCAAACTTTTAGGCACAAGATCGAAAAATTCATTTGCAATAAATGGTTCCTTAATGATAGCAAAAAGATTGGGATGAATACTTATAGATTTAAGATCCACAGTTTCTCTACTAGATGATTCACCCTTATTTTTAGGGACATACATAAGCTTGGCAATTTTAGTAGGAGGACTAGGAGTATTCTTTATGGAAGAAAAAGCGGTTCCCAAATTTGTAATGATACCCTCAAGTTTATCAATTCTAGTAGAATCTAAGTTCATCTTCTCATTAACTATGGGTTCCTTTTCCTTAATATTTTTCAAAGTCATTCCTACCTCAGATCCATATTGAGTAATTTGATTGTGGATCTTTTTATCTAGATTTTCAATTGATTCAATAGTGGCAACTTTATTTTCAATAATTTCAAGTCTTTGCATAACATGCTCCAAAGTTAACATGGTTCCATTAACCAAAAGAGGTGGTGAGCCAAATAAATCAAACATAGCATTATAAGAATCAAAAGTATGGCTACCCAAGAAGTTCCCTTCGGTAATGGTATCGAGGATATATCTATTCCAAGGATTAATACCTACATAAAAATTGCGGAGAATAACTAAGGTAGATTGCTTCCTGGTAGATCTATTTTGAGCATTGCAAATCCTATACCAAGCATCTTTTAGATTTTCTCCCTCCCTTTGTTTAAAATTTAGAACTTCACTCTCGGGAGACAACGGAGAAGATATGAGACTAGCCATGACGACAAGCAAACAAACTAGCACACGAGCAAACAAAGAGGTAAACAGAGAGGGAGGATAGAGAGAGAGGGCGAATAAAACGGCAAGGGTGAAATGGGGGAGAGGAAAACAAGAGGCAAATGGCAAATAATGTAATGCGAGAGATAAGGATTGTGATGGGTACTTGGTATGTTGACTTTTGCGTAGACTCCCCGGAAATGGCGCCAGAAATCCTTCTTGCTACGTCTTGAGCTTGCGTTGGTTTTCCCCGAAGAGCAAGGGATGATGCAGTAGAGTAGCGTAAGTATTTCCCTCAGTTTTTGAGAACCAAGGTATCAATCCAGTAGGAGGCCATGCTCAAGTCCCTCGTACCTGCACAAAACGATAGCTACTCACAACCAACGCGATTAGGGGTTGTCAAGCCCTTCACGGTCACTTACGAGAGTGAGATCTGATAGATAGAATATTTTTGGTATTTTTGGTATAAAGATGCAAAGTAAAAAGTAAAGGCAAAGTAAATAGCAAAACAATATAAAAGTGATGGAGATTGATATGATGAGAATAGACCCGGGGGCCATAGGTTTCAGTAGTGGCTTCTCTCAAGAGCATAAGTATTCTATGGTGGGTGAACAAATTACTGTTGAGAAATTGATAGAATTAAGCATAATTATGAGAATATCTAGGCATGATCATGTATATAGGCATCATGTCCGTGACAAGTAGACCGAAACGATTCTGCATCTATTACTATTACTCCACTCATCGACCGCTATCCAGCATGCATCTAGAGTATTAAGTTAAAAACAGAGTAACGCCTTAAACAAGATGACATGATGTAGAGAGATAAATTCATGCAATATGAAATAAACCCCATCTTGTTATCCTTGATGGCAACAATGCAATACGTGCCTTGCTGCCCCTTCTGTCACTGGGAAAGGACACCACAAAATCGAACCCAAAGCTAAGCACTTCTCCCATGGCAAGAACTACCAATCTAGTTGGCCAAACCAAACGGATAATTCGAAGAGACTTGCAAAGATAACCAATCATGCATAAAAGAATTCAGAGAAGATTCAAATATTATTCATAGATAGACTTGATCATAAACCCACAATTCATCGGTCTCAACAAACACACCGAAAAAAGAAGATTACATCGAATAGATCTCCACGAGAGAGGGGAGAACTTTGTATTAAGATTCAAAGAGAGAGAAGAAGCCATCTAGCTACTAACTATGGACCCGAAGGTCTGAGGTAAACTACTCACACTTCATCGGAGGGGCTATGGTGATGTAGAAGCCCTCCGTGATGACGGCCCTCTTCCGGTGGAGCTCTGGAACAGGCCCCAAGATGAGATCTCGTGGATACAGAAAGTTGCGGCGGTGGAATTAGGTTTTTGGCTTCTGTTCTGATCGTTTGGGGGTACGTGTGTATATATAGGAGGAAGAAGTGCGCCGGAGGAGCAACGAGGGGCCCACGAGGCAGGGGGCGCGCCCCCCACCCTCGTGACCGCCTCTTTTGTTCCTTGGAGCAGGGGCCAAGTCTCCTGGATCACGTTCGGTGAGAAAATCACGTTCCCGAAGATTTTATTCCGTTTGGACTCTGTTTGATATTTCGTTTCTTTGAAACACTGAAATAGGCAAAAAATACAGCAATTCTGGGCTGGGCCTCCAGTTAATAGGTTAGTCCCAAAAATAATATGAAAGTGGAAAATAAAGCCCAATATAGTCCAAAACAGTAGATAATATAGCATGGAGCAATCAAAAATTATAGATACGTTGGAGAGCCGGAGGTGATGGAGCGGAACGCCCGTGAGGCGCGGGTGGAGCGCGAGGCGGCGGAAAGAGCGGCCGCCCAGGCATCGAAGGAGCAGGCCGACGCGGCAGCCAAGGCCCAGGCAGAGGCGGCGACCGCGGAACGGAGGCGGAGGGCTCGCGCAACCAGCCTCCGCTGCTCGCCATTCCCCTCCGAGCCGTGGCCCCTGACACCCCATTGCCCTTGGCGGAGGAAATCGTCCAAGACCCGCCGTTGATGGAGAGGGGGGAGGACCCCGTGGCCTTCGCGAGGAGAGCGCCGCCAGCAGCGCCAACCGGAGCGGGCCAAGGCGGCCATTTCTCAGCTGCGCCAGAGGAGCCGGCCGGGGGTGAGCCGGAGGACAGAGCCGGCCTCGAGGTGCAGCCGGTGACGCGCCGAGTCGCGGGCGCAGGCCAGTCAGCGGAAGATCTGGAGGCGGCCAGCACTGCCACGTCCGAGTGGACTCCCAGCGGGGGGACTGGCGAGCTGAATGTGGCGGCTCAAGGGGTCCGGAGCCGGCTTCAAGCTCAGGCCGCCCTGCTGCAACAGTTCACCCAGGAGTTCCTGTCGACGCGAGCCGCCATCCGGGTGAGTCCTTCATTCTTGGCCGCTTTGATCTCATGATTTCTTCCGTGGGGGCGCGTCAGCGCAACCACTGGGTGTAGTCCCCGAGATTCGGGCCGACTGCTGCGCAGTCGGGTCGGATCTTTCTTGACGGCTACCTTATTTTTGCTTCTTGTCTGAACTTCCAGGAATATCACAACTCCCGTGCTGCCGCCTTCAACTCCCAGGCTCGGGAGTTGAGCCGGAGGACCGACGACCTGGCCGATAGCCGAAATAAGTACTTGATCTTGTCTGTCTCCTGTGGGGGCGCGTCAGCGCACCCACTGGGTGTAGTCCCCGAGATTCGGGCCGACTGCTGAGCAGTCGGGCCAGATCTTTCTTGACGAATTTTTCCTTATTGGTTTTTCTTTTTCTTTGTTTTCAGGGGCCAACGCTGAGTTGAGGAAGGAGCTCGGCGAAGCGAAGGCCGCCCTTCATACCAAGGACGCCGAGTACGCTGCCTTGGTCCAGGAGCATGATCGCCTGGCCAAGAAGCTGGCCGACCAAGAGAAGAGCCACAAGGCGGCCCTGCAGAAGGCGCAGGATGGCGAGGCTGCCCTGAAGGCAGAGTTTGAGACCGAGGCGGCGAACTGGGCTGACACCCGGCGAGCACTAGATGAAGGCTTCGGCCGCATCGAGGACTTGATCGATGGTAAGCCGCCTTCCTCGCCCCTCTCCTGCCCCTTGCCGCCTGAGTTTTGGCTTAACTTGTGCTGCTGCTTATTTTTTTGTGCAGACTACTTCCCCGGCTACTCCGCCTTCGCCGCCCAAAGCATCGAGGCCCATCGCGAGGCGCGCCGTCAGGCGGGGGCCAACATCGCGCCGGATGCGAACCGGACGCTTGAGGAGCAGCTCTTGGCTGTCCAGGCGCGGTTGCAGCCGGCTCATCGGATGCTTCGCCGGCTCCAACATGCCGGGGCGCAAGTGTTGGCCGCCCTCTGGCCCGGCGAGATGATCCCCCGCACCCCAAGCCGGACTGCCGACTGGCTGGAGGTCGCAGTTGGTCGTTTTGAGGCTTGGAAGGCGTCGGCGGCCCGCCTCGGAGCCGGGCGGGCGTTGGAGTTCGTTCGGGCTTGGTACCCAGGGCTGAGCCTAGACCAGCTGCGCACTTCGCGGATGAAGGCCGACGCGGAGCTGGAGGAGGTGAGGCCGGCTATCGCCCAGCGGGCTTCGACGATCGCAGAGTGCACCGACATCAGCGTTTTTGCACCCGAGATCGATGATGATGGTGTTGCCCAGCCGGAGGAGTGGTTCGGGCTGATCCCGGTGGTGGGCGAGGACTCAGCAGAGGAGATCGCCTCCAGCGACGAGGGCGAGGATGACGAAGAGGAGGACGGCGAAGACGTCAAGCCGGCTGGTGGAACAACCGGCCGACCTCAGGCCGACCGTGCCTCCAGCAACGAGGCGCGTGGAAGCGCGCCCTCTGCGGGAGGCGGTGACCAAGCCGAAGTTCGCCAGCCGGCCGCTCCTTCAGCTGGCACGACCGTCTCCGCCAACCAGCCCGGCTCGTCGGTTGCTCCGCCAGCTTGACCTGTCGTCCTTATTTTTCCTGCTTGTTGTCTTTTGAACAATCTTCATTAAGTTTTCGCAGTTCCACCCACTGGGGGTGTATCCAAACTATGTTGAATGCTGGCCTCTCGGAGGTCTTTTATGTAAATATTGTTGTGTGCATGTTTGGTTTCCATTCGCGTATGCTTTTTATCCTTAGGCCTTTTCCTTTGCCGCCTTCCCTCTTTGGGGAGGCAAGTACTCGAGCTTTCTTGGATTGAAGTGAAGTGAATGGAAACCAGCCGGCTGGCTACTCTGGTAGCCAGTCGGCGGTGGGAGAAAAACCAGCTTTTGTTATATTAGTCCGTTAGTCCCTAGCCGTTTTTCGTGTGGGCGCCCGTTCCTGCCTTTAACTCTTGCCAACCGGACAGCCGGTTCTTCGAACTGCGACTTTTGGCAAGAGAAGGCTTGGGAGCTGGCACACTACTTGTCTGACTGCGGGTAGGACTTCTAATATAACTCCAGTCGGCCAGTCCCCGAGCCGACTAGTCGAACCCGGTGCCGGACGGAACGAGTAAATGAAATGACAAGGTCATAAGCATGATACTTTTCATTCATAGATAAGAGATGGCAGTCCCCGAGCCCTCCTTGGGGGGCCTATTGTCTCGAACTTAGTACAAAAGTTAGCGTGATACATACTGCATTTCAGCTGTAAAATCTTCAAAGGAGGTTGGCGTTCCATGGTCGTTCCGACTCCTTGCCGGAGTCGTCTCTCTTGCGTGCCTTCGGCTTCTGTGCGTCAATCAGGTAGTAGGAGTCGTTGCCTAGAGCTCTGCTGATGACGAAGGGGCCTTCCCAAGGGGCCGAGAGCTTGTGCTGGCCGGCTGTTCGCTGGATCAGCCGGAGCACAAGATCGCCCTCTTGGAAAGATCTTGGCCTGACCTTCCGGCTGTGGTAGCGGTGCAAACCCTGCTGGTAGATGGCGGACCGGCTGAGGGCTAACAGCCGGCTTTCTTCCAGCAGGTCGACGCCGTCTTCTCGCGCTTCCTTGGCCTCCGCTTCCGTGTACATGGTTACTCGAGGCGAGTCGAACTCGATGTCAGTTGGGATGACCGCCTCGGCACCATACACAAGGAAGAAAGGGGTGAAGCCGGTTGACTTGTTTGGTGTAGTGCGCAGACTCTAGAGGACAGCCGGCAGCTCATCGAGCCAACAGCCGGCTGAACGCTCTAGAGGTACGATCAGTCGGGGCTTGATGCCGGAGAGGATGAGGCCGTTGGCTCGCTCGACCTGGCCGTTTGACTGCGGGTGGGGACGGATGCTAAGTCCAGCCGGATACCTTGGGCTGCGCAGAAACGTGCCAAGGCTCCTTTGGCAAAATTCGTGCCATTGTCGGTGATGATGCTGTGTGGCACGCCGTACCGAGTTGTTATGTCTGCGATGAACATCACAGCAGTCGGCCCATTCAGCTTCTTGATCGGCTTTGCTTCAATCCACTTGGTGAATTTGTCCACGGCGACGAGCAGATGCGTCATGCCGCCGCGCGCCGTCTTGAATGGGCCCACCATGTCCAGTCCCCAAACGGCGAAGGGCCAAGTGAGGGGAATGGTCTTGAGTGCCGAAGCCGGCATGTGTTGCTTGGAGCTGAAGAGTTGGCACCCCTTGCAATATTTAACTAATTCTTTGGCGTCATCCAAAGCGGTCGTCCAGAAGAAACCATGGCGGAAGGCTTTGGCGACAAGTGATCTTGAGGCCGCATGGTGGCCGCATTCTCCTTGGTGAATGTCTCTGAGGATTGCAATGCCCTTCTCTTGCTCGACGCACCGTTGAAGGATTCCAGTGACACTGCACTTGACTAGTTCTCTATTGACGATTGTGTATGCTCCGGCTCGACGTTGGACTTGTCTTGCCTCTGTTTCGTCAGCCGGCAGATCTTGGTTTACTAGGAAGTTGAGGATGGACTGAGCCCATGATGGAGCCGCGACTTCTTCTACTAACAATGTGGCTACTGCCACCAGGGTGGGCGGGCTGGGTGGTGAAATGCTGGAGTCGGCCGCCGGCTGTTGTGCTGGTGCAGTCCCCGGGCCAGCTACCGCAGTCCCCGAGCCGGGTGTGGCAGTCCCCGAGCCGGTTGCCGGAAGTCCTCGGGCCGGCTACGGGAGTCTCGGGGTCGCCTGCTTGGTTCTTCGAGCCGGACCCGGCCGCATCGGGGTCAGGCGGCACGAAGATGGAATCGGACTCTGGAGACGGCTTGATAGATGGCTTGAGGAGGCGTTGTAGAGCGACGCCGGTTGGTATTGCTTGCCGAGTAGAGCCTATTCGAGCCAGGGCATCGGCTGGCTCGTTGTCGGCTCGCGGTACATGGAGGAACTCGCATCCTTCAAAGTATCCGCTGAGTTGTTGGACCAGGAAGCGGTAGCTCACCATATTTGTGTCCTTTGCGTCCCAGTCGCCGGATGATTGCTGGACCACCAGGTCCGAGTCGCCATAACATAGGATCCGGCGAATGCCGAGTTCTTTGGCAAGCCGGAGCCCGTGTATGAGCGCCTCGTACTCGGCCACATTGTTGGAGGCGGCAAAGTGGATCTGTAGCGTGTATCTGAGCTTGTCGCCTTTGGGAGAGGTAAGGACGACGCCGGCTCCCAAGCCGGTGCGCATCTTAGACCCGTCGAAGTGCATGCGCCAATGGGTGGGGTCGGGAGCCGGCGGTAAGTACTGGGTCTTGGCCCAGTCGACGAGGAAGTCGGCCAGTGCTTGGGACTTGATGGCGGTGCGGGGCTAGTAGAAGATCATGTAAGGGGCCAGCTCGATGGCCCATTTCGCCACCCGGCCGGATGCGTCCCGGCTGCCTATGATCTCGGCTAGCGGGGCGGTGCATACGACCGTGACGGGATGCTCTTGAAAGTAGGGCTTCAGCTTCTTGGCGGTGAAGTACACGCCGTAACACATCTTCTGGTAGTGCGGGTAGTTCTGCTTTGAAGCAGACAGCACCTTGCTCAAATAATACACCGGCCTCTGGACCGGCTGGGCTCGGCCTTCTTCTGGGCGTTGGACTACGATGACGGTGCTGACCACCCGGCTGGTTGCGGCGATGTAGAGGAGCATGGGCTCTTTCTCAGTCGGCGCCGCCAGAACGGGCGGCGTGGCCAGCATCTTCTTCAGCTCGTGAAAAGCTTGGTCGGCCTGGTCGTTCCACTCGAAGTGAGTGCTCTTCTTCATGAGGCGGTAGAGGGGGAGAGCTTTCTCTCCGAGCCGGCTGATGAAGCGGTTCAAGGAGGCCAAGCACCCGGTGAACTTTTGAATGTCTCGAAGCTTGGTGGGGATCGCCATTCTCTCGATGGCCTTGATCTTCACCGGGTTGCATTCGATGCCGCGTTCGGAGACCAGGAAGCCTAGGAGCTGGCCGACTGGCACTCCGAACACGCATTTCTCGGGGTTGAGCTTGATTTGGAACCGGCGTAGGTTCTCAAACGTTTCCTTGAGGTCTCCCAGCAAGGTGCCGTGCTTCTCCGTCTTCACCACGATGTCGTCCACGTAAACGTGAGCGTTTCTGCCGAGTTGCTCAAGGAGGCACTTCTGCATGCAACGCTGGAAAGTGGCACTGGCATTTCTCAAGCCGAATGTCATAGTCAGGTAGCAGAAGGCTCCAAATGGCGTGATGAAGGCGGTCTTCAGGCGGTCGTCCGGATCCAGCTTTATCTGGTGATATCCTGAGTAAGCATCCAAGAAGCTCAACAGCTCGCATCCGGCTGTGGAGTCTATCACTTGGTCAATCCTTGGCAGGGCAAAGGGATCTTTGGGGCAGGCCTTGTTGAGGCTTGTGTAGTCTATACACATGCGCCACTTGTTGTTCTTCTTTAGCACGAGGACCAGGTTGGCGAGCCACTCTGGAAAGAAAATTTCCATAATGAAGCCGGCTGCCAGAAGCCGGGCTATCTCCTCCCCTACAATCCTGCGTTTCTCCTCCGACAGTCGGCGAAGGGGTTGTTTGACTGGCTTTGCGTCTTCTCGGACGTGTAGTTTGTGCTCGGCGAATTTCCTCGGAACACCTGGCATGTCCTTGGGGGACCACGCAAAGATGTCCCGATTCTCACAGAGGAAATCGGCGAGCTCGCCTTCCTATTTGCTGTTCAGGTTTGCCTCGATGACGGCAAACCTCTCTGGGTGCTCGGGGTCAAGAGGTATGTTCTTCGTCTCCTTGGCCGGCTGGAAAGATCCTTGAGCATCATGCTCCTTGGGGTCGGGGGACACGGCCGACTGCTTGCCGGCTATGGCCACGACTCGGTCCAACATCTTCTTTTCTTCGGCAGTCACAAGGGACTCGGCCAGCCGGCTGCTGGCTGCTGCGCACTCAGAGGACTTCTTGTAATCGCCGGCTACGGTGATGACGCCTTTGGTGCTTGGTATCTTCATCTTGAGGTATGCGTAGTGGGGAACTGCCATGAATTTGGCCAAGGAAGGTCGGCCAAGCAATGCATGGTAAGGGCTCTCCAGGTCCACCACTTCAAACCAGATCGCTTCCCGGCGGAAATGCTCCTTGTCCCCAAAAGGTACATCAATCTTGATCTTGCCAATGGGGGCGCAGGACAGGCCGGGTATGATGCCATGAAACACTGTCCGAGTAGGCATGAGTTGTTTTGTCTTGATGTTTAGCTTCTCCAGGGTGTCACGGTACAGGATGTTGATGCTGCTCCCGCCATCTATCAGCACGCGGGAGAAGCGGGCAGCGCATCTGTCCGTCGCGAGGGTGGCTTCCAGGACCAACGCATAAGAGCCGGGAGACGGCATCACCTCTGGATGGTCGGCCCGGCTCCAGCTGATGGGCTTTTCTGACCAATGCATGTGTCCGACGGGGTTGGCAGCGACCACGCTGACTTCCTGGTGCTCTCGGTGTTTGCTGCACCGGTCTTCGGGCTGGCTTGTAAAGACGATGTAGGTTGCTTGCTTGTCGGGGAATTCGTCGTGCACGGCTCCGACTGCGGGCCGAGCGGCCGGAGGCGGCGGGGCCGGAGGCGGCGGGCCGGCAGGCGGAGGCGGCGCGAGCCCCTCGCCTTTAGAGATTCGGGTGAGCCAATGGCACTTCCGGGTTGTGTGGTTGGACAGCTTCGCGCCGCTGTGGAACTTGCATGGGGCATCGAGAGTTTGCTCGTAGGAGAAGGCCGGCTGCCAAGCCGGCCTACCGCCCTTGGGCTTCTTGGGCGCGGGTCGCCCTTCAGGCGGCACGTCTTCAACTATGGCCACCTGCCGACTGGCGGGAGGCGGCGCGGGGCCCTTGCGCTTGTGGTCGCTCGAGTGTGGGCGTCGGCCGGAATCCCCAGCCGGCGTCTTGGGCGCCGGGTTGAGTACTTTCCCGGACGCGTCTACCCGAAGCTCGGTCTTCATCGAGGAGTCAGCGGTGGCGTACTTGTCCGCTATGTCCAGAAGCTCGTCGAGGGTAGTCGGCTCGTCGCAGAGGAGCTTGTGCTTGAGGAGGGTGCCTTCTTGGCATCCGGCTGTGAAGTATTCTATGGCTTGCACCTCATGCACCCCTTCGCAAGTGTTGCGGAGCTCGGCCCAACGCGTGAGGTAGTCGCGAGTGGACTCGGCGGGGCCTTGTACGCACAAGGAGAGCTGTCTGGGCTTGGGAGCCCGCTTGTAGGTGCTGGTGAAGTTGCGGATGAAGGCTTCTGTGAAGTCCAGCCAGCTGTTGATGCTGAGTGGTTTGAGGCTATTGAGCCAGGTTCGCACCGTGCCTTGCAGCATGAGGGGCACGTACTTCACGGCAACGCACCGGTTGCCGTTGGCTATGCTAACCGGCGTGGAGTAGTCGATTAACCAATCTTCCGGCTTCACGGAGCCGTTGTACTTGGGCGTGTCTCTTGGGAGCGAGAACCCTTTGGGGAAGGGCTCGTCGCGGATGCAGGCGCTGAAGCAAGGCGGACCGACATCGTCTTCTTCTTCCAGTGCCAGGGATCGCGCCAGGCGGTCGATCCGATGGCGGGCGTCGTTCTCGCCGACTCCTTCGCGGCGACCTAGTCGGCCGCTGAGAGTCAGGTGCACCACTGGCGGCGGGGTGGGATATCTCTCTCCTCGGGGTCGAGGCGGAGGCGGGTTGCCCCGCCATTCCATGGCTCGGGGATGGCCGTCCGCGTCTCGCTCGATGGAGATTCGGGTCCGGCTGTGGCTGGCAGCCGGCTCTTTCTTGCGCCGCACGCGGGTGTTGCTCGTAGTCGGCGTCCAGGACGTCGCGCCGTGATCTCGGCGCGGGGGAGGGCTTTCCGCGCGGGCGCCGGCTTCGTGCCGCTGCGCGGCTGCATCGATCAGCTGTTGGATGCGCCGGGTCATGTGGGGGAGGTCTTCGGCCTCCAAGCCGTCCAACTCGTCTACGGCCGCCTGGGCGGCACGCAAGTTCTCGAGCGGAGTGGCATAGACCGGGCGGTCGACTCCCAGCGTGTCGGCGATGGCGGCGCCGCGTTGTTTGACAAGGCCGGCCCGGCTTGGCCCGCCCGGGGCCGGCGTGCCGAAGGCGGCGCGGTCAGCTTCGTGCTGGTAGGCCTCAGTGAGGCGTCTTACGGAAGCCAGCCTCCGGCCCTCTGCGAGGAGGGCGAGGCGGCGTGCCTCCAGTGCTTCGTCGTCGGCATTAGCCGGGAGGGGGGTGGACAAGTCGTGGGCCGCCGCGTGCGGGGCTTCGTGGGCGCTCTCGTCGGCCGGGCCGCCGTGGCCGATGACCATCACCTCGGTGGTGACAGCGTCGCAGCCACCGGCTCAGGGAAGCGGGTCGTTGTAGATCGCGACGTTGGTGGGGAAGGTGTCGAACGAGGCCGTGTCGGAGTCGACAGCCATCGGATCGGTGGAGCCAACCGACTCCAGATCCACAGCGGGCTCGCTGGAGACATGGAGCCAGCTGAGGAGGTTGGCGAGGTGGTCGGTGCCCGCATCGGAGGCGAGCTCGTCGGAGATGAGGGTCTTGTCGAGGAGATCAGCGAGGCTGCTCGCCACGCAGACGCTGGTGACGCCTTGCAGCGCGTCGTGGCAAGCGCCATCAGGCCTGCCGGGCTGGCTACGCTCGCGGGGGAGGAAGAAGGTTCCCGTCCAGAACAGGTCTCCGGACGACGGTGCACCTGGCCCCACGGTGGGCGCCAAATGTCGGGTGGTAGGTGCGACATATGCCAACGGGTGGCTTATCATTGTGGGAGCCAGTAAGACATCGCCGGTGCCTGGAAACGGGATAAGGCGAAGACATGCACGCCGGCGGATCTTACCCAGCTTCGGGGCTCTCCGTGGAGATAACACCCCTACTGCTGCTCTGCGGGGTCTCCGCATGATCACTAGATAGACAAGTAGCTACACAATGCTCCTTGAGCTGTTTGGTGGGAGGAGGAAGAAGGGCGCGGCTAGCCTGCTTCTTCTCCTTGTGTGGTGTCTAGGACAAGCAGGGGTTCGAACCCTTTGCATGGGTGCCCCGGGGGGTTTATATAGGCCTACCCCCCGAGGGTACAATGGTAATCCGACTGGGCGCGGGGCCTAGCCGTCTGTGACTGCGCTCACCGGTTTCTGCGCCGGCCGCTGGGGCCCGCCGACTGGTGGGTCCCGCCGGCTGCCGGCCCCTTGGTCGACAGGCAGGCCCCACTGTCCAGGGCCTGGTCGGCGGCTGGTTACTGTTGCTCTATCTTGGTGACGTGGGCTTCGTCATGGTAGGCGCGGCTACAGTGCCGCCGCCCGTCGGGCGATCGCTGTAGCCTCACTGCGTCTTGTCTCCTTAATGGGGCGTCTCCTTCGAGGGAGGTGGCAAGCCGGCTGCGGGGAGCCGGCTCTGTCTTGGGCCGACTGGGGGGAGGCGTGGCCGTCTTCGGGTGTCTCTCTGCCCGAAGGGACCCACCATCTGTGGGCCACGCTGGCGGCCCGTCGTGCGTGACACCAAGGTCAGCATGGCAACAGTGCCGCGCCGGACGGGTCATGCCTACTCCGTACGGCGCACTGTACCAGGCGTGCTCCGGGATTCGGGGGTGGCAGGCTTCACTGTAGCCACGCCCCGTTGCACCGCCGTTAGGTGGATGCAAACTTTGAGGGTACGGTCTCGACCGCTTTATGGGAGCCGGCTTCTTGGAGTCGGCCTTCTCGCGGTCGGCTTCCCGAAGTCGGCCCTCCCCTGGCTTTCTTCATGAGGGCTAAAGTCGGACCGCCTTCCGAAAGCCGGCCTGGATGACGGCCAGCAAGGGGAAGGTGGCCCCATGTCTTGGGTTCTTGAGAGCCGGACGGGCTCGTAATTTTTTCAGAAGGGCCAGGGGAAGCCGGCTAGGCTACCCTTGGCTATTTACTCCGACACCTGTTCCGGAGCTCCGCCAGAGGGGGCATCGATCACGGAGGGCTTCTACATCAACACCATAGCCTCTCCGATGAAGTGCGAGTAGTTTACCTCAGACCTTCTTGTGACGCCCCCGATTCAATCGTACACTAATCATACATGCAAACGTGTACGATCAAGATCAGGGACTCACGGGAAGATATCACAACACAACTCTACAAATAAAATAAGTCATACAAGCATCATATTACAAGCCAGGGGCCTCGAGGGCTCGAATACAAGAGCTCGATCATAGACGAGTCAGCGGAAGCAACAATATCTGAGTACAGACATAAGTTAAACAAGTTTGCCTTAAGAAGGCTAGCACAAACTGGGATACAGATCGAAAGAGGCGCAGGCCTCCTGCCTGGGATCCTCCTAACTACTCCTGGTCGTCGTCAGCGGGCATCACGTAGTAGTAGGCACCTCCGGTGTAGTAGGAGTCGTCGTCGACGGTGGCGTCTGGATCCTGGGCTCCAACATCTGGTTGCGACAACCAGGAAGAAGGAAAGGGGGAAAGGAGGGAGAAAGCAACCGTGAGTACTCATCCAAAGTACTCGCAAGCAAGGAGCTACACTACATATGTATGCATTGGTATCAACTGGAATAAGGCTATTATATGTGGACTGGACTGCAGAAAGCCGGAATAAGAGGGGGATAGCTAGTCCTTTCGAAGACTACGCTTCTGGCAGCCTCCGTCTTGCAGCATGTAGAAGAGAGTAGACTGAAGTCCTCCAAGTAGCATCGCATAGCATAATCCTACCCGATGATCCTCCCCTCGTCGCCCTGTGAGAGAGCGATCACCGGTTGTATCTGGCACTTGGAAGGGTGTGTTCTATTAAGTATCTGGTTCTAGTTGTCATAAGGTCAAGGTACAACTCCAAATCGTCCTGTTACCGAAGATCACGGCTATTCGAATAGATTAACTTCCCTGCAGGGGTGCATCACATACCCCAACACGCTTGATCCCATTTGGTCGGACACACTTTCCTGGGTCATGCCCGGCCTCGGAAGATCAACACGTCGCAGCCCCACCTAGACCAACAGAGAGGTCAGCACGCCGGTCTAAACCTAAGCGCCCAAGGGTCTGGGCCCATCGCCCTTAGCACACCTGCACGTTGCGAACGCGGCCGAAAGCAGACCTAGCCTAGTGGCCTTCCAGTCCAATCCGGCGCACGCCACTCAGTCGCTGACGTCACGAAGGCTTCGGCTGATACCACGACGCCGGGATACCCATAACTACTCCCGCGTAGATGGTTAGTGCGGATAGACCAAATGGCCAGACTCAGATCAAATACCCAGATCTCGTTAAGCGTGTTAATTATCCGCGAACGCCGACCAGGGCCAGGCCCACCTCTCTCCTAGGTGGTCGGAACCTGCCCTGCCGCTCCGCCTCAAAACTCCACTCGCGGGTGCTCCTCAAGCCGACCCGTCTTTAGTCACCACATGTATCATGTATAAAGTATATAGTATATACCCGTGATCAACTCCCGAGTGATCACGGCCCGATAGTATAGCAAGGCAGACGGACAAGAATGTAGGGCCACAGATGGAAATACTAGCATCCTATACTAAGCATTAGGGTTGCAGGTAAAGGTAATAACAGTAGTAGCAAGGACAGGCTATGCATCAGTATAGGATTAACGGGAAGCAGTAACATGCTACGCTACTCTAATGCAAGCAGTATAGAGAAGAGTAGACGATATCTGGTGATCAAAGGGGGGGCTTGCCTGGTTGCTCTGGCAAGAGAGAGTGGTCGTCAACACCGTAGTCGACCGGGGCATCAGCGGCATCGGTCTCGTAGTCTACCAGAAAGAAGTAACGGAGGGGGAACACAATAAATAACAGAGCAATCAAATCATAACATGACAAACGTGGTCCTAGAGGTGACCTAACGCAGGGATAGGTGATACCGGCAAAGGGGGGAAACATCCGGGAAAGTATCCCGGTGTTTCGCGTTTTCGGGCAGAGGAGCCGGAGGTGAAATGTTGCAGGTTCACTATGCTAGGGACACGTGGCGGACGAACGGGCTGCATATCCGAATTCGTCTCGTCGTTCTGAGCAACTTTCATGTAGAAATTATTTTCATCCGAGTTACGGATTAAAAGATATGATTTTCTAAAGATTTTATTAATTTCTGGAATTTAATTAATTAATTAATTAATTTGAAAATGAATTAATGACATCAGCATGATGTCATGCTGACATCAGCAGTCAATAGAGTTGACTTGGTCAAACTGACCAGTGGGTCCCACTGGTCAGTGACACATTTTAATTAAACAGTTTAATTAACCTAATCAAAATTAATTAGTGGGTGGGCCCCACTGGCATACTAATTAATTAGCTAATTAACAGTAGTTAATTAGGTTAACTAATCATTAGGTTAATTAATCTTATTTGGTTAATTTAATCAGAATTAATTAAGTTAATTAATTGGTTAATTGATTAATTAATTTCATTATTTATTTATTTATTTATTTTATTTTATTTTTTTATTTTCATTCTGGACGTGGGCCCCATTCGTCATAGGCCCAAGGGGGCCAAACAGGGGAGGGCGCTACTGGTAACGGGCGCGGGGGCGCCCGACAGGGGCCAACCCGGGCGCTGGCCTCGGGCGAGACCAGCGGCGCGGCGGGGCCAGTCCGGCCACCGGCGGCGAGACAGCAGCAACGCCGGCGAGGTGGGGGCAGGCAGCAAGCAGTGGGAGGCGGCGGCGGTAGCGAGCGGGGATGGGCCCCAGGCGCGGCAGCAGGCGAGCGAGGCCGTGCAGGGCGAGCTCCGGAGGCAGAGGCCAACGGCGAGCGTGGCTGCGGGCGGTGGGGAGCAGGAGCGCGCGGCCAGGGGGTGCAGCGGGCGGCGCCGTCGAGGGGGCCGCGAGCGGAGCGGGGCAGGTCGCGGCGGGCGGCGTGGCTGGGCGTCGGCGGATGCAGGGCGCAGTCAGCGCCGGCGAGGACGCCACGGGCGCGGGGTCAGAGAGGGGAGAGAGAGAGAGGAGGAGGGGGTTTCCTCACCCCACGTTGCAGGGGAACAAGCGGCGAGGCTCGAGGCGGCTGCTCGGGGGAGAGACGAGGGTGCGTTCCGGTGAGGTGGCTCCTGCGGCGGGGTCCCGGGCGGCGGCGACGCGGCGTCGGCGTCGTGGCGAGGAGGAGGCCGTCGGGGAGGAGATGAGGAGGCGTCCGGTGAGGTCCAGGTCGATGGCCGACGCGGCCGGCGCGGCGAAAAGCACCGGCGAGCGGGCGAGGCGCGAGGTCGAGCGCCCCCGATCCCGATCTGGATCGGGGAGGGAGAGCGGGGAGTGGGGGAGAGTGGGGACGTGGGCTAGGGTTCGGTCGCCCAGGGGGTTATGGGGAAATGGGGGGGCGGCCTGGGCCTGGCCTGGCTAGCGGCTGGGCCGCTTGGCCCAGTACGGGGGGGGGGGGTCTGTCTTATTTTATTTTATTTTTGTTTTGTATTTCTTTTTCTTTTATTTATTTTCTTTTCTGTTTTATTTTATTCCTCATTGTAATTTAGTTTTGTGAAGTACAAAAATGATCCCTAAATTGGTAATAGGAATTATACCACTGCCATAATTAACTTGGCACCTAAATATATTAGTTTGTAATTGTTTATCATTTTAAAGCATTTAAATAATCATTTTTGCTACTGTTTTAGTTTATTTAGTGCATTTAAGTATTTTATTAAGAGATGATTTCTTCACTAGCATTTATTATGGATTATTAGACACATTAGGGACAATTTCGTTTTGACTTTTGAAAACTTTAATTGTTTTGACTTTAATTCAAATTTGAATTTGGTTCGGTTCCGAGCTAACACGAGATTATCAACAATAATCGAGGTGACGTGGCATCATTACCAGAGGGTTACTGTAGCTTGATTACCCGGGCGTCACAATTCTCCTCCGCTACCAGAAATCTCGTCCCGAGATTTAGGAGCGGGAGTAAGGGGGAAGGGATTTGGTTACGAAATTCTAACGAATCTTTTCGGTCTTGGTTGCTCTTCTCGAAGTGGTCGATCCATTATATTGATGTCTTCATTTCTCTGCTTCAGGTCATTATGGTGAAGTCGTCCTTTTCTTCAGGCACTCCAACGTACTTATGAATAGGTAAGGGGCAGCTCAGTCACGACAGAATGTTTATCAGGAAAACCATCTGGGGTTAACCTATGAATGAGCATAAGATTATCTCTCGAGTTGAACATATAAAATACATCGAGAGTAAGGTACGAAGGTACCATAAGAGGTTCCAAGAGGATAGATTGTTGCTCGAAGTCTGAACCAGAGTGAGACAGGGGTTCAGAGCGGCGAGAGTAAGTATAGCGTCTGATACCAGAACAGACCACTAGGCAGGTGGCCCGTGAATTACTATGACGCCTCGCATGAGGAATAACTTTGGAAACAGGGGGGTACCGGAGAGTCAGGTTTCGATCCCGTGGAACTGTGGGTTATGGGCCCACCAGGTGGTTACAAGTAGGAAGGTCGGTGACATCTTGCACGATCGTGTAAGCAAGGCATGTCAGAGGATAGTCTGTCAGTTATGTCGGCAACAACATCGATACCAAGGGCGAGGGACGAAGAGAACCATTTTCCTGCTCGTTGAACGAGGCGGACCAATAGGCAAAGTTCTCGTCCATCGGCGGCTACCGGAATGTCATCAACAATAGTAACAGGGTCTTGCTGACGGAATTGTACACCGAGGTGTTTACATAAGCAGTGAATCTTTACCGCTTAGATTATATAGATCACAAGAAAGGTCAAACAACCCAATGAAAAGAAAAATGTGATCATCAGGTTAAACAGAACAAGGATAAGGGAAATGGGTTTAAACACATATTTTAGGGATATATCCTTCCCAAGGACAAGCAGAGCATGATATCCATGATAGGATATAACGTAGAAAAACTCTTTAGGTAGGGGAGAGAAATTTCATGACATTACCCATACAGCGGTGTTTGGCTAATTTAGCAGGAAACATTTAGCATTGGCTTCAAATGTCCTTGTTGAAAATCGAAGTACCACAAACATGCTTCGAGATAGCATTACATGGTCTTCAAGCAAGTTCAGACTTTGGAAACAAAAAGGGTCCATCAGGAAGAACTTATAGAATAAGTCTTACAATTTCCTCATGGAAGAAAGGATAGCCTGGCTGAAAGGGAAACTATAACAATTGGGCCTCCGGCCAGGTGTGCTAGGCATGACATCACCTTACCGGGTCACATAAGGACCATTGTTGTAACTCTTGGAAATATGTTCCAACCATCATATCTGACCTAGATTCAGATCTGATTAGTGCCAGGATACCTCCGACTTAGTAAGCCTGAGAAGAAAAGGTGCAACACAATTGACGAGATGACAATGTAAGATTCTCGGGAAATGAACTATGAAGTGATTTCCGTTAACAAGAGTTCATCATTAATCCAAGGAGAGGACAAGGAGGTGTCTGGTGAACCCAACGGCAATTCATCGAGATTTCCAAAAGATGGTTTTCCACAATTAAGTGAACAAGGAGATAACATTTGTCAGATCAAATGATATAAGGAAGTATGCTCACGGAAAACATACACAGTTAAACATTGGTTGAAAGGTGTGCCCAAAATATGGGTTGGGTTGCACGACCAATGTCAGAATGGTGATTCAATAATCAATAGTCTAAGAACGAACGGCCGACCATTAACTTCAAGCAATAGGGTTGCTAGAAGTGCAGAATCCAAACAACACCGTTCACTTGTTGGTACCCCGGTTGGAATCAACATGAGGACCAAGAAAGATTGGTGATGGTGAGAAGTATCACGATACCAAGAATTCTTAAGAGGTGGTGAAATTCTCACAACATTCTTGACATAAAAGATGGCAATACTCCAAGGTAAAGGAGAACAAATGCTGGATAGCAAGGATCTCAAGGTATAACACAAAACACGAACAAGTTTGTGTTGAACGGAAGGCCATCGAGTGGTCGATGATAACACAAATCATCGAGGGCAAGGATGGTATTTCTCATCAGGAATTCAATTGATATCCTTGAGGAGCTCGAAATGTTGATGATAATCATGACAATTTCTGTCGAGAGGTTTCATGGAGATGTAATCGGTCGGCGATGACATCAAGTCAAACGAATGATGAAGCGAAAGGTTATTGGAACCATGGGTACGTCACAAACTTGAAATCAAGTTTGTTGTTTGAGGTGAAACGATAAGACAAGGAAGATCGACGTAAGCTTAGCCCATCGTCGAAATTGTGCTCCGGAAAGAAGGACCAGGTAGCACAGTTAAAATTTGGCACGATAATGATATAGTCGAGTAGGCTCGGAATGACGTGATTGAGTTCAAACTCGTACTTAAAGAAGATTACTAAGAGTTGTTGAACCGTAGTGTGGACTCGGTTCAATTATCGGTGTCTTTGAGTGTTTAATAACTTAGAGCCCATGAAAAATTGGAATCAATGAGAATGTAGCACTTGATGAACTCATAAGAAGTAATGCAGTTCCGTGATAATCTTGAGATACCAAGGGGTAATATTCGACGGCAAATCAAAGTAGAGGTTGGACTAGGGTATTACCCCGTAGAAGACAAGTGCTTAAACTTGCACGAGAAATGTTATTTAAAGGAGAACATGGTCGGAACCACGATTGAAAAAGGCCAGATCCCAGATATAATATGAACTTATACCAAGGGAGTAATTAATTTAAGAGAAGCTTTAATAATAAGATCTACATCGTGTCCATGGGCATGAACACAAAGTTCAAGGTCGACTCCCACTTCTTCAATGCATAACCTTACATTTACCTCCCCTTTTCTAAGTTGTAGTGTTGAAAAGTTATCTGATGAAGCGTCAGCAGGGTATAACCCGCATAACTTTCGAGGTCACACAAATTAAGGAAGGCATAGGTTCAACCCTTCAGGGTATCGTGGAAACATATACCACAAGCTTTGAGAGTAAATATTACCAGCTCGAAAGCAGAGCATGGTTGGCAAAAGGAGAGGATACAAATTACCAAAGGCATTATGTATCGGAGAAAGAACTCACAAGGATTTTGGTTGTAAAGGACATTGTCGGATAATAGCCAAGCAAATGGTCTCGCGGACCACAAGGAACCTGATGTGAGTATCGATACTCAATCAGAAGGGAAAAGGAATGCAAGGTATCCGATTATAAAAACCATTGACTAATTAATTCAAATCTCAAATGCAAAGGAATTGTGATTTCTAAATCAAGGGATCAGAAGCAAACGCTCTGATTAAGGATGGATAAGTTGAGTAGACTTAGGGGTACAACCGACGGCAATTCGGTTGGTCGAGAACCAGTTCATGTTTAAAATGACGTCTGATCCGGAAGGATGAATTCTAGGATTTCGACTGAGGATTGCGAGCATTCACCTCTCATCAAATTAAAGGCTGAAAATGATGATGACAAGGGATACTAATGAATATTGCTAGACATTTGGAACGCAACCATAATGCAAGCAGACAAGTATTTGCACAGCCATAAGTTACTAAGGATTTTTGGAGGATCGAATAGTATGTCGATGACCATTGTGAAACACATGAACAACTGGGGGATGAGCGGATACTCGATAAGTGCGAGAATTATCCGTAGGGATATTCATGTGTCAAGAACTGCAAAGCAGTAAGCTCAAAGGATTATAGAAACAACGGCGAGTGTTTCGGGGTATCTTGTAATAACAAGACCAACTGGGGAAGAATGTAAGAATAACAACTGTAAGTAGTTATCCTTAAGGGTTTACGGTGGAAGGGGAATTGCAAGAGGGATGGCACAAAGTATCGAGGGAACATCCGAGCGTATTGTCAGAATCTTCCGATGAAGCAGTCGATCATCCGTATTAAAGGGCTCTCCGGCAGGAAGTGGTAACGAGAACCTAGAGTTAGATTTTAGCAAAATCATTTAACCCGAATAGAAGAGAGATCAGAGGCCCAGAGTAAGGATCGAGGAGTAAAAGATCCTAATACCACCCAGATGGCGACGTGGGCCCGTAAGCCGCACAGCCATGTTAGTAAAAGTTTTTCAATGACTAGACTCGACTTCGGCCAAGGAGTTGGAAAGGGGGATTCCTACAGGCAGTCGGCTCTGATACCAACTTGTGACGCCCCCGATTCAATCGTACACTAATCATACACGCAAACGTGTACGATCAAGATCAGGGACTCACGGGAAGATATCACAACACAACTCTACAAATAAAATAAGTCATACAAGCATCATATTACAAGCCAGGGGCCTCGAGGGCTCGAATACAAGAGCTCGATCATAGACGAGTCAGCGGAAGCAACAATATCTGAGTACAGACATAAGTTAAACAAGTTTGCCTTAAGAAGGCTAGCACAAACTGGGATACAGATCGAAAGAGGCACAGGCCTCCTGCCTGGGATCCTCCTAACTACTCCTGGTCGTCGTCAGCGGGCATCACATAGTAGTAGGCACCTCCGGTGTAGTAGGAGTCGTCGTCGACGGTGGCGTCTGGATCCTGGGCTCCAACATCTGGTTGCGACAACCAGGAAGAAGGAAAGGGGGAAAGGAGGGAGAAAGCAACCGTGAGTACTCATCCAAAGTACTCGCAAGCAAGGAGCTACACTACATATGTATGCATTGGTATCAACTGGAATAAGGTTATTATATGTGGACTGGACTGCAGAAAGCCGGAATAAGAGGGGGATAGCTATTCCTTTCGAAGACTACGCTTCTGGCAGCCTCCGTCTTGCAGCATGTAGAAGAGAGTAGACTGAAGTCCTCCAAGTAGCATCGCATAGCATAATCCTACCCGATGATCCTCCCCTCGTCGCCCTGTGAGAGAGCGATCACCGGTTGTATCTGGCACTTGGAAGGGTGTGTTTTATTAAGTATCTGGTTCTAGTTGTCATAAGGTCAAGGTACAACTCCAAATCGTCCTGTTACCGAAGATCATGGCTATTCGAATAGATTAACTTCCCTGCAGGGGTGCACCACATACCCCAACACGCTTGATCCCATTTGGCCGGACACACTTTCCTGGGTCATGCCCGGCCTCGGAAGATCAACACGTCGCAGCCCCACCTAGACCAACAGAGAGGTCAGCACGCCGGTCTAAACCTAAGCGCCCAGGGGTCTGGGCCCATCGCCCTTAGCACACCTGCACGTTGCAAACGCGGCCGAAAGCAGACCTAGCCTAGTGGCCTTCCAGTCCAATCTGGCGCGCGCCACTCAGTCGCTGACGTCACGAAGGCTTCGGCTGATACCACGACGCCGGGATACCCATAACTACTCCCGCGTAGATGGTTAGTGCGTATAGACCAAATGGCCAGACTCAGATCAAATACCCAGATCTCGTTAAGCGTGTTAAGTATCCGCAAACGCCGACCAGGGCCAGGCCCACCTCTCTCCTAGGTGGTCGGAACCTGCCCTGCCGCTCCGCCTCAAAACTCCACTCGCGGGTGCTCCTCAAGCCGACCCGTCTTTAGTCACCACATGTATCATGTATAAAGTATATAGTATATACCCGTGATCAACTCCCGAGTGATCACGGCCTGATAGTATAGCAAGGCAGACAGACAAGAATGTAGGGCCACAGATGGAAATACTAGCATCCTATACTAAGCATTAGGATTGTAGGTAAAGGTAATAACAGTAGTAGCAAGGACAGGCTATGCATCAGTATAGGATTAACGGGAAGCAGTAACATGCTACGCTACTCTAATGCAAGCAGTATAGAGAAGAGTAGACGATATCTGGTGATCAAAGGGGGGGCTTGCCTGGTTGCTCTGGCAAGAGAGAGTGGTCGTCAACACCGTAGTCGACCGGGGCATCAGCGGCGTCGGTCTCGTAGTCTACCAGAAAGAAGTAACGGAGGGGGAACACAATAAATAACAGAGCAATCAAATCATAACATGACAAACGTGGTGCTAGAGGTGACCTAACGCAGGGATAGGTGATACCGGTGAAGGGGGGGAACATCCGGGAAAGTATCCCGGTGTTTCGCGTTTTCGGGCAGAGGAGCCGGAGGTGAAATGTTGCAGGTTCACTATGCTAGGGACGCGTGGCGGACGAACGGGCTGCATATCCGAATTCGTCTCGTCGTTCTGAGCAACTTTCATGTAGAAATTATTTTCATCCGAGTTACGGATTAAAAGATATGATTTTCTAAAGATTTTATTAATTTCTGGAATTTAATTAATTAATTAATTAATTTGAAAATGAATTAATGACATCAGCAGTCAATAGAGTTGACTTGGTCAAACTGACCAGTGGGTCCCACTGGTCAGTGACACATTTTAATTAAACAGTTTAATTAACCTAATCAAAATTAATTAGTGGGTGGGCCCCACTGGCATACTAATTAATTAGCTAATTAACAGTAGTTAATTAGGTTAACTAATCATTAGGTTAACTAATCTTATTTGGTTAATTTAATCAGAATTAATTAAGTTAATTAATTGGTTAATTAATTAATTAATTTCATTATTTATTTATTTAATTAATTAATTTATTTTTTTTATTTTCGTTCTGGGCATGGGCCCCATTCGTCATAGGCCCAAGGGGGCCAAACAGGGGAGGGCGCTACTGGTAACGGGCGCGGGGGCGCCCGACAGGGGCCAACCCGGGCGCTGGCCTCGGGCGAGACCAGCGGCGCGGCGGGGCCAGTCCGGCCACCGGCGGCGAGGCAGCAGCAACGCCGGCGAGGTGGGGGCAGGCAGCAAGCAGTGGGAGGCGGCGGCGGTAGCGAGCGAGGATGGGCCCCGGGCGCGGCAGCAGGCGAGCGAGGCCGTGCGGGGCGAGCTCCGGAGGCAGAGGCCAACGGCGAGCGTGGCTGCGGGCGGTGGGGAGCAGGAGCGCGCGGCCAGGGGGTGCAGCGGGCGGCGCCGTCGAGGGGGCCGCGAGCGGAGCGGGGCAGGTCGCAGCGGGCGGCGTGGCTGGGCGTCGGCGGATGCAGGGCGCAGTCAGCGCCGGCGAGGACGCCACGGGCGCGGGGTCAGAGAGGGGAGAGAGAGAGGAGGAGGAGGGGGTTTCCTCACCCCACGTTGCAGGGGAACAAGCGGCGAGGCTCGAGGCGGCTGCTCGGGGGAGAGACGAGGGTGCGTTCCGGTGAGGTGGCTCCTGCGGCGGGGTCCCGGGCGGCGGCGACGCGGCGTCGGCGTCGTGGCGAGGAGGAGGCCGTCAGGGAGGAGATGAGGAGGCGTCCGGTGAGGTCCAGGTCGATGGCCGACGCGGCCGGCGCGGCGAAAAGCACCGGCGAGCGGGCGAGGCGCGAGGTCGAGCGCCCCCGATCCCGATCTGGATCGGGGAGGGAGAGCGGGGAGTGGGGGAGAGTGGGGACGTGGGCTAGGGTTCGGTCGCCCAGGGGGTTATGGGGAAGTGGGGGGCGGCCTGGGCCTGGCCTGGCTAGCGGCTGGGCCGCTTGGCCCAGTACGGGGGGGGTCTGTCTTATTTTATTTTATTTTTGTTTTGTATTTCCTTTTCTTTTATTTATTTTCTTTTCTGTTTTATTTTATTCCTCATTGTAATTTAGTTTTGTGAAGTACAAAAATGATCCCTAAATTGGTAATAGGAATTATACCACTGCCACAATTAACTTGGCACCTAAATATATTAGTTTGTAATTGTTTATCATTTTAAAGCATTTAAATAATCATTTTTGCTACTGTTTTAGTTTATTTAGTGCATTTAAGTATTTTATTAAGAGATGATTTCTTCACCAGCATTTATTATGGATTATTAGACACATTAGGGACAATTTAGTTTTGACTTTTGAAAACTTTAATTGTTTTGACTTTAATTCAAATTTGAATTTGGTTCGGTTCCGAGCTAACACGAGATTATCAACAATAATCGAGGTGACGTGGCATCATTACCAGAGGGTTACTGTAGCTTGATTACCCGGGCGTCACACTTCTGGTCCAAAGTTATTAGCTAGATGGCTTCTTCTCTCTTTTTGGATCTCAATAAAATGTTCTCCCCCTCTCTTGTGGAGAACTATTCGATGTAATCTTCTTTTTGCGGTGTGTTTGTTGAGACCGATGAATTGTGGGTTTATGATCAAGTCTATCTATGAACAATATTTGAATTTTCTCTGAATTCTTTTATGTATGATTGGTTATCTTTCCAAGTCTCTTCGAATTATCAGTTTGGTTTGGCCTTCTAGATTGATCTTTCTTGCAATGGGAGAAGTGCTTAGCTTTGGGTTCAATCTTGCGGTGTCCTTTCCCAGTGACAGTAGGGGCAGCAAGGCACGTATTGTATTGTTGCCATCAAGGATAACAAGATGGGGTTTTTATCATATTGCATGAATTTATCCCTCTACATCATGTCATCTTGCTTAAGGCGTTACTCTGTTTTCATTAACTTGATACTCTAGATGCATGCTGGATAGCGGTCGATGAGTGGAGTAATAGTAGTAGATGCAGGCAGGAGTCGGTCTACTTGTCTCGGACGTGATGCCTATATACATGATCATACCTAGATATTCTCATAACTATGCTCAATTCTGTCAATTGCTCAACAGTAATCCGTTCACCCACCGTAGAATACTTATGCTCTCGAGAGAAGCCACTAGTGAAACCTATGGCCACCGGGTCTATCTTCATCATATTAATCTTCCAATACTTAGTTATTTCCTTTTTTACTTTGCTTTTATTTTACTTTGCATCTTTATCATAAAAATACCAAAAATATTATCTTATCATATCTATCAGATCTCACTCTCGTAAGCGACCGTGA
Source organism: Triticum urartu (assembly GCF_056163025.1). Lineage (NCBI taxonomy): Eukaryota > Viridiplantae > Streptophyta > Magnoliopsida > Poales > Poaceae > Triticum > Triticum urartu. The sequence goes on from NC_141875.1 coordinate 482,586,003, forward strand.
AGGGGTTGACAACCCCTTATCGCGTTGGTTGCGAGGAGTTATTTGCTTTGTGCAGGTACTAGGGGACGCGCGCGCAACCTCCTACTGGATTGATACCTTGGTTCTCAAAAACTGAGGGAAATACTTACGCTACTTTGCTGCAACATCCCTTCCTCTTCGGGGAAATCCAACACAGTGCTCAAGAGGTAGCAGTAAGTGACATAGAAAGAGGAAAACACCATGTATTCAGTAGCCCCTGAGACACTGTCTGGAGTTCAGCAAGAAGAACTAGATAGAGGATCAACCTCTTATTGTAGGAGAGTAACAAAATATGTATGAATAAGCAGGCGTCGCTGTTGGTCGCGACCTCGCATACTGCCGAGGTCTCCGAGCTGAAGCGGAAGCTGGAGCGGACCGAGAACGAGCTCGGCGAGATTAAGGTTCGGCTCCTAGAGAAGCAAGGTGAGGAACGACTTGCTATATGTTCGGGAAAGGATAAGCGATGTGTAGTGACAGTGGTATTGTTATATGTGCAAAAGACGCCACCGAGGTCGAGGCCCTAAAGAAGGCCCTGGGCGAGGCCAAGGAGAAGGCTTTCCAACAGCAGGCCGCCCGTAAGAAGCTCAAGGCCCGGTTCAAAGAAGTCTAGCAGGAGCTCCAGGATGCGGTGAAAAAATGCGAGACCTTGGAGCATGATGCGTCGGTTCAAGGGACCGAACTCACCAAGGCTCGTCAAAGTGCGGAGACTGCCTAGAATGAGGCCCAGGCCGCCCTCCAGGAGATCCAGGAGGCCAAGAAGATCACGGCGGGTAAGGCATTTAAGATGCAAAGCAAGTATGTGAAGAAGCAGTACCTTTTACTAACTCGAGTTCGGAGTTCCCAGGGGCCTTCGCGGATTTGCCACGTAGTGTATCCGATGCCGCGGAGTTCTATCGAGCCGAAGGAGGGGGTTCCACGGAGAGGCTCTTCTGGTCGCAGTATGCGACGCCGGAGCATCCCGTGTCCTTCACCGATCAGCTGAAACAGCTGGTGGAGCTGCATAGGACGGCTGAAGTAGCCATTAAGGATTTGATAATCCGGCTATGGCCAGTTGAAGCTATGCCCAGCAGCTACTTCGGACTCGTGAGGCGGGTGGTGAACGCCTGTCCTTGTCTAGACGTCGTGAAGCGCTTGGCCTGTATTAAAGGTGCGCGCATGGCCTTCGCCCGTTGCAAGATGTGGTGGGGGAAGATGGATGCCATCGAGGTGACCATGGGGCCACCGGAGGGCAAGGAGCACCGTACACCGGAACGGTATTTTGCGGATGTCCTGGAGGGATCTCGCCTTGCGGCAGCACAATGTTCACAGGACATTGTGTTTGAATGAATGTACTCATGTTTGCCTTTGCCTTGTATTATGAGAAACAATGCCTGTTTTGTTAATGCAATTTTGTTATGCTTTGATTGTTTCCTCCTGTGTGGTCGTGTTATATGTAATCTGAGGGTTGGCCAGTCGTCGGCTTCTACCCTCATGTAGATAGTACGGAGGTGTTCGGGATGGAATCTAAACAATCTTGATCCAATTACATGGTCCTCGAAGAAGTTGTTTAGCGCAACGAACAAGGCAATCGGACTATACGGCTTGAACGCCCTCACTTAGCCATAGGAGTTTTATAATAAAGCATGGGTGCAGCCCCTGGTTCGAGCCAGAGTGCTGTCATCATCTGATCGGGAAGTGCCGATCTTTCGCATAATGCGGATAAAATCTCCAACGATTTGTAACCCTCGGATAGCTGACCGGCTCTCGCCGTATCATGACAGTCAGTTTTCGGCTTTCTCTACTGAGGTGCTCGTCCGGTCCAAGCCAGGGCACAATCATAGTAGTTCTCCCTTTACTACCCTAGCCGATGGAGCGGAACGTAGGGTAGCAAGCACAGGAGCCAGGCGACCCAACTATTGACCAAAGACATGACTCGGAGCCAATGCATATAATGCTAGATTTGAGGTGCCGAACTTATATATAAGAAGTGTTCGCACTGTGCTGTCGTATTGTGGGGCGATAGGTAGCCCCTGGCGAATATGAAGCGTAAAATAGTGTCGATGCAGTAGTTTGTAGATAGAAATAAAACGAAGTAAGAAGCGAAAAACACAAGGACTGGGCCACGAACCATTTTTATTATAACTAGATGGATACGTCAAGGCGTGTCTTGTACAGATGGTGCTAGAAGTATCCAGCCATTTAACGTGCCGAAATCAGTATGACGCAGCGTGCGGGTCCTGAGAAATAAGTGTGAATACCGTCAAGAAGAACGTGTAAAGGTTACCCTACACACCTGTGTTGCTTGCCTCCGCTGCATTCCAGTCCGTCTAGAGGACTTGATATCAGGCCTGCGAAAAAAGGTGCCTGTAATGAGAAAAATAAGTAAAAGTATGTGTGTCCGGGATCGGTTTTGCCGAATTGTAGCCCCCGGGTTGTCTCGTGCCTCTATCGATGTCCATGGAATTTTGAGTGTGTAATTGTGTACGCATGGTATGAATACCACCACCTCATTGGGGCTGGGACAGAGGCCGAATTGCTAGTCGATCTCTTAACGAGCCACGTTGTCCTGTTGCAGTGTAGTCCGGACCCTCTTGATAGTGTCTGGGATCTCTTCTAGGCCGTTCTGTACTTCTGCTACTAGGGCGGCGGTTTGCTCCTTTGTTCGGAGGGAGCATTCCGTATTGCCATTGACTGTTATGACGCCGCGTGGACCGGGCATCTTGATCTTGAGATAAGCATAGTGTGGCACTGCGTTAAATCTAGCAAACGCGGTTCGTCCGAGCAGTGCGTGGTAGCCGCTGCGGAAGGGGACGATATCGAAGATTAACTCTTCACTTCGGAAGTTGTCCGGAGAACCGAAGACCACCTCCAGCGTGATTGAGCCCGTATAGCGGGCCTCTACACCAGGTATGACTCCTTCAAAGGTAGTCTTTGTTGGTTTGATTCGTGAGGGATTAATGCCCATCTTCCGTACTGTATCCTGGTACAGCAGATTAAGGCAGCTTCCACCATCCATCAGGACTCGTGTGACGTGGAATCCATCAATGATTGGGTCAAGGACCAGTGCAGCCGAACAGCCGTGGAGGATACTAGTCGGATGATCTCGTCGATCAAAGGTTATCGGAAATGACGACCATGGATTGAGCTTGGGGGCGACTGGCTCTACCGCGTAGACGTCCCTGAGTGCTCGTTTGCGCTCCTTTATGGGGATGTGCGTGGCGTATATCATGTTCACCGTTTTGACTTGGGGGGGGGGGATTTCTTCTGTCCCCCGGTGTTCGGCTGCCGGGGCTCTTCATCATCGTCCTCACTTTGTGATCCCTTTTCTTTGTTTTCGGCATTTAACTTGCCAGCCTGCTTGAAGACCCAACAATCCCTGTTGGTATGATTGGCTTGCTTATCCGGGGTGCCATGAATTTGGCACGGACGATCGAGTATGCGGTCCAAGCTGGATGGTCCTCCGCTATTCCTTTTGTAGGGCTTCTTTCGCTGGCCGGACTTGGAGCCACTGAATCCAGCGTGAACTGTAGTGTCATCGGCGTTATTGCCATTGCTTCGGCGTTTGTGTTTGTTGCGCCGGAGCTTGCCGGTGCTGTTTTTGGCCTCGGAGGGGCCTGTTTCATTGGCTATGTTTGTACTGCGAGCCAGCCAACTATCCTCTCCCATGCAAAAGCAGGTCATAAGTGCCGTGAGGGCTGCCATGGATCTCGGCTTTTCCTGGCCGAGGTGGCGGGCAAGCCATTCGTCCGGATGCTATGCTTAAAGGCCGCTAGGGCTTCAGCGTCCGGACAGTCGACTATCTGGTTCTTTTTGGTTAGGAATCTAGTCCAGAATTTTCTGCCTGATTCTCCAGATTGTTGAACTATGTGGCTTAAGTCATCGGTGATGACTCACAAGTATAGGGGATCTATCGTAGTCCTTTCGATAAGTAAGAGTGTCGAACCCAACGAGGAGCAGAAGGAAATGATAAGTGGTTTCCAGCAAGGTATTCTCTGCAAGTACTGAAATAAGTAGTAACAGATAGTTTTGTGATAGGAAGCAACAAGTAACAAAAGTAAATAAAGTGCAGCAAGGTGGCCCAATCCATTTTGTAGCAAAGGACAATCCTGGAAAACTCTTATATAGAGAAAAGCGCTCCCGAGGACACATGGGAATATCGTCAAGCTAGTTTTCATCACGCTCATATGATTCGCGTTCGGTACTTTGATAATTTGGTATGTGGGTGGATCGGTGCTTGGGTACTGCCCTTACTTGGACAAGCATCCCACTTATGATTAACCTCTATTGCAAGCATCCGCAACTACAACAAAAGTATTAAGGTAAACCTAACCATAGCATGAAACATATGGATCCAAATCAGCCCCTTACGAAGCAACGCATAAACTAGGGTTTAAGCTTATGTCACTCTAGCAACCCATCATCTACTTATTACTCCCCAATGCCTTCCTCTAGGACCAAACAATGGTGAAGTGTCATGTACTCGATGTTCACATAACACCACTAGAGGAGAGACAACATACATCTCATCAAAATATTGAACGAATACCAAATTCACATGACTACTAATAGCAAGACTTCTCCCATGTCCTCAGGAACAAAAGTACTACTCACAAAGCATAAACATGTTCATAATCAGAGGGGTATTAATATTAGGATCTGAACATATGATCTTCCACCAATTAAACCAACTAGCATCAACTACAAGGAGTAATTAACACTACTAGCAACCTACTAGCACCAATCCCGGACTAGGAGACAAGAATTGGATACAAGAGATGAACTAGGGTTTTGAGAGGAGATGGTGTTGATGAAGATGTTGATGGAGATTGCCCTCTCCCGATGAGAGGAGCGTTGGTGATGACGATGGCGATGATTTCCCCCTCCGGGAGGGAAGTTTCCCCGGCAGAACAGCTCCACTAGAGCCCTAGATTGGTTCCGCCAAGGTTCCACCTCGTGGCGGCGGAGTTTCGTCCGAGAAGATGGCTTGCTATTTTTTTCCCATCGAAAGACTTCATATAGCAGAAGATGGCCACCGGAGGGCCACCAGGGGGCCCACGAGGTAGGGGGCGCGCCCAGGGGGGTAGGACGTGCCCCCCACCCTCGTGGGCAGGGTGTGGCCCCCCTGGTGAATTTCTTCCGCTGAGTATTTTTTATATATTCTGAAAACGTCTTCCGTGAAGTTTCAGGACTTTTGGAGCTGTGCAGAATAGGTCTCTAATATTTTCTCCTTTCACAGCCCAGAATCCCAGTTGCCGGCATTCTCCCTCTTTATGTAAACCTTGTAAAATAAGAGAGAATTGTTGGGGAACGTTGCAGAAAACAAAAATTTTCCTACTCGTTTCACCAAGATCATCTAGGAGTTCATCTAGCAACGAGTCATCGGATGCATCTACATACCTTTGTAGATGGTGCACGGAAGCGTTCAAAAGAACGGTGATGATGTAGTCGTACTCGACGTGATCCAAATCACCGATGAATAGCGCCGAACGGACGGCACCTCCGCGTTCAACACACGTACGGGACGGGAGACGTCTCCTCCCTCTTGATCCAGCAAGGGGGGAGGAGAGGTTGATGAAGATCCAGCAGCACGACGGCGTGGTGGTGGATGCAGGGCGTCACAGAAGCAGGGCTTCGCCAAGACTACGAGGGAGAGACGTAACGGGGGGGAGATGGAGGCGCCAGGGGCTGGTGTGAAATCCCTCCTCTCCCCCCCACTATATATAGGGGTGCCATGGGGGGGGGCGCCGGCCCTAGTAGATGAGATCTACTAGGGGGGCGGTGGCCAAGGGGAGGTTTCCCTCCCCCCCCCCAAGGCACCTAGGGGTGCCTTCCACCACATGGACTCTTCCATGGTGGAAACCCTAGGCGCATGGGCCTATAGGGGCTGGCGCCCCAGCCCACTATGGGCTGGGTTCCCTCCTATTTCAGCCCATGGGGCCCTCCGGGATAGGTGGCCCCACCCGGTGGACCCCCGGGACCCTTCCGGTGGTCCCGGTACAATACCGATAACCCCGAAACTTGTCCCGATGCCCGAAACAGCACTTCCTATATATAATTATTTACCTCCGGACCATTCCGGAACTCCTCGTGACGTCTGGGATCTCATCCGGGACTCCGAACAACATTCGGGTTTCTGCATATACATATCTTCACAACCCTAGCGTCACCGAACCTTAAGTGTGTAGACCCTACGGGTTCGGGAGACAAGCAGACATGACCGAGACGACTCTCCAGTCAATAACCAACAGCAGGATCTGGATACCCATGTTGGCTCCCACATGCTCCACGATGATCTCATCGGATGAACCACGATGTCGAGGATTCAATCAACCCCGTACGCAATTCCCTTTGTCAATCGATATGTTACTTGCCCGAGATTCGATCGTCGGTATCCCAATACCTCGTTCAATCTCGTTACCGGCAAGTCACTTTACTCGTACCGTAATGCATGATCCCGTGACCAGACACTTGGTCACTTTGAGCTCATTATGATGATGCATTACCGAGTGGGCCCAGCGATACCTCTCCGTCATACGGAGTGACAAATCCCAGTCTTGATCCATGTCAACCCAATAGACACTTTCGGAGATACCTGTAGTCTACCTTTATAGTCACCCAGTTACGTTGTGACGTTTGGTATACCCAAAGCACTCCTACGGTATCCGGGAGTTACACGATCTCATGGTCTAAGGAAAGGATACTTGACATTGGAAAACTGTAGCAAACGAACTATACGATCTTGTGCTATGTTTAGGATTGGGTCTTGTCCATCACATCATTCTCCTAATGATGTGATCTCGTTATCAATAACATCCAATGTCCATAGTCAGGAAACCATGACTATCTGTTGATCAACGAGCTAGTCAACTAGAGGCTTACTAGGGACATGTTGGTGTCTGTTATTCACACATGTATTATGATTTCCGGATAACACAATTATAGCATGAATAAAGACAATTATCATGAACAAGGAAATATAATAATAATGCTTTTATTATTGCCTCTAGGGCATATTTCCAACAGTCTCCCACTTGCACTAGAGTCAATAATCTAGTTACATTGTGATGAATCGAACACCCATGGAATTCTGGTGTTGATCATGTTTTGCTCTAGGGAGAGGTTTAGTCAACGGATCTGCTACATTCAGGTCCGTGTGCACTTTACAAATTTCTATGTCTCCATCTTGAACATTTTCACGAATGGAGTTGAAGCGACGCTTGATGTGCCTTGTCTTCTTGTGAAACCTGGGCTCCTTGGCAAGAGCAATAGCTCCAGTGTTGTCACAGAAGAGCTTGATCGGCCCCGACGCATTGGGTATGACTCCTAGGTCGGTGATGAACTCCTTCACCCATATTGCTTCATGTGCTGCCTCTGAGGCTGCCATGTATTCCGCTTCACATGTAGATCCCGCCACGACGCTTTGCTTGCAACTGCACCAGCTTACTGCCCCACCATTCAAAATATACACGTATCCGGTTTGTGACTTAGAGTCATCCAGATCTGTGTCGAAGCTAGCGTCGACGTAACCCTTTACAACGAGCTCTTCATCACCTCCATAAACGAGAAACATTTCCTTAGTCCTTTTCAGGTACTTCAGGATATTCTTGACCGCTGTCCAGTGTTCCTTGCCGGGATTACTTTGGTACCTTCCTACCAAACTTACGGCAAGGTTTACATCAGGTCTGGTACACAGCATGGCATACATAATAGAACCTATGGCTGAGGCATAGGGGATGACACTCATCTCTTCTATTTCTTCTGCCGTGGTCGGACATTGAGCTGAGCTCAATTTCATACCTTGCAACACAGGCAAGAACCCCTTCTTAGACTGATCCATATTGAACTTCTTCAATATCTTATCAAGGTATGTGCTTTGTGAAAGACCTATGAGGCGTCTTGATCTATCTCTATAGATTTTGATGCCTAATATATAAGCAGCTTCTCCAAGGTCCTTCATTGAAAAACTTTTATTCAAGTAGGCCTTGATGCTGTCCAAGAGTTCTATATCATTTCCCATCAAAAGTATGTCATCTACATATAATATGAGAAATGCTACAGAGCTCCCACTCACTTTCTTGTAAACGCAGGCTTCTCCATAAGTCTGCGTAAACCCAAACGCTTTGATCATCTCATCAAAGCGAATGTTCCAACTCCGAGATGCTTGCACCAGCCCATAAATCGAGCGTTGGAGCTTGCACACCTTGTCAGCATTCTTAGGATCGACAAAACCTTCCGGCTGCATCATATACAATTCTTCCTTAAGGAAACCATTAAGGAATGCCGTTTTGACGTCCATTTGCCATATCTCATAATCGTAGAATGCGGCAATTGCTAACATGATTCGGACGGACTTTAGCTTCGCTACCGGTGAGAAAGTCTCATCGTAGTTAACCCCTTGAACTTGTCGATAACCCTTAGCGACAAGCCGAGCTTTATAGATGGTTACATTACCATCTGCGTCTGTCTTCTTCTTAAAGATCCATTTATTTTCTATGGCTCGCCGTTCAACAGGCAAGTCAGTCAAAGTCCATACTTCGTTTTCATACATGGATCCTATCTCGGATTTCATGGCTTCTAGCCATTTGTCGGAATCCGGGCCCGCCATCGCTTCTTCATAGTTCGAAGGTTCACCGTTGTCTAACAACATGATTTCCAAGACAGGGTTGCCGTACCACTCTGGTGCGGAACGTGTCCTTGTGGACCTTCGAATTTCAGTAGGAGCTTGATCAGAAGTATCTTGATCATTATCATTAACTTCCTCTCTAGTCGGTGCTGGCACCTCAGGAACATTTTCTTGAGTTGCGCCATTTTCCGGTTCAAGAGGTAACACTTCATCAAGTTCTACTTTCCTCCCACTTACTTCTTTCGAGAGAAACTCTTTCTCTAGAAAGGACCCATTCTTGGCAACAAAGATCTTGCCTTCGGATCTGAGGTAGAAGGTGTACCCAATAGTTTCTTCTGGGTATCCTATGAAGACGCATTTTTCCGACTTGGGTTCGAGCTTTTCAGGTTGAAGTTTCTTGACATAAGCATCGCATCCCCAAACTTTTAGAAATGACAGCTTAGGTTTCTTCCCAAACCATAATTCATACGGTGTCGTCTCAACGGATTTCGACGGAGCCCTATTTAAAGTGAATGCGGCAGTCTCTAAAGCATAGCCCCAAAAAGATAGCGGTAAATCGGTAAGAGACATCATAGATCGCACCATATCTAATAGAGTGTGATTACGATGTTCGGACACACCGTTACGCTGAGGTGTTCCAGGTGGCGTGAGTTGTGAAACTATTCCACATTTTCTTAAGTGCGTGCCAAATTCGTGACTCAAGTATTCTCCTCCACGATCTGATCGTAGAAACTTGATTTTCCTGTCACGTTGATTTTCCACCTCACTCTGAAATTCCTTGAACTTTTCAAAGGTTTCAGACTTGTGTTTCATTAAGTAGATATACCCATACCTACTTAAATCATCAGTGAGGGTGAGAACATAACGATAGCCACCGCGAGCCTCAACACTCATTGGACCGCACACATCAGTATGTATGATTTCCAATAAGTCGGTTGCTCGCTCCATTGTTCCTGAGAACGGAGTCTTGGTCATTTTACCCATAAGGCATGGTTCGCATGTGTCAAATGATTCATAATCAAGATACTCTAAAAGTCCATCTGCATGGAGCTTCTTCATGCGTTTGACACCTATGTGACCAAGGCGGCAGTGCCACAAGTATGTGGGACTATCATTATCAACCTTACTTCTTTTGGTACTCACATTATGAACATGTGTAGCATCACGTTCGAGATTCATAAAGAATAAACCATTCACCATAGGAGCATGACCATAAAACATATCTCTCATATAAATAGAACAACCATTATTCTTGGATTTAAATGAGTAACCATCTCGAATTAAACGAGATCCCGATACAATGTTCATGCTCAAAGCTGGCACTAAATAACAATTATTAAGGTTTAAAACTAATCCCGAAGGGAGATGCAGAGGTAGCATGCCGACGGCGATCACATTGACCTTGGAACCATTCCCGACGCACATCGTCACCTCGTCCTTTGCCAGTTTCCACTTATTCCGCAGCCCCTGCTTTGAGTTACAAATGTGAGCAACTGCACCGGTATCAAATACCCAGGAGCTACTACGGGCACTAGTAAGGTACACATCAATTACATGTATATCACATATACCTTTTGTTTTGCCGGCCTTCTTATCCGCTAAGTACTTAGGGCAGTTCCGCTTCCAGTGACCGCTTCCCTTGCAATAAAAGCACTCAGTCTCGGGCTTGGGTCCATTCTTTGGCTTCTTCCCGGCAGCTTGCTTGCCAGGCACGGCAACCTCCTTGCCGTCCTTCTTGAAGTTCTTTTTACCCTTGCCTTTCTTGAACTTAGTGGTTTTATTGACCATCAACACTTGATGTTCCTTCTTGACTTCTACCTCCGCTGATTTCAGCATAGAGAACAACTCAGGAATGGTCTTTTGCATCCCCTGCATGTTGAAGTTCATCACAAAGCTCTTGTAGCTTGGTGGAAGCGACTGGAGGATTCTGTCAATGACCTCATCATCCGGGAGATTAACTCCCAGCTGAGACAAGCGATTATGTAACCCAGACATAGTGAGTATGTGCTCACTGACAGAACTATTTTCCTCCATCTTACAGCTGAAGAACTTATCGGAGACTTCATATCTCTCGATCCGGGCATGAGCTTGAAAAACCATTTTCAGCTCTTCGAACATCTCATATGCTCCATGTCTCTCAAAACGCTTTTGGAGCCCCGGCTCTAAGCTGTAAAGCATGCCGCACTGAACGAGGGAGTAGTCGTCAACACGTGTCTGCCAAGCGTTCATAACATCTTGGTTCTGTGGGACGGGTGGATCACCTAGCGGTGCTTGTAGGACATAATCTTTCTTGGCAGCTATGAGGATGATCCTCAGGTTTCGGACCCAGTCCGTATAGTTGCTGCCATCGTCTTTCAGCTTGGTTTTCTCTAGGAACGCGTTGAAGTTGAGGACTACGTTGGCCATTTGATCTACAAGACATATTGCAAAGATTTTAGACTAAGTTCATGATAATTAAGTTCATCTAATCAAATTATTAATGAACTCCCACTTAGATTAGACATCCCTCTAGTCATCTAAGTATTACATGATCCGAGTTAACTAGACCGTGTCCGATCATCACGTGAGACGGACTAGTCAACGTCGGTGAACATCTTCATGTTGATCGTATCTTCTATACGACTCATTCTCGACCTTTCGGTCTTCTGTGTTCCGAGGCCATGTCTGTACATGCTAGGCTCGTCAAGTCAACCTAAGTGTTTGCATGTGTAAATCTGTCTTACACCCGTTGTATGTGAACGTCTGAATAAAACACCCGATCATCACGTGGTGTTTTGAAACAGCGAACTATCGCAGCGGTGCACAGTTAGGGGGGACACTTCTTGAAATTATTATGAGGGATCATCTTATTTACTACCGTCGTTCTAAGTAAACAAGATGCAAAACATGATAAACATCTCATGCAATCAATTAATAAACGTGACATGATATGGCCAATATCACATAGCTCCTTTGATCTCCATCTTGGGGCTCCATGATCATCTTGTCACCGGCCTGACACCATGATCTCCATCATCATGATCTCCATCATCGTGTCTCCATGAAGTTGCTCGCCAACTATTACTTCTACTACTATGGCTAACGCGTTTAGCAATAAAGTAAAGTAATTTACATGGCGTTCCTCGATGACACGCAGGTCATATAAAAGAATAAAGACAACTCCTATGGCTCCTGCCGGTTGTCATACTCATCGACATGCAAGTCGTGATTCCTATTACAATAGCATGAACATCTCATACATCACATATAGATCATTCATCATTCATCACAACTTTGGCCATATCATATCACAAACCACTTGCTGCAAAACCAAGTTAGACGTCCTCTAATAGTTGTTGCAAGTTTTACGTGGCTGAATTAGGGTTCTAGCAAGAACGTCTTCTTACCTACGTTAAAGCCACAACGTGATTTGTCAACTTCTATTTACCCTTCATAAGGACCCTGTTCATCGAATCCGCTCCAACTAAAGTGGGAGAGACAGACACCCGCCAGCCACCTTATGCAACTAGTGCATGTTAGTCGGTGGAACCGGTCTCATGTAAGCGTACGTGTAAGGTTGGTCCGGGCCGCTTCATCCCACAATACCGCTGAAGCAAGAAAAGACTATTAACGGCAAGAAAGTTGACAAATCTACGCCCACAACTAATTGTGTTCTACTCGCGCAAGAAGAACTACGCATAGACCTAGCTCATGATGCCACTGTTGGGGAACGTTGCAGAAAACAAAAATTTTCCTACTCGTTTCACCAAGATCATCTAGGAGTTCATCTAGCAACGAGTCATCAGATGCATCTACATACCTTTGTAGATGGTGCACGGAAGCGTTCAAAAGAACGGTGATGATGTAGTCGTACTCGACGTGATCCAAATCACCGATGACCAGCGCCGAACGGACGGCACCTCCGTGTTCAACACACGTACGGGACGGGAGACGTCTCCTCCTTCTTGATCCAGCAAGGGGGGAGGAGAGGTTGATGAAGATCCAGCAGCACGACGGCGTGGTGGTGGATGCAGGGCGTCACAGAAGCAGGGCTTCGCCAAGACTACGAGGGAGAGACGTAACGGGGGGGAGATGGAGGCGCCAGGGGCTGGTGTGAAATCCCTCCTCTCCCCCCCACTATATATAGGGGTGCCATGGGGGGGCGCCGGCCCTAGTAGATGAGATCTACTAGGGGGGCGGCGGCCAAGGGGAGGTTTCCCTCCCCCCCAAGGCACCTAGGGATGCCTTCCACCACATGGACTCTTCCATGGTGGAAACCCTAGGCGCATGGGCCTATAGGGGCTGGCGCCCCAGCCCACTATGGGCTGGGTTCCCTCCTATTTCAGCCCATGGGGCCCTCCGGGATAGGTGGCCCCACCCGGTGGACCCCCGGGACCCTTCCGGTGGTCCCGGTACAATACCGATAACCCCGAAACTTGTCCCGATGCCCGAAACAGCACTTCCTATATATAATTCTTTACCTCCGGACCATTCCGGAACTCCTCGTGACGTCCGGGATCTCATCCGGGACTTCGAAAAACATTCGGGTTTCTGCATATACATATCTTCACAACCCTAGTGTCACCGAACCTTAAGTGTGTAGACCCTACGGGTTCGGGAGACAAGCAGACATGACCGAGACGACTCTCCAGTCAATAACCAACAGCAGGATCTGGATACCCATGTTGGCTCCCACATGCTCCACGATGATCTCATCGGATGAACCACGATGTCGAGGATTCAATCAACCCCGTACGCAATTCCCTTTGTCAATCGATATGTTACTTGCCCGAGATTCGATCGTCGGTATCCCAATACCTCGTTCAATCTCGTTACCGGCAAGTCACTTTACTCGTACCGTAATGCATGATCCCGTGACCAGACACTTGGTCACTTTGAGCTCATTATGATGATGCATTACCGAGTGGGCCCAGCGATACCTCTCCGTCATACGGAGTGACAAATCCCAGTCTTGATCCATGTCAACCCAACAGACACTTTCGGAGATACCCGTAGTCTACCTTTATAGTCACCCAGTTACGTTGTGACGTTTGGTATACCCAAAGCACTCCTACGGTATCCGGGAGTTACACGATCTCATGGTCTAAGGAAAGGATACTTGACATTGGAAAACTGTAGCAAACGAACTATACGATCTTGTGCTATGTTTAGGATTGGGTCTTGTCCATCACATCATTCTCCTAATGATGTGATCTCGTTATCAATAACATCCAATGTCCATAGTCAGGAAACCATGACTATCTGTTGATCAACGAGCTAGTCAACTAGAGGCTTACTAGGGACATGTTGGTGTCTGTTATTCACACATGTATTATGATTTCCGGATAACACAATTATAGCATGAATAAAGACAATTATCATGAACAAGGAAATATAATAATAATGCTTTTATTATTGCCTCTAGGGCATATTTCCAACAAGAATAGGCATAAGTATTGTGACATAATGTGTAATAATAGCCCATAATGCAATAAATATCGATATAAAAGCATGATGCAAAATGGACGTATCAACTCCCCCAAGCTTAGACCTCGCTCGTCCTTAAGCAAAAAGCCGAAATTGAAAAATATGTCCACATGTTTAGAGATAGAGGTGTCGATAAAAATAAAATACGGACATGAGGGCATCATGATCATTCTTAGAACAACAACTTATATAATTCTTGTCATATAATTTCTTATGCTAGAGTAATAATTCAATCACAATTTCAAGTATGAATCGTAAACTTCAATGAAAACTAACAAACTATAATATCAGTCATTGGAGCAATTACAATTTATCATAACATAGGAAAGAGTCAATATATAAGAGCTTTTCAGCAAGTCCACATACTCAACTATCATATAGTCTTTCACAATTGCTGACACTCACGCAATACTTATGGGTATGGAGTTTTAACCGAACACAGAGAAAGATAGGGGCTTATAGTTTTGCCTCCCAACGTTTTACCTCAAGGGTAATGTCAACAGTAATAGTTCATGAAAACTCACATCCAATTAGCCATATATACCAGGATCTTTCCAACATACTGTGCTTGCCAAAGGATAAAATGTAAAAAGGAAGGGTGAAGATCACCATGACTCTTATGCAATGTAGGAGATACAAGTAAAAGATAAGCCCTTCGCAGAGGGAAGCAGAGGTTGTCATGCGCTTTTATGGTTGGATGCACAAAATATTAATGCGAAAGAACGTCACTTTATATTGCCACTTGTGATATGGACCTTTATTATGCAGTTTGTCGCTTTTATTTCTTCCATATCACACGATCGTATAAAGTTTATTTTCTCCCACACTAATAAGTCATACATATTTAGAGAACAATTTTTATTGCTTGCACCGATGACAACTTACTTAGAGGATCTTACTCAATCCATAGGTAGGTATGGTGGACTCTGATGGCAAAACTGGTTTAAGGGTATTTGGAAGCACAAGTAGTATCTCTACTTGGTGCGATGAATTTAGCTAGCACGAGGGTGAAAGGCAAGCTCAACCAGGTTGGATGATCCATGACAATATAATTTATCTCAGATGTAAGAAAACATAACCCATTACGTTGTCTTCCTTGTCCAACGTCAACTCTTTTAGCATGTCATATTTTAATGAGTGCTCCCAATCATAAAAGATGTCCAAGATAGTATATCTATATGTGAAGACCTCTCTTTCTTTATTACTTCCTATTAATTGCAACGATGACCAAAAGATATGTTTGTCAACCCTCAACAACTTTTATTCATCATACTTTTTCTATGTGAGCTCATTACTCTCCATAAGACTCACATGATCTCTTTGTTTCTTTTTATTTCTTTCTCTTTTCTTTTATTCACTTAAGATCATGGCAAAATAATCAAGCCCTTGACTCAACACTAATCTTTATATATAGCTCACGGACTCGATTACATAGAAGAATTATAAAGCAAAACTCACTACTAGATCATACTAAGAACTTTTATTCTACTAGATCAAGATATTACCAAAAGGATCAAACTAAGAAAAACGGTAAAGATAAAAGTGATGGTGATATGATACCGGGGCACTCCCCCAAGCTTGGCAGTTGCCAAGGGAAGTGCCCATACCCATATGATTATGTCTCCTTTGTTGGTGAAGAAGGTGGAGTTGTTGATGATGGATAGTCGCACATCGAGCGTAGGAGGTCTTCTAACTTGTGGATAATGCCCTTGAGTGAGATAATATGCTCCTTCAACAAAATATTTTCACGTATGAGATATTTATTTTGTATACGAGCCAACTCAATCATCTTGAAAGCTTCGATCTCTGTTGGGGTAAGAAGATTGTGATCAAGTTGAATGGTGTCTTCTGTTGCCGGCACTTGCTCTCCCATGGCTTTCTTGATCCCTTCATCCTTGTTGATCTCCATGGGTTCTTCTCTCTTCAGATCTATCTTC
The DNA here is from genome assembly GCF_056163025.1 of Triticum urartu. NCBI lineage: Eukaryota > Viridiplantae > Streptophyta > Magnoliopsida > Poales > Poaceae > Triticum > Triticum urartu. The sequence continues at coordinate 482,602,026 of NC_141875.1, forward strand.
ATTAGCCTAGCATCGTTGCCCTCATGGTTGGAGGAGGAGGGAGATGACATAGTGCCTGGCCTTGACAACCCTGGCAGAAAATAGCTCGAAACAAAGGCAGGAGATTTTTTGCGTGATACGGGAGTCAAAACCTTCAGGAGATTATATAATGAATTTTTACGGACCAAAATATGTGTCATGTACGAAAACGGAGTCCGGAGACCACACAAGGTGCCCACGAGGTAGGGGGCGTGCCCAGTAGGGTAGGGCGCGCCCTCCACCCTCGTGTCCTTCTCGGACTGCTTCTTATTTTTCTATTTTTCTAAATATTCCAAAACGGAGAAATATTGCCTTAAAAACTATTTTGGAGTCGGTTTACTTACCTTACCACATACCTATTCCTTTTCGGAGTTTGAAACGTTCCAGAAAGTGTCCCTTATGTATTCCTCCGGGGTTACGGTTTCAATAATATTGGTTTCAACATTTATGGGATTACCTGAGATATAATGTTTGATTCTTTGACCGTTCACCACCTTCGGATTTGTGCCTTCGAAGTTGTTGATTTTTATGGCACCGGAACGATAGACCTCGATAACGTAAGGACCTTCCCATTTAGAGAGAAGTTTTCCTGCAAAAAATCTTAAACGAGAGTTGTATAGCAACACATAATCACCTACATTAAACTCACGCTTTTGTATCCTTTTGTCATGCCATCTTTTAACTTTTTCTTTAAACAACTTGGCATTTTCATAGGCTTGGGTTCTCCATTCATCAAGTGAGCTAATGTCAAATAACCTCTTCTCATCGGCAAGTTTGAAATCATAATTGAGCTCTTCAATAGCCCAATATGCCTTGTGTTCTAGTTCGAGAGGTAAGTGACATGCTTTTCCATAAACCATTTTATACGGAGACATACCCATAGGATTTTTATATGCAGTTCTATAGGCCCATAATGCATCATCAAGTTTCTTGGACCAATTTTTTCTAGATCTATTAACAGTCTTTTGCAAAATTAATTTGAGGTCTCTATTACTCAATTCTACTTGACCACTAGACTGAGGATGATAAGGAGATGCAATTCTATGATTAACATCATATTTAGCAAGCATTTTACGGAAAGCACCATGAATAAAATGTGAACCACCATCAGTCATTAAATATCTAGGGACTCCAAATCTTGGAAAAATAACTTCTTTAAGCATTTTAATAGAAGTGTTATGATCAGCACTACTAGTTGGAATAGCTTCTACCCACTTAGTAACGTAATCAACAGCAACTAAAATATGTGTATATCCATTAGAGGAAGGAAAGGGTCCCATATAGTCAAAGCCCCAAACATCAAATGGTTCAATTACGAGTGAATAGTTCATAGGCATTTCTTGATGTCTACTAATATTACCAATTCTTTAACATTCATCACAAGATAAGACAAACTTACAGGCATCCTTGAAGAGAGTAGGCCAATAAAAACCAGATTGCAATACCTTATGTGCAGTTCTATCTCCATCATGGTGTCCTCCATAAGCTTCGGAGTGACACTTGCGTAAGATATGTTCTTGTTCATGCTCAGGTACACAACGTCTAATAACACCATCTACACCTTCTTTATAAAGATGTGGGTCATCCCAAAAGTAATGCCTCAAATCATAGAAGAACTTTTTCTTTTGCTGGTATGTGAAACTAGGTGGTATAAACTTAGCAACAATGTAATTAGCATAATCAGCATATCATGGAGCAGTATGAGAATCATTTATGACATTTAATTGCTCATCAGGAAAGCTATCATCAATAGGTAGTGGGTCATCAAGAACATTTTCTAACCTAGACAAGTTGTATGCAACGGGGTTCTCAGCTCTCTTTCTATCAACAATATGCAAATCAAATTCTTGTAGCAAGAGAACCCATCTAAGTCTAGGTTTAGCATCTTTCTTTTCCATAAGATATTTAATAGCAGCATGATCAGTGTGAATAGTTACTTTAGAATCAACAATATAAGGTCTAAACTTATCACAAGCAAATACACCCGCTAAGAATTCTTTTTCAGTAGTAGCATAATTTCTTTGAGCGTTGTCTAGGGTTTTACTAGCATATTGAATAACATTTAATTTATTATCAACTCTTTGCCCTAGAATAGCACCTATAGCATAATCACTAGCATCACACATAATTTCAAAGGGTAAATTCCAATCAGGTGGCTGAACAATAGGTGCAGAGATCAATGCTTTCTTAAGTATGTCAAATGCTTCTACACAATCATCATCAAAAACAAATGGTATATCTTTTTGTAATAAATTAGTCAAAGGCCGAGAAATTTTTGAGAAGTCCTTGATGAACCTCCTATAAAATCCGGCGTGACCAAGGAAACTTCTTATACCTTTGATGTCCTTGGGACATGGCATCTTCTCAATAGTATAAACCTTGGCTTTATCAACCACAATACCTCTTTCAGAAACTTTGTGCCCCAAGACAATACCTTCATTAACCGTAAAGTGGCACTTTTCCCAATTCAAGACAAGATTAGTTTCTTCACATCTTTGCAAAACTCGATCAAGATTGCTCAAGCAATCATCAAAAGAAGATCCATAGACGGAGAAATCGTCCATGAAAACCTCACAAATCTTTTCACAAAAGTCAGAGATATAGCCATCATGCATCTTTGAAAGGTAGGAGGTGCATTACATAGACCAAAAGGCATACGTCTATAAGCAAAAGTACCAAAAGGGCATGTAAAAGTAGTCTTTGATTGATCTTTGGCTGACACAGGTATTTGAGAGAAACTAGAATAACCATCTAGAAAGCAAAAATGTGTATGTTTGGATAATCTTTCTAGCATTTGATCGATAAAAGGTAAGGGGTAATGTTCCTTTTTAGTTGCCTTATTTAATTTGCGAAAATCAATTACCATCCTATAACCTATAATAATTCTTTGAGGGATCAATTCATCTTTATCATTAGGAACAACAGTAATACCTCCCTTGTTAGGGACACAATGGACAGGGCTTACCCACTGACTATCAGCAACGGGATAGATTATACCTGCCTCAAGGAGCTTTAGTATTTCCTTTCTTACCACTTCTTTCATTTTAGGATTCAGCCGGCGTTGATGATCATGAACTGGTTTAGCATCTTCTTCCAAATTAATTTTATGTTGACATAGAGTGGGACTAATGCCCTTAAGATCATCAAGAGTATACCCAATAGCAGCACGGTGCTCCTTCGGAGTTTTCAGTAATCTCTCTTCCTCATGCTCTGAAAGGTTAGCACTAATAATAACAGGATATATCTTTTTCTCATCAAGATAAGCATATTTAAGAGTATCAGGTAACGGTTTAAGCTCAAACACGGGATCACCCTTGGGTGGAGGAGGACCCCCTAAGATTTCAACAGGTAAATTGTGTTTCAAAATAGGTTCCTGTTTAAAGAATACTTCATCTATTTCCCTTCTTTCATTCATAAACATATCATTTTCATGGTCTAGCAAATATTGTTCTAAAGGATCATTAGGAGGTATGGCAATAGAAGCAAGACCAATAATTTCATCCTTACTAGGTAATTCTTCTTCACGGTGTTGTCTACTAAATTTAGAAAAATTAAATTCATGAGTCATATCATCTAAACCGATAGTAACAACATCCCTTTTGCAATCTATGGTAGCATTAACAGTGTTCAGTAAGGGTCTACCAAATATAATGGGACAAAAGCTATCTTGTGGGGAACCAAGAACAAGAAAATCAACAGGATATTTAGTTTTCCCACACAAGACTTCAACATCTCTTACAATTCCCATTGGTGAAATAGTATCTCTATTGGCAAGTTTAATTGTGACATCAATATCTTCTATCTCAGCAGGTGCAATATCATGCATAATTTCTTTGTATAAGGAATGAGGTATTGCGCTAGCACTAGCACCCATATCACATAAGCCATGATAACAATGATCTCCTATTTTAACAGAAATAACAGGCATGCCTACCACAGGTCTGTTTTTATCCTTAGCACAAGGTTTAGCAATTCTAGCAGTTTCATCACAGAAATAAATAACATGCCCATCAATATTATCAGACAAGAGATCTTTAACAATAGCAATATTAGGTTCAACTTTAACTTGCTCAGGAGGTGTATATGTTTTAATATTGCTTTTACGAACCACAGTTGAAGCTTTAGCATGATCATTTATCCTAATAGAGAAAGGTGGTTTATCAACATAAGCAGTAGGAACGATAGGATCATTATAAGTGACAATCGTTTCTTCAACTTTAATAGGTGCAGCTACTTTTACTTCTATGGGAGGATGATATTTAAACCACTTCTCCTTGGGGAGATCAACATAAGTAGCAAAAGATTCACAGAAAGAAGCTACTATATCATAGTCAAGTCCATATTTAGTGCTAAATTTATGAAAAATATTGGTATCCATAAAAGATTTAACACAATCAAAACTAGGTGTCATACCTGACTCCTTACCTTCGTCGAGGTCCCAATCTTCAGAGTTGCGTTTAATTCTTTCCAATAAATCCCATTTGAATTCAATAGTCTTCATCATAAAAGAGCCAGCACAAGAAGTATCAAGCATGGTGCGATTGCTATCAGAAAGCCGAGCATAAAACTTTTGAATAATCATTTCTCTTAAGAGCTCATGATTGGGGCATGAATATAACATTGATTTAAGCCTCCCCCAAGCTTGAGCGATGCTTTCTCCTTCGCGAGGCCAAAAATTATATATATAATTGCGATCACGATGAACAAGATACATAGGATAAAACTTCTGATGAAATTCCAATTTCAATCGTTTGTAATTCCATGACCCCATATCATCACATAGCCTATACCATGTCGATGCATCTCCCTTCAAAGATAAAGGGAAGACCTTCTTCTTAACAACATCTCTAGGTACACCTGCAAGCTTAAATAATCCACAAACTTCATCCACATATATTAGATGCTCATCAGGATCCTTTGTTCCATATCCTAAAAAGGGATTAGCTAGCAGTTTTTCTATCATACTCGAAGGAATTTCAAAGCAAACATTTTCATTTTCAGTAGGTTCAGTAGGTTGAGGAGCAACTCTTTGCTCTACTGGTCGGGGTGAAGATACCCCGAACAAGCCCCTCAGAGGATTACTTTCCATAGTAACAAGTGACAGTAAATTTCAGCACACTATATAAATTTTTCCTTACAAAATTCCACCTACCAAAGGTGCTTCACTCCCCGGCAACGGCGCCAGAAAAGAGTCTTGATGACCCACAAGTATAGGGGATCTATCGTAGTCCTTTAAATAAGTAAGAGTGTCGAACCCAACAAGGAGCAGAAGGAAATGATAAGCGGTTTCCAGCAAGGTATTCTCTGCAAGTACTGAAATAAGTAGTAACAGATAGTTTTGTGATAGGATAATTTGTAACGAGCAACAAGTAACAAAAGTAAATAAAGTGCAGCAAGGTGGCCCAATCCTTTTCGTAGCAAATGACAAGCCTGGACAAACTCTTATATAGAGAAAATCACTCCCGAGGACACATGGGAATATCGTCAAGCTAGTTTTCATCACGCTCATATGATTCGCGTTCGATACTTTGATAATTTGGTATGTGGGTGGACCGGTGCTTGGGTACTGCCCTTACTTGGACAAGCATCCACTTATGATTAACCTCTATTGCAAGCATCCACAACTACAACAAAAGTATTAAGGTAAACCTAACCATAGCATGAAACATATGGATCCAAATCAGCCCCTTACGAAGCAATGCATAAACTAGGGTTTAAGCTTCTGTCACTCTAGCAACCCATCATCTACTTATTACTCCCCAATGCCTTCCTCTAGGACCAAACAATGGTGAAGTGTCATGTAGTCGACGTTCACATAACACCACTAGAGGAGAGACAACATACATCTCATCAAAATATCGAACGAATACCAAATTCACATGACTACTAATAGCAAGACTTCTCCCATGTCCTCGAGAACAAAAGTACTACTCACAAAGCATAAACATGTTCATAATCAGAGGGGTATTAATATGCATATAGGATCTGAACATATGATCTTCCACCAATTAAACCAACTAGCATCAACTACAAGGAGTAATTAACACTACTAGCAACCTACTAGCACCAATCCCGGACTAGGAGACAAGAATTGGATACAAGAGATGAACTAGGGTTTTGAGAGGAGATGGTGATGATGAAGATGTTGATGGAGATTGCCCTCTTCCGATGAGAGGAGCGTTGGTGATGACGATGGCGATGATTTCCCCCTCCGGGAGGGAAGTTTCCCCGGCAGAACAGCTCCGCCAGAGCCCTAGATTGGTTCCACATCATGGCGGTGGAGTTTCGTACGAGAAGATGGCTTGTTATTTTTTCCCATCGAAAGACTTCATATAGCAGAAGATGGCCACCGGAGGGCCACCAGGGGGCCCACGAGGTAGGGGGCGCGCCCAGGGGGTAGGACGTGCCCCCCACCCTCGTGGGCAGGGTGTGGCCCCCCTGGTGAATTTCTTCTGCTGAGTATTTTTTATATATTCTGAAAACGTCTTCCGTGAAGTTTCAGGACTTTTGGAGCTGTGCAGAATAGCTCTCTAATATTTGCTCCTTTTCCAGCTCAGAATCCCAGCTGCCGGAATTCTCCCTCTTTATGTAAACCTTGTAAAATAAGAGATAATAGGCATAAGTATTGTGACATAATGTGTAATAACAACCCATAATGCAATAAATATCGATATAAAAGCATGATGCAAAATGGACGTATCAATCGGCATCGGGTGGCCGGACATATGTACCTTGGAAGTTGTCGAGGACGGCCTCTTCCAATTCCTCCCAGCTACCGATGGAGTTCTCAGGCAGACTATTTAGCCAGTGTCGAGTTGGTCCTTTGAGTTTTAATGGGAGGTATTTGATGGCATGGAGGTCATCTCCTCAGGCCATGTCTATGTGAAGAATAAAATCTTCTATCCATATTGCGGGGTCAGTTGTTCCGTCGTATGATTCAATATTGACAGGCTTGAACCCTTCGGGGAATTGATGATCCAGCACCTCGTCTATGAAGCAGAGAGGGTGTGCGGCGCCTCTATAACGGGTCGTGTCACGGCGTATCTCCGATGACGTTCGTCTGTGATTATCGGACCGGATGTGATTAAGTTTGTCACGTCCGAGTAGGTAGCCGTCATCCCGAGTATGGGAGCATCCTCGCGATCCGTATATGGATCTGGTGTGTTCTGCTCTATTATCCAGGGTCTGTCAGAGGTCGTACGGATGACTCCGGACTCTTCCGTCCCTATTTTGACGGGGTGGTGGGGCGGTCTGCTGTTCGGCCTGAGTTGCCGCTTTATCTCGACCGCGGGGTGGCCGTTCCGCCGCCCTGTCCCGACCGCATGGTGGTCGATCCGCATTGCACGAGGGAGATATATGCTCCAGCGCCTCCTCATCGAATTGAGGTAGCAGTCTGCGTTTCGGGTAGCTCTTGGCTGGGCGGTTGAGGCCATATTCCTCGGCTGTCAGGACGTCCGTCCATCTGTCGACGAGCAGGTCTTGTTCAGCTTGAAGCTGCTGGTGTTTCTTTTTCAGGCTCCTTGTAATGGCTATGAGCTGAAGCTTAAAGCGCTCCTGCTCTAGAGGATCCTCGGGCATGATGAAGTCTTCATTGCCAAGGCTTGTATCCTCCTCGGAGGGCGGATGGTAACTATCCGTTCGTCAGGGTTGTCTTGCCTGCTGTTGTGTTCCTGTTCGGATGTAGCCCCGGCGGGGTCTTTACTGTTATCGGCGTCGCCCGAAGTACTATTTTCTCCGGTGCCAGTGTTGCCGTCCTTTGAGCGGCGAGGCTTTGGGCGGCGTTTGGGCCACCGGCGCTTGGACTGTGTTTCGGAGGTTTTGTTCATATCTGGCTCTTCTTTGTCGCCGCCAGATCCTTTAGGTGTATCAACCATGTACACGTCGTATGAAGAGGTGGTCGTCCATCATCCAGTGAATGGCGGGTCTTGGCCTTACTCCTTGTCGGCATCGTCGTCCATAACGTCGATGTCTTCGGAGCCATAGTCAAGCACATCGGTTAAGTCATCGGCGGTGGCTATGAAGTGGGTGGCGGGTGGGAAGCGAAATTCCTCATCATCCGTCTCGAGCTCAAACCGGACATAGTTCAGCTGTGAGTCCTTTTCCAAGGACAAATTCTTTAAATATTTTAGCACGTTACCCCAAGGCGAGTGTTGGAACACGTCAGCAGCGCTGAACTCGAGGATCGATAACCGATCTAGCTCGGTGTCCGTGGGTGTACACAGTTCGGAACTTGTAGCCGGAGACGAGTCTGAAGTTCCGTTAAAGAGAATATTGCAGGGCGTCAAGTCCACGTGCGGCTCCAACATCGCGGACTCTGAGGCCTCAGATGGCTCGGTCTGCTTTGGCTCTAAGGTCGTTGCAGCCGCAGGAACCATCTCCTAGGTGTGATCCGATGACAGGTTTAAGTCATGTTCATCGGGATGAGGGGGAGTGATCGCCGCGGGCTCAAGTCCTTCGAAGATCAAATCTCCACGGATATCCGCGGCGTAGTTCAAGCTTCCGAATCCGACCTGATGGCCGGGGGCGTAGCTGTCAATCTGCTCCAGATGGCCAAGCGAGTTGGCCCGCAGTATGAAGCCGCCGAATACGAGGATCTGTCCGGGGAGGGAGGTTCCTCCTCGGACAGTGTCATTATTGACGATCGAGGGGGCCATCGAACCTTTTGTCGACGACACAGTGGAACTCTCAATGAAAGCACCAATGTCAGTGTCAAAACCGGCGGATCTTGGGTAGGGGGTCCCGAACTGTGCGTCTAGGATCGATGGTAACAGGAGACAGGGGACACGATGTTTACCCAGGTTCGGGCCCTCTCTATGGAGGTAATACCCTACTTCCTGCTTGATTGATCTTGATGAATATGAGTATTACAAGAGTTGATCTACCACGAGATCGTATGGCTAAACCCTAGAAGTCTAGCCTATGTGGGTATGGTAATGAGTATATGCATTGTCCTTTCCGGACTATCCCCTTCGGTTTATATAGACATCGAGGGGATCTAGGGTTTACATGGAGTCGGTTACATAAGAAGGAATCTTCGGTCGCCAAGCTTGCCTTCCACGCCAAGTAGAGTCCAATCCGGACACGGTGCAGTCTTTGGTCTTCATGTTTTCACAGCCCATCAGTCCGGCCCATAGGTAACTGGCCGGACGTCCAAGGACCCCTTATCCAGGACTCCCTCAGGCACCAGAACTGGGCGACGGCGGCGACGGGGTGGGGCGGCCGGGTGCTTGCTATCGATGGGAAGAAGAGAATGGCCTATGTGTGTCTGACTGGCGGGCCAAGAGGAGGAGTATGCGGGCATCACATGTCCGTGTCGTGTCCGCGCCGATGCAAATGAGGCCCAAATTTGGGCCTGGAATGGGTCACCCAGCAGACGAAAAGCGGATGCGTGTACGTTTGGATCGGCGCATTGGGCCGACTTTTGTGTCTGTTTTGAACCAAACATACACGCGCTGACAAAATGGGTCGGCGCATTGGAGTTCGAAATAACTTAATGACAAGTACTCCTTCCAAATATCACTCCCATCTCTCAATGTTGTGACAAGTGGCGCGCTTCATGTGCGCCACCTATCGCAACCTGAGAGTTTTTTCCTTTTTTCATATATCTATTTATTCAAGACGTTTTATCTCTTAGACCGTGCGTCCAAATCTCGAATCGTTTTCATCGTTGGATTTCTCTCGTCGGGATCTCGAAAATAAGATCCCATGTTGATAGGTTTTGACGAACTTTTTTTCACGAAAAAACCGAATGGGGAGCATTTTTTTCCTTTCTGGAAGCCGTTTCCGAGAGGCATGACCGTGCCTCTCGTGGAAGAAAAAAATCGGATTTTTTCGTTTATGAGAGTCACGACAGTGCCTCTCGCGGAAGCAAAAACGTGACTCTCACGAAAGAAAAATAAATAGAAAACACGTTTTTTTTTTGTTTCCGAGAGGCACGGTCATGCCTCTCGTGAAAGGAAAACCGTGCGTGAAAAAAAAGTGAAAACGCGTTTTTTTCGTTTCTGAGAAGCAAAACCATGCCTCTTAAGGAGGAAAAAACATGTTTTTCATGAATGTTTTTTCGATTTTTTTTCAAAAAACTAAAAAAGACCGGTGAATAACTGAAAAGTTAAAAAAATAATCAAAAAATCATCTAAAACCCTAAAAACGCATGCGGAAAAATAAAATAAAAAACAAAATCTGGAGAGAGCGTCCAGGACGCGACATGTGACGATGGCTGAGAGCGCGTCAAGTGACCTGCTCTCGGCCCACTGCAAGTGATTGTTGTGAGGCTCCCGAAGGAGCGCTCAGCAACTAGTTACTTTCGTTGGAGTTGCTCTAACGCGCGTGGATGCAAGTTTTGTCTATATATAGATATAGATAGAAAAAAAATACCTTGAGTTTAATTGTAATACGTACCGTACGTCGAGAGTGTGTCTGGAGTACGAACTACGCATGTCATGTAGAGCCAAACTCTTGAGTCCAAACCGTTACAACTAACAGAGCAGTCCATGTCTCCCTGGCCTCTTGGTCTGGGGATAGCAGCACTCCCTGGCCTCATTGTCGCCTGCTGTTTCTGTAGTCGAAGTGCAAGGAATCCAAAAACTATAATGCAATGTTTTTGGATTACCCTAACCTCCAGTACGCTGGCGCTATGGTAGCACATTGTTGATCAGTTTTTGTATGGGAAAAGATGGAACAGAACATGTACTACCAAAACCAAACTGACAGTCAAATTCGAGTGCACCACACACACACATGCTAGACAAGCCCAGGCTGGACCGAAATTCGTTTAGGGATAGAAAGGGCGCACTAGCGCATCATTGCTCTTAAGCTACTCCTGGTACCAGGAGCAGAAGCATCTAAGCACTAACTAGGCGAGCCAGTGGGGCAGTTAATGATCAGCCCTGTCCTAATGCGTACACAGCAGAGGGAAAGCAAAGCTAAATTCTTGTCCAGGCAAAAATAGATCTACCACCAGGAGAACCGGCGCGAAAAGTTTAAGATCATGTGCTGCTTGCTTCGATTTGCCCCATGCATGCACCTGAGGCAGAACACGAGCCCAAGTGGGATTAGATGTAGAGAAGAGCGAATCAGAGATCATGCTCCATGGAAGCCTTTTGGCATAACATAATTGCTTGTAGGACTTCTTTCTGTATATTATGGCATGGCACTAATATGGCAACATGAGATATCCATGGAAGAAGGCATAAATCGAGCGGAGACCGTAAAGGGGGAGTGTGTTGGCTGAAACTGAAACACCAGCAGGCTAACCAACTAAAAGACTACTAGGAGGTCGGGGCACTAGTGTCAGTTGTTCGGCCTGACTCTCCACGCAACAACACAACCTTAGCCAGAAAGATGGGGCTCTCTAATCATTCTAAGATGGCCATAGCTTGGTTTTGGCAAGTTGTTAGAGACGGAGGGACAGGCAGACAGGGCCTGGGGGCCATGGTTGAGCCCGGGGAGAACAGCTAAACGCAGGGCTAGTACTCGACCGCTTTGTATATGGTTACGATGCTGGATGGGTCTGTGGGCAAGTACATGCACGCACGCGCAGCGGGAGAAGCCTCGTCCCCTCGACCTCGAGCGCCCAAAACCAAGGGACCCTTTTCAGCGATGCCCTTTGCCGTCTCAAGGGGCCTCCCCTCCCTCCCATCCCTAGAGACCTGCAGCCGCAACAGCTACCAACGCGAGCAGGTGCATGCAGGTGCTCTCGCCATCCATCGGAGCTGGAGCCGCGACCCGTCCAACGCCAAACCGGCCGCGATTGAATGAATGAACTGATTAACATACAGTAATGCGGCAGCAGTTGGCCATGATTGTTGTTGTGGGCGCTTTCGGGTCTCGATGTCTCTGCCCCCTGTACACGGCCTGCATTCTTTTGCGTGCCACCCTGCTGTTCAGCTGTTCTATTTTGGTCAAACGTGCGTGCACGCGCGGTACGGGTCTGTGTAGGTTGAAGGGATAGGGTCTCTCTACGGCTCCGTTGCTTGTGTTGCTGTTCGTAGGTTCACCTACACTACATGCACAGGCCTTGTTTTCTCCACACAAAAAGCCTCCAAACAAAGGAGGCTTCTGTTTCGAGAAGATTGTTTCAGATGCTTTTGTTACAGAAGACTAGCCTATGCTCAAGGTACTACTAGTAGTAGTAGCTACTACTCCCTCATTTTCGGTTTATAGGGCTTATCTTAAAATTTTAGTTTTTCCATTTTATAAGGCTTAATTTGGTTGTTTCCCATCACATTTTCAGACTTCAAGGTGCATTAAATCATTGCATGTAAGTATTAAGAGAAAAATGACCAATGCATGCATACATTGCAATTAATGCATTCGTAAACATAATTTTTTTAGGAAAACAAAAGCATTAATTGGGTGCTTTTGCAAACTATAAAAAATATTCCACCACTCATCATCTATCTTGGTTGGTGAAATTTTTGAATTGAGCCTTATAAACCGGAAAGGAGGGAGTAGCGAGCTAGGCATCTATACTAAGTAAATGGCATCCGGACAGGGGGCAATATTAGAATATACACGCAGGTGTTATTAGTCGTGGGATTGGATTAAGTAAACATGAGAGAAACAGCTTGGCTGTTGCAGAGGATAATACTGGCACGAATATATGGTGCCGCGTCCAATCAAGCGCAGGCGAGCCACATCATCAAGCAAGGTGCACATGACATGGGAAAAAAAACCAGTGATACCAAGTTACCAACACTCACATGCTCCCATCCTGCCAACTTGAAAAATTCAAATTTAAACATTTCAAAAAAAAATCTGAAAACAATATGAATGTTCACAGAACACATGTCGACAACCCCTAAAAATTTCAGATCAAAATTTGAAATACACATGGAGAAACAAAAAAGACAAATTCAGATATGAATAGTGTCATTTTTGCTTTTATCTTCTTTTGGCACTATTCATGACGGATTTCTCTTTCTTTTGTATCTCGAGGTATATTTCGAATTTTGGTCTGAATAGGGCTTATCTGAACATGTGTTGTGAACATCCATGATTTTTTAAAATATTTTTAAAAAAAATTACTATTGAACTAGTAGCATGGGAGCATTTGAGGGCCGGTATCACCTGATACTTCCCCACATGACATGAGAGAAGCACGCCTGCAGTTAGTGCATACCGCCCTAAGAAGCGACGGAACAGGAACTCCCATACTCCCCGTCTCCAGGAAAAGATGACATTGAACTCCCATACGAAACTCTCTATCAGTTTTAAAATTTCGAACTTTCTCTATCGTACGTACGCATATACACTCATCTCTATAAACGCAAGTGCACACACACATCATATCCCTATGACCACCTTCGAGAGACTGAACTGGCACATCATTTTGATATAGACAAAGTTGCCACAGACGCCTTCGTAATCGATGAAGAAATTTCCTCCCACTGAACGCACATCATTGAAAAGCCTGGAATAAATCTAGAAAAATGTGAGCACCAGTGTCGAGTCTAGGAATTGAAACCTGGTGAGCTCCAATCACTTGTTGGTTCGCCTTCGTCTCTGTGTCAACTCGTGTCGTAAGAGAGATATTATCATTATGGATTTTCTATCGTTGTATTGCCTCTTTGATTGGATTTTCAATTAAGTTTTACCCCATTTTTAAATCATGGAATTTTACCCTTTAAATGATTGGAGTCCTTTTGAATATTTTCTACGGTATTGTTACGTTCCCTAGGGAGGAGGTCCCACAGAACGCCTCCATAGTCGTCTGACCAAAATCACACAGTGGCAGTTGCCTTATATACAAAAAACGGACATCCTCTTATGAAGAAAATGCTATCCCTGTATAACTAAAATTGATAGAGAAAACGTTCAATGACATCTTTTCCTGAAGAGCATCCAGCAGATATTGTGGTCCTATTTACTATGTTGGTCCTCTTATTTGTAGGATTGAACTCTACGAGATATTTTCTCCAAGGATTCCCTTTTTATACATTTCATACGAATTTTAACATCCACTCAAACTTATTGCAAGTAATCATTTTTTCTCTTTCGTGAAGCAATCGAACAAAGCAAAATACATGGATTCATATATCTAGAATATTATATAATCCTATGTTTTTTGTATTTCTACGTTTTCGAAATTGTGTGAACCAAAGAGGCCTTAGTAGTTTGCTCTTTTATTTTTAAGTTCACCGATGTGGGAATCATCAAAACTACAAATGCACAACAGTTTATATGTACCTTTATGTTTTGTAATTTTCAAAGTAAGGATCATAAAGCAGTACCCCCCCCCCCCCCCACCCCCACCCCCACCCCCACCCCCACCAGCGCTCTCCTCGACCTTTAGTAGTTGCCGATTATGCGAGTTGTGTTCCTCCTTAGTGGTGTCGCCGCCTAAAGATTGGACTCCTCTACACCCCTATGTTGATTGTTGAGTAGTTGATGTTAACCATGTGGCTATATTCTAATAGTATAGATTGTAAGACTCGCCTATACAGTTGTATATCCATGTTCTTTTATTTATCGTGATTCGATATCTAAGAACTTAAGATATAGCTTCCCTAAGATAGTACGATCATGGATTTCATGGTGTACTTGTTTTCCTGTGGGTTTTTTAATCATCTTGATAATGAATTGGCATTGGCGGACTACTGCCGAGGTAATGATATTTTCGCAGGGGAACACCACTTGACAGGATAATGAGCTGTGAGCAAGCTTAAGACACCCAATCAGGGAGAACTCAGTCAAGATATCAATCCTTGAAAAAGAAAAGACGAGACCAAACGCAAGCACGTCGTTACATCAGTGTAAGCTCTCACTCAGCGACATGTAATGGTTGTATACAAGAGCTAAATGTGGATCGACGTTGAACTGGTAGTACTGTGCCTATATATATAAATAATAAATCCTATTAGAAGCAACGTAAGTTCATTTTTATTAATGGAAACACTAAAAATCTGACGTATCATGACAAATCTAACGTTTCTCATGACGATTTATATTGACGTGATGGTCACAAATTTAGTTTGCAAGCACGGCAAATTTCTAACAAAAAAATGAGCTGAGACAAATTTGTCATTCTCGCCAACTAAACCTGCCATCTTCAAACAACATAATTTGCCTAAAAAACATTCGAATTTGCATGGTTAAAATCTGTCGTCAGATTTGTAGTGGAGTCCATAATTATTTAGCATAAACGGGAAGATTAAAAGCGGCGAGACCGGTGGACCGTAGCAACGCAAAGGCCCGCAGCCAGAAACCGGGGATGCCGGTATAGTGGATCGCACATACCCTGACACACAGTATGTAGACAGAAAATAGTAAAATGAAAAAGAAATGAATGGAGAAGAGCACACGTCTGGACTCCAACTGTCTTCCTAGCTGGCACAACAAGAACACCAACTCACGCGTCCAGCACAATCCCCTCCCCCATAATCACACACTAAGCATGAGATTACAATCTAATCAGCCCTCGCACGCACCCTCAGGAATATTTTCAAACCAGAACAAGCGATCCACGCTTATTTATTGTTTATTACATAGAAAAAAGAAGAGGAATGAATCAACCAGAAACGACCAACATAACATGGTAGGGTGAAGTAAAATCTGGCTCCAAATGATCAATCGGCACATAACATGCAAGATGCAAAGCCAGGTCAAAAAAGGCACTTGTCCAGACTCTAGAGACGCCAATCTGTGATGCAGAGGAAAAGGAGGGCCAGCAAAGGAAAAGCCAGCCCCAACAAAAACCACACGCTCCTCAACAACACTGTTCAAGATAGGCAGCTGCCAAAAAGCAAAACTAGTTCAAATTTTGAACATGGCGGACTAGATTGCACTGTAGTATTGTACAGTGGTGTGGTGTGGTGTCGCTAGCTAAGCAGAGCAGATTCTGAAGAACGAAGAAGAGGAAGGAGAAGAGCCTCTCGATCCAGGGAGGAGGGAGGGGGGGAGAGAGAATTCACAGCCCCCCTGCAAAACTTGACACTTCTCTTGTCTTGTCTCCGTGTTCTGTCGTCGCGCCGTTCGCCGTGGCACCGCTATGGCCCCCACCGGCCCTGTCCGGTCAGCCGCCGGGCCCTCCAAAATCGGCGGCGGATCAGAAAATTTTGAACCCGAAAAAGCTCTCGAGCTTTTCCCTGTTCTTCTCACCCCACCATGCCACGGCATTGTCTCCGGGCGACTGACCCGTCCTCGTCATCGGCGTCGTCCTTGTGTCCGGACAGTCCTTGCCTGCCATGAACGGCCGCATGGAGGCGAGGCCCGTCGCGATCCCATGCCGCGGCCTCGGCATCGCACCCGAACCCGAAGCCTTTTCCTGTTCTTCTTACCCCACCATGCCATGGCATTGTCTCCGTGTCACTACTCCGTCCTCTTCGTCGGCGTCGTCGTCTCTGGACAGTCCTTGGCTGCGTAGGAACTGCCGCATGGCGGCGAGGCCCGGCCGGCGCACGTCGCGATGCCACGCCGCGGCCTCGGCGTCGCGCCCGGCGCCCGCGAGCCGCGCGAGGACGGTGCCGGTGGCGTCGAGGCGCCGAACGGGCCAGCCCCAGCCGTCTGCCATGCGCCGGATCTTGCCGACCTGCGCCGCCGCGAGCACCCGCGTGTTCGCCTTGATCTCGTCTACTGCGGCGGCGAGGCTCTTGCGCCCGGCGAAGTAGTCTCCGATCTCCGGTACTCCGATGGCCTTGCGCAGCCCGGCGTGCGAGGCCCGCTCGGAGGCCGACGTTGTCGCGAAGTATTCGCGGAGCTCCTCGACCATGCCCTCACCCAGCATATCGTCGACGCGCCGATCGAGGTATTCGTCCAGAACTGCCTCGTCGACATCGACCCAGAGGAGACAGCAGGGGAACCTGAGCGCCGGCCGGTATCCGGTCGCCGCAGCGGCGAATGGGTCCCGAGGGGCGTGGTCGTCAAATCGCTCGGCGAGGAAGGCGTGGATGAGGGAGTTGGACCCGCCGGCCACCACTGGCACGCGCCCGCGGGCCGCGATGTCGGCCGCCGTGGCGGCGGCGAGCGAGCGGAACGAGGAGGCGGGCAGCTCGCCGGTGTTGGCGCGGATG
The DNA here is from genome assembly GCF_056163025.1 of Triticum urartu. Lineage (NCBI taxonomy): Eukaryota > Viridiplantae > Streptophyta > Magnoliopsida > Poales > Poaceae > Triticum > Triticum urartu. The sequence continues at coordinate 482,619,053 of NC_141875.1, forward strand.
GCGCCGAGGAGGTGGTGGACGACGCCGCGGCGGTCGGCGGGCATCACCTTGTTGGTGGTGACGTCGAGGCCGCGGTAAAGCTGGATCTTGTCGGCGTTCACCACCTCGCCATCGAGCTCTAGGGCCGCGTCGATGGACAGCTTGGTCTTGCCGGTGCCCGTTGCCCCCACGATCACCACGAGCCTCGTGTCCCCACGTTCTGCCTCCGTCTTGGTGCCGCTACAGCTGCAGCTGCAACAACCCCTGACTCTTGTCCTTTCCATGCGCACACTGGGCCATCGCGGGCGCTTATGTGTGCCGCCGCCGGCGGCGATGGCCGCGGACGCCATCGGTGAGCGGACGCCGCTGCCGATCGTGCTGATGAGGCGGCTCATATAGGCGACTCAATCCCGCGCACCCCACCAGTCACCTCGTCGCAGTAGCAGCGGGGACTCGCTTATTGCCACGGGTTGGGAAATATCAGCTGAGAGTGCCACGGCATTCTGCCGGAGGGAACACTCATGCGCGGCTTGTTGCTTGCAGTCTTGCACGGCTGGTATCTGTATTTGTGCCACTTACAGTGTCATTGCCAGTTCATGGGGATAACATATATATAGTGTATCAAATTTAATACTAATGTTAGTCCAAAGTTGTACTAAAATTGCAACACCTATTTTGGGACGGGAACATGTGAGCTGCCTGCAACGCAAGCCGGAAAACCCGCACCAGTTCCCAAAGGGTCGTTTGTTCATTGAGGGTTTGTGTCCTCCTCAGAGAGGCGAGGCGAGGCGAGGCGGCGGCTCTTTGCTGATGGAATAAGGTTCTTCCCGCCTTGTCCCCGTTTCGATGGTGTTTCTAGCATTGTTGGAGGGCGTGTGGAGGTTTGTCTCCGACGGATCTCACAGGATTCGGTCGGCGTTTGTCTTCGGTGGATCCATGTGGATCTTGTCTTCATTCGTCCGTGTTCATGTGTCTACAAATTGGATCCTTTTGATCTACGCTTCTCTTCATCGGCGGCGGATGCTGTTCTGGTGCGCTGGTCCTATGGGGTCTTAGCACGACGACTTCCCGACTGTCTACTACAACAAGGTTTGCCCGGCTTCGATGAGGAAGGGGCAAAGACGGCGGCGCGCCTTCGGCTCGCTCCAGTGCAAGTAGTCGTCGCTAGGTGGTCTACGGACATAGATGTGTTTTTTACTTCTGGTGTTCTTTGTACTACCTTGACAGTTGATGAATAGATCGGAAGTTATTCCCTAAAAAAAAACTAGGAGCATAGCATAGGGGAGTTGTGAGCAAGGATATAGTTCATACATGACGTAGGATATAGTTCATATAATATCATCGGACTACCAAAATTCGGCATGTGTTCTACTAATTCATAGGATTATAGAGGAAATTCATCCACCGCCGTCCTTGTCCTTCCCTCCTTTATCGTCGTTGTCGCGGAAGTAGCCCTGAGAGATGCAATACAGATCAATGCTAATTTGCTCAGCGCTAGAGCTTGATGGATCGGAGCCTCACCGTAGATGTCCTCCTTTGTGGAAGGCTTGGCGGGGCACTGACGGCCCAACCATGGTCCGCCTCGAGGGAATGGACCGCCCGGGCGTGGCGCTTGTCCCAGATCCGGCTACAACTTCTTTCTCCGTGGCACCGCGTGTAGAAGCACTCTCACAACGAGCACGCCGTGCCTCGACCTCTGACGGTCCGCCATAGTGGCCGCATCTGGGGCATACGAGGCCTTGCACATTGGCGTCATTGACCTCATACTCCGAGCTTGACGTCGCCGGGACAAGGACGGGACAAGGACCTAGCTTCGGGGAGCTGCAGAGCCTCTCTCTTAGTCGGGGTGAAACCTTTTGTCGGGAGCTTGCTCAGCCGATGGGTCGCGGTTCACGATGCTGACTAGAGGGAGGGGTAAAGAAGGCATATTATTAACCCCAACTATCCAAATGTGATTGTTACATGCCTCTTTCGATATAGGGTGCATTATTACTTAAAAGGTTTAAGCATTACACCTGGCATCTGCATAACTGAGATGCATACATCCATAACCAAGTCCAAGTTCCAAAAAAAATAGAAAAAGGCGGAATACAAGTAATGATGCAGAGACTGTATAATGCCCAAGACGTAGGAGGGCCAATCCGAAGATCATGTTGCCATCCATGTCGGGTAAAAATATCCCTCCCCATGGCCTCTATCGGGGATATACCCCGCGGTATGACTCGGCCAGAAATATGACCAGGCCGGATTTGGCGACTCACCAGAGACCTGGCTGATACTTGGCGACTCACTGGAGACCCGCCCGAACCTCGGCGATTCATTAGTAACCCGGTGGGAGGGTCAGACGATCGACAAGACCCAACGGCCCTGAAGCCGGCTCGTGGGAAGGCCGGCTTATGTTATGGTGGGCCGGCTTAAGAGGAAAGCATAAGGAATATTTCCTTATGAAGGAAGCAAGACTAGGACTCCACTTGTAATAGAGTAATCCTAATCCAACTAGGACTAGTCATGTAACCCACCCCTTCAACTTATATAAGGAGGGGCAGGGCACCCCAAGAGGGACAAGTTTTACAAGTTAAGACATACAAGTCAATAGCTCTCGAGAGAGGGGTAGCCAACGAGCACCCTTGTAATCGTGAGCATCATCATCAATATCAATGAAACAGGATGTAGCCTTTTACCTCCATCATGAGGGGCCGAACCTGGGTAAAAACCTCGCGTCTCTCGTTCCGCTCAACCCCTCTCAAGCTACCACATAGATGCGCTGGCCTCACGACTAAGTCTTCACACTAAGGACATCTACCGTGACAAATCCACGACAGCCTCCAAGCGTGTGCACACCATCGTAAAAATGTCTCGATTCTCCACACGTTGTAGAGACAACCCTAAACGGAGCGTACCCGTACATATGTAGATAACCTGTAGTAGAGAAGAACTTTTATCGTTAAAAATCTTATCATTTCTACATAGCTAAAACCACCGTATCACAGTAAGCGCTCCCACCTTGAGAAGAATTCTAAAATTGTTATTGATCCCATGTAACCAGTTGCCAAAAATATTAGCAACACTACATGGAGGATACAAGCCGGAAGTTACTTGGATGACTTTAGAATGACCATTTTGCATAGGAAGACAAGTCTTTTATGGTCTCATCATGGTGACAAAAAACACAATGCACACTTCCATGCTAGTTCCTCTTAATAAGGTTATCTCTGGTAAGAATGACACGTCGAGTCGAAGGTACCACGCAAAGACTTTATTCTTCAGTGGTATCTTCATCTTCCAAATCATTTTATTATTATCAACTGGTATATATGACTGGATCAGCGCTCTATACATGGACTCCTCCGAGAAATTACCAATCACGTGTAGGTTCCAACGAAATACATCGGTCTCTTGCAACAATTGCATCATGGACAGGCGTTGTATCTGTTCAATGATTCAAGTCTAGGACCAATTAAATCTCTCCTGAACGTCACATTCGGTGAAAAGGGTTCCATAAGCGTGGCGATAGTACCACCCTTATGACGCACAATATTGTATATGGCAGGAAATTGTTCCCGGAGAGTGGTATTGCATAGCCACTTCTCCTCCTAGAACCCAATCTTCTATCCATCTTTAATGGTGAAGGATCCATGGCGGAAGAAATGTTTCTTCGTAGCCATTAGACCAGCTCAAAAGTGTGAGTCCCCAGGCTCCCAATATACGTGAGACACCACCTTTGAGCCAACATATTTTCTTCTTAGGAGGGTTTGCCACACACCATCTTTCGTAAGTAACTTAAACAACCATTTGCCAAGTAGGGACATGTTTTTAACCTCAAGGTCATGAATACCCAACCCTCCTTGGTCTTTGGGACGGCAAACCACACTCCATTTAGCCAGTCGATATTTCTTCTTTTCGCCATCTCCTTGCCAAAAGAATATTGATCGAAAATAATCCAATCTATGTAAAACTCCTTTAGGCAATTGGAAGAAGGAAATCATATACAGTACTATATTACTTAGCACTAAGTTTATGAGGACTCATGAGGCTGGGGCCATCAAAGAAGAAAACCATAGACCTCGTGGGCACGGGGGTCAGAGACGTCGTGCGCATGTAGTGTCTAGAAGGTTTTCCATCAGACCCCATGGGCACTGGGGTTAGGAGCACCGTGCACATGGGGTGTGTCTAGAGATATTTCCATGGTCTCCGTGGGCACGCCCCCTATACCTAGTGGGCACAAGGCGGGCAAGCCGAAACACAAAGGAGGGAGGGTTTAAGGCTATTCTCTTTGTGATGGGTGTAGGATGGCTAGTCTATATATTTTGCACGATCCCACACTTTAATCCAAGAAACTCAACGCCTCTTAATAGTGGGATTGTTCTATGACTTAATAGGAACCAAAACAAAAATCTCGAGTCGTCGGATAACCACATTAATTTTTTATTTTTGAAGTGGGGTTCAATCATCTCCATATAAAACCCCTTGAGAAACCAATGACTTGAGATATGCTTAGTAATCGTCGTTGGTCTCACTAACCACATTACATCACACCAAAATACCATTAGGGGTTAAAGTGCACTTATAATCTCTCCCTTTTTGGTCAATTGATGACAATAAGGTTGGCGCATGGCACAATGAATGAATACATGCAACACTATGACCATAGAAGAAGCTCCCCTTTGGTATGTGCATTTATTCAAATAAGCTTGAAATGCAAAATACAAACATACAAGGAGCCCCCCTACATCAATAGATAAGTGCAATAATTATGAGTGAAAGCACATAATGCAAGGATACATTGCACAAGTGCTTGACATGTATCAACAAGTTAAACAAGGGCGATGCAAAGATCACATGCAAGATAACCCTAGTTGGTTTTGTGTCGCCTATAAGCTTTCAAAGTGTTCTTTTGTTCTCCCGGAAAGTTCTATAACGGTTTGGTGCCAACCTCATGGTCAAACACTAGTGATTTGTGTTTGGGCTTATTTTGCCAAGGTTCAAGAAGAAGGCGACGATATTGTATGTCACGAAGATCAGACTCTCCAGTGGAGATTAGCATCCACCAAAGGATGTGAAACTGTGGTCACTTAATTCCCTAACCTTTACTTTCAGCTTATGTTGCTAGCCAGCTCATGTATCTTTTTTTAAGAAAAGGAGGACACAACCCCCGGCTTCTGCGTCATAGTAATGCACACAACCATATTTATTGATTATTAAAGAGTATGCGTATCAACATTCAGCACAACACAAACACACCGGGAAGATAAAAGGCCATGATTGACGCATAATAGGAAAATATGCCTACAAACATAGCCTATGATTGGACAACAATCTAAACCAGTTGAATTATCATGTGCTATTGTCTCCTATCAGTTGCACTCAAACATCATATGTGCCTGCCCTTCAGCACTCTGAAGTAAGGATCATGTATGGATCCATTTGGTACGTAGCCATGTAAATGACCTGCAAAAAATTGTGGATCGTCCCTCTATTGAAAACACAACCATTTATGCAAGTTCCATAATGCCCAAAGAAAAACACACACTTCCTCATGGATGTGTGCCTTAAATTTTTTTTGACCTGGATGTGCCTTAAATTTAGATCTAGTCCCACACAACAAGTTATGGAACAAATTTGCTACACTAGTTAATGGCGACAAATTAAAGGCAACAAGGAGTATACATGAAATAAGAGCGGTAAAGGAACAAGTAATAAAAATATGATGATTTTTTCCTCTTCATCACAAAATCAACATTTTCTACTACCTTGTTAATTTTGGTTTGCCACATTATCCTTGTTAAGAAAACACGTCCGTGTCAAAACCGTTTTTTAATCTTTACCAGAACCTTAGTTTTCCAAATATGGTGTCTACGGAAGACAATTCAGATATTCAATAAGATTAATATACATGGATATAAACAAGAATACACTAGAAGAATGTATACACGAGTGGAAGGAATTCGGCTCATTAGTTAAGTTGGTTGACATCAATAGTTGAACTAAATCTAGCCATGTCACCCACTTATCCCCGACTAAGGCACGTCGAAACTATATATTGAACGAACTTGTCTCTAATACTATATGAACATAATTCCCTTTTTTGTTGCACAATATTATCAAGGTTGAGTATTATAAAGCTAAAGATGTATCCACAGCGTTGAATACTCACATAGAAACTCATAGTCCTCCCATCGGCTAACTTAAAACAACCTCCAAGAAAGTTTACTTGCATCAATTAAATGACACGCAATTGCTTATTCGTGGAATTGTTTGTACCAGTTGTATCTAGTCATATAGGACAATTCATTTAGTCACATATTTAGAGAACTTATAATTATGCTTAAAGAATTAAAAAAACTCGTTAGTTGCCTATTTAGCTCCACTCTAGTTTAAAACTTGCTAGTTGCCTATTTACCTCCACTCTAATCAACATTTTTTATCCTTTCTAAAGAGTGATGTAATATCAAGAGCGAACAACCCACAATGATTCATTCTTCTCTTCTCGCTCTTCTCGTTTTACACGATCCAAATACTCATTAACTTCAGATAGCTGGCCACACCTGTCGTGTGGTCACCATGACTCGGGATCTAATATTTAATTCTTTACTATTCCCTTGTTCCACAATGTAGTAAGTATAGATATTTTGAGAAGTCAAACTTTAATAACTTTGACCAAATTTGTAGATAAAAACATATACATCTAGAATACCAAATACATTTCATTAGATGCATCACAAGACATACTTTCATACTGTATATATTTGATGTTGTAGATATAAATAGTTTTCTCTATAAACCTGGTCAAAGATTGTAAAGTTTGACTTTAAAATAATAATCTATAAACACTACATTATGAAACGGAGGGAGTATATGACACCCCGCACGTTGTTGCGGGGATGTTTCGTAATATACTTCAATGAAATTGGAAGATATTCAGAGTAATAATATGAGAACTAAAACGTAAAATACATATGATTTATTGTGTTTGATTATTGTATAGTTGTAAAATACTTATATTAAATATAAATATCATAATCAAATGTGGATTTTCGTTCATGTTTGCATGTTGAAGTGACTTTTCTATGATTGGTTCCGTGTTATGTTGAACCCTTTTCCATGCATATTCATGATGAGGTGCCATGCTTGCATGTTAAGGGAAATAGTTTAATGGGGGCTAACCATTTGGACATAGAAGATATGCACTGAGAACATTCACGGGCACTTCTCTGAGATCATTGGTAAGGCTCCGATGAGCCAAACGGATTTCAACTGGCAGGATCTCAATCTCGATACTTGCAACTTGCACGACCTTGTTGCACCATTCACCGAGAAGTAGGTGCGTGATGCTATTCACCATATGCCTAGTGACAAGGCTCCTGACCAGACGGTTTCACCGGTGATTTCTTAAAGCAATGTTTGGTGATCATTAAAAATGATTTCCCGAGGGCTATCAACCACTTTGACAACCTGCATGACGCTAACCTTTCTTGGCTCAACTCCGCCAACATCATGATGTTGCCTAAAAACAAGGGCGCAGAGGGCGTGGACGATCATAGACCTATTAGCCTCATTCATGCATTTGCAAAGATTATAGCCAAAATTCTAGCCATGCGGCTAGGTCCTCACATGAGCACCCTCATTTTCAAAGCCCAAAGTGATTTCATCAAGAGGAGGAGGATCTATGATAAATTCATGTATGTGCGCAATCTCGAGCATAGGCTTCACAAGAGAAAAAACCTTCCTATTGTTCAAGATTGACATCTGAAAGGCATTTGACTCGGTTCGTTGGGAGCACCTTCTTGATGTACTCCAATGTAGGGGCTTTACTAGAAAGTTCAGAGACTGGATTGCTGCTTTGTTGTGCTCCTCGTCATCCTGAGTGTTTCTCAATGTTGTGGCCAACCCCCATCAAGCATGGCCGAGGCTTACATCGTGGATCCACTATCCCCATTTCGTCATTGCTATCGACCACCTTAAACACATCCTTGACTTGGTAACATCGCATGGCCTCCTTCACAAGGTTAGGGGTCAGGGAGCCATCATGAGATCTTGATTTTATGCGGACGGCACACCATATTTATGGAACAAATGAAGAACAACATTGATAACTTTGCTTGCATACTCTGTTGCTTCGGGGAGGTCACCAGTCTATCCATCAACTTCCAATAGTGTCGTCGCCCCCATTCGTTGCTCTAATTGAAAATTTTATGGCATCCTCACTAGTCTTTCAACCACCTGTGCCTCCTTCCCTATCAAGTACTTGGTCCTTCCTCTCTCAGTTTGGCAACTTAAGAGAACCGATTTTCAGTTCATTGATGACAAGATTTCTAAGAGGTTCACTCCTTGGGACAGAAGGAACATCACCACCATGGCCCCTTGGTGCGCCTGTCAAGTCCGTGCTTACCTCCCAAGATATCTACCGTATCACTCCACTCATTCCACCTTAGGCTTCATAGAATTAACAAAGCTGAGCAGATATTTCTTTGGTATGAAAAGAACAAGACTATAGGTGCTCAATGCAAGGTCAATTGGGACACCGTTTGCCTCCCGTGTGGCTTTGGGCGGCTAGGTGTGCAAAACCTATTCAAGTCAGTCTCTGTTCTTTGTTTACAATGGCTTTGGTTCAAATGGAAGCAGCTGACCAAGATATAGGTTGGTATGGAAGCCCTTGTGATGACTTGAAACATGATTTGTTGTACGCCTCCACTATCATTAGCATCAGTAATGCGGAGCATGCCTCCTTTTGGGATTCTCCATGGGTTAATGGCATATGCCCTAACGAGATTGCACCCTTGATCTTTGAGTCCCGTTGCAAGCATTGCAAGGTAGCCGAGGCTTCGAAAGATGGTGCTTGGCCCTCTAGAATAAAGCTTCCCACCCTTTGGAAGATGGACCATATTTGCCTAGTTGTCTATCTTTGTGTCAAGTTGTGGGATTTTCTGCGACCCATGAGGGCACTGAGGATGACATAATTTGGAAGCAAACTCCTAGTGGACACGCCCCATCCTCGAGCACATGGTTTGGAAGGTTGGGAACCTTTGATGGTCTGTTTTGTGCATGGTTGGCCATCCAAAATCGAGTTTGAACCATCGATGGAAAAGTGTGGGTATGAAATTGTGTTTTAGGGCCCATTTGATGAAATCGTTAAGCATCTCTTCTTCAAGTGCCGGTTCTCTGTCAGGCATTGGGGCATGATTAAAGCATGGTTCAACCTTCACGCCGTCGGCATCTCCTCTTGGGGCGTGATGCATTCCATCAAGGAGTGTGGAGCAGCATGTCAGAAGCGCACATACCAAATCGGAAGGCCATGGATTCTCTCAGCATGCTCTCATTTTAGACTATCTGGAACAAGCACATCATGCGAGTTTTCTGCCACAAGTCCGCGCGTCCACCTATACTCCTTGCTAGAATCAAGGAAGAAGACACCATTTGGTCCATTGCGGGAGCCAAACACTTGGGGAAATCATGTTGGAAGAGTGAGCGATTAGTTGTAACAGTGTCATTTATAAAACTCTCATTCCTTAATTGATGAGGCAGGTCTTTTGTCAGAAATAATAATACAAATACACCAACACAGCGGATCAGCCGCATAACGCCATAACCTACGGTGTAGCTCGCGTTGCTCTTGCTCATGTGCAGGGGACTAGACAAGATGTCAAAGGCACCCCTTGCACCCCTTGCGCTCGGCGCCGCCTCCTCGCGGCCGTTGCTAGACGACTGCGGCCGCCGGCTGATCAGGAGCCGCTCTTGGCCAATGCCTTGGCGCCGGCCAAGACCCAATTATAATCTACCTTTTTCTTTTAGGAGGCTTTGAGCTATTTTTCAGGAACCCTATTGTATATTCAATCGCTAACTAGTGGGCTCATTCTTACATGATTTGTTTTGCGGAACATGTGCCATCCCTAAAGACGTTTTGCAGTATGTCATACTCCCTCTATCAGTGTCTAATGCATTTTTCAAGGCTCACTTCGACCACATATTAGAGCAATAATATATGACATGCAAGTTACATAAACTATACAGTCAAATTAATACGTGAAATGAGCTTTCAATAATATAATTTTTACATCATACATCATATATACTATTTAATCGTATCAAAAGTCAAAGGCAGTCTCGAAAAACATATTAGGCCCTATATATATAGGGAGTATCGATTTTGCAGAACGAGATTTTGCGGTATATGCTGAGTTGCTCTTATTGTGTGAATTCACGGTTACAGGACGAGTTTCGTAGTGCCATCGAGTGCTGGGTTGTCTTGAATAGGAGCAGCACGCAGGGAATTTCAGTGGATGTTGCTTCGTTCTGCACGCGCAGGCGCACACTCGGTCCATCTCCGCGTTTCGGGGCTTCCTGTCCAGCGATCCGCGTAGCAAGCTAGCATTACTGACCGACAGATGTGGCTCTACAGTTGAATGTTTCTCCGAATCTCGACGTATTCTCCTAAATCCTAATCAGTGCTGACCATGGTAGATGATTAGATTTTCTTACCTTCTTTATTCAGTTCTGCTCCCTTCACCATTAGCAGTGCTCACATTGCTTCCTGATTGCGCATCCACCGGCCCTTCACCATGGTAGATTTCGTTGGGACTCGAATCCAATGCAGATTTCATTGCTTCTCCACAGATCTTTATTTTCTCTAGCTGAAAACAGTGTACGCAGTAGCTAGTATCACGTATAGCAGTGTACATGCATCAAGATCGACGAGCCAATTTGTAGGCTAGAGATCACGAATGTAGTCCATTTTGTGTCAGACCTGAAAAAGGCAACTTTCAGCAGCTTAATTCAACAACGTCATTCTTCTCCCAAAGAAAGACGGCATGAAACAGCAAATAAGCCTCATCCGTGTCATCACGACGATTACTGCAATGAGACATTCACGAATCAAGACATTCTGAGGGGTAAGAATTTTTTGAAGAACTTTTGAAATTAGAACGCCATGCTCTCATCCTCCTCGATCTTCCCAAATGGATACCTGGCTTAGGAAATCTTCAACACGGACCCTCAAACCTCCCGCAACTGACCGGACCATGTGGTCGACATGTTTTGTCATCCAACTCTGCATCGCTCCGTTCAGCGGTCCGGACACACTTTTTTCCGCAAGCGGAGACAAACTAGGGGGAGGGTTGCTGGCGTCCAGACTGATGCCATGCCCGCGTCTGATTAACCGGGCCCACCAAAAACACATTTCCCGCGCTCGCGCGTTTTCCTACTCAAAGCCAGCTGGCCGCATTCATGCCGGCCCAGAGCGGACGTGACTGCTCACTGGAGCCGGAATTGAAGCGGCTCGCAGGCCGAGAGCGCCGCCCGTTGATCGCTCGATATGCACGCATCCGTCTGCCCACCTACCTCCGTTAAACCGACATGTGCGTCAAGGAACCTACTCTGGTGCCTGAGCACCACAAGTCTGTTCCTGTGCCAACGACCATTAAACACCTCTTTGGCTGGCTCCTTGCATCCGCCCGCTATATAAACATGTCCAAGCGCCAGGAAAGAACCACACCTCACCTTTGCTCTCTCCATCTCCTTCTTGCACAACACCCACCATGGCCTCCGGAAAATAGAAGGATTTCTTTGACATTGCTGCTGCCTAGGTTGCCCGATGAGCCACGCCGATACAGGTTGGCTTGCCCGCAAACCCTTTGGATCCAATGCTACCACCATCGCCACACGCTCCTTGCCCATCCAGGCTGGACAACGTCGTCTCCCGGCAAATCCTCCGCGAGCAATGGTGGCAACGCGTCAAGCAGGTGGGGAAAGAAGCCATGGCGGCGGAGTCCGGCATGTCCGCGGCCACCGCGGACAGCGAGGAAAAGTATATCATGGGAGGCCGCTGCCGCTTGGGTTCCACGAAGGCCATTGCCACCGCGTCGCTGGTTTACACAGCCAGTGTCTTGCCCGGTAAGTGAGGGCATAGACCACGAAAACCGTCTTGCCCTGCCCAAAAATCAACCCTGATCCGTGCTTCACGAAAGCCGAGGGAGGCTATTCCTCCCCTTTTGCCGAAGCATATCCCTCCAGGGCTAATGGCAATACGATGAGCGGGCTGCCGGACATGGGGAAGACATGTTGTGGGAATGAAAATCTGCCGCGGCAGGCCCTAGACCAGTACCGCAGTCCAGTATAGCTTAGTTAAAAAATATGCCTGAAATGTAAATGTTTTCATCTGCTTTGAATGAAAATCATCCAGTTTGCATGTAATTCATTTATTTATTTAAATCTGATTTGAAATATATGCGAATAGCATTGGATGAGCGACTCCCGCATTCGTGTCCGTGAACTGGTCCCCCTGTCTGCGGACGGATGCGGATTCCGGTTTGTCGTTGGAGATGCCCTTACCTAGCAACCCCATCAAGAATGAGGCCTTAGAGCATCTCCGACCACAATGAGCTAATTCTATGTGACGCCCGGATAATTAAGCTACAGTAACTGTCTGCTAATGATGCCATGACACCTTTGTTACAGTTGCAAATCACGTTTTTGATCGAAATGTTTCAAATTCAAAAAAAAATTTAAATATTGTCACACATCAAAACTTTTCAAACAATAAAGAAAAAATTGTTCGGGATGTGTAAATTAATACCTAGGAAATTATAGTGCAGGAGGCACTTATTTAGAAAGGCCTAAACATTTTAAAGATGAATTAAAACAGAAAAGAAAATAAATAAAAAGAAAAGATCTAAACAAAAACTAAACAACAAAAAAGGAAGAAAGACCCCTCCCCCCCACGCTGGGCCTCAGCCCAGTTGGCCATCCAACCGGGCCGGCCCACCTCTCCTCTCATTATCCCCCATGACCGGAACCCACCAACACCCCCACCCCCACCGACACCACAACCCCCTCCCCGAAATATCTCCCGATCCCGATCCGCTGGCATCCCGCTCGCCGGTCGGCCGCAGCATGGCCGGCCACCGTCGCCACCACCTCGCCTCCCCTCGCCGGTCTGTCACTCGTGCCGGCCTCGGCCACCCCGGCCCGAGCCACCACCCGCGGTGGCGCCCCCGATCTCCGGCACCCGACGCGCCCATCGCCACCAGGCCGTCGCCGGACTGCCGCCCCTCTCTGCCGAACTGCCTCCTCTTCGCCTCCACCCCAACGGACTCCCTCGAGCCTCGCCGACCCCTGTTCCCCTTCTCGAATGTGAGCACGCCGCCGCTTGAACCCTCCCTTTGCTCTCTCTTCGCACGCCGCGCTCCGCCTCCCCCCATCGCGGTCACCCCGCACCCACCGCCGGCGTTCGCGCACATCCCCTCCTCCTCGCACGCGCTCGCTGCCGTGTCCGCGCCCTGGCTGCGTGTTGCGCTCAGTGTGGCCACGCACCACGCGCCACCCCCCCACGGCCGCACCCCGACCACCGTGGCCGGTGGGCTGACACGCCACCCGAGCCACGCGCTCACCCGCGCCCCCCTCCTCCGCTGGCCCGCCCCCGCCGTGACCTCTGCTGGCCGGCGGCGCTATAGCGACGGCCCTGCCGTCTCGCATGCGCGTCCAGCCAGTGGCTGGCTGGCTGGGGCCACCGACATGTGGGCCATGGCCCAATAGTTATAACAAAAAAAATGGAATAAAAGAAGGGTTTTTAATAATAATAATTAAAATAAATTTTTAGTTAATTAATTAATTAGATGATGATTAGACTAATCTAATTTCTGCCATTAGAAATGTGAGAATGACAAGGGGGCCCACCCCCTGTTGACTAGTCAAAGTTGATTGGTCAATAGGGACCCCCTGGACCCACATGTCAACTGGTGCACATTCTGTGTACACTATGCTGGTACCCCTAGCAATTTAATATTTAATTTTGAATTAAAATAAATTCATAAAATTCTTTAAAACTTTGAAAATTAATATAAAATAAACCGTATATCGGATGAAAATACTTTGTACATGAAAGTTGCTCAGAACGACGAGACGAATGCGATTACGCAGCCCGTTCGTCCGCCACACATCCCTAGCATAGTGAACGCGCAACTTTCCCCCTCCGGTTCATCTGCCCGAAAACGCGAAACATCGGGATACTTTTCCGGATGTTTCCCCCCTTCGTCGGTGTCACCTCCTACCGCGTTAGGCATACCTAGCACTGCGTATTGCCTCATTATGTTTTGTGATGCTTTGTTTGCATTATATTTATTGTTTCTTCCCCCTCTTCTCTCGCTAGACACCGAGACCAACGCCGCTGCTACCCAGTACGACTACGGTGTTGACGACCCCTCTCTCTTGCCGGAGCAACCAGGCAAGCCCCCCCTTGATCATCAGATATCGCCTACTCTTCTCTATACTGCTTGCATTAGAGTAGTGTAGCATGTTACTGCTTTTCGTTAATCCTATCCTGATGCATAGCCTGTCCTTGCTACTACTGTTGTTACCTTTACCTGCAATCCTAATGCTTAGTATATGATGCTAGTTTATCATTAGTGGCCCTACACTCTTGTCCGTCTGCCATGCTATACTACTGGGCTGTGATCACTTCGGGAGGTGATCACGGGCATATACTATATACTTTACACTGTTACATTACCTGTGGTACTGTTCTGAGATGGGGGCTGAAGGGGAAGGTGGCTCCATCCAGGTAGTGGTGGGCCTGAGTTCCCGACGGCCCCCGACTGTTACTTTGTGGCGGAGCGACAGGGCAGGTTGAGACCACCTAGGAGAGAGGTGGGTCTGGCCCTGGTCGGCGTTCGCGAATACTTAAACACGCTTAATGAGATCTTGGTATTTGATTAGAGTCTGGCCACTGGCTTATACGCACTAACCATCTACGCGGGGACAGTTATGGGCACTCGACGTCGTGGTATTAGCCGAAGCCTTCATGACGTCAGCGACTGAGCGGCGCGCGCCGGGTTGGACCGCGTAACACAACTTCCTTTGTAATGGAGGTTGCTAGGTCTGCTCACCGGCCGCGTACGCAACGTGCAGGTGTGCAATGGGCGATGGGCCCTGACCCCTGCGCCATAGGATTTAGACCGGCGTGCTGACCTCTCTGTTGTGCCTAGGTAGGGCTGCGACGTGTTGATCTTCCGAGGCCGGGCATGACCCAGAAAAGTGTGTCCGGCCAAATGGGATCGAGCGTGTTGGGTTATGTGGTGCACCCCTGCAGGGAAGTTGATCTATTCGAATAGCCGTGTCCCTCGGTAAAAGGATGACCCAGAGTTGTACCTTGACCTTATGACAACTAGAACTGGATACTTAATAAAACACACCCTTCCAAGTGCCAGATACAACCGGTGATCGCTCTCTCACAGGGCGACGAGGGGAGGATCATCGGTTAGGATTATGCTATGCGATGCTACTTGGAGGACTTCAGTCTACTCTCTTCTACATGCTGCAAGACGGAGGCTGCCAGAAGCGTAGTCTTCGACAGGACTAGCTATCCCCCTCTTATTCCGGCATTCTGTAGTTCAGTCCACATATGATACCCTTATTCCATTTGATACCAATGCATACATATGTAGTGTAGCTCCTTGCTTGTGAGTACTTTGGATGAGTACTCACGGTTGCTTTGCCCCCATTTTCCCCCTTTCTATACTCGATTGCTGCGACCAGACGATGGAGCCTAGGAGCCAGACGCCACTGTCGACGACGACTACTTCTACTCGGGAGGTGCCTACTACTACGTGCAGCCCGCTGACGACGACCAGGAGTAGTTTAGGAGGATCCCAGGCAGGAGGCCTGCGCCTCTTTCGATCTGTATCCCACTTTGTGCTAGCCTTCTTAAGGAAAACTTGTTTAACTTATGTCTGTACTCAGATATTGTTGCTTCCGCTGACTCGTCTATGATCGAGCTCTTGTATTCGAGCCCTTGAGGCCCCTGGCTTGTAATATGATGCTTGTATGACTTATTTTATTTGTAGAGTTGTGTTGTGATATCTTCCCATGAGTCCCTGATCTTGATCGTACACGTTTGCGTGTATGATTAGTGTACGATTGAATCGGGGCATCACAAGTTGGTATCAGAGCCGACTGCCTGTAGGAATCCCCCTTTCCAACTCCTTGGCCGAAGTAGAGTCTAGTCATGGAAAAACTTTTTCTAACATGGCTGTGTGGCTTACGAGCCCACGTCGCCCTCTGGGTGGTATTAGGATCTTTTACTCCTCGATCCTTACTCTGGGACTCTGAACTCTCTTCTATTCGGGTTAAATGAATATTGCTAAATCTAACATTAGGATCTCGTTATCACTTTCTCCCGGAGAGCCCTTCATTACAGATGATCGACTGCTTCAACAGAAGATTATGATAATACTCTCCGATGTTCTCCTGAAACTTTGTGCCATTGCTTTTGCAATTCCCTACCACCGAAAAATCCCTATGGATAAATACTTACACCTGTCGTTCTTACTTTTATTCCCAGTTGGTCTTATTATTACAAGATACCCCGAGAATACTTTGTGCCTACTGCCTTGCAGTTCCTTGCCACCTGAATACCCCCTACAAATAATTTTTCGCACTTATCGAGGATTCACTCATTCCCAGTTGATTCATGTATTCCACAAAAGTCTTCGAAATACTATTCGGTCTTCTAAAAATACTGAGCAGCCTATTGCTCTTAAAATTCTTGCTTGCTTTCATTGTGGTTAATCCCATAAGTCTAGTAATCTTATTGGCATCCTTTGACACTACCATTTTGAGTCTGTTGATTCTATATGTGTGCGGATGCACGCAATCATCAGTTGATCCTTATAAATTATCTTTCCGTCTCAGACGTCTTTCGAACATGAGCTGGTTCTCGGCCAATCAGATTGCCATTGATTGTACCCCTAAGGCTATTCAACTTATCCATCCCTAATCAGAGCATTGCTTCTGATCCCTTGATTTGGAAATCATAATTCCGTTGCATTTGAGCTTTGAGTTAGTTGTTTTTATAATCTGATCTCCTTGCATTCTTTCTTCCTCTGGTTGAGTATCGATGCTCACATCACATCCCTTGTGGACCACTAGATCCTTTGTTGGATTTTATCCGACATCGTCCTTCATATTCAATCACTTTGGAAGTCTTTCCATGATACATAATGCCATTGGTAAATTCTATTCCTTGATTTGACCAACCATGCTTTGCCTTCGAGCTAGTAATACTTACTCTCGAAGCTTGTGGTATATGTTTCCACGATACCCTGACGGGATGAACCTATGCCTTCCTTAATATGTGTGAACTCAAAAGTTTTCACGAGTCATACTCTTCTGGTATTTTGCCAGATAAAATTTCAACACTACAACTTCATCGAACGCGAGAAGTAAATGAAAGGTTATGCATTGGAGAAGTGGGAGTCGACCTTGAACTTTGTGTTCATGCCCATGGGCACGATGTAGATCCTATCATGGAAGCTTCTTGTAATAATAACTATTTCCTTGATAAATATCATCTGGTATCTGTGAATTGATCCTTTGCAACCATGGTTCCAACCATAATTGTTCCCCTTTGATTCTATTTCTCGGACAAGTTGAAGTACTTGCCTTCTGCAGATCAGTACGCCTTCCCAACCTCTATTTTGTTCTACCTTCGAGTATTACCCCCCTGGTATCTTGAGATTATCATGGAACTGCATAACTTCTTATGAGTTCTCCATCAAGTGCTACATTCTCACTGGTTCCAATTTTTCACGGGCTCTGAGTTATTAAACACTCAAAGACACTGATAACTGACTGAAGTCTGCACCGCGATTAAACAAATCGTGGTAACCTTCATGACTTACGAGTTTGAACTCGATCACGTCATTCCTAGCATGCTTGGCTATATCCTTGTCATGCCGATTTTAACTGTGCTACTTGGTCCTTCTTCCTAGAGCAAAATTTTCGAGGTGAGCTAATCTTACGTCGATCTTCCTCGTCATAACAATTGTCCTTAAATGACAAGCTTGATTTCAAGTTTGTGTCGTACCTATGGTTTCAATAACTTCTCGCTTCATCATTCCGTTAACTTGATGTCATCGCCGATCGGTTACATCTTCTTGAAACCTCTCGACAAATGTGTCGTGATCATCATCAACATTTGACCCCTTCCAAGATATCAATTGAATTCATGATGAGAAGTACCCTCCTTGCCCTCGATGATTTGTGTTATCATCGACCACTTTATTGCCTTCCGTTCAACACAAACTTGTTCGTGTTTCTAGCAACCCTATTGCTTTCAAGTTAATGGTCGATATTTCATTCTTAGACTATTGCTTGTTGAATCACCTTTCTAACATTGATCATGCTACCTAAGACCATATTTTGGGTCCACTTTTCAACCAATGCTTAATTGTGTATGTTTTCCTCGAGCATAACTCATTATATCATTTGATCTGACAAATGTTATCTCCTTGTTCACATAATTGTGGAAATCCATCTTTTTGGAAATCTTGAGGATTGTCGCTGAGACCATCAGCCACCCCTCATTCTCTCCTTGGTTTAATGATGAACTCTTGTTTCGGAACTCTCTTCCATAGTTCGTTCCCCGAGAGTCTTACGATGTCACCGCGTTAATTTGTGTCGCACCTTTTCTTCTCAGGCATCCTGAGCCTGAGGTATCCCAACACCAGTCAGATATGATGGTTGGAACATATTCCCAAGAATTATAACACTAGTCTTTTATATGACCCGGTAAGATGATGTCTTGCCTAGCACACCTGGCCGTAGGACCTATTGATATAGTTCCCTTCTTAGCAAGGTTAGCGATTCTTCCATGAGGAAATTGTAAGACTTATTCTATAAGTTGTTCCTGATGGATCCTTTGTGTTTCCAAAGTCTGATCTTCACCTGTTGACCATGTCCATGCTATCTTGAAGCATGTCTGTGGTAGTCCGATTTTCAATAAGAACATTTGAAGCACAATGCTAAAATTTCTTTATTAATTACCCCAAACACCGTTGTATGGGTAATGTCATGATATTTCTCTTCCCTATCCTAAAAGGGTTTTCTAGGTTATATCCTGTCATGGATATCATGCTCTGCTTGTCCTTGGGAAGGATATACCCCTGAAATTTGTGTTTAAACACATTTTCCTTTCCATTGTTCTGTTTAATACGAAGATCACATTTTCCTTTCCATTGTTTTGTTTAACCTTTCTGGTGATCTATATGATCTAAGTAGTAATATTCTTCTGCTTATGTAAACACCTTGGTGTACAACCGTGTTAGTAAGACCCTGTTGCTTTTGTTGATAGCATTCTGGTAACCATCAATGGACGAGAACTTTGCCTATTGGTCCGCCTCGTTCAACAAGCAGGAAAATGGTTCTCTTCATCCCTCGCCCTTGGTACCAATGGTTGTTGCCGACATAATCGATAATCTATCCTCTGACATGCCTTGCTGACATGATCATGCAAGACGTCACCCCCTTCCTACTTTTAACCCACATGGTGGGCCCATAACCCACAGTTCCATAGGATCGAAACTTGACTCTCCTGTACACCATGTTGTCAAAGTTATTCCTCACGCCTGACTTCATATGTAATTCATGGGCCACCTGCCTAGTGATCTATTCTGGTATCAGACACAATACTTATTCTCGTTGCTCTGAACCCCTTTCATCTTCTGATTAGGCATCGAATGCTTGACTATCTGTTTGAAACTTCTCATGGTACCTCCTTACTCTGCTCTTGATATTTTCTTAAGATTCAATTCGAGAGTTACTTCCTCCACCTTCCTCGATGTTATCGACCAGATAGTCAACCTTGCAGAGGTCCGTTCTTCCAGAATAACCACCCTTTATTATTTCGTAAGTACGATGAAGATACCGAAGGAAGGATGCATACTACATCATCATGACCTGAAACAGAGAAATGAACACATCAACATAATGGATCGACCGCTTCAAGAAGAGCAACCAAGATTGAGGACGCTTGAGGGAGTCCTGGTTTAGGGGGTGTCCGGATGGCCGGACTATACCTTCAGCCGGACTCCTGGACTATGAAGATACAAGATTGAAGACTTCGTCCCGTGTCCGGAAGGGACTTTCCTTGGCGTGGAAGGCAAGCTTGGCGATACGGATATGCAGATCTCCTACCATTGTAACCGACTCTATGTAACCCTAACACTATCCGGTGTCTATATAAACCAGAGGGTTTTAGTCTGTAGGACAACACAATCATACCATAGGCTAGCTTCTAGGGTTTAGCCTCTCTGATCTCGTGGTAGATCTACTCTTGTACTACCCATATCATCAATATTAATCAAGTAGGACGTAGGGTTTTACCTCCATCGAGAGGGCCCGAACCTGGGTAAAACTTCGTGTCCCTTGCCTCCTATTACCATCCGGCCTAGACGCACAGTTCGGGACCCCCTACCCGAGATCCGCCGGTTTTGACACCGACATTGGTGCTTTCATTGAGAGTTCCTCTGTGTCGTCGCTGTCAGGCTCGATGGCTCCCACGATCATCAATAGCGATGCAGTCCAGGGTGAGACCTTCCTTCCCGGACAAATCTTCGTCTTCGGCGGCTTCGCACTGCGGGCCAATTCACTTGGCCATCTGGAGCAGATCAAAAGCTATGCCCCTGGCCGTCAGGTCAGATTTGGAAGTTTAAACTACACGGCTGACATCCGCGGGGGCTTGATCTTCGACGGATTCGAGCCATTGCCGAGCGCGCCGCACTGTCCCAACGAGCATGATCTAGCTCTACCGCCGAACAGTGCCCTGGAGGCCGCACACGCATCAGCTTCGACCCTTAACTCGGAGCCAACTGCGCCGATCGAGGATGGGCGGTTGGACGCCGCCTCGGGGGCTGCGATCCCAACGGCGATCGAGACGAACACCAGCCCCACACTCCGCGAGACTCGTGACTCCAGGGAGCCGGACTCCTCTCCGGACTCCGAACCCTCCGCGCCCCTGCCGATCGAATCCGATTGGGCGCCGATCATGGAGTTTATTGCCACGGACATCTTTCAGCACTCGCCTTTCGGCGATATTCTGAAGACACTGAAGTCTCTCTCCTTATCAGGAGAGCCCTGGCCATACTACGGTCAGCAAGGTTGGGGTACGGACGATGAAGAAATTCAAAGCCCACCCACCACCCACTTTGTAGCCACTGTCGATGATTTAACCGACATGCTCGACTTCGATTCCGAAGACATCGACGGTATGGACGCCGATGAAGGAGACGATGAAGAACCAGCGCCTATAAGGCCCTGGAAAGCCACCTCGTCATATGACATATACATGGTGGACGCACCAAAAGATGACAACGAGGAGCGGAAGGACGCACCGAAGGCTTGTTCCCTCGAGAAGCAGTCAAAGCGGCGACGTAAGCGCCGCCCCAAATCTTGCCTCAACAGAAATAACGATCACACAAACCCAGCGCTGGAGCATGGCGAACCGCTACCGGACAACGGCAATCGGGATAATCAAACCGAACAAACAAATTCTATCAAGGATAATAGTCCGGACGATATAACGCCGGACAGGCACCCGGAGCAGCAGAATGCCCATAAAAGGCTTGTTGCCACCGCGAGGAGTCTCAAAAAACAGAAGCAAAGGCTCAGAGCTACGTAAGACACACTCCAAATCAGATGGAGTAAAATACTCAACACAGCAGCGAGGTACGGAGACAATCGCCCCTCCAAGAGCTACCCAAAGCGGAAGCTGCTACCCAAATTCGATGAGGAGGCCTCAGACCCTCCACAACCAAACATCAAAGCAGCCACCTGGCCAGATAGACGACCCCTCTACCAACACACAGCGGCATACAATGCCACTCACAATACAACAGGCGACCCAGGCGAGGGCTCGCACCCAAAGGACGGCGCAACAAGATCCATCTATGGACCACGCAAGCGCGCCCCAGCATACAATGCAATACAACAAACATCCGAACAACGCGGCACACCCAGCTACAGGGGTGCCGCACACCCCCTGTGTTTCACCGATGAGGTGCTGGACCATGAATTCCTAGAGGGATTCAAACCCGTAAACATAGAGGCATACGACGGAACAACAGACCTTGGGGTCTGGATTGAGGACTACATCCTCCATATCCATATGGCTTGAGGAGATGATCTCCACGCCATCAAGTACTTACCCCTCAAGCTCAAAGGGCCAGCCCTTCACTGGCTTAATGGCCTCCCCGAAAGCTCCATTGGAAGTTGGGAAGAGCTCGAAGACGCCTTTCGGGCAAATTTTCAAGGGACTTATGTCCGACCTCCGGATGCGGACGATTTGAGTCATATAACTCAACAGCCCGGAGAGTCAGCCCGAAAGCTTTGGAACAGGTTTCTTACTAAAAAGAACCAGATTGTCGACTGTCCGGACGCCGAAGCCTTGGCAGCTTTTAAGCATAGCATCCGTGACGAATGGCTCGCCAGACACCTCGGCCAAAATAAGCCGAGAACGATGGCCGCATTAACAAACCTCATGACCCGCTTTTGCGCGGGTGAGGACAGCTGGCTAGCCAGATGCGGCACCAGCGACCCCAGTACATCTGAAGTTAGAGATGGAAACGGGAAATCACGGTGCAACAGCAATAACAAACGCCGGAATAAAGAAGACAACATGAAGGGCACGACAGTGAACGCCGGATTCAAAAGCTCTCGGCCAGGTCAGCAAAAGCCACCCTCTAAAGGCACCAGGGATGAACTGTCCAGCCTCAACAAAATTCTGGACCAAGTATGTCAGATCCATAGTACCCCTGGTAAACCTGCTAATCATACCCACAGAGATTGTTGGGTCTTCAAGCAGTCCGGCAAGCTCAACGCCGTACACAAGGGGGAGGATACACCAAGTGAAGACGAGGGCGAGCCTCCCAAGCAAGACACTGGGGAACAAAAGAAATTTCCACCAGAAGTCAAAACAGTAAACGCGTTACACGTGATCAAGGAAAACAGTGCGGCACTCCCAGAGAAATATACTCAAGTGCCTGTCACCGCAAAGTCCTGCCACTGGTCGTCTTAACCGATCACTTTCGACCATTGCGATTTCTCAGCAAGTATCCGGCGTGCAGGATGGGCTGCCTTGGTATTAGACCCAGTAATTGGCGGATATCACTTCACACGAGTATTGATGGACGGTGGCAGCAATCTAAACCTAATATATCAGGATACAATCCGCGGGATGGGTTAGACCCAATGACAATTCGCCATAGCAATACTACCTTTAAAGGAGTAACGCCAGGCCCAGGGGCTCACTGTACGGGCTCCCTACTACTACAAGTTATATTCGGCTCCCCCGATAACTTCCGTCACGAGCATTTAACCTTCCACATCGCTCCATTCCGAAGTGGCTATCAAGCACTGCTCGGACATGAAGCTTTCACTCGCTTTAATGCAATACCACACTACGCCTCCCTCACACTCAAGATGCCCGGTCCGCGTGGCATCATTTCAGTGAACGGAAATATCAAGCGATCTCTGCGCGCCGAAGAGAGTGCGGCTGCCTTGGCAGCCGCACACTAAAGGCGCCCGGACCACCGAAAGCATCCAATAGGCCGTCAAGACCTCATACACAACTAACCAAGTCCGGCGCCACTATTTATACCGAATAAACGGTCACACCCCTGTTCATCAATGCAAGGGGCTCAACGCGCGCAGACAAGTGGCAATATTTTCTCATCTTGAATTATACATGGTTTCTTTAAAAACTATCTTTTTGCACGGCAACTTTTTCACCTAAATTCCTCTCTTTTACAGACAATCATCGTGCTACACTCGTCCAGGATACGGCACAACGGATACACAGGCGCAGACGTGCAGCAGGGACCCGCTCCAAGGATTCTTTTTATATTAAGACCCTGCGTAAACCTTTTTTACTGTCTCTTGTTGATACATATCCACCGTTGAGAAGGATGCTGACGTCTTGGCATGTGGACGCCAGAACAATGCACATACCTGGACACAAGGGGCTTCTTACAAAGGCCATCATTCAGGCCCGGTTTATACCACAAAGACCGAATACCTTAGGGAGTGTTCGGCGTCGCGAGTTTGGCCCTATATGCATCAGCTCCGAATCATTGTCTTTGGTCAAATGTTGGGTTTGCCCGGCTCCTGTGTTTTGGTGCCTTACGTTCCGCTTTACCGGCTAAAGTAGCACTAGGAGAACTACTGCGATTGTGCCCTGGTTCATCCGGACGAGCACCTCAGTAGAGAAAGCCGAAAACTGACTGTCATGATATAGCGTGAGACTGGTCAACCACTCGATGACCTGTTGGAATGTTAGAATTCCTCCGCCTTAATGAAGGGCCGCTTTCCGGCCAGGCATGTATGCACCCCGGGATCGGGAGAGTGCGGAGCCACCAGGGGCTATCTAGTAGCCCCACTATCAAACTCCTATGGCTAAGTGAAAGTGCTAAAGCATTATAGTCGGGTTGCCTCGCTCGCTCCGCTATCACCTCCTTAATAGGTCCAAGACGTTGGGTTAAGTGTGAACGCGTGTTTTTGCGAGCACCTTCGCATTATATGCGTGGGGGTTGAAGCCGACGGCTGCAATCTTTCAGGTTATACACATGTATACATAAACGGCCGCCCAGGAGGAATCATATTACTTTCAGGCAAAAGTATAAAAATAGCCTTATAAAACTTTATAAAAGCATTTTCGCTTACAATGAGATTACATATCACTCAAACATAACATTTTTTGAGCACTGGGTCTCTATCAAACGAGCACCCTCAAGAACTTCTTCAAAGTAGTGCTCAGCAGCCATTCGGCCTATCGCCGAATCCCGTGCTGCAATAGTGGTGGCATCCATCTCCGCCCAGCATGCTTTAACACGGGCAATGGCCATCCGTGAGCCCTCTATGCACGCCGACCTCTTCATCGCATTGATGCGCGGCACCACGTCAAGGAACTGCTGCACCAAGCTGAAATAGCTGTTCGGTTTCGGCCTTTCCGGCCATAGCTGATCCACAACACACCTCATGGCGCGTCCGGACAACCTATTCAGTTCGGCCCATTCAGCTAGTTGGTCAGTCAATGAAAGTGGACGCTCGGGAGAATGGAATCATGTCCAAAACAGCTGGTCCACTTCATGATCCATTTGACCCTGGAAGTACTTGACCGCATCGGCAGCGCTCACCGCCAAATCCATATACACATCCTCCGAACTCCACAGCCGATCCAGAGGGGCATACCGTGGATCTCCGAACTTCCTCCACAACATAAAGGATTTCCCAGCTACAATATCCCCGGCTTCCCGCAGCTCCTCCTTCTTTGCCCTCATAGCAGAGCGGAGGTCTTTTCTCGTCGCAGCGGCCTTCTCAAGGTCCGATGCCTTCGCCTGGTTTTCCTTTTCAAAAACCCAACAACGGTCGACTGTGGCTTTTAATTCTATGGCCATCTTGGCCATCTTGGCCATCTTATCTCGGCTCTCGCCATGCGCGGCCTTCTCAGCTTGCAACTCCTCGGCCGCCTTCAAAGCAGCCGCATTACCCAACCTCGCTTGTTCCTTGGCTCGGGCAAGTTCTGCCCGCAAGGCTTCCACAGTGGCAGCTCCATCTGTAGTCACAACATATTAAAGATACTGGCATCATGCTACTCTTCCTATGTGGCGTTTACCAGATAATGACACTTACCCTGTGCCTCGTCAAGCCTTTTGTTAACAAGCTCGATGTCGGCGTTTGCCGCATCTAACTGCCGTTTTAAATAGGCAAACTCGCTAGTCCGGCTAGCCACCGGAGCTTCCATCACTTGCACATAGAGGCAGTATGATTATTACCTGGGAATATGATCCTCTGTTCATCGTCGTTTCCGACGACCACCAGAGTCTCAGGGGCTACTATCTACACAGGGCACACCGAGCATGTGCAGGACTATTATACATTATTTTACGTACCTCAAAGCCTGTCAGTAGACTCATAAAAGCTTTATGCAAACCGCTTTCGGCGGACAAGATTCTCTCCATCACCGTATTCATCAGCATAGGGTGTTCATCTGAGATGGCCGCTCGCCCCACCAACTCCCTCAGAACATCTGATCACGCACCAGACGGTGCCGGACTCTTTTGTCTGTTCTCTTCGGGAGCCGGACACTGGGAGCTTTGGGGGTCAATGGGATTACCTTCTGGCCTCACCGGATTCGGAGAGGCCCTCCGCGACGACACTTCGGCGTCACCCGCTTCTGGACTGGAGGAGTCCGGAGGAGGCGTTCGCTCTCCATCATCTCTGGAAGAAGATCCCCCGAAGACGGACTCATTTGAGAGGGGCTAAGGCCCGAACTGCAAATATACGCGGTGGTTATTTTCTCAGAAGAAAAAGATGGCATACCTGTACTATTAAAGTATTTCGGGTCACTTACGACTCGCTGGAGGATTGATCCCCCCGCGGACTTAGTGTGGCTAAAGCACCCCCCGAGGTAGGACCCTCTGTGGGAGACTTCTTCTCCCGTTTGGAAGCCTCGGCTTCCGAATCCCCGGGCGCAGTCCTTTTCCTCCTCCGGTCGTCTTCCTTCATGGAGACGCTCGCTCCCTCGGTTAGAATGGGCAGCGTTGGGGGCCCATGTCCGCCCGTATTATCCTCCCCGGTATCTTCCTTCCAGGGCTCCGGGCAGGGTGCGACCTGGAGCATCTTCTCCAGTACCGGCTTTTCCAAACCCTCAGGGAGGGGGGCCGAACACCGAATCAACTTCGCCTTTGTTAGCCAGTCCTGGTCAAAAAGCGAACTCTCAGAGATAACTTCGTAACAAATGAGAGATAGTATGTTCGGCCGGAAGATTCCTTACCTGTTCGGCGGCGCGGTTACTGCTCAGGCCCACGTCCTCGGTGATTTCCGGAAACTCTACTTGAGGTCCGAAAAATGACTTGTACAACTCCTCGTGCGTCAGGCCGAGGAAATTTTGAATGACACGCGGTCCCTCGGGATTGAACTCCCATAAGCGAAGGGGCCGGCATTTGCAAGGCTGGACTTGATGGACCAGCATAACTTGTATTACCGCAACCAAACTGAAATCTCCATTAAAGAGATCTCGAATGCGGCTTTGCAGTATAGGCACGTCCTTGGCTGGACCCCAGCTCGGTCCTCTGCTAATCCATGACATCAGTTGTGGTGGAGAGCCCGAGCGGAAAACGGGGGCGGCCGCCCACTTGGCACTTCTAGGAGCCGTGATGTAGAACCACTCCTGTTGCCACAATTCAGACACCTCTGGAATGGAACCTTTGGGCCATGAAGCTCCCGTCATCTTGAGTATTGAGGCACCTCCACACGCTGCATGTTGCCCCTCGATCATCTTTTGCTTTACTTCAAAGGTCTTGAGCCATAGGCCAAAGTGAGGGGTAACCCGGAGGAAGGCCTCACACACGACAATAAATGTCGTGATATGAAGAAAGGAGTCCGGAGCTAGGTCATGGAAATCTAGCCCGTAATAAAACATCAGGCCCCTGAAGAAAGGATCCAGAGCAAGGCCTAGACCTCAGAGGAAGTGGGAGACGAACACAACACTCTCGTTGGGTTCGGGGGAGGGGACGGCCTGCCCCCGGGGAGGCAGCCGATGCAAAATCTCGGCGGTCAGATATCTGGCCTCCCTCAACTTTTTGATGTCTTCTTCCGTGATGGAGGAAGGCACCCATCGGCCTTGAAGGCTAGATCCGGACATGACTGAAGGTTCGGAACACCTGACCTGAACTTTAGGCGTTTGAGCTCGAGGGGGGGAAGGATTTGATTGAGCACGGGAGGGAAGAATAAAAGCCTTGTCCCTTTATAAAGAGGGTGAATATCAAGCGTCCTCTCCGTGTCCATTTGGACTTGCCTATAATCTAGGAGTCCTAGAAGCGGTTGGGTTACCCACGCCCGTATTGATGAGAATCCCGGAATAAGGGGACACGATCTCTGCTTTAACAAGATTTGCCAAGGAAACCGCCTCGCATGACGCTCTGAGGTGGGATAATGAAACGACTCGGATAAAGGCTTGGCCGTGGTGTGTCACACTACGGAATACGTCAGCAGATTAGATTTGTGTAAATATTATTCTCTCTATGGCAATATGTGGAAACTTATTTTGCAGAGCCGGACACTATCTTTGTGTTCAAAATCTTCTATGAAGTACTTGGAGGAGGAACCCGCCTTGCAATGCCGAAGGCAATCTACGCACCGTACTCGTCGTCATTGAAGCCTGGTTCAGGGGCTACTGAGGGAGTCCTGGATTAGGGGGTGTCCGGATGGCCGGACTATACCTTCAGCCGGACTCCTGGACTATGAAGATACAAGATTGAAGACTTCGTCCCGTGTCCGGAAGGGACTTTCCTTGGCGTGGAAGGCAAGCTTGGCGATACGGATATGCAGATCTCCTACCATTGTAACCGACTCTATGTAACCCTAACCCTATCCGGTGTCTATATAAACCGGAGGGTTTTAGTTCGTAGGATAACACAATCATACGATAGGCTAGCTTCTAGGGTTTAGCCTCTCTGATCTCGTGGTAGATCTACTCTTGTACTACCCATATCATCAATATTAATCAAGCAGGGCGTAGGGTTTTACCTCCATC
The DNA here is from genome assembly GCF_056163025.1 of Triticum urartu. Taxonomy (NCBI): domain Eukaryota; kingdom Viridiplantae; phylum Streptophyta; class Magnoliopsida; order Poales; family Poaceae; genus Triticum; species Triticum urartu. The sequence continues at coordinate 482,647,389 of NC_141875.1, forward strand.
GAGAGGGCCCGAACCTGGGTAAAACTTCGTGTCCCTTGCCTCCTGTTACCATCCGTCCTAGACGCACAGTTCGGGACCCCCTACCCGAGATCCGCCGGTTTTGACACCGACAACGCTCGTTAGATTGTCGTAATCAAATCCCGTCCCCCTCCCTTCACCTCGTAAATCTCGGGACGAGATTCCTTGTAGTGGAGGAGAATTGTGATGCCCGGATAATTAAGCTACAGTAACTGTCTGCTAATGATGCCATGACACCTTTGTTACAGTTGCAAATCACGTTTTTGATCGAAATGTTTCAAATTCAAAAAAAAATTAAATATTGTCACACATCAAAACTTTTCAAACAATAAAGAAAAAATTGTTCGGGATGTGTAAATTAATACCTAGGAAATTATAGTGCAGGAGGCACTTATTTAGAAAGGCCTAAACATTTTAAAGATGAATTAAAACAGAAAAGAAAATAAACAAAAAGAAAAGATCTAAACAAAAACAAAACAACAAAAAAAGGAAGAAAGACCCCCCCCCCACGCTGGGCCTCAGCCCAGCTGGCCATCCAACCGGGCCGGCCCACCTCTCCTCTCCTTATCCCCCACGTCCGGAACCCACCAACACCCCCACCCCCACCGACACCACAACCCCCTCCCCGAAATATCTCCTGGATTGGATCGGGAGAGGAGCTCCCGATCCTGATCCGCTGGCACCCCGCTCGCCGGTTGGCCGCAGCCTGGCCGGCCACCGTCGCCACCACCTCGCCTCCCCTCGCCGGTCTGTCACTCGTGCCGGCCTCGGCCAACCCGGCCAGAGCCACCACCCGTGGTGGCGCCCCCGATCTCTGGCATCCGATGCGCCCGTCGCCACGAGGCCGTCGCCGGACCGCCGTCCCTCTCTGCCGAACTGCCTCCTCTTCACCTCCACCCCAACGGACTCCCTCGAGCCTCGCCGACCCCTGTTCCCCTGCTCGAATGTGAGCACGCCGCCGCTCGAACCCTCCCTTTGCTCTCTCTCCGCACGCCGCGCTCCGCCCCCCCCGTCGCGGTCACCCCGCACCCACCGCTGCTGTTCGTGCACATCCCCTCCTCCTCGCACGCGCTCGCTGCCGTGTCCGCGCCCTGGCTGCGTGTTGCGCTCAGTGTGGCCACGCACCACGCGCCACCCCCCACGGCCGCACCCCGGCCACCGTGGCCGGTGGGCTGACACGCCACCCGAGCCACGCGCTCACCCGCGCCCCCCTCCTCCGCCGGCCCGCCCCCGCCGTGACCTCTGCTTGTCAGCGGCGCCATAGCGATGGCCCTGCCGTCTCGCATGCGCGTCCAGCCAGTGGCTGGCTGGCTGGGGCCACCGACATGTGGGCCATGGCCTAATAGTTATAACAAAAAAATGGAATAAAAGATGGGTTTTTAATAATAATAATTAAAATAAATTTTTAGTTAATTAAATAATTAGATGATGATTAGACTAATCAAATTTCTGCCATTAGAAATGTGAGAATGACAAGGGGGCCCACCCCCTGTTGACTAGTCAAAGTTGATTGGTCAATAGGGACCCCTTGGACCCACATGTCAACTGGTGCACATTCTGTGTACACTATGCTGGTACCCCTAGCAATTTAATATTTAATTTCGAATTAAAATAAATTCATAAAATTCTTTAAAACTTTGAAAATTAATATAAAATAAACCGTATATCGGATGAAAATACTTTGTACATGAAAGTTGCTCAGAACGACGAGATGAATACGGTTACACAGCCCGTTCATCCGCCACACATCCCTAGCATAGTGAACGCGCAACTTTCCCCCCTCCGGTTCATCTGCCCGAAAACGCGAAACATCGGGATACTTTCCCGGATGTTTCCCCCCTTCGTCGGTGTCACCTCCTACCGCGTCATGGCATACCTAGCACCGCGTATTGCCTCATTATGTTTTGTGATGCTTTGTTTGCATTATATTTATTGTTTCTTCCCCCTCTTCTCTCGCTAGACACCGGGACCAACGCCGCTGGTACCCAGTACGACTACGGTGTTGACGACCCCTCTCTCTTGCCGGAGCAACCAGGAAAGCCCCCCCCCTTGATCACTAGATATCGCCTACTCTTCTCTATACTGCTTGCATTAGAGTAGTGTAGCATGTTACTGCTTTTCGTTAATCCTATCCTGATGCATAGCCTGTCCTTGCTACTACTGTTGTTACCTTTATGTGCAATCCTAATGCTTAGTATAGGATGCTAGTTTATCATCAGTGGCCCTACACTCTTGTCCGTCTGCCATGCTATACTACTGGGCCGTGATCACTTCGGGAGGTGATCATGGGCATATACTATATACTTTACACTGTTACATTACCTGTGGTACTGTTCGGAGATGGGGGCTAAAGGGGCAGGTGGCTCCATCTAGGTAGTGGTGGGCCTGAGTTCCCGACGGCCCCCGACTGTTACTTTGTGGCGGAGCGACAGGGCAGGTTGAGACCACCTAGGAGAGAGGTGGGCCTGGCCCTGGTTGGCGTTCGCGAATACTTAAACACGCTTAATGAGATCTTGGTATTTGATTTGAGTCTGGCCACTGGCTTATATGCACTAACCATCTACGCGGGGACAGTTATGGGCACTCGATGTCGTGGTATCAGCCGAAGCCTTCATGACGTCAGCGACTGAGCGGCGTGCGCCGGGTTGGACCGCGTAACGCAACTTCCTTTGTAATGGAGGTTGCTAGGTCTGCTCACCGGCCACGTACGCAACGTGCAGGTGTGCAATGGGCGATGGGCCCAGACCCCTGCGCCATAGGATTTAGACCGGCGTGCTGACCTCTCTGTTGTGCCTAGGTAGGGCTGCGACGTGTTGATCTTCCGAGGCCGGGCATGACCCAGAAAAGTGTGTTCGGCCAAATGGGATCGAGCGTGTTGGGTTATGTGGTGCACCCCTGCAGGGAAGTTGATCTATTAGAATAGCCGTGTCCCTCGGTAAAAGGATGACCCGGAGTTGTACCTTGACCTTATGACAACTAGAACCAGATACTTAATAAAACACACCCTTCCAAGTGCCAGATGCAACCGGTGATCGCTCTCTCACAGGGCGACGAGGGGAGGATCATCGGTTAGGATTATGCTATGCGATGCTACTTGGAGGACTTCAGTCTACTCTCTTCTACATGCTGCAAGACGGAGGCTGCCAGAAGCGTAGTCTTCGACAGGACTAGCTATCCCCCTCTTATTCCGGCATTCTGCAGTTCAGTCCACATATGATACCCTTATTCCATTTGATACCAATGCATACATATGTAGTGTAGCTCCTTGCTTGCGAGTACTTTGGATGAGTACTCACGGTTGCTTTGCTCCCCCTTTCCCCCCTTTCTATACTTGATTGCTGCGACCAGACGATGGAGCCCAGGAGCCAGACGCCACTGTCAACGATGACTACTTCTACTCGGGAGGTGCCTACTACTATGTGCAGCCCGCTGACGACGACCAGGAGTAGTTTAGGAGGATACCAGGCAGGAGGCCTGCGCCTCTTTCGATCTGTATCCCAGTTTGTGCTAGCCTTCTTAAGGCAAAGTTGTTTAACTTATGTCTGTACTCAGATATTGTTGCTTCCGCTGACTCGTCTATGATCGAGCTCTTGTATTCGAGCCCTCGAGGCCCCTGGCTTGTAATATGATGCTTGTATGACTTATTTTATTTGTAGAGTTGTGTTGTGATATCTTCCCGTGAGTCCCTGATCTTGATCGTACACGTTTGCGTGTATGATTAGTGTACGATTGAATCGGGGGCGTCACACTCTACTCTCTATACATACGTGGACGTGCCCTATTAGTGACCGGGCGTGATAACCCACAAGTATAGGGGATCGCAATAGTTTTCGACGGTAGAGTATTCAACCCAAATTTATAGATCGACACAAGGGGAGCCAAAGAATATTTGCAAGTATTAGCAGTTGAGTTATCAATTCAACCACACCTGGAGATTAAATATGTGCAACAAGGTTATCAGTAGCATAGTAATATGATAGTTTGGATAATAGTAGAAACGACAATAGTAACGGTAACAGTGATACCAATGATTTTGTAGCAAGTGTGACAGTAATAACAAAAGTAGTAATGTAGGAATTTCGTAGGCATTGGATCGGTGGATTCGTTGGATGATATTCATCATATAACAGTCATAACCTAGGGCAATACGAAACTAGCTCGAGCTCATAAATATAATGTAGGCATGTATTCCGTAAATAGCCATACATGCTTATGGAAAAGAACTTACATAACATCTTTTGTGCTACCCTCCCGCGATAGCGGGGTCCTCAAGAAAACTAAGTGATATTAATGCCTCCTTTTAATAGAGATCTGGAACAAATCATTGATATATAGTGAACACATGAACTCCTCAAATTACGGTCATCACCGAAAAGTATCCCAATTACTGTCACACTGGGGTTTATGGATCATAACACGTAATAGGTGAATATGACTTGCAAGGTCGGATCTAGAACATAAACGGTTCAGATCTGAAATCATGGCACCCGGGCCCAAAGTGACAAGCATTAAGCATGGAAAAGTCATAACAACATCAATCTCATAACATAATGAATACTAGGGATCAAGCCCTAACAAAACTAACTCGATTACATGATGAATCTCATCCAACTCCTCACCGAGCAGCAAGCCTACGAAGGAATTACTCACTCCCGGTGGGGAGCATCATGGAATTGGCGATGAAGGAGAGTTGGTGATGATGCAGATCGAAGACCCCCCCTCTCCGGAGCCCCGAACGGACTCCAGATATAGCCTTCCGATGAAGAACAGGGGGTGGAGGCAGCTCTGTATCATGAAATGCGATGAAACTTCGTCCCTGATTTTTTCTCCAAAAATAGGACTTTATAGAGTTGGAATCAGGGTCTACGGGGCCACCAGGTGGGCATAACCCACCTGGGCGCGCTTGGAAGGGGGGGGCCTGGTGGGTTGTGCTCACCCAGGGCCCCCCCTCCGGTGGTTCTTGGCTCCAGTATTTTTGTATGTATTCTGAAATAATTCTCCAAAAAGTTTCGTTTCATTACGATAACTTTTATTTCTACACAAAAACAACACCATGGTAGTTTCGCTGAGAACAACGTCAGTTCGGGTTAGTTTCATTCAAATCATGCAAATTAGAGTCCAAAACAAGAGGAAAAGCATTAGGAAAAATAGGTACAACGGAGACGTATCAACTCCCCCAAGCTTAAACCTTTGCTTGTCCTCAAGCAATCCAGTTGACAACCTGAAAGTGAGAAAGAAAAACTTTTACGAACTCTTTTTCTCTTGTTAACATAAATAAGCTTAAGTAGCACCCATGATTTCAGCAAAGATTATGACTAACCATGTCAACAATAACTCTTAAAAAACATATTAACCCATATCAATTGCATAATCAACTAGCGAGCAATAATAAGATATCTCAAATGCCAACACTTTGTGAAAACAATCATGATATAATATGACAACAATGGTATCTCGCTAGCCCTTTCTGAGACCGCAAAACATGAATGCAGAGCACCTCTAAAGTTCAAGCAGCGACTAAACATTGTAATTCATGGTAGAAAAGATCCAGTCATGATGCATCCAACATTAACTATGCACAATGCATGAGGAGGGCAATAGTGCTCTCAGATCTGGCGCTTATTTGAGAAGGTGATGACTCAACATAAAAGTAAATAGATAGTCCCTTCGCAGAGGGAAGCAGGAATTTGCAGCGGTCTCAGAGCTCAGATTTTTAAAACAGAGATAAATGAAATTTTGGGAAATGCACCCTTCCTGTTTACGCCACAACCAAAAGTTATCAATATATTTCATGCTAAACACATTAGTGGCGGTTCCCAAGCGATAGAAGTATAGGTTTACTCCCCCTCCACCAACAAACACACTTCACGGCTAGTCGAATCCACGGGTACCGTCCATACCAACATCAGTCCTAGGGGAGTTTTGTTTAATTATTTGCAATTTTTGATTTCGGGACTGGGAATCCCTATTACTGCCCCTCTCGTGCAAGGACGAGTGCATAAACACTCATCATGAGAATAACCCGCTTAGCATGGAAGATACCGACCACCCCCTGTCGCTCTATGAACAATCCAGGAACACAAAAACAGATGTTTATTTGAAGTTTTTAGAGGTGGCACATGAAAATTTACTTAGAACGGTAGGGTAATACTGCATATAGATAGATATGGTGGACTTATTCAGAATAACTTGGGTTTTAGGATTTTGATGCACAAGCAGTATTTCCGCTTAGTACAGGCGAAGGCTAGCAAATAAGTTGAGAAGCAGCCAGGTAGAGAGCGAAAATGGTCATGAACATGCATTATGAATAATGAACATTGGATACTAGCATGATTAGGATATGTACACTACGAACTAAATATCATAGAGGCTATGTTGGTTTTGATTCAACTACATGCATGAACATGTGCCAAGTCAAGCCACTTGAAACATTCAGAGGAGGATACCATATCAGCATAATACATCACAATCATTTTAATGCAATATTGACATCCAAGATAAATCATTATCCACTCCTAGCTACTTAAGCATGGCATGAGTGTAGCGACCAGACCTCAACCAGTCTGATCTCTGTGCTTCAGTGTCATCCCTGGATCAGTAATACTGACACACACAGTACTTGAAGGATTTATAACAGAGTAGCAATCACACACTTGTTACATCGAATGTCTCAAAAGAGAACTTATTACAATAAATATGGCTTAAGGCCATCTAATAATGAGAACAACGGAAGGCTTGGAAGATAAGTGAGTCCATCAACTCCAAGGGCATCACTGAGTATAGAACCACGACCTAAAGGCACCTTACTCGTCGTCTGAAAAGTCTGCAACATGAATGTTGCAGCCCGAAACGGGTCAGCACATGGAATAAGCTGGCAATGTAACACGTAGAGAGCAATACAAGAATAAGACTATACTACATGCATATTTGGCTGGTGGAAAGCTCTATGGTTACAGTTTTTGCATAAAGCCAATTTTTCCCTACTGTAAAGGAATACATTTTATTTAACTATCATGGTGGTTGTTAAACACTGAGAGTGTAGACACCCTCTCAATCCCAATTAAGCATCATCATTAAAACCCAACAATATTAATTGAAGTAACATGATGAGATTCACATGATAATCCAAGTACTAGATACTCAAGTTGTCCATAACCGGGGACACGGCTAACCATGATTAGTTTATACACTCTGCAGAGGTTTGCACACTTTTCCCCACAAGACTCGATCTCCTCCGTTGGGATTCTCGCACTACATGATGTTTGAGAAACAGATGACCGAAACATAGTCTTTCAGAAGCGCTAGCACCTTACGAACGGGTAGACCGTACCACCTACATCCCCTACATCTGCTAGTCTACCACTGTAAGAGTTCGCACGACTTAGTCAACTATGCTAGACCCATAGTAGCTTGTGGCTGCACACGGAAGTTTCTAGTATGAATAATCTCATGATCCCTTTGAGCCTGGGTGGCGGTCCGAAAGAAAAACAGGCGATCGCTGGAACACCCAGGTGCCTCAATCCACCCAGACGTGTGTTTAAGTTGCCACCTTAAATAAACCATTAATTTATCAATCTCACATTTGTCATGGATTCACTCACCCAATCCACGTCTACTAGCAATAGCATGGCAATAAGCAAACGTAGAAGTAGCTCCCAAAGGTTTGATAATAAAACAGGTAATAGGTACTATCTCATCTACTTCCCAAAACCCACAATTTAATTAGATCCTAATCATGCAATGTTTAAGGGTTGATCTAATGCAATAAAAACTGGGTAGTAGGAGGTATGATCAAAGTGTTACTTGCCTTGCTGAGGATCCGCGAAACCTAGAGATTCGAAGTAGCAAGCGGCGCACTACATGTACTCTATCGCAAACAAACAAGCATACAATAAGTACTCATATAATGCACAGGTAAAACTCAAATAAGAGATCTAACCAGAAAGTTCAACTTAAGAACTCCGGTTGGCAAAAAGAATCAAATCGAACGAAGCAACGAAAGACAAACGACGAAAGAAACAAACTTCTTTTACTATTCTGGTTCTAGGTCAAATTTTATAGAAGCAAAAACTTGTTTGAGTTGGTTAAACGGAAAGAGGGTTTTGAGACGAAACTCCAGGCGCTTGAATCGCCTGATTCCGATAAACGAGCAAAAAGTTATACTAGAACAAAAACCGGATCAAAAATCACGATCAGAAATAATCGCGGAAAATCCGAGAAAAAGAAAAATGACGAACAGATTAACGAACGGACGTTCATTATCTGGAACTAAATGATGAACACGTTCGTTAAAACGAACGAATGAGCGAACGCTCGCTAAATAAACTAAACCGAAAAAACTGATCTAAAAAACGGATCTAAAAAAACCGACGAAAAACCGAACGGTTTTAAGGAAAACCAGCGGTGGGCGGGGTCAACCTCGACGGCGGCGGGGCAGCGGGGCTTCGGCGCGGCGGCGGGGTGCGGCGGCGCTAGGGCGGCGGCGGCGGGCGCTAAGGTTTGGGGCGGCACGGGCAGGGCTCCCTGGCTTATAAAGGCCCGGCCGGACAGAGTCCTGGCCGAACACGGCCCAAGGTCGGTTTCGTTTTTTTGTAATTATGCACAGAAAAACAAATAAAAGTAATACTAAACGGACTCCAAAAATCCGAAAATAAATTTTCCCCGACTTCTAAAATCAAGCCGCACAGGATGAACATTTATTTGGGGCCTAAATGCAATTTTGAAAAACGCGCATTTTTCATAAATTCAAATAAAATAGCAAATAAAACCAAAATAAAATCTTATTTGATTTTATTATTAAATCCTCAATATTTCTTTATTTTTGGGAAAGTCATTTTATTCCCTCTCTCATATTTGTATAATAGAAATAATTGAAGATAAAATAAATAAAATAAAATGATCCTATTTCCAAAATTTGAGGAAACTCAAATATGAAAATAACGAAGTCCCAAATCTCTCCGAGGGTCCTTGAGTTGCGTAGAACTTATAGGATCAAACCAAAAGCAAGTAAAATATGATATGCAGTGATGATCTAATGTATAACATTCCAAATTGAAAATTTGGGATGTTACAAACCTACCCCCCTTAAGATGAATCTCGCCCTCGAGATTCGGGTTGGCTAGAAAATAGGTGAGGGTGGTCCTTCAGCAGATCTTCCTCTCGCTCCCAGGTGGCTTCATCCTCGGTGTGGTGGCTCCACTGAACTTTGCAAAACTTGATAACCTTGCTGCGGGTGACTCGGCTGGCATACTCAAGAATCTTGACTAGTTTCTCCTCATAGGTCAAATCACTGTCCAACTGAATTGCTTCCAGCGGCACTGTATCTCTCAGCAGTATATCAGCCATCTCTACGTGGCACTTCTTCAACTGGGAAACGTAGAATACATCGTGAACTCCTAACAATCCTTTGGGTAATTCCAACTTGTAGGCTACTTCTCCCATACGCTCCAAAACCTTGTATGGTCCTACAAAACGTGGCGCTAACTTTCCTTTGACTCCAAAACGCTTAACTCCTTGAAGTGGAGATACTCGAAGATAAACTCAGTCTCCGACTTCGTAAGCTGTCTCCTTGCGTTTAGAATCTGCATAGCTCTTCTGCCTGGACCGGGCTACCTTGAGTCTATCGCGAATCAACTTCACCTTCTATTCAGATTCTTTAATCAAATCCGGTCCAAACAACTGGCGGTCTCCAACTTCATCCCACGACAATGGGGTTCTGCACCTCCTTCTGTACAAGGCTTCGAAAGGGGCCATCTTCAAACTGGATTGATAACTGTTGTTGTAGGAGAACTCTACGTATGGCAAATTATCGTCTCAACTAGATCCGTAATCTAGCGCACAAGCTCTCAGCATATCCTCCAAAATCTGATTGACTCTCTTGGTATGCCCATCTGTCTGTGGATGAAAAGTTGTACTGAACTGTAGTATGGTACCCAAAGTTTCGTGCAACTGATTCCAGAACTTTGAGGTAAACTGGGTTCCTCTATCTGATACAATGCTCCTTCGAACTCCATGCAGACATACGATCCTGGTCATGTATATCTTTGCCAACTTAGCACTGGTGTAGGTAGTCTTCACTGGAATGAAATGAGCTACCTTTGTCAAACGATCGACTACTACCCAAATCGAGTCATAGCCGGAATGTGTTCTAGGCAAACCTGTGATAAAATCCATGCCTAGCTTATCCCACTCACAATCGGGTATTGGCAATGGCTGTAGCAATCCCGCTGGCTTCTGATGCTCTGCCTTTACTCTCCGACATACATCACAAACTGCTACATACTCCTCAATATCCTTCTTCATTCCGGTCCACCAGAAAGTATTCTTCAAATCCAAATACATCTTGGTATTTCCTGGGTGAATTGAATATGGTGAATCATGGGCCTCCTGCAGAATCAACTTCCTGATCTCCGGGTCATTAGGCACATAAACACGGTCTTCAAACCATAAGGTATCATGCTCATCCTCACGAAATCCTTTAGCTTTTCCTTTGCTCATCTTCTCTTTAATAGAAGCAATCTCCTTGTCAGTATTCCGAGCTTCTCTGATCTTATCCATCAAGGTAGACTGAATCTCCAATGCTGCTACATAGCCTCTCGGAACTATCTCCAAACATAGCTCACGAAGGTCCTCGGCTAACTCCTTCGGTAAATCTCCCGTCATTAGGGTGTTGACATGGCTCTTATGACTCAATGCGTCAGCTACTACATTAGCCTTTCCGGGATGATAATGCAATCTCATATCGTAATCTTTGATGAGCTCCAACCATCTCCTTTGCCTGAGATTCAACTCCTTCTGCGTGAAAATATATTTCAAACTCTTGTGATCCGTGTACACCTCACAATGGTTTCCAATGAGAAAATGTCTCCAAGTCTTCAATGCATGCACTACGGCTGCTAAATCCAAATCATGCGTGGAATAATTCAACTCATGAGGCTTAAGCTGTCGTGAGGCATATGAAACAACTCCTCCCTCCTGCATAAGCACTGCTCCAAGTCCTCGACGTGAAGCGTCGCAATACACCTCATAATCCTTGTTCTGATCCAGCAAAATCAACACTGGTGATGTAACCAGACGTTTCTTCAACTCTTGGAAACTGGCCTCACATTCCTCAGTCCATTTGAATTTGGTATCCTTCTTCAACAACTCCGTCATAAGTTTTGCAATCTTCGAGAAATTTTCAATGAATCTCCGGTAGTATCCTGCGAGTCCAAGAAAACTCCGGATCTCTCCAACTGTTGTTGGGGCTTCCCAATTTGTCACAGTGTCAACCTTGGTGGGATCTACTGCTATACCTTCTCCGGATATAACGTGTCCGAGGAATCCAACTTCCTTCAACCAAAATTCACATTTGCTAAACTTGGCATATAACTGATGTTCTCTGAGCTTCTCAAGTACCAAACACAAATGTTCTTTATGCTCCTCTTCATTCTTCGAGTAAACCAGAATATCATCAATGAACACTATGACGAACTTATCCCAAAAACTCCATAAATACTTTGTTCATCATGTTCATAAAATATGCAGGTGCGTTAGTCAGACCAAATGACATAACGGTATACTCGTACAGCCCATACCTGGTGGTAAAGGCCGTCTTAGGTATATCCTATTCTCGAATCTTCAACTGATGGTATCCTGATCGTAGATCGATCTTGGAAAATACCTTAGCTCCTTGCAATCGATCAAACAGATCATTGATCATCGGCAGTGGGTACTTGTTCTTGATTGTTACTTCATTCAATCCTCGATAATCAACAACCATCCTTAACGATCCATCCTTTTTCTCCACTAGAAGTACTGGCGATCCCCAAGGTGAAGAACTTGGGCAAATATAACCTTTATCCAGTAACTCCTTAATCTGCTTCTTAATCTCCTCCAAATCTTTTGCGGGCATCCTGTATGGTCTCTTAGATATTGGCCCTGTGCTTGGCAAAAGCTCAATCAAAAACTCAATATCTCTATCCGGTGGCATGCCTGGCAACTCCTCCGGAAATACGTCAGGAAAATCCTTCACTACTGGTACTTCCTCCTGCGCAACTCCTGTTAGGGAATTTACTTGAGTCCTCTTCGGCACATGCTGGGATACATACTTGATCCTTCTTCCTTCTGGCGTTCTAAGCAAAATTGACTTACTGGCGCATTCAATGTTCCCTTCATACTTTGATAACCAATCCATGCCCAATATCACATCCAATCCTTGCGATTCCAATACTATTAGGTCCGAGGGAAATACATAGCTACCAATCCTTAATGGTAACCGATCACACCATAGACTAGCCATATACTCTGCTCCAAGCGAGGTTACTAACATGGGTGACCTAAGGGCTTGGGTTGGCAGTTTATACTTATCCACAAATCCCCTTGAGATGTATGAATGCGATGCACCAGTATCAAAAAGAATGAGTGGAGTAAGTGACTTAACCAAAAACTTACCTATTACTGCATCTGGCTGAGCTTCAACCTCCTCCATGTTTACGTGGTTCACCTGTCCCCTGTTGAAAGGGTTCGGCTTCTTCCCAGAGTGTCCATTGCCATTTCCATTCTGGGATTTAGGACATTCATTGGCATAATGTCCGGTCTTCTGACACTTAAAGCAAGTGACTTGGCTCAGGTCTCTCTTGGCTGGGGTTGACGGGTTGGTACGGTTCTGGCCGTTGCTTCCTCCATTCCCATTACCATTCTTGGGGCCATTATGATTGTGCGAGCTACCTCCTCCATGGGTATGCTGAAAATGTCCTCCTGGTCTAGGGGTAAAACATGGCTTCTGCTGAGCTCCTGAATTGTACTTCCCTTGTCCATACTTCCTCTTGCAGTTCTCAATCTGCTGCTGCTTCCCTTCAATCATAAGAGCATGATCTACCAACTCCTGGTAGTTGTTGAAGCTTGCTACCATCAACTGCATGCTCAATTCATCATTCAATCCTTCCAGGAACTTCTCCTGCTTAGCTGCATCCGTAGCAACGTCATCTGGGGCATAACGTGCTAGCTTACTAAAGTCATCCACATACTGGCCAACTGTCCGTCCTCCTTGGCGCAAGTTGCGAAACTCATGCTTCTTCATGGCCATAGCTCCTGCTGAAACATGGGCAGTACAGAAAGCCTGCTGAAACTGGTCCCATGTGACAGTGTCGATAGGGTAAGTGGCTGTGAAATTCTCCCACCATGATGCTACGGGTCCTTCAAGCTAATGTGCGGCAAACTTCACCTTTTCCGCATCTGTGCATCCTGCCGTGGTCAACTCCCTTGCTGTCTTGTGGAGCCAATCATCAGCTACTATAGGCTCGGTGCTACTAGAGAACACCGGCGGATTCAGCCTATGAAAACGGGTTAAGTGATCAACAGGTGGTGGTGGTGGTGGGTTGTTGTTGTTCCCCTGATTCTGATTCTAGACTAGCAACTGCATCAACGTATTCTGTTGCTGGATCAACTGAGTGAGCTCCGATGGGAAGGTAAATCTGGGGTCACGTCTTGGAGGCATCTGATGGGTTTAGAAAATATGAGATTTAAGAATAGAGAGGGGTCTAGAGAGAAAACACTACCCATATGCACATGAGGCAATTACAAACAATTCACTTCATTCAAATCAAACAAGGGCATACAATCGGTCTAACTATCACAAAAGTGCTCGGACTACTATATTTACATGGTGGTCTACTACTACTGATGGGGTGGTCTACTAGAAATATTCTTCAGTTGTAGACTTCATGATATCTGCTCCAGCTTCATCAACATAGTCATCATCCCTATCATCTGGATCTGAGTCGGTGTCGTCGATGATGATGTAGTCTTCAGGGCGAATCTCCTTGGGTTCTTCATATTCTTCTACTGGTGTAGGGCCTCCCATGAATATTCCGATCTTCTTGATCAGATCGTCATTCTTCTCCACTAATACTTCGATTTCCTCCATATAATCTTCACGCGTAGCCTTGAGTTCTTCCTCCAGTTTCGTGATTCTTGTCCTCGCCTTCTTCAGATCTATCATGTGTGCGCACATCTGGTTCTCCTGACGTCGAATGTGCTGGTTTAACTCCTGGATGAAAGCTGCGATTGATCTATCCTTCTTGGTGCTTATCATCTCCCAGTGCTCATCTCGGCGCCCACAAATCTGGTAGATAGTATCCTTGAGATCATTGCGGTAAACTTCTCCAATACGTCCCATGGTGATGTGAGCTGCCATGCTCTTTCCTAGACTCCAGGTTGGTGCATCAAAGGAAAACTCTATGGGCTTGGTGACTGGCATGAACGTTCTTCCTGGGACTTGAACTTGGATCATCCAGCGCTCCTCTTCAGGTAAAGTGGCGTTGTAGGTTCCGGTGAAGCTTGGTACTCCGATGTTCAGGTATCTAGTGACTTCCTTCAAGTGACGTCCAAAGGGTGTATCTTCATCCGGTTGCATGAACTTGTTCCTTGCATCCGCCATCCTAAAAGAGTAGAAAAGATGAGGAGTCAGAAATGAGAAGAGTGTGTAGTGTTCTAGGGCTTTAGCTTAGTGGTCGTGTCCTACAGTCAGCGTGTGCTCTGATACCATCTTGTAGCAACCAGACCTCAACCAGTCTGATCTCTGTGCTTCAGTGTCATCCCTGGATCAGTAATGCTGACACGCACAGTTCTTGAAGGATTTATAACAGAGTAGCAATCACACACTTATTACATCGAATGTCTCAAAAGAGAACTTATTACAATAAATATGGCTTAAGGCCATCTAATAACGATAACATCGGAAGGCTTGGAAGATAAGTGAGTCCATCAACTCCAATGGCATCACTGAGTATAGAACCACGACCTAAAGGCACCTTACTCGTCGTTTGAAAAGTCTGCAACATGAACGTTGCAGCCTGAAACGGGTCAGCACATGGAATATGCTGGCAATGTAACACATAGAGGGCAATAAAAGAATAAGACTATACTACATGCATATTTGGCTGATGGAAAGCTCTATGGTTACAATTTTTGCGTAAAGCTAATTTTTCCCTACTGCAAAGGAATAAATTTTATTTAACTATCATGGTGGTTGTTAAACATTGAGAGTGTAGACACCCTCTCAATCCCAATTAAGCATCATCATTAAAACCCAACAATATTAATTAAAGTAACATGACAAGATTCACATGATAATCCAAGTACTAGATACTCAAGTTGTTCATAACCGGGGACACGGCTAACCATGATTAGTTTATACACTCTGCAGAGGTTTGCACACTTTTCCCCACAAGACTCGATCTCCTCCGTTGGGATTCTCGCACTACATGATGTTTGAGAAACAGATGACCGAAACATAGTCTTTCAGAAGCGCTAGCACCTTACGAACGGGTAGACCGTACCACCTACATCCCCTACATCTGCTAGTCTACCACTGTAAGAGTTCGCACGACTTAGTCAACTATGCTAGACCCATAGTAGCTTGTGGCTGCACACGGAAGTTTCTAGTATGAATAATCTCATGATCCCTTTGAGCCTGGGTGGCGGTCCGAAAGAAAAACAGGCGATCGCTGGAACACCCAGGTGCCTCAATCCACCCAGACGTGTGTTTAAGTTGCCACCTTAAATAAACCATTAATTTATCAATCTCACATCTGTCATGGATTCACTCACCCAATCGACGTCTACTAGCATAGCATGGCAATAAGCAAACGTAGAAGTAGCTCCCAAAGGTTTGATAATAAAACAGGTAATAGGTACTACCTCATCTACTTCCCAAAACCCACAATTTAATTAGATCCTAATCATGCAATGTTTAAGGGTTGATCTAATGCAATAAAAACTGGGTAGTAGGAGGTATGATCAAAGTGTTACTTGCCTTGCTGAGGATCCGCGAAACTTAGAGATTCGAAGTAGCAAGCGGCGCACTCCAAGTACTCTATCGCAAACAAACAAGTATACAATAAGAACTCATCTAATGCACAGGTAAAACTCAAATAAGAGATCTAACCAGAAAGTTCAACTTAAGAACTCTCGTTGGCAAAAAGAATCAAATCGAACGAAGCAACGAAAGACAAACGACGAAAGAAACAAACTTCGTTTACTTTTCTGGATCTAGGTCAAATTTTACAGAAGCAAAAACTTGTATGAGTTGGTTAAACGGAAAGAGGGTTTCGAGATGAAACTCCAGGCGCTTGAATCGCCTGATTCCGATAAACGAGCAAAAAATTATACTAGAACGAAAATCGAATCAGAAATCACGATCAGAAATAATCGCCGAAAATCCGAGAAAAAGAAAAACGACGAACAGATTAACGAACGAACGTTCGTTATCTGGAACTAAACGATGAACGTGTTTGTTAAAACGAACGAACGAGCGAACGCTCGCTAAATAAACTAAACCGAAAAAAAATCGATCTAAAAAACGGATCTAAAAAAACCGACGAAAAACCGAACGGAAAACCGAACGGTTTTCGAGGAAAACCGGCGGCGGGCGGGGTCAACCTCGACGGCGGCGGGGCTCCGACGGGGCCGCGGGGCTGCGGCGGCGGCGGCGGGGTGCGGCGGCGGTGCGGGGCGACGGCGGCGCGGTGCGGCGTGGCGACGCGGTGGCAGGGCGGCGGCGGCGGCGCTAGGGCGGCGGGGTCGTGCCCAGGGTTTGGGGCGGCTCGGGCTGGCTCCCCGGCTTATAAAGGCCCGGCCGGACAGAGTCCTGGCCGAACATGGCCCAAGGTCAGTTTCGTTTTTTTATAATTACGCGCAGAAAAACGAATAAAAGAAGTACTAAACAGACTCCAAAAATCCCAAAATAAATTTTCCCCGGCTTCTAAAATCAAGCCGCACAGGATGAACATTTATTTGGGCCCTAAATGCAATTTTGGAAAACGCGCATTTTTCCTAAATTCAAATAAAATAGCAAATAAAACCAAAATAAAATCTTATTTATTTTATTATTAAATCCTCAATATTTCTTTATTTTTGGGAAAGTCATTTTATTTCCTCTCTCATATTTGTATAATAGTAATAATTGAAGATAAAATAAATAAAATCAAATGATCCTATTTCCAAAATTTGAGGAAACTCAAATATGAAAACAGCGAAGTCCCCAACTCTGTCCGAGGGTCCTTGAGTTGCGTAGAACTTCTAGGATCAAACCAAAAGCAAGTAAAATATGATATGCAGTGATGATCTAATGTATAACATTCCAAATTGAAAATTTGGGATGTTACAATGAGAAACTATAATCTCTAATTGTCACTGCAAACATGTTTGATCATAATATGCTGAATCTTGGATACTAGGTTAAACATATTAAAAAAACAGAACAACTTGAGTTCATACCCGTTTCTCTCTGCTATAGCCATTTCATCAAATATCGTCATTATTGCCTTTCACTTGCATGACCGAATGATATGAAAATAATAATAATGCAAGAGTGTCGTGGACTAAGCTGGAATCTGCAAACATTTTATTCAAAAGGAGAAGACAAAGCGGTTTGGGCACTTTGTTAGATTGACAACAATGCATATGTGAGCCACTCAACATTTTCATCGTGGTCTTCTCCTCGATACGACTCAATAAAAAGAAAAGAATTTTAGAGAAACACACTATTTTTTTTGGAGTTTTTAGTTTTTCTTAAAGAAAGCAAATTAAATAGAGAGGAAAAACAAAAACGAGAAAAACTATTTACACGGGAGAGCTCCCAACAAGCAAGAAGAAGAATCGAGAAATCTTTCTGGGTTTTCTTTTAATACTACAACTAATTAAACTAGAAAGAAAAACCGAAAAGAAGCAAGAAACATTTTTTTGGATTTTCTCAATGTTTTTCAAACACACAAGAAGAAAGCGAGAAAATAAATCTAGCATGGATAATACAATGAAAAAGTGTGAACACCGACAACTGGAATGAAATGTGTGATCATGAATATAATGTCGGTGGAAACACGTACTCCCTAAGCTTAGGCTTTTGGACTAGCTTGGTCATCACCACCCGTAGTAGCCATCTGGTCCCATGTCAAAGTGCTGCGGCGACGGCACGTGAGCATCCCACTCCTGGGGCTCCTCCTCTGGCACCGCCTGAGCGTTCCGATAGGCAATGATGTCATTTGGCATGATCCTGTATCTGCCCTGGCAATAGAATCAAACAAAGCAGGTGCAGGCAACGGAATAATATCACGGGTATCCACACCGAAAACTAAGTGTAAGTAATATTTTGAATAGAGTTATCAATATCAGTAAACTTGTGATCCCCCATCGCCTGGTGATCTAAATAAACTTTGGGTAAACGATATTCATGTTGGCAGATCTGAACATTAAAGTGGCTCGCTAAACGAATAGCATAATTACCGCCATGAATCTTGCCCTTGGTTCTGTTAAGGTGCAGACGATGTGCAATAATAGCCTCGAGGCTAAAGGTGTTATCGCCGTATAGTGCACGGCGTAAGATGGCGAAGTCGGGAGCACTGAGTGCACTTACTAAGGGAGT
Source organism: Triticum urartu (assembly GCF_056163025.1). NCBI lineage: Eukaryota > Viridiplantae > Streptophyta > Magnoliopsida > Poales > Poaceae > Triticum > Triticum urartu. The sequence continues at coordinate 482,665,810 of NC_141875.1, forward strand.
TGTAGACTAAGGGGTCCTCGGGGCAATGACCCATTGTACATGGGCAGGACTGGTGGAGCCGTATATTGACCACCTTGGTCGGCAATCCTCGAAGTCGTCCCTTGTACTGTAGGGAATTTTGTGTCCCACCGACCACCCATTTGGTAGCCACTATCAATGATTTAACCAATATGCTAAACTATAATTTGGAGAACGCTGAATACATGGACGAGGGGGACGGAGCCACAACCAACGCCGATGTTTCCCCCCGGTCACCGGCCACTGGTCAGCCACATCCACCTACGCCACTTACACGGTGGACACCCCCAAGAATGGCGACGTCACTCCAGATCAAGGCCAAGGCAAGTCTAGAGATGAGCCAGCCAAACGCCGAAAATAGCGTCGTCGATCAAAGCCATGTTGGAGCCATGCAAGCAACATGGACTCTGCGAAGAACGGCACAGTAAATAATGCAATGACCCCGCCGGAGAAACAGACAACGAACATCATCAGGATGACCCCATGGGACAGGAGGACCCGCTCAATGCACAAAACCCTGACAACTCCGAGGATAGCAATTACCTACCACTCTCTGAAGAGGAGGCCAGTCTCGGGGATGACGACCTCATCGTCCTTGAAGACCCTCTGGAGCAGGAACGGTTTAAGGGGAGGCTTTTAGCCACTGCCCAAAGCTTAAAGAAACAAAAATGCAAAATCAAGGCCGAACAGGACACCCTCAATGACCGGTGGACTAAAGTCCTCATACGTCTCCAACATATCTATAATTTTTGATTGCTCCATGCTATTATATCATCTATTTTGGATGTTAATGGGTTTATTTTTACACTTTTATATTATTTTTGGGACTAACCTATTAACCGGAGGCCCAACCCAAATTGCTGTTTTTGCCTATTTTAGAGTTTCGCCGAAAAGGAATATCAAAGGGAGTCCAAACGGAATGAAACCTTCGGGAGCGTTATTTCCGGAACGAACATGATCCAGGAGACTTGGAGTGGACGTCAAGCAATCAACGAGGCGGCCACGAGGCAAGGGGCGCCCCCACCCCCTGGGCGCGCCCTCCACCCTCATGGGCCCCTCGTTGCTCCACCGACGTACTTCTTCCTCCTATATATATATATCTACGTACCCCCAAACATCCAGGTGCACCACGAAAACCTAATTCCACCGCCGCAACCTTCTGTACCCAAGAGATCCCATCTTGGGGCCTTTTCCGGAGCTCCGCCGGAGGGGGCATTGATCACGGAGGGCCTCTACATCAACTCCATGGCCTCTCCGATGATGTGTGCATAGTTTACTTCAGACCTTCGGGTCCATAGCTAGTAGCTAGATGGCTTCTTCTCTCTCTTTGGATATCAATACAAAGTTCTCCTCGATTCTCTTGGAGATCTATTCGATGTAATCTTCTTTTGCGGTGTGTTTGTTGAGATTCGATGAATTGTGGGTTTATGATCCAGATTATCTATGAACAATATTTGAATATTCTCTAAATTCTTTTATGTATGATTGGTTTATCTTTGCAAGTCTCTTCGAATTATCAGTTTGGTTTGGCCTACTAGATTGATCTTTCTTGCAATCGGAGAAGTGCTTAGCTTTGGGTTCAATCTTGCGGCGCTCGATCCCAGTGACAGAAAGGGAAATGACACGTATTGTATTGTTGCCATCGAGGATAAAAAGATGGGTTTTATATCATATTGCATGAGTTTATCCCTCTACATCATGTCATCTTGCTTAAGGCATTACTCTGTTCTTATGAACTTAATACTCTAGATGCATGCTGGATAGAGGTCGATGTGTGGAGTAATAGTAGTAGATGCAGGCAGGAGTCAGTCTACTTGTCTCGGACGTGATGCCTATATACATGATCATGCCTCTTGGCTATCTAGGCTATCTCTACATGCTTTTTCAACCTATAAGCAGACCTTTGTATACACCCTTGAGATATTCTCATAATTATTCACTTTTCTATCAATTGCTCGATAGTAATTTGTTCACCCACCATAATACTTATGCTATCTTGAGAGAAGCCACTACTGAAACCTATGGCCCCCGGGTCTATTTTCCATCATATTAATCTCTCGTCAACAAGTTATTTCTGGCGCCGTTTATTTTGCTTTATTTACTTTCAATCTATATCGTAAAAATACCAAAAATAATTATCTTATTATTATCATCTCTATCAGATCTCACTCTTGCAAGTGGCCATGAAGGGATTGACAACCCTTTTATCGCATTGGTTGCGAGGTTCTTATTTATGTGTGTAGGTACGAGGTGACTCGCGCGTGGTCTCCTACTGGATTGATACCTTGGTTCTCAAAAACCGAGGGAAATACTTACGCTGCTCTATTGCATCACCCTTTCCTATTCAAGGGAAAACCAACGCAATGCTCAAGAGGTAGCAAGAAGGATTTCTGGCGCCGTTGTCGGGGAGGCTTACGCAAAGTCAAGTCAAGATTTGATCTCCCGACAACTAGCCATTTCTGGCTCCGTTGTCGGGGAGATCTACGCCAAGTCAAGACATACCAAGTACCCATCACAACTCTTATCCTTCGCATTACATTATTTGCCATTTGCCTCTCGTTTTCCTCTCCCCCACTTCACCCTTGCCGTTTTATTCGCCCTCTCTTTTCCGTTCGCTTCTTTTTCGCTTATCTCTTGTTGCCCTTATGGCTTTACCAAAAGGTGTTGATCCTCACCTTAGAAGGTTGGAAGAAATCGAAAACAACATTAGAAGTTTTATGTCCTTGCAGTTTGAGCATAATAATTTCTTTAGAAACGATCTTAAAAAACAAAAAGGTTTTATCGGTTTCATGAATTAAGAGCTTGATGATATGTCTAAGGAATTTTATGGTTTGAAATCTCAGTTTGCTCATCTTGAAAAATTCATTGCCCAAATTTCTGATAAGCAAGCCACTTTAGTTAATAAGATGACCGCTAAACTAGAAGAGCATGATAATAAGGATGAAGATCTAAAAGTGATTGATGTGTCCCCTATAAAACCTTTGTTTTGCAATATGAATCTTGATAATCATGGGACTGGAGATGAGTCAACTTTAGTTATAAGGCGTCCCAATGATTCAGAGTTTTTAGATCTTGATGCAAAAATTGTTAAAAGTGGGATTGAAGAGGTTAAAACTTTAAATAGCAATGAACCCACTATCTTGGATTTCAAGGAATTTAATTATGATAATTGCTCTTTGATAGATTGTTTTTCCTTGTTGCAATCCGTGCTAAATTCTCCTCATGCTTATAGTCAAAATAAAGCTTTTACTAAACATATCGTTGATGCTTTGATGCAATCTTATGAAGAAAAACTTGAGTTGGAAGTTTCTATCCCTAGAAAAATTTATGATGAGTGGGAACCTACTATTAAAATAAACATTAAAGATCATGAGTTCTATGCTTTGTGTGATTTTGGTGCTAGTGTTTCCACGATTCCAAAAACTTTGTGTGATTTGCTAGGTTTCCGTGAATTTGATGATTGTTCTTTAAACTTGCACCTTGCGGATTCCACTATTAAGAAACCTATGGGAAAGATTAATGATGTTCTTATTGTTGCAAATAGGAATTATGTGCCCATAGATTTCATTGTTCTTGATATAGATTGTAATCCTTCATGTCCTATTATTCTTGGTAGACTTTTCCTTAGAACAATTGGTGCAATTATTGATATGAAGGAAGGGAATATTAAATTCCAATTTCCATTAAGTAAAGGCATGGAACACTTCCCTAGAAAGAAAGTTAAATTACCATATGAATCTATTATGAGAGCCACTTATGGATTGCCTACCAAAGATGGCAATACCTAGATCTATCTTCGCTTTTATGCCTAGCTAGGGGCGTTAAACGATAGCACTTGTTGGGAGGCAACCCAATTTTATTTTTATTCATTGCTTTTTGATCCTCTTTAGTAATAAATAATTTATCTATCCTCTGTTTTGTTTGTGTTATTTTGTGTTTAATTAGTGTTTGTGCCAAGTAGAACCGTTGGGAAGACTTGGGGAAAGTCTTTTTGATCTTGCTGTAAAAAACAGAAACTTTAGCACTCACGAGAATTTCTGCCATTTTTTATTGGAGAGTGATATTTAGTTAATTATTTTTGAAGATGATTAATAGATAAATTCCTCACGTCCAGCAATTTATTTTAGAATTTGTTCGGTTCCAGAAGTTTGCGTTAGCTACAGATTACTACAGACTGTTCTGTTTTTGACAGATTCTGTTTTTCGTGTGTTGTTTGCTTATTTTGATGAATCTATGGCTAGTAAAAGAGTTTATAAACCATATATAAGTTGGAATACAGTAGGTTTAACACCAATATAAATAAATAATGAGTTCATTACAGTACCTTGTAGTGGTGTTTTGTTTTCTTTCGCTAACGGAGCTCACGAGATTTTATATTTAAGTTTTGTGTTGTGAAGTTTTCAACTTTTGAGTAAAGATTTGATGGATTATGGAACAAGGAGTGGCAAGAGCCTAAGCTTGGGTATGCCCTGGAAGGCATCCCCTCTTTTGTCTTCGTTCATCGGTAACTTTACTTGGAGCTATATTTTTATTCGTCACATGATATGTGTTTTGCTTGGAGCGTCTTGTATGATTTGAGTCTTTGCTTTTTAGTTTACCACAATCATCCTTGGTGTACACACCTTTTGAGAGAGACACACATGAATTGGAATTTATTAGAATACTCTATGTGCTTCACTTATATCTTTTGAGCTATATAGTTTTTGCTCTAGTGCTTCACTCCTATCTTTTAGAGCACGGCAGTGGTTCTATTTTATAGAAATAATTGATCTCTCATGCTTCACTTATATTATTTTGAGAGTCCTTTAGAACAACATGGCAACAATAAAAACTTTCATGTAAGTGCATTGAATACTAAGAGAAGTTTGATACTTGATGATTGTTTTGAGATATATGGAGATAGTGATATTAGAGTCATGCTAGTTGAGTAGTTGTGAATTTGAGAAATACTTGTGTTGAAGTTTGTGATTCCCGTAGCATGCATGTATGGTGAACAGTTACGTGATGAAGTCAGAGCATGATTTATTTATTGATTGCCTTCCTTATGAGTGGCGACCGGGGACGAGCGATGGTCTTTTCCTACCAATCTATCCCCCTAGGAGCATGCGCGTAGTACTTTGTTTCGATAACTAATAGATTTTTGCAATAAGTATGTGAGTTCTTTATGACTAATGTTGAGTCTATGGATTATACTCACCCTCACCCTTCCACATTTGCTAGCCTCTCTAGTCTCTAGTACCGCACAACTTTCGCCGGTACCATAAACCCACCATATACCTTCCTCAAAACAGCCACCATACCTAGCTATTATGGCATTTCCATAGCCATTCTGAGATATATTGCCATGCAACTTTCCACCGTTCCGTTTTCCATGACACGCTTCATCATTGTCATATTGCTTTGCATGATCATGTAGTTGACATCGTATTTGTGGCAAAGCCACCGTTCATAATTCTTTCATACACTAGTAGAAAAAGGGTCAAACATGAAGCACATTAGTGCCGGTTTGAATTTGAGCCGGCACTAATGTGTACATTAGTGCTGGTTCCAACAGCTAGCCGGGCCGCTCTCATTAGTACCGATTCGTGGCGAACCTTTAGCACCGGTTCGTGCCATGAACCGGCACTAAAGTGAGTGGTGGCAGGATGTTGTCAGTCCGGGGCCCCTCCAGCACCTTTAGTACCGGGTCGTATCGCGAACTGGTACTAAAGGTCGTCCTACATAGACCCTTCGTCCACCCGAGCTCGCTCTGTTCTTCCCCTTTCCCCTCTCCTCTCTGTTCTTTTCCCTCTTCCTCTCAAGCTCATCACACATTTTGCCCAAGATTTGAAGGCCCCCATCCATTCAAATGATCACAAAGGTTAGCAACTTTTTCCTTTCATCTCTCATTGCTAGATTAGCTCGTGCAATGCTTTATATAGTGATTGATTTTTGAGCTTAGTAATTTGGGAGGAATTATATATATGTGCTAGTATTTGATTTATATGCAATTTGAGGTCAAAAATAACACTTAGTTTTGCATATGTAGGTGTGGTTTACTTAGTAACTTCTAAATCTCCGTCGTAACCACCGTCAATCGCTCGCAACATCCCGTCGCCGGCACCACCTTGTGGTGAGCCTCTTGTTCATGAAGTTTTATATAAAAAATTGATGTTTGTGTGATTTGGATATATAGTTACTCGTATAATTATCTTACCCATACGTTGTTTGTTATACATAGTGCCATGGTTTTGATATCCGTCCCCGTCGGCCCTCGTCCGGGTAATGATTCGGATGTGGTATATTCTCTTTTAAAACTATTCATTGCATTTCGTGTTTATGACAAATTGTGCCCATCAAGTTGACATAGATATTTGTATGTAGGAGGTAGTTGAACTAGAAATTCCAACCGACCCTATTGTTGAGAGGTTAAATTTAGTTGAAAGAGAAAACGAGGATTTGAAGGAAAATTGAAAAGAATTGAGGGGGAGAAGATGGAATTGGAGTTGCATGTTGCCGATGTCATCGATGATCACAAGATTAAGATGGAGAAAATGCGCTTGAAGATTAGAAAGATTAGAAAATATGCCATTCATAGTGAGGCTTGGTATCATTATGCTGTTGGATCAATTGTTACCTTAGTTGCGATCTTGATCACATTTGTTGTTGCATTTAAATTCTTTAGCTAGAGAGTTATTAGTTTGTTGCATTTAAGTGTTGTATGATCTTTATGTATGAACTTTATGTTTTGTATTAATTTGATGTTTTCGGTGCTGTGTATTGAAGATGAGCTGGCAATGGATGTACGATGACCGATGCTCTCCCGAGTTCATTAATGGCGTGCATACTTTTCTGCTTGCGGCTGAGGCAAACAAGCGAGCAGATGGTTTTATGCATTGTCCATGTGCTGGCTGTAAGAATGGTCGCAATTACTCTACATCAAGAACCATTCACGTCCACCTGTTTGAGTCCGGTTTCATGCCCCACTATAATGTTTGGACCAAGCATGGAGAAAGAGGGGTTATGATGGAACACAATGAAGAAGAAGAGGACGACGACAGCTATCCTGGCCATGGGTTCCCTGAATACGATGATACAACAATGAGGGAAGAAGCTGAGCCGGTAATGCGGGAAGAAGATGAGCCGGCAATGTGGGAAGAAGCTGAAGAAGAGGCATCGGATGAGCTCGTTGATGATCTAGGTCGGGCCATTGTCGATGCAAAGAGAAACTGCGTAAGTGATTTGGAGAAGAAGAAGTTGCAGCGCATGTTAGAGGATCACAAAAAATTGTTGTACCCGAATTGCGTAGGTGACAAGAAAAAGCTGGGCACCACACTGGAATTGCTGCAATGAAAGGCAGAGAATGGTGTATCTGACAAGGGATTTGGAAAGTTGCTGGTAATGATAAAGGATATGCTTCCAAAGGACAACGAATTGCCCGAGAGTACGTATGAAGCAAAGAAGGCTGTCTACCCTCTAGGGTTAGAGGTGCAGAAGATACATGCATGCCCTAATGATTGCATCCTCTACCGCGGTGAGTACGAGGATTTGAACGCTTGCCCAGTATGCGGTGCATTGCGCTATAAGATCAGCTGCGATGACCTTGGTGATGTCGAGGGCGAGCGCCCCAGGAAGAAGATTCCTGCCAAGGTGATGTGGTATGCTCCTATAATACCACGGTTGAAACATTTGTTCCAAAACAAAGAGCATGCCAAGGCGATGCGATGGCACAGAGAAGACCGTAAGAAAGACGGAAAGTTGAGAGTACCCGCTGACGGGTCGCAGTGGAGAAAAATCAAAAGAAAGTACGGGAAGGAGTTTGCAGATGATGCAAGGAACGTATGGTTTGGTCTAAGCGCAGATGGCATTAATCCTTTTGGGGAGCAGAGCAGCAACCATAGCACCTGGCCTGTGACTCTATGTTTGTATAACCTTCCTCCTTGGTTGTGCATGAAGCGGAAGTTCATTATGATGCCAGTGCTCATCCAAGGCCCTAAGCAACCCGGCAATGACATTGATGTGTACCTAAGGCCATTAGTTGAAGAACTCTTACAACTGTGGAATGGAACAGGTGTACGTGCGTGGGATGAGCACATGGGGGAAGAATTTGACCTAAAGGCGTTGCTGTTCGTGACCATCAATGATTGACCTGCTCTCAGTAACCTTTCAGGATAGACAAACAAGGGATACCGCGCATGCACGCACTGTTTGGACGATACCGACAGTATATATTTGGCTAATTGTAAGAAGAATGTGTACCTGGGACATCGTCGATTTCTTCCGAGCAGGCATCCCGTAAGAAAGAAAGGCAAGCATTTCAAAGGTGAGGCGGATCACCGGACGAAGCCTCGCCACCGTACTGGTGCTGATGTACATGATATGGTCAAGGATTTGAAGGTGGTCATTGGAAAGGGTCCTGGTGGACAACCTGTTCCGAATGACGCTGACGGATGCGCACCCATGTGGAAGAAGAAATCTATATTTTGGGACCTGCCCTATTGGAAAGACCTAGAGGTCCGCTCCGCAATCGACGTGATGCACGTGACGAAGAATCTTTGTGTGACCCTGCTTGGCTTCTTGGGCGTGTATGGGAAGACAAAAGATACACCTGAGGCGCGGGAGGACCAGCAACGTATGCACGGAAAAGACGACATACATCAGGGTCATGCAAGCTACGCTCTTACCAAAGAAGAGAAGGAAATCTTCTTTGAATGCCTGCTTAGTATTAAGGTACCGTCTGGCTTCTCCTCGAATATAAAGGGAATAATAAACATGGCAGAGAAAAAGTTCCAGAACCTAAAGTCTCATGACTGCCACGTGATTATGACGCAACTGCTTCTGGTTGCATTGAGGGGGCTTCTACCGGAAAACGTTCGATTAGCCATTGTGAAGCTATGTGCATTTCTCAATGCAATCTCTCAGAAGGTAATCGATCCAGAAATCATACCAAGGTTAGAGAATGATTTGGTGCAATGTCTTGTCAGTTTCGAGTTGGTGTTCCCACCATCCTTCTTCAACATCATGATGCACGTCCTAGTTCACGTATGCGAAGATATTAACGTTTTGGATCCTGTATTTCTACACAATATGTTCCCCTTTGAGAGGTTCATGGGAGTCTTAAAGAAATATGTTCATAACCGTGCTAGGCCAGAAGGAAGCATCTCCAAGGGCCATGAAAATGAGGAGGTCATTGAGTTTTGTATTGACTTTATTCCTGACCATAAGCCGATTGGTGTTCCTGAATCGCGGCATAAGGGCAGACTGGATGGAAAAGGCACGCTAGGAGGGGAACAAAAAATATGTATGGACGGACATTCTCTCACTGAAGCACACTACACAGTTCTACAGAGTTTCGCCTTGGTGGCTCCGTATATGGATGAACACAAGAATTTGCTACGCTCCAAACACCCGGAGCGGTCTGATGACTGGATTACACGTGAACAAACCAGGAGTTTCGCCAGCTGGTTGCAGACACATACCATGCATGACACCTCTATTGAAGATGACATGTACTTGCTGTCCCAGTTACCATCTTCGAATATAATGACTTTAAAAGGGTACGAGATAAATGGTAATACATTTTACACGATCGCCCAAGATAAGAAGAGCACCAACCAAAACAGTGGTGTCTGCTTTGATGCAGAAACCAAGACGGGAAAGGAAACATATTATGGTTATATATAGGACATATGGGAACTTGACTATCGACGTGGTTTGAAGGTCCCTTTGTTTCGGTGCAAATGGGTCAATATGACACGAGGCGGGGTAACGGAAGACCCGCAGTACGGAATGACAACAGTGGATCTCAACAATCTTGCGTATGCAGACGAACCATTCGTCCTAGCCAATGATGTGGCACAGGTTTTCTATGTGAAGGACATGTCTACCAAGCCAAGAAAAAGAAAAGATGAGGAAGCGAATGCATCGTACGATGAGACAAAGCGGCACATAGTTCTTTCTGGGAAGAGAAACATCGTGGGAGTGGATGACAAGACAGACATGTCAAAAGATTATGAAAAGTTTGATGAAATTGCTCCATTCATAGTGAATATTGACCCGAGAATCCCGTTAAATGATGAAGATTTTCCATGGTTACGGCGCAAAGGGACACACGCGAAGAAAAAGTTTCACACCCAAAGATCTGGGATGTGATCGGCTTCACTATCATCACTTTCTTCTGTGTTTCACACCCAGGAGGGAATCTCTGTAATAGTTAGGGTAGTTATGTGTTTTGGCATTTGAAACGCGAAGAAATTTTATGTGCAAACAAATTCTTTCATGCCTTTATTGATTTTTAAAGTTAAGTTATTCACAAACTAGTGATTCACACTAATTTCAAATAATTCAAAATTTAAACTATTCAAATTTGAAAACTACGGGCACTAACAGAAAGTTTGTAATTTTTTGTACCTAAAGCAAAAATATTCACAAAGAAACTCTAAATACACAAAAAAAACAACTCAAAAATAAATAAAGCAAAAAAAAAATAAAAAAGCCCGCCTACTGGGCCAGAGCGGCCTGCATACGACTAGAAACCCAACCTATTGTTGGGCCAGGATGCAGGCCCGAAAAGGCCCAGTAGGCCCACAGGGTAGCACAGAACATGTAGGCCCAGTAGGCCTGCTTTGGAGAGGATCTAGAGAGAGCTACCACACGGGGGGTTATAAACCAGTGCGGACGCCCCTCGGCTAGCGAGGTGGGACTAAACTTGCCGCACCGCACCTTGCTAGCGCACCCCCTTTAGTACCGGGTGGTGGCACCAACCGGTACTAAAGGGGGGGCCTTTAGTACCGGTTGGAGCCACCACCCGGTACTAAAGGGGGTGCGGTTCCCGCCGCTTGGCCTGGCCAAAACAGGCCTTTAGTACCGGTTGGCAGCTCCAACCGGTACTAAAGGTCCATCCTATATAACTAAACACTTCAAAAATTTCAGTTTCTCATCTACTTCTTCTCCTCTGCCCCGTCGCCCGCCGCCCCCGTCTCCATATCCCTCGTCGCCGCCCCGTCCCCGTCGTCCCCGTCGTCCCCATCATCACCGCCGCGCTGTCCCGGCCCGTCCCCCGTCGTCCCCGTCCCCGTCATCGCCGCCCCGTCCCCGTCGTCGCCGCCCCGGCCCGTCCCCGTCGACGCCGCCCCGTCCCTGTCCCCGTCGTCGCCATCCCCGTCATTGCCGCGCCCGTCGCCATCCCCGTCGCCGCCCCCCGTCGCCTCTCGCCTCGCCGGTGAGCGCGCGCACACACACATTATTTTAGTTTTTTAGTTATAGAAATAGTTATAAAAATGTTAGAAATTTTCTTTTTTTAGTTATAGAAATAGTTAGTTATATAGCATTGTTAGAAATGTTAGAATTGTTAGAAATTTTTCTGTTTTTTAGTTATAGAAATAGTTATAAAAAAGTTAGAATTGTTAGAAAATTTTCTGTTTTTTAGTTATAGAAATAGTTATAAAAAAGTTAGAAATTTTTCTTTTTTTTAGTTATAGAAATACTAGAAATGTTATACAAATGTTAATTATATATATAGAAATGTTATAATTTTTTTCTTCTATTTTTGAGTTATAGAAATATTAGAAATGTTATAGAAATGTTAGTTATATAGCATTGTTAGAAATGTTATAGGAATGTTAGTTATATAGAAATGTTAGAAATTTTAGTTATCAAAATCCAATCATTAAAAAAATGTTACTTTTTGCGGGCATATAGCTAGTATTTGTTCTCGACGATGCCCGGCCCGCATCCTCGCCGTCGACCCGTCCACGACGACGTCCGGCTGACCCATGTCCAGGACTGGGCTCCGCCGGGTTGGCACTGGGAGGTGCTGCCTGGAGGGGCGCACCGCTTGATGAGGAACCCGGCCCCGGTCGTCGACGCTGATCTCGATTGGTGGCGTTCGCGTGGGCCAGTTTCGGTGCGGAGGGAGCCGGCCCCGCCGGAGGTGGTACGTTGCCGTGTCAGGGAGGAGGACGAGCACGTCCATCGCTACATGGTTGCGTTAGAGGGCGGCAGGTTCTCCAATACCTGGCAGTTTCTTCAGGGATCTCACTTCAGCTATGATCCTGTGAGGGTTCCTTCTCTTTGGGTGTCCACCGCCCGCGCCGCATGATCCGACGATGTATTCGAGATTATATATTATTCGAGACGATGTATTCGAGATTATATCTATTATTCGAGACGATGTATTCGAGATTATATATATTATTTGAGACGACGTATTCGAGATTATATTCGATGATGCTTATTATGTACTATGATTGATTCAGTTTTTCCTTATTAATTGATTGCATCCATGCATTGTAATTTGAATATATTTCTTTTGGATTAGTTAAAGAAAACCTATGGCGGACAATACCGGCAGAGAGGGAGAAGAGGCCCTGTTCAATATCATACGCAATCCTCGCGGGCCAGATGATGATCAGAATGAAGAAGATTATGACGGCTCCGAATATCTAAACAACACCGGGGAGGGTGATATGATATTCGATTGCGACGACCGAATTGATGAAGTCATGAACTATGAACATGACAAAGAAAATGTTGATCTTGAAACAACAAAGACCGGCGAGGTATATATATTTATATAAGCAGGCATCTGGTGATCATCACATGTTTTAAATGACTTGAAGATATATTAACTAATCGATCTTTCTTCTTTCAGCCATCCGGATCGAGCAAATCTTCAGGCAACAAGACGAAACGAGGCCCGAACAAAAAGTTGAAGGAGGGCGTAAAGTACAATATCGAGGCAATCAGACCTAATGGCGAACCATTAGTGCCTAAGAAGATTGCGGACAAGTTCATTCATCAGTGCGGAGTTCTTGTGAAGGACCAACTCCCGATCTCCCTTCAAGAATGGAGAGAGCCAGCAAAGCCACGTCCAGGAGTTACTTTTGTCGACGACAGACAAAAACATTTGCTTTGGGAAATGCTCATGTCACATTTCACCCTACCAGATCATTTCACAGATGCAGATGTGGAGAAAGTCAAGGACGCTGCTCTTAGGAAGATGGCGGTTGCATTCAAGAACCACAAGATGAGTGAATGGGCCAAGTATGTCAAGGGAGGAAGGAAGACTCCAGTATTCGAGGGAACACTAGATAAGCAAAGTGCTCATTGGGACGATTTCGTGAAATTCAAGGATTCGGAATTATCTAAGGAACGGTCCAGAATAAACAAGGCCAATGCCGCAAAAAAGGATAAGTTCCATAAGCTGGGGCCAGGTGGCTATGCGGTGGGAATGCCTAAGTGGGATAAGTCTGAGAAAGAGATGCTGGATGCATGTGTCACTCCAGAAACATTGAGCTGGCCCCCCAGGTGCAGGACTTGGTTCTATGCGCATGGAGGGGAGTTGGACCCGAAGACAGGCAAAGTTTCGAAGAAGGCATGTCTGGACGGAGCCGAAGATAAGCTACTTGTTGCAATAGAAGAGGCTCGATCGGGGTTGTTCGAGCCCAACAGAGAGAACGACGAGCTTACGCGTGCCCTGGGAAATCCTGAACACCCAGGAAGAACATGAGGCATGGGCGCTATTCCGTGGTATGAGGGGTTTTCGGACTGGAACGCCGACTACAGAACCCGTGCGAGAAAAAGATTGCGGAGGAGAAGAAGAGGAAGATGGAGGAGGAGCAGAGGAAGCTAGACTATGAACGCCTTCAAGGCCTAGAATCAGCGCACGCGGACTTGGAAATCAAATTCCAGCGGCAGCAGGAGCAGATCGACTCACTTAGCCAGCAAAGGGGGTCTCAACAGCTAGCGGATGATCCACCAATGGATAGCACCGTCCCATCCATGCCGAGTAGCAGCGTGGGTTCCGCCCCGGGTGACGCATTGCTGGATAGCTACCCAATGGATGAAATCATGGAGAACACTAACTACGAGCTACACTTCAAAATGAAGAACATATCCATGAAGGTGGCGGACGCCCTTGCTTTTACAAATCCCCCCGAGGCAACCTTCCATTGCAACCCGATTCCAGTGGGCTATGCTCGTGTCTTGGTTAATGAGGTGGTGGACCAATATTCGGGGCTAGAGCTTGACATTCCTGGAGGTGACGATGAGCACACACTAGGAGAGGCCAACCATCGTATCATCCTATGGAGAAAGGATTGCATCATCTTTCGAAGGCCACCGACACCGCGTCATCCGACTCCTCTTCGCAGTCCGCCATCGAATCAGCAGACTCCCGCTCCTCCAAGTCCACCAACGCGTCAGGCCACTCCTCCTCCAAGTCCGGCACAGCTTCAGGCCACTCCTCGTCCTCCAAGTCCGGCAAAGCGTCAGGCCACTCCTCCTCCAAGTCCAGCACAGCTTCAGGCCACTCCTCCTCCAAGTCCGGCACAGCTTCAGGCCACTCCTCCTCCTCCAACTCAGCCACGTCAGCCGTCTTCACCGCCTCAGCAATCACGGAAGAGAGCCGCCTCAGCTATGGTGCGTAGCGGTACAAGTCGAGGTAGTACTGGAGGTACAGGCGGAGGCAAGCGATTTCAATATGGTCCAAGCCTCGCGCCTCTTCCGTAGAGGCCTTACAACAAGTCCGAGGAGGAAAACGTAGACATATCGAAGGCCAAGGTGGAAGCCCATTTTGCACTGAAACCGCCACCACCGCCAAGGGAGAAAGTGCCTGTGGAAAAGATTGACCACTTCATTCGTATGGCTAGAACACCAGCTCCCAAGCCCGTTGACACAGACTATGAGCGCCACATCAAGAAGTTAAATCGAGCACATCTACAGAAAGAGGCGAGCTCGAGCTCGAGCAAATCAGCTGGCAAAAGGAGCGGTAAAACCGTTCCCCAGCTGGGAGAACAGGCGGCGCAATCAACCCCCCCGCTTGTTGTGCCAACAACACATGAGAGTAGGCGCGCCCAATATTATTGTGGGCAAACCGTTAACGTTCCCGGGGTGGGCGATGTGGTAATAACCGAGGAGCATATTGCGCAGGTTGAATCGATCGGGACCACTGTTGGACAACTCCTCGATATCGAGCCCATGTCTCCGACTAGAGAGGAGGAAATAAAACGGAAATATGCCCGGGGCCAACCTTTGGTCGAGCCAGAGGAGGTCAATAAGCTCCCAACGAGAATGTATGAATTGCATCAATGGTACATGGACATTACCAAGATTTCCAATCGAGAGTCCCTCATGGTGAATGTCAACAAGGAGCATTACTACCATGAGAAAGCTATGACCGTTGAGTATTCAGAACTATTTCAGCTATACAATAAAGACGCACTCGACAAATCTATCGTCAGTTGCTATTGTCTGTAAGTGATTTCTTTCTGTAATTTAAGTCTCAAGCTAGCTGTAGTGATCATTTTGATCAATCATTACCTGTAATTATCCTCACTATATTCTTTTCTATGGTATTATGCAGGATGAAGATTTATGAAATGAAAAAAGGTGGACGCTATGGCATTGGGTTCGTTGACCCAAATACCATTAATGAATACACATGGAAAATAGATCCATATCACGAAAAAAGTGTAGAGGAAAGCATGCTACAATTCTTCAAGGAACTCAAATACAATGAAGATATACTACTTCCTTACAACTTCCAGTGAGTCACACTGTCTTGTACTACAAATTCTGTTTTTCCCTACTAGCTATAGCTACATGTTTTTGCTTACATATGCCCGCTTAATTAAGACATGCAAACGTGTGTGCATGCAGATTTCACTGGATCTTGTTAATCATTAAAGTTGATGAAGGAACAGTTGAAGTACTAGACTCACTACTTAAGAAAGCAAGTGACTACACCATCCTGAAGGGGATAGTCAACAGGCAATTTCAATCATTATTAACTATATCTCGGCCTATTTAATTAGTTCGTCATTTCCTGATAAGAACTATTTAATAACCCATTTATTCATTTTCTTTGTCGGCGGGCAGGGCTTGGGCAAAGTTCATCAGGGCCACTCCAGGCCCATGGAAACAAAATCTGAAATGGTATCGACCCAAGGTAAGTAATTAAGTAGTACTAGCTACCTGCCATCTCTTTAATTATCATGCTTGATTAATTATTATCTGATCAAATTCCCATCTTGTAAAGGCCCTGAAGCAGGCGCCGGGGAATGATCTATGTGCATACTACGTTTGCGAGAACATTCGCATGATGGCGTCCGAAAGGAGCAAATATCAAGGACATGAGTGAGTACGATATCGATTGTCAGAACACTATTCACAATTTTTACACCATTATCTATATCTAGTCACACAACTAATACACATGCATATTGATCTCCTTCTTAACAGTTCAAAGAGGTGCGGGACAAGCTCCTAGCACAGGACCGCATAGAAGCAATTCAAGAGGAAATAGCGGGATTTTTGCTCGACCAGGTCATAGATCCCAATGGAGAATACTATTACCCGCTACCGCCCCCATGAACCACTTCCAATTATTATCATGCTCCGAAGGCACCAATTAGCTAGGCTAATGCCACTGGCTCCGAAGGCACCAATTAGGAGAAATTGTATATACATATACATGTGTGTATATATGTGTGAATTAATTAATGGTGGTTGTGAGACATTTGATGATATATATATATTATGATCGGTTCTACTAGAAATTCTATTTATATATATGCATAACGTGTACAATATGTAGTATCGTAAAATACCAGCAAACGAAAAATAATTAAATGGAAAACACAAAATTAAATGAAAAAGAAATCATAAACCCAACCCCCCCAACATTTTAATACCGGTTGGTGACACCAACTGGTACTAAAGGTCTCCCTGCCCCCGAAGCTGGCTCGTGCCACATGGTTACCCTTTAGCACTGGTTCGTGCTGAACCGGTACTAAAGGGGGGGGGGGGCTTTAGTGCCCACATTTTAGTGCCGGTTACCGAACCGACACTAAAGGGCCTTACGAACCGGTGCTATTGCCTGGTTCTGCACTAGTGATACATGTCACTCTTGATTCATTGCATATCCTGGTACACCGCCGGAGGAATTCACATAGAGTCATATTTTGTTCTAAGTATTGAGTTGTAAGTAGAAAGAAGTGTGATGATCATCATTATTAGAGCTTTTTCCCAGTGAGGAAAGGACGATGGAGACTATGATTCCCCCACAAGACGGGATGAGACTCCAGACGAAAAATAAAAAATAAAGAAAAAGAAAAAGGCCAAAAAGAAAAAAAGGAAGAAGGCCAAAATAAAAAAATGTGAGAAAAAGAGAGAAGGGACAATGTTACTATCCTTTTTCCACACTTGTGCTTCAAAGTAGCACCATGATCTTCATGATAGAGAGTCTCCTATGTTGTCACTTTCACAAACTAGTGGGACTTTTACATTATAGAACTTGGCTTGTATATTCCAATGATGGGCTTCCTCAAATTGCCCTAGGTCTTCATGAGCAAGCAAGTTGGATGCACACCCACTTAGTTTCATTTGTTGAGCTTTCATACACTTATAGCTCTTGTGCATCCGTTGCATGGCAATCCCTACTCACTCACATTGATATCTATTGATAGGCATCTCCATAGCCCGTTGATACGCCTGGTTGATGTGAGACTATCTTCTCCTTTTTGTCTTCGCCACAACCACCATTCTATTCCACCATAGTGCTATATCCATGGCTCATGCTCAAATATTGTGTGAATATTGAAAAAGTTTGAGAACTTCAAAAGTATGAAACAATTGCTTGGCTTGTCATCGGGGTTGTGCGATTTAATATTTTGTGTGATGAAGATAGAGCATAGCCAGACTATATGATTTTGTAGGGATAACTTTCTTTGGCCATGTTATTTTGAGGAGACATGATTGCTTAGTTAGTATGCTTGAAGTATTATTATTTCTATGTCAATATTATACTTTTATCTTGAATCTTTCGGATTTGAACATTCATGCCACAATAAAGAAAAAATACATTGAGAAATATGTTAGGAAGCATTCCACATCAAAAATTCTGTTTTTATCATTTACCTACTCGAGGACGAGCAGGAATTAAGCTTGGGGATGCTTGATACGTCTCCAACGTATCTATAGTTTTTGATTGCTCCATGCTATTATATTATCTATTTTGGATGTTAATGGGCTTATTTTTACACTTTTATATTATTTTTGGACTAACCTATTAACCGGAGGCCCAGCCCAAGTTGCTGTTTTTTTTGCCTATTTTAGAGTTTCGCCGAAAAGGAATATCAAACGGAGTCCAAATGGAATTAAACCTTTGGGAGCATTATTTTCGGAACAAACATGATCCATGAGACTTGGAGTGGACGTCAAGCAATCAACGAGGCGGCCATGAGGCAGGGGGACATGCCCACCCCCTGGGCGCGCCCTCCACCCTCGTGGGCCCCTCGTTGCTCTACTGACATACTTCCTCCTCCTATATATATCTACGTACCCCCCAAACGTCCAGGAGCACCGCGAAAACCTAATTCCACCGCCGCAACCTTCTATACCCAAGAGATCCCATCTTGGGGCCTTTTTCGGAGCTCCGCCGGAGGGGGCATTGATCACGGAGGGCCTCTACATCAACTCCATGGCTCTCCGATGATGTGTGAGTAGTTTACTTCAGACCTTCGGGTCCATATCTAGTAGCTAGATGGCTTCTTCTCTCTCTTTGGATCTCAATACAAAGTTCTCCTTGATTCTCTTGGAGATCTATTCGATGTAATCTTCTTTTGCAGTGTGTTTGTCGAGATCCGATGAATTGTGGGTTTATGATCCAGATTATCTATGAACAATATTTGAATCTTCTCTGAATTCTTTTATGTATGATTGGTTTATCTTTGCAAGTCTCTTCGAATTATCAGTTTGGTTTGGCCTACTAGATTGATCTTTCTTGCAATGGGAGAAGTGCTTAGCTTTGGGTTCAATCTTGCAGTGCTCGATCCCAGTGACAGAAAGGGAAATGACACATATTGTATTGTTGCCATCGAGGATAAAAAGATGGGGTTTATATCATATTGCATGAGTTTATCCCTCTACATCATGTCATCTTACTTAAGGCATTAATCTGTTCTTATGAACTTAATACTCTAGATGCATGCTGGATAGCGGTCGATTTGTGGAGTAATAGTAGTAGATGTAGGCAGGAGTCAGTCTACTTGTCTCGGACGTGATGCCTATATACATGATCATGCCTAGATATTCTCATAATTATTTGCTTTTCTATCAATTGCTCCACAGTAATTTGTTCACCCACCGTAATACTTATGCTATCTTGAGAGAAGCCACTAGTGAAACCTATGGCCCCCGGGTCTATTTTCCATCATATTAATCTCTCGTCAACAAGTTATTTCTGGTGCCATTTATTTTGCTTTATTTACTTTCAATCTATATCATAAAAATACCAAAAATATTTATCTTATTATTATCATCTCTATCAGATCTCACTCTTGCAAGTGGCCGTGAATGGATTGACAACCCCTTTATCGCGTTGGTTGCGAGGTTCTTATTTGTGTGTGTAGGTACGAGGTGACTTGCGCGTGGTGTCCTACTGGATTGATACCTTGGTTCTCAAAAACTGAGGGAAATACTTACACTACACTACTGCATCACCCTTTCCTCTTCAAGGGAAAACCAACGTAGTGCTCAAGAGGTAGCAAGTCCTAGCCACTGAAGAAGGGTATGTCCGCGAACAGCCAACCAAAAGCTACCCCAAGCGAAGGTTCGTGCCGCAGTTCGATGACGAGGCCATAGAGCCCACACGCCCAATATATACAAACGTCGAACAGTTGGACCGCCCCCCTCCTAGAGTGAGGGACAGAGAAGCTGACGAGGCTGAACACCCAGCCGCCCACCTTGCCGTCATGGCAAGGATCAAGCGTGGCCAACTTATGAGTACGACCTCCGCCATGACCTAGATTCTTGTGGAGGCCGCACCAGGTCCATTTACGGACCCAGAGAAGACCCGCCCACCTACCAGGAAGGATACTACGATCGGTTAAACCAAAACGATAGAGTCTGGGAGCCGCTGCAGACTCGGAGGGCCGAAGACCTCCGACGTGTTGTAGACCGAGTTTGGGCCGCCACACACCCCTTGTGCTTCACAGAGAGGGTAATGCAACATCAACTCCCGGAAGGCTTCAAGCCTATGAACATCGAATCATACGATGGAACCACAGATCCAGCCGAATGGATAGAGGATTTCCTCCTTCACATACACATGGCGTAAGGAGATGACGTCCACGCCATTAAATATATGTTGCTAAAGCTTAAAGACCCAGCTCGACACTGGTTGAACAGCCTTCCTGAAGACTCCATAGGTTGCTGGGAAGAGCTTGAGGACGCTTTCTGTCGTGGAATTGTCACAGCAAATGTCCTAGCAAAAGGACTTAGTCGTAGGGCCATCGCAACTAGGAGGCTTAAAGGGGTTAATCGGGACAAAGGACACGAGAGGTTTGTACTGGTTCGGCCCCTTACGGTGAAGGTAAAGCCTAGTCCAGTTGTGGTTGTATTTCTAGGTTTCGATGACCAAGGAGCGAATCCGCTAGCTTGGCTATCGATTTGTGGTTTCTTGCCCTAAGCCGCCGCTGGGTCGTCCCCTTATATACACGGGTAGACGCCTGGTGGCCTACAGAGTCCCGGCCGGCTCATAAAACGTGTCCGGCTCGGTGACTTCTTTTATATGCCTTTCCTTACAAGTCTTTCTCTACATATGGTGGTTCACAATATTGGGCCTTAAGCCGCCTCTGGGCTTAGGCCTTCTACAAGTCTTAATAAACTATCACCTTGAACATTTACTGGGCTTCTTCTCGTAACCTGCCATTGGGGTTGACCCGTCCCCTCCTGGGCGGGTCATACCTGGTAGCTATATCCCCAACATTAGGCCCCAGGTTGACTTGAACTTTGTTCTTTGTCAATCTTGAACACTTAGACGAAACCCATCTTCCTCTCTCTGTAAAAACTCTGTAACCCGCCATGACGTCATCTTCTGAAAACACGAAAGCCTGCTATGCCGTCATCTTCAACGAATCTTTTATCTTTTAATGTCTTCCGAGAATCAAGGCGTCCATTTAGCTGGATAATCATTATTTTGGTCTGCCTTAATTTTCGTGCCTGCCTGTTCACCTATCCCCTTATAAATAGGCTTGGCTAGTCTTTCCCCTTTCTTCTTCTTCCTTCCATCTTCTCGCTACCTCTCTGCCTCTCGAGCTCCGCCGTAGCCGTAGTGCCCGCCGTCGCCTCTCCACGTCGGCCGCTGCATCACCCTAAGCTCGTCTCGAGAACCGCGGCGACCCTTCGTAGAATCTCTGCATTCGTAAGTTCCTATCTTTCCGCGTCCTTAGATCTATTTAGTGTTATGAGTTCATCGGCGTTCTTCGCCATTCATCACAGACCTCCTTGAAGTTCCTTCTCCGCACCCTCTTTTGATCTAGAAGAAAAATAGAACTTATGCGGTAGTAGTTTTACACCCATTTTAGATGCTAGTAGATCCCTTTCCTTTGTACAGATACCTTCTTAAAGCTGATGAACTCCTCCGCACTCGTTTTGTAGGTCTGAATTTATTTTTCTTTTCTGACCCATTTTGATTCATAATAATAGCAAAAGCTTGGGAAATCTGTTTGTCTCAACACTTAACCAATTCTGTTTCTGGCTTCCTTCAAATGTCTTTAGTGATGGCGGCTTATCACGCGGGCTTACTTATCCTTTATATGTCATTAGCCCTTTCTTAAACCGCCATTACTCATTTGTACCATTATCATTTAACTTTTAATTTCACCATTGAATTGAACCGGCATATCGCTTTCCTTTCAGTTTGTCCTTTGCTCATCATGCCGTCAAAAGCACCAACAGTTTGCAACTGGGTCCCCTCCACAGTAACTGAAGATAACTTGAAAGAGTTTGTCACCATTGGATTTTTGCCGGAGAAGAACATTATGTCTTATCGTTCTCCTAACCCAGACAAGGAATGGCCTAATCCCAAAGACGGTGAAGTTATTGTCTTCACTGACCATATGAATCGGGGTTTTTCACCACCCGGCTCAAAGTTCTTCAGAGACGTTCTTCATTTTTTCAAACTTCACCTTCAAGATCTTGGACCCAATTCAATATCCAACATCTGCAATTTTCAAGTTCTCTGTGAGGTGTATCTTCAAGAAGAGCCGACTGTGGAGCTCTTCAGAGAGTACTTTTATTAGAACCGCCAGAATGAGTGTACCAACAGCCCTAGCTTGGAGCTCGGTGGAATCTCAATTCAGCGCCGACAGGGCGTTGTATTTCCCTTAATAGTCTTACCGAGTCATCCCAAAGATTGGAATCAGACCTGGTTCTATTGCCAAGATACGTCACCAGCCAATGAAAAACCACTGCCAGGTTATCGCGCGGAGCGTCTGGATTCCAAGTTTGTGCTCCCTGATAAGCTTACTGCTGCTAAACGCAAGAAGCTTATTCCATCGATTAAAAGGACTAATGCCTTATTGGGGAATGGCTTAACCGGAGTTGACTTGATCCGTTGCTGGATCTCGTGGCGGGTCATCCCTCTAAGCCGCCGATCCAAATTGATGTATGAATATGGCGGAGGCCCAGATGACTCTCTGCATCACAGCTCTGTACAACTAACTGAAGAAGACATCGTTGCAATGTCAACCATCCTTGTGAACGACAAATATGAGGATTGCAGTAAGGTTGGGTTAAACCCATTCTGCAAACTTAACCCGGCACCAGAGGTGAAAAACCCCTGACCTCTTTTTCTTTTTGTGTTTTCCTCAGTAGTTTGAAATACTTGCATGACCTTTTATCCTGTTCATTTGTTTACAGGCCAAATCTGACTTCTGGAAGGCCAAGTACGACCATGAAGCTGCCAAGAAGGCTAGAACCGCCGCCAGGAAGATGACCCGGAGGTCCAAGAAGAAAAGGAGCACTGCTTCGGACCTGTTAAAGCTTAAAGATGTTACTGAGTCGGAGGTAGCCCTTGACTCCCTTGGCCTGTTTTTTAATAACCTTATTGACGCTGACTATTGCCAGGACGACACGGGGGCCAGCCATGCCGTAGAACAAGAGGTAACTATTTCCTCCGACTCAACCCATTTGCCAAGATAGAAACTTCGACTGGTAACCCGGAAAGTAAGGTTTTCACACCCTTTGGCTTATTTGGACCCTCATTTTCTTTTGGAAAAAACAACAACATGAGAGCCGCCGTTAGGCCCGGAATAATGACGATGATGAACCGCCTTCCGTTTTACAACAAACTCCTCAAAAACGCCAGAATGAGGTTTCTTTCATCTTTGTCTTTTGCTTCCATTCATGGATCTATCCCCTTGCATTACTAACTTTATTTTACCTTTGCAGGAGGTTTCTCGCTCTTCTGGCGACTCATCCCAGACTCAATTTCTGGCTTTCAAGACTGCCCCTGGGTAAGGAAAATCATCTTTCCTCTGTATCTTTAAAAACTGCATCCTTATACTAACTGTCTCATAAAACCTTTCTTAGCAGCCAAGCCAAATCCAAGAAGGCCAAGGTGATTAAACCGTCAGAAGACCTGAAGGTTCCTGCACCTGAACCGGCCATGCCAACTCCTCCCTCTGAAACTGAAGCACCTGAAGACCCGGCTGTTCGTACTCAATTGGATCCTCCTGAGTTGTCAGCCAATGAGATCACCCTTAATCCGACTATCACTGAACCATCTAGTTCAGCTAACCCGCCAACAACTTCTGATACTGACATGTTGATTACTGGTAGCCAATTTGTTGAACCGGGGACCCCCACTGTATTAGCCCGGCACACTGCTAATCAAGAAGCCTTGGAGAAGCAGAAAGTGCGTTTTGATATCTCTCACTACACTCATCTGAATCCTAGTGACATACTGTCCGGCTATCTCAGTCATGTGCATTCCAGGCGTGAGTCGGAAATTGAGATGGTCAAGCAATTGCATCTAAAATATGAGGTATGTTCTCCGGTTCACTTATACTTTGCCAGCCCCCAAGTCTTCAGATGATGAACCTGAATGATCTGTAGACTTTATGATATAGGTTGATACTTTGTCTCTAAGCTTTTCGAAAGTCCAACAAAGTAGCGTAAACTTCACCTGTAGTCCCCAAGGGCCGGCTCAATTTATCATAAATGAACCGGTACTTAACTTCATAACTGTCTTTTACTAGTCCCAATAAGTATTGCAATCCGTCTTAATCTTGAGAAACTTTTTGAATATCATGCATTAGCCCCCAAGTGCCAAGTGCTGTTACTTTGTAAAACATTTGGGACTTGAAACATATAAGAGTCATAAAAAATTGCTTTGGCAGACATTAGCCCCCAAGTGTCAAGTGGTATTGCGGTGCATAGTACTTGAGACTGGATCCCTTATAACTTTTAGTTTAAGCCTTGACACACCTGTGCATGTTTTTTAGAACTCCCTATCTGAATTGGGCTCCCAATTAACTGATGCAAAGACCCGGCTGGCGGATCAAGAGGCAGAAATCAAGACTGCTGACTCTAAACTCCAATTGAGTCTTTCTGAGACAGAAAAATTGAAGACCAGCTTGACTGCAAAGAAGAAATCCTGGGCCGAAGAAAAGATGCTGCTGATACAACGCGCTGAAACAGCGGAAGCGGCTCTTGAGGAGGTTACCACGGAGCTCACCGGCTTAAAGAACCGGGTGTCTCAAATGGTCTCCGCCATCTTTGGTAAGTCATCTGTATTAATCACTTATACCTTCTTTTGACCCGGAATATAAGCCGTCTGCTGAACCTTTGTTTAAAAAATACTCGCAGGTCAACGAAGCAAAAATCTGAGCCAAGACAGTGTGAACAAATTGAAGGCGGTTTATACCTTGGTGGAGCAATTGTATACTGGCGCTCAACGAGCACTTGCCACCATCTCCCCTACCAACCAAGGACCCAATCGGTTGAGCGATGTCTTGAAGAAGTTATCAATCTTACTCGCCAGGTTTCAAGAGGTCAAACGATCCTATGCCAGAGCCGGAGCCCTGACTGCCCTGAGCCGCTCCAAAGCCTGGGTGCCAGATCTAGACCCGGCGGATGTGGCTAAGGGGTACCCTACCGTGAAGGAAGACGGGACTCTATTTGAGAAAGATGACTTCATTGCCTGTGTGAGGGGAGTTCGACCTCAAGCTACCATTATTGGAGAGGAGACCAACATCGATAAATATCAGCCGGGTTTTGATATGGAGAATAAGAAGATGGCGACTCCCTCTTATAAGGTGACATATCTTATCCCACCGGTTCGTCAACACACTTTTGCTCCAGAAGTTGATCCGGCCGGCCTGATTGATGATGAACCGGAGTTCATTGCTCTGAACGGCTTTGACTGGTCCAATCCCAGCTTCCAATCAGTAGAAGGAGGTGAACCGGCGAGGAGAGAGTCATAACCATCTTGTGGGCTCTCAAAGCCTTGTAATAGATTTAGCTTGAAAACTGTATGAGTTGCTTATGCCATCGCACACAAAATGTTGCATACTATTCTTTGCCAGCACATCTTCGATTACATCTGCAATATTTTAACTTTGCTCCTACAAAAAGTGAAAGAGCTGGCCTGGCGGTTTGACACCGGATGGGTCAAAAACACCCCGCATATGTCTTTATGAAATTGTCATATTGGAAAAGATAAACAAGGCTGAAAAACCTGTTTGTGAACAACACTGTCATACCTGTGTTTCTAGACTGCCGGTTTTCATGATCCAATCTTTTTGAGAAGTCAATGCTTCCATATACCTGATGACTATCATGCCTTGGCGGCTTATTGTCAAATAGTCAAGCCGTCTTAAATAAAAACCATACTGATAGTTTAGATTTGAGACAATAAAAACCAGTAAGACAAAATAGCATATTTCAAACAACATAAATTTGGGGGTTTCTGATTCGAATACGATCAGTAAACCGGACCAAAGTGGTTAAGCTAAGATTTGAATACGATCATATAGCCCCCAGTGGCTTTGGCGTTGCGGCGATCAAGAGGGTACCGACAGCTATGTTCTCTTTGGTTCGAATACGACCTATCTTTGAACAGGAAGCCCCCAAATGACCTTGAGAGGTTTTTAACGACCCTGATTCAAATACGATCCAAGTCGGACCCAAAAGTGGTTAAGCTATGATTCGGATACGATCAAGAAGCCCCCTAATGAGTTTGGCTTTGAGCCGATCAAGAGGGTTATGACAGCTATGTTCTCTTTGGTTCGAATACGACCTATGTTTGAACAGGAAGCCCCCAAGTGACCTCCTTAATAGTCATTTAAATAATGAAAATAATAAAGATATATGATCTTTGAAGAGGAAAAAGACAAAGGTCCCGCTTTATTACTTATCATAATATATACAACATCAAAGTATGTACATGACGAGAGCTGGTAGCTCAGGTGTAGTATGGCCGAAGCTGAGCAATGTTCCACGGCCGGCGGGTCTCCTCCTCCGACTTACGTGAGTCTTTGTGCTTTCGAACGTCAATGAGGTAATACGACCCATTGTTTAAATTCTTGCTGACCACAAAGGGTCCTTCCAAAGGCGGGGATAGTTTGTGTGCATCAGACAGATCCTGGATGAGCCGGAGCACCATGTCACCTTCTTGAAAGGTCCTGGACTTAACCCGGCGGCTGTGATAACGGCGCAGGTCCTATTGATAAATTGCTGATCGAGCCTCCATCAAGTCTCTCTCCTCATCTAACAAGTCAAGTGCATCCTGTCGGGCTTGTTCATTATCAGCTTCAACGTAAGCCGCCACGCGAGGCGAGTCATGACGGATGTCACTAGGCAGCACTGCTTCCGCTCCATAAACCATGAAGAAAGGTGTATAACCTGTAGACCTGTTGATGTCTACTACACAACCTTCTTCTTGTAGATGTTGTTGGGCCTCCAAGTGTAGAGGTTCGTAGGACAGTAGCAAATTTCCCTCAAGTGGATGACCTAAGGTTTATCAAACCATAGGAGGCGTAGGATGAAGATGGTCTCTCTCGAGCAACCCTGCAACCAAATAACAAAGAGTTTCTTGTGTCCCCAACACACCCAATACAATGGTAAATTGTATAGGTGCACTAGTTCGGCGAAGAGATGGTGATACAAGTGGTATATGGATAGTAGATATAGGTTTTTGTAATCTGAAAATATAAAAACATCAAGGTAACTAATGATAAAAGTGAGCGTAAACGGTATTGCAATGCTAGGAAACAAGGCCTAGGGTTCATACTTTCACTAGTGCAAGTCCTCTCAACAATAATAACATAATTGGATCACATAACTATCCCTCAACATGCAACAAAGAGTCACTCCAAAGTCACTAATAGAGGAGAACGAACGAAGAGATTATGGTAGGGTACGAAACCACCTCAAAGTTATTCTTTCCAATCAATCTGTTGGGCTATTCCTATAAGTGTCACAATCAGCCCTAGAGTTCGTACTAGAATAACACCTACACAAATCAACCAAAACCCTAATGTCACCTAGATACTCCAATGTCACCTCAAGTATCCGTGGGTATGATTATACGATATGCATCACACAATCTCAGATTCATCTATTCAATCAACACATAGAACCTCAAAGAGTGCCCCAATGTTTCTACCAGAGAATCACGTCGATAACGTGTGCCAACCCCTATGCATAGGTTCATGGGCGGAACCCGCAAGTTGATCACCAAAACATACATCAAGTGAATCATGTGATATCCCATTGTCACCACAGATACGCACGGCAAGACATACATCAAGTGTTCTCAAATCTTTAAAGACTCAATCCGATAAGATAACTTCAAAGGGAAAACTCAATCCATTACAAGAGAGTAGAGGGGGAGAAACATCATAGGATCCAACTATAATAGCAAAGGTCGCGATACATCAAGATCGTGCCAAATCAATAACATGAGAGAGAGAGATCAAACACATAGCTACTGGTACATACCCTCAGCCCCGAGGGAGAACTACTCCCTCCTCGTCATGGAAAGCACCGGGATGATGAAGATGGCCACCGAAGAGGGATTGCCCCCTCCGGCAGGGTGCCGGAACGGGTCTAGATTGGCTTTCGGTGTCTACGGAGGCTTCTGGCAGTGGAACTCCCGATCAATTCTGCTCCCCGAAGTTTTTAGGGTATATGGGTATATATAGGAGGAAGAAGTACGTCGGTGGACCTCCGGGCTGTCCACGAGGCAGGGGGCGCGCCCCCCACCCTCGTGGGAAGCCCGTGACTCTCCTGGTCCAACTCCGATACTCCGTGGGCTTCTTCTGGTCCAAAAATAAGTTCCGTGAAGTTTCAGGTCAACTGGACTCCGTTTGATTTTCCTTTTCCGCGATACTCTAAAACAAGGAAAAAACAGAAACTGGCACTAGGCTCTGGGTTAATAGGTTAGTCCCAAAAATAATATAAAAGTGCATAACAAAGCCCATAAACATCCAAATCAGATAATATAATAGCATGGAACAATCAAAAATTATATATACGTTGGAGACGTATCAGCATCCCCAAGCTTAATTCCTGCTCGTCCTCGAGTAGGTAAATGATAAAAACAGAATATTTGATGTGGAATGCTACCTAACATATTTATCCATGTAATTCTCTTTATTGTGGCAAGAATATTCAGATCCATAAGATTTAAGACAAAAGTTTAATATTGACATAAAAATAATAATACTTCAAGCATACTAACCAAGTAATCATGTCTTCTCAAAATAACATGGCCAAAGAAAGCTATCCGTACAAAATCATATAGTCTGGCTATGCTCTATCTTCACCACACAAAATATTTAAATCATGCACAACCCCGATGACAAGCCAAACAATTGTTTCATACTTTTGATGTTCTCAAACCTTTTCAATCTTCACACAATACATGAGCGTGAGCCACGGACATAGCACTATAGGTGGAATAGAATGGTGGTTGTGGAGAAGACAAAAAGGAGAAGATAGTCTCACATAAACTAGGCGTATCAACGGGCTATGGAGATGCTCATCAATAGATATCAATGTGAGTGAGTAGGGATTGCCATGCAACGGATGCACTAGAGCTATAAGTGTATGAAAGCTCAACAAAAGAAACTAGTGGGTGTGCATCCAACTCGCTTGCTCACGAAGACCTAGGGCATTTTGAGGAAGCCCATCATTGGAATATACAAGCCAAGTTCTATAATGAAAGATTCCCACTAGTATATGAAAGTGACAACATAGGAGACTCTCTATCATGAAGATCATGGTGCTACTTTGAAGCACAAGTGTGGTAAAAGGATAGTAGCATTGTCCCTTCTCTCTTTTTCTCTCATTTTTTTATTTTTTATTTGTGCCTTTCTATTTTTTATGGCCTCTTTTCTTCTTCTTTTTTTATTTGGGCTTTTTGGCCTCTTTTATTTATTTATTCTCGTCCGGAGTCTCATCCCGACTTGTGGGGGAATCATAGTCTCCATCATCCTTTCCTCACTGGGACAATGCTCTAATAATGATGATCATCACACTTTTATTTACTTACAACTCGATACTTAGAACAAGATATGACTCTATATGAATGCCTCCGACGGTGTACCCGGACGTGCAATGACTCAAGAGTGACATGTGTGGAAGAATTATGAACGGTGGCTTTGCCACAAATACGATGTCAACTACATGATCATGCAAAGCAATATGACAATGATGAAGCGTGTCATAATAACGGAACAGTGGAAAGTTGCATGGCAATATATCTCGGAATGGCTATGGAAATGCCATAATAGGTAGGTATGGTGGCTGTTTTGAGGAAGGTATATGGTGGGTTTATGGTACCGGCGAAAGGTGCGCGGTATTAGACAGGCTAGCAATGATGGAAGGGTGAGAGTGCGTATGATCCATGGACTAAACATTAGCCATAAAGAACTCATATACTTATTGTAAAAATCTATTTGTTATCGAAGCAAAGTACTACGTGCATGCTCCTAGGGGGATAGATTGGTAGGAAAAGACCATCGCTCGTCCCCGGCGGCCACTCATAAGGAAGATAATCAATAAATAAATCATGCTCCGACTTCATCACATAACGGTTCACCATATGTGCATGCTATGGGAATCACAAACTTCAACACAAGTATTTCTCAAATTCACAACTACTCAACTAGCTTGTCTCTAATATAACCATCTCCATATCTCAAAACAATTATCAAGTATCAAACTTCTCTTAGTATTCAATACACTTTATATGAAAGTTTTTATTATATCCCTCTTGGATGCCCATCATATTAGGACTAAATTCATAACCAAAGCAAATTACCATGCTGTTTAGGACTATCAAAATAATATAATTGAAGCATGAGAGATCAATTATTTCTATAAAATAAAACCACCACCGTGCTGTAAAAATATATAAGTGAAGCACTAGAGCAAATGACAAACTACTCCAAAAGATATAAGTGAAGATCAATGAGTAGTCGAATAATTATGCAAATATATGAAGACTATCTAACATTTAATAATTTCAGATCTTGTTATTTTATTAAAACAGAAAGCAAAACAAAATAAAATAAAATGACGCTCCAAGCAAAACACATATCATGTGGTGAATAAAAATATAGCTCCAAGTGAAGTTACCGATGAACGAAGACGAAAGAGGGGATGCCTTCTGGGGCATCCCCAAGATTAGGCTTTTGGTTGTCCTTGAATATTACCTTTGTGTGCCTTGGGAATCCCCAAGATTAGGCTCTTGTCACTCCTTATTCCATAGTCCATCGAATCTTTACCCAAAACTTGAAAACTTCACAACACAAAACTTAACAGAAAACTTGTAAGCTCCGTTAGTATAAGAAAGAAAACCACCATCATAAGGTACTGTAATGAACTCATTCTAAATTCATATTGGTGTAATATCTACTGTATTCCAACTTCTCTATGGTTCATACCCTACGATACTACTCATAGATTCATCAAAATAAGCAAACAACACAATGAAAACAGAATCTGTCAAAAACAGAACAGTCTGTAGTAATCTGTAGGTTTCGACCACTTCTGGAACTCATAAAATTCTCAAATAAATTGGTGGACCTGAGGAATTTATCTATTAATCATCTTCAAAAAGAATTAACTAAATATCACTCTCCAATAAAAAGTGGCAGCAAATCTCGTGAGCGCTAAAGTTTCTGTTTTTTACCGCAAGATCAACAAGACTTTCCCCAAGTCTTCCCAACGGTTCTACTTGGCACAAACACTAATTATAACATAAAAAATCAATCATAACAGAGGATAGATAAATTATTTATTGCTAAACAGGAAAAAAAGCAAGGAAGAAAAATAAAATTGGGTTGCCTCCCAACAAGCGCTATCGTTTAACGCCCCTAGCTAGGCATGATGATTTCAATGATGCTCACATAAAAGATAAGAATTGTAACATAAAGAGAGCATCATGAAGAATATGGCTAGCAAATTTAAGTCTAACCCACTTCCTATACATAGGGATTTTGTGAGCAAACATCTTGTGGGAACAAGAATCAACTTGCATAGGAAGGTAAAACAAGCATAACTTTAAAACTTTAAGCACATAGAGAGGAAACTTGATATTATTGCAATTCCTACAAGCATATCACTACAAAAAAATACACTTCCGTGATGATACGTGTTTGTCACAGTAGGTCGCGTTTTTTGTCATGCATGTACATCCATGACAAATTTATGACAGAATCAAGATAGTCATACTTGTGCTGTCGTAGAAGTGTTCCATGACATTACCAAACTTATCATCACGGAAGTGTCCACTTACATGACGATAAATCGCGCGTCACAGAAGTGCTTTCGTCAAGGGTGACCGACACATGGCATCCACCATAACGGAACGCCGTTAAGCTATCGGGTCGGGTTTTCGATCCGATAACCCGTTAACAGCCCCGACCAATGGGGATTTTCCACGTGCAAAATCATCATTGGCTGGAGGAAACATGTGTCGGCTCTCCGTTGGGACAGATGTCATCCGCTCATTGGACCGAAGGCGCCTATGATACGGCGACACGTGGCACGGCCCAACAGAGGCCCATTCCTGTGAAAAGGCCGGCCCGTTTGACTTGGTCAAAAGGTGGCGGGCCCGCCCATGGAAAGCCTGTTAACGGCCTGTTCGCATATAGCCCATTTACAGCCCGCTAACCCAGGGCCTGTTACACCCTTTTCGAATTAGGACCAGTAGCATCATCTGGGCCGTCCAATATGATTCAGCCCATTTTAACTTCAGGCCCATGTGTGGCCCATGACTTCTTTCGGACCATATGAGGACCTTTGTAACTCTTGGCCCATTAACGGCCCATGGTGAAACTGGCCCATAATGAACAGTGTATCACTTTATACCCATTAACGGCCTGTTATTCCATTGGGCCGTTTCCATCCCAAGTTATCTTTCGGCCTTCTCAGGGCCCATTGATTCTTGGGCTCATTTGCAGCATTCGGTTACATATGGCTCATTACTGTCATTTTCTACTTGTGGGCCAAATTCAGCCCGTCGTTACAGTCAGCCCATTTGCGGACCGTTAATACGTTGGGCCGTTTTCATGTAAAAAAAACCATTGGCTGTTTTCATAGAGTTATCAAATATGGCCTATTAACGGCCCATTATGGTCCACGAATAGTACGGCCCATGATTGGCGAAATGATGATACGCCCCGTAGAAGGCCCATGGATCCTACGGCCCGTATGAGGCCCATGGATAGTATGGCCCGTAGAAGGCCCATGGATTGTACGACCCGTAGAAGGCCCATGGACCCTACGGCCCGTAGAAGGCCCATGGACCCTAAGGCCCGTATAGAAGGCCGATGGATCCTACGGCCGGACGAAGGCCCATGGATCATACGGCCCGTAGAAGGCCCATAATTATTTTGGCCTAGTTACCAAAAATAGGCTATTGTGGCCACTAGAAAAAAACAGAAAAAGAACTGTAGTGACTACAAGCAAACAACTAAACAAGACAATAAGGAAATAAATAAGCAAGCAATTGACACTAGCCTATTACCTCTATTACACATATTACATCCACTGGGCATCAAAGTTCGCCACCAGTGCAAATATAGGGAACAAAGCATCACATTACATACACTGGCCGTCAAAATTGGCCACCAGTGCAAATAAACGCGACAGCAAAACAAGAGCATAACTGAAACAACTTTAGAAGATCTCAAGAAATGTTATCCTGGGTATCCACCATGCTGGCAATAAGCTTAGCAAGCTGATTAGCTTTGTCCCATTTGGCGCGCTAAAATCCTCCAATGCTTGCTGTTGCACCAGAAAGTATGCATCTGAATGCTCCAGGGACTTCCACAGTCCTTCCGCTTCTTGTCGTAGCACAGCTGATCGATGTCTTTCAGCTTGTAGTTGAGACTCAAGAAACCGAACCGATTCAGACAGTGAGTTTGAATAGCTTGTGCAAGCGGTAGTGGCCAGTAACTCGAACACTAAACCAAGACAGGACTTTGGGGTTGTCTCGCTGTCTTCAAGATAGTCTTCCTTAGCTGTTTTATCAGCTTTGTTGGAGACCAACAAGGATGTGTCACTATCCTGAACCTTATCTGCATTACTTCCTTTACCATTGCTTAATAAGGCACTCTTCCCCAATATTCTGTCAGCATTCTAAAAGAAGAAACAAGTAGACACATAACAAGTTTAGCATGTACTAGTATATGAAACTCATTTCGGTGAACCAGTTCATTAGTAAGATGGACATGATTAAACTACCAAGTCTTCTATTGTCAAGTACTAGTACATACTAAAAGCAGCAAACAAACATATATCTATGTCCTATGGTCACTGCATTGTCTTGCCAAATCAAAATAGAGACACGGTTTAAATCATATCAGTTCAAGACAAAGCAGCAGTGAAAGAATACAAAGCGTGGGAAACTACACGGCACAACAAGATTTCAGATGGGTACCACGGGTCTACATGTACAACAACACTATTGGCTCTGTTGTGATGCTAGTAATGTGCATGATATGAAAGTCAACTATATACACAAATGAAACTGAAATCAACAGAGCTATTGATAAGAGCAAACCTGTTAAAGAAACATGCGTGAACATACCTACTATGCCATTGGAGTTTCGATTGGATCCTTCAATTTAAAAATAAGTTTGTATGAGTAAATATAGTGATACAAGAGAAAGCAATCATAGTTAAAAAAGGCGCGCCTAATCGAGCACTTATGCGTGCTTAGGCTCTAGGCGTTGGCAAAACACATTGCGCATAACTACGCATAATCTGTGCATAACTGCGCATAAGCATGCGCTTTGGTCAGTAAAGCACAAGGCGGTGGCAAAACGCAAAATTAACGGCTAGCGCTTTTTTGAACTATGATAGCAATGGAATCTTAAATTAGAACAGTTGTTCTTCAGGTTTAGGCACTTGTTCTACATGAACAGAGTACAGTAAGACGGAAGAATATAATACTTAAAAATAGAAAATGAGCTCATAGACCTTACCACATTCTTGGTTCGGGACCAGTACAGAACAAGGCGTTCCCAGTCATCGTCCAATAAATGTGTCTCAGGAGAACGTAAGGGAATTTGATGAGTTTGTTTGCCGGTGAAGTACGTTTTCTTCAGGTAATTCCGATACTGCCACCAAGCATTCTTGAAGATAGCAGAGGTATTAGCACAGGTTACCTCATCCTGAGTTTCCAAATCGATCCTTCTCTATAGAGAAATATGGGAAAATTTTCTGTATTATAACCATCATGGAGGTAGGATGTATGGGACGAAGCAAAGTAATTGCCATGAATAACATTACTTACACATAACTCCTGGACAAACACCTGCAACTGGCATTTTCCTTCATCTTCAGTATAATATTTCCAAGATGGGAAGATACACACATATGATTTAACAACATCAAATGCGATAGATGCTAAACTACGACTAGCTGGTTGTGCTTCCTCCACAGGAATAGGCGTACTAACTGGTGGAGTTGGGGTTCGCCGTGATAGTACTGGCCCTTTGGGCACTGGAGCTGCCTTACTAACTGCTCTTGTTTGGGAGCTCTGTGGTGGAGACGGTGCTGTGTCAATAGGAACTGGGTTACTATCGGCTGGGGTTGGGGTTAGATTGGGTGAAGCAGGTTCTCTATCCATCGTAGTAGGGGTACAATCTACGAGAGTTTGGGTTATGTGTGGTAGGGCTGGTTCTTGTGCATGTACAACCGGGGTGCTATCTCCACCAAGAGGTAGCACTGTATTATTGGAAGACCGTGTTTTTAGTCCGCTAGATACTGGCATCACCCGCTCCAATTCAAATGGCTGATAAACAGGAAACATAGTTGAATGTACAGACATTGTATGAGAGACAGATGCAATAGATAGTGTGGAAAAAAGAGGGCATGAAATAGTTGACATGTATATTGTTTAACTAAAATGGATAGCATGACATAATTTCACATATATGATGTCTATCTAAACTGGATAGCATAGCATAACATAATTCAAAGATATGATGAATAACTAAACAGGATCGCATGACATAATTCACCTACATGTTATCTAAGTAATTAGGATCGCATCATTTAATTCACATATGTGATTTATATGCTAAAAGAACATGGTGTTGAATGTTGTGTATATGATGTCTAAACTATGCAATGCAAGACACCGTATGCATGATATGAGCAGTATAACCGTGCCAAGTTAGAGCATACACCTCAGTGGGGGAATAGGACTAGTCATCTGTCTCTAAATCCATCTCCGAGGAGCTATCGGGACCCAACAAGAGATCTGCTTCGACAGGTAGCACTGTCATCTCTGAAGGCCTTGTTTTCACTCCAGATTTTTCCATCTCCCACCCAAATGGCTGATTCACAGGAAGATTAGTTTAATGTACAAACATTGTCGGCAAATGGAAATGTAATGAAGAAAAGGATGGGCAAGATATCATTCAAATATATGATGCCTGGTTAAACAATATGGCATTGCACATTTCACATATATTATGGCTGGCTAAAAGACATGAGACTGCATAATTCCCATATATGATATAGAAACTAAACAGGTGGCATTACAGAACATGTCTAAACTAAGCAGATGACATATATGATGTCAAAAGTAGGCACTGCAAGGCAACATATGCATGATATGACTAACATCATCATGCTAAGGTAGAGCAAAAACCTTGGGGGGTAAATAGGAGTGGTCAGCGGCGTCTGAATCCGCCTCAGAACAGATATCCTTCTCTGGATTACAATCTGGAGAGGGGTGGGGAGGGTTTGCCATTGAACCCACCATGGAGCGATGTCTGCATGACATTGTATTGCCGCGCAAAACTCTTCTCTTTTTCTCTACATGTTCAGCATGACCGTGTACAATATCTGACATGCATACGAAAAAAATATGGTGAGATTATGTAAGCAGATCATGC
Organism: Triticum urartu; assembly: GCF_056163025.1. Taxonomy (NCBI): domain Eukaryota; kingdom Viridiplantae; phylum Streptophyta; class Magnoliopsida; order Poales; family Poaceae; genus Triticum; species Triticum urartu. The sequence continues at coordinate 482,702,019 of NC_141875.1, forward strand.
AGAAATTTAGAGTGATGGTAACAACTAGTGGATTGACGTTTTTCCGTTGAACCAAAATAGCCCTAATGGATCGACATGAATGTATAGTAATAAGTGATGCAACAGGTGTACAACCTCTTTGCCATAGCCGTGTCGACCTCTGCATCATTGGGTTGGTCGCTGAAGTAGTTGAGGCAGAGGTGGATGTCGGAGGTGTGGAGGAAGATCTGAGGAATCTGTAGATGGCGTCCAGGGCACTGCTCTGTTGTGATGGATCGTTCTGTCGTTGGAGCAGCTCCGGTGAGCCGTAAGACGTCAAGATTGAAGCAACACAAGACAGACATCATCAATCTCAAGTGGGATTCTAATAGCATCTCCAATAGATGATGTAAAATGGATGTAAAATTAACATCACCAAAAACCACCTGACTACAACAGATGAGGTAAAAACTGTCGACTCTGAACTTAACTGTCGAAACTGAAATTTACTGTGGAATCTGAATGCTACTGTCGAAACTGAACACAATGGTAGCAGAGAGGCACTTGACATGTAGTTTAGGGAGGGCCTGCAGTTCATCTTCAACCTGCACCCCCCTGAGCCGCTAGCCACCACCGGCCGAACCGCCGGCCCCAGCGCCGCCTCGCCGCCCCGAAACAACTCGCCACCGCCGTCCCGGCCAGCCCTCTAGGCCCCCCGCCCCCACCCTGAACCCTAAGATAGATAGTGGGTACCTCTCCGGCGAGCCCCCATCCAGGCTATGGGTGGTTCTTCCTTAACTCCGGCGAGCCCCCCCAACCCCTGAAAATCGACTGACCCAAAAGTCGATTCAGTCGACTGAAGTGTGGCTTAATCGGAGCAGAGCAGTAGCACGAGCGAGGGGGAGAGCAGCAGCAGCAGCTGGGTGAGAGAGCGATCGAGCGAGAGCCAGAGCAGTAGCAGCATCGCGAGCGAGCGAGCGAGAGCTGGAGCAGCAGCAGCAGATCCGGCTGGTATGGATGCCGCCGCCGAAGGGGTCTCGCACTGGGGGAGAGCCGCCGTGGAGATGTCGCCCGCGGCGCCGGCTTCAAGGTAGCCTCTCCATGGGGGTGCGGGATGGAGCACCGTCGGCGTCGGGAGGTCGAGTTAAGGAGAAGGTGCGATGCGATGAGTGTATAACCTCTTTGGTGGCACCGAGTAGGCCTCGGCTTTGTCCGAGGAGTCGGTGAGGATGCTGCGGTTCCGGTGGAGCAGGTTAAGGCGGCGCTGTGGGGATGGAGTAGCCGCGATAGACAAGGCGATCGTCGGAGCACCTCCTTGGAGGTGGAGGATGGGGCGGCTGAACCGGCGGGACGACGAGATGGACGACAGATCGTCTTCCGGGGAGGTGGACGAGGGACGTCGAGTTGTTGCGGTGGACGACGTCGACGAGGAAGAGGCTCCGGCTGGGCAGTGGTGACGTGGCGAACGGAGGAGGGTGGGGTTTCACGGCTGGAGCGGAGAGGTTATGGCGGCCTGGGATTTCGAATGGCGAAAAGGGGGCGATGGGAGGGGGTGAAGCATGACATAGGGACTCGCTTGTCCAAAATGTAGGGTGTGTTACAAAAGTACCCACCACCGATTTGAACTAGCGGCCCTTTCGGCTCAGGGTTAGAAGGGGGATTTCGCGTGTTGGGATTTGGCAGCTGGAGGGAGTTTTCGCGCGCGTTGTAATTTCGGGATAGCAAGGCGCGGGTTGTGAAGGCGCCAGTTTTGGGAGCACGATATCTGAATTTTCGGGATATAACAAGACGCGGGTTGAATTTTAGGGACAAGCCTAACGTGTACTAATATTGTACTTGTACGTACCAGATCAATTCGCACTTCCCTCAACCAAAAAGAAAACGAAAAAATAAAACTATTCACACCACACAAAGAGAGAGTCTTGCCCCATTTTACTATACAAATGCTATTCAAAGCTACTCCCTCCTTCCATCTATATAGGGCCTAATGCGTTTTTCAATGCTAACTTTGACCAAATATTAGAGCAATGATATATGACATGCAACTTACACAAAGCACACCGTTAAATTCGTCTGTGAAAGGTTCTTCCAATGATATAATTTTCACATTGTGCATGTCATGTACTATTAATCTTGTCAATAGTCAAAGGCGGTCTTAAAAGTCTCATTACGACCTATATAGATGGAAGGAGGGAGTATGAATCCATGTTATGTCCGATTAAATTTTTTTCACTTGTTGTATAATGCATGTAACCTACTCATACCAACATTTTAGTGCATTCCAAATTTCTATACTACCGCTGCAATTCAAACTAAATTTGAATTTGTTTCTCTATTTCAATAAGAATCTACAATCATGATTGTTGCCAACTTCAACCATCATAGTTTCCTTGCTATCCGCCAGATATAAATTGGACGGCCTATAATGCAGGATGGTAGGCAGACCATCATCAACAACTCCGTTTTTTATAAGAGTACAGATAAAATATATTAAATGTAGTATAACATGTTCATAACCACACCGTGTGTATCACCGTTATATATATTCACACATGCGTCGGTTTGAAACACTATGATAAATTCTTCAAATATCTGAATTCACTTTTTATAATGAAGTATATATGATCTCTATTCGTCTTTTACACCCACACAACCCTCTTATCTTTGTAGCTAGTGCTAACGTTCTCTTGTGCATGCACACGCCCGCATCCCTCTCACCCTCCCTCAGCATTCTCTAGCTCCATCGCGCAAATTCGTCTTTTCACTTTAGGTCGTTCACCCATGGTGTGTGTAGGCCCCCCAACTCCTTCTTTATGGCACACATTGATCGATATGCCTCTCTAGCCAGGTGTGCCTAGCACAAACACAAGCTTCCCCTCTTCTCTTGTCACCGTCCATGCCTCACTCCCACCACTCTTTTCATCGTTCTCGTACTCGCACACTCCTCCCCCTCGATATAGTATGCCTCTTGTACCACCTCCTACATGCATCCCTCTCTCTCTATCCTTCTCCTTGTGCCCCATTTGCTTCCAACACACACATGCATGTATACCGATCGATCTCCCAACATATACCTAGATCGACTTTAACTACCCCCCATCGATCGACGTACCTCACAAGTTAGGTCTCTCCTTTCTCTAACAAAGGGCGATTGATTTTCCTATGTAGTTACGTCTGCTTACCACAGCCACATCCTCCCCCCTCATCATTCGTGCATGCCTCCTGGCCCGTCTCTCACACGCACGTGCACAGACTACAAGCAACCATCTCCTCTCTTATTGATATTGCGGGCGTGCCCTCCGTTTGTCTAGCAAGCCTATCCCCACATTTGTTAGAAGCAACTCCACTACCACCCCCTCCAACACTCTAGCTCTGTCTCTCTCCCAAGCTTATTCCTCTCCTGCACATATGCATGGATGCCGATCGATCTCCCTTAATACATGAGGCAGATCGATCTCCTTAATACATGAGGTAGGCCTCTCTCCTCCTCCAAACATATACCAGCCATTGTACCTTTATAGTTAATTGAGCCTCCCTGTTCCCCCACCACACACCGATAGTCGAGCGCTGCAGGTAGGTATCCATGCCACAGAGACAAACTGCACATGTCCCATCTCACGTTCCAGTAGGCCAGCCACGCTATATCTTTGACGTGGGCACACACAAATTCTATGGCACTCTTTATCGATCACGCGCGCGCACACACACACATCATCCCTCTCTTCGATTCTATGGACACTCAAGATGCATTTGTATGAGTAGTTTATCTTGTTAGAGAAAAGGTTGAACGAGGGAAGGCCTTATTTGCGAACGTGGAGAGACGTGTGGGTATATTTTTGCAAAATTGCCATAGTTTCTTTCCTATCCGTTAGATGTAAATTCGACGGCCTATATTCCAGGATGGCACGCACACCATCATCACCAACTCTGTTTTCTACTCCCTCTGTCCGAAAATACTTGTCATCAAAATGGATAAAAAGAGATGTATCTAAAACTAAAATACGTCTAGATACATTTCCTTTTATCCATTTTGATGACAAGTATTTCCGGACGGAGGGAGTATTTGTCTTTTTAGAGATTTCAACAAGTGACTATGACCGGACCTTACCAACATACTCAAAAAAGTAGTCCATAATTTTGATGTTACCCTCTTTTCTTGGCGGTGCAGTGCCATCTGGATACCTCATAAATAAATAAAGTACTACATGATACTAATATATGATACATGGCGCAGGAGTACTAAGTATTATTAATACAGTTTTGCTAGAACTCATCTAGATGAGATATAATTTGGTCTCATTCATCTTTTATAGCCATTGGATGTGATGCTATATAAGATGCATGTGTGCTGACGTGGGTTGTATTTGTTCTTGTGCAACGAACTGACCACTGCATGTCATGTTTGATAGTCTCAAGTCATTAAAAGCATACACGCCCCACATCTCTTCTTGGTTGATTCCTCTATTTATGTCAAAAAATAAGAAACAACATGAGAGTTAATGCACCACGCCTATGTGTTTACTATTTGGTTTTCGTAAGATGACTTAATACTCACCTAGAAGGAGGGAGTATTCGATTTGACAGTGGGCGGCGTAGTTCCCGATACGGCTTTAATGCAGACGAGGGAGGGAGTAGCGGTTCCCGATATGTTGAACAGCCAATGCATCCACCTTCAATTAACGCATGAGGGAAGTAATGGGAGGAGGTCCGGGAAAAGAGGCTGCACGATGTGAATGCAACACAGTTTGCCCTCATTACCCTCATATAAAGGCGCCCCTCCATTCCAATGCATCTACCACATCGTACGCACCTAAGCATTTGCCTAAGCACCTACACTAAGCGCAAAAGAGCTCACTCTAGACCCATGGCGGCGATGCTCATGAGCGGCCAGCGGCTGCGCCAGATGGTCCACGATGCCGGCCTGCGGCATGGCGCCGAGGATCGTCTCCAGACGGTGTTGGAGACCGGCTGGTGGATGGCCGCCTTCGACGCCAACTACGACTCTCAGTTGGACTAGATGATCGTTGCCACCAGCAACAAGTTCATCGTCCGCAAGAAGCTCACGGACGACATCGCCGTACTCCTCCAGCCCGCGTGCCCGGGCTCCTCATTGCATGCCACCCGAATCGGCCTCCATGGCCGGAACCTCTTTCAAGCACCTGTGGCCCTGCGACTGCCCGCCGACGCCATGAAGAATGTCCACCTGGAGGTCGCGCTCGCCGCGAGGTGCCTCGCCCTGCAAGATTTCGTCGACCTACACATCCACATGTACGAGGAAATTGTGTACATAGGTATCTACAAGGCCAGTGAGGACGCTACGACGTTGGCCTTCCTCAACCGGCTGGAAGCCTTGGATGCCTTTGCTGAGAAGCACCTCGACCTCGCCACAAAAGTCGTCGCTCCTTAGCCGCCGGTCAGTGGCCTGGCGCACTAAGTTGAGGAGGAGGAGGTCGTACGTTTGTGGATCCATCTTTCTTCTTGCCTTCTGTAACCACCACTGCGATCGCATCATCGTGGCCTTAATTCTTATTGTGCTATTGCATTCTCGTTCCAGTCAATACCGACATGTACGGTCCCTTTGCTTAATTATATGCATCACTGTAACTAGTACTCCATCCGTCAATTTATAAGTTGTGCTTACCTTTTCCATCAACTTCGTGCAACGCGCGGGTATCTTGCTAGAAACACTAGAATATGTCTATATAATTTGTATGTGATAGTCCATTTGAAATCTCAAAAAGACAAATATTTAGGTATGGATGGAGTAATATATTAGGAGTATATCAAAACAATAGCGATTTCTTTCAAGTTTGTGAACAAATACTACTATTCTACTACTTTGGATCCGTCGCAACGCATGGGCACATTGCTGGTAAAAGGAAAAGGCATGCCGCGTTCGCGTCGCACCCCCACACGCCCGGGAATCGGGAGTACAACACGGCCCGTCCGACACGACACATAGCTTAGGGAAGGCGTGTTGCTAGCATTTTCACTTTCATGTGGGACTGCCGTTGAGCAAACCAACACCCCGCCCGCCGCCGGGTTGGAAAACAGAAACGAGGGGAAGATCTAGCTGTAGCACGGAAGCCAAGAAATTTGGTGTCAGACGGGGCTCATTGATAGAGTAGGAGCATTCTGTACTAGTACTACTCCTACTAGTACCAAGTTTGTACTCCTAATACTATATTACTAGTACTACCACTATACAACTAGTAGGTATGTGCACGACACAACATCGTAGGAACAAAAAATGGGAAGATCTTGTTTTGGGTGATTTATCTTTTTTAATCAACGTAGTATGAATAATATGATGTGGGGGCACCCATGAAGCTTATGTGGCTTGGTTGCATGGCTACGGAAGGTTAGAGAAAAATAAATAGATAATGTGTTTAGAGTGCACTCCACTAAATAGATATATATATACTTTGGATCCATTGCAACGGACTGACACATCTATATCTATACCCCTATATAGTGTGTGAAAAACTTTGAAAGTTGGTCATTGGATGAAGCCAATCCGACAGTACAAAGATGGCAAATCCGAGCACTACTGGCCGTTGGATATCATCCACCAGATTCTGCCACATGTATAATCTAGAAGACTCCATGGTTGAACTTAATTCATGACTAAGGGCCTCTTTGATTCATAAGATTGCAGAAATACAGGAATAGGAAAAAAGTAGGATTGGAATGGCATGTTCATTGGATCCCTATAGGATTTGAGTTTGTTTGATTGTGTCACATGAAAAACAAATGATTTCTTTTAAGAGGTTGGAGTGCATGTTAGAATTCCTGTGAAACGTAGTACAAATGAATCCTTAGGAAAATATTCTACATGATTCGATCCTACGAATCAAACGACCAACATAGGAAAAATTCCTAAGGATTCCAATCCTTCAAAGATCCTATGAAAATCCTTTGAATCAAACAGACCCTAACTTTGCCACAACTAAGCTTAGGCAAAGTTATTAGTTCTTCAAAATGAGAGAAACAAGTCGGCAAGCCTAAGGGAATCTTGCCACATTTTTTGTGTGTATGTCATGTGGGGCCTTACTGTGGCTTGCCTAAGGTGTGGCTTGAACCAAAAACTCACCTAAGTTAATCAAACTTGCCTAACCTTACATTCCACCAGATTTTGCCACATGTTAGAATCCAGAAAGCTCCACATGTAGAAGCATAATGCACAAACCACCAGAATCTCATGCGTGCAATGCACATGTACCTTACTAGTACTAGTAGTTGGTAGTAGTAAGAAACAAATTCCAGTTTTGGCACGAGCTCGTACTGCGGGAGCACCACAAGGCCTGCCACAGGAGTTACATTTCCCTCTCGGGGCCCATGGGACCGAACTTGAGTGGCTTAGTGCCAGGCCTATGAGTCAATGACATGCGGACCTTAAATGCGGCTGGCCCACATGTCATTCTCATGGTGGTGGCGTGGTTCGCGATTCACTCATTCGAGATGAACAGGCCGGTGGTGGCGTGGCCGTGGCGAGGGTGCCACAGCTGGGCGTCGGGGCACTACGAGGCGTAGATGGCCACACCGGCGGGTACTACCTGTAGTACTCCCTCCGGTCCTTTTTACTCTGCATATTAGGTTTGTCCGAAGTCAGTCTCATCCAGCTTTGACCAAGTTTATATAAAAAATTATAGACATTCATATAACAACACCAATATCATTAGATTCATCTTGGAATATATTTTCATATTATATTTATTAGATATTATAGATGCTAATAATTTCTAATATAAATTTGGTCAAACTTAGCAAAGTTTGACTTTCGACAAATCCAATGTGCAGAGTAAAAAGGATCGGAGGGAGTACATAAGTACTCCAGCTGAGGATTGATGCTTGGGACGAAATGTGTCACAGCCGCTGGATGAAAATTCGATGGTGCGGGAGTACGGATCGGAGCACAACAGCGTAGCAGGCAAACCGCGTCCAATCGGGTGTGTCTGTGGTAGAAAGTTGATGGTCGCCGCAATTCAGCTAGCCCGCATGTCATGCACACAAAGGCAGAAGAGCGGTGGGGCCGAGAGGGATGAGGGGCACGTCGGGGGGATGAGGATCCCCTGACACGAACAATCCTACCATTCAGTCACTGACATGTGGGACCCATAAGCGTGGGTCCCACCTGTCAGCGAAGGAAAGGCAGGGCAAGGCAGTGATAGCCACGCCAGAGGATCCATGTCCACGTCGGGGGATGTCGTGCCATGGGTTGGAGCGGCGTCGTGGGAATCACGTGTGGGTGTGGCAGTGGTAGAAACAAGAAACGTGATGGTCGCCGTGGTTCAACTTCCATGGACAAGCTGTCATATCTGCTGATACATGTATATCAAAACTAGAGTGTTTATACTTCAAGCACGTGAACAAGTATTATTCTACTACTTTGGATCCATTGCAACGCACGGCCCAGCACATTGGTAGTAGTAGTGTCCATCCCTATCTCTAGAGGCCTTCCCTCGTTCATCCTTTTCTCTCACAAGATAAACTACTCATACAAATGCATCTTGATGTTCCGTGGAACGCACGAGGATGTTTCCTTGGGGGTCTCTCCAGCGCGGCGTGGCCGTAGTTGCAAGTTGACGCCCCTTGAGATGCCAACGTTGAGGGGTACTCGGATTTCCTCCAGTGAGCAGGTAAGATGAGTTTGATCACGTAGTAAATGCATTCTAAAGACTACTTCTGTGTCCATTTCCTAATTCTCCCCCTGCCCACTGTTTCACAGGTTAGGCTCGGTGCGAGTGGAGATTGGCTCGCATATGTACAGGAGGGTACCAACATCAATTTGCACAACATTTACAATGGTGACACCATTCCCGTAGAACCTTTGTCCAACATTGGGATCAGCCATGCAACGGGCCACCGCATGAATTGGTACGATGGAACCACGGTGAGATTGAATAAGATAGCATGAACCTTGCACATGGCGGTCAAAGGCGGACCATGCTGTCTGTGGACGATTTGTTGCCGTACGAGTAGGAAGACGCTGTGCTCCTTTCTAATCACATTTTCGCGGTGACAAACTAGGGGACTTATTTTGTATGTGACACATCCTACGATATACTCCCTCTCTCCCAGTTTATTTGTTTTGAATCTTTTCGTTCTATAAGTTTCAAATTCAAATTTAGAGCTCCCCATCACATGTTGAGATTACAATGTTCATTAAATCGTTGCGTGCATGTATAGTAAAGAAACAAATCTTGAGTTTGGCACAAGTTCGTGCTGCGGGAGCACCACAAGCCCTGGCGCAGGAGTTACATTTCCCTCGTAGGGCCGTCGGGACTGAGCTTCAGTGCCTTACTACACCTACCTTTGAGTCAATAACATGTGGACCTGATAGGTGACTGGTCCACATGTAATGCTCCCATAGGCAGAGGGGCAGTGGGGCCAAGAGGGGTGAGCCGCAGGTCGGGGGACGTGTGGTTTCATGGGTTCGAGCGGTGTCGTGGGAATCGCGGGTGGCTGTGGTAGAAACTTGATGCTCGCCTCATTTTAGGTGGCCCACATGTCATGCACACAAGCTGTCATGTCTACGGACACATGCACTGCATACCGATCACTGGAAGGAGTAGCAGAGAAAGCTATATATGCGGATCAATAGTTCCTTATAGTCAAGCGGACCCACGCTACTACTCTATTCCAAAGACATGCACACCATCGAAATAGTCCATCTATATCAATATACACCAAGAGGGAATAATTTTTTTTACAAGATAGGAAATAGTTCATCCATCCATAATGCCCTCCTGCTGGTGCAACCTCTTCTTCTTCTTCTTCTTCTTCTTCTTCTTCTTCTTCTTCTTCTTCTTCTTCTTCTTCTTCTTCTTCTTCTTCTTCTTCTTCTTCTTCTTCTTCTTCTTCTTCTTCTTCTCATTCTCTATGGGAGACGGCTTCGCAACAAGCTCTTTGGACCTTGCAGCTATCTCGAAACTCACAGGGGCATCGAGGGCAGCATATTTTATCCGCTCGTACGTCAAGGGATAATTCTCCCATCCAGACGACCTCAATGCCACCGTCTCGTCACCCTTCTTAAGATTTGTACCGAGCACAAAATTTGCTACGTCGAATAGGGATGGTGTCTGTTTATCACAATCTTCTACAAGAATTTTGATTCTGGTTTGTAGGTCAGCGATGCTTTTCAAATCAAGGTTGCACGGCTTCAGCTTCTGTTTGTCCCCTTCGATGGCTGCCCCATAGAAATATACGTCCTCCGAAGACAAGAAATCGTGAAGCTCACGTGGTATGGAGGGCGAGTGTATGATGTGGTACACCAAAACATCATCTTCGTGGCACAGCTGAAGGACAGCGACACACTGGATCTTCCCAGGGGCACGCTCCGTGTACTCTGCGTCGAGACCGATGACCCTCGTCTCTACCTTTTCGAGGGAGTTGGATACATTGTTGATCCACTGCCGAACAACCCTTGGGTGGATGGTGACGGTGGCAACTATGCGCATCGAGCCTTCGACGAGGACATGTTGGACGCTAAAAACCTGCATCTCGATCTCTTCTGCCATTTGGAACTGCTGGAATGGAGGGCTATGGTTTGGAGAATTAGGATTAGATGCCTAGTCTAACTGAAGTAGTAGATGATTATTTAAAGAGGTTTAAACAATGTGAACGCAGTGGAGTTTGGATGCAAATGAAGACGAAGGGGAGGTGAAGAAGCCGAGGAGAATCGGTTCCCGATGGAGAAGTAAATGGGAGAAGTGGCGTGCAGGCAGTTGATTAGGCAGCTAGGTAGACTAAACGAAAAGGCTACGCGGGTAGACTGATGAGTCGTACCTGTTCGTGTACGTGCCCATCCTTCCTGATAGGTGGGACCTATGCATGCAAACAGATAAAAAATGTCCTGGATACAGAACATGGATAACACTGTATATTTAGTGTAGAATTTTTTTAGTACTTTGAATTTTGGCCACTACTTCTGCTGTTTAGTAACTTTTCTGAATTTTGGCCACTACTACAGTAAGTTCAAGTGAGTAACTATAGTAACTTCAAGTGAGTAACTCCATTTCTGATTTTTTTTACATAAAACTAACCATGATATTTGTTCCTCTATTCTGGTCATAATTATAATCTGATTGCTGAACCCTTAATCATTCTCATAATGTTTACATGATGCACAATTATACTGCCATCAAAACTACTCCATACACACACTGTCGAAACTGACAAGATGGTGGTGGAGGTGGGAATAAATGTTCAGTATTGGTGCATTTTCTATGCTTACAAAATTCAGATTGAATTTCACTACCAAAAGAAAAGAAGTGGAGATTAAATGTTGCTTTCCACTTACTTCACCTGTGTGTAACTCTTTTGGTGCATTTTCTGCAGAACCTATGTGTAGCTGCAGCATATAGGCCAGTTCATCAACTGCTCGAAGAAGAAAAGAAGGTGGCATTTCCTTGCCTTTAGCATACAGGCCAGTTCACTTAATGTCCTCTGGTGCTATATTTATGAGAACATCCAAGTTTTTACTTATCACTTTGCTAGCATTCACAAGTCTATTGAGGCGTGCATGTCTCTGTGAACCTTGCTATCTACTCCAAGTAGATGGTGTGTAGCCTGGCAAAGGATATTAGTACTTGGTGCATTCTAAGTTTAAAACCACTCTAGATTTACAAGTGTTTACTGAAGATGACAAGTGTTTATTCAGTTCTAAATTTGAAGTAACTAGTAGACGAACAATATTCATCTTTTTCTGTATATGAAGAAGAATAAACCTAGCTAATTCAAATAATTCCAATTTTAGGGACATGTTTTTATCAACTCTTAGTTAAGGGGTTGTGGCAGTTTTCAGTTTTCAGCTTTCAGTTTTGTGCTGCTTGAATTGATTCTACAAGAATATTTAGGGAAGAGTCATGGCTATGCTTAGCTCTCTGTAAAATGAATGACTAAAATTGGACAATTGGAAACTTTAGGTATGTTTGCAATTGGACAAATGGTGTATAAATCCAAATAAAGCAAATAAATTCAAATGATTCAAATAAATCCAAATAAACATGGTTGATCTTCATTTTGCATAAACCTGGTCGAGTATTACAGAGTAATTGACAACAAATTGACCTGGTTGGAATTCATACATCAACAGTAACAGTTAACTGAACTTCTTTTGCGTGCATTTATCACTCCCGAAAACTTTTAGTAACAAGTGAGAAACCTCTGCATTTTCTCAATGAACTTTTGAGTGCATTTATCACTTGTTGGAGTATGCTATAGCTTCTGCAAATCACAAACTCCTTTAGTTTACATCTCAGTTTTAGCAAACACTACAGTTTCAGTAAAGGAGTCATAACTGAATTACAGGCACTGTAGTTTCTCTACGGTATTGGAACACTGAACATTTTCAGTTAACTGCAGCATGAAAAACTTCCAAAAACTAGCAGATCTCCAAGAATGCCAAGAGTATTACTCAATGAATTTGATGGCATCAAACTAAATTTGCACTATAATCTGTTCATCATTTAGCAGCAGTGTATAGCCTTTGTCCTGGATTATTTCTCTAGCTTTGTATCCCCTGACTAAATTTTCTCCGCCTGTATTGAGAACAACAAGTTCAGACTCACAGCAACAAATTGAACATCAGCAGTAGCAGAGATGGGCGGGGCAGACTCACCAGCACAGGCGGGAGTGGCAGCAGAGGCGAGGCAGGGGAAAAGGCAAAAGCAGCATCAGAGGTCCACGGCGCCGGCGTCGTCCACTAGTAGCTGCATGAGAGGCGGGAGTGGCCGGAATTGTCCATGGCGCCGGCGACCGAAGTGGACAAAATCGGAGGCGCAGGTGGGCGGCGAAGGTGGGAAAACGTGGGCGGTGACCTTCAACGGGGTCGGCAGCGTAGCTCGAGGAGGGCGCCGGCGTAGGTCGCCTTCACGGTGGGCGGTGCAGGTGGTAAGCCACGGCACAGGTGCAAGCGGGCGGCGGCGCTGTTGTTGGTCGCGGGCTGGGCCACGGTTCTAGTGTTGGTCGTGGCACAGATCTAGGCGGGCGGTGGCGCAGGTGGGTAGCCGGTGATGGCTGCAAGGCACGAGCGATGGGGGGGGGGAAGGAAGGAGATGGACTTCTTTGTGACGTGTTTTTACTGAGGGATTACTAGTTAAATCCCTGTGGACAACTTTTCCCGGATGGAGGGAGTACTAGTTAAATCCGAGCTATGGGTGTGAAGCACTGATATGCCAGTACATTTGATTGTGACCTATTCTAATTTTGCACCTGAACTTTTTTAGAAAGGGCTGTACGTCAACTTAATGTGCTAGCAGAACTTATTGTGTTGTCTGTCTATTTTCTTTGCACAACATTCAAGATATTTCCCCATCATTGATAAAGATGATGAACCGTTATGTACGACTTCATTGGTTTCAACATAGCCCTTCCCGTAGCGATCCACTGCTTCCATCCTGATTGTGCCGCATGCGTGAAATTTTTCTATGCAAGTTCAGTGTGCTAGGATGTTCTATATGATTGTGTCAACTATATAAGTTTTTACTGAGCATCAGCAATGCATATGGCTGAAAGATGTATTTACAAGCATCGACCGATGGGTCTCTTTCTCTCTCTCTCACACACACACGCACACACACACGCACAGGCGCACAAGTGGGACCCGTTGAATTATTTATTTGCTCATGACAACTTTTAATTAGGTTCCACTGTAATCTAACTTTTTTCTTAAGTTATTAATTGAGCTCAGTGACTTCAATAAGTTGTACAGAAGCCTTGTTTGGGCCTTTCCGGCGTCGCTGAATGTGGGCTGAGTAACCATGTTAGGTTGTACTGTACTACACAGGCCTTTTTTCCAACATCAACAATGCAACTAGGCCAACAGTTGTACACATTATCCGGGTCAACTTGTTATTCTCCGCCCCGCTGGGTTGCAAACTTTCCTAGGAGGTATACATTAGGCTTAACAAGAAAATGGACTTTAAGAAATAATAAATGGGATGTAATTATAATAACTGGACAGTTACTATGCACCAAACACATAATTAGTTTGAAAAATATATTATTTTTGGAATTTGAAAATTTTAATTTCATTACGTGTTGCACGCGCAATATTTTCTTGGATTTTAATGTAATACAACTTTATTTTGAAATTATATTTGACCTGACTAGAAATTTCGAATAAAAATATTTCGGATCCCATCAAAATGTGGGATTTTTTTTGGAATTCTGTTTTGAGCGGTTGTTTGAAACTATTAATCGCTGTCCTAGCTAGAAGTTGGGCTATACTTTTAACAAACTGTAAATGGGCTGTAGTAAATTCCATTAGAATTAAAAAGATGGGCTGTACATTCTTACAAATCGCAAATGGGCTATATGTTCTCTGCCAAATCTGAGCTGTGGGCCTACTAAGTTGGCGCGTACCAAGGGCTTTGTCAACTTAGTCAATATAAACGATTCTAGCTGCAGTGATCGTATGATGTCCATCCAACGGCCGTAGTGCTTCTTCAACCTCTGGTCTTCTTGCTCCAGCCGCCCAAAGCAACGCTAGTCGTGTCGCGTGCTCCTGCCTCCCGTGGCCGGCTGTGATTCCGCGGAGGCCTCACCGCCCCGTACTACTCCCACCGCTGGCCAGGACATCCCTCTACTCACCCACACCCCCTGTTATTCTGCGGCAACAGCAGCCTCACACCGTAGCCGAACCAGTGAACCCTCGTACTCCTCTTCGCGCGGGCTTCCACTGCCGCGTCTTCCCCGGCTCCGCGTCGTCCCCTTCCTAGGCCTCGCCGTCGTCCGGACCACCGCCCTGGTGCTCTCGGCGCGGCGTGGTCAATGTGGTCAACGACCAACTTCCATCGGAAGAGTACTGTACATGGAGAAGCTGACAGCTGGGTCCAGGCGGCCGCAAGGAAGTGCTTCCTTATTACGCGCAAAATAATTATTCCTCCACCTGACAGCAGGGACCCACCGGACGTGCCACCTTATTTCGTGAAAAAATGTTTCCCCCTGCCTGCTGGGACCCACCGGACGGGCCAGCGTATTTCGCGAAAAACGTTCCCCCCGCTGTCAGCTCAGACCCACCGGAAGTGCCTCCTTATTACGCACAAAAAAATGAATACTTCCGCTGCTAGCTGGGACCCACCATGGTGGGAGGCTGACTTGTGGGCCTACTAAGTTGACTGGGACGGGGGCCTTTCTCAACTTTAGTCAATATGAACGATTCTAGCTCCAGTGACCGTACGATGTCCATCCAACGGCCGTAGTGCTTCTTCAACCTCTGGTCTTCTTGCTCCAGCTGCCCAAAGCAGCGCCGGTCATGCCGCATGCTCCTGCCTCTCGTGGCCGGCTGTGCTGCCGCGGAGGCCTCACCACCCCCTACTATTCCCACCACTGGCTAGGCCCTGCGGCGACGGCAGTCTCACACCGCAGCCGAACCAGTGAACCCTCGTACTCCTCTCTGCGCGGGCTTCCGCTGCCGCGTCTTCCCCGACTCCCCGTTGTCCCCTTCCTAGGCCTCGCCGTCGTCCACCGCCCTGGTGCTCTCGGCGCGGCATGGTCAACGTGGTCAAGGAACGACTTCCATCGGACATGGACTGTACGTGGAGAGGCTGACAGCTGGGTCCACGGCCGCAGCAAGGAAGTGCCTCCTTATTACGCAGAAAATAATGATTCCTCCACCTAATAGCTGGGACCCACCGGACGGGCCATTGTATTTTGCGAAAAAAACGTTTCCCCTAACTGCTGGGACCCACCAGCTACATCTTCGCACGCAAGGAAGTGCATCCGGGCAAAAAAACGATTCGCCCCCTGACTGCTGGGACCCACTAGCTACATCTTCGCATGCAAGGAAGTGCCTGACAGTCGGGACCCACCTGGTCAAAGCATACGTAGCGTTGTCATTCTGGTCGCGAACGTGTACGTACATATATACTGGTGGATGTAGAGGCGCGCACGTGTCATAGTAGAGGTGCGTACGTGTCATAGTAGAGGTGCGCACGTAGCATGTACACGTACGTACAGCGGCCAGGGTGCAAGAAAGAAAATACGGCCACATATGTGTACATACGGGCGGGGTCTCGAACGCCTACTCGCGCATACGTACGGCCAGGGCTCGTGTACATGGCTGGGTCGGAACGGAGAAACAACGTCGTCATCGTGTTCATGGGGAGGCAACGGAATGCGTCGTGTTCATGGGGAGGCAACAGAACGCGTGGGAGCCAACCGGCTGGGTCAGAACAGAATGCGTGGTCGTGTTCATCGGGAGGGCTTGGACGGAACAGGCGATGGAAACGAGGCATGGCGTACCGCACAACGGAGGAAACGGACCTCGTACGTTCGGAACGGGGTCTTGTTGATCGGGAGGGGTCTGGCGTACCGCAAAACGGAGGAAACGAACCTCCTACGGTCGAAACGGGGGTCCTGTTGATCGGGAGGGGTGTGGCGTACCGCAAAACGGACGAAACGGACTTGTGTTGGAGCGCTACGGTCGAAACGGGGGTCCTGTTCATCGGGAGGGGTGTGGCATACCGCAAAACGGGTCTCCACGGGATACTGTTCATCTCCACCGTCGACCTCCTCTAGCCTCCACGGGCTCCTGTTCATCCAACCTCCACCGCGCGCTACTCCACCGGCTACTGTTCAACCACCCCTCCACGGGCACCCCTCCACCATCTACTGTTCATCCAGCCCTCCACACCATGGGGTCCTATTCAACCACCCCTCCACGGGCACCCCTCCACCGTCTACTGTTCATCCAGCCCTCCACTACACCACGGGGTCCTGTTCATCCAGAGGCAACGCCACCGCTCACTGTTCATCCAAACCCCCCACAACGCTCACTGTTCATCCCAGAGGCAGCATCGATCGGCTTCAGTTAGCAGTAGTAGCGAAGGAATCGCTCGATCGGGTTCAGTTAACATCCATCGATCGATCGCTCGGGTTCAGTAAC
This sequence comes from Triticum urartu, assembly GCF_056163025.1. Taxonomy (NCBI): domain Eukaryota; kingdom Viridiplantae; phylum Streptophyta; class Magnoliopsida; order Poales; family Poaceae; genus Triticum; species Triticum urartu. Next base: position 482,718,868 of record NC_141875.1, read on the forward strand.
GCGTAGCCTGCAGTGCAATCGCTCGGGTTCAGTTAGAGCCCAACGCCTTACTCGGGTTCAGTTAGAGCCAATGCCTCACACACACGCACGTACGTGTACGAGAGAAACGTGCATCGCTCGGCCCCCGACCTCCCACCGTAACCGGGAACTCCCCGAAATTTTCCTCCCCCTCGCTTCTACCATGGTTTTTTCCATCATGGACGGACCAAAGAATGTCATGCAGCTGCGTCTCCGGCCCGCCCATGACGACAAGCCCATTTTCTGTCATGATGTTTTGTCACAGAAGTAGGAGCCCACCACATCTATGATGTACCGGGTTTTGTCACAATTATCGTCATAGAAGTGTCATATGTATGACAGAAAAAAAAATCCGTTCGGCCCAAAATGTCACGGATGTGTCTTTTTTGTAGTGTATATTCCTCCCTCATAATAATTTTCAGTAGCATCATGAATGAATTCAACAATATAACCAACACCTAAAGCATTCTTTTCATGATCTACAAGCATAGAAATTCTATTACTCTCCAGACAAGCAAAATTCTTCTCATGAATAATAGTGGGAGCAAACTCAACAAAATAATTATCATGTGAGGCATAATCCAATTGAAAACTAAAATCATGATGACAAGTTTCATGGATATCATTATTCTTTATAGCATACAAGTCATCACAATAATCATCATAGATAGCAACTTTGTTCTCATAATCAATTGGAACCTCTTCCGAAATAGTGGATTCATCACAAAATAAAGTCATGACCTCTCCAAATCCACTTTCATCAATATAATCATCATAAATAGGAGGCATGCTTTCATCATAATAAATTTGCTCATCAAAACTTGGGGGACAAAAATATCATCTTCATCAAACATAGCTTCCCCAAGCTTGTGGCTTTGCATATCATTAGCATCATGCATATTCAAGGAATTCATACTAACAACATTGCAATCATGCTCATCATTCAAATATTTAGTGCCAAACATTCTAATGCATTCTTATTCTAACACTTTGGCACAATTTTACTTTCCATCATATTCATGAAAGATATTAAAAAGATGAAGCGTATGAGGAAAACTCAATTCCATTTTTAGTTTTATTTTATAATCTAAACTAGTGCTAAAACAAGAAACAAAAAGATTCGATTGCAAGATCTAAAGATATACCTTCAAGCGCTAACCTCCCCGGCAACGGCACCAGAAAAGAGCTTGATGTATACTACACAACCTTCTTCTTGTAGACGTTGTTGGGCCTCCAAGTGCAGAGGTTTGTAGGACAGTAGCAAATTTCCCTCAAGTGGATGACCTAAGGTTTATCAATCTGTAGGAGGCGTAGGATGAAGATGGTCTCTCTCAAGCAACCCTGCAACCAAATAACAAAGAGTCTCTTGTGTCCCCAACACACCCAATACAATGGTAAATTGTATAGGTGCACTAGTTCGGCGAAGAGATGGTGATACAAGTGGTATATGGATAGTAGATATAGGTTTTTGTAATATGAAAATATAAAAACAGCAAGGTAACTAATGGTAAAAGTGAGCGTAAACGGTATTGCAATGCTAGGAAACAAGGCCCAGGGTTCATACTTTCACTAGTGCAAGTCCTCTCAACAATAATAACACAATTGGATCACATAAGTATCCCTCAACATGCAACAATGAGTCACTCCAAAGTCACTAATAGAGGAGAACGAATGAAGAGATTATGGTAGGGTACGAAACCACCTAAAGTTATTCTTTCTAATCAATCCGTTGGGCTATTCCTATAAGTGTCACAAACAGCCCTAGAGTTCGTACTAGAATAACACCTTAAGACACAAATCAAGCAAAACCCTAATGTCACCTCAAGTATCCGTGGGTATGATTATACGATATGCATCACACAATCTCAGATTCATCTATTCAACTAAGACATAGAACCTCAAAGAGTGCCCCAAAGTTTCTACCGGAGAATCACGACGATAACGTGTGCCAACCCCTATGCATAGGTTCATGGGAGGAACCCGCAAGTTGATCACCAAAACATACATAAAGTGAATCACGTGATATCCCATTGTCACCACAGATATGCACAGCAAGACATACATCAAGTGTTCTCAAATCTTTATAGACTCAATCCGGTAAGATAACTTCAAAGGGAAAACTCAATCCATTACAAGAGAATAGAGGGGGAGAAACATCATAGGATCCAACTATAATAGCAAAGCTCGCGATACATAAAGATCATGCCAAATCAAGAACACGAGAGAGAGAGATATCAAACACATAGCTATTGGTACATATCCTCAGCCCCGAGGGAGAACTACTCCCTCCTCGTCATGGAAAGCACTGGGATGATGAAGATCGCCACCGGAGAGGGATTGCCCCCTCCGGCAGGGTGCCGGAACGGGTCTAGATTGGCTTTCGGTGTCTACGAAGGCTTCTGGCGGCGGAACTCCCGATCTCTTCTGCTCCCCGAAGTTTTTAGGGTATATGGGTATATATAGGAGGAAGAATTATGTCGGTGGACCCCCGGGCTGTCCACGAGGCAGGGGGCGCGCCCAGGGGGGTGGGCGCACCCCCCAGCCCGGGACTCTCCTGGTCCAACTCTGATACTCTGTGGGCTTCTTCTGGTCCAAAAATAAGTTCCGTGAAGTTTCAGGTCAATTGGACTCCGTTTGATTTTCCTTTTCCGCGATACTCTAAAACAAGGAAAAAACAGAAACTGGCACTGGGCTCTGGGTTAATAGGTTAGTCCCAAAAATAATATAAAAGTGTATAATGAATCCCATAAACATCCAAATCAGATAATATAATAGCATGGGACAATAAAAAATTATAGATACGTTGGAGACGTATCACCTGTTAGGAGTGGTGTTGATACTCCACAACACCTAGGGTAATTCCTCTACCCAACAACCCAGCGTCCGTTGTAAGGGAACCATAAGCCGGGGCTTGATACCTTTTAGGATTTCCTAATTTGCTCTCTCGGCTTGACCATTAGATTGGGGGTGAGCTACTGAGGAAACATCAAGCCGGATATGCTCACGTTGACAAAACTCCTCCATAGCACCTTGGGACAAATTAGTGCCATTGTCGGTTATAATGCTGTGTGGAAAACCAAAGCGAAAAATCACCTTTTTCATTGACTGAACCGCCGTGGCTGCATCACACTTGCTCACCAGCTCTACCTCAACCCATTTCGTGAATTTGTCAACTGCCACCAAAAGATGTGTATTCTTATCTTTGGACCTTTTGAAAGGCCCAACCATGTCAAGCCCCCAGACTGCAAACGGCCAAGTGATTGGAATCATCCACAACTCTTGAGCCGGCACTTGCGCTCGTTTGTGCAAATTTTTGACATCCATCACACCTACTGACCAACCCCTCCGCATCAGTGTGAGCCGTTAGCCAGTAAAAACCATGACGAAAAGCTTTGGCCACAAGAGACTCTGATCCGGCGTGATGACCACAATCCTCCTCATGGATCTCATGAAGAATTTCTTGACCTTCTTCAGGAGATACACATCGTTGAAACGCTCCAGTGACACTGTGATGATACAACTCACCGTCAGAAATTTTCATTGACTTAGACCACCGGGTTATCTGTCGGGCCAGGGTCTCGTCCTGTGGCAACTCGCCCCGGGTCATATAAGCCAGGAAAGGTATTGTCCAATCTGGAATGACATGAAGAGCCGCCACTAACTGTGCCTCCGGGTCAGGAATGGCCAAATCTTCCTCTGTAGGTAACTTAATAGACGGGTTATGTAAGATGTCTAAAAAGGTGTTAGGTGGCACCGTCTTACGCTGAGATCCCAACCGGCTAAAGGTATCGGCTGCTTCGTTCTTTCTGCGGTCAATGTGTTCCACTTGATAACCTTCAAAGTACCCTACAATAGCGTCGACCTCGCGGCGATAAGCCGCCATGAGAGGATCCTTGGAATCCCACTTGCCTGGCACCTGTTGAGCCACCAAATCTGAGTCACATAGACACCGTACCCGGCTCAAACTCATTTCCTTAGCCATTCGAAGACCATGAAGCAAGGCCTCGTACTCAGCTACGTTGTTAGTGCGTGAAAACATCAATCCTAACACATAACAAAATTTGTCATGAGGTGTCAAAAAAAATTGTCACCTCCAGGAGAGGTTAAAACAACTCCACCCCGAGCCTTCCAATTGTCTGGACCCGTTGTCGGTGTCAAAACCGGTGGATCTCGGGTAGGGGGTCCCGAACTATGCGTCTAAGGCGGATGGTAATAGGAGGCATGGGACACAATGTTTTACCCAGGTTCGGGCCCTCTTGATGGAGGTAAAACCCTACGTCCTGCTTGATTATTCTTGATAATACGAGTAGTACAAGAGTTGATCTACCACGACATCGGAGTGGCTAAACCCGAGAAGCTAGCCTATGGTATGATTGTATGTTGTTGGTCCTACGGACTAAACCCTCCGGTTTATATAGACACCGGAGGGGGCTAGGGTTACACAGAGTCGGTTACAAGGAAGGAGATCTACATATCCGTACTGCCAAGCTTGCCTTCCATGCCAAGGAGAGTCCCATCCGGACACAGGACGAAGTTTTCAATCTTGTATCTTCATAGTCCAACAGTCCGGCCAAAAGATATAGTCCGGCTATCCGGATACCCCCTAATCCAGGACTCCCTCAGTAGCCCCTGAACCAGGCTTCAATGACGATGAGTCCGGCGTGCAGATTGTCTTCGGCATTGCAAGGCGGGTTCCTCCTCTGAATACTTCATAGAAGATTTTGAACACGAGGATCGTGTCCGGCTCTGCAAAATAAGTTGCACATTACACCATAGAGAGAATAATATTCCCACAAATCTAATCTGCTGACGTACCCCGTAGTGTGACATCACACCACAGCCAGGTATTTATTCGAATCGTTTTTCATAACCCATCTCAGCGTGTTTCGAGGCAGTTTCCTTGGCACGTCTTGTCGAAGTAGGGATCATGTCCCCTTTATTACGGGATTCCCATCAATACAGACCTGGGTAACCCAACCGCACCATCAATTACGATGCTTGGGGGATAAGCGAGTTTTACCAGGCTGGTGGGGGCGCATAGTTTCGTCCGCCCTTATAAAGGGATAAGGGTTCACCTTTTTCTGCCCACGCCTTCTTCCTCCTTGCTCATCCATTCTCGCGCACTCGAGCCCCAGCACCCAAGTCCACATCCTTCTCCTCAACCCTCTCCAAACATGTCCGGAGCGGGAGGCAAGTGGATGGTCTCCTCCGTCACGGAGAGAGACATCAAAAAGCTGCGTGGGGCCGGATACTTAGTTGCGGATATCGCGCACCGGCTGCCAGCCGTGGGGCAGATCGTCCCTACCCCGGAACCTCACGAAAGGGTGGTTTTCCTCACCCACTTCATCCGTGGACTGGGGTTTCCCCTCCATCCATTCGTCCACGGCCTTATGTTCTATTATGGGCTGGACTTCCATGATCTGGCCCCGAATTTCATCCTCAACATCTCGGCGTCCATCGTCGTGTGCAAGGCTTTCCTCCGCATCCTGCACCACTTCGGCCTATGGCTGAAGACCTTCAATGTCAAACCGAAGGTAGTAGGCGGCCAACAAGCGGAATGCGGCAGAGCCATGGTGGGCAAAATGCCCAACGTTACATGGATCGAGGGCTCCTACGTGGAGACCATAAAGGGGTGGCAATCGGGGTGGTTCTACATCACCGAGCCGCGCGACACCAACTGGGTGGCGGCCCCCAGGTTTCGATCCGGAATCCCCACGCGGCTCACTTCCTGGAAGGAGAAGGGCCTGTCCTGGGGCTCATCAGTGGAGCTGGACGGACTCCAAAAGTGTATATGGAACATGATAGGCAAGAAACTCAAGCTTGTCAACATAGTCCGGGTCATGCTCTTCCGCCGGATCCTCCCGTGTCAACAACGGGCTTTCAACTTATGGGAGTTCGACCCGGCCCAGCACCAGACTCTATGCGAGCTCTTTGACACGACGCACAAGGACGTCTGGAAGGTGCTGTTCAAGGGCGCCGAGGTCCCCCCCTCCCCTTACCGAGGACCGCGGGCTAAGCGCGAAGCGCCCTGCGAATCCGGTAAGTTCTATACATCTCGTAGGGTATTTATTTTCCATAGTTTAACCATGTGCGGGATCTGAGCTCCCATGCCTTTGACAGGACTGGGTGGAGACGTCGGAGCAGATTAACTGCCCGGCCCCTCTACCCAAAGACCCTGTAGACACTCTCCTGACGAAGATGCGGACTCCGGCTCCTTACGAGGCGCTGGAGAAGAAGATCAAGAAGAAGGCCATGGGAACCCGAAAGAGTTCCCGGCGCCAGGTGGTATCGGACTCATCGTCTGCTAACTCCGAGGCGCACTCCTCCTGTGAAAACAAGGAGGAGGAAGATGAAGATTCTCCCCCTCCAGCCGGGGGAGACAAGAAAAGGAAGGCCGCCCCAACCGGGGAGGCCGAAGGGTCCAAGAAGGGAAGGACTCTCCTTCCGGACTTTTCCACCACCGCCGCCGACGGCGAAGACGATTGGTTACTCAGGGCCAAGCCCCTGGCGAAGTCGTAAGTATTCGGATACCAGAGTGACTCATAGCATACTTTTATTTCACCTCTTCTCCTAACGTCGAATATGATCATGTAGTCCGCCCCGAGCCCGTATCGACGTATCCTCGTCGGACGGTTCCTTGGACTCGTCGGATATGGATAGCGACCCACTTCCATCCGCCACCTCTCCTCGCCCTACAGACAATGTCGAGGTATTGTCTCAAGGGGCACCGAACCGAGGGGAGGTAGTCCTGGAGGCGCCTCAAGGCGACCTTCCGGACTCCAGGCGCAAAGGGAGCAAGACTCCCAAAGGTTCCAAGTTCGGCCCTCAACCGAACACCGCGCCGAAACCTCCAGTGGTTCCGGACTCCGGTAGGTGCCCCCTGCCAAGGGGGGCAAGCCGCCCGTGCCAGTGACCTCTGTCCATCTAGAGGCACCGAACAACTTGCTGGGAGCGCTTCGCGACGCTTCCATCGACGAAGAGCACCGCACTATTATGAGTGCGGTGATCAAGAAGGTTCAGTCCGCCAAGAGCGGACTGACTGAAGCCTGTGCCAGCCTTCTAACAGGCTTTGAGGTAAGTATTTAAAATATAGGAAAATATTACCGCATAGACAGTAGCCCCTGATGCTCTGTTTGGTGTTCACAAAGAAAAGCCGAATAGAGGATCAAATAATATCCGCATGAGTCTAAATAAGTATGTATGTATGCGTATGCAGGCTTCGCTGCTGGCCTCTACCGCACTGACTGCGGAGGTCGCCACACTGAAGCAGAACCTCGAACGGTCCGAGAAAGAGCTTGGCCTTGCCAAGAGGCAGCTCAAGGAGAACAAAGGTAAGTAATACCTTGTCTATATATATAAAAGGATATGGTTGCAAAATGATAGGATCATCATGGATGTGCCAGGGGCCACGACCGAAGTGGTGACCCTGAAGCAAGCGTTGTCCGAGGCAGAAAACAAAGCGGCCAAGGAGCGCACCGAGCGGGAGAAACAAGAGGCACGGGTGGGCGAGGTGCAGCAAGAGCTCCAGGCTCTCATGAAGAAGCACGAGGCTTTGGAGCTTGACTCGAAGACGCGAGAGTTCGAGCTTGCCGCAACCCTCGAGAGCACAAAGCATGCCAAGGCTGAAGCCCAAAAGGCCCTCCAGGAAATTGAGGTGATGAGGAAGATAGCAGCGGGTAAGGCATTCATTATGCAAAGCAAGCATGTGAAAGTAAATTACTTATTACTTACCCAAGTCTGGAGCTCTCCAGGAGCATTCGTAGATTTGCCCCGCAGCGTGTCGGATGCCGCAAAGTACTATCGGGCCGAGGAGGGAAGCTCGTCGGAGAAGTTGTTCTGGTCTCAGTATACTGGGACCGAACACCCGATGCCTGTGAGCGACCAGCTGAAGCAACTGGTCGAGCTGCACAAGGCGGCCGAACAGGCCATGAGGGGCCTTATAGTACGGATGTGGCCTAGCGACTCCCTTCCCAACAACTACTTCGGCCTGGTGAGGCGGCTTGTGGATGCCTGCCCCCGGTTAGAAGTCATAAAGCGATCCGTCTGCATCGAAGGTGCACGCCAGGCTTTTGCCCGTGCGAAGGTGCACTGGGCCAAGATGGATGCCGAGAAGCTGGTGAAGGAGGGGCCACCACAGGGCAAGGAGCATCGCCACCCTGAAATGTATTATGAGGGTGTCCTGAAGGGTTACCGTCTTGTGGCGGACGAGTGTGCGAAGGATGTAATTTTTGAATGAACTTGCTCGTGTGATCCTGTATTATGAAAACTTGTTCATGTGCGCTATGCAACGCTTGTTTGAATTTAAAATATTACCTTCAGTGCGGCTGTTTATCAAATTTGAGAGATGGCCAGTCATCGGCTTCTGCCCCCATGCCACGAGTGTTGGGGTGTTCAGGATAAATCTGAGCACTCTTTTTCCCATTGTTGGGTCCTTCGTGGGAGGTGCTCAGCATAGCGAACAAGGCAATCGGACTATAATGCTTTATCACTCTCACTTAGCCATAGAAGTCTACAATTTTAAATTTGGGCGAAGCCTATTAGGAAGGCCGAATTCGGGGCGCTATACACGCCTAAGCCGGACAACCCCGACTCCTGGCCCTAAGCGGCATAAGTCTTTAGGGACTCGAGACCTCTCGAACAGCGACCAGCTCTCGCCTTATCATGACAGTCAGTTTTAGCTTTCTCTACTGACGTGCTTAGCCCAGATGAACCGGGGCACAATCACAGTAGTTCTCCCAGTGCTACCTTAGCCGATATAACGGAACGTAAGGTACCAAAACATGGGAGCCGGGCAAACCCAACTATTGACCCAAGACATGATTTAGAGCTGATGCATATAATGCTATAAGTTCGGGGTGCCGCACTGTCAAAAGTGTTCGGACTTCTCACACCGTATTATGGGGTACGCTTAAGCCCCTGGCGTATTGGCCGTACTAGAGTGTACGGGTGCTGAATGTCATGAATGAACATATATATATATATATATAAAACAATAGAGAATGTTATGATAGACTAGTGCTATGCATTGTTTATTCAAAAAAGGTGCATCGAAGCAGAATGATACAATTAGTGCGATAAGCAAAAAGTAGGACTATTTGATATGTCCCCTCCAAGGGCAAGCTGAGGAATGGTATTTAAAGCATGTATTTCACTCGTTATCAGAGACCACCTGGGAGTTCCATGGTGCGACATAGCTTTCTGCCTTCTTGGTTGCTGTATCGTGTGTCCGGCAATCATACTGCCGGACGGGGTTTCCAGAGAGTAAAGTCCTAAAAGAGAGAAAAAAATAACAAAGCGAGAAGCCCCTAGTGCGGTTGAGCCGCGTTTCGGGGCGTGCCGTAGTCGTGTCCCCCCACTTATGCCCATGGTATTTTCAATGCGTAATTATGTACGCATGGCACGGATTTCGCCGTTTGGCTGGGACTGGGGTGGGGGACGCATTGCTATGCGAGCTCGGGACATGCCAGGTGGTCTTGTTGCAGATTACTCCGGGCGCGCTTGAAGGTGTTTGGGTGTTTAATCGCCGAACTGGTGGATTTGCCTTAAGAGGCTACTTTGCGCTTCTGCGGTGAGGGCCGCAGTGTGCTCCTCCTTGCGGAGAGAGCGCTCTATGTTTCCATTGACTGTGATGAACCCCCGAGGTCCTGGCATCTTGAGCTTGAGATATGCATAGTGCGGTACCGCGTTGAATCTGGCAAATGCGGTTCGCCCGAGCAGTGCATGATAGCCACTGCGGAACGGGACTATATCGAAGATTAACTCCTCGCTTCGGAAGTTATCCGGGGATTCGAAGACCACTTCCAGTGTGACTGAGCCTATACAATGGGCCTCTACACCTGGTATGACGCCTTTGAAGGTCGTTTTTGTGGGTTTGATCCTTGAGGGGTCTATACCCATTTTTCGCACTGTGTCCTGATAAAGCAGGTTCAGGCTGTTGCCGCCGTCCATAAGGACTCGATTGAGGTGAAATCCATCGATGATTGGGTCTAGGACCAGTGCGGCGAATCCGCCATGACGGATACTAGTGGGATGGTCCCTGCGATCGAAGGTGATCGGACAGGAGGACCATGGGTTGAACTTTGGGGCGACTAGCTCCAACGCATATACATCCCTTAACGCACGCTTCCGCTCCCTCTTGGGGATGTGGGTTGCGTATATCATGTTCACCATCCACACTTGTGGGAGGAACCTCTTCTGTCCTCCGGTGTTCGGCTGCCGGGGCTCTTCCTCATCATCGCTATGTAGCCCCTTATCTTTGTTTTTGGCGTTTAACTTGCCGGCCTGCTTGAACACCGAACATTCCCTGTTGGTGTGGTTGGCTGGCTTGTCGGGGGTGCCATGTATTTGGCACGAGCGATCGAGTATACGGTCCAAACTGGATGGGCCCGGAGTGCTTCTTTTGAATGGCTTTTTCCGCTGACCGGGTTTAGAGCCTCTGAATCCAGCATTGACTGTCGTATCCTCGGTATTGTCGCTAATGACGTGGCGCTTATGTTTGTTGCGACATGGCCTGCCATTGCTATCGTTGGTATCTGAAGTACCCTGGTTCTTTGATATGTTATTGCTGCAAGCCAGCCAGCTGTCTTCTCCCGCACAAAAGCGGGTCATGAGTGTCGTGAGGGCTGCCATAGATTTCGGCTTTTCCTGGCCAAGGTGCCGGGTGAGCCACTCGTCACGGATGTTGTGCTTAAAAGCTGCTAGGGCCTCTGCATCCGGACAGTCGACGATTTGATTTTTCTTTGTCAGGAACCGTGTCCAGAATTACCTGGCCGATTCCTTTGGCTGCTGAATTATGTGGCTCAAGTCATCGGCATCTGGTGGTCGCACATAAGTGCCCTGGAAGTTGTCGAGGAATGCGGCTTCCAGATCTTCCCAACGGCCGATGGACTCTGCTGGCAGGCTGTTGAGCCAATGCCGAGCTGGTCCTTTGAGCTTGAGTGGGAGGTATTTGATGGCGTGTAGATCGTCACCGCGGGCCATGTGGATGTGCAGGAGGAAGTCTTCGATCCATACCGCAGGATCTGTTGTGCCATCGTATGATTCGATATTTACGGGTTTGAACCCCTCTTGGATTTGGTGATCCATTACTTCGTCTGTGAAGCATATGGGGTGTGCGGCACCTCTGTAGTGGACTATGTCGCGACGCAGCTCGAATGAGTCTTGTCCGCTGTGTACGGCCCGGCCGAATTTACTTTTACTGTATCCAGCGTGACGGTTATCGTCTCGCGTAGTGGCGCGCCCTCATGATCCGTAGATCGATCTTGCGTGTTTTGCTTTGTCCTCCAATACGTCTCGCAGGTCTAGCGTGTTTACCCGTGCCTTGTCATTTTTATTTGAGTGGCGTCGTGGTGCGGGCTGAGTTTTTGGCTGAAATGCCTCTCTGTCGCGTCCACGAGGTGGCCGATCAGCCGCGTCATATGCTGGAGATGTAGGTTTTAATGCTTCCTCCTCCAATCGGGGTAGCAACCTGCGCTTTGGGTAACTCTTGGAGGGGCGTTCGAGTTCATATTCCTCGGCCGCAAGGACTTCATTCCATCGGTCAGCTAGCAAATGTTGATCAGCTTGAAGCTGTTGCTGCTTTTTCTTAAGACTATTTGCCATGGCTATAAGCCGGCGCTTGAAGCGTTCTTGCTCGGCGGGATCCTCTGGCACGTCAAATTCGTCATCGTCGAGGCTTGCCTCGTCTTCCGAGGGAGGCATGTAATTATCATCCTCTGCCTCTCCATCTGCCGCTCTCTCAGGAGGGTTGTCTTCTCCATCCTCCTGCTCTAAATCTTGCTGGAGGGGATTGTTGTTGTCTTCGGCACTGTCCGGAGTGCTATTATCTCCTATGTCAGTGTCACCGCTTTTGATTTGGTGAGACTTAGAGCGGCGCCGCTGATGTCGGCGCTTGGGTTGCTTCCTGGAGGGGTCATCCTTCACTGTCCCGTCGCCATTGCCTTCTTTGGGTGTGTCCACCATGTATATATCATATGATGTGGTGGCTGTGCAGTGCCCTGTGGGCAGTGGTTCCTCTTTGTCTCCCGCATCATCGTCCATACCGTCAATGTCTTCGGAGTCGAAGTCGAGCATGTCGGTCAAATTGTCGACAGTGGCTACTAAGTGGGTGGTGGGTGGGCGGTGAATTTCTTTGTCATCCGCGTCCCAATCCTGCCGAACATAGTTCGGCCAGGACTCTCCTAAAAGGGAGAGAGACCTTAATGAGTTCAGCATGTCGTCGAAGGGCGAGTGCCGAAAGATATCCGCGGAGGTGAACTCCATGATCGGCGCCCAGTCAGATTCTATAGGCACGGGCGTAGGCGGTTCGGAGTCCGTGGCCGGGGAAGAATCCGGCAATTTGGCGTCACGGCTCTCGTGAAGGGTAAGGTCGATACTCGGCTCAATCGCCACTGAGAATGCGGCCTCCGTGGCGGGGTCTATCCCCCCGTCCGTGGATGGCGCAATCGGCTCCGAATTGAGGGTCGGAGCGGTTGCCGGTGCGATCTCCTGCACACTGTCCGACGGTAGAGCTAAATCATGCTCATCGTGACCGTGTAGCGTACTCGGCAGGGGCTCGAATCCGTCGAAGATCAAGTCTCCGTGGATGTGGGCCATGTAATTTAAGCTTCCAAACCTGACTTGGTGGCCAGGGGCGTAACTCTCGATCTGCTCCAGATGGCCAAGCGAGTTGGCCCGCAGTGCGAAGCCGCCGAATACAAAGATCTGTACGGGGAGAAAAGTCTCACCCTGGACTGCATCGATATCGATGATCGAAGGAGCCATCAAGCCTAATGATGACGACACAGAGGAACTCTCAATGAAAGCACCAATGTCGGTGTCAAAACCGGCGGATCTCGGGTAGGGGGTCCCGAACTGTGCGTCCAAGGCAGATGGTAACAGGAGGCAGGGGACACGATGTTTTACCCAGGTTCGGTCCCTCTTGATGGAGGTAAAACCCAACGTCCTGCTTGATTATTCTTGATAATATGAGTAGTACAAGATTTGATCTACCACGAGATCGGAGAGGCTAAACCCTAGAAGCTAGCCTATGATATGATTGTATGTTGTTGGTCCTACGGACTAAACCCTCTGGTTTATATAGACACCGGAGGGGGCTAGGGTTACACAGAGTCGGTTACAAGGAAGGAGATCTACATATCCGTACTGCCAAGCTTGCCTTCCACGCCAAGGAGAGTCCCATCCGGACACGGGACGAAGTCTTCAATCTTGTATCTTCATAGTCCAACAGTCCGGCTAAAAGATATAGTTCGGCTGTCCGGATACCCCCTAATCCAGGACTCCCTCACCCGTCAAAGTGAATTGTCCAATATGTGTTGTCTGGCTTCTCCTCTGGTATCTGCAACTCTGTCCAATCATTAGTGAAGTCAACCAGTGCTTGAGACTTGATCGCAGTACGTGGCACATATCTTAAACCATGAGATCCAAGTTCAATGGCCCACTTGGCAACTCGTCCTGTGGCTTCTCTGTTTTGAATAATGTCTCCTAGAGAAGCAGAGCTAACCACAGTAATTGGGTGACCCTGAAAGTAATGCTTGGGCTTCTTGCTTGCCATGAACACCCCATAAACAAGCTTCTGCCAATGTGGATATCTCTGTTTAGACTCAATGAGCACCTCACTGACATAGTAAACCGGCCTTTGAACCGGATGTTCTTTGCCAGCCTCCTTGCGCTCTACAACAATGGCTGCACTGACAGCACATGAGTTAGCACCCACGTACAACAAGAATGGCTCTTTTTCAACCGGAGCAGCAAGAACCGGCGGCTCAGCGAGCTGTTTCTTCAGATCCTCAAAAGAAGAGTTAGCCGCGTCACTCCAGAAAAAGTCATCCGCCTTTTTCATCATTTGATACAAAGGCATCGCCTTCTCCCCTAACCGTCTTATGAACCAGCTTAAGACCGTGACGCGGCCCGCCAACCGCTAAACGTCATTGATGCACACCGGTTTGGCTAGAGAGGTAATTGCCTTAATTTTCTCTGGGTTAGCCTTAGTACCTCTGTTAGACACCAAAAACCCAAGAGCTTGCCAGCTGGGACTCCAAAAACACACTTGGCCTGGGTTAAGCATCATCTTGTAAACCCGGAGGTTCTCAAAGGTTTCCTTTATATCAGTCACCAAGGTTTCCTTCTCTCTGGATTTCACCACTATATCGTCCATGTAAGCATGAACATTACACTCAATCTGATTGTGGAGGTAATTCTGCACACACCGCTGATAAAATCGCATGGGCACTCTTAAGCCCAAAAGGCATAGACACATAGCAGAAGGCTCCGAACGGAGTGATGAAAGCTGTTTTCTCCTGGTCCTTAACTGCCATCTTGATCTGATGATAACCCGAATAGGCATCCAAAAAACTCAAACGCTCACAACCAGCCGTAGCATCAATGATGTGATCAATACAAGGGAGAGCAAAAGGGTCGGCCGGACAAGCCTTGTTCAAATCGGTGTAATCCACACACATACGCCAGGTGCCATTCTTCTTGAGTACAAGCACCAGGTTAGCCACCCACTCTGGGTGAAAAACATCAACAATGAACCCGGCGGCCAAGAGCCGGGCCACCTCTTCTCCAATGGCCTTGCGCCTTTCCTCGTTAAACCGCCGAAGAAACTGCTTGACCGGCTTAAACTTCAGATCAATATTAAGAGTGTTGGCGGTGTCCTGGACTAGGGGGTACTCAACACGTCATCTCCCGATCTGTTAGATTGGGCCGAGGACCCCCCCCTGGCCGTATACTCATGGGCAAGTTCGGACAGCTGCCGCATACATGGAAGATTCCACAAGACTTGATGATCAAGACAAGGACTCCTCCCCACCGGCGTATTCGGCTAGGACTCTTGTTATCCTAGGCTTTTGGTGCATTATATAAACTGAGGCCAGGCTAGTCGATAGAGAATATATACATACAATCATACCATAGGCTAGCTTCTAGGGTTTAGCCTCTCCGATCTCGTGGTAGATCAACTCTTGTAATAACCATATCATCAAGAATAAATCAAGCAGGACGTAGGGTTTTACCTCCATCAAGAGGGCCTGAAACTGGGTAAAACATCGTGTCCCCTGCCTCCTGTTACCATCCGCCTTAGACGCACAGTTCAGAACCCCCCTACCTGGGATCCGCCGGTTTTGACACTGACATTGGTACTTTCATTGAGAGTTCCGCTGTGTGATCAACAAAAGGATCGATGGCTCGTCTGCAGGTCAACTGCGATGCCGGCATCTTCGTCGCCGGCTCGACTGGTCATCTTGGCTCGACCGAGGACCGTGCTCCATCTCCGATCGTCATGTTCGGACGAGGGCCTTCATCAACATCAACTCCGATCTCTATCAAGATCATGGAGCTCGGGGGCTCAACGTCAACATTGCCCTCGGGTGACCGTGTTGTTTTTCTAAAACAACGAACTTCTACCCGCTGCCACCACCTCTTAGAGCATCTCTTTGACGATCCCTTTGGTGGAATTGTGCGGAATTGAGTCTACAACAGCCATGTAAAATTTCGTCGAGTTCCTATGGAAGAATTTCTGACAATCTACGATATACCGAAGCCTGTCAAATATGGACGGGAATCTGGACGAGTTTAGGGTGTGGTCTCTAGAGCCCAGCTCGGAGGTCCTTTGGAAGATCCAACCATTCATCTACTGCGGAATTCCCTTATCTACCACCCCTCCAAATTTCAGCTCGATCTGACGGTTCAAACTCCGGGAACCTTCCGATGAGTGGACCAATTTTCGGATCCGTTTTCTGCGCGAATACGGATCCAACCCGAATTCATGTTTCTTTAGGAATGTGATATTGGAAAACCTTTTTAGAGGAATTCTCTTCTAGGGTATTGTGCATTGTTTTTAAACACGTGCCCGTAAATTGTTAAATCTCCCCTAAGGTCATCTTCATCATCATGCTGATGTTAAACCAGTCCGGCAATATTGCTCCAAGGCTGCCGACCTGCGCTAGACACGTCGTCACTTTGTTGAGCCGAGCTCAACTTCTTAGGATCATCATCTCGGCAAGCCGAACAAGAGTCCGGCATAACGAAGGATAAATCATCACCAACAGATTACACAGAGCGGGCACACCGGCATCGTCGCACGGTCACTTCATCAAGCCGACATCGACCACGTCACGACCAGCAATAGTTGGGTTGCCCGGCTCCTGCACTTGCTTCCTACGTTCCGCTTTGTTTGGCTTGGCGTGCAAAGGGAAAACCACTGCGATTGTGCTTCCAGCTCACATGGTTAAGCACCTTAGTGGAGAAAGCCGAAAACTGACTGTCACAATAAGCGTAAACTGGTCAGCGATCCGATGACTGTGTTAAATGACGGGCCATTCATAACAATGGCCGAAGTGTTTACGGCTTGACCTCGATTGTCGCCGAATACTACCGGGGGCTATTAACTGGCCTCCCAAACTAAATCCTTGATATTTTGTTCTTACATTAGAGCTGAGGTTTCATGATCATGCTTAGCATGACAACCGAAAGAAATGAACCGATAGCGGGACTATTTTCTTTGGAAGACATTTCTTATGTTAAACAGTAATATAACATATCTCTCTGCGTACCTTTGTTTATAAAACCGTATGGCCAGATTGCCTTGTTTGTCTTGCCCTAATAAAGGCTTTATAAAGTAGGACAAACACTCCTCGGCTACTGGCCGAGGAGGTGGAAGCCGATGGTCGGTCAACAAAGTTTTGTATAATGCGGATATGAGCATTAATAACGTAAAGTACTTGGATACATAGAGTCATTACACATAATTTGTGATTTTACTATGGATATTGATCCTTAATTCGGCCACCCGTGCCAGCATTAAGGCTCGGGGGCTACTGGGCTTCGGGCTTATTATTTACAAATATTAAAGGGGCACATCAATCCCCTGATATGGTGTTGCCACTCGACCAGTGTCTCGGGGGATACTGCATTGCCTGTTCAATGCAGAAAATTTTAAGTGCAATACAGTTTCCGACGAAATTTTGATCCTCCGGTTGGTCGGCCGCACCCAACCTGAGTCTCGAGGACTGAGCACGCCGCTTTTTGTGTCCCGAAATATTCTGCCGAGCTAGGACTTGATCCTCAGGCCGAATTTACAAATCAACCTGAGTCTCAGCGGCTACTGGGATCAATGGTCTTACGTCATCCTTCAGGTGCATCTTGGGTTTTAGACCGATACACACCTGGAGGGCTACTGGCTATATATCTTGGCAGAGAATAAATTGCACCAATCAAAAATATTGACAAAAAATTGGCCCACAGTCAGGGTGGTGCACCACCTCGGAAGCAGTCCGGCATAAAGCTCGGGCGCTAGTGGCTAGCCTCTCCGATCTCGTGGTAGATCAACTCTTGTAATACCCATATCATCAAGAATAAATCAAGCAGGACGTAGGGTTTTACCTCCATCAAGAGGGCCCGAACCTGGGTAAAACATCGTGTCCCCTGCCTCCTGTTACCATCCGCCTTAGACGCACAATTCAGAACCCCCTACCCGAGATCCGCCGGTTTTGACACCGACAAGTGTGCTCAGCGAGTTCTCTCAAGACACCCGGCATGTCAGAAGGTTTCCATGCAAAGATGTCCCGGTTCTCAAGGATGAACTCGATGAGCGCGCTTTCCTATTTTGGATCCAAGTTGGCACTAATGATGAACTGTTTGGATGAGTCGCCAGGCACAAAATCAACCATCTTGGTGTCATCAGCTGACTTGAATTTCAACACCGGTTCGTGCTCCGTAGTTGGCTTCTTCAAAGACGTCATGTCTGCCGGGTCAACATTATCTTTATAAAACTTTAACTCCTCTGTCGCACAAACAGACTCTGCATACGCGACATCACCCTCTTCACATTCCAGGGCTACTTTCCGGCTTCCATGTACTGTGATGGTGCCTTTATAACTCGGCATCTTGAGCTACAGATACACATAACATGGCCGAGCCATGAACTTGGCATAAGACGGCCGTCTAAACAGAGCATGATATGGGTTTTGATCTTAACCACCTCAAAAGTTAACTTCTCAGCCCTGGAATCATATTCATCCCCAAAGGCTACTTCTAGTTCAATCTTACCAACTGGGTATGCTGACTTACCAGGCACAACACCATGAAAAACAGTGTTGGATTGTTTAAGACTCTTATCAGTCAACCCCATCCGACGAAACGTCTCATAATAGAGGATGTTGATGCTACTGCCTCCGTCCATGAGCACCTTAGTGAACTTATATCCACCAACCTAGGGTGCCACCACCAAGGCTAAGTGAACCGGATTATCAACCCACGGACGGTGATCTTCCCTACTCCACACAATAGGTTGTTGTGACCACCTCAAATAACGTGGAATCGCCAGCTCAACAACATTTACAGCCCTCTTATGAAGCTTCTGGTCCCTCTTGCATAAACTAGTGGTAAATACGTGGTACTACCCACTATTCAACTGTTTTGGGTTACTCTGATACCCGGACTGTTGCTGCTGTTTCTGCTGATTACTTTGGCCGGGTTGCTGATTATAGCCACCCTGGTTACCCAGATGGCCCTGACCGTGAAAACCGCCTCCGCCTGAACCGGCGCCCGGGCCATGAAAGCCGCCTCCGCCTGAACTGCCGCCAGGTCCGTGGCTACCATCAAACATGTTGGAATTTTTAAATGCCTTCATGATTGTACAGTCCTTCCACAGATGGGTAGCTGGCTTTTCCCGGGTGTCGTGTCTTGGACAAGGTTCATTCAATAGTTGCTCGAGGGTGGGACCTGACCTGCCTGACCGAGGAGGTGGCCTACCCTTGTGCCGTTGGTTGTTGCCCTGTGTATTGGTGTTAGCCACAAACTCGCCAGCCTTACGTTTATTACCTCCTTGATTCGCCGGGTTATGCGGGTGACCCTTGCCGTTGCTGTTCTTCTTTCCCTTCCCTATCTTTTCTTCATCAGACGTGGGATCCTTGGTACTATCAGAATCAGCATATTTGACCAGGGCCGCCATCAATTGGCCCATGTCATTACAATCACGCTTGAACCGCCCCAGCTTCTGTTTCAGAGGTTCAAAACGGCATTTTTTCTCCAACATTAAGACCGTAGAGCCGGCATCCATCTTATCAGATGAATGTATTATCTCCTTGACCCGGCGCACCCAATGGGTCGTGGACTCACCTTCCTCTTGCTTACAATTAGTCACGTCCACGATTGACATAGGTTGTTTACATGTGTCCTTGAAGTTCTGAATGAACTGGGCTTTTAACTCTGCCCATGAGCCGATGGAGTTGGGTGGTAACCCTTTCAACCAAGTGCGAGTTGTTCGATCCAGCATCATAGTGAAATACTTAGCCAGTGCTGCACCGCTAACCTCCAACAGCTCCATCGCCATCTCATAACTTTCAATCCATGCCCCAGGCTGCAATTCGGTCGTGTAATTAGGCACCTTACGAGGCCCTTTAAAGTCTTTTGGCAAGCGCTCATTACGTAGAGTCGGCACCAGGCAAGGGACACCTCCTGTTCTTGTGGCCACTCCTGCCTCGACAGAGATTGCCGGATAAATCGGAAAAGCCTGATGAGCCGCCTGGTCAGCTGCCAGTTGAACCGCCCACTCAGCCTCTTGACGGATCCTCTCCTGATCCGCCAAGTTAAGGGCTCCACCCTGCGCCGGCTCATTCCCGCGCGGTTGGTTACGGCGTTGAGCATTGCTCGACATAGCGGCTGAGTCCATCTGCCTGCTATAGCTTGGGATCCGGCTTGGGCGAGGGGTTGAATGGATTCTGTCTCGGCTGTAAGAGTACGCATCCTGCTGCTCCAGAGCCGTCTGAAGAAGTTCTCTCACCCTTCATGTTTCAATTGCTGTCAGAGAGTCGCCTTCCATCGGGAGAGCCGCCAGATGAGCCGACGCAGAGATGCGATTTTCCAAAGGGTTAGAAAAGTTACCCGGGGGTATCGGTGTGTAATGAGGCAGAGCAGTATTCATACGGGGTGGCTCCATGGCCAGCGGTTGAACCGGCGCCCCAGCCCCGGGTGTCATGATCCGGTTTGCTTCCGGCGGGTTATTTGGACCAGCCCCGGGTGTGTGGAAGAGGTTCCTAGGATCGTAAGTCAGAGGAAAACGTGACTGAGTTTTCTGGTGCCTTCTCCTCATGACCCCGTTTGATGCGTTCAGATCCACCGAAAGCCGGAAAGTCTCCGCTTGAAGCTGCTGAGCACGAGCATCCAAAGCCTCCTGTTCTGCAGCCATCCTGACCTCTTCTGCTGCTAAGTTTTCTTTGGCCTGCGCCACCTCTTCGCGTAGTCGTGTCACCTTTGCGTCATGTTGAGTTTTATCCGCCGGCTCAACCACAGAAGTCAACAGGGCCGTCATCCAATCCATGAGGTCCATCAGTACCTGAGCCGGTGTGCGTGCGGGGTCTCCTGACCCGGCCGCTGCCGATCCGGTGGTTATCGCTGCCGCTGCTGTGGAATTCTGATCGTGTTGAGTGCCAGCCATGAAGACTCCGGCTCGATTCGGCGGCTCGCAGAGGTCCGGAATACTGCTGCAATCGGAACAGACCCCAAGCACGCCATCTTGTAGCTGATACAAAGAATCTGTCTCGCCCGAGGACGACTCACTGTCAGAATAGATGGCCGTCTCACCGCCATCCACTGATCCTTCAGAGAATTCACCTTCATGGATGCAACCCACGAAGGCATGCCTCACGGCAGGTTGGGCCCGGGCGGATCTCGCGAGCGGAGCTGTCTCGATGAGGTTGGTGCAGACGCCCGGCTCAGGGCCCAACTCGCCGATCCGGCCGATGAAGACATGGATTCCGCCAAAGGGAACCCGGTACCAATACTCAATTGAGCTAGCCTCGGGGCCCCAACCTTCTTCGTCGATGTAGAGCTTGCCGCGACGACTTTTGGTCATCCGGCCCACAACGTATCCCTTGAGCCCTTCAAAGCTTCCCTTCAAGAAATCAAATCCACCGTGCTCAGGCCCCACGGTAGGCGCCAACTGTCGTGGAATTGTCACGACAGATGTCCTAGCAAAAGGACTTAGTCGTAGGGCCATCGCAACTAGGAGGCTTAAAGGGGTTAATATGGACAAAGAACACGCGAGATTTATACTGGTTCGGCCCCTTACGGTGAAGGTAAAGCCTAGTCCAGTTGTGGTTGTATTGCTAGGTTTCGATGACCAAGGAGCGAATCCGCTAGCTTGGCTATCGATCTGTGGTTTCTTGCCCTAAGTCGCCGCCGGGTCGTCCTCTTATATACACGGGTTGACGCCTGGCGGCCTATAGAGTCCCGGCCGGCTCATAAAACGTGTCCGGCTTGGTGACTTTTTTTATATGCCTTTCCTTACAAGTCTTTCTCTACATATGGCAGTTCACAATATTGGGCCTTAAGCCACCTCTGGGCTTAGGCCTTCTACAAGTCTTAATAAACTATCACCTTGAACGTTTACTAGGCTTCTTCTCGTAACCCGCCATTGGGGTTGACCCGGCCCCTCCTGGGAGGGTCATACCTGGTAGCTATATCCCCAACACTTTTCGAGCAAACTTTCATGGCACCTATGTCCGGCCTCCAGATGCGGACGACATAAATCGCATTATGCAACAGCCCAGAGTGTCTGCTCGACAATTTTGGAACTAGTTCCTGACCAAGAAAAACTAGATCGTTGATTATCCGGATGCCGAAGCGTTGGCCGCCTTCAAGCATAGTGTTAAGGACGAATGACTCGTACGACAGCTCAGCCAGGACAAACCAAGAACTATGGCAGCCCTTACTTCCATCATGACCCGCTTTTGCACAGGCGAAGACAGTTGGCTTGCCCGCAAAAACACCAACCCAAACACACCCGGTACCTCCAAGGTTCGGGAAGGGAACGGAAATCCCAGACGCAGTAAAAATATATGTCGCCATAATGATGGCGAGGGCGAGGATACGGCTGTAAATGCCGGATTCCGAAACCAAAAGTCTAGGCCCTGAAAGAAGGCCCCTAAAGGCAATAGCGATGACCCATCCATACTAGATACAATCTTGGACATGCCCTGTCAGATCCACGGCACGTCAGAGAAGCCCACTAACCACTCCAACTGAAACTAGTGGGTGATCAAACAAGCCGACAAACTCGTAGCTGAAGACTCGGGCAAAACCCCACGTAGCGAGGACGATGATGAGCCGCGCAGGCCAAATAGTGGAGGCCAGAAACCCTTCCCTTCCGAGGTCAAGATGGTAAACATGATTTACACAACCCACATACCGAAGAAGGATAGGAAGCGAGTGCTACGGGACGTATACTCCGTTGAGCCAGTAGCGTCGAAGTTCAATCCATGGTCAGCTTGCCCGATCACGTTCGATCGCAAGGATCATCCCACCAGCATACGCCATGGAGGGTCCGTAGCCCTAGTGCTAGACCCCATCATCGATGGATTCCACCTCACTAGAGTCCTAATGGACGGAGGAAGTAGCCTCAGTCTGGTATACGAAGATACAATGAGGAAAATGGGGATCGATCCATCAAGGATTAAACCCAGTAACAACACCTTCAAG
Source organism: Triticum urartu (assembly GCF_056163025.1). Classification (NCBI taxonomy): domain Eukaryota; kingdom Viridiplantae; phylum Streptophyta; class Magnoliopsida; order Poales; family Poaceae; genus Triticum; species Triticum urartu. Next base: position 482,741,365 of record NC_141875.1, read on the forward strand.
GGGGTCATTCCGGGAGTGGAGGCCCGCTACACGGGCACTGTGATGCTCGAAGTAGTGTTCGGATCTTTGAATAACTTCTGAAGCGAGGACTTGATCTTCGATATTGCACCTTTTCGCAGTGGCTATGACGCCATCCTCGGCCGAACATTGTTTGCCAAATTCAATGTCATCCCGCATTGCGCGTACCTCAAGTTGAAGATGCCTGATCCCTCGGGCGTCATAACCATCAATGGCAACACAAAGCACTCACTTCGACCGAGGAGCACACTGCGGCCATAGCGGCCGAAGACCACACAGGCCCATATAGGCCCGGATGTCGACCCATCGTAAAGGCCGGCGATAATAGTAAACGGTTCGAACCTGTTCCCCGTCATGGGACCTGCATGCGTTCGCCGCAAATAGGGATACGCGCCCCACAACATGCCCACATTATTCACGCTCCATGTGCCTCGCCAGCACAACTTCGCACTCAAAATACCATGGGCAGTCGTGAGGCATACATTAATCCAAAGTACATGTTCTGTTAAACCGAACTTTGAAATTACCTCGTCTTCGGACGACCCGGGGACCAATTCCGGATACCCCCAAGCTTAAAGCTCCATTGGCAGGGTCCTCGCCAATCAAGGTCTCATCAAAGGTCCCAACCCCCACCTATCAGAAGCAAATGCGCAGACGTGCAGCAGGGCATAGTGAAGGCTTCAACTCATGCATCAAGGCCCTGTGTCCACCTTTACTCTCTAAATTTCCTTTTTCTCTCTCTTACAAGTACTGCCTTCACAGTTCAAATTGTACGGTTACACATCCCGAGCTTACGGGAATAAATAAAAAATACCCTTTATGGTGTTCGGATATCCGCATCTTGCAATTTTTCCCATCTCTTTCTTGATTCCCCACTCGCTCTTCGAACATCCTGGCATGAAAATATATGAACTAGTCAAGAGTTTGATTTATATATCACCTCAATATCTTCAAGTCCGGCACCGCTTTCCGCTAGGTGTTTGGCTTCTCGGATGTTGCACTATAGGCATCCGTTTCGAACTATGTCTTGGGTCAATAGTTGGGTTGCTCGGCTCCTGTGCTTGCCTATTATGTTCCGCACATTTGGCTAAGAGGGCAAAGGGAGAACCCCTATGATTGTACTTATGGTTTGCCCGGTCAAGTACCTCAGGAGGAAAAAGCCGAAAACTGACCGTCATAGTAAGCACGAACGGGTCCGCGATCCGATGATGACGTTTAACTCTAAAAATCATTGGCGATTTCGCCATGTCACATGAAGGGTTCGTCTTAACACAAACCATGTGATTGGAAAGGACATGCTTTGATCCCCAAGTACATCACAAATACACCGGGGGCTAGTCCCTAGTTGTAACATTCCAAATTTTCAATTTGGAATGTTATACATAGATCATTCTTGCATATCATATTTTATTGCATTTCGTCTCGCGATCCTCGAAATCCTAAGGAACTCGAGGACCCTCGGAGAGAGTTGAGGATTTCCCCGGTTTTCAAATTTGATTTTATCAAATTATGAAACGAGGATTTTTGGTTTTAATTATTTTTCTCTCTGAAAATATTTCATAATAAAATATATGAGAGGGGATACTATGACTTCTCCAAAATAATTGAAATATTGGAGGAAAAATATTAAAAATCAAATATTTGTTTTTATTTGGATTTTATTGCAATTTTGTTTGCATTAGAAAAAAATTTGCACGTTTTCAAAATTGCATTTTAGGGCCAAGAAAATGTTCATCTCGTTCTAAATATTTTATTTAGACGGTGAAAATTTGTTTTGGCATTTTTAGAATTTTATTTTATTTTATAGGATTTTTTTTAGTTTCGGCGGAAGTGTTTAAAAAAAATTGCGTAGGGGCTAACTTGGTCGAAGCCCAGCCGCCGGCCCGCCTCTCCCCGCGATGCCGTCTCCTCCCATGAGACCGACGCCGCCCCGCCGCCGCCGTCTTGAGGAGTCCGGCTAGGACTCCTCCCCGCCGCCTCTTGCCCCCTCCCCAAGGCACCCCCTCCCCTTTATATACACCGCCACCCCCACCGCCACCACCACCCACCACCGCCACCTCGCCCCGCTCGCAGCCGCAACCGCCGCCACTCGCTGCCGCGCCCGCCGCCCACTGCCGTTGCCGCACCGCGCCCCACCGCTGCCGCCTCGCCGCCCGCTGCCGCGCCGCCTCGCCGCTGTCGCGCCTCGCCCCGCCGTCGCCGCCGCGTCTCGCCGGACCGACGAGGTAGCCGCCGGTTTTTTAAAAATAAAACCGTTCTGGGTTTTTTTAAGAAAACCCCTAGTTCATTTTTTTTGGTTCGCCGGTTTTTCCTGGTTTTCTTTTTAGCGGACGTTCGCCCGTACGTTTGTTTTAACGAACGGTTTTCGCTCGTTAGTTACAGACAACAAACGCTTGTTCATTAGCCTGTACGTCAGTTTTTAGATTTTTCCGCGGTTATTTTTTATCGCGATTTCTGATCCGATTTTCGTTCTAGTTTATCTTTTCGCTCGTTTGTCGGAATCAGGCGATTCAAGCGCCTAGATCTTCGTCTCGAGACCCTCTTTCCATTTAACCAACTTAAACAAGCTTTTGCTACTGTAAAATTTGACCTAGGTCCAGATTAGAAAATGGATCTTATTTTCTTCGCCGTTTGAGTTTCGTTGCTCCGTTCGATTTGATTCTTTTTGCAAACCAGAGTTGTTAAGTTGAACTTTCTGGTAGATCTTCTTATTTGAGATTTACCCGTGCTTCTTTGCTTGATTGCTTATGTATGCTATTGTTTGTTTGCGATAGAATTCCCGGAGTGTGAAGCGTGTTATTTGGAGTCCCTAGGTTTTGCGGATCGTCAGCAAGGCAAGTAACACTTTGATCATACCCCTTTATCACCCAGTTTTTATGCATTAGTTCCAATCCTCAAACATTGCATCATTAGGATGTCATTAACATGTGGGTTGGGAAGTAGTTGATGAGGTAGAACCTATTGCCCTGTTACATTCAAACCCTTGGGAGTTACTTCTAGGTGTTGCTTATACTGCTATGCTATGCTCGTAGACGTGGTTTGGGTGAGTGAAATCCATGACAGATGTGAGATTGTTAATTAATGTGAGATTGTGTGAAATGCAATCGCCATGTAATTGCTTTACTTTATCAGTAAGTGGTAGCGGTAGTCATAGAACCAATAGTTGGCGAGATGATAACGACGCTACGATGGAGATCAAGGTGTCAAGCCGGTGACAATGGAAATCATGACGGTGCTTTGGATATGGAGATCAAAGGCACAAGATGATGATGGCAATATCATGTCACATATTTTGATTACATGTGATGTTTAGCTTTTATGCATCTTATTTTTCTTAGTGCAGCGGTAGCATTATAAGATGATCCCTCACTAAATTTCAAGGTATAAGTGTTCTCCCTGAGTATGCACCGTTGCTATAGTTCATCGTGCCGAGACACCACGTGATGATCGGGTGTGATAAGCTCTACGTTCACATACAACGGGTGCAAGCCAGTTTTGCACACGCGGAATACTCGGGTTAAACTTGACGAGCCTAGCATATGAAGATATGGCCTTGGAACACTAAGACCGAAATGTCGAACGTGAATCATATAGTAGATATGATCAACATTGAGATGTTCACCATTGAAAACTACTCCATCTCACGTGATGATCAGACATGGTTTAGTTGATATGAATCACGTGATCATTTAGATGACTAGAGGGATGTCTATCTAAGTGGGAGTTCTGAAGTAAAATGATTAATTGAACTTTAATTTATCATGAACTTAGTCCTGATAGTATTTGCAAATTATGTTGTAGATCAATAGCTCGCGTTATAGCTCCCCGTTTATTTTTGATATGTGCCTAGAGAAAAAAATAAGTTGAATGATGATAGTAGCAATGATGCGGACTGGATCCGTGATCTAAGGATTATCCTCATTGTTGCACAGAAGAATTGTGTCCATGATGCACCGCTAGGTGACGGACCTTTTGCAGGAACAGATGCGAACGTTATGAATATTTGGCAAGCTCGGTATGATGATTACCTGATAGTTTAGAGCACCATGCTTTATGGCTTAGAACCGGGACTTCAAAAATGTTTTGAACAACATGTAGCATATGAGATGTTCCAAGAGTTGAAATTGGTATTTCAGACTCATGCTCGTGTTAAGATGTATTAGACCTCTGATAAAGTGCTTTGCCTACAAGATGGAGGAGAATAGCTCAGCTAGTCAGCATATGCTTAGAACGTTTGGGTACTACAATCGCTTGAATCAAGTGGGAGTTAATCTTCCAAATAAGATAGTGATTGATAGAGTCCTCTAGTCACTATCACCAAGTTACTAGAACTTCGTGATGAACTATAATATGCGAGGGATGACGAAAACGATTCCCAACCTTTTGGCAATGCTGAAATCAGCGAAGGTAGAAATCAAGAAAATGCATCAAGTGTTGATGGTTAACAAGACCACTAGTTCCAAGAAAAAGGGCACGGGAAAGAAAGGGAAAACTTCAAAAGAATGGCAAGAAAGTGGTTACTCCCATGAAGAAGCCCAAAGCAAGACCCAAGCCTGAAACTGAGTGCTTCTACTACAAAAGAAATGATCACTAGAAATGGAACTGCCCTAGATACTTGGCGGATAAGAAGGATGGCAAAGTGAACAAAGGTATATTTGATATACATATTATTGATGTGTAGTTTATTAGTCTTTATAGCAACCCCTTGGTATTTGATACTAGTTCCGTTGCTAAGAGTAGTAACTTGAAGTAGGAGTTGCAAGATAAACAAACTAGTGAAGGACGAGGTGACGAGGTGTGTTGGAAATAATTCCAAGGTTGATACAATCACCATCGCACACTCCCTCTACCTTCGGGATTAGAATTGAACCTAAATAAATGTTATTTGGTGTTTGTGTTGAGCATTAATATGATTAGGTCATGTTTATTGCAATACGGTTATTCATTTAAATCAAAGATAATTGTTGTTCTGTTGATATGAATAAAACCTTCTATGGTCATACACCCAATGCGAATGGTTTACTGAATCTCGATCGTAGTGACACACATATTCACAATATTGATGCCAAAAGATGCAAAGTTGATAATGATAGTGCAACATATTTGTGGCACTGCCATTTTAGGTCATATTGGTGTAAAGCGCATGAAGAAACTCCATGCTGATGTGCTTTTGGAATCACTTGATTATGAATCACTTGATGCTTGTGAACCATGCCTCATGGGTAAGATGACTAAGACTCCGTTCTCCGGAACAATGGAGCGAGCCACTGACTTATTGGAAATAATACATACTGATGTATGCGGTCCGATGAGTGTTGAGGCTCGTGGTGGGTATCATTATTTTTTAACCTTCACAATTGATTTGAGCAGATATAGGTATATCTACTTAATGAAACACAAGTCTGAATCATTTTGAAAAAGTTCAAAGAATTTCAGAGTGGAGTGGAGAATCATCGTAACAAGAAAATAATGGTGTGTCTGAATATTTGAGTTACGAGTTTTGGCATTCATTTAAAACAATGTGGAATAGTTTCACAACTCACACCACCTGGAACACCACAACGTAATGGTGTGTGTGAACGTCGTAACCATACTTTACTAGATATGGTGCGATCTATGATGTCTCTTACCGATTTACCGCTATCGTTTAGGGGGTTATGCATTACAGACAATTGCATTCCCGTTAAATAGGGAACCATCTAAATCCGTTGAGACGACACCATATGAACTATGGTTTGGCAAGAAACCAAAGCTGTCATTTCTTAAAGTTTGGGGTTGCGATGCTTATGTGAAAAAGTTTTAAACTGATAAGCTCGAACCAAAAACAAAAAGGTGCGTCCTCATAAAGAAACTTTTGGGTACACCTTCTATCACAGATTCGAAGGCAAGATATTTGTTGCTAAGAATGGATCCTTTCTAGAGAAGGAGTTTCTCTCGAAAGGAGTGAGTGGGAGGAGAGTAGAACTTGATGAGGTAATTGTACCTTCTCTCTAATTGGAAAGTACTGAAGGAAATATGCCCTAGAGGCAATAATAAAGTTATTATTTATTTCCTTATAATCATGATAAAAGGTTTATTATTCATGCTAGAATTGTATTAACCGGAAACATAATACATGTGTGAATACATAGACAAACAAAGTGTCACTAGTATGCCTCTACTTGACTAGCTCGTTAATCAAAGATGCTTATGTTTCCTAACCATGAACAATGAGTTGTTATTTGATTAATGGGATCACATCATTAAGAGAATGATCTGATTGACATGACCCATTCCATTAGCTTAGCACCCGATCGTTTAGTATGTTGCTATTGCTTTCTTCATGACTTATACATGTTCCTGTAACTATGAGATTATGCAACTCCCGTTTACCGGAGGAACACTTTGGGTACTACCAAACGTCACAACGTAACTGGGTGATTATAAAGGAGTACTACAGGTGTCTCCAAAGGTACATGTTGGGTTGGCGTATTTCGAGATTAGGTTTTGTCACTCCGATTGTCGGAGAGGTATCTCTGGGCCCTCTCGGTAATGCACATCACATAAGCCTTGCAAGCATTGCAACTAATGAGTTAGTTGCGAGATGATGTATTACGGAACGAGTAAAGAGACTTGCCGGCAACTAGATTGAACTAGGTATGGGATACCGACGATCGAATCTCGGGCAAGTAACATACCGATGACAAAGGGAACAACGTATGTTGTTATGCGGTCTGACTGATAAAGATCTTCATAGAATATGTAGGAGCCAATATGGGCATCCAGGTCCCGCTATTGGTTATTGACCAGAGACATGTCTCGGTCATGTCTACATTGTTCTCGAACTCGTAGGGTCCGCACGCTTAAGGTTACGATGACAGTTATATTATGAGTTTAGGCATTTTGATGTACCGAAGGTTGTTCGGAGTCCCGGATGTGATCACGGACATGACGAGGAGTCTCGAAATGGTTGAGACGTAAAGATTGATATATTGGAAGCCTATGTTTGGATATCGGAAGTGTTCCGGGTGAAATCGGGATTTTACCGGAGCACCGGGAAGGTTATGGGAACCCCCCGGGAGCTAAATGGGCCATGATGGGCCTTAGTGGAAAAGAGAAGAGGCAGCCCTACATGGGCTGCGCGCCTCCCCCTTCCCCTAGTCCTATTAGGACTAGGAGAGGTGGCCGGCCCCCTCTCTCTCTTTTCCCCCTCCGCGAATCCTATTCCAACTAGGATTGGGGGGGGGGGAATCTTACTCCCAGAGGGAGTAGGACTCTCCTGGCGCGCCACACCTTGGCCGGCCAGCCTCCCCCCTCTAGTCCTTTATATACTGAGGCAGAGGCACCCTAGAACACACAAGTTGATCCACGTGATCTATTCCTTAGCCGTGTGCGGTGCCCCCAGCCACCATATTCCTCGATAATACTGTAGCGGAGTTTAGGCAAAGCCCTGCTGCTGTAGTGCATCAAGATCGTCACCACGCCGTCGTGCTGACGGAACTCTTTCCCCGACACTTTGCTGGATCGGAGTCCGGGGATCGTCATCGAGCTGAACGTGTGCTCGAACTCGGAGGTGCCGTAGTTTCGGTGCTTGATCGGTTGGATCGTGAAGACGTACGACTACTTCCTCTACGTTGTGTCAACGCTTCCGCAGTCGGTCTGCGAGGGTACGTAGACTACACTCTCCCCTCTCGTTGCTATGCATCACATGATCTTGCGTGTGCGTAGGAATTTTTTTGAAATTACTACGAAACCCAACAGTGGCATCCGAGCCTAGGTTATTTATGTTGATGTTATATGCACGAGTAGAACACAAGTGAGTTGTGGGCGATATAAGTCATACTGCCTACCAGCATGTCATACTTTGGTTCGGCGGCATTGTTGGACGAGACGACCCGGACCAACATTACGCGTACGCTTACGCGAGACCGGTTCCCTCGACGTGCTTTGCACATAGGTGGCTTGCGGGCGACTGTCTCTCCAACTTTAGTTGAACCAAGTATGGCTACGCCCGGTCCTTGCGAAGGTTAAAATGGAGTCTATTTGACAAACTATCGTTGTGGTTTTGATGCGTAGGTGAGATTGGTTCTTGCTTAAGCCCGTAGCAGCCACGTAAAACTTGCAACAACAAAGTACAGGACGTCTAACTTGTTTTTGCAGGGCATGTTGTGATGTGATATGGTTAAGACATGATGCTGAATTTTATTGTATGAGATGATCATGTTTTGTAACCAAGTTATCGGCAACTGGCAGGAGCCTTATGGTTGTCGCTTTATTGTATGCAATGCAATCGCGATGTAATGCTTTACTTTTATCACTAAGCGGTAGCGATAGTCGTAGAAGCACGAGCTTGGCGAGACGACAATGATGCTACGATGGAGATCAAGGTGTCACGCCGGTGACGATGGTGATCACGACGGTGCTTCGGAGATGGAGATCACAAGCACAAGATGATGATGGCCATATCATATCACTTATATTGATTGCATGTGATGTTTATCCTTTTATGCATCTTATCTTGATTTGATTGACGGTAGCATTATAAGATGATCTCTCACTAAATTATCAAGAAGTGTTCTCCCTGAGTATGCACCGTTGCGAAAGTTCTTCGTGCTGAGACACCACGTGATGATCGGGTGTGATAGGTTCTACGTTCAAATACAACGGGTGCAAAACAGTTGCACACGCGGAATACTCAGGTTATACTTGACGAGCCAAGCATATACAGATATGGCCTCGGAACACGGAGACCGAAAGGTCGAGCGTGAATCATATGGTAGATATGATCAACATAACGATGTTCACCATTGAAAATTACTCCATCTCACGTGATGATCGGTTATGGTTTAGTTGATTTGGATCACGTAATCACTTAGAGGATTAGAGGGATGTCTATCTAAGTGGGAGTTCTTTAATTAATTTGATTAACTGAACTTAAATTTATCATGAAAATTAGTACCTGATTAGTATCTTGCTTGTTTATGTTTGATTGTAGATAGATGGCTCGTGCTGTTGTTCCGTTGAATTAATGCGTTCCTTGAGAAAGCAAAGTTGAAAGATGATGGTAGCAATTACACGGACTGGGTCCGTAACTTGAGGATTATCCTCATTGCTGCATAGAAGAATTACGTCCTAGAAGCACCGCTGGGTGCCAGGCCTGCTGCAGGAGCAACGCCGGATGTTATGAACATCTGGCAGAGCAAAGCTGATGACTACTCGATAGTTCAGTGTGCCATGCTTTACAACTTAGAATCGGGACTTCAACGACGTTTTGAACGTCATGGCGCATATGAGATGTTCCAAGAGTTGAAGTTAATATTTCAAGCAAATGCCCGGATATGAAGTCTCCAATAAGTTCTATAGCTGCAAGATGGAGGAGAACAGTTCTGTCAGTGAGCATATACTCAAAATGTCTGGGTATAATAATCACTTGATTCAATTGGGAGTTAATCTTCCAGATGATCGCGTCATTGACAGAATTCTTCAATCACTGCCACCAAGCTACAAGAGCTTTGTGATGAACTATAATATGCAAGGGATGAACAAGACTATTCCCGAGCTCTTCGCGATGCTAAAAGCTGCGGAGGTAGAAATTAAGAAGGAGCATCAAGTGTTGATGGTCAATAAGACCACTAGTTTCAAGAAAAAGGGCAAAGGGAAGAAGAAGGGGAACTTCAAAAAGAACGGCAAGCAAGTTGCTACTCAAGAGAAGAAACCCAAACCTGGACCTAAGCCTGAAACTGAGTGCTTCTACTACAAGCAGACTGGTCACTGGAAGCGGAACTGCCCCAAGTATTTGGCGGATAAGAAGGATGGCAAGGTGAACAAAGGTATATGTGATATACATGTTATTGATGTGTACCTTACTAATGCTCGCAGTAGCACCTGGGTATTTGATACTGGTTCTGTTGCTAATATTTGCAACTCGAAACAGGGACTACAGATTAAGCGAAGATTGGCTAAGGACGAGGTGACGATGCGCGTGGGAAACGGTTCCAAAGTCGATGTGTTCGCAGTCGGCATGCTACCTCTACATCTACCTTCGGGATTAATATTAGACCTAAATAATTGTTATTTGGTGCCAGCGTTAAGCATGAGCATTATATCTGGATCTTGTTTGATGCGAGACGGTTCTTCATTTAAATCAGAGAATAATGGTTGTTCTATTTATATGAGTAATATCTTTTATGGTCATGCACCCTTGAAGAGTGGTCTATTCTTGTTGAATCTCGATAGTAGTAACACACATATTCATAATGTTGAAGCCAAAAGATGCAGAGTTGATAATGAGAGTGCAACTTATTTGTGGCACTGCCGTTTAGGTCATATCGGTGTAAAGCGCATGAAGAAACTCCATTCTGATGGACTTTTGGAACCACTTGATTATGAATCACTTGGTACTTGCGAACCGTGCCTCATGGGCAAGATGACTAAAACACCGTTCTCCGGAACTATGGAGAGAGCAACAGATTTGTTGGAGATCATACATACAGATGTATGTGGTCCAATGAATATTGAGGCTCGTGGCGGATATCGTTATTTTCTCACCTTCACAGATGATTTAAGCAGATATGGGTATATCTACTTAATGAAACATAAAGTCTGAAACATTTGAAAAGTTCAAGGAATTTCAGAGTGAAGTTGAAAATCATCGTAACAAGAAAATAAAGTTTCTACGATCTGATCGTGGAGGAGAATATTTGAGTTACGAGTTTGGTGTACATTTGAAAAATTGTGGAATAGTTTCGCAACTCACGCCACCCGGAACACCTCAGCGTAATGGTGTGTCCGAACATCGTAATCATACTTTACTGGATATGGTGCGATCTATGATGTCTCTTAGTGATTTACCGCTATCGTTTTGGGGATACGCTCTAGAGACGGCCGCATTCATGTTAAATAGGGCACCATCAAAATCCATTGAGACGAGGCCTTATGAACTGTGGTTTGGCAAGAAACCAAAGTTGTCGTTTCTGAAAGTTTGGGGCTGCAATGCTTATGTGAAAAAGCTTCAACCTGATAAGCTTGAACCCAAATCGGAGAAATGTGTCTTCATAGGATATCCAAAGGAAACTATTGGATACACCTTCTATCACAGATCCGAAGGCAAGACTTTTGTTGCTAAATTCGGAAACTTTCTAGAGAAGGAGTTTCTCTCGAAAGAAGTGAGTGGGAGGAAAGTAGAACTTGACGAGGTAACTGTACCTGCTCCCTTACTGGAAAGTAGTACATCACAGAAAACTGTTCCAGTGACACCTACACCAGTTAGTGAGGAAGCTAATGATAATTATCATGAAACTTCAGATCAAGATACTACTGAACCTCGTAGATCAACCAGAGTGAGAACCGCGCCAGAGTGGTACGGTAATCCTGTTCTGGAAGTCATGCTACTAGATCATGATGAACCTACGAACTATGAAGAAGCGATGGTGAGCCCAGATTCCGCAAAGTGGCTTGAAGCCATGAAATCTGAGATGGGATCCATGTATGAGAACAAAGTATGGACTTTGGTTGACTTGCCCAATGATCGGCAAGCAATTGAGAATAAATGGATCTTCAAGAAGAAGACTGACGCTGACGGTAATATTACTGTCTACAAAGCTCGACTTGTCGCGAAAGGTTTTCGGCAAGTTCAAGGGATTGACTACGATGAGACCTTCTACCCGTAGCGATGCTTAAGTCCGTCCGAATCATGTTAGCAATTGCCGCATTTTATGATTATGAAATTTGGAAAATGGATGTCAAAACTGCATTCCTGAATGGATTTCTGGAAGAAGAGTTGTATATGATGCAACCAGAAGGTTTTGTCGATCCAAAAGGAGCTAACAAAGTGTGCAAGCTCCAGCGATCCATTTATGGACTGGTGCAAGCCTCTCGGAGTTGGAATAAATGCTTTGATAGTGTGATCAAAGCATTTGGTTTTATACAGACTTTCGGAGAAGCCTGTATTTACAAGAAAGTGAGTGGGAGCTCTGTAGCATTTCTGATATTATATGTGGATGACATATTACTAATTGGAAATGATATAGAATTTCTGGATAGCATAAAGGGATACTTGAATAAGAGTTTTTCAATGAAAGACCTCGGTGAAGCTGCTTACATATTAGGCATAAAGATCTATAGAGATGGATCAAAACGCTTAATTGGACTTTCACAAACAACATACCTTGACAAAATTTTGAAGAAGTTCAAAATGGATCAAGCAAAGAAAGGATTCTTGCCTGTGTTACAAGGTGTGAAATTGAGTAAGACTCAATGCCCGACCACTGCAGAAGATAGAGAGAATATGAAAGATGTTCCCTATGCATCAGCGATAGGATCTATCATGTATGCAATGCTGTGTACCAGACCTGATGTGTGCCTTGCTATAAGTCTAGCAGGGAGGTACCAAAGTAATCCAGGAGTGGATCACTGGACAGCGGTCAAGAACATCCTGAAATACCTGAAAAGGACTAAGGATATGTTTCTCGTATATGGAGGTGACAAAGAGCTCGTCGTAAATGGTTACGTTGATGCAAGCTTTGACACTGATCCGGATGATTCTAAATCACAAACCGGATACGTGTTTACATTAAACGGTGGAGCTGTCAGTTGGTGCAGTTCTAAACAAAGCGTTGTAGCAGGATCTACATGTGAAGCGGAGTACATAGCTACTTCGGAAGTGGGAGACTGAAGGAAATATGCCCTAGAGGCAATAATAAAGTTATTATTTATTTCCTTATAATCATGATAAAAGGTTTATTATTCATGCTAGAATTGTATTAACCGGAAACATAATACATGTGTGAATACATAGACAAACAAAGTGTCACTAGTATGCCTCTACTTGACAAGCTCGTTAATCAAAGATGGTTATGTTTCCTAACCATGAACAATGAGTTGTTATTTGATTAACGGGATCACATCATTAAGAGAATGATCTGATTGACATGACCCATTCCATTAGCTTAGCACCCGATCGTTTAGTATGTTGCTATTGCTTTCTTCATGACTTATACATGTTCCTATAACTATGAGATTATGCAACTCCCGTTTACCGGAGGAACACTTTGGGTACTACCAAACGTCACAACATAACTGGGTGATTATAAAGGAGTACTACAGGTGTCTCCAAAGGTACATGTTGGGTTGGCGTATTTCGAGATTAGGTTTTGTCACTCCGATTGTCGGAGAGGTATCTCTGGGCCCTCACGGTAATGCACATCACATAAGCCTTGCAAGCATTGCAACTAATGAGTTAGTTTCGAGATGATGTATTACGGAACGAGTAAAGAGACTTGCCGGCAACGAGATTGAACTAGGTATGGGATACCGACGATCGAATCTCGGGCAAGTAACATACCGATGACAAAGGGAACAACGTATGTTGTTATGCGGTTTGACCGATAAAGATCTTCGTAGAATATGTAGGAGCCAATATGGGCATCCAGGTCCCACTATTGGTTATTGACCGGAGACATGTCTCGGTCATGTCTACATTGTTCTCGAACCCGTAGGGTCCGCACGCTTAAGGTTACGATGACAGTTATATTATGAGTTTAGGCATTTTGATGTACCGAAGGTTGTTCGGAGTCCCGGATGTGATCACGGACATGACGAGGAGTCTCAAAATGGTCGAGACGTAAAGATTGATATATTGGAAGCCTATGTTTGGATATCGGAAGTGTTCTGGGTGAAATCGGGATTTTACCGGAGTACCGGGAAGGTTACCGGAACCCCCCGGGAGCTAAATGGGCCACGATGGGCCTTAGTGGAAAATAGAAGAGGCAACCCTACATGGGCTGCGCGCCTCCCCCTTCCCCTAGTCCTATTAGGACTAGGAGAGGTGGCCGGCCCCCTCTCTCTCTTTTCCCCCTCCGTGAATCCTATTCCATCTAGGATTGGGGGGGGGGGGATCCTACTCCCAGAGGGAGTAGGACTGTCTTGGCGCGCCACACCTTGGCCGGCCAGCCTTCCCCCTCTAGTCCTTTATATACTGAGGCAGAGGCACCCAAGAACACACAAGTTGATCCACGTGATCTATTCCTTAGCCGTGTGCGGTGCCCCCAGCCACCATATTCCTCGATAATACTGTAGCGGAGTTTAGGGGAAGCCCTGCTGCTGTAGTGCATCAAGATCGTCACCACGCCGTCGTGCTGACGGAACTCTTTCCCCGACACTTTGCTGGATCGGAGTCCGGGGATCGTCATCGAGCTGAACGTGTGCTCGAACTCGGAGGTGTCGTAGTTTCGGTGCTTGATCGGTTGGATCGTGAAGACGTACGACTACTTCCTCTATGTTGTGTCAACGCTTCCGCAGTCGGTCTGCGAGGGTACGTAGACTACACTCTCCCCTCTCGTTGCTATGCATCACATGATCTTGCGTGTGCGTAGGAATTTTTTTGAAATTACTACGAAACCCAACAGTGGCATCCGAGCCTAGGTTATTTATGTTGATGTTATATGCACGAGTAGAACACAAGTGAGTTGTGGGCGATATAAGTCATACTGCCTACCAGCATGTCATACTTTGGTTCGGCGGCATTGTTGGACGAGACGACCCGGACCAACATTACGCGTACGCTTACGCGAGACCGGCTCCCCCGACGTGCTTTGCACATAGGTGGCTTGCGGGCGACTGTCTCTCCAACTTTAGTTGAACCAAGTATGGCTACGCCCGGTCCTTGCGAAGGTTAAAACGGAGTCTATTTGACAAGTACCTGACAGTTGCTGAGCCACCAAGTCCAAGTCATCGAAACACTTAACCCGGCTTAAATTAATCTCCTTAGCCATTCGAAGACCATGGAGTAAGGCCTCATATTCAGCTGCATTGTTAGTGCAAGGGAACATTAAACAGAGAACATAACAAAACTTATCTCCTCATGGGGAAGTTAACATGACTCCAGCCCCCGAGCCTTCCAATTGCCTGGATCCATCGAAATGAATAGTCGAATAAGTATGATCCGGCTTTTCTTCCGGCGCCTGTAACTCTATCTAGTCATTGATGAAATCCACAAGCGCTTGGGACTTGATTGCGAGGCACTTATTTTTAACCCGTGAGGTCCAAGCTCAATAGCCCACTTGGCAACTCGGCCAGTTGCCTCCCTGTTCTGGATTGTATCTCCCAAAGGGGTAGAACTGACCACTGTGATGGGATGACCTTGAAAATACCGCTTGAGCTTCCGGCTTGCCATAAAAACTCCATACACCAGTTTCTGCCAATGTGGGTACCTCTGCTTAGACACAATAAGTACCTCACTGATATAATAAACCAACCGTTGAACCGGATACTCCTTCCCAGCTTCCTTGCGCTCCACCACAATGGCCACACTAACAGCCGGGCATTAGCAGCCACATATAACAACAGCGGCTCTTTATCGACCCGAGCAGCAAGGATTGGTGGCTCAGCTAACCGCTTTTTCAAGTCCTCAAACGCCGCATTAGCAGCCTCACTCCAGACAAAATTATCTGTCTTTTTCATCATCTGATATAGAGGGATAGCCTTCTCTCCTAATCGACTGATAAACCGGCTCAATGCTGCAATACGACCTGCCAGATATTGAACATCGTTAATACATGCCGGTTTAGCGAGAGATGTAATAGCTTTGATCTTTTCCGGATTAGCTTCAATGCCCTTGTTAGACACTAGAAAACCCAAGAGCTTGCCTGCCAGAACTCCAAAAACACACTTGGCCGGATTAAGAATCATCTTATAGACCCTGAGATTATCAAAAGTTTCCTTCAAGTCAGCTATCAACGTCTGCTCCTTTCTAGACTTCACCACAATACCATCCACATAAGCATGAACATTGCTCCCAATCTGATTATGAAGACAATTCTACACGCGGCGCTGGTAAGTCGCCTGGGCACTCTTGAGCCCAAAAGGCATAGATACATAGAAGAAGGCTCCAAAGGGAGTTATAAAAGCTGTCTTCCCCTGGTCCTTAACTGCCATTTTGATCTGATTATAACCAGAATAAGCATCGAGAAAGCTCAAACGCTCACAACCCACTGTAGCATCAATGATTTAATCAATACAAGGGAGAGCAAAGGGATCACCTGGACAAGCCTTGTTCAAATCTATGTAGTCCACACACATCCGCCAAGTGCCGTTCTTCTTAAGCACTAGCACCGGGTTAGCTAACCACTCAGGGTGAAAAACCTCCACAATAAACCCTGCTGCCAAGAGCCAGGCTACCTCCTCACCAATAGCCTTACGCCTTTCTTCATTGAAGTGGCGGAGAAATTGCCTGACCGGTTTAAACTTAGGATCAATATTAAGAGTGTGCTCAGCGAGTTCCCTCGGTACACCTAGCATGTCAGAAGATTTCCATGCAAAGATGTCCCAGTTCTCACGGATGAACTCGATGAGCGTGCTTTCCTATTTCGGATCCAGGTTAGAGCTGATTCTAAACTGCTTGGATGAATCGCCAGGAACAAAAGTCAACCAGCTTCGTCTCATCAGTAGATTTAAACTTCAGGGCCGGATCATGCTCTATAGTTGGCTTTTTCAAAGAAGTCATATCTGCCGGATCAACATTGTCCTTGTAGAACTTCAACTCCTCCGTTGCACAAACTGACTCAGCATAAGCCGCATCACCTTCTTCATATTCCAAAGCAATCTTATGACTTCCATGTACCATGATGGTCTCCTTATGACCCGACATCTTGAGCTGCAGATAATCATAACAGGGCCTTGCCATGAACTTAGTGTAAGCCGGCCGTCCAAACAGGGCATGATATGGGCTCTTGATTTTCACCACTTAAAAAGTCAATGTATCTGATCTTGAATCATGATCATCTCCAAAAACAACCTCCAGAGCTATCTTACCAACTGGATATGCCGATTTACCAGGTACCACACCATGGAAAACAGTGTTCGACGGTTTAAGATTTTTATCTGTCAACCCTATGCGATGGAAGATTTCGTAATAAAGGATATTGATACTGCTCCCTCCATCCATGAGCACCCTGGTGAACTTATACCCCCCAACCTGAGGTGCCACCACCAATGCTAGATGACCCGGGTTATCAACCCGGGGTGGATGATCCTCTCGACTCCACAAAATGGGTTGTTCAGACCAGCGGAGATAACGGGGCACTACCGGTTCAACGGAGTTTACTGCCCTTTTATGAAGCTTCTAATCGCGTTTGCATAAGCTAGTGGTGAAAACATGATACTGCCCACTATTCAACTGCTTCGAATTGCTCTGGTAACCCGATTGCTGCTGCTGCTGACTCCCCTGATGATTATAACCACCCTGGTTGCCCTGACTTCCTTGATTGCCATGTCCGCTTTGGTTTCGTTGAAGTCCCGAACCAGAACTGCCTCCACCATAACCCGGCCCATGAGAACCGCCTCCTGAACCGCCGGACGGCCCATGATCGTATTGAAAAATATCTGAGTTTTTGAACTCCCGCATAATAAAACAATCCTTCCAAAGGTGCGTGGTTGGTCTCTCTCGCGTCCCGTGCCTTGGACAAGGTTGGTTTAATAGGCGCTCAAGATTGACACTTGATCCTGCACTCCGTGGCGGCGGTTTACCCTTACGACCCTGATTATTATTCTATGTGTTGGTGTTAGCCACAAAATTCAAACTGTTATCTGCTTTGCGCTTACTGTTGTTTCCATGACCCGCCGGGTTATGCTGCTGCCCCTTGTTACTGCCACTCTTCTTTCCCTTCCTCGGCTTTTCATCATCAGACTCGGGGTCCTTGGTACTATCAGAGTCGGCATACTTAACCAAAGCTGCCATAAGCGTTCCCATGTCATTGCAGTGACGCTTAAGCCATCCCAATTTCAGCTTCAAAGGCATGAATCGGCAATTGCCCTCCAACGTTAAGACTGCTGTATCAGTATTAATGTGTTTCGATGAATGCAAGATTTCTGAAACCCGGCGCACCCAATGGGTTGTCGATTCACCTTCTTCTTGGACACAGGCGGCTAAGTCCACAATTGACATGGGTTGCTTGCACATGTCCTTGAAATTCTGGATAAACCGGGCCTTTAACGCAGCCCATGACCCAATGGAGTTAGCTGGCAAACTTTTCAGCCAAGTGCGAGCTGTTCCTTTCAACATCATGGTGAAGTATTTAGCACAGGCCACATCATCCACATCCAGCATCTCCATTGCCATCTCATAGCTTTCGATCCATGACTCAGGCGGTAAATCGGCAGTATAATTGGGCACTTTGCGGGGTCCTTTGAAATCCTTGGGCAGCCGTACATTACGTAGAGCCGGGACGAGTCACGACACCCCCAAAGAGCTGGAGGTAACTCCTGGCTCCACCGAAGTTGTTGGACGAACCGGAGTAAGCTGACGGGCCGCGTACTGCGCCGCTAACTCGGCTTCTCGACGCGCTCAACCCTGATCCACCAAATCCTGAGCATTAGTACCACCACCTGCCGGATTATGCCCTCGAGGCGGGTTACGGTCCCGCGCACTGCTTGACACGTCCGGTTCATCAAAGTGCCTGCTGTAACTCCGACTTGGGCGGGTGGGTGGAATGAATCCTCTCGCGGCTATATGAATATGCATGCTGCTGAGTCAAGGCTGTCTGAAGGAGCTCCCTAGCCCGCCGCGTCTCAACCACTATGGGGGACTCACCTTCGACTGGGAGGGCTGCCAATCGTGAAGTGGCGGTGACTATGTTATCCAGGGGGTTAGAGTAATGACCCGGAGGCGTTGACACGTGCTGTGACGGGATATTCTAATGAGGCGGATCCACTATGCGCGGCTGAACCGGCGCCCTTGTTCTAGGCGCTTCTACCCAGTTTATCATTGGTTGGTTGCTGGTTCCTGCTCCTGCCGTGTTAAAGAGATTCCTTGGCTCATAAACCGGAGGTAGGTGGGACCGGTACCTTCTCCTCATTACATCATTTGATGCGTTCTGATCCAACATAAGCCGATAAGCCTGCGCACCCAACTCGGCCCGCTCTGCAGCCATCCTGGTGTTCTCGGCTGCCAGGTCTGCCTTGGCTTGAGCTATCTGATCCTTCACCTTCACGACTTCTGCGTTATGCTGATCCTGATTTGCCGGGTTAACTTCAGCCACCAGCAGTGTTGCCAAAGCGTCGAACAAATCGGACAAAACCTGAGCCGGCGGTGGCGCAGGGCCTCCTGCCCTAGCTGATGTCGCTGCTGCTGAACCGGAGATCATTGCTGCTGTGGTTGCAGAATGCTGCGCTGACTGTGTACCAGCTATGAAGATCGCAACTCGGCTCGGCGGATCAAGGGGGTCCGGAATACTGTCACCATCGGAACAGCCCCCAAACCGGCCATCTTGCAGTTGGTACAATGACTCGGTCTCTCCAGTAGATGACTCGTCATCAGAGTAAACAACGGTTTCACCACAAGATACCGATTTATCCTCAGATTCCACTCCGTGGGCGACTTCCACGAAGGCACGCTTCAGGGCAGGCTGAACCCGGGAAGATCTCGCACGTTGAGCCATTTCGACGATGTCGGTGCAGATGTCCGGCTCAGGGCCCGGTTCGCCGATCTTGCCAATGAAGACGTGAATACCGCCAAAGGGGACCCGATATCCATACTCAATTGAACCGGCCTCGGGGCCCCAGCCTACGTCGTCAATGTAGAGCTTGCCGCGACGACTTTTGGTCATCCGGCCCACAACGTATCCCTTGAGCCCTTCGAAGCTGCCCTCTAAGAACTTGAAAACATCGTGCGATAGCCCCACGGTGGGCGCCAACTGTCGTGGGATTGTCACGGCAGATGTCCTAGTGTGAGGACTTAGTCTTGGAGCCATCACAACGTAGTTAGCTTAAAGGGGCTAAAGAGGACAAAGGACGCAAGGAATTATACTGGTTCAGCCCCTTGCGGTGAAGGTAAAGCCTAGTCCAGTTATGATAGGATTGCTAGGGTTTCGATAACCAGGGAGCAAATTCGCTTTGCCTGGCTCTCGAGTTGTTGTTTCTTGTTGTTGAACCGCCACTGGGTCATCCCTTTATATACACAGGTTGACGCCCGGCGGTTTACAGAATCCCGGCCGGCTCATAAACGTGTCCGACTCGGTTTCTACCCTTTCCTATCTTACAACACAAGTTATACACCATATGGTGGTTTATATCTACGGGCCCTAATCCGCCCTTTGGCCCTGGGCCTTTAGATCTCTATAATAAAGCGCCATGCTCCTTGTCTTTATGGGCTTCAATATGGATAACTCCTTATGGGTATAACCCGGCCCCTCCTGGGCGGTTTATACTCAGTAGTTATATCCCCAACAGGTGGCATGTAACGCCCTCGATGCGGCTATATCTCCTACGTGTCGAAGCACGACTTAGAGGCATAACCGTATTGAAAGCAATGTCGCAAGTGAGGTAATCTTCACACAGCCCATGTAATACATAAGGGACAGAGATACATAGTTGGCTTACAATCGCCACTTCACACAAAATATGAATAAGGCATTACATCATCCAAATACAATCAAGGTCCGGCTACGGAACCAAAATGAAAGAAGACTACCCCAAATGCTACACAGATCCCCGATCGACCCCAATTGGGCTCCACTACTGATCGACTAGAACGAAACAACGTAAAGGACAAGATAGTCATCGAGCTCCTCCTGAGCTGGGTTGCGTCACCTGGAATGGCATCATCGGCACTTGCAAGCTGTTTTTGGAAGTATCTATGAGTCACGGGGACTCAGCAATCTCACACCGTCGTGATCAAGACTATTTAAGCTTATAGGTAGGTAAAAGGTATGAGGTGGAGCTGCAGCAAGCGACTAGCATATATGGTGGCTAACATACGCAAAAGAGAGCGAGAAGAGAAGGCAAAGCACGATCGATGAACTATGATCAAGAAGTGATCCTAGAACAACCTACGTCAAACATAACTCCAACACCGTGTTCACTTCCCGGACTCCGCCGAGAAGAGACCATCACGGTTACACACGTCGTTGGTGCATTTTGATTAAGATAAACTTCAGGTTTTCTACAACCAGACATTAACAAATTCCTATCTGCCCATAACCACGGGCACGACTTTCGAAAGTTCAATCCCTGCAAGGGTGTCCCAACTTAGCCCATCACAAGCTCTCACGGTCAACGAAGGATATTCCTTCTAGTGGGAAGACCCGATCAGGCTCGGAATCCCGGTTACAAGACATTTCGACAATGGTAAAACAAGACCAGCAACACCGCCCGAATGTGCCAACAAATACCGATAGGAGCTGCACATATCTCGTTCTCAGGGCACACTCAGATGAGCGCTCGATACAACTAAAACCAAACCTCGAGTTTCCCCGAGGAGGCGCTGCACAGGGCTCTAGTTTGGACCAACACTCAGAGGAGCACTGGCCCGGGGGGGGGGGGGGGGGTAAAATAATGATGACCCTTGAGTCTGCAGAACCCAAGGGAAAGAAAAGGCTAGGTGGCAAATGGTAAAACCAAGGATGGGCATTGCTGGAGGAGTTTTATTCAAGGCGAACTGTCAAGGGGTTCCCATTATAACCCAACCGCGTAAGGAACGCAAAATCCGGGAACATAACACCGATATGATGGAAACTAGGGCGGCAAGAGTGGAACAAAACACCAGGCATAAGGCCGAGCCTTCCACCCTTTACCAAGTATATAGATGCATTAATTAAGTAAAAGATATTGTGATATCCCAATAAGTAAACATGTTCCAACAAGGAACACCATCTCCATGTTCCAACAAGGAACAAACTTCATCTTCACCTGCAACTAACAACGCTATAAGAGGGGCTGAGCAAAGCGGTAACATAGCCAAACAACGGTTTGCTAGGACAAGGTGGGTTAGAGGCTTGGTTCAACAATATAGGAGGCATGATAAGCAAGTGGTAGGTATCGCGGCATAGGCATAGCAAAAGAGCGAGCATCTAGCAAGCAAAGATAGAAGTGATTTCGAGGGTATGGTCATCTTGCCTGAAATCCCGCAAGGAAGAAGAACGAGTCCATGAAGAAGACAAAAGGCCGTAGACGAACGGGTCCTCACAAACGCGACGTTATCGGAACCAACCCGAAGAAGCAAACACCGGAAAGAAGCACACAACATAGTAAACAACCGACACATGAACATGGTATGACATGCGGGATGCGGTATGCGATGCATATGCATGATTTGCAAAGGAATGATTGAACCTGGCCTCAACTTGGAAATCCAAGAGTGCCATTGTAAAGGTGGGGTGATTTCGGTTGAAATCGATATAAAGATCACCGGAATCGGAGGCACGGTTTGGAAATGGCAAGCAAAACAAATATGGCACCGGTCTGCGATAAACAGCAAGTAGCCATCTAAATGCATCAAAATAAATATGCTACATCACTCAAACATGACAAAAAAATACATGGCAGGGATCCACTCATGATGCTTGACAAAAGATGAACACTGAGCTATGGCTAATTCATCCATTAACAGGTTCAAACAAGCATGGCAAAAGAGCAAATGATAACAGGTTTCAGACTTACTGAAATTAACACAAGTCTGGAATTTATCATCAGGAAGCACACTTTAGAGCATGAAAACCACATGCTACAGGAACATATCATGGCAAGGCAAGGCAAGGCATGACATGAAGCTACTCAAAGCACTTAACAAAAGTACCTTAGTGACCTTGAGCCAAAAGGGATCATAAAATACAATTGCAAGCATGAGAACATGGCAAAAACATAAACAGATCTCAGACTTAGTGAAAAACTGGAGCATGCAAAACAGTTAACGAGTAGGCATGTTCACGAGCTCGATGCACTCACTACAGGGCATGGCATGACAAACTAAGCATACACCCATCAAGAATACATGGAATAGAAGCTAGACATGGCAAGAACAACAACATAGCATGCACGGATCAATAGCAACATCCTCGTCAAAATCGCTAACAAGTCAACAATCTGCCAGGATTCACGATATAGAAAAAGTAGAGCTCGATTGACTCAAGCTAGGGTTCTCCATAAATGCAAACAAAGACATGGATGGATAGAGAACCACAATGTTAACAAAACATACTTACTGATCATCCTCAAAAGAGGCATGGATCACTAGGAAACAACATGAACATATGGCATAACAACAAAATCAGGACATGGACTTAGTGAAATTCTAAGTCCCTGATATCAGCATTACCGATTACGCTACTTGGCAAGCTTGTGCTAGTCACCACACATATCACAAAAATACATGGTAAGCACCTCTATAAAGATGGCCTGGCATATAACACAACACATGTAAAACTCAGGATCATAACATGCACACATTAATCATGGCAAAAATGACAAAATGCCATTTGCTGAAACAGATCTGACAAATTCATCACATAGCCCTCTTCCAACAGAATTTCGGGCATCAAGATGAGCTCAAATGAAAATGATGCAATGAGATGAAATGATGTACTCGTCGAGGTGAACATTTTGATATGCTACACGCGCGAATCGGAGCTACGGATGCGGAGTTATAGCATGCCAAAGATTGCATAAAATTAGGATTAGGGAGGCAAAAGTCAACCGAGGGGATCCCCAGATCTGGATCTGGGTTACTGTAGCTGCACATCGCCCGAAGAGATCGCCGGAGTTCGCACCGGAACAGGGACTTGGCGCCGCAGTAAGGAGGGAGAGCTCCCCGGGGAAGGGGCTCCGGTGGCCGGCGCGCGGATCCGGCGGAGCTCGTCGCCGGCGCGGGAGGAGGCAGTGGCGCGGGCGTGAGCACGAGGCGGCAACGCACGATGGGCGGCGCACTCCGGCAAGGACGGCGCCGGGCGGCGGGCGACGCACGGTGGCCGGCGCTGAAAGCGAGCGGCGGCGCGGGGCTCGGGCGCCCGCGGGTGGCGGCGGCGGCGTCCCGGGCCAGAAGGGCCCGATCCGGGCCGCGGCGGTGGGGAAGGCGCGGCGACACTTGGCGCTCTCCGATTAGCTGCTGGGCGGTGGCGGACATGTCCGTCGGTGGGAAAATTTGTCCGATGGCGCGGAGAGGAGAGATTCTCTCTAGGGTTTGTACCACGGAATTTTCGGGGGAGATGACATATATATAGGTAGAGGGAGCTAGGAGAGTCCAAATGAGGTGCGGTTTCGGCCACGCGATCATGATTGAACGAACGAGATGATGGAGGAGGTTTAGGTGGGTTTTGGGCCACTTTGGAGAGGTGTTGGGCTGCAACACACACGAGGCCTTTTCGGTCCCTCGGTTAACCGTTGGAGTATCAAACAAAGTCCAAATGGCATGAAACTTGACAGGCGGTCTACCGGTAGTAAACCAAGGCCGCATGAAAAGTCTCGGTCCAACCCGGAAATGTTTAATCCCCACACATGAAAAGAGGTAGAAAGGGACACCGGGTGACATAGGAGCGCCGGATTGCAAAACGGACAACGGGGAAAATGCTCAGATGCATGAGACGAACATGTATGCAAATGAAATGCACATGATGACATGATGTGCACTTGCATGCCACGCAAGCAATGACAAGGCAACAATAGCGAATAACTGGAGGACATCTGGCACTTCGGTCTCGGGGCGTCACATGGCATTTCCCTTCTTGACACCACCACTCTTCACATTGGTCTTCTTCTCCTTAGAGGCACCCTCTCACTCTTTTACAGAAGTTTGCTTGAGAGGAGGAGGTCATTTTGCCTTGTGAGTATTCTTCTTTTTCTTGGACTTGGGTACGAACCCAATCCCTTCCTTGGCCACAACTTCCTTTTTATTGCTCAAAAGGTCGTTGAGGTTCTTCTCACCTTGTATGCATGACATAAGGCCTGTCTCAAGTTGCTCCTTCAACATTGCATTCTCCTCAACAAGATGCATATGCTCACAACAAGGTTAGTAGCATTTGCATTATTAGTAAAAAACCATATGGGGAAAAGTGGCTTTCTCCTTGGTTAGCGTCACTTGGAGTTGATCATGAGACTCTTTGAGGCTAGCATGAGCACCCTTCAAGACCTTGTGAGCCTTGTCAAGTACATCAAACTCCTCTTTGAGTCTAGCAAGATCAACCCCAAGCTTGGCCTTCTTGGAATTAAGCACACGAGATACAACAAGAGCATGATCAAGATCTTTCTTTAATTTAGCATGGTCATCGTTGTATGACTCCTCAAGAGCCAAACGGTGACCGCGCTCTTCCTCAAGTGCATTAGAGAGATCCGGTATCTCATCGGCATAGTCACGACTATGCCCCTCCATCTTAGAGATGGTTTCTTCGTGAGCCTCGATCATGTCATTGGCTTCACCAAGTTGTTCCAAGAGAGCAGCAAAGTGCTTCTTAGATTTACCCTTAAGCTTACTCATACAAGACTCAAATTAATTTTACTCCTCATTAGACCCCTCATGTTCATTAATGCAATCCGTCAAAGAAGGATTAGTAATGATGGTAGTTTTGATGTTGGGGGTTACCTTGTTGGTGGCTTTATCCATGAGGCACTTAGCGCTGATGTTCTCATTGGGTGAGTCGAAGAGAGACACCCGTGGAGTTGTCGCAATGGCAACGGAGGCCATGGCAACCGACTCACCGTGTTCACCATCATCATCATCCTCATTGTACTCTTCTTGTGCCACCAACCCCTTGGGAGGAGTCTTCTTGGTGAAGTTGCTCTTGTTGGGGAAGGACTTGGCCTTATCTTTTCGGATGAGCTTGCCACCATTGTCTTCCCTCTTCTCATATGGGCACTCCACAACAAAGTGGCTCACATTGCCACAATTATAGCAAGTCCTCACTCGTTGCTTGCCCTTCGCTCCACTTGAGTTGTTCTTGTTGAAGTTGGGCCTCGTGTTCTTCTTGCTCCAAAATTGCCTTGAAGCGAGAGCCATGTTCTCGTGATAAGCATATTTTGTATCTTCGGGATTGCTCTCCTCTTCTTCCTCTTCATCCTCTTCTTCCACACTAACCTTGGCCTTCAAAGCAAGGTTGGGATTCTTAGCTCTTTGAGAATGTAACACCGCATTGTCGGCGGTCTTGTCCAAGATCCTCATTGCCACAAACTCGTCCAACACTTCACTTGAGGACAAGGTGTGGAAGTCCGGCCTTTGACGGATGACGGAGGACATGGCCTTGTGGTATGGCATCACAGCCTTGAGGAACTTGCGCTTGATCCAATTGTCATCCGTATTCTTGCTCCCATGATCTCATAATGAGACCGCGAGAGTGGTTAACCTCCGGTAAAGCTCACGAGGTTCTTCATCTTCATTCATTGCAAACTCATTGGCTTCATCTTGCACCACTTCATAGTTTGAGCGTTAAATGCTTGCGCTTCCCTTGTAAAGGGAAACAACATGGTGCCATGCTTCCTTGGCCATGGTGAAATGTCGGAGACGTGCAAGATCTTCCGATGGAATTGCATCTTGGATGATGAAGAGAGCATTCTCATTGAATTGATGATCCGCGGCTTCTCTAGGGGTGAAGTTTCTTGGGTCATGCGGATAAAAACCTTGCTCAATGATTCTCCAAAGGTTAGTATTAACATGATTTAAATGACGTTTAAAGCGATAAACCCAAGCGTCAAAATCCTCATTTTTCACAATCTTATGAGGAGAGCTGACATGATTTAAATGAGTGGAAGGGATGGGTCCTCCATAAGTAATAGGAGGTTCCACATGGGCAAAGATGCCACTACCATTTCTACCACTAGAAAAAAGAACTTTCTCACTAGTAGCTTCCCCCTCGTCGGAGTTAGCATCCATCACCTTGTTAGTGGGATCGACCACTTCGAACAGTGTGGTGGATAATTTGAGACCATCAAGAAAGTTCTTAAGCATGCCTTTGACCTCAGCCATCATGGAGGTTTTCAATGTGTCCAAAGCCACATTGAACTCCTCACGAGAGACCGAGGTTCCCCCATCGGCCATAGACGAGGATGGGATCACACCGGGGTTCTCCTCTTCACCGTCTACGGTGTCAACCATACTCTTCGGACGACAAAGTCCTTAATAAAGAGACGAGGCTCTGATACCAATTGAAAGGATCGATATAGTTGACTAGAGGGGGTGAATAGGAAACTAACAATTTTTAGCTTTTCTTTACCAATTTAAAATTTGCATCAAATTAGGTTGTATATATATGCAACTAGGTGAGAAACCTATATGATGCACCAACAACAAGTACACAAGCAAGCACGAGATGCAACACAATATAAGCTTGCGCAAGTAGAGGTACGAGATAACCAAGAGTGGAGCCGATGAAGACGAGGATGTGTTACCGAAGTTCCTTCCTTTTGAGGGGAAGTACGTCTCCGTTGGAGAGGTGTGGAGGCACAATGCTCCCCAAGAAGCCACTAGGGCCACCGTATTCTCCTCACGCCCTCACACAATGCGAGATGCCGTGATTCCACTATTGGTGCCCTTGGAGGCGGCGAGCGAACCTTTACAAACAAGGTTGGGGCAATCTCCACAACTTAATTGGAGGCCCCCAACAACACCATGAAGCTTCGCCACAATGGAATATGGCTCCGCGGTGACCTCAACCGTCTAGGGTGCTCAAACACCCAAGAGTAACAAGATCCGCAAGGGATTAGTGGGGGAATCAAATTTCTCTTGGTGGAAGTGTAGATCGTGGCCTCCTCAACCAATCCCTAGGAAATCAACAAGTTTGATTGGCTAGAGAGAGAGAGATCGGGCGAAAATGGATCTTAGAGCAACAATGGAGCTTAGAGGTGGAAGAGGTAGTCAACTCGCAGAAGAAGACTCGCCTTTTATAGTGAAAGAAAAAATCCAACCATTATCCACTAACTCAGCCCGCGACGAGCGGTACTACCGCACGATACAAGTGGTACTCCCGCAAAGGCCCGCGGTACTACCGCGAGGCACCATGGTACTACCGCTGGCGCGGCAGGGCCTAAGACAAGTCCTGATGCGATGAGGCAGAGAGCAGTAGAACTGCTGGCGCGGTACTATCGTGCCCCCTTGCAGTACTACCGCAAGGCAGGAATAGTCTAGGCTGGGAAGGCACAGACATAAAAAAAAATACATCCATGGCTACTTCCACTAAGTTTTGATCTATGCAAAAATTGGACACGGTTCTACGGCAAGCCTGGTGCGATACTATCGCGTAGAGCGCGGATGTAAAAAATTACATCCGCCCCTACTTCCGCTTGTGTTGCTGTGCAGGCCTGAGGCCACGGTACTACCGCTTCCAAGAAGCGGTACTACTGTGAGCACCTGCGGTACCACCGGGCCCATGGCCGGTACTACCACAGGGGCCTACGGTACTACCACTCTGAGGAGCAGTACTACCGCATGTCCCAGTTCAGCAACACTAGGAGTCCTTCATTTTGCAGTGATACGGAGAAACGGAGGTTGCTCCAAAGAGCCAAAGGAAAGGTGGTGTAGAAAGGAACATACATGTATGTGATGATTCCACCCAAACCTTTCCAATGCCGACCCCCTCTTAATAGTACGGATTTCCTATGACTCAAATCTAGCGAAAAGAAATGAAGAGAAACGCCGTCTTCAATGAGCTTCGACGGGCACCAAATCGTCTTGTGCTTAGACATGATATATCTGAAATGCTTAATACACACGATTTGTCCGCAAAAGCATTGTCATCAATCACCAAAACTAGTAAGGGGTAAATATGCCCTTACAACGAGCATGCCAACAATAGGTCTATGTTTATCTTTTTATCAGGTTTGGCAATTCTAGCAGCTTCTTCACAGAAGTAAATAACATGCCCTTCTACATCTTCTTCCAAGAGATCTTTAACCATAGCAATACTAGGTTCTACTTTAATTTGTTCATCACGTTTAGGTGTTCTAATATAGCTTTTGTTAACCACAGTTGAAACTTTAGCATGTCTCTTTATCCTAATAAGGAAAGGTGGTTTCTCAATGTAAGCAAGAGGAACAACTAGATCAACATTGTAAAGTATAGTTTCTTCTTTAACTGGTACCGGTTCTTTAATTTCTTATTTAGTAAGTGGGTGATATTTAAACCACTTCTCTTTAGGGAGATCAACATGAGTAGCAAATGATTCACAAAAGGAGGCTACTATCTCGGAGTCAAGTCCATATTTAGTGCTAAACTTTTGAAAAGCATCAGTATCCATAAAAGATTTCACACAATCATACTTAAGTTTAATACGTGACTCCTTACCTTCGTCGAGTTCCCAATCTTCACAGTTTCATTTAGTTCTTTCCAAAAGATCCCACCGGAGTTCAATAGTCTTCTTCATAAAAGAACCAACGCAAGAGGTATCAAGCGTGGTTTGATCATTACGAGAAAGCCGAGGATAAAAGTTCTGGATAATAATTTCTCTTGCGAGCTCATGATTGGGGCATGAATGTAACTTTGACTTAAGCCTGCCCCAAGCTAGAGCGACACTTTCTCCTTCACGAGGCCAAAGATTATATATATAATTCTGATCACGATGAACTAGATGCATAGGATAATTTTTTGATGGAATTCCAATTTCAAATGATTCCAATTCCAAGATCCAATATCATCACATAGCCTATACCATGCCAATGATTTTCCCTTCAAAGATAAAGGGAAAACCTTTTTCATAACTTCATCTCCGGGTAAACTTGCAAGCTTGAACAGTCCACAAATTTGTTCTACATATATCAAGTGCATATCGGGATGTTCGGTTCCATCTCCTGCATAAGGATTAGCTAGCAGGTTTTCTATCATACCCGAAGGAATTTCATATTCAATATTTCAGTAGGAGCAATAGGTTGACGGGTAGCTAATTGTGGTTCCGGTCGAGGTGAAGATACCCCGAACAAACCCTCAAAGGATTTTTTTTCCATAGTAACAAGTGATAATAAATTTCAGCACACTATATAAATGCTTCCTTACCAAACTCCACTTACCAAAGGTGCTTCAATCCCTGGCAACGGCGCCAAAAAATAGCCTTGATGACCCACAAGTATAGGGGATCAATTGTAGCTCTTTTTGATAAGTAAGAGTGTCGAATCCAATGAGGAGAAAAAGGAAATGACAAGTGGTTTTCAGCAAGGTAATGTCTGCAAGTGCTGAAATTGTAAGTAGCAAAGTAGTTTGATAGCAAGATAATTTGTAATGAGCAAGTAATGATAGTAGTAACAAAGGTGCAGCAAGGTAGCCCAATCCTTTTGGGGCAAAGGACATGTGAAAACAGTTTCTTATGATAAGCAAAGCGTTGTTGAGGATACACGGGAATTTCATCTAGTCACTTCACCATGTTGGTTCGATTTGTGTTCGCTACTTTGATAATTTGGTATGTGGGTGGATCGGTGCTTAGGTGCTGTTCTTACTTGAACAAACCTCCTACTTATGATTAACTCTCCCGCAAGCATCCGCAACTACGAGAAAAGTATTAAGAATAAATTCTAACCATAGCATTAAACTTTTGGATCCAATCGGCCCCTTATGGAATAGTGCATAAACTAGGGTTTAAGCTTCTGTCACTTTCTCAACCCATCATCTAATTGCTGCTCCACAATGCATTCCCTTAGGCCCAAATATGGTGACGTGTCACGTAGTCGACGTTCACATGACACCACTAAGGGAATCACAACATACATACTATCAAAATATCAAACACATATCACACTACTAGAAAAAGGGCTATAGATGGGATTAACACTAATGGCGCACCAGACAAGCGGTGCGCCATTAGTATATAATAATGGCGCACCACCTTCTGATACGCCATTAGAGTTGAAACTACTAATGGTGAACCTGGCCCAGGGTGCGCCATTAGTATCAAATTTTTTTTAACTAGTGCGCCTGTCCAAACATACTAATGGCGCATCCAGACACAGTGCGCCATTACTAGTTGTAACTAGTAATGGCGCACCTGCCGGAAAGTGTGCCACTAATGTTGTTTTTTTATTATATTTTTTATTCCCTTTTTTGCAAAACTACTAATGGCGCACTGTACCACCGTGCGCCATTACTAGTTTAAACTAGTAATGGCGCACTGTGGGACAGTGCGCCATTAGTATGTTTTTTTTGCAAAACTACTAATGGCACACCACCAGAAGGTGCGCCATTGGTAACCTGGATTACTAATGGTGCATTTAGAGTTGGTGCGCCATTAGTAAGTGGGCAGAAACAAGATATTTTGGACAGCCTCTCCTACCCACACTCACTTTCTCCCCACTTCATTCTCTCCACCTCCTCCTTGTCTCGGGTGCCTCCTCTTTTTCACCTCGTTTCCACCATAGATTCATTCAATTTAAGTGGTTAAATTACCTTGTTTTGATAGGTAAGTAAGGGGGGAAGCTATATTTATGTTGTTCTCCCTACAACAATGTGCACATGCACTTTTTATGGCCTAGCTAGATCTATGTATGTTCGTGGTGTTGCATATGTTTGTGGTGTTGCATATGTGTTTGTGTTTGGAGGTGTACCGGTATTTGAAATGCGATAGTTGCCAATATTTTGCCGGAATGTTGATTCATTTCCGTTTCAGCGAGAATTTTGGCATTAAGCATTCTTTCTGGTCCTATTTTTAGGGAAAGTCATGCCAAATTTTTTTCTTGGTTCTAAAATATCGTTTTGCTCTACCCCGCAGGCGACCATGGTCCGCATGATGACCGAAGGCATCGTGAATAGGTTTTTGAGGTCCGCGAAGGCCGAGATGCTTCAAAAGAACGAGACGGAGATAAGATGTCCGTGTCAAAGATGCAAGCTGAAGAGCCTTATTGCGGACCCGGAATCTGGGCAGGTGCGGGACCACCTGCTCTTGCGTGGTTTCATGGATGGCTATCGGTGGCAAGGTGATGAAGATGACTACGAAGTCGTCCATGGGGGCCGGGCATGAAATGAGGAAGGGCAGCAAGACAACCACCGCGGCTCGGGCGGGCGAGAAGACGAAGAATCCCCAGGAGATGATCACGACGGTGATGCTGTACACAGTCATCATGTAGAAGATGCAGGACATGATGATGAGGAAGATGCCGGAGCAGACGACGGGCATGATCATGAAGATGATGATGCCGGCGGAGCAGACGACGCTGGACCATCGATGGGCTGGGTGCAGGACCCTCATATTCAAGAGCTGCTTCTCAAGCAGACGGATAACGCAAGAGCTGCCGCCCGAGAGAAAGCCAAGATGGATCAACTTGAGTTAGACGCGGTTACTCCATTGTATGAAGGATGCAGGCCCGAGGATACCCACCTGAAAGTAACGCTCATGGCTCTGGAGATGAAGGTAAAACACAAAATGACCGACGCATGCTTCGACGAGAACATGTCATTCTGGCACGAACGTCTTCCCAAGGGGAACAAGTGCCTGACCAGTTTGGAGGAGGCGAAGAAAATCGTGTGTCCTCTGGATTTACCGCACGTGAAATACCATGTGTGCATGAACAATTGCATCATTTATCGGGACGACCACACGGAGTCTACCATATGTCCGGTGTGCGGCGTCACTCGATACAAGAAGAGGAAGAAAGCTCCTCGAAAAGTGGTGTGGTACTTTCCGATCACTCCTTGTCTGCAGCGGTATTTCGCGGACCCTAATGTAGCAAAGCTCCTGCGTTGGCACGCGGATAGGGAGGAGAAGAAGCGAGAAGATGACGCAAATGATCCGGAGATAGATAAAAAAGACAAGATGCTGAGTCACCCTAAGGATGCGAGCCAGTGGCAAGCGTTGAACTTCGAAGACCTAGAATTTGGGAACGATCCAAGGAACATCGTGCTGGGCGCGAGCACCGATGGAGTCAATCCATTTGGCAGCCAGAGAAGCACACATAGCACCTGGCCTGTGTTTGTGTGGATGTACAACCTTCCCCCCTGGTTGTGCATGAAGAGGAAGTACATTCACATGAGTATGCTAATTGAAGGACCGAAACAACCAGGGAACGACATCAATCTGTATCTGGGGCTGTTGAAAGAGGAGCTTGATACGCTGTGGAAAACGCCAGCCAATACGTGGGACGCCGCAGAGAAAGAATATTTCCCTATGAGAGGCGCGCTGCTCACGACGGTGCACGACTATCTCGGTTACGGATATGTCGTGGGGCAGGTGGTCCATGGATTTTCTGGATGCATCAGGTGCATGGATGACACAACGTATCACCAGCTAGATAGAGATCCTGGGTCTTCGAAAACCATGTTCATGGGACATCGAAGGTGGCTTCGCGACGATGACCGGTGGAGAAAACGCAAGGATCTATTCGATGATGAAACCGAACCCCGAGGACGCCCGCGTACGAGGAGCGGCGAGGAAATAGACGAGCTGTTGAAAAATTCGAAAGACTGCCCACTGCCGGGAAAGAAGCAAAAGGCGCCAGAGCCGGGAAAGAAGCGAAAGGCGCCAGAGCCGCTGCTGAAGGTATGGAAAACGAGGTCTGTTTTCTGGGACTTGCCGTACTGGAAGATCCACCGTGTGCCTCACAGCCTTGATGTCATGCATATCACGAAGAACGTGTGCGAGAGTCTGCTTGGTACCCTGCTCAACATGCCAGAGAGGACCAAAGATGGGCTGAAAGCAAGGGCAGACTTGAAATCAATGGGCATCAGGCAGGAGCTTCACGCTATATATGATGATGATGATGATGATGATGAGGCGAAGCAGGACACGGAAAGTCGTCGCAAAGGCAAAAAGGCCAAGAAGACCGTAAATGACTACCCTCCCGCGTGCTTCACTCTAAGTAAGGAGGAGATCGAGCAGTTTTTCACCTGCCTCGTAGGAGTAAGACTTCCTTACGGTTACGCGGGGAAGATAAGCAGATACCTAGACCCAGCGAAACAGAAGTTCAGCGGGATGAAGTCTCACGACTGTCACGTGCTGATGACGCAGATACTTCCAGTTGCAATCCGTGGGATCATGGACGCGCACATCCGTGAAACCCTATTTGGCCTATGCAACTTTTTCGACGTCATCTCTCGGAAGTCTGTTGGCGTGAGGCAACTCAGAAGGCTACAGGAAGAGATCGTGGTGATACTATGCGAGCTTGAGATGTACTTCCCGCCCGCATTATTCGACGTTATGGTGCATCTGCTGGTCCATATCGTGGACGATATCATCCAACTCGGGCCGACGTTCCTGCACAGCATGATGCCATTCGAAAGGATGAATGGTGTCATCAAAGGATACGTTCGCAACATGTCACGTCCAGAGGGAAGCATAGCCAGGGGCTTTCTAACCGAAGAGTGCATCTCCTACTGCACGAATTATCTAGGCATCGAGAACCCCGTTGGTCTGCCCGTCAACAGGCACCTCGGCAGGCTCGCTGGATGGGGTCACCGTGAGGGTCGTCGCGAAATGCATGTCGACTTCGAGGGTCGACTCGCCGACTTTGAAAGAGCAAACCTAGTCGCGCTACAACACATAGACGTGGTCGATCCTTGGGTGGTAGAGCACAAAACCTTTATTAAGAAGACGTACAATGACCGAGGCCAACAGAGGACGGACGGAGATATACTCAAAGAGCACAACTCATGTTTCACGCGTTGGTTCAAGCAGAAGCTTCTGTCGTACCCTTTACATGAGGATTCTTCCGCGGAAGAACAACTCATATTCGCCTTGTCACAGGGCGCCGAGCACAACCTGATGACCTATGAGGCGTACAATATCAACGGCTACACATTCTACACCGAGGCCAAGGACATGAAGAGCGATGGTTATCAGAACTCTGGGGTAACGATGGAATCCTACACCGGTAACGACAAGGACAGATACTACGGAAGGATCGAGGAGATCTGGGAGCTGAGCTACGCTGGAGACAAGGTCCCGATGTTCCGTGTCAGATGGACCAAGAGCGTCCTAAAAGAAGACCGGTATTTCACCACCATGGTTATACCCGAAGCCAAATCCAAGACCGCGGGCGCAAACGTCACCGTGAAAAATGAGCCATGGGTACTGGCTTCCCAAGTGGACCAATGCTTCTTCATTACCGACCCGTCAAAGCCCAGTCGTGTTGTCATGAGGAGAGGCAAAAGGAAGATCATCGGAATGGATGGAGTAGCCAATGAGCAAGACTTCGACAAGTACGGCGACCCGAGGATCGAACATGACGACGATGATGAAGTAGCAGCATACACCACAAGAAGAAGCAGGACCACCCTACCTAAAGGACGTCCGTTCCACAGAAGAACTCCATTTGCGAAAAAGAAAGGCAAGAAGATTGTGAACAAATAGCTACCTAAGATCGATTGTATTTAAATCGTAGCCTTCATTTCTCGATTGTATTTCATGGGCACTTTTTGAACTATCATGAATATTTTTAAATTTCATGGACACTCGATCTCGATCCCCCTCCATCTTGATCGCTATCCCACCTCGCCAGATCCGGTCCCCCTCGCCGCCGAGCACCCCCCGGTCCACCGGCCGCCGCCGCCGACCCCCCGCACCCTCGATTCCCCTACTCAACCGCCGTCGCCGACCCCCCGCACCCCTCCCCTACTCAACCGCCGCCGCCGACCCCCCGCACCCCGCGCACCCTCCCCCGCTCCACCGGCATTACTGTTTGATGATATTTTTAAAAAAAATTATTACTGTCTTATAAAAAAAATATTACTGTTACTGTCTTATAAAAAAATATTACTGTTATGATTTAAACAAGTTTAAAAAATTATTACTGTCTTATAAAAAAATACTAATGGCGCACCACGGTGAGGTGCGCCATTAGTATGGATGTACTTATGGCGCACCGAGGGGTGGTGCGCCATTAGTATTGCGCCATTGCTATAAGAAAAAAAACTACTAATGGCGCACCACGGTGAGGTGCGCCATTAGTATGGATGTACTTATGGCGCACCGAGGGGTGGTGCGCCATTAGTATTGTGCCGCCCCCATCCATATTTCCTCCCCGGCCCAAATTAACCTATCCCCTCTCTCTCCCTCGCCCTCGCCCTCGATCCCCTTCCCCTCTCCTCTCCCGACGCCGCTGCCCCGCCGCCTCGACGCTGCTCCGCCGCCCCGACGCCGCCCCGACGCCGCCTCGACCCCGCCCCGACGCCGCTGCCCCGCTGCCTCGACGCTGCCCCGCCGCCTCGACGCGACCCCGCCGCCCCGTCCACACCACCGTCGCCGGAGCACCACCACCACCCGGACCTCGTCCCCGACATCCTCCCCGCGCCCCACTGCCCTATCCCTACGGCCCCCGTGAGCTCCCCCTCCTCCTCTCCCCCTCTCCCCCTCTCCCCCTCTTGACTGGAGCTTGTAAAGCTGCCGTTGATGTACCTGCCATTTCCTCTGAAATTTGCCTGCCATTTGATCAACATTTCAGTGCAATAAATTGTAATATTTCCATCTAAGTATCCTTGCTCGGCTTCTGGTGTTTTTATTGCTATAGGATTACTAAATGGGATCTTCTAGGATGTTATCTGTTGTTCAAAAAACTGAAAATGTAGCAGTTGTGACTGAATATCCAATCTAGTGGATAGTAGTGGAATGCTAGTTTAGCTGGTTTGTTGCTGTGTAGGATCTTGGCTCTCTACTCGGCATGCGATCCCTGATAGTTTCTATAATTGCAGAGCACTGATTGCGGCCTCGTTTCCATCTTGTTGGTACTTGGAACTTGGAAGGGGGACAAGCAGGCGGAGCGGGTGAAGCCAGACCGGAAGAAGTAGGCTGGAGGTGGAGTGAGAAGGGGAAGCAGAGAAACAAAGGTTTGTTCCATGTCCTCGGATGAAGTTCCATGTTTCGATGGTCTCTGTGTAGTTTCTGATGCAGACCGTACATCCATCAAAAGCCACAATGCAAGCCAACTTTTATTTCTCTTGCCTGGTTCCACTAAGATGTGTTATTGCAAGCTATTAATTATTTTTCAGTTGTGAGCCTTGAGAAGATTAATTTTTTCCTATATTGTAGCTTTAACAGTTTTCAGTGTTCAATCTTTCTAGTCTCCTATGTTGAATAGAGACATACAATTTTCAGTGTTAAATCAATTGTGTGATCTCTTTTTCTATGTTTCAAGGACTGCCCAATACAAGTAAACCAATTTGTTCTGATTAGTCAACTGTGAGTGAATCAGGATGTTGATTAATGTGAGGGATTCACTTGCTGCTCCCCTATTATAATTTGGCAGCTCAAAACTATACGTAGTATGCTTTGTGTGGAGTTTTTTCTTCAGTTTTGGCCACTATTGATGTTTAATACTTCATACAAAACACATGATAAAAAAATGACTCGATTTACTATAAAAACTACCTTTCCTGAATAATGCCATTTTTTTATTTTTACTAGCATGTTACCATTAAAATAGTGGTGAAAGTATTGCTTGTTACTTAGAGTAGTATAAAAGACATTTTGGACCAAAACAAGTTTCTGGTATAGTTAGAAGACGCCTGACCCATTGCTTGAGCCTTGTATTGCAAGTTGATGAAATTCGATTTGTTAGTGACTAGCTAGCTCATTCATTTCTAAAAAGCATGCGATGAGCTAGAACCCAGACATCTATGCTATCTTACTCCATGAGCCTCTACACAGACCAAATGTAGCCAAAAACAAGACATCTATGCTATCTCACATCTAAGGTGTGCTACTGCACTACAGATTACCTGTTCTCTGGTTCAATTGTTGGTTCTATCTAATAATGCTGAGGGTTCTACTTTGGGGCTTTTTGATTCCAAGCAAACCTAGCTGATTTTTATCAAGAGGCCAAACATTCATCTAGTTTTGCTATGAACTGCTGCTAATGTATGATGTTTCCTATGAATTTGCTATGGGGTACTGCTTATATATGCTAGAACTAATTTTGATATGGATGTGTTGATTGTGTCAAGTAGTAGTACAAGGTTGTTGCCCTCTGGATGCTACCATTGTATTTGCATAGAGGAAATATTGGTTTCAGATGTATAGTTTCAGATGTCTCCTGTTCTGGGTCATGGACTTTGTGCCATGGCCACATTGGTTTTCTGTTTGGCCTCAATTTGGCCTAACAAATGATGGTCTACTAGCTGGTCTACTAGCTGGCAAGATGCTTTGGCAGAAGTTCGGAATTGTTATGCAGTGTTGTGTTCAGTTTTGGCAGGAGTTCAGAACTGTTAGGCAAAGGTCATGTCTCCGACCATTGTGTCGTGATGATCTTGCTCTGTTCTTGCTCCTATTATAATTGCAGAGGATAAGAAGAACTTGCTCTGTTCTTGCTTGTACACCAATCTCTCCTTCAACTGCTGCATTTACTTTCATGTAACAGTCTTGTACCCAATGCTTCAGTGGCAGTGCATCCTAAGCAATGGAGGCCTTTTTCACATGCCAATGTATTTTCCATGTTGTGATGGAGGCCTTTTTTGCCTTGTCCACCCGAGAGGCCCTTGAGTTTGCTGGAATGTCGATTAACTTCCGTTTCGGCAAATTCGGGTACTCCATATGTCCTATTTTCAGCAAAGGTCATGTTGAAATTTTCCGTGAATTTTAGCATGACTTTGCTAAAAATAGGACATATGGGGTACTTGTGACTAATGCATGGGCCGGAGTATCTTAGTAGTTAATTAAGTAGGATCAAGTGCCCCGGTGTACTTGTGACTAATGCATGGCTTTTAGGGTGCCTCGGTGTCGATAAAAACCGAAATGATGAAAGCTTAGGCTTTTAGGGTGCCTCGGCGTCGAAAAACCCTCAATGATAAAAGCTTAGCTTTTAGGATGCCTCGGTGTCGACAAACCCTAAATGATGAGACCATGATCTTGTTCCTTGACAATAACCAACTTTTTGACCAAACTTTGTTCCTATTTATAGAGAAACATGGCCAACAACGATGAGGCCGGGGGTTCGGGCGGCAAGAAATTCTGGGAGCTGTCCCAGGAGATGGAGGAACAACCTCACTTGTATGAGGACGCCTCCTTCCCCACCGATCCTGAGACCACTGATGGTACCGCCGAGGATGACCCCACTGATGCCACCACTGATGGTGCCGCCGAGGATGCCACCACTGATGATGGCGGTGCACGCACAGATGGCAGCCAACCGAAGAGGCAACGGAAGGACCGGCGCCCGACTGTGCTTCGCACCCTCAAGGAGGAAGTTACTGAAGTGGACTCCGACGGGAATCCAACGGCGCCCGATCGAATAGTCAAGGGGTACTCGCTTCATCTTGGGTGCATTCTCCGGAGCACCGTCTCGATCAACACCGAGAACCTGAGGCATCCTGGCCGAGGGAATTTGCGCAACCTCCTCTTCACGAAGCTGCACGAACGATACAAGTTCCCCGCTGAATTTGAAAACACAAGCCTCAAAGGGAATAAAGTGAACCATGCTTCCCTCACAAAGATGAGCAAGGCCCTGTCTACTTGGAAAAGCAATGTGAAGACAATGATCGAGAAAGGTGAGAGTTATGAGAAGATCAAGGAGAAAAATTCTTCGATCACCGAAGATGACTACAACGACTTCAAGATCAATTGCTCGAGCACCGCAAACTCCGAATCAAGTAAGTGGGGGAAAGAAATGCGGGAGCTGAACTTAGGGGAACACACACTCGGTCCCGGCGGTTACAGAGTGGCGGAGCCTATATGGGACAAGGAGGAGGCGGACCGTGCCGAGCAACGCCTACCGCCCCTCTTCGATAAATACGGTGACAAGCAGACCAGGAACTTTGTCAGGGCCCGGTACAAGAAGGACCCGAAAACAAAGGAGCTTACCACGGATCCGAAGACCAGGGTGCTTGAGCTTGTTCTGGTAAGGAATACACCCCCGCGTAATTAGCTCCATATGGTTGCATTCTAATTAATGAAGCCAAATTTCTAAATGGTTCACATTCCTTCCGCAGGCGACTGAAAGCGGTAGCATGGGGTCGACTAAGAGAAACCCTTGGGACACCACTCTAAATAGGGCGTTGAATGTAATGAAGAACAAGGATAAGCTCAGTAAGCCGACGTCAGCTGGTCGTGTGGCCGGCAAAGGCTTGTCGACAAAATGATCGTCATACTATAACACTGGTGGGCGAAAGGAGAAAAAGACCAGCTCGGAAAGCCAGGCGCGCGAGGTTCAAGAACTCAGGGCACAGGTGGCGCGGATTCCGGAGATTGTCCAAGAGCAAGTGCAACAACAACTCGGAGCGACGATCACCGCCATTGTGCCTACCTTGATCCAGGGGATTAGTGCGTGGATTGCGGGCGGCCAACAGGGGCCGCCCCGATTCCTAGCTTCACGGCCAGCAACTCGCAGAACGTGATGGCGGGGCCATTGGTGTCTCCGGCGGAGGCGGCATTGGTGTCTCCGACGCCGGCACGGGAGCTTAATGCACCCGGGTGTACGTCGGCCGGCACCTCTGCAGCAAGCGGCCCCTCCGTCAACTGCACGCCCGCCATTGGCGGTGCCTCGACATTAGCCGAGCTCGACGCCATCATCACGGTAACTAATTAAGCCTCTCTCGGCCGAGGACTTCATCTCCTTGCCTTTGACTGGGTATCCCTGACGCTCTACATGTTTTCGCAGGGCGCCGCCGACGTTCCGTGCACTCTCCTGCACTTCGTGAACAACGAGTAGGTCGATGTCGCCAAGGGCAAAATCGTTCAACCGGGCAACCCCTTGTTCCACGGTACCCAGATGCCACCCAACTTGTTTAGGGTTCAACTGGTTCGGGTGCTGCCAGGCTGCGACGAGTTGTTACCTCCGATTCGACACGTCGGGGCCGACGATGATGACGTGATGATCCTCAGCGCCTGCCTGAGCTGGCCCCTGCTTTGGCCGACGAGCCAGATTCGTTTGGGGGCGGGGGACACCACCCCAAAGACAACACCGCCAGTCGTGCCGGCGCCAAGTCGGCCCCATGGCAAGACCGCCGCAATGGTGCCGGACATCCCTATGCCACTGGATCCAAACATGCATATGGCACAGGATCAGAACGACGACGACGACGATACATTTGCCAATGTCGATCAGTACTTTGCCGATCATGGGTACGGTGGCGACTTCATGGGGCCTCCTTCTCAAGAACCCAACCCAACAAAAGACGTGCGCGATCTAGCTGGTACCGCGGAGAAGCCAAGTTGTAACAGGCATCGTCTGCAGTTCAGCTCTCAGGAGATGCCTCCAGCTGCCGACTTCACCGAGCCTCAGATAGGCGAGGAGCGAAATATGATCAACCCCAACACACTCAAGAAGGCGGTCTGTGAGCAGAACTCGGTCCCATTACAGGAGAAGAAGAAGGCATGCAAAAGAAAGACTAACAAGGGTGCGGGCCAGCCGGCACCGAGTACGATCCGTGCTCAGGACGGGCCACCTACACCTGAGGATATCTCGAGGAGGGTGCATGTGGCGGGTAGGCCGATGCTACCGAGAAATATGCTCAATGCTGCAACCGGTGCTATGCGGAGTCTGCATGACAGTGTTCTTTCTTTGGAGAAGCGGCGTCTCGGAGAGAAGGATGTGGCATACCCGGTTTTCGTGGCCAAGGTGCTAGAGGGCAAGGGCTTTGTGGATAACTCCATCGGGGGTACGATCGTCCTGCGGTTTGATGACATCCACGCTATGTTGAACCTTCATCCGCTGCACTACACCTTCGTTCGGCTATTTTCGCTGAGTATGGAGATGCGGATCATTCGCGACAAGACCCCGGACATCGTGATAGTCGACCCCTTCTACATGCGTGCCAAGATCTTGGGCAGTGCTGGGGACCGGCAAGTCGCGAGTTCTTACCTCGAAGGCGTCATTCTGGCAAACCAAGATAAGGATAACTTCCTCGTGCCTTACTTTCCCGAGTAAGTCCTCCCCTCAACCGCCCAGTAACATATGAATTCTTAGATTTCGATCGTTTTTCTTTTAACATTCCGTGTTTTCTGCAGTGACACACGTTGCACGCTCATCCTCCTAAGCCCCAAATATTCCATGGCCACGTATTTTGACCCGGACCGTCAGTCGAACGTAGACTACACAAATGTCAAGAAGGTTCTTGATGATGTTCTCCCCGGCTACATCAAATCTAGAGGCACCTTCACCAGGCCTATTCGTAAGTATGGCAAGCACGTGTTCTCCCACAATACGACGTTCTGCTGCGTCAAGCAGCCACCTGGCGGTTAGAAGGGTGCCTACTACGCCATCCATCACATGCGGGCGATCGTACGGGACCATCGTCAACTTCTGCTACTGAGTAGACTCAAAGATTGGGCCGCGAGCGTGTCGGCAATCCAGGACGCGGACATCAGACAAGAATTCTTTCGCATCCAGTCGGAGTTTGCGGAAATCATCCATCAAGATGTCCTTCGTACCGCGGGGCAGTTCTACCTCAGAAATCAACCGTCCAACGGTGACATCGACACAATCCTACAAATGCAGGCTGACAATGCCCGTTGTTTCATGACTCCCACGATAGACGGCGGCTTCATCCATGCTCCGGTCCCTTGATTCGAGTCGAAAGCAGTGATGCTGTGTCTAGTTTTGAAACATCGATTGGCTCATGTTGTAATTAAACTTTAATGAACTTGTAGTATGTCTCTTTGGTTTCGAGAGTCGTTCAACTTACATGTAATCGATGCTATTAATATCTTGCTTTTCTCTTCCGATCGTTCTGTTGCATACTTATATATTGCTTATGTATTGTCTGTGAATTGGTACTAACGTTTCGTTTGGCTACTGCATAGCGATGCCGTGGTATGTCGTGTACAAGGGTAAGGTTCCCGGAGTCTACGACGACTGGGAGGAGTGTCGGAGACAGTTTCACCGATTCAGCGGTAACAGTTACAAAGGGTACGCCACGAGGGCCGAGGCCGAATCTAGATACGCCCGCTATCTAGCGGGAGAGGGGAGGGAGCGTTGGAGGAACCGGATGAAGACAAGTTTCATCGTGATGATGCTCATCGTGATGACCGCAGATCTCTTCTATGTGATGGTAGTTTAGATGATCGATATCGACTTGTAATGTGAAGACAAACTCGCGGTCTCGAGACTTGTAATATAATGTTCTATCTTTGTTCGGTCTTTTCAATTCGGAGACTAATATGATGAATTGTATTCGGAGATTAAAATGATGAATTGTATTCAGAGACTAATCTTCTACTGTATTCGATGAATCTGTTGTTGATGTGTGCTGTCTATATTTTGTCCAATTATACATTTTGTAACCTGTGCAAAAAACAGAAAATTAAAAAATAAAAAAAACCTAATATTCATACTAATGGCGCATCACATCATAGTGCGCCATTAGTATGCCAAAGGATACTAATGGCGCATCATTAAACAGTGCGCCATTAGTATGCCGAAGTTACTAATGGCGCATCCTATTGTCGTGCGCCATTAGTATGCCAAAGCACCTGGGTATACATGGCCCCCTGGGAGGCATACTAATGGCGCACTATTGTATATACTAATGGCGCATCTGAGGTGCGCCATTAGTAAAATATACTAATGGCGTGCTACTAATGGCGCACCACTAATGCGCCATTAATGGCCAAATTAGGTGCGCCATTAGTAGGCCTTTTCCTAGTAGTGTCAAATTCACATGATTACTTGCAACATGATTTCTCCCGTGACCTTAAGAACAAAAGTAACTACTCACAAATGATAATCATTCTCAATATTAGAGGGGTATTAAATAGCATATTGGATCTGAACATATAATCTTCCACCAAATAAATCATATAGTAATCAACTACAAGATGTAATCAACACTACTAGCCACCCACAAGCACCAATCTATAGTTCTGGTAACAAGATTGAACACAAGAGATGAACTAGGGTTTGAGAGGAGATAGTGCTATTGAAGATGTTGATGGATATTTCCATCCCCGAGATGGGAGAGTTGTTGGTGATGACGGTGACGATGATTTCCCCCTCCGAGAGGGAAGTTCCCCGGCGAAATCGCTCCGCTGGAGGGCAAAAGTGCTCCTGCCCAAGTTCTGCCTCGAGAGGACGACGTTCTGTCCCGAAAGTCCTCGCTTTATTTTTTCTAGGTTAAAATGACTTATATACCAGAAGATGGGCACTGGAGGTGGGCCTGGGTGAGCACAACCCACCAGGGCGCCCCCATGTGGGTTGTGCCCACCTAGTGAGCCACCTCTGGTAGTTATTTGCTCCAATATTCTTCATATACTTGATTAAAAAAATCTCCGTGAAGTTTTATCTTGTTTGGAGTTGTGTTGAATAGGTGGCCTGACGTAGCTTTTCCAGGTCTAGATTTCCAACTGTCGAAATTCTCCCTCTTTGTGTAAACCTTGCATATTATGAGAGAAAAGGCATTAGAATTACTCCAAAAAAGCATTATTATGGATAAAACATCATAAATAACAGTAAGAAAACATGATGCAAAATGGACATATCAGGCTCGACCGGCCAGATGATGACACAGATGTCCTTCAAGGCCATCTTGGACATCCGATGCATCTCCATCAGCTACTTCATTTGATCGCTGAGGACGGGCGGACGCTCGGAGTCCGGAAACTGTGACCAGAAGAGCCGTTGCGTGAAGTCCTCCTCAAGGGTGGCATAGTGCCTCATCGCGGCCACAACATTCTTCGGGAGTTCGACAAAGATGCCTGCGGAGTGCCAAACCCTCGTCAGCAGGGTGAACCTATTGCCTCCAAACACACTCTGCAGTAAGTATTTCTGACCATTGGTAATTTGCGCAGCTTGCCGAAGCTCCTCCCGGATGCCTCGTGCGTCAGTCCTCGCCTCCTGGAGCTCCATCTCCGCCTTGGATAGATAGGAGGATTGCTCCTCCCGCCCCTTCTCAAGGGCCTCAAGCTTCTCAGCGGCATCTTGGAGCTCCACCTGGACCTCGGTTACCTGAGCCTCATGCTGCTCAGCAGCAAGCTTGGCCCGCTCAAGCTCGGACACCGCCTTCTCAGCGGCTGTCTTCTTCTCGGTCGCCTTAACCCCGGCCTTCTTCAGGGCCTCCCTCAAGCCTTCAACCT
Source organism: Triticum urartu (assembly GCF_056163025.1). Taxonomy (NCBI): domain Eukaryota; kingdom Viridiplantae; phylum Streptophyta; class Magnoliopsida; order Poales; family Poaceae; genus Triticum; species Triticum urartu. Next base: position 482,786,022 of record NC_141875.1, read on the forward strand.
CGACGGCAGCAGCTGCAAGATCATCACGATAAAGATTAGTAAACAGTCTGAACTATCGATATCCGGCAAATACAAATCTTCTCATAGGGCTTACTTTGCGCCTCGTTAAGATGTTTGTTGACAAGGTCAAGCTCTCGATCAGAAAGCTTAAGCTTCCGATCCATCTCCTCTAATGTCGTGGCATTAGAAGCCGCGGCCACGGAAGATGCCCACGTCAGCAAAAGAAATGTCGACATTATTATTCAACCTATTGTATTTGATCCTCTACAGGCCTCTCCAAGGTCCTAGCAGAGTCTCAGGGGCTGCTATGTATACAACCTACCCAAACTAACAGTTACAACCACATTATGAGGAAAGATCATTACTTGACTTACCTCAAAGCCTGTTGGAAGGCCATGGACAGGGTCGTTCAGTTTGGAATGGACGGAACGAACACTCTGCATAACTGCACTCATTAGAGTGCGGTGCCCATCAATGATGATGGAGTTGTTCACCAGCTCCTCCAACACGTCTGGCCAGCCAGTTGCCGCCCGTGAGGAGGTGTTCGGCGCTGGCGTTGGCTCCCCGGCCCCTTCCCTGATGGGAGGAGCCAGTGCCGTCGAAGGCCTTGGGGGCTCGGGAGCGGTCAACAGTTGGGTCTGATGGTCTGGACCCCTTTCGCCCGTTAGCCAGGAGGGACACTCCCTCCTGGTCTTCGGTGACCAAGGTGTTTACCTCGGTCATTACAACGACCCCCCCCTCTGTGTTCGGGGGAGGAGTCCTTTGGAACCACACCTCCTCAACCTCTTCAGGGATCAGAGGCGTGCGGTGCGCCATAGACCCATTTTCCGCCAGTTCGGTGGGTGGAGACGTCCCCTCCGGAGTACTCGATGGGGCATTCACATGGGGGACTGCAACTCGGAGGGGTTAACCTTCAACTAAAGCAAATTAAGGAAAACAAGATAGCTAAAAAAAGACAATGCCTTACCTATTGGCCGGGGGCTTGACCCTGGGTTCCTTCTCCGGAACCTTCTCAAACACTTCGGACTCCTTATCAGAGTCTGAACTGTCGGACAGAACTAGCTTGGGCTTGCATCGTCTCTTCGGGGCCGGAGAAGGTTGGACCTCCATGCCGTCCTCGGACGCCGCCCTCTTCTTGGATTGCGAGGAGGCACTTTCCTCCTCGTCGTCATCCTTGCCCCCATCCTGAACGGATCAGGCCGCAGCGTCTCCGGATCGACTGCCCAGACGAACCCTGCGGTGGAAGCCTCCCTAGCCTTCGGCACTTCTTTCTTCTCTCCCTTCTTGGCGGATGCCTTGTAGGGCACCACGACCAGCAGCTTCTCCAGCTACTCTGATTGGGACCCTGCTGGCAGGGGTGCTGGGCCGTTGATCTTCTTGGCCTTGGTGAGCCAACCCTACAAAAATTCGCATAAAAGGTTTGACCGAATCAAACGTGGTGTGAATATCCGAACACCCCTCGAAGAAAAATGCCGCTCACCTCCCTTGGGGTGTTCGCGGCGTCGAGGCAGATGTCCTTTCCCTCGACTGGCCACTCCTTCTGGGGCCGGAATAGTTGGCCCCATATCTTGTCAGGAGTCATGTCGTAGAGGTGTCGCACGGTGGCCGGATTCTCAGTCATACTCCCACATGGGCTTGGCCCTCTCCTGGCAAGGGAGGAGCCGACGGTGGAGCATGATCTGGACCACGTTGACCAGCTTCGCACCAGTCTCTCTTATGTCGTCGATGCGCTTCTGCAGCGCTTTCATGTCGGCAACACACCCTCGGTCCAGGCTCTTGGTGGTCCAGGAGGCCAATCTAGTAGGGGGTCCGGACCTGAATGCGAGGGCTGCTCCCCAGGAGGCCTTCCTCCGCTAGGTGATGTACAACCACTCCTTCTGCCACATCCAGACGGTGTCGACGAAGTGGCCGTCTAGCCACCGTACCCACATCAGTTTAGTAATCATGGCCCCTCCGCAGTCCGCATGCTCGCCGCCGACCACCTTGGGCTTGACATTGAACACCTACAGCCGTAAACCGAAGTGCGCCTGGACTCGGAGGAGCGCTTCATAGACGACGACGAAGGTCAAAATGTGGAGGACGGAGTTGGGGGCTAGATTGTGAAAATCCAGCCCGTAGAAGAACATCATCCCCCGCATGAAGGGGTGCATGGGAAATCCGAGCTCCCTAAGGAAATGGGGGATAAACACGACCCTCTCACCTGGCTGGGGCTTGGGTATGATTTGGCCCTCTTCGGGGGCCCGATGAGCGACATTGGCTGGCAAGTAGCCGGCCTCCTTCACCTTCAGAATGTCCCCGTCGGTGATGGAGGAGGCCTCCCACTTCCCATTGGCACCAGATCCGGCCATGGTTGAAGGAGGTGAGGTGGGATTCACTGTGGGAGCAGAGAGAAAGGGCGCCAGAGATCCGAACGTCTGCGTGAACGGAAGGTGGAAGAGGGCGTGGGATGTAGACTATAGCAGTCCCCCTTTATAGACTATTGGCAGGCCAGGGATTCCTTTTTCTGCAACGTTGGCTTCTCCACTTCCCGATATCTCTGCAACATTATGAGCGAGGAGGGGAATCGAAATATTTAACCATATCCCTCGAAAAGCTGGACACGATCTTCACCTTGAGGGGACGTGTCAAACATGGCACCAGCCTTGAGCCGCACTTCGAGAAATAGTAACTGCTTGGTGTTTTGGCCGGAAGCAACTCTTCGTTGAAAGAGAAAAAGTTGTAAGATAAATGCACTATTTGCGCTTGAGCGATGTTTTTATTATTACCTTCAATGTTAAGTAAAACTACTGTTTCAGATTCCGGACATCACTTGGTTCCGAACAGGGGAGAAACATACTGAGGAATTCGCCTCGCAAGCCGAATACTGGTCGGATGAATGGATACCGGATACAAGTGTTCGTGTTGGAGGCAAGTTCGAGGGCTACTGAGGGAGTCGTGGACTAAGGGGTCCTCGGGGCGACAACCCATTGTACATGGGCCGGACTTGTGGATCCGTATATTGATAGGAGATGTATGAAGCCGTGGTGTGCCCTCCAAGTTAAGAAGGCGCATGATCGCTTCAAACCCTTGTTGTAATCTATCTTCGCAACCCTAACCCTACCAGTGTCTATATAAACCGAGGGTTTTTAGTCTTTAGGGCAAGAGCAATATTCATCACCTCATAGCCTTAGGGTTTAGCTCATATAGATCTCGAGGTAGATCAACTCTGTAAACTACATCATACATCCAATAAATCAAGCAGGACGTAGGGTATTACCTCTCCGAGAGGGCCTGAACCTGGGTAAACACGGTGTTCGTCGTCCCTTTTTCCCCATTGATCCTAGATCCACAACTCAGGACGCCCTACCCCGAGGTCTGCCAGTTTTGACACCGACACCAACCTTCTCTCTAGCAATTAAACACTTAGCAATGAATAGCGCAAATAATGCACAGAAGGGAACTACAAACTAGTGGTAGTGACACTCGACACGCCCCTCTCATCTCCCACTGACAGAGTACAATAAAAGTCCTCAAACTCTGCAGGCCTAGGCTCTCTTATTTCCTCGTGATACGTCTCCAACGTATCTATACTTTTTGATTGTTCCATGCTATTATATTATCTGTCTTGGAAGTTTTATATGCATTAATATGCTATTTTATATTATTTTTGGGACTAACCTATTAACCTAGAGCCCAGTGCCGGTTTCTGTTTTTTTCCTTGTTTTAGAGTTTCGCAGAAAAGGAATACCAAATGGAGTCCAAACGGAATAAAAATTTCGCGATGATTTTTCTTGGACAAGAAGACATCCAGAGGACTTGGAGAGAGGACTTGGAGTGCAAGTCACGGAAGCCACGAGGAAACCGCAAGGACGAAGGGCGTGCCTAGGGGGTAGGGCGCGCCCCCAACCTTGTGGGCCCCTCGTGACTCCATCGACCTAATTCTTTCACCTATATATACTCGTATACCCCAAAAACATCAGGGGAAGCCACAAAAACACATTTACACCGCCGCAACCTTCTGTACCTGTGACGTCCCATCTAGGGGCCTTTTCCGGCGTCCTGCCGGAGGGGGATTCTATCACGGAGGGCTTCTACATCAACACCATTGCCCTTCTGATGAAGCGTGAGTAGTTTACCTCAGACCTACGGGTCCATAGCTAGTAGCTAGATGGCTTTCTCTCTCTCTCTCTCTCTCTCTCTCTCTCTCTCTCTCTTTGATTCTCAATACCATGTTCTCCTCGATGTTCTTGGAGATCTATTCGATGTAATAATTTTTTGCGGTGTGTTTGCCGAGATCCGATGAATTGCGGATTTTTGATCAGCTTATCTATGAATATTATCTAAATCTCCTCTGAATTCTTATATGCATGATTTGATATCCTTGCAAGTCTCTTCGAACTATCGATTTGGTTTGGCCAACTAGATTGGTTTTTCTTGCAATGGGAGAAGTGCTTAGCTTTGGGTTCAATCTTGCGGTGTCCTTCCCCAATGACAGTAGGGGCAGCAAGGCACGTATTGTATTGTTGCCATCGAGGATAAAAAGATGGGGTTTTCATCATATTGCTTGAGTTAATTCCTCTACATCATGTCGTCTTGATTAAAGTGTTACTCCGTTCTTTATGAACTTAATACTCTAGATGCATGCTGGATTGCGGTTGATGTGTGGAGTAATAGTAGTATATGCAGAATCGTTTCGGTCTACTTGACACGGACGTGATGCCTATATTCATGATCATTGCCTTACATATCGTCATAACATTGCGCTTTTCTATCAATTGCTCGGCAGTAATTTGTTCACCCACTGTAATATTTTCTATCTTGAGAGAAGCCTCTAGTGAAACCTATGCCCCCGGGTCTATTTTCCATCATATAAGTTTCCGATCTACCATATTAGTTTCTGATTTACTCTTTTTGCAATCTTTTACTTTCCGATCTATAAACCGAAAATACCAAAAATATTTACTTTACCGTTTATCTATCTCTATCAGATCTCACGTTTGCGAGTAACTGTGAAGGGATTGACAACCCCTTTTTCACGTTGGGTGCAAGTTGTTTGATTGTTTGTGCAGGTATTCGGTGACTTGTTCGTTGTCTCCTACTGGATTGATACCTTTGGTTCTCAAAACTGAGGGAAATACTTACTCTACTTTGTTTCATCACCCTTCCATCTTCAAGGGAAAAACCAACGCAAGCTCAAGAAGTAGTAGCGCTTCACTCCCCGGCAACGACGCTAGAAAAGAGCCTTGATGACCCACAAGTATAGGGGATCAATCGTAGTCCTTTTGATAAGTAAGAGTGTTGAACCCAACGAGGAGTAGAAGAAAATGACAAGTGGTTTGGCAAGAAACCAAAGCGGCCGTTTCTTAAAGTTTGGGATTGCGATGCTTATGTGAAAAAGTTTCAAACTGATAAGCTCGAACCCAAATCGGAGAAGTGCGTCTTCATAGGATACCCAAAAGTAACTGTTGGTTACACCTTCTATCACATGTCCGAATGCCAGATATTTGTTGCTAAAAATGGATCATTTCTAGATAAAGAGTTTCTCTCGAAAGAAGTGAGTGGGAGGAAAGTAGAACGTTATGAGGTAATTGTACCTTCTCCCGAATTGGAAAGTACTTTATCACAAAAATCAGTTCATGTGATTCCTACACCAATTAGTGACGAAGCTAATGATAATGATCATGAAAGTTCAGATCAAGTTAATACAGAACCTCGTAGGTCTTCCAGAGTACGGTCCACACCAGAGTGGTATGGTAATCCAGTTCTGGAAGTCATGTTACTAGACCATGGTGAACCTACAAACTATGATGAAGCGACGATGAGCCCAGATTCCATGAAATAGCTTGAGGCCATGAAATCTGAGACAGGATGCATGTATGAGAACAAAGTGTGGACTTTGGTGGACTTGCCCGATGATCGGCAAGCTATTAATAATAAATGGATCTTCAAGAGGAAGACAGACGCTGATAGTAGTGTTGCTATCTACAAAGCTCGAATTGTCGCAAAAGGTTTTCGACAAGTTCAAGGTGTTGACTACAATGAGATTTTCTCACTTGTGTCGATGCTGAAAAGTCTGTCCGAATCATGTTAGCAATTGCCACATTTTATGAAATTTGGCAAATGGATGTCAAACCTGCATTCCTTAATCTATTTCTTAAAGAAGAGTTGTATATGATGCCACCAGAAGGTTTTATCGATCCTAAAGGTGTTAGCAAAATATGCAAGCTCCAGCGATCCATCTATGGACTGGTGCAAGCATCTCGGAGTTGGAATATACGCTTTGATAAGTTGATCAAAGCATTTAGTTTTATACAGACATTGAGTGGAGCCTGTATTTACAAGAAAGTGAGTCGGAGCACTACAACCTTTTTGATAAGTATATGTGTATGACATATTGTTGATTGGAAATGATGTAGAATTTTCTGGAAAGCATAAAGGAGTGTTTGAAAGGAGTTTTTCAAAGAAAGACCTCCCTGAAGCTGCTTACATATTGAGCATCAAGATCTATAGAGATAGATCAAGACGCTTGATAAGTTTTTTCAATAAGTACATACCTTGACAAGATTTTGAAGTAGTTCAAAATGGAACAGTCAAAGAAGGAGTTCTTGACCGTGTTACAAGGTGTGAAGTTGAGTAAAGACTCAAAACCCGACCACGACAGAAAATAGAAAGAGAATGAAAATTCATTCCCTATACCTCACTCATAGGTTCTATGAAGTATGCTATGCTGTATACCAGACCTATTGTGAAACTCACCATGAGTTTGGCAAGAGGGTACAATAGTGATCCAGGAGTGGACCACTGTACAGCGGTCAAAAATATCCTTAGTGGAATAAGGAAATGTTTCTTGGTTATGGAGGTGACAAAGAGTTCGTCGTAAAGAGTTACGTCGATGCAAGCTTTGACACCGATCTGGATGACTCTAAGTCACGATCAAGATACATATTGAAAGTGGGAGCAATTAGCTAGAGTAGCTCCGTGCAAAGCATTGTAGACATAGAAAATTTGCAAAATACATACGGCTCTGAATGTGACAGAACCATTGACTAAGCTTCCTTCAGAAGCAAAACTTGATCACACCTTAGTACTCCTTGGGTGTTAATCACATAACAATGTGAACTAGATTATTGACTCTAGTAAAACCCTTTGGGTATTAGTCACATGGTGATGTGAACTAATCACATAGTGATGTGAACTATCGGTGTTAAATCACATGGCGATGTGAACTAGATTATTGAATCTAGTGCAAGTGGGAGACTAAAGGAAATATGCCCTAGAGGCAATAATAAAGTTGTTATTTATATTTCCTTATATCATGATAAATGTTTATTATTCATGCTAGAATTGAATTAACCGAAAACTTAGTACATGTGTGAATGCCTAGACAAACAGAGTGTCCCTAGTATGCCTCTGAAGGAAATATGCCCTAGAGGCAATAATAAAGTTGTTAGTTATATTTCCTTATATCATGATAAATGTTTATTATTCATGCTAGAATTATATTAACTGGAAACTTAGTACGTGTGTGAATACATAGACAAACAGGGTGTCACTAGTATGCCTCTACTTGACTAGCTCGTTAATCAAAGATGGTTATGTTTCCTAACCATAGACATGAGTTGTCATTTAATTAATGGGATCACATCATTAGAGAATGATGTGTTTGACTTGACCCATCCGTTAGCTTAGCATGATGATCATTTAGTTTGTTGCTATTGCTTTCTTTATAACTTATACATGTTCCTATGACTATGAGATTATGCAACTCCCGAATACCGGAGGAACACTTAGTGTGCTATCAAACGTCACAACGTAACTGGGTGATTATAAAGATGCTCTACAGGTGTCTCCAATGGCATTTGTTGAGTTGGCATAGATCGAGATTATGACTTGTCACTCTGATTGTCGGAGAGGTATCTCTGGGCCCTCTCGGTAATGCACATCACTATAAACCTTGCAAGCAATGTGACTAATGAGTCATGTCTACATAGTTCTCGAACCCATAGGGTCCGCACGCTTAATGTTCGATGACGATTTGTATTATGAGTTATGTGATTTGATGTACCGAAGGTTGTTCGGAGTCCCGGATGGGATCAGGATATGACGAGGAGTCTCGAAATGGTCGATACATAAACATTGATATATTGGAAGGTTATGTTCAGACATCGGAAAGGTTTCGAAGTGTGTCGGGTATTTTTCGGAGTACCGGGAGGTTCCTGGAACCCCCCGGGGAGTCTATGGGCCTTATTGGGCCATAGTGGAGAAAGAGGGCAGCAATCAAGGTGTGGGGCACGCCCCTAGGCCCAAACTAAATTGGTTTAGGGTTAGGGGGCAGGCCCCCTCTTTCCTTGTCCCCTCCTCCTCTTTCCTCCTTCTCCTAGTAGGAATAGGAAAGGGGGGGCAAACCTAATTGGAGTAGGATTGCCCCCCTTGGCGCGCGCCTCCTCCTAGGTTGGCCTCCTCCTCCCTCCCTCCTTTATATACATGGGGAGGGGACACCCCAAAGACACTCCAAGATTTGTCTTAGCCGTGTGCAGTCTACGAGGGTACGTAGACACACTCTCCCCTCTCGTTGCTATGCATCACCTAGATGGATCTTGCGTGTGCGTAGGAATTTTTTTGAAATTACTTCGTTCCCCAACATATATAGACGAAAGAATTAGGTCGGTGGAGTCACGAGGGCCCTCAAGGGTGGGGGCGCGCCCTCCGCCCTACCCCCTGGGCGCGCCCTCCGTCCTTTTGGCCGCCTCGTGGCTCCTCTGACTTCATCTCCAAGTCTCATGGTTGTCTTTTGGTTGAAGAAAAATCATCGCGAATTTTTATTCCGTTTGGACTCTGTTTGATATTACTTTTATGCAAGACTCAAAAAGAGGGAAAAACAGGGAAAAACAGGAACTGGCACCGGGCTCTAGGTTAATAGGTTAGTCCCAAAAATAATGTAAAATATCATATTAATGCATATAACACATCAAAAACAGATAATATAATAGCATGGAACAATCAGAAATTATAGATACATTGGAGATGTATCAAGCGCTCTTGGTAATTGGAAATTGGTAAGGAAGAAATATTATTACGTGCTGAAATTTACTTTCACTTGTTACTATGGAAAACAATCCTTTGAGGGGTTTGTTCGGGGTATCTTCACCTTGACCGGAACCACAATTAGTCACCCCTCAACCTACTGCACCTACTGAGAATATTGAATATGAAATTCCTTCGGGTATGATAGAACAACTGCTAGCTAATCCTTATGCAGGAGATGGAATCAAGCATCCTGATATGCACTTGATATATGTGGAAGAAATTTGTGGATATTTAGGCTTGCAGGTTTACCTGAAGATGCAGCTAAGAAGAAGGTTTTCCCTTTATCTTTGAAGGGAAAAGCATTGGCATGGTATAGGCTATGCGATGATATTGGATCTTGGTATTGGAATCGATTAAAATTGGAGTTTCACCAAAAAACTTTATCCTATGCATCTAGTTTATCGTGATCGGAATAAGATATATAATTTTTGGCCTCATGAAGGAGAAAGGATCGCTCTAGCTTGGGGGAGGCTTGTAGCGACTAGACCTCAAACAGTATGATCTCTGTGCATCAGTGTCATCCCTGGATCGGTAATGCTGACACGCACAGTACTTAAGGATTTATAGCAAAGTAGCAATCACACACTTATTACATCGAACGTTTCAAAAGAGAACTTATTACAATAAATATGGCTTAAGGCCATCTAAAACAATAATAACGGAAGGCTTGGAAGATAAAGTGAGTCCGTCAACTCCAACGGCATCACTGAGTGAAAGACCACGACCTAAGGCTCCTTACTCGTCGTTTGAAAAGTCTGCAACATGATACGTTGCAGCCCGAAACGGGTCAGCACATGGAATATGCTGGCAATGTAACACAAGAGAGAAATGAACAGAATACTGCTATCACTACATGCATATATGGCTGGTGGAGGCTGTATGGTTAATATGTTTTGCGGAAAGCCAATTTTTCCCTACTGCAAAGGAATATATTTTATTTAACTACACAGTTTGTTGAAAAACATTGAGAATGGTAAACCCAATCTCAATCCCTATTAAAAGTAATTAATAACCCAACCATATTTATATTAAGAGTGATGAGATCCAGATGATAATCCAAGAACTAGATACTCAAGATGTCCATAACCGGGGACACGGCTAACCATGATTAGTTTGTACACTCTGCAGAGGTTTGTGCACTTTTCCCCACAGGACTCGATCTCCTCCATTGAATTTCTCGCACTACGTGATGTTTGAGAAATGGATGACCAAGACACAGTCTTTCCGAAGAGGTCCCCTTAACCGATAGATAGGCCTGTACACCTACAATCCCCTACATCTGCTAGCCCATCATGGAAAGGTTTCCCACAACTTACTCAACTATGCCAGAGCCCATAATGGCATGTGGCTGCACACATAAGTTTCTAGCATGAATAATCTTATGATCCCATTGAGCCTGGGTGGCAGTCCATAGGAGAATCACACGGTACCCCGGGATTTCCAAAAATACAAGCAACACTGGGTTCCCCAGGTGCCTCAATCCACCCAGATGTGTATTAAAGTTGCCACCTTAAGTTAACCATTAATTAACAAAACTGACATCTGTCATGGATACACTCACCCAATCCACGTCTACAAGCATAGCATAGCAATATAAGCAACATAGAAGTAACTCACAAAGGTTTGATAATAAACAGGTGAACAAGTACTACCTCATCTACTTCCCAAAACCCACATATTAGTCAGATCCTAATCATGCAAGTTTTTTGAGGATTGATCTAATGCAATAAAACTGGGTAGTAAAGAGGTATGATCAAAGTGTTACTTGCCTTACTGATGATCCGTGAAACCTAGAGACTCGTAGTAGCACGCTTTGCACTCTGGGTACTCTATCGCAAACAAACAAGCATACAATAAGCAATCAAGCAAGATGCACAGGTAAAACTCAAATAAGAAGACCTAACCAGAAAGTTCAACTTAAGAACTCAGGTTTGCAAAAAGAATCAAAACAAACGAAGCAACAAAACTCAAATTGCAAAAGAAACAAGCCTCGATTACCAATATGGACTAAAGTAAAATTTTACAATAGCAAAAACTTGTTTAAGTTGATTAAACAAAAAGAGGGCTTCGAGACGAAACTCTAGGCGCTTGAATCGCCTGATTCTGATAAACGAGCGAAAAGTTAAACTAAAACGAAAATCGGATTAGAAATCACAATCGAAAATAATGGCAAAAAGTCCGAGAAAAAGAAAAACTGACGAACAGACTAACAAACGAACGTTCGCTATCTGCGGCTAACGGGCGAAAACCGTTCGTTAAAATGAACGTACGGACGAACGTCCGCTATATAACTAAACCGAAAAAATAAAAAATCGATCTAATAAAAAAAACGCAATTAGGTTTTTACCAAAAAAAACGAACCGGTCAAGGAAAAACCGGTGGCGGAGACGGCGAACTTCGGTGGCTCCGGCGAACTCCGGCAAGGGTAGCGTGGCTCCGGCGGGTAGGCGGCGAGGTGGTGGGGCGGCGTCGTGGCGACAGCGGGCTGCGTCGGCGGCGGCGGCGCGCGGCGCGGGCGGTGGGCTGGCGCGGCTTAGGGTTTCGGCGACAGCGGGCTGGCGGGCTGCGGGGCTGCGCCTCGGCGGCTTATAAAGCCTCCCTCCCAGGCGGAGTCCCAAGCAGATACGGCCTAAAGTCGGTTTCTCTTTTTTTTATAAATATTCTGGGCAGAAAAATGAATAAAAGAAATACTAAACGGACTCCAAAAATCCTGAAATAAATTTTCCTCGTCTTCTAAAAATCTACCGGACAAGGTGAACATTTATTTGGGACTCTAATGCAATGTTGAAAACCGCATATTTTTCCTAATTCAAATAAAATAGCGATAAAAATCTGAATAAAACACTTATTTGATTTTAACATTAAATCTCCAATATTTCTTTATTTTGAGGAAGTCATTTTATCCTCTCTCTTTTATTTTTATAAAAGAAATATTTGAAGATAAAATAATTAAAATCAAACGATCCTCTTTTCAAAATTTGAGAAAAACTGAAATATGAAAACAATGAAATTCCCAACTCTCTTCGTGGGTCCTTGGGTTGCGTAGAATTTCTAGGATCAAGCCAAAATACCATAAAATATGATATGCAATGATGACCTAATGTATAACATTCCAAATTTGAAAATTTGGGATGTTACAAGGCTTAAGTCAATGTTATATTCATGCCCCAATCATGAGCTCTTGAAAGAAATTATCATTCAGAATTTTTATGCCCAACTTTCTCATGATGATCGACCCATGCTCGATACTTCTTGTACAGGTTCTTTTATGAAAAAGACTATTGTTTTCTGGTGGGATCTTTTAGGAAGAATTAAATGCAACTCTAAAGATTGGGAACTCAACGAAGGTAAAGAGTCAGGTATTAAGCTTAAGTTTGATTGTGTTAAATCTTTTACGAATACCGATGCTTTTCAAAAGTTTAGCACTAAATATGGACTTGACTCTGAGATAGTAGCCTCTTTCTGTGAATCTTTTGCTACTCATGTTGATCTACCTAAAGAGAAGTGGTTTAAATATCACCTACCTATTAAAGAAGAAATTAAAGAACCAGTAATATCAAAAGATGAAACTATTATCTATAATGTTGATCTAGTTGTTCCTACTACTTATATTGAAAACCACCTTTTCCTGTTAGGTTAAAGGAACATGCTAAAGTTTCGACTGTGGTCAATAGAAGTTATATTAGAACACCTAAACTAGCTGAACAAATCAAAGTAGAACCTAGTGTTGCTATGGTTAAAGATCTCCTTGTTGAAAATATAGATGGGCATGTTATTTACTTCTGTGATGAAGCTGCTAGAATTGCCAAACCTGATGAAAAATTATAAACATAGACCTATTATTGGCATGCCTGTTGTCTCAGTTAAAATAGGAGATCACTGTTATCATGGTTTATGTGACATAGGTGCTAGCGTGAGTGGTATTCATTTTACCTTATATCAAGAAATTATGAATGACATAGCACCTGTTGAAATAGAAGACATAGATGTTACTATTTAACTTGCTAATAGAGACACCATCACACCACTTGGGTTTGTTAGTGATGTTGAAGTCTTGTGTGGGAAAATAAAATCCCCTACTGATTTTGCTTGTTCTTGGTTCCCCACAAGATGACTTTTGCCCCATTATCTTTGGTAGACATTTCTTGAACACCGTTAATGCTATAATAGATTGTGAGAAACAAACTGTCGGTGTTAGCTTTGGTGATGAGTCTCATGAATTTAATTTTGCCAAGTTTAGTAGAAAACCTCATGAAAAAGAATTGCCTGGTAAGGATGAAATTATTGGTCTTGCTTCTATTGTTGTACCTCCTACTGAGCCTTTAGAACAATATTTACTAGAGCATGGAAATAATATGCATATGCATGAAAGAAATGAAATAGATAATATTTTCTTTGAACAACGTCCTCTGCTTAAACACAATTTTCCTATTGAAACTCTAGGAGGTCCTCCTCCACCTAAAGGTGATCCTATGTTTGAATTAAAACAATTGCCAGACACTTTGAAATATGCTTATATTGGTGAGAAAAAATATTTATCCTGTTATTATTAGTGCTAACCTTTCAGAACATCAAGAAGAAAGATTATTGGAAGTTCTAAGGAAGCACCGAGCTGCTATTGGATATACTCTTGATGATCTTAAGTGCACCAGTCCCAGTCTATGTCAGTACAAGACTAATATGTAACCTGATGCTAAACCCATTGTTGATCACCAACGTCGGTTAAATCCAAAGATCAAAGAAGTGGTAAGAATGGAAATATTAAAACTTCTAGAAGTGGGTATAATCTATCATATAGCTGATAGTAGATGGGTAAGTCTTGTTCAACGTGTCCCTAAGAAAGGAGGTATTACTATTGTTCCTCATGATAAAAATGAACTTATCCCACAATGAATTGTTACAAGCTATAGAATGGCAATTGATTTTAGAAAAATAAATAAAGCAACTAGAAAAGATCATTAACCTCTGCCTTTGATTGATAAAATGCTAAAAAGATTATCTAAGCACACACATTTTTGCTTCCTTTATGGATATTCTGGTTTTTCACAGATACCTGTTTCTCAACCTGATCAAGAAAAATAAATAAAGCTACTAGAAAAGATCATTACCCTATGCCTTTTATTGATCAAATGCTAGAAAGATTTTCTAAGCACACACACTTTGTTTTCTTGATGAATATTATGGTTTTTCTCAAATACCTGTTTCACAACCTAATCAAGAGAAAACCACTTTTACTTGTCCTTTTGGAACTTATGCTTATAGGCGTATGCCTTTTGGTTTATGCAATGCACCTGCTACCTTTCAAAAATGTCTGGCCCTTCCTAAAAAGATTGTTGAGTATGTGGACTTTCCTAAAGGCTCCTATACGTGACCCTTCCTGAAAAGATGATGAATTGTAGTTGCAAAGTTGACCGAGAACATAGTTTGTTGTTTCCAATAGAGTTTATGCTTTATACTTCGATGTTGTGATGAATTGTTACTTATTCATGAGAAGTATATGATAAAAGTTTTATGTTAAAGTTTGTTGCTATTATAATAATTTACATGATGCTTCTATGTTTGTATTTTTTATTGACACCTCTCTCTCTAAAGCATGTGGACATGTTTTTTGATTTCGGTGTTCGCTTGAGGACAAGCGAGGTATAAGCTCTGGGGAGTTGATACATCCATTTTGCATCATGTTTTCTTACTGTTATTTATAATGTTTTTATCCATAATAATGCTTTTTGGAGTAATTCTAATGCCTTTTCTCTCACAATTTGCAAGGAACACACCAAGAGGGAGAATTCCGGCAACTAGAAATCTGGACCTGGAAAAGCTAGCTATGGGGCGTGAGGAGCTCCAAAAAGACGAATCCTTCTCCTGGTCGCCTCGGGCCTCCTTTTATAGAAAAAGGGGTTGCCACAATGGCACACAGGAGGCGGAAAGGGTATAGTGATGCGAGGTTATCCCCCGCATTACATGACAAGGCGCATTTAATGCGTCTTGCTTAGGTGTCCTTGCTTTATCGGGGACGGGGGAGAGATCTGTCTTGTCCGTCGCCGCTCCTTGTGTCAACACGCGCGTTGGCCAGCGATGCCTGAGATGCCACGTAGGTAGGCAGGCAGCTGAGGTGGCGCAGTGGTGGGTTTTTACGAAGATCTGCATGCCGCCACGCAGGTGCCTGCCCAGCTGGTTGGGTCGGCAGCTGCATGCATGCGGTGGTGGAGGTTTAGTCGGCGTGGGCCTACGGGTGTCCTCGGTAAGGGCCTTGCCGGGGCCCCGGCAAGGGTCTTGCCGAGGCGCCTGCTGTCATCCCCGGCAAGGCGCTTGCCGGGGAACTTGTGGTCTTCCTCGGCTGGGATCCCGCCAAGGGTTGTCGTCTCCTTAGTGCGTATCTGATCTTGAACGTCTTCACAAAGATCTGCATGTCGCCACGGGGATGTCTCCCGAATCCTTGCCCTTTGGGGGCAGTGGACTCAAGGGTGACTTGCTCCGTAGGCGCGGGACGAGTCGCCGCGGCAAGGGTCTTGCCGGGGCTGCTAGAATTGTCACCCGGCAAGGATCTTGCCGGGGGAGTCCGCTTCGTCCCCTTTTCTCTTCGTGGTCTTGGCCTTGGCGTCGTTCTAGTTCTCTTGAGCGTCGGTCTTACCCTAGCTCACCTCCCTTGCCTTGCTTGGTGTGGTGGTCCCCGTGGCTCAGACTGCCCGTGCACAGTTATAGGGGTACAAAAAGTGTACCCCTATTTTTGTACACCGACAGGAGGTTCGTTCAAGACCATTCACGACTCAACTAATAACATCATTACAAGGAACCCAAGGGCCTAGGAGCGGTTTGATCTCCCCTATATTCTTCGTCGTGACCCTGCTGACTGGCGCGAGGATGAGGGAAGCCTCGCCTTGTGTAAGTTGATGCCGCTTGATAATGATATGTATGATGTTAAGATGCCATCGCTTGAGGGCAAGGCTTGGGCAGGCGCAAATGGAGATTGGGTTGTTTATATTGGGTACAACTGCGAGTGGGAACTTGTCAATGTGTACACTCGTCACCGGGTTCCACTTCGAAATATCTCAAACGACTGCCCAGAGGTTGAGTACACCGGTATTCTACATGAGCTCAAATACGATCATGCTGACTGTCGTCTATGTTAGGTAGCAATTTGTCGAGTTCCCAATCGCTCTTGGGGTTATAGGAATGCTTATGTTGTCGCTATCTTTGACAAGCTTGTTGCCGTCCTTCATGGTTCGACTCGATGGATATTGCTCAAAAATCAGTTTCTATACATGGATGAGTACTGTGATGCAATTCAATACATGGGTCTTGCGTTTGCTGCCACCACTCGTGGCACTGTTTTTGCATGGAATCCTTATGATTTCGATATGTTTGTCTTCCATCGTAATTATAATTGTTTTATCCACATGCATGTGGGTTAGCTAGTTTTCCTTTACTAATTAACCTTCTTGTGTTTCCAAGGTCCTGTGAACATTCCACCACCTATACTCAAAAAATTAATTCACGAGCATGAGGACAAGGAGGATCCATATACTCAGTGGCACCTGGCAACTTATTCCGATGGATCACCTCTTGTTGTCTGTATACGGAGCACTGCTGATGTTACTATGGAAGCAGGTGTTGTCTCGTATTGTAACATCCCAAATTTTCAATTTGGAATGTTATACACTAGATCATCATTGCATATCATATTTATTGCATTTTGGTTGATCCTAGAAATTTCACGCAACTCAAGGACCCTCGAAGAGAGTTGGGAATCTCGTTATTTTCATATTTGAGTTGTCTCAAATTTTGAAAATAGGATCATTTGATTTTATTTATTTTATCTTTAATTATTTCTATTACAAAAATATGAGAGGGGGAATAAAATGACTTTCCCAAAATAAAGAAATATTGAGGATTTAATAAAAAATCAAATAAGATTTATTTTGGTTATATTTGCTATTTTATTTGAATTTAGGAAAAATGTGCGTTTTTCAAAATTGCATTTAGGCCCCAAATAAATGTTCATCCTGTGCGGCTTGATTTCAGAAGCCGGGGAAATTTTATTTCGGGATTTTTGGAGTCCGTTTAGTAGTCCGTTTGTTTTTTCTGAGCGTAACTATTTAAAAAAAAATTGAACCGACCTACGGGCCGTGCTAGGCCCGGACTCCTCCAGGCCTCAGCCTTTATAAGCCGCCGGCCCGTCCCGGGCCGAAACACTAGCCGCCCCGCCTCGAACCCTGCGCCGCCACCGCCGACGCCGCCGCCCCGCGCCGCCCCGCCGGACCCCGCCACCGCGCCCGACGCCGCCGCCCCATGCCGCCTCGCTGGAGCCGCCGCCGCCCGTCTCGCTGCCTGCCGCGGCCGCCCCGCCAGACCCCGCCGCCGCCTCGCCGGAGCCGCCGCCGCCCGTCTCGCCGCCTGAGCCGCCGAGGTTGACCCGCCGCCGGTTTTCCCAAAAAAACCGTTTGGTTTTCGTTCGGTTTTTTTTTAGTTTCCGTTTTTTTCTTTATATCGGTTTTTTTCGGTTTAGGTTAATTAGCTAGCGTTCGCTCGTTCGTTCGTTTTGACGAACGCGTTCTTCGTTTAGATCCAGTTAACGAATGTTCATTCGTTAAACCGTTCGTCGTTTTTCTTTTTCTCGGATTAAATCCGCGATTTTCTGATCGCGATTTCGGATCTGATTTTCGTTTTAGTTTAACTTTTTGCTCGTTTATCGGAATCAGGCGATTCAAGCGCCTGGAGTTTCGTCTCGAAACCCTCTTTCCGCTTAGCCAACTTAAACAAGTTTTTGCCACTGTAAAAATTGCCTTAGATCCAGAATAGTAAACGAAGCCTGTTTCTTTTGCCGTTTGTTTTCCTTGCTTCGTTCGATTTGATTCTTTTTGCCAACCGGAGTTCTTAAGTTGAACTTTCTGGTTAGATCACTTACTTGAGTTTTACCTGTGCATTACTTATTGTATGCTTGTTTGTTTGCGATAGAGTACCCGGAGTGCGCTGCTTGCTACTTCAAATCGCTAGGTTTCCCGGATCATCATCAAGGCAAGTAACACTTTGATCATGTTTTTCCCTCTACCCAGTTTTATTGCATTAGATCAATCCTCACACATTGCATGATTAGGATCTAATTAAATTGTGGGTTTGGGATGTAGATGAGGTAGTACCTATTACCTGTTATTAACAAACCTTTGGGAGTTACTTCTATGTTTGCTTAATTATGCCATGCTATGCTAGTAGACATGGATTGGGTGAGTGTATCCATGACAGATGTGAGATTGTTAATTAATGGTTTATCTAAGGTGGCAACTTAAATACACATCTAGGTGGATTGAGGCACCTGGGTATTCCAGCGATTGCCTGTTTTTCTTTATGGACCGCCACCCAGGCTCAAAGGGATCATGAGATTATTCATGCTAGAAACTTCCGTGTGCAGCCACAAGCTATTATGGGCTCTAGCATAGTTAACTAAGTTGTGCGAACTCTTACAGTGGTAGACTAGCAGATGTAGGGGATGTAGGTTGGTACGGTCTACCCGTTCGTAAGGTGCTAGCACTTCTGAAAGACTATGTCTCGGTCATCCGTTTCTCAAACACCTTGTAGTGCGAGAAATCCAACGGAGGAGATCGAGTCTTGTGGGGAAAAGTGCGCAAACCTCTGCAAAGTGTATAAACTAATCATGGTTAGCCATGTCCCCGGTTATGGACATCTTGAGTATCTAGTACCTGGATTATCATGTGAATCTCAACATGTTACTCTAAAATTTAATCTGTTGGGTTTTGTTTAATGATGATGCTTAATTGGGATTGAGAATGCTGTCAACCATTCTCAATGTTTAACAACCACCATGATAGTTAAATAAATTTATTCCTTTGCAGTAGGGAAAAATTGGCTTTACGCAAAACTGTAACCATAGAGCTTTCCACCAGCCAAATATGCATATAGTATAGTTGTTTCATTCCATTACTCTCTATGTGTTACTTTGCCAGCATATTCCATGTGCTGACCCGTTTTGGGCTGCAACGTTAATGTTGCAGACTTTTCAGACGATGATTAAGGAGTTTTTAGGTCGTGGTTCTATACTCAGTGATGCCGTTGGAGTTGATGGACTCACTTATCTTCCAAGCCTTCCACTGTTATCGTTATTAGATGGCCTTAAGCCATATTTATTGTAATAAGTTCTCTTTTGAGACACTCGATGTAATAACTGTGTGATTGTTACTCTGTTATAAATCCTTCAAGTACTGTGTGGTGTCAGCATTACTGATCCAGGGATGACACCTGAGCACAGAGATTCGACCGTTTGAGGTCTGGTCGCTACAAGATGGTATCAGAGCACACGCTGACTATAGGACATGACCACTAAGCTAAAGACCTAGATCACTATTCACTCTCTTCTCTTTTTTGACTTCTCATCTTCTCTAATCTTTTAGGATGACGGATGCAAGGAACAAGTTCACTCAACCGGATGAAGATACACCCTTTGGACGTCACTTGAAGGAAGTTAGTAGATACCTGAACATAGGAGTACCAAGCTTCACCGGAACCTACAACGCCACTTTACCTGAAGAGGAGCACTGGATGATTCAAGTTCAAGTTCCAGGAAGAACGTTATGCCAGTCACTGAGCCAATAGAGTTTTCTTTTGATGCACCAACTTGGAGTCTAGGAAAGAGCATGGCAGCTCACATCGCCATGGGATGCATTGGAGAAGTCTACCGCAATGATCTCAAGGATACTATCTACCAGATTTGTGGGCGCCGAGATGAGCACTAGGAGATGATCAGCACCAGGAAGGATAGGTGCTTTTATCCAAGAGTTAAACCAGCACATTCGACGTCAGGAGAACCAGATGTGCGTCGACATGATAGATCTGAAGAACGCAAAGACAAGAATCAAGGAACTGGAGGAAGAACTCGAGACTACACGTGAAGATTATGAAGAGGAAATTGAAGTATTAGTGGAGAAGAATGACGATCTGATCAAGAAGATCGGAATATTTATGGGAGGCCCTACACCGATAGAAGAAGACGAGGAACCCAAGGAGATTCGCCCGGAAGACTACATCATCATCGACGACACCGACTCGGATCCAGATGATAGCGATGATGACTATGTTGATGAAGCTGGAGCAGATATCATGGAGTCTGCAACCGAAGAATATTTCTAGTAGACCACCTCATCAGTAGTAGTAGTCCACCATGTAAATATAGTAGTCCGATCACTTTTTCGATAGTTAGATCGTTTGTATGCCCTTGTTTGATTGTTTGAATGAAGTGAATTGTTTGTTTTGCCTCATGTGCATATGGGTAGTGTTTCTCTATAGACCCCCTCTATTCTTAAATCTCATCTTTTCTAAACCCTCAGATGCCTCCGAGACGTGACCCCAGATTTACCTTCCCACCCGAGCTCACCCAGTTGATCCAACAGCAGAACACATTGATGCAGTTGCTAGTCCAGAATCAGAATCAGAATCAGGGGAACAACAACAACAACGCACCACCACCACCACTTGTTGATCACTTAGCCCGTTTTCTTAGGCTGAATCCGCCGGTGTTTTCCAGTAGCACCGAGCCGATAGTAGGAGATGATTGGCTCCGCAAGACAGCTAGAGAGTTGACCACAGCAGGATGTACGGATGCGGAAAAGGTGAAGTTTGCCGCACATCAGCTTGAAGGACCCACAACATCATGGTGGGAGAATTTCACAGCCACTTTCCCTGTCGACACTGTCACATGGGACCAGTTTCAGCAGGTTTTCGAACTGCCCATGTTTCAGCAGGAGCTATGGCCATAAAGAAGCGAGAGTTTCTCAACTTGCGCCAAGGAGGACGGACAGTTGGCCAGTATGTGGAGGACTTTAGTAAATTAGCACGTTATGCCCCAGATGATGTTGCTACGGATGCAGCAAAGCAGGAGAAGTTTCTGGAAGGACTGAATGATGAGTTGAGCATGCAGTTGATGGTAGCAACCTTCAACAACTACCAGGAGTTGGTAGATCGTGCTCTTATGATTGAAGGGAAGCAACAGCAAATTGAGAAACGCAAGAGGAAGTATGGACAAGGAAAGCACAATTCAGGAGCTCAGCAGAAGCCACGTTTCACCCCTAGACCGGGAGGACATTTTCGGCATACCCATGGAGGAGGTAGCTCGCACAACCACAATGGCACCAAGAATGGTAATGGGAATGGAGGAAGCAACGGCCAGAACCGCCCCAACCCAACGACCCCAGCCAAGAGAGACCTGAGTCAAGTCACTTGCTTTAAGTGCCCGAAGACCGGACATTATGCCAATGAATGTCCTGAATCCCAGAATGGAAATGACAATGGAAGCTCTGGGAAGAAGCCGAACCCTTTCAATAGGGGACAGGTGAACCACGTTAACGTGGAAGAGGTTGAAGAGCAGCCGGATGCAGTAATCGGTAAGTTTTTGGTTAAGTCATTTACTGCACTTGTTCTTTTCGATACTAGTGCATACCATTCATACATATCAAGGGGATTTGTGGATAAGTATAAACTGCCAACCCAAGCCCTTAGGTCACCCATGCTAGTAACCTCGCCTAGAGCAGAATATATGGCTAGTCTATGGTGTGATCGGTTGCCATTAAGGATTGGTAACTACGTATTTCCCTCAGACCTAATAGTGTTGGAATCTCAAGGATTGGATGTGAGGCATGGATTGGTTGTCAAAGTATGAAGGGAATATAAAATGTGCCAGTAAGTCAATTTTGCTTACCACCCCAGAAGGGAGAAGGATCAAGTATGTATCCCGACATGTGCCAAAGAGGACTCAAGCAAAATGTTTAACAGGAGTTGTGCAGGAAGAAGTACCAGTAGTGAAGGATTTCCCCGAAGTATTTCCAGAAGAGTTGCGAGGCATGCCACCGGATAGAGATATTGAGTTTTTGATTGAGCTTTTGCCAGGCACAGGGCCAATATCAAAGAGACCATATAGGATGCCTGTAAAGGATTTGGTGGAAATTAAGAAGCAAATTAACTGGATAAAGGATACATTCGCCCAAGTTCTTCACCTTGGGGATCGCCAGTACTTCTAGTGGAAAAGAAGGATGGATCGTTAAGGATGGTTGTTGATTATCGGGGATTGAATGAAGTAACCATCAAGAACAAGTACCCACTACCGATGATCAATGATCTGTTTGATCGATTGCAAGGAGCTAAGGTATTCTCCAAGATCGATCTGCGATCAAGATACCACCAGTTGAAGATTCGGGAACAGGATATACCCAAGACGGCTTTTACCACCAGGTATGGGTTGTACGAGTATACCGTTATGTCATTTGGTCTGACTAACGCACCTGCATATTTTATGAACATGATGAACAAAGTGTTTATGGAGTTCTTGGATAAGTTCGTCGTAGTGTTCATTGATGATATCCTGGTTTACTCGAAGAATGAAGAGGAGCATAAGGAGCATTTGCGTTTGGTACTTGGTAAGCTCAGAGAACATCAGTTATATGCCAAGTTTAGCAAATGTGAGTTTTGGTTGAAAGAAGTTGGATTTCTCGGACACGTTATATCCGGAGAAGGTATATCAGTAGACCCCACTAAAGTTCATACCGTTACCAAGTGGGAAGCGCCAACCACAGTTGGAGAGATCCGGAGTTTTCTTGGACTCGCAGGATACTACCGGAGGTTCATTGAGAATTTCTCAAAGATTGCGAAACCTATGACGGAGTTGTTGAAGAAGGATACCAAGTTCATATGGACTGAGGAATGTGAGGCTAGTTTTCAGCAGTTGAAGAAACATTTGGTTACCTCACCAGTGTTGATTTTACCGGATCAGACCAAGGATTATGAGGTGTATTGTGACGCTTCACGTCGAGGACTTGGAGCAGTGCTTATGCAGGAAGGAAGAGTTGTTTCATATGCCTCACGACAGCTTAAGCCCCATGAGTTCAATTATGCTATGCATGATTTGGAGTTAGCAGCCGTAGTGCATGCATTGAAGACTTGGAGACATTTTCTCATTGGAAACCATTGCGAGGTGTATACGGATCACAAGAGCTTGAAATATATTTTCACACAGAAGGAGTTGAATCTCAGACAAAGGAGATGGTTGGAGCTCATCAAGGATTATGATATGAGATTGCATTATCACCCTGGAAAGGCTAACGTAGTAGCTGACGCGTTGAGCCGTAAAAGTCATGTCAACACCTTAATGACGGGAGATTTACCAAGTGAGTTAGCCGAAAATCTTCGAGAGCTATGTTTGGAAATAGTCCCGAAGGGCTATGTAGAAGCATTGGAGATTCAGTCTACGTTGATGGATAGGATCAGAGAAGTCCAAAAGACTGACAAGGAGATTGCCTCTATTAAGGAGAAAATGAGCAAAGGAAAAGCTAAGGGATTTTGTGAGGATGAGCACAATACCTTATGGTTTGAAGACCGTGTTTATGTACCAAATGATTCGGAGATCAGGAAGTTAATTTTACAAGAGGCCCATGATTCACCATATTCGATTCACCCAGGAAATACCAAGATGTATTTGGATTTGAAGGATATTTTCTGGTGGACCGGAATGAAGAAGGATATTGCAGAATATGTAGCAGTTTATGATGTATGTGAGAGAGTAAAGGCAGAGCATCAGAAGCCAGCCGGATTGCTACAGCCATTGCCGATACCCGAATGGAAGTGGGATAAGTTAGGCATGGATTTTATCACAGGATTGCCTAGAACACGTTCAGGCTATGACTCGATTTGGGTTGTAGTCGATCGTTTGACAAAGGTAGCTCATTTCATTCCCGTGAAGACTACCTATACCAGTGCAAAGTTGGCAAAGATATACATGACCAGGATCGTATGTCTGCATGGAGTTCCTAGGAGTATAGTATCAGATAGAGGAACCCAATTTACCTCAAAGTTCTGGAATCAGTTGCATGAAACTTTGGGAACCAGACTGGAGTTTAGCACAGCTTTCCACCCACAAACAGATAGACAGACTGAGAGAGTCAATCAAATTTTGGAGGATATGCTAAGAGCTTGTGCGCTAGATTACGGATCTAGTTGGGATGAGAATTTGCCGTATGCAGAGTTCTCTTACAACAACAACTATCAATCCAGTTTGAAGATGGCCCCTTTCGAAGCCTTGTACGGAAGGAGGTGTAGGACCCCATTGTCTTGGGATGAAGTTGGAGACCGCTAGTTGTTTGGACCGGATCTGAACAAAAAGTGAAATTGATTCACGATAGGCTCAAGGTAGCCCAATCCAGGCAGAAGAGCTATGCAGATTCTAAACGCAAGGAGACAGTTTACGAAGTCGGAGACCGAGTCTATCTTCGAGTATCACCACTTCGAGGAGTTAAGCGCTTTGGAGTTAAGGGAAGGTTAGCGCCACGTTTTGTAGGCCCATACAATGTTTTGGAATGTATGGAAGAAGTAGCCTATAAGTTGGACTTGCCCGAAGGATTGTCAGGAGTTCACGACGTGTTCCACGTTTCCCAGTTGAAGAAGTGCCACGCAGAGATGGCTGATATACCGCTGAGAGATACAGTCTCGCTAGAAGCAATCTAGTTGGACAGTGTTTCGACCTATGAGGAGAAACCAGTTAAGATTCTAGAGTATGCCAGTCGAGTCACCCGCAGTAAGGTTATCAAGTTTTGCAAGGTTCAGTGGAGCCACCACACGGAGGATGATGCCACCTGGGAGCGAGAGGAAGATTTGCTGAAGGACCACCCTCACCTATTTTCTAGCCAACCCGAATCTCGAGGGCGAGATTCATCTTAAGGGGGGTAGGTTTGTAACATCCCAAATTTTCAATTTGAAATGGTATAAATTAGATCATCATTGCATATCATATTTATTGCATTTTGGTTGATCCTAGAAATTTCACGCAACTCAAGGACCCTCAGAGAGAGTTGGGAATCTCGTTATTTTCATATTTGAGTTGTCTCAAATTTTGAAAATAGGATCATTTGATTTTATTTATTTTATCTTCAATTATTTCTATTACAAAAATATGAGAGAGGGAATAAAATGACTTTCCCAAAATAAAGAAATGTTGAGGATTTAATTAAAAATCAAATAAGATTTATTTTGGTTTTATTTGCTATTTTATTTGAATTTAGGAAAAATGCGCGTTTTTCAAAATTGCATTTAGTACCCAAATAAATGTTCATCCTGTGCGACTTGATTTTAGAAGCCGGGTAAAATTTATTTCTGGATTTTTGGAATCCGTTTAGTAGTCCTTTTGTTTTTTTTTTGAGCGTAACTAATTAAAAAAAACTGAACCGACCTACGGGCCGTGCTAGGCCCGGACTCCTCCAGGCCTCAGCCTTTATAAGCCGCCGGCCCGTCCCGGGCCGAAACCCTAGCCGCAACGCCTCGAACCCCGCGCCGCCCCGCCGGACGGCGCCGCCGCCGCCCCGCGCCGACTCGCCGGAGCCGTCGCTGCCCGTCTCGCCGCCCGCCGCCGCCGACGCCGCTGCCCCGCCGGACGCCGCCGCCTCGCCGGAGCCGCCGCCGCCCGAGCCGCCGAGGTTGACCCGCCGCCGGTTTTCTCGGAAAAACCGTTCGGTTTTCGCCGGTTTTCGTTTGTTTTTTTTAGTTTCCGTTTTTTTTCTTCTTTAGATCGGTTTTTTCCGGATTAGGTTAATTAGCGAGCATTCGCTCGTTCGTTTGTTTTAACGAACGCGTTCTTCGTTTAGATCCAGTTAACGAACGTTCGTTCGTTAAACTATTCGTCATTTTTCTTTTTCTAGAATTAAATCCGCAATTTTCTGATCGCGATTTCTGATCCGATTTTCATTTTAGTTTAATTTTTCGCTCGTTTATCGGAATCAGGCGATTCAAGCGCCTGGAGTTTCTTCTTGAAACCCTCTTTCCGCTTAGCCAACTTAAACAAGTTTTTGCCACTGTAAAAATTAACTTAGATCCAGAATAGTAAATGAAGCATGTTTCTTTTGCCGTTTGTTTTCCTTGCTTCGTTCGATTTGATTCTTTTTGCCAACCGGAGTTCTCAAGTTGAACTTTCTGGTTAGATCTCTTATTTGAGTTTTACTTGTGCATTAGCTGAGTACTTATTGTATGCTTGTTTGTTTGTGATAGAGTACCCAGAGTGCGCCGATTGCTACTTCAAATCGCTAGGTTTCCCGGATCATCAGCAAGGCAAGTAACACTTTGATCATGTTTTTCCTTCTACCCAGTTTTATTGCATTAGATCAATCCTCACACATTGCATGATTAGGATCTAATTAAATTGTGGGTTTGGGAAGTAGATGAGGTAGTACCTATTACATGTTATTAACAAACCTTTGGGAGTTACTTCTATGTTTGCTTAATTATGCCATGCTATGCTAGTAGACGTGGATTGGGTGAGTGTATCCATGACAGATGTGAGATTGTTAATTAATGGTTTATCTAAGGTGGAAACTTAAATACACATCTGGGTGGATTGAGGCACCTAGGTATTCCAGCGATTGCCTGTTTTTCTTTATGGACCGCCACCCAGGCTCAAAGGGATCATGAGATTATTCATGCTAGAAACTTCCGTGTGCAGCCACAAGCTATTATGGGCTCTAGCATAGTTGACTAAGTTGTGTGAACTCTTACAGTGGTAGACTAGCAGATGTAGGGGATGTAGGTTGATACGGTCTACCCGTTCGTAGGGTGCTAGCGCTTCTGAAAGACTATGTCTCGGTCATCCGTTTCTCAAATACCATGTAGTGCGAGAAATCCAACGGGGGAGGTCGAGTCTTGTGGGGAAAAGTGTGCAAACCTCTGCAGAGTGTATAAACTAATCATGGTTAGCCGTGTCCCCGGTTATGGACATCTTGAGTATCTAGTACCTGGATTATCATGTGAATCTCAACATGTTACTCTAAAATTTAATTTGTTGGGTTTTGTTTAATGATGATGCTTAATTGGGATTGAGAATGCTGTCAACCATTCTCAATGTTTAACAACCACCATGATAGTTAAATAAATTTATTCCTTTGTAGTAGGGAAAAATTGGCTTGACGCAAAACTGTAACCATAGAGCGTTCCACCAGCCAAATATGCATATAGTATAGCTATTTCATTCCATTACTCTCTATGTGTTACTTTGCCAGCATATTCCATGTGCTGACCCATTTTGGGCTGCAACGTTAATGTTGCAGACTTTTCAGACGATGATTAAGGAGTTTTTAGGTCGTGGCTCTATACTCAGTGATGTCGTTGGAGTTTATGGACTCACTTATCTTCCAAGCCTTCCGCTGTTATCGTTATTAGATGGCCTTAAGCCATATTTATTGTAATAAGTTCTCTTTTGAGACACTCGATGTAATAAGTGTGTGATTGCTACTCTGTTATAAATCCTTCAAGTACTATGTGGTGTCAGCATTACTGATCCAGGGATGACACTTGAGCACAGAGATTGGACCGTTTGAGGTCTGGTCGCTACACGTATGGTCGCACTCTTCGGACCTATTCCAACATCCGTTGCAGGGTATTCGGGATGGATACTAGTGTACTAGCGCCAACACCTTCTCCCTGGTTTAGTATTGAAAGTTTTGGAGGAAACTCACTCTTCCTTGGACAAAACTATCCAATGATGGTGGAGGGCGATCCAGCTGCCATTGGCACAATGTTACTACCATTTATGAGAAGCAACTTTATCTATACCTCGGACATTACTATGCTTCCCTACCGTCCCAATATGGGTCATGACATAGGCCGCTTCAGCCTCGATGATCAGTCCTGCGTTGGTCTCGAGATTGACAGTAGCTGGCCCTTCCCAGAGAATCACGTCTGGTTCAAAGCAAGCGTTTCCAACGCCGACGAGTGGTTGAGCTGAAGTTCATTTCATCGCTTTTTTATTTGTTATGTGAGAAAAACTTTACTAGAATGTTTTGGTGGAAATGATCGACAATCCAACATGTATCCTCATTGTCGTTGTGGGTTGATGACTTGTTGTATGCAATAAATGGTACATTTGCATATGCGTCGATGAACTCACGCCTACTAGTGGTGTCCATATGAACAGTGCTAGTGATTTTAGTTGCAAAAATTAGATAGTGCTAGTGATTTGTAGCTGCATATTTTGACAAATCATAGCGTTACAAGGTTGACAAATGTCAATGTTACTAGATAAACAAATGTCAATCTTTCCAGTTTGAGAAATGGCAACATACCCAAAATGACAGATATGCAAATCTTGCCCAATTGTTTGTACGTGGTTGCACACGGATCATGCAAAACAACCGTTTGCGTTGACCTCACTGACGCCCGCGGCTTCCAGCTCTGCGATAGTGCTCAGCGACCAGCCCATCAATGCTATGGGGATAGTCACTGGCGCGGGGCGCGGAGATGGGAGCTGGGACGGGAGCGGGGGCAGCAATCACTGTGGCCAGCTTGTTTTGGGCCATGTCCATGAGGCCCCATTCCTCCTTATTTTCTATCTCCTCCGGCTCAGAGTCGACTTCACCAAACTTGAAGACTAGTGGCAGATGATCATTCTGTGCCATGGCGGTGGAGGTCTACAAGGGGGGAGGGGAATGGGAGGCGAACAGTAAGGCCACCCGTATTAAACAGCGGCTCGACGCCATTAATGGAGAGGAAGGCGGGCGGCCATGGAAGTCAAAGGGCTTGGTTCCCAGTGAGGATGCGCAACATACGGCTCACACGCTTCCTGGTGAGCCTGCGCATTGGAGGACAGCTTGCACGCCTCTCGGTCAGCCTGCGCACAGGACTGCGCTCGCACACCTCCTGTTCAGTCAAGGTCAAGCAGTTGTCCGCACGGCACCTCCTACAGCCTTTAAAACCAAGACATGTGGCGTCACGTGAATGGTTAATAGAACACACACGGTTTGAATTATACAAACGTTTGAGATATTAAAGTGGCAGCTATTTTTTTCAAAATGCCTTTGTTGGCTGTCATTATTCGAGTGCGCCTTCTCTCAAAAATGGACACGAAAAATACGACATCATGTCGGGTGCCATATTCCATGATAGCATGCCAAGTTTCATGAATTTCAGACGAGTTTTGGATTTACTAGAATTAAAAAACCAGGTATCTCAATGTTTTGTCGGTAATCAACGGTGCCCTGGTGTTTGAAATTCATTCCCATTTCTTGCATGGGACCTAAGCACATATGATTTCTTATGCTAAAGTAACAATCTATTCACAATGTGAAGTATGAATCCGAAACTTCATTGAAAACTAACAAACTATAATCTCAGTCATTGAAGCAATTGCAATTTATCATAACATCGGAAAGAGTCAATATAAGAGCTTTTCAGCAAGTCCACATACTCAACTATCATTTAGTCTTTCACAATTTCTAACACTCACGCAATACTTATGGGTATGGAGCTTTAATCAGACACAGATAAAGATAGGGGCTTATAGTTTTGCCTTCCAACCTTTTACCTCAAGGGTAATGTCAACAATAATAGTTTACGAAAACCCTCATCCAATTAGCTATATATATATCAGGATCTTTCCAATAGACAGTGCTTGCCAAAGGATAAAATGTAAAAAGGAAAGGTGAAGATCACCATGACTCTTGTATAAAGTATAGGACAAAAATAAAAGATAGGCCCTTCGCAAAGGGAAGCAGAGGTTGTCATGTGTTTTTATGTTTGGATGCACAAAATCTTAATGCAAAAGAACGTCACTTTATATTGCCACTTGTGATATGGACCTTTATTATGCAGTTCGTCGCTTTTATTTCTTCCAGATCACAAGATCGTATAAATCTTATTTTCTCCACACTAGTAGATCATACATATTTAGGGAGCAATTTTTATTGCTTGCAACAATGACAACTTACTCGAAGGATCTTACTCAATCCATAGGTAGATATGGTGGACTCTCATGGAAAAATTGAGTTTAAGGATATTTGGAAGCACAAGTAGTATCTCTACTTGGTGCAAAGAATTTGGCTAGCATGAGTGGAAAATGCAAGCTCAACATGTTGGATGATCCATGACAATATAATTTATTTCGGATGTAAGAAAACATAAACCATTACGTTGTCTTCCTTGTCCAACATCAACCTTTTAGCATGTCATATTTTAATGAGTGCTCACAATCATAAAAGATGTCCAAGATAGTATATTTATATGTGAAAACCTCTCTTTCTTTATTACTTCCTATTAATTGCAATGATGACTAAAACTATGTTTGTCAACTCTCAACAACTTTTATTCATCATACTCTTTATATGTGAAGTCATTACTCTCCATAAGATAAATATGATCTCTTTATTTCTTTTTATTCTTTCTCTTTTTTTTCTCAAGATCATAGCAAGATAACCAAGCCCTTGACTCAAAACAAATCTTTATTATATATAGCTCATGGACTCGATTACATAGAAGGATCATAAAGCAAAACTCAAAACTAGATCATACTAAACTTTATTCTACTAGATCAAGATATAATCAAAAGGATCAAACTAACAAAAATGGTAAAGATAGAAGTGTGATGGTGATACGATACCAGGGCACTCCCCCAAGCTTGGCAGTTGCCAAGGGGAGTGCCCATACCCGATACTCAGTTCGCCTTTGGTGGTAGTGATGATGGAGTTATTGATGATGTAGGCTTGTCGTCCATCTTCCAAGGCATAGGCTCACCATCATAGAAGGATGATCGAGTCTCTGGGATCCTCAAATCTATAGCCAAACTCATCCTCTTGAATTTATATTCATACTCACAATTTTGGTTTTGCAGGTCATAGATCTGAGCTTGGAGGTGATCAATTTTCTCATGAAGCTTGAAGATGGTCTCCCCAATGTTCTTGGCATCCAACTTGTGATTGTTGGAGAACTCGGTGATCATCATGTGGTTGGCGTCGAGTCCTTGTTCCACCATCCCCTGGCACTTGAAAACTTGTTGCTCCATTGCTTCGAGTCTTGTCTCCACGCTTCTAGTCCTCCTTGGTCCCTCAACATCGTGGATGTGCAGAACCCCCTCACGCAACTCAATGGTTTGAGGGTGTTGCAGCACCTCCGCGAGGTAGGGGTTGATGACCCTCTCGAAAAACTTGTCCTTGGGGGCACTTGAAGATGTCATGGTGATCTAGATCTGTCAGAAAAACAGCTCGAAACAAAAACAAGAGATATTTGTGTGGTACGGTGGTCAAAACCTTCGGGAGATTATATAATGAATTTTTACCGACCAAAAGAAGTATCATGTAAGAAAACGGAGTCCGGAGGGCACACAAGGTGCCCACGAGGCAGGGGGCGCACCCAGGGGGTAGGGCATGCCCTCCACCCTCATGGACGCCTCATGTCCTTTCCGGACTGCTTCTTATTTTCCTATTTTCTTAAATATTCCAAAATGGAGAAAAATTGCTATTAGAACTGTTTTGGAGTCGGTTTACTTACCGTACCACATACCTCTTCCTTTTCGGAGGCTGAAATGTTCTGGAAGGTTTCCCTCATATACTCCTCCGAGGTTACGGTTTACCAGCAATATAATATTTGATTCTTTGACCGTTCACCACCCTCGGATTTGCGCCTTCTAAGTTGTTGATTTTTATTGCACAGGAACGATAGACCTCCTAGATAACATAAGGACCTTCCCATTTAGAGAGGAGTTTTCCTGCAAAAAATCTTAAACGAGAGTTGTATAACAAAACATAATCACCTACGTTAAACTCATGTTTTTGTATCCTTTTGTCATGCCATCTTTTAACTTTTTCTTTAAATAGTTTGGCATTTTCATAGGCCTGGGTTCTCCACTCATCAAGTGAGCTAATGTCAAATAGTCTCTTCTCACCGGCAAGTTTGAAATCATAATTGAGCTCTTTAATGGCCCAATATGCCTTATGTTCTAGTTCGAGAGGTAAGTGACATGCTTTTCCATAAACCATTTTATACGGAGACATACCCATAGGATTTTTATACACAGTTCTATAGGCACATAATGCATCATCAAGTTTCTTGGACCAATTCTTTCTAGACCTATTAACAGTTTTTTGCAAAATTAATTTAAGCTCTCTATTACTCAGTTCTACTTCACCACTAGACTATGGGTGATATGGAGATGAAATTCTATGATTAACATCATACTTAGCAAGCATTTTACAAAAGGCACCATGAATAAAATGTGAACCACCATTAGTCATTAAATATCTAGGGACTCCAAACCTCAGAAAAATAAATTCTTTAAGCATCTTAATAGAGGTGTTATGATCAGCACTGGTAGTTGGAATAGCTTCTACCCACACTTAGTAACGTAATAAACATCAACTAAAATATGTGTATACCCATTAGACGAAGGAAAAGGTCCCATATAATCAAAGCCCCAAACATCAAATGGCTCAATAACAAGTGAATAGTTCATAGGCATTTCTTGACGTCTACTAATATTACCAATTCTTTGACATTCATCACAAGACAAGACAAACTTACGGGCATCCTTGAAAAGAGTAGGCCAATAAAAACCGGATTGCAATACCTTATGTGCAGTTCTATCTCCAGCGTGGTGTCCTCCATAAGCCTCGCAGTGACACCTGCATAGGATCTGTTCCTATTCATGCTCAGGTACACAACGTCTAATAACACCATTGCTACCTCTTGAGCACTGCGTTGGTTTTCCCCGAAGAGGAAGGGATGATGCAGCAAAGTAGCATAAGTATTTCCCTTAGTTTTTGAGAACCAAGGTATCAATCCAGTAGGAGGCTACGCGCGAGTCCCTCGTACCTGCACAAAACAAATAAATCCTCGCAACCAACGCAAATAGGGGTTGTCAATCCCTATAAGGCCACTTACGAGAGTGAGATCTGATAGATATGATAAGATAATATTTTTGGTATTTTTGTGATAAAGATGCAAAGTAAAATAAAGGCAAAGTAAATAGCAAAGGAAATAACTAAGTAGTAGGAGATTAATATGATGAAGATAGACCCGGGGGCCATAGGTTTCACTAGTGGCTTCTCTCGAGAGCATAAGTATTCTATGATGGATGAACAAATTACTGTTGAGCAATTGACAGAATTGAGCATAGTTATGAGAATATCTAGGTATGATCAGGTATATAGGCATCACGTCCGAGACAAGTAGACCGACTCCTGCCTGTATCTACTACTATTACTCCACTCATCGGCCGCTATCCAGCATGCATCTAGAGTATTAAGTTAAAAAAAGGACTAACGCCTTAAGCAAGATGACATGATGTAGAGGGATAGACTCATGCAATATGAAGAAAACCCCATCTTGTTATCCTCGATGGCAACAATACAATACATGCCTTGCTGCCCCTACTGTCACTGGGAAAGGACACCGCAAGATTGAACCCAAAGCTAAGCACTTCTCCCATTGCAAGAAAGATCAATCTAGTAGGTCAAACCAAACTGATAATTCGAAGAGACTTGCAAAGACAACCAATCATACATAAAAGAATTCAGAGAAGATTCAAATATTGTTCATAGATAGACTTGATCATAAACCCACAATTCATCGGTCTCAACAAACACACCGCAAAAAGAAGATTACATCGAACAGTTCTCCACAAGAGAGGGGGAGAACATTGTATTGAGATCCAAAAAGAGAGAAGAAGCCATCTAGCTAATAACTATGGACCCGTAGGTCTGAGGTAAACTACTCACACTTCATCGGAGGGGCTATGTTGTTGATGTAGAAGCCCTCCGTGATCGATGCCCCCTTCGGCGGAGCTCCGGAACAGGCCCCAAGATGGGATCTCATGGATGCAGAAAGTTGCGGCGGTGGAATTAGGGTTTTGGCCCCGTATCTGATCGTTTGGGGGTACGTAGGTATATATAGGAGGAAGGAGTACGTTGGTGGAGCAACAGGGGGCCCACGAGGGTGGAGGGCGCGCCTGGGGGGGGGGGTAGGCGCGCCCCTACCTCGTGGCCTCCTCTTTTGTGTCTTGACGTAGGGTCCAAGTCTCCCGGGTCTTGTTCGTTGAGAAAATCACGTTCCCGAATGTTTCATTCCGTTTGGACTCCGTTTGATATTCCTTTTCTTCGAAACCCTAAAATAGGCTAAAAACAACAATTTTGACTGGGCCCCCGGTTAATAGCTTAGTCCCAAAAATAATATAAAAGTGGATAATAAAGCCCAATAATGTCCAAAACATTAGATAATATAGCATGGAGCAATCAAAAATTATAGATACGTTGGAGACGTATCAAGCATCCCCAAGCTTAATTCCTGCTCGTCCTCGAGTAGGTAAATGATAAAAACAGAATTTTTGATGCGGAGTGCTACTTGGCATAATTTTAATGTAATTCTTCTCAATTGTGGTATGAATATTCAGATCCAAAATATTCAAGACAAAAGTTCATATTGACATAAAAATAATAATACTTCAAGCATAATAACTAAGCAATTATGTCTTCTCAAAATAACATGGCCAAAGAAAGTTCATCCCTACAAAATCATATAGTTTAGTCATGTTTCATTTTCGTCACACAAGAATACTCTCATCATGCACAACCCCGATGACAAGCCAAGCAATTGTTTCATACTTTAGTAATCTCAAACCTATAGACTTTCACGCAATATATGAGCGCGAGCCATGGACATAGCACTATGGGTGGAATAAAATATAATGAGGGGGGTTATGTGGAGAAGACAAAAAAGGAGAAAGTCTCACATCAACGAGGCTAATCAATGGGCTATGGAGATGCCCACCGATTGATGTTAATGCAAGGAGTAGGGATTGCCATGCAACGGATGCACTAGAGCTATAAATGTATGAAAGCTCAACGGAAGAAACTAGTGGGTGTGCATCCAACTTGCTTGCTCACGAAGACCTAGCGCACTTGAGGAGGCCCATTGTTGGAATATACAAGCCAAGTTCTATAATGAAAAATTCCCACTAGTATATGAAAGTGATAAAACAAGAGACTCTCTATCATGAAGATTATGGTGCTACTTTGAAGCACAAGTGTGGCAAAGGATAGTAACATTGTCCCTTCTCTCTTTTTCTCTCATTTTTTTCTTTTTGGGCCTT
This sequence comes from Triticum urartu, assembly GCF_056163025.1. NCBI lineage: Eukaryota > Viridiplantae > Streptophyta > Magnoliopsida > Poales > Poaceae > Triticum > Triticum urartu. The sequence continues at coordinate 482,820,976 of NC_141875.1, forward strand.
TTCCTTTTTTATAGGGCATTTCTGTCTTTTTTTATTTATTCCTCACTTGGGACAATGCTCTAGAAAATTATGATCATCACACTTCTATTTATTTACAACTCAATGATTACAACTCGATACTATAACAAAAGATGACTCTATATGGATGCCTCCGGCGGTGTACCGGGATATGCAATGGACCAAGAGTGACATGTATGAAAGAATTATGAATGGTGGCTTTGCCACAAATACTATGTCAACTACATGATCATGCTAAGCAATATGACAATAATGAATGTGTCATGATGAACGGAATGATGGAAAGTTGCATGGCAATATATCTCGGAATGGCGATGGAAATGCCATAATAGGTAGGTATGGTGGCTGTTTTAAGGAATATATAAGGAGGTTTATGTGTGAAAGAGCATATCATATCACGGGGTTTGGATGCACCGGCGAAGTTTGCGCCATCTCTCAATGTGAGAAAGGGCAATGCACGGTACCGAAGAGGCTAGCAAGGATGGAAGGGTGAGACTGCGTATAATCCATGGACTCAACATTAGTCATAAAGAACTCACATACTTATTGCAAAAATCTACAAGTCATTCAAAACCTCAGTACTACGCACGTGCTCCTGGGGGATAGATTGGTAGGAAAAGACCATCGCTCGTCCCCGACCGCCACTCATAAGGAAGACAATCAAATAACACCTCATGTTTCAAATTTGTTGCATAACGTTTACCATACGTGCATGCTACGGGACTTGCAAACTTCAACACAAGTATTTCTCAATTTCACAACTACTCAACTAGCACGACTTTGATATTATTACCTCCATATCTCAAAACAATCATGAAGCATCAAACTTCTCTTAGTATTCAGAACACTCTTAAGAAAATTTTACTAACTTTGAATACCTAGCATATTAGGATTTTAAGCAAATTACCATGCTATTAAGACTCTCAGAATAATGTAAGTGAAGCATGAGAGATCAATAGTTTCTATAAAACAAATCCACCACCGTGCTCTAAAAGATATAAGTGAAGTACTAGAGCAAAACTATATAACTCAAAAGATATAAGCGAATCACATAGAGTATTCTAATAAATTCCAAATCATGTATGGCTCTCTCAAAAGGTGTGTACATCAAGGATGATTGTTGGTTTTCGCTGAAGAGGAAGGGATGATGCAGCAAAGTAGCATAAGTATTTCCCTCAGTTTTTGAGAACCAAGGTATCAATCCAGTAGGAGGCTACGCGCGAGTCCCTCGTACCTGCACAAAACAAATAAATCCTTGCAACCAACGCAAATAGGGGTTGTCAATCCCTATAAGGCCACTTACGAGAGTGAGATATGATAGATATGATAAGATAATATTTTTGGTATTTTTGTGATAAAGATGCAAAGTAAAATAAAGGCAAAGTAAATAGCAAAGGAAATAACTAAGTAGTAGGAGATTAATATGATGAAGATAGACCCGGGGGGCCATAGGTTTCACTAGTGGCTTCTCTCGAGAGCATAAGTATTCTACGGTGGGTGAACAAATTACTGTTGAGCAATTGACAGAATTGAGCATAGTTATGAGCATATCTAGGTATGATCATGTATATAGGCATCACGTCCGAGACAAGTAGACCGACTCCTACCTGTATCTACTATTATTATTCCACTCATCGGCCGCTATCCAGCATTCATCTAGAGTATTATGTTAAAAACAGAGTAATGCCTTAAGCAAGATGACATGATGTAGAGGGATAGACTCATGCAATATGAAGAAAACCCCATCTTGTTATCCTCAATGGCAACAATACAATACATGCCTTGCTGCCCCTACTGTCACTAGGAAAGGACACCGCAAGATTGAACCCAAAGCTAAGCACTTCTCCCATTCCAAGAAAGATCAATCCAGTAGGCCAAACCAAACTGATAATTCGAAGAGACTTGCAAAGATAACCAATCATACATAAAAGAATTGAGTGAAGATTCAAATATTGTTCATAGATAGACTTGGTCATAAACCCACAATTCATCGGTCTCAACAAACACACCGCAAAAAGAAGATTACATTGAATAGTTCTCCACAAGATAGGGGGATAACATTGTATTGAGATCCAAAAAGAGAGAAGAAGCCATCTAGCTAATAACTATGGACCCGTAGGTCTGAGGTAAACTACTCACACTTCTTCGGAGGGGCTATGGTGTTGATGTAGAAGCCCTCCATGATTGATGCCCCCTCCGGCGGAGCTCCGGAACAGGCCCAAGATGGGATCTCGTGGATACAGAAAGTTGCGCCGGTGGAATTAGGATTTTGGCTCCGTATCTGATCATTTGGGGGTACGTAGGTATATATAGGAGGAAGGAGTATGTCGGTGGAGCAACAGGGGGCCCACGAGGGTGGAGGGCGCGCCTGGGGGGGAGGCGCGTCCCCTACCTCGTGGCCTCCTCTTTTGTGTCTTGGCGTAGGGTCCAAGTCTCCCGGGTCTTGTTCGTTGAGAAAATCACGTTCCCGAAGGTTTCATTCCGTTTGGACTCCATTTGATATTCCTTTTCTTCGAAACCCTAAAATAGGCAAAAAAAAATAGCAATTCTGGGCTGGGCCTCCGGTTAATAGGTTAGTCCCAAAAATAATATAAAAGTGGAAAATAAAGGCCAATAATGTCCAAAATAGTAGATAATATAGCATGGAGCAATCAAAAATTATAGATACGTTGGAGACATATCAACCATCTAAAGGTGTGGGTCATCCCAGAAGTAATGTCTTAAATCATACAAAAACTTTTTCTTTTGCTGGTATGTGAAACTAGGTGGTATAAATTTAGCAACAATGTAATTAGCATAATCAGCATACCATGGAGCAGTACGAGAAGCATTTATGATAGCTAATTGTTCATCGGGAAAGCTATCATCAATAGGTAGTGGGTCATCAAGAACATTCTCTAACGTAGATAAGTTGTCTGCAATGGGGTTCTCAGCTCCCTTTCTATCTATAATATGCAAATCAAATTCTTGTAGTAGGAGAACCCATCTAATAAGTCTAGGTTTAGCATCATTCTTTTCCATAAGATATTTAATAGCAGCATGATTGGTGTGAACATTTACTTTAGAATTAACAATATAGGGTCTGAACTTATCACAAGCAAATACAACTGCTGAAAATTCCTTTTCAGTAGTGGCATAATTTCTCTGGGCACTATCTAGAGTTTTACTAGCATATTGGATAACATTTAATTTCTTATCAACTCTTTGTCCTAGCACATCACTTATAGCATAATCACTAGCATCACACATAATTTCAAAGGGTAAATTCCAATCTGGTGGCTGAACAATAGGTGCAGAAATCAAGGATTTCTTAAGTATTTCAAATGCTTCTACACAATCATCATCAAAGACAAAAGGAACATCCTTTTGTAAGAGATTAGTCAGAGGCCTAGAAATGTTTTAGAAGTCTTTATTGAACCTCCTATAAAAACCGGAATGACCAAGGAAACTTCTTATACCTTTAATGACCTTAGGACACGGCATCTTTTCAATAGCATCAACTTTAGCCTTATCAACTTCAATACCTCTTTCAAAAACTTTATGCCCCAAGACAATACCTTCATTAACCATAAAGTGGCACTTCTCCCAATTCAAGACAAGATTAATTTCTTCACATCTCTGTAAAACTCGATCAAGTTTGCTTAAGCAATCATCAAAAGAAGTTCCATATACAGAGAAATCATCCATGAAAACCTCAACAATCTTTTCACAAAAGTCAAAGAATATAGCAGTCATACATCTTTGAAAGGTAGTAGGTGCATTGCATAAACCAAAAGGCATACGTCTATAAGCAAAGGTACCGAAAGTGCAAGTAAAGGTGGTCTTTTCTTGATCCTCTTTTGACACAAGTATTTGAGAGAAACTAGAATAACCATCTAGAAAGCAAAAATGTGTATGTTTAGATGATCTTTCTAGAATTTCATCAATAAAAGGTAAAGGGTAATGATCCCTTTTAATAGCTTTATTTAATTTTCAAAAGTCAATTACCATTCTATAACCTGTAACAATTCTTTGGGGGGGGGGGTCAATTCATCTTTATCATTAGGAACAACAGTAATGCTTCCCTTCTTAGGGACACAATGGACATGACTTACCCATTGGCTATCAGCAACAGGATAAATTATACCTGCCTCCAGAAGCCTTAGTATTTCATTTCTTACCACTTCTTTAATCTTAGGATTTAACCATCATTGGTGATCAACAACCGGTTTAGCGTCCTTCTCCAATTTTATTTTGTGCTGGCATAGAGTGGGACTAATGCCCTTGAGATCATCAAGAGTATATCCAATAGCAGCACGGTGCTTCTTCAGAGTTTTCAATAATTTCTCTTCTTCCTGCTCTGAAAGGTTAGCACTACTAATGACAGGATATATCTTCTTTTCATCAAGATAAGCATATTTAAGTGTATCAGGTAATGGTTTAAGCTCAAACAAGAGATCACCCTTAGGTGGATGAGGATCCCCTAGAATTTCAACAGGCAAGTTGTGTTTCAAAATAGGTCCCTGTTTAAAGAGTACTTCATCTATTTCCCTTCTTTCATTCATAAACATATCATTTCCAATTTCAATCGGTTGTAGTTCCATGATCCAATATCATCGCATAGCCTAAACCATGTCAATGCCTTTCCCTTCAAATATAAAGGAAATAACTTCTTCTTGATAACATCCCCGGGCATACCTGCAAGCTTAAATAGATTAGGTGCAAATCGGGATGTAATGTTCCATCTCCTGTAAAAGGATTGGCTAGCAGTTTCTCTATCATTCCCGAAGGAATATCAAAGTAAACATTTTCAGTAGGTTTAGTAGGTTGAGGAGCAACTCTTTGCTCTACAGGTCGGGGTTAAGATACCTCGAACAAGCCCCTCAAAGGATTACTTTCCATAGTAACCAGTGGGAGTAAATTTTAGCACACCATATAAATTTTTCCTTACCAAAGGTGCTTCACTCCCCAGCAACGGCGCCAGAAAAGAGTCTTCATGACCCACAAGTATAGGGGATCTATCGTAGTACTTTCGATAAGTAAGAGTGTCGAACCCAATGAGGAGCAGAAGGAAATGATAAGCAGTTTCAGTAAGGTATTCTCTACAAGAACTAAAATTATCGGTGACAGATAGTTTTGTGATAAGGTAATTCTTTTTGTTGCAGCAAGGTGTCCCAATCCTTTTTGTTGCAAAGGACCAGCCTGGACAAACTCTTATATAAAGGAAAGCACTCTCGAGGACACATGGGAATTATCATCAAGCTAGTTTTCATCACGCTCATATGATCCGCGTTCATTACTTTGATAATTTGATATGTGGGTGGACCGGTGCTTGGGTACTACCCTTCCTTAGACAAGCATCCCACTTATGATTAACCCCTCTTGCAAGCATCCGTAACTACAAAAGAAGTATTAAGGTAAACCTAACCATAGCATGAAACATGTGGATCCAAATCAGCCCCTTACTAAGCAACGCATAAACTAGGGTTTAAGCTTCTGTCACTCTAGCAACCCATCATCTACTTATTACTTCCCAATGCCTTCCCCTAGGCCCAAATAATGGTAAAGTGTCATGTAGTTGATGTTCACATAACACCACTAGAGGAAAGACAACATACATCTCATCAAAATATCGAACGAATACCAAATTCACATGACTACTTATAGAAAGACTTCTCCCATGTCCTCAGGAACAAACGTAACTACTCACGAATCATATTCATGTTCATAATCAGAGGAGTTTTAATATGCATAAAGGATCTAAACATATAATCTTCCACCGAATAAACCAACTAGAATCAACTACAAGGAGTAATCAACAGTACTGGCAACCCACAAGTACCAATCTGAGGTTTTGAGACAAAGACCAGATACAGGAGATGAACTAGGGTTTGAGAGGAGATGGTGTTGGTGAAGATGTTGATGGCGATTGACCCCCTCCCAATGAGAGGATCGATGGTGATCACGATGGCGATGATTTCCCCCACCCGAAGGGATGTTTCCCCGGCAGAACAGCTCCGCCGGAGCTCTAGATTGGTTCCACCAAGGTTTCGCCTCGAGACGGTGGCGCTTCGTCCCAAAAGCTTTATTATCATTTTTCTAGGGCGAAAAACTTCATAGAGCAAAAGTTGGGCACCGTAGACCTGCCAGGGGGCCCACGAGGCAGGGGCCGTGCATAGGGGGTAGGGCGAGCCCCCACCCTCGTGGATGGTGGGCGGCTCCCCTCTGGTGCTTTTTTCGCCCAATATTTTTTATATATTCCAAAACTGACTTCTGTGGAGTTTTTGGACTTTTGGAGTTGTGCAGAATATGTCTCTAATATTTGCTCCTTTTCCAGCCCAGAATTCCAGCTGCCGGCATTCTCCCTCTTCGTGCAAACCTTATAAAATAAGAGAGAAAAGACATAAGTATTGTGACATAATATGTAATAACAGTCCATAATGCAATAAATATCGATATAAAAGCATGATGCAAATTGGACGTATCACATGTCAAGCACACTAGCTCGCTCCCCCAAAACTCCCGCCTCTGCATCCCTTGCAATCTCAAAAATATTTACTGACTGGAAGGTTTTAATGTTTGATAGCACAAGATTAGTATGTGCAGACCGTGTGCGATGTCTGTTACTCCCGCTCTGCTTCAGTCCCTTGATTCAAATTTTCAGTAGCCCCGACATTTTCAGTAGCCACTACATCCCTCGCAATCTCAAAAATATCTGATCTCCCTTGATCCAAATTTTCAGTAGCCCCGCCTTGTTACTCCCGCCTAGTAAAATTTTCAGTTGCCGCAGTATTTCCTCAAACACTACCTCCACTCACACAAACACACACAACCCTCGAAACCATTGTAGGTCGCCGCCATCACCGGCGCCTCCATCCTCTACCTCTGATGTGATAGCCTGGCTTATTAGGGATGATAGACTACTCATATCAATAAGGAATTCCTTCTTTTCCGAGAGCCCATTCGGACAGAACTCCAAAGTTAAGCGTGCTCAGCTTGGAGTAGTTTTAGGATGGGTGACCGACCAGGAGGTTGCTCCCGGGTGTGCACGAGTGAGGACAAAGTGCGCAGAAAAGACTAGTATTGATCTGTGGGGCCAGTCTAGATCCCGCCAGGAGTAACAACCACCGGTGGGTGTGTCCGGGGCGTTACAAGTTGGTATCAGAGCCGACCCTCGCGGTTACACGGATGGTTGCGGACAAGTGCGTAGTCATGTTGTTCATGACGTTTGTGACCCGTCGTGGCACACGGCATGGCACATGTACTAGACTGGAAGCACAGACGTATGTGCCAAGAGGGAACGTTCCTGTGGCACGACGAGGACGTCAGTTCCTCTGAGTGGGGGTGTATGTGATAGCCTGGCTTATTAGGGATGATAGACTACTCATATCAATAAGGAATTCCCTCTTTTCCGGGAGCCCATTCGGACAGAACTCCAAAGTTAAGCGTGCTCATCTTGGAGTAGTTTCAGGATGGGTGACCGACCGGGAAGTTGCTCCCGGGTGTGCACGAGTGAGGACAAAGTGCGCAGAAAAGACTAGTATTGATCTATGGGGCCAGTCTAGATCCCGCCAGGAGTAACGGCCACCGGCGGGTGTGTCTGGGGCGTTACATCTGCCTGTGTGCCAGGGAGCTCGAGTAGCCAATGGCCAAAAAGAGGTTTATCGCGGCCTTTTCGTCTGGCGCCGGTGAGGTGTCCCCATTGTCCTCCGCGGGCCCGACCCGCCGTCGCCGGTCCCCCGATCCGCCGTGCCCCTACGCCGGTTCAAGGACTTCCCAGTCCCCCTCCGGACCCGGTAGCCGACGAAGTCCTACCTCGGGGTCCGGCAGCGGCTGTGTGGGACGTGGGTCACCAAGATTACAGATCGAGAGATCCACACCTGCCGGTGGCTCGGTAGCTTCCACACGGCCGAGCTCGCGGCCTTGGAGTACGACCGCTGGCAGGTCCGCTACGACGGCGCAGCGGCTAGGCTCAATTTCCCCTTTAGCACACGTCCGGTCCACCTTGTTCCGCTGGAGCCAGGGGTGGTGAGCTCGGCTATGGCGTGGGAGGACCACGAGGCGTGGGAGCATCTCGAGGCCGAGGCCGCTGACGAGGCCTACATGCAAGAGTTCTGCCGGCAGCACCCAGAGCTCGTGGAGGCGGAGCGGGCGATCTTTGCCAGCGCAGAGGGCGGCGAGGTTATCGCGCTCTCCTCTGATGACGAGGTTGAAGGCGGCGGCGATGGCGGTGCGGAGGGCGTCCAGGTGGGCCCCGAGGACGAGGAGATCGACGTCGAAGAGTGGAGGAGTGCCTTCCCCAATGACCCCGACAATGGTACTAGCCCGGACTCGGCTCGCGGCACACCGTGCGCGACGAGGAAGGATTGGCTCGACCTCTACTTCGACCGAAAGTAGTTTAGCTTAGTTTAAATTTATGTTTTATGTTTGATTATGCAAAACTATCTATGTTTATGTTTGAATGCATGCTACTTTCGGTTGAACCTCCTTTGAACTTGATCAAATTGAAGTTTACAACCTTAAGTTTAGGGGATCGACTAGAAAAGGCTAAAAATTGCTGGAGTATATATATATCCACTAAGGGTTTTAGTCCTTTACTTTTTAAGGATCGCCTAGAGATGTCCTTATGACTTGTTTATTTCAGTTCTTCACAATGTGATGCTCTATATGTGCAACTATTTGCTGTGCAGTTCAAGTTCATCAATAACAGTTTCAACAATAGCATTATGAATTATGATATTTGGTTGCTGTTAAGGATATTGCAGTTAACATGCCTTTTCATTTTTCAATTGTTTTTTAGCAACATGCATTGTACTGAATGGCTAAATATGCAATCCCAGGCTACATAGCAACAAGGAAGAGTGTTACCTTAATGTTCTGATGATGTCTAGATATACATGTAATAGAATCTTATATAATGGGATGGATGGCGTGTTGTACTACACCATTTTTCAATTGTTGTTTAGCTTCTAATATTAACTTGGTGCTTTTAGGTACATATATCATTGCCAAAGAACCACACTTCGACCCTTTCTACGTATGGGGCAATGAGATATCCATGAACTAGCATCAAGTGAGGAAATTGATAAAGATTGTTACTAAAATGGGTCAAAAGATGTCAATCAAACTATTTGTTTACACTTTATGCAAGACAATAGTGAACTGCGGGATGGTAAGTAAGAACCCTGTAGCCTTCTTTTTACTGCCCATAATGAGTTGTGTTAGATGACAATATTTGAATCTTTTTTCTTTTGTAGTGGATCCTCAAGCAGATTACTCAAGATTACCTCTCAAACTACATGATTGGCGGCCAACCATCACAAGGGGTTGGACTAGAATCCTGCATGCCTTCTGCATCTAGGAGAGCACAATAGGGTTATTCCGCTTCACCTTGTTCAGCAACTGGAATGTTTGTTGCCTCTTTCATTACCATCAATAATAGTACAAGTATAGAACCCTGGTACATCATTCTTTATTTGGTGCTTCTGTAATTCTTAAACATATGTACATGTGAATCGAATAATGCATTGGTTGCTTGAACCTGATGGATATGAATAAAGCTATAGCCTACTTTCAAGTTTAAATTAGGTACAATTTTAAATAGCAGCAATTAAATTAGGGCGAAATTACGTTGTGCAGGTCATTAGGGCACACGTGGTTGGTAAAACACAAACGTTTGCGGTATACACCATAATCCGAGATGGTTCATAGAGAGGAAACGTGTGCAAGCATGCACACAGTTGCCATTTGCAAAGCGTGTGTGTGATGTTAGACACTATCACATACGGTGCGGGAAAACTAAATGTTTGTGATTGTCTACCTATCGTACACGATTTATAATCATGAACTGTTTGTGATGTACCGGGCATCGTAAAACTTGCGTGCCTAGAATCTACCTAGAAAACTTCCATGCCTGGAATCTGCCTGGTTTTAGGTAGAACCACAAAACTCCGACTGCGATGGCAATGCGAGCACAAACGAGTAGCAAGGATGAAGCGTTTGGGATATTCGAGATATCGGAAACGATTATATAGGGACAACTGTATGCATCAAGGCTCCCTATCCTCGACGGTTTTTGGGTCGTGTGGGAAGGACCCCCCTATCGCCCACACTCACTTGGAGACGATTCCATATGCCGTCGCGGAAAGGGGTTAAAAACTGTTTGTTTAGGACCGACGTGCACCAGTGCCACCTGGCGCACCAGCTCCCCTGGCGCGCCCTGGTGGGTTGTGGCCTCCTCGGCCCTCCTCCGGTGCCCATATTTTGGTATACAAGTGATTTTGACCTAGAAAAAATAAGGGGGAGACTTTTGGGACAAAGTGCCGCCGCCTCGAGGCGGAACTTGGGCAGGAGCACTTTTGCCCTTCGGCGGAGCGATTACGCCGGGGGAACTTCCCTCCCGGAGGGGGAAATCATCGTCATCATCATCACCAACAACTCTCCCATCTTGGGGAGGGCAATCTCCATCAACATCTTCACCATCACCATCTCATCTCAAACCCTAGTTCATCTCTTGTATGCAATCTTGTTACCGGAACTATAGATTGTTGCTAGGGGGTGACGAGTAGTGTTGATTACATCTTGTAGTTGATTACTATATGGTTTATTTGGTGGAAGATTATATGTTCAGATCCATTATGCATATTAATACCCCTCTGATCATGAGCATGTTTATTGTTTGTGAGTAGTCACCTTCGTTCTCGAGGTCACGGGATAAATCATGTTGCAAGTAATCATGTGAATTTGATATGTGTTCGATATTTTGATAGTATGTATGTTGTGATTCCCTTAGTGGTGTCATGTGAACATCGACTACATGACACTTCACCATATTTGTACCTAAGGGAATGCATTGTGGAGTATTAAATAGATGGTGGGTTGCGAGAGTGACAGAAACCTAAACCCTAGATTATGCACAATTCCGTAAGGGACCGATTGGATCCTAGAGTTTAATGCTATGGTTAGAATTTATTCTTAATACTTTTCTCGTAGTTACGGATGCTTGTAGGAGGGTTAATCATAAGTAGGAGGTTTTTTCAAGTAAGAACATCACCTAAGCACCGGTCCACCCACATATCAAATTATCAAAGTAGCGAACACAAATCAAACCAACATGATGAAAGTGACTAGATGAAATTCCCGTGTACCCTCAAGAACGCTTTGCTTATTATAAGAGACCGTTTTGGCCTGTCCTTTTCCTCAAATGGATTGGTCTACCTTGCTGCATAGTTGTTACTATTATCGTTACTTGCTCGTTACAAACTATCGTGCTATCAAACTACCCGCTACTTACAATTTCAGCACTTGCAAACACTACCTCACTGAAAACTACTTGTCATTTCCTTCTGCTCCTCGTTGGGTTCGACACTCTTACTTATCGAAAAGTGCTACAATTGATCCCCTATACATGCGGGTCATCAGTGGATGATCAGGAAAAGCATTAAGCAATTGGAGAAGCCTCCCCCAAGCTTGTGGGAGACTCTCTTCTTCAATTTGCACAAAGTTAAATATTTCCTGTAAGGCAGCTTGTTTCTTACAAGAATGAAAATGTTTTTCAGAGTAGTAACAAATCATATCCTGGGGACTACACACACAACCAGGAGCAAGAGTATCGTACCATATCTTAGCATCACCCTTTACTGAGAACGAAAATAATTTGAGGATGTAATAGTAGCGAATTTTCTCATCATGAGAAAATTTGGCGGTGATATCATTTAATAATATTTCCTATAAGGTGTGTGTGACGCCCCAAGACCGGTGCTCCAGATGCCTTCCATGGTTTCTGAGATTCATTGTGTGATTTGTTTTGCTTGTTGCATTCATCATTGCATATTTTGCATTGCATCAGTCATCATGCCATCATGCCATTAATCTTTGCAACTCCAATAAATAAATCGTATGGATCTTCGGTTGATTTAAGTTGAGGGAATTCACATGGTGGTTTCTTTAAAACATACGCTCCTGATATTTAGGGAGCTATTATAAAATATTCCATTTTTCGGAATCACCGGAACACACTTGCAAAACAATTCCCATGCCTATTCCACTTCAAGTTTCACCTCCAAACCTTGGAAACAATTATTTATATCTTTTATCGAGGTCTCCTCCAAAAATCCTCATCATTTTTTGGGATCTTCTAAATATTATCCTAGTTCAAACCATATGAATTTAAATTCAAATGGATTTGAATTTAAATCTTTCAATCAGGCAACTTGTATTTTTCCTGGATCAAGACCTTTTCTTGCGAGTCTAAGAAATTTAACTTCTTCCACAAAGTCTTTCCCTAACTGTCCCTTTCTATTTTTCTTCTTGTCGGTGTCAAAATGGGCGGATCTCGGGTAGGGGGTTCCGAAATGTGCGTCTAAGGCGGATGGTAACAGGAGGCAGGGGACACGATGTTTTACCCAGGTTCGGGCCCTCTTGATGGAGGTAAAACCCTACGTCCTGCTTGATTTATTCTTGATGATATGGGTATTACAAGAGTTGATCTACCACGAGATCGGAGAGGCTAAACCCTAGAAGCTAGCCTATGGTATGATTGTATGTATATGTTCTCTATCGACTAGCCTGGCCTCGGTTTATATAATGCACCAAAGGCCTAGGATAACAAGAGTCCTAGCCGAATATGCCGGTGGGGAGGAGTCCTTGTCTTGATCACCAAGTCTTGTGGAATCTTCCATGTATGCGGCAGCTGTCCGAACTGGCCCATGAGTATACGGCCAGGGGGGTCCTCGGCCCAATCTAACAGATCGGGAGATGACGTGTTGAGTACCCCCTAGTCCAGGACACCGTCAGTAGCCCCCTGAACCGGTCTTCAAGTTAGGGATGCTCCTCGATTCTTCCGAATTGATCTTCATCTTTGATTGTCGGTCTTGAAAACTGGTTCAAAAAATCTTCTCATCTTCGATCTTGAGGATTGCCGAAATGCATTCGATGAGTTTAAACGTCGAGTATCCGAGGAGCCCCTTTAAGTTTCCGGCCTTTATCAATGCCTTTTTATTTTTATGCCACACCTCGGGTTTGAAGTTGTTCCCGGGAGGCAGTGTCCTCTTGCGTCCGAGCTCTAACGCCGGACTGCATTCGAGGTATCTTTTGCAGCCGAGCACCAATGCCGGACTACTTCCGAGCTCCAACGCCGAAATGTATCCGAGCTCCAACGCCGGACTGTGTCCAAGCTCTAACGCCAGACTATATCCAAGATGTCATAGATCATCTTGGTCCAAAAAAGTTGAAGGAGTTTAGCCGAGCTTAATGCTGGAAATGCCCTCTATGGAGCCAGCCACTAGCGCCCGAGCTTTATGCCGGACTGCTTCCGAGGTGGTGCACCACCCCGACTGTGGGCCAATTTTTTGTCAATATTTTTGATTGGTGCAATTTATTCTCTGCCGAGATATATAGCCAGTAGCCCTCAAGGTGTGTATCGGTCTAAAACCCAAGATGCACCTGAAGGATGACGTAAGACCACTGATCCCAGTAGCCGCTGAGACTCAGGTTGATTTGTAAAATCGGCCTGAGGATCAAGTCCTAGCTCGGCAGAATACTTCGGGACACAAAAAGCGGCGTGCTCAGTCCTCGAGACTCAGGTTGGGTGCGGCCGACCAACCTGAGGATCAAAATCTCGTTGGAAACTGTATTGCACTTATAATTTTCTGAATTGAACAGGCAATGCAGTAGCCCCCGAGACACTGGTCGGGTGGCAACACCAGATCAGGGGATTGCCCAGTAGCCCCCGAGCCTTAATGCGGGCACGGGTGGCCGAATTAAGGATCGATATCCATAGTAAAATCACAAATTATGTGTAATGACTCTATGTATCCAAGTACTTTACATCATTAATGCTCAGATCCGCATTGTACAAAACTTTGTTGACCGACCATCGGCTTCCACCTCCTTGGCCAGTAGCCAAGGAGTGTTTGTCCTACTTTATAAAGCCTTTATGAGGGCAAGACAAACAAGGCAATCTGGCCATACGGTTTTATAAACAAAGGTACGCAGAGAGATATGTTATATTACTGTTTAACATAAGAAATGTCTTCCAAAGAAAATAGTCCCGCTATCGGTTCCTTTCTTTGGGTTGTCATGCTAAGCATGATCTTGAAACCTCAGCTCTAATGTAAGAGCAAAATATCGAGGATTTAGTTTGGGAGGCCAATTAATAGCCCCCGTTAGTGTTCGGCGACAGTCGAGGTCAAGCCGTAAACACTTCGGCCATTGTTATGAATGGCCCGTCATTTAACACAGTCATCGGATCGCTGGCCAGTTTACGCTTATTGTGACAGTCAGTTTTCGGCTTTCTCCACTGAGGTGCTTAACCATGTGAGCTGGAAGCACAATCGCAGTGGTTCTCCCTTTGCACGCCTAGCCGAACAAAGCGGAACGTAGGAAGCAAGTGTAGGAGCCGGGCAACCCAACTATTGACCGAAGACACAATTCGAAACCGATGCATATATAGCAATATCCGAGAATGTTTTTGCCGAATCTCTAAAGGTTTCTGGCGTTGCACTGTGAGACTTGTGCTGAAAACACACAAATAGTTTAAAAGTGTCATAAGCTTGGAAAACCAAAAAATGTCAGTAAAAACTTGACGTCCGAACAAGATCAAGTGTTCGGTGCCAATCCGAAAATTGGTCTTAGAAAAAAAAGAGTGCTTCTATCATGCTTTAACATGTCACATCCTATCTCAAGACTTCAAGTGGGTTAGCCTACGGCTTCAACCTCCTATCCCGAAGGCGGAGTACTTCTCATTCGGTCAGTTTAGCAAACTAAACTCTAGCGGCTTTGAGAGAGAAATTAGGCTCCCCGGCTAGTGACCACACACTCGTGTCGAAAAAAGGAGTGATGAATAATAATAGTAATAAAAACTTTGCAACAACTAAGAAGAAGAACACTTATTGTAAAACGGCTCATATAAATTTAAGAGCCCCCAAGTGACTTGGGTAAAAGAACTTTATGTATAATGATTGTATGTACCGAAGTACTAATATCATATCTTTGTTCACCCGAACTTTAAACGCGTCTTAACCGACCGTCAGCTTCTCCCTCTTCGGTCAAGGACCAAAAACTGTTATGTACTCCACCTGTCAAGAATATCGGCAGTGTTTCCGATAACCAGGCAACCGGGCCATAAGGCTATAACAGACAAAGCGCGCTCAGGGAACTTATGCTATATTATAGACGAAGTGTAAGAAGCATCTTCGAAGAAAATAGTGCCCCCACTAATACCTTTCTTCGGTGCTCATTATTACTATGAGACTTGTGCAATAGATTTTTTGCACTCATGAGTTCCGTTGTGTGCCGACCATGATTGAAAATAATAAGAGCGCTAGCTTTCGGCTTCACCCAGTCTGAGGTCGGAGCTTGGAAGACCCGGTCGTGACAATCGCAGAGGTGCTCCCTTTACTCCCTAACCGAACAATCGGGAACGTAGGGGTAAGCACAGGAGCCAGGCAACCCAGCTTGCAAATCGCTTAAGTCAATATGGTGCATATTGTGGCGTAATACACGAACAAGGAACGAAGCCGTACAAGTATAATCATATGCAAGAGGAAAAGCTTCATAAAGGAAGCCCCCAAATAAACGGGGTATTTGAATTTGTGTGTCACAAACAAAGTTTGGACAAGGAACATTTTTTACAAGCAACTTTTTTCCAAAAAGTATAATGCTTGGTCGAACCGAACACAAGTGACAAAATTAAAACTTTGAGCATGAAGGCAACTTAGCTGCTTAATGTGTTCGGTATTGATGACGCAGTCCGAGCTTGATGCGGGACGAGGTTTCGTCCCCCAAGCCGGTCCCGAGGTGGCGGAGCAAAGGGCTCGGCACTCCAAAGTGGTGACATAGCACGGTCAATGGATGGCCCCGACTTGCCGCCCCGACGAACCTCGCCGCTGGCGACCACCGAGGCCGGAGCTCCCGCCGCTGTGCCATGGATGGCCCCGACCTCCTCGTCCCTGCGCTCATCTCTTGGCGCCCGAGCACCTCGTCCCTGCCATCTGGCCTCCGCGCTCGCAAGACCTCGTCACTGCCCCGCGCCGGCGTGCACCATCGGAGCATCACCGGACCACATCCTCGCGCCACCACCGGCAGCTCATCGCTGGAGACTCACCAGCAGGTCACCAGCATCACGCCCCGCCATCTTCAGCCTCGTGCCGACCAAGCCGCCGTCGCCGCTTGCCTCCTCTGCCGCCCTTGTTGTGATCCGCCATCGCTTGGATGCGGCAGACCCCTACTTTGTCCCCGTCGTCACGCCGCTGGCGAGCTTCGAGGCCAGCATTGCCGCCTAAAGCTTCTCCGCCCGGAGACCTCCTTCGTCTGGTCTGTGTCACTGGAGCCCATCCCCAAATCCCTCATCGGGCTCTGTTTTCCCCTGCCTGTTCTGTCACCTGGTGGAGGAGACGACTAGCAGCCAAGCCGCATCGAGCAACGACCGCGCGTTAACACGCCCTTCCTTCGCCTACGCGGAGCCGCGAGCCAGGGCCATGACCTGCTTTGCCCGTTGCCTGATTCCACCTTCTGCGTGGGCCCCACGTCGCCTCTGCCAGCCATGTGATGTTGCTTGCATCCGCCAAGCTCCTCTGTCCCGTTTCGCCGCATCTGCCTACTTCCACTTGCGATGCTTGTTGCTGTTTGAACCGAAGTCCGCCAAGTTTGACTATGTTTTGCTGCCCCGATCGAGACCGCCAAGTACCACCAAGTTACTGAGGGATGCGCCAAGTCCCCAGCGAGACCCGTTTTCGTCAAGTTCGACTACACGGCTATGACCTTGGAGTTGGACCGCAGGCACCAAGTACCCCACCAGCAAGACCACACGGATGCTCGAACGACTACATACTGAAATGTCAAGTACCTCGTTGATATGTGTACGACTACCGTCGCTTGGGTTCGACAAGACGCCGAGTACCACTATGTTTGCCTTGTACATTTACACGAAGACCGGACCGACAAGTATCCCGAGAACTTATGTACCTCTACTGTCGCCGTGGATCCATCAAAACCAAGTGTACAACTACCGGCACCCTGAAGGCATTGGATTCATGAAGTACCTCTCAGAAAACGAACATGTACCACTACTTCCACTTCCGTCGCCGAGGACCGATAGTACCACTACTTCCCATGACGGCCCATGAACAATTACACCGCTTGACCCAAACCACCCCGAATGCACGCTTCGAAGGTATAACCCAGAGACGCCCGTGAACGAATGCTTGTGTGATGCATGAGATGCACCGCTTGTTTCACCGTGCCCGAGTTGTCATTGCACGGTCCTCCTCGTTTGCCATGCGTCGAAACATGGGAACCCGGTAACCGGGATCACCTCACCATCTTTTGCATGTTCCATAGATCCACACTTTCGTTTGCACCGACATCTCGATGAGTTGTCAGATCATCGGAATGTTGCCGTGGCACCATCTCCGTTGTCGTTGCCGTGTCATCCCTTTCGTTCCTCCATGGTGACCAAATGCTGCATAACATGCTGGTGTTAACTTTTTCATAAAAATTACATAAAACTTGTATATGTCATTCGCATCATGATAACAACATTTAAATGTTTAAATTTGTTGTTTGCATAAAATTGCTAAATGGCATGTGGGGATTTACCGGAATTGTTATTTGTTATTTCCGGCCTCATTTAAACTTGCCTAAATAGTTAGTTTATTTATGCCTCACCTCTTGCCATGTTAAACAACATTTAATATTGTTGAGTAGCTAAAGGGAGTGAACTAAATAATCGAATGTGGTGTTTCTTCAACAAGCATCTTGTTACATGTTGAGCTCCACTTAACTTGTAGTTTTGTTTGTGCACTTTGCCATGCCATGTTTCATCAAATCGGACATGCATCATACTTCGTTGTGCATCATGCCATGTTTATGTGATGGTTGTTTACTATGTTGCTTGCTTCTTTCCGGGTTGCTTCTATAGTTAGCTTCGGTTTCGTTCCGGAGGTGTGAGGATTCGTTCGACTACGTTGGGTCATCTACTTCTTGGACTCGTTCTTCTTCCTTGCGGGATCTCAGGCAAGACGACCATACCCTTGATATTGCTTCTATCTTTGCTTGCTAGTTGTTCGCTCTATCGCTATGTCGCGCTACCTATCACTTGTTTATCCTGCCTCCTATATTGCCATGTCAAGCCTCTAACCCACTTTCCTAGCAAACCGTTCTTTGGCTATGTTATCGCTTTTGCTCAGCCCCTCTTATAACGTTGCTACTTGCAGGTGAAGTTGATGTTTGTTCCATGTTGGAACTTGGATATGTTGGGATATTCACTATATCTCTTATTTAATTAATGCATCTATATACTTGGTAAAGGGTGGAAGGCTCGACTTTATGCCTGGTGTTTTGTTCCACTCTTGCCGCCCTAGTCTCTGTCATACCAATGTTATGTTCCTTGATTTTGCGTTCCTTACACAGTTAGGGTTATGGGACCCCCTCGATAGTTCGCTTTGAATAAAACTCCTCCAGCAAGGCCCAACCTTGGTTTTACCATTTGCCACCTAAGCCTTTTTCCCTTGGGTTCTGCAGACTCAAGGGTCATCTTTCTTTTAAACCCCCGGGCCAGTGCTCCTGCGAGTGTTGGTCCAACCTGGGCGATGTCCGGCGCCCCTGGGCAACCGGGGTCTATGCCAACTCAACGTCTGGCCCATCCGGTGTGCCTTGAGAACGAGATACGTGCGACTCCTATTGGGATTTGTTGGCACATTGGACGGCTTTGCTGGTCTTGTTTTACCATTGTTGAAATGTCTTGTAACCGGGATTCCGAAACTGATCGGGTCTTTCCGGGAGAAGGAATATCCTTCGTTGGCCGTGAGAGCTTGTGATGGGCTAAGTTGGGACACCCCTGCAGGGTACAAACTTTAGAAAGCCGTGACCGCGGTTATGTGGCAGATGGGAATTTGTTAATATCTGGTTGTAGAGAACTTGACACTTGACTTAATTAAAATGAACCAACCGCGTGTGTAGCTGTGATGGTCTCTTTTCGGCGGAGTCCGAGAAGGGAACACGATCTTGTGTTATGCTTGAACGTATGTAGTTTCAGGATCACTTCTTGATCACTTGTAGCTTCACGACCGTTGCGTAGCTTCTCATCTTACTCTTACTTGCGTATGTTAGCCACCATATTTTCTTAGCGCTTGCTGCAGCTCCACCTCATTACCTTATCCTACCCATAAGCTTAAATAGTCTTGATCTCGTGGGTGTGAGATTGCTGAGTCCTCGTGACTCACGGATACTTCCAAACAGTTGCAGGTGCCTATGATACCAGTGCATGTGATGCTACCAAACTCAAGTGGGAGTTCGACGTGGACCTTGGTCGTTACTATGTTTCGTTTCCTGATGATCAGTAGTGGTGCCCAGTTGGAATGATCGGGGATCTAGCATTTGGGGTTGTCTTTCTTTATTTTGGTTCCGTAGTCGGACCTTGATTGTTGTAGCGACCATACCTCAAATGGTCCAATCTCTGTGCTTCGATGTCATCCCTGGATCAGTAATGCTGGCACCACACAGTACTTGAAGGATTTATAACAGAGTAGCAATCACACACTTATTACATCGAGTGTCTCAAAAGAGAACTTAATACAATAAATATGGCTTAAGGCCATCTAATAACGATAAAAGCGGAAGGCTTGCAAGATAAGTGAGTCCATCAACTCCAATGGCATCACTGAGTATAGAACCACGACCTAAAGGCACCTTACTGGTCATCTGAAAAGCCTGCAACATGAACGTTGCGGCCCGAAACGGGTCAGCACATGGAATATGCTGGCAATGTAACACATAGAGAGCAATGAAAGAATAAGGCTATACTACATGCATATTTGGCTGGTGGAAAGCTCTATGGTTACAATTTTGCGTAAAGCCAATTTTTCCCTACTGTAAAGGAATAAATTTTATTTAACTATCATGGTAGTTGTTAAACATTGAGAGTGTAGACACCCTCTCAATCCCAATTAAGCATCATCATTAAAACCCAACAAAATTAATTTAGAGTAACATGATGAGATTCACATGATAATCCAAGTACTAGATACTCAAGATGTCCATAACCGGGGACACGGCTAACCATGATTAGTTTATACACTCTGCAGAGGATTGTGCACTTTTCCCCACAAGACTCGATCTCCTCCGTTGGAATTCTCGCACTACATGATGTTTGAGAAACGGATGACTGAGACATAGTCTTTCAGAAGCGCTTGCACCTTACGAACGGGTAGACCGTACCAACCTACATCCCCTACATCTGCTAGTCTACCACTGTAAGAGATTGCACAACTTAGTCAACTATGCTCTGCACACGGAAGTTTCTAGTATGAAATATCTCATGATCCCTTTGAGCCTGGGTGGCGGTCCAAAAGAAAAATAGGCAATTGCTGGAATACCCAGATGCCTCAATCCACCCAGATGTGTGTTTAAGTTGCCACCTTAGATAAACCATTAATTTAACAATCTCACATCTGTCATGGATACACTCACCCAATCCACGTCTACTAGCATAGCATAGCAACATAAGCAAACGTAGAAGTAACTCCCAAAGGTTTGATAATAAAACATGTAAAAGGTACTACCTCATCTACTTCCCAAACCCACAATTCAATTAGATCCTAATCATGTAATGGTGTGAGGATTGATCTAATGCAATAAAAACTGGGTAATATGAAGTATGATCAAAGTGTTACTTGCCTTGCTGATGATCCGTGAAACCTAGCGATTCGAAGTAGCAAGCGGCGCACTCCGGGTACTCTATCACAAACAAACAAGCATACAATAAGTACTCATCTAATGCACATGTAAAACTCGAATAAGAGATCTAACCAGATAGTTCAACTTAAGAACTCCGGTTGGCAAAAAGAATCAAATCAAACGAAGCAACGAAAGACAAACGGCGAAAGAAACAAGCTTCGTTTACTAATCTGAATCTAGGTCAGATTTTACTGCGGCAAAAACTTGTTTGAGTTGGATAAACGGAAAGAGGGTTTCGAGACGAAACTCCAAGCGCTTGAATCGCCTGGTTCCGATAAACGAGCGAAAAGTTGAACTAGAACGAAAATCGGATCAGAAATCGTGATCAGAAATAATCGCGGATTAATCCAAGAAAAATAAAAACAACGAACAGGATAACAAACAAACATTCGTTTTCTGGAACTAAACGATGAACGCGTTCGTTAAAACAAACGGACGAGCGAATGCTCGCTAAATAAATAAACCGGAAAAAAACCGATCTATTTAAAAAACAAAAACTAGGGTTTTCTAAAAAAACCAAATCAGTTTTTCTCAGAAAACCGGGCGGCGGGGCGGCTACCTCGGCTCGGTCTGGCGGGGCTTCCGGTGGGCAGCAGCGGCGGCGGGGCAGCGGCAGCAGCGGCGGCGTGCGGCGCGTCGCAGGCGACGGCACCAGCGGCGGCGGCGTGCGGCGCGGCGCATGCGGCGGGGCGGCGGGCTATGTGGGCGGCGGCGGGTGGCGACTCGGGGCTCCCAGGGAGGACCCGGGGTGGCTATTTAAGAGAGGGGGCAGCCTTGCTTGGGGAGGGGGTCGGCGGCACGTGCGTGCCCGGCTCGGTCTCCCCGAGTCCGGCAGCAGCTCAGCGAGGGAGGCGGTGGCCTGGCGGGCCGGCCTGGCTCGGCGGGGCCTTCGGCCCAGTCGGGCGCGGGGTTTTAAAGAAAACAATTTCACCAAAACTAAGAAAAATTCTAGAAAGAAAATAAAAATCTAAAATTGCCAGAACAAATTTTCACTTTCTAAATAAAATATTTAGAACAGGATGAACATTTTCTTGGCCCTAAATGCAATTTTTGAAAACATGCAATTTTTCCTAAATTCAAATAAAAGCACGAAAACTCCAGAATAAAACCTTATTTGATTTTTTATTAAATCCTCAATATTTCTTTATTTTGGGAAAGTAATTTTATCCCCTCTCTCATATTTTGATAATAGAAATAATTGAAGATAAAATAAATAAAATCAAATGATCCTATTTTCAAAATTTGAGAAAACTCAAATATGAAAATAACGAAATCTCCAACTCTCTTCGAGGGTCCTTGAGTTGTTTAGAATTTCTAGGATCAACCCAAAATGCAAATAAAAATGATATGCAGTGATGATCTATTGTATAACATTCCAAATTGAAAATTTGGGATGTTACAATTGTAATCTGGATGATGTATGTTTAACTTGTTATTTGTGTGAAGTGGCGATTATAAGCCAACTCTGTATCCATCTCTTATTCAGTACATGGGATTGTGTGAAGATTACCCCTCTTGCAACAAAACCACCATGCGGTTATGCCTCTAAGTCGTGCCTCGACACGTGGGAGATATAACCGCATCTTGGGTGTTACAGTGTGCCACAACAGTTTCAGTTTCATAGCCATGGGAAGGATCAGATTCAACTGAAGTAATTAACTCTGGGTCGATAGATAATTCATAATCCTTATTGTCAACAAAGATAGGTGAAGTAGCAAACTTAGGATCACATTTCATTCTAGCATTCAAAGATTTTTCTTTCAGTTTGCATAATAAATTCTTAAGATCATCTCTATCATTGCAAGCAAGAAATTCTCTAGTTCTCTCCTCATCCATAACATAACCTTCAGGTTTCTTAGGCAATTCATATCTAGGAGAGCTAGGCCTAATAGGTGTTTCAAGATTTTCAGTTTCAAGTACTTCATTAGTTTCAGCATTCTCAATATCTTTAGTTCTAGCAATTTGTTCATCAAGAAATTCACCTATTGGCACGTTATCATTAGGCAAGGTACTAGCATCATCATGAGTAGCATTCATGGAAGTACCATCATTAATAACTTGCAACATATCAGGATTAATAGCATGTGGTGGTGTTGGAAGTCTAGTCAAAACAGAAGGTGGATCAAGTGCAGAGTGTGATGGCAGTTCCTTACCTTCCCTCGTCCTAGAGGGAACGATCTTGCTTTTTGTATCCTTCAGATTCTTCATAGTCATAAATAGATAATATTCCCAAGTGACTCAACAAATATAGCTATGCTCCCCAGCAGCGACACCAGAAAAAGGTCTTGGTAACCCACAAGTATAGGGGACCGCAACAGTTTTCGAGGGTAGAGTATTCAACCCAAATTTATAGATTCAACACAAGGGGGGCCAAAGAATATTTGCAAGTATTAGAAGTTGAGTTTTCAATTCAACCACACCTGGAGATTAAATATCTTTAGTAAGGTGATCAGTAGCACAGTAATATGATAGTTTTGATAGTAGTAGTAACAACAAGAGTAATGGTAATAGTGATAGAAATGATTTTGTAGCAAGTGTAATAGTAACAACAGCAGTAGTAACTTAGCAAGAATAATATGTAGGAAATTCATAGGCATTGGATTGGTGGATTCGTTGGATTATATTCATCATATAACAGTCATAACCTAGTGTGATACAAAACTAGCTCCAGTTCATAAATATAATGTAGGCATGTATTTCGTAAATAGTCATATGGCTTATGGAAAGAACTTGTATGACATCTTTTGTCCTACCCTCCCGTGGTAGCGGGGTCCATAAGGAAACTAAGGGATATTAAGGCCTCCTTTTAATAGAGAACTGGAATAAAGCATTAACATATAGTGAATACATGAACACCTCAAACTACGGTCATCACCGAAAAGTATCCCAATTACTGTCACACTGGGGTTTACGAATCATAACAGGTAATTGGTGAATATGACTCGCAAGATCGGATCTAGAACATCGATATAATGGTGAAAACATAAATCGTTCATATCTCAAATCATGGCACCCAGGCCCAAAGTGACAAGCATTAAGCATGGCAAAGTCATAACAACATCAAACTCATGACATAATGGATACTAGGGATCAAGCCCTAACAAAACTAACTTGATTACATGATGAATCACATCCAACTCCTCACCGACCAGCGAGCCTATGAAGGAATTACTCACTCCAGGTGGGGAGCATCATGGAATTGGAGATGAAGGAGGGTTGGTGATGACAAAGATCGAAGATCCCCCTCTCCGGAGCCCCAACGGACTCTAGATCTGGCCTCCCGATGAAGAACATGGGATGGTGGCGGCTCCGTATCGTGAAACGCGATGAAACTTCCTCCCTGATTTTTTTCTCCAAAAATAGCATTTTATAGAGTCTGAATCAGGGTCCGCGGGGCCAGCAGGTGGGCTCAACCCACCTGGGTGCGCCTGGAGGGGGCGGCATGCTCTAGTGGGTTGTGCTCACCCAAGGGCCCCCCTCCGGTGGTTCTTGGCTCTAGTATTTTTTATATATATTCTGAAACAATTCTCCAAAAAGTTTCGTTCCATTCTGAGAACTTTTATTTCTGCACAAAAACAACACCATGGTTGTTCTGCTAAAAATAGCGTCAGTCTGGTTTAGTTAAATTCAAATCATGCAAATTAGAGTCCAAAACAAGAGGAAAAGCGTTAGGAAAAGTAGATACGAAGGAGACGTATCAGGGCACATCTATTTTGAGCCTTCAATTATGCATGCATGCAATCATGTCCCTACATCTGTTGAGGAACGTAGCATGCAATTTCAAAAAAATTCCTACGCTCACGCAAGAACTATCTAGGAGATGCATAGCAACGAGAGGGGGAGAGTGTGTCCACGTACCCTCATAGACTGAAATCGGAAGCGTTTGACAACGCGGTTGATGTAGTCAAACTTCTTCTAGATCCAACCGATCAAGCACCGAACGTACGGGACCTCCGAGTTCTACACACATTAAGCGCGATGATGTCCCTCGCCTTCTGATCCAGCAAGGTGTCGATGATGTAGATGAGTTATGTCAACATGACGGCGTGGTGACTGATACGTCCCCAACGTATCTATAATTTGTTATTGTTCCATGCTATTATATTATCAACCTTGGATGTTTTATATGCATTTATATGCTATTTTATGTGATTTTTGGGACTAACCTATTAACCTAGAGCCCAGTGCCAGTTTCTGTTTTTTTCCTTGTTTTTGAGTTCTACAGAAAAGGAATACCAAACGGAGTCCAATTGACGTCCAATTTTTCACGTTTTTTATGGACCAAAATAAGACCCCGGAGTAAAAGAGTTGGGCCAGAAGAGTTCCGGGCCGTCCACGAGGGTGCCCCCCCTCCCCGCGGGCGCGTGGGCCTACCTTGTGGGATGACTCGGGCACCTTCTTGACGTGAGACTGACGCCAAAAATTCCTATAAATATAGAAACCTCCATAAAATAACCTAGATCGGGAGTTCCGCCGCCAGAAGCCTCCGTAGCCACTGAAAACCAATCTAGACCCATTCCGGCACCCTGCTGGAGGGGGGAATCCCTCTCCGGTCGGCGCTCTCCATGACGAGGAGGGAGTAGTTCACCCTCGGGCTGAGGGTATGTACTAGTAGCTATGTGTTTGATCTCTCTCTCTCTCTCGCTCGCTCTCGTGTTCTTGAGTCGGCACGATCTTGATGTATCGCAAGCTTTGCTATTATATTTGGATCTTATGATGTTTCTCCCCCTCTACTCTCTTGTGATGAATTGAGTTTTCCCTTTGAAGTTATCTTATCGGATTGGGTCTTTAAGGATTTGAGAACACTTGATGTATGTCTTGCATGTGTATCTGTGGTGATAATGGGATATCACGTGATCCACTTGATGTATGTTTTGGTGATCAACTTGCGAGTTCCGTGACCTCGTGAACTTATGCATAGGGGTTGGCACACATTTTCGTCTTGACTCTCCAGTAGAAACTTTGGGGCACTCTTTGAAGTACTTTGTGTTGGTTGAATAGATGAATCTGAGATTGTGTGATACATATCGTATAATAATACCCATGGATACTCGAGGTGACATTGGAGTATCTAGGTGACATTAGGGTTTTGGTTGATTTGTGTCTTAAGGTGTTATTCTAGTACGAACTCTATGATAGATTGAATGGAAAGAATAGCTTCGTGTTATTTAAGGTGTTATTCTAGTACAAACTCTATGATAGATTGAATGGAAAGAATAGCTTCATGTTATTTTACTACGGACTCTTGAATAGATTGATCAGAAAGGATAACTTTGAGGTGGTTTCATACCCTACAATAATCTCTTCGATTGTTCTCCGCTATTAGTGACTTTGGAGTGACTCTTTGTTGCATGTTAAGGGATAGTTATATGATCCAATTATGTTATTATTGTTGAGAGAACTTGCACTAGTGAAAGTATGAACCCTAGGCCTTGTTTCCTAGCATTGCAATACCGTTTACGCTCACTTTTACCACTTGTTACCTTGCTGTTTTTATATTTTCAGATTAAAAAAACCTTTATCTACCATCCATATTGCACTTGTATCACCATCTCTTCGCGTGACTAGTGCACCTATACAATTTACCATTGTATTGGGTGTGTTGGGTACACAAGAGACTCTTTGTTATTTGGTTGCAGGGTTGTTTGAGAGAGACCATCTTCATCCTATGCCTCCCATGGATTGATAAACCTTAGGTCATCCACTTGAGGGAAATTTGCTACTGTCCTACAAACCTTTGCACTCGAAGGCCCAACAACGTCTACAAGAAGAAGGTTGTGTAGTAGACATCAGTGACGGTGATGGTGAAGTGATCCGCGCAGGGCTTCGCCTAAGCATCGCGAGAATGTGACCGGGGGGTGTAAACTGTGGAGGGGGGCGCCGCACACGGCTAACAATTGATGTTGTTGTATTCTAGGCGCCCCCTCCCCACATATATATAGGTGGGAGGGGGAGGAGAGCCAGCGAGGGGCGCCCTAGGGTTGGGCTCCTCCCCCTAGGGGCCCTGCCTTTATCTGTGCCCCCCTTTCCATGTATGCATGAAGGGGAGGAAAGAGGGGGTGAGGGAAGGAAGTGGGAATCCTAATCCACACTTTCCTTTCCCTTCCCCCCTTTCCTTCTCCTCCTCCTATAGCCTTATAGGGCACACCAGCCCCTTGTGGGCTGGTGTGTTCCTTCACAAGGCCCATATGGCCCATAGGATTGCCGGGGTACCCGAAACACCTTTTGTTGACCCGATAAGTACCCGATACCCGCTGGAACACTTCTGGTGTCCGAACACCATTGTCCTATATATCAATCTTTACCTATTGACCATTTTGATACTCCTCGTCATGTCCGTGATCTCATCCAGGACTCCAAACAACATTCGGTCACCTAATCACATAACTCATAAAATACTAAATCGTCATCGAATGTTAAGCGTGCGG
The DNA here is from genome assembly GCF_056163025.1 of Triticum urartu. Taxonomy (NCBI): domain Eukaryota; kingdom Viridiplantae; phylum Streptophyta; class Magnoliopsida; order Poales; family Poaceae; genus Triticum; species Triticum urartu. The sequence goes on from NC_141875.1 coordinate 482,848,137, forward strand.
ACCCTATGGGTTCGAGAACTATGTAGACATGACCGAGACACCTCTACGGTCAATAAACAATAGCGGAACATGGATGCTCATATTGGCTCCTACATATTCTACGAAGATCTATATCGGTCGAACTGTTATGACAACATACACAATTCCCTTTGTCCATCGGTATGTTACTTGCCCGAGATTTGATCGACGATATCTTCATACCTAGTTCAATCTTGTTACCGGCAAGTCTCTTTACTCGTTCCATAATACATCATCCTGTAACTAACTCATTAGTCACTTTGCTTTCAAGGCTTCTTATGATGTGCATTACCGAGAGGGCCCAGAGATACCTCTCCGATACTCGGAGTGACAAATCGTAATCTTGATCTATGCCATCCCAACAAACACCTTTGGAGATACAAGTAGAGCATCTTTATAATCACCCAGTTACGTTGTGGCGTTTGATAGCACACAAGGTATTCCTCCAGTATCCGAGAGTTGCATAATCTCATAGTCAAAGGAATATGTATTTGACATGAAGAAACCAATAGCAATAAAACTGAACAATCAATATGCTAACCTAACGGATGGTTCTTTTCCATCACATGATTCTCCTAATGATGTGATCCCGTTATCAAATGACAACTCATGTCCATGGTTAGGAAATCTTAACCATCTTTGATCAACAAGCAGTCAAGTAGAGGCTCACTAGGGACTCAGTGTTTTGTCTATGTATTCACACATGTATCAAGGTTTCCAATCAATACAATTCTAGCATGGATAATAAACATTTATCATGAATAACACTACTACAGGTTGCTGGTAACGCGACACTATGATCAGAGACCCTTCGACGAAACTGTGTGCGATGCAATAATCACAAACGGTGGTGTAAAATAACTGTCAAAAAAGGTGCAAAACATTTGACGGTTGCATCAAACACAGTTAAAATTTTAGTTGCATGTGCGATGCAGGGCATAGGGTTTAGTTCAATTAACTGTTCATGATGTGGCAGAACAAAAGAAACGGGCAGCCAGATGAAGGCGTGTGCGATATACAGCTTACGGTTCACTCGATGAACTGTTTGTGATTAGGCAACACAACATAAATGGTCAGCCAAATCAAGGTGTGTGTGATATACGGCATATGGTTCACTCGGATGAACTGTTTTCGATTAGGCAACGCAACGGATAGGGTTCAACCAGATCAAGGTGTGTGCAATGGAGGGCATACAGTTCATTCCGATAAACTGTTTGTGTTGAGCCAAGAGAACAGAAACGTTTCACATAAACAAGATGTGTGTAATACGCGACAACCATCCAATTACATAGGTGGCTAATACACACATGACATTTCCACACACTAAAGCAAACTATTACATGCATAATTAACTAGGATAAATGATCATCTGATCATCATCTACTTTTTGTGCTAGCTCGATGTTCCTTCTATGCAAAGTTTCCATTAATTGACGGCATTTTATGAACACGCCACCGTTTCCCGCCATTTCCTCACCAGTTTCCCACCACCCAGCGATATTGCGCATAAACCTAGGCAACGCATGACGCACGGAGGCAACAAGTGTAGCCTGTAGCACATCCACTTTTTCCAAGCATGCCAACGCACCAAAGCGCCGCCAATGCCATCAACCTCGTCGACGGGGAAAACGAGCAGGCGCCACAGCCCGGTGAGGCTAAGGCGCTCCCCGGCAACGCAATGGACGATGTCATGATGCGCGTCATCGCTAGGTTTGAGTAGACCCTTGGCGCATGGCGCTTCAGCACCGCGGATCAAGATAGGCATGTCAGCGCCGATAGGCTGTAGCTCGCCGCATAACATGATCGATGGCGCGCCGCAGAGCAAGCTAGGCGCGTCCATGCTAATAGGCTGTAGCTCGCCACATGGTGAGACCATTGGAGCGCTGCAGAGCGAGAGGCGCGGCGCGCTGCATAGCAAGAGAGGAACCATTGGCGCTTGCCTGCTATCGACACGGCGTCGCAGCTGGGTACATGTCCCGTTAGTACTCTCATTCCTCGCCAAGAGTGGGCAGAGGCCCTCTGTGTTGGGGAACGTTGCAGAAAACAAAAATTTTCCTACTCGTTCCACCAAGATCATCTAGGAGTTCATCTAGCAACGAGTCATTGGATGCATCTACATACCTTTGTAGATCGCGCACGGAAGCGTTCAAAGAACGGTGATGATGTAGTCGAACACGACGTGATCCAAATCACCGATGACCAAGCGCCGAATGGACGGCACCTCCGCGTTCAACACACGTACGGGACGGGAGACGTCTCCTCCTTCTTGATCCAGCAAGGGGAAGGAGAGGTTGATGAAGATCCAGCAGCACGACGGCGTGGTGGTGGATGCAGGGCGTCACAGTAGCAGGGCTTCGCCTATACTACGAGAGAGAGACGTAACGGGGAGAGAGGGAGGCGCCAGGGGCTGGTGTATGAAGTCCCTCCTCTCCCCCACTATATATAGGAGGGCCAAGGGGGGTGGGTGCGCAGCCTAGGAGATCTGATCTCCTAGGTGCGGCGGCCAGGGGAGGTTTCCCTCCCCCCCAAGGCACCTCGGGGTGCCTTCCACTAGTGGGACTCCTCCCCCATGGAAACCCTAGGCGCATGGGCCTAGTGGGGCTGGTGCCCTTGGCCTATGTAGGCCAAGGCGCACCCCCTACAGCCCATGTGGCCCCCCGGGACAGGTGGCCGCACCCGGTGGGCCCCCGGGACCCCTCCGGTGGTCCCGGTACAATACCGATAACCCCGAAACTTGTCCCGATGGCCGAAACAGCATTTCCTATATATAATTCTTTACCTCCGGACCATTCCGGAACTCCTCGTGATGTCCGGGATCTCATCCGGGAATCCGAACAACATTCGGGTTTCTGCATATACATATCTTCACAACCCTAGCGTCACCGAACCTTAAGTGTGTAGACCCTACGGGTTCGGGAGACAAGCAGACATGACCGAGACGACTCTCCGGTCAATAACCAACAGCGGGATCTGGATACCCATGTTGGCTCCCACATGCTCCACGATGATTTCATCGGATGAACCACGATGTCGAGGATTCAATCAACCCCGTATGCAATTCCCTTTGTCAATCGATATGTTACTTGCCCGAGATTCGATCGTCGGTATCCCAATACCTCGTTCAATCTCGTTACCGGCAAGTCACTTTACTCGTACCGTAATGCATGATCCCGTGACCAGACACTTGGTCACTTTGAGCTCATTATGATAATGCATTACCGAGTGGGCCCAGTGATACCTCTCCGTCATACGGAGTGACAAATCCCAGTCTTGATCCATGTCAACCCAACAGACACTTTCGGAGATACCCGTAGTATACCTTTATAGTCACCCAGTCACGTTGTGACGTTTGATATACCCAAAGCACTCCTACGGTATCCGGGAGTTACACGATCTCATGGTCTAAGGAAAAGATACTTTGACATTGGAAAACTCTAGCAAACGAACTATACGATCTTGTGCTATGTTTAGGATTGGGTCTTGTCCATCACATCATTCTCCTAATGATGTGATCTCGTTATCAATGACATCCAATGTCCATAGTCAGGAAACCATGACTATCTGTTGATCAACGAGCTAGTTAACTAGAGGCTTACTAGGGACATGTTGGTGTCTGTTATTCACACATGTATTACGATTTCCGGATAACACAATTATAGCATGAATAAAGACAATTATCATGAACAAGGAAATATAATAATAATGCTTTTATTATTGCCTCTAGGGCATATTTCCAACAGTCTCCCACTTGCACTAGAGTCAATAATCTAGTTACATTGTGATGAATCGAACACCCATGGAATTCTGGTGTTGATCATGTTTTGCCCTAGGGAGAGGTTTAGTCAACGGATCTGCTACATTCAGGTCCGTATGTACTTTACAAATCTCTATGTCTCCATTTTGAACATTTTCACGAATGGAGTTGAAGCGACGCTTGATGTGCCTTGTCTTGTTGTGAAACCTGGGCTCCTTGGCAAGTGCAATAGCTCCAGTGTTGTCACAAAAGAGTTTGATTGGACCCGACGCATTGGGTATGACTCCTAGGTCGGTGATGAACTCCTTCACCCATATTGCTTCATGTGCTGCCTCCGAGGCTGCCATGTACTCCGCTTCACATGTAGATCCCGCCACGACGCTTTGCTTGCAACTGCACCAGCTTACTGCCCCACCATTCAAAATATACATGTATCCGGTTTGTGACTTAGAGTCATCCAGATCTGTGTCGAAGCTAGCGTCAACGTAACCCTTTACGACGAGCTCTTCGTCACCTCCATAAACGAGAAACATTTCCTTAGTCCTTTTCAGGTACTTCAGGATATTCTTGACCGCTGTCCAGTGTTCCTTGCCAGGATTACTTTGGTACCTTCCTACCAAACTTACGGCAAGGTTTACATTAGGTCTGGTACACAGCATGGCATACATAATAGAACCTATGGCTGAGGCATAGGAGATGACACTCATCTCTTCTATTTCTTCTGCCGTGGTCGGACATTGAGCTGAGCTCAATTTCATACCTTGCAACACAGGCAAGAACCCCTTCTTAGACTGATTCGTATTGAACTTCTTCAATATCTTATCAAGGTATGTGCTTTGTGAAAGACCTATGAGGCGTCTCGATCTATCTCTATAGATTTTGATGCCTAATATATAAGCAGCTTCTCCAAGGTCCTTCATTGAAAAACTTTTATTCAAGTAGGCCTTGATGCTGTCCAAGAGTTCTATATCATTTCCCATCAAAAGTATGTCATCTACATATAATATGAGAAATGCTACAGAGCTCCCACTCACTTTCTTGTAAACGCAGGCTTCTCCATAAGTCTGTGTAAACCCAAACGCTTTGATCATCTCATCAAAGCGAATGTTCCAACTCCGAGATGCTTGCACCAGCCCATAAATCGAGCGTTGGAGCTTGCATACCTTGTCAGCATTCTTAGGATCGACAAAACCTTCCGGCTGCATCATATACAATTCTTCCTTAAGGAAACCATTAAGGAATGCCGTTTTGACGTCCATTTGCCATATCTCATAATCGTAGAATGCGGCAATTGCTAACATGATTCGGACGGACTTCAGCTTCGCTACTGGTGAGAAAGTCTCATCGTAGTCAACCCCTTGAACTTGTTGATAACCCTTAGCGACAAGCCGAGCTTTATAGATGGTCACATTACCATCCACGTCTGTCTTCTTCTTAAAGATCCATTTATTTTCTATGGCTCGCCGTTCTACGGGCAAGTCAGTCAAAGTCCATACTTTATTTTCATACATGGATCCTATCTCGGGTTTCATGGCTTCTAGCCATTTGTCGGAATCCGGGCCCGCCATCGCTTCTTCATAGTTCGAAGGTTCACCGTTGTCTAACAACATGATTTCCAAGACAGGGTTGCCGTACCACTCTGGTGCGGAACGTGTCCTTGTGGACCTTCGAATTTCAGTAGGAGCTTGATCAGAAGTATCTTGATCATTATCATTAACTTCCTCTCTAGTCGGTGCAGGCACCTCAGGAACATTTTCTTGAGTTGCGCCATTTTCCGGTTCAAGAGGTAATACTTCATCAAGTTCTACTTTCCTCCCACTTACTTCTTTCGAGAGAAACTCTTTCTCTAGAAAGGACCCATTCTTGGCAACAAAGATCTTGCCTTCAGATCTGAGGTAGAAGGTGTACCCAATAGTTTCTTTTGGGTATCCTATGAAGACGCATTTTTCCGACTTGGGTTCGAGCTTCTCAGGTTGAAGTTTCTTCACATAAGCATCGCATCCCCAAACTTTTAGAAACGACAGCTTAGGTTTCTTCCCAAACCATAATTCATACGGTGTCGTCTCAACGGATTTCGACGGAGCCCTATTTAAAGTGAATGCGGCAGTCTCTAAAGCATAGCCCCAAAAAGATAGCGGTAAATCGGTAAGAGACATCATAGATCGCACCATATCTAATAGAGTGCGATTACGACGTTCGGACACACCGTTACGCTGAGGTGTTCCAGGCGGCGTGAGTTGTGAAACTATTCCACATTTTCTTAAGTATGTACCAAATTCGTGACTCAAGTATTCTCCTCCACGATCTGATCGTAGAAACTTGATTTTCCTGTCACGTTGATTCTCAACCTCACTCTGAAATTCCTTGAACTTTTCAAAGGTTTCAGACTTGTGTTTCATTAAGTAGACATACCCATATCTACTTAAGTCATCAGTGAGAGTGAGAACATAACGATAGCCACCGCGAGCCTCAACACTCATTGGACCGCACACATCAGTATGTATTATTTCCAATAAGTTGGTTGCTCACTCCATTGTTCCTGAGAACGGAGTCTTGGTCATTTTACCCATGAGGCATGGTTCGCACGTGTCAAATGATTCATAATCAAGAGACTCTAAAAGTTCATCTGCATGGAGCTTCTTCATGCGTTTTACACCTATGTGACCAAGGCGGCAGTGCCACAAGTATGTGGTACTATCATGATCAACTTTACTCCTTTTGGTACTCACATTATGAACATGTGTAACATTACGTTCGAGATTCATAAAGAATAAACCATTCACCATCGGAGCATGACCATAAACCATATCTCTCATATAAATAGAACAACCATTATTCTCAAATTTAAATGAGTAGCCATCTCGAATTAAACAAGATCCCGACATAATGTTCATGCTCAAAGCTGGCACTAAATAACAGTTATTGAGGTTTAAAACTAATCCCGTAGGTAAATGTAGAGGCAGCGTGCCGACGGCGATCACATCGACCTTGGAACCATTCCCGACGCGCATCGTCACCTCGTCCTTCGCCAGTCTCTGTTTATTCCGCAGCTCCTGCTGTGAGTTACAAATATGAGCAACGGCACCGGTATCAAATACCCAGGAGTCACTACGAGTACTGGTAAGGTACACATCAACTACATGTATATCAAATATACCTTTGGTGTTGCCGGCCTTCTTGTCCGCTAAGTACTTGGGGCAGTTCCGTTTCCAGTGACCCTTCCCTTTGCAATAAAAGCACTCCGTCTCAGGCTTGGGTCCATTCTTTGGCTTCTTCCCGGCAGCTTGCTTGCCGGGCGCGGCAACCTCCTTGCCGTCCTTCTTGAAGTTCTTTTTACCCTTGCCTTTCTTGAACTTAGTGGTTTTATTGACCATCAACACTTGATGTTCTTTCTTGACTTCTACCTCCGCTGATTTCAGCATCGAGAACAACTCAGGAATGGTCTTTTGCATCCCCTGCTTGTTGAAGTTCATCACAAAGCTCTTGTAGCTTGGTGGAAGCGACTGGAGGATTCTGTCAATGACCGCATCATCCAGGAGATTAACTCCCAGCTGAGACAAGCGGTTATGTAACCCAGACATAGTGAGTATGTGCTCACTGACAGAACTATTTTCCTCCATCTTACAGCTGAAGAACTTATCGGAGACTTCATATCTCTCGATCCGGGCATGAGCTTGAAAAACCATTTTCAGCTCTTCGAATATCTCATATGCTCCATGTCTCTCAAAACGCTTTTGGAGCCCCGGCTCTAAGCTGTAAAGCATGCCGCACTGAACGAGGGAGTAGTCGTCAACACGTGTCTGCCAAGCGTTCATAACGTCTTGGTTCTGTGGGACGGGTGGATCACCTAGCGGTGCTTGTAGGACATAATCTTTCTTGGCAGCTATGAGGATGATCCTCAGGTTCCGGACCCAGTCCGTATAGTTGCTGCCATCGTCTTTCAGCTTGGTTTTCTCTAGGAACGCGTTGAAGTTGAGGACTACGTTGGCCATTTGATCTACAAGACATATTGTAAAGATTTTAGACTAAGTTCATGATAATTAAGTTCATCTAATCAAATTATTAATGAACTCCCACTTAGATTAGACATCCCTCTAGTCCTCTAAGTATTACATGATCCGAGTTAACTAGACCGTGTCCGATCATCACGTGAGACGGACTAGTCAACGTCGGTGAACATCTTCATGTTGATCGTATCTTCTATACGACTCATGCTCGACCTTTCGGTCTTCTGTGTTCCGAGGCCATGTCTGTACATGCTAGGCTCGTCAAGTTAACCCTAAGTGTTTTGCATGTGTTCCGAGGCCATGTCTGTACATGCTAGGCTCGTCAACACCAGTTGTATGTGAACGTAAGGATCCATCACACCCGATCATCACGGCGTGCTTAGAAACGACGAACTTTAGCAACGGTGCACAGTTAGGGGAGAACACTTCTTGAAATTGTTATGAGGGATCATCTTATTTACTACCATCGTTCTAAGTAAACAAGATGCAAAAACATGATAAACATCACATGTAATCAAATAATAGACGTGACATGATATGGCCAATATCACATAGCTCCTTTGATCTCCATCTTGGGGCTCCATGATCATCTTGTCACCGGCTTGACACCATGATCTCCATCATCGTGTCTCCATGAAGTTGCTCGCCAACTATTACTTCTACTACTATGGCTAACGCGTTTAGCAATAAACTAAAGTAATTTACATGGCGTTTCTCAATGACACGCAGGTCATATAAAAGAATAAAGACAACTCCTATGGCTCCTGCCGGTTGTCATACTCATCGACATGCAAGTCGTGATTCCTATTACAATAGCATGAACATCTCATACATCACATATAGATCATTCATCACAACTTTGGCCATATCATATCACAAACCACTTGCTGCAAAAACAAGTTAGACGTCCTCTAATTGTTGTTGCAAGTTTTACGTGGCTGAATTAGGGTTCTAGCAAGAACGTCTTCTTACCTACGTTAAAGCCACAACGCGATTTGTCAACTTCTATTTACCCTTCATAAGGACCCTGTTCATCGAATCCGCTCCAAATAAAGTGGGAGAGACAGACACCCGCCAGCCACCTTATGCAACTAGTGCATGTTAGTCGGTGGAACCGGTCTCACGTAAGCGTACGTGTAAGGTTGGTCCGGGCCGCTTCATCCCACAATACCTCTGAAGCAAGATAAGACTAGTAGCGGCAAGAAAGTTGACAAATCTACGCCAACAACTAATTGTGTTCTACTCGCGCAAGAAGAACTACGCATAGACCTAGCTCTGATACCACTGTTGGGGAACGTTGCAGAAAACAAAAAATTTCCTACTCGTTTCACCAAGATCATCTAGGAGTTCATCTAGCAACGAGTCATTGGATGCATCTACATACCTTTGTAGATCGCGCACGGAAGCGTTCAAAGAACGGTGATGATGTAGTCGAACACGACGTGATCCAAATCACCGATGACCAAGCGCCGAACGGACGGCACCTCCGCGTTCAACACACGTACGGGACGGGAGACGTCTCCTCCTTCTTGATCCAGCAAGGGGAAGGAGAGGTTGATGAAGATCCAGCAGCACGACGGCATGGTGGTGGATGCAGGGCGTCACCGTAGCAGGGCTTCGCCTATACTACGAGAGAGAGACGTAACGGGGAGAGAGGGAGGCGCCAGGGGCTGGTGTATGAAGTCCCTCCTCTCCCCCACTATATATAGGAGGGCCAAGGGGGGTGGGTGCACAGCCTAGGAGATCTGATCTCCTAGGTGCGGCGGCCAGGGGAGGTTTCCCTCCCCCCCAAGGCACCTCGGGGTGCCTTCCACTAGTGGGACTCCTCCCCCATGGAAACCCTAGGCGCATGGGCCTAGTGGGGCTGATGCCCTTGGCCCATGTAGGCCAAGGCGCACCCCCTACAGCCCATGTGCCCCCCCGGGACAGGTGGCCCCACCCGGTGGGCCCCCGGGACCCCTCCGGTGGTCCCGGTACAATACCGATAACCCCGAAACTTGTCCCGATGGCCGAAACAGCATTTCCTATATATAATTCTTTACCTCTGGACCATTCCGGAACTCCTCGTGACGTCCGGGATCTCATCCGGGACTCGGAACAACATTCGGGTTTCTGCATATACATATCTTCACAACCCTAGCGTCACCGAACCTTAAGTGTGTAGACCCTACGGGTTCGGGAGACAAGCAGACATGACCGAGACGACTCTCCGGTCAATAACCAACAGCGGGATCTGGATACCCATGTTGGCTCCCACATGCTCCACGATGATTTCATCGGATGAACCACGATGTCGAGGATTCAATCAACCCCGTATGCAATTCCCTTTGTCAATCGATATGTTACTTGCCCGAGATTCGATCGTCGGTATCCCAATACCTCGTTCAATCTCGTTACCGGCAAGTCACTTTACTCGTACCGTAATGCATGATCCCGTGACCAGACACTTGGTCACTTTGAGCTCGTTATGATGATGCATTACCGAGTGGGCCCAGTGATACCTCCCCGTCATACGGAGTGACAAATCCCAGTCTTGATCCATGTCAACCCAAAAGACACTTTCGGAGATACCCGTAGTATACCTTTATAGTCACCCAGTTACGTTGTGACGTTTGATATACCCAAATCACTCCTACGGTATCCGGGAGTTACACGATCTCATGGTCTAAGGAAAAGATACTTTGACATTGGAAAACTCTAGCAAACGAACTATACGATCTTGTGCTATGTTTAGGATTGGGTCTTGTCCATCACATCATTCTCCTAATGATGTGATCTCGTTATCAATGACATCCAATGTCCATAGTCAGGAAACCATGACTATCTATTTATCAACGAGCTAGTTAACTAGAGGCTTACTAGGGACATGTTGGTGTCTGTTATTCACACATGTATTACGATTTCCGGATAACACAATTATAGCATGAATAAAGACAATTATCATGAACAAGGAAATATAATAATGATGCTTTTATTATTGCCTCTAGGGCATATTTCCAACACTCTGCGTCGTACACCCACCAGAGGCCGGCCACGTCATACTTGCACCGGACGCCCGCCGCGTTGTACTTACACAGGACGCCCGCCGCGCTGTTTGCATGGGTCGCATCATTCGCCTTGTCCGTGGCCCGCTCGATGCCAACACGCTGGTCGGTACGCTCGACCACCTCCTTGGCCCAGGTGTCCACCTGGGCGCAGTAGAGGAACATGGCCATCGCATCCACGAGCTGGTGGTCTCCGATGAAATAGCCAACTTAGGGCTCGAGATCACGCTCCAGATGTACCGCGAGCGTGTCGACCACTTGGACGAACACCTGCACGAGTTCAGGCAGAGCCAAGAGCTACCGTAGGCAAGGGCTGCTGGTCATGGTCTCTTGGACGCGTTTTATTTTGTTGAGTCATTTAGACGTGGATAGCTATGTATTCACAACAATCATAGTATTGCTTTGTTTATTGCTCTGTTTCAATGTGTTTACTCTGTTTTCCATGCTTATATGTTCTTTTCAATGTGTGTATATACGCTTTCCATTCTGTATCTGTGGATGATAACATCTAGATTCAAATTAGTATACAAAAACAGATAGAAAATGGAATTCATAATATATATATTAATTAATTGTTCATTAGTTCATCATAGAATATATATAATATCATCACATATACGTGATGATACTTAACTACTAGGTACAATGCATAAAATTGAAAACGAACAATACTAAAACTAATAATCCCTCCTAGGGCCAGTATTCCAGCAGCCCCTCGCCAGCAGCTCCCTGGTGCGCAGCGTCTTACTAGTGTGGAGGCAGTACTCCGCCTCCTCCGCCTCGCAGCGCTTGACATACCGATCTGCCTCTTGCTGGCGGACGCGCGCGAACAATCTTGCCATTTCGCTAGGCACCCACCAGATCTACTCATCGGTGGCATGCTAGAACTTATCGACCCACCTCCACGCAGCGACGAGGCGCCCAGCGCGTATGACCTTCCTCACGAAGTACCTGTCTTCGTACACCTCCTCCGCACAACGATGCGCCCGCCCCCAAAGCTCTGCCGCCTCCTTTTTCTAGGCGGCATCACGGGCTTCACAGGCTGCCTGGTACCTGGCTTCGTCCTCTGCCATCTCCTTCTTGAATGCCACTTGCCTGGATTTCTCTGCCGGCGGCAGCAACTTACACAGACAAAGATTGTACTGGCCCCAAAACCAATCCAAAGTTGGGGGTCCGGCGCAACCTCGTTCGGCACCGCGTATGGGTCCTCATCGCTGCTATTCGAGTGAGCGTCCTCGGGGGGCAGCGACTCCTTGTCGGCGCGTGGGCAGACCGCGGGCGCCATGGCAGAGATTTGAGACTGAGTGAGAGAGAGAGATGGCGAGCGAGGGGAGGATGTAGATGAGAATGCAGGCGGGACGACGTGAGCAAGGTAGTATTTATTGGCGGCTGGAATCTAGATCGACGTGAACAGTACACACGCCAGTCATCGAAATTTACGAGTACTGTAGTTTGAATTACACACAATTCCCGCAGTAAAATCTGTGTGTGAACATAATAGCCGACAGTTTTCAATACAGAACCGTGTCTGATTAATGATCCCCGCTGCTCACCTACCAAACCTCGAGCCGCGAGATAGAGTGCCAATAATGTGGGGGCCGGTTGTCTTGCCAGATCTTTACATTTTCTTTTTTGAACACCAGATATTTACATCGTCTGATGATTTTTTAACTCACACACAAGTACACAAAAATATAATTTTTCAAACCTTTATGGTTACCCGTTGCACGTAGATGTAGTTCAAATTTGAACTACGTTCATTTAATGGCTAGAATATCACTTAAATGTCTTTAAAAGGTCAAATGACCCCTGAAATTTTCCAATTTTTCACATGACAGTTGTATTAGTGCACGTTAAACGTAGAAATTTTTTTGAAGCCCGTAAGAGGAAGCTATCTCCCGTTCGTCATCAAACATGCATTGTTCCCTCTTGAAACCACGAACCTTCTACTGAGTTGCTCCAGTTTGTGAGTGGGTGTGTCCAAAATTTTGTTAAATAGGCCAATTTTTTTACCACATCATCTTGGTGGCATGACATTACATCAAGCAATGTTTCATGTTTTTCTGATCATTTTTTAATTTTTTGGAATTAAAATGCCATGGCACTCCATGCATACATATGCATGTGTCCATGTCGTGAGACCAATATGTTTGAAAATTCCTTCTAATTTACTGCACATGGTATTAACTCGCACACAAGTACACAAATATGATTTTTGAAACCATTATTGTTAGCCGTTGCATGTAGATGTAGTTCAAATTTGAATTACGATCATTAAATGGCTAGAAAATCACTTAAATGTCTTTAAAAGGTCAAACGACCCCTGAAATTTTCCAATTTTTCACATGACAGTTGTATTAGTGCATGTTAAATGTAGGAAAAAAATCAAGGCCGTAAGAGGAAGCTTCTCATGTCCGTCATCAAACATGCATTGTTCCCTCTTGGAACCACGAGCCTTCTAGTGAGTTGCTCCGATTTGTGAGGGGGGTGTCCAAACTTTCGTCAAACAGGCAAATTTTTTACCACATCATCTTGGTGGCGTGACATTACATCAAGCAAGGTTTCATGTTTTTCTTATCATTTTTTATTTTTTTGGCATTAAAATGCCATGGCACTCCATGCATACATATGCATGTGTCCATGTCGTGAGACCAATATGTTTGAAAATTCCTCCTAATTTACTGCATATGGAATTAACTCGCACACAAGTACACAAATATAATTTTTCAAACCGTTATGGTTAGCCGTTACATCAAGATGTAGTTCAAATTTGAATTACGACCATTAAATGGAGAGAAAATCACTTAAATGTCTTTAAAAGGTCAAATGACCCCAAGAATTTTCCAAATTTTCACATTATAGTTGTAGTAGTGCACGTTAAACGTAGAAAAAATTTGAAGGCCGTAAGAGGAAGCTATTTCCTGTTCGTCATCAAACATGCATTGTTCCCTATCGGAACCACGAGCCTTCTAGTGAGTTGCTCCGGTTTGTGAGGGGTGTGTGTCCAAACTTTCTTCAAGCATGCCAATTTTTTTACCACATCATCTTGGTGGCATGACATTACATCAACGAAGGTTTCATGTTTTTCTGATCATTTTTTAGAATTAAAGTATCATGGCACTCCATGCATACATAGGCATGTGTCCATGTCGTGAGACCAATATGTTTGAAAATTCCTTCTAATTTACTGCACATGAAATTAACTCGCACACAAGTACACAAATATGATTTTTCCAACCGTTATGGTTAGCGGTTGCATGTAGATGTAGTTCAAATTTGAATTACGGTCATTGCTAGAAAATCACTTAAATGTCTTTAAAAGGTCAAATGACCCCTAAAATTTTCCAAATTTTCACATGACAGTTGTAGTAGTGCACGTTACACGTAAAAAAAATTAAAGGCTGTAAGAGGAAGCTATCTCCCGTTCGTCATCAAACATGCATTGTTCCCTCTCGGAACCATGAGCCTTCTAGTGAGTTGCTTCGCTATAAGAGGGGTGTGTGTCCAAACTTTCATCACACATGCCAAATTTTTTACCACATCATCTTGGTGGCATGACATTACATCAACCAAGGTTTCATGTTTTTTTGATATTTTTTTATTTTTTGGAATTTAAATGCCATGGCACTCCGTGCTTAATTGTGTCATAGCCGTTAGACCAATATGTTTGAAAATTCCTTCCAATTTACTGCACATGGAATTAAATCGCACACAAGTACACAAAAATGACTTTTCAAACCGTTATGGTTAGCTGTTGCATGTACATGTAGTTCAAATTTCAATTACGGTCATTAAATGGCTAGAAAATCACTTAAATGACTTAAAAGGTCAAATGACCCCTGAAATTTTCCAAAATTTTACATGATAGTTGTATCAGTACTAAAAAAATCTCGTACATTTAAAACACCATCTGTTGCCACTTTACTCCAAATTCGTCTTTCACAGCTAATAAAAAATATCTACAACATCACACACAATTGTTTTCTAGGAACCGTTTGCGACGAAAATATCTGGGTCTATTTAAGTCTTCCTCCTTAAGCTTCGCCGGCTCGTCAGCTCCAGTGCCGGCAACCCCCGAATCCACAAATCTCGATCCCCATTCCCGCACCCCCTTCTTACAAAGATGACACCGTGGAAACGCTTCGTGAAGGCTCGTACGATGGCCGCGTCCCCCCCCCTCGAGCGCTGCCGCCTGTGCCGAGAGTGCGGCCACGTATGCCGAGAGTGCCGCCGCATGTGCATTGAGCGCGGCCGCTTCCACCGAGAGGGCATCTGTGGCAGCCGACAGGGCAGCTGCAAATGCCGAGAGCGCTCGAGTTGCCGTCAGTGGCGCCGATGTGGCCCTGGCCCTGGTCAAGGCCATCCACACCAAGATCGAGGATGCACATGCCGAGATATTCCAGGCCACCTCGGACTCCAGCATGCAACCCACGTTCGAAAAGGCAGTGGCCATGGAGCACCTGCTTCCTCATGAGGTTGCCGAGCGGGATCTGGAGATGTAGGAGGCGGCAGAGATCAAGGAGCGTCGAGAGGAGGAGTTGCGTGTGGCCGAGGTCGAGGTAGAGAAGAGTCTGTCCGTCAAGGAATCGGCGGTGGAGTACCAAAGTGATCTCTGGCGTAGCCACTACTACGAGTACTACAACCTTGAGGGCGGCGCCGAGGACGAGGATGAGTATGAGCACGCGGTTGACTTCAGTAGGGGGGATGCGGAGTCCACCAATGGCGGCATGTCGCCAGGATAAGTCATCAACGTCTCATCTCACACCGGCGATGCATAGGCTGACGCGGCGGCGGATTGTTAAAACTATGCGTACCTAGGCTTTTTTTTTAATCCTGGTCTTTTGTTAGAGCAATGTTTAGGTGAACTGGCTCTGTTTAATTACTAAAATTGCTCAATTCAGTAAGTGTATTTTGTCTGCTGTACGCTCTTTTGTGTGCCCAAATTAGCAAGCGATGTTAAATTATGCAGTGACGTACCCGGGGAAATTTCCATGAAAATTTGAATTACCAAACTCATCCCATGCGCATAAACCATAAGAATCATTTGCGATGCACCCAATCATTCAAAGTGAATGGTCCGGCGGCACCGTGTGCAAAGTTCCCCTCCACATTTCCAAAATTTTGGCCTACCGCCAAAATATCTACCTCAGCCCCCTCCCCCACCCCCTTTTCTCCCTGACCACAAGTCACATTTCCCATGTTTCCTCCTTCCTTCGTTCCTTCCTAAGCTCTGGCAACTTCCTCGCTCTCGCTGTCTCGCATCCTACCGTCGGGGTCGGCATGGTCGTCTTCAAAGACCTCTTTAGCGGTTCCTCCTCCGGCGTCGACTCCTTCACCACCCAAGTATGCCTCTCTTCTCTCTCTTGGGCTATGACTTGGAATGAAGGATTTTTACCCAGTGGTCGATTTGAGTCACTTCTTCCTCTTGTAGCTCCCTAGGACCATCAGTGGCAATGAATGGAGCGGGGTGGCTGAAGATCTATCTGCTCGTTGTCACCATGAATCTCCATGCATGAAGCTAGTTGCGTTTGAATCTGTGGATAGTGGGAGGAAGTTCTGGCATGTGCAGAGAAGGTTAGACCCTCTTTCGTTGTTAAAAATCATTTGTTAGATGTGATTCAGACACTGTCACGGTCCCAACCCATTGATACCACACCTTCAACCAAATGCATCCTAAGACACTGTCACAATGTACCTAGTATCTAAAATTGTTGCCATCTCATCAGCGGCGCCATTAGAAAATTATTTGGCACCGCTTCAGAAGTTTGTGCAACCAACTTTGTTCCACACATCCAAGCAGCCAAGCAGTAAAATACTAAATCTTTATGGCACGAAGGAACTGGGCATCGGAGCAACTAGGTGCTCCGGAGTTCGGGTCCCTGATTTTTTTCCGCTGCATCGGCTCGAAAGTGCAGGGCCCCGGTGCGAGATGTAGCAACAGTTGTCTTTACACCAGTTTTGGCATACATAGTGGACGGCCTTAGTGCTATTAGTTCTATGTTACTAAATTTGTGCATGTACACACCTATTAGTATCAATTTGCTGTCATCCAAACACTGTCGCTATGCTATTGTAGTTATATTTACCTTCCTCATAGAATGTTCAATTTGTTATTTATTTTACATGAGTAAGAACTTGTAGCGTTGTTGTAGTTAATTATAGCTTCTGATGTCCTAGAATTTGGTTCTTGTCTCAGTAGCAATTAATTCATTTGCACATTAATATTTTTGAGAAGATATGTCATAATTGACATGTTTCTTGAGTTTTTCGAAATAAGCATTAATGAATTTCTATGTTGCTATAAACTCATTTCCCTTACAATTATTACTAATCTAGTTTTAAATATTATAGGATGAACGGAAGTGTTCTTAATTTCTTGGAGTGGGTTGATCAAGAGTGGCCACAGTCTTTGAAGATGTGCCTAGTGAAGCTCTAGAGCATGTATGAGGAAGAGAACAGAGAAAGTGTTGTCAACGCTGAAGAATATTTGAAGATGCAGGATAAAAAGAGGAAGGTGGAGAATGAGCTCAGATTTTTTAAATCAGTCTTTGCTAAGATGGTGTTGGCAAAGGAGGAGGCAATTTCCCAGTTGGCCAGTTCAAAACAGGTTCTAACTGAACTGTAAGCAGAGGTGGATAAGACGAGCCTGGATGATCTCGATTAGGGAAATGAATATATCGTTCTAATATTGTTCTTAGGAAGTTGAACTAGCTATATGTTGTATTGTGTTGTTTTCATGTAGCTATCATACTGTGATGTTAAAATATATTTATGTGCCAGATAGAAAATTGGCAAACAGTTGTTCGATACGAAATGTGAATTTGCGCAATACTGGAATTATTAATTGTAAACTAATAAACCTGCTAAATGTGTGATGGAACTTTACAAATGATTCTAGCAGTAAAAGAGCTTGTGATGGATAGCCCAATGCCACACAGTTGTTTTCATCAAATCGTGTGCGATGTAGTTGATAAAAGCAAACAGTTAACCAAGGAAGAGCATGTGTGATAGTTACACCTTTCACACAAGATCCTACACATAAAACTGTGTGGGATGTACATCTCAATGGAAACATTTTCCCTGGATTGACTATGTGGGATGTACATAAGAACGGAAACATATTCCTTGGATTGACCATGTGTGATATACATACAAATGGAAACGTTTTCCCTAGATTGACTGTGTGGGATGTACATAAGAACAGAAACGTATTCCTTGGATTGACTGTGTGTGATATACATACGAACGAAAATGTTTTTCTGGGATTCACCGTGTGGGATGTACATACGAACGAAAATGATTGGGTTTTGATGCCTCGCCCGATCGCACACGAGCTCATTTTTCCCCAGCCTGTGTCCCAGGAGGGCCTATCCCCGACGATTTTTGGGTCGTGTTGGAAGGACCCCCCTATCGCCCACACTCACTTGGTGATGATTTCAAATGCCGTCGCGGAAAGGGGTTAAAAACCATTTGTATAGCACCGACGCATACCAGTGTAAGGAAATATAAAATAACAACTTTATTATATCCTCTAGGGCATATTTCCTTCAACATCCTCCTCAAATTGTCCGATCAAATGCATGTGATTGATGGGGATGAGGAGAGAGATAGAGTGAAAAGAAAGACAGAGAAATGGTCCGGGGCTGCATCCTATGTGGAGGGCAGCTTGGACATGCGTGGACATCCATCCCATATCCTCCCCATATTTGGTATGGGTATGGGGATTTGCGGACAGGCCGGTCAAATGGGAACAAAGTGAAAGTGCAACTATCCCTAGGTGGTTTTGGTAATTCCTAACAACATATAGCTCATTGAGCTAATGCTATTCCAAGATTAATATTTCAGGAAAAGCTCAATAAATGGCATGGCATGGATGAGGAATGTGGACCCCTCAAAATATTAAGGACAAAAAGATTGGCTCCAGCTCAAAGCTCAAGACTCTACATTTTATATTTTAGTGATCCAAGATCACATTGAGTCTATAGGAAAAGCCAATACTATCAAGGAGGGATGAGGTGTTGTTTAATGAGGTTCTTGCTTCATAGTGCTTAGTGATATGCTCCAAAACCCTCAACTACCTACCCACATCCACATATGACCTAAACCAAAAGTCAAACTCGGCCCTACCGATTCTTTCTATCCGGTGCCACCGAGTTTCAAATGTCATAGCCACTGCCACAAACCCTAGGCAAATCGGTCTCACCGATAGGGATTTCGGTCACACGGAGATGGGGTTGTAATCTCTCTGTTTCCCTCCGTAACGTTTTGTCCTACCGAGATGAGCGATCGGTCCCACCGAGATTGCAATGTAAACTCTCTGTTTCTCTTTCGTAACATTTCGGTCCCATCAAAATGAGCGATCGGTCCCACCGAGTTTACCTGACCAACTCTCTGGTTAGCTTATTACCAAAATCGGTCCCACCGAGTTTGTGTAATCGGTCACACCAAGATTACGTTATGCCCTAACCCTAACCATATCGGTCCTGCCGAGTTGCATCTAGTCCCACGGAAAATCCTAACGGTCACTAGGTATGTTAAATCGGTACGACCGAGTTTTCCACTTCAGTCTCACCGAGATTGGTAAATTGTGTGTAACTGTTAGTTTTTGTGTGGAGGCTATATATACCCCTCCACCCACTCATCGTTTGTGGAGAGAGCCATCACAACATACGTACACTTCCAATACATATTTTCTGAGAGAGAACCACCTACTCATGTGTTGTGGCCAAGATATTCCATTCCTACCATATGAATCTTGATCTCTAGCCTTCCCCAAGTTGCTTTCCACTCAAACCTTCTTTCTACCAAATCCATATCCTGTGAGAGAGAGTTGTGTGTTGGGGAGACTATCATTTGAAGCACAAGAGCAAGGAGTTCATGATAAACACACCATTTGTTACTTCTTGGAGAGTGGTGTCTCCTAGATTGGCTAGGTGTCAGTTGGGAGCCTCCGACAAAGATTGTGGAGTTGAACCAAGGAGTTTGTAAGGGCAAGGAGATCGCCTACTTTGTGAAGATCTACTGCTAGTGAGGCAAGTCCTTCATGGGTGATGGCCATGATGGGATAGACAAGGTTGCTTCTTCGTGGTCCCTTTGTGGGTGGAGCCCTCCGTGGACTCGCGCAACCGTTACACTGCATGGGTTGAAGTCTCCATCAACGTGGATGTACGATAGCACCACCTATCGGAACCACGACAAAAACATCCGTGTCTCCAATTGCGTTTGAATTTTCCAAACCCTTCCCTTTACATTCTTGCAAGTTGCATGCTTTACTTTCCGCTGCTCATAGACTCTTTGCATGCTTGCTTGAATTGTGTTAAGATTGCTTTACTTGTGCTAAGATAGCTAAAATCTGCCAAAGACTAAAATTGGGAAAATGATAGATTTTTATTTCGTCAAGTAGTCTAATCACCCCCCTCTAGACATACTTTCGATCCTACAAGTGGTATCAGAGCTTTGGTCTCCATTTGCTTTGATTTCCATAGATTTTGGTGGTCATAGCCTTGGTTTCACAACCTAGGAGAGTATGGCGTCTAGCGAGGGAAATTATCACTGTAGAGGTCCTTACTTTGATGCAACAAATTTTGCTAGTTGGAAGCATAAGATGAAAATGCATATTCTTGGACATAACCCCGCCGTTTGGGCTATTGTGTGTGTTGGCTTGCAAGGTGAATTCTTTGATGGGAGAGAACCGAATCGTGAAGCTATTGCGGATGAGTTGAAGATGCTACAATACAATGCTCAAGCTTGTGATATCCTCTTCAACGGATTGTGCCCCGAATAATTCAACAAAATCAGCGGTCTTGAGAATGCAAAGGAAATTTGGGATACTTTGATTGATATGCATGAAGGTACCGACTCCGTCAAGGAATCCAAGTTGGATGTGCTTCAAAGTCAACTTGACAAGTTCAAAATGAAGGATGGTGAAGGTGTCGCTGAAATGTACTCTAGGCTTGCTCTTATCACAAATGAGATTGCTGGCTTAGGAAGTGAAGAGATGACCGACAAATTCATCATCAAGAAGATCCTAAGAGCCTTGGATGGAAAATACGATACCGTATGCACATTGATCCAAATGATGCCAAATTACAAAGATCTCAAGCCAACGGAAGTCATTGGAAGAATTGTTGCTCATGAGATGTCACTCAAGGATAAGGAGGAGCTCCATAACAAGTCAAGTGGTGCTTACAAAGCCTCATGTGAAGCTCCCACATCATCAAGTGAGAAACAAACCTTCAATGAAGAATTGAGCCTAATGGTGAAGAACTTCAACAAGTTCTACAAGAGTAGAAGCAAGGAAAGAAGTTCCAAGTCAAGGTCCTACAATGACAAAAGATCTTCTAGTCGAGAGTGAAACTGCTACAATTGTGGAAGACCTGGACACTACTCCAATGAGTGTACGGCTCCCCACAAGAGAAGAGAAGATTCTCCCAAAAGAAGAAGTAGAAGATAAGAATCACCATCAAGGGAGAGAAGGAGTAGGGATGATCGATATGAACGAAGACACCCTCGGAGAAGCAAGGATTCAGAAAGGAAGGACAATTCATCAAGGAGCTACACAAAACAAAGACATCAAGCTCATGTTGGTAAATGGGTATCCGGCTCTGACTCCGACAATGACTCCGAGAGAAGCTATCACTCCGACTACGAATATATTCAAGATGAAGGTGTTGCCGGACTAGCACTTGTGTCAACCAAATCCTACGACATATTTGATTCACCAAATGAAGGAATTGGAAGATGCTTCATGGCCAAAGGTCCAAAGATATCACATCCTGAGTATGTTGATTTCAATAGTGATGAAGATGACTTGTTAGGTGATGATGAGTTACTTGTTGACAACTATAGTGGTGAATACTATGATGAAACGAATGACAATGATAAAGAGAAGATTGAGTCTCTAACTAAAGAACTAAACACTCTTAAGTTAGCTCATGAAACTATCTTAGGAAATCATCGAGAACTTTTAAGGACTCATGAGAAATTACGTTTTGAAAAGCTCAACCTTGAGCAAGAGCATGAGTTCTTAAAGGCAATCAATGATGATCTTCACAAGAAAAATTCTTCTTACATTGCCAAGCGTTTACTCTTATCCACTTACATGCCTCAAGTCAAATCTAGTAACAAGAACAAGAAAGATTCTTTCTCTAGTAGTAACAATAATCATGCTAAATCCAATGTTGTTGCTCCTAGTAGTTCTCTTGATTCCACTAATGATTCTCTTAGCCAAGTTACACTTGAGCAAGAAAATAGCTTATTGAAGGGAATTATAGAGAAAGGTGTTTACAAGAGCCTTGCTGAGAGTAAGCAATTTGAGGAAATTGTACGCAAGCAAGGAAGGCACCGGAAGAATCAAGGTATTGGTTTTGAACGAAAGTTCAATGCCAATGGAGTTGAGTGGGAAGAAGATCAATACCCCAAGACAAATTTTGTTCCTCAACAAGAGAAGTATGATCCTACTTAATCCAAGGGGACACAAGCTCAAGATGATCTTCCACCACAAGACCACAAGCAAAAAGGCAAGGACAAGCTTCAAGAGGAAATCGATGCATTTGAAGAAGCTCCTATGGCCTTGGTCAAGTGGGTTCCCAAGACTACATCAAGTTCCACTTCATCAAGTACAACTACAACTCTGAGGATTCCCATCAAGATGGTGTGGATCCCGAAGAAGAAGAACTAGAAGAGTTCTTGAGGGTGACTCTGCCAATATACTTCACTCTTATCATTTTGGCAAGAACAAGTGCAATCAACTTCCACATCTTGCACTAGTTCAAGAAGTCACAAACCCTCTTGTTGGTAAGACAAGGGACAAGGTAACCTAAATCTTTCATAGACATCATCTTGTGTGTGCATCACTCTATGTCTATGGATACGCTTGCTTGTTCCTTATGGGACTAACCCGTGTAGGTATTGAAAGTGCAACTCACTCCAAAGGATAGCTCCAAAGGATCTACATCAACATAGAGCATCCACATCTTCAACACCTACATGAAGTCATCATCGACAAAACCCAGGGTTAGTTCATCCCTCTTAGGGGGGATCTCACATCTAGGGGGAGCTTTACTCTAACAATTGAGTTAAAGCAACTCTAATGGTGTGAACACAATAACGCTTTATGTAAAAGTGGTAACCCCACTTGTGCTTAAACGATGAGTATGACCTATGATCAAATGTTCTCATTTGACTCCTAAGTCAATATACTCATATTAGATGACCTAGTCATCGCCAATTGCTTGATAGATGCTAGAATTGTTTGTGCATGCTTTGCCACATATTTCATTTGCCATTTTATTGTGTGAGCATGTTGGTTGCATAATTTACTCATTCGAGGACATCCACTTGTTGTTTTGATTGATTGGTTTCCTTTTCTTTTGGCCAAGTGGATGGACAAGAATGCCTAAGAACCTTCTCTAGCTATCTATGATTTTCTTGTCTCAAACTCTATTCATGCTGCATCACAAAATTTGATCAAGTCAGATTCGAACCACTCTGTGTGAGGAGCACTCGGAGTCCCCGATTCGTCATAGACTTAAACTTCCAAAACTTCTTTGTGCGTTTCAGTCTGACCGATTCACCCATTTCGGTCATACCGAGATCACTAAGTCGATCTAGGTTTTCAACCTCGGTGCAACTGATACGAACCTTTCGGTCACACCGAGTTTTAGTAACTGCTTGCAGTTATGAATCTCGGTGCCACCGAGTTGTTCCACTCGGTCACACCGACAGGTTCGGGCTATATATACCCACGGGTCAAATATTGGAAAACTTTCCGAACCTCCTCGACCCGCGCTTAGCTCGCTCTGCCTCCAGGGTCTCCGGATTGTCTTCCTCGTCGCCAGCCGCCTCCTGCCGCTGGTCTCCGCCGCCGTCAATGGGAATCATCCCCGCCATTGCCGCCGTAGCGAGTTCTCCGCCGAACTAGGGTATGAACTCGATCACTGTGCTATCCCTATCTGATTCCTAGCACATTGTGTTCGCCATGTATCTTGCCACGATTGAGATCATTCTTATCCAGTCAAAACACTCCGTAGTTTAGTCGTGAATTGAAAATTTAGGGTTAGGTTTCCGCCGAAACCATCTCGGACCCACCGAGTTGTGGAACTTGGTACCACCGATTCGGCTCAGGCCATTGCACATGTAATTTTCTGTGTGACCAAGAATTGCAAATCGGTGTGACCGAGTTCAGGACTTTGTGAAACCCTAGCAGTCTTGGTGCCACCGAACTGTGACTCGGTCTGACCGAGTTCACTAGTTTAGGTTCCAACAGCTGCTTCGGTATCACCGAGTTTACAAATCGGTTGATCCAAAATGCTTTCTGTGGAAAACTAAAACTAAGTTTTTTGAATCATTCTTTTGCAAAAACCTCTGCATTTTTTGATGCTCATCCACTCTATCTCATCTATATCTATTCACAGGGTCTGTTGTCAGTGTTTGCAATATGTCTGATCAGAGTGACAGCCAGAACAGGTCAGAGGAGCAGGTTCACCTGAGTGAGGGCACTAGTCCCTCTAGCAGTTTAGATGATGGTAGCAGGAGCACCCCAAGCAACTTACCCAAAGCTGCCACCAGGGCCAGAAAGAAGAAGACCTTTGAATCCGAGGATGAAGACTATGTGGCAGTTGAGGATGAGGCCACTTCCAAGAAGAAAGTGGTTAAGAAGGAATATAGCACTGCTGCTGCCACCAAGCCAGGCATGAAGCCAAAGGTTCCTGCAAAGAGAATTCCAATGTCTAAGGCCAGAGCATCTACTCAAGTCCCTTTGGAATCTGAACCCAAAGAGGCTACTGCAGAAGGGAAGAAGAGGAAGGAGAGCATCAAAAATACCACTGCTAGAGTGCTTGGGAGATCCTCAATCATGAGAGATTCTGAAGAAGAAGAGGAAGAAGATGCTGCACCAGCACCCAAAGCTCAGAAGCTTATGGGTGATGCCATTAGGGCAGGGGATGTTCCATCTAAGCCTAAGACTGCTCCAAAGGCTGCTGCTCCAGCTCCAAAGCCAAAACCGAAGAGGAGCACCAGGAACATCCCTGCTGAGGAAAAGAACAAGGCCCCAATGCCTGAAGCTGAAATGGAAGAAGAAGATGATGAGTCACATGTCTTGAGGAAGCTGAAGCCAAAAATTCCAGATCACAATGATGCTCATCCAGTAGCTGAGAACATGAAGATAAGGAAGGACTCGGGTCTGAGGCTGTGGAGAGAGTCAGATCCATATGCCACCAGGAGGAGGACTGTTGTGGACTACATGTTCCATACCAAGGAACAACAGGACTTCTATGAGACAGTGTTGCTTGACAAGAAGCCCATAGTGTGTGACATGAGATGGGTCGACTGGGACTACATCAAGGAGAATGAGGATCACTATCCAGGTGTACATGACAATTTCAAGGCTTGTGGAGTCGATGAGTTTGTGGCTCAGAAGCTCACAAAATGGAATGATGAGCTCATTATGCAGTTCTACTCCACAGCTCATTTCTACCCAGATGGAAGGATTGTCTGGATGTCTGAAGGTACGAGGTACCAGTCCACGGTTGCTGAATGGGCGAAGTTGATCAATGCCCAAAAGAGAGTGAAGATGACTTGGATGTCTATGCCAACAGGAAGAAGGATCACAACACAATGGCACACATGTACAAGGAGATCCCAGATGCTGCTCTTGAGACACATAAGTTTGGATATGTACATTACCTTCTGTCAGGCTTGCCAACCATCAATTGGATCCTTAGGCACACTCTCTTGCCAAAGTCAGGTGATCACAAGATGATCAGAGGCCATGCAATTAACTTCCTTCACATCTTTGATGTCCCACAGAAGTTCAAATTCATGATCCTAATAGTTGAAACTATCAAAAGGACAGCTGCAGATCAAAAGAGGAGTTGTGGGTATGCTCCACAGATCTAGGAGCTAATCAACTCCAAGATGGGCACTGGTACATATCTGCTGGACAAGGAGCACATGCTCTATCCAGACTTCGAGGACAACACTATGGTTATGAATGAGGATGAACCATATTCTGTGCACGCACAAGCCAAGAAGGAGAAGGCAAAAGCTGAAAAGGCTGCAAGGATGCCAACTACTGAAGAAGCATCTCAGTATCTCCTGAAGAGCAAGCAAGATCAGCTTGGCTACCTGATTGCATCCACTCTGAGGATTAAGAAGGGACTGGCCACCCTGACTCAAAACCAGGAGAGCTTGGAAAGAATCGTGGAGCAAAAATTCTATGACTTGGATGTGAAGGTAACTGAGATTCAGTCTGTTGTGGAGCAACTTCAAGATGATATGCAGGAGAGGAAGGGCAAGGCAACCACTGATGCATTTGCCAGAGTGCCTAGAGCTCAGAGGTCTGCTGCAATGCCTGTTCTAGACACCAGAGCCACGTCATCTGCACCAGCTACAGCTTCAGTACCACCAGCTCCAGCACCTACTCCATCAGCTCCATCTACTTCGACTGAAGCCTTCGTTCTTGGAGTTATCCGGACACCACCACCTGAAGACCAAGCCTGAGAGACGATTTAGTGCTATGCATTTTCTAGGAACTTTTTGGTAACTTGTTGCCAAAGGGGGAGAAAAATGTATAGATCATAGGCTTCGAGAGAGAGCGTTGCTTTTTATTCTCTCTTGCTTTGGTGGTTGAACTTTATTTGCTTTGCTTGTTTGAGATACCTTTTGTCTATGCGATACTTGGATGATCATGTGTTTGATCATATGCTACGTTAATGCTTGTTGGATGACATTATCCTTTTATCCCTATATAATCATTCACTTTGCTTGGTGATGAGTGCATGCATTTAATTATTATCATTTTGAGAGCTCCACCAAGATGTATGTGACATGGAAGAGTAACCCATGAGCCTAACTCTTTGTGCATTTGCAGTCCAAAGCAAACCATAAACTAAGCACAAATTTAGGGGGAGCTCTTGCCTTCCACATACATCTCAAAGCGACAATGTTTTTCACTCTTATTATCATTTGTCGAAGCTTTGATCTATATGTTGTCATCAATTACCAAAAAGGGGGAGATTGAAAGAGCAACTATCCCTAGGTGGTTTTGGTAATTCCTAACAACATATAGCTCATTGAGCTAATGCTATTCCAAGATTAATATTTCAGGAAAAGCTCAATGAATGGCATGGCATGGACGAGGAATGTGGACCCCTCAAAATATTAAGGACAAAAATATTGGCTCAAGCTCAAAGCTCAAGACTCTACATTTTATATTTTAGTGATCCAAGATCACATTGAGTCTATAGGAAAAGCCAATACTATCAAGGAGGGGTGAGGTGTTGTTTAATGAGGTTCTTGCTTCATAGTGCTTAGTGATATGCTCCAAAACCCTTAACTACCTTCCCACATCCACATATGACCTAAACCAAAATTCAAACTCGGCCCTAGCGATTCTTTCTATCCGGCGACACCGAGTTTCAAATGTCATAGCCACTGCCACAAACCCTAGGCAAATCGGTCTCACCGATAGGGATTTCGGTCACACCAAGATGGGGTTGTAATCTCTCTGTTTCCCTCCGTAATGTTTCGGTCCTACCGAGATGAGCGATCGGTCCCACCGAGATTGCAATGTAAACTCTCTATTTCTCTTTCGTAACATTTCGGTCCCACCGAAATGAGCGATCGGTCCCACCGAGTTTACCTGACCAACTCTCTGGTTAGCTTATTACCAAAATCGGTCCCACCGAGTTTGTGTAATCGGTCACACCGAGATTATGTTATGCCCTAACCCTAACCATATCGGTCCTACCGAGTTGCATCTCAGTCCCACCGAAAATCCTAACGGTGACTAGGTTTGCTAAATCGGTCCGACCGAGTTTTTCACTTCGGTCTCACCGAGATTGGTAAATTGTGTGTAATAGTTAGTTTTTGTGTGGAGGCTATATATACCCCACCACCCACTCTTCATTCGTGGAGAGAGCCATCAGAACATACCTACACTTCCAATACATATTTTCTGAGAGAGAACCACCTACTCATGTGTTGAGGCCAAGATATTCCATTCCTACCATATGAATCTTGATCTCTAGCCTTCCCCAAGTTGCTTTCCACTCAAACCTTCTTTCCACCAAACCAATATCCTGTGAGAGAGAGTTAAGTGTTGGGGAGACTATCATTTGAAGCACAAGAGCAAGGAGTTCATGATCAACACACCATCTGTTACTTCTTGGAGAGTGGTGTCTCCTAGATTGGCTAGGTGTCACTTTGGAGCCTCCGACAAAGATTTTGGAGTTGAACCAAGGAGTTTGTAAGGGCAAGGAGATCGCCTAGTTCGTGAAGATCTACCGCTAGTGAGGCAAGTCCTTCGTGGGTGATGGCCATGATGGGATAGACAAGGTTGCTTCTTCGTGGACCCTTCGTGGGTGGAGCCCTCCGTGGACTCGTGCAATCGTTACCCTTCGTGGGTTGAAGTCTCCATCAACATGGACGTACGATAGCTCCACCTATCGGAACCACGACAAAAACATCTGTGTCTCCAATTGCGTTTAAATTTTCCAAACCCTTCCCTTTACATTCTTGCAAGTTGCATGCTTTACTTTCTGCTGCTCATAGACTCTTTGCATGCTTGCTTCAATTGTGTTAAGATTGCTTGACTTGTGCTAAGATAGCTAAAATCTGCCAAAGACTAAAATTGGGAAAAGGATAGGTTTTTATTTGGTCAAGTAGTCTAATCACCCCCCTCTAGACATACTTTCGATCCTACACAAAGTGAGGAGTCTAGTTGGCTGACTTTTTCCCTCTCTCTCCTGTCCGGACAATGACTGGGATGTCCACCCCGGCATATGGGGAGGCTTTGGGTGGTTAGATTGTAGATGCTCTTACGACATTGACATCATGGCTCATCAGACCTGCTCTTTGTTCGAGCTAGAGAGTGTGAGCAATTTTAATTCTTCAACGCTAACACTTAAATAGGACCAGACCGGTCCGGCCATCCAAAATCCCCCGGCCTGGCTCCAAATCGACGAGAGGACAAGAGGAGTCAGGATGTGGCCACATTGGATCCATATCCACCCAAAGCCCCACCCTATGTCTGCAGCTTTCACACTACTCATTGCTCTGCCTACCCACATTGATGCCCAACCAACTAGTGCGCTACGCGAGAAGCATATGAAGATGACATGTACTTAGGGCAGGGTTTTGGGCCTGACCTATATGCCCTACCCAAGGACACTATACAAGAGGCCAAGGCCTACGAAGATAGAAAGAAAGTACTGACTAGAATCACCTCAGAGTGCAATCCACTCGACAGAAGATTCACTCGGATGTACTGGTTCCACTTGACCATCACCATTCACTCAGAATGCAAGAATCCACTCGAAGGACAGAAGACCTAGGGTCACCTCTGGACAGCAACAGTCGAGCATTCACTCTATCACCTTAAAGTTCATTAAACATGGGCATTACCAGTAATGCTCATAGCTTTATTCTCTCATTGAACCCATGCGTAACTGAGGACTACGAGGGGACGAAAAACTCTATATAAGCCACCCCTCCCCTCTAGCACAAGGGTTCCCACCCCTTGTAACACAACAATCCAATCAACAGAGCCTCCTCGGGACCGAGACGTAGGGTTGTTACCTCCTCCGAGAGGGGCCTGAACTCATAAACCTGAGTGTACAACCTCACTGTAGCTAGGCACTGCCTCCTCCTATGTACCCCCCATCTCTATATCAGATTCGTTCCCACGACAGTTGGCGCTCACCCTGGGGCAGGCGACTAAGCGACTTGCGATGAGCTTGCGATCTTCGATCTTCTTCGACATGGTTTCCAGTGGTGGACTGTCTTTGGGCCGCGAGATCCATCTCGGTTCACTCACCTTCATCGCCAATGACTCGGCCTGGCCTCAGGAAGCCCCCCTCGACGTCGAGGCGCTCCCCGTCCGCGGGGCAGCGCACTTTCGCACGGGTGCCTGCGACGTCCTCCTGTGGCAGCCGTCGACTCAGTATCGGTCGGCTCTGGTGGCGTGTTTCCTCCCTGCTTCTCACCATCTCAAGTGATCTGGTCGCTCGCGTCTCCAGCGGTGGGTGAAGCACGCAGTGCCCCGTTAGTCGGCCACTCCTCAGATCGCGGTGATCGAGCCCGAAGAATCTCTTTATGGATTATTTGATCTGTCGACTGGCCACTCAGATACTCTCTCCGAGTGTGAAAGCAACGACCCCGCGGCGGAGGTCCTCATGGTCGGCCCCCAGCATAGCCCTCAAGGATTTCCTCGTGGTGGAGGCAATACCGGTGGCCCGTCACTCGGCAATGACGAGTACTACCTGCAAGCCCTCAATACAGAGCAGAGGGAAGAACTGCAGCGCAGGAATGACCAAGCTCTCCATACCCCCATCGTGGGGACACCCCCGAGGCTCAGGCCTTGGAGGCTATGCGCATAGCCACTCTGGCTGAGCGTGTGCGCCTGGAGAATCTTCAGCAGGCACTCGACGACTGCGCTTGGAGGCAACTCCCAAGTTCCAGTCGATGGCAGCGGTAATTGTTCCCGACTGTGTCTCAAGATTAGTGTCAGGTATATCGCACTCCAATCTAGAATGTAGCAGTAGCTGCGCGTATTGCAGATTCAATCCAACCGTCCCGTTCTAAGGCTGGCAGAGGCCTACAACAGATTCGGGCACTCCTTAGGGCGGCCGGAGAGCATAATTCAGTTGTTTCCCAGTCGCGCAATAGGATTCACAGCAGGTTCATCAGGGCAGACATGATTCAGTCGGCCCACAGGACAAGATCGCCATGGTGGTATCGCCAGGACTGGTACCTGGGTCGAGGCCACGGGCGGTTTGATCCTCGATACCACCGTGATTACCGTCGTCGAGCACCCACACCCCCTCCGAGGGGTGGTTCATATGCGCCCCGGCGATATGATGACAGACGCCCGTACGGCAACAAGCGAAGGATCCCAATCAATGCTCGAGAGCCTGGGTTTGATGCAAGGTCAGTCCTTGTACATGGCCTGGTTGACAGAGGCAGGGCCAATAGAGGTCTGGACAGATATCATCTGAGTGGAAGGAGAGCATTTGTTTCAAGGCCTGAGTGTTTTAGTAGAGCCATTCGAGCCGCTGAGGTTCCTCCCAACTTCAGGTTGGCTGCAGGAGTGAGCAAGTTTACTAGCGAGTCAAAGCCAGACACTTGGTTAGAGGATTACCGAGTGGCCGTGCAGATTGGTGGAGGCAATGACGAAGTAGCCAGGAAGCATCTGCCCTTGATGCTGGAAGGCTCAACCAGAGCCTGGCTGAATCAGTTGGCTCCTGCCAGCATATTTTGTTGGGAAGACCCGGCCCTAGTGTTAATCAAGACATTTGAAGGCACTTGCAAGCGACCTACTGGTCTGACTGAGTTGCAACACTGTGTCCAGAAGCCGAGTGAAACTTTGAGAGATTACATCCAGCGTTGGACTACACTTCACCATGTGGCGGAGAATGTTTCAGAACACTAAGCAGTTTGCGCTTTCAAGGAAGGCGGTAGATACAGAGAGCTCATTCTGAAGTTTGGTCACTCTCGAACCATGACTCTGAACCGAATGATGGAGATAGCCACTCGGTACACGAATAGCAAAGAAGAAGACCGACTTTGTAATGGCAAAGGGAAGGTCATCGACCCCGACACTAGGGGCGGAAATCCCAGTCGGAAACAGAAGCGCAAAGCTGAAGCCATAGGTCAAGCAAAAGCCGCGATAGTGAATACCCAAGGAAAGTTCAAGGGAAAACCCAAGGGGCAGTGGGTACCCAAAAAGATGAAGGGTCTGTCGGGCCAGGACGTCATAGATTTACCGTGTGCCATCCACACGAAGAAAGATGAAGAAGGTAACTTGATTTTTCCCAAGCACACCACTCGGTAGTGCAGGCTCCTTATTCAACAGTTTTGTGAGGATCAGAAGAGCGAGAAAGGCTCTGACAAGGATGAGGATGAGGCAAAGGCAGATGATTACCCGAAGGTCAATGCTACCTTGGTGATTTTTGTTGATGTTGAGAGCAAAAGTCAACTGAAAGTCATCAACCGAGAGGTGAGCACGGTTGCTCCGACAACTACAACATACCTCAAGTGGTTAAATACTCCTATCATCTTCAACCAGTTGGATCACCCGACCCACATCTCGATGACACAAACAACAAATAGGAAGCCGTGCTCATCCTGTTCCTTCATGAGAACTAGGACATCTTCGCATGCAAACCATCAGACATGCCAGGTGTACCCAGGGGGCTGGCTGAGCACCGTTTGCATGCTGATTCAAAGGCCAAGCCTGTGAAAGAACATCTTCGTCATTCCACCACGAAGTAGAGGAAGGCGATTGGTGAGGAAGTGGCTCAGCTCCTGGCAGCTGAGTTCATACGCGAGATATACCACTCTGAGTGGCTCGCCAACATTGTCATGGTCCCCAAGAAGGATAATTCAATCCGCATGTGCATTGACTTCAAGCATATCAATCAGGCCTGCCCAAAAGATAATTTTCCGCTCCCTCGCATTGATCAAATAGTCGACTCGACTGCAGGGTGTGAGCATTTGTCTTTTCTTGATGCATATTCCGGATACCATCAGATCCAACTGTATGGGCCAGATGAAATAAAAACGGCCTTCATCACTCCATTCAGATGTTTTTGCTATGTCACCATGCCATTCGGCCTCAAAAATGCTGGTGCCACATTCATGCGCACGATCCAGAAGTGCCTGCTCACTCAGATCAGTCAGAATGTGGAGGTGTACATGGATGATATTATGGTTAAGTCACGTAAAGGTTCCGACCATCTGACTAACCTCACTAAAACCTTTGCCAATTTGAGAACATATGACATTAAGTTGAATCCGTCCAAGTGCACATTCAGAGTACCCGGAGGCAAGTTACTCAGTTTTCTTGTTTCTGAACGAAGGATAGATGCCAATCTCGAGAAGATCGGCGCAATCCTCCGAATGAAATGCCATGTGCGTGTGCATGATGTTCAGAATCTCACAGGTTGTCTCGCTGCGTTGAGTCGGTTCATTTCACGTCTTGGCGAAAAGGCGCTGCCTCTTTAACGATTGATGAAAAAGTCTGATAAGTTCGAGTGGACTCCCAAAGCCGAAGTAGCATTTGTGGAGCTCAAAGCCCTGCTTTCCACCCAGCCGGTGCAGCCATTGGTCAGTTTGTCAGCATAGTGCTCACAGTGGAGCGAGAAGAAGAAGGCAAGACCTATAAAGTTCAGTGGCCAGTGTACTATATCTTTGAAGTCTTGACTCCATCCAAGCAGAGGTACCCACATTACCAGAAGCTTGTTTATGGAGTTTACTTGACTGCGAAGAAAGTTGCACATTATTTCCAAGACCACTTAGTTTCGGTCGTCAGCGATGCTCCATTGTCTGAGATCATGAACAATCGAGAAGCAATTGGATGAGAGGCTAAGTGAGCAATCGAACTTCTCCCTTTGGATATCAAGTTCGAAGCAAAGAAGGCGGTCAAATATAAAGCACTCACGGATTTCTTGGTCGAGTGGATTGAATAACAACAGCCGATTCAGGTTCACTCGGAACACTAGACTATATTCTTTGATGGGTCTAAGATGTTGAATGGTTCTGGTGCTGGAGTGGTCCTGGTGTCCCCAAGAGGCGATAAGCTCAGTTATGTCCTCCAGATTTACTTCGATTCCTCCAATAATGAAGCTCAGTATGAAGCACTTCTCTACGGGTTGCGTATGGCTATCTCGCTCGGCGTTCGTCGCCTGATGGTCTACGGTGATTCGGATTTGGTGGTCAATCAAGTGATGAAGGAGTGGGACGTCAGAAACCCTGCCATGACTGGATAATGCAATGCAGTGAGGAAGTGATAGAAAAAGTTTGACCACATTCCCCGGATCAGGAATCAAGCAGCCGATGATCTGGCCAAAATAGGTTCCACTCGGAAGCCTATCCCCAGCAGCGTGTTTCTCGAGCACCTCCATTCCCCTTTGGTACAAGAGGAACCGTTCACTGACGAACCTCCACAAGTGATAAGTCCTACTGATCCGACTGAGACTGAAGGCCCAGCAGTCATTGACTTGGTTATGGAGATCCTAGTAATCACCCCCGACTGGACAGTGTCGTAATTTGCATATCTGCTCAGGCAGGAAGTTCCAGAAGACGAAGTTGAAACACGACAGATTGTTCGCAGATCCAAGGCTTTCACAATGATAAATGGACAACTCTACAGAGAGAGCGTTACTGGAGTGGCTCAATGGTGTATTTCTCCAGAAGAAGGTCGATTGATTTTCGAAAAAATCCACTCAGGGACCTATGGTCACCATGTGTCCTCTCGGACAATTGTGGCCAAAGCAAGCCGAGCTTGATTTTACTGGCCACGCGCCAATGAAGCTGCCAAAGAGATTGTTTAGCGTTGCGAAGGATGTCAGTTCTATTCAAACTTGTCCCATAAGCCCGCATATGCTTTGAAGACAATTGCACTCATCTGGCCATTCGCTGTCTGGGGTTTGGACATGGTTGGACCTCTCAGGACTGGCAGGAGTGGCTTCACCCATCCGCTCGTGGCAGTTGACAAGCTTACAAAGTGGATCGAGGCCAAGCCCATCAAGAAGTTAGATTCACGTACGGCCATCAAGTTCGTGAAGGAATTGATCTTCCGGTAGGGAGTTCCACATAGCATCATCATAGACAATGGCTCTAACTTTGATTCGGAAGAATTCAGAGAGTATTGCGCTTCTCAGGGCACTCGGGTGGATTACGCATCCGTTGCGCATCCATAGTGGAATGGCCAAGCCGAGAGAGCAAATGGCCTTATATTCCAAGGGTTGAAACCTCGACTCATGTGCGACCTTGAACATGCAGCTAGAGCCTGGGTGACTGAACTGCCATCTGTTTTTTGGGGTTTAAGGATGATTCCAAACTGGTCTACTGATCGTACTCCTTTCTTCATGGTGTACGGAGCAGAAGCAATGCTGCCTAGTGATCTCTTCCATAATGCACCTCGAGTGGAACTCTACTCAGAAGCGGAGGCAGAGCAAACATGCCAGGACGCCGTTGATCTTTTGGAAGAGGAACGTGAGATGGCCCTGATTCGGTTGACTATTTATTAGCAAGATCTTCGTCGATTCCACGCCAGGGATGTCAAAGGTCGAGCATTTCAAGAAGGAGATCTTGTGCTCCAAGTGGATCAGCAGCGACCTCACAAGCTTGCCCCCGCGTGGGAAGGCCCCTTCATCATCACCAAGGTGTTGCACAACGGGGCTTACCACCTCTACAACCTCACGAAGAAGATCGACGAGCCACGTGCTTGGAATGCAAATCTTCTCCGTCGATTTTATACCTAACACTCGAATCATCGAGATGTAATAAGAGTACTTTTAGATTGTTTATCAAGACATGACTCCTGCAGTCCTATGATGATTTCTCTCGCATAAGCGTGTGTTCAAATCTCCCAGTGGGTGACTTAGCTGCGAAACCTGTTTTTACCTAAGTTAAAATAAACTACTCCGAGTGGAGAGAATCCCTCCCACTCGGGGCCTTAGCTGCGAATCAGATTCGCCTAAGTTTAAAATTTACTCAGAGTGGAGAGCATCCTTCCCACTCGGGGGCTTAGCTGCGAACCAGTTTCACCTAAGTTTAAAATCTACTCCGAGTGGAGATCATACAGATACGTCTCCAACATATCTATAATTTTTGATTGTTCCGTGTTGTTATATTATAAATCTTGGATGTTTTCTAATCATTTTATAGTCATTTTATATCATTTTTTGGTACTAACCTATTAACATAGTGCAAGTGGCAGTTGTTGTTTTTCCATGTTTTTACATCGCAGAAAATCAATATCAAACAGAGTCCAAATGCCATGAAAATTTACGGAGAATTTTTATGGCCAGAAGGAACACAACGGGCCCTAGCTATGCCTGGGGGTGCCTCGAGGGGAGCACAACCCACCAGGGCGCGCCAGGAGGCCCAGGCGTGCCCATGGTGGGTTGTGCCCACCTCGGGTGCCCCCCGGACCGCATCTTTGCTCTATAAATACCCCAATATTTCCAAAATCCTAGGGGAGCTGATGAAATATTGATCCAGCCACCGCAGAGTCCAGAACCACCAGATCCAATCTAGACACCATTTCAGATGGGGTTCACCACCTCCGTTGGTGCCTCTCGGTTGATGCGTGAGTAGTTCTTTTTAGACCTTCGGGTCCGTAGTTAGTAGCTAGATGGCTTCCTCTCCCTCTATCTTGATTCTCAATACAATGGTCTCTTGGAGATCCATATGATGTAACTCTTTTGCGGTGTGTTTGTTGGGATCCGATGGATTTTGAGTTGATGATCAAACCTATCTTTTTATATCCATGAAAATATTTGAGTTTCTTTGATCTCTTTTATGCATGATTGCTTATAGCCTCGTATTTCTTCTCCGATATTTGGGTTTCATTTGGCCAACTTGATCTATTTATCTTGCAATGGGAAGAGGTGCATTGTAGTGGGTTCGATCTTACGGTGCTTGATCCCAGTGACAGAAGGGGAACCGACACGTATGTATCGTTGCTACTAAGGATAAAAAGATGGGGTATATCTCTACATAGATAGGTCTTGTCTACATCATGTCATCGTTCTTGTTGCATTAATCCGTTTCTCCATGAACTTAATACACTAGATGCATGCTGGATAGCGGTCGATGTGTGGAGTAATAGTAGTAGAAGCAGGCAGGAGTCGGTCTACTAATCTTGGACGTGATGCCTATATAATGATCATTGCATGGATATCGTAATGAGTATTTGAAGTTCTATCAATTGCCCAACAGTAATTTGTTCACCCACCGTTTGCTCTTTTTCTCGAGAGAAGCCACTAGTGAAACCTACGGCCCTGGGGCTCTCTTTCTCATATTATTTGCCTTTGCGATCTACTTTTATTTGCTTTTATTTTCAGATCTATTAATCCAAAAACCCAAAAATACTTTGCTGCACTTTATTTTATTTGTGATCTATTTATTCAATCTATTACAACTTTCTCCCGTCACACACCAATTTCTAGCACCATTACCCGAAAGGGATTGACAACCCCTTTAACACGCTGGGTTGCGAGGATTTGTTATCTATGTGCAAGGGTTGTTTACATTGTGTTGCTTAGTTTGTTGGGGAATGTAGTATTTCAAAAAAAAAATCCTACGATCACGCAAGATCTATCTAGGAGATGCATAGCAACGAGAGGGGAGAGTGTGTCCATGTACCCTCGTACACCGAAAGCGGAAGCATTAAGTAACACCGTTGATGTAGTCGAACGTCTTCGCGATCCAACCGATCAAGTACCAAACGCACGGCACCTCCGTGATCTGCACACGTTCAGCTCGGTGACGTCCCTCGTACTCTTGATGCAGTTGAGGCCGAGGGAGAGTTTTGTCAGCACAACGGCGTGATGACGGTGATGATGAAGTTACTGACGTAGGGCTTCACCTAAGCACTACCGAGGTGGAAATCTGTGGAGGGGGCACCACACACGGCTAAGACAACTATCAACTTGTGTGTTCTAGGGTGCCCCCTACCCTCATATATAAAGGAGCAAGGGGGGAGGCCGGCCGACCCTCATGGGGCGCGCCCCCAAGTAGAATTCCTACTAGGAATAGGAATAGGAATAGGAATAGGAATCCTATTCCTAGTAGGTTTCCAACCAGGGAAGAGAGGGGGAAGGAAGGAGAGCGAGAGAGGGAGAAGGAAAGGGAGGGGGCACGCCCCCTCCTAGTCCAATTTAGAGTCCTCAAGGGGGGGCACGGCCAGCCCTAGGGACCTCTCCTCTCTCTCTCACACAAGGCCTATGTTGGCCCATTAGTCCCCCCCCGGGTTTCCGATAACCCCCGACACTCCGATATTTACCCGCTGACCACAGAACTCATCCGGTGTCCGAATAACATCGTCCAATATATCAATCGTTGTGTCTCGACTATTTCGAGACTCCTCGTCATGTCCATGATCACATCTGGGACTCTGAACTACCTTAGGTACATCAAAACACATAAACTCATAATACCGATCGTCATCGAACGTTAAGCGTGCGGACCCTACGGGTTCGAGAACTATGTAGACATAACCGAGACTCATCTCCAGTCAATAACCAATAGCAGAACCTGGATGCTCATATTGGTTCCTACATATTCTACGAAGATCTTTATCGGTCAAACCGCATAACAACATACGTTGTTCCCTTTGTCATCGGTATGTTACTTGCCCGAGATTCGATCGTCGGTATCTCAATACCTATTTCAATCTCATTACCAGCAAGTCTCTTTACTCGTTCTGTAATGCAACATCCTGCAACTAACTCATTATTCACATTGCTTGCAAGGCTTATAGTGATGTGCATTACCGAGAGGGCCCAGAGATACCTCTCCGATACACGGAGTGATAAATCCTAATCTCGATCTATGCCAACTCAACAAACACCATTGGAGACACCTATAGAGGATCTTTATAGTCACCCAGTTATGTTGTGACGTTTAATAGCACACTAAGTGTTCCTCCGGTATACGGGAGTTGCATATTCTCATAGTCATAGGAACATGTATAAGTCATGAAGAAAGCAATAGCAATAAACTAAACGATCATAGTGCTAAGCTAGCGGATGAGTCAAGTCAATCACATCATTCTTTAATGATGTGATCCCGTTCATCAAATGACAACTCATGTCTATGGTTAGGAAACTTTACCATCTTTGATTAACGAGCTAGTCAAGTAGAGGCATACTAGTGACACTTTGTCTATGTATTCACAGATGCACAAAGTTTCCGGTTAATACAATTCTAGCATTAATAATAAACATTTATCATGATATAAGGAAATATAAATAACAACTTTATTACTACCTCTAGGGCATAATTCCTTCATGGTTCTCCTACTAGTTCGATAACCTTGCTTTCATATCTGAGGGAAATACCTATCGCTGCTGTGATGCATCATCCCTTCCTCTTTGGGGAAATACTGATGACCCACAAGTATAGGGGATCTATCGTAGTCCTTTCGATAAGTAAGAGTGTCGAACCCAACGAGGAGCAGAAGGAAATGTGTGACGCCCCGGCTTGACCGTACACTAATCATACACGCAAACGTGTACGATCAAGATCAGGGACTCACGGGAAGATATCACAACACAACTCTACAAATAAAATAAGTCATACAAGCATCATATTACAAGCCAGGGGCCTCGAGGGCTCGAATACAAGAGCTCGATCACAGACGGGTCAGCGGAAGCAACAATATCTGAGTACAGACATAAATTAAACAAGTTGCCATAAGATGGCTAGCACAAACTGGGATACAGATCGAAAGAGGCGCAGGCCTCCTGCCTGGGAATCCTCCTAAGCTACTCCTGGTCGTCGTCAGCGGGCAACACGTAGTAGTAGGCACCTCCGGTGTAGCAGGAGTCGTCGTCGACGGTGGCATCTGGCTCCTCGGCTCCGACATCTGGTTGCGACAACCAGGTAGAAGGGATAGAGGGAAAAGAAGGAGAAAGCAACCGTGAGTACTCATCCAAAGTACTCGCAAGCAAGGAGCTACACTACATATGTATGCAATGGTATCAACTGGGATAAGGCTATTATAAGTGGACTGAATTGCAGAAAGCCGGAATAA
The DNA here is from genome assembly GCF_056163025.1 of Triticum urartu. Classification (NCBI taxonomy): domain Eukaryota; kingdom Viridiplantae; phylum Streptophyta; class Magnoliopsida; order Poales; family Poaceae; genus Triticum; species Triticum urartu. The sequence continues at coordinate 482,887,505 of NC_141875.1, forward strand.
GAGGGGGATAGCTAATCCTGTCGAAGACTACGCTTCTGGGAGCCTTCGTCTTGCAGCATGTAGAAGAGAGTAGACTGAAGTCCTCCAAGTAGCATCATATAGCATAATCCTAACCGATGATCCTCCCCTCGTCGCCCTGTGAGAGAGCGATCACCGGTTGTATCTGGCACTTGGAAGGGTGTGTTTTATTAAGTATCCGGTTCTAGTTGTCATAAGGTCAAGGTACAACTCCGGGTCGTCCTTTTACCGAGGGACACGGCTATTCGAATAGATAAACTTCCCTGCAGGGGTGCACCACATACCCCAACACGCTCGATCCCATTTGGCCGGACACACTTTCCTGGGTCATGCCCGGCCTCGGAAGATCAACACGTCGCAGCCCTACCTAGGCACAACAGAGAGGTCAGCACGCCGGTCTAAATCCTATGGCGCAGGGGTCTGGGCCCATCGCCCTTTGCACACCTGCACGTTGCGTACGCGGCCGGAAGCAGACCTAGCCTAGTGGCTTTCCAGTCCAATCCGGCGCGCGCCACTCAGTCGCTGACGTCACGAAAGCTTCGGCTGATACCACGACGTCGGGATACCCATAACTACTCCCGCGTAGATGGTTAGTGCGTATAGACCAAATGGCCAGACTCAGATCAAATACCCAGATCTCGTTAAGCGTGTTAAGTGTCCGCGAACGCCGAACAGGGCCAAGCCCACCTCTCTCCTAGGTGGTCGGAACCTGCCCTGTCGCTCCGCCACAAAGATCCACACAGAGGGCCGTCGGGACAAAGGTCCTTTCAGCCCCCAATCCGTGAATCACTCGCGGGTACTCCTCGAGCCAACCCGACTTTGGTCACCACATGTATCATGTTTAAAGTATATAGTATATACCCGTGATCACCTCCCGAGTGATCACGGCCCAATAGTATAGCATGGCAGACGGACAAGAATGTAGGGCCACTGATGATAAACTAGCATCCTATACTAAGCATTAGGTTTGCAGGTAAAGGTAACAACAGTAGTAGCAAGGACAGGCTATGCATCAGTATAGGATTAACGAGAAGCGGTAACATGCTACACTACTCTAATGCAAGCAGTATAGAGAAGAGTAGGCGGTATCTGGTGATCAAAGGGGGGCTTGCCTGGTTGCTCTGGCAAGAGAGAGGGATCGTCAACTCCGTAGTCGTACTGGGTAGTAGCGGCGTCGGTCTCGGTGTCTATCGAGAGAAGAGGGGGGGAAAAACAATAAATATATAAGCAAGCATATGCATAGTGATGCATGACATGACAAGTAACGACGTTAGAGGTGCCCTAACGCGGTAACAGGTGATACCGGTGAAGGGGGATAAAATCCGGGAAAGTATCCCCGGTGTTTCGCGTTTTCGGGCACAGGAGCCGGAGGGGGGGAAAGTTGCGAGTTCGATAGGTTAGGGAGGTGTGGTGGACGAACGGGCTGCGTATCCGGCTTCGTCTCGTCGTTCTGAGCAACTTTCATGTTGAAATTATTTTAATCCGAGTTACGGATTAAAAGATATGATTTTCTAAAGATTTTATTAATTTCTGGAATTTAATTAATTAACTAAATTAATTCGAAAATAAATTAATGACATCAGCATTGATGTCATGCTGACGTCAGCAGTCAACAGAGTTGACTGGGTCAAACTGACATGTGGGTCCAGTGGGACCCACCTGTCATACACTGTTTAGGTTAATTAGGTTTTAGCTAAACTAATCACAGTTCAATTAGACTAATTAGTTAATTTGATTAATCTAATTATGATTAATTAACTTAATTAATTCCTTAATTAATTAATTAATTAATTAATTATTTTTATTACTATTAATTTTAATTCCTTTTTTTTTTAATAAAGCGTTCTGGGGCGTGGGCCCCCTCTGTCAGTGGCCCCAGGGGGCCTTAACGGGTGCGGGCGCATGGGCGCGCGGGTGCAGGAGCCACGGGGCGCCCGTTAGCGGGCCGAGCCCCTGACCCAACGCAGCAGGGCACCGGCCAGGGGAGTCGTCGGCCGCGGCGGCCGGAGCGGCCGGAGCCGGGGCGTCGACGGAGAGGGGTTGGCCGCGGCGCGGGCCAGCAGCGTGGTTGGGGGGGCGGCGGAGCCGCGGCAGCACGACAAGAGGAGGGTCGGGCGCGACGAGCGGGACGGCGAGGCGTGCACGGGGCGCACGCGCACGGTGGCCACGGCGACGAGCGCCGGGCGCGCGCGGTGGCGCGTCGAGCAGGGGGGGAGGAGGAGGAGCAGCGCGGAGCAAGGTCGTGGTGGAGCCGAGCGGGGGAAGCAGAGCGGGCGAGTCCACGCGCGGGGCGCGGGCGATGCGGCGCGTGCGCAGGGGGGGGGAGGTAGAGCAGCGGCAGGGGAGCCGCACAGGAAGCGGTGAGGGGCCGGGGGCGAGATGGCCCGGCGCGGCGACGGTGGCGCCGGAGCGCATCGTGCGGCGACGCCCGAGGCGACCTAGGGGGAGAGGAGGGCGAAGGGGGAAGCTCACGGGGAGGAGGGGGAGTAGGGCAACGGGGCAGCGGGCTCGGGGGCGGTCGGGGAAGACCGGCGAGGAGGAGGACGAGGAGGCGATCGGCGGGGCCGGCAACGACGGCGTCGGGGTGGCCGTCTCCTCCCGATCCAATCGGGAGAGATGGGGGGGGAGGGAGATATTTTCGGAGTGGGGGGGGGAAGTGGGGGTCGGGCTAGGGTTCCGGGGGGGTTATGTGGGAACGGGGTGGGCCGGTCGGCTGGCCTGGTGGCCTGCTGGGCCGGAGCCCAGTGGGTTGCCCCTCTTTTTTTTTTGTTAGGTTTTGTCTTTTTCTTTTATTTATTTTCTCTTTTGTTTTCAATTCATTCTAAAATACTTAGGCAGTTCTTAAAATGTGTTGACTACACTATAATTACCAGTGCAATATTCTGCAACCCCCGAACATTTTTGTTTTAATTTTTGAAAACTTTTATTGTTAATTGTAATTTGAATTTGAATTTGAACGGTTTCGGATCGTTGCGAGGTTAGCAACAGTAATCGGGATGACGTGCCATGATTAGCGTGGGATTACTGTAGCAAGATTATCCGGGCGTTACAAATCTCCTCCACTACAAGAAATCTCGTCCCGAGATTTAGGAGGTAGAAGGAAACAGTGCGGGGTATTCATCACGCAGGCGATCCTCGCGTTCCCAGGTAGCTTCGTCCTCAGAGTGATTCGACCACTGGACCTTGAGGAACTTGATCGCCTTCTGGCGTGTGCGGCGTTCAGCTTGGTCGAGAATGCGGACCGGATGCTCCTTATAGGAGAGGTCCTGTTGCAATTCGAGCACTTCATGATCCACTGCTCGGATTGGGTCCTTGAAACAGCGTCGGAGTTGTGACACGTGGAACACATCGTGAACCTGAGAAAGGTTCGGCGGAAGCTCCAGTTGATATGCCACTTTTCCACGCCTTTCCAGAATAGTGAATGGGCCAATATAGCGGGGAGCTAGCTTGCCCTTGATCCCGAAGCGGTGAGCACCCTTCATTGGTGTAACTCGAAGATAAGCCTTTTCGCCAGGTTGATAGACCATGTCTTGGTGATGACGGTCATACTGACTTTTCTGACGTGACTGAGCAGTCTTGAGATGCTCGCGAATAATGCGAACTTGTTCTTCGGCCTGTTGGATAATATCCGGACCGAAGAGTGGGCGTTCCCCAGTTTCTGACCAGTTCAGAGGGGTTCGACACTTCCGTCCATAAAGCACTTCGAAGGGGGACATCTTCAGACTAGCTTGATAGCTATTATTATAAGAGAACTCGGCATATGGAAGAGATTCCTCCCATTTCTTGCCGAATGAGATTACACAAGCTCGAAGCATGTCTTCGAGAACTTGGTTGACACGTTCAACTTGCCCTTGTGACTGAGGATGGAACGCAGTACTGAACGACAGATGAGTCCCCATAGCTTCTTGGAAACTTGCCCAAAACCTTGAAGTGAATAAGCTGCCACGGTCTGAACTGATAACCAGTGGGATACCGTGAAGTGAAACAATTCTGGCCATGTAGAGAGTAGCAAGCTGACTAGCCGTGATTGTCTCTTTGACCGCCAGAAAATGGGCAACTTTGGAAAGCCGGTCAATGACGACAAGAATAGCATCATTACCTTTCTGCGATTTGGGAAAACCAGTGACGAAGTCCATCTCAACATGGTCCCATTTCCATTCAGGAATAGAGATAGGTTGCAGAGTTCCAGCAGGCCTTTGATGCTCTGCTTTGATTCGGCGACAAACGTCACATTCAGCAACATAACGAGCAATGTCCTGCTTCATATTAGACCACCAGAATCTTTGACGAATATCCTGGTACATCTTTGTACTACCAGGATGGATGGACAGAGGCGTATCATGGGCTTCTTGCATAACCCTTATAGTCTTATCCAGGTTTTTCTTCGAACATGGTACCACTAAGCGGCCTTTGAAATACAAGGCGCCATCGTCGGCGATCGTGAAGAATGAGAGCTTTCCCCTTTTGAGGTCGCGCTTAATCTTGAGGACTTCATCGTCACACTTCTGTATCCATTTGATGGTGTCCACAAGATCTGGTTTCGCAACCAGGGTATTGAGAGAACCCTTGGAAACAACATGGAGGTTCTGTTTGGGGAAACCTTCGGGAGGGGGAGCGAGTGATCCCGGAGGAACAATATGGAGGTTCAGCCTTCTAAATTCTTCAACAAGCGATGGGTGAACTTTGTGAGCCTGGAGGTGGTTACAGTAATACTTGCGGCTCAAGGCGTCAGCCATTACATTAGCCTTGCCGGGGGTATAGGATATACCCACGTCAAAGTCTGCAACAGTCTCAATCCATCTTTGCTGACGTAGATTTAAATCTGGCTGAGTAAACAGATACTTCAGACTTTGATGGTCGGTGAAGATCTCGCAACGATTACCGAGAAGGTAATGTCGCCACTGCTTCAGTGCATGAATGACAGCAGCAAGCTCGAGGTCGTGAACTGGGTAGTTTGCTTCATGAGGGCGCAGTTGACGAGAGGCATAAGCAATCACTCTGCGCTCTTGCATTAGGACACAGCCTAATCCTTGACGGGAAGCGTCGCAGTAAATGACGAAGTCCTTCTTAGTATCAGGTGGTGCAAGCACGGGGGCAGAAGTCAATTTGTCTTTGAGCGCCTGGAAACTTTCCTGACACTTGTTTGTCCAGTCGAACTTGACACCCTTATGCAATAAACTAGTCAGAGGCCTGGCAATCTTGGAGAAGTTCTCGACGAATCGACGGCAATAGCTGGCGAGACCGAGAAAACTTCGGACTTGCTTCACATTCTTAGGAGGAGTCCAATCGAGAATAGCCTGAACTCGTTCAGGGTTGACGGCAATACCATCCTTGGAGATGACATGCCCAAGATAGGTTACTTCGGGGAGCCAGAATTCACACTTGGAATACTTAGCATACAGCTGATGTTCTCGAAGTTTTTCCAGCACAAGACGAAGATGTTCAGCATGCTCCTCCTTGTTCTTGGAAAATACAAGGATATCGTCCAAATAAACCACGACGAACTTGTCGAGGTAATCCATGAATATATAATTCATCAGACGAGAGAAGGTGGCTGGAGCATTCGTTAAGCCGAATGACATGACGGTGTACTCGTATGATCCATACCGAGTAACGAAGGCGGTTTTTGGAATGTCCTCTTCACGAACACGGATCTGGTGGTAACCTAACCTCAAGTCGAGTTTGGAGAACACTGATGAGCCAGCCAGCTGATCATAAAGATCATTGATCCGAGGAAGTGGGTATTTATTCTGAATGGTAGCTTGGTTTATAGGACGGTAGTCTTGGACTAATCGGTTTGTCCCATCCTTCTTCTTAACAAAGAGAGAAGGTGCTCCCCAGATCCAACAAAGGGGTGTAACATCGTCAAAGCACGGTAGAGGTGCTGACGAGTGGTGTACAACTCGTGGCGAAGAGCTCGGTTAGCTCGATCCAGACCATCAGCATACAGAACAAAGTTCTGATGGTGGAAGGGCTCGCGGGTGACAGTGGAGTAGGCAGCAGTGTAGTAGCCCTCCGCACCAATATCAGATGCGATAGCAATGTGCCTAAAGGGGGAGGTGTCCAACTCCCGGTACTCCCTACGAAGGCGTGTCAGAGCAGCATAGGCAGCATCGTGAACTGCCATATCGATGGTCACTCCAACACCATAAGCGGTGTGCAGCACAGTAGTGGAGTCATAATCCCGGGAGTAGAGGTGGACGGTGGCACGGTACTGCTCCTGGTTAAAGCCCTGGTACTCCTCATAGACGGTGTACTCAGGGTGCCAGCGATAACCCAGATAGGTCATCATCTCAACCAACACAGCAGGTGATCCTGAGGCACCAATGGCCGTCGTGTGGCGCACGACCTGCCTCGTGGGTTCCATCTGAAAACAAAGATGTTTTCACAGGAGTCAAATGACAAGGTGGACAATGTTCAAATACTACTCTAAAGAATAACTAGGGCTTATCCAACTTTGGGGTGAATGTCGTAACGGGATCCTAGTGTCAGAGTTAATAAATTCGTTTAACCCGAGTAGAAGAGAGATCAGAGTCCCAGAGTAAGGATCGAGGAGTAAAAGATCCTAATATCACCCGATGGCGACGTGGGCCCGTAAGGCACACAGCCTAGTTAGTAAAAGTTTTTGCAATGTCTAGACTCGACTTCGGCCAAGGAGTGTGGAAGGGGGGGATTCCTACAGGCAGTCGGCTCTGATACCAACTTGGGACGCCCCGGCTTGACCGTACACTAATCATACACGCAAACGTGTACGATCAAGATCAGGGACTCACGGGAAGATATCACAACACAACTCTACAAATAAAATAAGTCATACAAGCATCATATTACAAGCCAGGGGCCTCGAGGGCTCGAATACAAGAGCTCGATCACAGACGGGTCAGCGGAAGCAACAATATCTGAGTACAGACATAAATTAAACAAGTTGCCATAAGATGGCTAGCACAAACTGGGATACAGATCGAAAGAGGCGCAGGCCTCCTGCCTGGGAATCCTCCTAAGCTACTCCTGGTCGTCGTCAGCGGGCAACACGTAGTAGTAGGCACCTCCGGTGTAGCAGGAGTCGTCGTCGACGGTGGCATCTGGCTCCTCGGCTCCGACATCTGGTTGCGACAACCAGGTAGAAGGGATAGAGGGAAAAGAAGGAGAAAGCAACCGTGAGTACTCATCCAAAGTACTCGCAAGCAAGGAGCTACACTACATATGTATGCAATGGTATCAACTGGGATAAGGCTATTATAAGTGGACTGAATTGCAGAAAGCCGGAATAAGAGGGGGATAGCTAATCCTGTCGAAGACTACGCTTCTGGGAGCCTTCGTCTTGCAGCATGTAGAAGAGAGTAGACTGAAGTCCTCCAAGTAGCATCATATAGCATAATCCTAACCGATGATCCTCCCCTCGTCGCCCTGTGAGAGAGCGATCACCGGTTGTATCTGGCACTTGGAAGGGTGTGTTTTATTAAGTATCCGGTTCTAGTTGTCATAAGGTCAAGGTACAACTCCGGGTCGTCCTTTTACCGAGGGACACGGCTATTCGAATAGATAAACTTCCCTGCAGGGGTGCACCACATACCCCAACACGCTCGATCCCATTTGGCCGGACACACTTTCCTGGGTCATGCCCGGCCTCGGAAGATCAACACGTCGCAGCCCTACCTAGGCACAACAGAGAGGTCAGCACGCCGGTCTAAATCCTATGGCGCAGGGGTCTGGGCCCATCGCCCTTTGCACACCTGCACGTTGCGTACGCGGCCGGAAGCAGACCTAGCCTAGTGGCTTTCCAGTCCAATCCGGCGCGCGCCACTCAGTCGCTGACGTCACGAAAGCTTCGGCTGATACCACGACGTCAGGATACCCATAACTACTCCCGCGTAGATGGTTAGTGCGTATAGACCAAATGGCCAGACTCAGATCAAATACCCAGATCTCGTTAAGCGTGTTAAGTGTCCGCGAACGCCGAACAGGGCCAAGCCCACCTCTCTCCTAGGTGGTCGGAACCTGCCCTGTCGCTCCGCCACAAAGATCCACACAGAGGGCCGTCGGGACAAAGGTCCTTTCAGCCCCCAATCCGTGAATCACTCGCGGGTACTCCTCGAGCCAACCCGACTTTGGTCACCACATGTATCATGTTTAAAGTATATAGTATATACCCGTGATCACCTCCCGAGTGATCACGGCCCAATAGTATAGCATGGCAGACGGACAAGAATGTAGGGCCACTGATGATAAACTAGCATCCTATACTAAGCATTAGGTTTGCAGGTAAAGGTAACAACAGTAGTAGCAAGGACAGGCTATGCATCAGTATAGGATTAACGAGAAGCAGTAACATGCTACACTACTCTAATGCAAGCAGTATAGAGAAGAGTAGGCGGTATCTGGTGATCAAAGGGGGGCTTGCCTGGTTGCTCTGGCAAGAGAGAGGGATCGTCAACTCCGTAGTCGTACTGGGTAGTAGCGGCGTCGGTCTCGGTGTCTATCGAGAGAAGAGGGGGGGAAAAACAATAAATATATAAGCAAGCATATGCATAGTGATGCATGACATGACAAGTAACGACGTTAGAGGTGCCCTAACGCGGTAACAGGTGATACCGGTGAAGGGGGATAAAATCCGGGAAAGTATCCCCGGTGTTTCGCGTTTTCGGGCACAGGAGCCGGAGGGGGGGAAAGTTGCGAGTTCGATAGGTTAGGGAGGTGTGGTGGACGAACGGGCTGCGTATCCGGCTTCGTCTCGTCGTTCTGAGCAACTTTCATGTTGAAATTATTTTAATCCGAGTTACGGATTAAAAGATATGATTTTCTAAAGATTTTATTAATTTCTGGAATTTAATTAATTAACTAAATTAATTCGAAAATAAATTAATGACATCAGCATTGATGTCATGCTGACGTCAGCAGTCAACAGAGTTGACTGGGTCAAACTGACATGTGGGTCCAGTGGGACCCACCTGTCATACACTGTTTAGGTTAATTAGGTTTTAGCTAAACTAATCACAGTTCAATTAGACTAATTAGTTAATTTGATTAATCTAATTATGATTAATTAACTTAATTAATTCCTTAATTAATTAATTAATTAATTATTTTTATTACTATTAATTTTAATTCCTTTTTTTTTTTAATAAAGCGTTCTGGGGCGTGGGCCCCCTCTGTCAGTGGCCCCAGGGGGCCTTAACGGGTGCGGGCGCATGGGCGCGCGGGTGCAGGAGCCACGGGGCGCCCGTTAGCGGGCCGAGCCCCTGACCCAACGCAGCAGGGCACCGGCCAGGGGAGTCGTCGGCCGCGGCGGCCGGAGCGGCCGGAGCCGGGGCGTCGACGGAGAGGGGTTGGCCGCGGCGCGGGCCAGCAGCGTGGTTGGGGGGGCGGCGGAGCCGCGGCAGCACGACAAGAGGAGGGTCGGGCGCGACGAGCGGGACGGCGAGGCGTGCACGGGGCGCACGCGCACGGTGGCCACGGCGACGAGCGCCGGGCGCGCGCGGTGGCGCGTCGAGCAGGGGGGGAGGAGGAGGAGCAGCGCGGAGCAAGGTCGTGGTGGAGCCGAGCGGGGGAAGCAGAGCGGGCGAGTCCACGCGCGGGGCGCGGGCGATGCGGCGCGTGCGCAGGGGGGGGGGGAGGTAGAGCAGCGGCAGGGGAGCCGCACAGGAAGCGGTGAGGGGCCGGGGGCGAGATGGCCCGGCGCGGCGACGGTGGCGCCGGAGCGCATCGTGCGGCGACGCCCGAGGCGACCTAGGGGGAGAGGAGGGCGAAGGGGGAAGCTCACGGGGAGGAGGGGGAGTAGGGCAACGGGGCAGCGGGCTCGGGGGCGGTCGGGGAAGACCGGCGAGGAGGAGGACGAGGAGGCGATCGGCGGGGCCGGCAACGACGGCGTCGGGGTGGCCGTCTCCTCCCGATCCAATCGGGAGAGATGGGGGGGGAGGGAGATATTTTCGGAGTGGGGGGGGGAAGTGGGGGTCGGGCTAGGGTTCCGGGGGGGTTATGTGGGAACGGGGTGGGCCGGTCGGCTGGCCTGGTGGCCTGCTGGGCCGGAGCCCAGTGGGTTGCCCCTCTTTTTTTTTTGTTAGGTTTTGTCTTTTTCTTTTATTTATTTTCTCTTTTGTTTTCAATTCATTCTAAAATACTTAGGCAGTTCTTAAAATGTGTTGACTACACTATAATTACCAGTGCAATATTCTGCAACCCCCGAACATTTTTGTTTTAATTTTTGAAAACTTTTATTGTTAATTGTAATTTGAATTTGAATTTGAACGGTTTCGGATCGTTGCGAGGTTAGCAACAGTAATCGGGATGACGTGCCATGATTAGCGTGGGATTACTGTAGCAAGATTATCCGGGCGTTACAAAATGATAAGCGGTTTCCAGCAAGGTATTCTCTGCAAGTACTGAAATAAGTGGTAATAGATAGTTTTGTGATAGGATAATTTGTAATGAGCAACAAGTAACAAAAGTAAATAAAGTGCAGCAAGGTGGCACAATCCTTTTTGTAGCAAAGGACAAGCCTGGACAAACTCTTATATGATGTAAAGCACTCCCGAGGACACATGGGAATATCGTCAAGCTAGTTTTCATCACGCTCATATGATTCGCGTTTGGTACATTGATAATTTGGTATGTGGGTGGACCGGTGTTTGGGTGCTGCCCTTACTTGGACAAACATCCCACTTATGATTAACCTCTATTGCAAGCATCCGCAAATACAACAAAAGTATTAAGGTAAACCTAACCATAGCATGAAACATATGGGTCCAAATCGGCCCCTTACGAAGCAACACATAAACTAAGGTTTAAGCTTCTGTCACTCTAGCAACCCATCATCTACTTATTACTTCCAAATGCCTTCCTCTAGGCCCAAACAATGGTGAAGTTTCATGTAGTCGACGTTCACATAACAACACTAGAGGAGAGACAACATACATCTCATCAAAATATCGAACGAATACCAAATTCACATGACTACTAATAGCAAGACTTCTCCCATGTCCTCAGGAACAAAAGTAACTACTCACAAAGCATAAACATGTTCATAATCAGAGGGGTATTAATGTGCATATTGGATCTGAACATATGATCTTCCACCAATTAAACCAACTAGCATCAACTACTAGGAGTAATTAACACTACTAGCAACCTACTAGCACCAATCTCGGACTTGGAGACAAGAATTGGATACAAGAGATGAACTAGGGTTTTGAGATGAGATGGTGCTGATGAAGATGTTGATGGAGATTGCCCTCTCTCGATGAGAGGAGTGTTGGTGATGACGATGGCGATGATTTCCACCTCCGGGAGGGAAGTTTCCCCGGCAGAACAGCCCCGCCAGAACCCTAGATTGGCTCCGCCAAGGTTCCGCCTCATGGCGGTGGAGTTTCGTCCGAGAAGATGGCTTATGATTTTTTCCCATCAAAAGAGTCCATATAGCAGAAGATGGTCACCGGAGGGCCACCAGGGGGCCCATGAGGTATGGGGCGCGCCCCCACCCTCGTGGGCAGGGTGTGGCCCCCTGGTGAAGTTCTTGCGGTCAATGTTTTTATATATTTGGAAAACATCATCCATGAAGTTTCAAGACTTTTGGAGCTGTGCAGAATAGGTCTCTAATATTTGCTCCTTTTCCAACCAGAATCCCAGCTGCCGGCATTCTCCCTCTTTATGTAAACCTTGTAAAATAATATAGAATAGGCATAAGTATTGTGACATAATGTGTAATAACAGCCCATAATGCAATAAATATTGATATAAAAGCATGATGCAAAATGGACGTATCAACTCCCCCAAGCTTACACCTCGCTTGTCCTCAAGCAAAAAGCCGAAATCGAAAAATATGTCCACATGTTTAGAGATGAAGGTGTTGCTAAAAATAAAATACGGACATGAGGGCATCATGATCATTCTTAGAACATCAACTTATATAATTCTTGTCATATGATATCTTATGCTAGAGTAATAATTCAATCACAATATCAAGTATGAATCGTAAACTTCGTTGAAAACTAACAAACTATAATCTGAGTCATTGAGGCAATTGCAATTTATCATAACATAGGAAAGAGTCAATGTATAAGAGCTTTTCAGCAAGTCCACATACTCAACTATCATATAGTCTTTCACCATTGCTGACACTCACGCAATACTTATGGGTATGGAGTTTTAATCAGACACAGAGAAATATAGGGGCTTATAGTTTTTGCCTCCCAATGTTTTACCTCAAGGGTAATGTCAACAGTAATAGTTCATGAAAACTCACATCCAATTAGCCAAATATACTGGGATCTTTCCAACATATTGTGCTTTCCAAAGGATAAAATGTAAAAAGGAAGGGTGAGGATCACCATGACTCTTATGCAATGTAGGAGATAAAAGTAAAAGATAGGCCCTTCGCAGAGGGAAGCAGAGGTTGTCATGCACTTTTATGGTTGGATGCACAAAATTGTAATGTGAAAGAACATCACTTTATATTGCCACTTGTGATATGGACCTTTATTATGCAGTCCGTCGCTTTTATTACTTCCATATCACACGATTGTATAAAGCTTATTTCTACCACACCAATCAATCATACATATTTAGAGAGAAATTTTTATTGCTTGCACCGATGACAACTTACTTGATGGATCTTACTCAATCCATAGGTAGGTATGGTGGACTCTCATGGTAAAACTGGTTTAAGGGTATTTGGAAGCACAAGTAGTATCTCTACTTGGTGCAATGAATTTGGCTAGCATGAGGGAGAAAGGCAAGCTCAACATGTTGGAGGATCCAAGATAATATAGTTTATCTCAGATGTAAGAAAACGTAACCCATTATGTTGTGTTCCTTGTCCAATGTCAACTCTTTAGCATGTCGTATTTTAATGAGTGCTCACAATCATAAAAGATGCCCAAGATAGTATATTTATATCTGAAGACATCTCTTTCTTTATTACTTTCTATTAATTGCAACGATGACCAAAACTATGTTTGTCAACCCTCAATAACTTTTATTCATCATACTCTTTCTATGTGAGCTCATTACTCTCCATAAGAGTCATATGATGTCTTTGTTTCTTTTTATTTCTTTCTCTTTTCTTTTATTCACTTAGGATCATGGAAAAATAATCAAGCCCTTGACTCAACACTAATCTTTATTATATAGCTCACGGACTCGATTACATAGAAGGATAATAAAGCAAAACTCACAACTAGATCATACTAAGAACTTTTATTCTACTAGATCAAGATATTACCAAAAGGATCGAACTAAGAAAAATGGTAAAGAAAATAAAGCAGTTGCCAAGTGGAGTGCCCATACCAGATACTCAATTCTTCTTTGTTGGTGGAGACGGTGGTGATGTTGTTGATGGCGTAGGCTTGTCGTCCTTCTTCCAAGGCATAGGCTCACCATCATAGAAGGATGACCGAGTCTCCGGGATCCTCAAATCTGCAACCAAACCCATCCTTTTGAATCTATATTCATACTCACAGTTTTGGTTTTACAGATCATAGATTTGAGCTTGGAGGTGCTCAATTTTCTCGTGAAGCTTGAAGATGGTCTCCCCGATGTTGTCGGCATCCAGCTTGTGTTTGTTGGTGAACTCTGCGATCATCATGTAGTTGGAGTTGAGTCCACGCTCCACCATCCCCTGACACTTGAAAACTTGTTTCTCCATTGCTTCGAGCCTCGTCTCCACGCTTCCGGTCCCCTTCGGTCCCTCAGCATCACGGATGTGCAGCAACCCATCACGCATCTCAATGGTTTGAGGGTGTCGCTGCACCTCCGCTAGGTAAGGGTTGATGACTTTCTCAAAGAACTTGTCCTTGGGTGCACTTGGAGACGTCATGATAATCTAGATCTGTCAGAAAAACAACTCGAAACAAAGACAAGAGATTTTTGCGTGATACGGGAGTCAAAACCCCCTGGAGGTTATATAATGAATTTTTACCGACCAAAATACGTGTTCTGTAAGAAAACAGAGTCCGGAGAGCACACGAGGTGCCCACGAGGTAGGGGGTGCGCCCAGGGGGTAGGGCGCGCCCTCCACCCTCGTGGAGCCCTCGTGTCCTTTCCGGACTGCTGCTTATTTTTCTATTTTTCTAAATATTCCAAAACGGAGAAATATTGCCTTAAAAACTGTTTTGGAGTCGGTTTACTTACCGTACCACATACCTATTCCTTTTCGGAGTCTAAAACATTCCAGAAAGTGTCCTTTATGTATTCCTCCGGGGTTACGGTTTCAATAACATTGGTTTCAACATTTATGGGATTACTTGAGATATAATGTTTGATTCTTTGACCATTTACCACCTTCGGATTTGTGCCTTTGAAGTTGTAAATTTTTATGGCACCGGAACGATAGACCTCCTCGATAACATAAGGGCCTTCCCATTTAGAGAGAAGTTTTCCTGCAAAAAATCTTAAACAAGAGTTGTATACAATACATAATCACCTACATTGAACTCACGCTTTTGTATTCTTTTATGATGCCACCTTTTAACTTTTCTTTAAACAACTTGGCATTATCGTAGGCTTGGGTTCTCCACTCATCAAGTGAGCTAATATCAAATAACCTCTTCTCACCGGCAAGTTTAAAATCATAATTAAGTTCTTTAATAGCCAAATAAGCCTTGTGTTCTAGTTCGAGAGGTAAGTGACATGCTTTTCCATAGGCCATTTTATACGGAGACATACCCATAGGATTTTTATATGCAGTTCTATAGGCCCATAATGCATCATTGAGTTTCTTGGACCAATTCTTTCTGTACCTATTAACAGTCTTTTGCAAAATTAATTTGAGTTCTCTATTACTCAATTCTACTTGACCACTAGACTCGGGGTGATAAGGGGATGGAATTCTATGATTAACATCATATTTAGCAAGCATTTTACGGAAAGCACCATGAATAAAATGTGAACCACCGTCAGTCATTAAATATCTAGGGACTCCAAACCTTGGGAAGATAACTTCTTTAAGCATTTTAATAGAAGTGTTATGATCAGCACTACTAGTTGGAATAGCTTCTACCCACTTAGTAACGTAATCAACAGCAACTAAAATATGTGTATAACCACTAGAGGAAGGAAAAGGTCCCATATAGTCAAAGCCCCAAACATCAAATGGTTCAATAACAAGTGAATAATTCATATGCATTTCTTGACGTCTACTAATATTACCAATTCTTTGAGATTCATCACAAGATAAGACAAACTTACGGGCATCCTTGAAGACAGTAGGCCAATAAAAACCAGATTGTAGTACCTTATGTGCAGTTCTATCTCCAGCATGGTGCCCTCCATAAGCTTCAGAGTGACACTTGCATAGGATCTGTTCCTGTTCATGCTCAGGTACACGACGTCTAATAACACCATCTACTCCTTTTTATAAAGATGTGGGTCATCCCAAAAGTAATGCCTCAAATCATAGAAGAACTTTTTCTTTTGCTGGTATGTGAAACTAGGTGGTATAAACTTAGCAACAATGTAATTAGCATAATCAGCATACCATGGAGCAGTATGAGAAGCATTTATGATATTTAATTGCTCATCAGGAAAGCTATCATCAATAGGTAGTGGGTCATCAAGCACATTTTCTAACCTACACAAGTTGTCTGCAACGGGGTTCTCGGCTCCTTTTCTATCAACAATATGTAAATCAAATTCTTGAAGCACGAGAACCCATCTAATAAGTCTAGGTTTACCATCTTTCTTTTCCATAAGATATTTAATAGCAACATGATCAGTGTGAATAGTTACTTTAGAATCAACAATATAAGGTCTAAACTTATCACAAGCAAATACAACTGCTAAGAATTATTTTTCAGTAGTAGCATAATTTCTTTGAGCATTGTCTAGAGTTTTACTAGCATATTGAATAACATTTAGTTTCTTATCAACTCTTTGTCCTAGAATAGCACCTACAACATAATCACTAGCATCACACATAATTTCAAAGGGTAAATTCCAATCAGGTGGTTGAATAATAGGTGCAAAGATCAAGGCTTTCTTAAGTATTTCAAATGCTTCTACACAATCATCATCAAAGACAAATGGTATATCTATTTGTAATAAATTAGTCAGAGGCCGAGAGATTTTTGAGAAGTCCTTAATGAACCTCCTATAAAAACCGCCATGACCAAGGAAACTTCTTATACCTTTGATGTCCTTGGGACATGGCATCTTTTCAATAGCATCAACCTTGGCTTTATAAACTTCAATACCTCTTTCAGAAACTTTATGCCCCAAGACAATACCTTCATTAACCATAAAGTGGCACTTTTCCCAATTCAGGACAAGATTAGTTTCTTCACACGTCTGCAAAACTCGATCAAGGTTGCTCAAGCAATCATCAAAAGAAGATCCATAGACGGATAAGTCGTCCATGTAAACCTCACAAATATTTTCACAAAAGTCAGAGAATATAGCCATCATGCATCTTTGAAAGGTAGCAGGTGCATTACATAAACCAAAAGGCATACGTCTATAAGCAAAAGTACCAAAAGGGCATGTAAAAGTAGTCTTTAATTGATCTTTGGCTGACACAGGTATTTGAGAGAAACCAGAATAACCATCTAGAAAGCAAAAATGTGTATGTTTGGATAATCTTTCTAGCATTTGATCGATAAAAGGTAAGGGGTAATGATCCTTTTTAGTAGCCTTATTTAATTTGCGGAAATCAATTACCATCCTATAATCAGTAATAATTCTTTGAGGGATCAATTCATCTTTATCATTAGGAACAACAGTAATACCTCCCTTCTTAGGGACACAATGGACAGGACTTACCCACTGACTATCAGCAACGGGGTAAATTATACCTGCCTCAAGGAGCTTTGGTATCTCCTTTCTTACCACTTCTTTCATTTTAGGATTCAGTCGACGTTGATGATCACGGACTGGTTTAGCATCTTCTTCCAAATTAATTTTATGTTGACATAGAGTGGGACTAATGCCCTTAAGATCATCAATAGTATACCCAATAGCAGCACAGTGCTTCTTCAGAGTTTTTAATAATCTCTCTTCTTCATGTTCTGAAAGGATAGCACTAATAATAACAAGATATATCTTTTTCTCATAAAGATAAGCATATTTAAGAGTATCCGGTAACGGTTTAAGCTCAAACACGGGATCACCCTTGGGTGGAGGAGGATCCCCTAGGATTTCAATAGGTAAATTGTGTTTCAGAATAGGTTCCTGTTTAAAGAATAATTCATCTAATTCTCTTCTTTCATTTATAAACATATCATTTTCATGGTCTAGCAAATATTGTTCTAAAGGATCACTAGGAGGTACGGCAATAGAAGCAAGACCAATAATTTCATCTTTACTAGGTAATTCTTCTTCACGGTGTTGTCTACTAAATTTAGAAAAATTAAATTCATGAGTCATATCATCTAAACCGACAGTAACAACATCTCTTGTGCAATCTATGGTAGCATTAATTGTATTTAAGAAGGGTCTACCAAATATAATGGGACAGAAGCTATCTTGTGGGGAACCAAGAACAAGAAAATCAGCATGATATTTAGTTTTCCCACACAAGACTTCAACATCTCTAACAATTCCCATTGGTGAAATAGTATCTCTATTAGCAAGTTTAATTGTGACATCAATATCTTCTAACTCAACAGGTGCAATGTCATGCCTAATTTCTTTGTATAAGTCAATAGGTATTGCACTAGCACTAGCACCCATATCACATAAAGCCATGATAACAATGATCTCCTATTTTAAAAGAAATAACAACCATACCTACCACAGGTCTAGGTTTATCTGTATCACGGGGTTTAGCAATTCTAGCAGTTTCATCACAGAAATAAATAACATGCCCATCTATATTATCAGACAAGAGATCTTTAACAATAGCAATATTAGGTTCAACTTTAACTTGCTCAGGAGGTGTATATGTTTTAATATTGCTTTTATGAACCACAGTTGAAGCTTTAGCATGGTCCTTTATCCTAACAGGAAAAGGTGGTTTCTCAACATAAGAAGTAGGAACAATAGGATCATTATAAGTGATAGTCTTTTCTTCAACTTTAATAGGTGCAGCCACTTTTACTTCTATGGGAGGATGATATTTAAACCACTTCTCCTTGGGGAGATCAACATAAGAAGCAAAAGATTCACAGAAAGAAGCTACTATCTCAGAGTCAAGTCCATATTTAGTGCTAAATTTACGAAAAATATCGGTATCCATAAAAGATTTAACACAATCAAAACTAGGTGTCATACCTGACTCCTTACCATTGTCGAGGTCCCAATCTTCGGAGTTGCGTTTAATTCTTTCCAATAAATCCCATTTGAATTCAATAGTCTTCATCATAAAAGAGCCAGCACAAGAAGTATCAAGCATAGTGCGATTGTTATCAGAAAGCCGAGCATAAAAATTTTGAATAATCATTTCTCTTGAGAGCTCATGATTGGAGCATGAATATAACATTGATTTAAGCATCCCCCAAGATTGAGCGATGCTTTCTCCTTCACGAGGCCAAAAATTATATATATAATTGCGATCACGATGAACAAGATGCATAGGATAAAACTTTTGATGAAATTCCAATTTCAATTGTTTGTAGTTCCAAGACTCCATATCATCACATAGCCTATACAATGTTGATGCATCTCGCCTCAAAGATAAGGGGAAGACCTTCTTCTTAACAACATCTCCGGGTACACCTGCAAGCTTAAATAATCCACAAACTTCATCCACATATATTAGATGCTCATCAGGATGTTTTGTTCCATCTCCCAAAAAAGGATTAGCTAGCAGTTTTTCTACCATACCCAAAGGAATTTCAAAGCAAGCATTTTCATTTTCAGTAGGTTCAGTAGGTTGAGGAGCAACTCTTTGCTCTACTGGTCGGGGTGAAGATACCCCGAACAAGCCCCTCAGAGGATTACTTTCCATAGTAACAAGTGACAGTAAATTTCAGCACACTATATAAATTTTTCCTTACCAAATTCCACCTACCAAAGGCGCTTCACTCCCCGGCAACGGCGCCACAAAAGAGTCTTGATGACCCACAAGTATAGGGGATCTATTGTAGTCCTTTCAATAAGAAAGAGTGTTGAACCCAACGAGGAGCATAAGGAAATGATAAGCGGTTTCCACCAAGGTATTCTCTGCAAGTACTGAAATAAGTGGTAACAGATAGTTTTGTGATAGGATAATTTGTAACGAGCAACAAGTAACAAAAGTAAATAAAGTGCAGCAAGGTGGCCCAATCCTTTTGGTAGCAAAGGACAAGCCTGGACAAACTCTTATATGATGTAAAGCGCTCCCGAGGACACATGGGAATATCGTCAAGCTAGTTTTCATCACGCTCATATGATTCGCGTTCGGTACTTTGATAATTTGGTATGTGGGTGGACCGGTGTTTGGGTGCTGCCCTTACTTGGACAAACATCCCACTTATGATTAACCTCTATTGCAAGCATCCGCAAATACAACAAAAGTATTAAGGTAAACCTAACCATAGCATGAAACATATGGGTCCAAATCAGCCCCTTACGAAGCAACACATAAACTAGGGTTTAAGCTTCTGTCACTCTAGCAACCCATCATCTACTTATTACTTCCCAATGCCTTCCTCTAGGCCTAAACAATGGTGAAGTGTCATGTAGTTGATGTTCACATAACACCACTAGAGGAGAGACAACATACATCTCATCAAAATATCAAACAAATACCAAATTCACATGACTACTAATAGCAAGACTTCTCCCATGTCCTCAGGAACAAAAGTAACTACTCACAAAGCATAAACATGTTCATAATCAGAGGGATATTAATGTGCATATAGGATCTGAACATATGATCTTCCACCAATTAAACCAACTAGCATCAACTACTAGGAGTAATTAACACTACTAGCAACCTACTAGCACCAATCTCGGACTTGGAGACAAGAATTGGATACAAGAGATGAACTAGGGTTTTGAGATGAGATGGTGCTGATGAAGATGTTGATGGAGATTGCCCTCTCCCGATGAGAGGAGCGTTGGTGATGACGATGGCGATGATTTCCACCTCCGGGAGGGAAGTTTCCCCGGCAGAACAGCCCCGCCAGAACCCTAGATTGGCTCCGCCAAGGTTCCGCCTCATGGCGGCGGAGTTTCGTCCGAGAAGATGGCTTATGATTTTTTTCCCATCGAAAGAGTCCATATAGCAGAAGATGGTCACCGGAGGGCCACCAAGGGGCCCATGAGGTAGGGGGCGCGACCCCACCCTCGTGGGCAGGGTGTGGCCCCCTGGTGAAGTTCTTACGCTCAATGTTTTTATATATTTGGAAAACATCATCCGTGAAGTTTCAGGACTTTTGGAGCCGTGCAGAATAGGTCTCTAATATTTTCTCCTTTTCCAGCCAGAATCCCAGCTACCGGCATTCTCCCTCTTTATATAAACCTTGTAAAATAAGAGAGAATAGGCATAAGTATTGTGACATAATGTGTAATAACAGCCCATAATGCCATAAATATTGATATAAAAGCATGATGCAAAATGGACGTATCAAATACTGATGTAGCTTCAAGCGACATCAAAAGGAATTTCTGGCGCCGTTGTCGGGGAGGATCTTCAACATATACCAGGTTCCTAATCACAAATCTCATCTCCTCGCAATTTACATTATTTTCCATTTGCCTCTCGTTTTCCTCTCCCCCACTTCACAAAAAATTGCCTTTTTATTTGCCTCTCTTTTTCGTTCGCCGTTTCCTCGTCAGATCTATCCTTTGCTTGCAATCATGAGTGATTTCGGTATGGCACCTACAGATGATGGCCTAACTCCTAAAATTGGACGTACGAGAAATTTGGATGCTAAAACTTTTATCTTGGGGGAAAGGGAACGTTATAGGAAAAGACCGTATCCAAGAATTTTTCAATTGTGTTGGGAATCTAAGTCTTGATGATGCTCCTATACTTAAAACTACTAGATCTTATGCGGATGCTATTTCAGCACTAGTTCTGAAACTTGAAAGTAAATTTATTCGTACCCATCCTACTTTGCAAAGATTGTTTTTTTGAGCTTCCCATTATAAAGAATCCTAGGGCTAAAAAGTTGGCCACTCTCGTTATTATGAATGATTTTGACTACATAATACGGGAAGCTAGGGAAATCTTTGATTTTTATGGTATGAATCGTGAAAAACCTGTGATAGATGAAATTCTTTACAATAGTGACTATGCTTTAAGACATTTGTTTGGGGATAATAAAATCTTTGATGAGAATCTTAAAAATGAAGTCCCCGTTCTAGATATAATCCAACAAGTTTTCAACAATATTAACCAACATTACTCTTGGATTGTTGCGGGGAATCAAAGAGGTTATGATGAACATCAACATAGGAGTGCTAAGGTTTCTATGGATAATATGTTTCATGTTGTGTTTACAAAACCCCATGATGAAAACACCTGTAAGAAGGTTAAGAAGAAATATGACAAAACTTAGATCCTTGCTTTATGCCTAGATAAGGGCGTAAAACTATAGCGCTTGTTGGGAGGCAACCCAATGAATAAAATTTATTTTTGCTTTTTGCTTCCTGTTTTTGAGTGTTATCATAATTATTCTACTGTTATTATTGTGCTTTTATGATTTAATTAGTGTTTGTGCCAAGTAAAGCCTTTAGGATCTTCTTGGGTGATAGTTGTTTGATCTTGCTGAAAAAATAGAAACTTTTGCGCTCGCAAAAATAATTATCAATGTTTACCAGAGAGCGATAAAATACCCATTCCACTCAGGTCATCCTAATTTTTCATAATTTTTGGAGTTACAAAAGTATTCGAAATAGTCAGATTGCTACACACTGTTCTGTTTTGATAGATTATGTTATCTTTGTGTTGTGTTCTTATTTTGATGGCTCTATGGTTTTCTTTGATGAGTTTTTGCCATAGAAAAGTTCGAATACAGTAGATATATTTCAAGAACAAAATATGAATTGGTTCGATACAACACTTATAGTAGTAATTTATTATTCTTATACTAACAGATCTCATGAAGGTTTTTGTTGAGTTTTGTGTGATTGAAGTTTTCAAGTTTTGGGTTATCTTACGATGGATGAAGGAATAAGGAGTAGAAGAGCCTAGGCTTGGGGATGCCCCGGCATCCCAAGCTATTATCCAAAAATGAGCAACCAACTAAGCTTGGGGATGCCCCCGAGTGGCATCCCCTCTTTCTTCTTCTAACGACCATCGGTATTTTACTCGAAGCCATGTTTTAATTCACCACATACTATGTGTTTTGCTTCGAGCGTCTTGTATGATATGAGTCTTTGCTTGTTTTATTTTGTGTTTTAAGTCTTGATCCCTTCCTGGACACACCTATTTGAGAGAGCCAAAATTATGTCATGACTTGTTAGAATTGCTCTCTATGCTTCACTTAAATCTTTTATGAGCTATGGACTTGCTCTAGTTCTTCACTTATATATTTTTGAGCACGGTGTGCTTTGTATTTTTGAAGAAATGCTCTCTTGCTTCACTTAGATTTATTTGAGAGTTAGTAAAATTTTCAAGATATTCTCTCTTGCTTCACTTAAATTAATTTGAGAGAAAAAAATATTATGCTCATGATCTTCACTTATATTTGTTTGAGCTTATGAAAAGTGACACATGAAAATTAGTCCCAAAGAGATAGATATCCAAGAAGAATATAATAAAAACTTTCATGAAGATCATTGGACAAAATAAACTTGATTCTTAGTAATAGTTTTGAGATATGATGATGTGATATGTGAGTCATCTTGATGAGTAATTATGCTTTGGTAAGAATATTGGTGTTAAGGATTGTGATTCCCTATGCAAGCACGAAAGTCAATAACTATGCAATGAAATTATATCCTACTTATGGTGCATTATTCGGTGTTAGTTATGCTTAATGCTCGCTTACGAGATTATTCGTCTCTTGGTTGGTCGCTTCTCAATCTTTTGCAAGCCTTCATTTTGCACTAAGTATGATCACTACTTGTGCATCCAAAAACCTTTAAACCAGTTTTGCCATACGAGTCCACTATATCTACCTGTATGCGGTATTCTCTTGCCGTTCTAAGCAACATTGCATGTCCCATCTCTAATTTTTAAAAGTAAATTTCTCTTTTGTGTGTTCGTTTCGCTCGCGGAGTGGTGAGGGGTGGCTAATATTTTCCATGCTAGATGTGTTATTCTCAAGATGAGTGTTTATTCACTTGTCATTGCATGAGAGTAAGACAAAGGTATTAGGGATGCCAGTCCCGAAATTAAAAAATGAATTTACTTTATGTTGTCAAATAATAAATTCCTTGGAAAGTGTTGGTATGGAGGGCACCCGTGGATACGGTTAGCCATGGAAAGTGAAAGTATGCTGGAAAAAGGAATAAACTTTATTTTCCGTTTGGGAACCGCTTATGATATATCTTGAAGGAAATATGCCCTAGAGGCAATAATAAAGTTATTATTTATTTCCTTGTAATCATGATAAATGTTTATTATTCATGCTAGAATTGTATTAACCGGAAACATAATACATGTGTGAATACATAGACAAACAAAGTGTCACTAGTATGCCTCTACTTGACTAGCTCGTTAATCAAAGATGGTTATGTTTCCTAACCATGAACAATGAGTTGTTATTTGATTAACGAGGTCACATCATTAGTTGAATGATCTGATTGACATGACCCGTTCCATTAGCTTAGCACCCGAACGTTTAGTATGTTGCTATTGCTTTTCTTCATGACTTATACATGTTCCTATGACTATGAGATTATGCAACTCCCGTTTGCCGGAGGAACACTTTGGGTGCTACCAAACGTCACAACGTAACTGGGTGATTATAAAGGAGCATTACAGGTGTCTCCAAAGGTAGATGTTGGGTTGGCGTATTTCGAGATTAGGATTTTTCACTCCGATTGTCGGAGAGGTATCTCTGGGCCCTCTCGGTAATACACATCACATAAGCCTTGCAAGCATTACAACTAATATGTTAGTTGTGAGATGATGTATTACGGAACGAGTAAAGAGACTTGCCGGAAACGAGATTGAACTAGGTATTGGATACCGACGATCGAATCTCGGGCAAGTAACATACCGATGACAAAGGGAACAACGTATGTTGTTATGCGGTCTGACCGATAAAGATCTTCGTAGAATATGTAGGAGCCAATATGGGCATCCAGGTCCCACTATTGGTTATTGACCGGAGACATGTCTCGGTCATGTCTACATTGTTCTCGAACCCGTAGGGTCCGCACGCTTAAGGTTACGATGACAGTTACATTATGAGTTTATGAATTTTGATGTACCGAAGGTTTTTCGGAGTCCCGGATGTGATCACGGACATGACGAGGAGTCTCGAAATGGTCGAGACATAAAGATTGATATATTGGAAGCCTATGTTTGGACATCGGAAGTGTTCCGGGTGAAATCGGGATTTTACCGGGTTACCGGGAGGTTACCGGAACCCCCCGGGAGCCATATGGGCCTTCATGGGCCTTAGTGGAAAGGTGAAAGGGCTTCCCACAAGGGCTGCGCGCCTCCCCCCTTCCCCTAGTCCTATTAGGACTAGGAGAGGTGGCCGGCCACCCCTCTCCCTCTTTCCCCCTCGGGGAATCCTAGTTGGAATAGGATTGGAGGGGAGTCCTACTCCCGGAAGGAGTAGGACTCCTCCTGCGCCTCCCTCCTTGGCTAGCCAGGCTCCCCCCTCTACTCCTTTATATACGGAGGCAGGGGACACCTCTAGACACACAAGTTGATCCACGTGATCTATTCCTTAGCCGTGTGCGGTGCCCCCTGCCACCATATACCTCGATAATACTGTAGCGGAGTTTAGGCGAAGCCCTGCTGCTGTAGTACATCAAGATCGTCACCACGCCGTCGTGCTGACGGAACTCTTCCCCGACACTTTGCTGGATCGGAGTCCGGGGATCGTCATCGAGCTGAACGTGTGCTCGAACTCGGAGGTGCCGTAGTTTCGGTGCTTGATCGGTTGGATCGTGAAGACGTACGACTACTTCCTCTACGTCGTGTCATCGCTTCCGCAGTCGGTCTGCGTTGGGTACGTAGACAACACTCTCCCCCTTGTTGCTATGCATCACATGATCTTGCGTGTGCGTAGGAAATTTTTTGAAATTACTACAAAACCCAACAGTGGCATCCGAGCCTAGGTTATTTATGTTGATGTTATATGCACGAGTAGAACACAAGTGAGTTGTGGACGATACAAGTCATACTGCCTACCAGCATGTCATACTTTGGTTCGGCGGTATTGTTGGACGAGACGACCCGGACCAACCTTACGCGTACGCTTACACGAGACCGGTTCCCTCGACGTGCTTTGCACATAGATGGCTTGCGGGCGACTGTCTCTCCAACTTTAGTTGAACCGAGTGTGGCTACGCCCGGTCCTTGCGAAGGTTAAAACGGAGTCTATTTGACAAACTATCGTTGTGGTTTTGATGCGTAGGTGAGATTGGTTCTTACTTAAGCCCGTAGCAGCCACGTAAAACATGCAACAACAAAGTAGAGGACGTCTAACTTGTTTTTGCAGGGCATGTTGTGATGTGATATGGTCAAGGCATGATGCTGAATTTTATTGTATGAGATGATCATGTTTTGTAACCGAGTTATCGGCAACTGGCAGGAGCCATATGGTTGTCGCTTTATTGTATGCAATGCAATCGCGATGTAATGCTTTACCTTATTACTAAACGGTAGTGATAGTCGTGGAAGCATAAGATTGGCGAGACGACAACGATGCTACGATGGAGATCAAGGTGTCGCGCCGGTGACGATGGTGATCATGACGGTGCTTCGGAGATGGAGATCACAGGCACAAGATGATGATGGCCATATCATATCACTTATATTGATTGCATGTGATGTTTATCTTTTATGCATCTTATCTTGCTTTGATTGACGGTAGCATTATAAGATGATCTCTCACTAAATTATCAAGAAGTGTTCTCCCTGAGTATGCACCGTTGTGAAAGTTCTTCGTGCTGAGACACCACGTGATGATCGGGTGTGATAGGCTCTACGTTCAAATACAACGGGTGCAAAACAGTTGCGCACGCAGAATACTCAGGTTATACTTGACGAGCCAAGCATATACAGATATGGCCTCGGAACACGGAGACCGAAAGGTCGAGCGTGAATCATATAGTAGATATGATCAACATAATGATGTTCACCGATGAAACTACTCCATCTCACATGATGATCGGACATGGTTTAGTTGATTTGGATCACGTGATCACTTAGAGGATTAGAGGGATGTCTATCTAAGTGGGAGTTCTTAAGTAATATGATTAATTGAACTTAAATTTATCATGAACTTAGTACCTGATAGTATCTTGCTTGTTTATGTTGATTGTAGATAGATGGCTCGTGCTGTTGTTCCGTTGAATTTTAATGCGTTCCTTGAGAAAGCAAAGTTGAAAGATGATGGTAGCAATTACACGGACTGGGTCCGTAACTTGAGGATTATCCTCATTGCTGCACAGAAGAATTACGTCCTGGAAGCACCGCTGGGTGCCAGGCCTGCTGCTGGAGCAACGCTAGATGTTATGAACGTCTGGCAAAGCAAAGCTGATGACTACTCGATAGTTCAGTGTGCCATGCTTTACGGCTTAGAATCGGGACTTCAACGACGTTTTGAACGTCATGGAGCATATGAGATGTTCCAGGAGTTGAAGTTAATATTTCAAGCAAATGCCCGGATTGAGAGATATGAAGTCTCCAATAAATTCTATAGCTGCAAGATGGAGGAGAACAGTTTTGTCAGTGAGCATATACTCAAAATGTCTGGGTATAATAATCACTTGATTCAATTGGGAGTTAATCTTCCAGATGATTGCGTCATTGACAGAATTCTCCAATCACTGCCACCAAGCTACAAGAGCTTCGTGATGAACTATAATATGCAAGGGATGAACAAGACTATTCCCGAGCTCTTCGCGATGCTGAAAGCTGCGGAGGTAGAAATCAAGAAAGAGCATCAAGTGTTGATGGTCAACAAGACCACTAGTTTCAAGAAAAAGGGCAAAGGAAAGAAGAAGGGGAACTTCAAGAAGAACAACAAGCCAGTTGCTGCTCAAGAGAAGAAACCCAAGTCTGGACCTAAGCCTGAAACTGAGTGCTTCTACTGCAAGCAGACTGGTCACTAGAAGCGGAACTGCCCCAAGTATTTGGCGGATAAGAAGGATGGCAAAGTGAACAAAGGTATATGTGATATACATGTTATTGATGTGTACCTTACTAATGCTCGCAGTAGCACCTGGGTATTTGATACTGGTTCTGTTGCTAATATTTGCAACTTGAAACAGGGGCTACGGATTAAGCGAAGATTGGCTAAGGACGAGGTGATGATGCGCGTGGGAAACGGTTCCAAAGTCGATGTGATCGCGGTCGGCACGCTACCTCTACATCTACCTTCGGGATTAATATTAGACCTAAATAATTGTTATTTGGTGCCAGCGTTGAGCATGAACATTATATCTGGATCTTGTTTAATGCGAGACAGTTATTCATTTAAGTCAGAGAATAATGGTTGTTCTATTTATATGAGTAATATCTTTTATGGTCATGCACCCTTGAAGAGTGGTCTATTCTTATTAAATCTCGATAGTAGTAATACACATATTCATAATGTTGAAGCCAAAAGATGCAGAGTTGATAATGAAAGTGCAACTTATTTGTGGCACTATCGTTTAGGTCATATCGGTATAAAGCGCATGAAGAAACTCCATACTGATGGACTTTTGGAACCACTTGATTATGAATCACTTGGTACTTGCGAACCGTGCCTCATGGGCAAGATGACTAAAACACCGTTCTCCGGTACTATGGAGAGAGCAACAGATTTGTTGGAAATCATACATACCGATGTATGTGGTCCGATGAATATTGAGGCTCGTGGCGGATATCGTTATTTTCTCACCTTCACAGATGATTTAAGCAGATATGGGTATATCTACTTAATGAAACATAAGTCTGAAACATTTGATAAGTTCAAAGAATTTCAGAGTGAAGTTGAAAATCATCGTAACAAGAAAATAAAGTTTCTACGATCTGATCGTGGAGGAGAATATTTGAGTTACGAGTTTGGTGTACATTTGAAAAACTGTGGAATAGTTTCGCAACTCACGCCACCCGGAACACCACAACGTAATGGTGTGTCCGAACGTCGTAATCGTACTTTACTAGATATGGTGCGATCTATGATGTCTCTTACTGATTTACCGCTATCATTTTGGGGTTATGCTCTAGAGACGGCCGCATTCACGTTAAATAGGGCACCATCAAAATCCGTTGAGACGACGCCTTATGAACTGTGGTTTGGCAAGAAACCAAAGTTGTCGTTTCTTAAAGTTTGGGGCTGCGATGCTTATGTGAAAAAGCTTCAACCTGATAAGCTCGAACCCAAATCGGAGAAATGTGTCTTCATAGGATATCCAAAGGAAACTATTGGATACACCTTCTATCACAGATCCGAAGGCAAGACTTTTGTTGCTAAATTCGGAAACTTTCTTGAGAAGGAGTTTCTCTCGAAAGAAGTGAGTGGGAGGAAAGTAGAACTTGACGAGGTAACTGTACCTACTCCCTTGTTGGAAAGTAGTACATCACAGAAAATTGTTTCTGCGACACCTACACCAATAAGTGAGGAAGTTAATGATAATGATCATGAAACTTCAGAACAAGATACTACTAAACCTCGTAGATCAACCAGAGTAAGATCCGCACCAGAGTGGTACGGTAATCCTGTTCTGGAAGTCATGCTACTAGATCATGATGAACCTACGAACTATGAAGAAGCGATGGTGAGCCCAGATTCCACAAAGTGGCTTGAAGCCATGAAATCTGAGATGGGATCCATGTATGAGAACAAAGTATGGACTTTGTTTGACTTGCCCGATGATCGGCAAGCAATTGAGAATAAATGGATCTTCAAGAAGAAGACTGACGCTGATGGTAATGTTACTGTCTACAAAGCTCGAATTGTCGCAAAAGGTTTTCGGCAAGTTCAACGGATTGACTACGATGAGACCTTCTCACCCGTAGCGATGCTTAAGTCCGTCCGAATCATGTTAGCGATTGCCGCATTTTATGATTATGAAATTTGGCAGATGGATGTCAAAACTGCATTCCTGAATGGATTTCTGGAAGAAGAGTTGTATATGATGCAACCGGAAGGTTTTGTCGATCCAAAGGGAGCTAACAAAGTGTGCAAGCTCCAACGATCCATTTATGGACTGGTGCAAGCCTCTCGGAGTTGGAATAAATGCTTTGATAGTGTGATCAAAGCATTTGGTTTTATACAGACTTTCGGAGAAGCCTGTATTTACAAGAAAGTGAGTGGGAGCTCTGTAGCATTTCTAATATTATATGTGGATGACATATTGCTGATTGGAAATGATATAGAATTTCTGGATAGCATAAAGGGATACTTGAATAAAAGTTTTTCAATGAAAGACCTCGGTGAAGCTGCTTACATATTAGGCATTAAGATCTATAGAGATAGATCAAGACGCTTAATTGGACTTTCACAAAGCACATACCTTGACAAGATTTTGAAGAAATTCAAAATGGATCAAGCAAAGAAAGGATTCTTGCCTGTGTTACAAGGTGTGAAGTTGAGTAAGACTCAATGCCCGACCACTACAGAAGATAGAGAGAATATGAAAGATGTTCCCTATGCATCAGCCATAGGCTCTATCATGTATGCAATGCTGTGTACCAGACCTGATGTGTGCCTTGCTATAAGATTAGCAGGGAGGTACCAAAGTAATCCAGGAGTGGATCACTGGACAGCGGTCAAGAACATCCTGAAATACCTGAAAAGGACTAAGGATATGTTTCTCGTATATGGAGGTGACAAAGATCTCACCGTAAAAGGTTACGTTGATGCAAGCTTTGACACAGATCCGGACGATTCTAAATCACAAACCGGATACGTGTTTACATTAAACGGTGGAGCTGTCAGTTGGTGCAATTCTAAACAAAGCGTCGTAGCGGGATCTACATGTGAAGCGGAGTACATAGCTGCTTCGGAAGCAGCGAACGAAGGAGTCTGGATGAAGGAGTTCATATCCGATCTAGGTGTCATACCTAGTGCATCGGGTCCAATGAAAATCTTTTGTGACAATACTGGTGCAATTGCCTTGGCAAAGGAATCCAGATTTCACAAAAGGACCAAACACATCAAGAGACGCTTCAATTCCATCCGGGATCTAGTCCAGTTGGGAGACGTAGAGATTTGCAAGATACATACGGATCTGAATGTTGCAGACCCGTTGACTAAGCCTCTTCCACGAGCAAAACATGATCAGCACCAAAGCTCCATGGGTGTTAGAATCATTACAGTGTAATCTAGATTATTGACTCTAGTGCAAGTGGGAGACTGAAGGAAATATGCCCTAGAGGCAATAATAAAGTTATTATTTATTTCCTTGTAATCATGATAAATGTTTATTATTCATGCTAGAATTGTATTAACCGGAAACATAATACATGTGTGAATACATAGACAAACAAAGTGTCACTAGTATGCCTCTACTTGACTAGCTCGTTAATCAAAGATGGTTATGTTTCCTAACCATGAACAATGAGTTGTTATTTGATTAACGAGGTCACATCATTAGTTGAATGATCTGATTGACATGACCCATTCCATTAGCTTAGCACCCGAACGTTTAGTATGTTGCTATTGATTTTCTTCATGACTTATACATGTTCCTATGACTATGAGATTATGCAACTCCCGTTTGCCGGAGGAACACTTTGGGTGCTACCAAACGTCACAACGTAACTGGGTGATTATAAAGGAGCATTACAGGTGTCTCCAAAGGTAGATGTTGGGTTGGCGTATTTCGAGATTAGGATTTTTCACTCCGATTGTCGGAGAGGTATCTCTGGGCCCTCTCGGTAATACACATCACATAAGCCTTGCAAGCATTACAACTAATATGTTAGTTGTGAGATGATGTATTATGGAATGAGTAAAGAGACTTGCCGGAAACGAGATTGAACTAGGTATTGGATACCGACGATCGAATCTTGGGCAAGTAACATACCGATGACAAAGGGAACAACGTATGTTGTTATGCGGTCTGACCGATAAAGATCTTCGTAGAATATGTAGGAGCCAATATGGGCATCCAGGTCCCACTATTGGTTATTGACCGGAGACATGTCTCGGTCATGTCTACATTGTTCTCGAACCCGTAGGGTCCGCACGCTTAAGGTTACGATGACAGTTACATTATGAGTTTATGAATTTTGATGTACCGAAGGTTTTTCGGAGTCCCGGATGTGATCACGGACATGACGAGGAGTCTCGAAATGGTCGAGACATAAAGATTGATATATTGGAAGCCTATGTTTGGACATCGGAAGTGTTCCGGGTGAAATCGGGATTTTACCGGGTTACCGGGAGGTTACCGGAACCCCCCGGGAGCCATATGGGCCTTCATGGGCCTTAGTGGAAAGGTGAAAGGGCTGCCCACAAGGGCTGCGCGCCTCCCCCCTTCCCCTAGTCCTATTAGGACTAGGAGAGGTGGCCGGCCACCCCTCTCCCTCTTTCCCCCTCGGGGAATCCTAGTTGGAATAGGATTGGAGGGGAGTCCTACTCCCGGAAGGAGTAGGACTCCTCCTGCGCCTCCCTCCTTGGCCGGCCAGCCTCCCCCCCTCTACTCCTTTATATACGGAGGCAGGGGACACCTCTAGACACACAAGTTGATCCACGTGATCTATTCCTTAGCCGTGTGCGGTGCCCCCTGCCACCATATACCTCGATAATACTGTAGCGGAGTTTAGGCGAAGCCCTGCTGCTGTAGTACATCAAGATCGTCACCACGCCGTCGTGCTGACGGAACTCTTCCCCGACACTTTGCTGGATCAGAGTCCGGGGATCGTCATCGAGCTGAACGTGTGCTCGAACTCGGAGGTGCCGTAGTTTCGGTGCTTGATCGGTTGGATCGTGAAGACGTACGAGTACTTCCTCTACGTCGTGTCATCGCTTCCGCAGTCGGTTTGCGTTGGGTACGTAGACAACACTCTCCCCCTCGTTGCTATGCATCACATGATCTTGCGTGTGCGTAGGAAATTTTTTGAAATTACTACGAAACCCAACATATCTAGCATGGGATGTGTTGGGAACTCTAAGTCGTTTTCATTGGTGGGATGGATACACCTCCCATATTGTTTTTATCACTAAGTTTTTTCACTTTGAGCTCTGGCACCTCTACAAATCCCTACTTCCCTCTATGAAGGGCATTTCTTTTACTTTATGCAATTTTTATTTTGAATTTGAGTCTCCATCTTCTCTTATAAAAGCACCAACTAGGAGGCAATATGATCGTACTTGAGTATTGGGTGTAGCTAATATGCGAGTGTGTTTCATGAATGTATCAATGATTGAGCATGATGGGCTAGGGATGGCTTATTTTAGTGTTGATATTTTGAAAGACATGGTTGCTTGTTCATATGCTTGAGTATTTAGACTATTGCTTTGAACAACATAGAAGTTCAAATGTCCATGCTATAAAGAAAAGAATATGATATGACATGTTAGGCAGCATTCCACATCAAAAATTCTGTTTTTATCACTTCCCTACTCGAGGACGAGTAGGAGTTAAGCCTGGGGATGCTGATACGTCTCCAACGTATCTATAATTTTTGATTGTTCCATGTTGTTATATTATCAATCTTAGAAGTTTTATAATCATTTTATAGTCAATTTATATCATTTTTTGGTAGTAACCTATTGACATAGTGCTAAGTGCCAGTTGATGTTTTTTCCATGTTTTTAACATCGCAGAAGATCAAAATCAAACGGAGTCCAAATGCTGCGAAACTTTACAGAGAATTTTTATGGGCCAGAAGGAACACAACGGGCCCTGGCTGCGCCTAGGGGTGCCCCGAGGGGACCACAACCCACCAGGGCGCGCCTGGTGGGTTGTGCCCACCTCGGGTGCCCCCCGGACCGCCTCTTTGCTCTATAAATACCCCAATATTCCCAAAACCCTAGGGGAGTCAACAAAATATTGATCCAGCCGCCGAAGAGTCTAGAACCACCAGATCCAATCTAGACACCATCTCGGATGGGGTTCACCACCTCCATTGGTGCCTCTCTGATGATGCGTGAGTAGTTCTTTGTAGACCTTTGGGTCCATAGTTAGTAGCTAGATGGTTTCCTCTCTCTCTCTCTCTCTTGATTCTCAATACAATGGTTTCTTGGAGATCCATATGATGTAACTCTTTTGCGGTGTGTTTGTTGGATACGATGAACTTTGAGTTTATGATCAGATCTATCTTATTATATCCATGAAAGTATTTGAGTTTCTTTGATCTCTTTTATGCATGATTGCTTATAGCCTCGTATTTCTTCTCCGATATTTGGGTTTTATTTGGCCAACTTGATATATTTATCTTGCAATGGGAAGGGGTGCTTTGTAGTGGGTTCGATCTTATGGTACTTGATCCCAGTGACAGAAGGGGAAACGACACGTATGTATCGTTGCTACTAAGGATAAAACGATGGGGTATATCTCCACATAGATAGATCTTGTCTACATCATGTCATCGTTCTTATTGCACTACTCCATTTCTCCATGAACTTAATACACTATATGCATGCTAGATAGCGGTCAATGTGTGGTAATAGTAGTAGATGCAGGCAGGAGTCGGTCTACTAAACTTGGACGTGATGCCTATATAATGATCATTGCCTGGATATCGTCATGAGTATTTGAAGTTCTATCAATTGCCCAACAGTAATTGGTTCACCCACCATTTGCTATTTTCTTGAGAGAAGCCACTAGTGAAACCTATGGCCCCGGGTCTCTTTCTCATATTATTTGCCTCTGTGATCTACTTTTATTTTCTTTTATTTTCAGATCTATTAATCCAAAATCCCAAAAATACTTTGCTGCACTTTATTTTATTTGTGATCTATTTATTCAATCTATTACAACTTTCTCCCATCACACACCAATTTCTGGCACCGTTACCTGAAAGGGATTGACAACCCCTTTAACACGTCGGGTTGCGAGGATTGTTATCTGTGTGCAGGGGCTATTTACGTTATGTTGCTTGGTTCTCCTACTGGTTCGATAACCTTGGTTTCATATCTGAGGGAAATACCTACTACCGCTGTGCTGCATTATCCCTTCCTCTTTGGGGAAATACCGACGTAGCTTCAAGCGACATCACATCCCTCCCACTCGGGGGCTTAGCTGTGAACCAGTTTCGCCTAAGTTAAAAATATATTCCGAGTGGAGAGCATCCCTCCCACTCGGAGGCTTAGCAGCGAACCAGTTTCGCCTAAGTTAAAAAAACTACTAGGAGTGGAGAGCATCCCTCCCACTCGGAGGCTTAGCCGCGAACCAGTTTCGCCTAACTTAAACAACCTACTCTGAGTGGAGAGCATCCCTCCCACTCGGGGGCTTAGCCGCGAACCAGTTTCACCTGAGTTAAAAATCTATTCTGAGTGGAGAGCAACACTCCCACTCGGGGGCTTGGCCGCGAACCAGTTTCGCCTAAGTTAAAAATCTATTCCGAGTGGAGAGCATCCCTCCCACTTAGAGGCTTAGCCGCAACCCGGTTTCGCCTATGTTAAAAAAACTACTCCGAGTCGAGAGCATCCCACCCAGTCGGAGGCTTAGCTGCGAACCAGTTTTGCCTAAGTTAAAAAACCTACTCCGAGTGGAGAGCATCCCTCCCACTCACGCGCTTAGCCGCAAACCGGCTTCATCTAAGTTAAAAATCTATTCCGAGTGGAGAGCATCCCTCCCACTCGGCCGTGAACCAGTTTCGCCTAATTCAAAAAACTACTCCGAGTGGAGAGCGTCCCTCCCACTCGGAGGCTTAGCCATGAACCAGTTTCGCCTAAGTTAAAAAACTAATCCAAGTGAAGAGCATCCCTGCCACTTGGGGTCTTAGCCATGAACCAGTTTTGACTAAGTTAAAAAACTACTCTGAGTGGAGAGCATCCCTCCCACTTGGAGGCTTAGCCGCGAACCAGTTTCACCTAAGTTAAACACTACTTCGAGTGGAGAGCATCCCTCCCACTCTGGAGCTTAGCTGTGAACTAGTTTCGCCTAAGTTAAAAAACTACTTCGAGTGGTGAGCATCCTTCCCACTCGGGGGCTTAGCCGTGAACCCGTTTCGCCTAAGTCACAAAACTACTCCGAGTGGAGAGCATCCCTCCCACTCGGGGGCTTAGTCGGGAACCCATTTCACCTAAGTTACAAAACTACCCCGAGTGGCGAGCATCCCTCCCACTTGTGGTCTTAGCCACGAACCCGTTTTGCCTAAGTTACAAAACCACTCTGAGTGGTGAGCATCCCTCCCACTCGGGGGCTTAGCCGCGAACCCGTTTCGCCTAAGTCACAAAACTACTCCAAGTGGAGAGCATCCCTCCCACTCGGGGACTTAGCGGCGAACCAGTTTCGCCTAAATTACAAAACTACTCCGAATGCATAGCATTCCTCCCACTCGGGGCTTAGCCGCGAACTGATGTCTACTATTTAACTTTATTCTTGTAGACATGTGTTGGGCCTCCAAGTGTAGAGTTTTGTAAGACAGTAGCAATTTTCCCTCAACTTTATGACCTAAGGTTTATCAATCCATGGGAGGCGTAGGATGAAGATGTTCTCTCTCAAACAACCTTGCAGCCAAATAATAAAAAGTCTCGTGTGTCCCCAACACACCTAATACAATGGCAAATTGTATAGGTGCACTAATTCGACGAAGAGATGGTGATAAAAGTGTAATATAGATGGTAGAAATATATTTTTATAATCTGAATAAATAAAAACAGCAAGGTAGCAAATAGTAAACGGGCACAAAAACGGTATTGCAATGCTTGAAAATCAGGCCTAGGGTCCGTGCTTTCGCTAGTGCATTCTCTCAACAGTGCTAATATAATTGGATCATATAACCGTCCCTCAACGTGCAACGAAAAATCACTCCAAAGTTCCTATGTAGCAAAGAACATAAGACAAAATTGTTTGTAGGGTACGAAACCACCTCAAAGCTATTCTTTCCGATCAATCTATCCTAGAGTTCGTACTAAAATAACACGAAGCTATTCTTTCCGATTGATCTAACCAAGAGTTCGTACTAAAATAACACCAAAGAAAATTCAGATTCATAATATTCAATCCAACACAAAGAACCTCAAAGAGTGCCCCAAGATTTCTACCACAGAAACAAAGACAAGAACATGCATCAACCCATATGCATAGATTACCCCAATGTAACCTCGGGAATCCACGAGTTGAGTGCCAAAACATATATCAAGTGACTTAATACAATACCCCATTGTCACCACGAGTATTCAATTGCAAGACATATTTCAAGTGTTCTCAAATCCATAAAAGTGCTCAATCCGATAACAACGAAATCTCAAAGGGAAAAACTCAATTCATCACAACAAGATAGAGAAGGGAAAACACCATATGATCTGACTATATTAACAAATCCCGCGATACATCAAGATCGTGACATCTCAAGAACACGAGAGAGATAGAGAGAGGGAGATTAAACACATAGCTACGGGTACCAACCCTCAACCCCGAGGGTGCACTACTCCCTCCTCATTGTGGTGGCCGCCGGGATGATGAAGATGACCACCGGATATGATTCCCCCCTCCGATAGGGTGCCAAAATGGGGTCTAGATTGGTTTTCGATGGCTACAGAGCCTTGCGGCGGTGGAAATTCTGATCTAGGTTCACCCCGAGGGTTTTCAGAATATTTGTGAATTTTGGGGTAAAGAGGGGGTGCGGGAGGCCATCGAGGTGGGCACAACCCACCTAGGCTCGCCTGGGCCCCCAGGCGTGCCCTGATGGGTCGTGCCCCCCTCGGGGCACCCACAGGTGCTTCTCTGGCCCATCCTGGGTGTTCTGGTCCATAAAAAATCTCCAAAAAGTTTTGTGGTGTTTGGACTTCGTTTGATATTGATTTCCTACGATGTAAAAAACAAGCAAAAAAAGCAAATGGCACTGGGCACTGGGTCAATAGGTTAGTCCCAAAAAATGATATAAAGTTGCTATAAAATGATTGTAAAACATCCAAGAATGATAAAATAACAACATGAATACTTCATAAATTATAGATACATTGGAGACGTATCAGCATCCCCAGGCTTAATTCCTACTCGTCCTCGAGTAGGTAAATGATAAAAGAAATAATTTATGAAGTGTGAATGCTAGCAAAGTGCATAAGTTTGATCAATGATAATTTCAATCACTTTTCCTAGCATCATGACAACAACTCTTTCTTATAAAATTTCTCATGTTTAAAGTAGCAACCAATTCACATGTTAAGGTTCAAACAATGAATTCTCTTGAAACTCAACAACCTATCTTCTCCGTCACCAAGCAATTGCAATTCAACTTATTCAACAGAGTCTAAGTAAGTGCTCCACATACTCAACCATCATATAGTCTTCTATGATTGCTAACACTCACCCCATACACATGAGCAAAATGTTTCAACCAGACACACAGAAAGATAGGGGCTTATAATTTTGCCTCCCAACGTATTCACCTCAAGGGTGATGTCAACAATAGTAACTCATGCTACCCATATCCAACTAGATATATGTGCCTAGATCTTTCCTCACCACATGATTCTTGCCAAAAGAGAAAAATAAAAAGGAATATAGAAGAAAAAAAACTTTGACTCTTTGCATAAAGTAAATACTGAAAAGTAAAAGATAGTCCCTTCGCAGAGGGAAGCAGAGGTTACCATGTGCTTATTTGTTTGTATGCTCAACCCCTTAGTGCAAAAGAACGTCACATTATATTTCCCCTTATGATAGCAACCTTTATTATGCAGTCTGTCGCTTTTATTCTTTGCCATCACAAGTTCTTACAATGCTCAATTTTCTCTTACACTAAATGATCTAACATTTTTAGAAGCAATTTTTATTGCCTTATTGCACTGATGACAAATTACTTGAAAGATCTTATTCAATCCTTAGGTAGGTACGGTGGACTCTTGAAAATAAGATTTGGGTTTAAGGGTTTTTGGATGCACAAGTAGTATCTCTACTTGGTGCGGAATTTTTGGCTAGCAAAGATGGGGGAAAGCACCACATGTTGAAGGACTATGACAATATAACTTCTATGTGAATATGAACAAACATAAACCATTATGTTGTCTTCCTTGTCCAACGTCAACAATTTTGGCATATAATATTTTGATGGGGGCTCACAATCACAAAAGATTTCCAAGATAGTGTATTTGCATGTGAAAATTCTCTTCCTTATACTAATTGCTTGTATGACCAATATTGTGATTGTCAAGCCTCAAAAGATTTCACATTCTAAACCCAATGTGAAGCTACCACTAGGCATGATATGATTTCAACCTCACGACATTCAATTTATTCAACAATTTACTCATAGGATATAAGTGAAGCACAACAGTAAATGACAAGCTACTCCTAAAAGATATAAATTAAGATCATGAGCATAATATTTCTTTCTCTCAAATTAATTTAAGTGAAGCAAGATAGAATTTCTTCAAAAATACTAAAGCACACATCATGTGAAGAAGCAAAAACTTAGGCTCAACCGATACTCACCGATAATTGTTGAAGAAGAAAGGTGGGATGCTTACCGGGGCATCCCCAAGCTTAGATGCTTGAGACTTCTTGAAATATTATTTTGGGGTGCCTTGGGCATCATCAAGCTTGAGCTTTTGTGTCTCCTTAATCCCTCCCATATCATGGTTTTCCTAAATCTCAAAAGCCTCATCCACACAAAACTCAACAAGAACTCGTGAGATAAGTTAGTATAAACCAATGCAAAAACCTTATCCTTCTCTACTATAGAAAATCACTAAAATTATTATTCAACATTGAATACTAAATGCCTCTGCATATTTAATACTCCTATCCTCAAATAGAATCATTAAACAAGCAAACGTATGCAAACAATGCAAACATAACAGCAATCTGCCAAACCAGTACAGTCTGTAAAGAATGCAAGAGTATCAATACTTATTTATCTCCAAAACTTCTGAAAATTTAACACACTGTAGAAAATTTATCAGAGCTTATTGTGCAAAACGTTTCAACATTTTATCACATTTTGACTTTTCTAGGGAGTTTTTGCAACATCGATAAACTTTCTGTTTTGAAATAGCAACTCATATACTTGCAAGATAAGTATGGCAAAGGCTATACTTGATATTTTTATTAAAATAAAAGATGCAAAACATTATTATAAATAACAGCAAGAAAATCCTAACAAAATAAATGATGCCCCATGTAAAACTCATATCATGTGACGAATGAAGACATAGCTCCAAGTGAGGTTACCGATAATCTTGAAGACGAAAGAGGGGATGCCTTCCGGGACATCCACAAGTTTAGTTGCTTAGATCTCCCTTGAATATTACCTTGGGGTGCCTTGGGCATCCCCAAGCTTAGGGTCCTGTCACTCTTTATTGTCCTCATATCGATATCTCACCCAAAACTTGAAAACTTCAATCACACAAAACTTAATGGAACTTTGTGAGATAGGTTAGTATGATAAAGAGCAAACCATTTCACTTTTGGTACTGTCCAAGACAAGATTCATAATTGTTCTCATACAATTCCTACTGTACCATATCATTTCCATAATTTATATTGAGCAATATAATCCATGGAAACTAGAAAACAAGCAAACTATGCATTGAAAACAGAATCTATCAAAAACAGGACAGTCTGTAGTAATCTATACTCCAACCATACTTCTGCTACTCCAAAAATTCTGAAGAAATAGGAAAACCTGGTAAATTTGTATATTAATATTCTGCAAAAAGAATCAGTATTTTATCACACCTTTGTTAAAAATGAGAATTTTTCTTCTGAGCACAAAAGTTTCTGTTTTTCAGCAAGATCAAATCAACTATCACCCTAAGACATCCCAAAGGTCTTACTTGGCACTTTATTTAAACAAAAGAAATAAAACATGATTACTAAAGTATCATAATAATGTGAACACACAAAAACAGTAGGCAAAAGTGTTGGGTTGTCTCCCAACAAGCGCTTTTCTTTAATGCCTTTTAGCTAGGCATGATGATTTCAATGATGCTCGCACAAAAGATAAGAATTGAAACATAACAAGAGCATCATGAAACACATGGCAAGCATATTTAAGCCTAACCCACTTCCTATGCATAGGGATTTTGTGAGAAAATAACTTTTGGGAGCAAGAATCAACTAGCATAGGAAGGCAAAACAAACATAACTTCAAGATTTTCAACACATAGAGAGGAAACTTGATATTATTGCAATTCCTACAAGCATATCACTGGTACGCGTCGGTTCTAAACAAAAGGTTTTTAACCCCTTTCTGTGATGGAATTTGTAACCGTCGCCAGGTGAGTGTGCGATAGGGTGTCCTTCCCACACGACCCAAAAATCGTCGGGGATAGGCCCTCCTGGGACCCAGGCTGGGGCCGTGTGCGATCGGGCGAGGCATCGAAACCCAATCATTTCCGTAGGTATGTACATCCCACACGGTAATTCGAGAAAATCATTTTCGTAGGTATGTACATCCCACATGGTGAATCCCATAAAAACATTTCCATTCGTATGTATATCACACATAGTCAATCCAAGGAATACGTTTCCGTTCTGATGTACATCCCACACAGTCAATCCAGGGAAAAAGTTTCCGTTCGCATGTACATCCCACACAGTTTTATGTATACACTCATGTGTCAATGGTGTAACTATCACACACGCTTTGCCTTGGTTAACTGTTTGCTTTCATTAACTACATCACACACGACTTGATGTAGAAAACTGTGTGGCATTGGGCTATCCATGACAAGCGCTTTTACTGCCAGAAACGTTTGCATAGTTCCATGATCGTCTGTTCTCTTTTTATTTTTGCCTATAATTTATTATTCTAATTGGAAATTTTGAAATATGAAATGTGCAATTCAAATTCTTAGCACAATGGTTCAACAACGAATTCATAAATAAAATTGCCAGTACAATATGTTTAGTAATTACAGGATTAGGCAGCAATTAACTATGATGAACCATAGTATTTAAAGGCAGTAAAGGTGAAGAGACAAGTGTAAATCATTTTGACTGCCGACGGTGTTGAAGAAGCGGAATGCGCATAATGTGCCTTCCTGCATGCCATAGGCACGAACCACTTTTGTCCAACCCATTGTGACGATCGCCCGCCCATCCTTCACTGCCTTCAGCAAGACTTCTAGAGCATTATCATGGTAGCATGAATTATATACTTTAACCTTAGTTGCCTCCACTCCGGTCATGTAGTTTGCAAGGTAATCATCAGTAAATAGCTTCGGAAACCACTGAAAATAGAAAAATATCAGATACTGAGGTCTAATAGAGTAACTTGTTGTGGGCAGGGGGAAAAGGCAACACATTACTTACCATCCTAAAGTTCACTGTTGTCTTCGGCAAAGTGTAAATAAAGAGCTTAATTCCAATCACCTGTTTCTTTCGCCTAACAATCTTTCTTAGTTTCCTCACTTGACGCTTGTTCACGAATATCTCATTGCCCCATACGCAAAAGGGATCGAAGCGTGGATCAGTACCACTCATATATGTACCTAGAAGCAACCAGTGAATGTTAGAAGCTAAACTGAGATTGCACAAATGATGTAAAATACAACTACCTATGTTCCTAAGTACAAGTATTTTTTTGAGATTTCAATATGAACTACATACGGATGTATATAGAATTATAGATGTAGTTTAGATTATAATCTAGATTCACCCATTTTGCTCCTTATGTAGTCTATATTCAAATCTCTAAAAATACTTATATTTAGGAATAGATGGTGTATAAGACATGGGATGCAGCTAACCTCAATGGCAAACAACAGCATCGCCCATTGTAGCCCTGTGTAAGTATATGGAAAGCCAATGTTAACTACAACAGGGTGAATTTCCACCAAAAATAGCAAATGGTAATAAAACGACAGCATCTGTAGTGATATCTTCATTTCGAAAGAGTAGCACGGTAGCAAAGGGACACATTAAAAAATGGATACAGCTGTTAATTGCAACAGGCTTAACAACACCCTAATTCATGTTTTGTAAGTTTGTAGCCATTGAAATACAACTCTTTAAAAATGGATACAACTATTAATTGCAACAGGCTTAATGGCCATTGAAACCGGTACTGATAAAAATGCAATTGGCAGAGTTAAACACCACAGGGCAGGTGCTGCCAGAGCAGATAATGGCCCAGTTGTCTATAAAAAGGTAGGAAAAATAGCTAAAACATGTTAGGCATGTTTACTACAACATGCTTAATACATCGACCGTACAAAACATAGCCATTAATTGCAACTAGTATTGGTAAGATTGAACTGGTGGGTACATACTTGGTAGGTCCTGAGAGGTAGTTGATGGGGCACTTCATCTTGGCCAGAGCCCGCCCAAAGTCAGCGGCGGCGGAGGCGAGCTGTTCCTCCGGGTCGAAGCGTGGATCAGTGCACTGACATGTGTACCTACAGGCAACCAGTAAATGGTAGAAGTTAAACTGCAATTGCACAAATGATGTGAAATACTGTAAGACATGGGATGCGGCTAACCTCGACGGCAAACAACAGGATCGGCCGTTATGACCCTGTGTAAGTACATGGACAAGCATGTTAAGTACAACAGGGTTAGCATCCACCAAAAATAGTAAATGGGCAACATCTCTAGTATATCTTTATTGCGGAGAGTAGCATGGTAGCAAATGGACATATTAAAAAATGGATACAATTGTTAGTTGCAACTGGCTTAACAGCATCCTAAGTCAAGTTTTGTAAGTTTGTAGCCATTGAAATACAACTGTTTAAAAATGGATTCAACTGTTAATTGCAACGGGCTTAATAGACATTGAAACCGGTAATGATAAAGATGCAATTGGCATAGTTAAACATCACAAGGCAGGTGCTGCCAAAGCAGAGAATGGCCCATATGTCTATAAAAAGGTAGGGAAAGTAGCAAAAACGTGTTAGGCATGTTTACTAGAACATGCTTAATACATCGACCATACAAAACATAGGCATTAATTGCAACTGGTATTGGTAAGAATGAACTGGAGAGTACATACTCGGTAAGTCCTGAGAGGTAGTTGCTGGGTCACTTCATCTTGGCCAGAGCTCGCCCAAAGCCAGTGACGGCAGAGGCGAGCTGTTCCTCTGGGTCGAAGCGTGGATCAGTGCCACTGACATGTGTGCCTACAGGCAACCAGTAAATGGTAGAAGTTAAACGGCAATTGCACAAATTATGTGAAATACTGTAAGACATGGGATGCAGCTCACCTCGACGGCAAACAAAAGCATCGACCGTTATGACCCTGCGTAAGTACATGGACAAGCATGTTAAGTACAACAGGGTTAGCATCCACTAAAAATAGCAAATGGGCAGCATCTCTAGTGATATCCTAAGTCATGTATTGTAAGTTTGTTGCTTGTATTGGTGAAATTGAGCTAAACACGGGAATATTTAAACATCACATAGTGTGCAGTACTGAAATAAAAAAGGCATGAACATGCTTAATACATCAACCGTACAAATCATAGCCGTTGCAAGTGGTATTGGTAAGATTTAGCTGGTCAGATCTTACCTGTTAAGTCCTGGGGGGTAGTCACTGGGGGACTTCATCTAGGCCAGAGCCTGCACCATGTCGGCGGCGGCGGCGGAGGCGAGGTGTTCCTCCGGGTTAACACGCACAGCGGCCATCGCGCCGTGGACCACCATCAGCTCCTGGCGGGGGGATTTGGAGGAATGAGGATGTTTTGCAGGCGCCATTTAAGCAGTCAGGCCGGGGACATGATAGAGATCGGTGGGTTACCTGACTGGATCCGAGCAGAACATAGATGTGGTTGAAGCTGTGGTTGCGGCGGCGGCGGTTTGAGATGCCAGTAGGGGGAGGCGCGAGCGAGGGGGGGATACTGAGGGGAAGGGGATGTGGTTGGAGGAATAAATTCTGAAATCGCGCGCCTAATGAAAATTTCGGTGCAAAACTTGAAACTTGGGCAGGGGAAACACACAACACAGACGAAGCGTGTAAAATACTCGTGTGCAAGAAAAAAGAAAGTTGGCAGATCCCGTCTCCAAAAAAATGTACATGTGTACTTGATTTTTTTCGGTCAATGGTACGCCTGGTTTATTAGGAAACATCGCACAGGTAACTGACTTATGGGTCATTAACACAAAAAAACGCAGACGAGTACGGCATAGAAACCGTGTGTTTTGTGATCTTCTAATGATTAATGCTAAAAAACGCACACGGGCACACATGCTAATCAATGCTCAAAGCCCTCAAAGGATGCTCTTACCGACATTGTACATTAATACTACAAACTTAAAGTAATACTGGTAATTTGCTCTAATACTACAGACTTAAAATACTTCTCACATGCTGCCATTAGGGCATGCTGGCCAGACGCCGGTGTTCTCCTTCCAGGCCTTGTAGGCGGCAGCCCACCGCGCTTCGATCTCCGCCAAGCTCTCCTCACCACGGCGTGCGGCCTCTTTTTTCTTGCGATGGCGGGACTCTCTTTTCTTGACTGCTTTCTGCCTTTTCCGCTCCTTCTGTGCAACTTTGGCCGCCTCTAGATCCACCACCCATTCGGCCATGGCAGCCTCAAAGTCCGCCCATGTAATTGTCTGGCTGCCGGCGGCGATGAACTCGACGCGGCGATATGCCATCGCTTCCTTACCATGTGCGCGGTCGCGGGCGGCGAGGAACATGGCGCGGTGGGATGCCATCGCTTCCTTACCAGTTACTGTGTGTCGCGGTGCCATGGACGACGCCTGGAGAGAGCTCTGGGACGAAGGGGCCAGGAAGCCATACAGTGTGGTGGTATTCAAGATCTCAACGAGAAACGACAACAGAAATTTGGCTTCCCTTACAATTTTTCTCGTTCATTATCGCACACGGTTCATCTCCGTCGCTTTCGGAAACAGTGTGCGCTGAGCCTATTGTGTG
The DNA here is from genome assembly GCF_056163025.1 of Triticum urartu. NCBI lineage: Eukaryota > Viridiplantae > Streptophyta > Magnoliopsida > Poales > Poaceae > Triticum > Triticum urartu. The sequence goes on from NC_141875.1 coordinate 482,932,434, forward strand.
TTGCGTTATGATTGGCCGGAACCCCAGCCACGCGGATCGCCCGTGTGCACCGTAGGATGTGCCGCGATCGAACGGTAATCCACGTCCCTCACATCACATCCGTGCACCTGTAGCTGGATTGGATTTATATGTGCTAAATGCCTAGAAAATGCACATAATCCCCTAAATATGGTAAATGAGCCCGGAAAAATGCCAAATTTGAACGAGGTGATTTGCAGGGTGTATGTTCATCGTAAAAAAACTCCAGGGCAAAGAATGAAGAAAATTTGGATTCCCCTTCAATCTTGGGGATTTCCTTCTCGAAAACATGGAACTTCCACGGTGACAGTTCGATTTATGAAGGGCGTGCATGACGACATAAGCCAACTCTTCTCAAAAAATTTCCAAGGCATGGTGAGGTCATACCATGGCACCATGCAAGGCGTCATGTTTTTTAAGCATTTATTTCATTTTTCTATAGTTGAAAACCCAATAAATAAACATTTGTGGTTGACTATTGCCACACATTTCATCGAAACATCTGTCCATTCCTTGTAAAAGGCATGAGAATTTACTAAATGGCACGAGCATGGTTTTCTAGGCCGTTCTTTGTGGACCCTTTCATCCATCGATTGTTTGAACTTGAATTATGCGCATTAATGCCTAGGAAATGCACATAATCCCCTAAATATGGCAAATGAACCCGGAAAAGTGCCAAATTTGAACATGATGATTTGCAGGTTGTATGTTCCATAGAAAAAACTCCTGGACAAAGGACAAAGGAAATTTGGACCCCCCCCCCTTCAATCTTGGTGATTTCCCCCCTCAAAACCATGAAACTTCCTCGGTGATGGTTCGATTTATGAAAGGCGCGCATCATGACATAAGGAAAACATTCTCCAATTTTTACCAGGGCTTGGTGAGGCCATACCATGGCACCACGCCAGGCATCATGTTTTCCAACCATGTGTTTCATTTTTTGTATAGTTGTTAACCGAGTAAACGACATGTTTATGGTTGACTATTGCCACACATTTCCTTGAAATATCCGCCCATTCCTTGTAAAAGGCATGAGAATGTACTAAATAACACGAGCATGGTTTTCCAGACTGTTCTTGTGCACCTTTTCATGCACCAATTGTTCGAATTTGAATTACGTCCACTAATGTCTAGAAAATGCACATAATCCCTTAAATATGGTAAATGAGCCTAGGAAAATGTCAAATTTGAACACTTTGCATTTGAGGCGGTATGTTGATCGTTGGAAAAAAATTGAATGACAAACTAGGACAGAAATTTGTATTCCCCTTCAATCTTGGGGATTTCCCTCTTGAAAGCATGGAACTTCCTCGGTGATGGTTCGATTTATGAAGGGAGTGCATGAAGACACATAAGCCAAACCTTCTCAAATTTTTACCAGGGCATGGTGAGGTCATACCATGGCACCATGCCAGGCGTCATATTTTTTAAGAATTTATTTCATTTTTTCTATAGTTGAAAACCCAACAAACAAACATTTGTGGTTGACTATTGCCACACATTTCATTGAAATATCTATCCATTATTCCTTGTAAAAGGCATGAGAATTTACTAAATGGCACGAGCATGCATGGTTTTCCAGGCCGTTCTTGTGGACCCTTTCATGCACCGATTGTTTGGACTTGAATTATGTGCATTAATGCCTAGGAAATGCACATAATTCCCTAAATATGGAAAATGAACCCGAAAAAGTACTAAATTTGAACACAGTGATTTGCAGGTTGTATGTTCATCATAGAAAAAAACTCGTGGACAAAGGACAAATGAAATTTGGATCCCCCTTCAATCTTGGTGATTTCCCCCTCGAAACCATGAAACTTCCTCGGTGATGGTTCATTTTATGAAAGGCGTGCATGACGACATTTTTACCAGGGCACGGTGAGGTCATACCATGGCACCACACCAGGCGTCATGTTTTTCCAAGCATGTATTTCATTTTTGTATGGTTGTTAACCCAGTAAACGACGCGTTTATGGTTGACTATTGCCACACAGTTCCTTGAAATATCTGCCCATTCCTTGTAAAAGGCATGAGAATGTACTAAATAGCACGAGCATGGTTTTCTAGACCGTTGTTGTGCACCTTTTCATGCATCGATTTTTCGAATTTGAATTATGTGCATAATTAATGCCTAGAAAATGCACATAATCCCCTAAATATGGTAAATGAGTTCAGAAAAATGTCAAATTTGAACACGTTTGATACGTCTCCAATGTATCTATAATTTTTGATTGTTCCATGCTATAATATTATCTATTTTTTATGCATGATTTATAAAACGCCCCCACCCTAGTTCAGAAAATAGCATAATCCCCTAGGATGTTTTATATGCATTCATATGCTATTTTATATGATTTCTGGGACTAACCTATTAACCTACAGCCCAGTGCCAGTTTTTGTTTTTTCCTTGTTTTTGAGTTTTACAGAAAAGGAATACCAAACGGAGTCCAATTGACGTGCCAATTTTTGATGATTTTGATGGACGAAAAGAAGCCCCCAGAGTAAAAGAGTTGGGCTAGAAGAGTCTTGGGCCGTCCATGAGGGTGGGGGCATGCCCTACCCCCCCAGATGCGCCGCCCTATCTCGTGGGCGACTCGGGGACCCCCCTAACTTGTTCCCGATGCCAAAAATTCCTATAAATACAAAAACCTCCAGAAAATAACCTAGATCGGGAGTTCCGCCGCCGCAAGCCTCTGTAGCCATCAAAAACTAATCTAGACCCGTTCCGGCACCCTGCCGGAGGGGGGATCGCTCTCCGGTGGCCATCTTCATCATCCCGACGCTCTCCATGACGAGGAGGGAGTAGCTCACCCTCGGGGCTGAGGGTATGTACCAGTAGCTATGTGTTTGACCTCTCTCTCTCTCTCGTGTTCTTGTTTCGGCACGATCTTGATGTATCGTGAGCTTTGCTATTATAGTTGGATCTTATGATGTTTCTCCCCCTCTACTCTCTTGTAATGGATTGAGTTTTCTCTTTGAAGTTATCTTATCGGATTGAGTCTTTAAGGATTTGAGAACACTTGATGTATGTCTTGCATGTGCTTATCTGTGGTGACAATGGGATATTCACGTGATCCACTCTGTGATTTACTATCACACACGATTCATCTCCGTCGCCTTTGCAGACCATGTGTGTTCACTCACACATGCAAAAGGAAAAGAAAACCCTCACCCACTTTGTCCCCACTCACTCACCGTGGACTCCTCCACAACTTTGCACCCTAAGCTCGCCTTCTGTTGGCGGCGGGTGTAGGTCGCGCTCCAAACGGCACCGGATTTTGCCTCCACCGCTTTCCGCCGCCTATCTGCACCGACATTCTAGACTCTAGTCGACTGGGGTTTTCTGCGGGATTGGGCCAGGGATTTTTCTCATGGAGAAGGTAATCAACTTAATTAGCGAAATATTCACATATCTCTTATCGCAGTCCGTCCGTAGCTGTTAATCAACCGGCAGAAATCATTGTGGGATCATTTCTGTTCTAGCTGATCCGTGGGTGTTCATTCATGTTTCCACAATGCGAGCACAAATCGGGCAACTATGGTCGTGGCTAGTCAGAAACGAAGTTCTATCTCACCATTCCGGATGACTTCAAGGAGCGCTCGGTATGTTCAATCTCAACCTACCACGGTCGGCATGGCCTAAATTTGTGAACATGTACCGTCTGTTGCTACATTATCTATATTTAATTCTATATTTTTGTACTTTTCTTTCATCTATATATATATATGGATCTGTTCTATTAGTTACTCCCATATTTGCATCTTGCTCTGTTATTTAAATATATCTAATTTACGATCTTAATTTTCATTTCAATCAGTACATCCCTTGCCTTGCAAGAACAGGAGTAGAAGGAAATCTTGGGCTTTACTTTGCTGATGACTCCCAGGATGTCATATTGACAACGCAACATGGACTTACAATGACGGTTAGCGTAAAACTTGATAAAGATGGTTACTCCTATTTTAATGCGGACCTTTGGAGAAAAATGTCTAAGTATTATGAACTAAAAGCTGGCAATAAAATTCTAGTGTGTGCACCACAGCCTGGTCTAATTAACATGGATGTTTACTTCCCCAACATCATCAGCCGATCAAAGTCTGATCGAGGTTAGTGTCCTTTCAACTTTGTCCTTGCTGTCATATTACTATTTAAGCAACCAATTGATCACTATTTAAGCAACCAATTGTGATATCATATTCTGACTCTGTTCCTAGGCAGTAATAAATTTTATTTACCAATTTATGTGCACTATATGTTCTTTTGCCATGTTCTGAATAAATAATACCTTTCCACCTTTTAAGTAGGATATGTTGGATGCATAGTGAACGATCTGTATGTTACTAAGCGTACCAAATTTCACTGGAAGGACTTGAAGCATGTCATAAACTTTGTTGATAATCTGACAGAGATAGCACAGCGTATGAACATTGGATTTTGGATGGGATTAATTAGACCTATGGTGCACACACTGAACAAGACCAATTGTGTGCACAAAACGCTGGTAAAAAGTCTTATTTTAATGTTGATGCTCATAAACTATATACATCTTCAACGATATGTTACAATTGTTTTTTATTCTACATGTCAACAGAAATTGCCCCCTGTAGCAGTTCCTCGATCGATTTCCCGGCGTGGTCGAATTACACTTGTGCCTGCAAATAACGCCAAAGTGATTGCAAGGTACTGCATTCCCCGCAGAAATGGAACCATTCAAATTAACAAGTTCTCGCTTCTCGTGGCAATGCATCCATATTGGAAAATTGGAGACACTGTTCTATTCATGATCTACCAAGGCACATGAGGGCTATTCCTTTTCATTGACGAGATGTCGAGTCGCCGTGATCAAGATGCTTCCAGTAGACAGTTGTGGTTGTTGGCCCTCAGCCTCTTAAAGTGTGCTAGTTGTTACTATATATGTTAAGTATGTAGATATGGACCATATGGTTGTTGGCCCTTAGCCTCTTAAAATGTGATAGTTGTTATTATGTTAAGTATGTAGATATGGACCATATGGTGGTCAAAACCGTGTTACGAAGATCCTCCTTTTGTCGAATAGTGTAATCACTATATATATGTTACTCAAATGTTGTTACCCAAGTTCATAAATTTTCATGGAAAGTATTAGTATCGTACACAGTTCATTGAGTTTAAGCGTGTGCCCGATGACCAGAAGGCATTTGCATATTAACTGTCCATACTGCAAATACACACACATGTTAACATAAGGAAACATATGTGTAACATACTAATCATCGCACACGACTACTCACGATGCATCTGTGCGATACTCCGCCACCGCAAGCTACTAGTTTGCATTTTCAAAGTTTTTTGTACACAGAGAATCGCACACGAAGTAATTGCATTTACCATCTGTGTTGTAATTTCTCATCACAAACAGTTCATCTGAGTCGGTTGTTTGCCACATATCACACACATCTTGTTTACATGACTCGTTTGTGTTATTTTGGCTCAGCGCAAACAGTTTATCCATGTGAACTGTATGCCTCATATCACACACATCTTTTTAAGTTGAACTGTTTCTGTTGTGTTCCCTAATCGAAAACAGTTCGTCCGAGTTAACTTTATGATGTATATCGCACACACATTGATATGGCTGCCCGTTTCTGTTGTTCTACCTCATCGCAAATAGTTCGAATGGATTAACCGTGTGTCCTGCATCACACACACATTGTTATGGCTGCCCGTTTCTGTTGTTCTGCCTCATCGCAGATAGTTTGAATGGATTAACCGTGTGTCCTACATTGCACACGCAACTAAAATCTGAACCGTGTTTGATGGCTCCGCCATCGCAAAAGTTTGCACCTTTTTTGACGGGTTTTTTACACCACCGTTTGCGATTATGGCATCGCACACAGTTTCGTCGAAGGGTCTCTAATCGTAGTGTCACGTTAGCAGTATCCTGCAGTAGTGTATGTTCCTCCATCATAATAATTTTCAGTGGCATCATGGATGAATTCAACAATATAACTATCACATAAAGCATTCTTTTCATGATCCACAAGCATAGAAATTTTATTACTCTCCACATAAGAAAATTTATTCTCATCAATTATTGTGGGAGCAAACTCAACAAAGTAACTCTCATTTGATTGGAAATTAAAATCATGATGACAAGTTTCATGGTTATCATTATACAATATAGCATACATGTCATCGCTGTAATCATCATATATAGGAACTTTGTTATCATAATCAATTGCAACCTCCTCCAAAATAGTGGATTCATCATTAAATAAAGTCATGACCTCTCCAAATCCACTTTCATCAATATAATCATCATAAATAGGAGGCATGAAATCATCATAATAAATTTTCTCATCAAAACTTGGGGGACAAAAAATATCATATTCATCAAATATAGCATCCCCAAGCTTATGGCTTTGCATATCATTAGCATCATGGATATTCAAAGAATTCATACTATCAACATTGAAATCATGCTCATCATTCAAATATTTTGTGCCAAACATTTTATTGACTTCTTCTTCTAACAATTGAGCACAATTTTCCGATCCATCATTTTCAAGAAAAATATTATAAAGATGATCAATAATATGATGCAACCTCAATTCCATTTCTTATGTAGTTTTCTTTTATAAACGAAACTAGTGATAAAACAAGAAACTAAAAGATTCAATTGCAAGATCTAAAGATATACCTTCAAGCACTCACCTCCATGGCAACGGTGCTAGAAAAGAGCTTGATGTCTACTACGCAACTTTATTCTTGTAGACATGTGTTGGGCCTCCAAGCGCAGAGTTTTGTAGGACAGTAGCAATTTTCCCTCAAGTGGATGACCTAAGGTTTATCAATCCATGGGAGGCGTAGGATGAAGATGGTCTCTCTCAAACAACCCTACAACCAAATAATAAAAAGTCTCTTGTGTCCCCAACACACCTAATAATGGCAAATTGTATAGGTGCACTAGTTCGGCGAAGAGATGGTGATAAGGGTGTAATATGGATGGTAGAAATATATTTTTATAATCTGAATAAATAAAAACAGCAAGGTAGCAAATAGTAAACGAGCACAAAAACGGTATTGCAATGCTTGAAAATGAGGCCTAGGGTCCATAATTTCACTAGTGCAATATCTCACTAGTGCTAATATAATTGGGTCATATAACCGTCCCACAACGTGCAACGAAGAATCACTCCAAAGTTCTAATCTAGCGGAGAACATAACACAGAATTTTTTGTAGGGTACGAAACCACCTCAAAGCTATTCTTTCCGATCAATCTGTCCTAGAGTTCGTAATAAATAACACGAAGCTATTCTTTCTGATCGATCTAACCAAGAGTTCGTACTAAAATAACACCAAAGCAAATTCAGATTCATAATATTCAATCCAACACAAAGAACCTCAAAGAGTGCCCCAAAATTTCTATCGGAGAAACAAAGACAAGAATGTGCATCAACCCCTATGCATAGATTACCCCAATGCCACGTCGGGAATCCGCGAGTTGAGTGCCAAAACATATATCAAGTGAATCAATATGATAGCCCATTGTCACCACGAGTATGCAATTGCAAGACATATATCAAGTGTTCTCAAATCCATAAAAGTACTCAATATGATAACAATAGAATCTCAAAAGGAAAAACTCAATTCATCACAACAAGATAGAGAAGGGAAACACCATATGATCCGACTATTAACAAAGCCCGCGATACATCAAGATCGTGACATCTCAAGAACACGAGAGAGAGAGAGAGAGAGAGATTAAACACATAGCTACTGGTCCAAACCCTCAGCCCCGAGGGTGGACTACTCCCTTCTCATCGTGGTGGCCGCCGGGGTGATAAAGATGGCCACCGGAGATGATTCCCCCCTCCGGCAGGGTGCCGGAACGGGGTCTAGATTGGTTTTCAGTGGCTACAGAGCCTTGCGGCGGCGGAACTTCTGATCTAGGTTCACCCCAAGGGTTTTTGGAATATTTGTTAATTTATAGGGTAAAGAGGGGGTGCAGGAGGCCACCGAGGTGGGCACAACCCACCTGGGTGCGCCTGGGCCCCCAGGCACGCCCTGGTAGGTTGTGCCCCCCCCCCCACTCGGGGCACCCCCAGGTGCTTCTCTGGCCCATCCTGGGTGTTCTGGTCCGTAAAAAAATCTCCAAAAAGTTTTGCGGTGTTTGGACTTCGTTTGATATTGATTTCCTGCGATGCAAAAAACAAGCAAAAAACAGCAACTGGCACTGGGCACTGGGTCAATAGGTTAGTCCCAAAAAATGATATAAAGTTGCTATAAAATGATAGTAAAACATCCAATAATGATAAAATAATAGCATGAATACTTCATAAATTATAGATACGTTGGAGACGTATCACGAACCAGTTTCGCCTAAGTTACAAAACTACTCCGAGTGAAGAGCATCCCTCCCACTCTGGGGCTTAGCCACGAACCAGTTTCGCCTAAGTTAGAAAACTACTCCGAGTGGAGAGCATCCCTCCCACTCGGAGGCTTAGCCGCGAACTAGTTTCGCCTAAGTTAAAAAATCCGTTCACTTGAAGCCTGCGGTAAACAGGAAAGCAAATATTCGAATAAATCCATCAAGTTCAGAAACGTAAGCAAAGGTGCTCGGGCGTCAGGCCCGAATGAGTTTAATGGTTACAAGATCATTCGACATTCTTAGACAAATAAGTTCAGATCATCAAGTTTTTCTTCACTCGGCTGGAGGAGGACTCGCTGGCTCAACGAGGGTGTCGAGGTCAATGCCATTGGCTATGCGAGTGGCTGCCTCGATGAAAGTCTCCATGAAGGATTGAAACTGGAGCTTCTTCGTGTTTGCCACATGGAGAGCTTTCAGCTTGTCTTCTTTGGCATCTTTGGAATGGACTCGGACGAGTGAGAGAGCCACATCAGCTCCACAACGAGCGGCATATTTCTTCCATGCTTGCACCCAACCTGGGACATAATTAAGCTGAGTCATCATCGACTCGATGCCATTCTAAAGCGTATCCTCAGGCCATAGTTCCTTGTCGTTGTTCGCCAGCGCAGCCCTCAAGCGAGTGATATATCCTTGAACGCCTTCAAGACGAGCTTCGAGGCGCAACATGTTCAAAGGCACTGCGTCCTTCACAAGAGACTTGGTGAGGTCTAAACTCGTCTCGATATGTTTTGTCTCCTCTCCAAAGTTCTGGCAGAACTCTGCATAAAGGAGAAAAGAAGTGGTTAAGTATAGATTACTCTCAAAGCTTGCAGAAATTCACTCGACCACAAAGAGGTACCTTCCAACATGCCGTACATCTTCTTTGCAAAACCCCCCAAATATTTCTCCAGCTCTTCCCGCTTCCAAGTGAGCTGGTCCACCTTATTGGACAAGACAGCTTTCTCTTCCTTTAGCTGAGCAGCCTCCTTCTTCACGACCTCAACAGCGGTCTTCAGGGCAGCATTCTCCTCTTTGAGCTTACCGACTGAAGCTAGCTTTCTCTCAACTACTTCGATCTTCTCTCAAGCCACCTTCTACGCCCCCGCAAGTTTGTTGTCATTTCTCTCCAGTGCCTACTTCATAGTGTCTAAAGAAATAACATTCTTCAATCGTGCTTGGAGTTGACGATTTTCACTACGCACATCTGTTCAAGTGGATTCACTCGGTTCAAAGGACGGAAAAGAAAAAATGGTGAAGTACATAGTTGGTGAGGTGTTACCTCCCATGGTCTTCACTTCCTCCTGAGCCTGCTTGAGGTTCTTCTTTGCCAGCTCTTAGTTCAACTAGAGTTGGATTTTCTCCTTCTCCAAGGCAACATACTGGGTTCCCAGTTCACAAGATTTCTGAGATCAACAAAAGACAATTCAGTCAACAAATAGAAAGAATCTAAAACATGTTTCCTCTATTTCCGAGTGGAGAAGAGCAAATCCAGATTGCTATTATCAAAAGTGTTATAAGACCACCGACGAATCAAACATTCGACGACCGTCTCGGGGACTACAACAAGTGGGTGCACTCAGCGTGCCCCCACTAGATCAATTTCCCACTTGGTACAGCCTGCCCGGCCTGAGTGGAGGAACCAAAAAAAGAGGAGAAAACAACTTGTTCTTGGACCCCCGCCAAATCAAACATTCGACAGCGGTCTCGGGGACTACACCCAGTGGGTACACTCAGCGTGCCTGATGTCTACTACACAACCTTCTTCTTGTAGACATTGTTGGGCCTCCAAATGCAGAGGTTTGTAGGACAGTAGCAAATTTCCCTCAAGTGGATGACCTAAGGTTTATCAATCCATGGGAGGCGTAGGATGAAGATGGTCTCTCTCAAACAACCCTGCAACCGAGTAACAAAGAGTCTCTTGTGTCCCCAACACACCCAATACAATGGTAAATTGTATAGGTGCACTAGTTCGGCGAAGAGATGGTGATACAAGTGCAATATGGATAGTAGATAATGGTTTTTGTAATATGAAAATATAAAACAGCAAGGTAACTAATGATAAAAGTGAGCACAAACGGTATTGCAATGCTAGGAAACAAGGCCTAGGGTTCATACTTTCACTAGTGCAAGTTCTCTCAAAAATAATAACATAATTGGATCATATAACTATCCCCCAACATGCAACAAACAGTCACTCCAAAGTCACTAATAGCGGAGAACAAACAAAGAGATTATTGTAGGGTACGAAACCACCTAAAAGTTATCCTTTCTGATCGATCTATTCAAGAGTCCGTAGTAAAATAACACGAAGCTATTCTTTCCGTTCAATCTATCACAAAGTTCGTACTAGAATAACACCTTAAGACACAAATCAACCAAAACCCTAATGTCACCTAGATACTCCAACATCACCTCAAGTATCCGTGGGTATGATTATACGATATTCATCACACAATCTCATATTCATCTATTCAACCAACACAAAGAACTTCAAAGAGTGCCCCAAAGTTTCTACTGGAGAGTCAAGACGAAAACGTGTGCCAACCCCTATGCATAAGTTCACAAGGTCACGGAACTCGCAAGTTGATCACCAAAACATACATCAAGTGGATCACATGATATCACATTGTCACCATAGATAAGCACGTGCAAGACATACATCAAGTGTTCTCAAATCCTTAAAGACTCAATCCGATAAGATAACTTTAAAGGGAAAACTCAATTCATCACAAGAGAGTAGAGGGGGAGAAACATCATAAGATCCAACTATAATAACAAAGCTCGTGATACATCAAGATCGTACCACCTCAAGAACACGAGAGAGAGAGAGAGTTCAAACACATAGCTACTGGTACATACCCTCAGCCATGAGGGTGGACTACTCCCTCCTCATCATGGAGAGCACCGAGATGATGAAGATGGCCACCGGAGAGGGATTCCCCCCTCCGACAGGGTGCCGGAACTGGTCTAGATTGGTTTTCGGTGGCTACGGAGGCTTCTGGCGGTGGAACTCCTGATCTATTCTGTTCCCCGATGTTTGGGGGGTATATGGATATATATATAGGAGGAAGAAGTACGTCGGTGGAGCAACGAGGGGCCCACGAGGGTGGAGGGCGCGCCCACGGGGTGGGCGCGCCCCCCTGCCTCGTGGCTGCCGCATTGATTGCCTGACGTATACTCCAAGTCTCCTGGATTGCTTCCGTTCCAAAAATAACTCTTCCAAAGGTTTCATTCCGTTTGGACTCCGTTTGAAATTCCTTTTCTTCGAAACACTGAAATAGGCAATAAAACAGCATTTTGGGTTGGGCCTCCGGTTAATATGTTAGTCCCAAAAATAATATAAAAGTGTATAATAAAGCCCATAAACATCCAAAATAGATAATATAATAGCATGGAACAATCAAAAATTATAGATACGTTGGAGACGTATCAAGCATCCCCAAGCTTAATTCCTGCTCGTCCACGAGTAGGTAAATGATAAAACATAATTTTTGATGTGGAATGCTACCTAACATATATATCAATATAATTCTCTTTATTGTGGCAAGAATATTCAGATCCAAAAGATTCAAGACAAAAGTTTAATATTGACATAAAAATAATAATACTTCGAGCATACTAACAAAGTAATCAAGTCTTCTCAAAATAACATTGCCGGGGCTTCTGATCCACGGACACCTATGGGATCGGAGGACCGGGTCCCTTTTGGTTCGGCGGGGGGCGGAGGTTGCGCAAAGAGCAGATTGAGGCGAAGCACGCGGGCGGTTGGTCGTGCGAGGAGTAAATCGAGGCGAAGCACGCGAGCGATTTACCCAGGTTCGGGCCGCACGGATGCGTAAAACCCTACTCCTGCTTTGTGGATTGGTATTGATTTCTAGCTCGGGAGCACGGAGTGCTACAGTGCACACCGGCGGCGAGCAGGACCGAGCTTGAGTGTGTGGAATTGCTGAACCCATGTGGAAAATGCTGAAGCCCCTTCTACGTTGCCCCGGGCCTCCTTTTATATGCTCAAGGGGTTACCGACATAGGGCAACGGAGGGCAAAAGTGGAAAAGGTGCCGTGGGTAGGCACAGCTAGGTGTTGTAGTAGGCACAGCTAGCGGCTACAGTGTTATCATACCTAACCCTGACGGCAGGGGACAAGGGCATTAAATGCCCGTCTGTGTCGCCTAGACAGCACCGAAAGGGACCGCTAGGGACGCCACCGTCTTGCCACGATGGTTGTCTTGTCAGCGTCGGCGTGCCACCGCACGCCCCTAGCTGCACAGCCTCCTGCCACGTGCGCTTGGGAGGGGCCCCGGAGCGACACGTGGGTGGATGTGCTGGAGCGCGGGCGTGGAGTGGGGGCTTGCCGCGGCAAGCGCCTTGCCGCGGCCGTCGACTTGTCGCTTCCGGGAGCTAGTCGCTCACCGGGCCTTGCCGGGGCGCATAGCGCGCCGCGGCAAGTTCCTTCGAATGCCTTGGATGGCCTTCCCGGCAAGCGCCTCTTGCCGGGGCCTTGGGACGCTTCTGATGGCCTTCCCGGCAAGCTCCTCTTGCCGGGGTCTCTCCTTCTTCCCGGCAAGCTCCTCTTGTCGGGGTCTTGTCTTGAGTACTTTGTTCTTGAATGGTCTTCAGAGGAACCTCGGAAGGTCTTGGCGGCTACCCGGCAAGCCTTGCCGCGAGATGCTGCGACTGCCCGTGCACAAGTTCGGGGTACTAAGGGTACCCCTACTTTAGTACACCGACAGGAGCCCCCGGGCCTGGGCCAGACACGGTGCCGAGCGCTGTTGGGCCAGGCCCAGAACAGTGCACGGGCACGCGCGGCCTGGGTCACGCCGTATATCTCTTCGCTTCCATCGCGCACGCCCAGAACGGCACGCGTCAAACGCGGCGTCGTGGGTGACGTGGGCGGCGCGCGCGCGCGGGGCTAAGCCCCGCGAGCATGCGTCAAGCCATGATGAAGGGGAACGACCCACGCCCTCTTCTCCAAACGGAGGTAGGCGTGAGGGCGTGGCGCATTTACTGGACGGGGCCGGTGCGCGGTTTTCGAAGCACCCACTCCCCGAGATTACGGGGTAGGGCGAGGCCGCCCCATCCGTCGCCTCAGTTCTGCATCCCCGCCACGCGGCTCCCATGCACTTGGGAACTCGGACGGTGGGAACGGGAACCTGAGCCGTTGCGAGCAGAGATGGCGGGTCGGCCCGCCTCCCTGCTCTTCCCGTGCCTTGATTCGCTGAGCGGGGCGGCTGGGCTCCCACTTCGCTCCTTTATAAGGAGCGGGAAGGGTGCACCGAAGCCTGCACTCTCTCGTCTCCTCCTTTCTTCAGCTTCTGCTCCCCTTTCTCTCATTTGCCATGGAGAAAGGGAATCCTGGGCCTTCATCGGTGGCGGCGAGGGTCGCCGCCAGACAGCGCACCCTCCCCTCTTCCTCGCTCGTGGTGGCAGAGCCAGCCATAAGGGGAAGAGGGAGGGGGCGAGGTCGTGGACGAGGTCGAGGACGAGGTCGAGGCGCTCGGGGAAGAGGCGGACGGGGCGACGCGCCAGCTTCGCCCCCGCCGGCGGCTCCTCCCCCGGCAGCGGTCCATATAGGGGACAACCCTTGCGAGTTCTTCGTCAAGCTGCGCCGGGCGCCTCGTCGTCGCCTCCGACTTCCAGCTCCGTTCGCGAGCGCGATGGAGTCGGACCCGCCCGAAACTCTGAGATTACACATGACGGGCTGTGGGATCAGCGGCACGCGAGTCCGCGTGGTGTTCCCAGCCCCTAGTGTGATGTATCTCGATCGAGGGTGGAAGACGTTTGCCCGCATCCACAGCCTGATGGAGGGGTTCACCCTCCATTTTAAGCTGGTGGAGGGTGATCTCCTCTCCGTCAAGGTCTTCGGGTGCTTCGGCACTCGGGCGAAGTGCTGCGTGGACAGCTCCTCCGATAGCGAAGGCTCCTCCTCGAGCGAGAGTGACGAGGAGGAGAGCGGCAGTGATGGTGAGGGTGGCGGGTGGCAGGATGGCGGCTCCGACTAGGTGTCGGGCGCCGTCTCGTGCGGCACCGGCGACCCCATCACCCGCGTCGCCGGCTTCTTGAACTCCCCGGGGGCGTCTCCTTGGGCGGCTGGCATAGGGAGGCCGCGGAAGGGGAAGAGGGTTGGCGACAAGGCCGTCAGGTCGGAGTACGAGGGCGTGGTGCCCTCGACAGCGCGCTGACGTCCTGCTGCCCCTCCTTCGCACCCTTCTCCCGGCGTCGCCATCACCGTCCGGCCACCGGGATGTTCTCTTGGTGTCTTCTGGCACCTGTAGCTCGCCTTGGCGCCCCTTTCCCCTTTTCGCCTCCTTGACCTACCTCCTGAAGAGAGGGACAGGAAAGGGATTACGGGCACCTTATCTTTTTAATTGTAAGCCTTCGGGCCTTAGTTGTATCTAGAACTTGTAATCCTCTCTTCATGTTTTTCATCCTCTATGGACTGTACCTGTATGGGACGTTTTTTAATGAAAAGGGGATGTTTGCCGGATTATTTGCCTCGCGGGTTGAACCCACGCCAAGGAACAAATCCTTGGTATCTCTCAGACAGGCATTCCATCTCCCGGCAATAGGCCCTGCCGCCTTCCCACGCCGCTCGACCTTTCTCACGCCTTTGACGGAGGCGGGAACGAGGTGGGCGCGGCCTCCTCGTTTCATCCCTCTGCTGCCGCGACTACGACCAAACTTGGCCCCAGGAACGCGCTCCAGGGCCTAGAGTCGGGGGAGCACGGCAGTTTCCGGGAAGAAACGCGGTTTCGCATTCCCCAGTCCATAAGAGGATGCATGAAGAGGGATGAAAGACTTATCTGATATTGCAGCCCCCGGCAACTCTGGCTTGCCGGGGGTGACATCTTGGTATTCGCAGCCCCCGGCGTTCTTGCCGGGGCCCAGGTGCCGGTGCGCCCTTCTTCTCCTTTTCGTCTCCAGGTGGTCTGGCCAGGACGTGCGAGCCCTGCGAACGAAAGAAGAGCAAAGGGACGGACACTCGACCTCTAAGTTAGGGGTTAGCCGCTGTTAGGGACTATCGACCCTAACCAAGGACGAGACTCAACCTAGCATGCATGCTATAACCCCGGGGTATGCAGCGCTTCATTTTCTGGTGCTCAGGGTCTGCGCCTGGCTCTGTACAAAGGATTACATGCAACAGCGGCAAGACTTGTACAGAAAGGTGGTTGCCGGACGGGGTCCGACAACCGCGCCTTACGGGTAAAACTTACGAAGATGCTCGATGTTCCAGGAGTTGCTCACTGGAATGCCATCTTCGGTCTCCAGGCGGACAGCGCCAGGCCTTGTGACTCGTTTCACCCGGTAAGGGCCTTCCCACTTCGGCGTCAACTTGTTGGAATTCTTGGCCGACTGAACGCGCCGAAGAACAAGGTCGCCTCCCTCGAGACTCCTGGCATTGACTCTGCGGCTGTGGTAGCGGCGCAGAGCTTGCTGGTAGCGAGCAGCTCGCACAGCAGCCTGGAGACGATCTTCCTCAAGGAGCAGCGCGTCATCTTGCCGCAGCCGCTCTTGCTCAAGCTCATCGTAAGCGAGCACTCGAGGTGACCCGTATACGAGTTCCGTGGGGGTAACTGCCTCTGCTCCATAGACTAGAGCAAAGGGTGTCTGTCCAGTGGCTCGATTTGGCGTCGTTCTGATCGACCAAAGAACCACCGGTAGCTCCTCGATCCAGTTTCTTCCGCACTTGTGCAGCCTGTCGAAAGTTCTGGTCTTGAGACCGCGCAGCACCTCGGCGTTTGCCCTCTCCGCTTGACCGTTGCTTTTCGGGTGAGCAACAGAAGCGAAGCAGACCTTGGCGCCGAGATCTTGGACGTACTGCATGAAGGCGTGGCTCGTAAATTGTGTGCCGTTGTCGGTGATTATCCGGTTAGGGATCCCGAAGCGGCAGACAATCGACTTGAAGAACTTGACGGCTGACTGTGCGGTCACCTTCCTCACTGGTTCCACTTCCGGCCACTTTGTGAACTTGTCGATTGCGACGTACAAGTACTCAAAGCCCCCGACAGCTCGGGGGAAGGGGCCGAGGATGTCGAGCCCCCAGACCGAAAATGGCCAGGATAAAGGGATCGTCTGGAGAGCTTGAGCTGGCTGGTGTATCTGCTTGGAATGGAACTGGCATGCTTCACACTTGGTTACTTGTGCAGTCGCATCCTGGAGGGCTGTTGGCCAGAAGAATCCTTGCCGGAATGCTTTGCCGACAAGTGCTCTCGCGCCAATGTGGTGACCACATATGCCTCCGTGTATCTCTGCCAACAGCTTCTGTCCGTCTTCCCGGGGAATGCACCTCAATTTCACACCGTTGAGTCTTCTTCTGTACAGTGTCTTGTCGACGAACTGGTACATACTTGACTACCGGGCTACTCTTTCGGCTTCTTCTTGCTCTTTGGGAAGTTCTCCTGTCTGAAGGAAACGGACAATCTGCTGCGCCCATGTTGGAGCCTGTGGCTCGACAACAAGGACTAAAGGCAACTCTGCTGTCGCGGGAACATCCGCTTCTACGGCGAGAAGCTGTGTCTCTGCCGGAGCCTGACGTTCCCCGACAAGCTTGCCGGGAGCTTCAGCTTCAACGGAACAAACCCTAGGGCTTGCCGGAGCATCATGCTCCTCGGCGCTCTTGGCGTTGATCTTGGAGATTGCTGCGGGAATATCCGCTTCTACGGCGAGAAGCTGTGTCTCTGCCGGAGCGTGACATTCCGCGACAAACTTGCCGGGAGCTTCTGCTTCAACGGAACAAACCCTGGGGCTTGCCGGAGCATCTTGCTCCTCAGCGCCTTCGGTGTTGATCTTGGGGACCTTCTTGGCGGCGGCTTCGGGAAGCTCTGCCGGCAGGTAGTCACCAGGAATCAACTTCCTCTTCTTGCTCTGTCCAGTTGATGGTGTTACGGGCGGTTGATTCAGCTTGAGCACAAAGGTCCCTGGTTCCACAGGTAACTTAAGTGCGGCGCGCTTTGACAGGCCATCAGCAAGGGCGTTCTGAGATCTCAGAACGTGCTCCATTTGTAGGCCGTCAAAGCGCTCTTCTAGCTTTCTCACTTCGTCGACGTAAGCTTCCATCAACGGACTCTGATAATTCTTGTTTACTTGGCGGACGACAAGCTGTGAGTCACCCCTGACAATGAGCTTCTTGATCCCAAGGTCTGCCGCGATCCTGAGACCAGCAAGCAATCCCTCATACTCTGCAGTATTGTTCGTTGCTTGCTCCTTGGGAAAGTGCATCTGGACTATGTACTTGAGGTGCTCTCCGGTGGGCGCGATAAGCAGCACACCAGCGCCGGCGCCTTGCAGCGAGAAGGCACCATCAAAGTACATCAGCCACTCTCTGCTTGCTTCTTTGTCGGGGATGCTCGTCTCCGGAATTTCTTCATCCGGAGTTGGCGTCCATTCCGCTATGAATTCTGCCAATGCTCTGCTCTGGATAGTTGAAGTGCTTTCAAACTTGAGACCAAAGCTTGACAGTTCCAGTGCCCACTCAACAATCCTGCCTGTCGCTTCTGGATTCTGCAGTATCCTCTTCAGCGGAAAGCGAGTGACAACTGTGATCTCATGTGCTTGAAAGTAATGGCGCAGCTTTCTCGAGGCCATGAGAAGGCCGAAAAGCAGTTTCTGCACACCAGAGTACCTTGACCTAGCCCCCTGCAAGAGGGAACTGACAAAGTAAACTGGGCGCTGCACCATTTTCTTCTGTATCTCCTCGTGTATCAGCGCGGGTTCATCTTTGTCGGGACCAGAGCTTGTCAGGGAAGCCCCCTGCTTGTCGCTGGATGCGCTTGCCGCGGTTGCTGGCTCATCATATGCCTCCCTCTCTGCTACCAACGCAGCACTAACCACTTGATTGGTTGCCGCTATGTATAGCAGCAACTTCTCTTGTGGCTTAGGCGCGACAAGTATTGGAGGGGAAGACAGGTATCTCTTCAGGTCTTGCAGCGCAGCCTCCGCTTCCGGAGTCCATTTCATTGGACCTGCCTTTTTCAGTAGTTTGAAAAACGGCAGGGCGCGCTCAGCAGACCGAGAAATAAACCTGCTGAGAGCAGCCACGCAACCGGCAAGTTTCTGTACATCCTTGACGCGCTTTGGTGCTTCAATCTGCTCAATGGCCTTGATCTTGTCGGGATTGGCTTCAATCCCCCGCTGAGACACGAAGAACCCGAGAAGCTTGCCGGAGGGAACTCCAAACACACACTTCTCTGGGTTGAGCTTGAGGCTGATCTTGCGCAGATTTGCAAAAGTCTCGTCCAAGTCTTGGATCAGGGTTGCTCTGTCCTTGCTCTTGACCACTATATCATCCATGTAGGCTTCCACATTTCTGTGTATTTGTGGCTCAAGAGCAATATGGACTACTCTTGCAAATGTCGAACCAGCATTCTTTAATCCGAAAGGCATCCGTACGAAACAGTACGTGCCACATGGAGTAATAAATGCGGTCTTCTCTTCATCCTCCTCTGCCATGAAGATCTGATGATACCCGGAGTATGCATCAAGAAATGAAAGCAAATCACATCCAGCTGTGGAGTCAACAATCTGGTCAATGCGCGGCAAAGGAAATGGGTCTTTGGGACAAGCTTTGGTAACATCGGTGAAATCGATGCAAAGCCTCCATTTCCCGTTTGCCTTGCGCACGACTACAGGATTGGCCAACCACGTGGGATGGAGCACTCCTCTGACAAGGCCTGCTGCTTCCAGTTTCTTGATTTCCTCCGCAATGAATTCTTGGCGCTCCACTGCCTGCTTCCAGACTTTCTGCTTGACGGGCCGCGCATGAGGACAAACGGCGAGGTGGTGCTCAATCACTTTCCTGGGAACACCGGGGATGTCAGACGGTTGCCATGCAAACACGTCGACATTCGCCCGCAGGAAAGCAACGAGCGCGCCTTCCTATTTAGGATCAAGCGCGGCACTGATGGTGAAGGTACCACCAGTGCCATCCTCCTTGGCGGACACCTTCTTCGTCTCTGGCGGAGCTGCCATCGTCTTCTTGTGCTTGCCGGTGGAGCTCGATGGTGCGTCCTCGACGGCAGCGCAGCACTCCGAAGAGGCGCGCTTGCCGGAGTGGGCATCAGAGCTTTTGCCGGACTTGGTCTTCTTGCCGGTGGAGCTCGATGGTGCGTCCTCGACGGCAGCGCAGCACTCCGAAGAGGTGCGCTTGCCGAAGTGGGCATCAGAGCTCTTGCCGGACTTGGTCTTCTTGCCCCCGGGAGCTTCAGCGGCAAGTGGGTGGCGATCTGCCGTGGCTGCTGCTTCCCGGTAGATCTTGTCGGCACAGATAAGCGCATCCTTCCTGTCGCCAGGGACAGAGATGACGCTTATCGGGCCTGGCATCTTCAGTATGTTGTATGCATAATGAGAGGCCGCCATGAACTTGGCGAGTGCTGGACGGCCAAGTATCCCGTTGTAAGGCAACAGGATATCGGCAACGTCGAACGTGACCCTCTCAGTCCTGAAGTTTAACTCGCTGCCGAATGTTACCGGCAGCGTGACCTTCCCTTTCGGCTTGCTCCTTCCCGGACTGATTCCTTGGAATGTGCCGGTCTCTTCGAGCTCGCTGTCAAGGATCTGGAGTTTTCGGAGCACAGCGGAGGAGATCAGGTTTAAGCCGGCCCCGCCGTCAACTAGCATCTTGGTGACCTTGAGGTTGCGGATAGTTGGTGAAACCAACATCGGCAGACACCCGACCGCGGTTGTGCGATCAGGGTGGTCCTCAATGTCAAAGATGATAGGCGTGCTGGACCACTTCAGAAGCTTGCGCGATTCGACGGGTGGTTCCGCTGCATTGACTTCCCGCACCCACTGTTTGAGTTGGCGGTGCGAGGTATGCAGGGAAGCACCCCCGTCAACGCACAAGACCTCTGTGGCTTTCTGAAACTCCTGCTCACTGGTATCAACGTCATCCATGTCTTCATCCTCGCCGTCGTCTTCGTCGTTGTCGCGACCGCGAGGAGGTCTGTCTCCTTGCCGCTGCTTGGCCTTGCCGCGGCGTCCTTCCTGACCGGTGCGCTTCTGGCCAGGTTTCTCGGCACCTCCTTGGGCTCTCTCCCTGTCGCGCCGCTCGTACTCAGCCCTCTGTTGCTGGACGAGCTGCTCGACTTTCTTGCAGCTCTGGAGGTCATGGCCCTTGGTGCGGTGAATCTTACAGTATTGCTTGCCGGAGCTGTCCCGCTTGTCGGCGACCACCACAGCCTGACAGTTGGTGCACGCGGCAACTTCCTTGCCGGAGCTACCAACTGCAGCCTTCGTGGCGTCACCTTCATTGCCGGACTACTCAACGACCAGCACCTCGTTGTTCTGCTTCTTCCTGTTGTTGCGCCGCCGGCTTCTCTTTGCCGGGGCGGCATCCTCACTGTCTGATCCTCCTGCTCCAGTGCTTTCTCCGGGGAATTTCCTCCCCTCCTCAGCGCGTGCACACCTGTCGGCCAGGGCGTAAAGCTCACTGACGTCCCGTATCTTGCACATCGCCAACTCCTCCCGCATCCTGCGGTTACGCACGTTCTGATGGAACGCGCTGATTACCGCGGCAGGGTGGATATTTGGGATGTAGTGGTGTACACGGCTGAACCTCTGGATGTACTGGCGCAGGGGCTCTCCTTCCTTCTGGACGAGTAGATGAAGATCGCTCTCTTGGCCATGAGGTTTGTGGCCGCCTGTGAAGGCGCCAACAAACTGATGGCACAGCTCAGCCCAGGAGGATATGGAGTTGTCCGGCAAGTGCATGAGCCAGGACCTGACGTTGGGCTTAAGCACCAGCGGGAAGTAGTTGGCAAGGATCTTGTCGTCCCGTCCCCCAGCAGCCTGCACCGCGATGGTGTAGATGCTGAGGAACTCCGACGGATGCAACTTGCCGTCATACTTCTCTGGTACGTCGGGCTTGAAGTTCTTCGTACTGGGCCACTGGACTTGCCGCAGCTCACGAGTGAACGCAGGGCAACCTACCGGGTACGGCAAGTCGCCTGGTTCCCCTGGCGCATGCATGTCAACAGAGGGCCCAGCGCGCTGGTCTGACTAACGTCGCGCTTCTCTCCGGCGCTCGATGCGAGTACGAGCGTCTTCCCGCTGCCGTTCTTGAAGAACTTGGCGCTGATCGCGACGAGCTCGGGGATCAGACGACGCGGTGGAGTCGCTGTCGAGGTGGATCCGGCGAGTCGGTGATCTTGGCCTTCGGGGTGGGGAGTGCACAGTAGTTGCGCCCCCACCAGTCTTGTCTCCGCCGGTTCGCGCCTGGCTGACCCGCTGCGGCTGCAACGTGCTCGGCTGCCGAGGAGTGTCGCCGTTGGCGAAGCCGATGAGACTCTGGATAGTGGCCCTCCAGTCGTCGATCTTGTCCGCCACTGGAGGGTAGTCTAGGAGCAGCTGAGCTCGTGCCAGAGCTTCGGCTGCGGTGGCGGGCGGCGGTAGCGAACGGTGCGAGGAGCGGGATAAGCTCGGACTTCTAACTATGTTAGAAGGAGCAGTATCTCGTCCAGGCGACCGCGTCTCACTCGCGCCGGCTTGTTGATGCGCATGGTGGACCTGGGCGCTCCGGGATCCACCAGCTTGATCTTGATCCAGCGAGCGCATGGTACCGTGAGTACCATGACGCTGCCGGTCCCGCGCCTCCTGAGATGGGTGCGGTGCATGCACGGACGCCGAGGTCTTGGAGTGCGCCCGGTCGTTGTGGGAGCCGGCCACGCCGCCGATGGGCAGCGCAGCCTTGCCCTGGGACCTGGCAGCACCGTGAGCTCCCTCGTCAATGCGTGCCCTTCCGCCGGCGCCTGCCCCACCATCCGTTTGCTCCGGCGGTGGGTGGCTCGGTGCGGACGGAGCAGCTGCCTCCGAAAGTTTCTTCTTCGGCGGCATGTTGATGAAGATGGCGAAGATCGATGAAGAAGATGAAGATCTAGCCCGCGAGAATGCCGGATCTGATTCACACAACTTCGACGCCCCCTACCTGGCGCGCCAGAGATGCCGGGGCTTCTGATCCACGGACACCTATGGGACCGGAGGACCGGGTCCCTTTAGGTTCGGCGGGGGGCGGAGGTTGCGCAAAGAGCAGATCGAGGCGAAGCACGCGGGCGGTTGGTCGTGCGAGGAGTAAATCGAGGCGAAGCACGCGAGCGATTTACCCAGGTTCGGGCCGCACGGATGCGTAAAACCCTACTCCTGCTTTGTGGATTGGTATTGATTTCTAGCTCGGGAGCGCGGAGTGCTATAGTGCACACCGGCGGCGAGCAGGACCGAGCTTGAGTGTGTGGAATTGCTGAACCCGTGTGGAAAATGCTGAACCCCCTTCTACGTTGCCCCGGGCCTCCTTTTATATGCTCAAGGGGTTACCGACATAGGGCAACGGAGGGCAAAAGTGGAAAAGGTGCCGTGGGTAGGCACAGCTAGGTGTTGTAGTAGGCACAGCTAGCGGCTACAGTGTTATCATACCTAACCCTGACGGCAGGGGACAAGGGCATTAAACGCCCGTCTGTGTCACCTAGACAACACCGAAAGGGACCGCTAGGGACGCCACCGTCTTGCCACGATGGTTGTCTTGTCAGCGCCGGCGTGCCACCGCACGCCCCTAGCTGCACAGCCTCCTGCCACGTGCGCTTGGGAGGGGCCCCGAAGCGACACGTGGGTGGATGTGCTGGAGCGCGGGCGTGGAGTGGGGGCTTGCCACGGCAAGCGCCTTGCCGCGGCCGTCGACTTGTCGCTTCCGGGAGCTAGTCGCTCACCGGGCCTTGCCGGGGCGCGTAGCGCGCCGCGGCAAGTTCCTTGGAATGCCTTGGATGGCCTTCCCGGCAAGCGCCTCTTGCCGGAGCCTTGGGACGCTTCTGATGGCCTTCCCGGCAAGCTCCTCTTGCCGGGGTCTCGCCTTCTTCCCGGCAAGCTCCTCTTGCCGGGGTCTTGTCTTGAGTACTTTGTTCTTGAATGGTCTTCAGAGGAACCTCGGAAGGTCTTGGCGGCTACCCGGCAAGCCTTGCCGCGAGATGCTGTGACTGCCCGTGCACAAGTTCGGGGTACTAAGGGTACCCCTACTTTAGTACACCGACAAACATGGCCAAAGAAAGTTGTCCCTACAAAATCATATAGTGTGGCTATGCTCTATCTTCATCACACAAAAATATTTAAATCATGCACAACCCCGATAACAAGCCAAGCA
Organism: Triticum urartu; assembly: GCF_056163025.1. Lineage (NCBI taxonomy): Eukaryota > Viridiplantae > Streptophyta > Magnoliopsida > Poales > Poaceae > Triticum > Triticum urartu. Next base: position 482,955,960 of record NC_141875.1, read on the forward strand.
ATTGTTTCATACTTTTGATGTTCTCAAACTTTTTCAATCTTCACACAATACATGAGCATGAGCCATGGATATAGCACTATAGGTGGAATAGAATGGTGGTTGTGGAGAAGACAAAAAGGAGAAGATAGTCTCACATCAACTAGGCATATCAACGGGCTATGGAGATGCCCATCAATAGATATCAATGTGAGTGAGTACGGATTGCCATGCAACGGATGCACTAGAGCTATAAGTGTAGGAAAGATCAAAAAGAAACTAAGTGGGTGTGCATCCAACTTGCTTGCTCACGAAGACCTAGGGCATTTTGAGGAAGCCCATCACTGGAATATACAAGCCAAGTTCTAAAATGAAAGATTCCCACTAGTATATGAAAGTGACAACATAGGAGACTCTCTATCATGAAGATCATGGTGCTACTTTGAAGCACAAGTGTGGTAAAAGGATAGTAACATTGCCCCTTCTCTCTTTTTCTCTCATTTTTTTATTTTTTATTTGGGCCTTTTCTCTCTTTTTTTATGGCCTCTTTTTTTTCTTCCTTTTTTTATTTTTTCGTCCCGATTCTCATCCGACTTGTGGGGAAATCATAGTCTCCATCATCCTTTCCTCACATGGGACAATGCTATAATACTGATGATCATCACACTTCTATTTACTTACAACTCAAAAATTACAACTCGATACTTAGAACAAATATGACTCTATATGAATGCCTCTGGCGGTGTACCGGGTTGTGTAATGACTCATTAGTGACATGTATGAAAGAATTATGAACGATGGCTTTGCCACAAATACGATGTCAACTACATGATCATGCAAAGCAATATGACAATGATGGAGCGTGTCATAATAAATGGAACGGTGGAAAGTTGCATGGCAATATATCTTGGAATGGCAATGGAAATGCCATAATAGGTAGGTATGGTGGCTGTTTTGAGGAAGGTAAATGGTGGGTTTATGGTACCGGCGAAAGTTGCGCGGTACTAGAGAGGCTAGCAATGGTGGAAGGGTGAGAGTGCGTATAATCCATGGACTCAACATTAGTCATACAGAACTCACATACTTATTGCAAAAATCTATTAGTTATCGAAACAAATTATTACACACATGCTCCTATGGGGATAGATTGGTAGGAAAAGACCATCGCTCGTCCCCGACCGCCACTCATAAGGAAGACAATCAATAAATAAATCATGCTCTGACTTCATCACATAACGGTTCACCATACGTGCATGCTACGGTAATCACAAACTTCAACACAAGTATTTCTCAAATTCACAACTACTCAACTAGCATGACTCTAATATCACCATCTCCATATCTCAAAACAATCACCAAGTATCAAACTTCTCATAGTATTCAATGCACTTTATATGAAAGTTTTTATTATTGCCATGTTGTTCTAAAGAACTCTCAAAATAATATAAGTGAAGCATGAGAGATCAATCTATTTCTTCAAAATAAAACCACCGCCATGCTCCAAAAAGACATAAGTGAAGCACTAGAGCAAATGAAAAACTTCTCCGAAAGATATAAGTGAAGATCAATGAGTAGTCGAATAATTATGCAACTATGTGAAGACTCTAACATTTAAGAATTTAAGATCTTGGTATTTTATTCAAACAGCAAGCAAAACAAAAAAATGACGCTCCAAGCAAAACACATATCATGTGGCGAATAAAAATATGGCTCCAAGTAAGGTTACCGATGAACAAAGATGAAAGAGGGGATGCCATCCGGGGCATGCCCAAGCTTAGGCTCTTGGTTGTACTTGAATATTACCTTGGGGTGCCTTGGGCATCCCCAAGCTTAGGCTCTTGCCACTCCTTATTCCATAGTCCATCGAATCTTTACCCAAAACTTGAAAACTTCACAACACAAAACTTAACAGAAAACTCGTAAGCTCCGTTAGTATAAAAAATAAATCACCACTTAGGTACTATTGTGAACTCATTCCAAATTCATATTGGTGTAATATCTACTGTATTACAACTCATCTATGGTTCATACCCTCCGATACTACTCATAGATTCATCAAAATAAGCAAACAACACATAGAAAACAGAATCTGTCAAAAACAGAACAGTCTATAGTAATCTGGATCAAACATATACTTCTGGAAACCCAACAATTCTAAAATAAATTGATGGATGTGAGTAATTTATCTATTAATCATCTTAAAAATAATTAACTAAATAGCACTCTCCAATAAGAAATGGCAGCAAATCTCGTGAGCGCTAAAGTTTCTGTTTTTTACAGCATGATCGCAAAGACTTTCCCCAAGTCTTACCAAAGGTTCTACTTGGCACAAAAACTAATTAAAAGCATAAAACCACATATAAACAGAGGCTATATGAATTATTTATTACTAAATAGGAACAAAAATCAAGGAGCAAAGATAAAATTGGGTTGCCTCCCAACAAGCGCTATCGTTTAATGCCCCTAGCTAGGCATGATGATTTCAATGATGCTCGCATAAAGGATAAGAATTGAAACATAAAGAGAGCATCATGAAGAATATGACTAGAACATTTAAGTCTAACCCTCTTCCTATGCATAAGGATTTTGTGAGCAAACAATTTATGGGAACAAGAATCAACTTGCATAGGAAAGCAAAACAAGTATAACTTCAAGATTTTAAGCACATAGAGAGGAAACTTGATATTATTACAATTCCTACGAGCATATATTCCTCCCGCATAATAATTTTCAGTAGCATCATGAATTAATTCAACAATCACATAAAGCATTATTTTCATGATCTACAAGCATAGAAATTATATTACTCTCCACATAAGCAAAGTCTTCTCATTCGGAATAGTGGGAGTATCATAAGAAAACTCGAATACTATAAATTGTTTCCATATTAAAAGAGTAATGTTCATAAAATGGGTAATCATAATTGAGGGAGTCCTGGATTAGGGGGTCTCCGGACAGCCGGACTATATCCTTTGGCCGGACTGTTAGACTATGAAGATACAAGATTGAAGACTTCGTCTCGTGTCCGGATGGGACTCTACTTGGCGTGGAAGGCAAGCAACGCAATACGGATATGTATATCTCCTCTTTTGTAACCGACCTTGTGTAACCCTAGCCCTCTCCAGTGTCTATATAAACCGGAGGGTTTTAGTCCATAGGACATAACAAAAAACATACAATCATACCATAGACTAGCTTCTAGGGTTTAGCCTCTCTGATCTCGTGGTAGATCTACTCTTGTACTACCCATATCATCAATATTAATCAAGCAGGACATAGGGTTTTACCTCCATCAAGAGGGCCCGAACCTGGGTAAAACTTCGTGTCCCCTGCCTCCTGTTACCATCCGCCTTAGACGCACAGTTCGGGACCCCCTACCCGAGATCCACCGGTTTTGACACCGACATTGGTGCTTTCATTGAGAGTTCCTCTGTGACGTTGCCGTTAGGCTTGATGGCTCCTTCTATCATCATTAGCGATGCAGTCCAGGGTGAGACTTTTCTCCCCGGACAGATTTTTGTATTCGGCGGCTTTGCACTGCGGGCCAATTCGCTTGGCCATCTGGAGCAGATTGAAAGCTACGCCCCTGGCCATCATGTCAAGTTTGGAAGCTTAAGCTACACGGCCGATATCCACGGAGACTTGATCTTCGACAGATTCGAGCCTCTGCCTTGTGCGTCACGCGGTCATGATGAGTACGATTTAGCTCTACCATCCGACAGTGTTCAGGAGATCGCACCGGCAGCCGCTCCGACCCTCAATTCGAAGCCAGTTGCGTCGTCCATGGACGGGTGGATGGACCCCGCCATGGAGGCCTTACCCTCATCGGTGATCGAGCCGAACATCGACCTTACTCCGCACAAGAGCCGTGTTGACAAATTGCCGCATCTCTCTCCGGCCACGGACTCCGAACCGCTTGCGCCCGTTCCTAGTGAATCCGATTGGGCTCCGATCATGGAGTTTACCTCCACGGATATTTTTCAGCACTTTCCCTTTGGCGACATACTGAACTCGTTAAGGTCACTCTCCTTGTCAGGAGGATCCTGGCCGAACTATGTCCGACAGGATTGGGATGCGGACGACGAAGAAATTCGCGGCCCGCCCACCACCCACTTAGTAGCCACTGTCGATGACTTAACCGACATGCTCAACTTTGACTCCGAAGACATCGATGGTATGGACGACGATGCGGGAGACGAAGATGAACCACTGCCCACAGGGCACTGGACAGCCACCTCATCATACGATATATACATGGTGGACACACCCAAAGAAGGCAATGGCGACGAGACAGCGGCGGATGACCCCTCCAAGAAGCAAACCAAGCGCCGACGCCAGCGGCGCCGCTCTAAGTCCCGCCAAAGCAAAAGTGGTGATACCGGCACAGGATATAATAACACTCCGGATAGTGCCGAAGATAACAACAATCCCCTCCAGCAAGATTTAGAGCAGGAGGATGGAGGAGCCAGCCCTCCTGAGAGAGCGGCAGATGGAGAAGCGGAGGATGATAATTACATGCCCCCCTCCGAAGACGAGGCAAGCCTCGGCGATGACGAATTCGCCGTGCCAGAGGATCCCGTCGAACAAGAGCGCTTCAAGCGCCGGCTTATAGCCACGGCGAATAGCCTTAAGAAAAAGCAGCAGTAGCTTCAAGATGATCAAGATCTGCTAGCTGACAGATGGACTGAAGTCCTCGCGGTCGAGGAATATAAACCTGAGCGCCCCTCCGAGAGTTACCCAAAATGCAGGTTGCTACCCTGACTGGAGGAAGAAGCGTATGACGCGGCTGATCGGCCACCTCGTGGCCGCGATAGAGAGGCATTCCAGCCAAAAACACAGCCTGCACCCCGACGCCATTCAAATAAAAAGGCATGGGGAAATATGCCAGAACTCGAGACGTATTGGAGGACAAAGAAAAACATGCAAGATCGATCTATGGATCACGAGGGCGCGCCGCTATGCAAGACGATAAACGTCACGCCGAATACAGTAAAAGTCAATCCGGCCGGGCCAAACACAGCAGGCAAGACCCATTCGAGCTGCGTCGCGATATAGCCCAATGCAGAGGTGCCGCACACCCCCTATGCTTCACAGACGAAGTAATGGATCATCAAATCCCAAAGGGTTTCAAACCCGTAAATATTGAATCATACGACGGCACAACAGATCCTGCGGTATGGATCGAGGATTTTTCCTCCTCCACATCCACATGGCCCGCGGCGATGACTTACACGCCATCAAATACCTCCCACTAAAGCTCAAAGGACCAGCGTGGCATTGGCTTAACAGGTTGCCAGCAGAGTCCATTAGCTGTTGGGAAGATCTGGAAGCCGCATTCCTCAACAACTTTCAGGGCACTTATGTGCGACCACCAGATGCCGATGACTTGAGCCACATGATTTAGTAGCCATAAGAATCGGCCAGGCAATTCTGGACACGATTCCTAACAAAGAAAAATCAAATCGTCGACTGTCCGGATGCAGAGGCCCTAGCAGCCTTCAAGCATAACATCTGCGACGAGTGGCTTGCTCGACACCTTGGACAGGAAAATCCGAAATCTATGGCAGCCCTCACGACACTCATGACCCGCTTTTGTGCGGGAGAAGACAGCTGGCTGGCTCGCAGTAACAACATCTCAAAAAACCATGGTAGTTCGGATACCAAGGACGGCAATAGCAGGTCACGTCGCAACAAACATAAGCGCCGCATTAACAGCGATAATACTGAGGATACGGCAGTCAATGCCAGATTCAAAGGCTCTAAACCCGGTTAGCGGAAAAAGCCATTTAAAAGAAGCACTCCGGGCCCGTCTAGTTTGGACCGCATACTCAATCGCTCGTGTCAAATACACGGTACCCCTGACAAGCCAGCCAACCACACCAACAGGGAATGCTGGGTGTTCAAGCAGGCCGGCAAGTTAATTGCCAAAGATAAAGATAAAGGGTCACACAACGATGACGAAGAGGAGCCCCGTTAGCCGAACACCGAAGGACAGAAGAGGTTCCCCCCACAAGTGCGGACAGTGAACATGATATACACAACACACATCCCCAAGAGGGAGCGGAAGCGTGCGCTCAGGGACGTATATGCGTTGGAGCCAGCCGCCCCAAAGTTCAACCCATGGTCCTCATGCCCGATCACCTTCGATCGAAGGGACCACCCCACTAGTACCCGTCACGGCGGATTCGCCGCACTGGTCTTAGACCCAATCATCAACGGATTTCACCTCACTCGAGTCCTTATGGATGGCGGCGGCAGCCTGAACCTACTTTACCAGGACACAGTGCGCAAAATGGGTATAGACCCTCAAGGATCAAACCCACAAAAACGACCTTTAAAGGCGTCATTCCAGGTGTAGAGGCCCATTGCACAAGCTCAATTACACTGGAAGTGGTCTTCGGATCCCCGGATAACTTCCGAAGCGAAGAATTAATCTTCGATATAGTCCCGTTCCGCAGTGGCTATCATGCACTACTCCGGCGAACCGCATTTACGAGATTCAATGCGGTACCGCATTATGCATACCTCAAGCTCAAGATGCCAGGACCTCGGGGGGTCATCACAGTCAATGGAAACACAGAGCACTCTCTCCGTACGGAGGAGCACACTGCGGCCCTCGCAGCAGAAGCGCAAAGCAGCCTCTCAAGGCAATCCACCAGTTCGGCGTTTCATGACCCGGACACCTTCAAGCGCACTCGGAGTAATAGGCAACTAGACCGCTTGGCACGATCTGAGCTCGCATAGCAATGCGACCCCCACCCCAGTCCCAGCCAAACGGCGAAATTCATGCCACGCGTACATAATTACGCATTAAAAATACCATGGGCACAGGCGGGGAGGGGGCACAACTACGGAACGCCTCGATACGCGGCTTAAACCGCACTAGGGGCTTCCCGCTTTGTTATTTTTCTCTTTCAGGACTTTAATCTCTGGAAACCCTGTCCGGCAGCATGATTGCCGAATACATGATGCAGCAACCAAGGAGGCAAAAAGCTATGTCACACCACGGAACTCCCAGGTGGATTACGATAACGAGTGAAATATTTGCTTTAATACTATTCCTCAGCTTGCCCTTGGAAGGGACATAGTCCTACTTTTTGCTTATCGCACTATCTGTATCATTCTGCTTTAACGCATCTATTTGAATAAACAATGCATAGCATTAAGACTATTATTGCATTCTTCTTTTTTATATATGTGTTTCTTAATGACGCCTTGCAACCGTACACTTTGGTACGGCCAATACACCAGGGGCTTAAGTACCCCACAATGCGGTGTGAGAAGTCCGAACACTTTCACAAGTGCGGCACCCCGAACTTATAGCATTATATGCATCAGCTCTGAATCATGTGTTTGGTCAAATGTTGGGTTTGCCCGGCTCCTATGTTTTGGTACCTTACGTTCCGCTCTATCGGCTAAGGTAGCGCTAGGAGAACTACTGCGATTGAGCCCTGGTTCTGCTGGGCTAAGCACCTCAGTAGAGAAAGCTAAAACTGACTGTCATGATAAGGCGAGAGACTGGTCGCTGTTCGGCAAGGTTTCGAGTCCCTAAAGACTTATGCCGCTTAGAGCAAGGAGCCGGTCCTGTCCGGCTTAAAGGCGTGTATCGCGCCCCGAATTCGGCCTTCCGAATACCAGGGGCTTCACCGAAATTTAAAATTATAGAACTCTATGGCTAAGTGAGAGTGATAAAGCATTATTAGTCTGGTTGCCTTGTTCGCTGTGCTGAGCACCTCCCTCGAAGGACCCAAAAATGGGAACAAGAGTGCTCAGGTTTATCCCGAACACCCCAGCACTCGTGGCATGGGGGCAGAAGCCGAGGACTAGCCATCTCTCGGATTGGATAAACAGCCAAACAGAAGGTAATATTTTAAATTCAAACAAGCGTTGCATAGCGCATATGAAACAAGTTTTCATCATACAGGATCACACGAGCAAGTTTACTCAAATATTACATCCTTGGAACATTTGTCTGCTACAAGACGAGCACCCTTCAGGACACCCTCATAATAAATTTTGGGGGTGCGATGATCCTTGCCCTGCGGCGGTCCTTCCTTGATCAGCTTCACGGCGTCTAGCTTGGCCCATTGCACCTTCACACGGGCGAAAGCCCGGTGTGCACCTTCAATGCAGACGGACCGCTTGACGACTTCCAGCCGTGGACAGGCGTCCACAAGCCACCTCACCAGGCCGAAGTAGCTGTTCAGAAGGGCGTCGCCAGGCCATAGCCGGACTATAAGGCCCTTCATGGCCTGTTCGGCTGCCTTGTGTAGCTCGACCAGCTGCTTCAGCTGGTCGCTCATAGGCACCGGGTGTTCGGTCCCAGTATACTGAGACCAGAACAGCTTCTCTGTTGAGCTTCCCTCCTCGGCCTGGTAAAACTGTGCGGCATCCGACACACTGTGAGGCAAATCTGCGAATGCTCCTGGAGAGCTTTGGATTCAGGTAAGTAATAGGTAATTTACTTTCACATGCTTGCTTTGCATATAGAATGCCTTACCCGCCGCTATTTTCTTCATCGCGTCCATCTCCTAAAGGGCCTTTTGGGCTTTGGCCTTGGCACTCTTTGCGCTCTCGAGGGCCGCGGCAAGCTCAGACTCTCGCGTCTTCGAGTCAAGCTCCAATGCCTCGTGCTTCGTCACGAGAGCCTGGAGCTCTTGCTGCACTTCACCCACCCGAGCCTCTTGCCTTTCCCGCTCAGTGCGCTCCTTGGCCACTTTATCTTCGGCCTTGGACAGCGCTTGCTTTAGGGTCGTCACTTTGGTCATGGCCCCTGGCAAATATACGATGATCCTGTCATTTTGCAATCGCGTCTTCCTTTATATATACATATCTATAGACAGGGTATTACTTACCCTTGTTCTCCTCGAGCTGCCTCTTGGAAAGGCCAAGCTCTTGGACCCCTCGAGGTCCTGCTTCAGTGTGGCGACCTCCACAGTCAGTGCGGCTGAGGCCAGCAGCGAAGCCTGCATACGCATATTGACATACTTATATTAGACTCCTGCGATATTATTTGATCCTCTGTTCGGCTTTTCTTTGTGAACACCAAACAGAGCATCAGGGGCTACTGTCTATGCGGTAATATTTTTCCTATATTTTAAACACTTACCTCAAAGCCTGTTAGAAGGCTGGCATAGGCTTCAGTCAGTCCGCTCTTGGCGGACTGAACCTTCTGGACCACCGCACTCATAATAGTACGGTGCTCCTCGTTGATGAAAGCGCTGCGAAGCATTTCCAGCAGATTGTCTGGCGCCTCTGGATGGACAGAGGTCACCGGCACAGGCGTCTTGCCCCTCTTGGAAGGAGGCCGCCTGCCCGAGTCCGGAACCACTGGAGGATCCGGCGCGGTGTTCGGTTGAGGGCCAAACTCGGAGCCTTCAGAGGCCTTGTCCCCTCTGCTCCCGGAGTCCGGAAGTTCACCTTGAGGCACCTCCGGGACTGTCTCCCCTCGACCCGGTGCCTCTTGAGACAATACCTTGGCGTCGTCCGTAGGGCAAGGGGAGGTGGCGGTCGGAAGTGGATCGCTATCCATATCCGACGAGCCTAGGGAGCCGTCCGATGATACATCGATACGGGCTCGTGGCGGCCTGCATAATCATATTCGGCGTTAGGGGAAGCAGTGCGCAAAAGGATACTATGAGTTACTCTGGTATCCGAATACTTACGACCTCCCCAGGGGCTTGGCCCTGGGTAACCACTCGTCTTCGCCTTCGGCGGCGGTGGTGGAAATGTCCGGAAGGAGAGTCCTTCCCTTCTTGGACCCTTCGGCCTCCCCAGTTGGGGCGGCCTTCCCTTTCTTGTCTCCCCCAACTGAAGGGGGAGCATCTTCTTCTTCCTCCTCGTCTTCGGGGGAGGAGTGTGCCGCAAAGTCATCAGACGGTGAGTCCGATGACACCTGGCGTCGAGAACTCTTTCGGGTTCCCTTGGCCTTCTTGGTCTTCTCCGGCACCGTGTAAGGAGCCGGAGTCAGCATCTTCGCCAGGGGAACGTCTGCTGGGCCTTCGGGCAAAGGAGCCGGACAGTCGATCTGTCCGGCCGTCTCCTGCCAGTCCTGTCAAAGGTACGGGAGCTTAGATCCCACATAGAGTCAAACTATGAAAAACAATTATCCTGTGAGAGGTAAAACAGCTTACTGCGCTGGCTTGGCGCTTCGCGCAGAATCCGTGGTCCTCAGTAGTGGGAGGCGGAACCTCGGCACTCTTGAATAACACCTTCTAGGCATCTTCGTGAGTTGTGTCGAAGAGCCTGTTCAGAGTTCGGTGCTGGGCCGAGTCAAACTCCCACAAGTTGAAAGCCCATTGTTGGCACGGGAGGATCCGGCGGATGAGCATGACCTGGACTACGTTGACGAGTTTGAGCTTCTTGTTCACCATGTTTTGAATACATGTTTGGAGTCTGGTCAACTCTCCCGAACTACCCCAGGACAGGCCCTTCTCTTGCTAGGAGGTGAGCCGCGTGGGGAAGCCAGATCGGAACTCGGGGGCCGCTGCCCATTTAGGGTCACGCGACTCGGGGATGTAGAACCATCCCGATTGCCACCCCTTTATGGTTTCCACGAAGGAGCCCTCGAGCCATGTGACGTTGGGCATTTTGCCCACCATGGTGCCTCCGCACTTCGCCTGGCGGCCACTCACTACCTTCGGCTTGACATTGAAGGTTTTCAGCCATAAGCCGAAGTGGGGCTTGATGCGGAGGAAGGCGTCGCACATGACGATAAACGCCGAGATGTTGAGGATGAAGTTCGGGGCCAGATCGTGGAAATCCAGGCCATAGTAGAACATGAGCCCCCGGACAAATGGGTGGAGAGGGAATCCCAGTCCACGGAGGAAATGGGTAAGGAACACTACCCTCTCATGGGGCCTGGGGGTGGGGATGAGCTGTCCCTCATCTGGGAGCCGGTGCGCGATGTCGTCAGGCAGGTATCCGGCTCTCCTCAGCTTCTTGATGTGTCCCTCCGTGACGGAGGAGACCATCCACCTGCCTCCCGCTCCGGACATGGTTGGAGAAGGTCGAGGTGGGAAATGCGGACTTAGGCGTTGGAGCTCGAGTGTGCGAAAATGGATGAGCAAAGGAGGAAGAAGGCGTGGATGAAAAGGTGAATCCTGATCCCTTTATATGGGCGGACAAAACTATGCGCCCCCATTAGCCTGGTAAAACTCGCTTGTCCCCCAAGAGCCGTAATCGATGGTGTGTTTGGGTTACCCACGCCCGTATTAATGAGAATCCCGTAATAAGGGGAGCACGATCTCTGCTTTGACAAGACATGTCAAAAAACTGTCTCGCGTTATGTGCGGGGCTAGTTAATGGAAACGGTTTGAATAATCACCGGGCCATGGCCTAATGTCATATTGCCAAGGCAAGTCAGCAGATTAGATTTGTGGAAATATGATTCTCTCTACGATGGAATGTGGAACTTATTTTGCAGGGTCGGACACTATCCTTGTATTCAAATTCTTACGTGGTGTATTCGGAGGGGGAACCTGCCTTGCAATGCCAAAGACAATACTGCGCGCCAGACTCATCGTCATTGAAGCCTGGTTTAGGGGCTACTGAGGGAGGCTTGGATTAGGGGGTCTCCGGACAGCCGGACTATATCCTTTGGCCGGACTGTTAGACTATGAAGATACAAGTTTGAAGACTTCGTCTCGTGTCCAGATGGGACTCTACTTGGCGTGGAAGGCAAGCTAGGCAATACAGATATGTATATCTCGTCTTTTGTAACCGACCTTGTGTAACCCTAGCCCTCTCCGGTGTCTATATAAACCGGAGGGTTTTAGACCGTAGGACATAACAAAAAACATACAATCATACCATAGGCTAGCTTCTAGGGTTTAGCCTCTCTGATCTCGTGGTAGATCTACTCTTGTACTACCCATATCATCAATATTAATCAAGCAGGGCGTATGGTTTTACCTCCATCAAGAGGGCCCGAACCTGGGTAAAACTTCGTGTCACCTGCCTCCTATTACCATCCGCCTTAGATGCACAGTTCGGGACCCCCTACCCAAGATCCCCCGGTTTTGACACCGACAATAATCATGACAAGTTTTATAAATATAATCGTCACTACTTTTTATAGCATAAGCATCATCACAATAATCATCATAGGTAGCAACTTTTTTCTCATCATAATCGATTGAAACCTCTTCCAAGATAGTGGAATCATTACTAAATAAAGTCATGACCTCTCCAAATCCACTTTCATAATTATCACAATAAGATTCAACATCCTCCAAAATAGTGGGATTACTACTTCCTAAAGTTGACACTCTTCCAAACCCACTTTCATCAATATAATCATCATAAGTAGGAGGCATGTTATCATCATTATAAATTTGCATATCAAAACTTGGGAGACTAAAAATATCATCTTCATTAAACGTAGCATCCCCAAGCTTGGGACAAACATTAATCGCAGGAAATATATTCTCAAAAACATCATTCTCATCAAACATAGCATCCCCAAGCTTGGGCCTTTTCATATTATAAGCATAATCACTCTCATCGTTAATAGTATGGATGGCACCAATAGTATAGCAATTATCATCATCACAATGAGTAATAGGAGCAACATCATTTGGGAGAGATAGGTTTCTACCTTTGCTTCTCCGTCTTTTATTTTTCTTCTTCACATCATGTGTGGGTTCAATCCTCTTTCTCGAGCTCCTTATTAATGAGATTGGTTGAATAGAAGGCTCCTCCTCGTTACGTGATTCATCATAAGAAATAATAGGAGAATATTGGGAAGTCTCTTCCATTTCATTAGTATTCTCTTCATCCTCTATTTGTTTTCTTTTCTTTATGTAATTGGCAATATAAGGATTTTCAATGCAATTCACCGCACAATACATATAAATTTCCTCTAGATCAAAATTAAGAACTCTATCAAGGGCAAATTCTGGAATAACCTTAGATATACATTTAATTTATTCATAACCCAAGAGCAAACTAAGTTCATTATGATGTGCAAGGGAAATCAAGTCATCACAATTTTTGGACATGATACGATCATGAAACAATTTGCATTGGGTACTGAAATGATCACGTTCATTGCAAAGTTCACAAGTACGACTAAGAAATTTTAAATTTTCAGCACAAACATCTAGACTTTCTTGCAACCATTTAGTTTCCAAATACTTATGCCTCTCGCAGAATCTATCTTCCCTGTTTGGTATGTATTTGCAAACTCTATTCACTCCACAAAACTCGATATGCTTATAAGAGATATTTTCATCATGACTAGTGCAATCATCATTAGTACTATGGATATGCAAAGAGTTCATACTAATAACATTGCAATCATGCTCATCATTCAAAGATTTAGTGTCAAACATTTTATAGACTTCTTCTTCTAGCACTTGAGCACAATTTTCCTTTCCATCATTCTCACGAAAGATATTAAAAAGATGAAGCGTATGAGGCAAACTCAATTCCATTTTTTGTAATTTTCTATTATAAACTAAACTAGTGATAAAACAAGAAACTAAAAGATTCGATTGCAATATCTAAAGATATACCTTCAAGCGCTAAACTCCCCGGCAACGGCGCCAGAAAAGAGTTTGATGTTTACTACACAACCTTCTTCTTGTAGATGTTGTTGGGCCTCCAAGTGCGGAGGTTTGTAGGACAGTAGCAAATTTCCCTCAAGTGGATGACCTAAGGTTTATCAATCCGTGTGAGGCGTAGGATGAAGATGGTCTCTCTCAAACAACCCTGCAATCAAATAACAAAGAGTCTCTTGTGTCCCCAACACACCCAATACAATGGTAAATTGTATAGGTGCACTAGTTCGGCGAAGAGATGGTGATACAAGTGCAATATGGATAGTTGATAATGGTTTTTTTAATATGAAAATATAAAAACAGCAAGGTAACTAATGATAAAAGTGAGCACAAACGGTATTGCAATGCTAGGAAACAAGGCCTAGGGTTCATACTTTCACTAGTGCAAGTTCTCAACAATAATAACATAATTGGATCATATAACTATCCCTCAACATGCAACAAAGAGTCACTCCAAAGTCACTAATAGCGGAGAACAAACGAAGAGATTATTGTAGGGTACGAAACCACCTCAAAGTTATCCTTTCCAATCGATCTATTCAAGAGTCCGTAGTAAAATAACACGAAACTATTCTTTTCGTTCAATCTATCATAGAGTTCGTACTAGAATAACACCTTAAGACAAAAATCAACCAAAACCCTAATGTCACCTAGATACTCCAACATTACATCAAGTATCCGTGGGTATGATTATATGATATGCATCACACAATCTCAAATTCATCTATTCAACCAACACAAAGAACTTCGAAGAGTGCCCCAAAGTTTCTACCGGAGAGTCAAGACGAAAAGGTGTGCCAACCCCTATGCATAAGTTCACGAGGTCACGGAACTCGCAAGTTGATCACCAAAACATACATCAAGTGGATCACATGATATCCCATTGTCACCACAGATAAGCACGTGCAAGACATACATCAAGTGTTCTCAAATCCTTAAAGACTCAATCCGATAAGATAACTTCAAAGGGAAAACTCAATTCATCACAAGAGAGTAGAGGGGGAGAAACATCATAAGATCCAACTATAATAACAAAGCTCATGATACATCAAGATCGTACCACCTCAAGAACACGAGAGAGAGAGAGAGTTCAAACACAAAGCTACTGGTACATACACTCAGCCCCGAGGGTGGACTACTCCCTCCTCGTCATGGAGAGCGCCGGGATGATGAAGATGGCCACCGGAGAGGGATTCCCCCTTCGGCAGGGTGCCGGAACGGGTCTAGATTGGTTTTCAGTGGCTACGGAGGCTTCTGGCGGCGGAACTCCCGATCTATTCTGTTCCCCGGTGTTTGGGGGGTATATGGATATATATAGGAGGAATAAGTATGTCGGTGGAGCAATGAGGGGCCTACGAGGGTGGAGGGCGCGCCCCCCTACATCGTGGCTGCCTCGTTGATTGCCTGATGTATACTCCAAGTCTCCTGGATTGCTTCCGTTCCAAAAATAACTCTCCCAAAGGTTTCATTCCGTTTGGACTCCGTTTGATATACCTTTTATTCAAAACACCGAAATAGGCAATAAAACAGCAATTTGGGCTGGGCCTCCGGTTAATATGTTAGTCCCAAAAATAATATAAAAGTGTATAATAAAGCCCATAAACATCCAAAACAGATAATATAATAGCATGGAACAATCAAAAATTATAGATACGTTGGAGACGTATCAGTGCCCCCACTGGATAAGTTTCCACTTGATATGGCCGGACCGATTCAAGTGAAGAGCTTGAAGTAAAAAATATTCTAAGACCCCCGCCGAATCGAACATTCGACGGACGATTTCGGGGACTACACCGAGTGGGTGCACTCAACGTGCCCCCACTGGATCAATTCCCCACTCAGCGCGGCCTGGCCGCTTCTAGTGAATGGAATGCTGAGCAAGAAAGAAAACACACCCAGTGGGTGTACAGATTCAGCAGAATCAAGACAAAGAAAATCCAATCGAAAATAAACTTACTACCACACTTACTCGGACATTTGCTTGAAGGGCCGTGCTGGTGTCATAAGCCAACTTGCTGGACTCATACACCTCCTTCAGGCGCTGCATCATCAGGCCGGCCTGGATCATAGCTTCCTTGGTAGCTCCTGTTTTTGGTCCTCTGGGACGTGATGCAGCGTGAATGCACTCGACGCAGGAGTTGGCGATGCAGCTGGAGGTATCAACACTTGTGGTTGCTCAGTTGGACCTGAGCCTTGAACAGTCAATGCGACAAGCTGAATAGTCGATAGTGGTACAGAGAAAGAAACACCAGTGCTAGACGAACCACCCAACCCTTGAGGAACAGATTCAGGCGGCATATGAGACGCCTGACTTGAGGGCACTCTCTTGGCAAGGCTTCGCGAGGTGGTAGAAGTCCAGCCCCGTCCTCCTGACCTTCTCGGAGGTTCCTCCTCATCATCATCTTGAAGTTGGATGATGTCCGTTGGCACTACAGTCATTCGATAGTCAGATTTCAGTCGACCGTTGGAATAATTAGCAAGGCGAGAGTTGATCATACCTGCCCGAGAAGTGGTTGCGTCCGCAATCTCCGCGTCAGCCTGCTCGTCGTCGATCTCCATATGCGACGTCCCAGAAGTAGTAGCCCTGAGATTCAGAATTCCACTCGGTCAAGTAAAACAATAAGGTCTGCAATAGCAACAAAGGAGGAAAAGAAAGAGAGACACTTGGAGCACTCGCATTCAAGCAATAACCACGGTGACCTTTATCCTGGGCAGGGCTTTCCGCAGCTTGGGTGGAGCAACCTTGGCTTGCTTGGCAGTTTTCCCAGTTGGGTCGGGAGTTGGCGTCCGAGTGCGCTTCTGGGTCCTGGCAGTCGACATCACAGCCTTGCTCTAGCCAGCTGCTAGATCTTGGGTCTATTTGGATCGGCGCTCAGAACATTGAGGCGACTCGACTTCCTCACTATCCTCAAAGTCATCACTGTAGTCTTAACTATCGTCGACATACTCAATATTGGCGCTCCCGCCCTCGCTTTCTGCTCCTTCGAGGGGTTGCTCCCCATTCGTTACGGGCGAGTACATCTTCGTGAATACCTGCGAAACACAGATTATAAAGATCAGTCAGATTCCAATACAGTTGCATATTGAAGAATAACATATAAAACACTTGACAAGTTATGTCAGACCTCTCCTGGAGGGTGCTCGGTGTCGAATGGCAAGATCCATTTTGCTCCATGCGGGTTGTCCTTGTTCCAAGTGATGCTCCGAAGCCACTGCGCCACTATCTCCTCTTTGACCTCCTCTGGGTGGGTCCGAGCAGTGTCTTCTGTACCTGAGTACAACCACATAGGGTGGTCGCGAGCTTGCAAGGGTTGGATGCGTCAACTGAGAAACACCTCCAACAAATCCATGCCTGTCACTCTGCCCCAGAGCAGCACAACGACCGCGTCAACTAGGATGGCCACCTCACCCTTCTCCTCCTCTTCTACAGTCAATGAATGGGGACTGCGGAGTCTCTCCAGAGAAAAAGGAGGAAGGCCAGTCGACGCACCCGGGGTTAGGACGTCTTTGCAGTAAAACCAGGTCGACTGTCACCCCCTAACTGACTCAGAAAAAGTCATGGGAGGGAAAGAGCTTCTACCCCTCATTTGAACTCCCAAACCTCCACACATTTGGATCACATGGGTCCTCTCAACAGTTGGATTGGCTTTCTTAACCGACTGAGATCTGTAGGTGAAGATATGTTTGAACAAACCCCAACGTGGGTGACATCCCAAGAAGTTCTCACACATTGAAACAAATGTGGCAAGGTACGAGATGGTGTTTGGGGGAAGTGATGGATCAGAGCACCAAAGAAATTCAAGAATCCGCGAAAGAATGGATGTGGAGGAAAAGAGAAACCTTGTTCCATGTGAGTCGTGAGGAGAACCCACTCGCCGTCGCGCGGTGCAGGCTTGGATTCTCCTTCCGGCAGCCTCCAGGATCCATACGCTATCAGGCCGTCAGTGATGAGATCCTCCAGATTCTCCTCTGTGACCGTCGAGGGGATCCAATCCCCTTGGATCCAGCCCGGCGGCAGAGGGATCGCGAGGTAGACCCCTTGGCCGTCTTCTTGCCCTTCGCTGTCTTCTTCGCGTGCTCCAGGGCCTTCGTCTTGTCCTTTGCCATTGCTACGGTGGTCGACGGGGGCAAGCGGAGCGGCGCTGCGCTGGGGAGGGCCAGGCGGAGAGACGAGGGAGAAAGGGGAAATGGGGGGCACTGTTGCACACACCGGTCGTGTCGCCCTATATACCCACGTGACCGAGTGACTGACTCGTGGGCCCATGCAATCTCAGCACATCCCACAACTGGCACCAGCGTGATACATGGCGAAAAACATGGCACAAGGATCGAGGAGTCCCTCCCCACTTGCCCCGCTTACTGTGCTGCGCCCGGCCTGCGCGCTTCTCCAAATTTCAAATCCCGTAAAATCTGGGTCTGGCAAATAAGTCCATCGTGTCAAGGATATCTAGATCCAATCTGCTCGATGCTATGCTACTTATTTCACTCGGAAGTTCAAAGAGCCAGAATCGATCAAGGCGACTGACGAAGGGTTAAACTGCTAACATACTTTCAGACCCCCAAGGAATTGTCTCCGAGACATTGAATTGGGCCGAAACCAACTTCAATCCTTCTTCACTCGGTCTTAGATCCATTCGGGGGCTAATGATGATGACATGTACCTAGGGTAGGGTCTTGGGACTGACCTATATGCCCTACCCAAGGACACTATACAAGAGGCCAACGCCTATGAAGACAGAAAGAAAGTACCGACTGGAATCACCTCAGAGTGGAATCCACTCGACAGAAGATCCACTCGGATGTACTGGTTCCACTCGACCGTCACCATTCACTCAGAATGCAAGAATCCACTCGAAGGACAGAAGACCTAGGGTCACCTCTGGATAGCAACGGTCAAGCATTCACTCTGTCACCTTAAAGGTCATTAAACAGGGGCGTTACCACTAACGCTCGTAGCTTTATTCTCTCATTGAACCCTTGCATAACTGAGGACTGCGAGGGGATGGCGCACTCTATATAAGGCACCCCTCTCCTCTGGCACAAGGGTTCACACTCCCTGTAACACACCACTCCAATCAACAGAGCCTCCGTGGCAACGAGACGTAGTGTTGTTACCTCCTTCGAGAGGGGCCTGAACTCGTAAATCCGAGGGTACAACCTCGCCGTAGCTAGGCACTGCCTCCTCCTACGTACCCCCCATCTCTACTGTCAGATCCATTCCCACGACAGCATACTCCGAGTATTAAAGCCAGTTGACGACCCCCCAACCCTTGCCTCTAACCCATTTCTCCATCCCCACCCACCCAACAAGCAAGAACGATAATTTGTGGGCTTCTAGAGTCATTTATGCATTATTACATGACGGACGGGCCAACGCAAGTCCATCATGTATGATTTTGGGTAGCTAGACCACAAGAGAGGTTGTGGCAAATCCAGGGTTATTTGTAAAAAATGTCAACACACATAATTTCTAATAAGTCCTCCCAAGTTCTCTCCAATGACATGTGTGCAACCAGTGTTCAAATTATGCTGCCATGGGGTGATTGTTAACCAAAATGTCCCCATCTGCCAAGTTATTGCATGTTGAAGGATTCATGTCTTGTTGAACTAAGGTGTTTCCCCGCCAGGTTTGAGG
Source organism: Triticum urartu (assembly GCF_056163025.1). Classification (NCBI taxonomy): domain Eukaryota; kingdom Viridiplantae; phylum Streptophyta; class Magnoliopsida; order Poales; family Poaceae; genus Triticum; species Triticum urartu. The sequence continues at coordinate 482,975,133 of NC_141875.1, forward strand.
GGCCCTAGTGCCATTTACTCTCTCATCCTCCAAATCCTACCACTTGTTCGAGCGTTCTTTCAATTACCATGGCATACTCTAGCATGATTTTTTTGTGTATCAACTAAAAACATTATTTCCAAAACCTCAAACACAAAGTGTGGGTAGACGCAGCGTTGTGAAGAGAAAGTACCTAAAAGCCGCCCTAGTTAATCAGTTTTTTATTTGCTAAAAAACAAAATGAATCAATTCTTACTTCCTAGGAGGTCTATCACCTTTTTATGCCAGAAAAGTGTTGCATGACCCTAACAACATCATCGTTTCGGTGGGTCCCCAAAAACAATGACATGATGAGGCATGGTTTTCCGCAAGACATCAACATAAAAGGCTTCCGAGGGAAAAATAAATGTCAGAATGTAAAGTTTGTGTTATGTTTCTTACATTACTTAATTTACATTTAGTAAAAAAATCAAAAGAATTGCAAGTATCACCAAGAGAGGGTATATAGTATGCACTAGAACTTTTCCTTTAGGAAAAGACATCCAAAGGTCATCATAGATTTGATAATTATCAAGGTAACAAACTACTAGTGCAATTGAAAGACTACTTGACACTAAAATCAATAAAAATAAAAATATATTCAAAATCATATTGGGCATCTTCTTCCTTTGATCGTGCATTGCCCACCGGAGATTAAAAATTACACTAAACTGACGACAAAGTAAAGGAAGGCCTGCAAATGTCCTTGTTGTACTAGGCTTTGAAGATCACAATAGTTGTTCAACGCTTCAAACGAGATCTAGAATTCGCACGAGAAACATCGGCTGGGGCATGAACCCACATAGCACATGGTTAAAAAATCACAACTAGTCGAGCGGGTTTGAGAAACTGGACCTATCGTCAAACAAAATTGAAATAAGATGTTGAAGTCACTAATCCAACCAAGTGATTTCCTTAATTGACACAACAAATGCCATGATCCGAAGAGGGCTAACAAATCTGGCAACACCTACCCTCACATGCCCTCCTTCGACGTTGGATTGCACATCGTCGAGAGACTTCATTTCAATGTGTCATTGCTGCTGCCACCACTTTGCCGATGCAACCAAGAATGAAAAAGGGGGAAAAGAATGTTGTAGAACTAAGAAAAAATGAAAGGGATGGGTCTTCACTCCTCTTGCCGCCGCCGAGGCTATCGGACTAAAGAGAGGAGGGCAAGGCCGCGGTGTAGAGGACGCTTTGGATGGCGGCTAGGAGGAGAGGGGAGATAGGCAGTTCCTATTGGGCTGTAATTGTAGATTAGTTTTTTTGCTTTGTGACTTTGACTTTGACCCTACGCATGCACGATACCTTTGAGATGTACTAGTGTGCTAGACCACTAAAAATATATAAAAGTTGTAGAAACTCAAAAAAGATAATAATATAAAGATAATATAGGACATACCATACTACAAAGTTTCAAGTCCGTTCGATTTACAACTATGAATATTATCACATGCAAACCTGGAGTGTCGAGTTGGTACTATTCACAATAAAATCTAACCCTTTTCATTTCTTGAGATTATATTGTATGAGTGTCACCTATTTTCACAAAAATTTCAAGTGAATTTTCATTGTGTATACATTGTATAAATGGAGTTTCATATTCTTATGGAATAACAACAAATGTGGTGCGCACGCTGGGACCGAAAACATCCTATAGGGAGAACACTAAAGAGAACCGATACGATACATCGTCGTGTGCATGCATCTATGGCACATATGGTACAATTTTTTTATCATCTATAGCATTTCTTACAAATTGGAGAATAATTGAATACAGAAAAATAGTCAAGTGCACTTGACCACAACAAAAGGGGGAAGAGTGAAGTCGAGAAGGTGGGTCAATCCAACTCAATTATGCAAGGGAATATTGGAAAGCTAAAGGTGAAAAGTTGTGGAACATTAAAGGTAAACATTCCCACTTCTTCTTGCAATTTGTCCATGCTTTGTTTTAGAGAAGATTTAAAATGTAATTGATTATCACTTGTGTAGCAAAGCATGATCTTGAATTCATTTTAGATATAGGTAAAGTTAAACATTAAAGCATTGGTCACTACTGTCTGAACTTTTTTATAAAACGTACACTGAAATAATAAGTGTTTTGAGAAATTCTTACATTTTAGTTGGGGCTTATGAACATGTTACAATATGAGTTAGCAACCAAAGTTATTTTTAGACTTCGTGATATCAAAAAGCAACATATTGTAATGAACTAGGAGTATTTATATTTTTACGACACGCATACTCAATGAGTAGTCAAATGGGAAACCAATGTCCTAAATCCACAGGTCATCACAACACCCACAAATTCAACACGAGCTCAAGACTCTAAACCCACTTGATGAAGGATGAGTGCATAATATGGTACATCAAGATTCAAAAGGACAGAGATAAAGGTGTATTCTGGTTGATGATAAAATGCGATTTGACGGGGCATTAGGAATATCATTATCATTGTAGCTATAAATAACAGGAGTGGTTTGGAAGCTAGAATTTTAGGATTGGTTGAGGAACCATAGCTTTTTGCTACCAATTGTAGCATCACGGTATAAAGGAGCCCCATTTGCATGAAAAAGTGCAGCCCTTTTTCGTTGTTGCATATTGGTGCACTAAGTATCCAACCATCTTAGTCGAATCTCTTACACGGCTTCAATTTTATCAATGATGCTTAGTGTGTTTTGTGTCGTTGCCACATGAACGTAAGGGCATGGACCATCTTTGCGTTGCAATTATGATTGCACTAGCCATCACATGAGAAATCTATTTAGCTTGTGCAGCGTCCTAAAGTACTTTGTTGTCACATACTTCTGAACCAGTGGAGCAACCCGCGCAATAGTGCGGCTAGGTTTACTATGGTTTATCATATATAGTATACTTTCTAATAGTGTGTCGCGTGGATGAACTTTCGGTAGTATATATCTTTTTATTACTATTTTTATTTGTCAAAAAAATCTTGGTGTGATAACTAAAATACTATTTGGCACGAAGGTTTGAGCTCCAAGTTAAGTCATGCAAGACAATAGACATTAATACTTGCTTGTAGCATTTATTATATGACCTCATCTAGGCCCTTCATATCTATGTGGATTAATTTCTTGAGAACTTTTTTTTGAGTTAATTCTTGAGAACTTTTTTACTAAGAGGTAAACCTAAAATGTTGTGTTGACTCGAAAACCATGTTTTCTCTTCATGGTTTCACGTACCCGTTTTACCACCAATCCTGGACAGTTGTTATTCACTTTGTGTGGTAAAATTAATTTCAAAATAAATATATGCCCAAATATGCTCTTAGCTAAAACCATTATTTCAACATGCATGTTTTATTCTCCTCTAAACATGTCTCCCTTTGGAAATTATGCTCAAGCACGTACTCCCTTTGATTCTCTACACTATTTGATAGGTTGTGCGAACTCGACCATGCTCGAACACAATATTTTCCATACTCTCTCGCCATACTCACGTCTTGTTTTGATAAATCAATCATCACTACACTTCCTTTTATTTGCTATCCCCCTCGCTCTTTAGGCACCAGGCTATGATAATCCTCCTTGAGCGATGCTATATCCCATGGTTAGTGGTCACTATGGAACAACTTAATTTGTTGTCATGGGTCACAGAAGTCTTCTTTTATCTTTTAATTTTTATTTAAAATGTTACATTAAACGTTAATCTTGATAGTAAGTTCTCCGTGGCATCCTAATTTTACCTAATTTTGTAAACCCTGGCTCGTATGGCCTGGATTTAGTAGCTGACTGTGAGGTCAGTCATTCTCTCTCACTCATTGTGTCAACACGAATGATTTTATGGTTTCCATATCACAATAGCTTTTGTTCTGCTGGTTCAACATGTTCACTCAGAACAATAACATGTTGTTGATCCACCTATATCCCCCACCCTGCCCCTCCCGAGGCGCTCCCGCGAGCGCCGTCGGGAGTCAACCCTAGCGCCGCCTCCTTGGGCCCTCCGCCCCGGCTCCCCCTCTCTCGCCGCCGCCAGCCAAAGGCCGCGTGGCCGAGGCGGCGGCTGGGTGGTTTTCTCCCTGCGCATGGGTGGCTAGCGCCGCGGGGCGCCTCCCCCTGCCCGAGGCATCGGGTCCCGGCCGGCTCTGCTCCGGCGCTGGCTCCTCCCCTCCCCCCTGCGGCGCTCATGAGGTCTAGTGGTCTCGGTCGTGCTGGCGGCGGATTTGGGCATCCTTGCCCAGATACGGTGGTTGTGATGGTCGACCCTGGCGGGGGTGGCCGGCGACCCTGTGGAGGTGGTGGTGTTGCGGCCAATGTCCGCGCTACTCCGGTGCTGGGTGGCGGGGCTTCTGGTGGATCTGGCCAGGGCATGGAGGCGCAGGTGATGTGATGGTGGCAGGTTGATTGCGGCGGCAGCCAGATTGTTCTGGCATCGACTCGTCTGTAGGCTGCTTGTATCGGCCTTCGACTCCTCTCCTTGGCGTCTGTTCGCTTCTCTCGCCGGAGGCTGGCCTTCTCCTAGTTGCGGTCCATCGACCGTCTCGCGTCCGGTGTTGTAGGACCGAGCTTGTCTCGCGCCCGGCCGCAGGACCAACGTGTCTCGCGCTTGGCAGCAGGACTGCGCTCGTCTCGCCCCCGGTGTAGCAAGACGGATTGATGGAGGCTTAGTGTGGCCGGCCTATTAGGTCTCGGCGCTGGGACCGACCAAGGGTGCGAAAGGCAGAAGGCCCTTTTTGTTCGTCTCTTCGGTTGGGGTAGCGGCGGGTCTCAGGTGACTTGGTGTCAAGGCCTTGGATTCCGGGGCGGTGGCGCGATGCTCATGGGCAGAGCTCGTGCCTCGGTGCTGCTCGGCTGCCACGGCCGTGTGGGCGGCGTGGTAGTCGGGGTGTGCCGTTCGGTGGCGGTGAATGTTGTCTGGAGTGAAAATCTGCTCTATCTTCGAACGGACTGGTGACGGCGTAGATCGCTCCCTTCTTGAAGGCGTCGTCGCGGCTCTCATTGTCTGTCGCGTTGCTCCAGGGGAAACTCTGATCCTCGGATCAGGCGGTGGCGGTGCTTCAGTGCTGTATCCTTCCTGAAGGCGCCGCTTTGAAGCCCACGGTTCGTCATATGCGGCTTCACTGGCGGTGGCGTGTTCACGATTGAAGCTCCCGGTGCCTCTTGTAGTGCTAGGGATTGTGTTGCTGCGTTCAGCGCATATGTATCCTATCTTGAATGTGTGTGTGCGTGTGTTGTGGGTGAGTGCAGTTGTACCGGGCATTGATGATCATGGCTTTATATATAAAGCGGGGCGAAAGCATTTTCCGATAAACAATGGCATGCATGTCTGCTACGCGATGCTTATACATGCATATAATGTTTTTTTTTGAAACGGAGGCAAAAGCTTTGCCTCATCTCATTAATTAAGAAGAGTTTTGAAATACATGACCGGTCGTCCATGGACGGTCTCAATTCGAAAGTCTACTCTCGTGGCATAAGAGAACTTAATGCATATAATGTTTGATTGTTCCTATTCTAGCACTTATTTGCCACATTAAGCTGTTGTGAAACCTCTCTCATCACTAATTCTTTTCTTCACAGAGATTGACTGCTAAGTCTGCATGACTCGGCTCATCTTTCTCCTGCAACGGTTACTTTATTTTCTCGCCTAGTCTTATTAGGCACTGTCATACATGTCTTGTGCACGGTACTGTATTTTTTTTTAATTCTCCATGGTGTGCCTCCTTTCGTGCTATAAGCCACTGTGGTGTATGACCTTCAGCAGTTCTTTTGAAGAGAGAATGACTGGAAATTCGGTGGAGCCCGGGCTTGAGCGAACCTTTTTTATTGTAAAATTCGAAAATACATGTTTTAATTGTCAAATTTTTTTGGAAAGCAATATACCGTGCGACGTCGCGCTAGCTGGAGGAATCGTATATATGCCGGTTCCATCCATCAGAAGCATAAAGCGCCCGGTCGCACTCGCCTCATCGTTCCATTCAGGTGATGCGACGGTACGGCGTGTGCATCCATGCAAGCAAGTTTGACAGGCAAATGTCGAATGCACACGTACATCGACCCATGCATTCTGAATATATACTAGCTTCCCCGCGTAACATCGATCCCTCCCGCACTAGCTAGCTTTGCCTTCTGAAAGCTCTCCTTGTCCCTTCCCCTTTGTCTCATATAGCAAAAGCACAGGGTATGTAGTTCAAGGAGTGCAAATTAAGTTCTTGATGCAAAATACTCAAAAGCAATGAATTACTTCGGTGTACAGTAGTTGTATTAGAAATGCGAGATATCATCAAGCTAGTAGATGTAGCGACGTTGATCACCAGAAGGTGGCTTTCGGCTGATCCATATATTGATGCAAATACAGACGGTTTTTACCATAATTAAGTTACAGGGTCAGGTGTCAAGGTACGTTTGCAAACCAATCTGTATTCCTCATTACTCCTAGTTGTACAGATCGATGGAATGCCCGTGACTTCACTATGGGTATGCATGTATGAGATAATTATATACGAGGCTACTAGAGCCATGTAGTTAATTTGCTCAATCAGTCGGTCTCCGTGATGATGACGACGATCAAGTATGATGAATCATCAAACTATTAAACAAGGCAGTTCGAAGGTCACGGTGAAGTCAATTTGCTCGTACTAGCTGGAGTACTTGTAGCTTTCATCAAGACGGATTGAAAGAGCTGTGACGAGTGCTGGGAGCTGTATACATATATCCACGTTATGATGTGATGAAGACAGTAAAATAAGTTATCATATCCCTCAAGGTGATCAGATCTGTTAGAAGGGATAAAAAGGGATTGGCATAATATGATGGATATATTATTGAGTCTTGAGGGCGAGTATATATTGAATACAAGACTTTGCAAGAAGCCTCTCCTGAAGATTAGATAGGAGACGGATTACAAATCCTAGACTACCAAATGCATGTAACCCAAATATATCTCTAACATCCCCCCGCAGTCGTAGCGGTAGCATCGCAGCCAATAGGAGCATCGCGGGCGATTAGACTGGAGAGAATAGCAGCCGACGGGCTGACATCCCATCGTAGTCGCAGCGGGAGCGTCGCGGACGGTGTCGCGTTGCGGATGCGTGGACTGTAGAGGAAGCCGACGAGTTGCTCAAGCGAGGTGATAGCCCTCTGTGCCAATGTTGAGGTAGCTGGGAGCGTAGGGTGGTGTAGCCGTGGTCGAGGTAGTCCTGCGAAGATGCTGTAGTCGATGTCGAGTCGGGGTGGCCGGTGTCGAGGATGTCGCCGTGGAGACGCGGGCGCAAGGAGGCGCCGAGTTAGCCATGGGCGCAGTAGTGTCGAAGTAGTGGTGCGCTAGGAAGAAGACGTTGTTGACGACGCATCATGCGGGATTGCCAAGCCCGGGGACACATTATGGACGAAGGCACACATCGGTGTTGGCAGCACCGGGCATGCGTAGATGGACGAAGACGAAGTTGATGAAGCACTGCACCAGGCTTGTCAGACCTGGGACACGTCATGAACGAAGGCACGCATCGGTGTTGGCAGCACCGGACATGCGTAGACGAGGGACCTGCAAGAGCTGTTACGCCATGTTGAGGAGTCATGGGGTCAGCAGAGAAGAAGACTCGATGACGGTTGTGGCATCAATCGGTGTGGTGCCGATGTCACCAACGATGGTCGGAGTAGACGAAGTGGTCGGGGTAGATGACGGCGACGCTGGCGACGGGCTGGTGCTGGACAAAGACAAAGGAGGTGGACAGGCGGCAGCTACGGGGTAGCGGCGGCGGCGGCCTGACGGCGACGGTGTCGGCTAGGTTAGGAGCGCGGCGGCGATGCTCGAAGTAGACGAGGAACCCGACAGCGTGACAAACACTTGCGAGGACGGCGGCGTTCCTGCGCCAAGGAAGGCGGCATGACGCATACCACGGGAGGTCGACGCGCGGGGACGACAGTGGACCGCGTGGGCGACGCGGTGGCAGCAGGCGGGTCGGGGCGACGACGGGAACACCTCGGGCGGCAGTGGGTACCGTGGGCCACGGTGTTACAAGCCGAAGGGGCGGCGCAGCGGCGGAGCGCGGGTCGGTGCAACCGCGGGGACGGCCTCGGGGCAGCGGCGGGGACCGCATATCGCGGCACTATGGTCCGGAGGGGCGACGCAGCGGCGACGTGCGAGTCGATGCAACCGCGTGGAGAACCACGGGGCGGCGGCGCTGCGGCCCGATGGGGCGATGCAGCGGCAGCCCATTGCTCGATCGATGGAGGAGCGCCCTAAACTTGGGGACGATCTTCATGGAACCTGCAGAGGAGCGCGCAACCGATGGGCCAGTCCGGTCGCTTGGCGTAGATGAGGCGGATCGGATCACCCGCGATGTCAGGGATGCCGATCGGTGGAGCGGGGTGACGGCAGAATCCAAGATGAAGCCAACGACGATGAACGATGGGTAACGGCGTGCAAACGAGCGACTGGCGCCCGACGCCCAAGTTGCCAACGTAGTGCCGGCGCCCCGCCAGCGAGGCCCGGGTGACCAACGCAGCAGCGGCACCCGAGCTTCGAGGCAGCTGGCTCGATGCAGCCAGTGACGGGGCCGGCGAGGCAGACGACAAGAGGGCTGTACAAACGCGGCAGAGGCGGGTGGAGTTGGAGAGGTCCCGGTTGGAGCAAGGCGGGGACGGCCGGCACACCGCGACGGGCGGACCGACGCGCGGACGATAGCTGGCCGTGACGGGCCGCCTTGGCGCGCGTGATCGCCGGGTCGAAGGAAAGACCGGCCGGCCGCACCGTTGTCGGAGTAGAGACACATGGGGTAGAAAGTAGCGGCGGGCAACGCAAACCGATCTTAGATCGAAAAACTAAAAAGAAAACGCTGATCAAGATAATCGATAGAAGAGAGAAAAACTCAGAGCAAGGGATTGGGAAAAAGACTCTAGGGCAGCCAGTCAACATGATCGACGAACGAACCCTAGGTACGGGCGGCACGGCCCCGGTGGCGGTCATGATGGCAGACCACCTCGGGGGCAGTGCGCGGGGCAAAAGCGGCACGCGGCGGCGAGGATTGGATCGATTAGGTTGAGATCATGTTAGAAGGGACACACAAGGATTGACGGAATATGATGGATATATTATTGAACCTCGAAGACGAGTATATATTGAGTATAAAATTTGAAGGACAAGAAGTCTTTATTAAATATAAGACGAGGACGGATTATAAATCCTAAAATATCAAATACATGTAATCCAAATATATATCTAACCAGATCAGCTCGTGCATGCATCAACTATTCAACTGCCATTCTTCCATGGAACCGTAGATTTCCTTATAGTCTACTTCCTTCAGTTTTGGTTAGCTTTAGTCTCTCAAAGTAACTAAAGAAGGCGAGTGAAGCTTGCACACTGCCAATCTGGCACGATTCCTGTAACAAAAGAGCTCTAGATGAGATCATCTAGCATGGTGTTTAGTTAGTCATCTTGCCGTCATCAGTTGTTTAGGAGTATATAACTAGCTAGAAGCCTATAACGACAAAAAAAAATTTTGGTGTGGCGGTATAACGGCCAAGGAGTATTGATTATAAGAGTGCGAGGAAAAGCCAAAAGAAATCATGGAAGAGGAAAAGCATATATTGATATGAGGCACTAAAGAAAACCCGCAGCAAGTTGAAATTATTCTAGATACTAATACAGGTAGTATCTGGCCAAAACTATAAAGTACATAATGTACAATATCCTTCCAACTGCAGGCTTCTAGAATTCTTGGGGAAACCATAGTTCTGTGGATAGGTTTAACTACAAAAGCTGATGTATTATCAACAAAACTAATTTGCAACATTTTTTAGAAAACTTTCAATCTATTCATTCTCAATCATAGCAATACAATGAACATCAGAAATAATAAAAATTACATCCGGGTCCGTAGACCACCTAGCGACGACTACAAGTACTGAAGCGAGGCGAAGGCGCACCATCGTCATCGCCACTCCTTCGTCGGAGCCGGGCAAAACTTGTTGTAGTAGACAGTTGGGAAGTCTCGTGCTAAGGCCCCATAGGACTAGCGCAACAGAACAGTAACCGCCGCCGATAAAGAGTAGCGTAGATCGGAAGCATCCAACCTGGAGAAACACAAACATAGACGAACTACGACCCGATCCGAGCAAATCCACCAAGGATAGATCTGCCGAAGACACACCTCCACACGTCCACCGACGATACTAGACACATCACCGGAACAGGGGCTAGGCAGAGAAGACCTTACTCCATCTTCAGGGAGCCGCCACTGTCTCGTCTTTCTGAACATGACACAAATCCTAACAAAACTTTTAAAAAAACATCTAAAAACGGAGCTCTCCCGCCGGCAAGGGCCGGGATCCACCACACCCCATGGCCCTAAGGCAACCGAAAACGAGGCGGACCGGCGGCGGTGCCGGGAGGCAAAGGAACCCTAAGTTTTTCTTGGGGAGGAGGCTGCTCTCGAACGCAAGTCCTAACTAATTTGCAACTCTAATTTGAAGGGGAATGTAACACTCTTTCTCCTTTAGAGCATCTCCAGCAGACCCTGCAATCGGCCGGCCCGCAAAAATCATTTACGGTAATTTTTGCAGGACGCAAAATGCTTAGCCAGAATAGATCTGGCAACCGTACAACATATTCAAAATTATAGTTTGTGCTTAAACATAGATTGCCAGAGTTCAAACATAGAAAAAATGGTTGATAAATATGAGAAGTTCCAATGGATGTATAAAGCACCATGGCAAAGAGGGGGCGGGGGGCTAGGGGAATCCTAGCTAGTGGAGGGTCCCCTAGCCACAGGGCACCTAAGATGGGCTCCCGGTGGCCCTTGGATATTTTAAGGTCATCTGTTTTTTTCCTGATTTTTTCTGAAGTCCATATATATTTTCTTACCTAAAATGTAAAAACAGCAGAATACTGAAAGTGTCAACAGAATTAATAGGCTAAATCCAAATAACTTTAAAAATGTTACATAACTAAAGGATATAGGCATGAAATGTACAAAAATTATGAAAACAATGGAGTCATATTAGGTGTCGCATTCCTCTTGGGGATGCCGTTGTGGTATTCCTCCTCTGTGAGGGAACGTGTTGAAAACCCATGTTCGGTCATTACCTTCTTTGGGGCATTGTCAAGAAGCTCGGGTTCCTACAGGTCTCGATGCAGTGGTGTCTGCAGGCTTGGATCATTTCTCAAAGCTTATTTGACCCGGACGTGGAGTAGTTTTGTCGGCCTCCTGTTTTTTATACGTGACCTTGTCTGAGTCATTCTCAGGCATTGTTGTTCTCCGGTTGATCGGCTCTCCGCGGCCAGACGCGAGCGGGCAGAGAGCCCTCTCGGGCGACTTTGTGGCGAGGGCGTTTGGGGCGAAATCTGGTGGTCTCTCCATGAGGCTCGAGGTCGCTCTTGTTCAATTTAGCGGATGCTTTTTGTTTTGGTTCATCCGCTCTTGTTTTCATGCTCGACGACAAGTTGGCGTTGTATATTGTTTATTGATTTACATTGTTATCTTTGTTTCTACAGTATTTTTAATATGTTTTGTAAGAGGGTTTGATCATCCCCTCAAAAAAAGATGGTTTGATCAGTACCTTATATCATCCGGTTGTATGGTGCTTTAACTATAAAACAGGGTGAAAGTCTATTTTTAAAAGGGAGAATGGATAGAGAAATCCATAAGAAAATGAGTTGTGTCCTGCAATCCAAAAGGACACTAATTTTGAACGTATAAGAAAACCACATAGATTTGCAGCTTGCTCATCCGGCGGCGTTTGACGCCTCCATCCGTAGCGGGCGTTGCTCCCCTTCCTGTGACGGCGGTTCCGTATCCGATCGGATATATCACAGCTGGGGCCTGGGGCCGGTTACAGCTGTGAACCGATACATGGTGATTAATTTGTTGCTTCACTGTCGGCCAGCTTAAGCTAAGATCTGGTCCCAGCACTTGTCATACCAGCCAAATTTGTAAGTACTATGTTTACGCCATGGCCCGTTTAAGAAAGCAAGCACGTCCGTGTCATCACTTATTTATCAGTATCAGGTGTCAAGCTCGCGACCAGGCTTTGCCAAGAAGAAAAGAAAACCTCACGACCAGGAACGGGCCAACGCATCTAGAGATGACGGCAACTCAAGTTGGCCGTATTTTACGTGCTTCATCACGGTCGGGGAGGGGACGACTCGGTTCGGATAGCAGCTGACACTTGTTCCGTCGATCGACCCTATATTTGTATCGTTTGGAGGCTCCATTTTGTATGCAGTGATAATATTTTGTCTTTAGTTTTTCGGACAGTGGAACTAGAAGTTATTGTACACTGAGAATGAGAGCTTCGGGTATTTGGAAATGGCTGGTTTCTCATGTCCTGATGTGACCATCTGATGCATGACAGTGACCTAGCCATTTCATTAGTTGGTGGTTTCTACCAGAACAAATCACAAAACACGAGTCAATAAGAAGTACGTGTCGCCCCCCAGGCTGGTCGACCTTAAGCTTTGCCGGTGTGCCATCAAGTTGAACTTCAAATTGGCGAGATCCAACTTTTTTTGAGGCAATGGCGAGATCCAACTTACATATAGTTTTGGAGCATAGTAAACCCTAAGAGTAACTTTAGCAGATTTGTCGGATCGGCCCGATCCTGTCAATATGGTGATTTTAGTTGAAAAGGTCACTTTGATAAAGTTTGTCATCCGGCCTCAAGTTGGCATAATTTATGGAGCGCACTTCATATATGACCTGTGACATTATATTTGGAAGCCAGGGGCTCGATATGAAGCGCACATCATTGGTTAACCGCTTGGGCATGGGAAGTTACATCTCCCTCCTCGCCTTTTGTCATATTTTTTCGACGCCCGCCGCTCGCAGCTGTAAAAAGCACCCCTTCCCTTCTAGTCGCCGGCAACCTCGACTTCCCTTCTAGCCATCCACAACCTCCACTACCACCGCCAGCAGACTGGATTATGTTGGAAATATGAGCAAATTACCACGAGATTTAATTCGAATAAACAGAAAATAAATCATGACAGCAATTGCATAGATTAAACTAATCACACGAACTAGCATAGTAGATGAACAGATCACATCTAGGGCACATACTAGAAACATGAATTTTACCATGATCTCAAACAAGAATGATAGAATCACATACGGTGCAGCGGGAACAGCACCGCCGGCATTGACGTTGTCGCCCATGTCGTCGAGGATGAGGTTGCCGATGTTGGGAAAGAAGTCGTCGTTCGCGAAGTCGTCGTTGTCACGAGTGCGCTCCCCAAAAACCTGGTCGCCCTTCTCCTGTACAGGATCACGAGAGGCGGGGTTCCGGAGGCCTGCCGTCCCTTCTCTCGTGCACGCCAAAAAGAGGGATGGAGAAGACTTGCTTGGCGGCGCAATGATCTGAAACGGTGGTGTGAAACCACACCAAGCGGCGGCGGCTAGGGTAGATGTTTGTCTGACTATATAGTGTGGGCCGGGTAGTCGTGGGAGTAAACCCCACGTCTAATGATTCATTATTTTTTTCCGAGCAGCAAAAAATATAGACAACGTGCATACTCTGTCCTCGGCTCGGCTCAATCCCGCAACCCGCGGCGCGACGCGTTGTGACGAGGCGTGACGTGGCGAGGCGAGCGAGGAGGAGGAGTGCGCGTGTAGGTCTCATCTTCTCATGCTCATAGAAGTGGTAGAAGAGCTCACCTTATAAGGAGGTGCAAGTCTCTCTCAACTTCCATGGTGGGACTAAACTCTAGTCTCACTCACTCCACTCACATGTGTGCATGAATGAGTCAAGAGAATTTTAGAATTTTAGTTAGGCTTTGGGCCAAAGGCCTACTAGCAAAATTCCAACAATCCCCCACAAAGTCTCATTGGCACATCTCATCATTTAGTTCCAAAACATTGTTTATATACTGGTACTTAGTGGAGACTGTGAAGTTGAACTTCCACTTAGAGTTTTATGCTACTAGATCACAACTTGAATAGTGGACTATGCCTTGAACTACAAGTTTTCTACGAAACTAGTTTCACACTAATTCTTGACCGATACTGGGCTGCCGCAAGGCTTCCCCGCGGGTGGAGCGTATACGTCATACTCCAGGGCCTTTCATGAATTTATTAGAGAACACTCAATTCTCACGGACTGCGACTTTAACAGTCAAATTCATATAGGTGTGTTCCTCAAGGGATGCTTTGCAGGACAACATCTCTACTTACCCGAATAAGCCACTTGGAAACATTAAGATAAGTATCAACCTGCCATGCAGATCAAAATAGTATTGCACCTTCACGGAGTGGGATAATTAATATAGGATACTCTCCTCCCAGCTGACCAACAGCTTGTCTCTCGCTTCTACTTCACGGGATCTCCGATCACATAGAGTGGGTTACCACTATGGACAACTCATGTGGTGGGTCTCAAACCCATCTCCATCCATGCATTATCTATCATATTACATGATAAACCCTTTGTGAAGGGATCTGCCAAGTTTTTCGATGTTTGAATATAATCCAACGCAATAACTCCGGAGTTCCTCAATTTTCTGACAGATTTTAGTCTCCTCTTCACATGCCTTGAGGACTTCATATTGTCCTTAGAACTGTTTGTCTTGATGATCACAGTTTTATTATCGCAGTTCATCAGGATAGGGGGTATTGGTTTTTCAACCATAGGTAAGTCCATCAAGAGCTCACGAAGCCACTCTGCTAAAACAGTGGCAGTGTCTAGTGATGTGAGTTCTGCTTCCATAGTTGACCTCGTTAAGATGGTTTGCTTGCAAGACTTTCAGGAAACAGTGCCACCACAAAGTGTGAAAACATAACCACTTGTGGCCTTAATCTCATCAGCATCAGATATCCAGTTTGACTCAATATAACCCTCTAGTACCCTTGGATACCCGGTGTAGTGAATCCCATAGCTCGTGGTGCCTTTCAAATAGAGCATAACTCTCTCAAGTGCATACCAATGATCATCTCCTGGTTTTGACACAAACCAACTCAGCTTGCTCACAGCAAAAGAGATGTCAGGCCTCGTGGCACTCGCCAAATACATAAGTGAGCCAATAATCTGAGAATACCTCAGTTGATCTCTAGCAATCCGTCGATTCTTTCGAAGCAACACACTAGCATCATATAGAGTTGGAGAAGGCGTGCAGTCGCTATACCCAAAATGACGCAAGATCTTTTCCACATAGTTAGACTGAAGTAGTGTGATCCCACCATTCTTATCTCTCAACAGCTTGATGTTTAAGATAACATCAGCTACTCCTAGATCCTTCATCTCAAAGCAATGAGATAAGAAATCCTTAACCTACTTGATTAAATCAAGTTTGGTTCCAAAGATCAGTATGTCGTCGACATATAGACAAAGAATAACTCCTTCGCCCCCACCATAGTGATAGTACACACACTTGTCACCATCGTTTACTACAAAGCTGACATCAGTTAATGTTCTTTCGAACTTCTCATGCCACTCATTAGGAGCTAGTTTAAGGCCATATAAATACTTTAATAACTTGCACACCTTTCCTTCCTAACCAGGTACTACAAAGCCATCTGGCTGATCCATGTAAATTTCCTCCTTCAACTCTCCATTGAGGAAAGCCGTCTTATCATCCATTTGATGCACGAGAAGACCATGTGAGGCAGCCAGTGATAGTAGCACCCGAATTGTGGTCAATCTAGCCACGGGTGAGTAAGTATCAAAGAAGTCTTCTGTTGGGGAACGTAGTAATCTCAAAAATTTCCTACGCACACACAGGATCATGGTGATGCATAGCAACGAGAGGGGAGAGTGTAGTCCACGTACCCTCGTAGACCGAAAACGGAAGCGTTAGCACAACGCAGATGATGTAGTCGTACGTCTTCACGATCTGATCGATCCAAGTACCGAACACACGACACCTCCGAGTTCAGCACACGTTCAGCTCGATGACGTCACGTGAACTCTGATTCAGCAGAGCTTCACGGGAGAGTTCCGTCAGCACGACGGCATGGTGACGGTGATGATGTTGCTACCGATGCAGGGCTTCGCCTAAGCACCGCTACGATATGATCGAGATGGAATATGGTGGAAGGGGGCATCGCACACAGCTAAGAGATCAAGAGATCAATTGTGTTGTCTAGAGGTGTCCCCCTGCCCCCGTATATAAAGGAGGGAGGGAGAGGCCGGCCCTAGAGGAGCACACCAAGTGTGGGGAGTCCTACTAGGACTCCCAAGTCCTAGTAGGATTCCCCTTTCCTTTCCGGAGTAGGAGAGAAGGAAAGAGGGGGAGAGGAAGAAGGAAAAGGGGGCTGCACCCCTTGTCCAATTCGGACGAGAGGGGGGGCGCCCCCTTCCTTTTGGCCTCTCTCCATGCTACCTCTTGAGCACTGCGTTGGATCTCCTTGAAGAGGAAAGGATGATGCAGCAAAGTAGCGTAAGTATTTCCCTCAGTTTTTGAGAATCAAGGTATCAATCCAGTAGGAGGCTACGCACGAGTCCCTCGTACCTGCACAAAACAAATAACTCCTCGCAACCAACGCGATAAGGGGGTGTCAATCCCTTCTCGGTCACTCACGAGAGTGAGATCTGATAGATATGATAAGATAATATTTTTGGTAATTTTGTCATAAAGATGCAAAGTAAAATAAAAGTAAAGTAAAGTAAATAAACAAGTATAGGAAGATTAATATGATGAAGATAGACCCGGGGGCCATAGGTTTCACTAGTGGCTTCTCTCAAGAGCATAAGTATTATACGGTGGGTGAACGAATTACTGTTGAGCAATTGACAGAATTGAGCATAGTTATGAGAGTATCTAGGTATGATCATGTATATAGGAATCAAGTCCGAGACAAGTAGACCGACTCCTGCCTGCATCTACTACTATTACTCCAGTCATCGACCGCTATCCAGCATGCATCTAGAGTATTAAGTTCATGGAAACAGAGTAGCGCCTTAAGCAAGTTGACATGATGTAGAGGGATAAATTCATACAATATGATAAAAAAACATCTTGTTATCCTCGATGGCAACAACACAATACGTGCCTTGCTGCCCCTACTGTCACTGGGAAAGGACACCGCAAGATTGAACCCAAAGCTAAGCACTTCTCCCATTGCAAGAAAGATCAATCTAGTAGGCCAAACCAAACTGATAATTCGAAGAGACTTGCAAAGATAACAAATCATACATAAAAGAATTCAGAGAAGATTCAAATATTGTTCATAGATAATCGTGATCATAAACCCACAATTCATCGGTCTCAACAAACACACCGCAAAAATAAGATTACATCGAATAGATCTCCACAAGAGAGGGGGAGAACTTTGTATTGAGATCCAAAAAGAGAGAAGAAGCCATCTAGCTAATAACTATGGACCCGAAGGTCTGAGGTAAACTACTCACACTTCATCGGAGAGGATATGGTGTTGATGTAGAAGCCCTCCGTGATGGATACCCCCTCCGGTGGAGCTCCGGAATAGGCCCCAAGATGGGTCTTGTGGATACAGAAAGTTGCGGCGGTGGAATTAGGTTTTTGGCTCCGTATCTGATCGTTTGGGGGTACGTAGGTATATATAGGAGGAAGGAGTACGTCGGTGGAGCAACAGAGGGCCCACGAGGGTGGAGGGCGCACTTGGGTGGGGGGGGGGGGGTAGGCGCGCCCCCTACCTCGTAGCCTCCTCCTTTGTCTCATGGATCACGTTTGTTAAGAAAATCACGTTCCCGAAGGTTTCATTCTGTTTGGACTCCGTTTGATATTCCTTTTCTTCGAAACCCTAAAATAGGAAAAAAACAGCAATTCTAGGCTGGACCTCCGGTTAATAGGTTAGTCCCAAAAGTAATATAAAAGTGGATAATAAAGCCCAATAATGTCCAAAACAGTAGATAATATAGCATGGAGCAATCAAAAATTATATATACGTTGGAGACGTATCAAGCATCCCCAAGCTTAATTCCTGCTCGTCCTCGAGTAGGTAAATGATAAAAAGATAATTTTTGATGTGGAATGCTACTTGGAATAATTTTAATGTAATTCTTCTTAATTGTGGTATGAATATTCAGATCCGAAACATTCAAGATAAAAGTTTATATTGACATAAAAATAATAATACTTCAAGCATACTAACAAAGCAATCATGTCTTCTCAAAATAACATGGCCAAAGAAAGTTATTCCTACAAAATCATATAGTCTGGCTATGCTCTATCTTCACCACACAAAGTACTTAAATCATGCACAACCACGATGACAAGCCAAGCAATTGTTTCATACATTTGACATTCTCAAACTTTTTCAATCTTCACGCAATACATGAGCGTGAGCCATGGATATAGCACTATAGGTGGAATAGAATGGTGGTTGTGGAGAAGACAAAAAGAGAGAAGATAGTCTCACATCAACTAGGCGTATCAACGGGCTATGGAGATTCCCATCAATAGATATCAATGTGAGTGAGTAGGGATTTCCATGCAACGGATGCACTAGAGCTATAAGTGTATGAAAGCTCAACAAAAGAAACTAGTGGGTGTGCATCCAACTTGCTTGCTCACGAAGACCTAGGGCATTTTGAGGAAGCCCGTCATTGGAATATACAAGCCAAGTTCTATAATGAAAGATTCCCACTAGTATATGAAAGTGACAACATAGGAGACTCTCTATCATGAAGATCATGGTGCTACTTTGAAGCACAAGTGTGGTAAAAGGATAGTAGCATTGTCCCTTCTCTCTTTTTCTCTCATTTTTTTATTTTTTTATTTGGTCCTTTTCTCTTTTTATGGCCTCTTTTCTTTCTCTTTTTTTATTTGGGCTTCTTTGGCCTCTTTTATTTATTTATTTTCGTCCGGAGTCTCATCCTGACTTGTGGGGGAATCATGGTCTCCATCATCCTTTCCTCACTGGGACAATGGTCTAATAATGATGATCATCACACTTTTATTTACTTACAACTCAAGAATTACAACTCGATACTTTGAACAAAATATGACTCTATATGAATGCCTCCGGCGGTGTACCGGGATGTGCAATGATGCATGAGTGACATGTATGAAAGAATTATGAACGGTGGATTTGCCACAAATACGATGTCAACTACATGATCATGCTAAGCAATATGACAATGATGGAGCGTGTCATAATTAACGGAATGATGGAAAGTTGCATGGCAATATATCTCAGAATGGCTATGAAATGCCATAATAGGTAGGTATGGTGGCTGTTTTGAGGAAGGTATATGGTGGGTGAGGGAGTCCTGGATTAGGGGGTGTTCGGGTAGCCGGACTATACCTTCAGCCGGACTCCTGGACTATGAAGATACAAGATTGAAGACCTCTTCCCGTGTCCGGATGGGACTTTCCTTGGCGTAGAAGGCAATCTTGGCGATGAGGATATTCAAGATCTCCTACCATTGTAACCGACTCTGTGTAACCCTAACCCTATCCGGTATCTATATAAACCGGAGGGTTGTAGTCCATAGGCGATCAACTCCATATACAACAATCATACCGTAGGCTAGCTTCTAGGGTTTAGCCTCCTTGATCTCGTGGTAGATCTACTCTTGTACTACCCATATCATCAATATTAATCAAGCAGGACGTAGGGTTTTACCTCCATCGAGAGGGCCCGAACCTGGGTAAAACATCGTGTTCCCTGCCTCCTGTTACCATCTGGCCTAGACGCACAGTTCGGGACCCCCTACCCGAGATCCGCCGGTTTTGACACCGACATTGGTGCTTTCATTGAGAGTTCCTCTGTGTCGTCGCTTTTAGGCCCGATGGCTCCTTCGACCATCAACAACGATGCAGTACAGGGTGAGACTTTTCTCCTCGGACAGATCTTCGTTTTCGGCGGCTTCGCACTGCGGGCCAATTCGCTTGGCCACCTTGAGCAGATCGAAAGCTACGCCCCTGGCCATTAGGTCAGGTTTGGAAGCCTAAACTACACGGCTGACATCCGCGGGGACTTGATCTTCGACGGATTCGAGCCACAGCCAAGCGCGCCGCACTGTCTCGATGGGCATGATATAGCTCTGTCGCCGAACAGCGTTGTGGAGGCCGCACACGCACCGGTTCTGACCATTGATTCGGAGCCTAGTGCACCAATCGAGGATGAGCGGTTGGACGTCACCTCAGGGGCTGCGATTCCAAAGGCGATCGAGCCGAACGCTAGCCCCGCACTCTGCATGATCTGTGACTCCGAGGATCCGGACTCCTCCCCGGACTCCGAACCTCCCGCGCCCCTGCCAATCGAATCCGATTGGGCGCCGATAATGGAGTTCACCGCCGCAGACATCTTTCAGCACTCGCCTTGTGGCGATATCCTGAACTCTCTCAAGTCTCTCTCCTTATCAGGGGAGCCCTGGCCGAACTACGGTCAGCGAGGATGGGATACGGACGATGAAGAAATTCAAAGCCCACCCACCACCCACTTGGTAGCCACTGTCGACAATTTAAACGACGTGCTCAACTTCGACTCCGGAGACATCGACAGCATGGATGACGATGCAGGAGATACCGACGAACCAACGCCCATAGGGCATTGGACAGCCACCTCATCTCACGATGTGTACATGGTGGATACCCCTAAAGGAAGCGACAAAGAGGAAAAAGGGGATGGGACGGGAGATCGACCCCCCGAAAAACAATCAAAGCGTCGGTGTAAACGCCGACCCAAGCCCCGCCTCGACAAAAACCCAGCCATAGAGCAGGACGAGCCGGTAGACGACGAGCAGGCCTTAGAGCAACCGTCCGAACAGGGCAACACGGATAGAGAAACCGAACATCCCGCCTCCAGCGAAAACGACATTCCGGACGATCTCACGCCGGATAAACCTATGGAGCAGAAGAATCTCCATGAGAGGCTCGTTGCAACTGCACGCAGCCTAAAAAAGCAGAAGCGGAAGCTAAAAACAGTGGAAGATGCACTCCGGATTAGATGAAGCAAAGTAATCAATACCGCAGATAAATACGGTGACAGTCGCCGCACTAAAAGCTATCCGAAAAGAAAGCTACTGCTGAATTCGACGAAGAGGCCCTAGAGCCCTCACACTCAAAAAATGAGAAAGCCACACGGTCGGATAGACGACCCCATAAAGCGGCAAGCGACGCCGCACCTAAATCGGCATGCGACCCACTTAAGGATTCGCATCATCACCCAGTCAGGTCCATTTATGGGCCAAGAAAGCAAGCTCTCGTAAGCAACGCTATGAAGCCATCATCAGAATCCGGCACACCCAAATACAGGGGCGCCGCACACCCTCTATGTTTCACCGATAAGGTCCTGGACTATGAATTTCCAGAGGGATTCAAACCCGTAAACATAGAGGCATATGATGGAACAACAGACCCTGGAGTTTGGATCGAGGATTATATCCTCCACATACACATGGCTAGAGGAGATGATCTCCACGCCATAAAATATTTACCCCTTAAGCTTAAAGGGCCAGCCCGGCATTGGCTTAAAAGCCTTCCCGAAAACACAACTGGAAGCTGGGAAGAGCTCGAGGATGCTTTCCGAGCAAACTTTCAAGGGACCTATGTCCGCCCTCCGGATGCAGACGATCTTAGTCACATAACTCAACAACCCGGAGAATCAGCTCGGCAGTTCTGGAATAGATTCCTCGCTAAAAAGAATCAGATAGTCGACTGTCCGGACGCCGAAGCCTTAGTAGCTTTCAGGCATAACGTCCGAGACGAATGGCTGGCCAGACACCTCGGCCAAGAAAAGCCAAGAACAATGGCCGCACTAACAAGCCTCATGACCCGCTTTTGTGCAGGGGAGGACAGCTGGTTGGCAAGGTGCAGCCCTAGCGATCCAAGTACATCCGAAACTAGGGATGGAAACGGAAAACCGTGACGCAACAAGGACCGTCGCCGGACTAAGGACAAAAGTTTGAAGAGCACGGCAGTCAATGCCGGATTCAAAGGCTCACGACAAAATCAGGCAAAATCGCCCCCACAGGATAACAGGGACGATCCATCCAACCTAAATAAAATCCTGGACAGGATATGTCAGATACACAGTACTCCCGGGAAGCCTGCTAACCATACCCACAGAGACTGTTGGGTTTTCAAACAATCCGGCAGACTCAATGCCGAACACAAGGGGCTCGACACACCAAGCGAAGACGAGGACGAACCCCAAAAGCAGAGCACCAGGAAACAAAAGAACTTCCCACAAGAAGTAAAAACAGTGAACTCACTTCACATAACAAAACGTGCGACGCCCGTAAAGGTACGCACCACACGGCCCATCCCCAAAGGGTCCTGCCACTGGTTGTCAAAACCGATCATCTTCGATCAGCTAGATTATTCTAGAAATACCAAGAATGTAGGCTGGACTGCCTTGATACTCGATCCAATAATTGGCGGGCTCCAGTTTTCAAATGTCCTTATGGACGGCGGCAGTGGACTAAACCTGATATATCAGGATACAATCCAGCACATGGGGATAAACCCAGCAAGAATCCACTGCAGCAAAACCTCCTTTCAAGGGGTAATACCTGGTCCGGACACCCATTGTATGGGTTTTCTCCGGCTCGAAGTCATATTCGGCTCTGCCGATAACTTCCGCCGCGAAAAGCTGACCTTCCATATCGTCCCGTTCTCAAGTCGCTATCAAGCACTATTGGGACGCGAAGCTTTTGCTCGCTTTAACGTAATACCGATTATGCATCTCTTACGCTTAAGATGCCCGGTCCACGAGGCATCATCTCTTTGAAGGGGAAGCACTAAAGTGTGCCTCCCCAAGCGGAGGACTATGCGGCCGCTTTGACAGCCCCACAGCAAAATGGACTCACCGGCCAAAAAACTTCGAAATAGGTCATTCAAGACCACGAACGCGGATAGACGAGTTCGGTGCAAAATCATCATTGATGCAGGCCTAGAAGCCATATACCCCCGCACTAGGGACTCCACGCATAAGAGACAATAAAGCTCAATCTTATATATTTCACTTTATACTTTGTTTATTTTAAACTTTTTCGGCACGACCCATTTTCAACTCAGTTCCTCTCTTTTACAGATGAACGTCGTGTAGCGCCCGTCCAGGATATGGCACAACGGAGACACAGGCGCAGACGTGCAGTAGGGACCCGTCCTAAAGGATTCTTTTTAGATTAAGACCCTGCGTAAACCTTTTTTACTGTCTCTTGTTGCTAGACATCCCTTGGTTTTTTCTAATATAACCAAGGAGGAGGCTGGCGTCTTGGCATGTGGCCACGTCAGAATTTTTGCACGTACCTGGACACTAGGGGCTTTCTTTTTTAATAAAGAGTGTTGTTTCGCCCGCACTCATAAAGACCGAACACCTTAGGGAGTGTTCGGCGTCGTGAGTTTTGGCATTATATGCATCAGCTCCGAATCATGTCTTTGGTCAAATGTTGGGTTGCCCGGCTCCTGAGTTCGGCTACCTTACATTTCGCTCTATCGGCTAAGGTAGCACCAGGAGAACTACTGCGATTGTGCCCCGGTTCGGCTGGGCGAGCACCTCAGTAGAGAAAGCCGAAAACTGACTATCATGATGTAGCGTGAGACTGGTCAGCCACTCGATGACCTATCGGAATCTATCGGATTCCTCCGCTTTAACGAAGGGCCGCTTCCCGGTCAGGCACATACGCGCCCCGAACTCGGACGAGCGCAGTTGCCACCAAGGAGCTACCTAAATAGTCTCACTGTCAAACTCCTATGGCTAAGTGAAAGTGTTAAAGCATTATAGTCCGGTTTCCTGGCCGGCTGCGCTATCACCTCCTTTGTAGGACCAAGACGTTGGGTTAAGTGTGAAAATGCGTCTTCTGCGAGCACCCCCGCACTATGTGCGTGGGGGCTGAAGCCAACAACTGCCATCTTTCAGATTTTGTATATATATCTTAAAACGGCCGCACAGGAGGTGTTCCCAATACTTGGAGGCACAAGTATAAAAAAGGCCACTACAGTTTATCAAAATATTACTTTATAATTACATATGCTATCATAACATAGCATCTTTTGGGCACTGCGTCTCTATTACACGAGCGCCTTCAAGAACTTCCAGAAAATAGTGCTCACAAGGTACTCGGCTTTTGTCCGAATCTCGGGACGCAACAACGGTGGTCTCCATCTCTGCCCAGTATGTCTTAACACGGGCAAGAGCCATCCTAGCGCCCTCTACGCATGCTGACCTCTTCATTGCATTTATACGCGGCACCGCGTCAAGGAATTGCTGCACTAAGCTGAAATAACTCTTCGGCTCCGATCTCCCCGGCCACAGGTGACCCACGACGTACTTCATGGCGAGTCCAGACAACCTATTCAGTTCGGCCCATTGAGCCAAACGATCATCCACTGCCAGTGGACACTCTGGATTGTGAAACTACGACCAGAAAAGCTTTTCCACTTCGCGATCTTTCTGATCTCGAAAGTGTTCGGTCGCATCAGCAGCACTCGCTGCCAAATCCAGATAGGTATCCTCCACACTCCATATCCGGTCCAACGGAGCAAACTTCGGATCACAAAATTTCCTTCGCAGCATAAAGGGCTTTCCAGCCGCAATTTGTTCGGCCTGACGCAGCTCCTCCTTCACAGCTCTCATCGCAGAGCGCGCGTCCTTGGCATCGGCAACGGCCTTCTCTAAGTCCGTCTGTTTCGCCTGGTCTTCTTTTTCAAGAAGTCTGCAACGGTCTGTAGTGCTTTTTAACTTTTCGGCCATCTCGGCCATCTCTTCCTTGCTTCGGCAATGAGCAGCCTGTTCGGCTCTCAGCTCTTCAAGGGCTTTCCTGGTGGCCGCATCACTTTCGCTGGCTTGTTCTTTAGCTCGGGCAAGTTCTACCCTAAGACCCTCCACGGCGGCCGCACCATCTGCGTCAAGCACACACATCGTAAGACACAGGCATAAAACTGTTCTTACCTGATGCCGCCTGAGGAATTACATACCTTGAGCCTCATCAAGCCGCTTATTGACAAGCGTGATGTCGACATCCGCCACGTCCAGTTGCCGCTTTAGTTCGGCAAAATCGTCAGTTCGGCTCGATTCCGGACACCCTGCCGCCTACATACAAAGGCGGCATCTTAGACCTGGGATTATGATCCTCTCCGTGTTGTCATTTCCTGACGACGCGCAGAGTCTCAGGGGCTACTATCTACACATGGCGCATCTTATTCATGCGCAACTGACAAAAGTATACATTATCTAATGTACCTCGAAACCCGTCAGTAAACTTTTGACGGCCTCATACAATCCGGTCTCTGCGGATGAAATCCTTTCAATCACCGTGCCCATCAATGCGCGGTGCTCCTCTGAGATAGAAGCTCGCCCCAGCAGAATCTTTAGCTCCTCCGGCCGAGCACCAGACGGTGTCGGGCTCGTCCCATGACCTCTTTCGAAGGCCGGACACGGAGAACCTCGGGGGGACGCATAGCTACCTTCCACCCCTGCCGAATTCGGAGAAACCCTCCGCGACGACACCTCAGGGTCGCCCGCCTCGCTAGGCAGCACAGCAGGGGGAGGCGTCCCGCTCTCCATCATCTCCGGAAGGAGATCCCCCGAAGACGAGCTCTGCTGAGAAGGGCTGAGGTCCGAGCTACAAGGTAAAGGTTTGGTTAATCTTCTCAGATATAAATCAAGGATTTCCCTCATCCCTCAAAAGGAAAATCTTTCTCCACTTACGGCTCGCTGGAGGGCTGATCCCCTTGTGGGCGTAGTCCGGCCGAGGAACTCCCCGGTGTCGGACCCTCTGACGAGGATTTTCTCCCCCGCTTCGAGGCCATGGTTTCCGGGTCGTCAGAGGCAGCTCTCTTCTTCCCCTTAGGAGAGGAATTGTCGATTCCTCCCTTCGGAGCAGCCTCCTTCGAGGAGGCCATAGCTTCCTTGTCCTCCCCCTCCAAAGGCATTATCTCCAGCATCCTGACCAGCACGGGATCCGGCCTGGTTTCAGGAAGGGGAGCCGGACACCTGATCAGCTTTGCCTTCGCTATCCACTCCTGTTTAAAAGGACGACTCTTTTAGGGGCAAGTTTATGACAATTATATGGATAGAAGGTCCGGGCACAAGGTCGCTTACTTGAGTATCCGGGCGATTGCAGCTTAGGCCTGCGTCCTCGGTTAAATCCGGACACATCTCTTGTGATCCGAAGAACAGTCTATACATCTCTGCGGGCGTTGCGCCCATAAAGTTCTGGAGAGCTCGCGGTCCCTCCGGATTAAACTCCCACAGGCGAAGGGGGCGACGTTTGCCGGGCAATATTCGGCGAATCAGCATGACCTGCGTCACCTTAATCAAGCTGAGGTCTCCTTCCAAGAGATCCTTAATTCGGCCCTGTAACAAGGGCACGTCTTTGGGCAAACCCCAATCTAACCCTCTGTTAACCCATGACGCTAGCCGCGGTGGGGGACCCGAGCGAAAGGCAGGAAGCGCCATCCACTTGGCGCTCCGGGGAGCGGTGATATAAAACCACTCTCGTTGCCACAAGCCCAGCTCCTCTTGAAAAGAGCCCTCGGGCCATGGAGCATCAGCATTTTTGCTTATAACAGCGCCTCCGCACTCTGCGTGCCGTCCCTTGATCATCTCCGGCTCCACTTTGAAAGTCTTGAGCCATAATCCGAAGTGAGGGGTAACACGGAGGAATTCTTCGCATACAACGATAAACGAGGAGATATGGAGGATGGACTCTGGAGCTAAGTCGTGGAATTCCAGCCCGTAGTAAAACAGCAGTCCCCTCACAAAGGGATCCATCGCGAAGCCTAACCCCCGAAGGAAGTGAGACACGAACACTACGCTCTCACCAGGCTGGGGACTGGGGATAGCCTGCCTTTGAGCAGGCAACCTGTGCGGAATCTCGGCGGTCAAGAACTTAGCCTCTCTCAACTTTAGCACGTCCTCCTCCGTGACGGAGGAGGGCATCCATCGGCCTTGAAGGTCGGAACCGGACATTGTCGAAGGTCTGAGGCGCCCGGAATCTGGAGCCTAGGGTGTTGGAACTCGAGGCGACGGGCGAACTTGTTTTGGGATTAGGGAAAAAGAGTAAGGCCCTGGTCTCTTTATAAGAGGTTGAATATCAGGAGCCCTCCCCGTAACCGTTTGGGACTCGCCTTTAATCGAGAAAACATGCTAACGGGCACGATTGGGTTACCCACGTCCATATTGATGAGAATCCCGTAAAAGGGGGGCACACGATCTCTGCTTTGACAAGACGTGCCAAGGAAACCGCCTCGCAAAACATGCTGAGGTGGAAAAGGGAAAACGATTCGAGTAAAGGACTTGGCTGTAGTGTGATGACGCACTGCGGAATACGTCAGCAGATTTGATTGGTGTTAATATTATTCTCTCTATGGCAATATGTGGAAGCTTATTTTGCAGAGCCGGACACTACTCTTGGTGTTTACAATCTTCTATGAAGGACTTGGAGGAGGAACCTGCCTTGCAATGCCGAAGACAATTTGCACGTCGGACTCGTCGTCATTGAAGCCTGGTTCAGGGGCTACTGAGGAAGTCCTGGATTAGGGGGTGTTCGGGTAGCCGGACTATACCTTTAGCCGGATTCCTGGACTATGAAGATACAAGATTGAAGACCTCTTCCCGTGTCCGGATGGGACTTTCCTTGGCGTGGAAGGCAAGCTTGGCGATGCGGATATTCAAGATCTCCTACCATTGTAACCGACTCTGTGTAACCCTAACCCTATCCAGTGTCTATATAAACCGGAGGGTTGTAGTCCATAGGCGATCAACTCCATATACAACAATCATACCGTAGGCTAGCTTCTAGGGTTTAGCCTCCTTGATCTCGTGGTAGATCTACTCTTGTACTACCCATATCATCAATATTAATCAAGCAGGACGTAGGGTTTTACCTCCATCGAGAGGGCCCGAACCTGGGTAAAACATCGTGTTCCCTGCCTCCTGTTACCATCCAGCCTAGACGCACAGTTCGGGACCCCCTACCCGAGATCCGCCGGTTTTGACACCGACAGTGGGTGTATGATACCGGCGAAAGGTGTGCGGTATTAGAGAGGCTAGCAATGGTGGAAGGAAGAAGAGTGTGTATAATCCATGGACTCAACATTAGTCATAAAGAACTCATATACTTATTGCAAAAATCTACAAGTCATCAAAGCAAAGTATTACACGCATGCTCCTAGGGGGATAGATTGGTAGGAAAAGACCATCGCTCGTCCCCGACCGCCACTCATAAGGAAGACAATCAAAAAATAAATCATGCTCCGACTTCATCACATAACAGTTCACCATATGTGCATGCTAGGAGAATCACAAACTTTAACAAAAGTATTTCTCATATTCACAACTACTCTACTAGAACAACTTTAATATCACCATCTTCATATCTCAAAACAATTATCAAGCATCAAACTTCTCATAGTATTCAACACACTCATAAGAAAGTTTTACTATTCTGGCATACCAAGTATATTTATGATTATTTAAGTGAATTACCATGCTATTTAAGACTCTCAAAATAATCTAAGTGAAGCATGAGAGATCAATAGTTTCTATAAAACAAATCCACCACCGTGCTCTAAAAAATGTAAGTGAAGTACTAGAGCAAAATTATATAACTCAAAAGATATAAGCGAATCACATAGAGTATTCTAACAAATTCCAAATCATGTATGGCTCTCTCAAACGGTGTGTACATCAAGGATGATTGTGGTAAACTAAAAACAAACACTCAAATCATACAAGACGCTCCAAGCAAAACACATATCATGTGGTGAATAAAAATATAGCTCCAAGTAAAGTTACCGATAGAGGTAGACGAAAGAGGGGATGCCTTCCGGGGCATCCCCAAGCTTTGCATTTTAGGTGTCCTTAGATTATATTGGGGGTGCCATGGGCATCCCCAAGCTTAGTCTCTTGCCACTCCTTATTCCATAATCCATAAAATCTTTACCCAAAAACTTGAAAA
Organism: Triticum urartu; assembly: GCF_056163025.1. Classification (NCBI taxonomy): domain Eukaryota; kingdom Viridiplantae; phylum Streptophyta; class Magnoliopsida; order Poales; family Poaceae; genus Triticum; species Triticum urartu. Next base: position 483,003,941 of record NC_141875.1, read on the forward strand.
CTTCACAACACAAAACTCAAAGTAGAAAATCTCACGTGAGCTCCGTTAGCGAAAGAAAACAAAAGACCACTTCAAGGTACTGTAATGAAATCATTATTTATTTATATTGGTGTTAAACCTACTGTATTCAACTTCTATATGGTTTATAAACTATTTTACTAGCCATAGATTCATCAAAATAAGCAAACAACACACGAAAAACAGAATCTGTCAAAAACAGAACAGTCTGTAGTAATCTGTAGCTAGCGCAAGATATGGAACCCCAAAAATTCTAAAATAAACTGCTGGACGTGAGGAATTTATATATTAATCATCTTAAAAAATAATTAACTAAATATCACTTTCCAAATAAAAATGACAGCAGTTCTCGTGAGCGCTAAAGTTTCTGTTTTTTACAGCAAGATAGCAAGACTTTCCCCAAGTCTTCCCAACGGTTCTACTTGGCACAAACACTAATTAAACACAAAAAACACAACCAAAACAGAGGCTAGATAAATTATTTATTACTATCAGGAGCAAAAAGCAAGGAATAAAAATAAAATTGGGTTGCCTCCCAACAAGCGCTATTGTTTAACGCCCCTAGCTAGGCATAAAAAGCAAGGATAGATCTAGGTATTGCCATCTTTGGTAGGCAATCCATAAGTGGTTCTCATAATAGATTCATAAGGTAATTTGATTTTATTTATAGGAAAGTGTTCCATGCCTTTCCTTAACGGAAATTGGAATCTAATATTTCCTTCCTTCATATCAATAATTGCACCAATCGTTCTAAGGAAAGGTCTACCAAGAACAATAGGACATGAAGGATTGCAATCTATGTCAAGAACAATAAAATCTACGGGCACATAATTAATATTTGCAACAATAAGAACATCATTGATTCTTCCCATAGGTTTCTTAATAGTGGAATCCACAAGGTGCAAGTTTAAAGAGCAATCATCAAAATCACAGAAACCTAACAAATCACACAAAGTCTTTGGAATCGTGGAAACACTAGCACCCAAATCACACAAAGCATAGAACTCATGATCTTTAATTTTAATTTTAATAGTTGGTTCCCACTCATCATAAAGTTTTCTAGGGATAGAAACTTTCAACTCAAGTTTTTCTTCATAAGATTGCATCAAGGCATCAATGATATGTTTAGTAAATGCTTTATTTTGACTATAAGCATGAGGAGAATTTAGCATGGATTGCAACAAGGAAACACAACCAATCAAAGAGCAATTTTCATAATTCAATTTCTTGAAATCCAAAATAGTAGGTTTATTAGTATCTAGGGTTTTAATTTCTTCAATCCCACTTTCATCAAATTTAGCATCAAGATCTAAAAACTCCGAATTTTTGGAACGCCTTCTAGGTAAAGGTGGATCGTAATCAGTCCCATCATTATTAAGATTCATATTGCAAAACAAAGATTTAATGGGGGACACATCAATAACTTTTAGATCTTCATCTTTATTTTCATAGGAACTAGAAGAACACGCTCTTATAAAGGCATCTTTCTTAGCACGCATCCTAGCGGTTCTTTCTTTGCACTCATCAATGGAAATTCTCACGACTTTGAGAGACTCATTGATATCATGCTTAGGAGGAATAGATCTAAGCTTTAAAGAATCAACATCAAGAGAAATTCTATCAACGTTCCTAGCCAAATCATCAATCTTAAGCAATTTTTCTTCAATCAAAGCATTGAAATTCTTTTGCGAAGTAATAAATTCTTTAATATTAGATTCAGAATCAGAGGGTATATTATTAAAATTTCCATAGGCATTTTTGTAGGAATTACCATAATTATTTGAGGAATTACTAGGATAAGGCCTAGGATTAAAGTTTCCTCTATACGCGTTGTTACCAAAATTATTCCTACCAAAAAAATTCACATCCAAAGATTCATTATTATTCTCAATCAAAGTAGACAAAGGCATATCATTAGGATCAGAAGAAACACTTTTATTAGCAAATAATTTCATAAGTTCATCCATCTTTCCACTCAAAACATTAATTTCTTCTATCGCATGCACTTTTTTATTAGAAGATCTTTCAGTATGCCATTGAGAATAATTAACCATAATATTATCTAGGAGTTTAGTAGCTTCTCCTAAAGTGATTTCCATAAAAGTGCCTTCCGTGGCCGAATCTAAAAGTTTTCTAGAAGCAAAATTCAATCCGGCATAAAAGTTTTGTATAATCATCCACAAATTAAAACCATGAGTAGGGCAACTACGTATCATTAATTTCATCCTCTCCCAAGCTTGTGCAACATGATCAAGTTGCTTAAAATTCATAATATCATTTCTAAGAGAGATGATCTTAGCGGGAGGAAAATACTTAGAGATAAAAGCATCTTTGCACTTGTTCCAAGAATCAATACTATTTTTAGGCAAAGATGAAAACCAAGCTTTAGCACGATCTCTAAGCGAAAAAGGAAATAGCTTCAATTTAACAATATCATTGTCCACATCTTTCTTCTTTTGCATATCACATAAATCAACGAAGCAATTTAGATGGGTAGCGGTATCTTCACTGGGAAGGCCGGAAAACGGATCTTTCATGACAAGATTCAGCAAAGCGGCATTAATTTCACAAGATTCAGCATCGGTAAGAGGAGCAATCGGAGTGCTAATAAAATCATTGTTGTTGGTATTGGTAAAGTCACACAATTTAGTGTTATCTTGAGCCATCATGACAAGCAAGCAATCCAACACACAAGCAAACAAAAGGCAAGCGGGCAAAAAGAGGCAAATAGAGAAAGAGAGGGAGGATAGAGAGAGAGGGCGAATAAAACGGCAAGGGTGAAGTGGGGGAGAGGAAAACGAGAGGCAAATGGAAAATAATGTAATGTGAGAGATAAGGGTATGTGAAGGGTACTTGGTATGTTGACTTTTGCGTAGACTCCCCCGCAACGGCGCCAGAAATATTCTTGCTACCTCTTGAGCACTGCGTTGGATTTCCTCGAAGAGGAAAGGATGATGCAGCAAAGTAGCATAAGTATTTCCCTCAGTTTTTGAGAACCAAGATATCAATCCAGTAGGAGGCTACGCACGAGTCCTTCGTACCTGCACAAAACAAATAACTCCTCGCAACCAACGCGATAAGGGGGTGCCAATCCCTTCTCGGTCACTCATGAGAGTGAGATCTGATAGATATGATAAAATAATATTTTTGGTAATTTTGTGATAAAGATGCAAAGTAAAATAAAAGTAAAGTAAAGTAAATAAACAAGTATAGGAATATTGATATGATGAAGATAAACCCGGGGCCATAGGTTTCACTAGTGGCTTCTCTCAAGAGCATAAGTATTATACGGTGGGTGAACGAATTACTGTTGAGCAATTGACAGAATTGAGCATAGTTATGAGAGTATCTAGGTATGATCATGTATATAGGCATCATGTCCGAGACAAGTAGACCGACTCCTGCCTGCATCTACTACTATTACTCCACTCATCGACCGCTATCCAGCATGCATCTAGAGTATTAAGTTCATGGAAACAGAGTAACGCATTAAGCAAGATGACATGATGTAGAGGGATAAATTCATACAATATGATAAAAAACCCATCTTGTTATCCTCGATGGCAACAACACAATACGTGCCTTGCTTCCCCTACTATCACTGGGAAAGGACACCACAAGATTGAACCCAAAGCTAAGCACTTCTCCCATTGCAAGAAAGATCAATCTAGTAGGCGAGACCAAACTGATAATTCGAAGAGACTTGCAAAGATAACCAATCATACATAAAAGAATTCAGAGAAGATTCAAATATTGTTCATAGATAATCTTGATCATAAACCCACAATTCATCGGTCTCAACAAACACACCGCAAAAAGAAGATTACATCGAATGGATCTCCATAAGAGAGGGGAGAACTTTGTATTGAGATCCAAAAAGAGAGAAGAAGCCATCTAGCTAATAACTATGGACCAGAAGGTCTAAGGTAAACTATGCACACTTCATCGGAGAGGCTATGGTGTTGATGTAGAAGCCCTCCGTGATGGATCCCCCCTCCGGCGGAGCTCCGGAACAGGCCCCAAGATGGGATCTCATGGATACAGAAAGTTGTGGCAGCGGAATTAGGTTTTTGGCTTCGTATCTGATCGTTTGGGGGTACGTAGGTATATATAGGAGGAAGGAGTACGTCGGTGGAGCAACAGGGGGCCCACGAGAGTGGAGGGCGCGCCTGGGGGGTGGGTAGGCGCGCCCCCTACCTCGTGGCCTCCTCCTTTGTTTCTTGACATAGGGTCCAAGTCTCCTGGATCATGTTTGTTGATAAAATCACGTTCCCGAAGGTTTAATTCCATTTGGACTCCGTTTTATATTCCTTTTCTTCGAAACCCTAAAATAGGCAAAAAAAACAGCAATTCTGGGCTAGGCCTCCGGTTAATAGGTTAGTCCCAAAAGTAATATAAAAGTGAATAATAAAGCCTAATAATGTCCAAAACAGTAGATAATATAGCATGGAGCAATCAAAAATTATAGATACATTGGAGACGTATCACTCATCTATTCCCGTATGGCCAAATAAGGCCCAATACTTCTCCCGGTGAATTCCCGTAACTCCCCGGTACTCCAAAAATACCCGAATCACTCGGAACCTTTCCGATGTCCGAATATAGTCGTCCAATATATCGATCTTTACGTCTCGACCATTTTGAGGCTCCTCGTCATGTCCCCGATCTCATCCGGGACTCCGAACTACCTTCGGTACATCAAATCACATAAACTCATAATACCATCGTCACCGAAACTTTAAGCGTGTGGACCCTACGGGTTCGAGAACTATGTAGACATGACCGAGACACGTCTCCGGCCAATAACCAATAGCGGAAACTGGATGCTCATATTGGCTTCCACATATTCTATGAAGATATTTATCGGTCAAACCGCAGAACAACATACGTTGTTCCCTTTGTCATCGGTATGTTACTTGTCCGAGATTCGATCGTCGGTATCTCAATACCTAGTTTAATCTCGTTACCGGAAAGTCTCTTTACTCGTTCCGTAATACATCATCCCGCAATTAACTCATTAGTTACAATGCTAGCAAGGCTTATAGTGATGTGCATTACCGAGTGGGCCCAGAGATACCTCTCTGACAATCGGAGTAACAAATCCTAATCTTGAAATACGCCAAGCCAAGAAGTACCTTCGGAGACACCTGTAGAGCACCTTTATAATCACCCAGTTACGTTGTGACGTTTGGTAGCACACAAAGTGTTCCTCCGGTAAACGGGAGTTGCATAATCTCATAGTCATAGGAACATGTATAAGTCATGAAGAAAGCAATAGCAACATACTAAACGATCAAGTGCTAAGCTAACGGAATGGGTCAAGTCAATCACAACATTCTCCTAATGATGTGATCCCGTTAATCAAATGACAACTCATGTCCATGGCTAGGAAACTCAACCATCTTCGATTAACGAGCTAGTCAAGTAGAGGCATACTAGTGACACTACGTTTGTCTATGTATTCACACATGTACTAAGTTTCCGGTTAATACAATTCTAGCATGAATAATAAACATTTATCATGATATAAGGAAATAAATAATAACTTTATTATTGGCTCTAGGCCATATTTCCTTCAGTCTCCCACTTGCACTAGAGTCAATAATCTAGTTCACATCACCATGTGATTTAACACCAATAGTTCACATCACCATGTGATTAACACCCATAGTTCACATCGTCATGTGACCAACACCCAAAGGTTTTACTAGAGTCAATAATCTAGTTCACATCGCTATGTGATTAACACCCAAAGAGTACTAAGGTGTGATCATGTTTTGCTTTGTGAGAGAAGTTTAGTCAACGGGTCTGCCACATTCAGATCCGTATGTATTTTGCAAATTTCTATGTCGACAATGCTCTGCACGGAGCTACTCTAGCTAATTGCTCCCACTTTCAATATGTATCCAGATTGAGACTTAGAGTCATCTGGATCAGTGTCAAAACTTGCATCGACGTAACCCTTTACGACGAACCTTTTTGTCACCTCCATAATCGAGAAACATATCCTTATTCCACTAAGGATAATTTTGACCGCTGACCAGTGATCTATTCCTAGATCACTATTGTACTCCCCTACCAAAAACAGTGTAGGGTGTACAATAGATCTGGTGCACAACATGTCATACTTTATAGAACCTATGGCTGAGGCATATGGAATGACTTTCATTCTCTTTCTATCTTCTGCCGTGGTCGGGCTTGAGTCTTACTCAATTTCACACCTTGTAACACAGGCAAGAACTCTTTCTTTGACTGTTCCATTTTGAACTACTTCAAAATCTTGTCAAGGTATGTACTCATTGAAAAAACTTATCAAGCGTCTTGATCTATCTCTATAGATCCTGATGCTCAATATGTAAGCAGCTTCACCGAGGTCTTATTTGCAAAACTCCTTTCAAACACTCCTTTATGCTTTGCAGAATAATTCTACATTATTTCCGATCAACAATATGTCATTCACATATACTTATCAGAAATGTTGTAGTGCTCCTACTCACTTTCTTGTAAATACAGGCTTCACCGCAAGTCTGTATAAAACTATATGATTTGATCAATTTATCAAAGCATATATTCCAACTCCGAGATGCTTGCACCAGTCCATAGATGGATCACTGGAGCTTGCATATTTTGTTAGCACCTTTAGGATTGACAAAACCTTCTGGTTGCATCATATACAACTCTTCTTTAATAAATCCATTAAGGAATGCATGTTTATCCATTTGCCAGATTTCATAAAATGCGGCAATTGCTAACATGATTTGGACAGATTTAAGCATAGATACGAGTGAGAAACTCTCATCGTAGGCAACACGTTGAACTTGTCGAAAACCTTTTCGACAATTCTAGCTTTGTAGATAGTAACACTACTATCAGCATCCGTCTTCCTCTTGAAGATCCTTTTATTCTCGATGGCTTGCCGATCATTGGGCAAGTCAACCAAAGTCCACACTTTGTTCTCATACATGGATCCCATCTCAGATTTCATGGCCTCAAGCCATTTTGCGAAATCTGGGTTCATCATCGCTTCCTCATAGTTCGTAGGTTCATCATGGTCAAGTAACATGAACTCCAGGACATGATTACCGTACCACCCTAGTGCGGATCTCACTCTGGTTTACCTATGAGGTTCGGTAGTAACTTGATCTGAAGTTACATGATCATCATCATTAGCTTCCTCACTAATTGGTGTAGTAGTCACAGGAACAGATTTCTGTGATGAACTACTTTCCAATAAGGGAGTAGGTACAGTTACCTCATCAAGTTCTACTTTCCTCCCACTCACTTCTTCCGAGAGAAACTCCTAATCTAGAAAGGATCCATTCTTAGCAACGAATATCTTGCCTTTGGATCTGTGATAGAAGGTGTACCCAATTGTCTCCTTTGGGTATCCTATGAAGACACATTTCTCTGATTTGGGCTTGAGCTTATCAGGATGAAACCTTTTCTTATAAGCATCGCAACCCCAAACTTTAACAAATGACAACTTTGGTTTCTTGCCAAACCACAGTTCATACGGTGTTGTCTCAACGGATTTAGATGGTGCCCTTTTTAACGTGAATGCGGCTGTCTCTAATGCATAACCCCAAAACTATAGTGGTAAATCAGTAAGAAACATCATAGATTGCACTATATCCAATAAAGTACGGTTATGACGTTCGAACACACCATTATGCTGTGGTGTTCCAGGTGGCACGAATTTGTGAAACTATTCCACATTGTTTTAATTGAAGACCAAACTCGTAACTCAAATATTTGTCTCCGTGATCAGATCGTAGAAACTTTATTTTCTTGTCACGATGATTTTCGACTTCACTCTGAAATTCTTTGAACTTTTCAAATGTTTCAGGCTTATGTTTCATTAAGTAGATATACCCATATCTGCTCAAATCATCTATGAAGGTCAGAAAATAATGATACCCGCCACGAGCCTCAACACTCATCGGATCGCATACATCAGTATGTATCATTTCCAATAAGTCAGTTTCTTGCTCCATTGTTCCGGAGAACGGAGTTTTAGTCATCGTGCCCATAGGGCATGGTTGGCAAGCATCAAGTGATTCATAATCAAGTGATTCAAAAATCGCATCAGCATGGAGTTTCTTCATGCGCTTTACACCAATATGACCTAAACGGCAGTGCCACAAATAAGTCGCACTATCATTATTAACTTTGCATCTTTTGGCTTCAATATTATAAATATGTGTATCACTACGATCAAGATCCAACAAACCATTTTCATTGGGTGTATGACCATAGAAGGTTTTATTCATGTAACAGAACAACAATTATTCTCTAACTTAAATGAATAACCGTATTGCAATACATGATCAAATCATATTCATGCTCAACGCAAACACCAAATAACACTTATTTAGGTTCAACACTAATCCCGAAAGTATAGGGAGTGTGCGATGATGATCATATCAATCTTGTAACTACTTCCAACACACATCGTCACTTCACCCTTAACTAGTTTCTGTTCATTCTTTAACTCCCGTTTCGAGTTACTACTCTTAGCAACTGAACCAGTATCAAATACCGAGGGGTTGCTATAAACACTAGTAGAGTACACATAAATAACATGTATATCCAATATACCTTTGTTCACTTTGCCATCCTTCTTATCTGCCAAGTATCTAGGGCAGTTCCACTTCCAGTGACCATTTCCTTTGCAGTAGAAGCACTCAGTCTCAGGCTTAGGTCCAGACTTTGGCTTCTTCACTTGAGTAGCAACTTGCTTGCCATTCTTCTTGAAGTTCCCCTTCTATCCCTTTGCCCTTTTCTTGAAACTAGTGGTATTGTAAACCATCAACACTCGATGTTCTTTCTTGATTTCTACCTTCGTCGATTTCATCATCGCGAAGAGCTCGGGAATTACTTTCGTCATCCCTCGCATATTATAGTTCATCACGAAGTTCTAGTAACTTGGTGATAGTGTCTAGAGAACTTTGTCAATCACTATCATATCTGGAAGATTAACTCCCACTTGATTCAAGCGATTGTAGTACTCAGACATTCTGAGCACATGCTCATTAGCTGAGCTATTCTCCTCCATCTTGTAGGTTAAATACTTGTCAAAGGTCTCATACCTTTCGACATGGGCATGAGTCTGAAGTAATAATTTCAACTCTTGGAACATCTCATATGCTCCGTGGCGTTTCAAAAATATCTTTGAAGCCCCGATTCTAAGCTGTAAAGCATGGTGCACTAAACTATCAAGTAGTCATCATATCGAGCTAGCCAAACGTTCATAACGTCTGCATTTGCTCCTGCAATCGGTCTGTCACCTAGCGGTGCATAAAGGACATAATTCTTCTGTGCAGCAATGAGGATAATCCTCAGATCCCGGATCCAATCCGCATCATTGCTACTAACATCTTTCAACTTAGTTTTCTCTAGGAACATATAAAAATAAAACAGGGGAGCTAAACGCGAGCTATTGTTCTACAACATAGATATGCTAATACTACTAGGACTAAGTTCATGATAAATTAAAGTTCAATTAATCATATTACTTAAGAACTCCCACTTAGATAGACATCCCTCTAATCATCTAAGTGATCACGTGATCCAAATCAACTAAACCATGTCCGATCATCACGTGAGATGGAGTAGTTTTCAATGGTGAACATCACTATGTTCATCATATCTACTATATGATTCACGCTCGACCTTTCGGTCTCAGTGTTCTGAGGCTATATCTGCATATGCTAGGCTCGTCAAGTTTAACCCGAGTATTCTGTGTGTGCAAAACATGCTTGCACCCGTTGTAGATGAACGTAGAGCTTATCACACCCGATCATCACGTGGTGTCTCGGCATGACGAACTTTGGCAACGGTGCATACTCAGGGAGATCACTTTTATCTTGAAATTTAGTGAGAGATTATCTTCTACCGTCAATGAAAGCAAAATAAGATGCATAAAAGATAAACATCACATGCAATCAATATATGTGATATGATATGGCCATCATCATCTTGTGCTTGTGATCTCCATCTCCGAAGCACCATCATGATCACCATCGTCACCGGCGTGACACCTTGATCTCCATCGTAGCATCATTGTCGTCTCACCAACTATTGCTTCTACGACTATCGCTACCGCTTAGTGATAAAGTAAAGCAATTACAGGGCAATTGCATTGCATACAATAAAGCGACAACTATATGGCTCCGGTCAGTTGCCGATAACTTGGTTACAAAACATGATCATCTCATACAATAAAATATAGCATCATGTCTTGACCATATCACATCACAACATGCCCTGCAAAAACAAGTTAGACGTCCTCTACTTTGTTGTTGCAAGTTTTACGTGGCTGCTACAAGCTTGAAAAAGAACCGTTCTTACCTACGCATCAAAACCACAATGATAGTTCGTCAAGTTAGTGATGTTTTAACCTTCTCAAGGACCGGGCGTAGCCACACTCGGTTCAACTAAAGTTGGAGAAACTGACACCCGCCAGCCACCTGTGTGCAAAGAACGTCGGTAGAACCAGTCTCGCGTAAGCGTACGCGTAATGTCGGTCCGAGCCGCTTCATCCAACAATACCGCCGAACCAAAGTATGACATGCTGGTAAGCAGTATGAATTGTATCGCCCACAACTCACTTGTGTTCTACTTGTGCGTATAACATCTACGCATAAAACCAGGCTCTTATACCACTATTGGGGAACATAGTAATTTCAAAAATTTCCTACGCATACACAGGATCATGGTGATGCATAGCAATGAGAGGGGAGAGTGTAGTCCACATACCCTTGTAGACCGAAAGCAGAAGCGTTAGCACAACACGGATGATGTAGTCGTACATCTTCACGATCCAACCGATCCAAGTACCGAACACATGGCACCTCCGAGTTCAGCACATGTTCAGCTCGATGATGTTCCGTGAACTCCGATCCAGCAGAGCTTCACGGGAGAGTTCCGTCAGCACGACGACGTGGTGACGGTGATGATGTTGCTACCAACGCAGGGCTTCGCCTAAGCACCGCTACGATGTGATTGAGGTGGAATATGGTGGAGGGGGGCACCGCACACGGCTAAGAGATCAAGAGATCAATTGTGTTGTCTAGAGGTGCCCCCTGCCCTCGTATATAAAGGAGGGAGGGAGAGGCTGGCCCTAGAGGGGCGCGCCAAGTGTGGGGAGTCCTACTAGGACTCCCAAGTCCTAGTAGGATTCCCATTTCCTTTCCAGAGTGGGAGAGAATGAAAGAGGGGGGGAGGGAGAAGGAAAAGGGGGCTGCACCCCTTGTCCAATTCGGACTAGAGGGGGGGCGCGCGCCTCCTTCCTTTTGGCCTCTCTCCTCTATTCCCGTATGGCCCAATAAGGCCCAATACTTCTCCCGGTGAATTCCCGTAACTCCCCGGTACTCCAAAAATACCCGAATCACTCGGAACCTTTCTGATGTCCGAATATAGTCGTCCAATATATCGATCTTTACATCTCAACCATTTTGAGACTCCTCGTCATGTCCCCGATCTCATCCGGGACTCCGAACTACCTTCGGTACATCAAATCACATAAACTCATAATACCATCGTCACCGAAACTTTAAGCGTGCAGACCCTACGGGTTCAAGAACTATGTAGACATGACCGACACACGTCTCCGACCAATAACCAATAGCGGAACCTTGCTACCTCTTGAGCACTGCGTTGGTTTTCCCCGAAGAGGAAGGGATGGTGCAGCAAAGTAGCGAAAGTATTTCCCTCAGTTTTTGAGAACCAAGGTATCAATCTAGTAGGAGGCTACGCGCGAGTCCCTTGTACCTGCACAAAACAAATAAATCCTCACAACCAACGCAAATAGGGGTTGTCAATCCCTACTCGGCCACTTACAAGAGTGAGATCTGATAGATATGATAAGATAATATTTTTGGAATTTTTATGATAAATATGCAAAGTAAAATAAAATAAAGTAAAAGCAAAAGGAAATAACTAAGTATTGGTAGATTAATATGATGAAGATAGACCCCGGGGCCATAGGTTTCACTAGTGGCTTCTCTCGAGAGCATAAGTATTCTACGGTGGGTGAACAAATTACTGTTGAGCAATTGACAGAATTGAGCATAGTTATGAGAATATCTAGGTATGATCATGTATATAGGCATCACGTCCGAGACAAGTAGACCGACTCCTGCATGCATCTACTACTATTACTCCACTCATCGACCGCTATCCAGCATGCATCTAGAGTATTAAGTTAATGAAAATAGAGTAACGCATTAAGCAAGATGACATGATGTAGAGGGATAAACTCATGCAATATGATGAAAACCCCATCTTGTTATCCTCGATGGCAACAATACAATACGTGCCTTGTTGCCCCTACTGTCACAGGGAAAGGACACTGCAAGATTGAACCCAAAGCTAAGCACTTCTCCCATTGCAAGAAAGATCAATCTAGTAGGCCAAACCAAACTAATAATTCAAAGAGACTTGCAAAGATAACCAATCATACATAAAATAATTCAGAGAAGATTCAAATATTATTCATAGATAGACTTGATCATAAACCCACAATTCATCGGTCTCAACAAACACACCGCAAAAAGAAGATTACATCGAATAGATCTCCACAAGAGAGGGTGAGAACTTTGTATTGAGATCCAAAAAGAGAGAAGAAGCCATCTAGCTACTAACTATGGACCCGTAGGTCTGAATTAAACTACTCACACTTCATCGGAGGGGCTATGGTGTTGATGTAGAAGCCCTCTGTGATCGATGCCCCCTCCGGCGGAGCTCCGGAACAGGCCCCAAGATGGGATCTCGTGGAAACAGAAAGTTGCTGCGGTGGAATTAGGGTTTTTGCTCCGTATCTGATCTTCTTGGGGGTACGTAGGTATATATAGGAGGAAGGAGTACGTCGATGGAGCAACAGGGGCCCACGAGGGTGGAGGGCGCGCCTGGGGGAGGCAGGCGCGCCCCCCTACCTCATGGCCTCCTCTTTTGTGTCTTGATGTAGGGTCCAAGTCTCCTGGGTCTTGTTCGTTGAGAAAATCACGTTCCGGAAGGTTTCATTCCGTTTGGACTCCATTTGATATTCCTTTTCTTCGAAACCCTAAAATAGGCAAAAAACAGCAATTCTGGGTTGGGCCTCCGGTTAACAGGTTAGTCCCAAAAATAATATAAAAGTGGATAATAAAGCCCAATAATGTCCAAAACAGTAGATAATATAGCATGGAGCAATCAAAATTTATAGATACGTTGGAGAAGTATCAAGCATCCCCAAGCTTAATTCCTGCTCGTCCTTGAGTGGGTAAATGATAAAAATAGAATTTTTGATGCGGAGTGCTACTTGGCATAATTTTAATGTAATTCTTCTTAATTGTGGTATGAATATTCAGATCCGAAAGATTCAAGACAAAAGTTTATATTGACATAAAAAATAATAATACTTCAAGCATACTAACTAAGCAATTATGTCTTCTCAAAATAACATGGCTAAAGAAAGTTATCCCTACAAAATCATATAGTCTGGCTATGCTCCATCTTCACCACGCAAAGTATTTAAATCATGCACAACCCCGATGACAAGCCAAGCAATTGTTTCATAATTTTGACATTCTCAAAACTTTTTCAATCTTCAGCAATACATGAGCGTGAGCCATGGATATAGCACTATCGGTGGAATAGAGTGGTGGTTGTGGAGAAGACAAAAAGGGAGAAGATGGTCTCACATCAACTAGGCGTATCAACGGGCTATGGAGATGCCCATCAATAGATATCAATGTGAGTGAGTAGGGATTTCCATGCAACGGATGCACTAGAGCTATAAGTATATGAAAGCTCAACAAAATAAACTAAGTGGGTGTGCATCCAACTTGCTTGTTCATGAAGACCTAGGGCATTTTGAGGAAGCCCATCATTGGAATATACAAGCCAAGTTCTTTAATGAAAAATTCCCACTAGTATATGAATGTGCCAACATAGGAGACTCTCTATCATGAAGATCATGGTGCTACTTTGAAGCACAAGTGTGGTAAAAGGATAGTAGCATTGCCCATTCTCTCTTTTTCTCTCTTTTTTTATTTTTATTTGGGCCTTTTCTCTCTCTTTTTTATGGCCTCTTTTTTTCCGTCCGGAGTCTCATCCCGACTTGTGGGGGAATCATAGTCTCCATCATCCTTTCCTCACTGGGACAATGCTCTAATAATGGTGATCATCACACTTTTATTTTCTTACAACTCAAGAATTACAACTCGATACTTAGAACAACATATGACTCTATATGAATGCCTCCGGGGGTGTACCGGGATATGCAATGACTCATGAGTGACAAGTATGAAAGAATTATGAACTGTGGCTTTGCCACAAATACGATGTCAACTACATGATCATGCAAAGCAATATGACAATGATGGAGTGTGTCATAATAAACGGAAAGGTGGAAAGTTGCATGGCAATATATCTCGGAATGGTTATGGAAATGCCATGATAGGTAGATATGGTGGCTGTATTGAAGAAGGTATATGGTGGGTGTATGATATCAGCAAAAGGTGCGCAGTATTAGAGAGGCTAGCAATGGTGGAAGGGTGAGAGTGCGTATGATCCATGGACTCAACATTAGTCATAAAGAACTCATATAATTATTGCGAAAATCTACAAGTTATCAAAGCAAAGTATTACGCGCATGCTCCTAGGGGGATAGATTGGTAGGAAAATACCATCGCTCGTCCCCGACCGCCACTCATAAGGAAGACAATCAATAAATAAATCATGCTCCGACTTCATCACATAACGGTTCACCATACGTGCATGCTACGGGAATCTCAAGCTTCAACACAAGTATTTCTCAAATTCACAACTACTCAACTAGCATGACTTTAATATCACCATCTCCATATCTCAAAACAATTATCAAGTATCAAACTTATCATAATATTCAACACACTCATAAGAGAATTTATTATTCTTGAATACCTAGCATATTAGGATTTTAAGAAAATTACCATGCTATTAAGACTCTCAAAATAATCTAAGTGAAGCATGATCGAATGATTATCTACAAAATCTTCAAAGGTGTTTTATTCTTCAATTCCTCACACACTAAACACCTCACAAGTCATTTGTTCTTGATTCGTTTCTCTAAGCATCATTTTTCTTCAAGATTCCTCAATTGTATGGATCTTCGATCTATACAACTCTGGAACCTAAGACAAAGAAAGCTTAGTGAAATTCTTCAAGACTCATCTGGTCAAATTCCTCAAACTTGTTCTTTTTGAAAAACCTTCTGAGAACGCATATGACCTCTCCAAATTCCTCACAACTATACTCTGTTCACAGGTACTCATGTCCATTGTTGAATCTCTAGGTTCTCATCAACTTAACTCATTTGCAGCATTCCTCGAAGAAAAGTTGCATACTTCTTCAGAGAATTTGATTGTTCAAATTCCTCAACTGAAGAAAATGGCTGATGGTAAAAGGCCACAGAAAGGAGGAAAGAAGCCTGAGGTCATGACTGCCTTTGAGATCCCTGATGACATCTATGTTGGGTACTGCACACCTCCTGAGGAAGATAAAAATCAGCGTAAGGTGCGCATTCAGAAAATTGAAAGGAGATGGGCAAGAGAATGGAGGGAGTACAGGTATGTAACTCCAAAGTACATGAAGAAATTCGCACTCAATCCTCCATGCCCAAGAGCTCCATTGGCACCTGGCCAAGTAGCAGATCCCACCAGCATCAAACGCGGTGAGGACTTTCCTGAAGAATGGGCCAAGCGCCAGGCCAAGTTGGCCAAACAAGCAAAAGAAGCAGTGAGGAAATTCAATGAAGACTCTGCTACTGTTGCTGCCACTGAGGCCTCTGTCAAGCCTAAGAAATCAATGGCAAAGAAGCATGCGCGCAAGCCAAGTGCTTCACCAAAGTGCCCTCAAGGCCAAGTTCCTCAGCTATGCCCTCACGGCCAGAATCTTGAAAGCCATCAAGACCAACTTCTCATGTTGCTCCTGTTCCTCCAAAATCCTCAGCTCCTCCAAAGTCCTCAGTTGTTCTGATAAAGTCCTCAGCACCTGTGCATCTTGCCATGTGCCAAAGGACTACAGGCATCTCCATTGCCTCAGGAGCTTCAGCTAGTTCCTCAGCTGCACCAAATTCTTCAACGGGGCCCTCTCTACTGAAGACAAAGGCCACTGCTGAATGAGGTCCTCGCCCTAGTCCTCAGAAGAAGCAAGTCGCCTTCCAAGAATCGTCTGAAGAAGACGAAGCTGATGATGATGAACTTGCTGAAATCATCAGAGATAGGCAAGTCAGGGCCGCTAGAGCCAAGGGAACAAATGTGCCACTACTTTTGGATCCAAAGTTGATCGTCGAGTACATTGATGTTTGGCACAAGGACCCCAACACTCCCATGCCTGACTTCAAGCTGACTCCTGGACAAAGTCACATGCTGACCCACTTCATTCAAGAAGAAAAATGGAAATTTGAGAAGGCCAGGCAGATCAAGAAAGCGCAGTACAAGAAGGAGCACTATCTGAAGAAAAATGTTGTCTCGATGACAACTGAAGAACTTATCACTGTTCAAACTGATATCAAGAAACTCAGTGATGAATTTGACGCATACCGCGCTGATTGGCTTGGAGCCAAGGTGCGCTCTGTGAAACTTGCAGATAACTTCACCTCAAATGTTGCAGCCCCAACGCAACAGGAAGTTCCTCAGGCTGAAGCATCTACTCAGCCGACTGAAGAACATGCCAGCACCGCTGATGAAAATCGTGCTACTGAAGAAAATGTTAGTTCCAGGGCTGATGACTCTACTCCAGCCGCTGAAGAAATTGTCAGGGCATCCACTAGTGGTGCGCCTGAAGAAACTGAAGAATTCAGGACAACTGCATCAGTTGTGCCTGAGGAAAATCAACCAAATTCCTCTGCTCCTCCTGTGCCTACACCAACAACAATCCTTCCATCTGCATCAGATGTGAAGAAGACCAAGGCTGCAGAGCGTGCAACAGTGAAGAAAAGGAAAGCATCAGCTGCTTCAAATTCTTCAGCTCCAAAGAAGATGAAGCCTATGACAAGTTCATTTGCTAATCCCATTGATGTTGTTCCGATCTCAACCATGCCATCAAAGGACATTGTTCCTTTTGGAGAAGAATATGAGATCCCTAGCGGATCTAGTGAAGAAAATCATTCTGCTGCTTCGTCAGAGCAGATTGATGAAGAAATTGAAGTGGATACGATCCCTTCAACACCTGTTGTCTCCTCGCTCATGCCTCAGTTCACAGCTGAAGAGGCTAGCATTGAAGAAATGGAAGATGAAGATGTGGATATTGGGTGTACTGCACCAGTGATGAATGATGACTTTTGGGAAAGTCAGCACCCCAATTCTCCACTCTTCACCCCTCTACAGCAAATTCCTCAGTCCCCTGCACCAACCGTTCGAATGGGCTCTGAAGAAACTCATCCCACCTCATCTGTACGTGAAGAAATTCCAGCCACTAGTGCTGAAGAAACTGCTGCTGCTGACCACCTGAACACACAAACTGCCACTGAAGAGGAACCAGAAATTCCTCAGCCTGAAGAACCTGAGATTGCGATTCCTGAGGTTGTGATGCAACTCACTGACACTCCTCTGCCCAAGCCAAAGGATCCATTCTCACGCAAGCAAAAGTTCAAGGCTGAAGATTTCTTCAGCGAGCATGTATTCTTCACTGACTACAACCCATATGATTCTGCTCGCATTAGGAAGAGGCGTTTCTGGACTGCCAGCTAGGCTAATTTCTATTCCTCAGTGTTGTTCAACAAAAACAAAATCTTCTACCATGAGCACATTTCTCACGTGGATATGGAATCTCTGTCGTGCTTTATGCCAGTCCTCAGTGTTCTTCACGATGCTGGACTGTTAAATTTCTGCTGACATCTGTGATTGGAATGAAGAACCGATTCTTCAATTTTATGCGACGTTGCACATCACAGGAGATTCTAAAGATGTGAATTCATGGGTGCTGGACTGGATGTCTGAGAACACTCACTACACAGCACCAGCTACTGAATTGCTTCGTGCCTTACCACTCACTCCTCCCCTTGAAGAAGCTCGTTGCATTTACAGTGAACCTGAGCTTACAAATCACTACATGCAAGTTCTGATGAAACCTTTGAAGCCAGGTCAGGACTCACGAACCAAACTCCTCGTGAAGGAATTACTATATGTGCCCAGAACTGTCTATCGCATTCTAACGAGGACAATGAGTCCCATCAAAGGCCATGACTCATCTGATGAGGAAATTGTTGGCATCATGAAGAATCTGGTATTCAATATCGTTCATGGAATTCCTGTCAATTATCATGATTTCTTCATGAGGACTCTGGCAAATGTTGCACTTTCTCCATTTGAGCTGAAGCCTTATGCACCTTGGATTATGAGATTCCTCAGGACAGGGTCTTCACTCAACTACAAAGCTGATTTTCAAAATCACCTCAGCTACTTGCCCCCGATTGAAGTCCTCAAGCGTACCTATTCCTCAGTTGATGAAAAGGGCAAGGCACCGGCTGTTATAGATGAAGGCATTCGTCCATTGGATGGACAGTTTCGCAAAGTTGCATCTTATTCCACCAACGATGACTCTGCCACACATGACTCTGCCAATGCACCCAAGTCTACTCCTCAAGACACAGCTCCTCGTGTGATGACTGATCGTGAGCTTCTGCTTAGTCTTCACCAGAAGGTGGATCAAAATCATAAATGGGTTAAGCGTCCGTTTGGTTCATTTCTTCACAACATGACTGCTACGCATAATGCAGTGAAGAAAAACCATTACTACCTCCATGAAGTTTTCGGTCGCACCTGGGCAATACTGTCACATCTGTATGGTGAAGAAGATCTCAAGAAAATGGGTCTCAAGGAAGACTTTAACTGGTCTGCACCTCCATCGAAGAAATTCAAGAAGGTCAAGGTTCCTTCTCTGGTGGCCAGCTCATATTCTTTATCTCGCGACACCGATGAGAATGAAGTCTTGGACGACACTGCAGCAGGCCCTTCCACGACAAACGACCCCAACAACGCTGGCGTTACTTCATCAACTTGATATTCTTCAGGGGCGTTAGTCCTCATATTCAATCCTTTTGGTCATTTGATGACAAAGGGGGAGAATTTTGAGTTAGTCTTCAAGCGGGTCTTTCTATATGGGCGTTTTTATTAAGTTACAACGCTCGTTCTTCTGAGACTTTATTGGATCGAGTTGTAAACTTAAACCCGATGGTGCTCTGATACTTTTGATATGTTTTTCGGCATGCTTATTCCTCATATATGCTAATGCACGCATGCTGAATTACATCAGTCACCATATTTCATCATGCATTTCAAATTCTTCATTGTGATATGTCAAATGTGTGTATGAATTACAAGATATAGGGGGAGATCTCCATGATTCTACTCCTCAAGTGTGCACTGCTTCAAAAGCAAATACCTCACCATGCACATATTCAGGGGGAGTTCTTCTATATCTTGAAATCAAATTCCTCAATATCAGTATTTACACTTCATATGTTTATCCCCGTTGAAAACTTAACCTATATTGTCATCAATCACCAAAAAGGGGGAGATTGTAAGTGCATCTAGTGCCCCTTAGTGATTTTGGTGTATTGAAGATTTATAGGTTAAGGGACTAACGCGTTTGTGAGTGTACACAGGTCTATAAGTCTATGAGGAGTTTGATATTTACAGAGAAATTTGACCCCTAAAAATGAAGTTCTTCGACTGAAGACTTTGGATTTCTGAAGACTTTGAAAGTGAAGAAATTGGTGTGACCTTGAAGACTTGGTATTCATTCGAGGAACATGAAGCATGAAGACTTTTGTTTTTGTAGTTTCATTTTCTCTTTCTTGAGTCATAGGAAACACTGTACTATTAAAGGGGGTCGAGGAAATACTAAGGAAAAATTTCCATGTGATGCTCAACTCAAAATCCTACACCTACCAATCCCTTCGAGTGAAGCCATTGGAAATCTCATACAGTTCAGTCAATTTCTTCAGTGACAGAGATGAAGTTCTTCTGGTCTCTGAGGAATTTGTTCTGACTGAGGAGTTAGGAATTCGCCAGTGCGGGTTACCTACACAGTGAGGAACATGATAGCCCTGAAGATTTCGCCACTCAAAATTCCGACCGTTGTTGTGCTATGCGCCAGCTGTCCCAAAATATCTATCCTCTTAACGGTCATATCATTGAAGGGCATTTATGTCTTATCATGTTGGGCTGCTCCCTAGGCTATAAATAGCCGCCCCCTACAACCACTAGCTGGTTGGCTGCTCCGAGAGAAACTGACACTTTTCATTTGAGAGCAACCCATCCTCCAAGGACTTTGAGCGAAAATCATCAAGTGAGGAAAACCCAAACACCTTCAAACCCCAAGTGATTGAGCATCATTGAAGAGATTGATCCTGCGTGGATCCGACGCTTGTTACCTTTGAAGACTGTGCTTCTTCCAGACGGTTAGGCGTCATGGTCTAGAGCATCCAAGAGGAATTGTAGATCGCCGAGTGACCGAGTTTGTGAAGGTTCGGAAGTCACCTGAAGACTTACCATGAGTGATTGGGCGAGGTCTGTGTGACCTTAGCTCAAGGAGAATACGGTGAGGACTTGGTGTCCTGAGCTGCGTGTTCAGGACTGGGTGTCCAGGACTGTGTGTCCTTGATTTTAAATACTCAGCCGCTCCAACTAGACGTACAACTGAGACAGCAGTTGGAACTGGTCTAGAAAATCATTGTCTTCACCAAGCCTACTGGTTCTATTTCTTCAACTCATTCATTTCCTCATAACTGTGTTGTGCACTTGTTCATATCTGTGTTTGAAGACTTTGACTGAAGACTTTCTCAATTTCCTCAGTTCAATTTCTTCAGTCTGTTTGTCTTCATCTTGTGTTATCCTGTGTTTACGCTTCATGTACTCTGTGCCTGTCTTCATTTCATCATGATGACTATGCTTGTGTTCTATTATGTTTACTTTTGAGTACTTATTCCACTGCTAGTAGTTCTTCTCTAAGGAATTTCCTCACCTGCAAATTCCTCAGTGAAGAATTCATAAAAATCGCCTATTCACCCCCCCCCCTCTAGTCGATATAACGCACTTTCAATTTTTATAAACTGTTGTGTAGGCTCAAAGTGCATCATCTAGTTTCTTAGACCAATTCCTTCGGGACCTATTGACAACTGTTTGTAATATTAACTCTATTTCTCTATCGCTAAGTTCAACTTGACCACTAGATTGAGGATGATAAGGTGAAGCAATTCTATGGTTAACATCATATTTAGCAAGCATTTTACGAAAATCACCATGAATAGAGTGTGAACCACCATCAGTCATTAGATATCCAGGGACTCCAAACCTTGGGAAAATAACTTCATTAAGAATTTTAATGGAAGTGTTATGATCAGCACTATTAGTTGGAATAGCTTCTACCCAAACAACAACCAAAATATGTGTATACCATTAGAGGAAGGAAAAGGTCCCATATAATCAAAACCCCAAACATCAAATGGTTCAACAATAAGTGAATAATTCATAGGCATTTCCCGACGCTTAGCAATATTACCTATCCTTTGACATTCATCAGAAGATTAAAAAACTTACGAGCATCCTTGAAGATAGTAGGCCAATAAAAACCAGATTGCAATACCTTGTGAGCAGTTCTATCCCCCGCATGATGTCCTCCATAAGCTTCAGACTGACATTTCCGTAGGATTTGTTCCTATTCATGCTCAGGTACACAATGTCTAATAATACCATCTACTCCTTTATAAAGATGTGGGTCATCCCAAAAGTAATGTCTTAAATATTAGAAGATTTTTTCTCTTTTGTTGGTTGGTGAAACTAGGTGGTATAAATTTAGCAACAATATAATTATCATAATAAGCATATGAAGGAGTATTATGAGAAACATTTATTGCAACTAGTTGTTAATCGGGAAAGCTATCATCAATGGGTAGTGGGTTATCAAGAATATTTTCTAACCTAGACAAGTTATCAGCTACGTGGTTCCCGGCTCCTTTCCTATCAGTGATATGTAAATCAAATTCTTGTAACAAGAGAACCCACCTAATGAGTCTAGGTTTAGCATCTTTATTTTCCATGAGATATTTTATAGCAGCATGATCAGTGGGAACAATCACTTTGGAATCAACGATATAAGATATGAATTTATCACAAGCAAACACAACTGCTAAAAATTCCTTTCCAGTAGTAGCATAATTTCTTTGGGGACTGTCTAGAGTTTTGCTAGAATAGTGGATAACATTTAATTTATCAACTCTTTGTCCTAGAACAGCACCAACAGCATAATCACTAGCATCACACATAATTTCAAAAGGCAAGTTCCAATCAGGTGGTTGAACATTAGGTGCGGAAGTTAAGGCTTTCTTAAGTGTTTCAAAGGCTTCTACACAATCATCATAAAAATGGATGGAACATCCTTTTGTAAAATATTTGTAAGAGGCCTATTTTAGAGATGTCTTTAATAAACCTCCTATAGAAATCATCATGACCAAGGAAACTATGAATACCTTTAATATCTTTAGGACATGGCATTTTCTCAGTTGCATCAACTTTAGTTTTATCCACCTCAATACCCCGTTCAGAAATTTTATGCCCCAAGACAATACCTTCATTAACCATAAAGTGGCACTTCTTCCAATTCAAGACAAGATTAGTTTGTTCACATCTCTGAAAAACTCGATCAAGGTTGCTTAAGAAATCATCAAAAGAAGTTCCGTAAACAGAAAAGTCATCCATGAAAACCTCAACAATCTTTTCACAAAAAAACAGAGAATATAGCAGTCATACATCTTTAAAAGGTAGCAGATGCACTACATAAACCAAAAGGCATACGTCTATAAGCATAGGTTCCAAAAGGGCAAGTAAAAGTGGTTTTCTCTTGATTAGGTTGTGAAACAGGTATTTGAGAAAAACCATAATATCCATCAAGAAAACAAAGTGTGTGTGCTTAGAAAATCTTTCTAGCATTTGATCAATAAAAGGCAGAGGGTAATGATATTTTCTAGTAGCTTTATTTATTTTTCTAAAATCAATTACCATTCTATAGACAGTAACAATTCTTTGTGGAATGATTTCATTTTTATCATTAGGAACAACAATAATACCTCCCTTCTTAGGGACACAATGAACAGGACTTACCCATCTACTATCAGCTATGGGATAGATTATACTTGCTTCCACAAGCTTTAGTATTTCAGTTCTTACCACTTCTTTCATCTTAGGATTCAAACGTCATTGGTGATCAACAACATGTTTAGCATCAGGCTCCATATTAATCTTGTGCTGACATAGAGCGGGACTAATGCCCTTAAGATCATCAAGAGTATATCCAATAGCAGCATGGTGCTTCTTCAGAATTTTTAATAATCTTTCTTCTTCATGTTCTGAAAGGTTAGCACTAATAATAACATGATATATATTTTTCTCATCAAGATAAGCATATTTCAAAGTGTCTATCAATTGTTTCAATTCAAACACAGGATCACCTTTAGGTGGAGGAGGACCTCCTAGAGTTTCAATAGGCAAATAGTGTTTAAGGAGAGGTTGTTGTTCAAAGAATATTTTATCTATTTCATTTCTTTCATGCAAGTGCATATCGTTTTCATGGTCTAGCAAATATTGTTCTAGTGGATCAGTAGGAGGCATAGCAATAGAAGCAAGACTAATTATTTCATCCTTACTAGGTAATTCTTTATTGTGAGGTTGTCTATGAAACTTGGAGAAATTAAACTCACGACACTCATCACCAAAGCGAACACTGACAATTTGTTTATGGCAATCTATAGTGGCATTGACAGTGTTCAAGAAAGGTCTACCAAAGATTATGGGAAAAAATCATCTTGTGGGGAACCAAGAACTAGAAAATCAGTAGGGTATTTTATTTTCCCACACAAGACTTCAATAGCTCTAACAATCCCAAGTGGTGTGACGGTGTCTCTATTAGCAAGTTTAATAGTAACATCTATGTCTTCTATTTCAGCGGGTGCTATGGCATTCATAATTTCTTGATATAAGGTAAAAGGAATAGCACCCACACTAACACCTAAGTCACATAACCCATGATAACAATGATCTCCTATTTTAACTAAGGCAACATGCATGCCAATAACATGTCTATGTTTATCTTTTTTATCGGGTTTGGCAATTCTAGCAGCTTCATCATAGAAATAAATAACATGCCCATCAATATTTTCTACCAGGAGATCTTTAACCATAGCAACACTAGGCTCTACTTTGATTTTCTCAGAGGGTTTAGGTGCTTTAATATTACTTTAAGAAACTATGGTTGATACCTTAGCATGTTCCTTTATCCTAACAGGGAAAGGTGGTTTTTCAATATAAGTAGTAGGCACAACTGGATCAACATTATAAATAATAGTTTCATCTTTATCTTTAACCAGTTCTTTAATTTCTTCTTTAACAGGGGGATGAAATTTGAACCACTTCTCCTTAGGGAGATCAACATGAGTAGCAAAAGATTCACAAAAGAGGCTACTATCTCAGAGTCAAGTCCATATTTAGTGCTAAACTTGTGAAAAGCATCGGTATTCATAAAAGATTTAACACAACCGAACTCGAGCTTAATACATGACTCTTTACCTTCGTCAAGTTCCCAATATTCAGAGTTGCGTTTAATTATTTCTAAAAGATCCCACCTAAATTCAATAATCTTCTTCATAAAAGAACCAGTACAAGAAGTATCGAGCATGGATTGATCATCACGAGAAAGTCGGGCATAAAAATTCTGAATAATAATTTCTCTCGAGAGCTCATGATTGGGGCATGAATATAACTTTGAATTAAGCCTCCCCCAAGCTAGAGCGATACTTTATCCTTCACGAGGCCAAAAATTATATATATATATATATATATATATAATTCCGATCACGATGAACTAGATGCATAGGATAATTTTTTGGTGAAATTCCAATTTTAGTCGATTCCAGTTCCAAGATCCAATATCATCGCATAGCCTATACCATGCCAATGCTTTTCCCTTCAAAGATAAATGGAAAACCTTCTTCTCAGCTTCATCTCCGGGTAAACCTGCAAGCTTAAATAATCCACAAATTTCATCCACATAAATCAAGTGCATATCAGGATGTTTAGTTCCATATCCCGCATAAGGAGTAGCTAGCAGTTGTCCTATCGTACCCGAAGGAATTTCATAACCAATATTTTCAGTAGGTGCAATAGGTTGAGGGGCAATTAATTGTGCTTTCACACGAGGTGAAGATACCCCGAACAAACCCCTAAAAGGATGGTTTTCCATAGTAGCAAGTGACAATAAATTTCAGCATGTAGTATAAATTTTTCATTACCAATTTCCACTTACCAAGAGCGCTTCTCTCCCCGGTAACGGAGCCAGAAAAGATTCTTGATAACCCACAAGTATAGGGGATCAATCGTAGCCCTTTCTATAAGTAAGAGTGTCGAACCCAAGGAGGAGCAGAAGGAAATGACAAGTGGTTTTCAGCAAGGTATTTTCTGCAAGCACTGAAATAGTCGGTAAGAGGTAGTTTGATAGTAAGATAATTTCTAACGAACAAGTAACAGTAACGGTAAATAAAGTGCAGCAAGGTAGCCCAATCAATAAGCAAAGCATTCTAGAGAGCACATGGGAATTTCATCTAGTCACTTTCATCATGTTGGTTTGATTTGCGTTCGCTACTTTGATAATTTGATATGTGGGTGGACCGGTGCTTGGGTGCTGTTCTTATTTGAACAAACCTCCCACTTATTATTAACCCCCTCACAAGCATCGGAAACTATGAGAAAGGTATTAAGATAAAATCTAACCATGTCATTAAACATTTGGATCCAAATCGGTCCCTTGCGAAGTTGCACATAAACTAGGGTTTAAGCTTCTGTTACTCTAGCAACCCATCATCTAATAACTACTCCACAATGCCT
Organism: Triticum urartu; assembly: GCF_056163025.1. Taxonomy (NCBI): domain Eukaryota; kingdom Viridiplantae; phylum Streptophyta; class Magnoliopsida; order Poales; family Poaceae; genus Triticum; species Triticum urartu. Next base: position 483,029,860 of record NC_141875.1, read on the forward strand.
TCCCTTAGTCCCAAAGATGGTGAAGCGCCATGTAGTCGATGTTCACATGACACCACTACGGGAATCACAACATACATATCATCAAAATAGTGAACACATATCAAGTTCACATTATTACTTGCAACATGACTTCTCCCATGACCTCAAGAACAAAAGTAACTACTTACAAATGATAATAATGCTCAAGATCAGAGGGTTATTAAATAGCATAATGGATCTGAACATATAATCTTCCACCAAATAAACCATATAGTAATCAACTACAAGATGTAATCAACACTACTAGTCACCCACGGGTACCAATCTGATGTTCCGGTACAAAGATTGAACACAAGAGATGAACTAGGCTTTGAGAGGAGATGGTGTTTGATGTCTACTACACAACTTTTTTCTTGTAGACGTTGTTGGGCCTCCAAGTGCAGAGGTTTGTAGGACAGTAGCAAATTTCCCTCAAGTGGATGACCTAAGGTTTATCAATCCCTGGGAGGCGTAGGATGAAGATGGTCTCTCTCAAACAACCCTGCAACCAAATAACAAAGAGTCCCTTGTGTCCCCAACACACCCAATACAATGGTAAATTGTATAGGTGCACTAGTTCGGCGAAGAGATGGTGATACAAGTGCAATATGGATGGTAGATACAAGTTTTTGTAATCTGAAAATATAAAAACAGCAAGGTAACTAATGATAAAAGTGAGCGAAAACGGTATTGCAATGTGTTGAAACAAGGCCTAGGGTTCATACTTTCACTAGTGTAAGTTCTCTCAACAATAATAACATAATTGGATCATATAAAAATCCCTCAACATACAACAAAGAGTCACTCCAAAGTCACTAATAGCGGAGAACAAACGAAGAGATTATTGTAGGGTACGAACCACCTCAAAGTTATCCTTTTTGATCGATCTATTCAAGAGTACATAGTAAAATAACACGAAGCTATTCTTTCCATTCGATCTATCCTATAGTTCGTACTAGAATAACACCTTAAGACACAAATCAACTGTCAGATTTTGGGTTCCGGCACACCCTTGAGGTTCGAACACTGGGGTGCGCGCGGAGATCTCTCCCCTACCGATCTACGTCCGATCCTCTCATGCAAACTAAGATGAAAATGATGAACAACACAGGAGACACGAGGTTTATACTGGTTCGGGCCACCGTTGTGGTGTAATACCCTACTCCAGTGTGTGGTGTGGTGGATTGCCTCAGGGGCTGATGATGAATAGTACAAGAGAAGAACAGCCTCGCGAGAGGTGTTCTTGAGCTGGTGCGATGAACTGCTAGGGTGAGTTCCGTCGCCTCTCTTTCTTCTGTGTGTACCCTTCCTTTGTGGAGGCTAGCTCTATTTATAGAGGCCCTGGGCCTCTCCCCGAATAATTGAGCGGGAAGGATGCCAACAATTGGCCATTTTGAAGGGGAACATCTAGTACAAGTTATCCTGACCAAAGGTGGTCTTCGGCTGCCAAAAGCACTGGTGATGACGCCGTCTTGGGCTCCACGGTGACCTCCGTCCTGCCGCTCTGCTGGTCTTGGTCTTGTTGCACTGGAATGGCAACCTTTGCCTGATGCCTTGGCCTGTGCTTGCCCCCTTTGCACCAAAGGGGAAACAAGGACCCTGTGCAGGCCGGCGCCCGCCTGGCCTTGATCGTCATGGCTTGCGTCATGGGATCCTCGCGAGGTACCCTTGCATTGATCTCTCCGCCTCCTCGCGAGCCTGCCTGATGAGGCCGCTTCTGAGGAAGCTTCATGTCGTCCGCCCCGCGAGGGTCTTGAGCTTGAGCTGATGAAGATGGGCCGCACTGGGCCCCCACTTGAGCCACGCCGCAGGCCGTAGGCAGGCAAGTCTGGGGACCCCCGTTCCCAGAACACCGATAGTAGCCCCCGGGCCCAAGGCGTGCGCGTGCTTGGCTTAGCAGAGAAGCGAAGGGGCAAGCGCGAAGCGCCGCGGGCCCTAACAGCTTGCGGCCTTGGGCGCCGCGTGGCGATTGGTTGGACGTGAGCGTCTGTGCCTCCCACGACGCCTCGGCAACCGCACGATTTGAAAAGTCCCTGCATGTAGAGAAACCGGTCATGATTACCTGCGATCGTGGTGCTCGGCGGTTGGCCTCCTCCGGCTATAAGTACGGGGCTGGGCGAGCCCCTTCAGTCCATCCTTTTCCGTTACTCCTCCTCTTCTTCTTCCTCATCCTTGCTTCCTCTTGCACCAATGGCACCGATCCACCGGTTTTCAGCTGAGGAGAAGGGAAAGGCCCCCAGAGAGGGTCCTGACCCCCTCCCGCCGAAGAAGCGGCCAATCCTCCATCACCGGGATGAAGGCGCCTGGCAGGTGGTGTCGAGGCCGTGGTACGAGCGGCCGCCGCCTGGGTTTCCGCTGCCCTTGTACGCCCGCGTCGTAGGCCCCAGGGGGGAGAGCACCGAGCAACACCGAAAGCGTCGCCGTCGACACCGGCGAGTCACGGTGGTGCGCGTCGTTCCCCCTGGAGTCCACGCGGAGCGCTCCTCTCGCGAGCTTGTGCTCCACGCCGCCATGCCTCCAACTTTGTGGATCCGCCTTCCTCCCTCCTTCGCCTTCGAGATGCCGCCGAGCGGGGCCCTGGAGCTCTGGCTGCAGCACGCCGACTGTGGCACCCCTGCAACCGGAGCGAAGGTCGCGGTCTTCGCTCCGGGCAAGGTCTTCATGACCCGAGGCTGGGGTGAGATTGCCCGGGTCTGTTGCGCGGACGGCGCCTTGGTGATCCATCTTGAATACGACGGTGCCTCCTTGATGTTCTTCAAGGTCTTTGATGCAGAAGGACGCCGGCTGGAATGCTGCCCTAAGGGAAGCGGCAGTGGTGACGAATAGGCAAGGACCAGCCCCGCCCGTTGGTCCTCCTGTAGCTCCTCAGGCAGCAGCGGAGGGACTGAGGGCTTCTGCAGCTCCCCCAAACTCCTCGCGACCCCGGAGATGAGCAACGACAGCTACGAGCCTCCAAGCTCGCGCCGCGCTCGGAGTGGGGCAGCTGCGTCGGGCCGCCGGCGCCACTGATCTGGATGGGATTGGCGCCGTCACCGGGCAGCCCACTGTTGATGATGGCGTCGCTTGGGGAGGTGCTAGCAAGTAGCGTTCCTTAGGGTCAGCACCTTTTGTTCCCTGCAAGGAATTAAAGCAACACCCCGCGGGGGTATGTAAGGCGTCTGTCGTGCCTTCTGTAAATACTATATCCTTAATATGAATTGTCGTGAGGTGTCTGTTCTGTCCCGGCTAAGCTCCCCCTTTCTATCCTCACGAGGACTTGGCACTCTACGCTGACAGGCCCCAGTCCCCAGGCAAGCTTCAGCCGTCACTGGTATGCCAGGTCGCGATGCCATGGTCAAGGCCAGGAGGTGAGCGGCCCGAGGTCCGGTAAGAGCCCCCGAGTCGCGATGCTCGGGAGGTCCCCTTTAGCGCTCAAGAAATCCTTGCTGGGCGAGAAAGGAAGGTAGCGTCGCCGTGACAGAGTTGCACTGGGCGGGAATTTAGCGCTGCGTTGGTCTAGCTCTTGCGAGGGCGCGACTTATCTTGTGCGTCTGATGTAGTTCCTCAGAGAGGCGCCCGGCCCGAGAGGCGATGGCCGAGGTACTGCTGGGTGAGGCCCTCGCGAGCTTCTTCCCACTCCCCCGCACTTTCCTTAACGCCCTACGTCCTCAGGTCCCGGCCCTCGAGCGAGCTCAGCCCCCGCTGGTATGACAGGTCGCAATGCCATGGGTCAAGGCCAGGGGGTGAGGGCTGGAGAGCCAGTAAGAGCCCGTGAGTCGCGATGCTCAGGCGCCCCCCTTTTAACATGCAAGCGGTCCATGCCGAAGAGTGGGAGAGAGAGCTCATGATGCCCCCCACGTTGCTCCTGGAGTAGGTCATGCACACCAATCATGAGGAGAAACAAGGCCTGTCGTTATGGTCGCCAACCAACCTATGGTCACTCCGAGGGAGCGGTCAAGGCACTGAGGGCCTGGTGAGGTGGCGCCGTGCGGGGCTGCCGCGGCCAGAGCTCGACCACTCAGGTTTATCAACGCTGCAGGGACGGACCCGTGCGCACGCGCCGTGCCAGAGCGAGCGGCTCTTCAGATAGGCGTCGATCGAGCAGGTGGTTAGGTCAGGTATGTTAAGCACATAGGAAATCCAATTTCAAGCAAGCAAAGGTAAAAGCAACCGCCGCTGGGTCGGGCCCGAGCGGCGTGGGATGCAGCCCGAGGGGCGACCCCAACAAGGTAAGTAAAGAGCACAACCAAAATGGATACATGCCGCGGGGACGGACCCACGCGGCCTGGGAATGGTGCAGCCCTGTGGGCGCTCCCAGCTGAAAGTAGAACTCTGAAAGATGTCACCTGGTGCTGTTGAAGATGAAGTGATGCTGAGGAAGTGAGCGATGTGCGGTGAAGACGTCGGCCCTCATGAGCCCCCAGGCCCAGGGGCCTCGGGAGGCTCCGGTGGCACGTGCAGATCTTCGGGGACCATCGCCACCTCCACCAGGACCGCGTGATGCCTGCCCTCCTGAGCCTCCAGAATGCTCCTCAACAGGCGCTGATGTGCGGCGACCGCGCTCGGCAGGCCGAAGGGCATGCAAACGTAGCTGTGAGGTGGTCCCTCGCAGCACCCTACGGTCGAAGTCCATAGGCGCTCCTAGGACGCAGCTCGGTTGAGCCCTGGTACGTCGACGCAGACGCGCAGTCCTCCATCCTCGCCTGGGTGTGGGGCCATGGAAGGTAAGCAGCGGCTACCGCGCATGACTCTGGACTCTTGTAGCTCATGGGTGTTCCTTGCGATGAACTCCTGGGGGTTTGGTCTCCTTTGACTTGTACCTTCCTGAGGGAAGCGTGCTCGAAAGCACCCCTCCATGTGGTGCCCGAGCGCCTCCCCCACGACCTTGGCAAGGTCGACGGCTCTCCAAGAGAGAGCCCCCGAGCCCTGCCTGAGGAGGGTGCCAGGCGTGCCTTCCTATGCGTGAGAGGGTGGCGCTCCCTGATCGGGCGCGAATCCTGACGCGATACCTCCGGAGGTGCCTGCCTCCTTGTGGCCCGGGCCAGGTGAGGTCTTCTTCTTCTTGAGGGTCGCCTTGGGAGGCCTCCCGTTCCCGTGATCTGGGTCTTCGATTGCTGCGGCTTGGAACGCACGCTCAAGCGAGCACACTGCGTCCCTTTCTTCACAAGGTACGGTGATGACTCCACCGCTTCCTGGCATCTTGAGGACATTGTACTCACTGCCATAAACTTGGCTAGGGCTGGGTACCCAAGGATGGCGTTGTACGGCAGGCGGATGTGAGCAACCTCGAAGTCGATGAGCTTGATGCGGTAGTTGTTGCGTTGCCTGAAGGTGACCGGAAGGCGAACCTGCCCGATCAGAACAGTGGAACCATCGGTGACTCCTGAGAAAGGCTTGGTCGGTGAAGCTGGTCGTACGGCACTTGGAGATTGTCGAACGTCTCGACAGACAGGACGTTGAGTCCTGCTCCGCCACCGATGAGGGTCCTGGTGATCTGCACGTTGCTAATGACTGGGGAGCAAAGCATCGGGAGGACTCCGGCCGTTGCCGCGCACTTGAGCTGGTCCGCGAAATTGAATGTGATCACGCACGAAGACCACCTGAGAGGGCGCGTGGCCTCAAGCTTGGGAAGGACTGCATTCACCTCGCGAGCAAACTGCTTGAAGATGCGCTGTGAGGCTGGGGCCTGGGCGCCACCCAAGATGCAAGCAATTGCACGCGGCTCTTGGAAGCCCCCAGCCCCATCGTCTTGGTGTTGGTCTTCTTTCCTCCTTGGTGGAGGCGGTAGAGGAGGGAGGCCCACGTTGCCGTGCGGGTGGCCCTCACGAGGCTGGTCCCTCCAGCCTCCCTCGCAAGGATGGTCCTGCCAGTGGTCCTCGCGAGGGCGGTCGCGCCATCCCTGGCGAAGGCCACGGTCTTCCCATCGTCCACCACCTCTTCCTCCTCCTCGGCCATAGCCCCTATCGTTGCGCTCTGGGCGTCGGCCGATTCGCCCATCTCGCACAGCTCTGAGCTCTTGACATTCGTTGGTGTTGTGGGTGTGGAGGTCGTGGTACATGCAGTACCGTCTGCCCTTGGATGACTCGGGCTGGTCCCTGCCTCGCTTGGTGTCTGGTTCCTCTGCTAGCACGACAGCCCCCTTGCGCTTCACGTCTTTGGCCTTGGGCTTCTTTTCTTCTGGGTCGACTGCCGGGAGCTCGAGGAGGGAGAGACGCCCTTCCTCAGCCCTGACGCACTTGGTCGCCAAGTTGAACAGCTCCAGGGATGTGCACAGGTCTTCATGGATTGCTAGCTCTTCCTTCATCTTGACGTCGCGTACGCCGTCGGAGAAGGCTGAGATGATAGCTTTTTCAGTCACCTTGGGGATCTTGAGGCTAGCGTAGTTGAAGCGCTGGATGTACTTCTGCAAGGTTTCTCCTGGCTGTTGCTTGATGCGGTGTAGGTCGTTCACGGCGGGGGCCGGTCGCGTGTGCCCTGGAAGTTGGCGATGAAGCGGGTGCGCATCTCGCTCTAGGAGGAGATCGTGCCGGGAGCCAGGTTCAGGAGCCAGGTGCGGGCGCCGTCCTTGAGCGCCATGGGGAACCAATTCGCCATGACCTTTTCGTCTCCGTTGGCGGCTACGATGCCCAGCTCGTAGAGCTGCAGGAACTCCGCGGGGTCCGTTGTGCCATCGTAGCGGGGAGGGAGGTCAGGCTTGAACTTGCTTGGCCATGTGACGTCGCGCAGCTCGAGGGTGAAGGCGAGGCAGCCCACCGTGGCCACCGGCGCCCTTTGCTAGTGCTGGACTTGTTCTTGCGGGTCACCACGCGCCGCCATTGGGAGCAGCGCGGGGTCTCGTCGTGGAGGCGCTGGGGTGCGATCTTGGCGTGCCGGCGCTGGGAGCGCGCGAGCACCTTCTAGGGGACGTGGGATCTCTTGGCAGCTCCCTTCTTGCTGCGCAGGCGCCAGACGTGGAGGGTCCCGCCCTAGGGCTGCGCGCCTTGGAGCCAAGGCACCTTCTTGGGGAGGAGGCGGCGGAGGCGCCTCCTGATCCTCGCCCCCTGCACGGGATGGAGGGCGAAGCAGCGAGAGGGACCACAAGGGGGAGCCCCCTGCGGCACTGACGAGCTCGGTGATGCGGGCGAGCCAGTCCTCGTAGAGGTCGTCGATGGGGTGATAGTGCAGGAGCTCCCGCACCAAGAGCAATGAGGCGTGCGCATCCATGGGTGCGCGACGGGCGTGGGACGACGAGCCAGCTGGAGTTAGCGACGGGGTGGCGGTGCGGCCATCCCGCCGCACCGAAGGATGCTGGGACGAGGCCTGCTGCTCGTTCCCCGCCGGGCCGGTGGCGGCGGGCGATGAGGAACGACGTGGGAGGCCGCCGACGGGCGCCGTCTGGGCGACGCGAGTGGCACGAGCAGCCCGGCGCTCGGCGCGAGCCCGACGAGCGTCAGCCATGGACATGACGGAAGATCACACGCGAACAGCAGAAGAAAGATTCCGGCGCACCCCTACCTGGCGCGAAATGTCGGATTTCGGGTTCCGGCAGACCCTTGAGGTTCGAACACTAGGGTGCGCGTGGAGATCTCTCCCCTACCGATCTACGTCCGATCCTCTCGTGCAAACTAAGATGAAAATGATGAACAACACAGGAGACACGAGGTTTATACTGGTTCGGGCCACCGTTGTGGTGTAATACTCTACTCCAGTGTGTGGTGTGGTGGATTGCCTCAGGGGCTGATGATGAATAGTACAAGGGAAGAACAGCCTCGCGAGAGGTGTTCTTGAGCTGGTGCGATGAACTGCTAGGGTGAGTTCTGTCGCCTCTCTTTCTTCCGTGTGACCCCTTCCTTTGTGGAGGCTAGCTCTATTTATAGAGGCCCTGGGCCTCTCCCTGAATAATTGAGCGGGAAGGATGTAACAATTGGCCATTTTGAAGGGGAACATCTAGTACAAGTTATCCTGACCAAAGGTGGTCTTCGGCTGCCAAAAGCACTGGTGATGACGCCGTCTTGGGCTCCACGATGACCTCCATCCTGCCGCTCTACCGGTCTTGGTCATGTTGCACCAGAATGGCAACCTTTGCTTGATGCCTTGGCCTGTGCTTGCCCCCTTTGCACCAAAGGGGAAACAAGGACCCTGTGCAGGCCGGCGCCCGCCTGGCCTTGATCGTCATGGCTTGCGTCATGGGATCCTCGCGAGGTACCCTTGCATTGATCTCTCCGCCTCCTCGCGAGCCTGCCTGATGAGGCCGCTTCTGAGGAAGCTTCCTGTCGTCCGCCCCACGAGGCTTGGCCCCTCGCGAGGGTCTTGAGCTTGAGCTGATGAAGATGGGCCGCGCTGGGCCCCCACTTGAGCCACGCCGCAGGCAGGCAAGTCTGGGGACCCCCGTTCCCAGAACACCGACATCAACCAAAACCCTAATGTCACCTAGATACTCCAATGTCACCTCAAGTATCCGTGGGTATGATTATATGATATGCATCACACAATCTCAGATTCATCTATTCAACCAACACAAAGAACTTCAAAGAGTGCCCCAAAGTTTCTACCGGAGAGTCAAGACGAAAACATGTGCCAACCCCTATGCATAAGTTCACAAGGTCACGGAACTCACAAGTTGATCACCAAAACATACATCAAGTGGATCACGTGAATATCCCATTGTCACCACAGATAAGCACATGCAAGACATACATCAAGTGTTCTCAAATCCTTAAAGACTCAATCCGATAAGATAACTTCAAAGGGAAAACTCAATCCATTACAAGAGAGTGGAGGGGGAGAAACATCATAAGATCCAACTTAATAGCAAAGCTCGCGATACATCAAGATCGTGTCGAATCAAGAACACGAGAGAGAGAGAGAGAGAGAGAGATCAAACACATAGCTACTGGTACATACCCTTAGCCCCGAGGGTGAACTACTCCCTCCTCGTCATGGAGAGCGCGGGGATGATGAAGATGGACACCGGTGAGGGATCCCCCCTCCGGCAGGGTGCCAGAACTGGGCCCGATTGGTTTTTGGTGGCTACAGAGGCTTGCAGCGGCGGAACTCCTGATCTAGGTTATTTTCTGGAGGTTTCTGTATTTATAGGAATTTTTGGCGTAGGTCTCATGTCAGGGGGGGTCTCCGAGTCGTCCACGAGATAGGGGACACGCCCAGGGGGTAGGGCGCGCCCTCCACCCTCGTGGACGGCTCGGGACTCTTCTGGCCCAACTCTTTTACTCCGGGGGCTTCTTTTGGTCCATAAAAAATCATCAAAAATTGGCACGTCAATTGGACTCCGTTTGGTATTTCTTTTCTGTAAAACTCAAAAACAAGGAAAAACAGAAACTGGCACTGGGTTCTAGGTTAATAGGTTAGTCCCAAAAATCATATAAAATAGCATATAAATGCATATAAAACATCGTAGATGGATAATATAATAGCATGGAACAATAAAAAATTATAGATACGTTGGAGACGTATCAAGCATCCCCAAGCTTAATTCATGCTCGTCCTCGAGTAGGTAAATAATAAAAACTGAATTTTTTATGTGGAATGCTACCTAACATATTTATCAATGTAATTTTATTTATTGTGGCATGAATGTTCAGATCCATAAGATTCAAGACAAAAGTTTAATATTGACATAAAAATAATAATACTTCAAGCATACTAACCAAGCAATTATGTCTTCTCAAAATAACATAGCCAAAGAAACCTCATCCCTACAAAATCATATAGTTTGGCTATGCTTCATTTTCATCACACAAAATGCTCCAATCATGCACAACCCCGATGACAAGCCAAGCAATTGTTTCATACTTTAGTATTCTCAAACTTTTTCAACTTTCACGCAATATATGAGCGCGAGCCATGGACATAGCACTATAGGTGGAATAGAATGGTGGTTGTGGAGAAGACAAAAAAGAGGAAGATAGTCTCACATCAACTAGCTGTATCAATGGGCTATGGAGATGCCCATCAATAGATATCAATGTGAGTGAGTAGGGATTGCCATGCAACGGATGCACTAGAGCTATAAGTGTATGAAAGCTCAACAAAAGAAACTAAGTGGGTGTGCATCCAACTTGCTTCCTCACGAAGACCTAGGGCAATTTGAGGAAGCCCATCATTGGAATATACAAGACAAGTTCTATAATGAAAAATTCCCACTAGTATATGAAAGTGACAACATAAGAGACTCTCTATCATGAAGATCATGGTGCTACTTTGAAGCACAAGTGTGGAAAAGGGATAGTAACATTGCCCCTTCTCTCTATTTCTCTCATTTTTTTTGTTTGGGACTTCTCCTTTTTTCTTTTTTTCTTTTTTTTCGTCCGGAGTCTCATCCCGACTTGTGGGGGAATCATACTCTCCATCATCCTTTCCTCACATGGGACAATGCTCTAATAATGAAGATCATCACACTTTTATTTACTTACAACTCAAGAATTACAACTCAATACTTAGAACAAAATATGACTCTATGTAAATGCCTCCGGCGGTGTACCGGGATGTGCAATGAATCAAGAGTGACATGTATGAAAAATTATGAATGGTGGCCATGCCACAAATACAATGTCAACTACATGATCATGCAAAGCAATATGACTGATGAAGCGTGTCATAATGAACGGAACGGTGGAAAGTTGCATGGCAATATATCTCTGAATGGCTATGGAAATACCATAATAGGTAGGTATGGTGGCTGTTTTGAGGAAGGTAAATGATGGGTTTAATGTACCGACGAAAGCTGCGCGGCACAAGAGAGGCTAGCAATGGTGGAAGGGTGAGGGTGCGGGTAATCCATGGACTCAACATTAGTCATAAAGAACTCACATACTTATTGCAAAATTGTACAAGTCATCAAAACCAAGCACTACGCGCATGCTCCTAGGGGGTAGATTGGTAGGAAAATACCATGGCTCATCCCCGACCGCCACTCATAAGGAAGGCAATAAAAAAACACCTCATGCTTCAAATTTGTCACACAATGGTTACCATATATGTGCATGCTACGGGACTTGCAAACCTCAACACAAGTATTTCTCAATTTCACAACTACTCAACTAGCATGACTCTAATATCACCATCCTCATGTCTCAAAACAATCATCAAGTATCAAACTTCTCATACTATTCAACGCAATTTATATGAAAGTTTTTATTATACTCATCTTGGATACCCATCATATTAGGACTAATTTTATAACCAAAGAAAATTACCATGTTGTTCTAAAAGACTCTCAAAATAATATAAGTGAAGCATGAGAGATCAACAATTTCTGCAAAATAAAACCACCGTCGTGCTCTAAAAAGATATAAGTAAAGCACTAGAGCAAACGACAAACTACTTTGAAAGATATAAGTGAAGATCAATGAGTAGTTGAATAATTATGCAACTATGTGAAGACTCTCTAACATTTAATAATTTTAGATCTTGGTATTTTATTCAAATAGAAAGCAACACAAAATAAAATAAGATGACGCTCCAAGCAAAACACAATCATGTGGTGAATAAAAATATAGCTCCAAGTAAAGTTACCGATGAACGAAGACCAAAGAGGGGATGCCATCCGGGGCATCCCCAAGCTTAGGCTCTTGGTTGTCCTTGAATATTACCTTGGGGTGCCTTGGGCATCCCCAAGCTTAGGCTCTTGCCACTCCTTATTCCATAGTCCATCGAATCTTTACCCAAAACTTGAAAACTCCACAACACAAAACTTAACAGAAAACTTGTAAGCTCCGTTAGTATAAGAAAATAAATCACCACTTAGATATTGTTGTGAACTCATTCTAAATTCATATTGGTGTAATATCTACTGTATTCCAACTTCTCTATGGTTCATACCCTCCGATACTACTCATAGATTCATCAACATAAGCAAACAACACAATGAAAAACAGAATCTGTCAAAAACAGAACAGTCTGTAGTAATCTGGAGATTTCGAATACTTATGTAACTCCAAAAATTCTGAAAAATTAGGAAGACCAGGATAAAAAAGTATATTGATCTACTGCAATTAGAATTGGTATTTTATCGCTCTCTGGTAAAAATAATAATTATTTTCGTGAGCGCATACTTTCTGTTTTTATCAGCAAGATCAAACAACAATCACCCAAGAAGATCCTAAAGGCTTTACTTGGCACAAACACTAATTAAAACATAAAAACACAATCATAACAGAAGCTAGATGAATTATTTATTACTAAACAGGAACAAAAAGCAAAGAGCAAAAATAAAATTGGGCTGCCTCCCAACAAGCGCTATCATTTAACGCCCCTAGCTAGGCATGATGATTTCAATGATGCTCACATAAAAGATAAGAATTGAAACATAACAGGAGCATCATGAAGCATATGATAAGCACATTTAAGTCTAACCCACTTCCTATGCATAGGGATTTTGCGAGCAAACAATTTATGGGAATAAGAATCAACTAGCATAGGAAAGCAAAACAAGCATAACTTCAAGATTTTAAGCACATAGAGAGGAAACTTGATATTATTACAATTCGTACGAGCATATATTCCTCCCTCATAATAATTTTCAGTGGCATCATGAATAAATTTAACAATATAACCATCACATAAAGCGTTCTTTTCATGATTCATAAGCATAGAAAATTTATTACTCTCCACATAAGCAAAATTCTTCTCATTCGGAATAGTGGGAGCAAATTCAACAAAATAACTATCATGGGATTGAAAATTGAAATGAAGATGACAAGTTTCATTGTTATCATTATTCTCTATAGCATACGTGTCATCACAATAATCATCATAGATAGCAACTTTGTTCTCATAATCAATTGGAACCTCTTCCGAAATAGTGGATTCATCACTAAATAAAGTCATGACCTCTCCGAAACCACTTTCATCAACATAATAATCATAAAAAGGAGGCATGCTATCATCATAATAAATTTGCTCATCAAAACTTGGGGGACTAAAAATATCATCTTCATCAAAGATAGCATCCCCAAGCTTGTGGCTTTGCATATCATTAGCATCATGGATATTCAAAGAATTCATACTAACAACATTGTAATCATGCTCATAATCCAAAGATTTAGTGCCAAACATTTTAATACATTATTCTTATAACACTTTGCCACAATTATCGGAATCCTTATTTTCACAAAAGACATTAAAAAGATGAAGCATATGAGGCAACATTAATTCCATTTTTTGTAGTTTTCTTTTATAGACTAAACTAGTGATAAAATAAGAAACTAAAAGATTTGATTGTAAGATCTAAAGATATACCTTCAAGCGCTAACCTCCCCGACAACGGCGCCAGAAAAGAGCTTGATGTCTACTACACAACCTTCTTCTTGTAGATGTTGTTCGACCTCCAAGTGCAGAGGTTTGTAGGACAGTAGCAAATTTCCCTCAAGTGGATGACCTAAGGTTTATCAATCTGTGGGAGGCGTAGGATGAAGATGGTCTCTCTCAAACAACCCTGCAATCAAATACAAAGAGTCCCTTGTGTCCCCAACACACCCAATACAATGGTAAATTGTATAGGTGCACTAGTTCGGCGAAGAGATGGTGATACAAGTGCAGTATGGATGGTAGATATAGGTTTTTGTAATCTGAAAATATAAAAACAGCAAGGTAACTAATGATAAAAGTGAGCGAAAATGGTATTGCAATGCGTTGAAACAAGGCCTAGGGTTCATACTTTCACTAGTGCAAGTTCTCTCAACAATAATAACATAATTTGATCATATAACAATCCCTCAACATGCAACAAAGAGTCACTCCAAAGTCACTAATAGCGGAGAACAAACGAAGAGATTATTGTAGGGTACAAACCACCTCAAAGTTATCCTTTCTGATCAATCTATTCAAGAGTCTGTAGTAAAATAACACGAAGCTATTCTTTCAGTTCGATCTATCCGAGAGTTCGTATTGGATAACACCTTAAGACACAAATCAACCAAAACCCTAATGTCACCTAGATACTCCAATGTCACCTCAGTATCCGTGGGTATGATTATATGATATGCATCACACAATTTTAGATTCATCTATTCAACCAGCACAAAGAACTTCAAAGAGTGCCCCAAAGTTTCTACCGGAGAGTCAAGATGAAAACGTGTGCCAACCCCTATGCATAAGTTCACAAGGTCACGGAACTCACAAGTTCATCACCAAAACATACATCAAGTGGATCATGTGAATATCCCATTGTCACCATAGATAAGCACATGCAAGACATACATCAAGTGTTCTCAAATCCTTAAAGACTCAATCCAATAAGATAACTTCAAAGGTAAAACTCAATCTATTACAAGAGAGTAGAGGGGGAGAAACATCATAAGATCCAACTATAATAGCAAAGCTCGCGATACATCAAGATTGTGTCGAATCAAGAACACGAGAGAGAGAGAGAGAGATCAAACACATAGCTACTGGTACATACCCTCGGCCCTGAGGGTGAACTACTCCCTCCTCGTCATGGAGAGCGCCGGGATGATGAAGATGGCCACCGATGAGGGATCCCCCCTCTGGCAGGGTGCCGGGACAGGGTCCCGATTTTTTTGGTGCCTACAGAGGCTTGTGGCGGCGGAACTCCTGATCTAGGTTATTTTCTGGAGGTTTCTGTATTTATAAGAATTTTTGGCGTAGGTCTCACGTCAAGGGGGTCTCCGAGTCGTCCACGAGATAGGGGGGCATGCCAGGGTGGTAGGGCGCGCCCTCCACCCTCGTGGACGGCTCGGGACTCTTCTGGCCCAACTGTTTTACTCCGGGGGCTTCTTTTGGTCCATAAAAAATCATCAAAAATGGCACGTCAATTGGACTCCGTTTGGTATTCCTTTTCTGTAAAACTCAAAAACAAGGAAAAACATAAACTGGCACTGGGCTCTAGGTTAATAGGTTAGTCCCAAAAATCATATAAAATAGCATATAAACTCATATAAAACATCCTAGATGGATAATATAATAGCATGGAACAACCAAAAATTATAGATACGTTAGAGACGTATCAGTGTTGTTGAATATGTTGATGGAGATTGGACTCCCAAAGATGAGAGGGTTTTTGGTGATGACGACGGCTTCGGTTTCCCCCTCCGGGAGGGAAGTTCCCCGGTGGAATCGCTCCGCCGGAGGGCAAAAGTGCTCCTGCCCAAGTTCTGCCTTGAGATGGTGGCGCTCCGTCCCGAAAGTCCTCCTCTTCTTTTTTTTTCTAGGTCAAAATGACCTATATACCAGAAGATGGGCACCGGACTGGCCACAACCCACCAGGGCGCGCCTGGGGGGCCTAGCGCACCCTGGTATCTTGTGGTCACAAGGTGGCCCCCCTCCGGTAGTTATTTGCTCTAGTATTTTTTTATATATTCCAAAATAATTCTCCATAAATTTTCGTCTCATTTGGAGATGAGCAGAATAGGTATCTTGACGTAGCTT
This sequence comes from Triticum urartu, assembly GCF_056163025.1. Classification (NCBI taxonomy): domain Eukaryota; kingdom Viridiplantae; phylum Streptophyta; class Magnoliopsida; order Poales; family Poaceae; genus Triticum; species Triticum urartu. The sequence continues at coordinate 483,045,241 of NC_141875.1, forward strand.
TTTCAGTTCCAGAATTCCAACTGCCAGTATTCTCCCTCTTTGTGTAAACCTTGCATATTATGAGAGAAAAGGCATTAGAAATACTCCATAAAGCATTATTATGCATAAAGACATTATAAATAACAGTAGGAAAACATGATGCAGAATGGACGTATCAGTAACACATTGTTAATGGACGGTTGGTGATGTGTGGTCATTGCTATTTCGATCTGTAGTAGTGTTGCTTCATCTTCACACTACCGACATCCTCGGTCGTCCTAGATGTCAGTTCCCCTGATGCTATTCGCTGGCATAGTGGAGGATGGCTCAGTGGAGTCCATGGGGTCCTTACCATTGTCAACAAGGCGGGGATAGTCGTCCGACGAGGCTGACGTGACCGGTAGCACTTCCGCGTGAAGACAACTACGACGGAAGTAGAGGCCATCCAAATGGAGTTTACCGCCTCCAATCTGGGGCCCGCGTTTTCCCCCTACACTACTCCCACGACAAGGACCACACCATTTGCCATGCCCACACCCAACGTCCTTTCGCATTCACAATGGGCGGGCATCTCAAATGACTTAATGGAGGAGGAGGACACCTCCTTGACACGGCGTAGGACATGCCGCCACTTCAATGGGTGCAGACAACGTTGGGCATCCATCTCGGACATGCCCACCATATATTCGACAAAATCTCAGACCCATATTTGGAGGTTATTTCTTGCACCATATGCATTTTCCTATCAATTTAGGATCATAGCTTCATTGTGATTCATCTTTAGGACTCGTTCATGATGGATATGATAAAATCATGGTCAATACAATCCAACTTATGAAATGGGTGATACCAATTTCCTCCATTTTGATATTGGGCAATCATCAAGCACTAAAAAAGGATATGTAGGAGAGAGCTCCAGCATACTCAACTCATGAAAATGTCTTGTTGTGTAAAGCTTGCTTATCCACAAGCATGGATCCAATTTGTGGAACCAAGCAAAAAGGCTCAAAGTACCGGCAAAAAATCATGTTTGGTATCGTGAATACAAGTTCTATGTGGAGCCACATGTTATCCACACCACCTGCAACAAGGACTCACTCCAATGTAGATAGGCCACCATCCAAGAACCCGTGAACAAGTTTTGTGATTTCTATACATAAGTGATGAATAGGCAACAAAGTGTTGTTAGAGTTAAACCATGTAAGTTTTGTTTAGTTCACATTGTTCTTCATCTTTATTGATTGCTTAGGTTCTTGCATTATGTCGATATGCTCCTTTTGCTTGCTAGATGGGGTTGGCCACTACTTTGTACAATGAAACCGAGAAAAAACATTCACTTTGTTCCATTTTTGGGTGCAATCGAATGGGAAACCGAAGTGGCAAACCGTCTATGATGAGCTCAAGAACCCCAACAAGAAGATGAAGAAAAACGATGGATGAAACTCTCATCAATCCAGTGGATTGGATGAGAGAGATGATGTTGTTCAACTAGAAGAGGGTGCCACTGAGGTTGATCATTGGGACACAAAGGATAGATATAGAGAAGTATTATAAATGGATGGAGATGGATCTTGAAAAGGCAAAAGACATTTTGAGACAACTGAGCTTGAAAAGGAGATTGTGACGCTTGTGAGGGACACAGTGGAGTCGATGATCGTGCTGCAAGACACTAGCCTCTTGGATGATGAAGACAATAAGTGGCTGCTCAATAAGTGCAACAATGGAGGTGGTTGATTCATTCATGTGTCGCCTATTTTTGAATTGTTGAATTTTATTTTTTTTCCTTCTGTTGCATCATGCTCCATTTTGATATGTGTTGAATTGTTGACATAGTTTGGATTTGTTGTGTGATATATAATCTACATGTATGTCTTTGCATGAAAATGAGGGGTTGAATATGGGAGGTGTGACTGCCCAGATCGACAAATTTGGGCGGTCCGATGCTGTCCATGGACGCGTGTCTAGATGCTTATGAGGTCAAATTTGCCACGTCCAATTGGGGATACTCTTATAAGGTAAGATATAAAGTTAATTCCAACTATTAGACTCACTCACATTTTCACATGTTGGTTGGAGGACCTGGTATAATGTCTGTTTATGTGGTCAACCACTCAATATTATTCATTTCTTGTCGGGCCGATGAAGTTAAGAAAATCGATATACTTCACACCAATCTCCTATTGAGTCGTTGATTATTTAATATGGTTCACGGACTAAGGGCATGTATACTAGTATATACCATACATATCTATTAAAACTCCTCCAAATCATTTATAACATATAGTAATATAGACATTTGGACAATGGTTTATTCATAAAGATTATGTTTAGCATCCCTCACAACGGCATCTGCAACCTATGCGACCAAGTGGATGAATTGCTCCTGCACCTTGTTCTCCGTTGCCCATACGTGGGATGTATTTGGCTATAGATCGCATGTTGGTTGGACAATCATGCTCTTCTGACCATGCGCAAGAGGCTATGGCCAGTTCTTTTGAGCAGATTCTAGAGAATCCGGGTGTGGAAAATCAACCAAGCAAAAGAACTCGATTTCTCTTTGAAAAACATGGTAGGGTTCTCGAGAATGCTAGTGCAACCCAAAATCCTCAAAAAACTTGGATTTTTTCACAATCTCATGATTTTGGAGAGTTCCTCAAAAGGAAGTGTTTTGATTAATAGAGTGCCCCTATTGTACCAAGTATTCACGAGCAGATTGTCATCGACACCTCCTACAGAAAAATATGACACGCAAAGTCCGCACGTGATGCCCCCAGTTCGCATTGAGGGAAATGAACGCTAGGGTTACCGCCGCCGGACCCGCTGGAAATGAGCTAGGTGAACCGACGTCGGACTCGCCTCGCTGACCCGGTCCTCACCGCCGTTGGGCCCATCCTCGCCATTGCTGCTGCCGCCCACCACCCCTCTGCCTCCGTTGGACGCCGACGCGGCCTACCATCCCTCTCCTTGAAGCGAAATAGTCGTCGGTGGTCTCCTTTGAGCAGCCCACAATGAGCATCTCTCTATCCTCTCTTTTTTGTATGCTAATTTGAATACATGCTAGATGGATGGATGCTATTAGAATGGATGGATGGTTGGATGGATTGGATTGATGCCCATATTTTTTAGATGAACATGTTGTATGAATGATACTGTTAGAAGGATGTATATTTATGAATGATGATGTTGGATGTTGCTACTGTATGCTTTGTGCATGTTGTTAGACGGATGAGCGAAATGATGTTAGCAGATACATGATGTTAGATGTTGCCATTGTACGATTTTTTTAATGATGTTGTTCCATGTAGTTTAGAGGTGTCAACGCTTTATCACCAAAAAATGATGTACCATGACTGCAACACATAAGGCTATTGCTGCTAGTCTTGTACCTTGAGATTATTCCTTTTATTTGTAGTACTATGCCCGCAACACATGCGGCTATATTGTAACGATCAAAACTTTAAAACTATTCTAATTGTAATATTTAGCACTTTATAATATCCGTAAATCACTTTTGTGCTCATATTCAACTATAAACTATTCGAAACAACAAAATGTCAGCAATTCAGCAAACAGTTTCTGTCAAAGGATGGTACAGACATTTCAACACACAACTCAACCCACAATCTCATACTACAATCTCAGAAAAGAACTGGACGGCAGATTATGTGAGAAGCGAATTTTGTATGAAGTTTTCCGGAATCTTGATTCTGCAGAATCCTGCACAAAAGAACTGGCCCTACAGCTACCACCAACTGGTGGAACGAGCACACGCACCATGAGCAAGAAGACTATTGTAGTTGCAATCTACACCGCATGAAATATTTAGGCGGAGTGTGATAGGAGGCTCTTTCATAAAACGGATTTTTGGTGCACGGGGGCAACCGAGCACATTATTTTGAACTGCTAACAAAAGGTATTTAAAAGATTTGAAAAAATTGATTTTTTTACATGAATATGCATGCATGTGGTCTAAGTACCCGTGAAATTTTGTTTGATAATACGTTGTATTATGTGCTGCGCAAAAAAGACAACATTTTGGTCCAAAAACAACAACAAAAGGCCCCTAATTTGCATGTATTTTGTCTTTTTTGTACCTTTTATATGCGAGCACGTATATTGCTGAGAATTTGGCCCATTATACTACACTGCTATGCGTGCATGCACATAAAAAATAAAAAATCAAGCCATAAAATCTGAAAAAAAAAATTGAACTTCAAAAAACCAGGCACCATGTGCCTGTGCTCAGATGTCAATTTTTGGGTCTTTCATCACATCCCTGTCCGTGAGATGGCAGTCTTTCAGCTCAAGCAAGACATCATGCAGCAGAACCTACGCATCCATTGTTATCCGATGTTGAGAACCTACCTGAACCTGACTAGCTTTACTTCCTGTAGGTGAGGGACACCTTCAACCCATATCCTTGTAACACTAAGACGTTTGTATTTGATTTTCTCCTGCTTAATTTATCAGCGTGCTAACCGCAAATTCCTCAACCAGAAAAAATTCGTAAGATCCTAAAGACGATATTTCATACAACAATAAAATCATCGCCTGCAAGCTGTCGGTAAGATCCTACAGACTGTTTGTGGATCTACACAGAATTTCTCTCCCCCCCTTTTCTCTTTCCTCCACATTTATAATTTTTATGTGACAACTTGTGTAGAAATCTGAACTAAACACTATCGTACCTAACAAGAATGGATGCATCAGTTACACGCGCGGGGATTCTGAGCTAGATCTGCTCAGCTGAGGGTGCTGCAAGCTGTGCAACAAGTACGAACAAGCGATGATTTCATCAGAAACCAAGCATTAATACACCGGACACCGGCACGAGCTAACTAAAGAAGCAGGGTCAATGTCTCGACGTGCAACAGTTGTTCGAATGCCAGATGACCCGTGTACCATAGTGTTGCATTTCTTTTCCTCGTGCAATCTCGGCTCAATCGAACCACTTGGAACGGGGCAGAAAAAAGAAGTACGGAAGATCGCGCTTTCCAGATCCGATCTGGTCTAGTCCATCTTTTGTTGAGCAGAGATCCCAGTTCTATGTCGCTCAAACAGGTTCGAGGAGAAGTCATCAAAACCTGAACATTTTTCTCTCTTTTCATTTTTCGTTTTTTCCTCTCCCTTTTAATTTTCGTTTCTGTTATCTTTTTTTATTTTCCTTTTTCTTTATTTTTCTTTCCTAATTTTGTTTTCCCGTTCCAAATTCACAAACAATTTCTGAAATTTGGGACTTTTTTCCAAAATGGTGATTTAAAAAAATCGAACATTTTTTCAAATCCGTGAACATTTTTTGAAAACATCAAATTCAGAATTTGCTCATCGAAGTAAAGAATGTTCATAAAATAAAAAAAAATCTTATTTTTAAGATGTTCATCATATTCAAAGCATTTTTATGAAGTCAAATTTGTTCACTAATTTCAATAATCTTCATTTTTAAGTTAAAATGTGTTCATCAAATGCAAAATATGTTCATCAAAATTAAAAAATGTTAATCCAAAATTCAAATTTTGTTCATCAAAATTTAAAAACTATTTTTAAAATTGTGTTTTTTAATTAGTGCACATTTTTCAAAATTTGTGAACATTCTTTTGCATTAGTGAACGATTTTTGTAATTCTAATTTTGTTTAGATCCCAAACTTTTTTAAACAGAAAAAAAACAAAAAAGTAGGGGAGCCCTGTCCCACATCTGGGCCGGCCCAAGGTCGCCCGTGGAAAAAAGTTGAAAAAATTCCATGAATTCAACAAAATATGATTTTGGAGAAGTTCTTGATTCTGAATTAGAAAAGCTCGCGCACTTGAAAAGTTCATAAATTCGAAAAAAAAACATGAAATTGAAAAAAGTCTGCCCATCTTAAAAAATTCACTAATTTGGAAGAAATTATGAATATGAAAAAAGTTCGTGATTTAGAAAAACTGAGAAAAGAAAAAAGAAAAAAGAAAATAAAAACGAGAAAACAATAGAAAATTTGTGCAAACAAACATATAAAACCAAAGAAAAAATGGTTAAACAAAAGTACCGACCAGAAGCTACTAAAAGCTTCCCAAACCAGTCTCCACTCGAGTTTCTCGCTCAATTAACGCCTTATATGGGCTGGCCCGTACATGATCAAGCTAAGTGGGGAAGGGGGGGTGGAGCTAAATCCGCCACATCCCCTCGTAGGGTATCCTAACTAGGCAACTTGGCACGGTGGTAACATGATGCAAGGTTTACCTATGTTCATGCCCTTCGGAGAAGATAATACCCTACATCATGTTTGTGTTTTATTGCGTCAGAGTGTATACAAAGTACATGCAAAATATCAAAGGGATTGAATATGACCTACAACGTGCCCGCCCTGAGCTTATATAACATACCGGGGTTTCTAGGGTCCACACAACTAGGTTGGTGACGTTGGCAGTGTTTAAGTCCTTCACAACTATGGTGTCTTTGGGTTGTGTTCCAAGTCTTCCGGGATCTACACATAGCCTGCTATGGGCCGCCCAAAGTGGTCCCGGATGGAACCGACCAAGGGGTCACAGCACGGCCCACCACGCCAGGAACTGGCGTGATGAGGACCCTCTCCACCGGGACACTGACATAGCCGTGAACCGATCTTCAAGCCCGACTGATGCTCGGGTCATCCGAGCTGTACGCCGTATTTAGTCGTCTGCTTGAAAGTGGTTTAATGGAACGTCCCCCGAACAACGTCTTTTTGCAGCCACTTTCGCCGAGAAGCCTCTAAGGCGATGTAGACCACCTCAGTCTAAAAGATGTAGAAGGCCTTGGCCGACCTATGCACAAGAAAGGTTTCCCACGTTCCCGTGTGGCATGGTTAAAGGCCGCCTGACTAGCTTTGACATGTCAGATTGGTCTTAGTAGGTAGCCCCACGAGACCACATGTCACGCCTGAATCAACAGTCAAGGTAGCGTGCAGGAGTGGGCTAGGGGCCCACCAACAACACGTCCCGTCACAGGCTTTGATATTCCCGCGAGCCTTAACGGTGATACCTCAATTTCACATGCAATTAACTTCATCACAGGGGGCATGCGAAGAGATTATGCGCCACACGACAAGGATTGCCTGCCCATGATTTGTACAACCACTACAATGGAGCAGAGAAAAGAAACAAGAGAGCATCATATGGCCTTTACTCCCATTCGGTCTAGTCCATGTTTTGTTGAGCAAAGAGCCCAACCCATACATCAGGCCCAGACCTGTGAGGCATAAACACAGCCGAGTGGACGGGCTACACAGAGTGATGGCCAGCCCACTTTCATCCGGTTAGCACCCTGTTGAGCAGAGAAGCCCCAACGATGTGCGGCACATAGTCGCCACAATGATCGGCATATAGGGTTTTCCATGATCAGTGCTTCCGTTCGGGCTCCAGTGAGTGGCACATCTCCCTGTTCGAATATCCGACTATGTGCTGCATATCTTTTTTGAATGAGCTTTGAACAGGGTGCTAACCCAAGCATGGGAGATGCGTGGCCCATTTTTGTTTTTTCAAAAAAAATCTTCTTTTTTTCATGTCATGTTTTCGTTTTTCCCCTTTTCAAGTTTATTTTTCTTTTTTTACAATGTTCATGTTTTTCCAAAAATGTATGGAAATTTCAAAAAATATTTTCTTTTTTCATAAATTGTTCAAAACTTATTTTGTTCATAATTTCGAAAAAAGTTTGCATTTTCAAAATATGTTTAGGAATTTAAAAATGTTTGAGCGTCTCAAAAAAATGTTTTTGTCTTCAAATTTTGTCCAAAAATGTTCATGTTTACAAAAATTATTGAACTTTTCATATAAAAATGTCAAGTTTTTCAAAAAATGGTCATAATTCAAAAAATATTCGTATTGTCAGAAAAAATTCACAATTCTAAATAATGTTTGCATTTTGGAAACAAATGTTTGGTAATTTCTTAAAAAGTTAATGATTTTCATATTTTCATTACGAAATCAAAGATTATTTCTTCTTTTCAAATTTGTTCACATTTTTGAAAAGCAAATCGTGTTGTCAAAAACTATTCAAAACTTAAAAAAATATTCTACATTTCAAGAAATGTTCAAAAAATGGGCCTGTCGCTGCAGTTAGTTCTTAAATGTTCGTGCTAATATTAGCCACGAACAATGATCGATTCCACTGCCTAACTGGGACTCCTGTGTGCGATACATGGGTAAATTGGTGTAATAAGCGACACATCGGAGGTCCTAGTGGCTGGGGTGAACCCATGATGGGCTTAGTGGGGCCCTAGGTACCCACTCAATTTCTGGTTTTCTGGCTTTGAAGGCTAGTTTTTCTACTACTCGGTCCTCATTTAGCAAGATAAGTGTGGCCCCACTCACTAGCCCCCCACTAAAAGTATGGCCTGGGTCCACCCCTGCCTAGTGGGCAGCGCTTTGTCTCCCTTATGGCAATTCCTAACCCCGCATGGGGTAATTTCACGCATGAGAGCAGATACTCAAGGGCTCCCACGACGGTCGCTTTCTTGGGCTCAGGAGCACGCCAAGTGGTGCGCCCAGCGGCCACCATGTGTTGTGCGTTGGGCGCACCATCCGGATTTCTTTTTTGCGTTTTTTTGAAAGCGGTGTTTTCCGGTGAAAAGCACGGTTGTGCCTCTCAAAAGAAGGAAAAGCATAGTTTATACATTCACAAGAACCAAAATTGTATTCCCTGGAACAGGAAAAAGAACAATCTGTACTTCTTGAAATGGAAAAGCATAGCTCGTGCCTCCGTGAGAAGCATAAATGTGCTTCCAAAAATTAGAAATGGACAGCTATGCATCCCCCAAAAGTGAAAATCAAAACCGTGCTTCCGAGTTCTGGTTTTTTGCCCAATTTTTTTTTTTAGTTTTTTTTCCAATTCTCGTTCTTTTTGTTTTTTCATGAAAAAATTCATCGAAACTTATCAATATAGGATCTAGTTTCGAAGATCTCAACGCGAGAATCCAGCAGTGAAAACTATTCGTGATTTGTATGCAAGGATAAAGAGATAAAACATTTAAAAATCACGAATAGGTCCTTAATCAGTGATGGGGGAAGATGGGGGTAACCATTGCAAAGGGGTACTCCTTAATCAGGATTTCGTGCGTAGGTCCAAAATTAGCGAGCAAACACACACCCTCCCGCTTTAGCACACGCCGTATTGGGCAGGCCTAGTTTGTATTTTTGTGTGTTTTCCATTGGTTTTGAGTAAGTTTTACAACCTCTTATATCCAATTTTCTTTTTTTAGTTTAATCTGTTCAGTTTTTTCTTGGATTTTATTTTACATTTTACATTTTCTCCTTTTCATTGATCTCTTTAAATTCATGAACTTTTTTGAAATTGATATATTTTTTGAAAAGTATCAATATTTTTATATACATGAATATTTTTAAAATTTATGTATATTTTTAAAATTAATAAACATTTTTTTCTAAATTGACAAGCATTTTTTGAATTCCCAAATATTTTTTATATTTCTCAACATTCTCAGAAATAACGAAAATATTAACATTGTTTCTGAATTCATGAATATTTAAAAACTCACAAATACTATTTTTAATTTTCTGGCATATTTAAATTCATGAACATTTTCATAAATCACTACTCCCTCTTATCCATAAAAAGTGACTTAGTTTTAGTTCAAATTCAAACTAAAACCTGACACTTATTATGGATTGGAGAGTGTAACTTTTTTCAATTTTGTAGGCATATTTTGAATTCGTGAATATATTTTTATTGCAAGAAAGTTTGACAATTTCATGAATATCTTTTGAATTTCATGAACATATTTGAATTTTTGAACTTTCTTTGAATTCATTATCATTTTTCAAATTTGCTACGGGTTTTTGAATTTTATGAGAATTTTTTATCTCGCAGCCATTTTTTCAATTTTGCCAAAAAAATAATTAAAATCACAGCTAATTTTTGGAAGTTGAGAACATTTTTTATTTTCCTGAGAATTTATTTAAAATAATAAATATCTTATAAATTAGTAACTTATTTTGAATCGTTTTTCAAATTTCCATATTTTCTGAATTTCTCAAACATTTTTCCAAATCCTTGAACATGATTTTGGATTCGAGAACATTTTTGCAAAATGCGGACATGTTTTAAATAAGTGAACATTTTTTTTCAAATTCATAAACATGTTTTGCATGCGTGAACTTTTTCTAAAATTTTATGAGTGTTTTAGTAGAAAACCAACCGAAGTAAATCCTGCTAAAAAAAGACCAACACAAAAATCTCAGCAACAAATAGTGCAAGGTTGTCAGAGCTACGTCTAAACATGTTACTGGACTGGCCGATTAACGTTGGCGTTGGGGAGCAGGTGCGCGTTTGTTTGCCCCTTAATAAAAAAAAGGTGCATGTTTGCTTTCAGCTCGACGCGTTATGCGTCAATACGACGTCTCCTTGCTTCTTCTTTTTTTGAGAAATCTTACCTGCTTTATTCATTCAAAGGAATTGTCATAGGTACAAGGTTCGGGTCATGGGGGTAACTTAACCAAACATGTCTACCTATGTCTAGATTACAAGCAAACTTGGCAAAATTGCGAGCCTCGAAATTGAAATTCCTACGCTCGAAAACAAAAGAGCAAGAAACAAAACTATTGCTAAGGTGTGTTATTTCATGTACTAGCGTCGCATTAGGGCCTCCCGTCCCTCTGTTTATATCATTCACCGCCTCTTGGCAGTCCGAGGCCACATATATCTTCTGCTCCGCAAGATCGTTAGCCAATGCTAGTGCTTCACGGCAAGCAAATGTCTCCAGCAACAGCGGATTAGTTACTCCATAGTAAACCACAGCTGATGAGCCTAGGTAGTTGCCTCCCTGATCACGGCAGAACGCCGCTACTGCCCTTCCTTGCCTGGTTCGCCCAACCGCTCCGTCCACGTTGATCTTCGCTATGCCACTGGGAGGCGGTAGCCACCTCTTCGGCTGTTGGGCCGGGATTGACCTTGTGATTTCATGTTCTCTCCCAACGTGCAGACTTCCCAACTCTGCAATGTAGTTGTCAAATGAAAGACGCCGTCTGTTGTGGACTCTAAAATATTGATTCATATACTGCCTTTCTCCTTGCATACCATATGGACCAGAGTGTGATGACCATTCTAGTGAATTCTTCATGGTCCAAACTCTCATTCAACTCGAACAACCAAATCCTCACATTAGCCTCCATGTTATCCGACATCTGGGATACCAGCGCTTCATCTGACAGTGCCCGGACACAATGTGACATCGTACATGCAACTAGGGCATGTCGCCAAGAATCCTCACACCCACACAGCGGGCACACGTCTTGCACTGACATATTTCTTCGTTTCAAAACATCAGTTGTTGGGAGCGAATGGTGAGCAAGTCTCCAAAGAAAAATTCTCACTTTCGATGGGACTTTTAGTTTCCAAAGTGCACTCCAAGCTTTTTGGTCCTTCTCGGAGTTGGACGTCCCACTGCCACCATTAAGCCGCTCCTCCCGCTGGAGCTTAGTCCTAAGCAAAAATCTATAAGCCGAGCTTACACTAAACTGACCCTTCTTGTCCGGGTTCCATGCCCAGAAATCTTGTATATTGCGAGTGCATACCAGAATCTTCAAAATTGCCTCCGCATCAATAGGAAGAAAGATTGTCCGGACCAAGGTCTCGTTCCAGGAAGCTGTCGCAGGAGAGAGCAGCTCCGAGACAAACCTAGGGGGGTCCGCGACCAAGGATGTGATAGGTCGAGGGGTCATGTCCTTTGGTATCCAGTTGTCGTTCCATATGTCTGTAGTTTGGCCATTACCAATCCGGCGTATGATTCCTTGTTTAAGCCAGTCCCTTCCTTCCAAGATAGCCCGCCATATCTGAGAGGGCCTGGATCCCAATTCAGCTGTGAGGATCGTCTTGTCAGGGAAGTATGCCGCCTTAAGTATCCTTGCACTCAATCTTGTTGGTTCATTCAAAAGTCTCCAAGCCTGTCGTGCCAATAAGGCAAGATTAAAGATCTCAAGATCTTTGAAACCAAGCCCTCCCAAGTGCTTTGGACGTGTCATCACATCCCATGAAACCCATGCTGGTTTGCGCTCTCCATGCCTGCAGCCCCACCAAAACTTCCTAATTATAGATTTGATATGATCACATAGGCCTCTTGGGAGCTTAAAACATGACATAGAGAAAACGGGTATGGCTTGGGCCACAGATTTAATTAGCACATCCTTTCCACCAGCCGACAGACATTTGCTCATCCACCCCTTCACCTTGTCCCATACTCTGTCGCTCAAGTATTTGAACGTCCCTTTTTTTGAGTGACCCACGTCCGTCGGCATACCCAAATATCTGTCACCCAATGATTCATTGGGAACTTGCAAATGGCCTTTGACCGCAACACGCACTAGTTCTGGGCAGCCCTTGCTGAAAAAGATCAAGGATTTATCTCTGTTTATCCTCTGACCCGATGCCATGCAACAAGAATCCAATAGGTTTGATACTTCTTCTGCTCCATCCACACTTGCCCTGAAAACAGTAGACTATCATCCGCGAATAAAAGATGGTTCGCCGCCGGTGCCGACGGTGCCACCTTAATGCCGTTGAGCTGGGATAATTGGTTCTGGGATTTGAAGAGGCACGAAAGGCCCTCTGCTGCAATCAAGAAAAGGTACAGAGAGATTGGATCTCTCTGTCGGATTCCCCTTGTAGGTTGGAAAGATTCTGACCTCACACCATTAAACATAACAGAAAAAGAGACTGAGCTCACCATATTCATCACGACTGAAACCCAAGGTGCTGCAAAACCCAGTTTCTCCATGATAGACTTCAAACAAGACCACTCCACACGGTCATATGCTTTCATCATGTCAAGCTTCAAAGCTGCAAATCTGTTATTTTTTGCTCTATTCCTCTTCATGAAGTGCAGACATTCGTAGGCTGATATGATGTTATCAGTTATTAGCCTCCCTGGCACAAAAGCGGACTGCTCCTCTGATATTATGTCAGGCAGGATCAATTTTAGCCTGTTTGCTAGCACCTTCGAAGCAATCTTGTAGAACACATTACACAGGCTAATAGGACGAAACTGGGATAATAAAGTTGGATTTGATACCTTTGGGATGAGAACCAGCAACATGTCATTCAAACATGTCGGGCTCTCTTCTCCTTTCACAATAGCCAACATTGCCGTAGTCACCGTTTCTCCACAAATATCCCAATGCCTCTGAAAAAATGAGATGGGAAGCCGTCAGGGCCTGGAGCTTTCGTAGGAAACATCTAAAATAGAGCGGTTTTAACTTCCTTCGCCTCAAACAGGGCCAGGAGCGTTGCATTCATCTCCGGTGTAACCTTCACGGGCACGTGCTGAAGAACATCTTCCACGCCCTGTACTCCCTCCGAAGTATAGAGTTGCCTGTAAAAATCAAGTGCCATTTGTTGCATCTCCATAAACTCCGAGGTTACTTGCCCATCCGGTTTTTCCAAAGCCTTTATCAAGTTCTTCCTCCTCCTCATGGAAGCCCCCATATGAAAAAAGTGGGAGTTTCGGTCCCATGCAAAGAGCCATTCAGCGCGAGAACGTTGTCTCCACATCAATTCCTCGCGCAAGTAAAGTTCGATCAAGCGATCATTAATTTTGATTTCTGCATGAGACGGACCCACCCGACTGACATCACTTCGTAGGCGATCCAATTCCTTCTTTAAACTCCTAATTTCTCCCCTTACACTGGCAAAAGTGGTCTGTGCCCACACGCCCAAGTTCCTGGCCAGCGCTTCAAGATTCGTGCGGACTTCACAACCGTTTGATAGTGACCGTTGGCCTCCCATGCAGCCTCAACTGTTGGTTTCAGGTTAGAGTGTGTTTCCCACATCACCTCATACCGGAACTGTTTTGTTTTCTTGGTGCCCCCGTTTGCTTGCGCTAGCTGTACGAGGATAGTCGAGTGATCAGAGGTTGCAACCGTTACGTGTTCCACAACCGCAGTTGGGAACAGCCCACACTAGTCAACCGAGCCAAGGGCCTTGTCTAGTCTTACACGGGTATACGATCCTCCCGTGACTTTCTTCTCATAGGTCCACTTAGTTCCCTTGAAACCAAGATCAATCAAGCCACATACGTCAACCGCATCTCTGAATCCTTGTATTTGTGATTGGCTCCTTGAACCAATTCCTTCATGTTCATCATGCCTCAACACTTCGTTGAAATCCCCTATACAAACCCATGGAAGATCATGGAGGGTGGACAGGTTCTTCATGGTGGTCCAAGTGTGATGACGAAGATGGGTCTGTGCTTCACCATAGAAACACGAAAGCCTCCAAGGTTGATCACCCACACCAGTAATATTACAATCATTATGATACTTTGAGTAACCCAAAATCTCATTCTTTATTTCATCATTCCAAAAAATAGCTAATCCTCCACTTCTACCAGAGGCATCAACAGCAAAGGAATTATCATAGCCTAAAGTACTTTTTAAATTTTCCGCTCTCTCCCCACTAATTTGGGTTTCAACTATACAAAGTACTCTAGGGGCAAACTTATTCGCGAGTTCGCGAAGCTCTTGAACTGTCGGGGCGTTGCCAATCCCCCGTTAGTTCCAGCTTAACAGATTCATTGCGTTCGGCGGTCCTCCGTCGCGGAGGCCGCCGATCTCGCATCCGAGCCTTTCCCCCCATTGGGGGTCTTCTTCACTATGATTGTACCAGTCTTCTCTGTCAAATTTCCTCCTTTGTCAAGTTGTCCCATGAGTTTGGACCGCTTAGGATCCTGTTTGGGAGGAGGGTTGACTGGCACCGTCCCCCCATCTGCCTTTGCCGCCACTACCAGCTCCAGCCCCAAAGCAGCCTTGGGAACCGATGAGCCCGCAACTTGGTCTGACGGGCGCTTCCTGTTAGCGTCAGTCACCTCCACATCCATCCCCTGTTGATTCTGACTGCCCTGATGGCTTGACTCCGAGAAGGGCGCAACCGGCTCGTCCCTATTTTGTTCCTTCTCATTTCTGTTCCGACGGCGTGTGCCCCAGGCAGTTGTCGCAGGAGCTCACACATTTTTGAAAACCAGGGCCGAAGAAGGATGCACCCCATCACCATGTTCTTTGAATTCATGGCCCATCATAGCACATACCTGGCACCAATCAGGCAAACGTTCGTACTTGACGGCGAAGATCTCCCTCTCACCACCACGGATCAGAGATATGGCTTTCTTCAGCGGGTTCCGAACATCAAGCCTGACCCTGACCCTATAGAAGTTTCCTTCAAAGTCAAAGGAGGACGGTTCTGAATCAACAAACTCTCCAATCTTTGTAAAGCCTTCACTTTCCCATGATAAGCAATATGGAGCTCGATGATCCGCGCCCAGATCTCAATAGTATAGAGCTCGATCGAGGAGGGCTGCGTGTAACCATCATATGGGGCGATAACAACTGGATTTCCCCGGAAATGCCAATGTCCGCCCTGTGTGACACGTTCCCAATCCCCCAAGCAATAAAATTGCATCTGGAACAAGTTTTCCTCCAAGGTTTTGATCTTGACTGGCCTGGCTAAGTCCCATGCCGATCGCATGTTGTGGAAGAACTAGTAGTTACTAAACCCTTTGTCCATGTGAACTCGGGCTAGGATCATCCACCGGAGTTTCTCCTCCGTCGGGGCATCATCATCCTCAAATATCACATCATCAAGATCATCTTCTTTGAGGGCCAACTCCTGCATCATCTCCTCCAGGTTGCCTTTTCCTTTACGATCAGACGCCGAAGAACTTCCATGGTTTGCCATCGCGTGCCGTCGGCGGAAAAAACCGATCGCCACGGAGTAAAACCCTAACCCTTGCGCGGTAGAAGATCGTTCCAAGACCGGGGAGGCAGACTGCGCTACCCCCACGGCGGCCCGAGATCGGATCCCGGCCCCGCCGGAGAGAAGGGAGGTAAGATCTCAACGTCTCCTTGCTTATTGCAAGATCGAGCGTCCGCTCGCGTTAGGCACCGCTATAACTTAGCCAGCCCAGGTAGCATGCAGGTTAGTTCATTTTTTCCTGTTTTTTCATTCATTTGTTTTATGTTTTATTTCTTATTTTCTAAAATATTGTAAATACATTTATTCCAAAACATAAAACTAAGTAAATAAACAAGAAACCATCTATTTGAAAATTGTTAATGCAATGCAAAAAGTAGGTCCATAGCACTATTTTTGTGACATTTTAAAAAAGTTTGATAGCACTATTTTAATCAATCTATTTTGAATTCTATGAAAAAATAAACGTTGATAGCACTATTTTTTTTGTGAAATTTAAAAGATGTTCAAGCGTTTAAAATAAATGTATATGACATTTTCAAAACATGTTTGTACAATCTATTTTTTTGTTTAAATAAAAAATGTTTAGTGATATTAAAAAAAGTAGGTTAGATCTTAAAAAATGTTCACATGTTCAAAATTATGTTCATGAAATTTTGTAAGAATGTTTGTACAATATAAAAAAATCTTATTTTTTTGGAAAATCAAACTATATATGGAAGATGTTCTATTCGAAAAAATTATGAAAAAACAAGTGTTTGGAAAAAATGGGAATAATGTATTTGAAAAATGTTGAAAGTGTATAAAAATGTTGTATATATGTATAAAAATGTACAATGTGTATGAAAAGTAGAGATAAAAGTTATTTGCAAAAATGTGAGTCATGTATGTTAAAAATGTACAAGAAAACATTCCTGATGTATAGGGAAAATGTAGACATGTGTTGAAAAAAAAGGAAAGAGGGAAAAGTGGTTGTATAATTTAAACAATGTTTACTGCTATTAAAAAATGTTGAATATATTTTTGAAAAAGGTTTAACATGTATTGTAAAAATATATACACCATGTATTTAAAAATAGTCAATGCGATAAAAAATAATGTTCCACATGTACATTAAAAATGTACATTTTGTAGAAGTAGACATGTCTAGAAAAAATAAAAAAAGCAGAGAAAACCGGTGAAAAACTGGCATAAAACCCAAAAAAAACTGTTTAAGAGACAAAGGAAAACCAAGAAATCATGAAAAAAACGGTTTAGACAGAAGAAAACGCGAAAAACCGGTGATGAAACAAAAAAAAGAAGGAAAAAAGAAAATAAAAAAACTGAAGAAAACAATGTGGGCCGGACCAAGACCCCGGGCGCCAGAGGCGGGAGGCTGTCAGCCCATTACTACAAAGCGACCGAGCAGCCTGGCCTTTAAGAAGCACCGTGGACACGGCCCGGTCCAGGTCAAAGCCCATTCAATCACACGCTCACCGTCAAATCGTCGAACAAAGGGAAAGCCCTCTTCCAGCTCCAAGCCGGCAGTCTCGACAAGGAGACGAGGCCACCAACCTGCCCAACTCCCCCCCTGTCCCTCTCCCTCTCCTCTCAGAGTCTGTAGGTACTCAAGTGTCCTACTGCCCACCGCGCCGCTCGACTCGAGCAAGCATCACATGGCGGCGATCTCGCAGTTGCAGCGCGTCGCGGGGCCGCGCCATGCCGGGGCGCCGCGGCCGGGGAGAGTGAGGCGCGCCTCGGTCGCGGTCGCCGCGGGCAAGGCGCCGTTGCCGCGGCTGGAGGGCGCCAGCGAGGAGCTGAGGGCCGCCGCGGCGCAGAGCCTCGACTGGGCGCCGGCGCGCCGGCGCGTGCGCGGCGCCTTCGCGCCCGTGCTCCCCACGCTCGACCACTGCCTGTTCAAGGTCCCGCCTCTGCTCCCTGTCCCCCTTTGCTTGGGGCGGCTGTGTTTGATCCTCTTTCACTAGCTCACCACGTGCTTGCTTCAGTGAAGGATCCGAATGGTCAAAAGTAGTCAAACATGTTTCAAGCCGCCCAGTAGTCGAGACTCGAGACTAGAACTCACACGCAGTGCCATTTCTGATCTGAAATTACTCATGATTTCGGAACGTGCGTGTTTGTTTTGTATAGTTGTACTGCGTCTGCGCCACTCGTGTCTAGGTTTGCGATAAGCAAATGGGCAGCACTACACTTGAATGCACATTGTATGTAGTTGCTCTGTTGCTTGAGCCACGATCTTGTTCCGAAGGTGATAGGTTCTGTAGCGTATGTATGTCATCTGAGGGTTGCAACATATTTCTTCGGTATTGTTGATATGATCTCCGAATATTCAATCCCTATTATCTCCAATTGATATGCGATGTCTGTTGGTCTTTACTTTCTCACCTTTTGTCTCCCTCCTACTTCTCATTCTGTAGATGGCGCCCAAGGGAATCCAGATGGAGGAGGTAAACACATGATGGGGATTCTGAATTGACCTTCCCTTGTATACAGGCTGTTTGTATTTGGTTCAAGTAGTTCCCTGGCGGAAATGCAATATATCTGTTACACAAGTGTATCTGTGAGACAGTGACACAAACATCTTCTCCTATTGTAAAGCTGGAAAGATGGCATCTATCAAAAGACTGGTATCTTAAGCTAGTAATATCAGGTACACGCCCATGGAGTATTGAGAAACTAAGGAACTGCAAGGAGCGGCATGATTGTGTTACTTGCAGCTAGCCTAAAAACGAAACTAACATTAGCAGGCACTTTGAATCTTTATGAACTGTTTTATAGCTTCTTTTCCTTAAGTGGTAGTGCCCGTTTCTGTAGAATTTTGAGACCAATTCAAAGGGGGTTGAAATATTCTGGAAGAGTTGGCTGCCTAGGGAGGGCACTCCCACCAAGGCAGCGCTTTTCTTCTGCCATGGGTATGGAGATACCTGCACTTTCTTTTTTGAAGGTGATTACTCTTCTGTTATGTTCCCTGTTGAGTTCTCTTTGCTTCACCTTTTTCTTTATCTATATCTTACTAGCTTGGAAATATCAGGGGTCGCTAAGAGAATAGCTGCTGCTGGATATGCAGTATATGCCATGGATTATCCTGGTTTTGGATTATCTTATGGTCTTCATGGCTACATCGCAAGCTTCGATGGAATGGTCGACCATGTCATTGAACAATATGCAAGAATAAGAGGTTTCTGATGGATGTTTCTTGTAAATGAGGAATATATCTTCTGTGGAACAATATAATATTTTCATCATAATGCAATGATTTCTAATGTTTAGGAAGGAAAGACGTGCAAGGGCTCCCACACTTTCTCTTGGGGCAGTCAATGGGAGGTGCGGTTGCTCTGAAAGTACACTTAAAGCAACCAAAAGAATGGGATGGAGTGCTTCTTGTTGCGCCTATGTGCAAGGTAAATAAAGAACTCTTGATGAAACTCGTCAAATCTAGCATCCCATTACATTCTCTTGTTTGGAGATAAGCTGCATTATAAAACTCTAAATGTAACTCATCAAATCTAGCATCACATTACATTCTCTTGTTTGGAGCTAAGCCACTGTTTAGTGTTTACAACCTTTCTGATGGCAACTTATGCTTTTGTAACTGTATTAATCTAATTGCGTTGAGTCAGCACTTGATGATACTAACTTAGTCAAGTAAATTTAAAGTTTACTTGAATATACAGTAGCAATCTGCAAGACATCCATCTTTACTTCGTGTTATAACAACCAGTTATGATCATGCATGAACAGAAAATCAGAATAAAGTGATACTGTATTTATCAACAAAAAAGTTATATGGAGGACCTCCTTTATACTATTGTTGCATCTATTTGAACTAATGACATTGGGTGCATTCACCATCTTTATTAGAAAGCTCTGACTTCTATTTGGCAAGATTTCAGAAGATGTAACACCACCAGCGCTAGTGTTGAAGGCATTGAGCATATTATCATGCCTTCTTCCAGAAGCAAAGTTATTTCCGCAAAAGGACATAGGAGATTTGGGATTCAGGGATCCAGTGAAAAGAAAATTAGTAAGTACCTTGACCATGTCCTTTTATTCTTCAACTTGGTTTGTTTCAAGGCAATGCAATACCTAGTATGTCGCACATTATCCAAGTAGTGGCACCTGTTTTAGTTGTTTGTACTTAATAATATTCCACATTCGTTGGTTCATTTGTGGCAAGGTACTTGGTTTTTCTACATTTGCCCCTCTAGTGCACATTTTTGTTGTAATCAGATAACTTATTGCAACAATGAGCCTCTTTAAAAGGAATTGTATAACATGGCTGGTTGAAATACTGAAATGCTATAGATCATGATCATCTCTGTTTTCACTTCTCAGTGTGAGTACAACGCGATATCATATAATGACCAGATGAGGTTGAGGACAGCAGTTGAACTTTTGAAGGCTACAAAGGACATCGAATCCCAATTGGAAAAAGTCAGTACCATTTGCACCTTTTTCTCATGTACCTGATTTCCTTCTCAATGTTATTTGAGCATCACCTGAATCAAGAAGCAACCATTGTCATTTCTTCTTATTCTGGGAGTACCTAAAATGTAGAACACTTTGTACATGTTGCAGATTTGTTCTCCATTGTTGATTCTTCATGGAGCAGCAGACCAGGTAACCGACCCTCATGTGAGTCAATTTCTGTACGAGAAGGCCAACACGAAAGACAAGACCCTGAAGCTCTATGAAGGTGCCTACCACTCTATCCTAGAGGGAGAGCCTGATGACCGGATTTCAACCGCCATCAAGGACATCATTTCGTGGCTGGATTCACACTGTTGAATACCATTGTGCATTGTCTCGTTTCTTTTTTGGGAAATGCATGGTTTCGTTGATCGGCACCATTCTGGTCCACTTAACATTGGATGAATCAAATAAAAAAAACTCAGTGTCTGAGGCCTTCACTTAATTAGGTGAGCATGGAATTCTCTGCTGCTTAGTTTCAGGAACATGCTGTACAGAGATTTTCTCCCCCATTTTCTGGAACTCCAGTTTCACGTTTTCATTAATTTGTTAGCAGTCGGCTATTTGATGCCGTTAGCAGGGGCTATGTATTTGTTGTCTTTTTGTTCTTTGATGTTTTAGTTGTTAATTGTGAACACCATTTTTCATTTAGCATTTCCAGGGCATCGAGAGAACAAAAGTAAACTTGCGTCATGGATTCTGCTGTTCCTACGGAAGAGACAATGAAGATTGGTGTTCTTGAAGCGACACGAGCCAAGAAAGTTAGCCATCTAGGGCGTGGACTTTTTGCTCGCGTGCTCAAATGCACACTCGTGAACAGTAAACATAAAAAAATTAAGCAAATAAAAAATTCTGAATTTTTTCCACCAAACATTGTTGACTGTTCTAGATATGTGCAAATTTTCATGAAGAAGCGTGGGCGAAAAAAATTGAAGCTCCAAAAAGACTATTTTTTTTCTCAGGCCTCAAAGAAAATATCATTTCATCATAAAAATTTGCATGTAGTAATAAGAAAACTAAGCAATTTATTGTAAAAAAACATTCAAAATAATTTGTTTTTTACTTTACTGTTCATAGAGGAGCATTTGAGCTCTGGATTAGAAGAGCACTTTTAATCTAGTGTTCGGTTTATTAGAGCATCTACATCCAGAAGTAGCAAAATCTGGCCCCCAAATGCCCCCGGACGCATCCGCGGGTATTGACCGAACAACACAGCAAAAATAATTTTCATTGCCGGATACCCCATTTGCAAATCCTCATATCCATATTATTACATGCACATGAAATCTAATCTAAAGCTAGGCCTGTTTGGCTCCGCCGTGCCCATGTCCAGCGGCTGCGCCCGCTCAAATGTTGGTCCGGCCACCAGCGAGGTAGAGTAGGCTAGGCCATGCACCTACTCACGGTAGTCGAGGCCTTATTGTCTCCCATGTACTACTCTTTCTCGGTGGGTCGTCGGCGGCTAGGGCGGCGCAGCTGGCGGCGGGGTTGCGACAGGGGCGGGGATGGACGAACGGGCGACGGCGGCAGCGTTTACAGGCAGAAATCGCCGGCGGCGGGCTGGCGAGCGAACAAAAACTAAATAAACGGTTGGGTGCTTAATGCGCGACTGATCACTGGAAGGTGGAGATGCAAATTTGCATCTCCAAGTGTTGTATTTTACATTATTTGAAGGAGGTGATGGCATCTATATAATCTATTAGAGCAGCGTTTTTTTGGCCTCGGAAACGTATAAGTTAGTTATTTTTGCATCTGCATCTTCTATTGCTCTAGCGACTGTGCTTTAATAGTAGAGATAGAGATGGGGCAAAAAAGGATCTGGCGTATGGTGTAAACTATAAAAACAATCAAGTAAAGGGGCACACCTGCAAATATACACGGAACAGCTTCTTTCCCCTTCGTCTTCGTCTTCGCCGGGTCAGGTGGATCCGCGGCCGGCACTGACGATGTCGTCCCTCAACTCGCTCTTCAACCGCTCCTCCCCCTTCGGCACCAAATGGTTCGCTTCCCTCTCAGATCCCATCACTACCCGCTTTTCCTACAGTTCCTATTATCGGTTTTCGTCAGCGATCCTAGGATCGGCGGGTTTCGCTGTGATTATTAGGAGTTCTAGATTTAGAATTCCGCTCAGGAAGATGTTCGGCGGATGGCCTGTGTGGCGATGGGGAAAAGGTAGCACTAGGGCATCTGGATCCTTGGGCGGTGAATTACTGTTGCTGGATGGGGTATATTAGAGCTTCGTAGGAAAATTTTGAAGTGGTAACATGATCCATATCAGGCTCAATATTGCAAAAATCTTATGACAGTTTCGTTTGATACATGGCATATATGAGTATAAAAGTCACCAGAACTGGATTGAGCTAACAAAACTGAACAAATACAAGTATCTGCGTGTTATCTCCACTGGGTCCCATGGTGGTTTTGCATAACAGTTTACAGTTACTATAGGAGTAATAAAAGAATCCATCGACTTCAGCCTGTTCACTACTATAAGTTGTTCTAACTTTTTTCTGATTCGGATGTAGACGCATTTTAGTGTGTTTGTTCACTCATTTCGGTCCATATGTGCTCCATATTGAAATATCCAAAACATCTTATATTTGTGAGCGGAGGGAGTACTAGTCAATTCTTACCATAACCATTCCATGTTTCATACCGCTCTTACGTTGTTACCGGAGAGGCAGTCTTGCTTTATTTATGCCCATAATTAACAGAAGTTCCCAACTTTGTGTAGCAAAACATGCTTGAATTTGATCATTTCGAGGATCAAGCTGCTGCGCAATAGGAGGGAGATGCAACTGATAAATATGCGCAAAGAGATGGTTCAATATCTTCAGACAGGCCAGGAGTCTATTGCGAGGATTCGGGTAACTTAGATTTACAGCTATATTTGTTTCCCAAGGTTCCGATCTTCTCCTTCATGCAGTTCTCTAACATGCCATTATTAATAATAGGTGGAGCATATTATTCGGGAGCAAAATATATTGGCTGCCTATGAGATTGTTGAGCTTTTCTGTGAATTTGTTCTGGCACGAGTCCCTATTGTTGAGGCCCAAAAGTAGGTAGTGATTTATCAAATCTGATCTTACTAAAATACATGTTACTATGTAGATATCACAATTCTTTGTTTCTCTCACTTAATAGAATATGATTAACAGCTACTGGTTTTATGATGGAACAGGGAATGCCCCATAGAATTGAGAGAAGCAATAGCTAGTATAATCTTTGCATCAGGAAGATGCTCAGACTTGCCTGAGCTAATGCATCTCCGTAATTTGTTTACCACCAAGTATGGGAAGGAGTTTGTTGCTGCTGCTATGGAATTGCGCCCTGATTGCGGTGTTAATCGCACAGTAAGAAGATCTCCGATATAATCTTTCCTTCAGAAATCCACGTTATGTTGCTTGCGAATCAAGCGTCTTGTGCAATTTCACTATTTGAGCATTGTGTATGCAGATAATTGAGAAGCTTTCAGTTAAGGCTCCATCAGCGGAATCAAAGTTGAAGGTTTTGAAAGCTATTGCTCACGAGTACAACCTTGATTGGGATTCATCTAATACCGAAGCAGAATTTAATAAGAAGTATGAAGATCTGCTGGTAATATATGCTATCCTTTTGTTTATTTCCTAATTATTAGACATAATGCTAATGGATGTACTGTTTCATAAGCGAGCTTTAAAATTATGTGTTCTATCACTACTTCCTAAAATGAAATAAACTGTCATGCTGGAAGAACTGCTCATTTTAACATCTCAGATGGACTTGACATGGATACACTGACATTTTAAAACTCCACTCACTAGTGTTTCAGTTGATTTTTTTTAAAGGAATCTGCATACGTGCCCTTCCTGACATATGATTGCAGATACTAAGAAGCCTTTTGTTCCTTTTTAATGTTTTTTTTGCGATTTAACTTTCATGTTTTTCATGGTGGGTGCATTATGTGTGCACCTATTTTTATCTATATCTTGTAAACTATTCCCTTCATGTATATCATTGTTTGGTCCCATCCTTGCCTCAGTAGTCCTTGTTCACAGAAGATGTCTATTGCTATGTAGAAGTCTACAGTGTATAGGTTGATTCTGATTCTTATACGGTGACAGCTGAGGGTTTACGGACATAATGTCTTGATGCTAAAAAGTTCTTCGGTTGCTTACCTGGAAGACTGGGGGACAACATTTTGAACTGTTTGGTGCAATTGATTAAGGAAAGTTATAGGAAGAATAAAAAAAGAAGTCACAGACGCCTCAAAAATAGCAACAAAGAAATCAGAGAACTTATTTCAAGCCTCTGTTTATGTCTACAGTTAGCTCATCTGAAAAACTAGAAATTCACTTCATTTGTTATGTGCTTGTCTGCAGGACGATTCAGGATCATCAGTCCGCCAAGTCCAAACACCTACAACTGAGAGCTCTCCAGCCTCTTCCATTTCCAAAGATAAGCCATCGATTCTACCTGTCAACGACACAAGCAAAAACAAAACTCCCGAGTCCCCAAAGTCACCTGCTGTGAGTTCAAGAGCATATGCTGCCACCAAGAGTAATGTGGGCAGTCAAGAGCATCAGCCCCCTGCTGCGGAGAGATCATCCTATGCTGGTCCAGGCTCGTCGGACGTGCTAGAAAAGGCCCGAGCTGCCATTGCTGCAGCCACCCGTGCCTCCGCCGCCGCCCGTGCAGCAGCAGAGCTTGTTAACAAGGTTAAAGTTACAACTCAATGATCTATGCCTGCCGTGGAGGCGTGATTTGACAACTGTTCCCTTGCATAACAATTATGTCATGTGTATTCCTCTGTAAGTGCGTTCGGTTTTATGTACAACTTTTCTTTCATGGACCTTGAATTTTAGTAGATCATAGCAGTGGTGAGAACCAATGTCCTAGCATTCTGCAGCACGAAGGACATCTATCGCTCTTTCTGTCACAAAGTCTCTATGTACATTTGGCTGATTGATGTTATTCTCATTGTTAAGGAAATCGTTAACTGGTAGCTTCTCAGTTGGCTAGCGAGTAGGGGATTAATCGGCTAATCGGCAAGTTAATCGGCCATCTAATCAATTAATCGGACGATTTTTCGGTTTATCGGCTACTCGATGACCCTATGAGTAGGGATTAATCGGCAAGTTAATTGGTTAATCGGATGAATTTTTGAACAGGGGTTATTCTAATTGGCACCCTCATTCTGTGGTGAAAATACGCGCGCTTTTTGGAGTCTTGATGCAAACCATGGTCAAAACCCTCGATTCCACCCTGCTCTGCTGCTGCTCCCGCTCTCTGGAAGGCTGGAACACCCTAACCTCGAATCCATGGCTGTTCGGCCTTGCCAGAGCCGTCAGCCAGCTCTTCACTATAGAAGGGAGTACTAGCCTGGACGCGGACGTTTGGTTTCTGGGTGTATCTACACCCTACATGAATATATTTCTTAGTAATTCAATAAAAAGTCAAAAAATTCTAAAAATATTTTTGAAATAAACTTGACCTTCTATTGTACTGGTGAGAAAAAATCCATGAAAATAAAATGCCCTTTGACTTCTTTTCAAAAAAGACAAATTTTTGACTAAAATAGTGTGGATAGTGACCTATAATAGCAAATAATTTTTATCTTTTTTGCCCTGAAGTGAACGTTGGGTTATTTTCCTGAAAATTTATATACAAGTGCAAAAGAAAGTCAAATTTATTTTTAAAATACTTCTAAACTATTTTGACTTTTTGTTTAATTATTAAAGAAAATTCTTCATATAGGGTGTATATACAACTAGGTTTCAAAGTGTATTTCCTGTACTAGCCTTCCCTAGAATCAGCTCTTTACTATCCCGCCCCAGGCGAGAAAGCGCCGCCAAAGCAAGCATGAGCAGGCTTATATTGCTACGCAACAGTAGAGCTTGCACTGCCCACAAAATGTTTGAATGATCGGGTAAAGAGCGATCTTCTAAGGATTTCTGCCTTCCGGTGGCAGCGGCGCCAATCTGCCACGTCTCGTGTGGCCTTAGGGCCATAGGTGCGCGGTGGATTCCGGCCCTTCTCGGCGGGAGGGCTCCGTTTTTATGTGCTTCTTCGAGTTTTGTTGGATTTGTGTCCTGTTCAGGAAGACGAGACGGCGGCAGCTTCTTGAAGATGGAATAAAGTTCTCCCCGCCTAGCCCCCGTCCGGTGGTGCGTCTAGCATCGTCGGAGGGCGTGTGGCGGTGTGTCTCCAGCGGATCTCGCGAGATTTGGTCGGTGGTTGTCTTTGGTGGATCTGCTCAGATCCGCTCTTTATTCGTCTTTGTTCATGTGTCTTCAGGTTGGATCCTTCCGATCTAAACTTCTCTTCATAGGCGGTGGTTGCTTTTTAGTGCGTTGGTTCTATGGGGACTTATCACGATGACTTCCCGACTGTCTACTACAACAAGTTGTGCCCAATTCCGGCAAGGGAGGGGCGATAGCGGTGATGCCCCTTAGGCTCGTTTCAGTGCTTGTAGTCATTGCTAGGTGGTCTATGAATCTAAATGTAATTTTTTGTCATTTTTGGTGTTCGTTATACTACCATGATTAAAAATGAATTGGAAGTTTCTCAAAAAGAAAGAGCGAGCTTCCTATATGAGATCCAACACGTCCAGCAGAGCCAAGCAACGTTCCATTCTTTTCTGTTGTCAGGATAGTAACCGTCTTATACTAATCTAACTGAAACAACTATTTGAGTGTAGTTTCGGGTTTGGCCCCGTCGGTATTACAAACGGTTTCCCTTTTATGAAAGGGGTCACTCAGGGGGAATCCGCAACGCTGTCCAGGCCAGATGCTCCCGATGAACAGTAAATTCAAAAAAAAATAGCAACAAAAACTGATTTTTTTTCCATCCAAGTTGCTCGAGTTTTCTAGGAGTGTGCAAAAGTATGTGCTCAAATGACATTTGAGGAGCTCATGCCAAAAAAAAGAGCTCATGTGTGTTTTTCAAAGTTTCTTTGAGAATCAAAATTTGTATTTTTGTCACTACCTCCTCAAATGTTCTAGCACCACGAAAATTTGCATGTACCTTTTACGCACATATAAGCATCTTGGATGCCGAAAAGGAGTCAGTTTTTCTTATGAATTTACTGTTCATAGGTAGGTGTAGATGAGCTTGGCCTCAGAATAGCCACTTTCATCATTCAGGCCCCTTTTTCATTCAGACACCTTTTTCAAGGTTCGAATGAAGTGATCCCTGTGTTTCTTTGCCTGTTGTACATGTACTGGTCTTATAGTGTGGGTCAACAGGAAGTGGAGTTTCTCTGAGCTCAGGTGAACAGTAAAATTATTATTTTTTAAAAAAGAATTTGTGGCAAATGTTCTAAGAGCTTGCAAACTTTCATCATGGAAATACATTCCTGAAAGGCGTGGTAAAAAATTTCGATACTCTGAAAATGAACACGATCAAAGTTTTGCCTTAAATTTCTAGGTACAGTAACATGATGTCTGCGGGGAAACTTTTCATTTTTGGAGATAATTGACATAGAGGTTTATCGGTTAACCATATATCCTTCGGGAACTCAAAAGAAAAAACATATACCCTCCGGAACCTAGTATTTTTTTTTACCATAATGAACTATTCTCGGGCATGACCATGGATGCTCCTCATGTACTACATCAACATAGTACAACCGAGGATAAGCCGATGCCGTCAACGCTCCGACAACCTGCCATGGCCAGTCCGGCTACCCTTGACATGGGCGCTGAGATCGTCCCTCTCATGATTTGTCTTAGTCTACAATTTATGTCTAGTCTATTTGGCTACCCGCGGTGCTTTTATATTAGTCCTGGGTGACACATGTTTGATTCAAACACCTAACCCTATGCTAATTACAAATCCAAATGTAACACAGTTTGCACACATAATGTGTGACATGAAATTTTAACATTTTGCGGTTGCAATAGTATGTCCTTAGACTAGTCACAATGGGGAGTAACTTAGAGTAGTAACATACGTATGTTACTACTCTATGTTACCACCTCCACAATGGGTAGTAACATATGTGTTGTGTCATGCATCACTTCATTTATTAGGTTATAGACTCATCTTTTCTTAATATGTGTGATGTTACACTAACTAGCTATGTTACCGCATGCCTCTCTTTCTTCATTAATTACATGCCACATCATTTATTTTGCCTAGATAAATGTGATGTTACCACCTATGTTACTTTCACTGCGGGTAGTCTTAACCTCTAATAATCCATTCCAAAAGCGAGAGTTTCAAGACGATGATTCACATAATCACATTGAGCAACAAGTCCACCCTTTGTTCGTAAATATAAGATGTTTTGGCAGTTCAATTTAAACTCCTAAAACGTTTGATACTTACAAACAGAGGTAATACTTTGTTTGAATTACAGGAGTATTTTGATGTAATAACACCTCAAAGTATACCATGTCTCTTCCTCTTGCTTTAGCAAAGCTTGATTAAGCTAAGAGAACAAGCGCTGCTTCCTTTCATTGCTGGTGATGCCGGTGATAATCTTGATCATCTCCTCCCGCTCGCGGATGCGCGCGTCCGCCTCGTCCGACTGCTCCGCCGTCAGCAGTAGCTCCTCCACGCGGCCCTCGTGCTCCTCCTCTGCGGCCCGCAGCTCGGCCACGGCCTTTTCCGTGCGCTCCTCGGCTTCCCGCTTCCTCGCCTCGGCCGCCTCCCTCTCCGTCTCCGCCGCGGCCAGGGCACGCTCCAGGGCCTTCACCTCCTCCTCTAGGTTCTCGACCGCCTCCGCCTCCGACGCCACGGCCTCCTTGACGGCCAGCAACCTGCCCCGCATCTGCGCCTCCTCTTCCGACACCGCGCCGCCGAGGACGGCCAGCACCGACGACCAGCACGACGACATGGCTGATCGACGGGCGTGTTCTCGTGTCGATCCGCTCTTGCACCGCAGACGGCACCAACGAGATATATAACAAAACTTATTTACGTCGTGCATACAAGGGAGGTGGCTACCCGATTTTATTCCTGGTCCGGTGTCCCGATCCTACTCCTCTGCTTCTCCCTGGTTCGACTCGGAGACGAGAGCGGGCCGCGGCCGCGAAGCGCGAGCTGGGCTTTGAGTCTTTGAAAAGCAAAGAGTAAACCCAGCCCACTGTATGGGCCCAAGCCCTATCGCGTTTGGTTTTGAGCCCAGCCCAAGCATCTCCCTAGTACTAGGAAGAAAAGAAAAAAAACTAGGAAGAAAAGAAAATCTCAAAAAAAAGTAGGAAGAAAAGAACAAAGAGTAAACCCAGCCCACTCGCCGGCGTCCCGACCAGCGGGATGGAGGAAGAGAAGGCGGCGGCGTACTACGACGAGCTCAACCGCAAGGGCGAGGGCGCCCGCCGCTTCAAGCAGGGTCTCGGCTTCTCCTCCGACGATCCCCAACCTGCCTCCTTCCCATCCAAGCCCTCCACCACCTCCTCCTCCTCGTTCCTCTCCGGCTTCGTCCGCGCCGGCGCCACCCCCACCCCCACCAGGCCGTCTCTGCCTCCCGAGGCCCCGCCCCGCCAGCGCCGTCGCTCTCGCTCGCCCTCCCCATCCCGTCCTCGGCCGCGGTCGAGGTCCCCGTCTCGCTCGCGCCGGCGCCGGTCAAGGTCTAGGTCCCGGTCGAGGGAGCGGAGGCGCCGGTCGAGGTCGAGGGAGAGGGGGGACCGCAGGGCGTCGCACCACCGGTCTAGGTCGAGGTCGCGCTCGCCGTTTCGCCGGAGTGGCAGGAGCTCACATGCCGAAGGCCGGCGTGACAGGCATGGGGATCGGCGGCGCGACGACGGCGGCCAGAGCCGTCATAGCTCGAAGGGGCGCGGCGGTACGGATGGCGGTAAAGTGGACTACTCAAGGCTCATTGAAGGATACGATAGGATGGTTGGTTCCATCTTTCAATTACTGCCTCGTAACTGTGCGATTGTGCAGCAGTGTTGTTTACCTGTGGTATTTTCGGAGTGATGAGCTGTTGATGTTCTTGCAGACTCCTGCTGAGAGAGTCAAAGCAAAAATGAAGCTTCAGCTTTCAGAGACAGGTATTGCCACATTCTTTTTTCCTGTTAATGAGCATTCCATGGATTATGCCCAATAGAGAGCGAGTACAGTGCGTGATCCAGCAGTAGTGCTTCATTCTTTTTTCCTGTTAATGAGCATTCCATGGATTGTGTTGCACGCACGAGTAAAATGCTATTCAAATACATTAGGGAAGACCCTTTGTTATATTTCATCTAATTCGTAGTTCAGCGCACACACAGTTATTGTGTAGGTTGTGTACGATCCGCGTGCCTTATGGCTGTTTTTTTTTTCATTGTTCTGAAGATTATATTGTTTATTTTCAATGTTTGACAGCTTCGAAGGATTCCACCCTCGGAACTGCCACTGTGAGTTGGGGGAGGTTTGAATTCAACAAAGATGCTCCACTTGATGAAGATGACAATGATGTTGAAGGTCAGGCTTCTTATGGATGCCTTTGAATTCAATAAGGATTCCTGTCTTTTTTAGTGAATTGATTACCCCCTCTATATGTGTAGCGAGTTCTTGTACCATTTTAGACACCCACCTACGGATCCAATATTAGTTTTTGAAAGTTCATATTGGCTGGGTACTTGAATATGAAGCACTGCTAGGATTTTGTAATCCTAGTTTAGGTTGTAGCCCTATGGAGCACCGATAAGGCGACACCTATACAGCGATACGGGATACGACAATTTCTAGAAACAGCAATACGGCGATACGGCGAGTATATGTAAATAATTAATAAAATGACATGTAATAAAAACAAACATAATGAAATGTGTGAGATGAGATCAAAATGTTGCCCCATTGGTTGCCTGATTGCCTGATTGCCTCTTTCTTTTCTAGTCTTGAATGATCATCCAGGTCCTCAACTCCTCATGGTGTATGCAAAATAGAAAATACATCACATGATATTAGACTTGATAATTTGAGATAGAGAAGCATGAAAAGTGGAAACATAAACATTAGCAAAGCAATTGCAAGCAGTAACATAAATAAGCTGTAGGCAGTAGCAGGCTAGCAGCAAAGCAATAGCAGGCACCAAGCAGCAACATCAGCAAGCTGTAGGCAGTAACAAGCAATAGCAAGCACCAAGCAGCAACATCAGCAAGCTGTAGGCAGTAGCAGCAACGCAGCAACATCAGCGAGCAACATTAATCTACATATTCTACAAGCAGCCACGAGCCAGCCACGCATAGCTCAATTCGTACTCCAGCTTAGAGTAACAACTAACAAGCAGTAGCAAGTAGTAGCCACTAATGATTGAAGACAAACAGGTGAATGGATAGATCAACTAGACAGTAGCAGTATTTGCCGGAGCTACTTACTTGCTGGCGGGTGGCGACTGACGGCGGCGACAGAGAAAACCGATTCAGTCGAGGCGGCGGCTTGGCGAGTCAACAGGGCAGCGAGCTGATTCCAGGCAGCGAGCGCCAGTATGCAGCGGCGGCGAGGCAAGTCCAGACAGCGGCGGTGAGGCAAGTCCAGGCAGGTGGCAGAGGCGGCTCGCTCATGCGCGTCTCCCCTGTCGGGCGAAGAGAGTGAAAGAGAGAGGAGGACAGATGCTAGGTTTGGTACTGGGCTGGACGTTTTCCCCTGTATCATGGGCAGTGAACAGCCCGTATCGGCGTTTTTTCTTCTTTTTTTTAATCAAAAAATATAATACTCGGGCCCTACGCGTATCGCGGCCGTATCAGCCGTATTGGCGCCGTTCTGGACAGGGACACACCAGTTTCCTACGTATTGGTGCTTCAGAGGTGTAGCCCACATTGCAAGTCCGGATATAGCAAATTTCCCACATGAAAAATTAATTATGTTTTACACACCCTAGCCAAATTTCTCATCAGCACATTTTTTTAATCGATTTACCTTTTATTACCTGTGTTGCAAGATGCACTCTGCTCTAGGAAGGCAATATGACTAATTGTCACAATGTGTATAATTCCATCTGAGAAAGTGTATAGTTTACCATCTCCGGTTACAATTTGCACACGTAGTGAAGAGACCAAATGGTGTACTTGGTTGTTCTTGTTCTATTGTTCTATCAGGGTTTTATTGATGTAAAGTTGAGAATGGGTTTGGATCACACTTAGAATATAGTTTGTCTGTTATAGAGTTGATGCCGCTACACTTGGTTAATATACAGGTTTGGAGCACCCAGGATATGAGAATATAGTATACTGTGGTGTCTTTACTATGTAGTTTGTATTGACGATAATTTACAACAGCTAGTGCAATACGTCAACTATTCGACCAACACCTTTATTGAGCTCTGGTATGCATCTTTTGAAGGATGCAATGCATATTTCTTGTTCTACACTATGCAAGATATTTAGTACCCTGAGCTTGTAAGAAGCTTTGGTGTATGATTCTACACAGAAGTTTGAACCCTTCGTTTTGGCATGTCAATTTTTTTGTCTGATAACACATAATTTGTCTGTCCCTGCTCTCCTTTTTTAGTTGCCAATGATGATGCTACACTGGTTAAGCACATAGGGAAGAGCTTCCGACTTTCTACGGTGGAGGTACTTGTGCTATAAAATAGTGAATTTACAATGCTATATATTATATATTTTCCAACTTGTTCCTAACCAGCCGTATTTTGTATATGCCTTGTTGTTTGCATGTCATAGTCAAAGAATGAGAACATAGTCAGAGATGCACATGATGAGGCTATGTTTGGTGTACCTATGTCTTCGAATGTTGATACGGAAACATCTGAGGATGAGCTTAAAACCAATGGCGAAGGCAAGAAAGCTGAAGATGTTGAAGCTCAACCTAGCAGTTCCCTCATTAGCGATGAAGTAATCCCCCCTAGCTCTTCCATGCATTTTGTTTATTTCGGCGTGTGCCAAAAGATACTAATGAAACAAAGTTCTGTTAGGTTCTGGCAATGCAAAAGATGTCATGGAGAGAAAGGATGGAGAAGCTGCGGCAGAATTCAAATACATGAAGTTAGTCCTTGCTAAAATGCTGGATACTGTATACTTCCACATCTGCTGTTCTACTCATACACACGTTGTATTTATGAGTTGTAACATTAGGCAGCATTGTGTTCAGGTCGATGTTTTGCGTACTAATTCAGTGTAAGATTTGTTTAGCAAACTTACCGTTGAAAGTTGTCCATGTTGTGTTTCTAAATAGGTGAATGGTTATTGCAGTTTCACCAGAAAACATACTAATTGAACTGAATGTATCGGCTTCTTGGATGTATACTAATTGAACCAGAAAACTTACCGTTTGGAGCTGTCGACTGTTTTGTTATCGGCTTCTTGGATGTATGCTTTGCCGTTGCGAAAGTCACCCCTCATTGCATCAACTGTCAGTCTGTGAAGCCTAGCGATCACAGCCAATCATGATTGAATTCTCGAATGATGAAACCAACGTTATTCTGTCTCCATCATTCAAGGTAACATTGTATTCCTTTTACTAGAACTGGAAATAATACGGACAAGGATGACAATCTGGAAAACTATTGATTTGTCAAAAGAAAGTAAGGGCACAAAATCTTAATAATTTTCTTTACAAAAATTAAGACCATCTTTTTGCCCCCTGCAAATTTCTCTAAGGATAAATGTCAACAACCCTTTAACCCTGCAAGATGCATCTAAACCGAGCACGGCATATGGCCGTCTTGGCATTTGCATCCTTTGCACATGTGCTGCAAAATGAATGCAGATTTCTCTCTTATGTTGATTTTAATAGCTTCTGACCACGCAAACCATTCCAGAAGTCCCGAGCCGTGGTTACCTTCTTTCCAGGTAGCTGAAGCTCCAAGACCTAATATGCACATGACAACAGACAAATTTGAGAAGGCCATGAGCAAAACAAGCAGAATGTCATTGTTATGCCAAATGGAGTTCATACCTCAAGCCAAGTTGACCCACTGCAAGGAATGAGCAGCGAGTTCCCTGAGAATAGTATTTCATTTTCGTCTCCGACTTTGTCACAGGACGTGGAAACATTTGTACTGATAACCTTGATGTCTAGAACATCGGGTTCGCCATTTTGGTTCAGAAGTTGCAATGTTGCGCGGGTTCCTGGCCATCCTGCAAATGCTCGCACCTACCAGAGTTGGTTGGCAATAGCTTCCATGAGTACATTAATTAAAGATTCAGAAAACTCACCTTGTTATGGAGAACTTTAGCTTCTTCGTCAAATGTCAGCCAGGACTCGTCCGAATTCATCTGGAAACAGATGTTTTCATGATAAATTAGTTGGCTTGAAGTGCCAGTAGATTAAGGTTTTCCAGTCTCAGCAAGTGCATTATTGGAACAAATTAAAAAGAATGCTAGTTACAACCATACAAATACTAATATACGAAGAAATATGCCCTAACAGAACTTCAGTACACATCGTATAGAGTTACAGATGAACTTTAGAGACACAGGGTGGAGTAATGATCAGGTGATCGCAACAAATGGGCTTGCAATTCCCCACATAAGCTTATAGCTGCACTTGGAAGCAAACAGTGAATTTGATAAGGATTTTAGCAAGTCATCGCATATGAACTAAACTGCAGCAGGACGTTTCCCAAAGCTCATGCAACTTGTTTATTATTTATTTCGGTCAATGATGATTAACTTTATAGCATCAGGCTTGATGTTAGATTTTTTTTACTAGTGAATTTTGACAAAGACTAGTACCGAGGAATTCTATACCCATCTGCATATCAAAATACTTAATTGAGTTGCATCAATTAAAAAGGAAAAAAGAAAAATATCTTTGTAGCCACTCCTGTCCATTACTACCTTGGGCGCCAGTGTAGCTTTGGAGTCATCTTGTGGCTTTGCCTTTTGCTTAGCTGAACCATCAAGAACGGATGGTAGTTCATCCAGCAGTAGCTTGGACCCTATTAATACAACTTCAAAATTACCAAGTCTGAATAGTTCAAAATTATCCTAAAATGTTCTTAAGATATTCAACCTGTTTCTCTGTGAATTGTAAAGCATAATCAATTAATCAAGTCTATCTAGGAGAGGTATGCCAGTAGGAAGACCAACTCCATGTAATGACCATGGAAGAGATATATACATATCTTTAGTGATGGAATATGATCAGTTTGAGTTTATACCTATATTGAATAGTATAGCAAGCAGCTCTGGTGCCTACAAACAAAATGATAAAAGTTTATCAAACGCGACACTATGTAAAGCTGATAATCAAACAGCACAGCATCATCTGAAATTTAAATTATCTTCAGCTTCTAACATGAACTAACCCAACCCTTGCACAGAAGCATCATCCAGTAAATTAGCAAACAAATAACATATCATGCCAGTTTAAATATGGTGCTCCATGAAAAGTTTCCAATGTTAATCAGTCCTCATGAACACAGACAGACACCACACTAAAAGTATGATAGTGCATTCGAACTATTTTCATTCAACGAGCATCTATTTTCATTACCAAGAAAGGAATCCCGAAATGATGGTTATAATTTATAAAGAATAGCAAGCGAGAAGCCTCAGTTTTTCTAACTATTAGCATCAGCACAAAATGATTTCAGTAAACATATGACAGTGTCAAAGACTTGCAGAACTGCTTTTGCATAGCAGTCAAGATGGTCCCTCAAACTGGCACAAGAAAAAATATTATCTACCTTGATGCATTCATCGACAGAAAACCTTTCGCAAGCAATCACTGGACCTGCATCCAAGGCACGGACAGTATATGCAAGGGAAACACCTGTTTCTGCAACACCATCCTACAGACATAGTTGATAACTTGGGTATATGTCGTAATTTGACTGGCTCAGAATTGTAACAGGTGCATCATACAGACCTGCAATGCCCTCTGCACAGGAGCTGCACCGCGATATAGAGGCAACAAACTTGGGTGTATATTAACTGTACCTGGTATACAAGGAGACATGACAAATGATCAGGGTTCAAAGTTTCCAAACAACATTTTTGTAGCAAAATTCATTGTGCCACATATTGTTTCCTGGCAGGGTATGGTTAGTAACACTGGTTCCCCTAAGCTTGACTGGTACTGGCTGGAAGTTCGGTTTGTGGGGAACCAGAGCAGAATCAGATCTAGCATGAATCATCCGACAAAGCTTGATTTGAAATTATTTGTAAATGTATTGCCTAATAATGGTGATGTATGGACATCGAGTGATCGGTGGCAACTCTCTGGTAACCATTAGTTCTCCTAGTCGTATGAATGATGATGCTAGCATGCAATAAGCTGATATGAGGAGTGGATATTTGGGGAATGGGTGGATTCCATAAATATTGCAACCATTACAAAAATGGGTTAATGTGCGGTACCAATACTGTATGAAATAGACACAAAAAGACCTGATTTGGTTTTGAGCCACTGCAACAAAACTACCAAAGTCAAGCAAACATGTATAGTGAACTAAGTAGTAAAGTACAAGAACAAAATCTCAGTAAATGTTGCTGGATTCCTAGTGAACTAGCATTACTGTTTGAACGTGCAATTCGACTAAAACAATGGCAATGCTGGCAATTTGACAGACAGATTTCTGGACTTACCACATGGTGGGATATCAAGAAACCTCTGTGGCAAAATGTTCCCGTAAGCAGCAGTGATGCAAAGTTCTGGTCTCACCCCCTTCAAGTCAGACAGAAAGGACTCCTGCATTGCAAGACAAACCACTATGAGCTGCACATCCTCCTACATTCGGCACCACAATAGCCTCGATTTGGAGAAGACTAGGAGAACGGTTCTGAAGAAAGCACCTCCCCAGCGCGCTCGGGGGTGAAGATGAGGTCGCCAGGGAACCCTCGCTCGAGCGCGAGCTGCGCGACGGCCGACGGCAACAGCTTCCTCCCCCTGTTCTTGGCGGCCGGCGGCTGTGTCACGACGGCAGCGACCTGGAATGCGGAGTCGGGGGAGCTGGACGCGGCCAACAACGTGTCCAGGACCGAGGCAGCGACCTAAGGCGCGATCCGAATCCTCGAATGAGACACTGGACTGGACGCTGGGAGTTTGCGGGAGGTGGTACCTGGGGAGATCCCAAGAAGACGATGTTCTTCTTCTTGGTGCCGGCGGCGGCGGATGTGGCCGAGGCGGATTTGGCGGCGCAGCAGAAGAAGCGGCGCAGCAGCGGCGGGGAGCAGCGCGCCATGATTCCTTGGAAATTTGGGATAGGGATTTGGGGCCGAAGGAACAGAAAACGGTGACGCTAAATCCTCATGCTCTCATTGGAGACTGGAGGGCCAAGATTGGATTCAATTTGTTTAACTTTATTTAATACTTCCTCCGTTCTAAAATAGATGACCCAACTTTATAGTAACTTTATACTAAAGTTAGTATAAGGTTGAGTCATCTATTTTGGAACGGAAAGAGTATATAAAAGATGTTAGTCTATGTTCCAAAGAAAAGATGTTAATCTATTTGATTCCCTTGATTCAAAGGATTTCTTATAAGCTTTGGAGGATAGATTGTTATGATTTTTCTACGTGGACTATTTGCTTTGTAGGATTATAAATTCCTTTTTTAATGATTTTGTTTGCACTATGTTTCAAAGAAAAAAGAGGTAATAATACTAGTGGTGCCTGAACTTGTCCTGGATGTTCACTTTAGTGCCTGAACTTGAAAAATACGTTAAACTGTTTCTCAAACTTGGCATGAACGTGCAAATACGGTACTAATCTCATTTGTAGACGTAAATTGTGCAGACGTGGCACCATATTTGGCTGACTTCGCATGGGGCCCACTTGTAGAGACGAAAAAAGATTTTTAGAGAATACCATGTCTATATGACTAGTGGGTCCTGCTTGTCAGTTCATAAGGAAAATTGAAAGAAAAATATTGTGGCCCAATAGGATGTGAACCTGCGACATCAAGTAGGCTAGTGTCATGTGATAGCCACTCCATCCAAACGCTTTAATTCCCAAATATGGCCCCTTATATTACTGTACTGTAAGTTAAAATGCATGTGTTGCTTAAATGGGCTGCAGTTAGTACGACCCATTTAGTACTTTTTTTTACAAAAATTGTAAAAGTCTGCTTAAATTATAATCGTAGTAATACAAACTGTACCACTCTGCACTTTGCACATGTTAACATCAATATATTATAATCATAATAATAAACTTAGATTCAAATAAACATGTGGTATTATTAATTACTTCATGGTAAATAAATATTCATGTGCATGTATTATTTTGAAAATTCTATAAACCAGGCCCCATGCCATGTCATGGGTTATAAATATTTGTGGTACACCTCGTGGTACACAAATTTCCATGCACAGATAAAATAAATATGTAGATGTATAATTATTCAAATGTATGAATAATGAAAATAATATTTACGAACTGTAATTTTTTAAAGAAATTTTTAATATTTTATATTATACAAAGATATTTATACTTAATACTATATATTATTTCAATTATCTGAATGTTTTAAAAATAGTACATTAATATTTTTAAAATTACATGAACATTTATAAAAGTTATTTATTTAATTTTTTGATAAAATTTATAACTGTTAATACCACGTGAATATGTGAACTTAATTTGTATTACTGTGATTTATAATTTACAGATATTTTATAGATCGGTTTTTAATAACATGTGTTAAATTGGCCACACTGACTCCAACCTACTCCCTCCGTTTTAAAATATTTGTCTTTTTAGTGATTTCAAATGGCTATCACATACGGATGTATATAGATATATTTTAGAGTGTAGATTCATTTATTTTGCTTCGTATGTAGTCACTTATTGAAATCTCTAAAAAGACAAATATTTAAGAACGGAGAAAGTATTTACATAGTGCAAATGTTTACCTTACAGTACGTTAAAACGAAGGAGCCACAGTTATCAAGTTAGATCTGTCCAGTAGAGTGGCTAGCATAGCAAGTGTACACACATAAGGGTGTAGGTTTGATTCCTGGTGCCCACAGTTTTTCCACTAGTTTTCATTATCACTGATAGGGCAGGACCAGTAGTCATACAGACATGGTATTCAGCTAAACATGTCAGCACACTTTACGTCTATAAATAGAATTAGCATCGTATTTGCACGTTTATGCCAAGTTTTAAAACCAGTTTGACGTATTTTTCAAGTTCAGACACTAAAGTGAACATCCATGGCAAGTTCAGACACCACTGATGTTATTACCTCAAGAAAAAAAATACAACTACTTAGGCCATCTACAATCAGACTTGGCAAATCCGCTCCCTAAATGTACGCGGGAGCATTCAGACACTTTTGCTGACAGCGGACCCTCATTTCTCCTCCTGGACAATCACACTCCTAGTATCCAAACTCTCATTTTCTTGTAAAATCATGCACGCCCATTATATAACACAAATTCGTCATCAATTCAACAAATTGACAAAGCAAAATAACCATAATTCAACAATTCAACACATGCCAAAATAAAATTCAACAATTCATGCATAGATAGGCGACACATGAATGAATCAAATGTCTCCATTCTTGCACTCGTTGATCCTTTTTATATATAAATAGTGAAAGTGCGTTATATCGACTAGAGGGGGGGTGAATAGGCGATTTTTATGAAAGTCTTCAAAACGTGGGAGTTATGAAGACACACAGTGAAGATTATGCCTATTACTATGCAGCGGAAGTTAGATTACACTAGGCCAGCCATGGTCAGGTATTCAATAGAGTGAAAGCACAATGACAAACAGCTTCAGTGTAATAAGGATCAGGTAGGAAGAAGTTATGAAGCCAAACAGATCATACATTCACGTTGTAAAGACAAAAGATAAAGCAAGCATGCAATGGCTTCATAATGAATAACAGTAAGTCAAAGAAAGTGAAGATGAAACCAGTGACTCGTTGAAGACAATGATATGTTGGACCAGTTCCAGTTGCTGTGACAACTGTACGTCTGGTTGGAGCGGCTAGGTATTTAAACCAAAGGACACACAGTCCCGGACACCCAGTCAAGGACACTTAGTCCAAGACACCCAGTCCTCACCGTTTTCTCCTTGAGCTAAGGTCACACAGACCTCGCCCAATCACTCTGGTAAGTCTTCAAGGTAGACTCCCAAACCTTCACAGACTTCGTTCACTGGCAATCCACAATGTCTCTTGGATGCTCAGAACGCGACGCCTAACCGTCTGGAGGATGCACAGTCCTCAAGTGTAATAAGTCTTCAGATCACACAGACAAGGAGACTTAAGTGATGCCCAATTTACTCTGGCTCTGGGTGGTTAGGGCTTTTCTCCTCACTAGGAATTTTTCTTTCAAAGGCTTCGAGGTGGGTTGCTCTCAAACGACAAAAGCCGTGCACTGAAATCTGAGCAGCCAACCGTTTATGGTTGTGGGGGTGGACTATTTATAGCCACTTGGCAACCCGACCTGATTTGTCCGAAATGACCCTGGGTCACTAAGGAACTGACACGTGTACCAACGATCGAATTTTGAACTCACACGGCAACTTTACTTGGGCTACAAGTAAAGCTGACTTGTCTGACTCTGGACAAGATTTGCTCTCATAGTCTTCGCTCGAAGACATAGGATTTGAGTTAGGCATCACTTCAGTCATTCTGTCTGGTTCTCTTGGACCCCACTTAACAGTACGGTGGTTCTTACGACACAACATAAATGAAATGAAACTACGAAGGATCTAAGTCTTCGAGTTCCATAAGCTTCATAGGGAGTCTTCTCATGTCATTGTCTTCAATATGAATATCTTCATAAACCACCATTGTCTTCAATGTCTTCGTACATTTTTAGGGGTCATCTCTGGTAGTAAAACCGAATCAATAAGGGACTTCTACCTGTGTTTTCCAGCAATTCTCACAAACACATTAGTCCCTCAACTAGGTTTGTCGTCAATACTCCAAAACCAACTAGGGGTGGCACTAGATGCACTTACAATCTCCCCCTTT
Organism: Triticum urartu; assembly: GCF_056163025.1. Taxonomy (NCBI): domain Eukaryota; kingdom Viridiplantae; phylum Streptophyta; class Magnoliopsida; order Poales; family Poaceae; genus Triticum; species Triticum urartu. The sequence goes on from NC_141875.1 coordinate 483,086,202, forward strand.
TTGGTGATTGATGACAAACTAGTTGAAGTTTTCAACGGGGAACATAATTTGTGAAATTGTAAAGGAATTGTCTTCATAAGTTGCAAGGGCTCCCCCTGAAGATGTGCATATAAGTAATTTGCTTCTTGAATGCAAATGCACATGGCAGGTTGTACTTGTGGAGATCCACTTCAACTTATGATGACAATCCACTATGCATGTGAAAGTGTATGAAGATAATGACATGCATAATGGAAAATGGACGTCTGCAGAATGAGATGAGTGCGGAATTTATCGTCGCACATGCGGAATTTATCTTCGCAAAACGGAGTGACAAACAGGTAGCAGACGACCATCAATGCTAAGTGTTACAACTCAATGAAGCAAATGTAGCAAAAACAGGAGTTGTAAGCACGAAGCAAAATGTAGCAAAGTATGAAGGCACCCGCCCATAGTGACCCGCTTGAAGACTATAAACATCATATGCTTCTCCCCCTTTTGTTAGTGATGACCAAAAAGGTTTGAAGACATAGAGGTTTCTACGCGTTCCCAGGCGCAGCAGGGTCGGTGGAGTTGTTTGGTGGCGGTGCAGACGAGCTTGGTGCAGATTCGACGCGCGTTGAAGCAGGTGGAGATGATGTCGCGTCGTCTTCTTCTTCAATAATCCGGGCAGACACGGTGGCAGCAGAAGAAGAGAACTCTGACTCTTCAAGTGATGGTGTGCTGTGCATCACCGCTCTTCTTGGAGGCGTGGAGTCAAACTTGAAGTGCTCTGTGAAGCCATCCTCATGCAGTTCAGCTTCAGGGCACATCATGGTGAGGCCCTTCCAAGTGCGGCGACAGGTCTCGTGTGTGACAAATGCATTCTTGGTTGCCATATTTCTGATGCGATTGACGTCTTGCATGATGCTTCTCATCTGCCTCTTGAGCCAGTCGTGATGCCTATCTTGCTTTTGGTGAAGAGCCACAAGAAGCTCTCTGTCATTGAGTGCATGAGCGCGCTTCTTGGGTCTCTTTGCAGCTGTGCTGTTGGTGGCTTCAGTTGATGCAGGGGCACGTGTGGTGCCAGCCATTGGATACACTCGGGAGAGAGCTTCAACACCTTCAATATTTTGAGTGAAGCTCTGGTGTTCTGCATTCTGAAGACTTAATGGTTGCTTGGCAGGCTCTGGATATATTGCTTCAGCAGATGTGTCCACATCTGGCAAAAATATCCTATGGTTGCGGGCTGAGGGTTGATAGGAGATTGCAGAGTGAAGCTTGATCAGCCTCATAACCCAAGGAGCATAGAACTTTAATCCAAACAATTCTGAGGCAGACGCTGCAAGTTGACGGATGAAGAGATCCTGTGCGTTGAAGCATTTGCCATGAAGAATGCAGAAGATGAGAGTCTTCATAGCACCTTCAATCGTTGCATATCGAGAGTGTCCCTTAACGGGCCAGAGAGTCCGCCTTATGATGTGATATATTGTTCTGGGCAGGTACTCTAAGTCTTCAACGAAGAACCGAGTTGGATAGGGTGCATTAGGAGGCAATGGCTTCATCATTGAGAGCATCTGACTCATATCTGGCTCAGGACGCTGAAATATGCTCTCAATTGCTTCAGCATGGAGTTGGCAGCCTTCTTCAAAGAATTCGCCAGGAGTGGGAAGGCCGGTAAGCTCAATTATGTCGAAAGCATTTGCTTCATGATGGACATTGCCGGTCATCCACTCCAGGATCCATGTCTTTGGATCGCTGTTATAGCCTTTGATATGCAGGGTGGCATAGAACTGGAGCAGAAGCTCTTCGTTCCAGTGCTCTTCATCGGTGATAAACGGCAGCAGACCCACTTGCTTGAAGCAATCCAGTGCTTCTTCCAGACCAGACAGACCAGCAACAGCTTCAACCTCAAGGCGCTTGTGAGGAAAGATGCGGCCTTGGTTGTATAGGATGCATGAATAATAGCTGCGATGTTGATGGCTCCAGAACCTATCTGATACAATCCGTTCCCTTGAATAAGGGTTCTTGGAGCAGTTGAAAAACGTGTTGTCTGCCCTGAAGCCGTTGATGTTGAAGGAGCCAGGAGCTGATGCAGGACCTGGGAACCTTGGCAGTCGTGGGATCGGCTTCTGGACCTGGGGCCTGTGCGCAACATGATAGTTGAATTGGGGACCCGCAGCAGACTCAGGCACAGAAGGTTCAGGAGCAGTGTCTTCATTGTCTTCTGAAGCTGTTGTTGGGAAGGGCTCCACATTTGCTTCGGCGTTGTTTGTGGTAGCCTCAACATTTGCAGCCTCCACACGTGTAGTTGGAGGGACGAACTCAGGCATGTTCTCCTGGAGAACTGCTTCTTGTTGGTGTGGTGAAGTTTGAGCTTGTGGTATTTCTGCATGCTCTTCGGCTGATGCAGCCGGAATGTCGTCAGCAGCCTGAGCCCTTGGCCCTCTGCGAAGCCTACGAAATTTAGGCGACGCCGGTGGAGTTGCAGTGGGCTGGGGTTCATTATCTTCCTCCTGTGGGCGATCTGCCCACGATGCATCTTGTGTGATTGGCGTCAATGGACGACCAATGCTGATCAGTTCGCTTGTCTCAAGCTGAGGAAGGGCTGCATCACCTTGAACATTGTCTTGGAGACCAATGTCTTCAGCAGCGTTGTGGTCGGCTGCTGGAATGTCTTCAGCGTGTGGAGCCTCTATGAAAGCAGGCTCATGCACTGTTAACTGACGATCTGCGTCAGGATAGCGGACGGAGAGGGGTTCAACTATCAAGGGCTCTGTGGGAGCAGCCCGAGATTTCTTGGTCTTGCGCTTCTTGATAATGGGGTCAGAAGGAGAGGCTTCAGATTGTTTTCTCTTCCTAGCTTCAGCCTCTGCAGTCCGTGTCTTCTTGAGTTCTGAGGCGGTTGATCGACTCTTTGGCTTCGAGCCAGTCGTTGCAGTGGGGAAGACAATCGGAGCAGTTTCTGACCTTGGCGTCTCTGGTTCAGGCACAGCAGGCTTCTTTTTCTTCTTTGCGGCCACCCTGGGGTCAATGCCTGGACGTCCAAGTGCCTTGCGCTTCTCGGCCTCATTGTAGGCCTGCACGCAGCGATCAGCCAGAGTCTTCATGCGCTCTCGCGAGCCTTGAGCTTCGGCACGCGTCTTCAGGAAGTTCTCTTTCATCTCGTGCAACATGATCTTGAAGTTTTTCACTTCTTGCACGCTGAGCTTGGCCACGTGCTTCTTGAACTGAGCCTTTTCAAAATCAATTTTCTGCTTTAGTTCAACAATGCGCTGGGCTATTACAAGTTCTGAAGCAATTGCGCCTTGGAAGGCGACGCTGAGGCCTATGGGCAGCTGCAGATCGTTGAAGCTGATGTCTGGTGAAGCAAACCATTCATCGATGAAGTTGTGGATGATGGCGACATCAAACAGAGGCAGATTGTTAAAGATTTCAGCCTCCTCCTTGCTCTTGATGAGCTGCTCAAGAGCGTCATCTCCAAGATCTTCATCGCTTGACAGATCAATGGTTTCGCAGCGCAGAATGGCGGCAGCTGTGAGCTCTTTGCCTGTGTGTGGCCGAGACTTCTTGGCTTCTTGGGGCTTGGAGACTCGTGATACATCTTCAGACTGCACTCTGACTTCAGGAGGTGCAGTTTTCAATGGCTTCGCCCTTGAGATTTTTGAGGCAGGGGCCGGCTTCGAAGCTTTTGGTTTCTTTGTCTGCTTTGGCTTCGGCACAGCAGGAGCTTCATCAGACTTAAAATCAGCTGGAGGGTCATTCACAGCAGTCACTTGGACCAAGATGTGGGTAATCAGGCCCTCAAGATTGGCAAATGGACCGATGATATTGGGTTCCGCGTCGCGTGTGCCATCTGCCCTTGGTGATGAGGGGCCAGGGTTGAAGTCAAGCCCAAATTTCTTCTTGTTTATCTTTGCTGACTGTTGGGCAAACTGAAGGTTGCGCTTGAAGAGATTGTCGTCACGACACCAGAGAAGTGACGATGGATGTGCTTCAGCTGGCTGTGGTCCTCTCACCATGCATGGGTAGAAGCCTTGAGCAATGGCTTCGTCTCTGGACTTGGGTACGAGATTTTTGTATAATACGTCTCCCCACGGTCTCTTGATGGCGCACTTTTCGGCATACTCCTGAGTGACGAAGCGGTATTGAAACCATTGCTCTGCCCAATATCTTCGAATCCATTGGATTCGTGTCTTGCGCTGACCATAGCTTTCTTCAGGATCAGTTTTGTACATCTCAGCCAATTCATCAGGCAGATTTTTGGACGTTTCACCACGTCTCTGTCTGCCTCCCTTCCTTGTTGCTGTTTCTAAAGCCATGAATCTTAACTTGGAAGGCTTCAAGATGTTCAAAGGCTTCAAAGGCTTCCTTTTGCTTGACCAACAAGAACTGGCTTCAGGAGAGTTGATGTGATGCTGCAAGTACTCTGCAAATGAATGCAGACTATGAGAACCAAAGGATTCTCCCACGAACATGTACCTGTGACAGTATTAAGGTGCAAGGGAAGGGGAAGAGGTCATATGCATTCTCAGAAGATTTTGAAGATAAATCGGTTTAGAAGACATTGACCTCATCGTGCGAAGACATTCACTTATAGATAAGAAGTTGGTTCCAGATTTGTACGAACCCATAGATCAGTACAAGTGAGGAATCTAACTACTTTATGAAGCACAAGTGAATATACTAGGCATGTTATGAGTTGCAGCGAGAGATCTAACTGGTGTGAAGAGAAACTTCTTATGGTTGAAAGTGACAGAACCAAGAGATCAAAAGAAGCTGTAAAAGGAAGTTTTATTTACCCCACTGGAACTGCTAGACGAAGTGGGAGTTGAGGCCAAACAGTTCGATCCTCCGTGCCCTAACTTGGCGATGGAAGACACCTACGGCGACGGTGGAGAGAGCGATGTCCGCTGTCGGCGTGAAAACGGCGTCGGAGAGGTTGCGGCAGTGAAGCGCTTCGTCGCCGGCGTCGTCGAGAGCTAGCGGTGGCGCTAGGGTTCGTGCGAGGGTGGAAGAAGAGATAATGACCGCAGTGAATCGTGTATTTATAGGGATATAGGCGGCACTGCGCTATTACTCAGGTGCCCCTGGCGGTTCGCATTTGAGGCACGTGTGGCCAGTTAGAGGATATTGGGGTTTGTTCCATGTCCCACGCACACCTAAATTGTCGGGCGGTCGTTCCTGCTTCTCCGGATCTTATGTGGAGGAATGAGCATTAAAAAACGGACTTTTATGGTTGTCTCTATGTCTTCGGCTGGCAAGGACACAGTGAAGACATTCGACAGTTTCAACAGAATGCATATGACTTGGAGAGATAGAGTTTGAGATAGAAAGCATAGAGAGGTTAGGGTCCGATCACATTCACTTAGTTCAAAAAATTCAATCAAGAAGACATAGCTATAAGTGAATGCTGTAGAGGACAGAACACTAGTATGTATATATATCCATATAATCAACGTAGTGAAGATAATCATGAAGACATGTTGAGTTCGAAGCCAAACCAAATGTGAAGATAATGCAAGGTAACGCCATGAGTGAAACACTTCAAAATGGAACGTTTGGTGGTGGCGTTACCCACCGTATAGGAAGTATTAGATCCAGACACGGCGCACAATTATCGTGGCGCTCCGAAGTCAAATTCCACATTAATGTATTCACACTTAGAATGTACGTCTTCATTGATTGAAGATATACGTTACTTTGTGTGTTGTACATCTAAGTCATCAATATGCATAAGTGTTAGGATGTGTGCCTGATCACAGGACATTTGAAGATTCCAAGATATTTAGCTCATACCGTAACTTGCAAAACCTCTTCTCATCCAAGGGCTTAGTGAAGATATCCGCCAATTGCTCTTCAGTGTTGACGTGTATGATATCAATGTCTTCCTTCACAACATGATCTCTGAGAAAGTGATGACGAATTTCAATGTGCTTTGTCTTCGAGTGTTGAACTGGGTTGTTGGCAATCTTGATGGCGCTTTCATTGTCGCAGTAAAGTGACACTTGCTTCAGATGGATGCCATAATCCTTGAGTGTTTGCTTCATCCACAGAAGCTGAGCGCAGCAAGATCCAGCAGCAATGTATTCAGATTCAGCAGTGGAGAGAGATACACAGTTCTGCTTCTTTGAAGACCAACATACAAGTGATCGTCCCAGAAAGTGACATGTGCCTGATGTAGACTTGCGATCAACTTTGTCACCAGCATAATCAGCATCCGAAAATCCAACCAAATCAAACTCTGAGCCCTTTGGATACCATAATCCTAGAGTTGAGGTGTGAGCCAAATATCGAAGAATTCGCTTCACAGCTAAGTGATGCGACTCCTTTGGTGCCGCTTGAAATCGAGCGCACATGCAAACACTAAGCATGATATCTGGCCTAGATGCACATAAATAAAGCAAAGACCCAATCATGGAGCGGTATACCTTTTGATCGAACTCTTTACCATTGTCGTCAGGACCTAGATGATGTTTGGCTGGCATTGGTGTTGTGAAGCCTTTGCAATCTTGCATACCGAACTTCTTCAGGCACTCTTTAAGATATTTCTCTTGAGATATGAAGATGCCGTTGCGTTGTTGCCGTATCTGAAGACCGAGGAAGAACTTCAGCTCCCCCATCATGGACATCTGATATTGCTCTTGCATCATGTATCCAAACTCTTCACTGTACTTCTGATTGGTGCAGCCGAAGATAATGTCATCCACATATATTTGGCACACAAACAGTTCACCATCGTATGTCTTCGTGAAAAGAGTGGGATCCAGGGAACCAGGTATGAAGCCTTTGCTCTTCATAAAGTACTTGAGTGTATCATACCAGGCCCTAGGGGCTTGTTTGAGGCCATACAGTGCCTTGTTGAGCTTGTATACCATATCAGGATGTTTTGGATTTTCAAAGCCAGGTGGTTGTGCAACATACACTTCTTCTTCAATCTTGCCATTGAGAAAGGCACTTTTCACATCCATTTGATATAGAAGTATGTTATGATGATTTGCATAGGCCAACAGTATGCGTATGGCTTCAAGCCTAGCCACAGGAGCAAATGTTTCATCGAAGTCAATGCCGTCCACTTGAGTATATCCTTGAGCAACGAGACGAGCTTTGTTTCTGACAACTTGACCATGCTCATCTTGCTTGTTGCGGTATATCCATTTGGTGCCTATTATGTTGTGCTTCCGTGGATCAGGACGCTTAACCAGTTCCCATACATTATTCAGCTCAAACTGTTGAAGCTCTTCTTGCATAGCTTGAATCCATTCTGGTTCCATGAAGGCTTCTTCAACTTTCTTGGGTTCTGATATTGAGACGAATGCGAAATGCCCACAGAAGTTTGTTAGCTGAGTTGCCCTTGAACAAGTGAGTGGACCAGGTGCATTGATGCTGTCAAGTATTCTGTCAATCTGTACTTCATTTGCAACACGAGGATGTATAGGGCAAAGACTTTGCTCTTGCTTATTTGCGTTGTCATTTGGAGGTATATCTTCAGGCTGAGCATTGTCTTCATGTGGATCAGGTGCTGAGATGATAAGTTCTTCTTCAGGATGAGCTTCAGTAGGAATAATCTCTCCAGTTCCCATAAGCTTGATTGATTCACTAGCTGGAACTTCATCTAGCACTTTTGGCAGTTGCTCTCTTTGTGAACCATTTGTTTCATCAAACCGCACATCCACTGTTTCGACCACTTTGTAATGGAAGAGATTGAAGACTCTGTAGGAGTGTGAATCCTTCCCATATCCAAGCATGAAGCCCTCATGTGCTTTTGGTGCAAACTTTGAGGTGTGGTGTGGGTCCTTGATCCAGCATTTTGCGCCAAATACTCTGAAGTAACTGACATTTGGCTTCTTGTCAGTTAGGAGTTCATAAGATGTCTTGTTCAGAAGCTTGTGAAGATAAACACGATTGATTGTATGACATGCAGTATCAATGGCTTCAGTCTAGAATTTTTTTGGAGTCTTGTATTCATCTAGCATTGTTCTGGCCATCTCAATGAGTGTTCTGTTCTTGCGTTCGACGACGCCATTCTGCTGTGGCGTGTATGGAGCTGAGAATTCATGTGTGATGCCCAAGGTATCCAGATATGTATCAAGGCCAGTGTTCTTGAATTCAGTGCCATTGTCACTTCTGATGTGCTTTATCTTGGCGCCAAAATTGTTCATGACTCGATTGGCGAAGCGTCTGAAGACATCCTGCACTTCAGTCTTGTAAAGGATTATGTGTACCCAAGTATATCTAGAGTAATCATCAACAATGATGAAGCCATAGAGGCAAGCAGAAGTAGTAAAAGTTGAGTAGTGAGTGGGACCGAAAAGATCCATGTGAAGCAGTTCGAAGGGTTGTGTAGTAGTCATGATTGTCTTCGAAGGATGTTTTGCCCTTGTCATTTTCCCTGCTTCACAGGCACCGCATAAATGATCTTTCTTGAACTTGACGCCCTCGATGCCTATGACGTGCTTTTTCTTTGCAAGGGTGTGGAGGTTCCTCATGCCAGCATGCCCAAGCCTTCGATGCCAAAGCCAGCATTCTGAAGCTTTTGCAAGAAGACATACTGCAAGTTGTGGTCCTGCTGAGAAATCTACCACGTACAAATCACCTTTCCGATACCCTTCAAACACTAGAGATTTGTCAGATTCCATTAGCACCAGGCAACGATATTTTCCAAACATTACAATCATATTCAAATCGCAAAGCATTGAGACAGACATTAAGTTGAAGCCAAGGGATTCAACAAGCATGACTTTATTCATGTGTTGATCCTTTGAGATTGCAACTCTACCTAGACCCAATACCTTACTTTTACCAGTGTCAGCAAATGTGATGTGACTCTTGTCGGATGGACGTAAAGTTGAGTCCATAAGAAGGCTTCTTCTGCCAGTCATGTGATTTGTACACCCACTGTCAATAATCCATTCTGAGGACTTTGAAGTCGCTGGTGTCATACCCTACAGTGCAGTTAGGGGGATAGGCTTCACGAAGAGAGTTGTGAAGCATAAACATTTGACGAACCAGTGGGTTATGAAAACTTAGATCCAGATTAGGACTAATAGGGAGAGTAGCATGCGATTCAGGAGCAAAGTACATAATGATGCCATTCGGGCATTTTATCTTGCGCCCTACAAGATTTTTAAGGTCCCCAGCAATAGCATCAGAAGATTTTGTTTTTCTGCTGGAGACCTTTCCCTGCAAAAGAGAGTTAAGCTTTCTTAACAACCCACATCTTCAAGGGTGGCTTAGAAGCAATAAGTCTAAGTGCAGCATCTGAGAATTTTGGCTTTGGAGCCCTAGCAAACATTCTAGCAGGGGGACAATAATACTCATAGGAATAAGCAGAATAATTTTTGGTCATATGAACATGACGGTTCGATGAACCGCTCTCATATTCATATGCCTGAGTATGGTTTCCCTGCAAAACATTTGCGTTAGTGTAACTCAGGTGAGTCCTCTGTTTGTATGAAGCCATTGGACCGTATGAAGCCTTTGGTCTGAGGTTTGTCTTCTTTAAGTGAGGTGTCATGAAGACATTCACAGGAAGATTTTCCAGACACTTTTTCGGAACCCAGATCTTCTTCATAGGCGGTCCATTCCTGCAGTTAATACCAATGTACCTGGCAAATACTTCACCATTCTGACTCTTAAACAGTTTTTAGTTTGCATCAAAGGATTCATCAATGATAATGGGGTTAGCACAAGTGAAGCCAGATAGATTAGATGGATCTGCTGAGGATTCCTTTGCAGCAACCCATGTGGTTTTGGGGTACTGCTCAGGTTTTCAGTAAGAGCCATCTGCATTAATTTTCCTCACGAACCCAACACCCTCTTTCCTAGGGTTTCGGTCCAAAATCTGCTTCTTAAGGACATCACATAGTGTCTGATGCCCTTTCAGACTTTTGTACATCCCTATTTCAAGCAATGTCTTCAACCTAGCATTCTCATCAGCAATAGCAGTGGTATCCTCAGCAGAGGGGTTAGTTACCACATCAACAGTTGAAGATATTGGAATAGCAGTAGCAGTGGAACATTCAGCAACAGAAGTAGCATTATCACGCTCAATGCATTTAAGGCATGGTGGTTCAAATCCTTCCTGAGCGGAACTGATCTGTTCGGCTCGAAGTGACTCATTTTCCTTTTGAAGATCTTCATGATCCGCTCTCAACTTCTCAAGATCTTGCTTCTTTTGAAGATAATCATAGGAAAGCTTTTCATGAGTAGTTGAGAGAGTCTCAAGACGATCTTCAAGTTCCTGATACTTAACGTGAAGATTTTTTATGTCTTCAATTAAGGATTCAGAACGAGTCATTTCAGCACCCAACAGATCATCGCTTCTGTCTAACAGTTTTTGAATATGTTCCATAGCTTTCTGTTGTTCAGTTGCAATTTTAGCAAGTGTTTTGTAGCTAGGTTTTGAATCACATTCAGAGTCATCGTCACTAGATGTTTCATAGCGAGTAGTGCGTGTGTTTACCTTGGCACCGCGTGCCATGAAGCAGTAGGTAGGAGTGGAGTCGTTCTTGTCATTTGCGTCGGTGTCGGTGATGCAGTCATTGTCTTCAGTGTTGAAGATGGACTTGGCGACGTATGCTGTAGCCAGACTCGCAATGCCAGAATCAGACTCCTCCTCAGACTCCACCTCTGCCTCTTCAGATGCGGACTCCTCCTCTGAATCCATCTCCTTTCCAACAAACGCACGTGCCTTGCCAGATGAGCTCTTCTTGTGTGATGAAAACTTCGATGAAGACTTGGAAGAAGACTTTGAGTATTTCTTCTTCTTCTTGTCGTCAGAATCATATTCCTTGCTCTTCTTCTTCCTTTTGTTCTCATTGTTCCACTGTGGACACTGAGAGATGAAGTGTCCAGTTTTCTTGCACTTGTGACATGTTTTCTTCTTGTAGTCATGAGCAGAAGCTTCATCATTCCTTGAGCTTGATCGTGAAGATTTTCTGAAGCCTTTCTTCTTGGTGAATTTTTGGAACTTCTTCACTAGCATTGCAAGTTCTCTTCCAATGTCTTCAGGATCATCGGAACTGCAGTCAGATTCTTCTTCAGATGAGGAGACAGCTTTTGCCTTCAAGGCGCGAGTTCGCCCATAGTTTGGACCGTATATATCTCTTTTCTCAGAAAGCTGAAACTCATGTGTGTTGAGCCTCTCAAGTATGTCAGACGGATCGAGTGTCTTGAAATCAGGACGTTCTTGAATCATCAGGGCCAGAATGTCAAATGAACTATCAAGTGATCTCAGCAGCGTCTTGACGATTTCATGTTTGGTGATCTCAGTGGCGCCGAGGGCTTGAAGCTCATTTGTGATGTCAGTGAGCCGGTCAAAGGTGTGCTGAACATTCTCATTGTCATTTCGCTTGAAGCGGTTGAAGAGGTTGCGAAGAACACTGATTCTCTGATCTCTCTGGGTTGAGATGCCTTCATTAACCTTGGAGAGCCAGTCCCAGACTAGCTTGGATGTCTTCAAGGAACTCACACGGCCATACTGTCCTTTGGTCAGATGACCACAGATGATATTCTTGGCAGTAGAGTCCAGTTGAGTGAACTTCTTGACATCAGCAGCAGTGACACCTTCTCCAGCCTTGGGAACGCCGTTTTCGGCGACATACCATAGGTCGACGTCAATGGCTTCAAGATGCATGCGCATCTTATTCTTCCAGTAGGGATATTCAGTTCCATCGAAGACGGGGCACGCAGCGGAGACTTTGATTATCCCTGCAGTCGACATAGCTAAAACTCCAGGTGGTTAAACCAAATCACACAGAACAAGGGAGCACCTTGCTCTGATACCAATTGAAAGTGCGTTATATCGACTAGAGGGGGGGTGAATAGGCGATTTTTATGAAAGTCTTCAAAACGTGGGAGTTATGAAGACACACAGTGAAGATTATGCCTATTACTATGCAGCGGAAGTTAGATTACACTAGGCCAGCCATGGTCAGGTATTCAATAGAGTGAAAGCACAATGACAAACAGCTTCAGTGTAATAAGGATCAGGTAGGAAGAAGTTATGAAGCCAAACAGATCATACATTCACGTTGTAAAGACAAAAGATAAAGCAAGCATGCAATGGCTTCATAATGAATAACAGTAAGTCAAAGGAAGTGAAGATGAAACCAGTGACTCGTTGAAGACAATGATATGTTGGACCAGTTCCAGTTGCTGTGACAACTGTACGTCTGGTTGGAGCGGCTAGGTATTTAAACCAAAGGACACACAGTCCCGGACACCCAGTCAAGGACACTTAGTCCAAGACACCCAGTCCTCACCGTTTTCTCCTTGAGCTAAGGTCACACAGACCTCGCCCAATCACTCTAGTAAGTCTTCAAGGTAGACTCCCAAACCTTCACAGACTTCGTTCACTGGCAATCCACAATGTCTCTTGGATGCTCAGAACGCGGCCTAACCGTCTGGAGGATGCACAGTCCTCAAGTGTAATAAGTCTTCAGATCACACAGACAAGGAGACTTAAGTGATGCCCAATTTACTCTGGCTCTGGGTGGTTAGGGCTTTTCTCCTCACTAGAAATTTTTCTTTCAAAGGCTTCGAGGTGGGTTGCTCTCAAACGACAAAAGTCATGCACTGAAATCTGAGCAGCCATCCGTTTATGGTTGTGGGGGTGGACTATTTATAGCCACTTGGCAACCCGACCTGATTTGTCCGAAATGACCCTGGGTCACTAAGGAACGGACACGTGTACCAACGGTCGAATTTTGAACTCACACGGCAACTTTACTTGGGCTACAAGTAAAGCTGACTTGTCTGACTCTGGACAAGATTTGCTCTCATAGTCTTCGCTCGAAAACATAGGATTTGAGTTAGGCATCACTTCAGTCATTCTGTCCGGTTCTCTTGGACCCCACTTAACAGTACGGTGGTTCCTACGACACAACATAAATGAAATGAAACTACGAAGGATCTAAGTCTTCGAGTTCCATAAGCTTCATAGGGAGTCTTCTCATGTCATTGTCTTCAATATGAATATCTTCATAAACCACCATTGTCTTCAATGTCTTCGTACATTTTTAGGGGTCATCTCTGGTAGTAAAACCGAATCAATAAGGGACTTCTACCTGTGTTTTCCAGCAATTCTCACAAACACATTAGTCCCTCAACTAGGTTTGTCGTCAATACTCCAAAACCAACTAGGGGTGACACTAGATGCACTTACAAATAGGCGATACACGAATGAATCAAACATCTTCACTGTTGCGCTCGTTGATCCTCTTCTTCATGTTGATGAACCACTTCTTATCTTCCTCATCCAAGAGGCTAGCGTCCTACAACATGATTCTTGACTCCTCAGTTTCCCTCGCAAGCATCAACTTCTCTCTCTTGAGCTCGATTCCTTGCATTGTCGTCGCATTTCCATGCTCTCTTTTTTGCATATTTCTCTTGCTTCTCCAAGTTGGGACAGCCGGGGCGCTCATAGACTTCGCCGAGGCATCTTCCATGGTAGTGATGGGGGATGGGGTACTCAGTGTCAACATCTAGGATCACGGAATCAAGCAGTGGACAAAGAACGACGGCGCGAACATGGAGCAAGGGTGGAGGAGGGAGATGGCTCAAACGCGGGAAAGGGAGGACTGAGGTGGAAGAGAGGCGATCAATTTGGAGCGGATTTGAGATAGGACGGGCCGGGCGTCTGTATACTCGCCCCACATATGGGCTGCGTTTGAAGGAGTGCCGATCAGTGCGGACATTTGGGTTGGCTATGCGGGATCCAATTGAGTGACTTTTTTCCGGACTGGGTAGTGACTGGGTTGTCCATCCGAACATTTGAGAGGAGCTTGATGGGTCCAGTTGTATATACTCTTAGATGGAAAAAAGTTCTTGCTTTTCTGGACGCAGTCAAAAGAATTGTCACACTATAATTAATCATGTACACTTAGAGTGGGCTCTAAGTGGGCATGACACTGGCTTCCTATATTTTTCTTATTTATGCGCCTTGAGAGTCCTATCAATCAAATAGGGGATATAGTTACAACAAATGACTCTTCCCAAAATATATGAATAGATAGAAAATTTAGGGTATATAAAGAAACCTAAAGAAAAAAAAAGGACCGCAATATCTGAGTGTTTTCTTCCTCAGCGTTTGTCAAGCTTGTCATGCCTAATCAACTAAGTTGCCATGATAACTTTGTAGGGTTTGTGGAGGCGAAAATTGCCATGTAGCATAAAAAGACAAAAAACTTGCCACGTTGCATAGAGAAAATGCCATTCATTTGATCGTGATCCGACGGATTTGAGGGCGTTCACTGGATCCCAAAAAATCTGACTTTCGCCAATTATCATTTCCCGAAGAAAACTTATAGGACTCAATCATGCAATCAAACAATTCACATAGAAATAATTCTTAAGGATTATTCTAACAAAATTACTTTGCACACAATGGGTGCGTGGCTGATTTATGAACGATGCGAAATCGGACGATGTCCTGTAGTTTGCTTCCTCGCACCAATGGCTTGATTAACAGGGTCTATAGCAACGTTCTTATTCTAATGAGTCAACATTCAGGAAAATTCTTTTAATCAAAGAAACCTAGGTCTCATGCGGATAAAATAAAGGCACATAAAATGAGACGATGTCAGCTTTATCTTAAGTCACCGGAGGTCCTAATTTTTTGTTCTCCACATGTTAAGGTAATCAAAGAAACCTAGGTCTTAAGTCTTTTAAAATGCACATCCTAGTTCCTATTTGATCTCCAACCCGCGTTGTCTAGATAGCATGTCACTTCGACCACCACAATATAGACCCCTCGACAACTAAAGAAACATAGACCTCTTGGAAAATCATCTCTTCCATTTGTACAGCCTTGCTCTCTGTTCTAATTTTAAACAATGTGTGTGCCCTCGGCGCAACAGATGCACAGAACATGCACAAACACGCATCACATGCATTTAGGGGCAAAGCCAGGATTCACACATAAAGGGGCGAGTTTGCTCATGGAGGGGGCAAGCTCTCATGGCGTGAGAGAAATTGGCGGCAACCACCACTATCACTAGTTCACTACCACAGAAGAAGTAGCAGTTTGTTGAGGGGTCTAGCCCCACCTCCCTCATCTTCTCATGTTTGGCAGCTCACCAACAGCTAGCCACCATGCCGCGACTGAACTGGCTATGTTTCATCACACTGTCTGAAAGGACAACCTCTCGCTCGTTGCTGCCTCCCCCTAGCATGGACCGTCCCCAAGGCAACTAGGCCCTTAGCTTCAATGTGCGCATGCTCGTCGCCATGATCGTCGTGCTTCTCAAGGCCATGGAGGGGGAATGGTTCGTCCACGTCATCGAGATCTCCGGGCCACCAGCAAGGTCAATCAGCTCCACGAGCACCGACATCTCTGCCGCTGCGGCCTGGACCATGTCTCCTCTAAATTACCTTCCCCTGCTAGACCTTGGTAGCAGGTGATTTCGTCCACGCCCACCCGAAGCACAATGTGCCCAAGATGGGGCTGACCATATTAGAGACGAAGGGCATGTTTCGTTCAGACGGAAATACGGACCTCTGACAAATTCCATCTGATTGAAGGACCGCGCCAACATGCCAACGCCAGTTCCACTTACCAACAACAATGTCATGTGCGTCCAACACCAAGAGAACGTTGAAGGGGTCGATGACCTTCAAAGCGACGCCCCACCGGGGGGGGGGGGGGGGGGGGGGGGGGGGGGAGTGACATGGAAACAACACCTTCGCCCGACCTACACTGGAGTCTTAGACTTTTGCCTGTAGAACATGACCGGGGGTGGAGGGTGAGGAAGACACTCCACAACCTCCTTTCCCCCTCACACACACATTGGAGGAAACGAACGCCCACAAGCACCGTGTTGCCAATCCTTTCGCTCGGAGCAGTCCAACCCCACGTGATCGGGCAGCACATCGGCACCAGCCAATGTGATGGTGTCGCCGCCATCACGCAGGAGCCATCAACCTCCCCAACGGCCAGGCAGGAAAATATCTTATGCTCCTGGAGCACCTAAGTTCCCTAGATCCCACAGGGAGAGCTCGCACGAATTTGCAGAAAGCCCACAACGAGTCTCGTCATTACACACAAGTCCAGCAATCATTCGATCTATATCCGAGCTTGCGCTACTCCAGGAGCACAGGATATTCACCCACAGCCGGACCACCGGTGAGCCCCGGCGGGCTGGATCCAGCACCATTGCTACGCCAGACGGCTTCTGCTTCATAAGATTTAGAGTTTGCGCTTCAAATATTTATCAGGATTGGGTCCAGAAAACATTAGAGTCTAAACTTTTATCCTTCCAGCAGCTCCGAAGAAAAGCACAGCGACAATGTAACTCTTTTTCTTTTCCCTTTTTTCTGGAAGCAACAAAAACGTAACTCGAATTCAAGTAGAGCAAACATAAACTGAATGCAACCTCTACAGTTATGAATATCTGTTTGGTTACGGTACACAAATATGGCACCCTTCAGACGATGGAAAAAGATATCCATCCCAGGAACCTTACACAATCAACACATCAATCTATCACACTGTGATTGGTAGAAACCACACATATTTTTCTCTCCTTGGAATGATATTCACACTACCATGTTTTTCTCTTCTTCTGTGAGGAAACAATCATACACATTGCCATCAGCGTAGCAGTGCAGTTTCTCTCCTGCATGCAAATTTTAACCCACAGCCGATGGCCGGTCTTGAATAAAGCCGGACAGGCACTCATAAGCCCTCTGTCTTCCAGACTACAGAAGGACCCCTCTTCTCAAGTTCACAAGGGCGGAGCTTGTTCATTACACGCCCCATCATAGCCATCGCTGCGATGCTTGGAAACTGACCTTCAAGACAATCAGGTGGTGTGTTAGACTTTCGCGATTGCTTTCCTGGACTCGAAGCTCCATGAAAACTAGGGGTGCCACCTTGGCACCACCTCCCTATCCAGTGATTAAGACTTTTTGTTGACATAGGAGACGCATCTTGGTTTTGTTGGTCCATCAATGTTTCATGCACCACTTGGTCCTCAACCTGTTTGATCATGCAAGCACTGTCCCTCTTATAATCAAGCACTTGACCAAACACGGTACATGCCCCTCTAGGAGTTGCTATGTCTCCAGTCTTTGGTTTCTTGGAACAAGGAACATGTGGATCTGAACTATCACATTTCAGGCGTTTCAGCCACTTGTCATTTGGATCTGAGCATACTGGTGACTCAGTTGGAGCCTTGGAAATCGGATTTCTCATTCTGCTCATTTGAAAAAGAACTAGATCCAAATTCATGCTTGACGTTTTGGGTATGCTCCATTCTTTCTTACTAGCACAAGTTGCTTTGGAATAAGAGTTTTGATGCTCCGAGCTCATGTTGATTGTTTCATTTCCTTCACAGCAGCTTGATACTCTTTTAGTTGAGGAGGAGACTACCCGTTCAGTTTTTTCCGAGTCTGGGTAACCAGAGTCCTGTGGAACAATTGTTAGTTAGAAAACATTCATAATAAGTTGCACCTTTTCCAATATAAATAAAATGCTTTAGTTCTAGGGTTCCTGAAGCTGGTTAGACTATGAGCAACAGAAAGTTAAATGTACATGAATATACTAAATTTAACAAATGGTCATATTTCAATGAAGTTATAATGTGGCAAACGAGATTCTGGAGTAGGAAAAGGATTCCACCAAAGACAACTAATTTTATGATCTTCAATGAGCAGACGTTGTGGGTGTTAGTACGTGCATCAAAGGAGCACTAGCTCCATCATGACCGGTCGGACTGAAAGTGCATCATAGGCCCCCGTAGTGAATTTTGATGATTTATGACAACATGATTAGGACAGGGGTGCGTGGAAGTTAGCTATCCACGTGCCAGAACCATGAGTTGGTTTCGAGATCTTAACTTGAACCAAGTGTGGAGAATGTTTTTTTGCTTAAATACTCAAACGCACTTGGTCCAAATCTTCCACAAAACCTGAGAACCTCTCAGTGATCCCTGATCAGAGCTGCCGAGTGTGTCATTCGGTCCCTCAGTGAGTTGAGAGAGTGGCACCAGTGCGTTTGGACCCTCCAAGCGAGGCGTCCGGATATACCAGGATGCTACAGAGGCCAACCGCTAGCGTTTGGCGTATCCGAGTGAGCAACACTCAGAACCTTTGAGACTGTGTAGCGTGGATCTTAGGTTTGGTTCCGTCTCTCCGAGATGGATAAATCCATCCGGGCAAGCCGAAAGTAAGTACTCCCTCCGATCCATATTAATTGTCGCTGCATGTGTAGGAAGGGGAGCCTTGGCGCAGCAATAAAGGTGTAAAGCTGTTGCCTTGTGACCATGATGTCACGGGTTCGAGTCCTGCAAATAGCCTGTTACAGAAATGTAGGGAAAGGCTGCGCCCAAAAAGACCCAAAGTGGTCGGACCCTTCCCCGAACCCTACACAAGCGGGAGCTACGTGCACCGGGGTGCCCTTTTTTAGAAATGCTTGTGTAGGTTCGTAGGCCTCTTACAGAAATGCAGGGAAAGGCTGCATACAAAAGGCCCAAAGTGGTCAGACCCTTCCCCGGACCCTACTCAAGCAATCAGAGTTATGTTCTTGAAAGGTAGGAATCTTTGGCAGCATGTTGATTTACAGTAGCATGCAAAGTGCGATTTTTTTAGAAAAGAAGATACATTTTTCACCTTTCAACTTTGAATTCTGAAACCAGTTCTTCTAATCCTGAAGTTTTCCAAATTTATTTGCATGTCACTCCCATTTCCTGATATTTTTCCGACCTCTGAAATAAAATAAGACATTCTGTTTTCATCTTTTTTTATTTTAATTCATTTTCCTGAACCCCCCCCCCCCCCCCCCCCCACACACACACACGCACGCACACACAAAAAAATTAAGCAAACATGGATTTTCTAAGTTCTTTCCCGTCTGATTGATATGTTTGTATTTTCCCTTTTTTACATGTTTCTGATTTTTCATGATTTCCTTGATCTTTTTTTTTCTTTCCTAATACAAGAATAAAGTCATATACTACTAAATAATCTTTCATGACTGCATAAATGCCTTCATGTTTCTTGGAAAACCAGACTATCTTTTGGTTGCATATAGTAAATTAACATAAAGCAAAGTGGAATTGTACCTTTTGTGTTGACGTTGAAGCGAAC
This sequence comes from Triticum urartu, assembly GCF_056163025.1. NCBI lineage: Eukaryota > Viridiplantae > Streptophyta > Magnoliopsida > Poales > Poaceae > Triticum > Triticum urartu. The sequence goes on from NC_141875.1 coordinate 483,105,249, forward strand.
CCTGCAAAGAAACCAGAACAAACAAGTCATTAACATTACAGTGAGCAGAGGTAGTGCAAGAATGTATGTAGATTATCAGATGGCATGTTTTGACACAAACAACCTGACAAATACGTAAGTTCTGTCATCCAGGTGCACCAGAAGTTCAGAAGGTAAGTCAAGTTATACTAGATTATTTCATAACCGTCTCACCTGCTATGGATTTTGATGCATCATGAGTATCGCTGTACAATGTATCTGTTTTTGTCGAGAACTGTTTCTGTGTTTCCAATGAACATCTGCTTGTGTTACTGCGAGAATTCACCGAATATGTTGGATCTTTGGAGCATGTGAGATGTGATTTGGATGGTACTGTCAACATTTCAAATAAGCAGGACCCTTTTTGCTTGCTATTTGTCAATTTTTGCCTTGGTGGTTTTCTACAAGCTAGTGCTTCACCTTTGCTCTTCATTACTGGTGCCTTTTCAATTTTATCCAGTAACTTGGAGATCTCTGTGAAATTCACAGCAGAATCCACTTTGCGATATTGTTGTTCACCCTGTAACAAATTAGGAAATGTCACACCTTGGCCATTAATGTCCATATCAATGCCCTTGCCAATGGAAGAAGCATCAACTGATTTCATCTGGTATTCTCTATCTAATGCTGGCTCATAAAATACTACTTCCTCCAAATCCTGTTGTTTTTGGCATCTTTCAGATGTTCCTAACTTATGTTCCAACAAAGGTTCAACAATTTCATCGTCTTTTCTGCTTGCTGAAAATATGTCATTATTCTTGCTAGACTGATAAGGTGACCCTTTTGATGGGCTACCGAGGGAGTTAGTTTCATCCTTACTGCAAGAGCACGATTCTTCAACTGACAAATGTGCTTTCAGATTTCTTCCTGCATGGTCGGAATTGAGACCGAGACAATCATCTTGATGAGGTTGGATGACTGCTGCAGATTTACAGTGAGTCATATTTTCATCAGATACTTGGTGTGTGTGGAACTGATATTCCTTTGATGAAAATGCCATTGTATTAGACGCAGATATATTCGCCTTCAAATTATATTGTGGGACAAAATTTTTATCAGATGACGCAGAAAAAGCAGACCGTCTTGGGTTGAGTATACTGTCAATTTTCCTATTGATTGCAAACATAGGAAAATGACTCCATTCTGAACTCAGATTGTCAGAGCTCAAAAGTTTATGAGAATCCACCGATAAATCTGAAGGCTTATGTACAGAAAATCTTTCTGATATCACTGTCTTAGCAGCATATACATTCAGATTTTTCTGTACCATAGATCTTTCGAAAGGTCTATTAAACTGATCAGTATTCTTGCATTGAACTTCTTGGCAAACATCATGTGCTACACCCCACATATTAGAACTGAATTGCTGTGTATTCCCGGAAGATGCACCTCCATGGCTAACTCCAACCATCAACCTTTCAGCCATCCTAGCTTTCATGAGCTCAAAAGGTAAATTCCCACAATCTTTTGAATATCCGACATCATCGATTTCCTCAAACGGACTACAGCTCTTGCTATTTTGAGGTTCTGCACTGTGGCCATCTCTTGTCCAGTGTGCCATCCACAGGGAGTGCTTGCGGTAAGATGATTCTCTGATATCACTTTTGCTCAGCAGAAGTTCAAAGTCTTCATTCTCACCAAATCTTTTGGAAGCACCACCTGACATGAGTTTAGTTTAAGAAAATTGCCTGAAACTTCTGCAGCAAACAGGAAAAGAATGGTAGTAAGTCATTTTGTAGTGTGATATACCTGTCTATGCCAAATGAAACCAGTATATAGAAGAAAAGAAAGAAAGAGCTGGAGGACAACAATAGCTGTTAAAATTTACACAAATTGACACACGTAAATGTGAATTTGCACATTTTGCACAAAGGCGAAATATAGGGTTGATAGTTCAAACTTCAAATCACCCATTTAGCACAAATTATGAAAAGTACCACCACTTTATTAAGATAACAGTAACTTCGATTGTACTTGACATGTTCTACAGCATGTTACAGATTGGTACCAAATAGCAAGGACAAGATTAGTAAAATAGTAAACTTTGACGGTCTTACCAAAGTCATTCTGATAGTTCTTTTTATCCCATTCTATGAAGTTGGACTGTCAGGTCATGAAACTTGTTCTACAACATGTTATAGATTGTCACAGTACCAAATAGTAAGGACAAGACTACTAAAATGGTAAACTTTGACCATTCTATGAAGTCATTCTGATGGTTCTTTTAAGTTTTAATCCCATTCTATGAAGTTGGACTGTCATGTCATGAAACTTGCTCAGACTCTTGTCATGAAACGGCGTAAAGTGAACGAATCTATGACTAAATAAATACAGTACAATACTACTAGTAGAGAATATTTTTTGCGGGGTCTATCCAACAATGTGGCAAACAACACAGGATAGACGTCACGAAAATATAAGGCATGGTAGAACTCAGTGAGATGCACACTTCGCAGAATTATGGAGGGCACAAGGGAAGGGGAACCATGGAGGTGCTTGTTAATTGTTAGTATAACTTTCAAGGAACCCCGAAGCTGAGACTGGTAACATGAAACAAGAAATCTACAGCAAATAAGAACAAGTAGCCATTCAAGAGAGAACAGGGAAATTCTGAATTACCTGGGCGACCGCTCGCCTCCTTTCTCCGACAGAATCAGATCAGAGCGCCTCAGCCGCGACTTCAGAAACCGCCAAGCTCCGGCAAGAACAGTCCGGCCAAGAACCTAAGCCGTTCGCTCGGGGCTCCTATGGTCCAGAACTACTCAGAAAGGCTTAAAAGACCACAAATTAGCAACTAGCGGCGGCGGGCGGCGGCACCTGTCCGTGAATCCACTTGCGCCACAGCCAAGGGCTAGCACGGCCGAGCGCTCAGCCCCGCCACTCCTTTCCCGCTCCGCGCGCCGCCGTCACAATCGCGGAATAAAAACGTGTGGGCGCGCGACGAGGCTTTCCGGCGGGGAATGATTCCTCTCCCTCTCCGCCTCGCGCAGGATTAGGGAGGAGAAACTGTGGTTGGTTGGTACACATACGGCCGCGTCTTGTCGCCATTAAAGGCGTAGGATGGCGGGGAGAGGAGTGGAGCGGGGAGGACGGTGGAGCAGCCGGGGTGACGTAGCAGCTTCTCGGCCATGTAAACACTGGCAGGTGCATGATTTCTTTTTTGGATCCAGCCAGTCAACAAAATATCTCGGCGCGCTTTGCGCTTTTTCTGAGGCTCCATGCCGGCGATATTTATGGGTGCCACGTACCCTGCCCAATCTACTATTCAATGTATGTATATATCTCCCAGCCTGTCGGGTGCTGCCACGGTGCCACCAGTCCGAGGCTCCCAGCCACCCAGCCAAATCATCAGGACTCCTTGATTCAAAGAAATTTGAGTAAAATGCACTGGTGGTATTTGAACTTACTAAGAAAGCATGCTTTGGTCACTGTATTTCAAAATACGATTAATACGGTCACTTAATACGTCTACATGTGATTGTACGGTCATTGTTTTACGCCACTCGTCGCCGCTCCATTTGACCACTTGTTGACCAATCCGAGGCGACAGCTGGCGTTCGCGAGGGGTTCCACAGCATTTTTACAAGGAAACCCTTGGCTGGCTCTGTAATTCCTCCTATCTCCTTGTCTATTCGGCTACGATCATAACGAAAGGGGAGGAGGTAAAAGGGGAGGAGGGAAGGGCGATCGTCGGCGGCACCGCACCACCACCACCACCATTGGAGTCGCCGCAGAAGGGCGAGAGCCGCCGCGCAGGCGTGATGCATCTCATTGCTGGAGCCGTTTTGTCGGGATGTCGCATGTTCGTCGCCCCGATGGTGCTCCGCCGCCCAACTACGGTAAGCCCTCACCTCGCCCCGCCATGGTTCTTGCGCTGTAAGCTATAGGGTCTGTGTTTGTTAGTCAGATACGCCCATCTGTATTTTGAAGATTTGCCTAGGGTTTTTTTACCACGATTTGGGGGTTTCAGCGTATAGGGTTTTGGGTTTGGAGAAGGTGGTTGTTTGTAGGTTATTTGGGGCTGAAAGGTGCTATATGTTGCTGCATGTTGAAGATGTTGGTTGTGTAGGTGAATTAGATACTCAAAGGTGGTTGCTTGCATCTATTTCTTGCAGATTATGTAGAACAGAAATTCTGAAACTCAGTTGTGCTCTGTTTTGATGTATGCAGATAAGCGCAGCAAGAAGTTTTCAGTTCAGTTTAACCATGGTGGTTATTTCCTTGGGCAAGGTAGCAATCGTTCATATGTCAATGGTCATCAATTGTGGTACGATGAAGTAGATGCAGATACTTGGTCTCCAATCATGGTTGAAAACCTAGTTGAAGAGATAGGATGGGAAATGGCAGGCAGGCTGAAGGTATATTACTGCATTCCCATTATGTCAATCAAGAGTAATGGGTTGAGAGAAATCAGAGGAGATAGTGACACATATCAGATGCTCACATTTGTGTCACTTGGGCATTACTCATTTAGTTTGTATCTTGACCATGAGGAAAGTTTGAATGCAAACTTGACAGAAGATGATGTGGTCAATTTCCCAATAAGGCAACTACCTCAAGTGCTTAGTCCTTGCAAGAGTAAACCAAATGAGCCACAAATTGCAGATATTGATGTTGAGCCTGAAGATGCAAATATGCCACACCCAATTCCTATACAGGTAGTGTATCCTCGAGAGCATGCAGAAGATGATGGTGTAAGCAACTATGTGTTTGCAAAAAGGAAAGCATCTTATGTCAGTGAAGATGTAAGTGTGGAGGAGCCAGATGTGATCCAGCCAACAACAAATGGTGATGATGATGATGATGTTGAAGGTCAAGGTGAATGTGGTAGAGGAAGATACTGCAAAAGGAAAAACAGACAGTGCAACTCATCTGGACGAGCAAGTTATGAAATGGAAACAAATGAGAGTGATTCAGATGACTCCAACTTTGATCCTGGGGCCATAGTGGATAGTGATTATGATATTAGTGATGGTGAAGATGATCTGTATGCTGATAATGTGGATATGGATGAGCCTGAAGACAGAAAGTTGAAAGAGAAGCGAAGGAACAAAAAAAGAAAGTGCTTGTTAAAGGAAATGAGAAAGAAGCACATGAGCCAGTAGCACATGATCCTGAAGATGAGTTGTATGAGTTAGAAGGAGATGACTTATGGGCCCCTGATTCAGATGATGAAGAAATTTACATAAAGTTCAAGGCATTTAGAGCTCAGGACCTACACTGCCCCAAATTTCATGTTGGGCAAGTCTTCCAGACTGTTGAGTTACTCAGGAAAGCAATCAGGCAATACAGTTGCAAGAACAGAGTTGATGTGAAGCTCCTTGTAAATGATAAGAAAAGGGTGAAGGCAACTTGTGATGAGGATTGTACTTGGTACCTTTGGGCCTCTTATGATAGTAGGACAAAGTGTTTCATGGTCAAGAAATATGTACATGAACACACATGTACCAAGAAGTGGAAGATCAAGGCTTTCACTGCTCCTTTCTTAGCACAGAAGTACCTTGAGAGCTTTAGGGCAGACCAAGATATGAATCTGAGGAACTTTTCAAGAGTAGTTCAGAAGGAATGGCATATGACACCATCTAGGATCAAGTTGCAAAGAGCTAGAAGGCTAGCAATGAAGATTATATATGGTGATGAAGAGGCCCAGTACAATTTGATGTGGGACTATGGAAATGAACTTAGGAGAAGTAACCCAGGCAGCTCATTTTTTGTCCAACTTGATGATCAAGCAAGGTTCAGCAAAGCATATATGTGCCTGGATGCTTGCAAAAGAGGTTTTCTTCAGGGGTGTAGGCCAATGATATTCATTGATGGATGTCATACTAAGACAAGGTATAGAGGACAGCTACTAACTGCTGTGGGAATTGACTCAAATGATTGTATTTTCCCTATTGCTATTATTGTGGTTGAAGTGGAGGACAAGCCTGTTGGGTTTCGTAGTAATTTCAAAAAATTTCCTACGCACACTCAAGATCATGTGATGCATAGCAACGAGAGGGGAGAGTGTTGTCTACGTACCAACGCAGACCGACTGCGGAAGCGATCACACAACGTAGAGGAAGTAGTCGTACGTTTCACGATCCAACCGATCAAGCACCGAAACTACGGCACCTCCGAGTTCGAGCACACGTTCAGCTCGATGACGATCCCCGGACTCCGATCCAGCAAAGTGTCGGGGAAGAGTTCCGTCAGCACGACGGCGTGGTGACGATCTTGATGATCTACAGCAGCAGGGCTTCGCCTAAACTCCGCTACAGTATTATCGAGGAATATGGTGGCAGGGGGCACCGCACACGGCTAAGGAATAGATCACGTGGATCAACTTGTGTGTCTAGAGGTGTCCCCTGCCTCCGTATATAAAGGAGTAGAGGGGGGAAGGCTGGCCGGCCATAGAGGGAGGCGCAGGAGAGTCCTACTCCCTCTGGGAGTAGGATTCCCCCTCCAATCCTAGTCCAACTAGGATTCCTTGGAGGGGAAAAGAGGAGGAGGGGGCCGGCCACCTCTCCCAGTCCTAATAGGACTAGGGGAAGGGGGGGGGGGCGTGCAGCCCATCTAGGGCAGCCCCTTCTCTTTTCCACTAAGGCCCACTATGGCCCATATAGCTCCCGGGGGGGTCCGGTAACCCTCCCGGTATTCCGGTAAAATCCCGATTTCACCCGGAACACTTCCGATATCCAAATATAGGCTTCCAATATATCAATCTTTACGTCTCGACCATTTCGAGACTCCTCGTCATGTCCGTGATCTCATCCGGGACTCCGAACAACCTTCGGTACATCAAAATGCATAAACTCATAATATAACTGTCATCGTAACCTTAAGCGTGCGGACCCTACGGGTTCGAGAACAATGTAGACATGACCGAGACACGTCTCCGGTCAATAACCAATAGCGGGACCTGGATGCCCATATTGGCTCCTACATATTCTACGAAGATCTTTATCGGTCAGACCGCATAACAACATACGTTGTTCCCTTTGTCATCGGTATGTTACTTGCTCGAGATTCGATCGTCGGTATCCAATACCTAGTTCAATCTCGTTACCGGCAAGTCTCTTTACTCGTTCCGTAATACATCATCTCACAACTAACATATTAGTTGTAATGCTTGCAAGGCTTATGTGATGTGTATTACCGAGAGGGCCCAGAGATACCTCTCCGACAATCGGAGTGACAAATCCTAATCTCGAAATACGCCAACCCAACATCTACCTTTGGAGACACCTGTAATGCTCCTTTATAATCACCCAGTTACGTTGTGACGTTTGGTAGCACCCAAAGTGTTCCTCCGGCAAACGGGAGTTGCATAATCTCATAGTTATAGGAACATGTATAAGTCATGAAGAAAGCAATAGCAACATACTAAACGATCGAGTGCTAAGCTAATTGAATGGGTCATGTCAATCAGATCATTCAACTAATGATGTGATCCCGTTAATCAAATAACAACTCATTGTTCATGGTTAGGAAACATAACCATCTTTGATTAACGAGCTAGTCAAGTAGAGGCATACTAGTGACACTTTGTTTGTCTATGTATTCACACATGTATCATGTTTCCGGTTAATACAATTCTAGCATGAATAATAAACATTTATCATGATTATAAGGAAATAAATAATAACTTTATTATTTCCTCTAGGGCATATTTCCTTCAGTCTCCCACTTGCACTAGAGTCAATAATCTAGATTACACTGTAATGATTCTAACACCCATGGAGCTTTGGTGCTGATCATGTTTCGCTCGTGGAAGAGGCTTAGTCAACGGGTCTGCAACATTCAGATCCATATGTATCTTGCAAATCTCTATGTCTCCCACCTGGACTAGATCCCGGATGGAGTTGAAGCGTCTCTTGATGTGTTCGGTCCTTTTGTGAAATCTGGATTCCTTTGCCAAGGCAATTGCACCAGTATTGTCACAAAAGATTTTCATTGGACCCGATGCATTAGGTATGACACCTAGATCGGATATGAACTCCTTCATCCAGACTCCTTCGTTCGCTGCTTCCGAAGCAGCTATGTACTCCGCTTCACATGTAGATCCCGCTACGACGCTTTGTTTAGAACTGCACCAACTGACAGCTCCACCGTTTAATGTAAACACGTATCCGGTTTGTGATTTAGAATCGTCCGGATCAGTGTCAAAGCTTGCATCAACGTAACCTTTTACGGTGAGCTCTTTGTCACCTCCATATACGATAAACATATCCTTAGTCCTTTTCAGGTATTTCAGGATGTTCTTGACTGCTGTCCAGTGATCCATTCCTGGATTACTTTGGTACCTCCCTGCTAAACTTATAGCAAGGCACACATCAGGTCTGGTACACAGCATTGCATACATGATAGATCCTATGGCTGATGCATAGGGAACATCTTTCATATTCTCTCTATCTTCTGCAGTGGTTGGGCATTGAGTCTTACTCAACTTCACACCTTGTAACACAGGCAAGAATCCTTTCTTTGCTTGATCCATTTTGAACTTCTTCAAAATTTTGTCAAGGTATGTGCTTTGTGAAAGTCCAATTAAGCGTCTTGATCTATCTCTATAGATCTTAATGCCTAATATGTAAGCAGCTTCACCGAGGTCTTTCATTGAAAAACTTTTATTCAAGTATCCCTTTATGCTATCCAGAAATTCTATATTATTTCCAATCAGCAATATGTCATCCACATATAATATTAGAAATGCTACAGAGCTCCCACTCACTTTCTTGTAAATACAGGCTTCTCCAAAAGTCTGTATAAAACCAAATGCTTTGATCACACTATCAAAACGTTTATTCCAACTCCGAGAGGCTTGCACCAGTCCATAAATGGATCGCTGGAGCTTGCACACTTTGTTAGCTCCCTTTGGATCGACAAAACCTTCTGGTTGCATCATATACAACTCTTCTTCCAGAAATCCATTCAGGAATGCAGTTTTGACATCCATCTGCCAAATTTCATAATCATAAAATGCGGCAATCGCTAACATGATTCGGACGGACTTAAGCATCGCTACGGGTGAGAAGGTCTCATCGTAGTCAATCCCTTGAACTTGTCGAAAACCTTTTGCGACAAGTCGAGCTTTGTAGACAGTAACATTACCATCAACGTCGGTCTTCTTCTTAAAGATCCATTTATTCTCAATTGCTTGCCGATCATCGGGCAAGTCAACCAAAGTCCATACTTTGTTCTCATACATGGATCCCATCTCAGATTTCATGGCTTCAAGCCACTTTGCGGAATCTGGGCTCACTATCGCTTCTTCATAGTTCGTAGGTTCATCATGATCTAGTAGCATGACTTCCAGAACAGGATTACCGTACCACTCTGGTGTGGATCTTACTCTGGTTGATCTACGAGGTTCAGTAGTATCTTGTTCTGAAGTTTCATGATCATTATCATTAACTTCCTCACTTATTGGTGTAGGTGTCGCAGAAACAGTTTTTGTGATGTACTACTTTCCAATAAGGGAGCAGGTACAGTTACCTCGTCAAGTTCTACTTTCCTCCCACTCACTTCTTTCGAGAGAAACTCCTTCTCAAGAAAGTTTCCGAATTTAGCAACAAAAGTCTTGCCTTCGGATCTGTGATAGAAGGTGTATCCAATAGTTTCCTTTGGATATCCTATGAAGACACATTTCTTCGATTTGGGTTCGAGCTTTATCAGGTTGAAGCTTTTTCACATAAGCATCGCAGCCCCAAACTTTAAGAAATGACAACTTTGGTTTCTTGCCAAACCACAGTTCATAAGGCGTCGTCTCAACGGATTTTGATGGTGCCCTATTTAACGTGAATGCGGCCGTCTCTAGAGCGTAACCTCAAAACGATAGCGGTAAATCAGTAAGAGACATCATAGATCGCACCATATCGAGTAAAGTACGATTACGACGTTCGGACACACCATTACGCTGTGGTGTTCCGGGTGGTGTGAGTTGCGAAACTATTCCACAGTTTTTCAAATGTACACCAAACTCGTAACTCAAATATTCTCCTCCACGATCAGATCGTAGAAACTTTATTTTCTTGTTATGATGATTTTCAACTTCACTCTGAAATTCTTTGAACTTTTCAAATGTCTCAGACTTATGTTTCATTAAGTAGATATATCCATATCTGCTCAAATCATCTGTGAAGGTGAGAAAATAACGATATCCGCCACGAGCCTCAATATTCATCGGACCACATACATCGGTATGTATGATTTCCAACAAATCTGTTGCTCTCTCCATAGTACCGGAGAACGGTGTTTTAGTCATCTTGCCCATGAGGCACGGTTTGCAAGTACCAAGTGATTCATAATCAAGTGGTTCCAAAAGTCCATCAGTATGGAGTTTCTTCATGCGCTTTACACCGATATGACCTAAACGACAGTGCCACAAATAAGTTGCACTTTCATTATCAACTCTGCATCTTTTGGCTTCAACATTATGAATATGTGTATTGCTACTATCGATATTCAATAAAAATAGACCACTCTTCAAGGGTGCATGACCATAAAAGATATTACTCATATAAATAGAACAACCATTATTCTCTGATTTAAATGAATAACCGTCTCGCATTAAACAAGATCCAGATATAATGTTCATGCTCAACGCTGGCACCAAATAACAATTATTTAGGTCTAATATTAATCCCGAAGGTAGATGTAGAGGTAGCGTGCCGACTGCGATCACATCGACTTTGGAACCGTTTCCCACGCGCATCGTCACCTCGTCCTTAGCCAATCTTCGCTTAATCCGTAGCCCCTGTTTCGAGTTGCAAATATTAGCAACAGAACCAGTATCAAATACCCAGGTGCTACTGCGAGCATTAGTAAGGTACACATCAATAACATGTATATCACATATACCTTTGTTCACCTTGCCATCCTTCTTATCCGCCAAATACTTGGGGCAGTTCCGCTTCCAGTGACCAGTCTGCTTGCAGTAGAAGCACTCAGTTTCAGGCTTAGGTCCAGACTTGGGTTTCTTCTCTTGAGCAGCAACTTGCTTGCCGTTCTTCTTGAAGTTCCCCTTCTTCTTCCCTTTGCCCTTTTTCTTGAAACTAGTGGTTTTGTTAACCATCAACACTTGATGCTCCTTTTTGATTTCTACCTCCGCAACTTTCAGCATTGCGAAGAGCTCGGGAATAGTCTTGTTCATCCCTTGCATATTATAGTTCATCACAAAGCTCTTGTAGCTTGGTGGCAGTGATTGGAGAATTCTGTCAATGACGCAATCATCCGGAAGATTAACTCCCAATTGAATCAAGTGATTATTATACCCAGACATTTTGAGTATATGCTCACTGACAGAACTGTTCTCCTCCATCTTGCAGCTATAGAACTTATTGGAGACTTCATATCTCTCAATCTGGGCATTTGCTTGAAATATTAACTTCAACTCCTGAAACATCTCATATGCTCCATGACGTTCAAAACGTCGTTGAAGTCCCGATTCTAAGCCGTAAAGCATGGCACACTGAACTATCGAGTAGTCATCAGCTTTGCTCTGCCAGACGTTCATAACATCTGGTGTTGCTCCAGCAGCAGGCCTGGCACCCAGCAGTGCTTCCAGGACGTAATTCTTCTGTGCAGCAATGAGGATAATCCTCAAGTTACGGACCCAGTCCGTGTAATTGCTACCATCATCTTTCAACTTTGCTTTCTCAAGGAACGCATTAAAATTCAACGGAACAACAGCACGAGCCATCTATCTACAATCAACATAAGCAAGCAAGATACTATCAGGTACTAAGTTCATGATAAATTTTAAGTTCAATTTAATCATATTACTTAAGAACTCCCACTTAGATAGACATCCCTCTAATCTTCTAAGTGATCACGTGATCCAAATCAACTAAACCATGTCCGATCATCACGTGAGATGGAGTAGTTTCATCGGTGAACATCATTATGTTGATCATATCTACTATATGATTCACGCTCGACCTTTCGGTCTCCGTGTTCCGAGGCCATATCTGTATATGCTTGGCTCGTCAAGTATAACCTGAGTATTCCGCGTGTGCAACTGTTTTGCACCCGTTGTATTTGAACGTAGAGCCTATCACACCCGATCATCACGTGGTGTCTCAGCACGAAGAACTTTCGCAACGGTGCATACTCAGGGAGAACACTTCTTGATAATTTAGTGAGAGATCATCTTATAATGCTACCGTCAATCAAAGCAAGATAAGATGCATAAAAAGATAAACATCACATGCAATCAATATAAGTGATATGATATGGCCATCATCATCTTGTGCTTGTGATCTCCATCTCCGAAGCACCGTCATGATCACCATCATCACCGGCGTGACACCTTGATCTCCATCGTAGCATCGTTGTCATCTCGCCAATCTTATGCTTCCACGACTATCACTACCGTTTAGTAATATTACATCGCGATTGCATTGCATACAATAAAACGACAACCATATGGCTCCTGCCAGTTGCCGATAACTCGGTTACAAAACATGATCATCTCATACAATAAAATTCAGCATCATGCCTTGACCATATCACATCACAACATGCCCTGCAAAAACAAGTTAGACGTCCTCTACTTTGTTGTTGCATGTTTTACGTGGCTGCTACGGGCTTAAGTAAGAACCAATCTCACCTACGCATCAAAACCACAACGATAGTTTGTCAAATAGACTCCGTTTTAACCTTCGCAAGGACCGGGCGTAGCCATACTTGGTTCAACTAAAGTTGGAGAGACAGTCGCCCGCAAGCCATCTATGTGCAAAGCACGTCGAGGGAACCGGTCTCGCGTAAGCGTACGCGTAAGGTTGGTCCGGGTCGTCTCGTCCAACAATACCACCGAACCAAAGTATGACATGCTGGTAGGCAGTATGAATTGTATCGTCCACAACTCACTTGTGTTCTACTCGTGCATATAACATCAACATAAATAACCTAGGCTCGGATGCCACTGTTGGGTTTCGTAGTAATTTCAAAAATTTTCCTACGCACACTCAAGATCATGTGATGCATAGCAACGAGAGGGGAGAGTGTTGTCTACGTACCAACGCAGACCGACTGCGGAAGCGATCACACAACGTAGAGGAAGTAGTCGTACGTCTTCACGATCCAACCGATCAAGCACCGAAACTACGGCACCTCCGAGTTCGAGCACACGTTCAGCTCGATGACGATCCCCGGACTCCGATCCAGCAAAGTGTCGGGGAAGAGTTCCGTCAGCACGACGGCGTGGTGACGATCTTGATGATCTACAGCAGCAGGGCTTCGCCTAAACTCCGCTACAGTATTATCGAGGAATATGGTGGCAGGGGGCACCGCACACGGCTAAGGAATAGATCACGTGGATCAACTTGTGTGTCTAGAGGTGTCCCCTGCCTTCGTATATAAAGGAGTAGAGGGGGGAAGGCTGGCCGGCCATAGAGGGAGGCGCAGGAGAGTCCTACTCCCTCTGGGAGTAGGATTCCCCCTCCAATCCTAGTCCAACTAGGATTCCTTGGAGGGGAAAAGAGGAGGAGGGGGCCGGCCACCTCTCCTAGTCCTAATAGGACTAGGGGAAGGGGGGGGGGCGTGCAGCCCATCTAGGGCAGCCCCTTCTCTTTTCCACTAAGGCCCACTATGGCCCATATAGCTCCCGGGGGGTTCCGGTAACCCTCCCGGTATTCCGGTAAAATCCCGATTTCACCCGGAACACTTCCGATATCCAAATATAGGCTTCCAATATATCAATCTTTACGTCTCGACCATTTCAAGACTCCTCGTCATGTCCGTGATCTCATCCGGGACTCCGAACAACCTTCGGTACATCAAAATGCATAAACTCATAATATAACTGTCATCGTAACCTTAAGCGTGCGGACCCTACGGGTTCGAGAACAATGTAGACATGATCGAGACACGTCTCCGGTCAATAACCAATAGCGGGACCTGGATGCCCATATTGGCTCCTACATATTCTACGAAGATCTTTATCGGTCAGACCGCATAACAATATACGTTGTTCCCTTTGTCATCGGTATGTTACTTGCTCGAGATTCGATCGTCGGTATCCAATACCTAGTTCAATCTCGTTACCGGCAAGTCTCTTTACTCGTTCCGTAATACATCATCTCACAACTAACATATTAGTTGTAATGCTTGCAAGGCTTATGTGATGTGTATTACCGAGAGGGCCCAGAGATACCTCTCCGACAATCGGAGTGACAAATCCTAATCTCGAAATACGCCAACCCAACATCTACCTTTGGAGACACCTGTAATGCTCCTTTATAATCACCCAGTTACGTTGTGACGTTTGGTAGCACCCAAAGTGTTCCTCCGGCAAACGGGAGTTGCATAATCTCATAGTTATAGGAACATCTATAAGTCATGAAGAAAGCAATAGCAACATACTAAACGATCGGGTGCTAAGCTAATTGAATGGGTCATGTCAATCAGATCATTCAACTAATGATGTGATCCCGTTAATCAAATAACAACTCATTGTTCATGGTTAGGAAACATAACCATCTTTGATTAACGAGCTAGTCAAGTAGAGGCATACTAGTGACACTTTGTTTGTCTATGTATTCACACATGTATCATGTTTCCGGTTAATACAATTCTAGCATGAATAATAAACATTTATCATGATTATAAGGAAATAAATAATAACTTTATTATTGCCTCTAGGGCATATTTCCTTCAAAGCCCAACTGGTGTTGGTTCCTTGAGAGGCTTAAGAATGATCTAGGCATCATGAACACCACCCCATGGACTATTATGTCTGATAAACAAAAGGTAAATGATGTTGATCTTCATAACTCGCTCTTATGATACCTTCTTTCATTCAGTTCAGCACCATATGAAGTAGTTGTTACTTATTTTGCAGGGCCTAATAAATGCTGTAGATGAGCTGTTTCCATAGTTAGAACATAGGTTCTGTGTGAGGCACATGTGGCAAAACTTCCAGCAGCAATTCAAAGGTGATGTACTAAAGAACCAACTTTGGAAGATAGCAAGAAGCAACACTACTGTGAAGTATGAGTACAAATGGTATGCCTACAAATGAGATGAAGGAAATTAACTTGTATGCCTACAAATGGTTGCATGAGCTTGAACCTAACACTTGGGTAGATCAGTATGGAGACCAAGAAAGTTGTGGCTGCTGAGAATAAAGCAAGGCAGTAAGCTCAGAAGAATGCTCAAAAGGAGGAAGTTGCAGCCAAGAAAAGAGCAAAGAAAGAAGTTGCAGCAGCAAGAAAAAGAGCAGACATGGTAGCTGCTGCTGAGGCTAGGAAGGAGGAAATGAGGCTAATAGGTATTGCTCTTGGCAAGAGGCTTGCAGGTCCACATCCTGATTCAGATGATGATCTTGTGCTTCCTAGTAAGACTAGAAGCACTTCAATGTTTGACATCTTCAGATGATGTACCCGCTGTGTAGCATGTTGTACTTCTTAATCTCCAAGGCAC
Source organism: Triticum urartu (assembly GCF_056163025.1). NCBI lineage: Eukaryota > Viridiplantae > Streptophyta > Magnoliopsida > Poales > Poaceae > Triticum > Triticum urartu. Next base: position 483,120,669 of record NC_141875.1, read on the forward strand.
GATGTAGTAGTATCTGACTACTGAGAAATGTTATAATTCATCCATACTGATGTGTACACATGAGTATGGATCAATTGTTGATCATTTTGTAACTGAATGCACTTGTGTATTTGAATTGTTGGTACTTCCCAGATATGTTTTGTTGGTACAAACCATAATTTTGATGGTACTTCCCAGATATGGAGTGTTGGTTATGCATATGCTTTTCTCCCTCAATGCACTTGTGTAACTTAATTGTGTCTGCTACAATCATAACAATGGTCAAATGTACACAGAAGCCAAATATGACAGCAAGATGATAACAACATCAAATAGCTTTCCAATGTACACAGAAGCCAAATATGATAACAAAAAAATGATCTCTTCATATGACAGCAAGATGATAACTTGCAGAACATTAACTTCCATTTTACCTGCATCATGTCCTAATGTACACATAATCAACTTGCATAAAAATGATATCTTCATATGACAGCATCAACAACTTCAACAAGCCAAATTAACTTCCATTTGCAGTAAAAGATTGTCACTTGCTTACATATTGCAAAAGCATCACTTACAATGCAAAAGATGTTGGGGAACGTAGTAATTTCAAAAAAATTCCTACGCACATGCAAGATCATGGTGATGCACAACAACGAGAGGGGAGAGTGTTGTCTACGTACCCTCGTAGACCGGAAGCGGAAGCATTATAACAACGCGGTTGATGTAGTCGTACGTCTTCATGGCCCGACCGATCAAGCACCGAAACTACGGCACCTCCGAGTTCTAGCACATGTTCAGCTCGATGACGATCCCAGGACTCCGATCCAGCAAAGTGTCGGGGAAGAGTTCCGTCAGCACGACAGCATGGTGACGATCTTGATGTTCTACCGTCGCAGGGCTTCGCCTAAGCACCGCCACAATATTATCGAGGATTATGGTAGAGGGGGGCACCGCACACGGCTAAGAGAACGATCACGAAGATCAACTTGTGTGTCTAGAGGTGCCCCCCTGCTCCCGTATATAAAGGAGCAAGGGGGGAGGCCGACCGGCCCTAGGGCGCGCCAAGGAGGAGGAGTCCTCCTCCTAGTAGGAGTAGGACTCCCCTCTTTCCTACTCCTACTAGGAGGGGAAAGGAAGGGGGGAGGGAGAAGGAAAGGGGGGCGCCGCCCCCCTCTCAAGGAGTCTAGCATGAGCAACTTCAAGCTTAGCATTTTTAGTTTCAAAAACATTGGCCACCTCAAGAGCTCTATCACGAGATTCCTTCACTCTAGATAATTCTAGAGCAAAAGTCTCCTCAAGAGATTCCTTGGTGGTTTGTTCAAGTTCAAGAGCTTGAGAGAGGTCCGCAATCTCATTAGCGTAATCACGCTCATGACCTTCCATTTTATCAATGGTGACCTCATGCTCCTCAAGACGAGATTCCAACTCATCAATATATTTCTTGCCCTCAATTGCAATAGACATGATTTCCATGAAGTTGGAACGAGCAATTTTATTCTTAAGAAGAGCTTTAAAAATCATTTCCCCCTTAATTTTTAAGGAGGCAACATCATCATTCTCTTCATCATAATCAACATCATCATCACTCTTGCCATCATCAATATCATCACAAGATATATTGGGATTCAAAGTGGGAGATACCTTTGAAGCCTTGGCCATAAGGCAAAATGTAATAGATGGTGATGTAGGATCCCTTGAAGCATCATTCAAGACCACATCTTGTTCCATGGAGTGTTGGGTTTCCTCTACATTGTTAGCACAACAATTCGAGGAAATATATGCATTTTTATTATGGCAACAAGACATAGTAAACATATCATCATAATATTTAGTCAAGAAATTTCTACATGATGTGCAAGAACTATCAACACAAGCATGTGAAACATTTGGAGTGCTCGGAGTGCTAAAGTCCAAAGATGAAGCATTGCAATAAGAAAGTGATGAAGTATTATTAACAATAAGCCCACTATCATCATTGCAATGTACACCACTACTCACCATGTCATTACCTTGTGGCAACCCACATGTAGGTGAAGTAGAAGAAGTTGAGAAGGCAACACGGACAGAGGTGGAGGGAGAACAATCATCCCCACAAATCTTGGACACACCATATTTATCTTGAAGCTTTGTCCACAACTCATGAGCATCCCGGAACGGCATGAGTTGAAATATAACTACATTGATCAAAGCATCAAAAAGCACATTAGAAGCTTGAGCATTGAGATAAGAGTTTTTCTCATCCTCTAAAGATAATCTGTGTGGATCCTTTGGAGGAGAAAAACCCATATCTACAATTCGCTCTAAATTTGGGTCCATGACCCTAAAGAGATTAAGCATGCGAATTATCCAAACATCAAAATTTGTGCCATCGAAACTAAGAGTGTCAGAGAATCCTAAACCCCTAGTCGACATCCTTACTCTCTAGGCGGTTAAGCCCTATAAAGAGAGATGAGGTTCTGATACCAAGTTGAAAGATCGTGGATGTCGCCTAGAGGGGGGGGGGGTGAATAGGCGTTTTAAAATAATTACGATTTAGGCTTGAACAAATGCGGAATAAACCTAGCGGTTAATTTGTCAAGCACAAAACCTAAAACAACTAGGCTCACCTATGTGCACTAACAACTTATGCTAAGCAAGATAAGCAACTATTTGATAGCAAGATATATGACAAGAAACAATATGGCTATCACAAAGTAAAGTGCATGAGTAAAGGGGCTCGGGTAAGAGATAACCAAGGCACGCAGAGACGACGATGTATCCCGAAGTTCACACCCTTGCAGATGCTAATCTCCGTTTGGAGCGGTGTGGAGGCACAATGCTCCCCAAGAAGCCACTAGGGCCACCGTAATCTCCTCACGCCCTCGCACAATGCAAGATGCCGTGATTCCACTAAGGGACCCTTGAGGGCGGTCACCGAACCCGTACAAATGGCAACCCTTGGGGGCGGTCACTGAACCCATACACTTTGGCAACCCTTGGGGGCGGTCATCGGTACCCGTCAAATTGCTCGGGGCGATCTCCACAACCTAATTGGAGACCCCGACGCTTGCCCAGAGCTTTACACCATAATGATTGAGCTCCGAACAACACCAACCGTCTAGGGCGCCAAGGCACCCAAGAGGAACAAGCTCTAGGGTGCCCAAACACCCAAGAGTAATAAGCTTCTCAAACTTCACTTCCACGTATCACCGTGGAGAACTTAAACTGATGCACCAAATGCAATGGCAAGGGCACACGGAGTGCCCAAGTCCTTCTCTCTCAAATCCCACCGGAGCAACTAATGCTAGGGAGGAAAATGAGAGGAAGAACAAGAAGGAGAACACCAAGAACTCCAAGATCTAGATCCAAGGGGTTCCCCTCACATAGAGGAGAAAGTGATTGGTGGAAATGTGGATCTAGATCTCCTCTCTCTTTCCCCTCAAAAACTAGCAAGAATCCATGGAGGGATTGAGAGTTAGCAAGCTCAAAGAAGGTCAACAATGGGGGCAAAAACGAGCTCAAGAGATAGGGAACCATTGGGGAAGAAGACCCCCTTAAATAGGTCCCCACGAATCTGCCCGTTATGTACAGAATAACATAGGAGCGGTACAACCTCTATGAGCACCGGTACAACCGGTAACAGGCAATAAGCGGTACAACCGGCCCACAACCGCCCAACAACCGCACCACAACAGAGACCAGTCCGGTGGTAGAGCGGTACATGACCGGTACAACCTCCGGACCAATTCTGGAGCGGTACAACCGCTCCAAACACCGGTTGTACCGGTCAAGCGGTACAACCTCTCCATGGGGCGGTACAACCTCTCTGTGTAAAACAGGCAATATCAAAACAGCCACAACTTTCGCATACGAGTTCCGAATTCAACAAAACCAAGTTTGTTGGAAAGGTAATGACAAGGGCTAACACAATCTTGAGAGAAATATCAATAAGAAGCAAATGAGAAAAGGACCATAATAAAATGGTGAGAACCCTTCCTCGGATAAGACTGGTAAAACCTCCAACACCGAAAACATCATAGAAGATGCATGCGAACTCCGTTTTCGATGAACTCAAGCTTGTCATCAAGATGACCATAAGCTCTAAGACTCACAAATGGATCCAAACAAGAACCAAGAAAGATGATGCAAGGATGCAATGGTTTGAGCTCTCGACTAATGATACGATCAAGCTACTCCCTAGAGAGCCCCCCTTGATAGTATGGCAATCGATCCTACAACCCGGTCTCCCAACTACCACTATGAGACCGGTAAAATAGAAAACCTATCAAGGGCAAATCTTTGCCTTGCACATAGTCCACTTGAGCTAGATGATGACGATCTTGACTTCCTCAAGTTGGACCACCTTTCTTGATTGTGTTGGCTCGATGAAGACTAGTTGATTGCTCCCCCATACTCCACTATGGGTGAGCCACTCTTTGGCACATCTTCAAAATTCCATTGACACCACAATGGACGGCAAGCTTCAAGCTTGATTGCTCCCCCATACTCCATTATGGGTGAGCCACTCTTCGAGTTGCTCCACTTGAACTTGCACACTGCAAACTTGATGGCGATCACCACTTGATGTCATCCTCCATGGGTTGTATGAGATCTTCCTCTTGACGCAAGACCATGGAAACATACCTAACCCCACAAAGAACTCTCACGTAGACCATGGGTTAGTACACAAAGCGTAATGGACAATGCTTACCATACCATGGGATCACTTGATCCCTCTCGGTACTTCTTCTACGCTTTGTGAGTTGATCAACTTGATTCACTCTTGACTTAGTCTTGATCAACATTGAATCTTTCCAACTCTCTTCATCCGGATGATGTCTTGAAGGTAAACATGAATGATCACACAATCTTCTTCTTCAAGACATGCTTGCAATAAGCTCAACTCACACATGACCAATCTTTGGATAATTCCTTGAAAACCACTTTGGCCATCTCAACTCACACATGACCAATCTTTGGATAATTCCTTGAAAAGCACTTTGGCCATCTCATAAACTCCTTGAAACCAACACATGGACTTCAAGACAATCCTATGGACAAATGCTTCAAATATAACTCAAGGCAACCGTTAGTCCATAGAGATTGTCATCAATTACCAAAACCACACATGGGGGCACCGCATGTCCTTTCACAAGTTCCACAAAAATCGACCAAAATTAACAAACGCCAACAGATGCACACCACTTACACCAACAGGACACCTGTAGAAGACCCAGCCCTCGTGCTTCTCCGTGTTCGAGAGATAGAACTTTACACGAGCGCAGCAAGAAGGGCATCTTATGAGCGGCACCACCACTGAACGACCGCCGAGCGATGACCTGACCGAGATTGTCGACATGGCGGAGTGGTGAAGAGGGCGGCGGTGGCGGCAAGCTACCGAAAGACGGCGGCGGCAAGCAGCAAGGAAGAGGGTGGCGGAAAGCAGCAGGGGAAGGGCGTCGGCCTCGGTGGCAGGGAGTGGGGAATTAGGGATTTGGCATCGGCGGGACAAATATTTTAGGGTGGTGGATGGAAATTAGGTGCGCCGGCCTAATTTAAATAAATAACCCCCCGCGAACGCCAGCTGTCGCGTCGGATTGGTCAACAAGTGGTCAAATGGAGCGGTGACGAGTGGTGTACGGTGAACAGTGACCGTACAATCACGTGTAGACATATTGAGTGACCGTATTGGTCGTATTTTGAAGTATAGTGACCAAGGCGTGCTTTCTTCGCAAGTTCAAGTACCGCCAGTGCATTTTACTCAAGAAATTTTATAGGATTTTCAAGGATTGAAATTCATACTATTAGTTGTTTTAGGATTTTTTCCCTATGAAAAATATTTTGTACTATTTTTCTTAGGTAATCTAACATCTACGTCTACTTCTTTTTCTTTTATATTTTTCTGCGGCATCAACACTCCTGCATGTCACTCCAATCATATACTTTTCCTATTCCGTTTTCATTATCTTGTGAATCAAAGACGCACTTAGGCTAGTCATAGTGGAGAATAACTTATAATAGTGTCATGCATATGACACTAGTCTATGTTACTATCTTCAAGGTGGGAAGTATCATATTCATTGTCATAAGTTGTTGTATTTATTAGCTTCTAGACTTATTTTGTCCTAAAAAGTGCTATGTGATGGTAACATATTAAGTTACCATGAACACATCTTTTCTCGTTAACTACCTACCACATTTTAATGTTAGATACATCCGTATATAGACAAATCCAAGACAAGTAATATGGATCGGAGGGAGTATTATTATAGGAAACTTTATAACTGAGATTGTTGTATGAGCGATGACTATATATGAAGGTAACATCATATAGCCAGCACTTTACTATACTATTAACCATGCGGTGGCGATGTTCGTCCCCTTCTTGAAGGCGTCGTCGTGGTTCTCATTGCCCGTCGTCGCCGCCCTCATTGACCATTCTATATAGGATTTTTGAGGATTAAAATTCTTAGAGATTTTCCTATGTTGGTCCTTTGATTCATAGTATTAGATGTTGTAGGATTTTTTCTATGAAAAATCTTTTGTACTATTTTTCATAGAAAATCTAACATCCAGTTCAACTTCTTTTTACAATTCCTTTATTTTTTATGCAGCATCAACACTACCGTATGCCACTCCAATCATATATTTTTCCTATTCCCACGTTTTCAGAATCCTACGAACTAAAGACCCCCTTAGACTAGTCATAGTGGGGAGTAAGGAGTTGTTTGGTTTGAGACTAAGGTTGCCAAAGGTTGCCACACCTAACAGCATGTTTGTTTCGTGGGAATTAAAGATGGGGAATGGGAGTAGAAGGGTAAGAAGAATAAAAGTACACTGATTGTTTGGAGGGAATGGGATTTTAAGTGGGAAGGGGAATGGGAGTTGAGGGTGCCAATTCCCATCAATTTCTTTCCATAGGGAACCCTGTTAATTCGTGGGCAGACTTTCATCCTAAACTAATTCCCATCATATACCAAACAAGAGAATGGGAGTAAAATTCTACTTCCCACGCCCACTCCCTCGATGAACTCCCTTTCCTCTTCCTAAAGGTTACCAAACAGACTATAAGGTTAGGCAAGTTTGACCAACTTAGGTGTGTGTTTGGTTCAAGCCATATCTTAGGCATGCCACACTAGGGTCCCACACCACGTACACTCAAAAGGATGGCAAGATTCCCTTAGGCTTGCCAACTTGTGGCTCTCATTTTGAAAAACTAACGTTAGACAAGTTTAGCAACATTGTATGGCAAAGTGTGGCACTCATGGGCCTAGAACCAAACAACCCCTAACTTTACATTAGTGTCATGCATATGACACTTGTCTATGTTACTAACTTCATAGTGGGAAGTATCATAAAGGTAGTGCCATAGGTTGTTTTATTTGTTAGCTTCTAGACTCATTTTTTCTTGAGAAGCACTATGTGATGGTACCATGTTAAGTTACCACAAACACACCTTTCCTCATTAACTACCTATCATATTTTAGTGTTAGATACATCTGTATCTAGACAAATTTAAGACAAGTAATATGGATCGGAGGGAGTACTATTAGAGGTAACTTTATAACTAAGATTGTTGTATGAGTGATGACTATATATGACAAGGCAATATCGTATAGCCAGCAGTTTACTGTACTATTAAACATGTAGTTGCGATGTTCGTCCCTTTCTTGAAGGCGTCGTCGCGGTCCTCATTGCCCGTCGTGTTGCTCTAGGGGAATCCCTGATCCTCGAATCGGGCGATGGCAGTGCTCTGGTGTCATAACCTTCCTGAAGGCACTGCCTTGGAGGTCATGGTTCATCGTATGCGGCTTCATCTCTCCGCGGTGGCATGTTTATGGTTGAGGCCCTGATAGCTCTTGTAGTGGTAGGGGGTGGTGTTGCCGCTACCAGCGCATATGTATCTAACCTTGGGTGTGTGCGTGTGTTGGGGTGGCGTGCAGTGGCGGAGCTTAGTGTAGACCAACAGGGGCCATGGCCCCTCCTTATTTTTTGCATCCATTGAAGAACAGGCTACATTATGAGCCTAATTAGTGTTTAAACTACAAATTAGCCCCTCCTTCCCTATTAACTTGGTTCCTTTTCACTAATGGCCCCCTCTTGAATTACTCTCAAGCTCCGCCACTGGTGGCGTGTGTTTGTATCATCTTGTTAATGGTTGTTGCTTTGTATATAAAGCGGGGAGAAATCCTTTTCAGTTACTATTAACCATGCTCAATCCGTATCTAGACAAATCTAAGACAAGTAATATGAATAGAAGGGAGTAGTATTTTTTTCACCTTCTCTCTATCTCTTTCTTAATATTTATTATATCTGTTAGGAGCACGGATATGGCCAGACTCTTGCATAATAGCCTACTCCCTTCACTTTTTCATGACTCTCTTCTTCATCTGGGTAAAATTGCCATGTAAGTAGGCTATAAACCTTCTATTGTACTTGCTCTAAACGGAACTGAAGTTTGTTGGTTTTTCTTCCACAATTCCTATTAATTTTTGTTGGTTTCGCTTCCACAATTCCTATTGATTTTTTTCTCAACCGACTCCATCTCTTCGGTTCTTGGAAAATAAATCCCTCGTAAAGCTGCAAAGCAATCAAAAGAAAACCAAATAAATTGCTAATAGTAAGAAATCCTTTTGTGGTTGTATATATACAATCACATAATGTCTTCCTTATATTTGCTTATGAATTCTCTTCCCACAACATATCACAATCTCAACCCAATAAAAAATGCTATGCTGACCCTTCCCACAACATTATCTCAATCTCAACCCAATAGCGAATTGAGCGTACACATGGTTAGGTTTCTTGTGGTGTAACCAGCCCACCAGGGTTCAAGTCCTAGACTTGGTATTGATGCTCTCATTTTTCCTGCATTTATTTCAGGCTTTCCGACGATGTTTGTTCAGTGGAGGAGATGTTTTCGTCGACTATGAGACGCCTGTGGTGACTTCATCAATCTCAAGATGTGATGTCGGGTCAGTATCTCAAAGGTGCTCATAAGGATAGGGTGTGCGTGTGTGTGTTCATAGGGGTGAGTGTATGTGGGGCATGTGTGATTGTACCGTGTTAAAAAAATCTCAACCCAATCAAAAAAAATCTATATTGATCCTTCCCATAGCATATGTTAATCTCAACCCAATCAATATTTTTTTTTACGTTGAACCACTAGAATGAAGTTTCATCACTGCAACGCACGGGTATTTGGTTAGTGTGTTAAAAGCGGGTATAATCAAGGGCTTATAGTACACTTCATATGATTTTTTTATCTACATGAAGAACAAAATAGTGGACTCTCGTGCAAAAATCAACCTCTACACACATGCTTCTAGGTAAAAAAACAAGAGTAAAAAGAAAGAAAGAAAGCGTGAAAAAATTAAGATAATAGCAACCTTATAGCCAACCCTATTATATGAATGATTAAAAATATTAGTTTTTAATAGCATGATAGTTTTATAAGCGAGTTATCGGAAATGCACTTTGGCACATGGGAGCATATGCTCCTACTATTGGATAAACATTTCAAAATGTCAAAAAATCCCAAACAAAAATTTGACGTGTACATCTAGATATTCTATATGGGCACACCAAGTTTCACAGAAAACCGTCAACTTTTGTGGTTTGTGTAAAAAAGACAAAATAATGTCTAGTGAAAATCCCTTTTTAACACCAAATTTTATCTTTTTTCACACGCGACACAAAATTTATCCCTTTTTCACGAAACAACTTTGTGAGTATGTAGAATGTCGAGATGTACGCTGAAAACATTTTTCCGAAATTTTGCAACATTTTAAAATACGTTTAAAACACATTTTAAGAACCATGAGCATATGCTCCTAGGTGCCGAAATGCCACTCTCGCGAGTTACTCGCTATATTATTAGCGTTTCTCTAAGGGCACCTTTGGAACCCCACACCAATGAAGCCATGATTGATATAAGCCCCAAGCCAATTTCCTTTTTCCGGTGACATAAAAAACTTTAGCGTTTATAACTACCCCCAAATGCTTCATAATATTTAATAAATATGTTGGGAACATAGCATGCAATTTTAAAAAAATCCTACGCTCACGCAAGATCTATCTAGAAGATGCATAGCAACGAGAGGGGGAGAGTGTGTCCACGTACCCTCATAGACTGAAAGCGGAAGCGTTTGACAACGCGGTTGATGTAGTCGAACTTCTTTTCGTTCCGACCGATCAAGCACCGAACGTACGACACCTCTGAGTTCTGCACACGTTCAGCTCGATGACGTCCCTCGAACTCTTGATCCAGCAAAGTGTCGAGGGCGAGTTTCGTCAGCATGACGGCATGGTGACGGTGATGGTGAAGTGATCCACGCAGGGCTTCGCCTAAGCACTACGTGAATATGACCGAAGGCGTAAACTGTAGAGGGGGTGCCACACACGGCTAGCAATTGTTGGTGTGTGTTCTAGCAGTGCCCCCCTTCATATATATAGGTTGGAGGGGAGGAGAGGCAGCCAGGGGGTGCCCCAAGTAGGAGGAATCCTACTTGGGCACCTCCCAATTCCGCCTCCCCCCTTTCCATATTCATCCGGAGGGGGAAGGAAGGAGGAGGGAGGAGAGAAGGAAGGGGGAGGCCGAATTGCTCCCCTTTCTTTCTCTCTTCCCCTCTTTCCTTTTGAAAGGATCGAGATGGACCTAGAGGGGGGTGAATAGGTACAATTACAAATTTTAATTATTACTAAACAATTTTAGGCAATAATGCGAAATATGAAAGTGAGCCCAACAATTGCAAGTATGATGCGAAGAGCTAAGCAAGATAAACAAGTAAGATAAACATGTGAGTAAGCAAACACAATATGATATAAGTAAGTGCTAAGAGACAAGTAACCACAAGTAGAGACTTAGAGTTAGGAATAACCGCAACTCCGGGAGACGAGGATGTATGCCGATGTTCACTTCCTTGGAGGGAAGCTACATCACCATTAGAGAGGTGGATGTTATCACGAAGGCACACCAACGCCACAAAGGCTCACCCTATTCTCCCTTTGAGACAACACCACGAAGGCGTTTCTCAACCACTAGTGGTAGACCTTGGGGTGGTCTCTGATACGTCCATTTTGCATCATGCTTTTATATCGATATTTATTGCATTATGGGCTGTTACTACACATTATGTCACAATACTTATGCCTATTCTCTCTTATTTTACAAGGTTTACATAAAGAGGGAGAATGCCGGTAGCTCGGATTCTGGGCTGGAAAAGGAGCAAATATTAGAGACCTATTCTGCATAGCTCCAAAAGTCCTGAAAAGTTATTTTCAAAATATATAAAAAATACTGAGCGCAAGAAGTACCAGAGGGGGGCCACTCACCAGCCACGAGGGTGGGGGGCGCGCCCTATCCCCTGGGCGTGCCCCCTGCCTCGTGGGCCCCCTGGTGGCCCTCTGATGCCCATCTTCTGCTATATGAAGTCTTTCGTCCGAGAAAAAAATCATAAGCAAGCTTTCGGGACAAGACTTCGCCGCCACGAGGCGGAACCTTGGCGGAACCAATCTAGGGCTCCGGCGGAGCTGTTCTGCCGGGGACACTTCCCTCCGGGAGGGGGAAATCATCGCCATCGTCATCACCAACGCTCCTCTCATCGGGAGGGGGCCAATCTCCATCAACATCTTCACCAGCACCATCTCCTCTCAAACCCTAGTTCATCTCTTGTATCCAATTCTTGTCTCTAAGTCTGGGATTGGTACCTGTAGGTTGCTAGTAGTGTTGATTACTCCTTGTAGTTGATGCTAGTCGGTTTATTTGGTGGAAGATCATATGTTCAGATCCTATATGCATATTAATACCCCTCTAATTATGAACATGAATATGCTTTGTGAGTAGTTACGTTTGTTCCTGATGACATGGGAGAAGTCTTGCTATTAGTAGTCATGTGAATTTGGTATTCGTTCGATATTTTGATGAGATGTATGTTGTCTCTCCTCTAGTGGTATTATGTGAACATCGACTACATGACACTTCACCATTATTTGGGCCTAGAGGAAGGCATTGGGAAGTAATAAGTAGATGATGGGTTGCTAGAGTGACAGAAGCCTCAACCCTAGTTTATGCGTTGCTTCGTAAGGGGCTGATTTGGATCCATATGTTTCATGCTATGGTTAGGTTTACCTTAATAGTTCTTTTGTAGTTGTGGATGCTTGCAATAGGAGTTAATCATAAGTGGGATGCTTGCCCAAGTAAGGACAGCACCCAAGCACCGGTCCACCCACATATCAAATTATCAAAGTACCGAACGCGAATCATATGAACGTGATGAAAACTAGCTTGACGATAATTCCCATGTGTCCTCGGGAGCGCTTTCTTCTATATAAGAGTTTGTCCAGGCTTGTCCTTTGCTACAAAAAGGATTGGGCCACCTTGCTGCACTTTATTTACTTTTGTTACTTGTTGCTCGTTACAAATTATCTTATCACAAAACTATATATTACCTATAATTTAAGTGCTTGCAGAGAATACCTTGCTGAAAACCGCTTATCATATCCTTCTACTCCTCGTTGGGTTCGACACTCTTACTTATCGAAAGGACTACGATAGATCCCCTATATTTGTGGGTCATCAAGACTCTTTTCTGGCGCCGTTGACGGGGAGTGAAGCGCCTTTGGTAGGTGGAATTTGGTAAGGACAAATTTATATAGTGTGCTGAAATTTACTGTCACTTGTTACTATGGAAAGTAATCCCCTGAGGGGCTTGTTCGGGGTATCTTCACCCCGGCCAGTAGAGCAAAGAGTTGCTCCTCAACCTACTGAACCTACTGAAAATGAAAATGTCTACTTTGAAATTCCTTCGGGTATGATAGAAAAACTGCTAGCTAATCCTTTTGCAGGAGATGGAACATTACATCCTGATTAGCACCTAATATATGTGGATGAAGTTTGTGGATTATTTAAGCTTGTAGGTATGCCCGATGATGTTATCAAGAAGAAGGTCTTCCCTTTATCTTTGAAGGGAGATGCATTGACATGGTATAGGCTATATGATGATATGGGATCATGGAACTACAAACGATTAAAATTGGAATTTCATCAGAAGTTTTATCCTATGCATCTTGTTCATCGTGATCGTAATTATATATATAATTTTTGGCCTCGCGAAGGAGAAATCATCGCTCAAGCTTGGGGGAGGCTTAAATCAATGTTATATTCATGTCCCAATCATGATCTCTCAAGAGAAATGATAATCCAAAAAAAATATGCTCGGCTTTCTGACAACAATCGCACCATGCTCAATACTTCTTGTCCTGGCTATTTTATGATGAAGACTATTGAATTAAAATGGGATTTATTGGAAAGAATTAAACGCAACTCTGAAGATTGGGATCTCGACGAAGGTAAGGAGTCAGGTATGACACCTAAGTTTGATTGTGTTAAGTCTTTTATGGATACCGACGTTTTCCGTAAATTTAGCACTAAATATGGACTTGACTCTGAGATAGTAGCTTCTTTTTGTGAATCTTTTGCTGCTCATGTTGATCTCCCTAAGGAGAAGTGGTTTAAATATCATCCTCCCATAGAAGTAAAAGTAGCTGCACCTATTAAAGTTGAAGAAAAGACTATCACTTATAATGATCCTATTGTTCCTACTGTTTATATTGAGAAACCACCTTTTCCTGTTAGGATAAAAGATCATGATAAAGATTCAACTGTGGTTCGTAAAAGCAATATTAGAACCTATACACCTCCTGAGCAAGTTAAAGTTGAACCTAATATTGCTATTGTTAAGGATCTCTTGGCTGGTAATATTGATGGGCATGTTATTTATTTCTGTGATGAAACTGCTAGAATTGCTAAATCTTGTGCTAAAGATAAACATAGACCTGTGGTAGGAATGCCTGTTATTTCTGTTAAAATAGGAGATCATTGTTATCATGGCTTGTGTGATATGGGTGCTAGTGCTAGTGCAATACCTATTGACTTATACAAAGAAATTATGCATGATATTGCACCTGCTGAGTTAGAAGATATTGATGTCACAATTAAACTTGCCAATAGAGATACTATTTTACCAATTGAGATTGTTAGAGATGTTGAAGTCTTGTGTGGGAAAACTAAATATCCTACTGATTTTCTTATTCTTGGTTCCCCACAAGATAGCTTTTGTCCCATTATATTTGGTAGACCCTTCTTAAACACTGTTAATGCTAGGATAGACTGCGAAAAGGATGTTGTTACTATTGGTTTAGGTGATATGTCTCATGAGTTCAACTTTTCTAAATTTCGTAGACAACACCGTGAAGCGGAATTGCCTAGTAAAGATGAAATTATTGGTCTTGCTTCTATTGCCGTACCTCCTAGTGATCCTTTAGAACAATATTTGCTAGACCATGAAAATGATATGTTTATGAATGAAAGAAGGAAAATAGATGAAGTGTTCTTTAAACAGGGACCTATTCTGAAACACAACTTGCCTGTTGAAATCTTAGGGGATCCTCCTCCACCTAAGGGTGATCCCATGTTTGAGCTTAAACCATTGCCTGATACTCTTAAATATAATTATCTTGATGAAAAGAAGATATATCCTGTCATTATTAGTGCTAACCTTTCAGAGAAGGAGGAAAAACAATTATTGAAAACTCTGAAGAAGCACCGTGCTGCTATTGGATATACTCTTGATGATCTTAAGGGCATTAGTCCCACTCTATGTCAACACAAAATAAATTTGGAGAAAGATGCCAAACTAGTTATTGATCACCAACGACGGCTTAATCCTAAGATGAAAGAAGTGACAAGAAAAGAAATACTAAAGCTCCTTGAGGCAGGTATAATTTATCCCGTTGCTGATAGTCAGTGTGTAAGTCCTGTCCATTGTGTTCCTAAGAAGGGAGGTATTACTATCGTTCCTAATGATAAAGATGAATTGATTCCGCAAAGAATTATTACAGGTTATAGGATGGTACTTTATTTCTGCAAATTAAATAAGGCTACTAAAAAAGATCATTACCCCTTACCTTTTATTGATCAAATGCTAGAAAGATTGTCCAAACATACACATTTTTGCTTTCTAGATGGTTATTCTAGTTTCTCTCAAATACATGTGTCAGCTGATGATCAATCAAAGACCACTTTTACTTGCCCTTTTGGTACTTTTTCTTATAGACGTATGCCTTTTGGTTTATATAATGCACCTGCTACCTTTCAAAGATGTATGATGGCTATATTCTCTGACTTTTGTGAAAAGATTTGTGAGCTTTTCATGGACGATTTCTCCGTTTATGAATCCTCTTTTGATAATTGCTTAAGCAACCTTGATCGAGTTTTGCAGAGATGTGAAGAAACTAACCTTGTCTTGAATTGGGAGAAGTGCCACTTTATGGTTAATGAAGGTATTGTCTTGGGGCATAAAATTTCTGAAAGGGGCATTGAAGTTGATAAAGCTAAAGTTGATGCTATTGAAAAGATGCCGTGTCCCAAGGACATCAAAGGTATAAGAAGTTTCCTTGGTCATGCCGGCTTTTATAGGAGGTTCATTAAGGACTTCTCAAAAATTTCTCGGCCTCTGACTAATTTATTACAAAAAGATATACCATTCATCTTTGATGATGATTGTGTATAAGCATTTGAAAACTTAAGAAAGCATTAATCTCTGCACCTATTGTTCAGCCACTTGATTGGAATTTACCTTTTGAAATTATGTGTGATGCTAGTGATTATGCTGTAGGTGCTGTTCTAGGGCAAAGAGTTGATAGGAAATTAAATGTTATTCAATATGCTAGCAAAGCTCTAGACAATGCCCAGAGAAATTATGCTACTACTGAAAACAAATTTTTAGCAGTTGTATTTGCTTGTGATAAGTTCAAACCTTATATTGTTGATTCTAAAGTAACTATTCACACTAATCATGCTGCTATTAAATATCTTATGGAAAAGAAAGATGCTAAACCTAGACTTATTAGATGGGTTCTCTTGCTACAAGAATTTGATTTGCATATTATTGATAGAAAGGGAGCTGAGAACCCCATTGCAGATAACTTGTCTAGGTTAGAAAATGTTCTTGATGACCCACTACCTATTGATGATAGCTTTCCTGATGAACAATTAAATGTCATAAACGCTTCTCGTACTGCTCCATGGTATGCTGATTATGCTAATTATATTGTTGCTAAATTTATACCACCTAGTTTCACATACCAGCAAAAGAAAAAGTTCTTCTATGATTTGAGACATTAATTTTGGGATGACCCACATCTTTATAAAGAAGGAGTAGATGGTATTATTAGATGTTGTGTACCTGAGCATGAACAGGAACAGATCCTATGCAAGTGTCACTCTGAAGCTTATGGAGGACACCATGCTGGAGATAGAACTGCACATAAGGTATTGCAATCCGATTTTTATTGGCCTACTCTCTTCAAGGATGCCCGTAAGTTTGTCTTATCTTGTGATGAATGTCAAAGAATTAGTAATATTAGTAGACGTCAAGAAATGCCTATGAATTATTCACTTGTTATTGAACCATTTGATGTTTGGGGTTTTGATTATATGGGACCGTTTCCTGCCTCTAATGGATATACACATATTTTAGTTGCGGTTGATTACTTACTAAGTGGGTAGAAGCTATTCCAACTACTAGTGCTGATCATAACACCTCTATTAAAATGCTTAAAGAAGTTATTTTTCCGAGGTTTGGAGTCCCTAGGTATTTAATGACTGATGGTGGTTCACATTTTATTCATGGTGCTTTCCGTAAAATGCTTGCTAAGTATGATGTTAATCATAGAATGCATCTCCTTATCACCCACAGTCTAGTGGTCAAGTAGAATTGAGTAATAGAGAACTCAAATTAATTTTGCAAAAGACTGTTAATAGATCTAAAAAGAATTGGTCCAAGAAACTTGATGATGCATTATGGGCCTATAGAACTGCATATAAAAATCCTACGGGTATGTCTCCGTATAAAATGGTTTATGGAAAAGCATGTCACTTACCTCTCGAACTAGAACATAAGGCTTATTGGGCTATTAAAGAGCTCAATTATGATTTCAAACTTGCCGATGAGAAAAGGTTATTTGACATTAGCTCACTTGATGAATGGAGAACCCAGGCCTATGAGAATGCCAAATTGTTTAAAGAAAAAGTTAAAAGATGGCATGACAAAAGGATACAAAAGCGTGAGTTTAATGTAGGTGATTATGTATTGCTATACAACTCTCGTTTAAGATTTTTTGCAGGAAAAATCCTCTCTAAATGGGAAGGTCCTTACGTTATCGAGGAGGTCTATCGTTCTGGTGCCATAAAAATCAACAACTTCGAAGGCACAAATCCGAAGGTGGTGAACGGTCAAAGAATCAAACATTATATCTCAGGTAATCCTATAAAGGTTGAAACCAATGTTATTGAAATCGTAACCCCGGAGGAATACATAAGGGATACTTTCTGGAACGTTTCAGACTCCGAAAAGGAATAGGTATGTGGTACGGTAAGTAAACCGACTCCAGAACAGTTCTAATGGCATTTTTTCTCCGTTTTGGAATATTTAGAAAAATAGAAAAATAAGAAGCAGTCCGGGAAGGACACGAGGGCTCCACGAGGGTGGAGGGCGCGCCCTACCCCCTGGGCGCACCCCCTGCCTCGTGGGCACCTCGTGGGCTCTCCGGACTCTGTTTTCTTGCACGTTACGTATTTTGGTCGGTAAAAATTCATTATTTAATCTCCTGAAGGTTTTGACCTCCGTATCACGCAAATATCTCCTGTCTTTGTTTTGAGCTGTCCTGCTGCAGATTAGAGCAACATGTTGATACGTCTCCGTCGTATCTATAATTTTTGATTGTTCCATGCCAATATTCTACAACTTTCATATACTTTTGGCAACTTTTTATACTATTTTGGGACTAACATATTGATCCAGTGCCCAGTGCCAGTTCCTGTTTGTTGCATGTTTTTTGTTTCGCATAATATCCATATCAAACGGAGTCCAAACGGAATAAAAACAGACGGAGATTTTTTTGGAATATATATGATTTTTGGGAAGAAAAATCCACACAAGACGGTGCCCGAGGTGGCCACGAGGCAGGAGGGCGCGCCTGCCCCCCAGGTGCGCCCCTGTCCCTCGTGGGCCACCCGTAAGGCGGTTAGTTCCCTTATTTCACCGCAAGAAAACTAATTTCCGGATAGAGATCGTGTTAAAATTTCAGCCCAATCGGAGTTACGGATCTCCGGGAATATAAGAAACGGTGAAAGGGAAGAATCTGAGAACGCAGAAACAGAGAGAGACAGAGAGACAGATCCAATCTCGGAGGGGCTCTCGCCCCTCCCGTGCCATGGAGGCCATGGACCAGAGGGGAAACCCTTCTCCCATCTAGGGAGGAGGTCAAGGAAGAAGAAGGAGGGGGGCTCTCTCCCCCTCGCTTCCGGTGGCACCGGAGTGCCACCGGGGGCCATCATCATCACCGCGATCTACACCAACACCTCCGCCATCTTCACCAACATCTCCATCACCTTCCCCCCTCTATCTACAGCGGTCCACTCTCCCGCAACCCGTTGTACCCTCTACTTGAACATGGTGCTTTATGCTTCATATTATTATCCAATGATGTGTTGCCATCATATGATGTCTGAGTAGATTTTCGTTGTCCTATCGGTGGTTGATGAATTGCTATGATTGATTTAATTTGCTTGTGGTTATGTTGCTGTCCTTTGGTGCCCATCATATGATTGCGCGCGTGGATCACATCCTAGGGTTAGTTGTATGTTGATAGGACTATGTATTGGAGGGCAAGAGTGACAGAAACTTCAACCTAGCATAGAAATTGATGCATACGGGATTGAAGGGGGACCAATATATCTTAATGCTATGGTTGGGTTTTACCTTAATGAACATTAGTAGTTGCGGATGCTTGCTAATAGTTCCAATCATAAGTGCATAGAATTCCAAGTCAGGGATGACATGCTAGCAGTGGCCTCTCCCACATAATACTTGCTATCAGTCTAGTAAAGTAGTCAATTTCTTAGGGGAAATTTTGCAACTCCTACCACCTCTTTTCCACACTCGATATATTTACTTTATTGTTTCTTTATCTAAACAGCCCATACTTTTTATTTACGTGCTCTTTAGTATCTTGCAAACCTATCCGACAACACCTACAAAGTACTTCTAGTTTCATACTTGTTCTAGGTAAAGCGAACGTCAAGCGTGCGTAGAGTTGTATCGGTGGTCGATAGAACTTGAGGGAATATTTGTTCTACCTTTAGCTCCTCGTTGGGTTCGACACTCTTACTTATCGAAAACTGTTGCGATCCCCTATACTTGTGGGTTATCAAGACCTTTTTCTGGCGCCGTTGCCGGGGAGCAATAGCATGGGGTGAATATTCTCATGTGTGCTTGTTTGCTTTATCACTAAGTAATTTTTATTTGTTGTTCTTAGTTGTTTTCTATCTTTAGTTATGGGTAGGAAACACAAAATACCAAAAAAATTAGTTGTACCCACTAAACCAATGGTTGAAGAACAACTCAAAATCTATCACACTGCTGAAGCTTATTACTTGGATCATCTTCGATCCCTATGTGCTCGTCCTGAAACCCCAACTAGCTTAGTTGAGGGCAAAACTTTAGATGAGCATGCTTGTTTTGTGCGACACCGAATATCTGAAAAAGGGAAAACTTTACTGGATAAAATTCATCGTTTGCAATGCTATGCTTGGAATTTATGTGAAATATATGATTATACTTGTTGTTCTGAAGACCCTAAGAAACACCTTCCCTACCAATGTTTGTTTAGTGATAATGGAACCGTATCCTCTTATGCTAAGGGTGTTTATAGTTACTATGATGTTCAACAAATTGAAGAATTTGTTGCTTTTAAGGGTGCTTACGAAATTGCTTCTTTGATTGAAAAGTATGATGCTACTCTTTAGAAATATGAAAATTTTGCCATACTTAAATATTGCTATGATAATTATGCTTCTAATGCCTATGTTGAACCATATATTGAGTACTACTCCGCTGTCCAAGAAGAGACTAATATTTTGCAGGAGTCTATGGAAGAAGAAATTGATGAAACTGTGAGCTCATTGGATGAAAAAGATGATGAGGAGAGCAAAGAACAAAAGGAGGAAGAGTGGATTAGCTACCCGTGCCCACCTTCTAATGAGAGTAACTCTTCAACTCATACATTGTTTAATTGACCTTCGTGCTTACCGAAGGATGATTGCTATGATGATTGTTATGATCCCGTTGATTCTCTTGAAATATCCCTTTTTGATGATGCTTGTGGCCAAGATGCCAATATGAATTATGCTTATGGAGATGAACTTGCTATAGTTCCTTATGTTAAACATGAAATTGTTGCTATTGCACCCACGCATGATAGTCCTATTATCTTTTTGAATTCTCCCAACTACACTATATCGGAGAAGTTTGCCCTTATTAAGGATTACATTGATGGGTTGAGTTTTACTACTACACATGATGATTTTGATGAATATAATATGCATGTGCTTGCTGCTCCTACTTGCAATTATTATGAGAGAGGAACTATATCTCCACCTCTCTATGTTTCCAATACGATAAAATTGCAAGAAACTGTTTATACTATGCATTGGCCTTTACTATGTGTGCATGAATTGTTCTTTTATGACATGCCAATGCATAGGAAGAGAGTTAGACTTCGTCATTATATGATATATGTTACCTTGTGCTCACCACTAAATTACAAATCATTGTTAATTAAAATTGGCTTTGATATACCTTGGGATACGGGTGGATCCATTACTTGAGCACTATATGCCTAGCTTAATGGCTTTAAAGAAAGCGCTGCCAGGGAGACAACCCGGAAGTTTTAGAGAGTCATTTATTTCTGTTGTGTGCTTTTATAAAGTTTAGAAATAAAAATAATGTGCCAAGATTTGCCTTTAGGATGTTTACATTTGCTTGATGGTTTGTACGGTGCAGGACAGAAACTTTGGCTGTAGTGCGCGATTTTACATTTTTAGCTGGAACGTCAAATGGTTCTGAATCTTTTTATACTGTCTTCCGATACAAATTTTTTATTTTTCCTAATTTTGGTAGATTTTTTCAAGTATCATAAGTATGGTGAATGTTCAGATTATTACAGACTGTTCTATTTTAGACAGATTCTGTTTTTGATGCATATTTTGCTTGTTTTGATGAAACTACAAAATTATATCAGTGGATTAAGCCATGAAAAAGTTATATTACAGTAGAAATAATGCAAAAACAAAATATGAATTGGTTTGCAACAGTACTTAGAGTAGTGATTTGCTTTATTATACTAACGGATCTTACCGAGGTTTCTGTTGAAGTTTTGTGTGGATGAAGTGTTCGATGATCGAGAAGGTCTCGATGTGAGAAGAAGGAAGAGAGGCAAGAGCTCAAGCTTGGGGATGCCCGAGGCACCCCAAGTAAATATTCAAGGAGACTCAAGCGTCTAAGCTTGGGGATGCCCCGGAAGGCATCCCCTCTTTCTTCAACAAGTATCGGTATGTTTTTGGATTTGTTTCGTTCATGCGATATGTGCAATTTTGGAGCGTATTTTGCATTTAGTTTTCATTTTTTTCTTTTATGCACCATGCTGGTATGAGATAGTCCTCGGTTGATTTATAGAATGCTCTATGCACTTCACTTATATCTTTTGAGTATGGCTTTATAGAATGCTTCATGTGCTTCACTTATATCATTTGAAGTTTGGATTGCCTGTTTCTCTTTACATAGACAACCGCCATTTGTAGAATGCTCTTTTGCTTCACTTATATTTGTTAGAGAATGGGCATATCTTTTGTAGAAAGAATTAAACTCTCTTGCTTCACTTATATCTATTTAGAGAGATGACAGGAACTGGTCATTCACATGGTTAGTCATAAAATCCTACATAAAACTTGTAGATCACTGAATATGATATGTTTGATTCCTTGCAATAGTTTTGCGATATAAAGATGGTGATATTAGAGTCATGCTAGTGGGTAGTTGTGGATTGTAGAAATACTTGTGTTGAGGTTTGTGATTCCCGTAGCATGCACGTATGGTGAACCGTTATGTAACGAAGTTGGAGCATGAGGTATTTATTGATTGTCTTACTTATGAGTGGCGGTCGGGGACGAGCGATGGTCTTTTCCTACCAATCTATCCCCCTAGGAGCATGCACGTAGTACTTTGTTTCGATGACTAATAGATTTTTGCAATAAGTATATGAGTTCTTTATGACTAATGTTGAGTCCATGGATTATACGCACTCTCACCCTTCCACCATTGCTAGCCTCTCTCGTACCGCGCAACTTTCGCCGGTACCATAAACCCACCATATACCTTCCTCAAAACAGCCACCATACCTACCTATCATGCCATTTCCATAGCCATTCCGAGATATATTGCCATGCAACTTTCATCATCATCATATACATGACTTGAGCATTCATTGTCATATTGCTTTGCATGATCGTAAGATAGCTAGCATGATGTTTTCATGGCTTGTCCGTTTTTTGATGTCATTGCTACACTAGATCATTGCACATCCCGGTACACCGCTGGAGGCATTCATATAGAGTCGTATCTTTGTTCTAGATATCGAGTTGTAATATTGACTTGTAAGTAAATAAAAGTGTGATGATCATCATTATTAGAGCATTGTCCCATGTGAGGTTATCAAAATAAAAGTGGCCAAAGAAGCCCAAAAAAAGGAGAGAGAGGCCAAAGAAACCTACAAAAAAAGAAAAGAAAAGAAAAGAAAAAAAACAACAACAAAAAATGAGAGAAAAAGAGAGAAGGGGCAATGTTACTATCCTTTTTCCACACTTGTGCTTCAAAGTAGCACCATGTTCTTCATATAGAGAGTCTCTTGAGTTATCACTTTCATATACTAGTGGGAATTTTCATTATAGAACTTGGCTTGTATATTCCAACGATGGGCTTCCTCAAATGCCCTAGGTCTTCATGAGCAAGCAAGTTGGACGCACACCCACTTAGTTTCAGTTAGAGCTTTCATATACTTATAGCTCTAGTGCATCCGTTGCATGGCAATCCCTACTCACTCACATTGATATCTATTGATGGGCATCTCCATAGCCCGTTGATACGCCTAGTTGATGTGAGACTATCTTCTACTTTTTGTCTTCTCCACAACCACCATTCTATTCCACCTATAGTGCTATGTCCATGGCTCACGCTCATGTATTGCGTGAAAGTTGAAAAGGTTTGAGAACGTCAAAAGTATGAAACAATTGCTTGGCTTGTCATCGGGGTTGTGCATGATTTGAATATTTTGTGTGGTGAAGATGGAGCATAGCCAGACTATATGATTTTGTAGGGATAACTTTCTTTGGCCATGTTATTTTGAAAATACATGATTGCTTTATTAGTAGGCTTGAAGTATTATTGTTTTTATGTCAAATGATAGACTATTGCTTTGAATCACTCGTGTCTTAATATTCATGCCATGATTAGACATATGATTAAGATTATGCTAGGTAGCATTCCACATCAAAAATTATCTTTTTTATCATTTACCTACTCGAGGAAGAGCATGAATTAAGCTTGGGGATGCTGATATGTCTCCGTCGTATCTATAATTTTTGATTGTTCCATGCCAATATTCTACAACTTTCATATACTTTTGGCAACTTTTTATACTATTTTTGGGACTAACATATTGATCCAGTGCCCAGTGCCAGTTCCTGTTTGTTGCATGTTTTTGTTTCGCAGAATATCCATATCAAACGGAGTCCAAACGGAATAAAAACTGATGGAGATTTTTTTGGAATATATATGATTTTTTGGAAGAAAAATCCACACGAGACGGTGCCTGAGGTGGCCATGAGGCAGGAGCACGCCTGCCCCCTAGGCACGCCCCTAACCCTCGTGGGCCACCCGTAAGGCGGTTGGTGCCCTTCTTTCTCCGCAAGAAAGCTAATTTCCGGATAGAGATCGTGTTAAAATTTCAGCCCAATCGGAGTTACGGATCTCCGGGAATATAAGAAACGGTGAAAGGGAAGAATCTGAGAACGCAGAAACAGAGAGAGACAGAGAGACAGATCCAATCTCGGAGGGGCTCTCGCCCCTCCCGTGCCATGGAGGCCATGGACCAGAGGGGAAACCCTTCTCCCATCTAGGGAGGAGGTCAAGGAAGAAGAAGAAGGAGGGGGGCTCTCTCCCCCTCGCTTCCGGTGGCACCGGAGTGCCACCGGGGGCCATCATCATCACCGCGATCTACACCAACACCTCCCCCATCTTCACCAACATCTCCATCACCTTTGCCCCTCTATCTACAGCGATCCACTCTCCCGCAACCCGCTGTACCCTCTACTTGAACATGGTGCTTTACGCTTCATATTATTATCCAATGATGTGTTGCCATCCTATGATGTCTGAGTAGATTTTTGTTGTCCTATTGGTGGTTGATGAATTGCTATGATTGATTTATTTTGCTTGTGGTTATGTTGCTGTCCTTTGGT
This sequence comes from Triticum urartu, assembly GCF_056163025.1. NCBI lineage: Eukaryota > Viridiplantae > Streptophyta > Magnoliopsida > Poales > Poaceae > Triticum > Triticum urartu. Next base: position 483,145,051 of record NC_141875.1, read on the forward strand.
GCCCATCATATGATTACGCGCGTGGATCACACCCTAGGGTTAGTTGTATGTTGATAGGACTATGTATTGGAGGGCAAGAGTGACAGAAGCTTCAACCTAGCATAGAAATTGATGCATACGAGATTGAAGGGGGACCAATATATCTTAATGCCATGGTTGGGTTTTACCTTAATGAACATTAGTAGTTGCGGATGCTTGCTAATAGTTCCAATCATAAGTGCATAGAATTCCAAGTCAGGGATGACATGCTAGCAGTGGCCTCTCCCACATAATACTTGCTATCAGTCTAGTAAAGTAGTCAATTGCTTAGGGGCAATTTCGCAACTTGTAGCGACCTGACCCGAATGGATCAAGTCTCTGTGCTTAAGTGTCATCCCTGGATCGGTATGCTGACACACACAATACTCGAAGGATTTATAACAGAGGTAAATCACATGTATAAAGTAACGTAAATACTATTACCTCAATCCATATAGCGGAAGCAACAGGGTTGTGGATTCCCATCAACACCAACGGCAAAGTTGAGTGTAGAAATCGTAACCCTAACGTATCACTTACTCGTCGTAAGAAACCTGCAACATGAGACGTTGCAGCCCGAAACGGGTCGGTACATTGAATGTACTGGCAAATTCACACCATAGAGAATGATGAATAATGGCTATCACTATATGCATATATGGCTGGTGGAAAAGCTCTATGGTTATAATGTTTTTGCGAAAAGCCAATTTTTCCCTACTGCAAAGGAATACTTTTTAATTAACTATCATGGTGGTTGTTGAACATTGAGAATGGTTGACAGCATTCTCAATCCCAATTAAGTAACATCATTAAACCCAACAATATTCATTCAAAGTAACATGATGAGATCAACAGGATAATCCAAGAACTAGATACTCAAGATGTCCATAACCGGGGACACGGCTAATCATGATTAGTTTATACACTCTGCAGAGGTTTGCGCACTTTTCCCCACAAGACTCGATCGCCTCCGTTTGGTTTCTCGCACTACAGGGTGTTTGAGAAGACGGATGACCGAGACATAGTCTTTCAGAAGCGCTAGCACCTTACGATCGGGTAGACCGTACCACCTACAACCCCTACATCTGCTAGTCTACCACTGTAAGAGTTCGCACAACTTAGTCAACTATGCCAGAGCCCATAATGGCTTGTGGCTGCACACGGAAGTTTCTAGTATGAATAATCTCATGATCCCTTTGAGCCTGGGTGGCGGTCCAAAGAAAAACAGGCAAGTCCTGGAAACCCCAGGTGCCTCAATCCACCCAGATGTGTGTTAGGTTGCCACCTTAGATAAACCATTAATTAACAATCTCACATCTGTCATGGATTTCACTCACCCAATCCACGTCTACTAGCATAGCATGGCATAATAAGCAAACGTAGAAGTAACTCCCAAAGGTTTGATAATAAACAGGTAATAGGTACTACCTCATCTACTTCCCATCCCACAATTTAATTAGATCCTATTCATGCAATGTGTGAGGATTGATCTAATGCAATAAAACTGGGTTGTAGAAAAGGGTATGATCAAAGTGTGAACTTGCCTTGCTGATGATCCGCGTAACCTAGAGATTCAAAGTAACAAGCGGCGCACTCTGGGTATTCTATCGCAGACAAACAACAAGCATACAATAAGTACTCATCTAATGCACAGGTAAAACTCAAATAGAAGATCTAACCAGAAGGTTCAACTTAAGAACTCCGGTTGGCAAAAAGAATCAAATCGAACGAAGCAAAAGAAATCAAACGGCGAAAGAAAACAACTTCGTTCTAGTAATCTGGATCTAGGGCAAATTTTACAGTAGCAAAAACTTGTTTAAGTTGATTACTCGAAAAGAGGGTTTCGAGACGAAACTCCAGGCGCTTGAATCGCCTGATTCCAATAAACGAGCGAAAAGTAATGATTGTTTGAAGTTCAGGGACTAAACTGTAGAGAAAATCCTCACATATAGGTCCCTGGCCGGAAATAACAGAAAAAGAAAAATACTAATTTACGAACGTTCACTCCTGAACCCTAAACTATGAACTCGTTCGCTCCAGAGGCTAAACCAGCGAGCGTTCTCTAAATATACTAATCAGGGTTTTAAAAGAAAAACCGACTACTAAAACAAAAACCTAAAAAAAAAACGGACCGGGCGGTTCTTACCGGTTCGATCGGTTTTTTCGCCGAAAACCGGCAGTGGTCGGCGGCAGCGGCAGATCGGACCGGCGAGCTCCGGCGAGGCGGCACGGGGCTCCGATGGCGAGCAGCAGAGGCGAGGCGGCGCGCGGCGAGGCAGCAGAGGCGGCAGCGAGGCAAGACGGCGCAGGCGAGGGGCGGCTGCGGCGGTGATGCAGCGCGGCGGCGGCGGCGAGATGCGGCAGCGAGAGGCGGGGAGGAGAGGGAGGCGGGGTCCGGGGCGGCGCCCTTTATAGGTGGGGAGGGGAGGCGCGGCTTGGGGAAGGGGTAGGAGGAGGCCGGGGCGGGCACGACCTCCCATGGCGGCGCGGCGGCGTGCTGGCTCGGGACTTCATCCCGAGCTCAGGGACGAGCGGCGTGGCCGGCTGGGCCGTGGCCTGGCTGGATGGGCTGGCCCGGTTCGGTCGGTCTAGAAGTATTTTTTTTAACATTTTCCAGATAAACATAATCATAAAACAAAAATAAAAGAAAAATATTATATATGCATATAATATATCAAAATTTTCAGAAAAAGATTTTCTACGACATGGACATTTTTCTAGCATTAAATAAAATACACACAAATTCTAATAATTCAAAGAGTACTTCTGCTCTGTTAAAATTCAACAAAAATCATTTTAAAAATACCAAAATGATTTCAAATTAATTTTCCTCCAATTTTCTAATGTAGGGAATCATGTTACCCTAATTTCCATATATTTTATTTTTGGAGAAAAATAATTTGAATAAAACTCAAATAAATCCAAATTGAAAATTAATTCCAAAAGGACTTGAAATTGATCCTTTGAAACTCCCAACTCATATTTCATAATTTGAAGAAGTCATTTTATCTTCTCTCGTGAAAATCATTGAGCTGCATGAAGTTTATGAATTGAAAATTCCCAAATGAAATTCAATTATTTTCAAATACCCTTTCATTTATTTTAAATGGAAGAAGTCATATCATCTTTGCTCAAGGGTTTTGTATTTGAAAAGAATTTGAATTCATGGAGATCAGAAAGCAAATATGAAAGTTTGGGAAAGTCCTTTTATTCCCTCTCATTTAACCTTCAAAAACTTTCGAATTCACTCACTTTCAGACAATCAATCAAACAATCAATCAAATCTATCTATTTGTTTATAACATTCCAAAATTTAGAATTTTGGGATGTTACAAACCTACCACCCTTAAATGAATCTCGTCCTCGAGATTCGGAGAGGCTAGAAAGAAATAGGTTAGGGTTTGGGGTCTCCTCAAAATCCATCAATCATCACCGGGGTCTGGGGTACTACCACCCTTAGAAGCATGGTTACTGTTCTATCAAAACTCATATACTTCATCCATATTCTTGACAGTGTCGGGCTTCTCAGATCCTCAAGAAAATTCCTTCTCTGAGCTCTTCAGGTAGTGGCATAACCTTACCACAATTCTTTTTTTCCTTTCCTCTTGGTAAGGTTCTTCCGAGATTGGGTCTTCTTAGCTGACGGGTCTGGTGCCAAAACTAAACAACTATCGATATCTCATGGTGGTCAACAATTTATGGTTTCTCCTGCAGGAAATGGGTCTGGGTGATCCTCACCGTATAACCTATGGTTGGCAAAGCTGCCTTGTACAAGGGAAAAAATTGCTATACCATTCTAAGGTTTAAACAAGGTTTAATATCGTCGTCTCTCTACTATAGGTAAAGTCACTCAGATTTACCATCCCATATAGCAAGGTGAATAATAAGAGTAAGTCGGTATGGTGATCAATCCATCCCGCACCCAAATCATTACCTTGTATACGGTTTAGCGAATCTCGCATTCTAACACTCGGTCATCCTCACAAGCATTGCAGAATTTCTCTTGTCGACGAACCAAGTTCGGATAACTCCATAGATTCTGCAAGCCAGACAAACATCTATCGTTCCTTCACAACTCTCAGGTTTTGCATTGCTCCTATCGATAAGGGCATATCCTCTTCCAGGGGTTTTCCTTCAGCAAGAGTGTGCTTGTTTCTTGGCAGGTCCTGGGGCATGTGGGTTATGGCCCATCTCATCACTTGCAAACCTTGAACTCTTCATCGGGGCAGCGGATCTCTAATCCAACATCCAATTTCCAGCTTTCCTAGTATACTTAAATCCATCCAATTGTACTGTCTTCCTTCCTTCTATTAGCACCAAACTAGGACATGTTTACTCAGACTCATCATGGAGTTTCCATTGATCCATATTTCCGACATCGTACCTTCTTCATATCCAATAGTAATTTATCTCTTCATCCTCGTGGGATATTCCTCATACCGAGATAAAAACTTATACTTATGAAGTCCATATTCCACTTCGTGGAACATCATTATCCTTTCCAGGGTCAAGCGTCCTTACAGGGGAATACTGGCCATCTCTGCATGGCACTTCTTCAACTGGGAAATGTGAAACACATCATGAACTCCTGACAGTTCTTCGGGTAACTCCAACTTGTAGGCCACTTCTCTCATACGCTCCAAAACTCGGTATGGTCCTACAAATCTCGGGTCTAACTTTATCTTAACTCTAATTCGTTTAACTCCTCCCAGAGGGAACACATGAAGACATGCTCTGTCTCCAATTTCATAGACTACCTCCTTGAGTTTTTGAGTCTACATAACTCTTCTGCCTGGTCTGAGCTACCTTCAATCTATCTTGAATCAACTTAACATTCTGTTCGGACTCCTTGATCACATTTGGTCCAAACAACTGATGGTCTCCAACTTCATCCAACATACTCTTGGGGTATCACACATATCGAGACAAAACTCGTATTCATTTTGTCCGAAATCCATTACAGGGTACTACCACCCTTAAAATGCGCAAACCTTCCATAGACCATATTTGTCATATCCTCAGAATGGCCAAAATTCTTCTTCATAGAGTAACAACTCATAAAATCCATATTAGTACCAACGTTGCTACTTTATTGATTCTCCAATGATTCACAATCTCTCGCTTTTCCATTACATGTCTCAACTCAGCACCTCAATATAAAAGAGAATGTTCTCACTTCTACTACTCCATTTCTTTTGTTGCAAACTCAACTATCTAGCACAAGTTTCCTTTTCCTTGGGGCATTCTCTAGCAAAGTGCCCTGCTCCTTTACAACTAAAACATATTACTCCTGACAAGTTTCGAGGTTTCCTTGTGATTACGTAGCCTACTTGGGTCCTTGGCTTCCTTTTTGGGCAATTGCTGAGGTAGTGCCCTGACTCCTTGCACCTGTAACAAGTGACATGACTCAGGTCCTTCCTGGAATCCAATCTACTTCTCTTTCTGGACTTTTCCATTCCCATCAGAGCTTCTATTTCCAGTGGGTCATACTCTACTTCCTCTGTCGGGAATTCTACTAAATCCCCATTCAAACAATTCTGGGAGATGTGTCCTTCTTCTCCGCATGAATAGCATGACTTAGTGCATGGTTTACTCGGGTCTTCTTTAGGTGTGTCCTCCACCTCTTCCTTCTTCACAGTTTCTTCTAAAATTCCCATAAGGGCTCCTTTCTTTACTTCTTTCTTCTGCTGGATGGTTCGTTGTACCATGGGGTAAATGTAACACTTAGCAGGATAGTGGGTAGTCCCTTCACACAAGAAACAAGTAATCTGCCCAATTGGGCATTCTTCAACTGGGTGACTTCCTTCACAATTAGGGCATTCATCCTTGTGTTCTTTATGGGTGTGTCCTACAGTCAGCGTGTGCTCTGATACCATCTCTAGCGACCTGACCCGAATGGATCAAGTCTCTGTGCTTAAGTGTCATCCCTGGATCGGTATGCTGACACACACAGTACTCGAAGGATTTATAACAGAGGTAAATCACATGTATAAAGTAACGTAAATACTATTACCTCAATCCATATAGCGGAAGCAACAGGGTTGTGGATTCCCATCAACACCAACGGCAAAGTTGAGTGTAGAAATCATAACCCTAACGTATCACTTACTCGTCGTAAGAAACCTGCAAGATGAGACGTTGCAGCCCGAAACGGGTCAGTACATTGAATGTACTGGCAAATTCACACCATAGAGAATGATGAATAATGGCTATCACTATATGCATATATGGCTGGTGGAAAAGCTCTATGGTTATAATGTTTTTGTGAAAAGCCAATTTTTTCCTATTGCAAAGGAATACTTTTTAATTAACTATCATGGTGGTTGTTGAACATTGAGAATGGTTGACAGCATTCTCAATCCCAATTAAGTAACATCACTAAACCCAACAATATTCATTCAAAGTAACGTGATGAGATCAACAGGATAATCCAAGAACTAGATACTCAAGATGTCCATAACCGGGGACACGGCTAATCATGATTAGTTTATACACTCTGCAGAGGTTTGCGCACTTTTCCCCACAAGACTCGATTGCCTCCGTTTGGTTTCTCGCGCTACAGGGTGTTTGAGAAGACGGATGACCGAGACATAGTCTTTCAGAAGCGCTAGCACCTTACGATCGGGTAGACCGTACCACCTACAACCCCTACATCTGCTAGTCTACCACTGTAAGAGTTCGCACAACTTAGTCAACTATGCCAGAGCCCATAATGGCTTGTGGCTGCACACGGAAGTTTCTAGTATGAATAATCTCATGATCCCTTTGAGCCTGGGTGGCGGTCCAAAGAAAAACAGGCAAGTCCTGGAAACCCCAGGTGCCTCAATCCACCCAGATGTGTGTTAGGTTGCCACCTTAGATAAACCATTAATTAACAATCTCACATCTGTCATGGATTTCACTCACCCAATCCACGTCTACTAGCATAGCATGGCATAATAAGCAAACGTAGAAGTAACTTCCAAAGGTTTGATAATAAACAGGTAATAGGTACTACCTCATCTACTTCCCATCCCACAATTTAATTAGATCCTATTCATGCAATGTGTGAGGATTGATCTAATGCAATAAAACTGGGTTGTAGAAAATGGTATGATCAAAGTGTGAACTTGCCTTGCTGATGATCCGCGTAACCTAGAGATTCGAAGTAACAAGCGGCGCACTCCCGGTATTCTATCGCAGACAAACAACAAGCATACAATAAGTACTCATCTAATGCACAGGTAAAACTCAAATAGAAGATCTAACCAGAAGGTTCAACTTAAGCACTCCGGTTGGCAAAAAGAATCAAATCGAACGAAGCAAAAGAAATCAAACAGCGAAAGAAAACAACTTCGTTCTAGTAATCTGGATCTAGGGCAAATTTTACAGTAGCAAAAACTTGTTTAAGTTGATTACTCGGAAAGAGGGTTTCGAGACGAAACTCCAGGCGCTTGAATCGCCTGATTCCGATAAACGAGCGAAAAGTAATGATTGTTTGAAGTTCAGGGACTAAACTGTAGAGAAAATCCTCGCATATAGGTCCCTGGCCGGAAATAACAGAAAAAGAAAAATACTAATTTACGAACGTTCACTCCTGAACCCTAAACTATGAACTCGTTCGCTCCAGAGGCTAAACCAGCGAGCGTTCTCTAAATATACAATCGGGGTTTTAAAAGAAAAACCGACTACTAAAACGAAAACCTAAAAAAAAACCGGACCGGGCGGTTCTTACCGGTTCGATCAGTTTTTTCGCCGAAAACCGGCAGTGGTCGGCGGCAGCGGCAGATCGGACCGGCGAGCTCCGGCGAGGCAGCACGGGGCTCCGACGGCGAGCAGCAGAGGCGAGGCAGCGCGCGGCGAGGCAGCAGAGGCGGCAGCGAGGCGAGACGGCGCAGGCGAGGGGCGGCTGCGGCGGTGATGCAGCGCGGCGGCGGCGGCGAGATGCGGCGGCGAGAGGCGGGGAGGAGAGGGAGGCGGGGTCCGGGGCGGCGCCCTTTATAGGTGGGGAGGGGAGGCGCGGCTTGGGGAAGGGGTAGGAGGAGGCCGGGGCAGGGCACGACCTCCCATGGCGGCACGGCGGCATGCTGGCTCGGGACTTCGTCTCGAGCTCGGGGACGAGCGGCGTGGCCGGCTGGGCCGTGGCCTGGCTGGATGGGCCGGCCCGGTTCGGTCGGTCTAGAAGTATTTTTTTAACATTTTCCAGATAAACATAATCATAAAACAAAAATAAAAGAAAAATATTATATAGGCATATAATATATCAAAATTTTCAGAAAAAGATTTTCTACGACATGGACATTTTTCTAGCATTAAATAAAATACACACAAATTCTAATAATTCAAAGAGTACTTCTGCTCTGTTAAAATTCAACAAAAATCATTTTAAAAATACCAAAATGATTTCAAATTAATTTTCCTCCAATTTTCTAATGTAGGGAATCATGTTACCCTAATTTCCATATATTTTGTTTTCTGAGAAAAATAATTTGAATAAAACTCAAATAAATCCAAATTGAAAATTAATTCCAAAAGGACTTGAAATTGATCCTTTGAAACTCCCAACTCATATTTCATAATTTGAAGAAGTCATTTTATCTTCTCTCGTGAAAATCATTGAGCTGCATGAAGTTTATGAATTGAAAATTCCCAAATGAAATTCAATTATTTTCAAATACCCTTTCATTTTTAAATGGAAGAAGTCATATCATCTTCGCTCAAGGGTTTTGTATTTGAAAAGAATTTGAATTCATGGAGATCAGAAAGCAAATATGAAAGTTTGGGAAAGTCCTTTTATTCCCTCTCATTTAACTTTCAAAAAGTTTCTAATTCACTCACTTTCAGACAATCAATCAAACAATCAATCAAATCTATCTATTTGTTTATAACATTCCAAAATTTAGAATTTTGGGATGTTACACAACTCCTACCACCTCTTTTCCACACTCGCTATATTTACTTTATTGTTTCTTTACGTACTCTTTAGTATCTTGCAAACCTATCCAACAACACCTACAAAGTACTTCTAGTTTCATACTTGTTCTAGGTAAAGCGAACGTCAAGCGTGCGTAGAGTTGTATTGATGGTCGATAGAACTTGAGGGAATATTTGTTCTACCTTTAGCTCCTCGTTGGATTCGACACTCTTACTTATCGGAAACTATTGCGATCCCCTATACTTGTGGGTTATCAAGATATGTCGTCCCAGGATTCGGAAGGAGAAAGCTATGTGGCTGATTACCTTGCAGATCCTAAGGTCTATGGGGATGTGGAGCATTGTGGTTGGACTACGGAAGAAGAAGAGGACTATGAACCCAAGGGAAGGGAGGAGACGAGCTCAGAAGAAGATGAAGTCCCATTACCTCAACCTGGGGACATGCATGTGGAGTTCAAAAAGTCAAGCCTCCCGGATAGAGTAAAGAAACCTAAAATTGATTTTATCCCTTTTCGCCTCTTGCAGGAAAACAAGCAGTAACTATGCAAAAAGATACTGAGCCTGGAGCAGGAGATCGATGACCTAAGGGACCAAAATTCTGTCCTCAAGCGCAAATTAAGGAAGAAGCCTATGCCATCAACAAAACCATCACCTTCTTCACCAACAAAGAAGAACTGAGCATCGGGTATGGGCACTCCCCTTGGCAACTGCCAAGCTTGGGGGAGTGCCCCGGTATCGTATCACCATCACACTCCTATCTTTACCGTTTTTCTTAGTTCGATCCTTTTAGTAATATCTTGATCTAGTAGAATAAAGTTTTTGGTATGATCTAGTTTTGAGTTTTGCTTTATGATTCCTCTATGTAATCGAGTCCGTGAGCTATATAATAAAGATTAGTGTTGAGTCAAGGGCTTGATTATTTTGCCATGATCTTGAGTGAATAAAAGAAAAGAGAAAGAATAAAAGAAATAAAAGAGATCATATGGATCTTATGGAGAGTAATGAGCTCACATATAAAGAGTATGATGATTAAAAGTTGTTGAGAGTTGACAAACATAGTTTTGGTCGTCATTGCAATTAATAGGAAGTAATAAAGAAAGAGAGGTCTTCACATATAAATACACTATCTTGGACATCTTTTATGATTGTGAGCACTCATTAAAATATGACATGCTAAAGAGTTGACGTTGGACAAGGAAGACAACGTAATGCGTTATGTTTTCTTACATCTGTGATAAATTATATTGTCATGGATCATCCAACATGATTGAGCTTGCCTTTCCCCTCATGCTAGCCAAATTCTTTGCACCAAGTAGAGATACTAATTGTGCTTCCAAATACCCTTAAACCCAGTTTTGCCATGAGAGTCCACCATATCTACCTATGGATTGAGTAAGATCCTTCAAGTAAGTTGTCATCGGTGCAAGCAATAAAAATTGCTCTCTAAATAGGTATGACTTATTAGTGTGGGAGAAAATAAGCTTTGTACGATCTTGTGATGTGGAAGAAATAAAAGCGACGGACTGCATAATAAAGGTCCATATCACAAGTGGCAATATAAAGTGACGTTCTTTTGCATTAAGATTTTGTGCATCCAACCATAAAAGCGCATGACAACCTCTGCTTCCCTCTGCGAAGGGCCTATCTTTTACTTTTATCTCCCACCTTACATAAGAGTCATGGTGATCTTCACCTTTCCTTTTTACATTTTATCTTTTGGCAAGCACAATATGTTGGAAAGATTCTGGTATATATGGCTAATTGGATGTGAGTTTTCATGAGCTATTATTGTTGACATTACCCTTGAGGTAAAATGTTGGGAGGCAAAACTATAAGCCCCTATCTTTCTCTGTGTCCGATTCAAACTCCATACCCATAAGTATTGCGTGAGTGTTAGCAATTGTGAAAGACTATATGATAGTTGAGTATGTGGACTTGCTAAAAAGCTCTTATATTGACTCTTTCCTATGTTATGATAAATTGCAATTGCTTCAATGACTGAGATTATAGTTTGTTAGTTTTTCAATGAAGTTGATGATTCACACTTGAAATTGTGATTGAATTGTTACTCTAGCATAAGAGATCATATGAAAATAATTATATAAGCTGCTATTCTAAGAATGATCATGATGCCCTCATGTCCGTATTTTATTTTTATCGACACCTCTATCTCTAAACATGTGGACATATTTTTCGATTTCGGCTTTCGCTTGAGGACAAGCGAGGTCTAAGCTTGGGGGAGTTGATACGTCCATTTTGCATCATGCTTTTATATCGATATTTATTACATTATGGGCTGTTACTACACATTATGTCACAATACTTATGCCTATTCTCTCTTATTTTACAAGGTTTACATAAAGAGGGAGAATGCCGGTAGCTCGGATTCTAGGCTGGAAAAGGAGCAAATATTAGAGACCTATTCTGCACAGATCCAAAAGTCCTGAAACTTCACGGAAGTTATTTTCAGAATATATAAAAAATACTGAGCGCAAGAAGTACCAGAGGGGGGCCACTCACCAGCCACGAGGGTGGGGGGCGCACCCTACCCCCCTGGGCGCGCCCCCTGCCTCGTGGGCCCCCTGGTGGCCCTCCAATGCCCATCTTCTGCTATATGAAGTCTTTGTCCGAGAAAAAAAATCATAAGGAAGCTTTCGGGATGAGACTCCGCCGCCACGAGGCGGAACCTTGGCAGAACCAATCTAGGGCTCCGGCGGAGCTGTTCTGCCGGGGACACTTCCCTCCGGGAGGGGGAAATCATCGCCATCGTCATCACCAACGCTCCTCTCATCGGGAGGGGGCCAATCTCCATCAACATCTTCACCAGCAGCATCTCTTCTCAAACCCTAGTTCATCTCTTGTATCCAATTCTTGTCTCTAAGTCTGGGATTGGTACCTGTAGGTTGCTAGTAGTGTTGATTACTCCTTGTAGTTGATGCTAGTCGGTTTATTTGGTGGAAGATCATATGTTCAGATCCTATATGCATATTAATACCCCTCTGATTATGAACATGAATATGCTTTGTGAGTAGTTACGTTTGTTCCTGATGACATGAGAGAAGTCTTGCTATTAGTAGTCATGTGAAATTGGTATTCGTTCGATATTTTGATGAGATGTATGTTGTCTCTCCTCTAGTGGTGTTATGTGAACGTCGACTACATGACACTTCACCATTATTTGGGCCTAGAGAAAGGCATTGTGAAGTAATAAGTAGATGATGGGTTGCTAGAGTGACAGAAGCTTAAACCCTAGTTTATGCGTTGCTTCGTAAGGGGATGATTTGGATCCATATGTTTCATGCTATGGTTAGGTTACCTTAATGCTTCTTTTGTAGTTGCGAATGCTTGCAATAGGAGTTAATCATAAGTGGGATGCTTGTCCAAGTAAGGACAGCACCCAAGCACCGGTTCACCCACATATCAAATTATCAAAGTACCGAACGCGAATCATATGAACGTGATGGAAACTAGCTTGACAATAATTCCCATGTGTCCTCGGGAGCGCTTTCTTCTATATAAGAGTTTATCCAGGCTTGTCCTTTGCTACAAAAAGGATTGGGCCACCTTGCTGCACTTGATTTACTTTTGTTACTTGTTGCTCGTTACAAATTATCTTATAACTATCTATTACCTATAATTTCAGTGCTTGCAGAGAATACCTTGCTGAAAACCGCTTATCATTTCCTCCCGCTTCTCGTTGGCTTCGACACTCTTACTTATCGAAAGGACTACGATAGATCCCCTATACTTGTGGGTCATCAGTCTCCAAACCCTCACAAACTTTTCCGAGGGTAATCACAATGGTCGATTCTTATCCTAAAGACTCCTACCGCCTAGGAGTCTCCAACCTCCAAGAGTAACAAGAACGATGGGGAAAAGCTCAAGACTTGCTCAAATCACGAATTCCTTTGGTGCAAAGAAGGGGAAAGAGTGGATCTATCACTTGGTCGGACAACTTCTCTCAAATGCTATCAAATCCCTTAGGGATCTAAGATTTGGTGTGGAAGAGTGAGAGAGAGAGTGAAATGTGTTCTAGGCTTTGTTCAAAGTGAATGGTCAACCCTCTCCCGCAGGGGAAGAGGGCTATATATAGTGTGAGAGAAAATATGGCCGTTGTAGTGTAAGTGACAGGGTAGGCCGGACATCTGGGACAGGGCCCAGACATCCGGCCTAGTGCAGTATGTGTAGACAGAGGCATAAAGCAGAGAACAAAATAGAGGGCCTGGATGTCCGGGGCGCAGCCTAGACATCCGGCGATACTGGAAGGCCCAAACATCTGGCAAGGTGATCGGACATCCGGCTGGCCCACGCAACTGAAGACGCTCTCTGGATAGCTTGGGCCGGGCATCTGGCATGGAGGCCCAGAAATCCGGGGTGTATGGAGAGCCTGGACATCCGGCATGGAGGGCCGGACATCCGGAAGGAAACACCACTATATATTGTATTTTGGATAGCAGGAACCATATATCCGGCATGCGGGCTGGATATCCGGCAGGTGACCCGGACATCCGGCAGGCAGCCCGGACATCCGGAAGAGAACACCTCCATATGTTGTTCTCTGGATAGCAAGGTCCAGATATCCGGCGTGCGGGCCGGCCATCTGGCTGGCAGCCCGGACATCCGGCATGGCCATAGGCAGAATGAGCCAAAGAGTATAGTGATAGATCTTAATGAATTTTGGGAAGGAGATTTGTGGAAAGAGAAAGTCTTTTACTAACCCTATCGATCCCCTCTTAATAGTGCGGGAGCCTATACTAAAGAAAACAAATATGTATTCATTTTGACATGTCTTCCTTGAGTACAATCCACTTTGTCTGCTCACGATCCACACACTTTAGATGAACCGGGGACTAACACCTAAGATTCACTTGACGAACATTGTTAGTCCCCTACATGTATATTGTCATCAACATCAAAACATGATGTAAGGGCATGATTGCACTTTCAATCTCCCCCTTTTTGTTTGTTGATGAAAATCATACATGTAGTATCATAGATGCAATGAATAAATTTAGCATTGTAAATCATGAGAGAAAAACAAAAAATAATACAATATATGTTCCTATTTGCTTTATCTCCCCCTCATTGTGAGCATGAGATGATTAACACATGTGAAACAACCATAACAATATTTCATAGCCATAAGATAACTACATAGTCTCAAACGATCAAGTACCATATGTAGCATACATAAAAAGTTTGAATAATAGCTAACACAAATAGCCAACATATGGCATGATCACACTAATATACTACTTCTCCCCCTTTGACAGCAACAAGTAAAAAAGGGGCAAAGAACTACAAGAACTCTGTCACTCCTGGCGGATGTCATCATTATCATCATAGAACTTGGGGAACTCGTCATGAGACGGGAAACCGAAGGTGGAAGAGGATGGAGCCGCGGGAATCGGATCATCATCACTCACGGGACTCCCACGGTCGCGAAGGCGCTGCTTGAGCTGATTCTTGGAGATGATGAGGATCTTCTGAACATCATGGTTTTTCTGACAGTTGAAAGTGATTGCCTTCATGATAGCAGGCCGAGCCTTGCCCAAGAACAAGGAAAGACGTCCACAAGGAGCAGACGAGGAGGAAGGCATGGAGGAACCCGTGGGATGAGACTGAGGGAGTCCTAGACTAAGGGGTCCTCGGGCGTCCGGCCTGTTATCCATGGGCCGGACTGATAGGCTGTGAAGATATGAAGACCGAAGACTGTACCAGTGTACGGATTGTACTCTCCTTGGCGTGGAAGGCAAGCTTGGCGACCAAATATGAAGATTCCTTCTTATGTAACCGACTCTATGTAAACCCTAGATCCCCCTGGTGTCTATATAAACCGGAGGGGTTAGTCCAGAAAGGATACATTATGCCGGTGTACAAAAAGAGGGGTACACTTTTTGTACCCCTATAACTGTGCACGGGCAGTCCGAGCCGTGGGCACCACCACACCAAGCAAGGCAAGGGAGGTGAGCCAGGGTAAGAACGAAGCTCGAGAGAACTACGACGCCAAGGCCAAGACCACGAAGAGCAAAGGGGACGAAGCGGACTCGCCCGGCAAGATCCTTGCCGGGAGACAGTTCTAGCAGCCCCGGCAAGACCCTTGCCGCGGCGACTCGTCCCGTGCCTACGGAGCGAGTCACCCTTGAGTCCATTGCCCCCAAAGGGCAAGGATTCGGGAGACACCCCCGTGGCGGCATGCAGATCTTCGTGAAGACATTCAAGATCAGATACGCACTAAGGAGACGACAACCCTTGGCGGGATCCCAGCCGAGGAAGACCACAAGGCCCCCGGCAAGCGCCTTGCCAGGGATGACAGCAGGCGCCTTGGCAAGACCCTTGCCGGGGCCCCGGCAAGGCCCTTGCCGAGGACACCCGCAGGGCCACCATCAAGCCCACGCCGACTAAACCTCCACCACCGCATGCATGCAGCGGCCGACCCAACCAGCTGGGCAGGCACCTGCGTGGCGGCATACAAATCTTCGTGAAGACCCACCACTGCGCCACCTCAGTTGCCTGCCTACCTACGTGGCGTCGCAGGCGTCGCTGGCCAGGGCGCGTGTCGACACAAGAAGGAGCGGTGACGACGGACGAGGCAGATCTCTCCCCCGTCCCCGATAAAGCAAGGACACCTAAGCAAGACGCATTAAATGCACCTTGTCATGTAATGCGAGGGATAACCTCGCATCACTATTCCCTTTCCACCTCCTGTGTGCCACTGTGGCAACCCCTTTTCCTAGAAAAGGAGGCCCGAGGCGATCAGGAGAAGGATTCGGCTTTTTGGAGCTCCTCACGCCCCATAGCTAGCTCAAGAACACAGATATACAATCCACCAAAGCAGGAGTAGGGTTTTACGCATCCTCGCGGCCCGAACCTGGATAAACGAACCGTGTGCTACCTACTTGATCCGCTCTTCTCACGACCCCGCGCCCCGCTAACCGTAGTAGGGATCCTCGTGATCCCATAGATGTCGTTCCGCACCGACATCTCTAGCGCGCCAGGTAGGGGGCGCAGTTGTGAGAATCGACTCTAGCAATCAGCCAAGCACTCCTTCGTCTTCGTGGCTCTTGGAGAAGAAAGGAGACCGGAAGATCAGCGCTCGAGCGACTACAAACAGAAGCTAAGTTGCACTGAACCCTTATTTGTTCTATCCTTTTTATATGAGGTTATTCCCCCCAGAGATGTCACGCCTTTGTATGAGAAACCTGCACGCCAGGGGGCTCTCCCACTATCGGCAACGCCCTTGCCCTGTTTTGAGTCCGCTCAACAGCTCAAGCGGCTGCGTCGAGAATGGCAGAGTAGCCTTCCGCGACCAACAACGCTCTCGATTCTGACTCGAGTCAAGCTCGACAGTTCAAGCGACCGCATTCGGAACAGAAAGGTGGCTCGTCTGGCAGCACGCGTACCCAGCAGGACCATGGGGATCCGTCCCCAAAATGCCGCTAGGGGCTTCCGCACCGACGAGCCTACCCAATCAGCGTAGGGCGCGCATACAAAGAGGAATTGAACGGGGAAATAACGTGCATGAAATTAAAAGTACTGCAAAGTTATATTACATCACATCATTGCTGCGGTTCTAACTAAAGATGAAATTTGTCTTGGTCGTGAACCTGCAGCGGCAGTGAAGAACGGGATGCCTAATCCCGGCGCTGGCCTTCCACCCTCTTGATTTCGTCGATGATGCTGATGACGGGCTTGATGCGCTCCTTGAGCACCGTGAGGTCAACACCCTCCGGCAAGCTATCCATCGCAGCACCAAAGTCGAGGTCGGGATTCCAGTACGCCATCTTGGTGAGGACCTTGGTCATGACCCCCCGGCAAATTCGCCGGGCTTCCCCGGCCAACGTGGCCACTCGGTTGGAGTGAAGATAAGCCAAGGCTCCGAGGACGCCTTCGAAGAATAGGGTCAGCTTGGTGTTGACGGTCCCGCTGCGCTCAGGGGCGTACCTCATGTTTGGCATCCCCATGGTGGCCAACTGCGAGGTGACCCTGCCGGCGACCTCCTCCATACGGCTAATCCATCTGTTCTCGCCCACCACATAATCCTGGTGGGAGGCGGCCTCGTTCGCCCGCAGCTGCTTCTCCTCCTCCAGGATCCTAGTCAAGGTCTCCTCCCGAGCCCTGCTCTCTGACAACGTCTTCTCGAGATCCTCCAGCTTCAGCTTGAGATCTCTGACGGAGTTTTGCGCTTCGGAGAGCTCCCCAGCCCTGTTGATGACCGCTCCTTGCGCCTCCACCAAGGCGCTGTTGAGCGTGCTCTTCTCGTTGGATAGCTTGAGGGCCTGCTCCTTCAGCTCGTCCTGCACCACCTCCAACTCCCTTACTTTGCCGACATGGGCCAGAGCCTGGGCATCGAGTGCCTCCTTGTGCCTCTGCTCCAGCTCGCGAGTCCGCCGCGCAACAAGGGCCTCGAGCTCCTCATCCTTGCCACGGAGTGCTGCGGCAAGCTTCGCCTCACGCGCGGTGAGGTCCTCTTCCTGGGAATCCAGTGCGGCTTGATGCTGGTTCCGGACGGCCTCGGCCGCGGCAGCCAAGTTCACCGCCTGTTCCTGGGCCTTCTCGATGTCAGCCATCTTCATGGTGAGCTCGACATTGCGCTTGGCCAATTCCTCCTGAAAGGCCCTCTGCTCCTTGCGAGTCTGGTGGAACCAGGTCTGCGTCTCAGCAACGCGCGCCTTGAAATCCACCTCCGCCTGGTCCACCATTGCCGTCCTAGACTTAACCTTGTCTAGACGGACACGGTAGAGCGCCTGGAGTTTTCGGAAGTTGGCCCCCATAGCGTGGAAAAGCTGCTCTTCTGGAGAACCATCACCGCCAACGCCCGGCTCATCGACAACCTCAAGCCCGGTGGCGGCAAGCACCTCGCCGTCAAAAACTTCCCCTTCGGCAGGCGCCCGGGAACTTGACGCCCCTGGGAGGTGGACGAAAAGATTGTTGCCCACCTTCAGATACCTGCCGGGGCCCGAGGTTGAGGAGGAGGGAGGCTGATCATCAACCGCCTCTTCCTCGGCGGTGGCCTTGCCGGCTTCCCCAGCAGGCCCACCGTTGGCGCCCTCGGCAGAATACTCGCTGGTTGCCTTGGCGGCCCCCGCCACGGTGTCCTCGGCAGCATCCTTGGCGGCCTCATCAGCGGCGACCTCGGCAACGTCCTTGGCAGCCTCCTCAACAATGTTCCCAGCAACGGTATCCACGTCCTCCATACCTGTTGAAGGAGGGCCTGGGTAGTAATGGGAGCATGGAAGCCAAGAAAAAGGATAAGGGAAAAACAGAGACGGAGGACAGGCGACTCACCAGTGCCAGGCTGTGAAGCAGAAGTCCCATCCCCGCCAGCATCCGGCGCTGTGGCAGAGTCACTAGCGCCCAAGTTCCCCTCTTCCTCCATGGGTGTGGGCTCCGTGCTTGATGCCCTTGCCGGGGACGCCCCTCGCGGCGGCGTAGTCGATGGGGGTGGTGTGTTGGGGGTAGCCCTCTACGGCTCCTCCTGCTGCCGCTCCCCTCCTGCAAACCCGGCAAGGTCAACACCATAGCACCGAACGCCTACCACATGTCGAGTAAGAGGAGGGTGACGAACTTACGCTGGGGGCTGTGACGGGGGCTACTGTCCGGGCTACTCGACATCACCAGTGGCGTCGTTGAAGCCCCAGCCGGGGGCTGACTGCTCGCCGAGGCCTTCGCCCTCTTCGCCCTCTGGGCCAACGTCTCTGCATCCCTGCAAAAGCAAAAACGGATCAAGATAAGTGATTTGATTCCGGGGAATGGAAATGGCAGTAAGGGATGGAGTACTTACTCATCATCTATCTCGTCTTCCTCCGCCACTTTCCTCTTCCTCTTCGGGCTGAGAGGCCCGAGATCAAAAGTGACCTCCGCGTCAACATCCGAGTCGACATCTGCCGGAGGAGGTGAAGACGATGGGGTTTGTGCGCGCCTAGATGAGGAAGGGGCTGTTGTCTTCTTCTTCTCAGCGGCCTTCGTCAGCCTCTTGGCTGCCGTGGCCCTTGTGTGGCGCCCAGACCCCTCCAGGGTCAATTGAGGCCGCGTAGCCCTGCCAGGACGAACCGGCTCGCCGGAGTCAGCCCGCCGCAGGACTCGCCCTCTTCCCCTGGTTGGCGTCGAGCCCGCCGCCACGTCCTCCTCCTTCGACGACTCGTCGGCCGCGTCTTCGATAAGTGGAGCTCCAGTGTCGGTGGAAGCAACACACCCCCTCCTTCAAAGGGGGCTGCTCGCCCGGCTCCGAAACCATATGGGCCTCCGGAATCATATTCGGTTGAGGGCCGAACTGGATGCGGCCTTCTTCGCCAGTCTCCATGGGGATCGGCTCCTCCATGTGTCCGGCAATGGAGATATCGCCTTGTGGCGCCTCCTGGACAACGTCCTGGGTTCCTCCTCGGTTCAGAGCAGTCCTCCGGGATAACACTTCGGTGTCATCCCTGGCCCCGGGGGAATAAGCAGGCGGCGGCGACATGCTCGCCATCTCCGACGGAGCCAACGAACCTCCAGATGAGGATCGCTGGATAAGGTCGCGGGCCGGACTGCAATAGTATAATTAACTATGTCAAGGTAATGAAGAGAAAGGGACAGATGCGCGCACGAGCAAGCCATGTCACTTATGATGTGGCCTGGGGCTTAGTGCGGGGGCGTCTTTCCAGACTACTATCAATGTCCCATGCGGTATTGACCGCTGGGACGCTCTTCCCCTTCTTGGGCGTTTCCGCCTCCGGATGCGCCGAAGCCGCCCTCTTCTTCTTCCTCTCCTCAGGAGGAGGGTTGTTTTCCTCCTCCTCCTCCTCTTCCTCGCCATTGTCCTCAGGGACAGAGGAATGAGCTTCGTCATCTTCGGATGTCACGTCCGAAGTGCCCTTGCGACGGGGGCCACTCTTGGCCCCCTTGGCCTTCTTCTCTGGTGCCTTATAAGGCGCCGACACCAGCATCTTTGCTAGACGCGGGATGACCGGTTCTTCAGGCAGCGGAGCCGGACACTGGATCCGCTTCGCCCTCTCCATCCAGCCCTGGAAATGCAATGATAAGCTCAGACATCATCCTTGAAACGATTAAGTTGGGGGTGCATCGAAAAATAACATACCTCGCTAGTGAGGTGTTTACAATCGTGACCACGGTCTGAATCCGTGGCCGGTGGTTTCTCGTTGCCCTTATAGAGCAACTTCCATGCGCCTTCGTGAGTAGTCTCGAAGAGCCTCACCAGGGTCTGATGCTTCTTCGGATTGAACTCCCACAGAGGACGGCTTCGGCGCTGGCACGGAAGGATCCGACGAACTAGCATCACTTGGATCACATCAACGAGCTTGACTTTCTTGGTTACCATGCTTTGAACGCGAGTCTACAGCGCTATCACCTCATTAGGGGAACCCCAGTCCGGACTCTTCTCGGCCCAGGAGGTGAGTCGCATGGGAGAGCCGGAGCGGAATTCGGCGGCTGCGACCCAGGTGGTGCCGCGAGGTTCTATGATGTAGAACCACTGCTTCTGCCACTCCTTTACCATGTCCACAAAAGTACCTTTGGGCCAGGAGACGTTAGACAGCTTGCTCACCATGGCTCCTCCGCACTCTGCGTGCTGGCCATCCACCACCTTCGGCTTCACGTTAAAGACTTTGAGCCACATCCCGAAGTGGGGTTGGATGCGGAGGAGGGCCTCACACATGACGATAAACGCCGAGATGTTGAGGAAGGAATTCAGGAACAGTTCATGGAAATCTATCCCGTAATAATACATCGGCATGCGGACGAAAGGGTGGTGTGGAAACCCTAGTCCGCAGAAGAAATGGGGGATGAACACTACCCTCTCGGTGGGCTCCGGTGTGGGGATGACTTGTCCCTCGGTCGATAAGCGATGAGTGATCTCCTTCGCCAAATATTCGGCCGCCTGGAGCTCAGTAATGTCCTCCTCCTTGGTGGAGGAGACCATCCACTTGCCCTGGCCTCCGGATCCGTACATGGTTGCTTGAGTTGCTTGAGTGGAAAGGAGATGAGAACTTGGGCGCTGGAGCTCGAGATTGGAAGGGCAGAGATAGAGAGAGGGCGTGAGAGAGGAAGAGGGAATCCTTATCCCCTTATAAAGGCAATGAATATTAAGCGCCTCCTCACTCGCCTTAAGATTCACCTATTCCCAAGGGCTGTATAAACAACACGGTTGGGTTACCCATGCCCGCATTGATGAGGATCCCGCGATAAGGGGACACGATCTCTGCTTTGACAAGACCTGCCAATGGCAACCGCGTCTCGGGACGTGGGGCGTCGAAACATGGAAGCGGTTTGGAATTGTGACCGGGCAGACGTGATGTCATAAAAAGTTGTCAGCGGATGGAACTCGTGTAAAAATATATTCTCGCTGCGGTTATGTATGGTGTGTGAAAGGTCCGGGTACTATCATCGCATCCGAAGACTATCTTGAAGTTCGGAATAGAAGGGAACCTGCCTTGCAATGCCGAAGACAATTTGCACGCCGGACTCCTCGTCATTGAAGCCAGGTTCATGGGCTACTAAGGGAGTCCTGGACTAAGGGGTCCTCGGGCGTCCGGCCTGTTATCCATGGGCCAGACTGATAGGTTGTGAAGATATGAAGGCCAAAGACTGTACCCATGTCCGGATTGGACTCTCCTTGGCATTGAAGGCAAGCTTGGCGACCGAAGATGAAGATTCCTTCTTATGTAACCGACTCTATGTAAACCCTAGACCCCCCTGGTTTCTATATAAACTAGAGGGGTTAGTCCGGAAAGGATACATTCATTACCATAGTCATACAAGCTAGGCTTCTAGGGTTTAGCCATTACGATCTCGTGGTAGATCAACTCTTGTAACACTCATATTCATCAATATCAATCAAGTAGGACGTAGGGTATTACCTCCATAGGGAGGGCTCGAACCTGGGTAAACATTGTGTCCCCTGTCTCCTATTACCATCGATCCTAGACGCACAGTTCGGGACCCCCTACCCGAGATCCGCCTGTTTTGACACCGACAGAGACCCACCAGCAGACTTCCTAGGCGGTCGAGGTGCAGCAGCCGGTGCAGGAGTGGCCATGCGCATATGAACAGGAGGCTGCCAAATGGAATGCACAACAGTCTCAGCAACCTCAAATGGAGCAGTGTGATCAATTATTGCCTGAATGAATGGAGAATGAGGGAATTGGCACGTCTGGAGAAAACTAGAGAGACAGATCTCATGCCAAATATAGTGGGCTGTGTCAAGAGGCTCAGTAGGTGCATCATGCATACGGACTATCAAATCAATGCAGTAGTTGCGAGACCTTGAGCAATCTACCTTCTTAGGATAGAGAGTGCGAAGCACACACCAATAGAGAATGCAGTAGGGAGACTGGAAAATGGATGTCCCATTGGGTGGATATGCACGTTCCTCTGGAGTGAGCTCAGAGATATGCTTAAGAAGAGACATGCAAGCATCAATCCCTTTGGGCCTATAGTGAGGATCCGTACTGTGGATGTGATGACCAACACCGGAGAAGCCCAAAATCTGAACAAAATGGTCATAGGTGATGCTCAGCACAGTGTCATCAGTCATCCATGTGAGAGTGTTGTCTGGACCAAAGAAGCAGGTGGCATAGAACTAAAGGATGGCAGCTTCATTCCAATCACACTTGAAGGTCATTGCTTGACCTAGAGTCCTATCATCAATGATCTTGACCGCATTGTCAGGGAACATGGCAGGTTGATCATGCATGAACTGAAGATCCAGGTATATATGAGGAGCAAGTCCACAACCATGGACGAAACTCGAGTAAAGATCTTGCTACATGCGGGTATGGAAACAAGGATCCTCAGCATCAGCCACCTGAAGGAAATATGCCCTAGAGGCAATAATAAAGTTGTTATTTATGTTTCCTTATATCATGATAAATGTTTATTATTCATGCCAGAATTGTATTAACTGGAAACTTAGTACATGTGTGAATACATATACAAACAGAGTGTCACTAGTATGCCTCTACTTGACTAGCTCGTTGATCAAAGATGGTTAAGTTTCCTAGCCATGGACAAAGAGTTGTCATTTGATAAACGGGATCACATCATTAGAGAATGATGTGATTGACTTGACCCATCCATTAGCTTAGCATGATGATCGTTTAGTTTGTTGCTATTGCTTTCTCCATAACTTATACATGTTCCTATGACTATGAGATTATGCAACTCCCGAATACCGGAGGAACACTTAGTGTGCTATCAAACGTCACAACTTAACTGGGTGACTATAAAGATGCTCTATAAGTGTCTCTGATGGTGGTTGTCGAGTTGGCATAGATCGAGATTAGGATTTGTCACTCCGTGTATCAGAGAGGTATCTCTGGGCCCTCTCGGTAATGCAAATCACTATAAGCCTTGCAAGCAATGTAACTAATGAGTTAGTTATGGGATATAGCATTACGGAAACGGGTAAAGAGACTTGCCGGTAACGAGATTGAACTAGGTATTGAGATACCGACGATCGAATCTCGGGCAAGTAACATACCGATGACAAAGGGAACAACGTATGTTGTTATGCGGTTTGACTGATAAAGTTCTTCGTAGAATATGTAGGAACCAATATGAGCATCCAGGTTCCGCTATTGGTTATTGAACGGAGATGAGTCTCAGTCATATCTACATAGTTCTTGAACCCGTAGGGTTCGCACGCTTAACGTTTGATGATGATCGATATTATGAGTTTATGTGTTTTGATATACCGAAGGTGGTTCGGAGTCCCGGATGTGATCACGGACATGACGAGGAGTATCGAAATGGTCAAGACATAAAGATTGATATATTGGACGGCTATATTCGGGCACCGGAAGTGTTCCGGGTGGTTTCGGATATAACCGGAGTGCCGGAGGGTTACCGGAACCCCCCGAGGAACTAATGGGCCTAGATGGGCCTTAGTGGAGAGAGAGAGAGAGAGGGGTGGCCTGGGCAGGCCGCGCGCCCCCTCCCCCTTGAGTCCAAATTGGACTAGGAGGGGGGTGGCGCTCCCCTTTTCCTTCCCCTCTCCCACTCCTTCCTCCCCCTCCTAGTAGGACTAGGAAAGGATGAATCCTACTCCTACTAGGAGGAGGATTCCTCCCCTCATTGGGCGCCCCAAGGGCCGGCCGACCTCCCCCCTTGCTCCTTTATACGGGGGCGGGGGGGGGGGCACCCTAGAACACACAAGTTGACATTGTTTAGCCGTGTGCGGGCCCCCCCTCCACCATAATCCACCTCGGTCATATCGTTGCAGTGCTTAGGCGAAGCCCTGCGCCGGTAGCTTCATCATCACCGTCATCACGCCGTCGTGCTGACGAAACTCTCCCTCGACACTCAGCTGGATCTAGAGTTCACGGGACTTCACCGAGCTGAACGTGTGTAGATCGCGGAGGTGTCGTACCTTCGGTGCTAGCATCGGTCGGATCGTGAAGACGTACTACTACATCTACCGCATTGTCATAATGCTTCCGCTTACGGTCTACGAGGGTACGTGGACAACACTCTTCCCCTCTCGTTGCTATACATCACCTAGATAGATCTTGCGTGTGCATAGGAATTTTTTTGAAATTACTGCGTTCCCCAATAGTGGCATCCGAGCCAGGTCTATGCGTAGATGTTATATGCATGAGTAGAACACAAAGGAGTTGTGGGCGTGGGTATATACATATTGCTTGCCGTCACTAGTTGATTCTTGATTCAACGGTATTGTTGGATGAAGCGACTCGGACCGACATTACGCGGACGCTTACGCGAGACTGGTTCTACCGACGTGCTTCGCACACATGTGGCTAGTGGGTGTCTGTTTCTCCAACTTTAGTTGAATCGGATTCAATGAATAGGGTTCTTTCTGAAGATCAAAAAGCAATCACTATACCACATTGTGGTTTTTGATGCGTAGGTCAGAACGGTTCTTGCTAAGCCCGTAGCAGCCACATAAAACTTGCAACAACAAAGTAGAGGACGTCTAACTTGTTTTTGCAGGGCATGTTGTGATGTGATATGGTCAAGACATGATGCTAAATTTTATTGTATGAGATGATCATGTTTTGTAACAGAGTTATCGACAACTGGCAGGAGCCATATGGTTGTCACTTTGTTGTATGAAATGCAATCGCCATGTAATTGCTTTACTTTATCAGTAACGGTAGCGATAGTCGTAGAAGCAATAGTTGGCGAGACGACAACGATGCTTCGATGAAGATCAAGGTGTCAAGCCAGTGACGATGGTGATCATGACGGTGCTTCGGAGATGGAGATCAAAGGCACAAGATGATGATGGCCATATCATATCACTTATATTGATTGCATGTGATGTTTATCCTTTATGCATCTTATTTTGCTTAGTTCGATGGTAGCATTATAAGATGATCTCTCACTAAATTTTAATGTACAAGTGTTCTCCCTGAGTATGCACTGTTGCTACAGTTCGTCGTGCCGAGACACCACATGATGATCGGGTGTGATAAGCTCTACGTTCACATACAACGGGTGCAAGCCAGTTTTGCACACGCGGAATACTTGGGTTGAACTTGACGAGCCTAGCATATGCAGATATGGCCTCGGAACACTGAGACCAAAAGGTCGAGCGTGAATCATATAGTAGATATGATCAACATAGTGATGTTCACCATTGAAAACTACTCCATCTCACGTGATGATCGGACATGGTTTAGTTGATATGGATCACGTGATCACTTAGATGATTAGAGGGATGTCTATCTAAGTGGGAGTTCTTAAGTAATATGATTAATTGAACTTTAATTTATCATGAACTTAGTACCTGATAGTATTTTGCATGTCTATGTTGTTGTAGATAGATGGCTCGTGTTGTTGTTTCGCTGAATTTTAATGCGTTCCTAGAGAAAGCTAAGTTGAAAGATGATGGTAGCAACTACACGGATTGGGTCCGTAACTTGAGGATTATCCTCATTGCTGCACAGAAGAATTACGTCCTAGAAGCACCGCTAGGTGACAAACTTGCTCCAGGAGCAACACCAGATGTAATGAATGTCTGGCAAAGAAAAGCTGATGACTACTCGATAGTTCAGTGTGCCATGCTTTACGGCTTAGAACCGGGACTTCAACGACGTTTTGAATGTCATGGAGCATGTGAGATGTTCCAGGAGTTGAAGTTAATATTTCAAGCAAATGCTCGGATTGAGAGATATGAAGTCTCCAATAAGTTCTAAAACTATAAAATGGAGGATAATAGTTATGTCAGTGAACATATACTCAGAATGTCTGGGTACCACAACCACTTGACTCAGCTGGGAGTTAATCTTCCTGATGATAGTGTCATTGACAGAGTTCTTCAATCACTACCACCAAGCTACAAGAGCTTCGTGATGAACTATAATATGCAAGGGATGGATAAGACAATTCCCATGCTCTTCGCAATGCTAAAGGCTACGGAGGTAGAAATCAAGAAGGAGCATCAAGTGTTGATGGTCAACAAGACCACCAGTTTCAAGAAAAAGGGTAAAGGGAAGAAGGGGAACTTCAAAAAGAACAGCAAGCAAGTTGTTGCTCAAGTGAAGAAGCCCAAGTATGGACCTAAGCCTGAGACTGAGTGCTTCTACTGCAAAGGGACTTGTCACTGGAAGTGAAACTGCCCCAAGTATTTGGCGGAGAAGAAGGATGGCAAAGTGAATGGTATATTTGATATACATGTTATTGATGTGTACCTTACTAGTGCTCGCAATAGCGCCTGGGTATTTGATACTGGGTCCGTTGCTAATACATGCAACTCAAAATGGGGGCTACAAATTAAGCTAAGATTGGCTAAGGACGAGGTCACGATGCGCGTGGGAAATGGTTCAAAAGTCGATGTGATCGCCGTCGGCACGCTACCTCTACATTTACCTTCGGGTTTAGTTTTAGACCTAAACAATTGTTATTTGGTGCCAGCGTTGAGCATGAACATTATATTTGGATCTTGTTTGATGCGAGACGGTTATTCATTTAAATCAGAGAATAATGGTTGTTCTATTTATATGAATAATACCTTTTATGGTCATGCACCCTTGATGAGTGGTCTATTTTTACTAAATCTTGATAGTAGTGATACACATGTTCATAGTATTGAAGCCAAAAGATATAAGTTTAATAATGATAGTGCAACTTATTTGTGGCACTGCCGTTTAGGTCATATTGGTGTAAAGCGCATGAAGAAACTCCATGCTGATGGACTTTTGGAATCACTTGATTATGAATCACTTGATGCTTGCGAACCATGCCTCATGGGCAAGATGACTAAAACTTCATTCTCCAGAACAATGGAGCGAGCAACAGACTTGTTGGAAATAATACATACTGATGTATAATGACCCAAAAGTATAGGGGATATATCATAGTACGTTCGATAAGTAAGAGTGTCGAACCCAACGAGGAGCAGAAGGAAATGACAAGCAATTTTCAGTAAAGTATTCTCTGGAAGCACTAAAATTATCGGTAACAGATAGTTTTGTGATAAGGTAATTTGTAACAGGCAACAAGTAACAAAAGTAAATAAGGTGCAGCAAGATGGCCCAATCCTTTTTGTAGCAAAGGACAAGCCTGGACAAACTCTTATATGAGGGAAAACGCTCCCGAGGACACATGGGAATTATCGTCAAGCTATTTTTTCATCACGCTCATATGATCCGCGTTCGTTACTTTGATAGTTTGATATGTGGGTGGACCGGTGCTTGGGTACTTCCCTTTCTTGGACAAGCATCCCACTTATGATTAACCCCTATTGCAAGCATCCGCAACTACAAAAGAAGTATTAAGGTAAACCTAACCATAGCATGAAACATATGGATCCAAATCAGCCCCTTACGAAGCAACGCATAAACTAGGGTTTAAGCTTCTGTCACTCTAGCAACCCATCATCTACTTATTACTTCCCAATGCCTTCCTCTAGGCCCAAAAAATGGTGAAGTGCATGTAGTCGACGATCACATAACACCACTAGAGGAAAGACAACATACATCTCATCAAAATATCGAACGAATACCAAATTCACATGACTACTTATAACAAGACTTCTCCCATGTCCTCAGGAACAAACGTAACTACTCACAAATCATATTCATGTTCATAATCAGAGGGGTATTAATATGGATAAAGGATCTGAACATATGATCTTCCACCAAATAAACCAACTAGCATCAACTACAAGGAGTAATCAACACTACTAGTAACCCACAGGTACCAAAGGTTTTGGGACAAAGATTGGATACAAGAGATGAACTAGGGTTTGAGAGGAGATGGTGCTGGTGAAGATGTCGATGGAGATTGACCCCCTTCCGCTGAGAGGATCGATGGTGATGACAATGGTGATGATTTTCCCCTCCCAAAGGGATGTTTCCCCGGCAAAACAGCTCCGCCGGAGCCCTAGATTGGTTCCGCCAAGGTTCCACCTCATGGCGGCGGTGTTTCGTCCCGAAAGATTGCTTATGATTTTTTCTCGGACGAAAGACTTCATATAGCAGAAGATGGGCACCGGAGGCTTGCCAGGGGGCCCACGAGACAGGGGGCGCGCCCCCACCCTCGTGGCCAGGGTGTGGCCCCCTTCTAGTTAATTCTTTCGCCAGTATTTTTTATATATTCCAAAACTTGCTCCCGTGAAGTTTCAGAACTTTTGGAGTTGTGCAGAATAGGTCTCTAATATTTGCTCCTTTTCCAGCCCAGAATTCCAGTTGTCGGCATTCTCCCTCTTCATGTAAACCTTGTAAAATAAGAGAGAAAAGGCATAAGTACTGTGACAAAATGTGTAGTAACAGCCCATAATGCAATACATATCGATATAAAAGCATGATGCAAAATGGACGTATCAAATCCCCCAAGCTTAGACCTCGCTTGTCCTCAAGCGGAAGCCGATAACGAAAAATATGACCACATGTTTAGAGATAGAGGTGTCGATGAAATAAAATACGGACATGAGGGCATCATGACCATTCTTATAACAGCAACATATATAAATATTGTCATATGATTTCTTATGCTCAAGTAATAATCTATTCACAATGTAAAATATGAATCAGAAACTTCATTGAAAACCAACAAACTATAATCTTGGTCATTAAAGTAATTACAATTTATCATAACATCGGAAAGAGTCAATATAAGAGCTTTCAGCAAGTCCACATACTCAACTATCATTTAGTCTTTCACAATTGCTAACACTCACGAAATACTTGTGGGTATGGAGTTTTAATTGGACACAGAGAAAGAGAGGGTCTTATAGTGTTGCCTCCCAACCTTTTACCTCAAGGGTAATGTCAACAATAATAGTTCATGCTAACTTACACGCAATAGGATATATGTATCAGGATCTTTCCAACACAATGTGCTTGCCAAAGGATAAAATGTAAAAAGGAAAGGCGAAGATCACCATGACTCTTGTATAAAGTATAAGACAAGAATAAAAGATAGGCCCTTCGCAGAGGGAAGCAGAGGTTGTCATGTGTTTTTTATGGTTGGATGCACGAAATCTTAATGCAAAAGAATGCCACTTTATATTGCCACTTGTGATATGGACCTTTATTATGCAGTCCGTCGCTTTTATTTCTTCCACATCAAAAGATCGTATAAAGCTTATTTTCTCCACACTAATAAATCATACATATTTAGAGATCAATTTTTATTGCTTGCAACAATGACAACTTACTTGAAGGATCTTACTCAATCCATAGGTAGATATGGTGGACTCTCATGGCAAAACTGGGTTTAAGGATATTTGGAAGCACAAGTAGTATCTCCACTTGGTGCAAGGAATTTGGCTAGCATGAGAGGGGTAGGAAAGCTCAACATGTTGGATGATCCATGACAATATACTTTATTTCAGATATAGGAAAACATAACCCATTACGTTCTCTTCCTTGTCCAACATCAACTCTTTAGCCTGTCATATTTTAATGAGTGCTCACAATCATAAAAGATGTCCAAGATAGTATATTTATATGTGAAAACCTCTCTTTCTTTATTACTTCCTATTAATTGCAACGATGACCAAAACTATGTTTGTCAAATCACAACAACTTTTATTCATCATACTCTTTATATGTGAAGTCATTACTCTCCATAAGATCAATATGTTCTTTTTATTTCTTTTTATTATTTCTTTTATTCCCTCAAGATCATAGTAAGATAATCAAAGCCCTTGACTCGAAACTAATCTTTATTATATATAGCTCAAGGAATCGATTACATAGAAGGATCATAAAGCAAAACTCAAAACTAAATCATACTAAAACTTTATTCTACTAGATCAAGACATTACCAAAAGGATCAAACTAAGAAAAACGGTAAAGATAGGAGTGTGATGGTGATACGATACCGAGGCACCTCCCCCAAGATTGGCAGTTGCCAAGGGGAGTGCCCATACCCATGTGTTTATATCTCTTTCTTCGGGGGTGAAGGAGATGATGCTGCTGATGATGATAGTTGTGCCTTCAACTTTTTCATATTGTAATTGAGAAGAGCAATTTCCTCCTTTAGATCATCGACCTCCGATTCCAGCTTCAAGATCTTGTCACATAAATCTCCTTTGCTTTTTTGCCGAAAACGAGAAGGAATAGATCGGTTGTTAGACAGTTTAGCCCTCTTATGAAGACTAGACTTCTTGAATTTCATGTGCATATCCCCAGGTTGAGGTAGAGGAACATCCTCCTCCTCCGAACTTGAATCATTGATCCTCCTCAAATGAGCATCCTCCTCATCATCTGTAGTTCGACCACAAGGAGATTGGTCCCCATAGGTATTTGGGTCAACAATGAGGTGTGAGACATAGCTCTCTCCGTCGAAGTCTTGAGATGACATCTCACTCTAAATCTGCTGCAGAAACAACTCGAAACAAAAAACAGAGGATTTTGCGTGGTATGGCGGTAAAAACCTTCAGGGGATTATATAATAATTTTTACCGACCAAAAGAAGTATCATGCAACAAAACGAAGTCCAGAGAGCACACGAGGTGCCCACGAGGCAGGGGGCGCACCCAGGGGGGTAGGGTGCGCCATCCACCCTCGTGGATGCCTCATGTCCTTCCCGGACTACTTCTTATTTTCCTATTTTCTTAAATATTCCAAAACGGAGAAAAATTGCTATTAGAACTGTTTTGGAGTCGGTTTACTTACCGTACCACATACCTATTCCTTTTCGAAGTCCGAAACATTCCGGAAAGTGTCCCTTATATATTCCTCCGGGGTTACGGTTTCAATAACATTAGTTCCAACATTTATTGGATTACTTGAGATATAATGTTTGATTCTTTGACTGTTCACCACCTTAAGATTTGTGCCTTCGAAGTTGTTGATTTTTATGGCACCGGAACTATAAACCTCCTCGATAACATAAGGCCCTTCCCATTTAGAGAGGAGTTTTCCTGCAAAAAATCTTAAATGAGAGTTGTATAGCAAAACATAATCACCTATATTAAACTCACACTTTTGTATCCTTTTGTCATGCCATCTTTTAACTTTTTCTTTAAACAGTTTGGCATTTTCATAAGCCCGGGTTCTCCATTCATCAAGTGAGCTGATGTCAAAAAGCCTCTTCTCACCGGCAAGTTTGAAATCATAACTGAGCTCTTTAATGGCCCAATATGCCTTATGTTCTAGTTCGAGAGGTAAGTGACATGCTTTTCCATAAACCATTTTATATGGAGACATACCCATAGGATTTTTATATGCAGTTCTATAAGCCCATAATGCATCATCAAGTTTCTTGGACCAATTCTTTCTAGATCTGTTAACGGTCTTTTGCAAAATTAATTTGAGCTCTCTATTACTCAGTTCTACTTGACCACTAGACTATGGGTGGTATGGAGATGCAATTCTATGATTAACATCATACTTAGCAAGCATTTTACTAAAAGCATCATGAATAAAATGTGAACCACCATCAGTCATTAAGTATCTAGGGACTCCAAACCTCGGAAAAATAACTTCTTTAAGCATCTTAATAGAGGTGTTATGATCAGCACTACTAGTTGGAATAGCTTCTACCCACTTAGTAACGTAATCAACAACAACTAAAATATGTGTATACCCTTTAAAGGAAGGAAACAGTCCCATATAATCAAAGTCCCAAACATCAAATGGTTCCATAAGAAGTGAATAATTCATAGGCATTTCTTGACGTCTACTAATATTACCAATTCTTTGACATTCATCACAAGACAAGACAAACTTACGGGCATATTTAAAAAGTGTAGGCCAATAAAAACCGGATTGCAATACCTTATGCGCAGTTCTATCTCCAGCATGGTGTCCTCCATAAGCCTCGGAGTGACACTTACGTAGGATCTGTTCCTGTTCATGCTCAGGTACACAATGTCTAATAACACCATCTACTCCTTCTTTATAAAGGTGTGGGTCATCCCAAAAGTAATGTCTTAAATCATAGAAAAACCTTTTCTTTTGCTGGTATGTGAAACTAGGTGGTATAAATTTAGCAACAATATAATTAGCATAATCAGCATACCATGGAGCAGTACGAGAAGCATTTATGACAGCTAATTGTTCATCAGGAAAGCTATCATCAATATGCAGTGGGTCATCAAGAACATTCTCTAACCTAGACAAATTGTCTGCAACAGGGTTCTCAGCTCCCTTTCTATCAATAATATGCAAATCAAATTCTTGTAGAAAGAGAACCCATCTAATAAGTCTAGGTTTAGCATCTTTCTTTTCCATAAGATATTTAATAGCAACATGACCAGTGTGAATAGTCACTACAAAAAAATACACTTCCGTGATGATACATGTTTGTCACAGTAGGTCACGTTTTCTATCATGCATGTACATCCATGACAAATTTATGACAGAATCAAGATAGTCATACCTGTGCTATCGTAGAAGTGTTCCATGACATTACCAAAATTATCATCACGGAAGTGTCCACTTCCATGACGATAAATCGCGCGTCATAGAAGTGCTTTCGTCAAGGGTGACCAACACGTGGTATCCACTGTAACGGAACGTCGTTAAGCTATCGGGTGTGGTTTTGGATCCGATAACCCGTTAACAGCCCCGACCAATGGGGATTTTCCACGTGTAAAATCATCATTGGTTGGAGGAAACACGTGCGGCTCACCGTTGGGACAGATGTCATCCACTCATTGGACCCAAAGCACCTATGATACGTCGACACGTGGCACGGCCCAAAAGAGGCCCATTCTTGTGAAAAGGGTGGCCCGTTTGACTTGGTCAAAAGGTGGCGGGACGACCCACATCAAGCCTGTTAACGGCATGTTCGCATATAGCCCATTTACAGCCCGCTAACCCAGGGCCCATTTACGGCCTATCCGAATTAGGCCCAGTAGCGTCATCTGGGCCGTCCAATATAATTCCAGCCTGTTTTAACTTCCGACCCATGTATGGCCCATGACATCTTTTGGCCCATATGAGGCCCTTAGTAAGCCTCGGCCCATTAACGGCCCATGGTAAAACTGGCTTGTAATGAACAGTGTATCACTTTATACCCATTAACGACCCATTATTCCGTTGGGCCGTTTCCAGCCCATGTTATCTTTCGGCTTTCTCAGGGCCCATCTATTCTTGGGCTCATTTCCAGCATTCGTTTACTTTCGGCCCGTTACTGTCATTTTCTGCTTGTGGGCCAAATACAGCCCGTGGTTACAGTCGGCCTGTTTGTGGCCCGTTAATACGTTGGGCCGTTTTCATAGCGTCATCAAATAGGGCCTATTAACGACGGCCCATTATGATCGACCCATGAACGGACGATTTCAACTCTAGCCCATTTACGGCCATAATGTGGTCTGTTATTGGCCCATGTTTGGCCAACCGATCATACGACCGTAGAAGGCCCATTGATGATACGGCCCATAGAAGGCCCATTGTGTCTACGCCCCGTAGAAGGCCCATTGTTTCTATGGCCCTTAGAAGGCCCATTGTTTCTACGGCCCATAGGAGGCCCATGTTAACTATAGTAAATATGTAGCCCATTGTTAATGTGGCCTAGTTTTAAAAAATAGGTTATTGCAGCCACTAGCAAACCGCAGAAAAAGAACTGCACTGACTACAAGAAAACAAATAAATAAGACAACGGTAAATAAGCAAGGAACTTACGCTAGGCTATCATGGCTATTACACATATTACATCCATTGGGCATCAAAGTTCGCCACAAGTGCAAATATAGGGAACAAAGCAGCATATAAACACCGTAGCAAAACAAGTCCAGAACTGAAACCACTTCAGAAGAGCTCAAGAAACAATATCCTGGGTACCCATAATGCCAGCAAGATGCTTAGCAAGCTTATTAACTTTCTCTTGTTTGGCGCTTAAATCCTCTAGCACTTGCTGTTGCACCAGAATGTATGCATCTGAATTCTACAGGGACTTCCTCAGTCCTTCGGCTTCCTATTGAAAGTGCAACTATCCCTAGGTGGTTTTGGTAATTCCTAACAACATATAGCTCATTGAGCTAATGCTATTCCAAGATTAATATTTCAGGAAAAGCTCAATGAATGGCATGGCATGGATGAGGAATGTGGACCCCTCAAAATACTAAGGACAAAAAGATTGGCTCAAGCTCAAAGCTCAAGACTCTACATTTTATATTTTAGTGATCCAAGATCACATTGAGTCTATAGGAAAAGCCAATACTATCAAGGAGGGATGAGGTGTTGTTTAATGAGGTTCTTGCTTCATAGTGCTTAGTGATATGCTCCAAAACCCTAAACTACCTTCCCACATCCACATATGACCTAAACCCAAAGTCAAGCTCGGCCCCACCGATTCTTTCTATCCAGCGCCACCGAGTTCAAATGTCATAGCCACTGCCACAAACCCTAGGCAAATCGGTCTCATCGATAGGGATTTTGGTCACACCGAGATGGGGTTGTAATCTCTCTGTTTCCCTTCGTAACGTTTCGGTCCTACCAAGATGAGCGATCGATCCCACCGAGATTGCAATGTAAACTCTCTATTTCCCTTTTGTAACATTTCGGTCCCACTGAAATGAGCAAATCGGTCCCACCGAGTTTACCTGACCAACTCTCTGGTTAGCTTATTACCAAAATCGGTCCCACCGAGTTTGTGTAATCGGTCACACAGAGATTACGTTATGCCCTAACCCTAACCATATCGGTCCTACCGAGTTGCATCTCAGTCCCACCGAAAATCCTAATGGTCACTAGGTTTGCTAAATCGGTCCGACTGAGTTTCTCAATTCGGTCTCACCGAGATTGGTAAATTGTGTGTAACGGTTAGTTTTTGTGTGGAGGCTATATATACCCCTCCACCCACTCTTCACTCGTGGAGAGAGCCATCAGAACATACCTACACTTCCAATACACATTTTCTGAGAGAGAACCACCTACTCATGTGTTGAGGCCAAGATATTCCATTCCTACCATATGAATCTTGATCTCTAGCCTTCCCAAGTTGCTTTCCACTCAAATCTTCTTTCCACCAAATTCATATCCTGTGAGAGAGAGTTGAGTGTTGGGGAGACTATCATTTGAAGCACAAGAGCAAGGAGTTCATCATCAACACACCATTTGTTACTTCTTGGAGAGTGGTGTCTCCTAGATTGGCTAGGTGTCACTTGGGAGCCTCCGACAAAGATTGTGGAGTTGAACCAAGGAGTTTGTAAGGGCAAGGAGATCGCTTACTTCGTGAAGATCTATCGCTAGTGAGGCAAGTCCTTCGTGGGCGATGGCCATGGTGGGGTAGACAAGGTTGCTTCTTCGTGGACCCTTCATGGGTGGAGCCCTTCGTGGACTCGCGCAACCATTACCCTCCGTGGGTTGAAGTCTCCATCAACGTGGATGTATGATAGCACCACCTATCGGAACCACGACAAAAATATCCGTGTATCCAATTGCGTTTGAATTCTCCAAACCCTTCCCTTTACATTCTTGCAAGTTGCATGCTTTACTTTCCGCTGCTCATAGACTCTTTGCATGCTTGCTTGAATTGTGTTAAGATTGCTTGACTTGTGCTAAGATAGCTAAAATTTGCCAAAGACTAAAATTGGGAAAAAGGATAGATTTTTATTTAGTCAAGTAGTCTAATCACCCCCCTCTAGACATACTTTCGATCCTACACCTGTCGCATAACATCTGATCGATGTCTTTCAACTTGAAGTTGAGACTCAAGAAGCCGAACCGATTCAGGCAGCGAGTTCGAAGAGCCGGTGCCAACAGTAGTAGCCAGTAACTCGAACACTACATCAAGACAGGACTTTGGGGTTGTTTCAGTGTCTTCAATATAGTTTTTATCAGCTTTCTTGGAGAACAACAGGGATGTCTCACTATCTTGAACCTGATCTGCATTACTTCCTTTACCATTGCATAATGGGGTACTCTTCTCCAATATTTTATCCGCGTTCTAAAGGAGAAACAAACAGACACATCACAGGTTTACAATGTAGTATATGAAACTCATTTTGGTAAACCAGTTCAGTAGTAAGGTGGACAGGATAACAA
The DNA here is from genome assembly GCF_056163025.1 of Triticum urartu. NCBI lineage: Eukaryota > Viridiplantae > Streptophyta > Magnoliopsida > Poales > Poaceae > Triticum > Triticum urartu. Next base: position 483,181,383 of record NC_141875.1, read on the forward strand.
CATGAAAAAAACATATATCTATCTAGTATGGTCACTATATGGTCTATATCATTCTAGTTTATGTTGCCAAATCAAGATAGATATTGTTCGAATCATATCTATTTAAGGCAAAGTAGCATAGAATAATATAAGTGTGGGAAACTACATAGCAATAACAACACTTGTAATGTGCATGGCATGAGAACATAAATGTTTATTCAATTGAAACTGAAATCAACATAGAGCAAGTTACAACAGCAAACACGTTAAAGAAACAGGTTTAAAACATACCTGTTGTGCCATTGGAGTTTCAATTGCATCCTTCAAATCTGAAATTAGTTGGTATGAGTAAACACAGTGATGCAAGAGCAAAGTAGTATGAACCATAGCTACGGAACCTGACCTGAGAACAATTCTTCTTCTGCTTTAAGCGTTGACTTGGGGCTTGGATTGGTGGTCCTCGTGCTTTGGGCGCTGCAGTTTCCTTACTAACTGCTTGTGTTTGGGTGATTTGTGGTGGAGACGGTGCCGTGTCAACGGGAACTGGGTTACTATCTGCTGGGGTTGGGGTTAGAAGGGGTGTAGCTGGTTCTCTGTCCAACTGGGTAGGGGTACAATCTGCGTGAGTCTGGGTTATGTGTGGTGGGGCTGGTTCTTGGGCAAGTACAACCGTGGTTCTATCTCCATCGACAGGTAGCACGACCTTTTCTGAAGACCGTGTTTTTACTCCCACAGATACTGCCATCACCTCCTCCAATTGAAATGGCTGATAAGCAAGAAAAGTAATTGAATGTACAGACATTGTAAGATAGACAGGTGCAATGGATAGTAGGGAAGAAAACAGGGCATGAAATAATTCACATTTATGTTGTCTAACCAAACAGAATAGTAGGACATACTTTCAAATGTATGATGGCTAATTAAACAGGATAGCATGACACAATTTCGCATGTATGATGGCTAACTAAACATGATAGAATGACATACTTCAAAATATGATGACTATGTAAACAGGATGACATGATATAACTATACGATGTGTCTATTAAAGTGGTTGGCATGCCATAAATCACAAACATGCCATCGATGGAAACATGATGGCATGATATAATTCACGGATAGAATGACATAATTCAAAATATGATGACTATGTGAACAGGATGAGATGATATAACTATATTATGTCTTTAGAAAATGGGTTGGCATGCCATAATTTAGATACATGCTGTCTATGTAAACATCATGGCATGATATAATTCAAATATATGATTTATATACTAAGGAAGTGAGCAGAGGGCAATTGCATATATGATGTGTCAACTAAGGAGATGACATTCAATATCGTGTATATGATGTAAAAATAAGCATTGCAATACAACATATGCATGATATGAGTAATATAACCCTGCCAAGTTTGAGCATACACCTCAGGGGGATAATAGGACTGGTCATCTGCCTCTGAATCATCCTCTGAAGAGCTATCTGTAACCAGCAACATATTTGCTTCACTAGGTAGCATTGTCTGCTCTGAAGACCTTGTTTTCACTCCAGATTTCTCCATCACCAATTCAAATGGCTGATGCACAGGAAGAGCAGTTGAATATACAAACATTGTCGACAAAAGCAATGAGAAATACAAAAAAGGACGACATGATATAATTCACATATATGATGCTTGGCTAAAGAGCATGGCATTGCATAATTCACATATATAATGCCTTGCAACAAGATAGCATTGCATAATTCACATATATAATGTCTTGCAAAAAGATGGCATTGCATAATTCACATATATGGTAATTAGACACTAAACATGTGGCATTCACACAAATCATGTCTAAACTAAGGAAATGACATAGCAATGCAAGATACCATACGCATGATATGAGCAACATAACCCTGCCAAGTTAGAGCATGCACCTCGGGGGGGGGGGGGGATAGGACTGGTCATCTGTCTCTGAATCCTCCTCTAAGGAGCTATCTGTAACCAGCAAGACATGCGCTTTGTCAGATAGCATTGTCTGCTCTGAAGACCTTGTTTCCACTCCAGATTTTTCCATGGCCATGCCGAATGGCTGATGCACAGGAAGAGTAATTGAATGTACTAAAACTATTGACAAATTTAACACGTAATAAAAAATGATGTCGTGATATAATTCACATATAAGATGACTGGCTAACCAGGGTGGCATTGCAAAATTCACATATATGATGCCTGGCTAAACAAGATGGCATTGCATGATTCACATATACGATGAAGAAACTAAACAGATGGCATTGACATAAAGCATGTCTAAACTAAGCAGATGACATCTTTGATGTATATGGTAAGAAATGCAAGGCACCATATGCATGATATTACCAACATCAGCATGCCAAGTTAGAGCGAAGACCTCATGGGGTAAATAGGAGTGGTCTTGTACTTCTGAATCCCCCTCAGAACAGTTATCTTCCTCTTGATTACGACCCGAAATGGGTGGAGGGGGGGCTGCCTTTGCGCCCACCATGGAGTGACATCTGCATGAAATTGTATTGCCACGCAAGGCTCGTCTCTTTTGCTCTACATGTTCAGTTACATTGTGTACAATAACTGATATGCGTAGGAATAAAACATAGTGAGATTATGTAAGGAGTGCATACACAAATCCAGAGTGAAGGTAGCAAACTGTGGATAGACCCAAAACCAATGATAGCAGGCAGATAATAGCTTTAGTTAAAAAAATACAGATAATGGCTCCTTTAATGTTTGTTTGCACCCAACATGAAACTCATAGTAGACACTCGAGATTAACCAGATAGTAGACAGATAGTACTGATTGCTGCCCCAATATGTACCCCACAACCATTTAAAAATTCAAGTTTCAGCATAAGTTTGGACCTGAGTCGGAGTCTAATGGGTGAACATGATGATAAAGTAGCATGTCATCATATTAAGCAATGCATAACGTAAGCACACACGGAAGAGTGCGACCTCTCTTGCGGACCCGTGTAGTCCTCAAGGTCATCTGCTCAGTTGATGATGGTAATGCAGTTGTCGTGGCTGGCAGCGGCGGGGAAGAAGATCTGAGGCGGGGAAAGACAGTCTGGAGAGTGGATCCCTGCTGTGGTGAACCCTTCCGTTGTTGGAGTAGCTGAGCTGGGGTGGAACACAGCACCGCAGGAGCAGGACAAACCACACAAGGTTTTCTTTGACACATATTTGTAAAGAAGTAATTGTGTAAGGGCTTGTTTGAATTTGAGGATTCTAACAATGCAGAGATAGGAAATAGACAGGAATAGGATAGGAATGCACGTGCAAAACAGAGAATTTAAAAACACAGGATTTCTACCAATCTGGGTGTTTGGTTCACAAGAATTGGAAGATCACATGATGCAAAGAAGCATGGTGAGATTAAGTCAAACCACAAGAAGTGTACAACCTCTTTGGCGAAGCCATGTCGATCTCAGCGTGATTGGGTTGGCCGGTGAGGATGCTCCCGCTGACTTGGCTGTCGGAGGAGGGGAAGAAGATCTTAGGCGTCTGGAGATGGAGCCCGAGGTACTGCTCCGCTGTGATGGAGGGTTTCATCGTTGGAGCAGCTCCGGTGAGTTGTACGACGCCGAGGCTGAAGCAGGACAAGAGAGACAACGTTAACCTGAGTGGAATTCTAATAGCATCTCCAATAGATGACATAAAATACATAACCACAAAGTGCTAGATGTATACATCATCCGCTCATCTCTGAACTTAACTGACGAAACTGAATTTAACTGTCGAAACTGAACTTAACTGTCGAAAACTGAATTTTTCTATCAAAACTGAATTTTACTGTCGGAACTAAACGCACTAGAGGTGAGGCTACAAGTTAGTCGACTGACTTTTTCATCTTTGGTCAGTCGATTTTGCAGCCATTGGATACGAAATCAAGGGCCTGCAGTTCATCTTCAACCTCCACCCCCCCTGAGCCGCCAGCCACCACCGGCCAAACAGCTGCCCCCCGCCGCCCGCGGCCGGCGGTGCGCCACCCCGCCCACCACGAAAACACTCCCCACCGCCCCGGCCATCCCAGTAGCCCCCCCCGTGACGAGCTTTTTCTCCGGCAATCCCCACGCCACCGCCCCACCACCGCCGGTGACCACCGCCCCCACCTTGAACCCTAAGATAGATAGTAGGGTACCTCTCCGACGAGCCCCCCTCCCTGCTGCGGCTGGTTCTTCCTTAACTCCGGTGAGCCCCCCACCCCCTGAAAATCGACTGACCCAAAAGTCGATTCAGTCGACTGAAGTGTAGCTAAATCAGAGCAGCCTCGCAAGCAAGAGCGAGAGCGAGAGCAGCAGCGCGAGCGCGAGCAAGAGCAGACCAGGCAGGGGACCGAGAGCAAGAGCAGAGCAACAACGCGAGTGAGAGCTAAAGCAGCAGCAACTCCTACTGATGTGGACGTCGCCGCCGAGGGAGCGATGCCGTGGAGGAAGTGGTCGGCGCTGCTGCCGTGGATGGAGCCGCGCCGTGTCGGCTCGGGACCGAGCGCCGGCAGCACCGTGAGATCGAATCAAGAAGAAAATGTGGCAATTAGTGTACAACCTCTTTGGTGGCGCCGATTAGGCCGCAGCTTCATCCGAGGAAGCGGTGATGATGATGCTCTTCCGGTGGTGCAGGTGAAGACGGCGGTGTGGGAATGGAGGTGGCGCGAAAGACGAGGGGAACGTCGGGGAAGCTCCATGGAGGTGGAGGACTGGGTGGCTGAACCGGCGGGACGACCAGATCAACGACGGATCCTCATCCGATACGGTGGATGAGGGACGTCGAGGTGTTGCTGTGGACGACGTCGTCGAGGAAGAGGCACCGACTGGGTGGCGGACGGAGGAGGGTGTGGGGCTTCGCAGGTTTTGCCGACCTCGGTGTACGAATGGGTGGGCGGATGGGATGGGAGTGGGGAACCATGGCTTAGGGACGCGCTTGTCCGAAATGTGGGATAAGTTATGAAAGTACCCCCACCAATTTGAGGCGGTTCTTTCGGTTCAGGGGTATCACGGGCATTTCACGTGTCGGGATTTCACAGGAGGTGGGAGTTTTCACGCGCGTTGTAATTTTGGAATAGCAAGGCGTGGGTTGAGATGGAGGGAGTTTTCGGAGCACAACGAGACAACGTGTATAATGCATGCAACCTAGTACTCAAACGAACGTTTTAGTGCATTCCAAACGTATATACTACCGCTTCAATATGAACTAAATTTGAATTCGTTTCTCTATTTGAATAAGATCTACAATAATGATTGTTGTGAAGTCAAAGCATTTGAATTCGTTTCTCTGTTTTAATAAGATCTATAATCATCATTATTGTCAAGTTAAACCATCGTTTGTGTATTATATTCACAACACACCACATGATTAGTCTCGAGTTACATATGAACTATGTGTACTATATGAACTCGAACTCGATTTTTTGAATCCACTTTATGTTGATTTCAAATCATAGTACATTTCAAGCTCTAGCTAGATCTTCACGAACTAAACCATGTCTCATATGTATAATGTGTTTATCACATTATGTATGGTGCCCCGCCCCCTACGCCTACAAGTATTTAGATGTGAGTTGCAAACACCACACATTACCACAAATTCAAATAAAATATGAGAATGTTCGATATATAGTATGGTTTAGATTGTTCAATATTTAGTTGTAAGCTGCAAACGCCACACATTATCACAAATTCAAATAAAATGTGAGATTGTTCGATGTATATTATGGTTTAGATTGTTCGACATTTAGCTGTGAGTTGCAAACGCCATGCATTATCACATTATGGTATAACATGTGCAAAAACCACAACACGCGTATCACCGCTATATTCATGCATGCATATGTTTAAAACACTATGATCTCCTATTCAAATATATGAATCCACTTTCATATCAAATTATGATCTTTGTTAGTCTCTTACACCCACACAATCCTCTAACCTTTGTAGCTACCACTAACTTTCTCTCGTGCATGCACACGCCCTCCTCGCCCTCCCCCTCCCTCAACATTCTATCCATCGCGCACATTCATTTTATTTTCTTTAGGTCGTTCTTCCATAGTCTCCACAACTCCTTTGTGACACACACTAATCGATAAACCTCTCCAGCGATGTCTGCCTACAACATACACACGCACCTTCAATCTCCTCCTTTATGTGTCCTTGCCTCGTGTCTCTCATACGGTCCCACACACGTGTAAACTCTCACCCCTCTTTTCATCGATCTCACAACCGCACACTCCTCCCCCTATCTAGCTAGTAGCTGGGCCTCTCGCACCACCTCCTAGCTCCATTCTCTATGTCTATCCGTCTCGCCGGGCCTTATTTACCTCTAACAAATGGACGTACACCGACCAATCTCCCGCTATACATATAGCTAGATAGGTCCTTATAACTCGTTTTCCCCACGCGTCGATCGATCTACCTCATTAGTTATGTCTCTCCCTTCCTCCGACAAACAACAATTGATCTACCGATCTAGTTAGGTTTGCTTACCAAACACATGGTTCCCCTTCATCATCCATGGATGTGTCCCGACAGATCTATCAAGCACAGGCACGCACAGAAACACATCCCCACTCTTATTGATAATATTGCAGTTCCACCCTCAGTTTGTCTAGTAGGCCTCTCCCACCATCTTCGAGAAGTAACTCCATCACCCATCCAGCACTCTACCCCTCTCCCTCCCCCCCCTCTCTCTCTCCTCTCTCTCTCTGTCCCATCCTATTTCCCGTCCTTCAGTTATGTATGGATGTCGACCGATCTTCCATAAGACATAGCTGGGTCTCTCCTTCTCAACACATATACGAGTCATTCTACCTCTATAGTTAGGCCTCTACCTACCCCTCCCCCCACCCCACCCCCTCCCACACACACACCCATACATCGAGCGCTCTAGTCATGTCTCCCTGCCACACACAAACTTGACATGTGCCCTCTGACATTCCGGTAGCTAGGTCAGTCGCCCTATATCTTTGACTTGCACACACACACACACAATTTCGATGGCTCTCTTCATCGATCTCGCACCCACCCACTTGATCCCCTCTTCGACTCTATCGATATCTATGACCCCTCCCTCTCTTCTCATGGATCGCCCGAACCTCTATATATGATATGGATAGGCCTCCATTTCACACACCTTGCATGCAAAATTTTGTTTGAGATGTCATCGACACATATTCCCACAAATACATTCACGAAATCAACCTCCCCCCAAAACAAAAAACACTCACGAACGCACAAGCCATTTGTCTAGGTTTGTATCTCTCACACACACCCACGTAGGTGGGGGACGTGCACGTAGAGAAGAGGTGCACGCACGGCGCACGTACTCCCGTCTCTTTCCCAACCACACCGCGCGGGTACACGGTGGAGCTCATTTCTGTACGAAAAGGCAGCCCACGTGGTAATTTGACACGTGTACTGGTCTTCCACTAGATGGAGGGAGGATCATCTACCACGGGTGAACAAACAAATTGTGACTTGACGCGTTATGTTAAAAAAGAGGCAAACTATGTGGGGCCTACCTTAGAGGCAAGGCTCTATACATTGGAGTACTTTTGATGTGTCCCGTCAACTCGCAGAACAAGGAGAAGCTTTCTTGTACGCCGTCTCCCCCGCCCACGGGCGCAGTGGCTCGCAGGATGAGGTGAAGCTTGCTTACTATGCCTTACGCCCGCTCCCTCGCCCACACGCGCGGTGGCTCGCAGGACGAGGGGAAAGTTTTAGTAGTACTCCATTCGTTTACTCCTCGTCCCTACCTTGGTTAGAGAGATTATCATATTGTTTGGAATATATGTCCTTTAGTAGATTTCAATATGAACTACTAGTACATACTCCAAACACTGATGTATATAGACGTATTTTAGAGTGTAGATTCACTCATTTTGCTCCGTATGTAGTCCATATTGAAACGGACGTAATAGTACGCACTCTCCCTCGCCCCTCGACCCTCGCCACGTGGTGGACGTGCAGCAATTCATTCGATCTCATATAGCCAGAACGATATATACCGTAGTACTATTATTGCTCGACTTCCCGAAGAGGCGAAGAGCCAATCGCAAGGTTAATAGTTTGGAGATGCCGAGCGCAAGGTTTATAGGAGAACGAGTAGTAGGTGCCACGTCATTTATAAATAAAGTTTTTTTCTTCAATGGCACGTACGCAATATAAATAGGTTCATATGGAGAGAAAAGGAAATCGCTCCACTATATACATAGGCAGGACAAGCCTACACGGTTGCTTGCTGGGGTTGCTCTCTTCAGTTTTCACACTCTCTCACACAAAACCATTGTGGCCACATCTCTAACATCCCGGCGGATCACGTCCACCGGGGGAAGGGGTGGATGCTTAGTGTAGATGCGGTCGCCGTCGCCGATGGCGAAAACCTACTGCCGGCACGTCCCGATCAGGGGTCCCCGCCATTCTCTCTCACAAAAGCCGGTGAGGTTGCCTTCGTCCATTGCTCACTGCTGCGACGTGGGTAGTTGCCTCCTCCCGCCGCCCTCCTCTAGGTTGAGCTACGTCCCGACATCCCTCAGGTATAACTCCCTTTACAGCCGGCTTGCACCACTACTCCAACTGCCCACATCACTCCATGTGGATATTTCTCTACTTATTTGCCCCGCACATACCTCTACTGGCTCTACGTACTGTATTTATGATGAGTTTATGTCTCATCAACTAGTCCCAGTAATCTTATTCTAATCACACTTCTTCAATTTCTTTGCCACAAGGATGCTCATCTCGATTTTTGTGAAACTGCACAAAATGATCCGATGGTTAAAGGGTTGCAAACTTCATTTCTTAGGAAGCGCCGACATTGCCAGCAAATTAAAGCCTGGTTAGGGTTTACGGTTCAAGGGCTAGGGACTGCATGGATCGTTTTTTTCTTTAGTTGTCTCTGTTTCAATGGCTAGGGACTACATGAGTAGTAGTAGTACTGTGCGCCTTACGCCCGCTCCCTCGCCCACGCGCGCGGTGGCTCGTAGGAAGAGGAGAAAATTTTACTACTCCCTCCGTTTACTCCTCGTCCCTACTTCCTTGGTTAGAGAGATTATCATATTGTTTGGAATATATATGTCCTTTAGTAGATTTCAATATGAACTACTAGTACATACTCCAAACACTGATGTATATAGACGTATTTTAGAGTGTAGATTCACTCATTTTGCTCCGTATGTAGCATAAAGTTGAGACACTTATTTGGAACGGAGGGAGTACATATTTGCTATGATCTGTCAATCATTCAGATGCAATAGCATGCATGTTAGTCTCCTTTGTATTTGATGAAATGTTGCAACGGGCAACCTTGGACGCAAGATACATGTAACAGAAGCTGGAAGCTTCATAGCATTGTACTATCTCGCTGATAAATTATAGTGCATACTATACAAGTACTTCCTCCGTTCCTAAATATAAGTCTTTGTAGAGATTTCACCATGAACCACATACGGATGTATATAGATGCATTTTAAGTGTAGATTCATTCATTTTGTTCCGTATGTAGTCCACCTAGTGGAATCTCTACAAAGACTTATATTTAGGAATGGAGGGAGTCCTATGTAAAGAGTTAGGTGTCGCATGGTGTCCAGAAAATATGGTGACAGTGTGAGGTGGGCCATGTAATCACTAAGCCTGCGTGTTTTCACTGCTCTTGCACTCCTCTGCCGTAAGAATGGAGAAAATTGTAATCTAGTAGTACCTCCTTTCGCCGAAAGCGTGGGACATCCAGCAGTCCTACCACCTCAGTAATAATGACCAATGAGCCATCAAATCACATAGACCCAGCAGTAAGTTGGACGGACGAAGCAACCATCACTCTTGAATCCGCTTCTCCCTTCAACGCAGGTGCCAGTGAGAGGTCGCGTCCGCACTGCCCGAGCATGAATGCGGCACCGATTCTTTGGAGCGGCGCTGACCGTTTCGGGCGGGAAGCGCGCGCGGGCGATGGAGGGGCTTTGGGTGGGCCAGGCTGGTCAGGAGCGGGCGTGGCAGCTGTCCGCCTATCCCTACCGGACGCCCGGAAAGGAGAGGATGCACTGACTCTCGCGGCTAAAATCGTACACTACACACCATCTCTCTGTAGGAGTAGGTCGATCTGTCGCTCTCTCTAACACACACATGCTGTTAAACACACACATACGCACACGCACACGCACACACAGGTTCATAGAATAGGAAAATCGTGCGAGTGCGAAGCCACAGGAAGTTAGATACAAATGGAGTACGTACAAGAAGAGAAGAGGTGATGAATATTCCATCAAACCTGGACTGAGGAGTAGTACTCCCTCCGTCTAGGTGTTAAGTCATCCTACGGAAATCAGATATTCCCAAAATGTTTAGGCATCATCCATTAACTTCGCATCTCAATCCCCTCCTAGCCTCGTTGCTAGCGAGCGTTGTTACTTAGGGAGCGTTTGGATCCTTAGCAAGAACAGCTTATAGCATAGCCGGACAAGGTTAGGCATTTGGAACTATTAAAATATGTTAGCTTTTGTGGGCCAACTAGCTTGGATGGGCTAGAAAAACCTTGCTAGCTCAGGAGAGCCAGATCGGCTCGCTTCCGATGGCAAACTTCGCTTAGTAGTAACATAGACTAGTAACATATGCATGTTGTACTAGTCCAAGTTACTCACCACTATGACCAGCCTAAGCAATGTTACCAAACGCTCCTTACTCTGCCTTGTTATCTCCCCCGGAAACCCAATGCATGGAGCGCAACTACGCGTTGATCAGTCAAGAAATCAAAGTCGGCTTACATGCGAGTTAATATGTGGTCCTGCATGGTAGCTAAAACGGCATCTCTTAGTTATTTGGATTAGGCTGCCCGTAATGGGAGTATCATACGTAGTATCATGCATGCCAACTAAGCAATTTTGATGAGGTGGCATAGTATTGAATGAAGAAAGAGAGACTTGAGTATCATATCATGATACCATATCATATTAAATGATGTGCTACTTTGTGTCATGCATGGCAATAAATATAGTCCTCTATGATACCAATATTTGATACTATGCATTACGGATGTAGTATCATAGACTAGTATCATATGCATGATACTAGTATATGATACTCCCCATTACAACCAGCCTTAATTGTTGCGTTTAGAGATACAAATCAGGGCTTTGATTGGAGGAATGACCGGTCAAGTTTCTCCTTCTCCTCCAATCTTCTTGCACCTTGGTCCCGCTGCACCTTCTAACATGACTTATTACACCTAGACGAAGGGAGTCGTACAAGATACGGTGGCACATTGACTTAGGTCGAATACAAGTGCCCAAAATTGTGTGCATGTTATAATAAGGATTCACTTAAAATAGTACGTGAGCGAACAGAGGGATCAATTGGACAGTGTTCCCGAGCAGTAGCGAGATGTGTGAGGTAAGATACACCGCTGGCGCTTTTAATTTTTCTTATTAATTTGTTTGTTTCACCCTCTGACTGGTGGGACCGAACGTACTACGTGGAGAGAGGTAAGGTGACTAAGGCTGCATTATTTGTGCACCACTGTGGATAGTCTTACCACCAAAGCCACATGACACGTTTATGATTTAAATCCCAATGACTACCACACAAAAAAAACACGGCATGCTTGTCACACGAATGCAGGAATGTATAAAAGGTTATTTTCCTCTCGTTGAACATAATGGGAGGGTTGTGTAGCTGGTTAGCCTGTTCGCTCATCAAACTTGAGGTCTCGGGTTCGATAACTACACTTGAGCATAATTCGTGCCAGGAGGATTCTTTGACCGGTCAAAATGGATGGATACGGAGCTATACGATCTCGTAGTGATCGTATAATCACCTCATCATGTATAAGCTGCAGCCTCGGTGCTTGTTTTCTAGGGTTTGCACTCTTCACACTTTCTCCAGTATATATATACACGCTGGAGCCTCAACGCTTGCAGTTGCTCTCTTCACACTCTCTCACCCTCTCCAGATCTAAACAAGACTTCGTTGGTCTCTCTCTCTCCCCTCATAGCTGGTCTGCTTGTAGTTGCTCTCTTCACACTCTCTCACCCTCTCCAGATCTAAACAAGACTTCGTTGGCCTCTCTCTCTCTCCCCTCACTGCTGGTTAAAGATCCGGTAGGATCCGTCCACCGGGAAGGGAAGGAGGCTTAACGATGTCGCCGTTGGTGAGGGAGGGAATCTACTACCGGTGCAACTGTTCACTTTCACCCAGCGGTGGCGCCGGAGGGCCTCCGACCCCTTCTTCTTCGCCGTCGTACATAGTGTAGGTCGAACGGCCTCTGGTCGCCCACCGAACCACATCCCAAGAACCTTAAGGTATAATTTACTTATTCCACATGCATTGCTCTAGCTGCATGTGGGCTTTTTCTGCTTCTGCACTCGAATCTAGGTGTTGGATCAAACAGGAAAGTAGTGGGGAAAGTTGTATACCATGAATCTAGGATGTGGTTCAAAGAGGAAAGGAATGGGGGAAAGTAGTGGGAAAAGTTGTATAGCATGAATCTAGGACGTGGTTCAAAAAGGAAAGGAAGGGGGAAAGTAGTGGGGAAAGTTGTATCGCATGAATCTAAGACGTGGTTCAAAGAGGACAAGAATGGGGGAAAGTAGTGGGGAAAGTTGTATAGCATAAATCTAGGACGTGGTTCATAGGGGAAAGGAAGTGGGGAAAGTACTAGTACAGACTGGCTATCCAGCACCTACGTTGGTCGAAAAGGGAAAACAATGACAAACACAGTACACACATCTGTAACGAACTGATCTTTTGTTTTGGGGGACAAGGCTGTAGAGTTTGAGCAGGACTAGATTTGCTGCGCTCACATAGGGAAAGGTGTCTAAAGATAACAAAACTGGGACCAACACAAATATGCTCCTTGGTTGTTTGTTCTTTGTTGCAACAGACTGTGCATCACCCCAGTACATCGGTAGATGCACATGGTGCTGGTGCGTCCACTGTCCCGTGCAACTCTTTAGCTGTTGTTAATCTAAGGCCCTGTTTGGTTAAAAACTCCCTAGTCCCTACCTGCTTGGTTCTAGGGACTAAACATGGACTAGAGATTATTAAATGACATGATAAAAGACCATGTTACCCCTAGTAGTGAACTAATAGAGACAAGGTGCGATGCGTGGCAGGGGCAACTGTTGGAAAAAGTCCCAAAAGGACTCTCCCTCGGGGTCTTCTTTCTTTAGTCCCAAATGCCCACTTTTAGTCCCTAAAAGTCCCTACTATTTGGTTTAGATGGGACTGACACAGAGTTTTTTTAGTCCCTCCACCAAAATATCCCTGTAAACAAGCACCCTCTAATAATGCCGCTGGAAAATTGATGCAATGCCATAGTTAAAAGCAAATTACATGTTTAATGAATTTTATTATTAATATAATCTCTCTGTTAATATTAATCAATGCCACCGTTTGAGAAATGCTACTGTCTTGCTTTCTTTCCCATTTAGATACGTTAGATGCTTCTTTTTGTTGGCTTCTGTGTCATCCACCGTTATTGACCACTAGTTGTTTCCTTTGCACCTATGTGTAAACAGGCTTATCTACTTCACCTCGTTGCCATTGTGACCTTTTGTTGCACTGCACAAAACACTTTTGTTTTAAGAGTGTTTTGTGCAGTTCAACCAAAGTGTCACACCGACAACATTGCTTGATTGCTTGATCTTAGTGGAACTGTACAAGAGGAGATCTTACTTCCTATCCGTGTTGGCAAATTTGGTTCAGATCTTCTTCTTATGAGTTGTTTGAATTCCGCGTCATGAGAGGTTAGTACTAGCCTTCTTTCACATAATTCTGCAGTGTGCTTTCATATGTTGTGCTACTTGTATGGTAATGTTGCTTGATTTTTAGTGAACTGCACAAATGGAGACAAGACTTCCATTCAAAGAAGATCCCTGTTTGCACAACTGTTGGCCTGTATTTTGCCACTTTCATCAGAAAATTAATGTCATTGTTTAGTGCTATACTTGTGCAACCTAATTGACATGCCAAATCTTACATTGAAGGCGAAGCTTGTCTGTCATTGAACCAAGTGATGAAGGGGAAGAACAAGCGGAAGAAAAACAAAAATCAACTCCTGGTGCTGTAATGAAGCATTGGAACTGTGATGACACAAGTAATGATATAGTTTTGCATCTTAATTTATTGTTATGGCTGGAACGAGCAATTGTTTTGCCACTGATTTTAAGCCACTCTTAATGTAATACGTAATTATTTCTACTTGTGCAAATAGGGATCTTCTTTGAAGATACCATATATTTTAGTGGAACTGCACAAGAAGATGTTGGAAACATTAATCTAATCGAGGAGTATATAGTAAGCATGGCCACCACAGTAGATAGCAACAGATGGTTTTGGAGAAGTGCTTCATCTGTATGCTCTACACAATAAGCCTCCTGACAAAGGTTGGTACTCGCCCACTGATTTCATCCATATGATTGAGCTTTGTCATCTCTATTAGTGTTGTGCTACTGTTTAGATACTGTCATCAAAAAGTGGTATTGTCCTTGAGAAGTGCTTCATCTGTGCTGTTTTAAATATTTCCTTTCCTTTTTTTCAAGAAAACAGGGATGCTAGCATTTAGTTATCCTCTTGTATTTGCACAACAGGATCATCCTCCTCCGAAGGAGAATATCGAGTACGTGAAGTGACTAGTTCCGATTATGCCAGGATGAAGAAGCCCTGTCTATCTTCTCATCAGAAGGAGCAGTTGAAGGATGGTTACATTACCCCCCACAAGAGCAAACTAACTTCAGCTCAGAAGTACTGACAAATCTCCATTTTCTTGTTGTGATGCGTGAGTACAATGTTGTTCTAGGATTCTTTCCGGTGAGTTCCATTTTTATAAAAGTGTGCTCTACATGGACCATGTAGGTGCCTCTTTAAACTGTCAATTCATAGTATAGTTTGCTTTATACTAATCACTTTTTTGTATTTGTGCAAACAGGGGTGCCCAGCTTGATTTCAATGGGAACTGCACAAAATGTTCATGAATTCATCGGATCATTCATTTCCACCACAAGAAAGGAGGTGCCAATAAGTTCAAGGCGTTGCAACATATAAGGGCGAAATCATACAAGCTACACGCGAATTTGGTTGATTTTGGTGGAACTGCACAAAAAGAACAGCTAGTTTATTTAGCACGAGGTGCCATGTCAATATCCGAACTGATGGCAAACCCTGCCCATTCCACAATCGTAGGCATTTGATATTTTGGAATGGGAAAACCTTGTCAAATTTTGCTCATTGATTTTAGCAAGATATGCGTTTGATATTTTTGAATGGGACGCCCTTTGCTGTCAGCAACGTCGATCCATTTTTTCTTTATTATTTAGTTGTGAAGTAAATATTGGCTTTGACATGTGAATCGCTGAGATGCATAATCATCGATTGTTTTGAATGTTCTCTATGAATTGCCAGGCCTGTGTGTTTGATTGCAATGTACAGGAACACTAAAAAGCTGCTTAAACTCTTTGTACTCCTCTGTTCCTTTTTACTTCGCATTGTGAAAGTGCATACTTTTTTTCTATAAGATTGGTCAAAGTAGAGATACTTTGCCTGCAGACAAAACTTGTATGCAGACTTGAAAGGACCGGAGGGAGTACATGTGAAACTGCTGCAAACGAGGTGATCACCCTGGGAATAATGCTAGTACGTATTGTTTTGCATGTTCATACAATGCCAGTGATACAAGAATTCGAACTAATTGAAATAAATTCATTCATACACGGTCAGATTTCATATAAACATGCCAGATTTCATTACATTTCATACATTCTTCAACTAAAAAGGGGTGCGCTGGAGGTATAATTAATTAACCGAAGCTACCCACCTGTGTCCGGCTGAGCCGAACAGAAGCTTCAGTGACTTAACTGCAGGTGTAGTTACATAACTGACATGTGGCCCAGATGCCTGTTGGGCCCATGTGTCAGTCAGCCAACTGCACCAGCAGTTAAGTAGAAGCAACATCCTTCTCCAACATAGATCTCTGACTCCACGTCGCCGCCAAGAAGCTAACCGGTCGTCAGTGGTCAACCCGCCTAGCTTGTCATAGCGATTAGGGCAACTAAGAGCCCAATGATCAGGATCCCCACATGACAAACACCTTTCTTCTTGTCATTCTTCTTCTTGAAGTTCGTGTGTTGCACAACCTTGTTCTTCCCATCAAACTTTGCTTTACCATCAAACTTGCCCTTGTTCTTGAACTTGTGGGGCTGGAAGTTCTTCTTCTGTACCAGATTGGCACTAGATCCTCCCTCAATTCCTCGAGCACGTGTGTCCTTTGCTCCCGCCTTTTCTTCCACATCAAGAGTGCCATGAGATCCACGAAGGAGGAAGCTTAGTGATGATACCTCCGGCAACAAACTTGTCCGGTAGCATACAACTGAAGTGCTCAAGTTCTCTAGCAAATGACTGTATCTCATGAGCTTGCTCAACCACGGAGCGTTCTTCAATCATCCTGTAATCATAGAATTTCTCCATGAGGTACAGCTCTGTGCCAGCAACCGGAGGGTAGCAGCGGTGGCCTTACTTGGACCCGAGCGGCGGCGACCTACCGTGTTCTACTCTTCCTCTCGTTGGCAGCGGGGCGGGGCCTCGGCGGAGCCAGCGATGTCCTCTATCTTGTTGCCGGCGGGCGGCGCCTCGGCGGAGCGGGGTTAATCCTCCCCCTCATTGCCGGCAGGGTGGGTCCTCGGTGGAGCCGGCGGTGTCCTCTGCCTCGTTGTTTGTGCCGCGGGGCCTCGGCGGAGCAGGGCCTCGTCGACACCAATGAGCAGGGACTCGTCGGAGCCGGCATTGTCCTCTGCCTCGTCCTCGGTCTCGCCAAACAGCGCCTCGCCCGCTTCATCGCCCTCTTTGTAGGCGGCCGCAGCCTCCGCCACCCGCATGCGGTACCGTCAGTGCTCGAGGCGGCCCTCGCGGGTGGAGCGGTATGAGTCGAGCAGGGCCTCCTGCTCTGCCCGCTCTGCGGCGATCTACTCCTCCACCTGCAGGTGCTCCTGGAGGAGATGGTGGTTGTAGGCGGCGTCGGCCTGCGCCTCCCGGAACTGCTCCTCACGCTTCTGCCTCACCGTGTTCATATATTGGGCACGGGCCTCGTCGATGGTCATGGTGCAATGCACCGGCGAGGATGGCGCGGAGAAGGGGGTTGGCGCCGGATTGTCGACTACCATGTTCTCCATTGGGACGTTGTCGTCCTTTGGTTGCTTGCCGTCCAGCCAGTCGGCAGCAATGGCTGCCATCTCCTTGTGGTCCGTCGTCCACCCGTCCCGAAGAGCGCTGGAGCGCAAGGAAGCCATGGTGGGCAGTAGTGCTGTGGGCAGGAGAATAGGAACGGATGCGGATGACTGCGGCTATGGTCGGCGCAACAGTTTATATAGCAATGGTGGGCGGCGGAGGGACGGACATGTGGCACCGGAGTAGCCGCCTCGGCAACCGCTTATCATTAATGTGAGCGGCAGAAGAACGGATAGATGACACTTGTGTTGTTTGAAGGCGGAGCAATCGCATGCACTGGGAAGCAGGGCAGGCGGCGCTGACCGTTTTGGTTGGAAAGCGCGTGCGGGCGAGGGAGACGGTCTGGGTGGGCCAGGGCAGTCAGACTCGTGCTTGGCAGCGGGTCGGTCCAGCAGCCGGACATGCTGGCTCGCCAGTGACCTCGTCGAGCTGAGCGACGACAATCAGACGATGGACGTAGCTTTCGACCAGGAGCCGGCGCCACTGTCCAAGCCGGTTCATGCCATGTTCACCATAGAGCAGGTGCGGCCGCACTTCGACGCCCTAATGGCGGAAGAGCTACCAACGTAGGAGGACTTGTGCTGCAACCTCCGTCTCCTCAATGAGCACCGGTGAACAAGCGAACGACAATGTCGTCGTGGACATGTGGCCCTATGATCCTGGCTTCCCGAATGAGCAGCGGGCGCTGTATCAGACCATCCGTAGGGCCCGCAAGGCCCTCTCCGTCGTCCTTCAAGTTGTTGCGCTCGCCGTGGCGTCGCCGTCTCGTGTTGTCAACATGGTCAACGGACATGAGGGTGAGGAGATGACTTTACTTGGAGAGGATGACAGTGGGGACCCACCAGGGCCATAGCCGCACGTACGCAAGTGCCTCCTTATCAGTATATAAAACTATATTTTTTTGCTTCCTCCTGGTTTCCTGACATCACAGTCCCACACCATTGTCAACCTATGTAGTCAATAAACGAGAGAATTGCACAAGAAGCGGCCGACAGCTGGGACCAAGCAGCTCGAGCAGTATTTGTGTTTTTGAGGTGTGAGCACTGCAGAGTT
This sequence comes from Triticum urartu, assembly GCF_056163025.1. NCBI lineage: Eukaryota > Viridiplantae > Streptophyta > Magnoliopsida > Poales > Poaceae > Triticum > Triticum urartu. Next base: position 483,199,629 of record NC_141875.1, read on the forward strand.
TTTCTAGAGCGATGTTTAGCCCAGATATTAATTTTTCTCCTCTGAACAACAACGAAAACATCGCTGCAGCTATTAACTGGGCGGGCTGTGGCCCGTCTAGCCCAGGCCAGATATCCAGCCCAGGTATTAATTTTTTTCAAGCTAAAAATGGCTATCCCGGCTATACTTTTTTAGGAATACCCACGCAAGGTCAAGTTGTTATTCTCCGCCCCGCCGGGCTGCAAATTTTTCCTAGGAGGGATGCATTAGGCTTAACAAGAAAATGAGCTTTAAGAATTAATAAATGGGATGTAATTATAAAAACTGGGCAGTAACTATAAAAAATGCACCAAACACGTAATTACTTTATAAAATACTAGCACATATGCTTATGCGTTGCAACGGGAGGAAAAATAGTATGCACTTGATGTAGTGAGAATTATATGTGCAAGAAAAATCATGTATGCATGTCAAGAAGGAACATTTTGGTTCTGGGTTTCACCGCGTGTGAAGTAATCAATCCGCTATTTTTTCATTCATTGATCGAGTGGATTTAAGAGTTTTATTAGATCATCGCATGCCAGAGAAGGTCCGTGAATTATTCAATCTATTTTTTCATTCATTCGACCAGATTTTAAGGCATGGAGTTCAATAATATGGAAATGAGGCGGGTCTTCTCTTTTCCATGTACAAGCCACCGATGTGTACCACCGGAGTTAATTGTCCTCCACTATTCTGTGTTCCTTGGTCGAGGGGATTTAAGGCTGAAGTTCCATAATGTGGGAGGTCGTCGGGTCTTTTCTTGTTCATGCATCTAGCTCACATAGTCGGGTCTTCTCTTCTCTTTGCCTCGAGTAGGAATCCTTGAGAAATTTAGGGCCCTTTTGTAGATAGTTCAGCTAGCAATTCATCCATCTAGCTCACGTACTGAATTTAATTCCGTTTTTCACAAAGCTCACGTATGAATCCATCCATCCTTCATTCAGTTCACTACATATAGTTTCGCACATGTATAAAAATTGTTACGACTGTATGTAAACGAGCAATATGGGACTATTGAACATATTTTATTTTCCTTATTTCCTAGGTAGCTGGGCTAGCTAAATTGCGTGGGGTGTGAAATTCTCAGACATCGAATTGACCTGTGTTTGTAAGGCATGAGTAAAAATCCAGAAAGAAAGATGAGTTGAAGGATCGTACTCATGATCTCAAACACCTGACACAGTGCTGCCATTGACTCGAATAAACATGTCCTTCTAACCAATGGACAATGTAAATATTTAAGAACATACCGCAACGTCAGATTTGAAACATTCTATGATTATTATTTTTACTTCTTAAAAAATAATTATTATTACGAATTGCTGAATATTCTTGGAAACATGAACTAATTTTGAAATCCCAAACAATTTTCAAAACTGCAATTTGTTTTTTGGAAGTTTCATACATTTTCATAAATACAGAAATAAAATTTGAAATGGGAAGATTTTCTAAAATTCACAAACATTTTTCAAAAACACAAACCTTTTATAGGAACACGCGCATTTTTTGAATTTTTAAACAATTTTCAAAAATGGGAACATGTTTACCTTTCACTTTTTTTAGAAAATATGTAATTTTTAACGTGAACATTATTTGAATTTGTGATCATTCCTCTAAAGCAAGAATATTTTTCAAATTTGGAGCAGTTTTTTAAATGTAATTTTTTAAGAATCTTGAACAATTTTGGAAAATATTTTTTTTTTGAAAAAATGGGAACATTACTTTTCATTTAAAAATTTTAGTGTCCTTTTCCAGCTAGCTCACGTGCCAATACATCCATCCTTTGTCTGGAATAATAGATCCATACTTCATACATCTTATTACTACATGTAGTTTCACACACATTTATAAATTGGTACGACCCTATGTAAAGAGCAATACGGGGCTATTTAAAATATTTTTATGTTGAATTCGTGAACATTTCACTACAATAAGATTTTTTTTCGAATTTGGAACATTTTTAAAATACAATGTTTTTTAAATCTGAAACAATTATGTAAAACAGAAACATTTTTCTGTATTCAACAAATTTCAGAATGACAGTTCTTTTAATATCTGAACATTTTTAAAATGGGAATGAAAATTTTGGAATTCTGAACATTCTTCAAAATTTTGAACGAAATTAAAATTCTAAACATTTCATAGAAAAATTATTTGATAAAAAAAGTAAAAATAAACATAAATAAGATTAATAATGAAAAAGGAAAAAAGAAAGAGGAAAGAGGAAACAAAAAAGAGAAAGGAACATAAAATCTTAAATATAAAATGAACACAAAAAATGAAAACGGGCCGGCCCAGTCTAGGGCTATCTGTGCGAACCTCTGACTATCTGTCGCCCCGTGCGGCAAATATGAGTTTCCCAGCTGCGTGCGCAGGGAAATAAGTGGGCTGGCTTTACTAGGCTTTAGCGCGTGGCTCATGTACGAAATCCTGGATGAACCATATTTCTTTTTCTAGCACATGGATGCACAAAAAATTAGTACCACCTCGGATAGTAAAAAATTATGTTCGCCGGTGAACGGATGAAAATTTTGGAGAAACGCACCTTGCTTTATTAGTAGGTATAGATTATCTTTGGATATTGAAAATTTTAATTTCATTAATTGTTGCGAGCATAATGTTTCGTTGGATTTTTACGTAATATAAGTTTATATTGAAATGGTATTTAATCTGACTAGAAATTTCGGGATAAAAATATTTTGGATCCCATCAAAATGTGGGAAATTTTATTGAATTCTATTTTGAATGGTTGGTTGAAATGGGTTGTACTTTTAACAAACTGTAAATGGGCTATAGTAAATTTCATTAGAATTCAAAAATTGGCTGCACATTCTTACAAATCCCAAATGGGCTATAAGTTCTCTGCCACACACTTGTGGCCTTACTAAGTGGACGCGTCCCCTCAAAAAAAAAAGAGAGTTGACCCGTATGCGATGCTTTGTCAACTTATAGTCAACATACGATTCTAGCAGCAGCCGTTGGATGTCCATCCAACGGATGCCGTACTTCTTCTTCAATCTCGGATATTCTAGCTTCACCCGCCCAAAAAATGATTCCTCCCCCTGACATCTGGGGCACACCATTTCGGAAGCTGACCTGTGGGCCTACTAAGTTGACACGTACCAAGGGCTTTGTCAACTTAGTCAATATAAATGATTCTAGCTACAGTGACCGTACGATGTCCATCCAACGGCCGTCGTGCTTCTTCAACCTCTGGTCTTCTTGCTCCAGCCGCCCAAAGCAGCACCGGTCGTGCCGCCTGCTCCTGCCTCCCGTGGCCGATTGTGCTGCCGCGCAGGCCTCACCGTCCCTACTACTCCCACCGCTGGCCAGGGCATCCCTCCACTCACCCACACCCCCTGTTATTCTGCGGCGACGGCAGCCGAACCAGTGAACCCTCGTACTCCTCTCCGCGTGGGCATCCACTGCCGCGTCTTCCCCGGCTCCGCGTCGTCCCCTTCCTAGGCCTCGCCGTCGTCCACCGCCCTGGTGCTCTCGGCGCGGCGTTGTCAATGTGGTCAAGGAAGGACTTCCATCGGAAGAGTACTGTCATGGAGAGGCTGACAGCTAGGTCCACGGCAGCCGCAAGGAAGTGCCTCCTTATTACACGGAAAATAATTATTCCTCCACCTGATAGCAGGGACCCACCGGACAGGCCACCGTATTTGGTGAAAAAGACGTTTCCCCCCTGACTGCTGGGACCCATCGGACGGGCCAACGTATTTCGCGAAAAAAAGTTCACCCCGCTGTCAGCTCGGACGCACCGGAGGTGCCTCCTTATTACGCACAAAAAAATGAATACTCCCCGTGCTAGTTGGGACCCACCTTGGTGGGAGGCTAACTTGTGGGCCTACTAAGTTGACGGGGACGGAGTGCTTTCTCAACTTAGTCAATATGAACAATTCTAGCTCCAGTGACCGTACGATGTCCATCCAACGGCCGTAGTGCTTCTTCAACCTCTACTCTTCTTGCTCCAGCCGCCCAAAGCAGCGCCGGTCGTGCCGCATGCTCCTACCTCCCGTGGCCGGCTATGTTGCCGTAGAGGCCTCACCGCCCCCTACTATTCCCACCGCTGGCCAGGTCCTGCGGCGATGGCAGCCTCACACCGCAGCCGAACCAGTGAACCCTCATACCCCTCTCTGCGCGGGCTTCCACTGCCGCATCTTCCCCGGCTCCGCGCCGTCCCCTTCCTAGGCCTCGCCGCCGTCCACCGCCTCGGTGCTCTCGGTGCAGCATGGTCAACGTGGTCAAGGAACGACTTCCATCGGAAGAGTACTGTACGTGGAGAGGCTGGCAACTGGGTCCACGGCAGCCGCAAGGAAGTGCCTCCTTATTACGCGCAAAATAATTATTCCTCCACCTGACAGCAGGGACCCACCGGACGGGCAACTGTATTTCGCGAAAAAAAAACGTTTCCCCTGACTACTGAGACCTACCAGCTACATCTTTGCATGCAAGGAAGTGCGTCTGGGCAAAAAAAAGATTCGCCCCCTGACTGTTGGGACCCACCAGCTACATCTTCGCACGCAAGGAAGTGCCTGACAGTCGGGACCCACCTGGTCGAAGCGTACGTAGCGTTGTCATTCTGGTCGCGAACGTGTACGTACATACTGGTCGATGTAGAGGCGCGCACGTGTCGTAGTACAGGCGCACACGTAGCATGTACACGTACGTACAACGACCAGTGTGCAAGAAATAAAATACGGCCACGTACATACATATGGGCAGGGTCTCGAATGCCTACTCACGCATACGTACGGCCAGGGCTCGTGTACATGGCTGGGTCGGAACAGAGAAACTACGTCGTCGTCGTGTTCATGAGGAGCCAACCGGCTGGGTCAGAACGGAATGTGTCGTCGTGTTCATCGGGAGGGCTTGGACAGAACAGCTGATGGAAACGAGGCATGGCGTACCACAGAGCGGAGGAAACGGCCTTGTGTTCGACCGGCCACAGTCGATACGGGATCCTGTTCATCAGGAGGGGTCTGGCGTACCGCAAAACGGAGGAAACGGACCTCCTACGGTTGAAACGGGGGTCCTGTTGATCGGGAGGGGTGTGGCATACCGCAAAACGGAGGAAACAGACTTGTGTTGGAGCGCTACGGTCGAAACGAGGGTCCTGTTCATTGGGAGGGGTGTGGCGTACCGCAAAATGGGACTCCACGGGATACTATTCATCTCCACCATCGACCCCCTCCAGCCTCCACGGGCTACTGTGTGACGCCCGGATAATTAAGCTACAGTGAACCTCCGCTAATGATGCCACGTCACCTCAGTTACTGCTGCTAATCCCTCGTTAGTTCAAAAACCGGTTCAAAATTCAAATTCCAAATATGGCATACAATAAAAGTTTTCAAACATTGAAACAAAAATGTTCGGGGTGAACCAAATATTGCATAGATAATTGTGGTGGAGAAACCAAACCTTGATAAAATGTTTAAGGGCTCTAAAATAATTAAAACAATAGTGAAAACAATTAAACAAATGCCTATTGAATTTTATAAAAATATTAAAACTATTTTATTATGGGTTAAGATTTAATCTAACAGTAGATTATTTATAAATACAAATTTAGGTACTAGTTATAATTTTTATAAATCTAAAAATAAAAGAAACTAGAAATAAAACAGTACAAGAAAATAAATAAAAGAAAAGATAAAAACAGAAAACAAAATAGAAAAAAAGGAGAACTACCCCCCCCCACCGGGCTCGGGCCCAGCAGGCCACAGCCCCACTGGGCCAACCCACCCGGCCCCCCCATTATCCCCCCATCCCCTGAACCCTAGCCCACTACTCCACCACCCACACCCCCCACTCCTCTCATCCCCCCCCGCTGGATCTGGATCGGGGCGACGCCCCGACGACCACGCCCGCGTCCGCTGCCGCCCGAAGGCCTCCCCGTCGCCGGACCAGCACGCCGTCGCTGCTTGTCATCGTCGCCCGGAGCTCCTCCGCCTCGTCCTCCACGTCTCCCTCGCCGCCTCGCCTTCCCCAACTCCTCCCCATCGGTCTCCTGCGCACCTCGCCATCCGATGCCGTTACCGTCACGTCCTCGCCGGACCGCCCCGTCCCCGCCTCTCCTTCGTCGGTCCTCCCCGAGCCTCAGCGCCCCTCTCCCCGTCAGATGCCGGTGAGGCACCGCCCCACCTTCTTTCTCCTGCGGTCACCGCGTCGCCGTCCCTCTCGTAGCAGCACTCGCCGCGCCCCGTGCGTGCCCCAAGGCCGCACGCGCGCCCGCACACGCAGCGCCCCGGCGCGACCTCACTCGCCTGCTGCTTCCCCCATCACTGCCCGCGCCTGGCCGCACCCTACGCCGCCTGCACGCGCGCTCGCGCGCCCACCTGCACTGCTCCACCGCCGCCCCGCGCCTCGCTCGACATCCGCCTCGGCGCTGCTCGCAGCCGAGCCCGCAGCTCCTCCCCATGCCGCGCCCGCCTCGCCTCTGGCCGCCCTCCGCCGGCGCCGCCTGGCGGTGTTGCCGGCCCCGCGCCGTCCCATCCCCTCCTCCCGGTCGTGGCCCCCTGGCCGCGCCGCGTCGGCGCCCCCGCTGGCCTCGCCCCGCGCCCGGGCGTAGCGCCCCTCGGGCACGGGCGCCCGCTCGTTACGCCCAGCACCCGCTATGGCCCCCTGGGCAGATGACAGATGGGGCCCACGCCCCCTGTCTTGTTAAAAATAAAAACGAAAAGAAAATGTAATTAAAAAATGAAAATAAGTAATTAGTTAATTAATTAATTAAGTAACTAACTAATTAATTAGATAGGTAATTACTTAACTTAATTAACTCTGTTTAGTACTTAATTAACTTGATTAGTTAATTCAAACTGTTAATTAGTTGTGAGACTATGACGAACGGGACCCACGCGTCAGTTTGACCCAGTCAACGCCCTGTTGACTGCTGACGTCATGCTGACGTCATGATGACGTCAGCGTGCACTGTTCTGGATAATGTTGGATTAAAATAATTAAATAAATGCTAAAAATGATTTTAATCTTTTAAAATTAATATAAAATAAACCGTAGCTCAGATGGAAAAACTTTGTACATGAAAGTTGCTCAGAACGATGAGACGAATCCGAATACGCAGCCCGTTCGTCTGCCACGCATCCCTAGCATAGCGAAGATGCAACTTTCCCCCGCCAATTCATCTGTCTGAAAATGCGAAACTTCGGGGATATTTTCTCGGATGTTTCCCCCCTTTGCCGGTACCACCTCATACCGCGTTAGGGCACCCCTAGCACCGCATATTGTCATGTTATGCCTTGTGATGCTTTGATTGCTTTGTTATTTATTGTATTCCCCCTCCGTTACTTCTTTCCGGTAGACCCCGAGACTGCCGGCGACCCCCCCCTCCAGTTCGACTACGGTGTTGACGACACGTCCTCCTTGCCAGAGCAACCAAGCAAGCCCCCCCTTGATCACCAGATATCGCCTACTCTCCTCTATACTGCTTGCATTAGAGTAGTGTAGCATGTTACTGCTTTCCGTTATTCCTATCCTGATGCATAGCCTGTCCTTGCTACTACTGTTGTTACCATTACCTGCTATCCTACTGCTTAGTATAGGATGCTAGTGTTCCATCAGTGGCCCTACACTCTTGTCCGTCTGCCATGCTATACTACTGGGCCGTGATCACTTTGGGAGGTGATCACGGGCACATACAATATACTTTACACAGTTACCTTACCTGTGATACTGTTCGGAGATGGGGGCTGAAGGGGCAGGTGGCTCCATCCAGGTAGTGGTGGGCCTGGGTTCCCGACGGCCCCCGACTGTTACTTTGAGGCGGAGCGACAGGGCAGGTTGAGACCACCTAGGAGAGAGGTGGGCCTGGCCCTGGTCGGCGTTCGCGGATACTTAACACGTTTAACGAGATCTTGGTATTTGATCTGAGTCTGGCCACTGGCTTATACGCACTAACCATCTACGCGGGGACAGTTATGGGCACTCGACATCATGGTATCAGCCGAAGCCTTCGTGACGTCAGCAACGGAGCGGCGCGCGCTGGATTGGACTGGAACGCCTACTAGGCTAGGTCTGCTTCCGGCTGCCCACGCAACGTGCAGGTGTGCTAAGGGCGATGGGCCCAGACCCCTGGGCGCTTAGGTTTAGACCGACGTGCTGACCTCTCTGTTGGTCTAGGTGGGGCTGCGACGTGTTGATCTTCCGAGGCCGGGCATGACCCAGAAAAGTGTGTCCGGCCAAATGGGATCGAGCGTGTTGGGTTATGTGGTGCACCCTACAGGGAAGTTAATCTATTCGAATAGCCGTGATCTTCGGTAACAGGACGACTTGGAGTTGTACCTTGACCTTATGACAACTAGAACCAGATACTTAATAAAACACACCCTTCCAAGTGCCAGATACAACCGGTGATCGCTCTCTCACAGGGCGACGAGGTGAGGATCAGCGGTTAGGATTATGCTATGCGATGCTACTTGGAGGACTTCAGTCTACTCTCTTCTACATGATGCAAGACGGAGGCTGCCAGAAGCGTAGACTTCGAAAGGATTAGTTATCCCCCTCTTATTCTGGCATTCTGCAGTTTAGTCCACATATGATACCCTTACTCCATTTGATACCCATGCATATGTAGTGTAGCTCCTTGCTTGCGAGTACTTTGGATGAGTACTCACGGTTGCTTTCTCCCCCTTTTCCCCCTTTTCCTTTCATTCTGGTTGTCGCAACCAGATGCTGGAGTCCAGGAGCCAGACGCCACCGTCGACGACGACTCCTACTACACCGGAGGTGCCTACTACTACGTGATGCCCGCTGACGACGACCAGGAGTAGTTAGGAGGATCCCAGGCAGGAGGCCTGCGCCTCTTTCGATCTGTATCCCAGTTTGTGCTAGCCTTCTTAAGGCAAACTTGTTTAACTTATGTCTGTACTCAGATATTGTTGCTTCCGCTGACTCGTCTATGATCGAGCTCTTGTATTCGAGCCCTCGAGGCCCCTGGCTTGTAATATGATGCTTGTATGACTTATTTTATTTGTAGAGTTGTGTTGTGATATCTTCCCGTGAGTCCCTGATCTTGATCGTACACGTTTGCATGTATGATTAGTGTACGATTAAATCGGGGGCGTCACAAGTTGGTATCAGAGCCGACTGCCTGTAGGAATCCCCCTTCCAAACTCCTTGGCCGAAGTCGAGTCTAGTCAGTGAAAACTGTTTACTAACATGGTTGTGTGGCTTACGGGCCCACGTCGCCATTTGGGTGGTATTAGGATCTTTTATTCCTCGACCTATACTCCGGGACTCTGATCTCTCTTCTATTCGGGTTAAATGATTTTTCTAAAATCTAACTTTAGGTTCTCGAAAATACTTTCTCCCGGAGAGCCCCTTCAGTCCAGGTGATCGCCGGCTGCACCAGAAGATTTCGAAGATACTCTCCGATTTTCTCTCGAGACCTTGTGCCCGTTGCTTTTGCAATTCCCGACCACCGATAAACCCTTATGGATAACTACTTACACTTGCCATTCATACGATCATCCCCCATTGATCTTGTTATTACAAGATACCCCGAAGTTTTCTCTATTGTTCCGAGAATACTTTGTGCCTACTGCCTAGCAGTTCTTTGCCACATGAATACCCCTTCAAATAAATCCTCGCACTTGTCGAGTATCCGCTCATCCCCAGTTGTTCTTGTGTTTCACAAAAGTCTTCAAAATACTATTCGATCTTCCGAAAATCCTCTGGAGCCTTTTGGCTCTTGAAATTCTTGCTTGCTTGCATTATGGTTAATCCCATAAGTCTCGTAGTCTTATTGACATTCCTTGTCATTATCATTTTGAGTCTATTGACTCAATATGTTTGCGAATACACGCAATCATCATTGATCCTTATAAATTAACTTTCCGGCTGAGCTGCCATTCTTTAACTGGAATTGGTCCTCGGCCAATCAGATTGCCATCGATTGTACCCCTAAGTCTATTCAACTTGTCCGTCCTTGATCAGAGCGTTTGCTCCTGATCCCTTGATTTGAAAATCATAATTCCTTCGTTATTTAAACGTTGAATTATTCAGATGTTCTGTAAAACGATGCATTTGCATTCTTTCTTCCTCTGATTGGGTATCGATACTCACATCAGCTCCATTGTGGATCACCATATCCACTGTTAGATTATTACCCGACAATGTCCTTCATAATTAATCACCTTGTGAGTTCTTTCTCCGATACATAATGCCTTTGGTAATTTGTATCCTCTCCTTTTGCCAACCATGCTCTGCTTTCGAGCTGGTAATATTTACTCTCAAAGCTTGTGGTATATGTTTCCATGATACCCTGACGGGTTGAACCTATGCCTTCCTTAATTTGTGTGACCTCGAAATTTATGCGGGTTATACCCTGCTGACGCTTCGTCAGATAACTTTTCAACACTACAACCTCGAAAAGGGGAGGTAAATGTAAGGTTATGCATTGAAGAAGTGGGAGTCGACCTTGAACTTTGTGTTCATGCCCATGGACACGATGTAGATCTTATCGTTAAAGCTTCTCTTAAATTAATTACTCCCTTGGTATAAGTTCATATTATATCTGGGATCTGGCCTTTTGCAATCGTGGTTTCGACCATGTTCTCTTTTAGGTACCGTTTCTCATGCAAGTTTAAGCACTTGTCTTCTGCAGAGCAATACCCCAGTCCAACCTCTACTTTGATCTATCATCGAGTATTACCCCCTGGTATCTCGAGGATACCACGGGATACATAACTTCTTATGAGTTCTTCATCAACTAATATTCTTGCCGATTCCATTTTTCCAACGGGTTCTCAGTTGTTAGAACCCCTCAAGGACACCGACAACTGAATTGAGTCCGCACTACGATTCAACAACTCTTGGTAACCTTCATTACTTACGAGTCTGAACTCGATCACGTCATTCCGAGCCTACTCGGCTATATCATTATCGTGCCAAATTTTAACTGTGCTACCTGGTCCTTCTTTCCGGAGCACAATTTCGACGATGGGCTAAGCTTACGTCGATCTTCCTTGTCTTATTGTTCCACCTCAAACAACAAACTTGATTTCAAGTTTGTGTCGTACCCATGGTTCCAATAACCTTTCGCTTCATCATTCGTTTGACTTGATGTCATCGCCGACCGATTACATCTCCATGAAACCTCTCGACAGAAATTGTCATGATCATCATCAACATTTCGAGCTCCTCAAGGATATCAATTGAATTCCTGATGAGAAATACCATCCTTGCCCTCGATGATTTGTGTTATCATCGACCACTCGATTGCCTTCCGTTCAACACAAACTTGTTCGTGTTTTGTGTTATACCTTGAGATCCTTGCTATCCAGCATTTGTTCTCCTTTACCTTGGAGTATTACCATCTTTTATGTCAAGAATGTTGTGAGAATTTCACCACCTCTTAAGAATTCTTGGTATCGTGATACTTCTCACCATCACCATTCTTTCTTGGTCCTCGTGTTGATTCCAACAGGGGTACCAACAAGTGAACGGTGTTGTTTGGATTCTGCACTTCTAGCAACCCTATTGCTTTGAAGTTAATGGTCGGCCGTTCGTTCTTAGACTATTTATTATTGAATCACCATTCTGACATTGGTCGTGCAACCCAACCCATATTTTGGGCGCACCTTTCAACCAATGTTTAATTGTGTATGTTTTCTGTGAGCATACTTCCTTATATCATTTGATCTGACAAATGTTATCTCCTTGTTCACTTAATTGTGGAAATCCATCTTTTGTTAATCTCGATGAATTGTCGCTGATTCCATCAGCCACCTCCTCATTCTATCCTTGATTTAATAATGAACTCATGATTCGGAACTTGCTTCCACAGTTCAATTCCCGAGAATCTTACAATGTCGTCTCGACAATTTGTGTTGCACCTTTCTTCTCAGGCATCCTGAGTCCGAGTTATCCCGACCCCAATCAGATCTGAATCTCGGTCAGATATGATGGTTGGAACATATTTCCAAGAGTTATAACATTGGTCGTTATATGACCCGGTAAGGTGAAGTCATGCCTAGCACGCCTGGCCGGAGGACCTATTGTTATAGTTTACTTTTAGCAAGGTTATCTAGTCTTCCATGAGGAAATGGTAAGACTTATTCTACAAGTTATTCCTGATGGATCCTTTGTGTTTCCAAAGTCTGATCTTCACCTGATGACCTTGTCAATGCTATCTCGAAGCATGTCAATGGTACTCCGATTTTCAACAGGAACATTTGAAGCACGATGCTAAATTTTATTTATCATTTATCCTAACACCGTTGTATGGGTAATATCATGAGATTCCTCCCCCCTTACCTAAAAGGTTTTCTACTTTATATCCTGTCTTGGATATCATGCTCTGCTTGTCCTTGGGAAGGATATACCCCCGATATATGTGTTTAAACACATTTTCCTTTCCATTATTTGGTTTAACCTTTCTTGTGATCTATATGTTCTAAGCAGTAATATTCTCCTACTTATGTAAACCCCTCGGTGTACAGTTCTGTCAGCAAGAGCCTGTTACTATTGTTGATGACATTCCGATAACCACCGATGGACGAGAACTTTGCCTATTGGTCCGCCTCGTTCAACGAGCAGGAAAATGGTTCTCTTTGTCCCTCGCCCTTGGTACCGACATTGTTGTCGACATAATCGACAGGCTACCCTCTGACATGCCTTGCTATCATGACCATGCAAGATGTCACCGCTCCTCCTACTTTAGAATCAACAATATAAGGTCTGAACTTATCACAAGCAAATACAACTGCTAAAAATTCTTTTTCAGTAGTAGCATAATTTCTCTGGGTACTGTCTAGAGTTTTACTAGCATATTGGATAATATTTAATTTCTTATCAACTCTTTGTCCTAGAATAGCACCTACATCATAATCACTAGCATCACACATAATTTCAAAGTGTAAATTCCAATCAGGTGGCTGAACAATAGGTGCAGAAATCAAGGCTTTCTTAAGTATTTCAAATGCTTATACACAATCATCATCAAAGACAAAAGGAACATCTTTTTGTAAGAGATTAGTCAGAGGCCTAGAAATTTTAGAGAAGTCTTTAATGAACCTCCTATAAAAACCAGCATGACCAAGGAAACTTCTTATACGTTTGATGTCCTTAGGACACGACATCTTTTCAATAGCATCAACCTTAGCTTTATCAACTTCAATACCTCTTTCAGAAATTTTATGCCCCAAGACAATATCTTCATTAACCATAAAGTGGCACTTCTCCCAATTCAAGAAAAGATTAGTTTCTTCACATCTCTGCAAAACTCGCTCAAGGTTGCTTAAGCAATCATCAAAAGAAGTTCCATACACGAAGAAATCATCCATGAAAACCTCAACAATATTTTCACAGAAGTCAGAGAATATAGCCACCATACATCTTTGAAAGGTAGCAGGTGCATTACATAAACCAAAAGGCATACATCTATCAGCAAAAGGTATCGAAAGGGCAAGTAAAAGTGGTCTTTTCTTGGTCCTCTTTTGACACAGGTATTTGAGAGAAACCAGAATAACCATCTAGAAAGCAAAAATGTGTATGTTTGGATAATCTTTCTAGCATTTGATCAATAAAAGGTAAAGGGTAATGATCCTTTTTAGTAGGTTTATTTAATTTGCGGAAATCAATTACCATTCTATAACCTATAACAATTCTTTGTGGGATCAATTCATCTTTATCATTAGGAACAACAGTAATACGTCTCTTCTTAGGGACACAATGGACAGGACTTACCCACTGACTATCAGCAATGGGATAAATTATACCTGCCTCCAAAAGCTTTAGTATTTCTTTTCTTACCACTTCTTTCATCTTAGGACTTAACCATCATTGGTGATCAACAACCGGTTTAGCGTCTTTATCCAATTTTATTTTGTGCTGGCACAGAGTGTGACTAATGCCCTTAAGATCATCAAGAGTATATCCAATAGCAGCATGATGCTTCTTCAGAGTTTTCAATAATTTCTTTTCTTCATGCTCTGAAAGGTTAGCACTAGTAATAACAGGATATATCTTTTTCTCATCAAGATAAGCATATTTAAGAGTATCAGGTAATGGTTTAAACTCAAACACGGGATCACCCTTGGGTGGAGGAGGATCCCCTAGGATTTCAACAGGCAAGTTGTGTTTCAAAATAGGTCCCTGTTTAAATAATACTTCATCTATTTCCCTTCTTTCATTCATAAACATATAATTTTCATGGTCGAGCAAATATTGTTCTAAAGGATCATTAGGAGGCACGACAATAGAAGCAAGACCAATAATTTCATCTTTACTAGGCAATTCTTTATCATGGGGTTGTCTACGAAATTTAGCAAAATTAAACTCATGAGACCTATCCCCCAAACCAATAGTAACAACATCCTTTTTGCAATCTATCCTAGCATTAACAATATTCAAGAAGGGTCTACCAAATATAATTGGACAAAAGTTATCTTGTGGGGAACCAAGAACAAGAAAATCAGCCGGATATTTAACTTTCCCACACAAGACTTCAACATCTCTAACAACCCCAACTGGTGAAATAGTGTCTCTATTGGCAAGCTTAATTGTAACATCAATTTCCTCTATCTCAACATGTGCAATATCATGCATAATTTCTTTGTATAAGGAATGAGGTATTGCACTTGCACTAGCACCCATATCACATAAGCCATGATAGCAATGATCTCCTATTTTAACAGAAATAACAGGCATGCCTACAATAGGTCTATGTTTATTTTTAGTGTCAGGTCTAGCAATTCTAGCAGCTTCATCACAGAAGTAAATAACATGCCCATCGATATTATCGGCCAAGAGATCATTAACCATAGCAATACTAGGTTCAACTTTAATTTTCTCAGGGGGTGTAGGTGTTCTAGTATTACTCTTACGAACCACAGTTGAAGCTTTAGCATGATCCTTTATTCTCACAAGGAAAGGTGGTTTCTCAATATAAGCAGTAGGAACAACAAGATCAACATTATAAGTGATAGTATTTTCTTGAACTTTAATAGGTGAAACTACTTTTACATCAATGGGAGGATTATATTTAAACCACTTCTCCTTAGGGAGATCAACATGAGTAGCAAAGGATTCATAGAAAGAAGCTACTATCTTAGAGTCAAGTCTGTATTTAGTGCTAAATTCACGGAAAACATCGGTATCCATAAAAGATTTAACACAATCAAACTTGGGTGTTATACTTGACTCCTTACCTTTGTCGAGATCCCAATCTTCAGATTTGTGTTTAATTCTTTCCAATAAATCCCATTTGAATTCAATAGTCTTCATCATAAAAGAACCAGTACAAGAAGTATAGAGCATGGAGCGATTATTGAGAGAAAGCCGAGCATAAATTTTTTGAATAATAATTTCTCTTGAGAGCTCATGATTGGGGCATGAATATAACATTGACTTAAGCCTCCTCCAAGCTTGAGCGATGCTTTCTCCTTCGCGAGGCCAAAAATTATATATATAATTATGATCACGATGAACCAGATGCATAGGATAAAACTTCTGATGAAATTCCAATTTCAATAGGTTGTAGTTCCATGATCCCATATCATCACATAGCCTAAACCATTTCAATGCCTTTCCCATCAAAGATAAAGGGAAGACCTTCTTCTTGATAACATCCTCGGGCATACCTGCAAGCTTAAATAATTCACAAACTTCATCCACATAGATTAGGTGCAAATCGGGATGTAATGTTCCATCACCTGTTAAAGGATTAGCTAGCAGTTTCTCTATCATACCCAAAGGAATTTCAAAGTAAACATTTTAAGTAGGTTTAGTAGGTTGAGGAGCAACTCTTTGCTCTACTGGTCGGGGTTAAGATACCCCGAACAAGCCCCTCAAAGGATTATGTTCCATAGTAACAAGTGACAGTAAATTTCAGCACACTATATAATTTTTTCCTTACCAAATTCCACCTACCAAAGGCACTTCACTCCCCGGCAACGGCGCCAGAAAAGAGTCTTGATGACCCACAAGTATAGGGGATCTATCGTAGACCTTTCGATAAGTAAGAGTGTCGAACCCAACGAGGAGCAGAAGGAAATGACAAGCGGTTTTCAGTAAGGTATTCTCTGCAAGCACTGAAATTATCGATAACAGATAGTTTTGTGATAAGGTAATTGGTAACGGGTAACAAGTAAGAAAAGTAAATAAGGTGCAACAAGATGGACCAATCCTTTTTGTAGCAAAGGACAAGCCTGGACATACTCTTATATGAGGGAAAACGCTCTCGAGGACACATGGGAATTATCGTCAAGCTATTTTTCATCACACTCATATGATTCACGTTCGTTACTTTGATAATTTGATATGTGGGTGGACCGGTGCTTGGGTACTGCCCTTTCTTGGAAAAGCATCCCACTTATGATTAACCCATATTGCAAGCATCCGCAACTACAAAAGAAGAATTAAGGTAAACCTAACGATAGCATGAAACATATGGATCCAAATCAGCCCCTTACGAAGCAACGCATAAACTAGGGTTTAAGCTTCTGTCACTCTAGCAACCCATCATCTACTTATTACTTCCCAATGCCTTCCTCTAGGCCCAAACAATGGTGAAGTGTCGTGTAGTCAACGTTCACATAACACCACTAGAGGAAAGACAACATACATCTCATCAAAATATCGAACGAATACCAAATTCACATGATTACTTATAGCAAGACTTCTGCCATGTCCTCAGGAACAAACATAACTACTCACAAATCATATTCATGTTCATAATCAGAGGGGTATTAATATGCATAAAGGATCTGAACATATGTTCTTTCACCAAATAAACCAACTAGCATCAACTACAAGGAGTAATCAACACTACTAGCAACCCACATGTACCAATCTGAGGTTTTGGGACAAAGATTGGATACAAGAGATGAACTAGGGTTATTTGAGTTTCTACGATCTGATCGTGGAGGTGAATATTTGAGTTATGAGTGTGGTCTTCATTTGAAACAATGCGGAATAGTTTCGCAACTCACGCCACCTGGAACACCACAACGTAATGGTGTGTCCGAACATTTGTAACCACACTTTATTAGATATGGTGTGATCTATGATGTCTCTCACTGATTTACCGCTATCTTTTTGGGGTTATGCTTTAGAGACGGCTGCATTCACGTTAAATAGGGCACCATCAAAATCCGTTGAGACGGCACCTTATGAACTGTGGTTTGGCAAGAAACCCAAGTTGTCATTTCTTAAAGTTTGGGGCTGCGACGCTTATGTGAAAAAGCTTCAACCTGATAAGCTCGCATCCAAATCGGAGAAATGTGTCTTCATAGGATACCAAAGGAGACTGTTGGGTACACCTTCTATCACAGATCCGAAGGCAAGATATTCGTTGCTAAGAATGGATCCTTTCTAGAGAAGGAGTTTCTCTCAAAAGAAGTGAGTGGGAGGAAAGTAGTACTTGACGAGGTAATTGTACCTACTCCCTTATTGGAAAGTAGTTCATCACAGGAATCAGTTCTAGTGATTCCTACACCAGTAAGTGAGGAAGCTAATGATGATGATCATGAAACTTCTGATCAAGTTACTACCAAACCTTGTAGGTCAACCATAGTAAGATCCACACCAGAGTGGTACGGTAATCCTGTTCTGGAGGTCATGTTACTTGACCATGATGAACCTATGAACTATGAGGAAGCGATGATGAGCCCAGATTCCGCAAAATGGCTTGAGGCCATGAAATCTGAGATGGGATCCATGTATGAGAACAAACTGTGGACTTTGGTTTATGTTGGGGATATTACTACTGGGCGTAAACCGGCCTATCTGGGCCGGGTTAACTTCGTCAGTAGTTAAGTATGTTAAATCCCAAGAAGACAGAGGAGGGCTCAAGGCCCATGGTCGGTTCAAGGCCTGTAGCCGTAAACCGGCGTTAGTAGTTAACCTGTATTGTAAGTTAGGAATAAGTAGAGACCAAACCGGACATATCTATGAGCCGGTATTGGGACTCCGTAAGCCGACGGGAGTCACCCGTGTATATAAGGGGATGACCCGGCGGCGGTTCAAGGACAACAGACAACAACTGGAGACATAGGCGAAGCTTGTTTGCTCCCTAGTCATCGAAACCCCATCAATTCCATAACAACTAGACGTAGGCTTTTACCTTCATCGAAGGGGCCGAACTAGTATAAACTCTCTTGCGTCCTTGTGTCCGCTTTAACCCCTTCAAGCTAACCCATCGCGATGGCTCCACGACTAAGTCCTTTCTCTAGGACATCTGTCGTGACAAAACCATGACAGTTGGCGCCCACCGTGGGGCAATCGCACGATGGTTTCCGGTTCTTGGAGGGCTGCTGTCGGGTGGTAGGTGCGACATATGCCAATGAGTGGCTTATCATTGTGGGAGCCAGTAAGACGTCACCGGTGCCTGGAAACGGGATGAGGCGAAGACATGCACGCCGGCGAATCTTACCCAGCTTCGGGGCTCTCCGTGGAGATAACACTCCTACTGCTGCTCTGCGGGGTCTCCGCATGGTCACTAGATGAACAAGTAGCTACACGGTGCTCCTTGAGCTGTTGGCGAGAGGAGGAAGAAGGGCACGGCTTGCTCTCTTCTCCTCCCTATGTGGTGTCTGAGACTAGCAGGGATTGATCTCCCTTTGCATGGATGCCCCGGGGGGGTTTATATAGGCCTACCCCCGGGGGTACAATGGTAATCCGGCTGGGCGCGGGGCCCAGCCGTCTGTGTCTACGGCCTCCGGCTTCTGTGCTGGCTGCTGGGGCCCGCCGGCTAGTGGGTCCCGCCGGCTGCCGGCTCCTTGGTCGACAGGCAGGCCCCACTGTCAGGGCCTTGTCGGCGGCTGGTTATTGTTGCTCAATCTTTGTGGCGAGGGCTTCGCCGAAGTGGGCGTGGCTATAGTGCCACTGCCCGATGGGCGATCACTGTAGCCCCACCGCGTCTTGTCTCCTTAATGGGGCGTCTTCTTCGAGGGAGGTGGCAAGCCGGCTGTGGGGAGCCGGCTCTATCTTGGGCCGACTGGGGGAGGTCTGGCCGCCTTTGGGTGTCTCTCTGCCCGAAGGGGCCCACCGCCCGTGGGCCGTACTGGTAACCCGTCGTGGATGACATCAGGGTCAACGTGGCAACAGTGCTGCGCTGGACGAGTCATGGCCACCCGTACAGCGCACTGTGCCAGGCGTGCTCCGGGATTCGGGGGTGGCAGGCTTCACTGTAGCCACGCCCCGTCACATCGCCGTTATGTGGATGCAGACTTCGAGGGTACGATCTTGACCGCTTTATGGGAGCCGGCTTCTTGGAGCCGGCCTTCTCGCGGCTGGCTTCTCGGAGCCGGCCCTCCCGCGGCTTCTCTTCATGAGGGCTGAAGTCGGGCTGCCTTTCGATAGCCGGCCTGGAGACAGCCGGCAAGGGGAAGGCGGCCCTGCGTCTTGGATTCTTGAGGGCCGAATCGGCTCGTAATTTTTTCAGAAGGGCCAGGGGGAGCCGGCTAGGCTACCCATGGTTATTTACTCCGACAGTAGTCCCCGAAGCTGATCGAGCTTCGAGGCTGACAAAGGGACGAGAAGCTAGGTCAGCTTCCTATCTCGAGGGGCCGGCTTTGCTCGTGCGCGCCGTCTTCGGAAAAGCCCCGTTTCTCGTAGGCGGGAACGCGGGCCACGTGGCGAGGAAATCCTGCCAACATACGCGCGCGACGGGACGCCACCGCAGGCCCAAGCCCGCCACTCGCAGGCCTCGGTCCGAGCGCGGATCTTCTGCGGCCCACATGGACCGCTCGCCTTCCCGCGGCGGTTTTATTCTGCCATCAAGGCACAATAATCGCGGGACGTGGGGGAGTGGGCGCAGTTGATCCCCACGTCCCCCCACGCCGCGCCTCCTCGGCTCCGCCGCGTGGTCTATAAGTAGGAGGAGGAGGGGGAGCGGCAGAGGCTCGCGCGCTCTCCCTCACTCCACCCCTTCTCGCCCTCCTTCTTCTTCTCTTCGCCGCAGCAACTCTTTGTCGCGCCGTTCCGCCGTCGCTTCGTCTTGCTCCCCGCCGCATCGCTCCCATGGTGCTGTCGAGCTCGTGGGATGGCTCCAACGTCCACGAGGACCACGTCGAGTTCCTCCGCCGGACGCGGCGTCTGCCCGGCGAGAACCTTGTGCGGGTTCATCAAGCGCCGGCGAGGGAGATTTCGCCGGCACCGGAGGAGGGCAAGCGGGTGATCTTCCGCTCGCACTGCCTGCGCGGCTTCGGCCTCCCGGCGAGCGGATTCCTTCGAGCCTTCCTCGAGTTCTACCACCTCCAGCCGCATCACCTCACGCCCAACGTGGTGATGCTGCTGTCGGCCTTCGTCACCCTGTGCGAGGGCTTTCTTGGAGTTCTCCCCACACTCGAGCTCTGGGGGGAGTTCTTCCAAAGCAAGCTCAGCACCGTCGTCGTGGGCGTGCCCGCCCCCTGCGGAGCCTTCATTGCCATGAGGCGGGCGAGCGAGAATAATCCGTTCCCGTCCATTCCGCTGATCCAGTTGGTGAAGCTTTGGCAGAAGTCTTATTTCTACGTGAAGAACGTCGCCCAGCAAGGCGACTACGTCAACCTGCCGGATTACGTAGCCGGCCCGCCGGCTGGGAGGCAGCCTTCGTGGAGCTACCGGGCCAGGTCGCTGTCTCAGGCCGGGAACGCATCCGTCTCCCGGCTTCGGGTGATGATCCAGTCGGAGGGCCTGACCGGAGCTGACTTGGTGGCCGCCTTCGTGGAGCGCCGGGTTCTTTCGCTCCAAGGCCGGCCTCACATGATCTGCCAAATGAGCAGCCGCTTTGACCCGTGCCGGCTGAGCACCAGGGAGATGCCTCACGCAGAGGTGTCTTACATGGTGAATTATGTCTCCAACTGCAAGCTCGTCGAGGATTGGCGATACGGCAAGGAGCCGTATTCCCGCGCCAACCCTCCGCCTGCCATAAGTTCTTTCTTCTTTTCTTCCTTTTTGTAGCCGGCCTCATGATAGCCGACTTTTGATCAGTTTGTTTGCCTTTTGCAGAACCCTCTTCTCCCGCCGACAGCCGGGGCCGCGGGGGTAGAGTGCCAGCTCCTCCTCGACCGCACGGTGGACGACGTCGACGATACGGACCTGGGAGCGGCCGCCATGGAAGACGCCATCGTGGGGGAAGGCGACGAGGCCGGAGGCGCGGGACTCGGGGCCAGCTTCGAGGACTGGCCGGATGACGACGAGGTAGAAGTCGCCCCGCACCGCCAGCCGGCGCCCGATCATCAAGGTGCAGGCTCGTCTGTCGTGCCGGCTACCTGTGGCGGCGCGCAGAAGCGCCGGGCCGCGTCGACCTTCTTCGGCAGCCGGCCGAAAAAATCCAAGGCCTCCACGGCGGCGACCAAGCGGGATGAGGCGGCCGCGAAGGCGGCTCGCTTCCGCAAGGCGGTGAAGCAGCCGCAGGCGATCTCTGCGTAAGTCGTCGAATGTCTTGCGTATATATTTTTTGTCTTCTTCGTCCGGAACTCTTCTAAACCTTTCTTTTCTTGCCAGACAGGGCGCCGCTTTCTCTCGAGCGAGGTCCTGGCGGCTCCGTAGTCGGGCCGACTGGAGGGTCCTCAAGCTCCCACCGCGTGGATCCCCGCACCGACCTTAAGGAGGCCACGAAGCGGAACGCGCGGGAGGCGGCGGAGCGAAGGACCGCCCAGGCGACGAAGGAGCAGGCCGACGCGGCGGCCAAGGCCCGGGTGAAGGCGGTAGCCGCGGAGACGGAGGCGGAGGCTTCGCACAACCGACCTCCGCTGCTCGTTGTTCCCCTCCGCGCCGTGGCCCCCGACGTTCCCGTGCCCCCGTCAGAGGAGGTTGACCAAGGCCCTCCGGTGATGGAGAGGCGGGAGGATCCCGTGATCTTTGTGGAGGGGGCGTCGCAGACGGCGTCGACTGGAGCGGGCCAAAGCGGCCAATCAGCTGTGGCGCCAGAGCAGCCGTCCAAGGGCGAGCCGGCGGCAGGGGCCGGCCTCGAGGTGCAGCCGGCATTGCGCCGGCACGCAGGGGGTGGCGCCTCCGTGCTGGAACCGCACCGAGAAGCGGGCGCCAGACAGACGGCGGAGGCCCTGGAGACGGCCAGCGTCAGCACGTCCGAGTGGACTCCTAGCGGGGGGACGGGCGAGCTGAACGCGGCGGCCCAGGAGGTCTGGAACCGGCTTCAAGCTCAGGCCGCCTCGCTGCAGCGATACACTCAAGAGTTTCTCTCGACGCGGGCCGTCATCCGGGTGAGTCTTCTGTCCTTGGTTATTTTGCTCTTTCGATTTCTTCCGTGGGGGCGCGTCAGCGCACCCACTGGGTGTAGTCCCCGAGTTCCAAGCCGGCTGCTGCGCAGGCGGTTTGGAACTTACTAGGTCCTGACAACTTAACTTATCCTTGCCTCCTGTATAATCTTCCAGGAGTATCATAACCTTCGCGCAGCCGCCTTCAACTCCCAGGCTTAGGAGCTGGGCCGAAGAACTGAGGACCTGACCAGCAGCCGGAGTGCGTGTTTGTCTCGTTCATCTCCTGTGGGGGCGCGTCAGCGCACCCACTGGGTGTAGTCCCCGAGATTCGGGCCAACTGCTGAGCAGCCGGGTCGGATCTTCCTTGACGACTTCCCCTTATTAATTTTCCTTTGTCTTCATGCTTGCAGGAGCCAATGCCGACTTGAGGGGGCAGCTCAGCGAGGCGCAGGCCGCCCTTCTAGCCAAGGAAACTGAGTACGATGCCTTGGTCCTGGAGCGCGACCGCCTGGCCAAGTAGCTGGCTGACCAGGAGAAGAGCCACAAGGCGGCCCTGAAGAAGGCGCAGGATAACGAAGCCACCCTGAAGGCTGAGTTCGAGACCGAAGCGGCGGGCTGGGCTGAGACCAGGCAAGCGTTGAATGAAGGCTTCAGCCGTATTGAGGATTTGATCGACGGTAAGCCGCCTTCCTCGCTCCTTGCATGCCCCTTGCCGCCTGATTTGTGTTCTGACTTGTGCTGCTTTTTATTCTCTGTGCAGACTACTTTCCCGGCTACTCCGTCTTTGCTACCCAAACCATCGAGGCCCATCGCAAAGCGCGCCATCAAGCGGGGGCCGACATCACGCCGGATGCGAGTCGGACACTTGAGGAGCAACTCTTGGCGGTCCAAGTGCGGCTGCAGCCGGCTCATCGTATGCTCCGCCACCTCCAGTGCGCCGGGGCGCAGGTGTTGGCCGCCCTCTGGCCAAGCGAGACGATTCCCCGCACCCCGAGTCGGACTGCCGACTGGCTGGAAGTTGCGGTTGGCCGCTTCGAGGCTTGGAAAGCATCAGCGGCCCGGCTTGGAGCTGGGCGGGCGTTGGAGTTCGTCCGAGCTTGGTATCCGGGGCTGAACCTGGACCAGCTGCGCACCTGGCGGCTGGAGGCCGACGAAGAGCTGGAGGAGGTGCGGCCGGCTATCGCTCAGCGTGCTTCGACGATCACCGAGTGTACTGACATCAGCGTCTTCGCTCCTGAAATTAATGATGACGGCGCTGCCCAGCCGGAGGAGTGGTTCTGGCTGGACCCGACAGCGGGTGAAGACTCGGCAGAGGAGATCGCCTCCAGCGATGAAGGCGAAGACGACGAAGGAGAGGAGGGCGAAGACGTTGAGCCGGCCGGTGAAGCGGCCAGCCAGCCTCAGCCTGATCGTGCCTCCAGCAACGAGGCGCGTGCTAGCGCGCCCTCTGCGGGAGGCGGTGATCATGCCGAGGTTCGCCAGCTGGCCACTCCTCTAGCCGGCACTGCCGTCTCCACCGACCTGCCCGACTCGCCAGTCGCTCCCTTGGCTTAGTTTGCCGTCTTTCTTTTTTCCTGCTTGTTGCCTTTTGAACGATTTTATCAAACTTGCACAGTTCCACCCACTGGGGGTGTATTCAAACTATGTCGAATGCTGGCCTTTTGAAGGTCTTTTATGTAAATATTATTGCGTGCTTGGTTTCCATTCATGTATGCTTTTTATCCTTAGGCTGTTTCCTTTGCCGCCTTCCCCTTCTGGGAAGGCAAGTACTCGAGCTTTCTTAGATTGGAGCGAGGTGAATGGAAGCTGGCCAGCCGGCTACTCTGGTAGCCGGTCGGTGGTGGGAGAAAAACCGGCTTTTGTTATATTAGTCCGTTAGTCCCTAGCCGTTTTTTGTGTGGGCACCCGTTCCTGCCCTTAACTCTTGCCGGCCGGACAGCCGGTTCTTCGAACTGCGACTTTTGGCAAGAGAAAGCTTGGGAGCCGACACACTACTTGTCTGACTGCGGGTAGGACTTCTAATATAACTCCAGGCGGCCAGTCCCCGGGCCGACTAGTCGAAACCGGTGCCGGACGGAAAAAAGTGAATGCAATGACAAGGCCATAAGCATGATACTTTTCATTTCATAGACAAAAGATGGCAGTCCCCGAGCTATCCTCGGGGGGCCTATTGTCTCGAACTTAGTACAAAAGTTAGCGTGATACATACTGCATTTCAACTGTAAAACCTTCGGAGGAGGTTGGCATTCCATGGTCGTTCCGACTCCTTGCCGGAGTCGTCTCTCTTTCGTGCCTTCGGCTTCTGCGCGTCGATCAGGTAGTAGGAGTCGTTGCCTAAGGCTCTGCTGATGACGAAGGGGCCCTCCCAAGGGGCCGAGAGCTTGTGCTGGCCGGCTGTTCGCTGGATCAGCCGGAGCACAAGATCGCCCTCCTGGAAGGATCTTGGCTTGACCTTCTGGCTGTGGTAGCGGCGCAGGCCCTGCTGATAGATGGCGGACCGGCTGAGGGCTAACAGCCAGCCTTCTTCCAGCAGGTCGACGCCGTCTTCTCGTGCTTCCTTGGCCTCGGCTTCCGTGTACATGGTTACCCAAGGCGAGTCGAACTCGGTGTTAGTTGGGATGACCACCTCGGCACCATATACGAGGAAGAAAGGAGTGAAGCTGGTTGACTTGTTTGGTGTAGTGCGCAGACACCAGAGGACAGCCGGCAGCTCATCGAGCCAACAGCCTGCTGAACGCTCCAGTGGTACGATTAGTCGGGGCTTGATGCCGGAAAGGATGAGGCCGTTGGCTCGCTCGACCTAGCCGTTTGACTGCGGGTGGGCGACGGATGCTAGGTCCAACCGGATTCCTTGCGTCGCGCAGAAACGTGCCAAGGCTCCCTTGGCGAAATTTGTGCCACTGTCGATGATGATGCTGTGTGGTACGCCGTACCGAGTTGTTATATCTGTGATAAATGTCACGGTAGTCGGCCCATTCAGCTTCTTGATCGGCTTTACCTCAATCCATTTGGTGAATTTGTCCACGGCGACAAGCAGATGTGTCATGCCGCCGCGCGCCGTCTTGAATGGGCCCACCATGTCCAGTCCCCAAACGGCGAAGGGCCAAGTGAGGGGAATGGTCTTGAGTGCTGAAGCCGGCATGTGTTGCTTGGAGCTGAAGAGTTGGCACCCTTTGCAATGTTTAACTAACTTCTTGGCATCATCCAAAGCAGTCGGCCAAAAGAAACCATGGCGGAAGGCTTTGGCGACGAGTGATCTTGAGGCCGCATGGTGGCCGCATTCTCCTTGGTGGATGTCGCTGAGGATTACAATGCCCTTCTCTTGCTCAACGCATCGCTGGAGGACTCTAGTGACACTGCGCTTGACGAGTTCTCTGTTGACGATTGTGTATGCTCCGGCTCGGCGTTGGACTTGTCTTGCCTCTACTTCGTCAGCCGGCAGATCTTGGTTTATTAGGAAGTTGAGGATGCATTGAGCCCATGACGGAGCGGCGACTTCTTCTATTGCCAGAACGGCTACTGCGACCAGGGCGGGCGGGCCGGGCGATGAAATGCTGGAGTCGGCCACCGCCTGTTGTGTTGGTGTAGTCTCCGGGCCGACTACCGCAGTCCCCGAGCCGGGTGAGGCAGTCCCCGGGTCGGGCGTAACTACGGAAGTCCCCGAGCCGCCTGCTGATACCCCCTGGCCGACTATCGAAGTCCCCAGGTCACCTACTTGGTTCTTCGAGCCGGCTGCGTCGGGGTCAGGCGGCACGAAGATGGAATCGGACTCTGGAGACGGCTTGATAGACGGCTTGAGGAGGCGTTGTAGAGAGACACCGGTTGGTATTGCTTGCCGAGTGGAGCCTATTCGAGCCAGGGCATCAGCTAGCTTGTTGTCGGCTCGTGGTACGTGGAGGAACTCGCATCCTTCAAAATACCCACTGATTTGCTGAACGAGGAAGCAGTAGCTTGCCATATTTGCGTCCTTGGCATCCCAGTCGCCGGATGATTCCTGGACCACCAAGTCCGAGTCGCCATAACATAGGATCCGGCGAATGCCGAGTTCTTTGGCAAGCCGGAGCCCGTGTATGAGCGCCTCGTACTCGGCCACGTTGTTGGAGGCGGCAAAGTGAATTTGCAGCGTGTATCTGAGCTTGTCGCCTTTGGGAGACGTGAGGATGACGCGGCTCCCAAGACGGTGCGCATCTTGGACCCATCGAAGTGCATGCGCCAATGAGTGGAGTCGGGAGCCGGCGGTAGGTACTGGGTCTCGGCCCAGTCGCCGAGGAAGTCAGCCAATGCTTGGGACTTGATGGCGGTGCGAGGCTGGTAGAAGATCGTATAGGGGGCCAGCTCGATGGCCCATTTCGCCACCCGGCCGGATGCATCCCGGCTGAAAGTGCAACTATCCCTAGGTGGTTTTGGTAATTCATAACAACATATAGCTCATTAAGCTAATGCTATTCCAAGATGATTATTTCAGGAAAGCTCAATGATTGGCATGGCATGGATGTGAAAGTGGAACCCTCAAAATGCTAAGGACAAAGGATTGGCTCAAGCTCAAAAGCTCAAGACTCTTCATTTTATATTTTAGTGATCCAAGATCACATTGAGTCCTTAGGAAAAGCCAATACTATCAAGGAGGGATGAGGTGTTGCTTAATGAGCCTCTTGCTTCATGTGCTTAGTGATATGCTCCAAAACCCTCAACTACTTTCCCATATCCACATATGACCTAAACCCTAAGCCAAAC
Source organism: Triticum urartu (assembly GCF_056163025.1). Taxonomy (NCBI): domain Eukaryota; kingdom Viridiplantae; phylum Streptophyta; class Magnoliopsida; order Poales; family Poaceae; genus Triticum; species Triticum urartu. Next base: position 483,226,550 of record NC_141875.1, read on the forward strand.
TCGGTCCTACCGATTCTTTCTATCCGGCGCCACCGAGTTTCACTTGTCATAAGCCACTGCCAAACCCTAGCAATTCGGTTCTACCGATAGGGATCTCGGTCTCACCGAGATGGGATTGCAAACTCTCTGTTTCCCTTTTGTAACTTTTCGGTCTCACCGAAAGAGCGAATCGGTCCCACCGAGATTGCAATGTAAATTCAGTGTTTCCTTTTTGTAACTTTTCGGTCTCACCGAAAGAGCAAATCAGTCCCACCGAGTTTGCCTGACCAACTCTCTGGTTAGCAAATTACCAAATTCGGTCTCACCGAGTTTGTGTAATCGGTCTCACCGAGATTATGTTATGCCCAAACCCTAACCATATCGGTCCTAACGAGTTGCATGTCAGTCCCACCGAAAATCTCTAATGGTCACTAGGTTTACTTTTTCGGTCCGACCGAGTTTGTTGATTCGGTCCCACCGAGATTGGAAAAATGTGTGTAACGGTTGGATTTTGTGTGGAGGCTATATATACCCCTCCACCTCCTCTTCATTCGTGGAGAGAGCCATCAGAACACATACACAATTCCAACTCATATGTTCTGAGAGAGAACCACCTACTGATGTGTTGAGACCAAGATATTCCATTCCTATCACATGAATCTTGATCTCTAGCCTTCCCCAAGTTGCTTTCCACTCAAATCTTCTTTCCACCAGATCCAAATCCTATGAGAGAGAGTTGAGTGTTGGGGAGACTATCATTTGAAGCACAAGAGCAAGGAGTTCATTACCTACACACTATTTGTTACTTCTTGGAGAGTGGTGTCTCCTAGATTGGCTAGGTGTCACTTGGGAGTCTCCGACAAGATTGTGGAGTTGAACCAAGGAGTTTGTAAGGGCAAGGAGATCGCCTACTCCGTGAAGATCTACCGCTAGTGAGGCAAGTCCTTTGTGGGCGATGGCCATGGTGGGATAGACAAGGTTGCTTCTTCGTGGACCCTTTGTGGGTGGTTGCTTCTTCGTGGACCCTTCGTGGGTGGAGCCCTTCGTGGACTCGCGCAACCGTTACCCTTTGTGGGTGGAGCCCTCCGTGGACTCGCGCAACCGTTACCCTTTGTGGGTTGAAGTCTCCATCAACGTGGATGTAGGATAGCACCACCTATCCGAACCACGGGAAAAACATCCGTGTCTCCAATTGCGTTTGAATTCTCCAAACCCTTCCCTTTACATTCTTGCAAGTTGCATGCTTTAATTTCCGCTGCCAATATACTCTTTGCATGCTTGCTTGAATTGTGTGATGATTGCTTGACTTGTCCTACAATAGCTAAAATCTACCAAGAACTAAAATTGGGAAAAGGTTAAGTTTTTATTTGGTCAAGTAGTCTAATCACCCCCCTCTAGACATACTTTCGATCCTACAAGTGGTATCAGAGCTTTGGTCTCCATTTTCCTTGATCTCCATAGCTTTTGGTGGTCATAGCCTTGGTTTCACAACCTAGGAGAGTATGGCGTCTAGCGAGGGAAATTATCACCATAGAGGTCCTTACTTTGATGGTACTAATTTCGCTAGTTGGAAGCATAAAATGAAAATGCGTATTCTTGGACATAACCCCGCCGTTTGGGCTATTGTGTGTGTTGGTTTGCAAGGTGACTTCTTTGATGGGAAAGAACCAAACCGTGAAGCTACCGCCGGATGAGTTGAAGATGTTGCAATACAATGCTCAAGCTTGTGATATTCTCTTCAACGGATTGTGCCCCGAAGAATTCAACAAAATCATCCGTCTTGAGAATGCAAAGGAAATTTGGGACACTTTGATTGATATGCACGAAGGTACCGACTCCGTCAAGGAATCCAAGTTGGATGTGCTTCAAAGTCAACTTGACAAGTTCGAAATGAAGGATGGTGAAGGTGTCGCTGAAATGTACTCTAGGCTTGCTCTCATCACAAATGAGATTGCCGGCTTAGGAAGCGAAGAGATGACCGATAGATTCATCATCAAGAAGATTCTAAGAGCCTTGGATGGAAAATATGATACCGTGTGCACATTGATCCAAATGATGCCCTATTACAAAGATCTCAAGCCAACGGAGGTGATTGGAAGAATTGTTGCTCATGAGATGTCACTTAAGGATAAAGAGGAACTTCACAAGAAATCAAGTGGTGCCTACAAAGCCTCATGTGAAGCCCCTACATCATCAAGTGAGAAACAAAACTTCAATGAAGAATTGAGCTTAATGGTGAAGAACTTCAACAAGTTCTACAAGAGCAGAAGCAAAGATAGAAGATTCAAGTCAAGGTCCTACAATGACAAAAGATCTTCTAGTCGAGAGCGAAACTGCTACAGTTGTGGAAGACCCGGACACTATTCCAATGAGTGTACGGCTCCCTACAAGAGAAGAGAAGATTCTTCAAAAAGAAGAAGCAAAGAATCACCACCAAGAGAGAGAAGGAGTAGAGATGATCGTTATGAACGAAGATACTCACGGAGAAGCAAGGATTCGGAAAGGAAGGAAAAATCATCAAGGAGCTACACAAAACGAAGACATCAAGCTCATGTTGGTGAATTGGTATCCGGCTCCGACTCCGACATCCACTCCGAGAGAAGTTATCACTCCGACTCCGAAGATACTCAAGATGAAGGTGTTGCCAGTCTAGCACTTGTGTCAACCAACTCCTACGACATATTTGACTCACCAAATGAAGGAATTGGAAGATGCTTCATGGCCAAAGGTCCTAAGGTAACACACCCCGAGTATGTTGATTTCAATAGTGATGAAGATGACTTGTTAGGTGATGATTTGCTTGTTGACAACTCTAGTGATGAATACTATGATGAAACGTCAATTAATCATGCTAATCAAGATAAAACGAATGACAATGATAAGGAGAAGATTGAGGCTCTAACTAAAGAACTAAACACTCTTAAGTTAGCTCATGAAACTATCTTCGAAGATCATCGAGAACTTTTAAGAGCTCATGAGAAATTACGCTTTGAAAAGCTCAATCTTGAGCAAGAGCATGAGTTCTTAAAAGCAATCAATGATGATCTCCGCAAGAAAAGTTCTTCTTACATTGCCAAGCGTTTACTCTTATCCACTTACATGCCTCAAGTCAAGTCTAGTAATAAGAACAAGAAAGATTCTTCCTCTAGTAGTAACAATGATCATGCTAAATCCAATATTGTTGCTTCTAGTAGTTCTCTTGATTCCACTAATGATTCTCTTAGCCAAGTTACACTTGAGCAAGAAAATAGCTTATTGAAGGGAATTATAGAGAAATGAGTGTACAAAAGCCTTGCCGGGAGTAAGCAATTCGAGGAAATTGTGCGCAAGCAAGGAATGCACCGGAAGAATCAAGGTGTTGGTTTTGAACGAAAGTTCAATGCCAATGGAGTTGAGTGGGAAGAAGATCAATACCCCAAGACAAAGTTTGTTCCTCAACAAGAGAAGTATGATACTTCTTTCAAGGGGACACAAGCTCAAGATGATATTCCACCACAAGACTACAAGCAAAAAGGCAAGGACAAGCTTCAAGAGGAAATTGATGCATTTGAAGAAGCTCCTAAGACCTTAGTCAAGTGGATTCCCAAGACTACTTCAAGTTCCACTTCATCAAGTACGACTACAACTCCAAGGATTCCCATCAAGATGATGTGGATCCAAAAGAAGAAGAACTAGAGAGTTCTTGAGGGTGACTCCGCCAACATACTTCACTCTTATCATTTTGGCAAGAACAAGTGCAATCAACTTCCACATCTTGCACTAGTTCAAGGAGTCACAAACCCTCTTGTTGGTAAGACAAGGGACAAGGTAACCTAAAAGTTTTCATGAACATCATCTTGTGTGTGCATCACTCTATGTCTATGGATATCCTTGTTTGTTCCTTGTGGGACTAACCCATGTAGGTATTGAAAGTGCAATTCACTCAAATGGATAGCTCCAAGTGATCTACATCAACATTGAGCATCCACATCTTCAACATCTACATGAAGTCATCATCGACAAAACCCGAGGTTAGTTCATCCCTCTAAGGGGGGATATCACATCTAGGGGGAGCTTTACTCTAAGACTTGAGCTAAAGCAACTCTAAAGATGTGAACACAACAATGCTTTATGTAAAAGTGGTAACCCCACTTGAGCTTAAACAATGAGTATGACCTATGATCAAGTGTTCTCACTTGACTCCTAAGTCAATATACTCATATATACATGACCTTGTCATCGCAAATTGCTTGATAGATGCTAGAATTGGTTGTGCATGCCTTGTCACATATTTCATTTGCCATCTTATTGTGTGAGCATGCTGGTTGCATATTTTACTCATTCGAGGACATCCACTTGTTGTTTTGATTGTTTGGTTTTATTTCCTTTTGCCAAGTGGATGGACAAGAATGCCTAAGAACCTCCTCTAGCTATCTATGCTTTTCTCGTCTCAAACTCTATTCATGCTGCATCACAAAATTTGATCAAGTCAGATTCGAACCACTCTGTGTGAGGAGCGCTCGGAGTCTCCGATTCGTCATAGACTTAAACTTCCAAAACCTCTTTATGATTCTCGGTCTGACCGATACCCCACTTTCGGTCCTACCGAGATCATTAAGTTGATCTAGGTTTTCGATCTCGGTGCAACCGATTTGAACCTTTCGGTCACACCGAGTTTCAGTAACTGCTTGCAGTTATGAATCTCGGTGCCACCGAGTTGTTCCACTCGGTCACACCGACCGGGTCGGGCTATATATAGTCACGGGCAAAAATTTGGAAATTTCTCCGAACCCCTTCGCCCGCGCGATAGCCTGCTCTGCCAACATGGTCTCCGGATCGTCTCCTCGCCGCCAGCCGCCTCCAGTCGCTGGTCTCCATCGCCGTCAACGGAATTCTACCCCGCCATTGCCGCCGTAGCGAGTCTCCGCCGAACTAGGGTATGGACTCGATCACAGTCCTATTCCCCGTCCGATTCCTAGCACATTGTGTTCTTAATGATTCTTGCCACGATTGAAACACTCCTATCCAGTCAATGCACTCGTAGATTAGGTTTGATTCGAAAATTTTAGGGTTAGGTTTCCGCCGAAACCATCTCGGACCCACCGAGTTGAAAAACTCGGTCCCACCGATTTGGCTTATGCCATTGCACAAGTGAGACTCGGTCTGACCGAGAATTACTTATCGGTGTGACCGATTTTGGAACTTTGTGAAACCCTAGCAGTCTCGGTGCCACCGAACTGTGACTCGGTCCAACCGAGTTCACTAGTTTAGGTTCCAAACTGCTTCGGTATCACCGAGTTTAAAAATCGGTAGATCCGAGATGCTTTCAGTGGGAAACTAAAACTAAGTTTTTGGATCATTCTTTTGCAAAAATCTCTGCATTTTGTGATGCTCATCCACTCTACCTCATCTATAAACTATTCACAGGGTCAGCAGTCAGAGTTTGCAACATGTCTGATCAGAGTGACAACCAGAACTTGTCAGAGCAGCAAGTGCAGATGAGTGAGGGCACTAGTCCCTCCAGTTCTTCTGATGAAGGTAGCAGGAGCACCCCTAGCAATCTGCCAAAAGCTGCCACCAGACAGAGGAAGAAGAGAACTTCAGATTCTGAGGATGAAGACTATGTGGTAGAAGAGGAAGCAGCTTCCAAGAGAGTTGAGTCAGCTCAAGGCACAAAGCCAGGGATGAAAATCAAAAGGCCAGCAGGCAGGCAGCCTATGCCAAAGGCCAGAGCTTCAACCAAGATTCCTGAGAAGTCCACTCCCATAGAGCCAGTTGCTGCTGAAGGCAAGAAAAGAAAGGAAAGGGTGAAGAAGACCGTAGCCAGAGTGCTTGGAAAGGCTTCCATCATGGAAGAGGAAGAGGAAGAAGAGGTTGCTGCACCAGCACCTAAGGCACCTAAGCTTATGGGTGATGCTATCAGGACAGGGGCTGCCACATCCAGGCCCAAAGAAGCACCCAAAGCTGCCTCCAAGCCCAAGTCTGTGCCAAAGAGAAATACAAGAAGCATCCCAACTGCTGAGAAGAACAAGGCCCCAGTGCCTGAAGCTGCAGAAGAAGATGATGAAGAGCAAGTACTCAGAAAACTCAAGCCCAAGATCCCAGACCACAACGATGCTCATCCTGTGGCTGAGGATATGAAGCTCAGGAGAGACTCAGGGCTGAGGAAGTGGAGAGAAGCAGATCCGTATGCTTCAAGGAGAAGGACTGCTGTGGATGACAGATTTCACACCAAGGAGCAGCAAGATTTTTATGAGACAGTTTTGCTTGACAAGAAGCCAATTGTATGTGATATGAGATGGATCGACTGGGAATACATCAAGGAAAACGAAGAGTACTACCCTGGAGTGTATGACAGCTTCAATGCTTGTGGAGCAGCAGACTTTGTTGGGCAGAAGCTCACAAAGTGGAATGAGGAGCTTATCATGCAATTCTACTCCACAGCACATTTTTATCCAGATGGTAGGATAATTTGGATGTCAGAGGGTACGAGGTACCAGTCCACAGTTGCTGAATGGGCTCAGCTGATTAATGCCCCAGAGGAGCAAGCAGATGATTTGGACATCTATGCCAAGAAAAAGATGGATCATAACTCAATGTCCAATATGTACAAGGAAATTCCAAACGAGGCACTTGATACTTTCAAATTTGGCTCAGTGCATTATCTTCTGTCAGGGCTGCCAACAATTAATTGGATTTTGAGGCACACTCTCTTGCCCAAGTCAGGTGATCACAAGATGATCAGAGGCCATGCAATCAATTTGCTTCATGTATTTGATGTGCCTCAGAAATTCAAGGTCATGAGCCTCATGGTAGAGACAATCAAGAGGACAACAGCAGACCAGAAGAGGAGCTGTGGATATGCCCCACAAATTCAGGAGCTCATTAACTCCAAGATGGGCACGGGCATATACTTATTGGACAAGGAACACCTGCCCATCCGTCCAGATTTTGAGGACAATCAAGTTGTGATGACTGAGAATGAACCATCATATGCCCAAGCACAAGCAAAGAAGGAGAAGGCAAGGAAGGAGAAAGCTGCCAAGATGCCAACTCAAGAGGAGGCATCTGAGTATTTCTTGAAAACCAAACAAGAGCAGCTTGGTTACCTAATTGCATCCACCCTACGGATTGAGAAAGGACTAGCCACCCTAACTCAGAACCAGGCAAGCCTAGAGAGAATCATGGAACAAAAGTTCTATGACTTGGATGTCAAGGTGACAGAGATTCAGACTGTAGTGGAGCAGCTCCAGGATGACATGCAGGAGAGGAGAGGCAAGACTACAACTAATGCCTTTGCCAGAGTGCCACGAGGTCCGAGGTCGTTTGCAGTGCCAGTTGCTGACACCAGAGCCACCACTTCTGCACCAGCTACAGCCTCAGTTCCACTAGCTCCAGCATCTACTTCAGCTCCAACTCCGGCGTCTACTTCAGCGTCTACGGAAGCCTTCGTCCTTGGAGTGATCCGGACTCCACCACCACCAGAAGATCAAGCCTGAGTGTCGATCTAGCACTATGCATTTTCTAGGAACTTTTTGGTAACTTGTTGCCAAAGGGGGAGAAAAATGTATAGATCATAGGCTTCGAGAGAGAGAGTGTTGCTTTTTTCTCTCGCTTTATTTGGTGGTTTTTCGAACTTTGTTTGCTTTTGAGTGCTTGAGATACTATGTCATTGCTCGTGAGACATTGATGATCATGTGTTTGATCATAAGCTACACTTAATGTTTGCTTAATGCTATTATCTTATCTATCTTATGTGATCATTCACTTTTCTTGGTGATGAGTGCATGTATTTCATTCTTATCATTTTAAGCGCTCCACCAAGATGTATGTGACATGGAAGAGTAACCCATGACTCTAACTCCTTGTGCATTTGCAGTCCAAAGCAAATTCTAAATATGCACAAATTTAGGGGGAGCTCTTACTTATCACATACTTCTCAAAGCGACGATATATTTCATGCTTATTATCATTTGTCGAAGCTTTGATCTATATGTTGTCATCAATTACCAAAAAGGGGGAGATTGAAAGTGCAACTATCCCTAGGTGGTTTTGGTAATTCATAACAACATATAGCTCATTGAGCTAATGCTATTCCAAGATGATTATTTCAGGAAAGCTCAATGATTGGCATGGCATGGATGTGAAAGTGGAACCCTCAAAATGCTAAGGACAAAGGATTGGCTCAAGCTCAAAAGCTCAAGACTCTTCATTTTATATTTTAGTGATCCAAGATCACATTGAGTCCTTAGGAAAAGCCAATACTATCAAGGAGGGATGAGGTGTTGCTTAATGAGCCTCTTGCTTCATGTGCTTAGTGATATGCTCCAAAACCCTCAACTACTTTCCCATATCCACATATGACCTAAACCCTAAGCCAAACTCGGTCCTACCGATTCTTTCTATCCGGCGCCACCGAGTTTCACTTGTCATAAGCCATTGCCAAACCCTAGCAATTCGGTTCTACCGATAGGGATCTCGGTCTCACCGAGATGGGGTTGCAAACTCTCTGTTTCCCTTTCGTAACTTTTCGGTCTCACCGAAAGAGCGAATCGGTCCCACCGAGATTGCAATGTAAATTCAGTGTTTCCTTTTTGTAACTTTTCGGTCTCACCGAAAGAGCAAATCGGTCCCACCGAGTTTGCCTGACCAACTCTCTGGTTAGCTAATTACCAAATTCGGTCTCACCGAGATTACGTTATGCCCAAACCCAAACCATATCGGTCCTACCGAGTTGCATGTTAGTCCCACCGAAAATCTCTAACGGTCACTAGGTTTACTTTTTCGGTCCGACCGAGTTTGTTGATTCGGTCCCACCGAGATTGGAAAACTGTGTGTACTGGTTGGATTTTGTGTGGAGGCTATATATACCCCTCCACCTCCTCTTCATTCGTGGAGAGAGCCATCAGAACACATACACAATTCCAACTCATATGTTCTGAGAGAGAACCACCTACTCATGTGTTGAGACCAAGATATTCCATTCCTATCACATGAATCTTGATCTCTAGCCTTCCCCAAGTTGCTTTCCACTCAAATCTTCTTTCCACCAGATCCAAATCCTATGAGAGAGAGTTGAGTGTTGGGGAGACTATCATTTGAAGCACAAGAGCAAGGAGTTCATTACCTACACACCATTTGTTACTTCTTGGAGAGTGGTGTCTCCTAGATTGGCTAGGTGTCACTTGGGAGCCTCCGACAAGATTGTGGAGTTGAACCAAGGAGTTTGTAAGGGCAAGGAGATCGCCTACTTCGTGAAGATCTACCGCTAGTGAGGCAAGTCCTTTGTGGGCGATGGCCATGGTGGGATAGACAAGGTTGCTTCTTCGTGGACCCTTTGTGGGTGGTTGCTTCTTCGTGGACCCTTCGTGGGTGGAGCCCTTCGTGGACTCGCCCAACCGTTACCCTTTGTGGGTGGAGCCCTCCGTGGACTCACGCAACCGTTACCCTTTGTGGGTTGAAGTCTCCATCAACGTGGATGTAGGATAGCACCACCTATCCGAACCACGGGAAAAACATCCGTGTCTCCAATTGCGTTTGAATTCTCCAAACCCTTCCCTTTACATTCTTGCAAGTTGTATGCTTTACTTTCCGCTGCCAATATACTCTTTGCATGCTTGCTTGAATTGTGTGATGATTGCTTGACTTGTCCTACAATAGCTAAAATCTGCCAAGAACTAAAATTGGGAAAAGGTTAAGTTTTTATTTGGTCAAGTAGTCTAATCACCCCCCCTCTAGACATACTTTCGATCCTACACCAGCTGCCTATGATCTCGGCCAGCGGGGCGGTGCATACAACCGTGATGGGATGCTCTTGGAAGTAGGGCTTCAGCTTCTTGGCGGCGAAGTACACGCCGTAGCACATCTTCTGGTAGTGCGGGTAGTTCTGCTTCGAGGTAGACAGCACCTCGCTCAAATAGTACACCGGCCTCTGGACCGGCTGGTCTCGGCCTTCTTCTAGGCGTTGGACTACGATGACGGTGCTGACCACCCGGCTGGTTGCGGCAATGTAGAGGAGCATGGGCTCTTTCTCAGTTGGCGCCGCCAGGACAGGCGGCATGGCCAGCATCTTCTTCAGCTCGTGAAAAGCTTGATCGGCTTGGTCATTCCACTCGAAGTGGTTGGTCTTCTTCATGAGGCGGTAGAGGGGAAGAGCTTTCTCTCCGAGCCGGCTGATGAAGCGGTTCAGGGAGGCCAAGCATCCGGTAAACTTCTGGACGTCTTGAAGTTTGGTGGGAATCGCCATTCTCTCAATGGCCTTGATCTTTACTGGGTTGCATTCGATGCCGCGTTCGGAGACCAGGAAGCCTAGGAGCTGGCCGGCTGGCACTCCGAACACGCATTTCTCGGGGTTAAGCTTGATTTGGATCTGGCGTAGGTTCTCAAATGTTTCCTTGAGGTCTTCCAGCAAGGTGCCGCGCTTCTCCGTCTTCACTACAATGTCGTCTACGTAGACATGGGCATTTCTGCTGAGTTGCTTGAGGAGGCACTTCTGCATGCAACGCTAAAAAGTGGCACCGGCATTTCTCAAGCCGAATGTCATAGTCAGGTAGCCGAAGGCTCCGAATGGCGTGATGAAGGCGGTCTTCAGGCGGTCTGCCGGATTTAACTTTATCTGGTGATACCCTGAGTAAGCATCCAAGAAACTCAACAGCTCGCATCCGGCCATGGAGTCTATCACTTGGTCAATCCTTGGCAGGGCAAAGGGATCTTTGGGGCAGGCCTTGTTGAGGCTCGTGTAGTCTATACACATGCGCCACTTGTTGTTTTTCTTTAGCATGAGGACCGGGTTGGCGAGACACTCTGGAAAGAAAACTTCCATAATGAAGCCGGCTGCCAGAAGCCGGGCTATCTCCTCTCCCACAATCCTGTGTTTCTCCTCCGACAGTCGGCGGAGGGGTTGTTTGACTGGCTTTGCGTCTTCTCGGACGTGTAGTTTGTGCTCGGCGAATTCCTTCGAGACGCCCGGCATGTCCTTGGGGGACCATGCAAAGATGTCCCGATTCTCACGGAGGAAATCGGCGAGCTCGCCTTCCTATTTGCTGTTTAGGTTTGCTCCGATGACGGCAAACCTCTCTGGGCGCTCGGGGTCAAGAGGTACCTTCTTTGTCTCCTTGGCCGGCTGGAAAGATCCTTGAGCATCATGCTCCTTGGGATCGGGGGACAAGGCCGACTGCTTGCCGGCCATGGCCACGACTCGGTCCAACATCTTCTATTCTTCGGCAATCACAAGGGACTCGGCCAGCCGACTGCTGGCTGCTGCGCACTCAGAGGACTTCTTGTAATCGTCGGCTATGGTGATGACGCCTTTGGTGCTCGGTATCTTCATCTTGAGGTATGCATAGTGGGGAACTGCCATGAACTTGGCCAAGGCAGGTCGGCCAAGCAATACATGGTAAGGGCTCTCCAGGTCCACCACTTCAAACCAGATCGCTTCCCGGCGGAAATGCTCCTTGTCCTCGAAAAGTACATCAATCTTGATCTTGCCAATGGGGGCGCAGGACAGGCCGGGTACGATGCCATGAAACACAGTCCGAGTAGGCATGAGTTGCTTCGTCTTGACATTCAGCTTCTCCATGGTGTCACGGTACAGGATGTTGATGCTGCTCCCGCCGTCTATCAGCACGCGGGAGAATCGGGCAGCGCGTCTATCCGTTGCAAGGGTGGCATCCAAAACCAACGCATAAGAGCCGGGAGACGACATCACCTCTGGGTGGTCAGTCCGGCTCCAGCTGATAGGTTTTTCTGACCAGTGCATGTGCTCGGCGGGGTTGGCAGCAACCATGCTGACTTCTTGGTGCTCTCGGCGTTTGCTGCGCCGGTCTTCAGGCTGACTTGTAAAGATGATATAGGCGGCATGCTCGTCGGGTAACTCATCGTGGACGGCTCCGACTGTGGGCCGAGCGGCCGGCGGCTGCAGAGTCGGAGGCGGCGGACCGGCAGGCGGAGGCGGCGCGAGCCCTTCGCCTTTAGAGATTCGGGTGAGCCAGTGGCACTTCTGGGTTGTGTGGTTGGACGGCTTCGCGCCGCTGTGGAACTTGCACGGGGCGTCGAGAGTCTGCTCGTAGGAGAAGGCCGGCTGCCAAGCCGGCTTGCCGCCCCTCTGCTTCTTGGGTGCGGGCCGCGCTTCGGGCTGCTCGTCTTCGACTGTGGCCACCTGCCGACTGGTGGAGGGCGGCACCGGGCCTTGCGCTTGTGGTCGTTCTGGTGTGGGCGTCGGCCGGAGTCCCCAGCCGGCGTCTTAGGCGCCGGGTTGAGTACCTTTCCGGACGCGTCTACCCGGAGTTCGGTCTTCATCGAGGAGTCGGCGGTGGCGTACTTGTCCGCTATGATTAGAAGCTCGTCGAGGGTCGTCGGCTCGTCGCAGAGGAGCTTGTGCTTGAGGAGGGTGCCTTCTCGGCACCCGGCAGTGAAGTATTCTATGGCTTGCACCTCATGCACCCCTTCGCAAGAGTTGCGGAGCTCGGCCCAACGCGTGAGGTAGTCGCGAGTGGACTTGGCGGGGCCTTGTATGCACAAGGAGAGCTGTCTGGGCTTGGGAGCCCGCTTGTAGGTGTTGGTGAAGTTGCGGACGAAGGCTTCTGTGAAGTCTAGCCAGCTGTTGATGCTGTATGGCTTGAGGCTGTTGAGCCAGGTCCGCGCCGTGCCCTGCAGCAAGAGGGGCACGTACTTCACAGCAACGCGCCTGTTGCCGTTGGCTATGCTAACCGCCGTGGAGTAGTCGATCAACCAATCTTCCGGCTTCATGGAGCCGTTGTACTTGGGCGTGTCTCTTGGGAGCGAGAACCCTTTGGGGAAAGGCTCGTCGCGGATGCGGGGGCCGAAGCAAGGCGGGCCGACATCGTCTTCTTCTTCTAGCGCCAGGGATCGCGCCAGGCGGTTGATCCGATGGCGGGCGTCGTTCTCGCCGACTCCTTCGCAGCGACCTAGCCGGCCGCTGAGAGTCGGATGCGCAACAGGCGGCGGGGTGGGATGTCTCTCTCCACGGGGCCGGGGCGGAGGCAGGTTGCCCCGCCACTCCACGGCCCGGGGGTGGCCTTCTGCGTCTCGCTCGATGGAGATACGGGTTCGGCTTCGGCTAGCAGCCGGTTCTTTCTCGCGCTGCGCGCGGGTTTTACCCGTAGTCGGCGTCCGGGACGTCGCACCGTGATCTCGGCGCGGGGGAGGGCTTTCCGCGCGGGCGTCGGCTTCGTGCCACTGCGCGGCTGCATCGATCAGTTGCTGGATGCGTCGGGTCATGTGGGGGAGCTCTTCGGCCCCTAGTCCATCTAGCTCGTCTACGGCCGCCTGGGCGGCGCGCAGGTTCTCGAGTGGAGTAGCGTAGACTGGGCGGTCGACTCCTAGCATATCGGCGACGACAGCCGCGCTGTCTGACAACGCCGGCCCGGCTAGGCCCGCCTGGGGGCGGCGTGCCAAAGGCGGCGCGGTCGGCCTCGCGTCGGTGGGCCTCAGCAAGGCATCTCATGGAAACCAACTTCCGGCCCTCCACGAGGAGGGCGAGGCGGCGACCTTCCAGTGCTTCAGCATCGGCATCGGCCGGGAGGGGGATGGACAAGTCGTGGACCGCCGCGTCCGGGGCATCGTGGGCGCTCTCGTGAGAAGCGCCGCCGTGGCCGATGACCATCACCTCGGTGGTGACAGCATCGCAGCCATCGGCCCAGGGAAGCGGGTCATTGTAGATCGCGACGTTGGTGGGGAACGTGTCGAGCGAGGCCGTGTCGGAGTCGACAGGCATCGGATCGGTGGAGCCAACCGACTCCAAGTCCACGGCAGGCTCGCCGGAGATGTGGAGCTGGCCGAGGAGGTTGACGAGGTGGTCGGTGCCCGCGTCGGGGGCGAGCTCATCGGAGATGAGAGTCTTGTCAAGGAGATTGGCGAGGTTGCTCGCCGCACAGATGTTGGTGACGCCTTGTAGCACGTCGTGGCAAGCGCCATCGGGCGTGCTGGGCTGGCTACGCTCGTGGGGTAGGAAGAGGGTTCCCGTCCAGAACAGGTCTCCGGACGACGGTGCACTTGGCCCCACGGTGGGCGCCAAATGTCGGGTGGTAGGTGCGACATATGCCAATGAGTGGCTTATCATTGTGGGAGCCAGTAAGACGTCGCCGGTGCCTGGAAACGAGATGAGGCGAAGACATGCACGTCGGCGAATCTTACCCAACTTCGGGGCTCTCCGTGGAGATAACACCCCTACTGCTGCTCTGCGGGGTCTCCGCATGGTCACTAGATGAACAAGTAGCTACACGGTGCTCCTTGAGCTGTTGGCGAGAGGAGGAAGAAGGGCACGGCTTGCTCTCTTCTCCTCCCTATGTGGTGTCTGAGACTAGCAGGGATTGATCTCCCTTTGCATGGATGCCCTGGGGGGTTTATATAGGCCTACCCCCCAGGGGTACAATGGTAATCCGGCTGGGCGCGGGCCCCAGCCATCTATGTCTACACTCTCCGGCTTCTGCGCCGGCTGCTGGGGCCCGCCGGCTAGTGGGTCCCGCCGGCTGCCGGCTCCTTGGTCGACAGGCAGGCCCCACTATCAGGGCCTTGTCGGTGGCTGGTTACTGTTGCTCAATCTTGGTGGCGAGGGCTTCGCCGAAGTGGGTGTGGCTACAGTGCCGCTGCCCGGTGGGCAATCACTGTAGCCCCACCGCGTCTTGTCTCCTTAATGGGGCGTCTTCTTCGAGGGAGGTGGCAAGCCGGCTGTGGGGAGCCGGCTCTATCTTGGGCCGACTGGGGGAGGTCTGGCCGCCTTCGGGTGTCTCTCTGCCCGAAGGGGCCCACCGCCCGTGGGCCGTACTGGTAACCCGTCGTGGATGACATCAGGGTCAACGTGGCAATAGTGCTGCGCTGGACGAGTCATGGCCACCCGTACAGCACACTGTGCCAGGCGTGCTCCGGGATTCGGGGGTGGCAGGCTTCACTGTAGCCACGCACCGTCACATCGCCGTTATGTGGATGCAGACTTCGAGGGTACGATCTTGACCGCTTTATGGGAGCCGGCTTCTTGGAGCCGGCCTTGTCGCGGCCGGCTTCTCGGAGCCGGCCCTCTCGCGGCTTCTCTTCATGAGGGCTGAAGTCGGGCCGCCTTTTGATAGCCGGCCTGGAGACAGCCGGCAAGGGGAAGGCGGCCCTGCGTCTTGGATTCTTGAGGGCCGAATCGGCTCGTAATTTTTTCAGAAGGGCCAGGGGGAGCCGGCTAGGCTACCCATGGTTATTTACTCCGACAGCTGCTTTGAAGGACCCGAGGGCTACGCTGTAGGCCGGATGACTAAGAGTCGTCGCGGCAAGCTCTACATCGATGACGCAGGCTGGGGCCCCGAGGCCGGCTCAATTGAGTATGGGTACCGGGTCCCCTTTGGTAGCATTCACGTTTTCATTGGCAAGATCGGTGAACCGGGCCCTGAGTCGGACACCTGCACCGACCTCGTCGAGACGGCTCAGCGTGCGCGATCCGCCTGGGTTAAACCGGCCATGAAGCGTGCCTTCGTGGGAGTCATCCATGGAGGAAGTTATGAGGACGGATCGGAATTTCGCGGCGCGACCGTCGTTTGTTCCGGTGACGAATCTTTGACCGGAGAAACCAAATCTCTTTATCAGCTACAAGATGGCCGGATTGGGAGTTGTTCCGATGGCGATAGTATTCCGGAACCCTCTGATCTGCCCAACCGGGTTGGAATATTCATGGCCAGAACACAAGCAGCGCTTCATTCTTCGACAGCTGCGGCAACGATCTCCGGTTCAGCAGCGGCGACGGCTGCCGGGGCAGGAGGCCCTGTGTGCCCGTCGGCTCAGGTTCTATCAGAACTATTTGATGTGTTGGCTGTGCTTATGGCGGAAGTTAATCCGCCGGATCAGGACGTTCACAACGCGGAGATTGCAAAGGTAAAGGAACAGATCACCCAGGCCAAGGCGGATCTGGCGTCTGAGGACACCAGGATGGCCGCAGAGCGGGCCGCTTTAGACGCACAGGCCTACAAGCTTATGTTGGGCCAGAGCGCGTCGCATGAAGTCATGAGGAGGAAGCACCGACCCCGCTTACCTCCGGTTTTCGAGGCTAGAGACCTTTTCAACACTCCAGGACCAAGAGCCGGCAATCCACTGGAGGGAAACCGGGCAGAAGCCCCTGGGACCGGTGCACCGGTTCAGCCTCGTCAGATGGACCCGCCTCATCAAAACACCGTTGTACCTCAGGCTGCTCCGGGTCACTACTCCAACCCAATGGACAATCTTGTTGCCGCTGCTGCACGGCTAGAGGCCATTCCAATTGAAGATGACTCACCGCAGGCAGTAGAGACGCGACGGGTCAAGGAACTTTTGAGGACAGCTTTGGCCCAACAGGAAGCGTACTCATACAGCCGCGACCGGATCCACTCGACCCCTCGTCCAAGCCGGAGCTATAGTAGACATATGGATGAACCGGCAGTGTCGAGTAATGAACGACGTGGGGCACCCCGTGACAACAACCTGGCGGGTGGTGCTGATGACGCTCAGGGAGTGGTGGACCGGGCCCGCGCGCGCAGGGAGGCCGAGTTAGCCACACAGCATCAGGCTCGACATCTCATGCCGGTTCGTCCAACCACCTTGACTGAACCTGGTGTTACTTCTATATCTTTGGGGGTGCCTTGCCTTATCCCCGCTTTACGCAACGTGCGCCTGCCCAACGATTTCAAAGGCCCGCGCAAGGTACCAAATTACACGGCAGATCAACCTCTAGAGACATGGGTGGAGAGCTATGAGATGGCCATGGAGATGCTTGATGTGGATGACACGGCGTGTGCGAAATACTTCACCATGATGCTTGAAGGAACGGCCCGTACTTGGTTAAAAAGCTTGCCAGCTAATTCTATCAGTTCATGGGCCCAATTACGAGCCCGGTTTATCAGCAATTTCAAAGATACCTGTAAACAGCCTATGTCGATAGTGGACTTAGCTGCATGCGTCCAGGAGGAAGGAGAATCAACGACTCATTGGGTGCGCCGGGTTTCACAAGTGTTGCACTCCTCAGACCGCATCAACGCTGACACCGCAGTATTAACCCTAGAAGGCAACTGCCGGTTTGGACCCCTGAAGCTGAAGTTGGGACGGATGACGCGTCATTGCACCGACATGGGGACCCTCATGGCCGCTTTGGTGAAATATGCTGATTCTGATAGTACCAAGGGTCCCGAATCTGATGATGACAAGACAGGGAAAGGGAAGAAGAACAGCAGCTCCAAAGGTCAGCATCACCACTGGGCAGGCAATGGTGGAGGAGGCAAGCGTAAAGCGGATGGTAACATGGATTTTGTGGCTAATACCAACGCACAGGACAATGGCCAGCGACGCAAGGGTAGGCCGAAAAATCGTAATGGAGCGCCCAACCCTAACCCAAACCGCCTAAACTATCTGCTAAGCCAGCCCTGTCCAAGACATGGGACGAAGGAGGCGCCGGCAAACCACCTTTGGAAAGATTGCTTTATTATGCAGGAGTTCAAGAATTCTAATAATTTCCGGTATGATCATGAATCTGGCGGTGGCTCGGGATCCATGCCGGGTTACGGTGGAGGAAGTTCCGGTTCAGGATTCAATGGTAATCCGGGCGGACATAATGGTCAAAATAGTCAGAACAACCAGGGTGGTTACAACCAACAGCAGCAACAGTCAGGTTACCAGAGCAACCCAAAGCAGTTGAGTAATGGGCAGTACCATGTCTTCACCACTAGCTTGGACAAGCGAGACCGGAAAGTTCAGAGGCAGGCGGTCAACTTTGTTGAACCGGCCATACCCCGTTATCTACGTTGGTCTGAACAGCCAATCATATGGAGCAGAGAAGATCACCCTCCCCAGGTCGATAATCCGGGTCAGTTGGCTCTGGTGGTGGAGCCTCAGGTGGGAGGTTACAAGTTCACCAAGGTGCTCATGGATGGAGGGAGCAGCATTAACATCCTATACTATGAGACCTTTCGTCGTATGGGACTAACAGATAAGAATCTCAAACCGTCTAATACAGTATTCCACGGTGTAGTGCCTGGCAGATCAGCATATCCCGTTGGTAAGATAGCTCTGGAAGTGGCCTTTGGGGATGATTATGATTCCAGGTCGGAGACATTGACGTTTGAAGTGGTGAAAATCCAAAGTCCATATCATGCCCTGTTTGGGCGACCGGCCTACGCCAAGTTTATGGCTCGGCCCTGTTATGTGTATTTGCAGCTCAAGATGCTGGGTCACAAGGGGACAATAACGGTTCACGGAAGCCGCAAAATCGCTTTGGAATGCGAGGAAGGAGATGCGGCTTATGCAGAGTCGGTTTGTGCCACCGAGGAGTTGAAGTACTATAAAGACAATGTTGATCCGGCAGACATGACTCCGTTGAAGAAGCCAACTACGGAGCATGATCCGGCCCTGAAGTTTAAATCGGCAGCAGAAACTAAGCTTGTTGACTTTGTACCTGGTGATTCATCCAAGCAGTTCAGCATCAGTGCCAACTTGGATCCGAAATAGGAAAGCGCGCTCATCAAGTTCATCCGTGAGAATCGGGACATTTTTGCATGGAAGCCCTCTGACATGCCAGGTGTACCGAGGCAACTCGCTGAGCACACACTTAATTTGGATCCTAAATATAAACCGGTGAAACAGTTCCTCCGCCGGTTTAACAAAGAAAGACGCAAGGCAATTGGAGAAGAGGTAGCCAGGCTCTTAGCAGCTGGCTTTATTGTTGAAGTTTTTCACCCTGAGTGGCTTGCCAATCCGGTGCTGGTCCTCAAGAAAAATGACACCTGGCATGTGTATGGATTACACAGATCTTAATAAGGCTTGTCCAGCAGATCCTTTTACCCTCCCCCGTATTGATCAAATTATTGATGCTACGGCAGGCTGTGAGCGTTTAAGTTTTTTGGATGCGTATTCTGGCTATCATCAGATCAAAATGGCAGTTAAGGACCAGGAGAAGACGGCATTTATAACTCCCTTTGGAGCCTTCTGCTATGTGTCTATGCCCTTCGGGCTCAAGAGTGCCCAAGCAACTTACCAACGGTGTGTACAAAATTGTCTTCACAAGCAGATTGGCCGTAATGTACATGCTTACGTGGATGATATCGTGGTTAAGTCCAGGGAGAAGGAGACTCTGATTGATGATTTGAAGGAAACCTTTGATAACCTGAGAACATACAAGATGATGCTTAATCCGGACAAGTGTGTCTTTGGTGTACCGGCGGGCAAGTTATTAGGCTTCTTGGTGTCCAATAGGGGAATTGAGGCTAATCCAAAGAAGATCACAGCCATCACCTCCCTCGCTAAACCGAAGTGTATCAATGATGTTCAGCGCCTGGTAGGCCAGATTGCTGCGTTAAGCCGGTTTATCAGTTGCCTCGGTGAGAAGGCAATCCCTTTGTATCTGATGTTGAAGAAGACGGATCAGTTTGTCTGGAGTTCTGCTACTGATGAAGCATTTGAGGACTTAAAACGGCAATTGGCCAATCCTCCTGTGCTCCCCGCTCCCATTGACAAGGAGCCGTTGCTGCTATATGTTGCTGCTAATGCTCGGGCGGTCAGCGTGGCTATTGTGGTAGAGCGAAAGGAGGCAGGTAAGGAGCATCCGGTTCAACGTCCGGTCTATTATATCAGCGAGGTGCTCATTGAGTCCAAGCAAAGGTATCTGCATTGGCAGAAGCTGGTGTATGGAGTTTTTATGGCAAGCCGGAAGCTTAAACAATACTTCCAAGGGCATCCAATTACAGTGGTCAGTTCTGCTCCTTTGGGAGATATCATCCAGAACCGGGAAGCAACTGGCCGGATTGCAAAGTGGGCTATAGAGCTGGGGCCGTACGGAAGTATGTGCCTCGGACAGCGGTTAAGTCTCAAGCACTTGTTGATTTCATCAATGATTGGACGGAAATGCAAGCACCTGAAGAAAAGCCAGATCATACGTATTGGACCATCCATTTTGACGGATCCAGGCAATTGGAAGGCTCGGGGGCTGGAGTCGTATTAACTTCCCCACGAGGTGATAAGTTTTGTTATGTTCTCCGCTTAATGTTCCCTTGTACTAACAATGCAGCTGAGTATGAAGCCTTGCTCCATGGTCTCCGGATGGCTAAGGAGATGAATCTAAGTCGAGTTAAGTGCTTCGGTGACTCGGACCTTGTGGCTCAGCAGGTGTCTGGCACTTGGGACTCCAAGGACCCACTCATGGCAGCATATTGTCGTGAGGTGGATATTGTTGCAGGTTATTTCAGAGGCTATCAGGTGGACCACGTGGACCGGCGGAAAAATGAAGCGGCGGACGCTTTAAGCCGGCTGGGCTCTCAGCGCAAACCGGTCCCGCCCAATGTTTTTCTGGATGTGCTGCACAACCCATCGGTCAAGATCCCTGGTGAAGAGGATTTGGCTATTCCTGATCCGGAGGCTCAATTGGTGGCAGCTCTTCATGTTATTCCGGATTGGACGCTTCCTTACCTGGCGTACAAGAACCGGGGCGAGTTGCCAGAGGATGAGATTCTGGCCCGGCAGATAATCCGGCGATCCAAGTCCATGGCTATCATCAATGGCGATTTGCATCATTGTAGTGTATCAGGAGCTTTTCAACGCCGCGTGTCTCCTGAAGAAGGCCGTGAAATTTTGCGTGAGATCCACGAAGGAGATTGTGGTCACCACGCCGGTTCAAAGTCTCTGGTGGCTAAAGCGTTTCGCCATGGCTTCTATTGGTTAACTGCTCATGCTGATGTGGAGGATCTGGTCAGACGATGTGATGGTTGCCAAAGGTTTTCAAGACGTGCTCATGTGCCGGCTCAAGAATTGAGAATGATTCCAATTACTTGGCCGTTTGCGACTTGGGGGCTAGATATGGTTGGGCCTTTCAAAAGGTCCAAAGATAAGAAGACCCACCTCCTGGTGGCGGTTGACAAGTTTACAAAGTGGGTGGAGGCAGAACCTGTTAGCAAGTGTGATGCGGCCACGGCGGTTGAGTTCATCAAAAAGGTGATTTTCCGGTTTGGCTTTCCGCACAGTATTATCACAGATAATGGTACCAATTTGTCCAAAGGTGCTATGAAGGAGTTTTGCGAACGGGAGCACATCCGGCTCGGCGTTTCATCAGTGGCACATCCACAGTCCAATGGTCAAGCAGAAAGAGCTAATCAAGAGATCTTGAGAGGCATCAAGCCCCGGCTCATGGTTCCTTTGCAGAGAACGCCGGGTTGTTGGGTAGAAGAATTACCATCTGTGTTATGGAGCATCAATACAACACCCAACAGATCAACATGATACACACCGTTCTTCATGGTTTATGGAGCAGAGGCGGTTCTCCCCAGTGATATCCGTCATGATTCACCTCGTGTAACGACTTATATTGAAGCGGACAACGAGACAGCACGGCAAGATGCTTTGGACCGGTTGGATGAAGAGCGTGA
The DNA here is from genome assembly GCF_056163025.1 of Triticum urartu. Classification (NCBI taxonomy): domain Eukaryota; kingdom Viridiplantae; phylum Streptophyta; class Magnoliopsida; order Poales; family Poaceae; genus Triticum; species Triticum urartu. The sequence continues at coordinate 483,247,882 of NC_141875.1, forward strand.
CATCGCAGCCGCCCGATCGGCGATTTACCAGCAGGATCTTCGTCGTTATCATAGTCGCCGGGTCAGAACCAGAACCTTTCAGGAGGGAGATTTGGTGCTTCGGCTCATCCAAGATCAGACTGATATGCATAAGTTATCCCCACCTTGGGAGGGGCCTTTCGTGGTCAGCAAGAATCTGCACAACGGGTCATACTATCTGATTGATATTCGAGAACATAAGGACTCGCGTACATCAGAGGAGGAGACCAACAGGCCGTGGAACATAGCTCATCTTCGGCCTTATTATACTTGAGCCATTGGTTCTACTTATGTACATATTACAATGATGTATATATTAACTATAATAAACTGGAACCTCAGCTAAAGCGGGGTATCTGTTCTTTTACATCATGTGTGGTTACATGGAGTTGTTCTAAAGCGGCTTCCGGTTTACCCCTTGAGTTCGCTTTTCTAAAAGCATCGTGTTATATCACTTGGAGGATTGGTCATGTCCGAACCAATACCATGCCTCTTGATAGGCGAGAGCCACCAGATCACCTGGGGACTTGGTCATGTCTGAACCATTCATGCCTCTTGATCGGCCTAAGGCCACAGAATCACTTGGGGGCTTGGTCGAACCCGAACCATGACCATGCCATTTGGTCGGCATAAATGCCATGGTTTCATTTGGGGACCTGGCTGACTAGAACCATAGTTACACCTAACGGGAGCTTGGTCGTGTTTGGCCATGGTAACGCCATTTGATCAGCTTAAATAAACCTTTTTTGGCAAACGGTTTTGTCATTGCTTTTGCTTCACACTTTTCTTTGAAGGGTTTTTTTTGCTTTTTATTGCGTTTTTTAAACCGACAAAGTTTTTTAACCAATCAATTGACGGAACACAGTTCACGTCAATCCGGAGACTATTTGCCCGGTTTGATCCTTGTTGTTAACATCCTCTTATGGAGTAACATGGTGTTTATTATAACCTGGCACGGTTTACATGGTAAACCAGCGTCATATATATATATATACAGGAGCTGTTATCTCCTCCAACAGTGTGGGTTTGCAAAACTCCGCTTCAAGATTGGCCAAGCCAACTTCACACTCAACGATGGCAGGTATTATGTATCTCAAAAATTTGATCATATACTTAAAATTTTTGTTTTGGATGTTTTGATTTCATATATACAGACATCATATTCCGCCTGACGGTACAACCGTGGTGGCACTTGACGAATTTCTCATTTCAGAAAGTGTTTTGGAAAGTTCATTACCACAGGAAGAACAAATTATGCACGAAGGCATATCAACATCAAAGGTATCAGATAGCCTATTACAAGGCAACATGGTGTCCATAATAATATAATTGTTTTTTGCAAAGGAGAGGCAGTTTTAAAACCGGCTTCCGGTTCAAGCTTGGTCACCAGCCTGGCCTGATGGTTGTGGGTCATCATGCGCCGCTTCAGCCTCCGTTTCTCTACCCAGTGGCTGGAAATCCACAGTTGTCCAGTCGATTCCCATTAATGCTTGAAAAACAGCTTCATCATGGATCAGCAATGACGGGTCAATATCGGGAGCGTAAGTATGCTTACGGATTGGAGGGATCAGATTTTCTGATTCATGGATTGGTGCAGCTATTCGCTTGTTCTGACTGTCATATTGCGCTTGATAATGAGACAAGTCTGCTTCCTCAGCCAACTAACAAGCTAGCGGACGTACCTCCCGGTTTATTGCTCGCAGATCCGCTTCACCAAATTCTGACCCGTCTTCCTTCAAGCTGGGATAGCCCTGAGCCGCTTCAATAGGATCAAAATCCGGTACCCAGGCTTTTGCCCGGATTAAGGCATTGATTGCACCGGTTCGAGCAGCAGATTTCTTCAGCTCTTCAACCCGGGCAGGAAGCACTGACAGTCTCATCAGAGTATCTTGAATCAAAGTGGGCGCCGGTTTGTTATGAGATGCGGTACAGATGATCCGTTGGGCACCAGTATACAATTGTTCAACCAATGTATAGGCGGCTTTCAATTTCTTCCGCACATCTGACCCCAAGTGACCAATGAGTGTCCCTGAAATACCATAAAGGGTTAATAAACTAGCGACTCTGTAAGAAGGCAGAGCCAATTCAGAAGGCAAACTGGCTTACCAAAGATAGCAGTGGTCATGGCATGCACGTGCCGCTTTATGCTGGTCAGTTCATCTGCCATTGGTTTTAGTGCAGCCTCGGCATCCTCTGCTCGTTTGATCAAAGCGGACTTTTCAGTGGCCCAATCCGCCCGTTTCTTCTTGAAGTTCTCCTTAAGTTGTTCCATGGCGCTTAAAGCGCTGGCCAATTCCTCTTTTGCTTTGGAGGTTTCAGCCTGTTGGGTTTTCAGGTTTTCTTGGAGATCGGTGACTTGGTTTTCTTTCGTCTTCAGCTCCGCCTGCATGCATACAGATATATGCTTCAACAAATCGGTATAAGGATTCAAGTACCAACCACATAACAAGTTATGCACTTAGCACTTGGGGGCTAATGCATATTCCATCTTCATCTTTCAATTGTTTACAAAGTCCCAAGATCAATACAAGTATTCAACTTGGCACTTGGAGGCTAATGGCTATTTTCTCATATATATTCTGATGCGGCAGTTTCAATTACTTAAAGTACCGGTTTAACTACGCTAAGTTGAACCGGCCCTTGGGGGCTACATCAGCGAATTTCCAAGCATCAAGATTTATATTATTAAGTCCCGGTTTGAAAGAATATTACAAACCGGCCCTTGGGGGCTAGGAGAGTCAGCAAGAATGGAAGCATACAAGCAGGAAGGAGCATATGAAAGTTACCTCATATTTATCTTTCATCATATTAACCAGACCGGTTTCATAGTCGGGACTGTTATACAGCCGGTTCAGATAGCCGGAATGGATATCTTGGGCGTTCAGAGCAGCGTAAGTCGTCAGATCAGCGTTCCACTTGCCTTTGCCAAAGGCAGCAAATTCTTCCTTGGCAGAATGTTTGGATAAAGCAATAGGATTGCTTGGCTCAGTATGGCCAGTGCCAGTAATGACAACCTCATCATCCTTGGTACCGCCGGTTTGCACTGGAGCTGTTGGCTTGTCAGTAGGTTTTGCTGGACCGATGGAGCTTTCAATCCGGATGGAACCTGTGGGCTGATTGACAGGACCTGAGGTATCAGTAGGTCTCTCTTCAGCAATAAGATCATCATCTTGCTGCGGTGGATCGTTGGGAATATCCTCAGGAATAGCCGCTTCAACATTGGGTGTCTTGCCTGCTTCAAGAACGACATCTTCTTCGGCCGCTTTGTCCAGGCGGGCCTTCTTGCTTGGCCTAGGTTTGGCCCTGAGAAGAATAATAAAATCAAATACAGCATATGTTCTAAGGCGATGTACTGCAAACAACACAATAAGTATAGCTTACCCAAGCACCGTTTTAAGCGGTGGGAGCTAAGTAGCCGATGACTCGCCAGAAGATGAGTGGGAAGTAACCTGGTAATCGGAGTCAGACGGATTAAGAGGTTGACGAAAGCAGCCCTCTTTAGGACAAGCATTGACAAGCAAATTAGAGACCTCTGAATGGCGTTTCCGAACCGGACTATTCGGTAAACCGGCGGAGGTAACTACCTGGCCGCTGTGCCGGGTTGTGCGACGAGCTTCGTGTTGTTGGGTCTTCATAAGAAATTTAGGATCCAAATAAGCAAGAGGATGAGAAAATTTAACTTTCCGGTTCGCCTGGCGGATTTTTTGTGAAGGCAAAGTTTCTGAATCGGAAGAGAGAATAATTACCTCTGCAACATCCGCGTGGCTGGCTTCGGCATCATCCTGACAAATATCATCATCAATAAGATGCATGAAAAATAAACCAAGTGAGTCAAGCTCTACCTCAAAGTCTGGATTATCCACATCATCATCAGGGGCCAGATTAGAAGATGCAGTGGTTCTTTTCCTGTGGGCAGTCTTCTTCACAACTTTAGTTTTTTGCCGAGTTGCTCTTTCCGGTTTGTCTGGTTTTTCTGTTTTCTCCTGCGGCAGTTTTCTGCTCCAAAATGGATCATTGCCCTAATTACGCAGACACTGATATTAAACAATGACCAGACATATCAATAACAGATTTAGCAAAGAGAAAAATCAAAGTCTTACAGCTGGCGGTTTGTTGGTGGCACAGAAGGGAAGCAGACCGGTTCTAGCGCAGACGTGTTCCGGTTCATTCAGCATCTTATTCACAGCCTCTGTGATTTCTTCATCGGAGAGCTGGATTTTTGAATGTCGCAGTGGGTCATCAACACTGTCAGTATACTCGCACATCAAACCGGAGCGCTGACTAAGGGGCAGTATGCTCCATGATATCCAACAGCGAGCGAGATCAACCCCTGTTAAACTGTTGGCCATAAAGGCTCTGAGCTTTGATAGTTGGGGAGCATATTTGCTTCTCTCCTGGGCAGTCAATCTTTGAGGAAAAGGGTGTGTATTGCTGAGCCGCTCCGGACGAAAGCCAGGCAAGGGATTCTCACCAGCAGGGGAGGTGTCTTTGTAGTAGAACCATGTCTGATTCCACTCCTTGGGGTGACTGTGCAGCTTGGCGTGAGGGTATGTGACCTCTTTCCTTTTCTGAATCGCCACGCCACCCAACTCCGTATTAGAGCCATCAGTAAACTCAGTACGGCGGTTTAGATGGAAAAGGTCTCTGAACAATTCCACTGTGGGCTCCTCTTGAAAGAACACCTCACAGAGCACTTGGAAGTGACACATATTTGTAACAGAGTTGGGGCCAGTGTCTTGCGGATGGAGTTGGAAATCGGCTAAAACATCCCAGTAAAATTTAGAACCGGGTGGCTTAAAGCCCCGGGCTAAGTGATCTACGAAAACAACAACCTCTCCTTCTTGAGGTGTGGGAGGGCATTCTTTGCCAGGAGCCCTCCAATGGATGGTATCTTTGCTGCCTAAAGCGCCAATCAGGACTAAATCATCCAGTTGATCCTCTGTGACGCGAGAAGGAACCCAATTGCACTCATATACTTGCTTGGCCATGATGGAATCTACAAGGTAGAAGATCCCGGTTCAAAAATGCATTTGATCAAGGTACGTTGGTATGTGCACTGTTAAACCGGAGACAGAACTATCTGAACCAGAGTTTCATGAAGCAACCAACGTCTGGCGGTTCAACAAGGGGACTAATGGCATATACCGGTTTGGAAAATTTTCTATAAGGTTAAACCGCCTGATCTAAGCATTGAAAAGCTGAGATTGCAGATGGACAAGTACGCAGAAACAGGTTTCACAAGATTTCTTTACAGCATTGGATCTGAAGCAAGTTCAGAAAAGAGATAAATACTTAGAGGTTCAAAGGAGCAGTACCGAACCAATGAGCAAAACGTGCATATAGATCTATGGTTTGAGATGCATAAGTGAAGGCGAAGGTCAAACAACTATCATTGCACAGAGTAAAGATTTGCGGATTCATCTAAAGATCTATCGTATGAGCAAGAGGCAGACCATGAACACTGAAGAACTGCGAAACCCTAGGCCAGATCTGCGGGGGAAAGGATAGAAGATTTACCGGAGCTGAGGAAGATGCGGAAGGTTACCGCGATGTTCTGGTGCGCTCAGGTTGATGCAGCGGCCAAGGATGAGGCAGAGGTCGACGGCGGCGGCGGAGCTCCGAGTCTGGCGACGCGAGGAAGACGAAGAAGGCACAGAAGGAAAAAAAGAAATGACCCTTCGGTCCTATTTATAAGGCGAAAGAACATGAGTCAGGCGCGACAATCAAGGGGCCACAAAATGGAGCTGTCGCCTCGATTTCTGCCGATCTATTAAACAAAGAAGCATAATGGATAGCTTCGATTATGACAGGTGACGTCACTCCGGTTTACAGCAATCAGAGAAGATGACATCATGGCGGTTTACCAATTTATAATAAGATGTTGAAGATGGAGCTTTTATTAAAGGATTGACATGAACCCGTTCAAATCAATCTAGGGCCTAATGTTGGGGATATTACTACTGGGCGTAAACCGGCCTATCTGGGCCGGGTTAACTTCGTCAGTAGTTAAGTATGTTAAAGCCCAAGAAGACAGAGGAGGGCTCAAGGCCCATGGTCGGTTCAAGGCCTGTAGCCGTAAACCGGCGTTAGTAGTTAACCTGTATTGTAAGTTAGGAATAAGTAGAGACCAAACCGGACACATCTATGAGCCGGTATTGGGACTCCGTAAGCCGACAGGAGTCACTCGTGTATATAAGGGGACGACCCGGCGGCGGTTCAAGGACAACAGACAACAACTGGAGACATAGGCGAAGCTTGTTTGCTCCCTAGTCATCGAAACTCCATCAATTCCATAACAACTAGATGTAGGCTTTTACCTTCATCGAAGGGGCCGAACTAGTATAAACTCTCTTGCGTCCTTGTGTCCGCTTTAACCCCTTCAAGCTAACCCATCGCGATGGCTCCACGACTAAGTCCTTTCTCTAGGACATCTGCCGTGACAAAACCATGACAGTTTACTTGCCCGATGATCGGCAAGCCATAGAGAATAAATGGATCTTCAAGAAGAAGACTGAAGCTGGCGGTAATATTACTATCTACAAAGCTCAACTTGTTGCGAAAGGTTTTCGACAAGTTCAAGGAGTTGACTACAATGAGACAATCTCACCCGTAGCGATGCTTAAGTCCGTCCGAATATCTTAAAGAAGAGTTGTATATGATGTAACTAGAAGGTTTTGTCGATCTAAAAGGTGCTAACAAAGTGTGCAAGCTCCAGCGATCCATTTATGGACTGGTGCAAGCCTCTCGGAGTTGGAATATATGCTTTGATAGTGTGATCAAAGCATATGGTTTTATACGGACTTTTGGAGAAGCCTGTATTTACAAGAAAGTGAGTGGGAGCTCTGTAGCATTTCTATTATTATATGTGGATGACATATTATTGATTGGAAATAATACAGAATTTCTGCATAGCATAAAAGGATACTTGAATAAGAATTTTTCAATGAAAGACCTCGGTGAAGCTGCTTATATATTGGGCAGCAAGATCTATAGAGATAGATCAAGACGCTCAATTGGACTTTCACAAAGCACATACCTTGATAAAGTTTTGAAGAAGTTCAAAACGGATCGGTCAAAGAAAGGGTTCTTGCCTATGTTACAAGGTGTGAAGTTGAGTCAGACTCAATGCCCGACCACTGCAGAAGATAGAGAGAAAATGAAAGTCATTCCCTATGCTTCAGCGATAGGTTCTATCATGTATGAAATGTTGTGTACCAGACCTGATGTGTGCCTTGCTATTAGTTTAGCAAGGAGGTACCAAAGTAATCCAGGAGTGGATCACTGGACAACGGTCAAGAATATCCTGAAATACCTGAAAAGGACTAAGGAAATGTTTCTCGTTTATGGAGGTGACAAACAACTCATCGTAAACGGTTACTTCGATGCAAGCTTTGACACTGATCTGGATGACCCTAAGTCACAAACCGGATACGTATTTTTATTAAATGGTGGAGCTGTCAGTTGGTGCAGTTCCAAGCAGAGCATCATGGCGGGATCTACATGCGAAGCGGAGTACATAGCTGCTTCGGAAGCAGCAAATGAAGGAGTCTGGATGAAGGAGTTCATATCCGATCTAGGTGTCATACCTAGTGCATCGGGTGCAATGAAAATCTTTTGTGACAATACTGGTGCAATTGCCTTGGAAAAGGAATCCAGATTTCACAAGAGAACCAAGCACATGAAGAGACACTTCAATTCCATCCGCAATCAAGTCAAGGAGGGAGACATAGAGATTTGCAACATACACACGGATCTGAATGTTGTAGTGAAGGAAATATGCCCTAGAGGAAATAATAAAGTTGTTATTTATATTTCCTTATATCATGATAAATTTTTATTATTCATGCTAGAATTGTATTAACTGGAAACTTAGTACATGTGTGAATACATAGACAAATAGAGTGTCACTAGTATGCCTCTACTTGACTAGCTCGTTAATCAAAGATGGTTAAGTTTCCTAGCCATGGACAAAAGAGTTTTCATTTGATGAACGAGATCACATCATTAGAGAATGATGTGATTGACTTGACCCATCCGTTAGCTTAGCACTTTGATCGTTTAGTTTATTGCTATTGCTTTCTCCATAACTTATACATGTTCCTATGACTATGGGATTATGCAACTCCCGGATACCGGAGGAACACTTAGTGTGCTATCAAACATCACAACATAACTGGGTGACTATAAACATGCTCTACAGGTGTCTCCGATGGTGTTTGTTGAGTTGGCATAGATCGAGATTAGGATTTGTCACTCCGTGTATCGGAGAGGTATCTCTGGGCCCTCTCGGTAATGTGCATCACTATAAGCCTTGCAAGCAATGTGACTAATGATCTAGTTACGGGATGTTGCATTATGGAACGAGTAAAGAGACTCGCCGGTAACGAGATTGAACTAGGTATTGAGATACCGACGATCGAATCGGGCAAGTAACATACTGATGACAAAGGGAACAATGTATGTTGTTATGCGGTTTGACCGATAAAGATCTTTGTCGGTGTCAAAACCGGCGGATCTCGGGTAGGGGGTCCCGAACTGTGCGTCTAGGCCGGATGGTAACAGGAGGCAGGGAACACTTTATTTTACCCAGGTTCGGTCCCTCTCGATGGAGGTGATGCCCTACTCCTGCTTGATTAATATTGACGATATGGGTAGTACAAGAGTAGATCTACCACGAGATCAAGGAGGCTAACCCTAGAAGCTAGCCTGTGGTATGATTGTTGTGTATGGAGTTGATTCTCCCCTACGGACTACAACCCTCCGGTTTATATAGGCACCGGATAGGGTTAGGGTTACACAGAATCGGTCACAATGGTAGGAGATCTTGAATATCGCATCGCCAAGCTTGCCTTCCACGTCAAGGAAAGTCCCATCCGGACACGGGACGAAGTCTTCAATCTTGTATCTTCATAATCCAGGAGTCCGGCCGAAGGTATAGTCCGGCTACCCGAACACCCCCTAATCCAGGACTCCCTCAGTAGCCCCTGAACCAGGCTTCAATGACGACGAGTCCGGCGCGCAAATTGTCTTCGGCATTGCAAGGCGGGTTCCTCCTCCAAGTCCTTCATAGAAGATTGTAATCACCAAGAGTAGTGTCCGGCTCTGTAAAATAAGTTTCCACATATTGCCATAGAGAGAATAATATTAACACAAATCAAATCTGCTGACGTATTCCGCAGTGTGTCATCACACTACAGCCAAGTTCTTCGCTCGAATTGTTTTCACCTTTCCACCTCAGCATGTTTTGCGAGGAGGTTTCCTTGGCACGTCTTGTCAAAGCAGAGATCGTGTGCCCCCCTTTTACGGGATTCTCATCAATACAGACGTGGGTAACCCAATCGTGCCCGTTAGCACATTTTCTCGATTAAAGGCGAGTCCCAAACGGTTACGGGGAGGGCTCCTGGTATTCGACCTCTTATAAAGAGACCAAGGCCTTACTCCTTTTTCCAATCTCAAACGAGTTCGCCCATCGCCTCGAGTTCCAACACCCTAGGCTTCAGATTCCAGGCGCTTCGGACCTTCGACAATGTCCGGTTCCGACCTTCAAGGCCGATGGATGCCCTCCTCCGTCACGGAGGAGGACGTGCTAAAGTTGAGAGAGGATAAGTTCTTGACCGCCGAAATTCCGCATAGGTTGCCTGCTCAAGGGCAGGCTATTCCCAATCCCCAGCCCGGTGAGAGCGTAGTGTTCATGTCTCACTTCCTTCGGGGGTTAGGGTTCCCGATGGATCCCTTCGTGAGGGGGCTGCTATTTTATTACGGGCTGGAATTTCATGACTTAGCCCCGGAGTCCATCCTCCACATTTCCTCATTCATCGTCGTGTGCGAAGCATTCCTACGTGTTACTCCTCACTTTGGATTATGGCTCAAGACCTTTGGAGTGGAGCCGAAGATGATCGAGAGACGGCACACAGATTGCGGAGGTGCAGTCATAAGTAAGAATGCCGAGGCTCCATGTCCCGAGGGCTCCTTTCAAGAGGAGCTCGGCTTGTGGCAACGAGAGTGGTTCTATATCACCGCTCCCAGGAGTGCCAAGTGGGTGGCGCCTCCTGCCTTTCGCTCGGGTCCCCCACCATGGCTAGCGTCATGGGTGAACAAAGGATTAGATTGGGGGTTATCCAAAGATGTGCCCCTGTTGCAGGGCCGCATTAGGGATCTCTTAAAAGGAGACCTCAACCTGGTCAAGGTGACGCAGGTTATGCTGATTCGCTGAACATTGCCCGGCAAACGTCGCTCCCTTCGTCTGTGGGAGTTTAATCCGGAGGGACCACGAGTTCTCCAGCATTTTATGGGCGCAACGCCCGCGGAGTTGTATAGACTGTTCTTCGGATCACAAGAGATGTGTCCGGATTTAACCGAGGACGCAGGCCTAAGCTGCAATCGCCCGGATACTCAAGTAAGCAACCTTGTACCCGGACCTTCTATCTGTATAATTGTCATAAACTTGCCCCTAAAAGAGTCGTCCTTTTAAACAGGAGTGGATAGCGAAGGCAAAGCTGATCAGGTGTCCAGCTCCCCTTCCTGAAACCAGGCCGGATCCCATGCTAGTCAGGATGCTGGAGATAATGCCTTTGGAGGGGGAGGACAAGGAAGCTATGGCCTCCTCGAAGGAGGCTGCTCCGAAGGGAGGAACCGACAATTCCTCTCCTAAGGGGGAGAAGAGAGCCGCCTCTGACGACCCGGAGACGATGGCCTCGAAACGGGGGAGAAAATCCTTGCCAGCGGGTCCGGCGCCGGGGAGTTCCTCGGCCGGACTATGCCCTCAAGGGGATCAGCCCTCCAGCGAGCCGTAAGTAGAGAGAGATTTTCCTTTTGAGGGACGAGAGAAATCCTTGATTTATATCTGAGAAGATTAACCGAAATTTTACCTTGTAGCTCGGACCTCAGCCCTTCTCAGCAGAGCTCGTCTTCAGGGGATCTTCTTCCGGAGATGATGGAGAGCGGGACGCCTCCCCCTGCCATACCGCCTAGCGAGGCGGGCGACCCTGAGGTGTCGTCGCGGAGGGTTTCTCTGAATCTGGAAGGGGCGGAAGATAGCTACGTGGCCCCCCAAGGCTCTCCGCGTCCGGCCTTCGAAAGAGGCCATAGGACAAGTCCGGCACCGTCTGGTGCTCGGCCGGAGGAGCTAAAGATTCTGCTGGGGCGAGCTTCTATCTCAGAGGAGCACCGTGCACTGATGGGCACGGTGATTGAAAGGATTTCATCCGCAGAAAGCGGATTGCATGAGGCCGTCAAAAGCTTACTGACGGGTTTTGAGGTACGTTAGATAATGTACACTTTTGTCAGTTGCGCATAAGTAAGGTGCGCCTTGTGTAGATAGTAGCCCCTGAGACTCTGCGCATTGTCAAGAAATGACAGCACGCAGAGGATCGTAATCCCAGGTCTAAAATGTCGCCTTTGAATGTAGGTGGCGAGGTCTTCGGAATCAAGCCGAACTGATGATGTGGCCGAACTAAAGCGGCAACTGGACGTGGCAGATGCTGACATCACACTTGTTAATAAGCGGCTTGATGAGGCTCAAGGTATGTAATTCCTCGGGCGGCATTAGGTAAGAACAGTTTTACGCCTGTGTCTTACGATGTATGTGCTTGACGCAGATGGAGCGGCCGCCGTGGAGAGTCTTAGGGCAGAACTTGCCCGAGCTAAAGAACAAGCCAGCGAGAGTGATGTGGCCACTAGGAAAGCCCTTGAAGAGCTGAGATCCGAACAGGCTGCTCATTGCCGAAGCAAGGAAGAGATTGCCGAGATGGCCGAAAAGTTAAAAAGCGCTACAGACCGTTGCAGACTTCTTGAAAAAGAAGACCAGGCGAAACAGACGGACTTAGAGAAGGCCGTTGCCGATGCCAAGGACGCGTGCTCTGCGATGAGAGCTGTGAAGGAGGAGCTGCATCAGGCCGAACAGATTGCGGCTGGAAAGCCCTTTATGCTGCGAAGGAAATTTTGCGACCTGAAATTTGCTCCGTTGGACCGGATGTGGAGTGTGAAGTATACCTATCTGGATTTGGCAGCGAGTGCTGCTGATGCGACCGAACACTTTCGAGATCAGAAAGATCGCGAAGTGGAAAGGCTTTTTTGGTCGCAGTTTCTCAATCCAGAGCGTCCACTAGCAGTGGATGATCGTTTGGCTCAATGGGCCGAACTGAATAGGTTGTCTGGACTCGCCATGAAGTATGTCGTGGGTTACCTGTGGCCGGGGAGATCGGAGCCAAAGAGTTATTTCAGCTTAGTGCAGCAATTCCTTGGCGCGGTGCCGCGTATAAATTCAATGAAGAGGTCAGCATGCATAGAGGGCGCTAGGATGGCTCTTGCCCGTGTTAAGACATACTGGGCAGAGATGGAGACCACCGTTGTTGCGTCCCGAGATTCGGACAAAAGCCGAGTACCTTCCGAGCACTATTTTCAGGAAGTTCTTGAAGGCGCTCGTGTAATAGAGACGCAGTGCCCGAAAGATGCTATGTTACGATAGCATATGTAATTATAAAGTAATATTTTGATAAACTGTAGTGGCCTTTTTTATACTTGTGCCTTCAAGTATTGTGAACACCTTCTATGCGGCCGTTTTAAGATATATATATATATATATATGTATAGAATCTGAAAGATGGCAGTCGTTGGCTTCAACCCCCACGCACATAGTGCGGGGGTGCTCGCAGAAGACGCATTTTCACACTTAACCCAACGTCTTGGTCCTACAAAGGAGGTGATAGCGCAGCGGGCCAGGCAACCGGACTATAATGTTTTAACACTTTCACTTAGCCATAGGAGTTCGAAAATGAGACTCTTTAGGTAGCTCCTTGGTGGCAACTGCGCTCGTCCGAATTCGGGGCGCGTATGTGCCTGACCGAGAAGCGGCCCTTCGTTAAAGCGGAGGAATCCGATAGATTCCGATAGGTCATCGAGTGGCTGACCAGTCTCACGCTACATCATGACAGTCAGTTTTCGGCTTTCTCTACTGAGGTGCTCGCCCTGGCCGAACCGGGGGCACAATCGCAGTAGTTCTCCTGGTGCTACCTTAGCCGATAGAGCGGAACGTAAGGTAGCTGAACTCAGGAGCCGGGCAACCCAACATTTGACCAAAGACATGATTCAGAGCTAATGCATATAATGCCGAAACTCGCGACACCGAACACTCCCTAAGGTGTTCGGTCTTTATGAGTGCGGGCCAAATAACACTCTTTATTGAAAAAGCCCCTAGTGTCCAGGTACGTGCAAAAAATTCTGACATGGCCACATGCCAAGACGCCAGCCTCTTCCTTGGTTATGTTAGAAAGAAAAACCAGGGGATGTGTAGCAACAAGAGACAGTAAAAAAGGTTTACGCAGGGTCTTAATCTAAAAAGAATCCTTTAGGACGGGTCCCTACTGCACGTCTGCGCCTGTGTCTCCATTGTGCCGTATCCTGGACGGGCGTCGCACAACGTTCATCTGTAAAAGAGAGGAACTGAGTTGAAAACGGGTCGTGCCGAAAAAGTTTAAAATAAGCAAAGTATAAAGTAAGATATGTAAGTTTGAGCTTTATTGTCTCTTATTGTATATGCGTGGAGCCCCTAGTGCGGGGGTATATGGCTTCTAGGCCTGCATCAATGATGATTTTGCACCAAACTCGTCTATCCGCGTTCGTGGTCTTTAAATGACCTATTTTGAAGTTTTTTGGCCGGTGAGGCCATTTTGCTGTGGGGCTGTTAAAGCGGCCGCACTGTCCTCCGCTTGGGGAGGCGCACTTTAGTGCTTCCCCTTCAAAGAGATGATGCCTCGTGGACCGGGCATTTTAAGCGTAAGAGATGCATAATGTGGTATTGCGTTAAATCGAGCGAAAGCTTCGCGTCCCAGTAGTGCTTGATAGCGACTTGAGAACGGGACGATGTGGAAGGTCAGCTTTTCACGGCGGAGGTTATCGTCAGAGCCGAATGTGACTGTGAGCCGGAGAAAACCCGTACAATGGGTGTCCGGACCAGGTATTACCCCTTGAAAGGAGGTTTTGCTGCGGCGGATTCTTGCTGGGTTTATCCCCATGTGCTGTATTGTATCCTGATATATCAGGTTTAGTCCACTGCCGCCGTCCATAAGGACGTTTGAAAACTTGAGTCCGCCAATTATTGGATCGAGTATCAAGGCAGTCCATCCTACATTCTTGATATTCCTAGAATAATCTAGCTGATCGAAGATGATCGGTTTTAACGACCAGTGGCAGGACCCTTTGGGGATGGGCCGTGTGGTGCGTACCTCTACGGGCACCGCACGTTTTGTTATGTGAAGTGAGTTCGCTGTTTTTACTTCTTGTGGGAAGTTCTTTTGTTTCCTGGTGCTCTGCTTTTGGGGTTCGTCCTCGTCTTCGCTTGGTGTGTCGAGCCCCTTGTGTTCGGCATTGAGTCTGCTGAATTGTTTGAAGACCCAACAGTCTCTGTGGGTATGGTTAGCAGGCTTCTCGGGAGTACTGTGTATCTGACATATCCTGTCCAGGATTTTATTTAGGTTGGATGGATCATCCCTGTTATCCTGGGGGGGGGGGCGATTTTTCCTGATTTTGTCGTGAGCCTTTGAATCCGGCATTGACTGTCGTGCTCTTCGGACTTTTGTCCTTAGTCCAGCGATGGTCCTTGTTGCGTCGCGGTTTTCCGTTTCCATCCCTAGTTTCGGATGTACTTGGGTCGCTGGTGCTGCGCCTTGCCAACCAGCTGTCCTCTCCTGCACAAAAGCGGGTCATGAGGCTTGTTAGTGCGGCCATTGTTCTTGGCTTTTCTTGGCCGAGGTGTCTGGCGAGCCATTCGTCTCGGACATTATGCCTGAAAGCTGCTAAGGCTTCGGCGTCCGGACAGTCGACTATCTGATTCTTTTTAGTGAGGAATCTATTCCAGAACTGCCGAGCTGATTCTCTGGGTTGTTATGTGACTGAGATCGTCTGCATCCGGAGGACGGACATAGGTCCCTTGAAAGTTTGCTCGGAAAGCATCCTCGAGCTCTTCCCAGCTTCCAATTGTATTTTCTAGAAGGCTTTTAAGCCAATGTCGGGCTGGCCCTTTGAGCTTAAGGGGTAGATATTTTATGGCGTGGAGATCATCTCCTCTAGCCATGTGTATGTGGAGGATATAATCCTCGATCCAGACTCCAGGGTTTGTTGTTCCATCATATGCCTCTATGTTTACGGGTTTGAATCCCTCTGGGAATTCATAGTCCAGGACCTTATCGGTAAAACATAGGGGGTGTGCGGCGCCCCTGTATTTGGGTGTGCCGGATTCTGATGATGGCTTCATAGCGTTGCTTACAAGAGCTTGCTTTCTTGGCCCATAAATGGACCTGACTGGGCCATGATGCGAATCCTTAATTGGGTCGCATGCCGATTTAAGTGCGGCGCCGCTTGCCGCTTTATGGGGTCGTCTATCCGGCCGTGTGGCTTTTTCATTTTTTGAATGCGAGGGCTCTAGGGCCTCTTCGTCGAATTCAGGCAGTAGCTTTCTTTTCGGATAGCTTTTAGTGCGGCGACTGTCGCCGTACTTATCTGTGGCATTGATTACCTTACTCCATCTGATCCGGAGTGCATCTTCCGCTGTTTTTAGCTTCCGCTTCTGCTTTTTTAGGCTGCGTGCAGTTGCAACGAGCCTCTCGTGGAGATTCTTCTGCTCCATAGGTTTATCCGGCGTGAGGTTGTCCGGATTGTCGTTTTCGCCGGAGGCGGGATGTTCGGTTTCTCTATCCGTGTTGCCCTGTTCGGACGGTTGCTCTAAGGCCTGCTCGTCGTCCGCCGGCTCGTCCTGCTCTATGGCTGGGTTTTTGTCGAGGCGGGGCTTGGGTTGGCGTTTACGCCGATGCTTTGATTGTTTTTCGGGGGGTTGATCTCCCGTCCCATCCCCTTTTTCCTCGTTGTCGCTTCCTTTAGGGGTATCCACCATGTACACCTCGTGAGATGAGGTGGCTGTCCAATGCCCTGTGGGTGTTGGTTCGTAGGTATCTCCTGCATCATCATCCATGCTGTCGATGTCTCTGGTGTCGAAGTTGAGCACGTCGCTTAAATTGTCGACCATGGCTACCAAGTGGGTGGTGGGTGGGCTTTGAATTTATTCGTCATCCGTATCCCATCCTAGCTGACCGTAGTCCGGCCAGGGCTCTCCCGATAAAGAGAGAGACTTAAGAGAATTCAGGATGTCGCCAAAAGGCGAATGCTGAAAGATGTCTGCGGCGTTGAACTCCATCATCGGCGCCCAATCGGATTCGATTGGCAGGGGCGTGGGGGGTTCGGAGTCCGAGGTGGAGTCCGGACCCTTGGAGTCACGGGTTGTGCAGAGTGCGGGGCTAGCGTTCGGCTTGATCGCTTTTGGGATCGCAGCCCCTGAGGTGACGTCCAATCGCTCATCCTCGATTGGCGCAGTAGGCTCCGAATCAATGGTCGGAACTGGTGCGTGTGCGGCCTCCAAAGCGCTGTTCGGCGGCAGAGCTATATCATGCCCATCGAGATAGTACGACGCGCTTGGCTGTGGCTCGAATCCGTCGAAGATCAAGTCCCCACGGATGTCAGCCGTGTAGTTTAGGCTTCCAAACCTGACCTGATGGCCAGGGGCGTAACTTTCGATCTGCTTAAGGTGGCCAAGCGAATTGGCCCGCAGTGCGAAGCCGCCGAAGACGAAGATCTGTCCGAGGAGAAAAGTCTCAACCTGGACTGCATCGTTGTTGAAGATCGAAGGAGCCATTGGGCCTAAAGGTGATGACACAGAGGAACTCTCAATGAAAGCACCAATGTCGGTGTCAAAACCGGCGGATCTCGGGTAGGGGGTCCCGAACTGTGTGTCTAGGCCGGATGGTAACAGGAGGCATAGAACACTTTGTTTTACCCAGGTTCGGTCCCTCTCGATGGAGGTGATGCCCTACTCCTGCTTGATTAATATTGACGATATGGGTAGTACAAGAGTAGATCTACCACGAGATCAAGGAGGCTAAACCCTAGAAGCTAGCCTATGGTATGATTGTTGTGTATGGAGTTGATTCTCCCCTACGGACTACAACCCTCCGGTTTATATAGGCATCGGATAGGGTTAGGGTTACATAGAGTCGGTTACAATGGTAGGAGATCTTGAATATCGCATCGCCAAGCTTGCCTTCCACGCCAAGGAAAGTCCCATCCGGACACGGGACGAAGTCTTCAATCTTGTATCTTCATAATCCAGGAGTCCGGCCGAAGGTATAGTCCGGCTACCCGAACACCCCCTAATCCAGGACTCCCTCAATCTTCGTAGAATATGTAGGAACCAATATGAGCATCCAGGTTCCGCTATTGGTTATTGACTGGAGATGAGTCTCGGTCATGTCTACATAGTTATTGAACCCGTAGGGTCTGCATGCTTAACGTTCGGTGACGATCGGTATTATGAGTTTATGTGTTTTGATGTACCGAAGGTGGTTCGGAGTCCCGAATATGATCACGGACACGACGAGGAGTCTCGGAATGGTCAAGACATAAAAATCGATATATTGGAAGGCTATGTTTGGACATCGGAATGGTTCCGGGTGAGTTCGGGCATTTACCAGAGTACTGGGGGGTTACCAGAACCACCCGGGGAGTATATGGGCCTTATTGGGCCTTAGTGGAAAAGAGGAAAGGAAGGACAAGGTGGAGGGCGCGCCCCCTAGCCCAATCCGAATTGGGTGGGGGGCCGGCCCCCTTCCTTCCCTCTCTCCACCCTTCCTTCTCTCCTACTCCAGCAAGGGAAAGGGGGAATCCTACTCCCACCGGGAGTAGGACTCCCCCCTTGGGCACGCCATAGAGGGCCGCCCCCCCTCCTACACTCATTTATATACAGGGGAGGGGGGCACCCCATAGACACACAAGTTGATCTCTTAACCGTGTGCGGTGCCCCCCTCCACAGATTTCCACCTCGGTCATATCGTTGTAGTGCTTAGGCGAAGCCCTGCGTCGGTAACTTCATCATCACCATCATCATGCCGTCGTGCTGACGAAGCTCTCCCTCGATACTCAACTAGATCTAGAGTTCATGGGACGTCACCGAGTTGAACGTGTGCAAATCCTGGAGGTGTCGTACCTTCGGTGCTAGGATCAGTCGGATCGTGAAGACGTACGACTACATCAACCACGTTGTCATAACGCTTCCGCTTATGGTCTACGAGGGTACATAGACAACACTCTCCCCTCTCATTGCTATGCATCACCTAGATGGATCTTGCGTGTGCGTAGGATTTTTGTTGAAATTACAGTGTTCCCCAACATGCTGACCCGTTTACTAAGCCTCTCTCACGGGCAAAACATGATCATCACCAAGACTCTATGGGTGTTAGAATCATTACAATGTAATCTAGATTATTGACTCTAGTGCAAGTGGGAGACAGAAGGAAATATGCCCTAGAGGCAATAATAAAGTTGTTATTTATATTTCCTTATATCATGATAAATGTTTATCATTCATGCTAGAATTGTATTAACCGGAAACTTAGTACATGTGTGAATACATAGACAAACAGAGTGTCACTAGTATGCCTCTACTTGAGTAGCTCGTCGATCAAAGATGGTTAAGTTTCCTAGCCATGGACAAAGAGTTGTCATTTGATAAATGGGATCACATCATTAGAGAATGATGTGATTGACTTGACCCATCCATTAGCTTAGCATGATGATCGTTTAGTTTGTTGCTATTACTTTCTCCATAACTTATACATGTTCCTATGACTATGAGATTATGCAACTCCTGAATACCGGAGGAACACTTAGTGTGCTATCAAACGTCACAACTTAACTGGGTGACTATAAAGATGCTCTACAGGTGTCTCCGATGGTGTTTGTTGTGTTGGCATAGGTCGAGATTAGGATTTGTCACTCCATGTATCAGAGAGGTATCTCTGGGCCCTCTCGGTAATGCACATCACTATAAGCCTTGCAAGCAATGTAACTAATGAGTTAGTTACGGTATGTAGCATTACGAAAACGAGTAAAGAGACTTGCCGGTAATGAGATTGAACTAGGTATTGAGATACCGGTGATCGAATCTTGGGCAAGTAACATACTGATGACAAAGGGAACAACGTATGTTGTTATACTGTTTGACCGATAAAGATCTTCATAGAATATGTAGGAACCAATATGAGCATCCACGTTCCGCTATTGGTTATTGACCGGAGATGAGTCTCGGTCATGTATACATAGTTCTCGAACCCGTAGGGTCCGCACGCTTAACGTTCGATGACGATCGGTATTATGAGTTTATGTGTTTTGATGTACCGAAGGTGGTTCGGAGTCCCCGATGTGATCACGGACATGACGAGGAGTCTTGAAACGGTCGAGACAAAAAGATTGATATATTGGACGGCTATATTCGGACACCGGAAGTGTTCCGAGTGGTTTTGGATAAAACCGGAGTGCCAGAGGGTTACGGAACTCCCCGGGGAACTAATGGGCCTAGTTGGGACTTAGTGGAGAGAGAGAGGGGCGGCCAGGGCAGGCCGGGGGCCCCTCCCCCTTGAGTCTGAATTGAACAAGGAGGGGGCGGCGCCCCCCTTTTCCTTCCCCTCTCCCACTCCTTCCTTCCCCCTTCTAGTAGGACTAGGAAAGGATGAATCCTACTCTTACTAGGAGGAGGATTCCTCCCCTCCTTGGGCGCCCCAAGGGCCGGCCGGCCTCCCCCTTGCTCCTTTATATACGGGGGTAGGGGGCACCCTAGAACACACAAGTTGACATTTATTTAGCGTGTGCGGTGCCCCCCTCCACCATAATCCACCTCGGTCATATCGTTGCAGTGCTTAGGTGAATCCCTGCGCCAGTAGCTTCATCATCACCATCATCACGCCGTCGTGCTGACGAAACTCTCCCTCGACACTCAGCTGGATCTAGAGTTCGCAGGACGTCACCGATCTGAACGTGTGCATATCACGGAGGTGCCGTACCTTCGGTGCTAGGATCGGTCGGATCATGAAGACGTACGACTACATCAACCGCGTTGTCATAACGCTTCCTCTTACGGTCTAAAAGGGTACGTGGACAACACTCTTCCCGTCTCGTTGCTATGCATCAGCTAGATAGATCTTGCGTGTGCGTAGGAATTTTTTTTAAATTACTGCATTCCCCAACACCACCATCTCATATTGGTTGGTATCCCGTCGGAACTCAAGGTATGGACCAGCCCCCACGGTGGTGAAGTCATGTGTGAGGCGGTCCCCGCTGAAAGGAAGCTCCATTCAGATGCGACGACTACGGACCACGGGAGTTGCAGCACCACGGACTTGAGGCACATGGGCCCTCCTAGTTCCAGGCTTGGACTGATCAATAGAGTGTCTGGGCACAATGTCATCCTCTTCCTCCCCAACATAGTCCTCATCATCCGGATTAGAGGCCGACGTACTTGGGGATGGTGCCCGACGCTTCTTCTTAGGACCGGTGGTGGTCTTCTTCTTCTTAGGTCGACCATGTTCATCGGAGTTGGTGGAACCTTGTCGGCGATCGACTAAAATGGATACACGATAAGGGTACCGATGAGTAGGAGTCAAAAAGTATGAACAAGGATAAAGCAAATTAAACATTGGGATGAACATTTCCGAACATGACCATTGGACAAGTCCAAGTGGTAGATCAAAATATTGACATGCCCATGATTAAGTTGTTTAGCCAAGTATATAGAGAGGATTTTAGGCTAGGCAAGAGACATCAAATCCCTAGAGAGATATGTACACCAAGATAGTCATGAGAGATAATGAAAACCTAGGATGGTTGGACCAAACACAAAAGAGGCAAGAGTAGATAGCAGCCATACCCCGAGAAGACGAAGGAGGGCCGCATTGCTTGGTATGCGCCATGAAGAACTCCGGTGGACGATCCACAAGTCAACACCCAAACCGGTCCCTCCCGAGTGATTCACATCGCAACCCAAGGAATGGATTGGATGGAAACATAGATCAGGAGGAGATGAAGGTCTGGGCAGGAGATGGGGGCCGGAGGACGGAGGAGATGGCTGGGGCAGCGCCGGAGCACAGCCCGGCGGTGGCGGTTTAGAATAGATGGGGAGAGCACGGGAGAGAATGGGGAACTGCCCCAAATCCCGAGCCCTCCCCCATTTTGTGTGTCTGCGGGCGACGGGCCGGACATCCGGGGTCCAGGCCCAGATATCCGGCGAGTAGAAGTCCAAGAGCAAAATCTAGGGCCTGGATGTCCGGCTAAGGCCCGGATGTCCGGCCACTAGTGGTGCTCGATGGGAAAGTTTAACAGTAGAATCCTGCCAGGGCCCAGATGTCCGGCAACTGGACAGAGAGCCCAAGCAGGGGAAGATTTTGTAAGGGGTTAACTAAGATATATTGATATAGACTTTGCCAAGGAGATTTATAGTTTGTAGAGATGAAAACTTGAGTAATCTATGGTCATACTAAGATGTGCAATAATAACCCGACACTATGAAGTAAAGAAAGGTTCATATACTCAATCCACGAGCGGTGACCGAGGTCACCATGTTTGAGCATATGGGACATAGTACCGCAAAGATTGCGACTTTTGGGTACATAGTCACGACTCCATCATTTAAAGCACCATAGTTCAAAAACCATGATAACTTTGAGAGTGTTTGTTCTATTTATGCATTACGTAGGGTGAGAGTACTCATGAATTGAATGTCTCCCCCTAAATATATGCCTACATCAAGACAAGACATTAAGTACACACATGGATGGGTACTAGATTTCACATAATGTTGTCAAGCTCCAAGATACCAAGTTCACACCTAAGTTGACAAAACCTTGCTTCATCCAACGGCTTGGTGAAAATGTCTGCAAGTTGCATATATGTGCCAACATTAGCAATATCAATATCACCTTTTTCCACATGATCTCTCAAGAAATGATACCTAATATTAATGTGCTTGGTGCGGGTATGATCTTTGGGATTCTCAACAATATTGATGGCACTTCAATTATCACATAGAAGAGGCACATTTCTATAGGTGATACCGTACTCCTTCAAAGTTTGCCTCATCCATAGTAATTGAGTTGCACAACTGGCGGTTGCAGTGTATTCGGCTTCGGCGGTAGAGAGGGCAACACAATTTTGTTTCTTCGAGGACCAACTTACCACGGAGCGTCCAAGAAATTGACATGCACCGGAGGTGGACTTACGATCCACTTTCTCTCCTGCCCAATCCGCAATCCGTGTACCAATGAGATCAAACTTGGCATCCTTGGGGTACCATAGACCCAACTTTGGGGTGTGAACAAGGTATCTAAGAATATGCTTAACTGCCTTATGATGACTTTCCCTAGGGGAAGCTTGAAATCTAGCACATATGCATACATTGAACATGATGTCTGGTCTAGATGCACAAAGGTAAAGCAATGAACCAATCATAGAGTGGTAAGTAGATGGGCTGAAAGGAATACCGTCTGTGTCTTCAGTGAGTACAATTTTGGTAGGCATGGGTGTCTTACATGGACTAGCATCAGACATTCCAAACTTCTCTAGAATATCCTTGAGATACTTTGCTTGAGACAAGAAAATACCTTCTTGAAATTGTTGAATTTGGAAACCGAGAAAGAACTTCAAATCCGCATTGAGTGACATCTCAAAGTTCTTGGTCCTGGAGGCCACAAACTTCTTGCACAAATGAATGTTAGGAGAACCAAAAATGATTTCATCTACATAGATTTGGCATAAGATCAAATCACCTTTGCCCCTCTTAGTAAAAAGAGTGGGATCGATTACCCCTCTCACAAAACCATCATCGAGTAAAAACTTCTTAAGATCATCATACCAAGCACGAGGTGCTTGCTTTAGGCCATACAAAGCCTTATGAAGTTTATACACATGGTCTTTGTGATTGGGATCAACGAACCCAGGTGGTTGTGATACATATACTTCTTCTTGTAGAGGACCGTTAAGGAAAGCACTATTCACATCCATTTGATGTAATGTAAAACCATTGAAAGCAGCATAAGCAAGTAAGATGCGAATAGATTCACTAGTAGAAAACGACCTTACGTGAGACACGTTAGTCTCGGTTTGATTTTGGCCCGGTACTAATGGTACCATTAGTCTCGGTTCGAACAGCTATGCATTAGTCTCGGTTCGTGTTGAATCTTTAGTACCGGTTCGTGCCATGAACCAGTACTAAAGGGGTGGTGGTAGGCTGGCGTCAGGCCGGGGCCCCACGAGCCCCTTTAGTCCCGGTTTGTGACACAAACCGGACTAAAGGTCTAACATATAGTCCCGGTTTGTGTCACAAACTGGGACTAAAGGGGTCTAACCTTTAGTCCCGGTTGGAGACACAAACCGGGACTAAAGGGCAATTTTCAAACTCTATCCGTGTATCGCCTATTCTGTTTTGAAAAAAAACCAAAAGAAAATGATAAAAACTTCAAAAATTAAAATCATTCGAGATGTAGTTATGTTACTACATCTAGTAGTTAGGGAAGTTTAAAAATATAAATTTCTACATGTTTTGCAACAAAGTGTTATGATAAAGTAAAGCGACTATATCTTTTGCATACGATGTCAAAAAAGTATAATATATCAAAATGTTCAGCACGAAAATCCGCATCCGATTTTAACGGCCGTAGGCCGTTTTGCAAATTTTTAGAAATATTAGTGTTACTAAATAATTATTCAAGAATATTAGTGTTGCTAAATAATTATTTCAAATTTTTTGAATTTTGGTCAAATCTGGTCAAACTGTGGTCAAACTATGGTCAAACTACTTATTCAAGAAATATTAGTGTTACTAAATAATTATTGTATTTTAGAATAATAGTTTCAAACTCAAAGAGTGAAACATGTGACTTAATACTCAAGCTAAACTCCCGAGGGTTAATAGGATTGATAGCTTACTATTGTCAGGAAAACAACAAGTGCTGACTTGGAAACTAGGGGGAATAGAACTTGAAAGATAAGCGTGCTCTGGCTGGATTAGTGAGAGGATGGGTGACCGGCCGGAAATTTAGACGATTTGGAATGAGTGGTGTACACTTGAGCAGTTATGGGGGTGATTAGAGACTAAATCGTCAAATAATTCAGAAAATTGATTTTTTCCATAAAATTCAAAAAAATCCTTTAGTCCCGGTTGGTGTTACCAACCGGTAATAAAGGTCCCCTAGGCCACGGCGCGGGCTCATGCCACGTGGTGGGCCTTTGACCCTGGTTCGTGTTGAACCGGGACTAAAGGGGGGTACCTTTACTCCCCACCCTTTAGTGTCGGTTCCAGAACCGGGACTAAAGGTCCTTACGAACTGGGACTAAAAGTCATTTTTCTACTAGTGATTCAAGACAGGCAACGGGAGCAAAGGTCTCACCAAAGTCCAAACCTTCAACTTGTGAGTACCCTTGTGCCACTAACCTTGCCTTGTTGCGGATGATTACACCATTCTCATCTTGCTTGTTCTTGAAAATCCATTTTATTCCAATGACATTGTGTTCCGTAGTTGGCCTCTTGACTAATGACCACACTTGGTTGCGTTTAAAACCGTTCAATTCTTCTTGCATAGCAACAAGCCAATCATTGTCCATCAATGCATCTTGTACCTTGAGAGGCTCAACACTAGGCAGAAATGAGAAGTGAGCACAAAAGTTTGTCAAATGTTTACGAGTGACTCTACCTTTCGATATGCCAGTGAGAATTTTGTCAACATCAACACGACCAGCCACTCAAGGCATGATGGAGGTTAGGGTTTCGCGAGGTTCAACTTCATGTCCATCATCCACGTCCTCATCATATGGATCATTAATGTGTGGTGGAAGATCTTCTTCTTCATATTGCATTTGTTGAGGTTCATCATCAATGATTGCGCTTTCTTGTTCTTGCCCTTGATGATGATCTTGTTCTTGAAAATTATCATGAAGAGGAACTTGATCATCTTCTTGTACTTGAACTAAGGGCATTGGTTGAGCAATAGGAGCTTGTGATGGTATAGGTCTTGAAGTAGTTTGATGATGTGTGAAGCTTCCATCTTCTTCTTCATCATCATGAGGTTCTTGTTCCATTGGAAGAAGTGCACCAACACCCATGGTCAAAATATCTTGAGAAGAATCTTCTTCACCTACATCACTTACACTACTATAGGATGGTCCAAACGGGACACTACGATGAGAGACCCTTAGACGAAACTGTGTGTGATGCCATAATCGCAAACGGTGGTGTAAAAACCCGTCAAAAAAGGTGAAACACGTTTGCGATGACGGATGCATCAAACACGGTTCAGATTTTAGTTGCGTGTGCGATGAAGGGCATACAGTTCTGTTCAATTAACTATTTGCGATGAGGAGGAACAAAAGAAACGAGCAACCAGATGAAGGTGTGTGCGATATACAGCATACGGCTGACTAGGATGAGTTGTGTGTGATTAGGCAACTCAATGGAAATGGTTCAACTGAACAAGAAGTGTGTGATACGCAGCAAACAGGTCCGTAATCAGAAATGTGTGCAAAGACCAGTAATAACACAGACGATTGCTGCTAATAATCTGTGTGATTTTCTCTGTCTACAGAAGAATAACATGTATATATATAACTGAAATAAACATCCAATTACATAAGTGACTATACAGATCATTCGCACACACCTCAATAAACAATTGCATGCATTCTAAAGTAGGAGAAACGATCGCCTAGTCATCTACTTCTTTTGACGCTCCCGCCATTGCTCCATGGCTCGATCCCTCGTATGGGGCAGGAAGAAGACGGTTCCTCATGTCAACGATCCGCCTGTACATCTCGTAGCTTGTGTACGCATCCATGGCCGCGTACTTGACATGTTGTTCATCCAGTCTCTCATGCCACACACTATGCCAGGAATTTTTGTCCTTATTGCTCTCAGTCTTCATCTTCATGTAGTAGGGGTCGATGATGGCCGAGGCGAGGTCAACCAGGGAGTTCAGTTTGTTTTTTTCGCTGCCCCAGACCTTGTAGTGGCGCTGGATGTTGACAAGATTCGGGCATTTCAAGCCCGAAACCTTGAGCGCTTTTAGATCGTTGGTGGTGTCCACCGTAGCGAAACTGTAGTCGGAGCTGTTGATAAACCTGGAGAAATGCTCGCAAGGCATTGTGGCCACGTGGTAGTGGTAGACGAGGATGTCATGTTGCACGCACAACTAGGCGACGACAACCTTATGATCATGGCCGACACAACCCATGGTGTACTCGAAGCCGAAGCCGACCACTTGGTGCTTGTCCTCAGCAAGGAACTGCTCCATAGTATGGATGGAGCTCTCCACCGAGACCGGATCGTTCCTGTACACCATAGAGAGAGCCTTCCCCCTCACGTGGGTGTCCATGGCATGTTGCGTGGTGAACTGCCTGCCGTTGTCATCGTCGGCCGCTGTGAGCGCCATTGGAGCCAGGGAAGCGCCATTGGAACCGCTGGATGTCCTCTCTGTATGTGTCCTCGTGGGTGTGCTTATTGTGGCATGTGAGACGAGAGATGAAGGTAAATGGCCGTAGGAATAAAAGGGGGCCGGGCGGCGTGGATTCTCGGCGCGTCCGCACGGCAGTTTTTGTAGCGGGTAACTGCATCGTCGCGCCACGCCCGGTGCAACCGCATGCACATGAACGTGTGTGATCGTGCACCGGCCCCAAACACTGACAGCACGCATGGAGGGACGAGGGTAGAGCACCCGGAGGGACACGAGAGTAGAGCGCGCCGCGGCCGCCTGAACCTCAAGCAACCACACGCATAGAGCAGTTGAACATGCAGGAAATGGTCACCTACAAGCCGGCCGACAGTTGCATCGCTTCGTAGAGAGCGGCCGTGTGCTACTACCTCCGTCTAGGCTATAGTCCCCTTTTTATTCCGTTCCATACTTTGCCCTCAAATTTAAACACCAAAATGTTAATGCATGTTATAAAAATTATATAATTGGAAACTATGTTCAAATACAAATCCAACTATATAATCTTTGGCGACATGCATTCGTATTTTATTAGTTAAATTATACTTAGAAACTAGGACGGGGGTATAGTAGGTAATTAAATCACATACATTTTTTTATTAAACATATGTGCACGTGGCATTTCATCCTCCTCTCGCATGTCTTGTCACCCCGCTGCCACAGATGGCATACAGCACAAGCTTGCGCAGCGTGCGAGGGCATTCTTTTGGCCAAACAGTGGCGCCAATGAATCATCGGTGAGCCCGTTCCTGCGCAACCTCACAAGTTCCCGCGCAAGCTTCCTGCCCGACTTGGTGAAATCCACCAAAATCCCAATGCTTACCTGCCTGCTATATAAACCCTCACGGCCGGCGAGTCCTGCGTCGCATTTTCCCCTCCCTCCCTGTAACTTTTCTCGTCTACTTCTCGCACAATCGGCAATGGCACCGGCCCGTCGTCATCGCTCAGCCACTCTGTCGCCATCAGTGGACAGCTCCAGCTGGGAGCTACACCGCGGCAGTGGCGCAGTCCCCGGCATAGTGTAGTGCGCGTGGCGTCCCTGTTGGGTGTGCGCAGAACACCCACCACGCGCTCTGCCGCCACTGCCCGTCGACAGCTGTTGCCGGCCGCCGTTGCCACCGCACCACCATCTAAAGCTAGGGCCATCTCCTACTCCACCACAGCAGCCCGAAGGCGGGAGGTGGACATCATGGCCGCCACCCCACTGCCGGCCACCGTGGCCATCACCCGCTCCGCCACCGCGGCCCGAAGGCGGGAGGTGGTGGTCGTGGCCGCCACCCCATCGTCGGCCGCGGTGCCCGCCAGCCCACCATCGACCGCTGGGGTCATCACCAACTCCACCACCATCGCCCGAAGGCGGGAGGCAGAGGTGGATGTCCGCACATGCGTCAGTGACCTTGCGCGCTACACCGAGTTCCTACGGGAGGAGGAGGAGTGCCTCGTCGAGCACAAAGAGCCTAACTGCCGCCATGGCCGTGCCACACGCCGCCTCAGAAGCGAGCAATCAGGAGATCTACAAGGAGAACCACCGCTTCGAGAGGGGTCGTTGGAGCGGCAAAGGGCGTTCGAGGTGAGCGTCGCTGAAGCTGCAGCAGCAGTGATACGTCCATTTTGCATCATGTTTTCTTACTGTTATTTATAATGTTTTTATCCATAATAATGCTTTTTGGAGTAATTCTAATGCCTTTTCTCTCATAGTTTGCAAGGAACACACCAAGAGGGAGAATTCAGGCAGCTGGAAATCTGGACCTAGAAAAGCTACGTCAGGCCACCTATTCTGCACAACTCCAAATGAGCTGAAACTTTACAAAGATTTTTATGGATTATTTGAGAAATACTGGAGCCAATAAACACTAGAGGGGGGCCACCAGGTGGGCACAACCCACCTGGGCGCGCCAGGCCCCTAGGCGCCCTGGTGGGTTGTGGCCTCCTCGGCCCACCTCTAGTGCCCATCTTCTGGTATATAAGTCATTTTGACCTAGAAAAAATAAGGGGACGACTTTTGGGATGAAGCGCCACCGGATCGAGGCGGAACTTGGGTAGGAGCAGTTTTGCCCTCCAGCGGAGCGATTCTGCCGGGGGAACTTCCCTCCCGGAGTGGGAAATCATCGTCATCATCATCACCACCAACTCTCCCATCTTGGGGAGGGCAATATCCATCAACATCTTCACTCGCACCATCTCATCTCAAACCCTAGTTCATCTCTTGTATGCAATCTTGTTGTCGGAACTGTAGATTGTTGTTAGGGTGTGACTAGTAGTGTTGATTACATCTTGTAGTTGATTACTATATGGTTTATTTGGTGGAAGATTATATGTTCAGATCCAATATGCTATTTAATACCCCTCTGATCTTGAGCATGATTATTATTTGTAAGTAGTTACTTTTGTTCGTGAGGTCACGAGAGAAATCATGTTGCAAGTAATCATGTGAATTTGATATGTGTTCGATATTTTGATAGTATGTATGTTGTGATTCCCTTAGTGGTGTCATGTGAATGTCGACTACATAACACTTCACCATATTTGGGCCTAAGGGAATGCATTGTGGAGTAGTAAATAGATGGTGGGTTGCAAGAGTGACAGAAACTTAAACCCCGGTTTATGCACTATTCTGTAAGGGGCCGATTGGATCCTAGATTTTAATGCTATGGTTAGAATTTATTCTTAATACTTTTCTCGTAGTTGCGGATGCTTGCGGGAGGGTTAATCATAAGTAGGAGGTTTGTTCAAGTAAGAACAGCACCTAAGCACCGGTCCACCCACATATCAAATTATCAAAGTAGCAAACACATATCAAACTAACATGATGAAAGTAACTAGATGAAATTCCCTTGTACCCTCAAGAACGCTTTGCTTATTATAAGAGACTGTTTTGGCCTGTCCTTTGCCTCAAAAGGATTGGGCTACTTTTCTGCACTTTTGTTACTATTATCGCTACTTTCTCGTTACAAATTATCTTGCTATCAAACTACTCGCTACTTACAATTTCAGCACTTGCAGACAATACCTTACCGGAAATTACTAGTCATTTCCTTCTGCTCGTCGTTAGGTTCGACACTCTTACTTATTGAAAAGATCTACAATTGATCCCCTATACTTGTGGGTCATCAAGGCTATTTTCTGGCGCCATTGGTAAGTGGAATTCGGTAAGGGAACATTTATATAGTGTGCTGAAATTTATTGTCACTTGTTACTATGGAAAACAATCCTTTGAGGGGTTTGTTCGGGGTATCTTCACCACGTCCAAAACCATAATTAGCCACCCCTAACCTACTGCACCTACTGAAAATATTGAATATGAAATTCCTTCGGGTATGATAGAACAACTGCTAGCTAATCCTTATGCAGGAGATGGAACTGAACATCCTGATATGCACTTGATATATGTGGAACAAATTTGTGGATTGTTTAAGCTTGCTGGTTTACCCGGAGATGAGGTGATGAGAAAGGCTTTCCCTTTATCTTTGAAGGGAAAAGTATTGGCATGGTATAGGCTATGCGATGATATTGGATCATGGGATTGGAACCATTTCAAATTGGAGTTCCACCAAAAAAAATTATCCTATGCATCTAGTTCATCGTGATCAGAATTATATATACAATTTTTGGCCTCGTGAAGGAGAAAGTATCGCTCTAGCTTGGGGTTGGCTTAAGTCACTGTTATATTCATGCCCCAACCCTGAGCTCTCAAGAGAAATTATTATCCAGAATTTTTATACTCGGCTTTCTCGTAATGATCAAACCATGCTTGATACTTCTTATGCTGGTTCATTTATGAAGAATACTATTGAATTCCGGTGGATCTTTTGGAAAGAATTAAACGCAAATCTAAAGATTGGGAACTCGACAAAGGTAAAGAGTCAAGTATTAAACTGAAGTATGACTGTGTTAAATCTTTTATGGATACCGATGCTTTTCAAAAGTTTAGCACTAAATATGGACTTGACTCTGAGATAGTAGCCTCCTTTTGTGAATCATTTGCTACTCATGTTGAACTCCCTAAAGAGAAGTGGTTTAAATATCACCCACTTATTAAATAAGAAATTAAAGAACCAGTACCAACTAAAGAAGAAACTATACTTTATAATATTGATCCAGTTGTTCCTTCTGCTTATATAGAGAAACCACCTTTTCCTGTTAGGATAAAGGAACATGCTAAAGTTTCAACTATGGTTAACAAAAGCTGATGAACAAATTAGGGTACATCCTAATGTTGCTATGGTTAAAGATCTCTTGGAGGAAGATATAGATGGGCATGTTATTTACTTTTGTGCAGAAGCTGCTAGAACTGCTAAGCCCGAAAAAAGGGATAAAAATAGACCAGTTGTTGGCCTGCCTGTCATTTCAGTTAAAATAGGAGATCATTGTTATCATGGTTTATGTGACATGGGTGCTAGTGTGAGTGCTATCCCTTACACTTTGTATCAAGAAATTAGGAAAGACATAGCACATACAGAGTTAGAAGACATATATGTTATTATTAAACTTGCAAATAGAGAGACCATATCACCTTGTGTTATTATTAGATATGTTGAAGTCTTGTGTGGGAAAATAAAATATCCTACTGATTTTCTTATTCTTGGTTCACCACAAGATGACTTCTGTCCCATTATCTTTGGTAGACCTTTCTTGAACACAATTAATGCTAAGATAGATTGTAAGAAACAAACTGTGGGTGTTAGCTTTGGTGATGAGTCTCATGAGTTTAAGTTTTCCAAGTTTAGTAGAAATCATCATGAAAAAGAAATACCTAGTAAGGATGAATTAATTGGTCTTGCTTCTATTGTTGTTCCACCTACTGATCCTTTAGAACAATACTTGCTAGACCATGAGAATGATTTACATATGCATGAAAGAAATGAAGTAGAGAATATTTTCTTTGAAACTCTGGGAGGTCCTCCTCCACCTAAAGGTGATCCTTCGTTTGAATTAAAACAATTGCCAGGCACTTTGAAATATGCTTATCTTGATGAAAAGAAGATATATCCTGTTATTATTAGTGCTAACCTTTCAGAACATGAAGAAGAAAGATTATTGAAAGTTCTAAGGAAGCACTGGGCTGCTATTGGATATACTCTTGATGATTTAAAGCGCATTAGTCCCACTCTATGTCAGCACAAAATTAATATGGAACCTGATGCTAAACTAGTTGTTGATCACCAACGTTGGTTGAATCCGAAGATGAAAGAGGTGGTAAGAATGGAAATATTAAAACTTCTGGAAGCAGGTATAATTTATCCCATAGCTGATAGTAGATGGGTAAGTCCTGTTCATTGTTTTCCTAAGAAAGGAGGTATTACTGTTGTTCCTAATGATAAGAATGAACTCATTCCACAAAGAATTGTTACAGGCTATAGAATGGTAATTGATTTTAGAAAATTAAATAAAGCAACTAGAAAAGATCATTACTCTTTGCCTTTTATTGATCAAATGCTTGAAATATTATCTAAGCACACACACTTTTGCTTCCTTGATGGATATTCTGGCTTTTCACAAATACCTATTTCTCAACCTGATCAAGAAAATACCACTTTTACTTGTCCATTTGGAACCTATGCTTATAGACGTATGCCTTTTGGTTTATGTAATGCACCTGCTACCTTTCAAAGATGCATGATGGCTATAGTCTCTGACTTTTGTGAAAATATTGTTGAGGTTTTCATGGATGACTTTTCTGTTTATGGGAAGTCTTTTGATGATTGTTTAAGCAACCTTGAGCGAGTTTTGCAGAGATGTGAACAAACAAATCTTGTCTTGAATTGGGAGAAGTGCCACTTTATGGTTAATGAAGGCATTGTCTTGGGTCATAAAATTTCTGAAAGAGGTATTGAAGTGGACCAAGCTAAGGTTGATGCAATTGAGAAAATGCCATGTCCTAAGGACATCAAAGGTATTCGTAGTTTCCTAGGTCATGCTCATTTCTATAGGAGGTTTATTAAAGACTTCTCTAAAATTTCTAGGCCTCTCACTAGTCTTTTGCAAAAGGATGTTTCTTTTGTTTTTGATGATGATTGTTTAGAAGCCTTTGAAACACTCAAGAAAGCCTTAATATCTGCACCTATTGTTCAACCACCTGAGTGGAACTTGCCTTTTGAAATTATGTGTGATGCTAGTGATTATGTTGTTGGTGTTGTTCTAGGACAAAGAGTTGATAAGAAATTGAATGTTATCCATTTTGCTAGTAAAACTCTAGACAATGCTCAAAGAAATTAAGCTACTAATGAAAAAGAATTCTTAGCGGTAGTGTTTGCTTGTGATAAATTTAGACCTTATATTGTTGATTCCAAAGTAACTGTTCACATAGACCATGCTGCTATTAAATATCTTATGGAAAAGAAAGATGCTAAACCTAGACTTATTCGTTGGGTTCTCTTGTTACAAGAATTTGATTTACATATCATTGATATAAAAGGAGCTGAGAACCCCGTAGCTGATAATTTGTCTAGGCTTGAAAATGTGCTTGATGACCCACTTCCTATTGATGATAGTTTTCCTGATTAGCAGTTAGTTGCAATAAACATTGCTAATAGTACTCCTTGGTATGCTGATTATGCTAATTACATTGTTGCTAAATATTTACCACCTAGCTTTACATACCAACAAAAGAAAAAAAATCTTCTATGATTTAAGACATTACTTTTGGGATGACCCACATCTTTATAAAGAAGGAGTAGATGGTATTATTAGACGTTGTGTACCTGAGCATGAACGGGGACAAATCCTATGAAAATGTCACTCCGAGGCTTATGGAGGGCATCATGCTAGAGATAGAACTGCCCACAAGGTATTGCAATCTGCATTTTATTGGCCTACTCTCTTCAAGGATGCCCGTAAGTTTGTCTCTTCTTGTGATGAATGTCAAAGAATAGGTAAAATTGGTAAGCGTCAAGAAATGCCTATGAATTATACACTTGCTGTTGAACCTTTAATGTTTGGGGATTTGATTACATGGGACCTTTTCCTTCCTCTAATGGGTATACACATATTTTGGTTGATGTTGATTATGTTACTAAATGGGTAGAAGCTATTCCAACTAGTAGTGTTGATCACAACACCTCTATTAAAATGCTTAAGGAAGTTATTTTCCCAAGGTTTGGAGTCCCTAGATATTTAATGACTGATGGTGGTTCACACTTTATTCATGGTGCTTTCCGTAAAATGCTTGCCAAGTATGATGTTAACCATATAATTGCATCACCCTATCATCCTCAGTCTAGTGGTCAAGTTGAACTTATCAATAGAGAAATGAAATTAATTTTGCAAAAGACTGTCAATAGGTCCAGGAAGAATTGGTCTAAGAAATTGGATGATGCACTTTGGGCCTATAGAACAGCTTATAAAAATCCTATGGGTATGTACCCTTATAAAATGGTTTATGGAAAAGCTTGTCATTTACCTCTTGAGTTAGAACATAAAGCTTATTGGGCAGTTAAAGAACTCAATTATGATTTCAAACTTGCTGGTGAAAAGTGATTATTTGATATAAGCTCATTAGATGAATGGAGAACCAAAGCTTATGAAAATGCAAAGTTGTTCAAAGAAAAAGTTAAAAGATGGCATGACAAAAGAATCCAAAAGCGTGAGTTTAAAGTTGGAGAATATGTTCTTTTGTAAAACTCTCGTTTTAGATTTTTTGCAGGGAAGCTCCTCTCAAAATGGGAAGGCCCCTATGTCATCAAGGAGGTTTACCAGTTTTGATCCATCAAAATAAATAATTCCGAAGGCACTAACCCGAAGGTTGTCAATGGGCAACGAATAAAGCATTATATCTCAGGTATGCCTATTAATGTTGAAAGTAATATTATTCAAACTTTGAGACCGGAAGAACACATAAAAGAGTCCTTCCAGAACACTCCAGAATCATGAAAATAAGGAGGTATGTGATACGGTAAGTAAACGGACTCCGAAAAATCTGCAAAAATATTTTTTATTAGTTTTGAAATATTTTAAAATTTTGGAAATAAAGAAACTTCCAGGAAGCGGACCCTGGTGGGCACAAGACACCAGGGCGCGCCAGGCTTGCCTGGCGCGCCCAGGTGGGTTGTGCCCACCTGGGACACTTCCCGTACTCTGTTTTTCTACCATATACTTGTCCTACAAGATAAAAAAATCTATATATACTTCCCGAACATGTTGATCACTATATCGCGGAGAGATCCTCTGTTCTCTTTTTCCTTGTTGTTGTCTGTTAGATTCCATCTACCATGGCCTCTTCAAGCTCCTCCAAGGACAAGATCTCTCCTTCATCACCACCATCATCTGCTTCACCACCAAAAGGAGAATTGAGTATCGGGTATGGGCACTCCCCTTGGCTTCTGCCAAGCTTGGAGGAGGTGCCCCGGTATCGTATCATCCCACTATCTTTTTGCTTTTATTTATCTTAGTTCAATCTTTTGCTTTCAGATGAAATAAAGTTTAGTTCAATCCTTTCTTATTTTGAGGGTTTGCTTAGTGATCTATCCTTGTAATCGTGTGCAAGTTATATAATGAAGTTAGTTTTAGTTTTTTGCTTTCTTTAATTTCATGTTGCAAATGAAGAAAAGAATTAAGGAAGAAAGAAAAAGAGAAAGGAAATAAATGAAGAAAGGAAATAAATAATGAAAATATTATATACTAATCCTATGGTAGGTGATGGCACCACATAAGGAAAAGTATAGGTAGAAAATTTTATTAGAAATTAACAAACAAAGCATTAGTCAATGATGCGACTCATGAAAGAATTAATAAGGGAAGAGAAGATTCACATATAGATATACTATCCTAGAAATCTTTTGTGATTGTGAGCCCTCATCAAAGTATTATATGCCAAAATTGTTGACGTTGGACAAGGAAGACAACTTAATGGTTTATGTTTGTTTATATTCACATAGAAGTCATATTGTCATAGATACTTTAACATGTGATGCTAGCCAAAAATTTTGTACTAAGTAGAGATACTACTTGTGCATCCAAAACCCTTAAACCCAAATCTTTTTCAAGAGTCCACCATACCTACCTAGTGATTGAGCAATATCCCTCAAGTAAGTTGTCATCGGTGCAAAAAGGCAATAAAAATTGCTTCAAAAAGTGTGAGATCATTTAGTGTAAGATAAAATTGAGTGTTGTACGAACTTGGATGACAAAGAATAAAAGCGACAGACTGCATAAGAAAGGTTGTCATCTTAAGGGGCAATACAACATGACGTTCTCTTGCACTAAGGGATTCAGCATACAATCAAATAAGCGCATGGCAACCTCTGGTTCCCTCTGCGAAGGGCCTATCTTTTACTTTTATGCGAAGAGTCAAAGTTTTCTCTCTATTCCTTTTATTTTTCTCTTTTGGCAAGCATCATGTGGTGAGGAAAGATCTAGGCACATACGTCCAGTTGAATATACACTACTGCAGGATGCTGCTAACGCGACACTACGATCTGAGACCCTTCGACGAAATTGTGTGCGATGCCATAATCGCAAATGATGGTGTAAAAAACCATCAAAAAGGTGCTAACGTTTGTGATGGGGGAGGCATCAAACACGGTTCAGATTTTAGTTGCGTGTGCGATGCAGGGCATACAGTTCAGTTCAATTAACTGTTTGCGATGGGGAGGAACAAAAGAAATGGGCAGCCAGATGGAGGTGTGTGTGCGAAATACAACATATGGTTCACTCGGATGAACTGTTTGTGATTAGGCAACACAAAAGAAACGGTCAACCAGATCAAGGTGTGTGCGATATACGACATGCGGTTCACTCGGATGAACTGTTTGCATTGAGACATGAGAACAGAAATGGTTCAACTTAACAAGATGTGTGTGATACGCGGCAAACATGTCTGTAATCAGAAATGTGTGTGAATATCGTTAATAACACAGACGGTTGCTGCTAATAAGGCGTGTGTTGTGAGATGGGATTGCATACAGAACAACAACATATAAGGACATGCTTGCATAACCAAATTAAACATCCACTTACATAGGTGGCTACTACAACCATGGCATTTGCACACACCAAAGTAAACAATTACATGCATAATTACATAGTTGGCTGCTACACACATGAAATTTCCACACACCAATAAAGTAAACTATATATTACATGCATGATTAACTAGCATAATCGATCACCTGATCATCATCTACTTCTTGTGACGCTTGCTCTGCTTGTGGCTCGATCCGGGCTCGTCGATTTGGGTAACGAGGGACTTCCTCATGTCAACGATCCGCCTGTGCATCTCGTAACATGTGTACACGCTCTTGTCCGCGAACCTGAGGTGAGGTTAATCTAGTTGCCACATCCAGGCCCTGTGCCAGGATAGGGGGCTTGTTCTCTAGGCATCTTGCTTCATCTTTTCATAGTAGGGGTCGATGATGGCCGAGGCGAGTTCGACTAGAGGGTCCTTCTTCGTGCTGCCCTAGACCCTATAGTGGTCACGGATTTCGACATGGTTCTTGCAGGCCAAGCCCGTAACACTGAGCGCATTTACATCGTCTTTGGTTTCCATCGTGGCGAACTTGTAGTCGGTGCTGTTGACAAACCTATTGAAACGGTCGCAAGGCTCTGTGGCCATGCAGTAGTGGTAGATGAGGACATGATGGCGCACGCACAACTGGGCAACGGCAACCTTCTGATCTATGCCGCGACGACCGGCGGTGTACTGGAGGTCGATGCCGACCACCTTATAGTTGTCTCCAGCAAGCAACTGCTCAACGCTGTTGATGTAGTCGTCCACCACGGCCGGGTCGATGGTGTACACCACCGAGAGATCCGTCTCCCTCGTGTCGGTCTCCACTCTATGCTCGTCAAACTCCATTGGAGCGTTGCTGGACATCCCCTCTCTATGTGTCGTCGTGGGTGTGCTTGTTGTGTTGTGGGGCACGATCGAAAGGTTGAAGAGACTAAGGTTATAATGGCCGCGAGAATTAAAGGGGAACTCGGACGACCAGGAATATCGGCATGCCTAGATGGCAGTTCTAATTTGTGGCGCGTAACTCCATCGTGCCAAACGTAACTGCATCGCGTGGCAACGCGTGCGGTGCAACCGCATGCATATGGGGCCCCCGACGTGATCGTACGCACACCCAACCGCTGGCAGAGCGCGCACGGAGGGACGCGAGCAGAGCGCTCCGCGGTCGCCTCAACGACGACCAACCATATATATGCATACAACAGTTGAACGCGCAAGGAAAAGCTGTCCACAAGCCGAGTGCGCCGATGGACGCGAGTAGAGCGCGCCAACAGACACGACAGAGCACGTCGTGGCGCCTAACGGTGAGCAGAGCTTGCCGAGGGATGCGAGCAGAGGACGGCACAATGATACGTGGCAAATAAGATGAACCGTGTGAGCGATGTCGGAGACATCAAGCACGAATCATATTAGAGTTGCGTGTGCGATACGTGGCATACAGTTGATCCATCTGAGCTGTTTGTGATGGAATAAGCCGTGTGTGTTGCGGGCAAACGCTTGCTGGTATATAACCTTAAATTTAACCAATAAGTGTTAATGCATGTTACAAAAATTGTATTGCTGGAAACTATGTTCAAATACGACTCCAACGATATAATCTTTAGCGACATGCATTCGTATTTTATTAGTTAAATCCTACTTATAAACCAGGATGGGGGTACAGTTGGTAATTAAATCACAAACGTTTTTTATTAACTATGTGTACGTGTCCTCTAGTCCTCCTCTCGCACGTCTTGTCGCCCCGCTGCCGCAGACGGCTTACAGCGCAAGCTTGCGCAGCGTGTGGGGGCGTTCTTTTGGCCAAATGGTGGCGCCAATGAATCGTCGGTGAGACCGTTCCCGCGCAACCTCGCAAGTTCCCGCGCAAGCTTCCCGCCCGACTCGGTGAAATCCCCCAAATCCCAATACTTACTGGTCTGCTATAAAAACCCTCACGACCGGTGAGTCCCGCGTCACATTTTCCCCTCCTTCCCTGTAGCTTATCTCATCTGCTTCTCCCACAATCGCCAATGGCACCGGTCCGTCGTCGTCGCTCAGCCACTCTGCCGTCATCAGAGGACAGCTCCAGTTGGGAGGCTACACCGTGGCGGTGATGTAGTCCCCGACGTAGTGTAGTGCGCGTGGCGTCCCTGCCGGGTGTGTGCGGAACACCCACCACACGCTCTACCGCCGCTGCCCGTCGGCAGCTATTGCCGGCCGCCGTTGCCGCCACACCACCATCGAAAGCCAGGGCCATCTCCCGCTCCGCCGCCGCGGCCCGAAGGCGGGAGGTGGCCGTCGTGGCCGCCACCCACTACCGGCCACTGTGGCCATCACCCACTCCGCCACCGCGGCCCGAAGGCGGGAGGTGGTGGTCGTGGCCGCCACCCCATCGTTGGCCGCCGTGGCTGCCAGCCCACCGTCGACAGCTGGGATTATCACCCGCTCCGCCGCCGCAGCCCGAAGGCGGGAGGCGGAGGTGGAGGCCCGCACGTGCGTCAGCGACCTTGCGCTCTACACCGAGTTCCTGCGGGAGGAGGAAGAGCGCCTCGTCAAGCACGCAAAGAGCCTTACCACAGCCGTGGCTGCAGCACACGCCGACGCAGAGGCGAGGAATTAGGAGATCTACGAGCAGTCCGACCGCTTCGAGAGGGATCGTTTGGAGCGGCAGTGGGCGTTCGAGCTAGCGAGCGTCACTGAACGTGCAAAAGTGGTAGGCACTGTATTGCATTTGTCTAGCTCGTCGGTAGGCTCCTCCTCCTCCTCTGCGTCTTACTAAGCGGGTGAGCGCGCTCGACAGAGAAGAGGCTGCCGGAAGTAGCACAAAGCCCCTCCGTGGTAGTAGTAGTATTTAGGGGCTATTTTGTTCAGTTCATCTCACTATAGATGTGTGGTCGAACTGTACAACGTACTTAAAATTAGCTAGTATATATACTTGAACTAGCTATTTCAGTACGTGGTTGGCAACAATTGGGGAAAAGTTTGGTCAGTTCAGCTGTCGAGTTGAACTGTTTGTATAAATTAAGAATGACGACTTAATCTATGAATGAAATCTATGCTTAATTACTGAATTTTAGTTGCACAAATTAGATAGTGCTAATGATTTCTAGCTGCATATTTTGACAAATCGCAGTGTTACAAGGATTGACAAATGGCAATGTTACTAGATCAACAAATGTAAATCTTTCCAGTTTGACAAATGACAACATACCCAATAATTGTTTGTACGTGGTTGCACACGGGTCATCCAAAACAACCGTTTGTGTTGAAGGGATGCACAAATCCTGCGCTGCTCTCACTTTGCATATGGGTGTTCTATCAAAAACGTTTGCGATCAAGAGCTGCACAAATCCTGCTCGGCACATTTTCCCTTGGCTTCCCGCGGAAGCTGTCGGTTTGCATACGGGTGTTCTAACTAAAACGTTTGCGATGAGTGTTTTATATTTAAAAACCGAATTAAACTGGGGAAACCGAATTAAACCTGGGGAAGCTGACAATATTTTTACCATGGAATGTTGATGCCGCTCCATGATAGCATGCCAAGTTTCATGAATATCAGACGAGTTTTGCATTTACTAGAATTTAAAAACCAGGTATCTCAATGTTTGCAGCCGAGTGACGGTGGCAGGGTGTTGAAATTCATTCCCATTTCTTGCATGGGGCCTAAGCATGCACCCAATGACACATATTTGATTTTTCAACTAGTTTATATGCACTAGAGAATGTGCATGTAGTTAAAATTTGCATTATGCACATAAAATGCCTAGAAAACCGAGTTAATGTATAAAAATGTCCAAACGAACCCTGAAAAATTCCAAAATTGAACACAACACTCTTGTTGTTCTATGTTGACACTCAGAAAATTTTGAAAGCAATAAGAGGCAACGGATATCGTTTCGTCCCCAAAGGTGGCACGTTCCCTACCAAAACGATCACGCTTGTTGTGAGAAGCTCTGGTTTGTGAGAAGCTTATATCCAAACCTGCCCCAAATGGGATAAAATTTTTACCACGGCATGTGGATGCTGCTCCATGATAGCATGCCAAGTTTCATGAATTTCAGACGAGTTTTGGATTTACTAGAATTTAAAAACCAGGTATCTCAATGTTTGCGGCCGAGTGACGGTGGTAGGGTGTGTGACATTCATTCCCATTTCTTGCATGGGACCTAAGCATGCAACCAAGGACACATATTTGATTTTTCAACCAGTTTATATGCACCGGAGCATGTGCATGTAGTTCAAATTTGAATTATGCGCATAAAATGCCTGGAAAACCCAGTTAATGTATAAAAATGTCCAAACAAACCCCGAAAAATTCCAAAATTGAACACAACACTCATGTTGTTCTATGATGACACTCGAAATTTTTGAAAGCAATAAGAGGCAACGGATATCGTTTCGTCCCCGAAGGTGGCACGTTCCCTACCATAACCATCACGCTTGTTGTGAGAAGCTATAGTTTGTGAGAAGTTTATACCCAAACCTACCCTAAATGGGACAATTTTTTACCATGACATGTTGATGCCGCTCCATGATAGCATGCCAAGTTTAATGAATTTCAGATGAATTTTGGATTTACTAAAATTTAAAAGCCATGTATCTCAATGTTTGCGGCCGAGTGACGGTGGCAGGTTGTGTGACATTCATTCCCACTTCTTGCATGGGACCTAAGCATGCAACCAAGGACACATATTTGTTTTTTCAACCTGTTTATATGCACTGGAGCATGTGCATGTAGTTGAAATTAGAATTACGTGCATAAAATGCCTACAAAGCCAAGTTAATATATAAAAACGTCCAAATGAACCCTGAATAATTCCAATTTTTTTGACGATACACCTATAGTTGCATGTTCGCTGCAGATAAAAGTTCTAACAATTAAAACACCATCCTTTGTAGCTGTGACCCCATTACGTAATTCAAATCAAGACGATAAATCAAGTAGATCGAACATAGTTTATTATCACCAACCGTGTGAGATGCAGCACAAAATATCTTGGAGCACCGTCGGTGTATAGTACGCCTATGGCTTACGAGAGAAGGTGCGTCGGCTACAGTCCACAGCCTCCTTGCCGGTGACCCTCCTTCACATATCGTACATAGTTCTGAATAAGGGACCATGTCTGATGACACTTTGCGCGCCAGTTTTTTCGCTGAAGCGATTCCAAATTTTCGGCTTCCGCGGAAATATCTACCTCCCCGCCCCTCCCCCTTACTAAAAGCCACATTTCCCCTGTTTCTGCCTTCCTTTCCAAGTTGAAACCTTCACTCCTTGCTTGCAGCACCGCCTCCTCACCGGTGACCCTCCTTCACGCTGCTCGGCCTTGCCTATCCAGGCAGGTAATCCACACCCGACCCCCATCCTCCTCCTCCTTCCACATCCCACATGCCCTGACCGCCGATGCGAGCGCGACACCTTCCACCCAAATCACCGACCCCTCCACCAAATAAGCGCCGCCCTAAGCCATGGTGCACGCAGTATAGCCAGGATCTCAAGGAGCATTTGGCAGCGAAGAAGCAAATCGCAGCCACATGCGCGGATGAGGTCGTGATGGCTGCCATTCATGCCGACCACCAAATCTTGAAGGAGCACCTTGCCATTTGCTAGCTACGCTGGTTAAGTATGCTCGGTTTACCCGTTGCGTGTGCTGCTCCTACCTTTTCTTCACAAATTCTAGTGAATTGTGCTATCTAATTTTACCATGCAATCTCTTGCTCTAGTGTATATGTTCTATATGTCGTGAAATGTGCTGCTCACTTATAACTATTTGTTAATTAGTTGTCATCTTCAGTTAACTGTTTGGTTCAATTATGCAAATGTGATGATGTGGTGTTCAATTCTTCAGGCTGCAATTTTGTATTGTCTTCCGAGAAATAAATCGAATTTATCTTTACAAAATACATGAGAAACGAATACAATTACTATATTTCCAAGTTGTCAAACATGCTTGGTTTGGTTATACATTGTGCAATGTGGTGCTCAGTTAATGTTTGGTTCATTTGTGTTGTGGTGTTTAGTTATCTGTTTGGTTCAATTCTACAATGTGATGTTCAATAGTTGTGGGTGCATTCTGTTATTGTATACCATGTGAGTAATAAATTGAATTTGGCTGTAGTAAATACTTAACCTGATGACTAACTACCTTATATGTGTTGCAAGGAAACAATGGGAAGCACCAAGGTTTACAATCGAGGTTAGCATGTGCATGGTCCGTTGTCTAATAGCACATTATTGTGCAATTGCAGGAACCATTATAATATTTTGGTTTTTAACAATTTGGTCTTGCACATGTAGGTCCTGCTGTCAGAGGTTTTGACCCACTGTTCGACCCTTTTGGCATATGGAGAAATGAGTTGTCAATGAATATCAGTCAAGTCAAGAAACTCAGAAATATTGTTAGGATAAAGAAATTGGCGACAAAAAACAACAAGATCTTTGTCTGCACAATGAAGAAGACATCAGTTCACTACAGGATGGTACTAACTATTATACGTTGCCTTTTTTATTCCTTTGCCCCATTTCCAATATGGAGAAGATATTTATGCACATCCTTGTTTTCAGGCCTTTCCAAAGCAATTCACTGGTGATTACCTCTAAAACCACCTATATGGCTAGGAGGCGAGGAAGGTATTCATACAACACTCACGGTTCAATATTGAAGTGTCCCTGAAGAGGATGAAGGATGGACAGTTAATCATCCACAGGCACTGGCCTAAAGTTACAAAGACCTTCAACATCAATGAAGGCTCAATATCCGTCTTCTGATTCAGCAGTTTTCCAGATGAGATACATCTGTCTATGTACCGTCTATGATGCTAATTTTGAAAGGTTATAGATGTTGCATGTGAAACTTGGTCCTGGTGTAGTTGTGTAATGGGGTAGCTGAGTGCTCAAGCTATATGATGTTGTGCTCTAATGTATTTAAATTATGAAA
Organism: Triticum urartu; assembly: GCF_056163025.1. Taxonomy (NCBI): domain Eukaryota; kingdom Viridiplantae; phylum Streptophyta; class Magnoliopsida; order Poales; family Poaceae; genus Triticum; species Triticum urartu. The sequence continues at coordinate 483,291,108 of NC_141875.1, forward strand.
ATGAAATATATTGTGTGCTTAATATGAAATGTCAATTAGATTAATAAATGGATTATGAATAATCAGATAATTAGCTTGCTAATGGCGAATTAGCCTGCTAATTGGGTTTTGCTATTGCAAACGGTTGTTGAAAAATACCGTGGGCGATGACCTCAGGTAATGGACATAGTTTCTAGGAATAAACCGTGTTGGATCAATGAACAATCACACACGACTTTCTCTTGAAAACTGTTTGCGTTAGGCCACCTTGCGCAAATGTTTACCACATAAAAACCGTGTGTGATACATTCAATAACGCAAACGATTTAACGGGAAAAATTGTGTGTGATGTACCTGTGAATGGAAACGTTTTCCTTGGAGCGACTGTGTGGGATGTACATACAAAAGGAAACGTTTAGCGAGGACTGACTGTGTGGGATGTACTTGCGTCCGGAAACAATTTCGTCATATAATTGTATTTTTTAGCTCTACTGTACGTATTTCTGTTTTTTGAGCACTCGCAGGTCGCACACGACCTCATTTTACCAAGCGCGTGTGCCAGGAGGGCATATCCCCGACGGTTTTTGGGTCTTGTGGGAAAGACCCCCCTATCGCCCACACTCACTTGGCGATGGTTCGAAATGCCGTCGCGGAAAGGGGTTAAAAACCGTTTGTTTAGCAGCTCGATGTAGTAGTGATAGATAGCATGTGTTATTATCGTTCACATCACCCTTGAGGTGAGGATGTTGGGAGGCGAAACTATAAGCCCCTACCTTTCTATGTGTCCGGTTGAAACGTTTTGCTCATGGCTACAAGGTGAGTGTTAGCAATCATATAAGACTATATGATGGTTGAGTATGTGGACTTGCTTTAAAAGCTCCGACACGTGACTCTTCCTAAAAAGATGATGAATTGTAGTTGCAAAGTTGACTGAGAACATAGTTTGTTGGTTTCTAATAGAGTTTTTGCTTAACACTTCGATTATGTGATGAACTGTTACTTATTCATAGGAAGTATATGATGCAAGTTTTATGATAAAAGTCCTATGTTTAATTTTGTTGTTTTTACAATAATCAATATGATGCTTCTATGTCCGTATTTTGTTTTGATCGACACCTCTCTCAAAGCATGTGGACATGTTTTCGATTTCGGTTTTCGCTTGAGGACAAGTGAGGTCTAAGCTTGGGGGAGTTGATACGTCCATTTTGCATCATGTTTTCTTACTGTTATTTATAATGTTTTTATCCATAATAATGCTTTTTGGAGTAATTCTAATGCCCTTTCTCTCATAATTTGCAAGGAACACACCAAGAGGGAGAATTTCGGCAGCTGGAAATCTGGACCTGGAAAAGCTACGTCAGGCCACTGATTTTGCACAACTCCAAGTGAGCTGAAACTTTACGGAGATTTTTATGGATTATTTGAGAAATACTGGAGCCAATAAACACCATAGGGGGGCCACCAGGTGGGCACAACCCACCTAGGCGCGCCAGGCCCCCCAGGCGTGCCTTGGTGGGTTGTGGCCTCCTTGGCCCACCTCCGGTGCCCTTCTTTGATATAAACCATTTTGACCTAGAAAAAATAAAGGGAGGACTTTCGGGACGAAGTGCCGCCGCCTCGAGGCGAAACTTGGGCAGGAGCACTTTTGCCCTCCGACGGAGCGATTGTACCGGGGGAACTTCCCTCCCGGAGGGGGAAATCATCGTCGTCATCATCACCAACAACTCTCCCATCTTGGGGAGGGAAATCTCCATCAACATCTTCACCAGCACCATCTCATCTCATACCCTAGTTCATCTCTTGTATGTAATCTTGTTACCGGAACTATAGATTGTTGCTAGGGGGTGACTAGTAGTGTTGATTACATCTTGTAGTTGATTACTATATGGTTTATTTGGTGGAAGATTATATGTTCAGATCAAATATGCTATTTAATACCCCTCTGATTATAGCATGATTATTATTTGTGAGTAGTTACTTTTGTTCTTGAGGTCACGGGAGAAATCATGTTGCAAGTAATCATGTGAATTTGATATGTGTTTGATATTTTGATAGTATGTATGTTGTGATTCCCTTAGTGGTGTCATGTGAACGTCGACTACATGACACTTCACCATATTTGGGCCTAAGGGAATGCACTGTGGAGTAGTAAATATATGGTGGGTTGCGAGAGTGACAGAAACATAAACCCCGGTTTATGCACTATTCCGTAAGGGACCGATTGGATCCTAGAGTTTAATGCTATGGTTAGAATTTAGTCTTAATACTTTTCTCGTAGTTGTAGATGCTTGCAGGAGGGTTAATCATAAGTAGGAGGTTTGTTCAAGTAAGAACAACACCTAAGCACCGTTCCACCCACATATCAAATTATCAAAGTACCGAACACAAATCAAACCAACATGATGAAAGTAACTAGATGAAATTCCCGTGTACCCTCAAGAACACTTTGCGTATTATAAGAGAGCAGTTTAGCATGTCCTTTGCCTCAAAAGGATTGGGCTACCTTTCTACACTTTTGTTACTATTATCGTTACTTGCTCGTTACAAATTATCTTGCTATCAAACTACTCGCTACTTACAATTTCAACACTTGCTGTCAATACCTTACCGGAAACTACTTGTCATTGCCTTCTGCTCCTTGTTGGGTTTGACACTCTTACTTATCGAAAATTGATACAATTGATCCCCTATACTTTTGGGTCATCAAGCGGCAGACACCGAATTACGGTTGCCTAGCTCGTCGGTAGGCTCCACCTCCTCTGCCTCTTACAGAGCGCGCTCGGCAGAGGAGAGGCAGCCGGAAGTAGTACAAATCCCCTCCGTAGTAGTAGTATTTAGGGGCTATTTTGTTCAGTTCATCTGACTATAGATGTGGTGGAACTATACAACGTACTTAAAATTAGCTAGTATATATAGTTGAACTAGCTATTTCGGTACGTGGTTGGCAACAATTGGGGAAAAGTTTGGTTAGTTCAGCTATTGAGTTGAACTGTTTGTATAAATTAAGAACGACTGCTTAATATATGAATGAAATATATGCTTACTTACTGAATTTAGTTGCAAAAATTAGATACTGCTAGTGATTTTTAGCTTCCTATTTTGACAAATCACAGCGTTACAAGGTTGACAAATTGCAATGTTACTAGATCAACAAATGTCAATCTTTCCAGTTTGTTTGTAAGTCGTTGCACACGGGTCATCCAAAAGAGCTTTGAAGAGCTGCACAAATCCTGCTCTCACTTTGCATATGGGTGTTCTATCTAAAACGTTTATGATCAAGTGCTGCACAAATCCTGCTCGACACATTTTCCCTTGGCTTCCCGGAAGCTATCGGTTTGCATACGAATGTTCTAACTAAAACATTTGCGATGAGTGTTTCATATTTCAAAACCATTGACGTTTTTTCAAAGAAAATCGTTTGATAAGTCTGTACATTAAGAGAGAGAAATGCAAGTTCGCCCAAACCATACATTTCATTCAGTCATACTGCGAATTTATATTCTTATGATCGAGATACAGTATTAAACCCAAGAAAAAGCTATTTCCGGCGGCGGCGGAGGCGGCGTTCCGCGCCGTCGTTGTTGTTGTCGTCCTCCGGGACGCCGTTGTTGAAGTTTTTAATGCAGCGTTGAGAGGTTGCATTCGACGGCGGCGTCCCATGCCTCTGAGGGGGGCGCGCACACAGATAGGAAGGCAGGCGGCCATGGAAGTCAAAGGGCTTGCTTCCCAGTGAGCCCGCGCACCGTACAGCTCGCACGCTTCCTGGTGAGCCTGCGCATTCGAGGACATCTTGCACGCCTCTCGGTTAGCCTGCGCACCGGACTGCGCTCGCACGCCTCCCATTCAGTCAAGGTTAAGCAGCTGTCCGCACGGCACCTCCGACAGCCATTAAAACCAAGACACGTGGTGTCACGTGAATGGTTAACAGAGCGCACACGGTTTGAATTATACAAACGTTTGAGATATTAAAGTGGCAGCTATTTGTTCGAATTGCCTTTCTTGGATGTCATTATTCGAGTGCTCCTTCTCTCAAAATGGAAACGAAAAATACCACAACATGTCGGGTGCCATTCCATGATAGCATGCCAAGTTTCGAAAATCCATTTCTGCACCCGAGCTCATCTGCACCCGCGCCGATGAAAAAAATCAAAACAAATACTAGAAAAATTCAAAAAAATCCAAATAAAATTTGTGTGATAGACAATCTGATTCGTGAGGCCCGCTCCAAATTTCAAGTCATTTGGACATATGAGCAGCTCTCAGCAAAAAAGACAAATTGGGGGTCTGTAAAAATGTTTACTGTTCATGTACTGTTTTGGCCTGATTTGTCTTTTTGCTGAGGGCTTCTCATATATCCAAATGACATGAAATTTGGAGCGGGCCTCACGCATCAAATTGTCTACCACACAAATTTTATTTAGAATTTTTTGAAATTTTTTTGAATTTCTTACGAATATTTTTCTAACCAGGTGCAGATGAGCCTGGGCACCAAAACGCCCTACTCGCCAAGTTTCCTGAATTTCAGACGAGTTTTGGATTTACTAGAATTTAAAAGTAAAGTATATCAACATTTTGCCGGCAATCAACGGTGCCTTGGTGTTTGAAATTCATTCTCATTTCTTGCATGGGACCTAAGCATGCCCCAAGGACACAGATTTGATTTTTCAACCAATTGATATGCACTGGAGCATGTGCATGTAGTTCAAATTTGAATTATGCACATAAATGCATTGAAAACTCAGTTAATGCATAAAAATGTCCAAACGAACCCCGAAAAATCATTAAAATTGACACAACACTCCTGTTGTTCCGTGTTGACACGAGACATTTTTTGAAAGCAATAAGAGGCAATGTATATTGTTTCGTCCCCAAAGGTGGGACGTTCCCTACCGAAACCATTATGCTTATTGCGACAAGCTCAAGTGTGTGAGAATCATATACCCAAACCTGCCCCAAATGGGACAATAATTTTACCACGGCATATTGATGACGCTCCATGTTAACATGCCAAGCTTCATGAATTTCAGACGAGTTTTGGATTTACTAGATTTTAAAAACCAGGTATCTCAATGTTTTGCCGACAATCAACGGTGCCATGGTGTTTGAAATTCATTCCCATTCCTTGCATGGGACCTAAGCATGCACCCAAGGACACATATTTGATTTTTCAACCAATTTATATGCACTGGAGCATGTGCATGTAGTTCAAATTTGAATTACGCACATAAATAAATTAAAAACTCAGTTAATGCATAAAATTGTCCAAACGAACCCCGAAAAATCACAAAAATTGACACAACACTCCTGTTGTTCTATGTCGCCACGAGATTTTTCTTGAAAGCAATAAGGGGCAATAGATATCGTTTCGTCCTCAAAGGTGGGACGTTCCCTACCGAAACCATCATGCTTGTTGTGAGAAGTTGTGGTTTGTGAGAAACATATAGCCAAACCTGCCCCAAACGGGACAATTTTTTTACCACGGCATGTTGATGCCGCTCCATGATAGCATGCCAAGTTTCATGAATTTCAGACGAGTTTTGTATTTAATAGATTTTAAAAACCAGACATCTCAATGTTTTGCCGGCAATCAATTTCTTGCATGAGACCTGAGCATGCACCCAAGGACACAAATTTGAGTTTTTCAACCAATTTATATGCACTGAAGCATGTGCATGTAGTTGAAATTTGAATTATGCACATAAATGCATTGAAAACTCAGTTAATGCATAAAAATTTCCAAATGAACCCCGAAAAATCACAAAAATTGACACAACACTCATGTTGTTCTATGTTGACACGAGAAATTTTTTGAAAGCAATAAGAGGCAATCAATATCGTTTAGTCCCCAAAGGTGGGACGTTCCCTACCAAAACCATCATGCTTGTTGTGAGAAGCTCTAGTTTGTGAGAAGCATATACCCAAACCTGCCCCAAATGGGACAATTTTTTTACCATGACAAGTTGATGCCGCTCCATGATAGCATGCCAAGTTTCATGAATTTCAGACGGGTTTTGGATGTACTAGATTTTAAAAACGAGGAACCTCAGTGTTTTGCTGGCAATCAACGGTGCCCTAGTGTTTGAAATTCATTCCCATTTCTTGCATGGGACCTAAGCATGCACCCAAGGACACATATTTGATTTTTCAACCAATTTATATGCACTGGAGCATGTGCATGTAGTTCAAATTTGAATTATGCACATAAATGCGTTGAAAACTCAGTTAATGCTTAAAAATGTCCAAACGAACCCCCAAACATCCCAAAAATTGACACAACACTCTTGTTGTTCTATGTGGCACGAGATTTTTTTTGAAACCAATAGGAGGCAATGGATATCGTTTCGTCCTGTGACACCCCGATAGTTAAGCTACAGTAAACTCCTGTAAATGATGCTAGGTCATCGTAATTAAAATTTTGCTAAACCTTACTCGTTTCAAAATTAGTTCAAATACAGATTCGAAAATTCAAATTTAAAATGGAAGTCAAATAATTTAAAACTTCATAAGTAAAATAAAAATGTTGGTGGTGTTGCCAATATTCACTAAGGATTTATCATGTAAAAATCAACATCATTTGAATTCACAAAATACCCCTAGGAATTAAGACAGTCGACCAGCATCAAATTAATTGGCCTTTTCAATTACTAAAAATACTTCAACAGTTAAAAATGCTCTAAAACTTTTTGTGACACCCCACCATATTGTAAATAAATTATGTGCTAAGTTTCGTGTTTTAAAAAATTCAATGGGTAGCTCAAACTACTGCAAAACAGTAAACAAAATAGGAAATAGTCAAATAAAAAGAAAAATGAAACTAGATAGAAAAATAGGGAAAACCTGTCTATTGTTGGACTGGACCTCAAGTGCACAAGCAGGCCCAGCCCAACTATGGGTCACCTCCCACCTTCGCTACAGTGGAGGCTATAGGCATGGAGGCCATCCGCCATGGCCACCGGCCACGCGCCGGCCATCCCGCGACCTTCCCCCGTCCCAGACGCCTACAAGGCCTTCCCCGCGCCCCTCCCCGAAACCCTAACCCTCTCATTCTCTCCCCCTCGCGTCGTTGCTCTCCTCCTCGCTTGCGTCCGAGCTCAACCAAACCCCATCGTCGCCGTCGCGTCGTCGTTGCCGTGACCACTGGCCAGCCCTCGCCATCGTGAGACGCCCAGGGGGACCGCTGTTGTCGTCCACATCGGCCCCGCCCTTCGACTCGAGCCTGGGAGGTCTCTTCCATCGCCATCGACAAATTCATCGCCTTCACCGCGTCCCCGACCTCGCCTTGGAGCTCGCAGTGAACTCCTCTCCCAATCCCCCTGCTTTCCCCTTTGATTTGTCGCTGTATGCGCCGCCCCACGAGCACCAGTCGCCATTGCCGGAGTTGGCCCGTCCATACCCCTAGTCGTGCCCTCATGCGTGCTCGCGCTGTGCCTCCTCCGCATGCCTCGCCCCTGAACGTCTCCAGCCCTGGTCGCACGCCCGCTCTTGGCCGCCATGGTCGCCGGCGCCGCGAGCCACCGTGCGTGCTCGCGCACGGACCCTCCTCCCTTTCCTCTCCTCGGGTCGACCCGGCCGCCCCCGCTCATCCTGCGCGTGCAGCACCGCCGCACTCCTCGCGCTCGCCCCTGCTCACCGCGTGCCTACAGCCGCCGGCCACCTCTCCTCCGCCCCGCCGCCTTGTTCCGGCCGGCGCGCGCGCGCCCCTGGCCGTCGACACCCGCGCCCAACTCCTCCCCCCCACGCGCGCTGCACCGCTGCCGCTACCGCCAGCGACCGCCTCTGGCCGGCCTGCTAGCTGCAGGTGCCCCGCCGCCCGCGCGCCCAGCTCGCCTTGCCGGCGTGCGCCCTCCGCCGCTCGCCTCGGCCTCCTGCTCCTGCCGCCCCGCTGATGCCCCGCCTACTTCCACCCCCAGCGCCCGCGCGCTGTCGCCCTGCGCCCGCTCCGCCTGCTGCGGCCGGCCGGCGAGCCTCGCCCCGCCGCGCCGGGCTTCGGCCCCGACGGACGCCCACGCTCACCTTGGGTTGCCCAGCGCCCGCACCCGGTTTGGCCTTTGGCCCAGTGACCAGTGGGCCCTAGCCCCTGGTTTAAAAAAACAACGACAATAAAAAAACAAGATTCATTAGAGCAACCAAGATCGAGAAGATTCGTTAGAATTTCGTAAACAACTTTCCCCCTTACTCCACCTCTTAAATCTCGGGACGAGATTTCTTGTAGTGGAGGAGATTTGTGACACCCCGATAGTTAAGCTACAGCAAACCCCTGTTAATGATGCTAGGTCATCGTAATTAAAATTTTGCTACACCTCACTCGTTTCAAAATTAGTTCAAATACATATTCGAAAATTCAAATTTAAAATGGAAATCAAATAATTTAAAACTTCAAAAGTAAAATAAAAATGTTGGTGGTGTTGCCAATATTCACTAAGGATTTATCATGTAAAAATCAACGTCATTTGAATTCACAAAATACCCCTAGGAATTATGACAGTGGACCAGCATCAAATTAATTGGCCTTTTCAATTACTAAAAATACTTCAACAGTTAAAAATGCTCTAAAACTTTTTGTGACACCCCAACATATTGTAAATAAATTATGTGCTAAGTTTCGTGTTTTAAAAAATTCAATGGGTAGCTCAAACTATTGCAAAACAGTAAAGAAAATAGGAAATAGTCAAATAAAAAGAAAAATGAAACTAGATAGAAAAATATGGAAAATCTATCTACTGTTGGACTGGATCTCAAGTGCACAAGGAGGCCCAGCCCAATGATACGTCTCCAATGTATCTATAATTTTTGATTGCTCCATGCTATGTTATCTACTATTTTGGGCAATATTGGGCTTTATTATCCATTTTTATATTATTTTTGGGACTAACCTATTAACCGGAGGCCCAGCCCAGAATTGCTATTTTTTTTTGCCTATTTCAGTGTTTCAAAGAAAAGGAATATCAAACGGAGTCGAAACGGAACGAAATCAACTGGAGAAGTTATTTTTGGAAGGAAAGCTACCAGATGGACTTGGACCCCATGTCAGGAGCCAAGGGAGGTGCTCACGAGGGTGGGGGGCGCCCCCCCTAGGGCGCGCCCCCTGCCTCGTGGGGCCCCCGAAGCTCCACCGACGTACTTCCTACACCCAAATATACTCACGTACCCTAAAACTTCCAGAACAGAGATTAGATCGGGAGTTCTGCCGCAAGAAGCCTCCGTAGCCACCGAAAACAAATCTAGACCCATTCCGGCACCCTGCCGGAGGGGGAATCCTTCTCCGGTGGCCATCTTCATCATCCCGGTGCTCTCCATGACGAGGAGGGAGTAGTTCTCCCTCGGGGCTGAGGGTATGTACCAGTAGCTATGTGTTTGATCTCTCTCTCTCTCTCTCTCGTGTTCTTGAGATGATACGATCTTGATGTATCGTGAGCTTTGCTATTATATTTGGATCCTATGATGTTTCTTCCCCCCTCTACTCTCTTGTAATGAATTGAGTTTCCCCTTTGAAGTTATCTTATCGGATTGAGTCTTTAAAGATTTGAGAACACTTGATGTATGTCTTGCCGTGCGTATCTATGGTGATAATGGGATACCACGTGATTCACTTGATGTATGTTTTGGTGATCAACTTGCGGGTTCCGCTCATGAACCTATGCATAGGGGTTGGCACACGTTTTCGTCGTGATTCTCCGGTAGGAACATTGGGGCACTCTTTGAGGTCCTATGTGTTGGTTGAATAGATGAATATGAGATTGTGTGACACATATCGTATAATCATACCCACGGATACTTGAGGTGACATTGGAGTATCTAGGTGATATTAGGGTTTTGGTTGATTTGTGTCTTAAGGTGTTATTCTAGTATGAACTCTAGGGCTGTTTGTGACACTTATATGAATAGCCCAACGGATTGATTGGAAAGAATAACTTTGAGGTGGTTTCGTACCCTACCATAATCTCTTCGTTCGTTCTCTGCTATTAGTGACTTTGGAGTGACTCTTTGTTGCATGTTGAGGGATAGTTATGTGATCCAATTATGCTATTATTGTTGAGAGGACTTGCACTAGTGAAAGTATGAACCCTAGGCCTTGTTTCAACACATTGCAATACCGTTTACGCTCACTTTTATCATTAGTTACCTTGCTGTTTCTGTATTTTCAGATTACAAAAACCTTTATCTACCATCCATATTGCACTTGTATCACCATCTCTTCGCCGAACTAGTGCACCTATACAATTTACCATTGCATTGGGTGTGTTGGGGACACAAGAGACTCTTTGTTATTTGGTTGCAGGGTTGCTTGAGAGAGACCATCTTCATCCTACGCCTCCTACGGATTGATAAACCTTAGGTCATCCACTTGAGGGAAATTTGCTACTGTTCTACAAGCCTCTGCACTTGGAGGCCCAACAACGTCTACAAGAAGAAGGTTGTGTAGTAGACATCAAGCTCTTTTCTGGCACCGTTGCTGGGGAGGTGAGTGCTTGAAGGTATATCTTTAGATCTTGCAATCGAGTCTTTTTGTTTCTTGTTTTATCACTAGTTTAGTTTATGAAAGAAAACTATAAAAAATGGAATTGAGTTTGTCTCATACGCTTCACATTTTTAATATCTTCCATGAGTATGATGGAAAGGAAAATTGTGCTCAAATACTAGAAGAAGAATTACATAGAATGCTTGGCATAAAATATGTGAATGATGAGCATGATTGCAATGTTGTTAGTATGAATTCTTTGAATATCCATGATACTAATGATGATTGCACTAGTTATGATGAAAATGCCTCCTATAAACATGTAATTTTCGTGGAGTGCATTGGGTTTGTAAGTACACACCAAAAAGGGAAGATAGATATTGCAAGAAGCATAAGTACCTAGAAACTAAATTGTTGCAAGAAATACTAGATGATTGTGCTGAAAATTTAAATTTTCTTAGCCATACTTGTGAACTTTGCAATGAACGTGGTCATTTAGCTATCCGATGCAAATTGTTTCATGATCTAATCGTGTCCAAAAATTGTGATGACTTGATTTCCCTTGCACATTATAATGAACTTAATTTGCTTATGGGTTATGAAGAAATGAAACGTTTAACTAATCATCTTCCAGAATTTGCCCGTTACAAACTTCTTGGCTTTGATCTAGATGGAATTTATATGTATTGTGCGGTGAATTGCACTAAAAATCCTTATATTGCCAATTACATAAAGAAAATAAAACAACTAGATGATGAAGAGAATACTAATGAAAGGGAAGAGGCTTCCCAATACCCTCCTATTATTTCTTATGATGAATCAGGTAACGAGGAGGAGCCTCCTATTCAATCAATCTCATTAATAAGGAGCTACAAAAAGAGGATTGAACCCACACATGATGTGGTGAAGAAGAAGAAAAGAAAAAGGAAGAGAGGTAAAAAGATATCTCTCTCAAATAATGCTGCTCCTATTACTATCGTGCCTCATGAAAATATAATTGTGGAAGATAATGATACTTCTTATGATCTTGAAAATCTTTTTGGCACTTTCTTGGAAGAATATGATAATTGCTATACTATTGGTGCTATCCATACTATTAATGATGAGAGTGATTATGTTTATAATATGAAAAGGCACAAGCTTGGGTATGCTATGTTTGATGAAGATGATGTTTTTGAGAATATATTTGCTACAATTAATGTTTTTCCCAAGCTTGGGGATGCTACGCTTAATGAAGATGATATTTTTAGTATCCCAAGTTTTGATATGCAAATTTATTATGATAATAACATGCCTCCTACTTATGATAATTATCGTGATGATGCATATGCTATAAAAAGTAGTGAGGATTATATTTATAAAACTTGTCATGATTATGGTTACCCCTTTTCTGAACATTACTCTTTTAATGTGGAAACAATTTATAGTATCCAAGTCTCTTATGATACTCCCGCTATCCCGAATGATAAGAATTTTGCTTATGTGGAGAGTAATAAAATTTCTATGCTTGTAGATCATGAAAAGAATGCTTTAGGTGCTGGTTATATTGTTGAATTCATTCATTATGCTACTGAAAATTATTATTAGGGAGGAACATATGCTTGTAGGAATTGCAATAATATCAAGTTCCCTCTCTATGTGCTTAAAGTTTTGAAGTTATGCTTGTTTTACCCTCCTATGCTAGTTGATTATTGTTCCCACAAGTTGTTTTCTCACAAAACCCCTATGCATAGTAAGTGGTTTAGACTTAAATTTGCTATTCATATTCTTCATGATGCTCTCTTTATGTTACAATTCGTATCCTTTATGTGAGCATCATTGAAATCATCATGCCTAGCTAGGGGCGTTAAACGGTAGCGCTTGTTGGGATGCAACCCAACTTTATTTTTGTTCCTTGCTTTTTGTTCCTGTTTGGTAATAAATAATTCATATAGCCTCTGTATAGATGTGGTTTTATGCTTTTAATTAGTTTTTGTGCCAAGTAGAACCTTTGGGAAGAATTGGGGAAAGTCTTGTTGATCATGCTGTAAAAAACAGAAACTTTAGCGCCCACGAGAATTGCTGCCATTTTTATTTGGAAAGTGATATTTAGTTAATTCGTTTTGAATATGATTAATAGATAAATTACTCAGGTCCAGAAATTTATTTGAGAATATTATGAGTTCCAGAAGTATACGTTTGATTACTATAGACTATTCTGTTTTTGACATATTCTGTTTTTCATATGTTGTTTACTTATTTTGATGAATCTATGGCTAGTAAAAGAGTTTATAAACCATAGATAAGTTGGAATACAGTAGGTTTAACACAAATATAAATAAATAATGAGTTCATTATAGTACCTTATGATGGTGATTTGCTTTCTTATACTAACGTAGCTTACGAGTTTTCTGTTAAGTTTTGTGTTGTGAAGTTTTCAAGTTTTGGGTAAGGATTCGATGGACTATGGAATAAGGAGTGGCAAGAGCCTAAGATTGGGGATTCCCAAGGCACCCCAAGGTAATATTCAAGGACAACCAAAAGCCTAAGCTTGGGGATGCCCTGGAATGCATCCCCTCTTTCGTCTTCGTTCATCGGTAACTTTACTTGGAGCTATATTTTTATTCGCCACATGATATGTGTTTTGCTTGGAGCGTCATTTTATTTTGTTTTGTTTTGCTTGCTGTTTGAATAAAATACCAAGATCTTAAATTCTTAAATGTTAGAGAGTCTTCACACAGTTGCATAATTATTCGACTACTCATTGAGCTTCACTTATATCTTTCAGAGTAGTTTGTCATTTGCTCTAGTGCTTCACTTATATCTTTTTAGAGCACGGTGGTGGTTTTATTTTGTAGAAATAAATGAAATCTCATGCTTCACTTAGATTATTTTGAGAGTCTTAATAGCATGGTAATTTGCTTAAAATCCTAATATGCCAGGTATTCAAGATTAACAATAAAACTTTCTTATGAGTGTGTTGAATACTAAGAAAAGTTTGATGCTTGATGATTGTTTTGAGATATGGAGGTAAAAATATCAAAGTCATGCTAGTTGAGTAGTTGTGAAATTGAGAAATACTTGTGTTGAAGTTTGCAAGTCCCGTAGCATGCACGTATGGTAAACGTTATGCAACAGATTTCAAACATGAGGTGTTATTTGATTGTCTTCCTTATGAGTGGCGGTCGGGGACGAGCGATGGTCTTTTCCTACCAATCCATCCCCCTAGGAGCATGCGCGTAATACTTTGGTTTTTGATGGCTTGTAGATTTTTGCAATAAGTATGATAGTTCTTTATGACTAATGTTGAGTCCATGGATTATACGAACTCTCACCCTTCCATCCTTGCTAGCCTCTTCGGTACCGTGCATTGCCCTTTCTCACATTGAGAGTTGGCGCAAACTTCGCCGGTGCATCCAAACCCCGTGATATGATATGCTCTGTCACACATAAACCTCCTTATATCTTCCTCAAAACAGCCACCATACCTACCTATTATGGCATTTCCATAGCCATTCCGAGATATATTGCCATGCAACTTTCCACCATTCCATTTATTATGACACGCATCATCATTGTCATATTGCTTTGCATGATCATGTAGTTGACATCGTATTTGTGGCAAAGCCACCATCCATAATTTTTCATACATGTCACACTTGATTCATCGCAATCCCGGTACACCGCCGTAGGCATTCATATAGAGTCATCTTTGTTCTAGTATCGAGTTGTAATCATTGAGTTGTAAATAAATAGAAGTGTGATGATCATCATTTTCTAGAGCATTGTCCCAAGTGAGGAATAAAAAATAAAAAGGGAAAGGCCATAAAAAGAAGAGAAGGCCCAAAAAAAGGGAGAAAGGCCATAAAAAAGAGAAGGCCCAAAAAATGAAAATGATAGAAAAAGGGAGAAGGGACAATGCTACTATCCTTTTACCACACTTGTGCTTCAAAGTAGCACCATGATCTTCATAGTAGAGAGTCTCTTGTTTTGTCACTTTCATATACTAGTGGGAATTTTTCATTATAGAACTTGGCTTGTATATTCCAACAATGGGCCTCCTCAAGTGCCCTAGGTCTTCGTGAGCAAGCAAGTTGGATGCACACCCACTTAGTTTCTTTTGTTGAGCTTTCATACATTTATAGCTCTAGTGCATCCGTTGCATGGCAATCCCTACTCCTTGCATTAACATCAATCGGTGGGCATCTCCATAGCCCATTGATTAGCCTCATTGATGTGAGACTTTCCCCTTTTTGTCTTCTCCACATAACCCCCTCATTATATTCTATTCCACCCATAGTGCTATATCCATGGCTCGCGCTCATGTATTGCGTGAAAGTTTATGAGTTTGAGATTACTAAAGTATGAAACAATTGCTTGGCTTGTCATCGGGGTTGTGCATGATGAGAGCATTCTTGTGTGACGAAAAAGAAACATGACTAAACTATATGATTTTGTAGGGATGAACTTTCTTTGGCCATGTTATTTTGAGAAGACATAATTGCTTAGTTAGTATGCTTGAAGTATTATCATTTTTATGTCAATATGAACGTTTGTCTTGAATCTTTCAAATCTGAATATTCATACCACAATTAAGAAGAATTGCATTGAAATTATGCCAACTAGCATTCCACATCAAAAATTCTTTCTTTTATCATTTACCTACTCGAGGACGAGCAGGAATTTAGCTTGGGGATGCTTGATACGTCTCCAACGTATCTATAATTTTTTATTGCTCCATGCTATGTTATCTACTGTTTTGGGAAATATTGGGCTTTATTATCCACTTTTATATTATTTTTGGGACTAACATATTAACCAGAGGCCCAACCCAGAATTGTTGCTTTTTGCCTATTTCAGTGTTTCGAAGAAAAGGAATATCAAACAGAGTCGAAACAGAACGAAATTAACTAGAGAAGTTATTTTTGGAAGGAAAGCTACCGGATGGACTTGGACCCCACGTCATGAGCCAAGGGAGGTGTTCACGAGGGTGGGGGGCGCGCCCCCTAGGGTGCCGCCTTGCCTCGTGGGCCCCCCGAAGCTCCACCGACGTACTTCCTGCACCCATATATACTCATGTACCCTAAAACTTCCACAACAGAGATTAGATCGGGAGTTCCGCCGCCAGAAGCCTCCGTAGCCACCGAAAACCAATGTAGACCCGTTCCGGCACCCGGCCGGAGGGGGAATCCTTCTCCGGTGGCCATCTTCATCATCCCGGTGCTCTCCATGACGAGGAGGGAGTAGTTCTCCCTCGGGGCCAAGGGTATGTACCAGTAGCTATGTGTTTGATCTCTCTCTCTCTCGTGTTCCTGAGATGATATGATCTTGATGTATCGCGAGCTTTGCTATTATATTTGGATCCTATGATGTTTCTTCCCCCCTCTACTCTCTTGTAATGAATTGAGTTTCCCCTTTGAAGTTATCTTATCGGATTGAGTCTTTAAAGATTTGAGAACACTTGATGTATGTCTTGTCGTGCGTATCTGTGGTGACAATGGGATACCACGTGATTCACTTGATGTATGTTTTGGTGATCAACTTGCGGGTTCCGCACATGAACCTATGCATAGGGGTTGGCATACGTTTCCGTCGTGATTCTCCAGTAGGAACTTTCGGGCACTCTTTGAGGTCCTTTGTGTTGGTTGAATATATGAATATGAGATTGTGTGACGCATATCGTATAATCATACCCACGGATACTTGAGGTGACATTGGAGTATCTAGGTGACATTAGGGTTTTGGTTGATTTGTGTCTTAAGGTGTTATTCTAGTATGAACTCTAGGGCTGTTTGTGACACTTATATGAATAGCCCAACGGATTGATTGGAAAGAATAACTTTGAGGTGGTTTCGTACCCTACCATAATCTCTTCGTTCGTTCTCTGCTATTAGTGACTTTGGAGTGACTCTTTGTTGCATGTTGAGGGATAGTTATGTGATCCAATTATGCTATTATTGTTGAGAGGACTTGCACTAGTGAAAGTATGAACCCTAGGCCTTGTTTCAACACATTGCAATACCGTTTACGCTCACTTTTATCATTAGTTACCTTGCTGTTTCTGTATTTTCAGATTACAAAAACCTTTATCTACCATCCATATTGCACTTGTATCACCATCTCTTCGCCGAACTAGTGCACCTATACAATTTACCATTGCATTGGGTGTGTTGGGGACACAAGAGACTCTTTGTTATTTGGTTGCAGGGTTGCTTGAGAGAGACCATCTTCATCCTACGCCTCCTACGGATTGATGAACCTTAGGTCATCCACTTGAGGAAAAATTGCTACTATCCTACAAACCTCTGCACTTGGAGGCCCAACAACGTCTACAAGAAGAAGGTTGTGTGGTAGACATCACCCAACTATGGGTCACCTCCCACATTTGCTACAGTGGAGGCTGGAGGCATGGAGGCCATCCGCCATGGCCACCGGCCACGCGCCGGCCATCCCGTGGCCTTTCCCCGTCCCAGACGCCTACAAGGCCTTCCCCAAGCCCCTCCCCGAAACCCTAACCTTCTCATTCTCTCCCCCTTGCGTCTTGCTCTCCTCCCCGTCTGCGTCCTAGCTCAACCGAACCCCATCGTCGTCGTTGCGTCGTCGTTGCCGTGACCACTGGCCATCCCTCGCCATCGTGAGACGCCCAGGGGGACCGCCATCGTCGTCCACATCAGCCCCGCCCTTCGACTCGAGCGGGGGAGGTCTCTGCCATCGCCATCGACGCGGTCTTCAACCTCCGGCCACTGTGATGCCATCAACGAATTCATCGCCTTCACTGCGTCCCCGGCCTCCCCGACCTCGCCTTTGAGCTCGCAGTGAGCTCCTCTCCCAACCCCCTGCTTTTCCCCTTCGATTTGTCGCCGTATGTGTCGCCCCACGAGTACCAGTCGCCATGGCCGGAGTTGGCCCGTCCATACCCCTAGTCACGCCCTCGCGCGTGCTCGCGCTGCGCCTCCTCCGCATGCCTCGCCCCCGAACGTCTCCAGCCGCGACGCCCATCCGCGCCCTCCGACTGCAGCCCTGGCCGCACGCCCGCTCTTGGCCTCCATGGTCGCCGGCGCCGCGAGCCACCGTGCGTGCTCGCGCACAGACCCCCTCCCTTTCCTCTCCTCGGGTCGACCCGGCCGCCCCCGCTCATCCTGCGCGTGCAGCGCCGCCGCACTCCTCGCGCTCGCCCCTGCTCACCATGTGCCGGCGCGCCCCCGCTGCCCTGCGCGCGCCTACAGCTGCCGGCCACCTCTCCTCCGCCCCGCCGCCTTGTTCCGGCCGGCGCGCGCGGCCCCTGGCCATCAGCACCCGCGCCCGACTCCCCCCCCCCCCCCGCGCGCGCTGCACCGCTGTCGCTACCGCCGGTGGCCGCCTCTGGCCACCCTGCTGGCTGCAGGTGCCGCGCCGCCCGCGCGCCCAGCTCGCCTTGCCGGCGCGCGCACTCCACCGCTCGCCCCGGCCTCCTGCTCCTGCTGCCCCGCTGATGCCCCGCCTGCTGCCGCCCCCAGCGCCCGTGTGCCGTCGCCCTGCGCCTGCCTCCGCCTGCTGCGGCCGGCCGGCGAGCCTCGCCCCGCCGCGTCCGGATTCGGCCTCGACGGGCGCCCACGCTCGCCCCGGGTTGCCCAGCGCCCGCGCCCGGTTTGGCCTTTGGCCCAGTGACCAGTGGGGCCCAGCCCCTGGTTTAAAAAAACAACAACAATAAAAAACAATAACCAAAAAATAAATAAATAGATTAATTAATTAATTAAGGGATTAATTAACCTAATTACTGTAGCTTAATTAGTTAATTAACATGTGATTAGCTTGATGTGTCAATGACAGTAGGGCCCCACCACTAATTAGACTGATTTAAGCAAATTGATAAAACACATGTGGCATTGACATGCGGGACCCGCAAGCACTATTCATTGTGTTGACCAGTCTTTGTTGACTGGGTCAACTGGGCCATCTGACCCCACCCGTCAGCCCCTGGTGCACCGCCGGGTGCACTGCACCGGTAGCACCCAGCCCTTTTTCGAATTAGTTAATAAAAGCGTTTTTAGAATATGTTTAAAACTTTGAATAATCATAGAAATTAAACCGTAGCTCGGATGGAAAAACTTTGTACATGAAAGTTGCTCAGAACGACAAGACGAATCCGGATATGCAGCCCGTTCGTCCGCCACACATCCCTAGCATAGCGAACATGCAACTTTCCCCCTTCAGTTCATTTGTCTGAAAACGCGAAACACCGGGGATACTTTCCCGGATGTTTCCCCTCTTCGCTGGTATCACCTACTACCGTGTTAGGGCACACCTAGCACCGCGTATCACCATGTTATTCTTTGTGATGCCTTGATTGCTTTGTTATTTATTGTGTTTCCCCTCCGTTACTTCTTTTCGGTAGACCCCGAGACTGCCGGCGACCCCCAGCTCGACTACGGTGTTGACAACCCTTCCTTCTTGCCAGAGCAACCAGGCAAGCCCCCCCTGATCACCAGATATCTCCTATTCTTCTCTCTACTGCTTGCATTAGAGTAGTGTAGCATGTTACTGCTTTTCGTTAATCCTATTCTGATGCATAGCCTGTCCTTGCTACTACTGTTGTTACCTTTACCTACAATCCTAAATGCTTAGTATAGGATGCTAGTTTATCATCAGTGGCCCTACATTCTTGTCCGTCTGCCATGCTATACTATCGGGTCGTGACCACTTGGGAGGTGATCATGGGTATATACTTATATACCTAATATATGATACTTGTGGTGACTAAAGTCAGGTCGGCTCGTAGAGTACCCGCAAGTGATTCACGGATTGGGCCCGAAAGGACGTTTGTCCCGACGACCCTCTGAGTGAATCTTTGTGGCGGAGCGACAAGGCAGGCTGAGACCACCTAGGAGAGAGGTGGGCCTGGCCCTGGTCGGCGTCCGCGGTTATTTCAAAGTAACACGCTTAACGAGATCTTGGTATTTGATCTGAGTCTGGCCACTGGCCTATACGCACTAACCAACTGCACGGGAACAGTTATGGGCACTCGACGTCGTGGTATCAGCCGAAGCCTTCTTGACGTCAGTGACTGAGCGGCGCGCGCCGGGTTGGATTGGAACGCCTGCTCTTGTATAAGGGAGGCTAGGTCTACTCGCCGGCCGCGTTCGCAACGTGCAGGTGTGCAATGGGTGATGGGCCCAGACCCCTGCGCCATAGGATTTAGACCGGCGTGCTGACCTCTCTGTTGTGCCTAGGTAGGGCTGCGACGTGTTGATCTTCCAAGGCCGGGTATGACCCAGGAAAGTGTGTCCGGGAAAAGGGGATCGAGCGTGTTGGGAAATGTGGTGCACCCCTGTAGGGAAGTTGATCTATTCGAATAGTCGTGTCCCTCGATAAAAGGATGACCCGGAGTTGTACCTTAACCTTATGACAACTAGAACCGGTTACTTAATAAAACACACCCTTCCAAGTGCCAGATACAACCCGGTGATCGCTCTCTAACAGGGCGACAAGGGGAAGATCGCCGGGTAGGATTATGCTACATGATGCTACTTGGTGAACTTACCTTCTACTCTCTTCTACATGCTGCAAGATGGAGGTGGCTAGAAGCGTAGTCTTCGATAGGACTAGCTATCCCCCTCTTATTCCGGCATTCTGCAGTTCAGTCCACATATGATACCCCTTTTCCATTTGATACCAATGCATGCATATTTAGTGTAGCTCATTGCTTGCGAGTACTTTGGATGAGTACTCACGGTTGCTTTGCTCCCCCTTTTCCCCCTTTCTATACCCGATTGTTGCAACCAGATGCTGGAGTCCAGGAGCCAGAGGATCCCGAGGATGTTTCTACATGGATTTCAGCTTCGAGGAGTAGTTAGGAGGTCCCAGGCAGGAGGCCTTGCCTTTTCGATTGTTACTACTTTTGTGCTAGCCTTCTTAAGGCAAACCTGTTTACTTATGTCTGTACTCAGATATTGTTGCTTCCGCTGACTCGTCTATGATCGAGCTCCTGTTTTCGAGCCCTCGAGGCCCCTGGCTTGCAATATGATGCTTGTATGACTTATTTTATTTGTAGAGTTGTGTTGTGATATCTTCCCGTGAGTCCCTAATCTTGATCGTACACGTTTGCACGTATGATTGGTGTACGGTCAAATCGGGGGCGTCACACGTCCGTTGATAACCCACAAGTATAGGGGATCACAACAGTTTTCGAGGGTAGAATATTCAACGCAAATTTATTGATTCGACACAAGGGGAGCCAAAGAATATTCTCAAGTATTAGCATCTGAGTTGTCAATTCAACCACACCTGGAAACATAATATATGTAGCAAGGTATTTATTAGCAAAGTAATATGATAGTAGTGGTAATGATAGCAAAAGTAATATTTTTGGGTTTTGTAGTGATTGTAACAATAGCAACGAAAAAGTAAATAAGCGAAGAACAATATATGAAAAGCTCGTAGGCAATGGATCGGTGATGGAGAATTATGTCGGATGCGATCGATCATGTAACAATCATAACATAGGGTGACACAGAACTAGCTCCAGTTCATCAATATAATGTAGGCATGTATTCCGAATATAGTCATACGTGCTTATGGAAAAGAACTCGCATGACATCTTTTGTCCTACCCTCCCGTGGCAGCGGGGTCCTATTGGAAACTAAGGGATATTAAGGCCTCCTTTTAATAGAGTACCGGACCAAAGCATTAACACATAGTGAATACATGAACTCCTCAAACTACGGTCATCACCGGGAGTGGTCCCGATTATTGTCACTTCGGGGTTGCCGGATGATAACACATAGTAGGTGACTATAGACTTGCAAGATAGGATCAAGAACTCACATATATTCATGAAAACATAATAGGTTCAGATCTGAAATCATGGCACTCGGGCCCTAGTGACAAGCATTAAGCATAGCAAAGTCATAGCAATATCAATCTCAGAACATAGTGGATACTAGGGATCAAACCCTAACAAAACTAACTCGATTACATGATAAATCTCATCCAACCCATCACCGTGCAGCAAGCCTATGATGTAATTACTCACGCAAGGCGGTGAGCATCATGAAATTGGTGATGGAGGAAGGTTGATGATGACGATGGCGATGAATTCCCCTCTCCGGAGCCCTGAACGGACTCCCGATCAGCCCTCCCGAGAGAGTTTAGGGCTTGGCCGCGGCTCCGTATCGTAAAACGCGATGAATCCTTCTCTCTGATTTTTTTCTCCCCGAACACGAATATATGGAGTCGGAGATGAGGTCGGTGGAGCGTCAGGGGGCCCACGAGGCAGGGGGCGCCCAGGGGGGTAGGCGCGCCCCCACCCTCGTGGACAGGGTGTGGGCCCCCTGACGTGGATATTTTTGCTAGTATTTTTTATATATTCCAAAAATAATCTCCATTGATTTTCAGGTCATTACGAGAACTTTTATTTCTGCACAAAAATAACACCATGGCAATTCTGCTGAAAACAGCGCTACTCCGGGTTAGTTCCATTCAAATCATGCAAGTTAGAGTCCAAAACAAGGGCAAAAGTGTTTGGAAAAGTAGATACGATAGAGATGTATCATCCCCGAAGGTGGTACTTTCCCTACCGAAACCATCATGCTTGTTGTGAGAAGATCTGGTTTGTGAGAAGCATATACCCAAACCTGCCCCAAATGGGACAAAAAAATTTACCACCGCATGTTGATGCCGCTCCATGATAGCATGCCATGTTTCATGAATTTCAGACGAGTTTTGGATATACTAGAATTTAAAAACCAGGTATCTCAATGTTTTGCCGGCAATCAACGGTGCCCTCGTGTTTGAAATTCATTCCCATTTCTTGCATGGGACCTAAGCATGCACCCAAGGATACAGATTTTATTTTTCGACCAATTTATATGCACTATAGCATGTGCATGTAGTTCAAATTTGAATTCTGCACATAAATGCATTGAAAACTTAGTTAATGCATAAAAATGTCCAAACGAACCCTGAAAAATCACAAAAATTCACACAACACTCCTGTTGTTCTATATTGACGGGATAATTTTTTTGAAATCAATAAGAGGCAATGAATATCGTTTCATCCCCAAAGTTGGGACGTTCCCTACCGAAACCATCATGCTTGTTGTGAGAAGCTCTGGTTTGTGAGAAGCATATACCCAAACCTGACCCAAATGGGACAAAAAATTTACCACGACATGTTGATGTCGCTCCATGATAGCATGCCAAGTTTCATGAATTTCAGACGAGTTTTGGATTTACTAGAATTTAAAAACCAGGTATCTAAACGTTTTGCCGGCAATGAACGGTGCCCTAGTGTTTGAAATTCATTTCCATTTCTTGCCTGGGACCTAAGCATGCACCCAAGGACACATATTTGATTTTTCAACCAATTTATATGCACTAGAGCATGTGCATGTAGTTCAAATTTTAATTATGCAAATAAATGCATTGAAAACTCAGTTAATGCATAAAAATGTCCAAACGAACGCCGAAAAATCACAAAAATTGACACAACACTCCTGTTGTTCTATGTTGACACAAGAAAAGTTTTGAAAGCAACAAGAGGCAATGGATATCGTTTCGTCCCAAAGGTGGGACGTTCCCTATCGAAACCATCACGCTTGTTGTGAGAAGTTCTGGTTTGTGAGAAGCATATACCCAAACCTGCCCCAAATGGGACAAATATTTTACCACGGCATGTTGATGCCGCTCCATGATAGCATGCCAAATTTCATGAATTGCAGATGAGTTTTGGATTCACTAGAATTTAAAAACCAGGTATCTCAACGTTTTGCCGGCAATCAACGGTGCCATGGTGTTTGAAATTCATTCCCATTTCTTGCATGGGACCTAAGCATGCACCCGAGGACACATATCTGATTTTTCAACCAATTTATATGCACTCGAGCATGTGCATGTAGTTCAAATCTGAATTATGCACATAAATGCATTGAAAACTCAGTTAATGCATAAAAATGTCAACTGAACCCCGAAAAATAACAAAAATTGACACAACACTCATGTTGTTCTATGTTGACACGAGAAATTTTTTGAAAGCAATGAGAGGCAATGGATATCGTTTCATCCCCAAAGGTGGGACGTTCGCTACCGAAACCATCATGCTTGTTATGAAGAAGCTCTAGTTTATGAGAAGCATATACCCAAACCAGGCCCAAATGGGACAAAAAATTTACCACGACATGTTGATGCCGCTCCATGATAGCATTCCAAGTTTCATGAATTTCATACGAGTTTTCGATTTCCTAGAATTTAAAAACCAGGTATCTAAATGTTTTGCTGGCAATCAACGGTGCCCTAGTGTTTGAAATTCATTCCCATTTCTTGCATGGGACCTAAGCATGCACCCAAGGACACATATTTGATTTTTTGACCAATTTATATGCACTGGAGCATGTGCATGTAGTTCAAATTTGAATTATGACAATAAATGCATTGAAAACTCAGTTAATGCATAAAAATGTCCAACCGGACCCCTAAAAATCACAAAAATTGACACAACACTCATGTTGTTCTATGTTGACACGAGAAATTTTTTGAAAGCAATGAGAGGCAATGGATATCGTTTCATCCCCAAAGGTGGGACGTTCGCTACCGAAACCATCATGCTTGTTGTGAAGAAGCTCTGGTTTGTGAGAAGCATATACCCAAACCTGCCCCAAATGGGACAAAAAATTTACCACAGCATGTTGATGCTGCTTCGTGATAGCATGCCAAGTTTCATTAATTTCAGACGAGTTTTGGATTTACTAGAATTTAAAAACCAGGCATCTCAACGTTTTGCCGGCAATCAACGGTGCCCTGGTGTTTGAAATTCATTCCCATTTCTTGCATGGCACCTAAGCATGCACCCAAGGACACATATTTGATTTTTCAAATAATTTATATGCACTGGAGCATGTGCATGTAGTTCCAATTTGAATTATGCACATAAATGCATTGAAAACTCAGTTAATGTATAAAAATGTCCAAACGAACCCCGAAAAATCACAAAAATTGACATGACACTCCCATTGTTCTATGTGGCACGAGAATTTTTTTGAAAGCAATAAGAGGCAATGGATATCGTTTCGTCCCCAAAGGTGTGACTTTCCGTACCAAAACCATCATGCTTGTTGTGAGAAGCATATACCCAAACCTGCCCCAAATGGGACAAAAATTTTACCACGGCATGTTGATGCCGCTCCATGATAGCATGCCATGTTTCATAAAATTTAGACGAGTTTTGGATATACTAGAATTTAAAAACCAGGTATCTCAACGTTTTGCCGGCAATCAACGGTGCCCTAGTGTTTGAAATTCATTCCCATTTCTTGCATGGGACCTAAGCATGCTCCCAAGGACACAGATTTTATTTTTCAAATAATTTATATGCACTGTAGCATGTGCGTGTAGTTCAAATTTGAATTCTACACATAAATGCATTGAAAACTTAGTTAATGCATAAAAATGTCCAAACAAACCCTGAAAAATTACAAAAATTGACACAACACTCCTGTTGTTCTATGTTGACTGGAGAAATTTTTTGAAAGCAATAAGAGGCAATGGATATCGTTTCGTCCCCAAAGGTGGGACGTTCCCTGCCGAAACCATCATGCTTATTGTGAGAAACTCTGGTTTCTGAGAAGCATACACCCAAACCTGCCCCAAATGGGACAAAAAATTTACCACGGCATGTTGATGCCGCTCCATGATAGCATGCCAAGTTTCATGAATTTCAGAATTTAAAAACCAGGTATCTCAACGTTTTGCCGGCAATGAACGATGCCCTACTATTTGAAATTCATTCCCATTTCTTGCATGGGACCTAAGCATGCACCCAAGGACACATATTTGATTTTTCAACCAATTTATATGCACTGGAGCATGCGCATGTAGTTCAAATTCGAACTATGCACATAAATGCATTGAAAACTCACTTAATGCATAAAAATGTCCAAACGAACGCCAAAAAATCACAAAAATTGACACAACACTCCTGTTGTTCTATGTTGACATGAGAAATTTTTTGAAAGCAACAAGAGGCAATGGATATCGTTTTGTCCCAAAGCTGGGACGTTCCCTATCGAAACCATCACGCTTGTTGTGAGTAGTTCTGGTTTGTGAGAAGCATATACCCAAACATGCCCCAAATGGGACAAATATTTTACCACGGCATGTTGATGCCGCTCCATGATAGCATGCCACATTTCATGAATTGCAGACGAATTTTGGATTCACTAGAATTTAAAAACCAGGTATCTCAACGTTTTGCCGTTAATCAACGGTGCCCTGGTGTTTGAATTTCATTCCCATTTCTTGCATGGGACCTAAGCATGCACACGAGGACACATATTTGATTTTTCAACCAATTTATATGCACTGGAGCATGTGGATGTAGTTCAAATTTGAATTATGCACATAAATGCATTGAAAATTCAGTTAATGCATAAAAATGTCCAACCGAACCCCGAAAAATCACAAAAGTTGACACAACATTCATGTTGTTCTATGTTGACACGAGAAATTTTTTGAAAGCAATAAGAGTCAATGAATATTGTTTCATCCCCAAAGGTGGGACGTTCCCTACCGAAACCATCATGCTTGTTGTGAGAAGCTCTAGTTTGTGAGAAGCATATACCCAAACCTGCCCCAAATGGGGCAAAATTTTACCACGGCATGTTGATGCCGCTCCATGATAGCATGCCAAGTTTCATGAATTTTAGACGAGTTTTCGATTTACTAGAATTTAAAAATAGGTATCTCAATGTTTTGCCAGCAATCAACGGTGCCCTAGTGTTTGAAATTCATTCCCATTTCTTGCATGGGACCTAAGCATGCACCCAAGGACACATATTTGATTTTTCGACCAATTTATATGAACTGGAGCATGTGCAAGTAGTTCAAATTAGAATTATGCACATAAATGCATTGAAAACTCAGTTAATGCATAAAAATGTCCAACCGGACCCCTAAAAATCACAAAAATTGACACAACACACCTGTTGTTCTATGTTGACACGAGAAATTTTTTGAAAGCAATGAGAGGCAATGGATATCGTTTCATCCCCAAAGGTGGGACATGATACGTATCCAATGTATCTATAATTTTTGATTGCTCCATGCTATATTTTCTACTGTTTTCGACTATATTGGGCTTTATTTTCCACTTTTATATTATTTTTGGGACTAACCTATTAACCGGAGGCTCAGCCCAGAATTGCTGTTTTTTTGCCTATTTCAATATTTCAGAGAAACAAAATATCAAACGGAGTCCAAACGGAATAAAACCTTCAGGAACGTGATTTTCTCACCGAACGTGATCCAGGAGACTTGGACCCTACTCCAACGAGTCAAAGAGGCGGTCACGAGGGTGCGGTGGGCGCGCCCCCTACCTCGTGGGCCCCTCGGTGCTCCACCGATGTACTCCTTCCTCCTATATATACCTACGTACCCCCAAACGATCAGAAGAGGAGCCAAAAACCTAATTCCACCACCGCAACTTTCTGTATCCACAAGATCCCATCTTGGGGCCTGTTCCGGAGCTCCGCCGGAGAGGGCCGTCATCACGGAGGGCTTCTACATCATCATAGCCCCTTCGATGAAGTGTGAGTAGTTTACCTTAGACCTTCGGGTCCATAGTTAGTAGCTAGATGGCTTCTTCTCTCTTTTTGGATCTCAATACAAAGTTCTCCCCCTCTCTCCTGGATATCTATTCGATGTAATCTTCTCTTTGCGGTGTGTTTGTTGAGACCGATGAATTGTGGGTTTATGATCAAGTCTATCTATGAATAATATTTGAATCTTCTCTGAATTCTTTTATGTATGATTGGTTATCTTTGCAAGTCTCTTCGAATTATCCATTTGGTTTGGCCAACTAGATTGGTAGTTCTTGCCATGGGAGAAGTGCTTAGCTTTGGGTTCGATCTTGCGGTGTCCTTTCCCAGTGACAGAAGGGGCAGCAAGGCACATATTGTATCGTTGCCATCAAGGATAACAAGATGGGGTTTATTTCATATTGCATGAATTTATCTCTCTACATCATGTCATCTTGCTTAAAGCGTTACTCTGTTTTTAACTTAATACTCTAGATGCATGCTGGATAGCGGTCGATGAGTGGAGTAATAGTAGTAGATGCAGAATCGTTTCGGTCTACTTGTCACGGACGTGATGCCTATATACATGATCATGCCTAGATATTCTCATAACTATGCTTAATTCTGTCAATTGCTCAACAGTAATTTGTTCACCCACCGTAGAATACTTATGCTCTTGAGAGAAGCCACTAGTGAAACCTATGGCCCCCGGGTCTATTCTCATCATATCAATCTTCATCACTTTAATCTTGCTTTGCTTTTTTACTTTGCCTTTTACTTTGCACTTTGCATCTCTATACCAAAAATACCAAAAATATTATATCTATCAGATCTCACTCTCGTAAGTAATCGTGAAGGGATTGACAACCCCTAATCGCGTTGGTTGCGAGTAGCTATCATTTTGTGCAGGTACGAGGGACTTGAGCGTGGCCTCCTACTGGATTGATACCTTGGTTCTCAAAAACTGAGGGAAATACTTACGCTACTCTGCTGCATCATCCTTTCCTCTTCGGGGAAATCCAACGCAAGCTCAAGAGGTAGCAAGAAGAATTTATGGCGCCGTTGCCGGGGAGTCTATGCAAAAAGTCAACATACCAAGTACCCATCACAATCCCTATCTCTCGCATTATATTAGTTGCCATTTGCCTCTCGTTTTCCTCTCCCCCACTTCACCCTTGCCATTTTCTTCGCCCTCTCTTTCTCAATCTCCTTCTCTCTCTTTTCTCTGTTTGCCTCTTTTGCCCGTTTGCTCTTTTTTGCTCGTGTGCTAGTTTATTTGCTGGTCGTCATGGCTAGTCTCATATCTTCTCCGTTGTCTCCCGAGAATGAAGTTCTAAATTTTAAACAAAGGGAGGGAGAAAATATAAAAGATGCTTGGTATAGAATTTGCAATGCTCAAAATAGATCTACCAGGAAGCAATCTACTTCAGTTATTCTCCGCAATTTTTATGTAGGTGTTAATCCTTGGTATAGATATATCCTTGATACCATTACCGGAGGGAACTTCTTGGGTAGCCATACTTTTGATTCTTATAATGCTATGTTAGATTTATTTGGTTCACCACCTCTTTTGGTTAATGGAACCATGTTAACTTTGGAGCATGTTATGCAAAGACTTGAAATTATTGAAAATAAAGTTGCTACTATTGAATTAATTGAAAATCTAGATAAAAAGATCCACAATCAAATTACTCAATATGGATCTAAGGTAGGAATGACTTTGAAAAATATTAAGGAAAAGGAACCCATAGTTAATGAGAAGATAAACTTAGATTCTACTAGAATTGATAAACTTGAGGGTATCATTACAAACTTGGGAACCGCTTTTTCTTCTGTAAAGAATACTCCAAGCCCTCCTACTAAAATTGCCAAGCTTATGTATGTTCCTAAAAATAAGGGTGAATCATCTAGTAAGGAAACTATGGATCTTAAATCTATAAGTATTCATCCCAATCTTTTTGCTATCATTAAGGAACCAATTGCTAAAAATGAATTTTTCGATCTTGTGCCTAAAAGTTTGATAATCACTAGAAAGAAAGAAATTCCTAAGGGAAATAGATGGCTCATCGAAGAATTGCCTACCAAAGATGGCAATACCTAGATCTGTCCTCGCTTTTATGCCTAGCTAGGGGCGTTAAACGATAGCGCTTGTTGGGAGGCAACCCAATTTTATTTTTATTCCTTGATTTTTGCTCCTTCTTAGTAATAAATAAATTACTTAGCCTCTGTTTTTTTGTTTTTTGTGTTTAATTAGTGTTTGTGCAAAGTAGAACCGTTGGGAAGACTTGGGGAAAGTCTTGTTGAACTTGCTGTAAAAAACAGAAACTTTAGCGCTCACGAGAACTGCTGTCATTTTTATTTGGAGACTGCTATTTAGTTAATTATTTTTGCAGATGATTAATAGATAAATTCCTCAGGTCCAGAAATTTATTTGAGAATTTTATGAGTTCCAGAAGTATACGTTTGATCCAGATTACTACATACTGTTCTGTTTTTGACAGATTCTGTTTTTCGTGTGTTGTTTACTTATTTTGATGAATCTATGGTTAGTAAAATAGTTTATAATCCATAGAGAAGTTGGAATACAGTAGGTTTAACACCAATATAAATAAATAATGAGTTCATTACAGTACCTTGAAGTGGTTTTTTGTTTTATTTCGCTAACGGAGCTCACGAGTTTTCTACTTTAAGTTTTGTGTTGTGAAGTTTTCAAGTTTTGGGTGAATTCTTGTGATGGATTATGGAACAAGGAGTGGCAAGAGTCTAAGCTTGGGGATGCCCATGGCACCCCCAAGATAATCGAAGGACACCAAAAAGTCAAAGCTTGGGGATGCCCCGGAAGGCATCCCCTCTTTCGTCCACTTCCATCGGTAATTTACTTGGAGCTATATTTTTATTCACCAACATGATATGTGTTTTGCTTGGAGCGTCTTGTATTATTTGTGTCTTTGGTTGTTAGTGTGCCACAATCATCCTAGCTGTACACACCTTTTGAGAGAGCCATACATGAATTAGAATTTGATAGAATACTCTATGTGCTTCACTTATATCTTCTTGAGCTAAGTAGTTTTGCTCTATGTGCTTCACTTATATCTTTTGAGCGCTATAATTTTGCTCTATGTGCTTCACTTAGATTTTTTAGAGCACGGTGGTGGATTTGTTTTAAAGAAACTATTGATCTCTCATGCTTCACTTAAATTATTTTGAGAGTCTTAATAGCATGGTAATTTGCTTAATAATAACATGCTTGGTATTCAAGATTTGTGAAACTTTCTTTTGAGTGTGTTGAATACTAAGAAAAGTTGGATGCTTCATAATTGTTTTGAGATATGGAGGTAATAATATCAAAGTCATGCTAGTAGAGTAATTGTGAATTTGAGAAGTGCTTGAGTTAAAGTTTGCAAGTCCCGTAGCATGCACGTATGGTAAACGTTATGCAACAAATTTGAAACATGAGGTGTTATTTTATTGTCCTCCTTATGAGTGGCGGTCGGGGACGAGCGATGGTATTTTCCTACCAATCCATCCCCCTAGGAGCATGCGCGCAATACTTTGGTTTTTGATGGCTTGTAGATTTTTGCAATAAGTATATGAGTTCTTTATGACTAATGTTGAGTCCATGGATTATACGCACTCTCACCCTTCCATCATTGCTAGCCTCTACAGTACCGTGCATTGCCCTTTCTCACATCGAGAGTTGGTGCAAACTTCGCCGGTGCATCCAAACCCCGTGATATGATACGCTCTTTCACACATAAACCTCCTTATATCTTCCTCAAAACAGCCACCATACCTACCTATTATGGCATTTCCATAGCCATTCCGAGATATATTGCCATGCAACTTTCCACCATCCAGTTTATCATGACACATTCATCATTGTCATATTTCTTAGCATGATCATGTAGTTGACGTAGTATTTGTGGCAAAGCCACCGTTCATAATTTTTTCATACTTGTCACTCTTGATTCATTGCATATTCCGGTACACCACCGGAGGCATCCATATAGAGTCATACTTTGTTCTAGTATCGAGTTGTAATCATTGAGTTGTAAATAAATAGAAGTGTGATGATCATCATTTAATAGAGCATTGTCCCAAAAAAATAGAAAGGCCAAAAAAAAGGGCAATGCTACTATTCATTTTTCCACACTTGTGCTTCAAAGTAGCACCATGTTCTTCATATAGAGAGTCTCTTGAGTTATCACTTTCATATACTAGTGGGAATTTTCATTATAGAACTTGGCTTGTATATTCCAACAATGGGCCTCCTCAAGTGCCCTAGGTCTTCGTGAGCAAGCAAGTTGGATGCACACCCACTTAGTTTCTTTTGTTGAGCTTTCATACATTTATAGCTCTAGTGCATCTGTTGCATGGCAATCCCTACTCCTTGCGTTAACATCAATCGATGGGCATCTCCATAGCCCATTGATTAGCCTCGTTGATGTGAGACTTTCTCCTTTTTGTCTTCTCCACATAACCCCCAGCATTATATTCTATTCCACCCATAGTGCTATATCCATGGCTCACGCTCATGTATTGCGTGAAAGTTTATGAGTTTGAAATTATTAAGGTATGAAACAATTGCTTGGCTTGTCATCGGGGTTGTGCATGATGAGAGCATTCTTGTGTGACAAAAATGGAGCATGACTAAACTATATGATTTTGTAGGGATGAACTTTCTTTGGCCATGTTACTTTAAGAAAACATAATTGCTTTGTTGGTTTGCTTGAAGTATTATTATTCTCTATGTCAATATGAACTTTTGTCTTGAATCTTCCTAATCTGAATATTCATACCACAATTAAGAAGATTTGCATTGAAATTATGCCAAGTAGCACTTCGCATCAAAAATTCTCTTTTTATCATTTACCTACTCGAGGACGAGAAGGAATTAAGCTTGGGACCTAAGAATTTAAAAACCAGGTATCTTAATGTTTTGCCGGCAATCAATGGTGCCCTGGCGTTTGAAATTCATTCCCATTTCTTGCATGGGACCTAAGCATGCACCTAAGGACACATATTTGATTTTTCAACCAATTTATATGCACTGGAGCGTGTGCATGTAGTTCAAATTTGATTATGCACATAAATGCATTGAAAACTCAGTTAATGCATAAAAATGTCCAAACGAACCCTGAAAAATCACAAAAATTGGCACAACACTCCTGTTGTTCTATGTTGACATGAGAAATTTTTTGAAAGCAATACGAGGCAATGGATATTGTTTCGTCCCGATAGGTGGGACGTTCCCTACCGAAACCATCATGCTTGTTGTGAGAAGCTCTGGTTTGTGAGAAACATATACCCAAAACTGCCCCAAATGGGACAAAAATTTTACCACAGCATGTTGATGCCGCTCCGTGATAGCATGCCAAGTTTCATGAATTTCAGACGAGTTTCGGATTTACTAGAATTTAAAAACCAGGTATCTCAACGTTTTGCCGGCAATCAACGGTGCCCTGGTGTTTGAAATTCATTCCCATTTCTTGCATGGGACCTAAGCATGCACCCAAGGACAGAGATTTGATTTTTCGACCAATTTATATGCACTAGAGCATGTGCATGTAGTTCAAATTTGAATTATGCACATAAATGCATTGAAAACTCAGTTAATGCATAAAATGTCCAAACGAACCCTGAAAAATCACAAAAATTGACACAACACTCCTGTTGTTCTATGTTGACACGAGAAATTTTTTGAAAGCAATAAGAGGCAATGGATATTGTTTCATCCCCAAAGGTGGGACGTTCCCTACTGAAACCATCATGCTTGTTGTGAGAACCTCTGGTTTGTGAGAAGCATAAACCCAAAACTGCCCCAAATGGGACAAAAAAATTACCACGACATGTTGATGCCGCTCCATGATAGCATGCCAAGTTTCATGAATTTTAGACGAGTTTTGGATTTACTAGAATTTAAAAACCAGGTATCTCAATGTTTTGCCGGCAATCAACGGTGCCCTGGTGTTTGAAATTCATTCCCATTTCTTCCATGTGACCTAAGCATGCACCCAAGGACACATATTTGATTTTCAACCAATTTATATGCACTCGAGCATGTGCATGTAGTTTAGATTTGAATTATGCACATAAATGTATTGAAACCCCAGTTAATGCATAAAAATGTCCAAAAGAACCCCGAAAAATCACAAAAATTGACACAACACTCCTGTTGTTCTATGTTGACACGAGAAATTTTTTGAAAACAATAAGTGGCAATGGATATCATTTCGTCCCCAAAGGTGGGACGTTCGCTACCGAAACCATCATGCTTGTTGTGAGAAGCATATACCCAAACCTGCCCCAAATGGGACAATTTTTTACCACGGCATGTTCATGCCGTTCCATGATAGCATGCCAAGTTTCATGAATTCAGACGAGTTTTCGATTTACTAGAATTTAAAAACCAGGTATCTCAATGTTTGCGGGCGAGTGACAATGGTAGGGTGCTTGACATTCATTCCCATTTCTTGTATGGGACCTAAGCATGCAACCAAGAACACATATTTGAAGTTTCAACCAATTTATATGCATTAGAGTATGTGCATGTAGTTCAAATTTGAATTATGCACATAAATGCATTGAAAACTCAATTAATGCATAAAAATGTCCAAACGAACCCCGAAAAATCCTGAAAATTAACACAACACTCCTGTTGTTCTATGTTGACACTAGGAAAAAATTGAAATCGAGAAGAGACAATGGATATTGTTTCGTCCAGAAAGGTGAAACGTTCCCTACCGAAACCACCAGGCTTGTTGTGAGGAGCTATGGTTTGTGAGAAACATATACCCAAACCTGACCCAAATGGGACAAAAAATTTACCATGGCATATTGATGCCGCTCGATGATGGCATGCCAAGTTTCATGAATTTCGGACGAATTTTGGATTTACTAGAATTACAAAAGCAAGTATGTCGACATTTGCCGGAGAGCCACGGTGCCGCGGTGTTCGAATTTCATCCCCATTTCTTGCATGGGACATAAGCATAAACCCATGGACACATATATGATTTTACAACTCATGTTGGTGCACCGGAGAAATTGCATGTAGTTTTATTTTGAATTGTGCACCTAGAATGGCTAGAAAATGAATTTAATGTGTAAAATGTTCAAACGAACCCTGAATAATTCCTATTCTTTTACGACACGCATATAGTTGCATGTTCACTACAGATAAAAGGTATAACAATTCAAACGCCGTCCATTGTCGATGTGACCACATTATGTAATTCAAATCAAGATGAAAAATCAAGTAGATCGCACACAGTTTATTATCACCAACCGTGTGAGATGCACCACAAAATATCCTGGAGCATCGTCGGTGTATAGTACGCCTATGGCTTATGCGAGAAGGTGTGTTGGCTACAGTCCACAGCCGGCGTCTCAAGCACACTAGCTCGCTCCCCAAATATCATTTCACTGTTTAATCGTTGCCGGTGAAAGATGGAAACGTGGACCCATGTCGTGAGGGCAACTTCGGTGGCCCACTCTGACGAGAGCGCGGCCGCAGCCGCCATGCGCGTGCTAACAAGGTGCATGAGCGCTGCCGCAATCTGCGACCGGACGGCCAAGGAAGCCCAAATGGTTGTTGTTCCTTCTCAGGTGGTAGCAGCAACATCTGCCTTGGGGATAGCAACTGGCGAGAGCGGCACAGCAGTTGTCCGTTCCGCAGTGGCGGCCTTAGCCCTGATGGAGGCCGCCCACGACCATGTCGAGGCCTCCCATGCCCAGCTCCTGGCGGTCACTACACAAATCAAACAAAGCTTCTCCAACAATGGTCAGCAACCCACGCCCGAAGAGCTGGCAATCACCAAGAGTGTTCGAGCAGCCATCCGTTCCTCCGCCGCATACCATGCGACGACGGAGCCCATCCAAGCCCAGATCACGTCCGCCCACACCCATCTCGTGGCGGCCTTTTCCAAAGAGATGGCGGATGCGGATGGCGAGATGCTTGCCGAGTATGGTGCGATGGATGCCATGGAGCCCCATCCCCAGGAGACCGTCGGGCGCGAGCTGGACATGGAGGAGGCGGCAGAGATCGACGAGCACCAGCCGTAGTAGTACCCTTTGTTTTGTTTAATTAAGAGCACCGGTCTTTAATTTGTTAGAGTAATGTTTAGGTCAGCTAGCTCTGTTTAATTGCTGAACTTGCTCGATTAAGAAGTGTGGGTGTGTTGTAGTCTCCTTTGTGTACCCAAATTATGTAATGACGTGGATGACCACTGTAACCATGGAAATTCGAACCAAATTTTTTTACGTTCAAACTCATCACACATGGGTTAAGCTATCTGAATCGTTTGTGATATTCACATATCATACACAGTTCTGAATAAGGGACCGTGTCTGATGACACTTTGCGCGCCAGCTTTTTTGCTGAAGCGATTCCAAATTTTCGGCTTCCGCGGAAATATCTACCTCCCAGCCCCCTCCCCCATACCAAAAGCCACATTTCCCCTGTTTCCGCCTTCCTTTCCAAGTTGAAACCTTCACTTCTGGCTTGCAGCACCGCCTCCTCGCCGGCGACCCTCCTTCATGATGCTCGGCCTCGTCTATCCAGGCAGGTAATCCACACCCGACCCCCATCCTCCTCCTTGCACATCCCACATGCCCCGACCGCCGGCGCGAGCACAACACCTTCCACCCAAATCACCGACCCCTTGATACGACTCCAACATATCTATAATTTTTTATTGTTGCATGCTATTATATTATCAACCTTGGATGTTTTATATGCATTTATATGCTATTTTATATGATTTTGGGACTAACCTATTAACCTAGAGCCTAGTGCCAGTTTCTGTTTTTTCGTTGTTTTTGAGTATAACAGAAAAGGAAAACCAAACGGAGAATAATTGACCTGAAACTTCACGGAACTTATTTTTGGACCAGAAGAAGGCCAAGAAGTAAAAGAATTGGGCCAGAAGAGTCTTGGGCTGCCCACGAGGGTGGGGGCGTGCCCACCCCCCTGGGCGAGCCCCCTGCCTCGTGGACAACCCGGAGACCCCCTGCCTT
Source organism: Triticum urartu (assembly GCF_056163025.1). Taxonomy (NCBI): domain Eukaryota; kingdom Viridiplantae; phylum Streptophyta; class Magnoliopsida; order Poales; family Poaceae; genus Triticum; species Triticum urartu. Next base: position 483,327,090 of record NC_141875.1, read on the forward strand.
GTTCCTGACTCCAACACCACTTATATAACCCAAAACTTCCAGAAAGAAACCTAGATCGGGAGTTCCGCCGCCAAAAGCCTCCGTAGCCACCAAAAACCAATCTAGACCCGTTCCGGCACCCTGCTGGAGGGGGAAATCCCTCTCCGGTGGCCATCTTCATCATCCCAACGCTCCCCATGACGAGAAGGGAGTAGTTCACCCTCGGGGCCGAGGGTATGTTCCAGTAGCTATGTGTTTGATCCCTCTCTCTCGTGTTCTTGATTCGGAACGATCTTGATGTATCACGAGCTTTGCTATTATAGTTGGATCTTATGATGTTTCTCCCCCTCTACTCTCTTGTGATGAATTGAGTTTTCCCTTTGAAGTTATCTTATCCGATTGAGTCTTTAAGGATTTGAGAACACTTGATGTATGTCTTGCATGTGCTTATCTGTGGCGACAATGGGATATCACGTGATCCACTTGATGTATGTTTTTGGTGGTCAACTTGCGAGTTTTGTGACTTTGTGAACTTATGCATAGGGGTTGGCACACGTTTTCGTCCTGACTCTCCGGTAGATACTTTGGGGCACTCTTTGAAGTTCTTTGTGTTGGTTGAATAGATGAATCTGAGATTGTGTGATGCATATCTTATAATCATACCCACAGATACTTGAGGTGACATTGGAGTATCTAGGTGACATTAGGGTTTTGGTTGATTTTTGTCTCAAGGTGTTATTCTAGTACGAACTCTAGGATAGATTGAACGGAAAGAATAGCTTCATGTTATTTTACTACGGACTCTTGAATAGATCGATCAGAAAGGATAACTTTGAGGTGGTTTCATACCCTACAATAATCTCTTCGTTTGTTCTCCGCTATTAGTGACTATGGAGTGACTCTTTGTTGCATGTTGAGGGATAGTTATATGATCCAATTATGTTATTATTGTTAAGAGAACTTGCACTGGTGAAAGTATGAACCCTAGGCCTTGTTTCAACGCATTGCAATACCATTTACGCTCACTTTTACCTCTTGTTACCTTGCTTTTTTATATTTTCATATTACAAAAACCTATATATACTATCCATATTGCACTTGTATCACCATCTCTTCGCCGAACTAGTGCACCTATACAATTTACTATTGTATTGGGTGTGTTGGGGACACAAGAGACTCTTTGTTATTTGGTTGCAGGGTTGTTTGAGAGAGACCATCTTCATCCTACGCCTCCCACGGGTTGATAAACCTTAGGTCATCCACTTGAGGGAAATTTGCTACTGTCCTACAAACCTCTGCACTTGGAGGGGCAACAACGTCTACAAGAAGAAGGTCGTGTAGTAGACATCAAGCTCTTTTCTGGCATCGCAATCCCGGTACACCACCGGAGGCATTCACATAGAGTCATATTTTGTTCTAAGTATCGAGTTGTAATTCTTGAGTTGTAAGTAAATAAAAGTGTGCATCATAATTAGAGCACTGTCCCATGTGAGGAAATGATGATGGAGACTATGATTCCCCCACAAGTCGGGATGAGACTCCAGACGAAAAGTAAAATAAAATAAAAAAAGAGGCCAAAAAAAGAAGGCCCAAACAAAAAAAGAAGAAAAGGAGAGAAGGGACAATGTTACTATCCTTTTTCCACACTTGTGCTTCAAAGTAGTACCATGATCTTCATGATAGAGAGTCTCTTATTTTGTCACTTTCATATACTAGTGGGAATTCTTCATTATAGAACTTGGCTTGTATATTCAAATGATGGGCTTCCTCAAATTCCCTAGGTCTTCGTGAGAAAGCAAGTTGGATGCACACCCACTTAGTTTGTTTGATGAGCTTTCATATATTTATAGCTCTAGTGCATTGACATCAATCCCTACTCCTTGCATTGACATCAATCGGTGGGCATCTCCATAGCCCATTGATTAGCCGTGTCAATGTGAGACTTTCTCCCTTTTTGTCTTCTCACACAACCTCAATCATCATATTCTATTCCACCCATAGTGCTATGTCCATGGCTCGCGCTCATATATTGTGTAAAAGTTGAAAGAGTTTGAAAAGGCTAAGTATGAAACAATTGCTTGGCTTGTCATCGGGGTTGTGCATGATGGGAGCATTTTGTGTGACAAAAATGAAGCATGGCCATATGATTTTGTAGGGATAAGTTTTCTTTGGCTATGTTATTTTGATAAGACATAATTGCTTGATTAGCATACTTGGAGTATTACTCTTTTTATGTCAATAATAAACTTTTATCTTGAATCTTTCGGATCTGAACATTCATGCCACAATAGAGAAAAATACATTGAAGAACATGCTAGAAAGCATTCCACATCAAAAATTCTGTTTTTATCATTTACCTACTCGAGAACGAGTAGGAATTAAGCTTGGGGATGCTTGATACGTCTCCAATGTATCTATAATTTTTTATTGTTCCATGCTATTATATTATCAACCTTGGATGTTTTATATGCATTTATATGCTATTTTATATGATTTGGGGACTAACCTATTAACCTAGAGCCCAGTGCCAGTTTTTGTTTTTTCGTTGTTTTTTAGTATCGCAGAAAAGAAAACCAAACGGAGTCCAATTGACCTGAAACTTCACGGAACTTATTTTTGGACCAGAAGAAGGCCAGGAAGGAAAAGAATTGGGACAGAAGAGTCTCGGGCTGCCCACGAGGGTGGGGGGCACGCCCCCTGGCTCGTGGATAGCCCGGAGACCCCCCTGCCTTGTTCCCGACTCCAACACCTCGTATATAACCCAAAACTTCCAGAAAGAAAACTAGATTGGGAGTTCCGCCGCCAGAAGCCTCCGTAGCCACCGAAAACCAATCTAGACCCATTTCGGCCCCCTGCCGGAGAGGGGGATCCCCCCCTCTCCGGTGGCCATCTTCATCATCCTGGCGCTCTCCATGACGAGGAGGGAGTAGTTCACCCTCGAGGCTGAGGGTATGTACCAGTAGCTATGTGTTTGATCTCTCTCTCTCTCTCTCTCTCGTGTTCTTGAGGTGGTACGATCTTGATGTATCGTGAGCTTTGCTATTATATTGGGATCTTATGATGTTTCTCCCCCTCTGCTCTCTTGTGATGAATTGAGTTTTCCCTTTGAAGTTATCTTATCGGATTGAGTCTTTAAGGATTTGAGAACACTTGATGTATGTCTTGCATGTGCTTATCTGTGGTGACAATGGGATATCACGTGATCCACTTGATGTATGTTTTGGTGATCAAATTGCGAGTTGCGTGACCTCGTGAACTTTTGCATAGGGGTCGGCACACGTTTTCGTCTTGACTCTCCGGTAGATACTTTGGGGCACTCTTTGAAGTTCTTTGTGTTGGTTGAATAGATGAATCTGAGATTGTGTGGTGCATATCGTATAATCATACCCACGGATACTTGAGGTGACATTGGAGTATCTAGGTGACATTAGTGTTTTGGTTGATTTGTGTCTTAAGGTGTTATTCTAGTACGAACTCTTGAATAGATTGATCAGAAAGAATAACTTTGAGGTGGTTTCGTACCCTACAATAATCTCTTCGCTTGTTCTCCGCTATTAGTGACTTTGGAGTGACTCTTTGTTGCATGTTGAGGGATAGTTATATGATCCAATTATGTTATTATTGTTGAGAGAACTTGCACTAGTGAAAGTATGAACCCTAGGCCTTGTTTCCTAGCATTGCAATACCGTTTATGCTCACTTTTACCACTTGTTACCTTGCTGTTTTTATATTTTCAGATTACAAAAACCATTATCTACTATCCATATTGCACTTGTATCACCATCTCTTCACCCAACTAGTGCACCTATACAATTTACCATTGTATTGGATGTGTTGGGGACACAAGAGACTCTTTGTTATTTGGTTGCAGGGTTGCTTGAGAGAGACCATCTTCATCCTACGCCTCCCACGGATTGATAAACCTTAGGTCATCCACTTGAGGGAAATTTGCTACTGTCCTACAAACCTCTGCACTTGGAGGCCCAACAACGTCTACAAGAAGAAGGTTGTCTAGTAGACATCACCCCTCCACCAAATAAGCGTCGTTGTAAGCCATGGTGCATGCAGTATAGCCAGGATCTCAAGGTGCATTTGGCAGCAGAGAAGCAAATCGCGATCGCACACGCGGATGAGGTCACGATGGCTGCCATTCGTGCCGACCCCCAGATCTTGGAGAAGCACATTGCCATTTGCTACCTACGCTGGTTAATCATGCTCGGTTTACCCGTTGCGTGTGCTGCTCCTGCCTTTTCTTCACAAATTCTAGTGAATTGTGCTATCTAATTTTACCATGCAATTTGTTGCTCTAGTGTGTATGTTCTATATGTCGTGCAGTGTGGTGCTCACTATTAACTGTTTTGTTAATTAGTTGTCGTCTTCAGTTAACTGTTTGGTTCAATTCTGCAAATATGATGTTCAATTCTTGAGGCTGCAATATTGTATTATCTTCTATGTGAGAAATAAATCGAATTTATCTTTACAAAATACATGAGAAACGAATACAATTGCTATATTTCCAAGTTGTCAAGCATGCTTGGTTTGGTTATACATTGTGCAATGTGGTGCTCAGTTAACGTTTGGTTCATTTGTGTTGTGGTGTTTAGTTAACTATTTGGTTCAATTCTGCAATGCGATGTTCAATAGTTGTGGGTGCATTCTGTTATTGTATACCATGTGAGGAATAAATTGAATTTGGTTGTAGTAAATACATGAGAAATAATCTGATGAATCTGCAATGTGCTTATTTTTCATCAACATATTTTACTGACTGCACGCGGACCCTTACTTAACTTGATGACTAACTACCGTATATGTGTTGCAGGGAAACAATGGGAAGCACTGAGTTTTACAATCGAGGTTAGCACATGCATGGTCCGTTGTCTAATAGCACATATTGTGAAATTGCAGGAACCATTCTAATATTTAGGTTTTTAACAATTTGGTCTTGCACATGTAGGTCCTGCTGTCAAAGGTTTTGACCCACTGTTCGACCCTTTTTGCATATGGGGAAATGAGTTGTCCATGAATATCAATCAAATCAAGAAACTCAGAAAGATTGTTAGGATAAAGAATATAGCGACAAAAAACAACAAGATATTTGTCTGTACAATGAAGAAGACATCAGTTTACTACAAGATGGTACAAACTATTGTACCTTGCCTTTTTATACCTTTGCCCCATTTCCAATATAGAGAAGATATTTATGCACATCCTTGTTTTCGGGCCTTTCCAAAGCAATTCACTAATGATTACCTCTCAAACCACCTCTATGGCCAGGAGGCGAGGAAGGTTTTCATACAACACCCACGGTTCAATATTGAAGTGTTCCTGAAGAGGACGAAGGACGGACGGGCAATCATCCACAAGCACTGGCCTAAAGTTGCAAAGACCTTCAACATGAATGAAGGCTCAATATTCGCCTTCCTCTTCAGTAGTTTTCCATATGAGATGCATGTGTCTATATTCGTCTATGATGCTAATTTCGAAAGGTTCTACATGTTGCATGTGAAACTTGGTGCTGGTGCAGTTGTGTAATGGGGTAGCTGAGTGCAGAAGCTATATCACGTTGTACTATGATGTATTTCAATTATGAAATTCTGCTTCCTTAATATGGAAATGAAATATATTATGTGCTTAATATGAATGTCAATTAGATTAATAAATGGATTATTAATAATAGGGCAATTAGCCTGCTAATGGCGAATTAGCCTGCTAATTGGGTTTTGCTATTGCAAACGGTTATTGAAAAAATACCGTGGGCGATGACCTCAGGCAACGCACATAGTTTCTTGGAATAAACCGTGTTGGATCAATGAACAATCACACATGACTTTCTCTTGAAAACTGTTTGCGTTAGGCCACCTTGCGCAAATGTTTACCACATAAATTTTTTTTGTGATGGACAGCCTTTGCCACACAGTTTCTTCTACGGACCGTGTGTGATGCATTCAATAATGCCAACGATAAAATTGTTAATATCGTGTGCAATGGCAACACTATCACAAACGATTTAACGGGAAAAATTGTGTGTGATGTACCTATGAACGGAAACGTTTTCCTTGGAGCGACTGTGTGGGATGTACATACTAACAGAAACATTTACCGGGGACTGACTATGTGGGATGTACTTGCGACCAGAATCAATTTCGCCTATATAGTTGTATTTTTTTAGCTCTACTGTACGTATTTCCATATTTGAGCGTTCGCGGGTCGCACCCGAATTCATTTTGCCGAGCGTGTGTGCTAGGAGGGCCATATCCCCGGCGGTTTCTGGGTCATGTGGGAAGGACCCCCCTATCGCCGTCACTCACTAGGCGATGGTTCCAAATGTCGTCGCGGAAAGGGGTTAAAAACCGTTTGTATAGCACTGACGCATACTAGTGTTAGATCAACTTGCTCCCCATGGGAGCCATTAAATTCATCAAACACCACGTCACAAGTTTCTATAACACATCCATTGGATTTTTTGTAGACTCTATAGGCGTGCGAGTTTGATCCATAGACAACAAATATGCCCTCGATTGTTTTGGATTGAAATTTTCCTAACTCTTCTCGTTTGTTGAGGATGAAACATTTGCACCCAAATACACGAAAGTATTTGACATTTGGCTTGTTCCCAGTTAGGATCTCATATGGAGTCTTTTCCAATATTGTGCGGAGGAAGAGCCGGTCTAATGCATGGCATGCGGTGTTGACAGCCTCGGTCCAGAAACTATGTGGCGACTTGTATTCATCCAACATGGACCTTGCCATCTCCACAAGTGTATAGTTCTTCCTTTCGGCTACACCATTTTGTTGCGGAGTGTATGGAGATGAATATTGATGCTCAATCCCTTCATCACTAAGAAATTCTTCCAAGGTGTAATTCTTGAACTCAGAGCCATTATCACTTCTTATGCCAAGATTTCTTTGTCAAACTTGTGTTGTTCTTGCTTGGCAAAATCGATGAAGGTAATCTTCCTCTCGTCCTTGGACTTGAGGAAGAACACCCATGTATATCTTGAGTAATCATCAACAATGACAAGCCCTTAATTTTTCCCACCAAGACTATCCCATGAAGGAGGCCCAAAAAGATCCACATGAAGGAGCTCCAAAGGCCTTGAAGTAGACACAATATTCTTGGGTGGGTGCTTTAATTGATGTTGCTTCCCGGCTATGCATGCACTACACACACGATCTTTCTCAAAAGAGACATTGGTTACTCCAAGGATGTGATTACCCTTTAAGATATCTTGAACATTTCTCATGCCGACATGGGCTAGCCGGCGATGCCAAAACCATCCCTTGTCGGACTTGGCCATTAGACAAGTTGCATGGAATGTGCTCTCTTTCGAGAAATCAAACGTGTAAAGGTTGCCATCCAACTCTCCAACAAAATCCACTTCGAGAGTATCTCTCTTAAAGACTTTCACATCCGTTAGTCCAAAGAGTGTATCATAACCAACAGAAGCCAATTGAAGAACGGAAAGCAAATGGTATTTAAGGGATTGGACAAGCATGCCATTTGCAAGAGACATGTCATTTGTGATAGCCACCTTGCCCAACCCGAGTACCTATCCTTTTGATCCTCCACCAAACATAATGCTCATAAATGGTTGAATAGCTTCCATGAAATCATAGAGCAATTTGCTATCTCCGGTCATATGATTGGTACATCCACTATCGATCACCCATTTTACTCCACCAGAGAAAGCAACCTACACACAATTATGACTTGGTTAGAGGCACCCATTTTGCAATGAGACCTCTCAAGTTAGTCACAAGGGTCTTAGGGACCCAAATAGCATAAAACCGGAATGCAATTTGAGGACCAACAAACTTTGCATAAACTTCTCCATCCTTAGTTTTATGGAGTACACAGGATGGAGGCATGAACTCTTTTGGCTTGTTGATGGTGGGCATGCCCCTTGTGGCCTTCCCACTAACAACCTTACCTTTCTCCATGTGCCCTTCTCATACAAATGTTTCTTTTAGATGAGTGGTGCACTTTTGAGAAGACGTCTTCTTCCTGCTTGTGCTTGGGTCAAACCCGAGCCCCTCTTTGGCAAACACCTCATTGTGTTGGCCCAATACCTTATTTAGGTTCTTTTGTTCTTGAGCACATGTCATGAAACCTTTCTCGATTTGAGCCTTGAGAAAGCAATTCTCCTCAAGAATAGATGCTAGGTCACTACTAGAGTTAGTAGTACAAGCATCAACATTAATAATAGGATCAGAGTAAGCCTTGGCTAGAGTTTCAAGATAAGTAAGCTTGAGTGTCTCAAAACTCTTTGTAAGAAGGGTGAGCTCTTCTTCCTTAGTCTTGAGAGACACGGAAAGGAGCTCACAATCCTTAGATAGAGAAGCATGAGACTTTGCAAGCTTACTTTTATCATTCATCAACTCTTCGCAAGAGTCCTTAGCCTTTTTCAAGGAGGCAAGATCTTTAGCATGAACCACAATGTTTGCACCAATTTTCAAGCATAGTTCATCAGTTTGTGCTTCCTCATATTGGACTTTCCGCTCAAGGATTTAATATTTGTCCTTTTCCACGGTTACGAGGGTTTTGAGTTCCTTAATGGTGACGGTGTGCTTACCCACCATCTCCATAAGCATACTAAACATAGTGAGCTTCTTTCCTTTGAAGGAGCACATGACCTTATTTAATTTAGCAAACATGGGGTCATCTATATCATTATCATCATAATTATCCTCCGCATCAAGGTACTCATCACTAGGAGTAGGAGGTGTGAAGAGAGCAGGATTTGGTCGTGGAGTTACCTTGACCTTGTCAGGAGAGTTTTGGTTCTCTCCATCTTCTACCACGACCTTTGCCATTAGGCACTGTCGGCACTCTGGGACCCAGGGTGCCTAGACTTTCCTGCATGTGGCCCAACACGTGGCTCCACCAACGGCCTGGTATGGCCCATCTTCAACAGCAACAGCTCAAGACCCTCGCGAGGGGCCGAGCCTCGCGAGGCGGACAACACCAAGACCTCCCTAGGGGCAGCCTCACCAGGCAGGCTCCCAAGGAGCGGAGATATCTATGCAAGGGGCACCTCGCGAGATTCGTGTGACGTAAGCCATGACGACCAAGGCCAGGTGGGCGCCAGCGGGTGCAGTGTGCCAGTTTCCTCTTTGGTGCTAAGGAGTCAAGCGCAGGCGCGGGGTCTCGAGGAATCAGGCAAAGGTTTCCATATCTGTGCAACAAGACCAATACCAAGACCAGCAGGATGGCGGGATGGAGGTCATCACGGAGCCCACAGCAGCATCATTACCAGAGCCTTTGACATGCGAAGACCACCTTTTGTCAGGATAGCTTGTACTAGTTGTCCCCCTTCAAACTTGGCCGTTGTGGGATCCCTTCCCGCCTAACATTTGGGAAGAGGACCAATGCCACTATAAATAGGACTTAGCCACCACCATAGAGGGGATCAGATTCATTCCACCTTGACGAGTTCACCAGCTCATCGAGCCCAAGAACACCTCACCTCCTGAGGCTGTTCATCCATTGTACTAGTTCATCCTCAGCCCCTCGAGGCAATCCACCCACACACTGGAGTAGGGTATTACACCGCAAGGTGGCCCGAACCAGTATAAACCCCTGTGTCTCTTGTTTTTTGGGTTCGTCGAGCTAGGCCGTGGAATCGTTGAGCGTGCGAGTCGGGGAGAGGGTGTTCTTCATGCGCACCCCAGAGTTCGAACCTCACAAGGGTTTGCCGGAACCCATAATCCGATAGGCACTTGTGAGCGTTGCCCTTGTAGTCTTTCATATAGTTGTAGGTGACCACATCACCACTCTTGTTGACTAGCCTCAAGGTGTTTTGAGAATCTTGAGAAACTCCGGCAACACCACTAACATCATCTGGATCAGATTCTTCATGAGCAACCATTTCTTTCCCATCTCTCTTCTTGAGCTTTGAGTTCAAGGGGTTTGGCAACTTCTTCTTGGGAAAGGTCTTCGGAAACCTTGGTTTATCTTCTCTCTTATCATAGGGGCAATCGTTGGAGAAGTGGTTGGCTTCTTCACAGTTGTAAAATTTTCTCACTTTCTTCTTCTGGAATCTTCCCTTGAATTTTCCCGCGCTAAACTTCTTGACAAAGAGGGAAATCTCTTCATATGAAGGACTCTCATCGGAGTCGATCTCATCACCATCCTCATCCTCATCATCTTCTTCTTCTTCACTTTGCTCTTCTTCATGTACATGCTTGGCCTTCAAAGCAAGATTGATTTTTGATGTTGAGGTACCATGCATGGCAAGATGTTTTGTAGCATTTTCCTTTGACTCTTCAAATAGTTGGAAAGTGGACATGATGTCATTTGGAGTCATTTCCTTGAATCCATGGTGTTGTCTTATGTCCCACACCATTTGGTGATGATACAGAGCAAGAGCATGGAGCAATTTATCCACGAGAAATCGCTTAGTCAAGTTGAATCCATCTTGTGTCTTGTCACACTCACATGACTCGATGTCAGCGGTGAGAGTAATGAGATGCTCAAGGAGTTGCTTGGGAGATTCACCTTTCTCCATACAATTTTTTTGCAATTGTCCCTTGGCAATTTCATATTGAGCAAGCCAGAGAGTGGAGGTACCGTTCTTGGTCCTCAAAATGCTATCCCATAATTCCTTGGCACTTGTGATATGTATGTATGGTCTCCTTTGCTTGTCAGTCATACCTCTCCTTATGCACATGGTTGTTGTGCCATTGAGATTCTTGTCATATAGCTCTCTTGGAGTAAGATTCTTTGGGTCAACTGCTTGGTAGCCATACTCCAAGATCTCCAACTTCTCATCATTTCCATATGGAAGATGATCCTGCATAGCAACTCTCCACAAAGCAAAATTGGTAGTGTCATCAAGTAAAGGAGGTTTGCCTTGAGGGTTATACTTTGGTTTCTCTATTTGGGGTCTTGCATAAAGCCAAGGAACACTGGAGTGTTCAATACTAGGAGGTTGTTGGCCAAGTGAAGGAGTAGGCACAGCTGGCCTCGAGGCTGCACCACCAGAAAGTGGTGCAAGCATCTTGGTTAGTGTGGCTAGTCTCATTTGGACCAAGGCCTCAAGAGAAGCATCATGCTCCTCCTTTTCCTTAGCAAGCGCCCATTCCAGATCCTCAAAAGTAAAGGACTTGACTTCCATGGAAGCCACGTTCGTATTCTTTGGATCCGCAACAAGGGGAGTCCCATCGGGGTTCATCTCGCTCTAGGGTGGTTAAGCCACAAGAATAAAGCACGAGGCTCTGATACCAATTGAAAGGACTGAGATGGACCTAGAGGGGGGTGAATAGGTACAATTACAAATTTTAATTATTACTAAGCAATTTTAGGCAATAATGCGAAATATGAAAGTGAGCCTAACAATTGCAAGTATGATGCTAAGAGCTAAGCAAGATAAACAAGTAACACAAATATGTGAGTAAGCAAGCACAATATGGTATAAGTAAGTGCTAAGAGACAAGTAACCACAAGTAGAGAGTTAGGGTTAGGAATAACTGCAACTCCGGGAGACGAGGATGTATGCTGATGTTCACTTCCTTGGAGGGAAGCTACATCACCATTAGAGAGGCGGACGTTACCACGAAGGCACACCAACGCCATGAAGGCTCACCCTATTCTCCCTTTGAGACAACACCATGAAGGTGTTTCTCAACCACTAGTGGTAGACCTTGGGGTGGTCTCCAAACCCTCACAAACTTTTCTGGGGGTAATCACAATGGTCGATTCCTCTCCGAAAGACTCCTACTGCCTAGGAGTCTCCAATCTCCAAGAGTAACAAGAACGATGGGGAAAACCTCAAGACTTGCCCAAATCACGAATTCCTTTGGTACAAAGAAGGGGAAAGAGTGGATCTATCACTTGGTCGGACAACTTCTCTCAAATGCTCTCAAATCCCTTAGGGATCTAAGATTTGGTGTGGAAGAGTGAGAGAGAGAGTGAAATGTGTTCTAGGGTTTTTTCAAAGTGAATGGTCAACCCTCTCCTACGTGGGAAGAGGGCTATATATGGTGTGTGAGAAAATATGGCCATTGTAGTGTAAGTGATAGGGTAAGCCGGACATCTGGGACATGGCCCGGACATTCAGCCTAGTGCAGTATGTGTAGACACAGGCAGAAAGCAGAGAACAGAACAGAGGGCCCGGATGTCCGGGGCGCAGCGCGGACATCCGGCAATACTGAAAGGCCCGGACATCTGGCAAGGTGGCCGGACATCCGGCTAGCCCACGCAACTGAAGACGCTCTCTGGATAGCTTGGGTCGGACATCCGACATGGAGGCCTAGAAATCCGGGGTGTATGGAGAGCCCGGACATCCGGCATGGAGGATTGGACATCCGGAAGGAAACACCACTATATATTGTATTCTGGATAGCAGGAATCGGATATCCAGCATGCGGGCCGGATATCCAGCAGGTGACCCGGACATCTGGCAGGCAGCTCGGACATCCGGAAGAGAACACCTCCATATGTTGTTCTCTGGATAGCAAGGTCTGGATATCCGGCGTGCGGGCCGTACATCCGGCTAGCAGCCCAGACATCCGGCATGGCCATAGGCAGAATGAGCCAAAGAGTATAGTGATAGATCTTAATGAATTTTGGGAAGGAGATTTGTGGCAAGAGCAAGTCTTTTACTAACCCTATCGATCCCCTATTAATAGTGTGAGATCCTATACTCAAGAAAACAAATATGTATTCATTTTGACACGTCTTCCTTGAGTACAGTCCACTTCGTCTGCTCACGATCCACACACTTTAGATGAACCGTGGATTAACACCTGAGATTCACTTGACGAACATTGTTAGTCCCCTACATGTTGATAACCCACAAGTATAGGGGATCGTTTGTAGCCTTTTTTGATAAATAAGAGTGTCGAACCCCATGAGGAGCTAAAGGCAGAACAAATATTCCCTCAAGTTCTATCGACCACCGATACAACTCTACGCACACTTGACGTTTGCTTTATCGGAAATAAGTATGAAACTATTTTGTAGGTGTGATGCTAGAACTACTTTGCAAGAATAAAACAAGAATTACTTTGCAAGATAATAAAAGTTAGGTGTTTAGTAAAAGGGTTTGTGTCAACAAGAAAGTTATTTGTCCCTAGGCAATCGATAACAAGTACCGGTAATCATTCTTGCAATTCTACATGACGGAGAGGCATGAGCTAACATACTTTCTCTACTTGGATCATATACACTTATGATTGGAACTCTAGCTAGCATCCGCAACTACTAAAGATCATTAAGGTCGTGAAACCCAACCATAGCATTAAGTATCAAGTCCTCTTTATCCCATACGCCATAGCCCACCTACTCGGCTTTAAGCTTCTGTCACTCTCGCAACCCACCATAAGCGAACCATGAACATATTGCAAGACCCTACAGCCGGGGTACCTCACGTTTGCGTGAGAATGGAGGGCACCGTAGGATAGCACCATAAATAAAATATACAATCATACCAACCAAGATCACGGTTAACCCACAGGACAAAATGGATCTACTCAAACATCATAGGATAACCATAGATCATTGGGAAATAATATGTGGAGTTTAGCACCATGTTTAAGTAGAGATTACAGTGGGGAGAAGAGGTGTTACACCGCTGCATAGAGGGGGAGAGAGTTGGTGTTGATGGCAGCAAGATTGTTGATGTAGATCGCCGTCATGATCGTTGCCCCGGTGGCACTCCGGCGCCACCAGAAGCGAGGGGGAGATAGCCCCCCTACTTCTTCTTCCTTGGCCTCCCCCTAGATGAGAAGGAGAATTCCCCCTCTGTTCCATGGTCTCCTATGGCGGCGGAGGGGCGGGAGCCCCTCCGAGATTGGATCTCCCTCTCCGTTCTCTTCTGTTTCGTGCTCCCCAGATCTGGCCCTTCACGGTTTCTTAAATTCCCGGAGATCCATAACTCCGATTGCACTGAAATATTTACATGATTTTTTCCATAAATTATCTTTCTTGCGGCAGAAGAAGGGCCCCAACCGACCTTCGAGGAGGGCACAAGACACCTGGGCACTCCAGGGGGTGCCTGACGCGCCCTCGTGGGTTGTGGGGACTGTGGGCCCGCGTTTGCGTTGATTCCACCTCCTTAAAATCACATATATTCCAAAATAATTCTCTGTAAATTTTTATCGTGTTTGTACTTTGTTTGATATGGATTTTCTACGAAACAAAAACATGCAACAAACAGGAACTGACACTGGGCACTGGATAAGTAAGTTAGTCCAAATAAATCATATAAAAAGTTGCCAAAAGTATGTAAAAGTTGTATAATATTGGCATGAAACAATCAAAAATTATAGATACGACAGAGACGTATCAGCATCCCCAAGCTTAATTCCTGCTCGTCCTCGAGTAGGTAAATGATAAAAAAGATAATTTTTTATGTGGAAGGCTACCTAACATAAACTTGATCATATATCAAATCATGGCATGAATATGAAGACATAAGTGATTCAAAGCAATAGTCTATAATTTGACATAAAGACATCAATACTCAGGCATCCCAACAAACAATCAATCCTTTCAAAATATCAACACTAAAGAAATATCCCTACAAAATCATATAGTCTTGTCATGCTCTGTCTTCTTAACACAAAGTATTTATCATGCGCAACCCCGATGACAAGCCGTGCAATTGGTTCATTTTTTTAATGTGCTTCAGCTTTTTCAACCCTCACGCAATACATGAGCGCGAGCCATGGATATAGCACTATGGGTGGAATAGAGTATGATGATAGGGGTAAATGTAGAGAAGACAAACAACTAAGAAAGTCTCACATCGACGCGGCTAACCAACAGACTATGGAGATGCTCATCAATTGATATCAATGCGAGGAGTAGGGATTGCCATGCAACGAATGCACTAAGAGCTATAAGTGTATGAAAGCTCAATATGATAACTAAGTGGGTGTGCATTTAATCCTATAATGAAAAATTCCCACTAGTTTATGAAAGTGACAACATAGGAGACTCTCCATATGAAAAACATGGTGCTACTTTGAAGCACAAGTGTGGTAAAGGATACTAACAATGCCCCTTCTCTCTTTGTTTTTTTCTTTTTTTTCTTTCTTTTCTTTCTTTTATTTTCTCTCATTGTCCAGAGTCTCATCTCGACTTGTGGGGGAATCATAGTCTCCATCATCCTTTCCTCACTGGGGCACTGCTCCAAAAATGAATAATGATGATCATCACACTTCTATTTACTTATAACTCAAAAGAAATAAAAATTATAACTCGATACCTATGACAAAGTATGACTCTATATGAATGCCTCTGGCATGTACCAGGATGTGCAAGATCTAGAGTAACATGTATGGAAAATGATGAACAATGGCTGAGCCACAACTACTATGTCAGCTATATGATCATGCAAAGCAATATGACAATGAATGCTCAAGTCATCAAAATGGAAGCGGTGGAAGTTGCATGGCAATATGTCTCGGAATGGCCATGGAAAAGCCATAATAGGTAGGTATGGTGGCTATTTTGAGGAAGATATAATAAGGCTTATGTGTGGTAGAGCGTATCATATCACGGGGTTTGGATGCACCTGCGAAGTTTGCACCACATCTCGATGTGAGAAAGGGCAATGCACGGTACCGTAGAGGCTAGCAAATTGCGGAAAGGTAAGAGTGCGTATAATCCATGGACTCACATTAGTCATAAAGAACTCATATACATATTGCAAAAGTTTATTAGCCCTCGAAGCAAAGTACTACTACGTATGCCCCTAGGGGGATAGATTGTTAGGAAAAGACCATCGCTCGTCCCTGACCGCCACACATAAGGAAGACAATCAATAATAAATCATGCTCCAACATCATAGCATAACGAGAGACTATACATGCATGCTTCGGGAATCACAAACCTTAACACCAATATTCTTGCTAAACACAACCATTTACTAGTAGCTCCCACACATTCCATCTCTATATCGCAAAACTATTGCAAGGAATCAAACATATCATATTCAGTGATCCATAAGTTTTATGTAGGATTTTATGACTAACCATGCAAATGACCAATTCATGTTGACTCTCTAAATAGATATAAGTGAAGCATGGGAGTTTAATTCTTTCTATAAAATATCATGCTCTAATAAATATAAGTGAATCAAAAGAGCATTCTACAAATAACGGTTTTCTATGTGAAGAGAAACAGGCAATCCAAACTTGAAATGATATAAGTGAAGCACATGAAGCATTCTATAAAGCCATACTCTAAAGATATAAGTTAAGTGCAATGAGCATTCTATAAATCAACCATGGACTATCTCATACCAGTATGGTCCATAAAATAAAAGTGAAAACTAAATGCAAAAGATGCTCCAAGATTTGCACATATCGCATGAACGAAACGAATCCGAAAACATACTGATACTTGTTGAAGAAAGATGGGATGCCTTACGGGGCATCCCCAAGCTTAGACGCTTGAGTCTCCTTGAATATTAACTTGGGGTGCCTTGGGAATCCCCAAGCTTGAGCTCTTTCCTCTCCTCCTTCTCCTCACATCGAGACCTCCTCGATCTTTGAACACTTCATCCACACAAAACTTAACCGAACTTTTAGTGGTGGGGTTAGTGAATATGGCAATGGAATCCCATCATGTACTGCTGCAAACATTATTTCATAATTATAAACAAGAATTACCCACTGTATGCTATCACAATTCTATGGCCCCAAGTCAAGGAGGCTTCAACAAGAATTCAAACATACGCAAATAACGAAGCTATAACAGCAATCTGTGAAAACAGGATAGTCTGTAAAGATTTGAACATCCACCATACTTATGTAACTCAAAAAAAATCTGAACAATTAGGAAAAAATAAAAAAATTGTATAGAAAGACTGTGCAAAAAGTTTCAGAACCGTTTGACATTCCAGTAAAAAATGGAAAATCGAGCACTAAAGCCAAAGTTTGTGTTTGGCACTGCACAAACCAACAAGCAATTTAATCATCCTAAAGGAAAATCTTGGCACATTATTTTATAATACAATGGAATTGTACAAGGGGATAATTATTTTTGTTGAAAAGTTTCTGTAATTAAGATTCACAAAGTTTCCGTGAGCATGAACAAAGTTCAAGGAGCTCCCCCACTTCAACAATGCTTGTCTCTCTCACTTTCACTTTCCTTTTTGAAAAGTTTTGTGTTCCCCTCTATATTTTTTTGTTTTTAAACTTTATAAAAGCACTCAACATAAATAAATGACTCTCTAAAACTTCCGGGTTGTATCCCTGGCAGCTCTTTCCTTAAAACCATTAAGCTAGGCATAAAGTGTTCATGTAATTAATCCACCCGGATCCCAAGGTATATCAAAACCAATTTGAATCAACAATGATTTAGCATTTAGAAGTGAGCACAAAGCAACATATATCATGCAATGACAAAGTCTAATTCTCTTCCTATGCATTGGCATGTCATACAAGAACAATTCATGCACATCAAGTAAAGTCCAATACATAGCATAAGCAGTTTCTTGCAATTTTACCGTGTTGGAAACATAGAGAGGTGGAGATATAGTTCCTCTCTGATAATAATTGCAAGTAGGAGCAGCAAGCACATGCATATTATATTCATCAAAATCATCATGTGCAACGGTAGAAGGCAACCCATCAATATAATCCTTAACAAGAGCAAACTTCTCCGATATAGTGTAGTTGAGAGAATTCAAAAAGATAATAGGACTATCATGTGTGGGTGCAATAGCAACAATGTCATTCTTAACATAAGGAACTATAGCAAGTTCATCTCCATAAGCATAATTCATATTGGCATCTTGGCCGCAAGCATAACAAGCATCAAGTTCATCAAAAATTGATATTTCAAATGAATCAACGGGATCATAACAATTATCATAGCATTCATCCTTCAGTAAGAACGAAGGGGCATTAAATAATGTATGAGTTGAAGAGTTACTCTCATTAGAAGGTGGGCACGGGTAGCTAATCCTCTCTTCCTCCATTTGTTCTTCGCTCTCCTCATCATCTTTTCCAGCCAATGAGCTCATAGTTTCATCATTTTCTTCTTTCATAGACTCATGCAAAATGTTAGTCTCTTCTTGGACAGCAGAGATATTCTCAATAAATGCATCAATGTCGCAATTGCATTTATAATTATAATAGCAATATTTAAGAATAGCAAGATTTTCAGGTCTATAGCCAGTATCATCATCATCTTCATACTTTAAAAATAGAGATTCAATTTCAGAAGCACCCTTAAAAGCAACAAATTCTTCTATTCATTCCACATCATAGTAATCATATATACCATTAGCATAAGAAGCTAAGGTTTCATTATCATTAAATTTGCATGAAAAGGGAAGATGTGGAGCATTCATCCTAGAGTAACAAGTATAATCATATCTCAAGCATACATTCCAAGCATACCATTTCAACATATGAATTTGATCCCATAACAATTTCCCTTTATGAGTAAAGCGATAATCCCTAAAGTATTCACGTTGATCCAACGTTACTCCCATTATATAGTTGAATGGGGTTTTCTCAGGATTATCAAAGTAGTGCATAATATCTTTCACATAACGATCATCGAGGGTTTTAGGAGGTTCCCCATCTCCATGAGTAGCAGATACAACTAAATTTTTTGGTATTTCGTGTTCGATATCCATAACTAAAGATAGAGAACAACTTAGAACAAGAAATAAAAAAACTACTTGGTGATAAAGCAAACAAGCACACACGAGAATATTCACCCCACGCTATAATTCCCCGCAACGGCGCCAGAAAAAGGTCTTGATAACCCACAAGTATAGGGGATCATTTGTAGCCTTTTTTGATAAATAAGAGTGTCGAACCCAACGAGGAGCTAAAGGCAGAACAAATATTCCCTCAAGTTCTATCGACCACCGATACAACTCTACGCACACTTGATGTTTGCTTTATCGGAAACAAGTATGAAACTATTTTCTAGGTGTGATGCTAGAACTACTTTGCAAGAATAAAACGAGAAGTACTTTGCAAGATAATAAAAGTTAGGTGTTTAGTAAAAGGGTTTCTTTCAACAACAAAGTTATTTGTCCCTAGGCAATCGATAACAAGTACCGGTAATCATTCTTGCAATTCTACATGAGGGAGAGGCATGAGCTAACATACTTTCTCTACTTGGATCATATACACTTATTATTGGAACTCTAGAAAGCACCCGCCACTACTAAAGATCATTAAGGTCGTGAAACCCAACCATAGCATTAAGTATCAAGTCCTCTTTATCCCATACGCCATAGCCCACCTACTCGGGTTTAAGCTTTTGTCACTCTCGCAACCCACCATAAGCGAACCATGAACATATTGCAAGACCCTACAGTGGGGGGCCCTCACGTTTGTGCGAGAACAGAGGGCACCGTAGGACAGCACCATAAATAAAATATACAATCATACCAACCAAGATCATGATTAACCCACAAGACAAAACGGATCTACTCAAACATCATAGGATAACCATAGATCATCGGGAAATAATATATGGAGTTGAGAACCATGTTTATGTAGAGATTATAGCGGGGAGAAGAGGTGTTACACCGCTGCATAGAGGGGGGGAGAATTGGTGTTGACGGTAGCAAGATTGTTGATGTAGACCGCCATCCCGATCGTTGCCCTGGTGGCACTCCGGCGCCACCAGAAGCGAGGGGGAGAGAGCCCCCCTACTTCTTCTTCCTTGGCCTCCCCCTAGATGGGGAGGAGAATTCCCCCTCTGGTCCATGGTCTCCTATGGCAGCGGAGGGGCGGGAGCCCCTCCGAGATTGGAACTCCCTCTCTGTTCTCTTCTGTTTCGCACTCCCCCGATCTGGCCCTTCACGGTTTCTTAAATTCCCGGAGATCCGTAACTCTGATTAAGCTGAAATTTTTACACGATTTGTTTCCATAAATTATCTTTCTTGCGCCAGAAGAAGGGCCCCAACCGACCTTCGAGGAGGGCACAAGACACGTGGGTGCGCCAGGGGGTGCCTGGCGCGCCCTCATGGGTTGTGGGCACTGTGGGCCCCCATTTGCGTTGATTCCACCTCCTAAAAATCACATATATTCTCAAATAATTCTCTATAAAGTTTTATCGCATTTGGACTTCATTTGATATGGATTTTCTGTGAAACAAAAACATGCAACAAACAAGAACTGGCACTGGGCACTGGATAAGTAAGTTAGTCCAAATAAATCATATAAAAAGTTGCTAAAAGTATGTAAAAGTTGTATAATATTGGCATGAAACAATCAAAAATTATATATACGACGGAGACGTATCACATGTATATTGTCATCAACATCGAAACATGATGTAAGGGCATGATTGCACTTTCACCTTCACCCTTTATTTCGGCCTACATCGGGCACACCAGCCCCCTAGGGGCTGGTCTGTCCCCTTCTTGGCCCATTAGGCCCATGCAGTTGCCGGCGGGATGCCCGGAACCTCTTCCGGTGACCCGATATGTACCCGGTACCCCCGAAACACTTCTGGTGTCCTAATATTATTGTCCAATGTGTGAATCTTTACCTCTCGATCATTTCGAGACTCCTCGTCATATCCATGATGTCATCCGGGCCTCCGAGCAACATTCGGACGCCAAATAACATAACTCATATAATACAAAATCGTCATCGAACGTTAAGCGTGCGGACCCTACGGGTTCGAGAACTATGTAGACATGACTGAGACACCTCTCTGGTCAATAACCAACAACGGAACTTGTATGCTCATATTGGTTCCCACATATTCTACGAAGATCTGTATCGGTCGTACCGTAATGCAACATACATTATTCCCTTTGTCATTGGTATGTTACTTGCCCGAGATTCGATCGTCGGTATCATCATACCTAGTTCAATCTTGTTACCGGCAAGTCTCTTTACTCATTCCGTAATACATCATCCCGCAACTAACTTATTAGTCACATTGCTTGCAAGGCTTATCATGATGTGCATTACCGAGAGGGCCCAAAGATACCTCCCCGATACTCGGAGTGACAAATCCTAATCTCGATCTATGCCAACCCAACAAACACCTTCGCAGATACCTGTAGAGCATTTTATAATCACCCGGTTACTTGTGACATTTTATAGCACACAAGGTATTCCTCTGGCATCCGAGAGTTGCATAATCTCATAGTGCAAGTAATATGTATTTGACATGAAGAAAGCAATAGCAATAAAACTGAACGATCAATATCCTAAGCTAACGGATGGGTCTTTTCCATCACATCATTCTCCTAATGATGTGATCCCATTCATCAAATGACAACACATGTCTATGGCTAGGAAACTTAACCATCATTGATTAACGAGCTAGTCTAGTAGAGGCTTACTATGGACATGGTGTTTTGTCTATGTATCCACACATGTATATCAAGTTTCCGGTTAATACAATTCTAGCATGAATAATAAAAATTTATCATGATATAAGGAAATGTAAATAACAACTTTATTATTGTCTCTAGGGCATATTTTCTTCAGTCTCCCACTTGCACTAGAGTCAATAGTCTAGTTCACATCGCCATGTGATTTAACACCAATAGTTCACATCTTTATGTGATTAACACCCATAGTTCACATTGCCATGTGACCAACACCAAAAGGGTTTACTAGAGTCAATAATCTAGTTCACATTGCTATGTGATTAACACCCAAAGAGTATTAAGGTGTGATCATGTTTTGCTTGTGAGAGAAGTTTAGTCAACGGGTCTGACACATTCAGATCCATATGTATCTTGCAAATTTCTATGTCTACAATGCTCTACATGGAGCTACTCTAGCTAATTGCTCCCACGCTCAATACGTATCTAGATTGAGACTTAGAGTCATCTAGATCAGTGTCAAAGCTTGCATCGATTAACTCTTTATCACCATAACCGAGAAACATTTCCTTAGTCCTCTTTAAGGTAACTAAGGATAATTTTGACCGCTGTCCGCTGTCCAGTGATCTACTCCTAGATCACTATTGTAACCCCTTGCCAAACTCATGGCAAGGTATACAATAGGTCTGGTACACAGCATGGCATACTTTATAGAACCTATGGTCGAGGCATAGGGAATGACTTTCATTCTCCCTCTATCTTCTGCCGTGGTCGGGTTTTGAGTCTTTACTCAACTTCACACCTTACAATACGGGCAAGAACTCCTTTAACTTATCCATTTTAAACTCCTTCAAAATCTTGTCAAGGTATGTACTCATTAAAAGTCTTATCAAGCGTCTTGATCTATCTCTATAGATCTTGATGCCCAATATGTAAGCAGTTTCACCGAGGTCTTTCATTGAAAAATTCTTATTCAAATATCCTTTTATGCTATCAAAAAATTCTACATCATTTCCAATGAACATTATGTCATCCACATATAATATCAGAAATGCTATAGAGCTCCCACTCACTTTATTGTAAATACAGGCTTCACCATAAGTCTGTATAAAACCATATACTTTGATCACCTTATCAAAGCGTATATTCCAACTCCGAGATGCTTGCACCAGTCCACAGATGGATCAGAAGAGTTTGCACACTTTGTTAGCACCTTCAGGATCGACAAAACCTTTTGGTTGCATCATATACAACTCTTCTTTAAGAAATCCATTAAGGAATGCAGTTTTTACATCCATTTGCCAGATTTCATAAAATGCGGCAATTGCTAACATGATTCGGACAGACTTTAAGCATCGCTACAAGTGAGAAAATCTCATCCTAGTCAATACCTTTAACTTGTCGAAAACCTTTTGCGACAAGTCGAGCTTTGTAGATAGTAACACTACCATCAGTGTCCATCTTCCTCTTGAAGATCCATTTATTCTCAATGGCTTCTAGATCAGTGGGCAAGTCCACCAAAGTCCACACTTTGTTCTCATACATGGATCCTATTCAGATTTTATGGCCTCAAGCCATCTGTCGGAATATGGGATCATCATCGCTTCTTCATAGTTCGTAGGTTCGTCATGGTCTAGTAACATGACTTCCAGAATAGGATTACCATACCACTCTGGTGCGGAACGTGCTCTGGTTGACCTACGAGGTTTGGTAGTAACTTGATCTGAAGTTTCATGATCATTATCATTGGCTTCCTCTCTAGTTGGTGTAGGCATCACGGGAACGGTTTTCTGTGATGAGCTACTTTCCAATTCGAGAGAAGGTACAATTACCTCATCAAGTTCTACTTTCCTCCCACTCACTTCTTTCGAGAGAAAGTCCTTCTCTAGAAAGGTTCCATTCTTAGCAACAAAGATCTTGCCTTTGGATCTGTGGTAGAAGGTGTACCCAACATTTTATTTTGGGTATCCTATGAAGACGCACTTCTCCGATTTGGGTTCGAGCTTATCAGGCCGAAGCTTTTTCACATAAGCATCGCAACCCCAAACTTTAATAAATGACAACTTATGTTTCTTGCCAAACCGAAGTTCATACGGTGTCATCTCAACGGATTTAGACAATGCCCTATTTAACTTGAATGTAGCTGTCTCTAATGCATAACCCCAAAACGATAGTGGTAAATCAGTAAGAGACATCACATATCGCACCATATCTAATAAAGTACGGTTATGACGTTCGGACACACCATTACGTTGTGGTGTTCCAGGTGGCGTGAGTTGTGAAACTATTCCACATTGTTTTAAATGAAGGCCAAACTCGTAACTTCAAATATTTGCCTCCGTGATCAAATCGTAGAAACTTTATTTTCTTGTTATGATGATTCTCCACTTCACTCTGAAATTCTTTGAACTTTTCAAATGTTTCAGACTTGTGTTTCATTAAGTAGATATACCCATCTCTGCTCAAATCATATGTGAAGGTCAGAAAATAACGATACTCGCCGCGAGCCTCAACACTCATTGAACTACATAAATCGATATGTATTATTTCCAATAAGTCATTAGCTCGCTCCATTGTTTTGGAGAACAGAGTCTTAGTCATCTTGCCCATGAGGCATGGTTCGCAAGTATGAAATGATTCGTAATCAAGTGATTCCAAAATTCCATCTGTATGGAGTTTCTTCATGCGCTTTACACCAATATGACCTAAACGGCAGTGCCACAAGTATGTTGCACTATCATTATTAACTTTGCATCTTTTGGCATCAATTTAATGAATATGTGTATCACTACGATCGAGATTCAATAAACCATTCACATTGGGTGTATGACCATAGAAGGTTTTATTCATGTAAACATAACAACAATTATTCTCTTACTTAAATGAATAATTGTATTGCAATAAACATTATCTAATCATATTCACGCTGAACGCAAACACCAAATAACATTTATTTAGGTTCAACACTAGTCCTGAAGGTAGAGGGAGTCTGCGACGGTGATCGTATCAACCTTGGAATCACTTCCAACACACATCGTCACCTCATCCTTAACTAGTCTCTATTCATTTTGCAACCCCTGTTTGGAGTTACTAATCTTAGCAACCAAACTGGTATCAAATACCCTGGGGTTACTATGAACACTAGTAAAGTACACATCAATAACATGTATATCAAATATACCTTTGTTCACTTTGCCATCCTTCTTATCCGCCAAATATTTGGGGCAGTTCCGCTTCTAGTGACCATTCCCATTGCAGTATAAGCACTTAGTTTCAGGCTTGGGTCCAGCTTTGGACTTCTTCACGGGAGTGACAACTTGCTTGTCATTCTACTTAAAGTTCCATTTCTTTCCCTTTGTCCTTTTCTTGAAACTAGTGGTCTTGTTAACCATCAACACTTGATGCTCTTTCTTGATTTCTACCTTCATTGATTTCAGCATCACGAAGAGCTCGGGAATCATTTTCGTCATCCCTTGCATATTATAGTTCATCATGAAGTTCCAATAACTTGGTGATAGTGACTAGAGAACTCTGCCAATCACTATCTTATTTGGAAGATTAACTCCCACTTGATTCAAGTGATTGTAGTACCCAGACATTCTGAGCACATGCTCACTGGCTGAGCTATTCTCCTCCATCTTGTAGGAAAAGTACTTTTCAAAGGTCTCATACCTCTCGATGCAGGCATGAGTCTGAAATACCAATTTCAGTTCTTGGAACATCTCATATGCTCTGTGGCGTTCAAAATGTTTTTGAAGTCCCGGTTCTAAGCCGTAAAGCATGGTGCACAAACTATCACGTAGTCATCATACCGAGCTTGCCAAACGTTCATAACGTCTGCATCTGCTCCTGCAATAGGTCTGTCACCCAGCGGTGCATCAAGGACATAATTCTTCAGTGCAGCAATGAGGATAATCCTCGGATCACGGACCCAGTCCGCATCATTGCTACTAACATCTTTCAACTTCTTTTTCTCTAGGAACATATCAAAAAATAGTGGAGCTACAACGCGAGCTATTGATCTACAACATAATTTGCAAATACTATCAGGACTAAGTTCATGATAAATTAAGTTCAATTAATCATATTACTTAAGAGCTCCCACTTAGATAGACATCCCTTGATTCATCTAAATGATTACGTCATCCAAATCAACTAAACCATGTCCGATCATCACGTGAAATGGATTAGTCTTCAATGGTGAACATTGATGACCCACAAGTATAGGCGGTCAATTGTGGCTCTTTTCAATAAGTAAGAGTGTCGAACCCAACAAGGAGCAGAAGGAAATGACAAGTGGTTTTCAGCAAGGTAATGTCTGCAAGTGCTGAAGTTGTAAGTAACAGAGTAGTTTGATAGCAAGATAATTTCTAACGAGCAAGTAATGATAATAGTAGCAAAAGTGCAGCAAGGTAGCCCAATCCTTTTGAGGCAAAGGACAGGCCAAAATGGTGTCTTATAGTAAGCAAATCATTCTTGAGGGTACACAGGAATTTTATCTAGTCACTTTCATCATGTTGATTCGGTTCGTGTTCGCTACTTTGATAATTTGATATGTGGGTGGACCAGTGCTTAGGTGCTATTCTTACTTGAACAAACGTCGTACTTATGACTAACCCTCTCGCAAGCATCCGCAAATACAAGAACAGTATTAAGAATAAATTCTAACCATAGCATTAAACTTTTGGATCCAATCGGTCCCTTACGGAATAGCGCATAAACTAGGGTTTAAGCTTCTGTCACTCTCGCAAGCCATCATCTAATAACTACTCCACAATGCATTCCCTTAGTCCCAAATATGGTGAAGTGTTATGTAGTCGATGTTCACATGACACCACTAAGGGAATCACAACATACACACTATCAAAATATCGAACACATATTAAGTTCACATGATTACTTGCAACATGATTTCTCCTGTGACCTCAAGAACAAAAGTAACTACTCACAAGTGATAAAAACATGCTCAAGATCAGAGGGGCATTAAATAGCATAATGGATCTGAACATATAATCTTCCACCAAATAAACCATATAGTAATCAACTACAAGATGTAATCAACACTGCTAGTCACCCACAAGCACCAATCTATAGTTTCGGTAACAAGATTGAACGCATGAGATGAACTAGGGTTTGAGATGAGATGGTGTTGTTGAAGATGTTGATGGAGATTGCCCTCCCCAAGATGGGAGAGTTGTTGGTGATGATGATGGCGACAATTTCCCCCTCTGAGAGGGAAGTTCCCCCGGCGGAATCGCTTCGCCGGAGGGCAAAAGTGCTCCTGCCCAAGTTCCACCTCGAGACGGCGGCACTCCGTCCCAAAAGTCCTCTCCTTATTGTTTCTAGGTAAAAATGACTTATATACCACAAGATGGGCACTGGAGGTGGGCCTGGGTGAGCACAACCCACCAGGGCGCGTTTGGGCTTCCTGGTGCGCCCAGGTGGGTTGTGCCCACCTGGTGGGCCCCCTTTGGTACTTATTTGCTCCAATATTCTTCATATATTCCATAAAAATTCTCCGTGAAGTTTTAGCTTGTTTGGAGTTGTTCAGAATAGGTAGCCTGACGTAGCTTTTCCAGGCCCCCTCTCCTTATTGTTTCTAGGTCAAAATGACTTATATACCAGAAGATGGGCACTGGAGGTGGGTTATGTTTTAGAGACGGGTGCATTCATGTTAAATAGGGCACCATCTAAATTCGTTGAGATGACACCATATGAACTGTGTTTTGGCAAGAAACCCAAGTTGTCGTTTCTTAAAGTTTGGGGCAGCGATGCTTACGTGAAAAAGCTTCAACCTGATAAGCTCGAACCCAAATCGGAGAAATGTGTCTTCATAGGATACCCAAAGGAAACTGTTGGGTACACCTTCTAGCACAGATCCAAAGGCAAGATATTCATTGCTAAGAATGGATCCTTTCTAGAGAAGGAGTTTCTCTTGAAAAAAGTGAGTGGGAGGAAAGTAGAACTTGATTAGGTAATTGTACCTTCTCCCGAACTGGAAAGTAGTTCATCACATAAATCAGTTCCAGTGATTCCTACAACAATTAGTGACGAAGCTAATGATGATGATCATGAAACTTTGTATCAAGTTACTACCGAACCTCGTAGGTCAACCAGAGTAAGATCCGCACCAGAGTGGTATGGTAATCCTGTTCTGGAGGTCATGTTACTTGACCATGACGAACCTATGAACTATGAGGAAGCAATGATGAGCCCAGATTCCGCGAAATGGCTTGAGGCCATGAAATCTGAGATGGGATCCATGTATGAGAACAAAGTATGGACTTTGGTTGACTTGCCCGATGATCGGCAAGCAATAGAGAATAAATGGATCTTCATGAAGAAGACTAACGATGACGGTAATATTACTGTCTACAAAGCTCGACTTGTTGCAAAAGGTTTTCGACAAGTTCAAGCAGCTGACTACGATGAGACCTTCTCACCCGTAGCGATGCTTAAGTCTGTCCGAATCATGTTAGCAATTGCCACATTTTATGATTATGAAATTTGCCAAATGGATGTCAAAACTGCATTCCTTAATGGATATCTTAAAGAAGAGTTGTATATGATGCAACCAGAAGGTTTTGTTGATCCAAAAGGTGCTAACAAAGTGTGCAAGCTCCAGCGATCCATTTATGGACTGGTGCAAGCCTCTCGGAGTTGGAATATACGCTTTGATAGTGTGATCAAAGCATATGGTTTTATACGGACTTTTGGAGAAGCCTGTATTTACAAGAAAGTGAGTGGGAGCTCTATAGCATTTCTATTATTATATGTGGACGACATATTATTGATTGGAAATAATACAGAATTTCTGCATAGCATAAAAGGATACTTGAATAAGAATTTTTCAATGAAAGACCTCGGTGAAGCTGCTTATATATTGGGCAGCAAGATCTATAGAGATGGATCAAGATGCTCAATTGGACTTTCACAAAGCACATACCTTGATAAAGTTTTGAAGAAGTTCAAAATGGATCGGTCAAAGAAAGGGTTCTTGCCTATGTTACAAGGTGTGAAGTTGAGTCAGACTCAATGCCCGACCACTGCAGAAGATAGAGAGAAAATGAAAGTCATTCCATATGCCTCAGCCATAGGTTATATCATGTATGCAATGCTGTGTACCAGACCTGATGTGTGTCTTGCTATTAATTTAGCAGGGAGGTGCCAAAGTAATCCAGGAGTGGATCACTGGACAGCGGTCAAGAACATCCTGAAATACCTGAAAAGGACTAAGGATATGTTTCTCAGTTATGGAGGTGACAAAGAGCTCATTGTAAATGGTTACGTTGATGCAAGCTTTGACACTGATCCGGATGACTCTAAGTCACAAACCGGATACGTATTAATATTGAATGGTGGAGCTGTCAGTTGGTGCAGTTCCAAGCAGAGCGTTGTGGCGGGATCTACGTGTGAAGCGGAGTACATAGCTGCTTCAGAAGCAGCAAATGAAGGAGTCTGGATGAAGGAGTTCATATCCAATGTAGGTGTCATACCTAGTGCATCGGGTCCAATGAAAATATTTTGTGACAATACTGGAGCAATTGCCTTAGCGAAGGAATCCAGATTTCACAAGAGAACCAAACACATCAAGAGATGCTTCATTTCCATCCATGATCAAGTCAAGGAGGGAGACATAGAGATTTGCAAGATACATACGGATCTGAATGATGCAGACCCGTTGACTAAGCCTCTCTCACGAGCAAAACATGATCAGCACCAAGACTCCATGGGTGCTGGAATCATCACTATGTAATCTGGATTATTGACTCTAGTGCAAGTGGGAGACAGAAGGAAATATGCCCTAAAGGCAATAATAAAGTTTTATTTATATTTCCTTATATCATGATAAATGTTTATTATTCATGTTAGAATTGTATTAATCGGAAACTTAGTACATGTGTGAATACATAGACAAACAGAGTGTCCCTAGTATGCCTCTACTAGACTAGCTCATTAATCAAAGATGGTTAAGTTTCCTGACCATAGACATGTGTTGTCATTTGATGAACGGGATCACATCATTAGAGAATGATGTGATGGACAAGACCCATCCGTTAGCTTAGCATAATAATCGTTTAAGTTTTATTGCTATTGATTTCTTCATGACTTATATATGTTCCTCTGACTATGAGATTATGCAACTCTCGAATATCGGAGGAACACCTTGTGTGCTATCAAACATCACAACGTAACTTGGTGATTATAAAGATGCTCTACAGGTGTCTCCGATGGTGTTTGTTGAGTTGGCATAGATCGAGATTAGGATTTGTCACTCTGTGTATCAGATTTGTCACTCTGTGTATCACAGAGGTATCTTTGGGCCCTCTCGGTAATGCACATCACAATGAGCCTTGCAAGCAATGTGACTAATGAGTTAGTTACGGGATGACGCATTATGGAACGAGTAAATATACTTGCCGGTAACGAGATTGAACTAGGTATGATGATACTGACGATCGAATCTCGGGAAAGTAACATACCGATGACAAAGGGAACAATGTATGTTGTTATGCGGTTTGACCGGTAAAGATCTTCGTAGAATATGTAGGAGCCAATATGAGCATCCAGGTTCCGCTATTGGTTATTGACCGGAGATGTGTCTCGGTCATGTCTACATAGCTCTCGAACCTGTAGGGTCCGCACGCTTAATGTTCGATGACGATTTGTATTATGAGTTATGTGATTTGATGACCGAAGTTTTTTCGGAGTCCCGAATGAGATCACGGACATGACATGGAGTCTCGAAATGGTCAATACATAAAGATTGATATATTGGAAGGTTATGTTTGGACACCGGAATGGTTTTAGAATGGTTTGGACATTTTCTGGAGTACCGGGAGGTTACCGGAACCCCCCGGGGGGTTAAGGGGCGTTCATGGGCCCTTGAGGAGAGAGGAGGGAGGCGGCCAGGTGGAGGCGCCCCCCCAAGCCCAAACCAAATTGAACTAGGATTGGGGGCGGGCCCCCTTTCCTTCTTCTCCTCCTTCTCTTTCCCCATTCCCCTTCTTTGGAAAGGAAAGGGGGGGGGCGAATCCTACTTGGACCCGAGTCCAAGTAGGAAACCCCCCTTGGCGCGCTCCCTCTAGAGCCGGCCTCCTCTCCTCCCCCGCCCCCCTTTATATACGTGGGAGGGGGGCACCCCAAAGGCACACCAAGTCTTCACTTAGCCGTGTGCAGTGCCCCCTCCACAGTTACACACCTCAGTCATATCGTCGTAGTTCTTAGGCGAAGCCCTGCATTGGTAACTTCATCATCACTGTCGCCATGCCATCGTGCTGACAGAACTCTCCCTCGTCCGTAACTGGATCAAGAGATTGAGGGACGTCATCAAGCTGAACGTGTGCTGAACGCGGAGGTGCCGTACGTTCGGTGCTTGGATCGGTTGGATCGCGAAGACGTTCGACTACATCAACCGCGTTACTAAACTCTTCCGCTTTTGGTCTACGAGGGTACATGGACACACTCTCCTCGCTCGTTGCTATGCATCTCCTAGATAGATCTTGCGTGATCGTAGGTAAAAATTTTGAAATGCTGCATTCCGCGGCAGTGGCATCCGAGCCAGGTCTATGCGTAGATGTTTTATGCACGAGTAGAACACAAAGAGTTGTGGGCAATAATAGTCATACTACTTACCAGCAATGTCTTACTTTGATTCGGCGGTATTGTTGGATGAAGCGGCCCAGACCGACATTACATGAACGCGTTCATGAGACTGGTTCTACCGACGTGCTTCGCACACAGGTGGCTAGCGGGTGTCTGTTTCTCCAACTTTAGTTGAATCGAGTTTGACTACGTCCGGTCCTTGTTGAAGGTTAAAACAACACACTTGATGAAAAATCGTTGTGGTTTTGAAGCATAGGTAAGAGTGGTTCTTGCTAGAAGCCCGTAGCAGCCACGTAAAACTTACAATAACAAAGTAGAGGACGTCTAACTTGTTTTAGTAGGGCATGTTGTGATGTGATATGGTCAAAATGTGATGAGATATAAATTGTTGTATGAGATGATCATGTTTTGTAAAAGTTGTCGGCAACTGGCACGAGCCATATGGTTGTCACTTTATTGTATGAAATGCAATCGCCATGTAATTGATTTACTTTATCACTAAGCGGTAGCGATAGTCATAGAAGCAATAGTTGGCGAGACGACAACGATGCTACGATGGAGATCAAGGTGTCAAGCCGGTGACGATGGTGATCATGACGGTGCTTTGGAAATGGAGATCAAAGGCACAAGATGATGATGGCCATATCATATCACTTATTTTGATTGCATGGGATGTTTATCCTTCATGCATCTTATTTTGCTTAGTACAGCAGTAGCATTATAAGATGAGCTCTCACTAAATTTTAAGGTATAAGTGTTCTCCCTGAGTATGCACCGTTGCTACAGTTCGTCGTGCTGAGACACCACGTGATGATCGGGTGTGATAAGCTCTACGTTCACATACAACGGGTGCAAGCCAGTTTTGCACACGCAGAATACTCGGGTTAAACTTGACGAGCCTAGCACATGCAGATATGGCCTCGGAACACTGAGACCGAAAGGTCAAACGTGAATCATATAGTAGATATGATTAACATAGTGATGTTCACCATTGAAAGCTACTCCATCTCCGTGATGATCGGACATGGTTTAGTTGATATGGATCACATGATCATTTAGATGACTAGAGGGATGTCTATCTAAGTGGGAGTTCTTAAGTAATATGATTAATTGAACTTTAATTTATCATGAACTTAGTACCTGATAGTATTTTGCATGTTTATGTTGTTGTAGATCAATGGACCGTGCTACCGTTCCATTGAATTTTAATGAGTTCCTAGAGAAAGCTAAGTTGAAAGATGATGGTAGCAACTACACGGACTGGGTCCATAACTTGACGATTATCCTCATTGTTGCACAGAAGAATTATGTCCTGGAAGCACCGCTAGGTGCAAGACCCACTGCAGGAGCAACTCCGGACGTTATGAACGTCTGGCAGAGCAAAGCTGATGACTACTCGATAGTTCAGTGTGCCATGCTTTACGGCTTAGAACCGGGACTTCAACGTCGTTTTGAACGTCATGGAGCATATGAGATGTTCTAGGAGTTGAAGTTAATATTTCAAGCAAATGCCCGGATTGAGAGATATGAAGTCTCCAATAAGTTCTACAGCTACAAGATGGAGGAGAATATTTCTGTCAGTGAACATATACTCAGAATGTCTGGGTACCACAACCACTTGACTCAACTGGGAGTTAATCTTCCTGATGATAGTGTCATTGACAGAGTTCTTCAATCACTGCCACCAAGCTACAAAAGCTTCATGGTGAACTATAATATGCAAGGGATGGATAAGATAATTCCTGAGCTCTTCGCAATGCTAAAGGCTGCGGAGCTAGAAATCAAGAAGGAGCATCAAGTGTTGATGGTTAACAAGACCACTAGTTTCAAGAAAAGGGGCAAAGGGAGGAAGGGGAACTTCCAGAAGAACGGCAAGCAAGTTGCCGCTCAAGTGATGAAGCCCAAGTCTAGACCTAAGGCTGAGACTGAGTGCTTCTACTGCAAAGGGACTGGTCACTAGAAGCGGAACTGCCACAAGTATTTGGCGGATAAGAAGGATGGCAAAGTGAAAGGTATATTTGATATACATGTTATTGATGTGTACCTTACTAATGCTCGTAGTAGCGCATGGGTATTTGATACTGGTTCCGTTGCTCATATTTGCAACTCGAAACAGGGGCTACAGATTAAACGAAGATTGGCTAAGGACGAGGTGACGATGCGCGTGGGAAATGGTTCCAAAGTCGATGTGATCACCGTCGGCACACTACCTCTACATCTACCTTCGGGATTAGTTTTAGACCTGAATAATTGTTATTTGGTGCCAGCGTTAAGCATGAACATTAATCTGGATCTTGTTTGATGCGAGATGGTTATTCATTTAAATCAGAGAATAATGGTTGTTCTATTTATATGAGTCATATATTTTATGTTCATGCACCCTTGAAGAGTGGTCTATTTTTGTTGAATCTCGATTGTAGTGATACACATATTCATAATATTAAAGCCAAAAGATGCAAGGTTAATAATGATAGCGCAACTTATCTGTGGCACTGCCGTTTAGGTCATATTGGTGTAAAGCGCATGAAGAAACTCCATGTTGATGGACTTTTGAAATCACTTGATTATGAATCACTTGATGCTTGCGAACCATGCCTCATGGGCAAGATGACTAAGACTCCGTTCTCCAGAACAATGGAGCGAGCAACAGACTTGTTGGAAATAATACATACTGATGTATGCAGTCCAATGAGTGTTGATGCTCGCGGCGGGTATCGTTATTTTCTGACCTTCACAGATAACTTGAGTAGATATGGGTATATGTACTTGATGAAACATAAGTCTGAAACATTTGAAAAGTTCAAAGAATTTCAGAGTGAAGTGGAAAATCATCGTAACAAGAAAATAAAGTTTCTATGATCTGATCGTGGAGGTGAATATTTGAGTTATGAGTTTGGTCTTCATTTGAAACAATGTAGAATAGTTTCGCAGCTCACGCCACCTGGAACACCATAGCGTAATGGTGTGTCCGAACGTCAAAATCGTACTTTATTAGATATGGTGCAATCTATGATGTCTCTTACAGATTTACCGCTATCATTTTGGGGTTATGCTTTAGAGACGGGTGCATTCATGTTAAATAGGGCACCATGTAAATCCGTTGAGATGACACCATATGAACTGTGGTTTGGCAAGAAACCCAAGTTGTCATTTCTTAAAGTTTGGGCTGCGATGCTTATGTGAAAAAGCTTCAACCTGATAAGCTCGAACCCAAATCGGAGAAATGTGTCTTCATAGGATACCCAAAGGAAACTGTTGGGTACACCTTCTATCACAGATCCGAAGGCAAGATATTCGTTGCTAAGAATGGATACTTTCTAGAGAAGGAGTTTCTCTGGAAAGAAGTGAGTGGGAGGAAAGTAGAACTTGATGAGGTAATTGTACCTTCTCCTGAACTGGAAAGTAGTTCATCACAGAAATCAGTTCCAGTGATTCCTACACCAATTAGTGAGGAAGCTAATGATGATGATCATGAAACTTCTGATCAAGTTACTACCGAACCTCGTAGGTCAACCAGAGTAAGATCCGCACCAAAGTGGTATGGTAATCCTGTTCTGGAGGTCATGTTACTTGACCATGATGAACCTACGAACTATGAGGAAGGAATGATGAGCCCAGATTCCGCGAAATGGTTTGAGGCCGTGAAATCTGAGATGGGATCCATGTATGAGAACAAAGTATGGACTTTGGTTGACATGCCTGATGATCGGCAAGCAATAGAGAATAAATGGATCTTCAAGAAGAAGACTGACGCTGATGGTAATATTACTGTCTACAAAGCACGACTTGTTGCAAAAGGTTTTCGACAAGTTCAAGCAGCTGACTACGATGAGACCTTCTCACCCGTAGTGATGCTTAAGTCTGTCCGAATCATGTTAGCAATTGCTGCATTTTATGATTATGAAATTTGGCAAATGGATGTCAAAACTACATTCCTTAATGGATATCTTAAAGAAGAGTTGTATATGATGCAACCAGAAGGTTTTGTTGATCCAAAAGGTGCCAACAAAGTGTGCAAGCTCCAGCGATCCATTTATGGACTGGTACAAGCCTCTCGGAGTTGGAATATACGCTTTGATAGTGTGATCAAAGCATATGGTTTTATACTGACTTTTGGAGAAGCTTGTATTTACAAGAAAGTGAGTGGGAGCTCTGTAACACTTCTCATATTATCGGTGGATGACATATTGTTGATTGTAAATAATACAAAATTTCTAGATAGCATAAAAGGATACTTGAATAAGAATTTTTCAATGAAAGACCTTGGTGAAGCTGCGTATATATTGGGCATCAAGATCTATATAGATAGATCAAGACGCTCAATTGGACTTTCACAAAGCACATACCTTGATAAAGTTTTGAAGAAATTCAAAACGGATCAGTCAAAGAAAGGGTTCTTGCCTGTGTTACAAGGTGTAAAGTTGAGTCAGACTCAATGCCCGACCACTGCACAAGATAGAGAGAAAAATAAAGTCATTCCCTATGCCTCAGCCATAGGTTATATCATGTATGCAATGTTGTGTACCAGACCTGATGTGTGCCTTGCTATTAGTTTAGCAGGGAGGTACCAAAGTAATACAGGAGTGGATCGCTGGAAAGCAGTCAAGAACATCCTGAAATACCTGAAAAGGACTAAGGATATGTTCCTCATTTATGGAGGTGACAAAGAGCTCGTCGTAAATGGTTACGTCGATGCAAGCTTTGACACTGATCCGGATGACTCTAAGTCACAAACCGGATACGTATTTATATTGAATGGTGGAGCTGTCAGTTGGTGCAGTTCCAAATAGAGCGTTGTGGCGGGAACTACGTGTTAAGCGGAGTACATAGCTGCTTCGGAAGCAGCAAATGAAGGAGTCTGGATGAAGGAGTTCATATCCGATCTAGGTGTCATACCTAGTGCATCGGGTCCAATGAAATCTTTTGTGACAATACTAGAGCAATTGCCTTAGCGAAGGAATCCAGATTTCACAAGAGAACCAAACACATCAAGAGATGCTTCAATTCCATCCGTGATCAAGTCAAGGAGGGAGACATAGAGATTTGCAAGATACATACTGTAACACCCCGGATGTAACTTTCCCAATTTGTACTCCAACTCTTGCCATTTCCGGCGTTAAGTTATATTTATTTCTCGGGTTCGGGTCTTTGTCTTCGTGTTTTGTTGTCGTTGTCATGCATCTCATATCACGTCATCATGTGCATTGCATTTGCATACATGTTCATCTCATGCATTCGAGCATTTTCCCCGTTGCCCGTTTTGCATTCCGGCGCTTCGTTCTCCTCCGATGGTCATTTCTAGCTTTCTTTCGTGTGTGGGGATTAAACATTTCCGGATTGGACCGAGACTTGCCAAGCGGCCTTGGTTTACTACCGGTAGACCGCCTGTCAAGTTTCGTACCATTTGGACTTCGTTTGATACTCCAACGGTTAACCGAGGGACCGAAAAGGCCTCGTGTGTGTTGCAGCCCAACACCCCTCCAATTTGGCCCAAAACCCACCAAACTCTGCTCCATGTCCTAGAGCGTTCGATCACGATCGCGTGGCCGAAAACCGCACCTCATTTGGACTCTCCTAGCTCCCTCTACCTATATATATGTGATCCCCTCCGAAACATTTGTGGTACAAACCCTAGTCCTCTTCCACCTCGCGCCCGGACGTTTCTTCCACCGCCGGACACGTCCGCCCTCCACCTCGCTTCGGCCAGTGGCGTCGCGCCACGTCATCCCCGCCGCCGCTCCAAGCCAATAGGCGCCCGCCACCTCACCCGGCAGCTCTCTCTCTCTCCGCGCGTCCCGCGGGGCCCAGATCTGGCCTGCGCGGGCCCGGTCGCCGCCGCCGCCCGAGGCTCCCGCCTCCCCGCGCCTGCTCCCCCGCGCCGCCGCCTGGGCGCCCGAGCCGCCTCCCCGCCTCCTCGCCGGCGCGCCGCCGCCCGGTCGCCGCCATTGCCGCCACCGGCCGCGCCGGCCTCTCCGTCGCCCGGATCCGCCCCGGCGGTGGCCTCCCTCCGGCAGCCGCCCGTCTTCCTCTGGCCAAGGCACCATTTCCGGCGACGAGCTACAGTGCAGATCCGGCCGCGCCTCGGGTTGCGTGCCCGGAACCCTAGATCTGATCCGGGGTAGTTTTTTTTACTAAGTCCCAGAATTTTTACTTCACATGCTCATGTTCGCGGCTCCGTAACTTTGCATCCGTAGCTCCGATTTGGGCGTGTAGCATATCAAAATGTTCATCTCAGAGAATACATCATTTTATTCCATTGCATCATTTTCATTTGAGTTCATCTTGATGCCTGAAATGCTGTTAGAAGGAGGCTTCGTGAGTTAGTTGTCAGATCTGCTAGTTCATCTTAGACTTTTGTCATTTTTGCCATGATTGTTGTGTGCATGATATGCCTGTGAGTCCTTCATATGTTTTGTTAAGGATTTTGTCATCTATCTAGAGGTGCAACCCATGCATTTTTAGGATGTGTGTGGTGACTTGTGCAGGCTTGCAAAGTGAGGCACCCGGTAAACCTGTTTTCAGGGACTTAGTAGTTTTCACTAAGTCTGGGATTATTTAGTTCATGATGCCATATGTTCATGCTATTTCCTAGTGATCCGTGCCTCTTTTGAGGATGATAAGTAAAAGAGTTTTGTTAATCATGTTATGCTCTATCCATCCATGCCTTTGTTTGCAATTATGGAGCACCCTATCTTGAGTCAATCGAGCTCTACTTTTTCTTCATTGTGAATCTGGGCAGATCGTCAACTTGTTTGCGATTTTGCCGATGTTGTTGTAGTTGATCCGTGCATGCTATGCCATTGTTATTGCCATTTCTAGCTTGTATTTTGTGCCTTCTTAATGGATGTATGCTTGCCTTGCCATTAATTGCACCGTAGTGAGTGCATCGAGCTCGTTTACATGCCTTCGTGAGTTATATTTCAGCATGTCTCAGTTTTCACTAAGTCTGAAAACTGATTGTGTTTTAGCTATGTTCGTGTGCCCGTTAGTATATTTTGTGAACCCTTTTGGCCCCAGGTCACTTTGGGTCTTTTGTTAAGCTTGTTGAGTAGCTCCATGCCATGTTATTACTTGTATTAATCAGGTCATGTATCATGTTGTTTTGCTGCTCCGAAGAGGGCTTCACGATCTGAAATTTCAGACAAGTGTTAATTTCACTAAGTCTGGAATCTGTTTTGCATTTGCGTTTTTGCCATGCTTGTTTGAACCTCATAATGGATGAATTGGCTGTAGCTAAGTGCTAGAATTTGTTAATAATATTGTGTACATCCCTGCCATGTATTTTGTTGTCATGTTTGGGTGCTGTAGCATGTTCATCTCATTGCATTTAGATGCCTACTTGCTGTAAATCGCAGACCGGTGTCATTCTTAAAACGCTTGCCATTTCCAAACCGTAACTCCGATTCCGATGATCTTTATATCGTTTTTAAGCGATTTCATCTCATCTTTCCAGTGGAACCCTTGGAATTCCAAGTTGAGGCCAGCTTCATGCATTTCCTGTCATATCTTGCATTTTGCATCCCGCATAGCATATCATCTTTGCATCGTGTTGATTGAGTTTGCACGTGGTTGATTGTGTCTTTGTTGCTTGTTTGTCTTGTTTGGGTAGATCCGGGAGACGAGTTCGCTAACGAGGAGCCCCTTGAGTTTGCTCTTGAGGATCCAGTCACCTCTGACAACTGTGCAGGCAAGATGATCATACCCTCGAAATCACTACTATCTTTGCTATGCTAGTTTGCTCGCTCTTTTGCTATGCCAATGCTATGATGCCTACCATTTCCTTGTCAGCCTTCCAATTTCCATGTCAAACCTCTAACCCACCATTGTCCTAGCAAACCGTTGATTGGCTATGTTACCGCTTTGCTCAGCCCCTCTTATAGCGTTGCTAGTTGCAGGTGAAGATTGGAGCCGTTCCTTGTTGGAACATTTATTTACTTGTTGGGATATCATTATATTGCTATGTTATCTTAATGCATCTATATACTTGGTAAGGGTGGAAGGCTCGGCCTCTCGCCTAGTGTTTTGTTCCACTCTTGCCGCCCTAGTTTCTGTCATATCGGTGTTATGTTCCCGGATTTTGCGTTCCTTACGCGGTTGGGTTATAATGGGAACCCCTTGACTGTCCGCCTTGAATAAAACTCCTCCAGCAGTGCCCAACCTTGGTTTTACCATTTGCCACCTAGCCTTTCCCTTGGGTTTCGCGGACTCAAGGGTCATCTTATTTTAACCCCCCCGGGCCAGTGCTCCTCTGAATGTTGGTCCAACCTAGAGCACCGTGCGGGGCCGTCCCTCGGCAACTTGGGTTATGTTGGCTCCCGTACGCTTAGCTTATCCGGTGTGCCCTGAGAACGAGATATGTGCAGCTCCTATCGGGATTTGTCAGCACAGCGGGTGGTGTTGCTGGACTTGTTTTACCATTGTCGGAGTTGTCTTGAATTACCGAGATACCGAGTCTAATCGGAACGTCTTGGGAGGAGGTCTATTCCTTCGTTGACCGTGAGAGCTTGTCATGGGCTAAGTTGGGACTCCCCTGCAGGGTTTGAACTTTCTAAAGCCGTGCCCGCGGTTATGGGCAGATGGGAATTTGTTAATGTCCGGTTGTAGATAACTTGAACATAAAATTAATTAAAATGAATCAATTGAGTGTGTTACCGTGATGGCCTCTTCTTGGCGGAGCCCGGGAAGTGGACACGGTGTTGGAGTAATGTTTGCGCAGGTTGTTCCTCTAGATTCTCGCTCGTGCTTTGCCCCCTCTTCTCGCTCTCTTTTGCGTATAAGTTAGCCACCACATATGCTAGTCGCTTGCTGCAGTTCCACATATATTTTGCCTTACCCTTCCTATAAGCTTAAATAGTCTTGATTGCAAGGGTGCAAGATTGCTGAGTCCCTGTGGCTCATAGATTCCTACTATACCAGATGCAGGTCCAGGTGATTCTGCTCCAGGTGACGAGTATGAGCTCAAGTGGGAGTTTGACGAAGACTCTCATCGATACTACGTGTCTTTTCCTGACGATCAGTAGTGGTGCCCAGTTGGGGGTGATTGGGACTGTGGTCGCATGTTGGGTTTTCTTCTACTTTGACGCCGTAGTCGGGCCATGAGTGTTTTGGATGATGTAATGTTATTTATGTACTTGATTGACGTGGCGAGTGTAAGCCAACTATGTTCTCCCCTTTATTATTCATATTACATGGGATGTTGTGAAGATTGCCTAACTTGCGACATATGCCTTCAATGCGATTATGTCTCTAAGTCGTGCCTCGACATGTGGGAGCTATAGTCGCATCGAGGGTGTTACAAGTTGGTAATCAGAGCCTTCCCCGACCTTAGGAGCCCCATTGCTTGATCGTTTTAGCAGCCGAGTTGTGTCTAGAAAAATGTTTTTGAGTCTTTAGGAATTATATATCGGAGAGTTTAGGAATTCTTTTTACTTCCCAGTCTCCTCATCGCTCTGGTAAGGCATCCTGACGTAGAGTTTTGACTCTTCTCTTCTCAAATTTCACTAATTTTTTTTTAAGATCACGTGAGTATCTTGGAATCGTTCCGATGGCTTATGATGAGAACATTGTCTTGGTGCCTCCTGTCAGGGGTTTAGTGGAAGTGTCCGGGGGAGTTGAGCTCTGAGGTGTTGTCATCATAATTTTATCGTTGCAATTCTGGAATACTTGAGATATGTTCGCCGACATCGAAAATCTCTTTTATGCAGTTCGTTGGTGAGATAACCTCGACGCCACCCAGTACTGGGGCGGGAGTTCGGGAGTATTGCCATAACTTGTATAACGGATGCTTTTCGAAGGTTGAGGTAGATGGTTTCCGAAGGTTTCTTGGTTATGTGTTGAAGGATGGATACAGCTGGATGTAGGAATTGCTAGTTTGGGTGAGATATTATGCTTCCCCTATATCCCCAACACCTGATTGCATAACCGGAAATGTTCGGGAGTTTCATAGGTGGGAATTCTCGTAGCTCTAGTTCTTCTTCCACGGATATTGGTTTGAGATTGGGATTTCTTACCGATTATTCGTTATTGATCCGTACCTTGTTGATTTATTTCTCTACCTTAATTCTACGTGGCTTCTCAATTTATGGATATGTGACCATTTCAAGAGGAATGCATTCGTTCATTTTGTTCGGACGTGAAGACTATATGTTGCAATTTTCATTCCGTTGGATTCAGCTTCAATATTTATCTATCAATGTGCTAATGGTGGTCAACCTCTTCAGGATGGCTCCTCCAACGTGCACGACTCTGAATCCTGATCCGCCACCGCCTCCACCTCCTCCAGAGGCATGGCAAGCTGTGATGGCCGCAACTAATGCAAACACTCAGCTGATCATGCAAATTCTCCAAGAGCGCAATCAAGGCAGTCAAGGGAATCAAGGCAGCAACCAGAGTCACTTTGCTACACTCAACCAGTTCCTTGCTAACGGGCCAAAGACTTTCAGTAATTGTGTTGAGGCAACCGATGCTAACGATTGGCTTGTGGATCTGTGTAAGCATTTCGAGTGCAGTAACGTCAGACCTGAGGACTTTGTCAAGTTCACTTCCTTCCAACTCAAAGATCAAGCTGCAGAATGGTTCCAGCAGTACAAGGACTCCAGAGGTGGACGTGTTATCACTTGGGATGATTTTCGTCGAGATTTCCGAGCTCATCATATTCCGCAGAGTGTGGTTGAAAGCAAGCGTGAGGAATTCCGCAATCTGAAGCAAGGCTCTTTGTCTGTCTATGACTACAACAAGTTGTTCCAGAAGCTTGCCCGCTTTGCCAAGCAGGAAGTGCCTGATGAGAAGAGCATGATATACCAGTTCAGGGGTGGTCTCAGAGAAGATATTCAGCTCGCTCTTGTTCTCTTTGAGCCCT
Organism: Triticum urartu; assembly: GCF_056163025.1. NCBI lineage: Eukaryota > Viridiplantae > Streptophyta > Magnoliopsida > Poales > Poaceae > Triticum > Triticum urartu. Next base: position 483,368,808 of record NC_141875.1, read on the forward strand.
TGAGGTACGATGAGTTCTACAACATGGCGCTGAAGCAAGAGGCTGCTCATTTGAGGTGTGATGCTTCCAGGAAGCGAGTCAGAGATGCTACTCCTTCTTCCTCTACTCAAGTGGCCAAGCAGCAGAAGTTTTAGCTTCCTCCTCCTCCGTTCCGTCAGCCGTATCAGCAGAAGAGCAAAGGTGGCAGTGGTTCTTCCCACCCACCCAACCCTGGCTTTCAGAACAAGGCTTCGTCTCAAGCTCCAAGATCGAGTGCTCCGTATCACCGTCCGCTTTCAGAGGTCACGTGCAACAAGTGCCAACAGAAGGGTCACTATGCCAACAAGTGTCTCAACCAGAGGCGTCTTCCTCCTCCTCCTCCTGTCAGATCGACAAGTACAGCTGTGGTCAAGCATAACCCCAAGCACGCCAAGGTGAATTTGATGAATGCAGCTCAGGCAGAGGACTCGTCAGATGTGATCATGGGTAACTTTCCAGTTAACTCTTTTCCAGCAAAAGTTCTTTTTGACACTGGTGCATCGCATTGTTTCATGTCAAGATCATTTGTTTCCAAGCATGACTTCGTTTCACAAATGTTGGGTAAACCTATGGGAGTGGTTTCTCCAGCTAAGTCTATGAGGGCTACTTCAATAGTTCCGGATGTTTCTATCATGATGGGTGATTTCAAGTTTCTGGCTTCTCCAATGGTTCTTGGTAACTCGGATATTGATCTTATTCTCGGGATGGATTGGCTTTCTAAGCACAAGGCTCAGCTTGATTGTGCAGCCAGGCAGATTCAATTGATTCATTCGTCTGAGGATGTAATTGTCTTTGCCGCTCTGATGATACCATTCGTCTGTTTTCTCTCAATGAGAAGGGTGAATTGGACGCCATCTCGCAAATTCCAGTTGTTTGTGAATATCAAGACATCTTTCCAGAAGAGCTCCCAGGAATGCCTCCGCACCGGCCAGTTGAATTCGTTATTGAACTTGAGCCTGGCACGGAACCTGTGTGCAAACGTCCTTACAAGCTCAGACCTGAAGAGTTGAAGGAGCTGAAGAAGCAACTCAATGAGCAAGAAAGAATGGATCTCATCCGGCCTAGTTCTTCTCCGTGGGGTTGTGGTGTTCTTTTTGTGAAGAAGAAGGATGGAACAGACCGACTTTGTGTTGATTACCGTCCAGTGAACAAGAAGACCATCAAGAACAAATACCCACTTCCCAACATCAATGAGCTGTTCGAACAACTCAAAGGTGCTCAAGTATTCTCCAAGCTTGATCTCCGTATGGGTTATCACCAGATTCGCATTCGTGAAGAAGATATTCCCAAGACAGCATTCAGAACAAGCTTTGGTTAATATGAATACACTGTCATGTCTTTTGGCCTCGCCAATGCTCCTCCGACGTTCTCTCGCATGATGAATTTCATCTTCAATGCCTACACCAATGACTTCGTTTTGGTCTATCTCGATGACATTCTGGTTTTATCGAAGAACAAGGAAGATCATGCCAAGCACTTGCGTTTGGTTCTCGATAAGCTCAGGGAACATCAGTTCTACGCCAAGTTCTCCAAGTGTGAATTTTGGCTCGATGAGGTTCTTTATCTTGGTCATATCATCTCTGCCAAGGGCATCGCCGTGAATCCTGAGAAGGTGTCTGCAATTGTGAATTGGGAACCTCCTCAGAACGTGAAGCAACTCCGCAGTTTTCTCGGTCTCGCAAGCTATTGCCGAAGATTCGTTGAAAACTTTTCTAAGATCGCGAAGCCTCTCTCTAATCTTCTTCAGAAGCACATCAAGTACGTTTGGTCTCCGGAGTGTGATATTGCTTTCAACACTTTGAAAGAGAAGTTGATCACTGCTCCAGTTCTGACTCCGCCTGATGAATCCAAGCCGTACGAGGTCTTTTGTGATGCCTCTCTCCAAGGTCTTGGTGCAGTTTTGATGCAAGAGAAGAAAGTTGTTGCTTATACATCTCTCCAGCTGAAGCCTAATGAGAAGAACTACCCCACTCATGATCTCGAGTTGGCGGCAGTTGTGCATGCTCTGTTGACTTGGAGACATCTTCTATTGGGAAGAAAAGTGGACATTTTCACTGATCACAAGAGTCTCAAGTACATCTTCACTCAGCCTAATCTCAACCTCAGGCAAACTCGATGGGTCGAAATGATTCAAGAGTATAATCCGAGTATCGAGTATACTCCAGGCAAGGCCAATGTGATTGCTGACGCTTTGAGCAGGAAGGCTTACTGCAACAGTCTGATTCTTAAGCCTTATCAACCCGAGCTTTGTGAAGCTTTCCGCAAACTTAATCTGCAAGTTGTTCCTCAAGGTTTCCTCGCCAACCTTCAAGTCTCTCCTACCTTGGAAGACCAGATTCGCCAAGCCCAGCTTCTTGATGCTATGGTGAAAAAGGTGAAGATTGGGATTGCCAAGAGTCAGTCCAAGTACAAGTGCTACCGCCTTGATGACAAGGACACTCTCTTCTTCGAGGATCGTATTGTTGTGCCCAAAGGTGACCTCCGTAAAGTGATCATGAACGAGGCTCACAATTTTCTCCTCTCCATCCACCCTGGGAGTACGAAGATGTATCAGGACCTTAAGCAAGCTTATTGGTGGACTCGAATGAAGCGCGAATGTGATGTCTGCAGAAGAGTGAAGGAAGAACACCAAAGTCCAGCTGGTCTCCTCCAACCTCTTGCCATTCCAGAATGGAAGTTTGACCACATTGAAATGGACTTCATGACTGGGTTTCCAAAGTCCAAGCGTGGCAATGATGCTATATTCGTTGTCATCGACAAACTCACCAAAGTGGCTCACTTTCTGCCTATCAAAGAGTCGATCACTGCAGCTCAATTGGCGGAACTCTATACCTCTCGAATTGTCTCTCTGCACGGTATTCCTCAAGTGATATCTTCAGACCATGGCAACATCTTTACCTCGAAGTTTTGGGATTCTTTTCAGAAGTCCATGGGCACTAACATCCGCTTCAGCACAGCTTTCCATCCTCAAACAAGCGGTCAAGTCGAGCGTGTCAACCAGATTCTTGAAGATATGCTCCGGGCTTGTGTGATCTCCTTCGGCATGAAGTGGGAGGATTGTCTTCCTTATGCTGAATTCTCCTACAACAATAGTTTTCAAGCAAGTTCGGGCAAGGCCCCTTTTGAAATTCTATATGGCAGGAAGTGTCGTACCCCTCTCAACTGGTCTGAAACCGGTGAACGTCAGCTTTTGGGTAATGACTTAATCATAGAAGCAGAAGAAATGTGCAAAGTCATTCGTGATAACCTCAAAGCAGCCCAATCCCGCCAGAAGAGCTACTATGATAGTAAGCACCGTGATTTGGCTTTTGAGATCGGAGATCATGTTTACCTCCGTGTCTCTCCTATGAAAGGTACTCGTCGCTTCGGTATCAAAGGGAAGCTTGCCCCTAGATACGTGGGACCTTTCAAGATTGTCAGCAAGAGAGGCGACCTCGCCTATCAACTCGAGCTTCCTTCAAACTTTGCAAATGTTCATGACGTGTTCCATGTCTCTCAGCTTCGAAAGTGCTTCAAGACTCCTGACCGCACCGTCAACTTCGAGGACATTGAGCTCCAAGAAGATCTCTCTTATCGTGAGCACCCAGTTGCTATTCTTGAAGAGACTGAAAGCAAGACTCGCAACAAGTCAATCAAATTTCTCAAAGTCAAGTGGTCACACCATTCCGACCGTGAAGCTACCTGGGAACGCGAGGATCACCTCCGTTCTGAGTACCCGGCATTCTTTCAGTCCTAGATCTCGGGACGAGATCTTTTCGTAGTGGTGGAGTGTTGTAACACCCCGGATGTAACTTTCCCAATTTGTACTCCAACTCTTGCCGTTTCCGGCGTTAAGTTATATTTATTTCTCGGGTTCGGGTCTTTGTCTTCGTGTTTTGTTGTCGTTGTCATGCATCTCATATCACGTCATCATGTGCATTGCATTTTCATACATGTTCGTCTCATGCATTCGAGCATTTTCCCTGTTGCCCGTTTTGCATTCCGGCGCTTCGTTCTCCTCCGGTGGTCATTTCTAGCTTTCTTTCGTGTGTGGGGATTAAACATTTCTGGATTGGATCGAGACTTGCCAAGCGGCCTTGGTTTACTACCAGTAGACCGCCTATCAAGTTTCGTACCATTTGGACTTCGTTTGATACTCCAACGGTTAACCGAGGGACCGAAAAGGCCTCGTGTGTGTTGCAGCCCAACACCCCTCCAATTTGGCCCAAAACCCACCAAACTCTGCTCCATGTCCTAGAGCGTTCGATCACGATCGCGTGGCCGAAAACCGCACCTCATTTGGACTCTCCTAGCTCCCTCTACCTATATATATGTGATCCCCTCCGAAACATTCGCGGTACAAACCCTAGTCCTCTTCCACCTCGCGCCCGGACGTTTCTTCCACCGCCGGACACGTCCGCCCTCCACCTCGCTCCGGCCAGTGGCGTCGCACCACGTCATCCCTGCCGCCGCTCCAAGCCAATAGGCGCCCGCCACCTCACCCGGCAGCTCTCTCTCTCTCTCTCCGCGCGGCCCGCGGGGCCCAGATCTGGCCCGCGCGGGCCCGGTCGCCGCCGCCGCCCGAGGCTCCCGCCTCCCTGCGCCTGCTCCCCTGCGCCGCCGCCTGGGCACCCGAGCCGCCTCCCTGCCTCCCCGCCGGCGCGCCGCCGCCCCGCCGCCGCCGCCCGGTCGCCGCCATTGCCGCCACCGGCCGCGCCGGCCTCTCCGTCGCCCGGATCCGCCCCGGCGGTGGCCTCCCTCCGGCAGCCGCCCGTCTTCCTCTGGCCAAGGCACCATTTCCGGCGACGAGCTACAGTGCAGATCCGGCCGCGCCTCGGGTTGCGTGCCCGGAACCCTAGATCTGATCCGGGGTAGTTTTTTTTACTAAGTCCCAGAATTTTTACTTCACATGCTCATGTTCGCGGCTCCGTAACTTTGCATCCGTAGCTCCGATTTGGGCGTGTAGCATATCAAAATGTTCATCTCAGAGAATACATCATTTTATTCCATTGCATCATTTTCATTTGAGTTCATCTTGATGCCTGAAATGCTGTTAGAAGGAGGCTTCGTGAGTTAGTTGTCAGATCTGCTAGTTCATCTTAGACTTTTGTCATTTTTGCCATGATTGTTGTGTGCATGATATGCCTGTGAGTCCTTCATATGTTTTGTTAAGGATTTTGTCATCTATCTAGAGGTGCAACCCATGCATTTTTAGGATGTGTGTGGTGACTTGTGCAGGCTTGCAAAGTGAGGCACCCGGTAAACCTGTTTTCAGGGACTTAGTAGTTTTCACTAAGTCTGGGATTATTTAGTTCATGATGCCATATGTTCATGCTATTTCCTAGTGATCCGTGCCTCTTTTGATGATGATCATTAAAGGAGTTTTGTTAATCATGTTATGCTCTATCCATCCATGCCTTTGTTTGCAATTATGGAGCACCCTATCTTGAGTCAATCGAGCTCTACTTTTGCTTCATTGTGAATCTGGGCAGATCGTCAACTTGTTTGCGATTTTGCCGATGTTGTTGTAGTTGATCCGTGCATGCTATGCCATTGTTCTTGCCATGTCTAGCTTGTATTTTGTGCCTTCTTAATGGATGTATGCTTGCCTTGCCATGAATTGCACCGTAGTGAGTGCATCGAGCTCGTTTACATGCCTTCGTGAGTTATATTTCAGCATGTCTCAGTTTTCACTAAGTCTGAAAACTGATTGTGTTTTAGCTATGTTCGTGTGCCCGTTAATATATTTTGTGAACCCTTTTGGCCCCAGGTCACTTTGGGTCTTTTGTTAAGCTTGTTGAGTAGCTCCATGCCATGTTCTTACTTGTCTTAATAAGGTCATGTATCATGTTGTTTTGCTGCTCCGAAGAGGGCTTCACGATCTGAAATTTCAGACAAGTGTTAATTTCACTAAGTCTGGAATCTGTTTTGCATTTGCGTTTTTGCCATGCTTGTTTGAACCTCATAATGGATGAATTGGCTGTAGCTAAGTGCTAGAATTTTGTTAAGAATCTTGTGTACATCCCTGCCATGTATTTTGTTGTCATGTTTGGGTGTTGTAGCATGTTCATCTCATTGCATTTAGATGCCTACTTGCTGTAAATCGTAGACCGGTGTCATTCTTAAAACGCTTGCCATTTCCAAACCGTAACTCCGATTCCGATGATCTTTATATCGTTTTCAAGCGATTTCATCTCATCTTTCCAGTGGCACCCTTGGAATTCCAAGTTGAGGCCAGCTTCATGCATTTCCTGTCATATCTTGCATTTTGCATCCCGCATAGCATATCATCTTTGCATCGTGTTGATTGAGTTTGCACGTGGTTGATTGTGTCTTTGTTGCTTGTTTGTCTTGTTTGGGTAGATCCGGGAGACGAGTTCGCTAACGAGGAGCCCGTTGAGTTTGCTCTTGAGGATCCAGTCACCTCTGACAACTGTGCAGGTAAGATGATCATACCCTCGAAATCACTACTATCTTTGCTATGCTAGTTTGCTCGCTCTTTTGCTATGCCAATGCTATGATGCCTACCATTTTCTTGTCAGCCTCCCAATTGCCATGTCAAACCTCTAACCCACCATTGTCCTAGCAAACCATTGATTGGCTATGTTACCGCTTTGCTCAGCCCCTCTTATAGCGTTGCTAGTTGCAGGTGAAGATTGGAGCCGTTCCTTGTTGGAACATTTATTTACTTGTTGGGATATCATTATATTGCTATGTTATCTTAATGCATCTATATACTTTGTAAGGGTGGAAGGCTCGGCCTCTCACCTAGTGTTTTGTTCCACTCTTGCCGCCCTAGTTTCCGTCATATCGGTGTTATGTTCCCGGATTTTGTGTTCCTTACGCGGTTGGGTTATAATGGGAACCCCTTGACTGTCCGCCTTGAATAAAACTCCTCCAGCAGTGCCCAACCTTGGTTTTACCATTTGCCACCTAGCCTTTCCCTTGGGTTTCGCAGACTCAAGGGTCATCTTATTTTAACCCCCCCGGGCCAGTGCTCCTCTGAGTGTTGGTCCAACCTAGAGCACCGTGCGGGGCCGTCCCTCGGCAACTTGGGTTATGTTGGCTCCCGTACGCTTAGCTTATCCGGTGTGCCTTGAGAAAGAGATATGTGCAGCTCCTATCGGGATTTGTCGGCACGGCGGGTGGTGTTGCTGGACTTGCTTTACCATTGTCGGAGTTGTCTTGAATTACCAAGATACCGAGTCTGATCGGAACGTCTTGGGAGGAGGTCTATTCCTTACTTGACCGTGAGAGCTTGTCATGGGCTAAGTTGGGACTCCCCTGCAGGGTTTGAACTTTCTAAAGCTGTGCCTGCGGTTATGGGCAGATGGGAATTTGTTAATGTCCGGTTGTAGATAACTTGAACATAAAATTAATTAAAATGAATCAACTGAGTGTGTTACCGTGATGGCCTCTTCTCGGCGGAGCCCGGGAAGTGGACACGGTGTTGGAGTAATGTTTGCGCAGGTTGTTCCTCTAGATTCTCGCTCGCGCTTTGCCCCCTCTTCTCGCTCTCTTTTGCGTATAAGTTAGCCACCACATATGCTAGTCGCTTGCTGCAGTTCCACATATATCTTGCCTTACCCTTCCTATAAGCTTAAATAGTCTTGATCGCGAGGGTGCGAGATTGTTGAGTCCCTGTGGCTCACAGATTCCTACTATACCAGATGCAGGTCCAGGTGATTTCGCTCCAGGTGACGAGTATGAGCTCAAGTGGGAGTTCGACGAAGACTCTCAACGATACTACGTGTCTTTTCCTGACGATCAGTAGTGGTGCCCAGTTGGGGGTGATTGGGACCATGGTCGCATGTTGGGTTTTCTTCTACTTTGGCGCCGTAGTCGGGCCATGAGTGTTTTGGATGATGTAATGTTATTTATGTACTTGATTGACGTGGCGAGTGTAAGCCAACTATGTTCTCCCCTTTATTATTCATATTACATGGGATGTTGTGAAGATTGCCTAACTTGCGACATATGCCTTCAATGCGATTATGTCTCTAAGTCGTGCCTCGACACGTGGGAGCTATAGTCGCATCGAGGGTGTTACAAATACAGATCTGAATGTTGCAGACCCGTTGACTAAGCCTCTCTCACGAGCAAAACATGATCAGCACCAAGACTCCATGGGTGCTGGAATCATTACTATGTAATCTAGATTATTTACTCTAGTGCAAGTGAGAGACTGAAGGAAATATAGACTGAAGGAAATATGCCCTAGAGGCAATAATAAAGTTGTTATTTATATTTCCTTATATCATGATAAATGTTTATTATTCATGCTAGAATTGTATTAATCGGAAACTTAGTACATGTGTGAATACATAGACAAACAGAGTGTCCCTAGTATGCCTCTACTAGACTAGCTCATTAATCAAAGATGGTTAAGTTTCCTAGCCATGGACATGTGTTTTCATTTGATGAACGGGGTCACATCATTAGAGAATGATGTGATGGACAAGACCCATCCTTTAGCTTAGCATAATGATCGTTTAAGTTTTATTGCTATTGCTTTCTTCATGACTCATACATGTTCCTATGACTATGAGATTATGCAACTCCCGAATACCGGAGGAACACCTTGTGTGCTATCAAATGTCACAACATAACTGGGTGATTATAAAGATGCTCTACAGGTGTCTCCGATGGTGTTTGCTGAGTTGGCATAGATCGAGATTAGGATTTGTCACTCCGTGTATCAGAGAGGTATCTTTGGGCCCTCTCGGTAATGCACATCACTATGAGCCTTGCAAGCAATGTGACTAATGAGTTAGTTACGAGATGATGCATTACGGAACGAGTAAATAGACTTTCCGGTAATGAGATTGAACTAGGTGTGATGGTACCGACGATCGAATCTCGGACAAGTAACATACTGATGACAAAGGGAACAACGTATGTTGTTATGTGGTTTGACCGATAAAGATCTTCGTAGAATATGTTGGAGCCAATATGAGAATCCAGGTTACGCTATTGGTTATTGACCAGAGATGTGTCTCGGTCATGTCTACATAGTTCTCGAACCCGTAGGGTCCGCACGCTTAACGTTCAATGACGATTTGTATTATGACTTATGTGATTTGATGACCGAAGTTTGTTCGGAGTCCCAGATGAGATCACGGACATGACGAGGAGTCTCAAAATGGTCTAGACATAAAGATTGATATATTGGAAGGTTATGATTGGACACCGGAATGATTTCGGAAAGGTTCGGACATTTTCCGGAGTACCAGGAGGTTACTGGAACCCCTTGGGGGGTTAATGGGCCTTCATGGGCCCTTGAGGAGAGAGGAGGGAGGCGGCCAGGTGGAGGCGCCCCCCCCCAAACCCAAACCGAATTGAACTAGGGTTTGGGGGGCTTTCCTCCTTCTCCTCCTTCTCTTTCCCCCTTCCCCTTCTTCGGAAAGGAAAGGGGGGTGAATCCTACTTGGACCAGGAGTCCAAGTAGGACCCCCCCCCTTGGCGCGCCCCCTCTAGGGCCGGCCTCCTCTCCTCCCCCCTTTTTATACGTGGGAGGGGGCACCCCAATGGCACACCAAGTATTCTCTTAGCCGTGTGCGGTGCCCCCCTCCACAGTTACACACCTCGGTCATATCGTCGTAGTACTTAGGCGAAGCCCTATGCCGGTAACTTCATCATCACCGTTGCCATGCCGTCGTGCTGACAGAACTCTCCCTTGTCCTCAACTGGGTCAAGAGATCGCGGGATGTCATCGAGCTGAACGTGTGCTGAACGCGGAGGTGCCGTACGTTCGGTTCTTGGATCAGTTGGATCGCGAAGACGTTTGACTACATCAACTGTGTTACTAAACGCTTCCGCTTTCAGTCTACGAGGGTATATGGACACACACTCCCCGCTCGTTGCTATGCATCTCCTAGATAGACCTTGCATGATCGTAGGTAAATTTCTTGAAATACTACGTTCCCCAACACTTCTATCATAGACTTCTCATGAATAAGTGACAATTCATCACACTATCGAAGTATAAAGCATAAACTCTGTTAGAAACTGTCGGTGTCAAAACCGGCGGATCTCGGGTAGGGGGTCCCGAACTGTGCATCTAGGCCGGATGGTAACAGGAGGCAGGGAACACGATGTTTTACCCAGTTTTGGGCCCTCTCGATGGAGGTAAAACCCTACGTCCTGCTTGATTAATATTGATGATATGGGTAGTACAAGAGTAGATCTACCACGAGATCAAGGAGGCAAAACCCTAGAAGCTAGCCTATGGTATGATTGTTGTATATGGAGTTGATTGCCTATGGACTACAACCCTCCGGTTTATATAGACACCGGATAGGGTTAGGGTTACACAGAGTCGGTTACAATGGTAGGAGATCTCGAATATCCGCATCACCAAGCTTGCCTTCCACGCCAAGGAAAGTCCCATCCGGACACGGGAAGAAGTATTCAATCTTGTATCTTCATAGTCCAGGAGTCCGGCTGAAGGTATAGTCTGGCTACCCGAACACCCCCTAATCCAGGACTCCTCAGTAGCCCCTGAACCAGGCTTCAATGACGACGAGTCCGGCGCGCAAATTGTCTTCGGCATTGCAAGGCGGGTTCCTCCTCAAGTCCTTCATAGAAAATTGTAAACACCAAGAGTAGTGTCCGGCTCTGCAAAATAAGCTTCCACATATTGCCATAGAGAGAATAATATTAACACAAATCAAATCTGCTGACGTATTTCGCAATGCGTCATCACAATACAGCCAAGTCCTTCGCTCGAATCGTTTTCACTTTGACACCTCAGCATGTTTTGTGAGGCAGTTTCCTTGGCACGTCTTGTCAAAGCAGATATCGTGTACCCCCCTTTTACGGGATTCTCATCAATACGGACGTGGGTAACCCAACCGCGCCACTTATCATGGCGCTTGGGAGGCAAGCGAGTTTTACTAGGCAGGTGGGGACGCACAACCGCATCCGCCCATATAAGGGGACAAGGATCCACCTTTTTACCTACACCTTCTTCCTCCTTTGCCTATCCATCTCCTGCGCACCGAAGCTCCAGCGCCCAAGCCCGCGCTTCCTACCTCAACCTCCTCCAGCAATGTCCGGAGCGGGAGGCAAGTGGATGGTCTCCTCCGTCATGGAGGGCCATGTCAAAAAGCTAAGGAAGGCTGGATACTTGTCCAAGGACATCGCGCACCGGCTTCCCGAGGAGGGGCAGCTTCTCCCCACCCCAAGGCCCCATGAGAGGGTAGTATTCCTTCCCCACTTCCTCCGAGGACTGGATTTCACACTCCACCCATTTGTCCGGGGGCTCATGTTCTACTATGGCCTGGATTTCCACGATCTGGCCCCGAACTTCGTCCTCAACATCTCGGCGTTTATCGTCGTGTGCGAGGCTTTCCTCCGCATCCGCCCCCATTTCGGCCTCTAGCTCAAGACCTTCAATGTCAAGCCCAAGGTGGTGCGCGGCAGCCAGGCGGAGTGCGGAGGCGCCATGGCGGGCAAGATGGCCAACGTCCTATGGCTCGAGGGCTCCTTCGTGGAGACTCTGAAGGGGTGGCAATCATGGTGGTTTTACATCACCGAGCCGCGCGATCCAAAATGGATCGCAGCCCCCAAGTTCCGATCCGGACCCCCCACGCAGCTTATGTCCTAGAAAGAGACGGGCCTGTCGTGGGGCGACGAAAAAGAGGTGACCGGATTGTAGACATGCATCCAGTCCCTGGCGAGCAAGCCGATCAAGCTTGTCAATGTAGTCCAGGTTATGCTCGTCCGCCGGATCCTCCCATGTCAACAACGGGGCTTTAATCTGTGGGAGTTCGACCCGGCGCAGCACCAAACCCTTAACCGGCTCTTCGACACGACGTATGAAGACATCTGGAAGGTGCTAACCAAAGGCGCCAAGGCTCCCACATCCGCTTCCGAGGACCGCGGATATAGCTCGCGGCATCACGCCAGCGAGGTAAGCTATTTTCACCTTTTACAGGATGTTTAAGTTTCTTCATAGTTTGACTCTATGTGGGATCTAAACTCCCTCACCTTTGACAGGCTTGGCAGGCGCAGTCCAGATCGATTAACTGTCCGGCTCCCTTGCCCGAAGACACAGCCCCTGCTCTCCTAGTGAAGCTGCTGGTTCCGGCGCCTTATGTGGTGCCGGAGAAGAAGGCCAAGAAGAAGGCCACGGGGACTCGAAAGAGTACCCGTAATGTGGTGGCGTCGGACTCGTCATCCGACAAGTCCAAGACGCCCTCCTCCCGTGAAAACAAGGAGGAGGAAGAAGAAACCTCTCCCCCTCCAGCGGGGGGAGGAAAGAAGAGGAAGGCCGCCCCAATGGGGGAGGCCGAGGGGTCTAGGAAGAGGAAGACCCCTCACCGGACTACTCCCCCGACGCCGAAGAGGATGAAGAGGAGTGGCCAGACAGGGCCAAGCGTCCGGTGAAATCGTAAGTTCGGATATCAGAGTAACTCATGATGTTCCTTTGTCGCGCAGCTTTCCCTAATGTCGATCATAATTATGCAGCCCACCCCGGGCCGAACTCAACGAGTCATCGAGCGGCTCCCTGGATTCATTGGACGTGAACTCCGTTCCACCCGCTGTCTCCCCCCGCACTGCGGGCGACGCTGAAGTGGCGTCGCGACAAGCTCCGGGGCAGGAGGAGGTGGTCCTGGAGGAGCCGCAAGGCAACCTCCTGAACTCCAGGAGTAAAGGGGACAAGACCCCCCAGGGTTCCAAGTCCGGCTTTGAGCCGGACACCGTGCCGGAATCTTCAACAATTCCAGACCGCGGCAGGCGAACTCCTTCCAAGAGGAGCAAGCCTTCTAAGCCGGAAGCCTCCGTCCAACCGGAGGCGCCGGACAATCTGCTGGAGGTGCTTGAAGGCGCCTCCATCGACGAGGAGCACCGTACTATTATGAGTACGGTGATCCCGAAGGTTCAGTCCGCCAAGAGCGGACTGACTGAAGCTTGCGCTAGCCTTCTAACAGGCTTCGAGGTAAGTAAAAATATGTAAAAAAATATTACCGCATAGACAGTAGCCCCTGATGCTCTGTTTGGCGTTCGGAAAGAAAAGCCGAATAGAGGATCTATTAAATTTCGCAGGAGTCTAACAATAAAGAGTCAATATTCGTATGCAGGCTTTGCTGCTATCCACCGCCGCACTGACGGCGGAGGTGGGTGTCCTGAAACAGGACCTCGAGCGGACCGAGCAAGAGCTCGGCCTGGCCAAGCGGCAGCTCGAGGAAAAAGAAGGTAAGAAATACCTTACAGAAAAAGTGCCTATAGAGAGGCGTGATTGCAAAAAATAACAGGATTGTACTACTTATTGTAGGGGCCACGACTGAGGTGGCAACCCTCAAGCAGGCACTGTCCGAGGCCGAAAGGAAAACGGCCATGGAGCGCACCGAGCGAGAGAAACTTGGGGCTCAGGTCGGCGAGCTGCAGCAAGAGCTTCAGGCTCTCATGAAAAAACATGAGAGTTTGGAGCTTGAGTCAAAGACCCAGGCGTCCGAGCTCGCGGCGGCCCTTGAGACTGCCAAGTCTGCCAAGGCCGAAGCCCAAAAGGCCCTCCAAGAGTTGGAGGAGATGAAGAAGATAGCAGCGGGTAAGGAATTCTTTATGCAAAGCAGAAATATAAAAGTAAACTACTTGTTACTTACCCAAGTACGGAGCTCTCCAAGGGCATTCGCAGATCTTCCCCGCAGCGTATCCGACGCCGCCGCATTTTACCGAGCCGAAGAGGGCAGCTCGACGGAGAAGGTGTTCTGGTCTCAGTATGCTGAGGCCGGACACCCTGTGCCCCTGAGCGACCAGCTGAAACAGCTGGTCGAGCTCCACAAGGCGGCCGAACAGGCCATGAAGGGCTTCATAGTTCGGCTGTGGCCCGAAGAGGCCCTGCCTGGGAGCTACTTCGGGCTGGTGCGGCGGCTGGTGGAGGCCTGTCCAAGGCTCGAGGTCATCAAGCAATCCGTCTGCATCGAAGGAGCCCGTAGGGCCCTTGCCCGTGCAAAGGTGCACTAGGGTAAGCTGGATGGTGAGAAGCTTGTGAGGGACGGGCCGCCGCCGCTGGGGAAGGAGCATCGTAAGCCCGAGAACTACTATAAGGATGTTCTTGCGGGTGCCCGCCTTGTGGCGGATGAATGTACCAAGGATGTAATTTTTGAATGAACTCGCTCGTGTTTATCCTGTATGCTGAAAACTTGTTCATAGGCGCTAAGCAATGCTTGTTGAATTTAAAATATTATTTTCTGTGCGGCCGTTTATCAAAAATTGAGAGATGGCCAGTCGTCGGCTTCTGCCCCCATGCCACTAGTGCTGGGGTGTTCGGGATAAACCTGAGCGCTCTTTTTCCCATAGTTGGGTCCTTCGAGGGAGGCGCTCAGCACAACGAACCAGGCAATCGGACTATAATGCTTGAACACTCTCACTTAGCCATAGAACTTTATAATTTTAAATTTCGGTGAAGCCCCTAGTTCGGAAGACCGAGTCCGGGGCGCTATCCACGCCTTGGCCGGACAAATCCGGCTCCTCGCTCGAAGCGGCATAAGTCTTTAGGGACTCGAAAAACCTCTCGAACAGCGGCCGGTGTCTCGCCTCATCATGACAGTCAGTTTTAGCTTTCTCCACTGAGGTGCTTAACCCAGCTCAACCGGGGCACAATCGCAGTGGTTCTCCTAGTGCTACCTTAGCCGATATAGCGGAACGTAAGGCACCAAAACATAGGAGCCGGGCAAACCCAACTATTGACCCAAATCATGATTCGGAGCCGATCCATATAGTGCTATAAGTTCGGGGTGCCGCACTTGTGAAAGTGTACGGACTTCTCACGCCATATTGAAGGGTACTGAAGCCCCTGGCATATTTGCCGTACCTCCGTGTACGGGTGCAACATGTCATTAATGAACATATATAAAAGAGAGTAATGCAGAAAATATACAAGGGCTATGCATTGTTTATAGAGAGGCTATTTATCAAAGCCGAACGATACAAATAGTGCGGTAAGCAAAAGATATTGGACTATTTAGTATGTCCTGACCAGGGGCAGGCCGCGGAATTGTATTTAAAACAGGTATACCGCTCGTAACGGAGACCACCTGGGAGTTCCATAATGCGGCATGGCTTGTCTGCCTCCCTGGAGCTTGCATCATTTGTGCGGCAGTCGAATTGCCGAACAGGTCATCCGAAGTATGGAGTCCTGAAAGTAAGAAAAAATTAAAAAAGAATCCGGCAGCCCCTAGTACGTTTTAAGCCGTGTTTTTGGGCATGCCGTTATTGTGCCCCTTCCCCTGTGCCCATGGTATTTCAAGGGCGTATTTATGTACGCGAGGTACTAGTTTCGCTATGTCGCGAGAGCTGGGGTTGGGGCCGCATTGCTACGCTTGCTCAGAGTGTGCCAGGCGGTCCTGCTGTGGGTTACTCCGGGCGCGCTTGGCAGTGTCTGGCTTTTTTATGGCCGGACTGGAGAATTGCCTGAGAAGGCTACTTTGTACCTCCACTGCGAGAGCCGCCGTGTGCTCCTCCGTACGGAGGGAGCGTTCAGTGTTTCCGTTGACCGTGATTACTCCTCGAGGGCCTGGCATTTTGAGCTTGAGATATGCGTAGTGCGGCACCGCATTGAACTTTGCAAATGCGGTTCGTCCGAGCAGGGCGTGATAGCCACTGCGAAACGGGACTATGTCGAAGATTAACTCTTTGCTTCGAAAATTGTCCGGGGATCCCAAGACCACGTCAAGTGTTACTGAGCCTGTACAGTTGGCTTCTACACCTGGTATAACGCCTTTAAAGGTCGTTCTTGTGGGCTTAATCCTTGAGGGATCTATGCCCATTTTCCGCACTGTATCCTGATAAAGCAGGTTCAGGCTACTGCCGCCGTCCATGAGGACTCTTGTGAGATGAAATCTGTCGATGATTGGGTCGAGGACCAATGCGGCGAAGCCGCCATGATGGATGCTAGTGGGATGGTCCCTTCGATCAAAAGTGATCGGGCAGGAGGACCATGGGTTGAACTTTGGGGCGACTGGCTCCATCGCGTATACGTCCCGTAGAGCACGCTTCCGCTCCCACTTGGGAATGTGGGTTGCGTATATCATGTTCACCGTCCGCACTTGTGGGGGAAAGCCCTTCTGTCCATTGTTGTTCGGCGGCTTGGGCTCCTCGTCGTCGCTGTGCAGCCCCTTGTCTCTGTTTTCGGCCCTTAACTTGCCTGCCTGCTTGAACACCCAACAATACCTGTTAGTGTGATTGGCTGGCCTTTCGGGGGTGCCATGTATCTGGCACAAGCAATCGAGTATTCGGTCCAAACTGGACGGGCCCTGAGTATTCTTTTTGAATGGCTTTTTCCGCTGACCGGATTTATAGCCTTTGAATCCGGCATTGAC
Source organism: Triticum urartu (assembly GCF_056163025.1). NCBI lineage: Eukaryota > Viridiplantae > Streptophyta > Magnoliopsida > Poales > Poaceae > Triticum > Triticum urartu. The sequence continues at coordinate 483,385,130 of NC_141875.1, forward strand.
TGAAGTGTCTTCATTGCTGTCGCTGTTAACGCGGCGTTTTTTCTTATTCCGACGTGTCCTACCACTTTTGTCCTTGGTATCCGAATTACCAGGGTTCTTTGATAAGTTGTTACTGCGAGCTAGCCAGCTGTCTTCTCCCGCGCAAAAGCGGGTCATGAGTGTCGTGAGGGCTGCCATGGATTTCGGCTTTTCTTGTCCCAGGTGCCGGGCAAGCCACTCATCGCGGATGTTATGCTTGAAGGCAGCTAGGGCCTCTGTGTCCGGACAGTCGACTATCTGGTTTTTCTTTGTTAGGAACCGTGTCCAGAATTGTCTGGCCGATTCTTCTGGCTGCTGAATTATGTGGCTTAAGTCGTCGGTGTCCGACGGTCGCATGTAAGTGCCCTGGAAGTTGTCGAGGAATGCGGATTCCAGGTCCTCCCAGTTGAGTCTGCTGGTAAGCTGTTGAGCCAATGTCGGGCCGGTCCTTTAAGTTTGAGCGGGAGGTATTTGATGGCGTGTAGATCATCGCCGCGTGCCATGTGGATGTGAAGCAGATAATCCTCGATCCATACCGCCGGATCTGTTGTGCCATCGTATGATTCGATGTTTACGGGTTTGAAACCCTCTGGGATTTTATGATCCATTACTTCATTCGTGAAGCATAGCGGGTGTGCGGCGCCTCTGTACTGGGCTATATCATGACGCAGCTCGGAACAGCTATGTCTGCTGTGTTTGGCCCGGCCGGATTTGTTGTATCCAGAGTGAAGATCATTGTCACATGCCGTAGGGCGCCTGCGCGATCCGTAGATCGATCTTGTTTGTCTTGCCTTATCCTCCAGTATGTCTCGCAGATCGGGCGCATTTTCCCGTGCCTTAGTTGAGCGGCGTCGGGGCATGGCTTGTGTGGAGGGCCGAGAGGCCTCTCTGTCGCGGCCGCGAGGTGGCCGGTCTGCCATGTCATGCGCTGGTGATGTAGGTGCTTCCTCCTCTGATCGGGGTAGCGGCCTGCGCTTCGGGTAATTCTTGGAGGGGCGTTCGAGTTCATACTCTTCGGCCACAAGGACTTCAGTCCATCTGTCAGCTAGCAAATCTTGGGCAGCTCTAAGCTGTTGCTGCTTTTTCTTGAGGCTGCTTGCCGTGGCTAAAAGCCTGCGTTTAAAACGCTCTTGTTCGGCTGGGTCAGATGGTATGACGAATTCGTCGTCATCGAGGCTTGCCTTGTCTTCGGAGGGAGGCGTATAGTTATCATCCTCGACCTCTCGGTCTGCCGCTCTCTCATGAGGGCTGGCTTCTCCATCTTCATGTGCCGAATCTTGCAGAGGTGGGTGTTCTTCGGCGCTATCCGGGGTAGTATTATCTCCCGTGCCGGATTCATCGTTTTTGCTTTGGCGGGATTTAGAGCGGCACCGCTGACGCCGGCGCTTTGGCTGTTTCTTGGGGGCGTCATCCCCCACTGTTCCATCGCCATCTCCATCTTTTGGAGTATCCACCATATATATGTCATATGACGAGGTGGCCTTCCAGCGCCCTACAGGTGCTGGTTCCTATTCGTCTCCTATATCATCGTCCATGCCGTCGATGTCTTCGGAGCCGAAGTCAAGCATGTCGGTTAAATCGTCGACAGTGGCTACAAAGTGGGTGGTGGGTGGGCTTTGAATTTCCTCATCGTCCGTATCCCACCCTCGCTGACCGTAGTCTGGCCAGGGCTCTCCTGATAAAGAGAGAGACTTAAGAGAATTCAGGATGTCGCCAAAAGGCGAATGCTGAAAGATGTCTGCGACGGTGAACTCCATTATCGGCGCCCAATCGGATTCGATTGGCAGGGGCGCGGGGGGTTCGGAGTCCGGGGTGGAGTCCGGATCCTTGGAGTCACGAGTTGTGCAGAGTGCGGGGCTAGCGTTCGGCTCGATCGCTTTTGGGATCGCAGCCCCTGAGGTGACGTCCAACCGCTCGTCCTCGATTGGCGCAGTAGGCTCCGAATCAATGGTCGGAACCGGTGCGTGTGCGGCCTCCAAAGCGTTGTTCGGCGGCAGAACTATATCATGCCCATCGAGATAGTGCGACGCGCTTGGCTGTGGCTCGAATCCGTCGAAGATCAAGTCCCCGCGGATGTAGTTTAGGCTTCCAAACCTGACCTGATGGCCAGGGGCGTAGCTTTCGATCTGCTCAAGGTGGCCAAGCGAATTGGCCCGCAGTGCGAAGCCGCCGAAGACGAAGATCTGTCCGGGGAGAAAAGTCTCACCCTGGACTGCATCGTTGTTGATGATCGAAGGAGCCATCGGGCCTAAAAGCGACGACACAGAGGAACTCTCAATGAAAGCACCAATGTCGGTGTCAAAACCGGCGGATCTCGGGTAGGGGGTCCCGAACTGTGCGTCTAGGCCAGATGGTAACAGGAGGCAGGGAACACGATGTTTTACCCAGGTTCGGGCCCTCTCGATGGAGGTAAAACCCTATGTCCTGCTTGATTAATATTGATGATATGGGTAGTACAAGAGTAGATCTACCATGAGATCAAGGAGGCTAAACCCTAGAAGCTAGCCTATGGTATGATTGTTGTATATGGAGTTGATTGCCTATGGACTACAACCCTCCGGTTTATATAGACACCGGATAGGGTTAGGGTTACACAGAGTCGGTTACAATGGTAGGAGATCTCGAATATCCGCATCGCCAAGCTTGCCTTCCATGCCAAGGAAAGTCCCATCCGGACACGGGAAGAAGTCTTCAATCTTGTATCTTCATAGTCCAGGAGTCCGGCTGAAGGTATAGTCCGGCTACCCGAACACCCCCTAATCTAGGACTCCCTCAAAAACCAACAAACTATGTTCTCAGTCAACTTTGCAACTACAATTCATCATCTTTTCAGGAAGGGTCACGTATTGGAGCCTTTTGTCAAGTCCACATACTCAACCATCATTTATTCTTCTATGATTGCTAACACTCACCGCATACACATGAGCAAAACGTTTCAACCGGACACATAGAAATATAGGGGCTTATAGTTTCACCTCCCAACGTATTCACCCCAAGGGTGATGTCAACAATAATAATGTATGCCACCCATATTCAACTGGACATATGTGCCTAGATCTTTCCTCACCACATGATGCTTGCCAAAGGAGTAGAGAGAAAAACTTTGACTCTTTGCATAAAAGTAAATACATAAAAGTGAAAGATTGGCCCTTCGCAGAGGGAAGAAGAGGTTGCCATGTGCTTATTTGTTTGTATGCTCAACCCCTTAGTGCAAAAGAACATCGCTTTGTACTGCCCCTTGTGATGGCAACCTTTATTATGCAGTCTGTCGCTTTTATTATTCACCATCATAAGTTCGTACAACACTCAATTTTATCTTACACTAAATGATCTCACACTTCTAGAAGCAATTTTTATTGCCTTATTGCACCGATGACAACTTACTTGAAGGATCTGACTCAATCCTTAGGTAGGTATTGTGGACACTTGAAAATAAGATTTGGGTTTAAGGGTTTTTGGATTCACAAGTAGTATCTCTACTTAGTGCGGAATTTTTGGCTAGCAAAGATAGGGGGCAAGCACCACATGTTAAAGGATCCATGACAATATGACTTCTATGTGAATATGAACAAACATAAATCATTAAGTTGTCTTCCTTGTCCAACGTCAACAATTTTGGCATATAATATTTTGATGGGGGCTCACAATCACAAAAGATTTCCAGGATGGTGTATTTATCTGTGAATCTTCTCTTCCCTTATTAATTCTTTCACAAGTTGCATCATTGACTAATGTTATGTTTGTCAATCTCTAATAAAATTTTCTACGTATACTTTTCCTTATGTGGTGTCATCACCTACCATAAGATTAGCATATGATCTTCTTGATTTATTTCCTTTCCTTTTATCTATTTCTTTTCTTTTTATTCCAACAAGAAAGTAAAGAAAGAAAAAACTCAAACTAAAGTTTATTATATATCTCGCACACGATTACAAGTATAGATCACTAAGAAAACTCTCGAAAAGAAAGGATCGAACTAAACTTTTATTCATCTAAAGCAAAAGATAACTATGGATCAAAAAATAAGTAAAGGCAAAAGATAGTGGGGATGATAAGATACCGGGGCACCTCCTCCAAGCTTGGCGGAAGCCAAGGGGAGTGCCCATACCCGATACTCAATTTTCTTTTGGTCATGAAGAAGAAGGTGGTGGTGATGAAGTAGAGATCTTGTCCTCGGGATTCCATGGCAGAGGTCCACCATCATAAGAGGAGGAGTGAGTCTCACGAGTCCTGCAACCGGCAGCCAAACTCATACCTTTAAACCTTGCCTCATATTCAAAGATTTGGTTTTGGAGATCATAGATCTAGCTTTGGAGGAAGTTGATTTGCTCGTTGAGGGTCAAGACGATGTCCTTCATGGACTTGCCATCCACCTTGAGATCACGGGAAAGGTCCGTGATCATGAGGTAATTGGCATTGAGTCCACGCTCCACCATCCCCTTGCACTGGAAGACCTCCTCTCAGTGTCAAATCCGGCGGATCTCGGGTAGGGGGTCCCGAACTGTGCGTCAAGGCCGGATGGTAATAGGAGACGAGGGACACGATGTTTTTACCCAGGTTCAGGCCCTCTCAATGGAGGTAATACCCTACTCATGCTTGATTAATATTGATGATATGGGTAGTACAAGAGTAGATCTACCACGAGATCAAGGAGGCTAAACCCTAGAAGCTAGCCTATGGTATGATTGTTGTGTATGGAGTTGATGATCGTCTATCGACTAGCATGGCCTCGGTTTATATAATGCACTAGAGGCCTAGGATTACAAGAGTCCTAGCCGAATACGCCGGTGGGGGAGGATTCCTTGTCTTGATCACCAAGTCTTGTGGAATCTTCCTTGTATGCGGCAGCCGTCCGGACTGGCCCATGAGTATACGGCCACGGGGGTCCTCGGCCCAATCCAACAGATCGGGAGATGACGTGTTGAGTACCCCCTAGTCCAGGACACTGTCAGTAGCCCCCTGAACTGGTCTTCAAGTTAGGGACGCTCCTCGATTCTTCCGAACGGTTCTTCATCTTCGGTTGCCGGTCTTGAAAACTGGTTCAACAAATCTTTTCATCTTGAGGATCGCCAAAGTGAATCTGAAGAGTTTACACGTCGGGTATCCGAGGAGCCCTTTAAGTTTCCGGCCTTTATCAATGCCTTGTTATTTTTATGCCACACCTCGGGTTTGAAGTTGTTCCTGAGAGGTAGTGTCCTCTTGCGTCCGAGCTCCAACGCCGGACTGCATTCGAGGTATCTTTTGCAACAGAGCACCAACGCCGGACTGCTTCCGAGCTCCAACGCTGAAATGTATCCGAGCTCCAACGTCGGACTATATCCAAGCTCCAACGCCGGACTATATCCAAGAAGTCATAGATCATCTTGGTCCAAAAAAGTTGAAGGAGTTTAGCCGAGCTTAATGCCGGAATTTCCCTCTATGGACCCAGCCACTGGCGCCCGAGCTTTATGCCGGACTGCTTCCGAGGTGGTGCACCACCCGACAGCGGGCTGATGTATATCTAGTAGCCCTCAAGGTGTGTATCAGTCTAAAACCCGAGATGCACCTGAAGGAAAGCATAAAAACTGTTGTTCCCAGTAGCCCCTGAGACTCAGGTCGATGCGCGAAATCGGCCTGAGGATCAATTCCTAGCTCGGCAGCATACATAGGAATAAAAACGCAGTGTGATATATTAGAGATAATAGTGATCGGCGAACGGGCCCTTGAAAGAGGGTCTTGAAAAGTTGCCGTAATTTATTTAGCTTGACGCCGGATAGGTCCAAATGGTACCTATCGTTATCCGAAGACATGTTTGCGCATAGTTCGGTCAAGCCGAACACTTGGCAGTTGGAATTTTCTGCATTGAAAATAGGCAATGCAGTAGCCCCCGAGACACTGGTCGGGTGGAAACACCAGATCAGGGGATCGATGTGCCCCTTTAATATTTATAAATAATGAGCATGAAGCCCAGTAGCCCCCGAGCCTTAATGTGGGCACGGGTGGCCAAATTAAGGATCGATATCCAGAAGAAAATCATAGATTATGTGTAATGATTCTATGTATCCAAGTACTTTACATCATTATTTGACTCCATTGTGACTGTTTATCAGTTGAAAGTGGCCCATCGTCGGCTTCTACCCCTTAGTAGATACTACGCAGGGTGTTTTCACACTAACAAAACAACCCTTAGCCGACGTCTCAGTACCCGGAGGCGGTTGTGTTAGCAGAAATGAGGCAATCAGATATGCGGGCTTTATAACTTTCGCTTAGTCGTAGGAGCTTTAAACTGGGGAAGCTAGCTATGAGCCCCCGGTTAGTGTTTGGCGACATCCAGGTCAAACCGTAAACACTTCGGCCAATGTTATGAACGGCCCGTCATTTAATATAGTCATCGGATCGCTGACCAGTTTACGCCTATTGTGACAGTCAGTTTTCGGCTTTCTCCACTGAGGTGCTTGACCATGTGAGCTGGAAGCACAATCGCAGTGGTTCTCCCTTTGCGCACCTAGCCGAACAAAGCGGAACGTAGGACGCAACCACAGGAGCCGGGCAACCCAACTATTGACCGAAGACACAATTCGAAACCGATGCATATATAGCAATATCCGAGAATGTTTTTGCCGAATCTCTAAAGGTGTCCGGCGTTACACTGCGAGACTAATGTTGGAAAAGCACAAATAGTTTAAAAGTGCCAAAAAGCTTGGAAAACCAAGAAACGTCAGTAAAAACATGACGTCCGAACAATATCAAGTGTTCGGTGCCAATCCGAAAATTGGTCTTAGAAAAAAAGTGCTTCTGTCATGCTTTAACATTACACATCCGATCTCAAGACTTCAAGCGGGTCAGCCTACGGCTGCAGCCTCCTATCCCGAAGGCGGAGTGCTTCTCGTTAGACCAGTTTAGTGAACTAAACTCGAGCGGTCACTAGCGAGAAAATGGGTTATCTGGCTGTTGACCACACACTCACGTCGAAAAAGGAGCGATAGAAAAAGACTTTGCAATGACCAAGAAGAAAACACATTTACTATAAAATAGCTCATAGAAATTTTAAGAGCCCCCAAGTGACTTGGGTAGAAGAATGATTGCATGTACCGAAGTACTTATATCATATCTATGTTCAACCGAACTTTAAACGCGTCTTAACCGACCGTCAGCTTCTCCCTCTTCGGTCAAGGACCGAAAAGTGTTATGTACTCCATCGGTCGAGAATATCGACAGTGTTTCCAATAACCAGGCAATCGGGCCATAAGGCTGTAACAGACAAAGCGCGCTCAGGGAACTTATGCTATATTACCGTGAAGTGTAAGAAGCATCTTTGAAGAAAATAGTACCCCCACCGATACCTTTCTTCGGTGCTCATTGTTATTATGAGACTTGTGCAATAGATTTTTTGTACTCATGAGTTCCGTTGTGTGCCGACCATCATTGAAAAATATAAGAGTGCTAGCTTTCGGCTTCACCGAGTCTGAGGTCCGGCTCGGTTGACCCGATCGTGACAATCGCAGAGGTGCTCCCTTTACTCCCTAGCCGAACAATCGGGAACGTAGGGGTAAACACAGGAGCGAGGCAACCCAACTTGCAAATCGCTTAAGTCAATATGGTGCATATTGTGGCGTAATACACGAACAAGGAACGAAGCCGTACAAGTATAATCATATGCAAGAGGAAAAAGCTTCATGAAGGAAGCCCCCAAGTAAACGGGGTATTTGAATTTGTGCGTCACAAACAAAGTTTGGACAAGGAAAAAAATTTACAAGAAACTTTTTTCCAAAAAAGTATAATGCTTGGTCGAGCCGAACACAAGTTAAAATTTTAAAACTTTGAGCATGAAGGCAACTTAGCTGGTTAATGTGTTCGGTATTGATGACGCGGTCCGAGCTTGATGCGGGACAAGGTGCCATCCCCCAAGCCGGTCCTGAGGTGGCGGAGCAAAGAGCTCGGCACTCTGAAGTGGTGACATAGCACGGTCAATGCAGGCCGGCAGAGTGATGCCGAAGTCCCCGGCATGGGGTAATGAAGTGTTGTCGAAGCCCCCCGTCCAGCCGAGGTGACGCCAAAGGATATAGTCTGGCTGGATCATTTTCCTGTACCACATAAAATAGTGCAAACCGGAGTAATAGTAATAATAATAAAAAAATCGTTGCATAATCAATAATTTATGCAAAGTGAGTAATAAAAGAAATATGGCCTAGCGCCGAAGTCAATGTCGATGCAGGGCGTCGGCGTGGTGCGGTAAAGGCGTGACAAAGCCTGAATTCACAGGTCGGTCCGAGTTCTGGATGTGGCATTCGCCGGACTATGTACGGAGACTGATCGGACTACCATGCGACCGTCGTTAATGCGGCCACCATTTGATAGACCTGTGTACATATGATAGACAAACCAGAGTAATAATTCCTTGGGAAAAATTGAACCCAAACAAGCAAAAAATACTAGGATTAATGGCACCTGGTTTATTTGTTGTACCAATCCGAAGGAAGGTGATTACCAAAATTGGGACTCGATCCGCACACCCGTTACCGGAGTAGGTTGATGAAGAGATGATGAAGCCCCCGGTCCAGCCGAGATGTCGAAGTAGGTCGGCGTGATGGACACTGGCTCGGAGGAGCAATAGTGCGGCCCTGCCGATGCAGGTCATGACGTGGTCAATGCCGGCTTGATGAAGTGACCATGCGGTGACGCCGGTGTGCCCGCTTCATGTAACCCGTGGGGCGGCGATGTTGGTGATGATTTATTCTTTGCGATGCCGAACTGTTATTCAGCTTGCCGAGGTGATGATCCAAATAAGTTGAGCTCGGCTCAATAAAGTGACGACGTGTCTAGCGCAGGTCGGCAGCCGTGGAGCAATATTGCCGGACTGGTTTGACACCAGCATGATATTGAAGATCATGTTCAAAAGATTTTAGTGGGATGTGTTCGGGAACAAAACACAATACCCCATACAAAACTTCCTTCAAAAAGGATGTCCGAAATCCCGTTCATAAAAAAGACGAACTTGGGTCGGATTCGTTTTCGCGCAGAAAACAGATCCCAAAAGTGATGCACTAATTGGAAGGTTCCCGGAGTTTGGACGGTCGGATCAAGCTGAAATTTGGAGGGCTAGTAGATATAGGAACTCCGCAGCCAATCAACGGTTGGATCTTCCAAAGGACGTCCGAGATAGAAGCTGGACACCACGCCCTAAACTCGTCCAGATTCCCATCCAGATTTGACAGGTCTCCGGTATATCGCGGATTGCCAGAGATTCCTCCATCGGAGCTAGATGAAATTTTCCAGGGTTGTTGTAGACCCAACTCCGCAGAATCCCACCAAATCAATTGTTAAAACGACACTTGAGGAGGTGGTGGCGGCGGATACAAGTTCGCTGTCCAGAAAAACAGCACGGTCGCCCGAGGGCAATGTTGACGTTGAGCCCCCGGTATCCCTGGATGATTCCTCCATGATCTTGATAGAGATTGGAGTTGACGTTGATGAAGGCCCTCATCCGAACATGACGATCGGAGATAGGGCGCAGTCCTTGGTCGAACTAAGGTGACCAGTCGAGCTGGTGACGAAGATACCGAAGTCGCAGTTGATCTGCAGGCGAGCCATCGACCTTTTGCCGAACACACAGCGGAACTCTCAATGAAAGCACCAGTGTCGGTGTCAAAACCGGCGGATCTCGGGTAGGGGGTCCCGAACTGTGCGTCAAGGCCGTATGGTAACAGGAGACGAGGGACACGATGTTTTTACCCAGGTTCGGGCCCTCTCGATGGAGGTAATACCCTACTCCTGCTTGATTAATATTGATGATATGGGTAGTACAAGAGTAGATCTACCACGAGATCAAGGAGGCTAAACCCTAGAAGCTAGCCTATGGTATGATTGTTGTGTATGGAGTTGATGATCGTCTATCGACTAGCCTGGCCTCGGTTTATATAATGCACCAGAGGCCTAGGATTACAAGAGTCCTAGCCGAATACGCCGGTGGGGGAGGAGTCCTTGTCTTGATCACCAAGTCTTGTGGAATCTTCCTTGTATGTGGCAGCCGTCCGGACTGGCCCATGAGTATACGGCCACGGGGGTCCTTGGCCCAATCCAACAGATCGGGAGATGACGTGTTGAGTACCCCCTAGTCCAGGACACCGTCACCTCCTGCTCCATAGCTTCAAGCCTGGCCTCCACGGTTCCTGTCCCCTTAGGACCTGGCACATCGCGGAGTTGAAGCACCCCCTCATGCATCTGGATTACCTGACGGTGCTGCACCACCTCCCACAAATATGGGTTGATGACATTCTTGAAGAACTTGTCCTTGGAGGAGCTTCAAGCGTCCATGGTAGATGGGATCTGACAGAAAACAGCAAGGAAAAGGAAACAGAAGATTTCTCCGTGATACGATGGTCAATAGGTTCAGGGGGGTATATAAAGATTTTTTATCTTGGGAAACAAGCAAGTTGTAGAAAAATGGAGTCCGGAAGGTACCCGAGGTGGGCACAACCCATTTGGGTGCGCCTGGCGTCTTATGCCCACCAGGGTACACTTCCTGGTTGTTTCTTATTTTCCTAATTTTTGTTATATTCCAAAACTGACGAAAAATATTTTTGCGGATTTTTCGGAGTCCGTTTACTTACCGTGTCACGTACCTCCTTATTTTCATGATTCTAGAGTGTTCCGGAAGGACTCTTTAATGTGTTCTTCCGGTTTCAAAGTTTGGATAATATTACTTTCAACATTGATAGGCGTACCTGAGATATAATGTTTTATTCATTGCCCATTAACAACCTTCAGGTTAGTACCTTCGGCATTATTTATTTTGATAGCTCCAGACCGATAAACCTCCTCGATAACATAGGGTCCTTCCCATTTGGGGAGGAGTTTTCCTGCAAAGAATCTGAAATGAGAGTTGTACAAAAGAACATATTCTCCAACTTTAAACCCATGCTTTTGGATTATTTTATCATGCCATCTTTTAACTTTTTCTTTAAATAACTTGGCATTTTCATAAGCTTGGGTTCTCCATTCATCTAATGAGGTAATATCAAATAACCTCTTTTCACCGGCAAGTTTGAAATCATAGTTGAGTTCTTTGATATCCCAATATGCTTTATGTTCTAACTCAAGAGGCAAATGACATTCTTTTCCATAAACCATTTTATAAGGAGACATACCCATAGGATTTTTATATGTTGTTCTATAAGCCCAAAGTGCGTCATCTAATTTCTTAGAACAATTCTTTCGGGACCTATTGACAGTCTTTTGTGATATTAATTTTATTTCTCTATTGCTAAGTTCAACTTGACCACTAGACTAAGGATGATAAGGTGATGCAATTCTATTGTTGACATCATACTTGGCAAGCATTTTACGGAAAGCACCATGAATAAAGTGTGAACCACCATCAGTCATTAATTATCTAGGGACTCCAAACCTTGGGAAAATAACTTCCTCAAGCATTTTAATAGAGGTGTCGTGATCAGCACTACTAGTTGGAATAGCTTCTACCCACTTAGTAACATAATCAACAGCAACCAAAATATGTGTATACCCATTAGAGGAAGGAAAAGGTCCCATGTAATCAAATGCCCAAACATCAAATGGTTCAACAACAAGTGAATAATTCATAGGCATTTCTTGACGCTTACCAATATTACCTATTCTTTGGCATTCATCACAAGATAAGCCAGACTTATGGGCATCCTTGAAGAGAGTAGGCCAATAAAATCCAGATTGCAATACCTTCTGAGCAATTCGATCGCCAGCATGATGTCCTCCATAGGCTTCAGAGTGACATTCCGTAGGATTTGTCCCTGTTCATGCTCAGGTACACAACATCTAATAATACCATCCACTCCTTCTTTATAAAGATGTGGGTCATCCCAAAAGTAATGTCTTAAATCATAGAAGAATTTTTTCTTTTGTTGGTATGTAAAGCTAGGTGGTAAATATTTAGCAACAATGTAATTAGCATAGTCAGCATACCAAGGAGTGTCATAAGAAACATTTATTGCAGCTAACTTCTCATCAGGAAAACTATCATCAATAGGTAGGGGGTCATCAAGCACATTTTCAAGCCTAGACAAGTTATCAGCTACGGGGTTCTCAGCTCCTTTTCTATCAGTGATATGTAAACCAAATTCTTGTAGCAAGAGAACCCATTGAATAAGTCTAGGTTTAGCATCTTTCTTTTCCATAAGATATTTAATAGCAGCATGATCGGTGTGAACAATTACTTTTGAATCAACAATGTAAGATCTAAATTTATCACAAGCAAACACCACTACTAGAAATTCTTTTTCAGTAGTAGCATAATTTTGTTGAGCACTGTCTAGAGTTTTACTAGCATAATGGATGACATTCACTTTCTCATCAACTCTTTGTCCTAGAACGGCACCAACAGCATAATCACTAGCATCAAACATAATTTCAAAAGTCAAGTTCCAATCAGGTGATTGAACAATAGGTGCAGAAATTAAGGCTTTCTTAAGTGTTTAGAAGGCTTCTAAACAATCATCATCAAAAACAAAAGGAACATCCTTTTGCAAAAGGTATGTGAGAGGCCTAGAAATTTTAGAAAAGTCTTTGATAAATCTCCTATAGAAACCAGCATGACCTAAGAAACTCCAAATACCTTTGATATCTTTCGGACATGGAATTTTCTCAATTGCATCAACCTTAGATTTGTCCACTTCAATGCCTCTTTCAGAAATTTTATGACCCAAGACAATACCTTCATTAACCATAAAGTGGCACTTCTCCCAATTCAAGACAAGATTTGTTTGTTCACATCTCTGCAAAACTCGATCAAGATTGCTTAAACAATCATCAAAAGACTTCCCATAAACAGAGAAGTCATCCATGAAAACCTCAGCAATCTTTTCACAAAAGTCAAAGAATATAGCAGTCATGCATCTTTGAAAGGTAGCAGGTGCATTGCATAAACCAAAAGGCATACGTCTATAAGCATAAGTTCCAAAGGGACAAGTGAAAGTGTTCTTTTCTTGATCAGGTTGAGAAACAGGTATTTGTGAAAAACTAGAGTATCCATCTAGGAAGCAAAAATGTGTGTGCTTAGATAATCTTTCTAGCATTTAATCAATAAAAGGCAGATGGTAATGATCTTTTCTAGTTGCTTTATTTAATTTTCTAAAATCAATTACCATTCTATAACCTGTAACAATTCTTTGTGGAATAAGTTCATTTTTATCATTAGGAACAACAGTAATACCTCCTTTCTTAGGGACGCAATGAACATGACTTACCCATCTACTATCAGCTATAGGATAAATTATATCTGCTTTGAGAAGTTTTAATATTTCCATTCTTACCACTTCTTTCAACTTCGGATTTAACCGACGTTGGTAATCAACAACGGGTTTAGCATCAGGTTCCATGTTAATCTTGTGCTGACATAGGGTGGGACTAATGCCCTTTAAATCATCAGGAGTATATCCAATAGTATCTCGGTGCTTCCTCAAAACTTTCAATAATCTTTCTTCTTCATGATCTGAAAGGTTAGCACTAATAATAACAGGATATATCTTCTTTTCATCAAGATAAGCATATTTCAAAGTGTCTGGCCATTGTTTTAATTCAAACACAGGATCACCTTCAGGTGGAGGAGGACCTACTAGAGTTTCAATAGGCAATTTGTGTTTAAGCAGAGGACATTGTTCAAAGAAAATCGTATCTATTTCATTTCTTTCATGCATATGTAAATCATTTTCATGGTCTAGCGGATAATGTTCTAGAGGATCAGTAGGAGGCACAACAATAGAAGAAATACTAATTATATCATCCTTACTAGGCAATTCTTTTTCATGAAGCTTTCTACTAAACTTGGAAAAATTAAACGCATGAGATTCATCACCAAAGCTAACACCGACAGTTTGCTTCTCACAATCTATTTTAGCATTAACGGTGTTCAAGAAAGGTCTACCAAAGATAATGGAAAAAACTCATCTTGTGGGGAACCAAGAACAAGAAATCAGTAGGGTATTTTATTTTCCCACACAAGACTTCAACATCTCTAACAATCCCAATTGGTGATATAGTATATTTATTAGCAAGTTTAATAGTAACATCTATGTCTTCTATCTCTGCGGGTGCTATGTCATTCATAATTTCTTGATATAAGGAATAAGGAATAGCACTCATGCTAGCACCTATGTCACATAAACCATGATAACAGTGATCTCCTATTTTAACTGAGACAACAGCCATGTAACAACAGGTCTATGTTTATCCGTTTTATCAGGTTTGGCAATTCTAGCAGCTTCTTCATAGAAGTAAATAACATGCACATCTATATTTTCTTCCAAGAGATCCTTAACCATAGCAACACTAGGTTCCACTTTAATTTGTTCATCAGGTTTAGGTGTTCTAATATAACTTTTGTTGACCACAGTTGAAACTTTAGCATGTTCCTTTATCCTAACAGGGAGAGGTGGTTTCTCAATATAAGCAGTAGGAACAACTGGATCAACATTATAAAGTATAGTTTCTTCCTTAGCTAGTTCCGGTTATTTAATTTCTCCTTTAATAGGTGGGTGATATTTAAACCACTTCTCTTTAGGGAGATCAACATGAGTAGCAAATGATTCACAAAAGGAGGCTACTATCTCAGATTCAAGTCCATATTTAGTGCTAAACTTTTGAAAAGCATCGGTATTCATAAAAGATTTAACACAATCATACTTAAGATTAATACCTGACTCTTTACCTTCATCAAGTTCCCAATGTTCAGAGTTGTGTTTAAATCTTTCCAAAAGATCCCACCGGAATTCAATAGTCTTCTTCATAAAAGAACCAGTACAAGAAGTATCTAGCATGGATTGATCATCACGAGAAAGCCGAGCATAAAAATTCTGAATAATAATTTCTCTTGAGAGCTCATGATTGGGGCATGAATATAACATTGACTTAAGCCTCCCCCAAGCTAGAGCGATACTTTCTCCTTCACGAGGCCAAAAATTGTATATGTAATTTTGATCACGATGAACTAGATGCATGGGATAATTTTTTTGGTGGAACTCCAATTTCAATCGATTCCAATTCCAAGATCCAATATCATCGCATAGCCTATACCATGCCAATGCTTTTCCCTTAAAAGATAAAGGGAAAACCTTCTTGTTAACTTCATCTCTGGGTAAACCTGCAAACTTAAACAATCCACAAATTTGTTCCACATATATCAAGTGCATATCAGGATGTTCGGTTCCATCTCCTGCATAAGGATTAGCTAGCAGTTGTTCTATCATACCCAAAGGAGTTTCATATTCAATATTTTCAGTAGGTGCAGTAGGTTGAGGGGTAGCTAGTTGTGTTTCCGGTCGAGGTGAAGATACCCCGAACAACCCCCTCAAAGGATTGTTTTCCATAGTAACAAGTGACAGTAAATTTCAACACACTATATAAATGTTTCCTTACCAAATTCCACTTACCAAAGGCGCTTCACTCCCCGGCAACAGTGCTAGAAAATAGCCTTGATGACCCAAAAGTATAGGGGGTCAATTTAGCTCTTTTTGATAAGTAAGAGTGTCGAACCCAATGAGGAGTAGAAGGTAATGTCTGCAAGTGTTGAAGTTGTAAGTAACAGAGTAGTTTGATAACAAGATAATTTGTAACGAGCAAGTAACGATAATAGTAGCAAAAGTGCAGCAAGGTAGCCCAATCCTTTTGAGGCAAAGGACAGGCCAAAACGGTGTCTTATAGTAAGCAAAGCATTCTTGAGGGTACACGGGAATTTCATCTAGTCACTTTCATCATGTTGATTCGATTCGTGTTCGCTACTTTGATAATTTGATATGTGCGTGGACCGGTGCTTAGGTGTTATTCTTACTTGAACAAACCTCCTACTTATGACTAACTCTCTCGCAAGCATCCGCAACTATCAGAAAAGTATTAAGAATAAATTCTAACCATAGCATTAAACTTTTGGATCCAATCGGCCCCTTACGAAATAGCGCATAAACTAGGGTTTAAGCTTCTGTCACTCTCGCAACCCATCATCTAATAACTACTCCACAATGAATTCCCTTAGGCCCAAGTATGGTGAAGTTTCATGTAGTCGATGTTCAAATGACACCACTCAGGGAATCACAACATACATACTATCAAAATATCGAACACATATCAAGTTCACATGATTACTTGCAACATGATTTCTCCCGTGACCTCAAGAAGAAAAGTAACTACTCACAAGTGATAAACATGCTCAAGATCAGAGGGGTATTAAATAGCATAATGGATCTGAACATATAATCTTCCACCAAATAAACCATATAGTAATCAACTACAAGATGTAATCAACACTACTAGTCACCCACAAGCACCAATCTATGTAACAAGATTGAACACAAGAGATGAACTAGGGTTTGAGATGAGATGTTGTTGCTGAAGATGTTGATGGAGATTTCCCTCCCCGAGATGGGAGAGTTGTTGGTGATGATGATGACGATGATTTCCCCCTCCGGGAGGGAAGTTCCCCCGGCGGAATCGCTCCGCCGGAGGGCAAAAGTACTCCTGCCCAAGTTCCGCCTCGAGACGGTGGCGCTCCGTCCCGAAAGTCCTCTCCTTATTTTTCTAGGTCAAAATGACTTATATACCAAAAGATGGGCACTTGAGGTGGGCCTGGGTGAGCACAACCCACCAGGGTGATGATGATGACGATGATTTCCCCCTCCGGTACTTATTTGCTCCAATATTCTTCATATATTCCATAAAAATTCTCCGTGAAGTTTCAGCTTGTTTGGAGTTGTGCGGAATAGGTGGCCTGACGTAGTTTTTCCAGGTCCAGATTTCTAGCTGCCGGAATTCTCCCTCTTTGTGTGTACCTTGAAAATTATGAGAGAAAAGGCATTAGAATTACTCCAAAAGCATTATTATGCATAAAAACATCATAAATAATAGTAGGAAAATAAGATGCAAAATGGGCGTATCAAACATCTCTATGTTGATCATATCTACTATATGATTCATGTTCGACCTTTCGGTCTCCAATGTTCCGTGGCCATGTCTGTACATGCTAGGCTCGTCAAGTTTAACCCGAGTATTACGCATGTGCAAAACTGTCTTGCACCCATTGTATGTGAACGTAGAGCTTATCACACCCGATCATCACATGGTGTCTCAGCACGACGAACTGCCGCAACGGTGAATACTCAGGGAGAACACTTATACCTTGAAATTTTAGTTAATGGATCATCTTATAATGCTACCATCGTACTAAGCAAAATAAGATGCATAAAATATAAACATCACATGCAATCAAAATATGTGACATGATATGGCCATCATCATCTTGTGCCTTTGATCTCCATCTCCAAAGCACTGTCATGATCTCCATCGTCACCGGCTTGACACCTTGATCTCCATCGTAGCATCGTGGTCATCTCGCCAACTATTGCTTCTACAACTATCGCTAACTCATAGTGATAAACTAAAGCAATTACATGGCGTTTGCATTTCATACAATAAAGTGACAACCATAAGGCTCCTGCCAGTTGCCGATAACTTTTACAAAACATGATCATCTCATACAATAACGTATATCACATCATTTCTTGACCATATCACATCACAACATGCCCTACAAAAACAAGTTAGACGTCCTCTACTTTGTTGTTGCAAGTTTTACGTGGCTGCTACGGGCTTCTAGCAAGAACCGTTCTTACCTACGCATCAAAACCACAATGGTGATTTATCAAGTTTGATGTTTTAACCTTCAACAAGGACCGGTCGCAGTCAAATTCGATTCAACTAAAGTTGGAGAAATAAACACCCGCCAGCCACCTTTATGCAAAACTAGTTGCATGTCTGTCGGTGGAACCGGTCTCATGAATGTGGTCATGTAATGTTGGTCTGGGCCACTTCATCCAACAATACCGCCGAATCAAAATATCACCACCCACAACTCTTTGTGTTCTACTTTTGCATATCATCTACGCATAAACCTGGATCTGAGACCACTGTTGGGAACGTAGCATGCAATTTCAAAAAAAATCTTACGCTCGCGCAAGATCTATATAGGAGATGCATAGCAATGAGAGGGGGAGAGTGTGTCCATGTACCCTCGTAGACCGAAAGCGGAAGCGTTTGACAACGCCGTTGATGTAGTCGAACTTCTTCTCATTTTGACTGATCAAGCACCGAACGTACGACACCTCCGAGTTCTGCACACATTCAGCTTGATGACGTCCCTCGAACTCTTGATCCAGCAAAGTGTCAAGGGAGAGTTCCATCAGCTCTACGGCGTGGTGGCGGTGATGGTGAAGTGATCCGCGTAGGGCTTTGCCTAAGCACTACGTGAATATGACCAGAGGCGTAAACTATGGAGGGGGGTGCCGCACACGGCTAACAATTGTTGGTGTGTGTTCTAGCGGTGGCCCCCTTCATATATATATATATAAATATATAGGTTGGAGGGGAGGAGAGGCAGCGAGGGGGATGCCCCAAGTAGGAGGAATCCTACTTGGGCGCCTCCCAATTCGGCCTGCCCCCTTGCCATATTCATCCAGAGGGGGAAGGAAGGAGGAGGGAGGAGAGAAGGAAGGGGGAGGCCGAATTGCTCCCCTTCCTTTCTCGCTTCCCCTCTTTCCTTCCCCCTTTATTTCGGTCTACATGGGGAGCACCAGCCCCCTAGGGGCTGGTCTGTCCCCTTCTTGGCCCATTAGGCCCGTCTAGTTGCCGGGGGGATGCCCGGAACCCCTTCCAGTGACACGATATGTACCCGGTACCCCCAGAACACTTCCGGTGTCCGAATATCATCGTCCACTATATGAATCTTTACCTCTCGACCATTTTGAGACTCATCGTCATGTGCGTGATGTCATCCAGGACTCCGAACAACATTCGGTCACCAAATCACATAACTCATATAATACAAAGTCGTCATCGAACGTTAAGCGTGCGGACCCTACGGGTTCGAGAACTATGTAGACATGACCGAGACACCTCTCCGGCCAATAACCAATAGCGGAACCTGGACGCTCATTTTGATTCCCACATATTCTACGAAGATCTTTATTGGTCATACCGTAATGACAACATACGTTATTCCCTTTGTCATCGGTATGTTACTTGCCCGAGATTCGATCGTCGGTATCTTCATACTGATGTCTACTACACAACCTTCTTCTTGTAGACGTTGTTGGGCCTCCAAGTGCAGAGGTTTGTAGGACAATAGAAAATTTCCCTCAAGTGGATGACCTAAGGTTTATCAATCCGTAGGAGGCGTAGGATGAAGATGGTCTCTCTCAAGCAACCCTGCAACCAAATAACAAAGAGTCTCTTGTGTCCCCAACACACCCAATACAACAGTAAATTGTATAGGTGCACTAGTTCAGCGAAGAGATGGTGATACAAATGGTATATGGATAGTAGATAATAGTTTTTGTAATCTGAAAATATAAAAACAGCAAGGTAAAGAAGGATCAAAGTGAGTGTAAACGGTATTGCAATGATAGTAAACAAGGCCTAGGGTTCATACTTTCACTAGTGCAAGTTCCCTCAACAATACTAACATAATTGGATCATAAAACTATCCCTCAACATGCAACAAAGAGTCACTCCAAAGTCACTAATAGCGGAGAACGAACGAAGAGATTATGGTAGGGTACGAAACCACCTCAAAGTTATTCTTTCCAATCAATCCGTTGGGCTATTCCTATAAGTGTCACAAAATAGCCCTAGAGTTCGTACTAGAATAACACCTTAAGATACAAATCAACCAAAACCCTAATGTCACCTAGATACTCCAATGTCACCTCAAGTATCCGTGGGCATGATTATACGATATGCATCACACAATCTCAATTCATCTATTCAACCAACACAAAGGACCTCAAAGAGTGCCCCAAAGATCTACCGGAGAATCATGACGAAAACGTGTGCCAACCCCTATGCATAGGTTCATGAACCCGCAAGTTGGTCACCTTAACATACATCAAGTGGCACGCGGTATCCCATTGTCACCACAGATATCCACGGCAAGACATACATCAAGTGTTCTCAAATCTTTAAAGACTCAACCCGATAAGATTACTTCAAAGGGGAAACTCGATCCATTACAAGAGAGAAGAGGGGGAAGAAACATCATAGGATCCAAATATAATAGCAAAGCTCGCGATACATCAAGATCATATCATCTCAAGAACACGAGAGAGAGAGAGATCAAACACATAGCTACTGGTACATACCCTCAGCCCCGAGGGAGAACTACTCTCTCCTCGTCATGGAGAGCACCGGGATGATGAAGATGGCCTCTGGAGAAGGATTGCCCCCTCCGGTAGGGTGCCGAAATGGGTTTAGATTGGTTTTTGGTGGCTACGGAGGCTTCTAGCAGCGGAACTCCCGATCTATCTTGTGTTCTGGAAGTTTTAGGGTATATGGAGTTATATAGGCAGAAGAAGCACGTCAGGGGAGCCACGGGGGCCCCACGAGGCAGGGGGCGCGCCCCCCACCCTCGTGGGCAGCTCACATATCTTCTGACATGGGGTCCAAGTCCATCAGGTGTGTTTCCTTCCAAAAATAACTTCTCCAGTTGATTTCGTTCCGTTTCGACTCTGTCTGATATTCCTTTTCTTAAAAACACTGAAATAGGCATAAAACAGCAAATCTGGGCTGGGCCTCCGATTAATAGGTTAGTCCCGAAAGTAATATAAAAGTGGATAATAAAGCCCAATAATGCCCAAAACAGTAGATAATATAGCATGGAGCAATCAAAAATTATAGATATGTTGGAGACGTATCAAGCATCCCCAAGCTTAATTCCTGCTCGTCCTCGAGTAGGTAAATGATAAAAAAGATAATTTTTGATGTCGAATGCTATTTGGCATAATTTCAATGTAATTCTTCTTAACTGCGGCATGAATATTCAGATCCATAAGATTCAAGACAAAAGTTCATATTGACATAGAAAATAATAATACTTCAAGCATACTAACAAAGCAATTATGTCTTCTCAAAATAACATGGCCAAAGAAAGTTATCCCTACAAAATCATATAGTCTGGCTATGCTCCATCTTCACCAAACAAAATATTTAAATCATGCACAACCCCGATGACAAGCCAAGAAATTGTTTCATACTTTTGATGTTCTCAAACTTTTTCAATCTTCACGCAATACATGAGCGTGAGCCATGGATATAGCACTATAGGTGGAATAGAATGGTGATTGTGGAGAAGACAAAAAGGGAGAAGATAGTCTCACATCAACTAGGCGTATCAACGGGCTATGGAGATGCCCATCAATAGATATCAATGTGAGTGTCGGGGGTTTGGTGTGACATATGCCAAAGGATAGCTTATCATGGTGGGGGTGAGTAGAACGTCGCCGGTGCCTGGAAACGGGATGAGGCGAAGACATGCACGCCGGCGAATCTTACCCAGCTTCAGGGCTCTCCGAGGAGATAATACCCCTACTGCTGCTCTGCGGGATCTCCGCATGATCACTATGGCCAAGTGTTTACACGGTTGCTCCTTGAGCTGTTTCTTGGAGGTAGGAGGGGGCAAGGCTAGCTCTCTCCCTTCTATATGATCTGGTCTAGAGCTAATGGGTTCCAACCCTTTGCATGGGTGCCCTGGGGGGTTTATATAGGCCTACCCCCTAGGGGTACAATGGTAATCCGGCTGGACACGGGCCCAGCCGTCAGTGCCTCTGGCCTCCGTCTTCTCTGCCGACCGTTGGGGCCTGCCGATTGGCGGGCCCCGCCGGCTGGTCTAGTACGGAGCTGACAGGCCGCGTCCGCCGCGGGCGGGTCTTGCCAGCTGCTGATTACTGTAGCCGTGCTTCTGATGACACGGGCTTGATCATGAGGTCGTGGCAACAGCCCCGCCGCCTGGCGGGCGATCACTGTTGCCACTCCCCATCACATCTTGATTAATGGCGCGTGGGCCCCGGTGGAGGGCTCGGCCGACTCCCCCGGGCCGACTCCCGACGGGTCCGACTGGTGGTTCTCCTACCGTCTCCCGAGGTCTCACTGACTGGTGGGGCCTGCTGCCTCTAGGCCGTACAGACAAGCCGTCGTGGGTACAGGATTCGGCCCTGCGGTGCTGATGTCAGGGCTGGCATGGCAACAGCGCCACGCCGCACGGAGATCTTCCGGGGTACGGCGTGTTGTGGCCATGCCTGCCCTTGGTAAGGGGCGGGGGTGGGCATCGCTGTAGCCACACCCCTATCCCGTCCCCTTTGATTAGGTCATGGGGTTTGTTGGAGTCGCCGGCCGACTCCCCAAAGCCGGCTTCTCTGGAAGTCGCCAACCTGGAGTCGGCTTTCCCTGAAGCCGTCCCTAGGACTCGGCCATGAGTGGTCAGTTGGCCATCTTGTCGTTGACTTCTTGAAGGCGGTTCCTCATCCTGGGGTCTTGAGGGGCGCAGCCTGCCCCGATGTCCTGAAAGGTTCTGGGGCTCGGGTTGGCCTACCCGTGGCCCAGTACTCCGACAGTAGTCCCCGAAGTTGGTGAGGCGCCACGGACGATCGGCCGAGAAGCCTCAGCAGTTTCTCTTTCCGGGTGCTCAACACATGGTCTTTGATGGACTTCTGCCGGGCCGACTAGAAGGAGTCGGACTCGCTCGATTCAGACTCACTCAATTCCGACTCGCTCAGTATTTCAAACGTCGCGGCGGGATTTAAGTGGCGTGCTAGCTAAGCCTCCAGGCCGCCGCCCGTTCTAGGCCTGTCACGCGATGGCACGTGGCTGGGTCGTCCTGCCAGCCTACGCGCGCGAAGGGACAGGCCCATAGGCGGGGCCCGCCACTACCGCGCCTCGCCGCCTGAGCGGATCCGCTGCGGCCCCGGTGGATGGTTGGGATTCCCGTGGAGTTACTGCGCGCAGTAACTTTATCGTGGAACATGGGGGACGTGGGGCCGTGGGCGCAGTAAATCCCCATGTCCGCCCCCTCGGCTTCGCAGCCCACGAGGCTATAAGTAGGGGGGATAGGGGGGCACGCGTGCCCCTCCTTCCTACTACTCCTCGCTCTCTTCCTTCCTCTTCTCCTCGCTCTCCTCCTTCTTCTTCTTCTTCGCTCCGCCGCGCGCCCAAGCTCCGGCGAACGTCGTGGCGACAGCTCGCGATGAGTTCTTCCTCCGCCGCCGCGCCTCCCCCGGTGCGCTCCGGCACCTGGGACGGCTCCGAAGTTCATGAAGACCACATCGAGTTCCTCCGCCAGACTCGTCGGCTCCCCGACGAGGACCGCGTGCAGGTGCGTCTTGCGCCGAAGGGGGAGATTTATCCCGCGTCGCAGGAGGGAGAGCGGGTTATCTTCCGCTCGCACTACCTGCGCGGGCTGGGGCTGCCGGCGAGCAGTTTCTTCTGATCCTTCCTGGAGTTCTACGGCCTCCAGCCGCACCACCTCACCCCCAACGCAGTGGTGCTGCTGTCCGCCTTCGTGGCCATGTGCGAAGGCTTCCTCGGAGTCCCCCCACCCTCGAGCTCTGGGGGAGTTCTTCTTCTCCAAGCTCGGCACCCAGGCTGCGGGCGTGCCGGCTCAGTGTGGCGCCTTCATCGTCGTGCGAAGGTCGGGGGCCGACAATCCCTTCCCCTCCATCTTGTTGATAAAGTCGATGAAGATGTGGCAGAGATCCTACTTCTACGTCAGGAACCCTCCGCGAGGGGGGACTGGGTCAACCTGCCGGCTTTCGAAGCCGGCCCGCCGGCTGGGCGACTGCCCAACTGGTCGTACCGGGCCAAGTCACTGATGCCTGCGGGAGCCGGTGCCATCATGCGACTCCGAGTGCTGACGCAGTCAGAGGGTCTGACCGGTTCGGACCTGCTGGCCGCCTTCGTGGCGCACCGAGTTCTCCCACTCCAAGGCCGCCCCCATATGATATGCCAGATGAGCGGGCACCGCAACCCGAGTCGGATGTGCACCAAGGACATGCCTCACGAAGAGGTGGCCTTCATGGTGAACTACCTCTCGGACAGCAGGCTCCTGGAGGATTGGCGGTTCGGCAAGGAGCCGTATTCCCGCGCCAACCCCCCGCCCGTGGTGAGTCGCCTTTGGGAGAGGTGAGGACGACGCCGGCTCCCAAACCAGTGCGCATCTTGGAGCCATCGAAATGCATCCGCCAATGGGTGGAATCAGGCGCTGGAGGTAGGTACTGGGTCTCGGCCCAGTCGACGAGGAAGTCGGCTAGTGCTTGTGACTTGATAGCGGTGCGGGGCTGGTGGTGGATGGTGTAAGGAGCCAGCTCTATGGCCCATTTGGCCACTCGGCCAGAAGCATCTCGGCTACCAATGATCTCGGCAAGCGGGGCCGTGCAGACCACCGTGATTGGATGCTCTTGAAAGTAAGGCTTCAATTTCTTGGCAGCAAAGTGCACGCCGTAGCACATCTTCTGGTAGTGGGGGTAGTTCTGCTTGGAGGTCGACAGTACCTCGCTCAGGTAATACACCGGTCTCTGGATAGGTAGCACCTTGCCTTCCTCCTTGCGTTCCACTACAATGACCGTGCTGACTACTCGACTGGTGGCGGCGATGTACAGGAGCATCGGTTCCTTTGGAGTCGGAGCCGCCAGGACCAGTGGAGTAGTCAGCATCTTCTTCAACTGGAGAAAAGCTTCGTCCACCTTATGGTTCCACTCGAAAAAAGTGGTCTTCTTCATGAGTTGGTATAAGGGGAGAGCTTTCTCGCCCAGCCAACTGATGAATCGGCTGATGGACGCCAAGCAGCCGGTGAACTTCTGCACATCCAGCAGTCGGCTGGGTACCTCCATTCTCTCAATGGCCTTGATTTTTACTCGGTTGCATTCTATGCCGCGTTCAGAGACCAGGAAGCCTAGGAGCTGCTCATCTGGCTGTTTGGCTTCAACGGTCGCGACCTGCCGGCTGCTGGAAGCCGGCTGCGGGGCCTTGCGCTTGTGGTCGCCCTGCTGTTGTCGCCGGCCGGCGTCTGCCGCCGGAGTTCTTGGAGCTTGAGGGGCCACTTTGCCAGTTGTGCTGATTTGAATCTCCGCCTTCATGGAGGAGTCGGCCGTGGCGTACTTGTCCGCTATGATCAGCAGCTCGTCGAGGGTTTCTGGCTCGTCGCAAAGGAGCTTGTGCTTGAGGAGGGTGCCTTCTCTGCACCCAGCTGTGAAGTACTCGATGGCCTACACCTCGTGCACGCCCTCGCAGGAGTTCCGAAGCTCGGCCCAACGCGTGAGGTAGTCACGAGTCGACTTGTCGGGGCCTTGCACGCACAAGGAGAGCTGACAAGGTTTGGGAGGGCGCTTGTACGTGCTGGTGAAGTTGCGGACGAATGCTTCGGTGAAGTCGACCCAGCTGTTGATGCTACGGGGCTTTAGGCTGTTCAGCCCTGTCCGGGCCGTGCCCTGGAGCATGAGCGGAACATACTTTACGGCGACACGCTTGTTGCCGTTTGCTATGCTGACATCCGTGGAGTAGTCGACTAGCCAGTCTTCCGGCTTCATGGAGTCGGTATACTTGGGCATGTCTCTTGGGAGCGTGAACCCTCTGGGAAAGGGCTCGTCCCAAATGCGGGGCCCGAAACAAGGCGGACCCAGCTCGTCTTCTTCTTCCAGCGCTAAGGATCGATGAAGTTGGTCGATCCGGTGGCGGGCGTCATTCTCTCCAACTCCTTCTTGGCGGCCAAGGCGATCACCGAGAGTCAAATGGTCAACAGGCGGTGGGGAGACTCGCCTCTCCTTGCGGGGAGGGGGAGGCGGACAGTCGTCCCGTCGTTCCACTGCTCTTGGGCGGCCGTCTTGGTCGCGCTCTATGGTGATGCGAGTCCGACTGTGGCTGACAGCCGGCTCCTTGTCTCTTCTTCCTCGGGCGCCGCCAGTCGGCGTCCGAGACGTCGCGCCTTGATCTCGGTGAAGGTCATCATTGGGCCGTTGAGGCGCCTCCGTGCGGCAGCCAGCCTCGTTCTGCGCGGCGGCCGCGTCGAGCAGCCGCTGGACTCGCTCCATCATGAGGTGGCATTCTTCGCCCTCGAAATTGTCCAGCTCATTCGCCGCTGCCTGGGCGGCTCGGATGTTCTCCGCTGGTGTAGCGTACATAGGGCGGCTTGCCCCAAACAGGTTGGCGATGGCTACGCCGCGCTGCTGGACCGTGCCAAGGCGGCTGGGCCCCGCCAGGGCTGGCGAGCCGCCGACGGCGTGACCCATCTCCCGCTGGTAGGCTTCTGACAAGCGCCTCATGCTGGCCAGCTTCTTCGCGCCTTCAACGAGCTGAAGGCGGCGCGCCTCCAACGTCTCTGCGTCAGCGTCTTCGGAATGGGCGCAGTTAGGTCTTGCAGCGCTGCGCCGAGTGAGTCGTGCGCTCCTCCGCCGGGGAGCTCGTCATGACTGATGACTAGCACCTCAGTGACAGTGCTTCCGTTGCTCTTCGCGCGAGGGAGAGGTTCATCGTAGACCACCACATTGGTGGGGAACGCGTCAGGCGACGCGGTGTCGAAGTCGACCAGCATCGGGTCAGTGGAGCCTACGGACTCCAAGTCTACGGCAGGCTCGCCGGAAACGTGGAGTTGATCGAGGAGGCCCGCGAGGAGGTTCTCAGGGCCGCTCGTGCCTGCGTCGGATGCAGGTTCGTTGGAGAGGCGGACCTCGCCGACAAGTTCGGCCAAGGAGCTGGCCGCGCAGGCGATCTCAACGCTGCTTAGCGCGTCGGTGCAAACTCCGTCTGGCGTGCCTGGCTGGCTGCGCTCGCCAGGGAGGAAAAGGGTTCCCGTCCAGAACAGATCTCCGGACGGCGGTGCACCATGCCCCACGGTGGGCGCCAAATGCCGGGGGTTTGGTGCGACATATGCCAAAGGATGGCTTATCATGGTGGGGGCAAGTAGAACGTCGCCGGTGCCTGGAAACGGGATGAAGCGAAGACATGCACGCCGGCGAATCTTACCCAGCTTTAGGGCTCTCCGAGGAGATAATACCCCTACTGCTGCTCTGCGGGATCTCCGCATGATCACTATGGCCAAGTGTTTACACGGTTGCTCCTTGAGCTGTTTCTTGGAGGTAGGAGGGGGCAAGGCTAGCTCTCTCCCTTCTATATGATCTGGTCTAGAGCTAATGGGTTCCAACCCTTTGCATGGGTGCCCTGGGGGGTTTATATAGGCCTACCCCCAGGGGTACAATGGTAATCCGGCTGGACGCGGGCCCAGCCGTCAGTGCCTCTGGCCTCCGTCTTCTCTGACGACTGTTGGGGCCTGCCGACTGGCGGGCCTGCCGACTGGCGGGCCCCGCCAGCTGGTCTGGTACGGAGCCGACAGACCGCGTCCGCCGCGGGCGGGTCTTGCTGGCTGCTGATTACTGTAGCCGTGCTTATGATGACGCGGGCTTGATCATGAGGTCGTGGCAACAGCCCCGCCGCCTGGCGGGCGATCACTGTTGCCACTCCCCATCACATCTTGATTAATGGCACGTGGGCCCAGGGGGAGGGCTCGGCCGACTCCCCCGGGCCGACTCCCAACGG
Organism: Triticum urartu; assembly: GCF_056163025.1. Lineage (NCBI taxonomy): Eukaryota > Viridiplantae > Streptophyta > Magnoliopsida > Poales > Poaceae > Triticum > Triticum urartu. The sequence goes on from NC_141875.1 coordinate 483,412,517, forward strand.
GTCCGACTGGTGGTTCTCCTGCCATCTCCCGAGGTCTCACTGACTGGTGGGGCCTGCTGCCTCTAGGCCGTACAAACAAGCCGTCGGGGGTGCAGGATTCGGCCCTGCGGTGCTGATGTCAGGGCCGGCATGGCAACAGCGCCACGCCGCACGGAGATCTTCTGGGGTACGGTGTGCTGTGGCCATGCCTGCCCTTGGTAAGGGACGGGGGTGGGCTTCGCTGTAGCCACGCCCCTGCCCCGTCCCCTTTTATGAGGTCATGGGGTTTGTTGGAGTCGCCGGCCGACTCCGCAAAGCCGGCTTCTCTGGAAGTCGCCAACCTGGAGTCGTCTTTCCCTGAAGCCGTCCCTGGGACTCGGCCATGAGTGGTCAGTCGGCCATCTTGCCGTTGACTTCTTGAAGGCGGTTCCTCGTCCTGGGGTCTTGAGGGGCGCAGCCTGCCCCGATGTCTTGAAAGGTTCTGGGGCTCGGGTTGGCCTACCCGTGGCCCAGTACTCCGACAGTGAGTGAGTAGGGATTGCCATGCAACGGATGCACTAGAGCTATAAATGTATGAAAGTTCAACAAATGAAACTAGTGGGTGTGCATCCAACTCGCTTGCTCACGAAGACCTAGGGCATTTTGAGGAAGCCCATCATTGGAATATACAAGCCAAGTTCTATAATGAAAGATTCCCACTAGTATATGAAAGTGACAACATAGGAGACTCTCTATCATGAAGATCATGGTGCTACTTTGAAGCACAGCTATGGTAAAAGGATAGTAGCATTGTCCCTTTTATTTTTATTTTTTTTTATTTGGCCTTTCCTTTTTTATTTGGCCTTTATTTTTTTATTTGGCCTTTCTTTTTTTATGGCCTTTCTTTTTTTGGGGGGGGGGGACAATGCTCTATTGAATGATGATCATCACACTTCTATTTATTTACAACCCAATGATACAACTCGATACTAGAACAAAGATGACTCTATATGAATGCCTCCGGCGGTGTACCGGGATATGCAATGAATCAAGAGTGACATGTATGAAAGAATTATGAATGGTGGATTTGCCACAAATACAATGTCAGCTATATGATAATGCAAAGCAATATGAAAATGATGAAGCGTGTCATAATAAACGGAATGGTGGAAAGTTGCATAGCAATATATCTCGGAATGGCTATGGAAATGCCATAATAGGTAGGTATGGTGGCTGTTTTGAGGAAGGTATATGGTGGGTTTATGGTACCGGCGAAAGTTGCGCGGTACTAGAGAGGCTAGCAATGGTGGAAGGGTGAGAGTGCGTATAATCCATGGACTCAACCTTAGTCATAAAGAACTCATATACTTATTGCAAAAATCTAGAAGTTAACAAAGCAAAGTATTACACGCATGCTCCTAGGGGGTAGATTGGTAGGAAAAGACCATCGCTCGTCCCCGACCGCCACTCATAAGGAAGGCAATCAATAAATAAATCATGCTCCGACTTCATCACATAACGGTTAACCATACGTGCATGCTACGGGAATCACAAACTTCAACACAAGTATTTCTCAAATTCACAACTACTCAACTAGCATGACTCTAATATTACCATCCTCATATCTCAAAACAATCATCAAGTATCAAACTTCTCTTAGTATTCAACACACTCATAAGAGAATTTTATTATTCTTGAATACCTAGCATATTAGGATTTTAAGGAAATTATCATGCTATTTAAGACTCTCAAAATAATCTAAGTGAAGCATGAGAGTTCATCTATTTCTTCAAAATAAAACTACCACCATGCTCTAAAAGGATATAAGAGCAAATGACAAACTACTCCGAAAGATATAAGTGAAGATCAATGAGTAGTCGAATAATTATGCAACTATGTGAAGACTCTCTAACATTTAATAATTTCAGATCTTGGTATTCTATTCAAACAGCAACCAAAGCAAAATAAAATGACATTCTAAGAATAGCAAACATCATGTGAAGAAGCAAAAACTTAGGATCAACCGATACTAACCGATAGTTGTTGAAGAAGAAAGGTGGGATGCCAGCCGGGGCATCCCCAAGCTTAGACGCTTGGGACTTCTTGAAATATTATCTTGGGGTGCCTTGGTCATCCCCAAGCTTGAGCTTTTGTGTCTCCTTAATTCCTCTCATATCACGGTCTCCCTAAATCTCAAAAGCTTCATCCACACAAAACTCAACAAGGACTCGTGAGATAAGTTAGTATAAACCATTGCCAAAACCTTATCATACTCTACTGTAGCAAATCACTAAAATTATTATTCAAAATTGCATACTAAATGACTCTTCATATTTAATAGTCCTATCCTCAAATAGAATCATTAAAGAAGCAAACATATGCAAACAATGCAAACATAACAGCAATCTGCCTAAACAGGATAGTCTGTAAAGAATGCTGCAACATCCATACTTCCCTAGCTCCAAAAATTATTATATAAAATTCCCACTGTATTAAATTTATCAAATCTTAATATTCAAAAGGTTTCAACATTTTATCACATTCTTACTTTTCTAGGGAATTATTGCAACAGCGGTAAACTTTCTGTTTTCAAACAGCAACATGTGTACTTGTAACATAGGCATAGTAAAGACTATCAATGCCACTTTTATTGGAATAAAAGATGCAAAACATTGTTCTAAATAACAGCAAGCAAATCCTAACAAAATAAATTGACTCTCCAAGCAAAACACATATCATGTGGCGAATAAGTAAAGTTACCGATGAACGAAGACGAAAGAGGGGATGCCTTCCGGGGCATCCCCAAGCTTAGGCTCTTGGCTATCCTCGAATATTACCTTGGGGTGCCTTGGGATCCCCAATATTAGGCTCTTGCCACTCCTTATTCCATATTCCATCGAATCCTTACCCAAAACTTGAAAACTTCACAACACAAAACTTAATAGAAAACTCGTAAGCTCCGTTAGTATAAGAAAGTAAATCACCACTTCCAAGTACTGTAATGAACTCATTATTTATTTATATTGGTGTTAAACCTAATGTATTCCAACTTCTCTATGGTTTATAAACTATTTTACTAGCCATAGATTCATCAAAATAAGTAAACAACACATGAAAAACAGAATCTGTCAAAAACAGAACAGTATGTAGTAATCTGGATCAAACGTATACTTCTGGAACTCATAAAATTCTCAAATAAATTTCTGGACCTGAGGAATTTATCTATTAATCATCTGAAAAAAGAATTAACTAAATAGCACTCTCCTAATAAAAATGGCAGCAATTCTCGTGAGCGCTAAAGTTTCTGTTTTTGACAGCATGATCAACAAGACTTTCCCAAAGTCTTCCCAAAGGTTCTACTTGGCACAAACACTAATTAAAAGCATAAAACCACATCTAAACAGAGGCTAGATGAATTATTTATTACTAAACAGGAACAAAAAGCAAGGAACAAGAATAAAATTGGGTTGCCTCCCAACAAGCGCTATCGTTTAACGCCCCTAGCTAGGCATGATAATGACAATGATGCTCACATAAAAGATAAGAATTGAAATATAGAGAGAGCATCATGAAGAATATGACTAGCACATTTAAGTCTAACATACTTCCTATGCATAGGGATTTTGTGAGCAAACAACTTATGGGAACAATAATCAACTAGCATAGGAAGGCAAAACAAGCATAACTTCAAAAAATTAAGCACATAGAGAGGAAACTTGATATTATTGCAATTCCTACAAGCATATGTTCCTCCCTCATAATAATTTTCAGTAGCATCATGAACGAATTAAACAATATAACCAGCACCTAAAGCATTCTTTTCATGATCTACAAGCATAGAAAATTTACTACTCTCCACATAAGCAAAATTCTTCTCATGAATAATAGTGGGAGTATCATAGGAAACTTGAATACTATAAATTGTTTCCACATTAAAAGAGTAATGTTCAGAGAAGGGGTAATCATAACCATGACAAGTTTTATAAATATAATCACTACTTTTTATAGCATAAGTATCATCACAATAATCATCATATGTAGGAGGCATGCTATCATCATTATAAACTTGCATATCAAAACTTGGGAGACTAAAAATATCATCTTCATTAATCATAGCTTCCCCAAGCTTGGGACAAACATTAATTGCAGGAAATATATTCTCAAATATTTCATCCTCATCAAACATAGCTTCCCCAAGCTTGGGCCTTTTCATATCATAAGCATAATCACTCTCATCATTAATAGCATGGATAGTACCAATAGTATAGCAATTATTATATTCTTCCAAGCAAGTGCCAAAAAGTTTTTCAAGATCATAAGAAGTATCATTATCTTCCACAATTATATTTTCATGAGGCACAATAGTAATAGGAGCAGCATTATTTGAGAGAGATATCTTTTTACCTCTCTTCCTTTTTCTTTTCTTCTTCTTCACCACATCATGTGTGGGTTCAATCCTCTTTTTGGAGCTCCTTATTAATGGGATTGGTTGAATAGGGGGCTCCTCCTCGTTACCTGATTCATTATAAGAAATAATAGGAGGATATTGGGAAGTCTCTTCCCTTTCATTAGTATTCTCTTCATCTTCTATTTGTTTTCTTTTCTTTATGTAATTGGCAATATAAGGATTTTCAATGCAATTCACCGCACAATACATATAAATATTTTCTAGATCAAAATCAAGAACTCTATCAAGATTAAACTTTGGAATACCCTCACTTATACGTTTCATTTCTTCATAACCCAAAAGAAGGCTAAGCTCTTTATGATGCTCAAGGGTAATCAAATTATCACAATGTTTGGACACGACTTGATCATGAAACAAACAGCATTGGAGCTTTAAATGACCATGTTCATTGCAAAGTTCACAAGGGGCACGAAAAATATTGAATCTTTCAGCACATTCATCTAGGCTTTCTTGCAACGATTTGGTTTCTAAGTACTTATGCCTCTTGCAATATCTATCTTCCCTATTTGGTGTGTACTTGCAAACCCAGTCTACTCCACAAAAATTGACATGTTTATAGGAGGCACTTTCATCATAACTAGTGCAATCATCATTAGCATTATGGATATTCAAAGAATTCGTACTAACAACATTGCAATCATGCTCATCATTCAAATATTTAGTGCCAAACATTTTATAGATTTCTTCTTCTAGCACTTGAGCACAATTATCCTTTCCATCATACTCACGAACGATATTAAAAAGGTGAAGCGTATGAGACAAACTTAATTCCATTTTTTATAGTTTTCTTTTGTAAACTAAACTAGTGATAAAACAAGAAACTAAAAGACTCGATTGCAAGATCTAAAGATATACCTTCAAGCACTCACCTCCCCGGCAACGGCGCCAGAAAATAGCTTGATGTCTACTACACAACCTTCTTCTTGTAGACGTTGTTGGGCCTCCAAGTGCAGAGGTTTGTAGGATAGTAACAAATTTCCCTCAAGTGGATGACCTAAGGTTTATCAATCCGTAGGAGGCGTAGGATGAAGATGGTCTCTCTAAAGCAACCCTGCAACCAAATAACAAAGAGTCTCTTGTGTCCCCAACACACCCAATACAACAGTAAATTGTATAGATGCACTAGTTCGGCGAAGAGATGATGATACAAGTGGTATATGGGTAGTAGATAATAGTTTTTGTAATCTGAAAATATAAAAACAGCAAGGTAAAGAATGATAAAAGTGAGTGTAAACGGTATTGCAATGATAGTAAACAAGGCCTAGGGTTCATACTTTCACTAGTCCAAGTTCCCTCAACAATACTAACATAATTGGATCATAAAACTATCCCTCAACATGCAACAAAGAGTCACTCCAAAGTCACTAATAGCGGAGAACGAACGAAGAGATTATGGTAGGGTACGAAACCACCTCAAAGTTATTCTTTCCAATCAATCCATTGGGCTATTCCTATAAGTGTCACAAACAGCGCTAGAGTTTGTACTAGAATAAAACCTTAAGATACAAATCAAACGAAACCCTAATGTCACCTAGATACTCCAATGTCACCTCAAGTATCCGTGGGCATGATTATACGATATGCATCACACAATCTCAATTCATCTATTCAACCAACACAAAGGACCTCAAAGAGTGCCCCAAAGATCTACCGGAGAATCACGACAAAAATGTGTGCCAACCCCTATGCATAGGTTCATGAACCTACAAGTTGGTCGCCTTAACATACATCAAGTGGCACGCGGTATCCCATTGTCACCACAGATATCCACGGCAAGACATACATCAAGTGTTCTCAAATCTTTAAAGACTCAATCCGATAAGATTACTTCAAAGGGGAAACTTGAACCATTACAAGAGGGAAGAGGGGGGGAAGAAACATCATAGGATCCAAATATAATAGCAAAGCTCGCGATACATCAAGATCGTATCATCTCAAGAACACGAGAGAGAGAGAGAGAGATCAAACACATAGCTACTGGTACATACCCTCAGCCCCGAGGGAGAACTACTCCCTCCTCGTCATGGAGAGCACCAGGATGATGAAGATGGCTGCCGGAGAAGGATTGCCCCCTCCGGCAGGGTGCCGGAACGGGTCTAGATTGGTTTTCGGTGGCTACGGAGGCTTCTGGCGGCGGAACTCCCGATCTATCTTGTGTTCTGGAAGTTTTAGGGTATATGGAGTTATATAGGCAGAAGAAGCACGTCAAGGGAGCCATGGGGGCCCCACGAGGCAGGGGGCGCGCCCTAGGGGGGTGGGCGCGCCCCCCACCCTCGTGGGCAGCTCCCGTATCTTCTGACGTGGGGTCCAAGTCCATCAGGTGTGTTTCCTTCCAAAAATAACTTCTCGAGTTGATTTCGTTCCGTTTTGACTCCGTCTGATATTCCTTTTCTTCAAAACACTGAAATAGGCATAAAACAGCAAATCTAGGCTGGGCCTCCGGTTAATAGGTTAGTCCCGAAAGTAATATAAAAGTGGATAATAAAGCCCAATAATGCCCAAAACAGTAGATAATATAGCATGGAGCAATCAAAAATTATAGATACGTTGGAGACGTATCACATACCTAGTTCAATCTCGTTACTGGCAAGTCTCTTTACTCGTTCTGTAATACATCATCCCGCAACTAACTCATTAGTCACATTTCTTGCAAGGCTTATCATGATGTGCATTACCGAGAGGGCCCAGTGATACCTCTCCGATACTCGGAGTGACAAATCCTAATCTCGATCTATGCCAACTCAACAAACACCTTCGGAGATACCTATAGGGCATCTTTATAATCACCTAGTTACGTTGTGACTGTTGGGGAATGTAGTATTTCAAAAAAATTCCTATGATCGTGTAAGATCTATCTAGGAGATGCATAGAAACGAGAGGGGAGAGTGTGTCTACGTACCCTCGTAGACCGAAAGTGGAAGCGTTTAGTAACGCGATTGATGTAGTCGAACGTCTTCGCGATCCAACCGATCAAGTACCGAACACACGACACCTCCGTGATCTGCACACGTTCAGCTTGGTGACGTCCCTCATACTCTTGATCCAGCTGAGGCCGAGGGTGAGTTCCTTCAGCACGACGGCGTGTTGACGGTGATGATGAAGTTACCGACGCAGGGCTTCGCCTAAGCACTACGACAATATGACCGAGGTGTAAAACTATGGAGGGGGCACCGCACACGGCTAAAAATCAACTTGTGTGTCTAAGTGGTGCCCCCCTCTCCCGTATATAAAGGACGGGAGGAGGAGGCTTGCCGGCCACAAGGGGCGCGCCCAAGGGGGGGATCCTACTCCAAGTAGGAATCTATCCTCCCCTTTCCTAGTCCAAGTAGGAGAAGAAGGAAGGAGAGGGAGAGGGAGAGGGAAAGAGGGGTCGCGCCCCCCTCCCCTAGTCCTATTTGGACTCCCCTTGGGGGGCACCTCCTGGCTTCTACCCTCTCTCTCCCCTAAGGCCCACTAAGGCCCATTACTTCCCTGGGGGGTTTCGGTAACCCCTTCGGCACTCCGGTTTTATCCGAAACCATCCGGAACTCTTTCAGTGTCCGAATAACATGGTCCAATATATCAATCTTTATGTCTCGACCATTTCGAGACTCCTCGTCATGTCTGTGATCTCATCCAGGACTCAGAACAGCCTTCGGTACATCAAATCACATAACTCATAATACAAATCGTCATCGAATGTTAAGCGTGCGGACCCTACGGGTTCGAGAACTATGTAGACATGACTGAGACACATCTTAGGTCAATAACCAATAGCGGAACCTGGATGCTCATATTGGTTCCTACATATTCTACGAAGATCTTTATCGGTCAAACCGCATAACAACATACGTTGTTCCCTTTGTCATCGGTATGTTACTTGCCCGAGATTCGATCGTCGGTATCATCATACCTAGTTCAATCTCGTCACCGGCAAGTCTCGTTACTCGTTCTATAATGCATCATCCCGCAACTAACTCATTATTCATATTTCTTGCAAGGCTTATAGTGATGTGCATTACCGAGAGGGCCCAGAGATACCTCTCCGACAATCGGAGTGACAAATCCTAATATCGATCTATGCCAACTCAACAAACACCATCGGAGACACCTATAGAGCATCTTTATAATCACCCAGTTACGTTGTGACGTTTGATAGCACACTAAGTATTCCTCTGGTATTCGGGAGTTGCATAATCTCATAGTCATAGGAACATGTATAAGTCATGAAGAAAGCAATAGCAATAAACTAAACGATCATAGTGCAAAATAACGGATGGGTCTAGTCCATCACATCATTCTCTAATGATGTGATCCCGTTCATCAAATGAAAACACTTGTCCATGGCTAGGAAACTTAACCATCTTTGATTAACGAGCTAGTCAAGTAGAGGTATACTAGGGACACTCTGTTTGTCTATGTATTCACACATGTACTAAGTTTTTGGTTAATACAATTCTAGCATGAATAATAAACATTTATCATGGTATAAGGAAATATAAATAACAACTTTATTATTGCCTCTAGGGCATATTTCCTTCAGTGACTTTTGATAGCACATGAGGTATTCCTTCGGTATCCGGGAGTTGCATAATCTCATAGTCGAAGGAATATGTATTTGACATGAAGAAAGCAATAGCAATAAAATTGAACGATCAACACGCTAAGCTAACGGATGGGTCTTCTCCATCACATCATTCTCCCAATGATGTGATCACGTTCATCAAATGACAACACATGTCTATGGTTCGGAAACTTAACCATCTTTGATTAACGAGCTAGTCTAGTAGAGGCTTACTAGGGACACGGTGTTTTGTCTATGTATCCACACATGTATCAAGTTTCCAGTTAATACAATTCTAGCATGAATAATAAACATTTATCATGATATAAGGAAATATAAAATAGCAACTTTATTATTGCCTCTAGGGCATATTTCCTTCAAAATACTCTATATAAAAACATACAGAATAAATCTCAGTTGTCCAATAAATTTAGAATTTCATCTAGATGCATAAAAATCCAACTTAAAGTTAAAACATGACTAATAATCTGATCAATAGTAGAAGAAGAATATCCAGCATCTCTGAGGCACCAAAAGTATAATTTCATAAGAAAAGGCATAAAGATCTAGCAAAATAATTATTACTGATACAAACCTAAAAATTTCATAGAGGTAAAACCCCTTTGCAAGACCGAAATGATTAAAAGTAATATAGAATATCATCATCATCAATACTTGAAAATATATCTCACTCAATATAGCACACAATGCTATAAATCATCCATTCGTCACTCATTTAATTCCTCGGACCACCCTTTATAAGGCTCATAGTTGTAAAAGCTATTTCCACTGATTTCATTGTAGCCAACAAAATCAATGCAAACCCAATAAGATGATTGATACGTCCATTTTGCATCATTTTTTCTACTATAATTTATCTTATTTTGATGTTATATTTCACATTATGGTGCAATTCTAATGTCCTTTCTCTCTTAAAATGCAAGTTATACCTAGAGAGGGGGATTGCCTACATCTGGAATTCTAGACCTAAAATATCAATAGTAGAAAAGGCAATTCTCCGAAGTCTAAAATGAAGCGTGGATGTTTGGAGAATTATTTTTGAATATATAATGAATTATGGAGCAAAGATATGCCGGAGGGGGCACATCCTGCCCACATGGCTGGTCGTGCCATGTGTCCATGTGGGGTCGTGGCACCTCGCCTCCCTATGCCTCTTTTGGTCATAAAATCCCTTTTGACCTAAAAGTCATAGAAAAAATTCAAGACTTTCTGCCGCCGTCTGCGAGGCAGAACATAGGGGGAGCACTTCTGCTCTCGAGCAGAGAGATTCTACCAGAGAAACCTTCCTACGGGAGGAGGAAATCGAAGCCTTCATCATCACCAACACTCCTCTCATCATGGAAATCATCATCTTCATCAGCACTATCCCATCTCAAAACCCAAGTTCATCCTTTGTGTTCAGTTTTTGTATCAAATCTCGTATTGGTACTTGGGGGTGCTAGTAGTGTTGATTACATCTTGTATTATTGTGACAAAAGGGGTAGCCAGGCACGTATATGTATTGTTGCTACTGAGATAAAATGATGGGGTTTGATTATATTAGTTGATCTTATTTTGTCTATATTATGTCATCATATTTAATGCATTACTCTATTTTTATGAACTTAATACCTAGAGAGGCAAGCATAGAAGCGCTCTCGAAGTGGAGTAATAGTAGTAGATGCAGATGGATGTCTGTTTACTTGTCACGGATGTAATGCCTATGTACTGATCATGCCATGAGTAACACATAACTATGCACTATTCTATCAATTGCCCAACAATAATTCGTCTACCCACAATATTGTTTATGTTCTTGAGAGAGATGCCTCTAGTGTAAGTTATGGCCCACGTGTCCATTTCAATCATATTGCTAAAACCCTAAATACCTTGCTACAAAATATTTATTTTTATTTAGGTTTTCAATTTATATACCTCCTACTATCATAACTAATCCTTGCAATTAACGAGTACAAGGGGATTGACAACCCTCTTGTGTGTGTTGGGTGCAAGTATTTGCTTTTGTGTGTGTAGGTACTGCTAAAGGTCATTTGCGTGAATGTCCTATTGGTTCGATAAACCTTGGTTCTTTACTGAGGGAAATACTTACTGCTTCTGTACTACTTCACCCTTCCTCTTCAGGCAAATTCCAACGCATTTCACAAGTAGCAAGAAGAATTTATGGCGCCGTTGCCAGGGAGACTTCATCAAACAACCAAAGGTACCTTCACACTCACACCTTATTTGCTTGCAATAATCATGTTAACTCAATAAAATAAAAATAAAGACATACAGATCCTCATCCACTTGCTAATCTTTTCAAATTTGTTGCTTATTGTAAACCAATAGCTAATAATGGAGAAGTGATAAAATAAATGCTATTGAGATGCATTTATTGAATGAAAAGCATGATTATTAGTATAAATTTTATGAATAACAATTATGCTAATGATCATGATTGGGTGATTATCATGATGTTTCTTGTGACCTTGAGAATTCCGAGCCTCAAAATGAATCTATTATTGATGATAAATTCAGAATACTATTAAAAGTGGTTTTGGAGAGGTCACGACTTTATTTGTTGTTAATACCACTATCTTGGAAGATTATAAAACTTGCATGCATCTGGATAATGGAGAGTGTTTTATATGATAACTATATTGTTGAATTTGATTATGATCCTACGTGTAGTTATTTTGAGAGGGGGAATATAGCTATGAAAATTTCCATGTTACTAAATTTTTTAGCCTCTTGTTATATTGAGATTGTCAATGTTTTCCTTGCATATGCTAAATATTTCCTTGTCTTGATAATTTGTTTACTTATAAAATGCCTATGCATAGGAAGTATGTTAGACTTAAATGTATTTGTCACATGTTCTATGATTCTCTCTTTGTGCTTCAATTCTTGTCTTTGAAGTGAGCATCATTGAAATCTCAAAGCCTATCTTAATGGCTATAAAGGAAGAGCTTGTTCGGAGACAACGCAATGTTATCATTTATGTTTTTGTGTGCAAACATGATTATTTCTGCTGTAATGATTGTGTTTTTATCTTTTGATTAGTGTTTTTGCCAAGCAAAGCCTTTGGGATCATTTGGATGATAGTTGAATTGATTTTATGCAAAAATAGAAACTTTTGCGCCCAGTATTTGAATTTACATTTTTTATTAGAACATGATCTTTGTCTGAAATTCTTACACAATATTGAGATACAAATTGCCTATGTTCTATTAATTGTTCAGAATTTGTAGAGTTACAGAAGTATGATTTTATTTCAGATCATTACAGACTGTTTTGTTTTAGACAAATTCTGTTTTTATTGCATAGTGTCCTTATTTTGATTATGCTATGGATTATATCAGGGGTATAAGTCATGGAGAAGTTAGAATAGAGTAGGAACTATGCAAGAACAATTATGAATAGGTTTATAACAGTACATAAGTTTATGGTTTACCATTATACTAACGGATCTCACAAAGGTTCTGTTGAGTTTTGTGTGCTGAAGTTTTCAAGTATTGGGTGAGTTTACAATGGATCACTACTGCAGGATGGTCCAAACATGACACATCGATCTGAGACCAATCGACGAACCTGTGTGCGATGCATGAATCGCAAATGGTATCATAATAAAACTGTCACCAATAAGACGAACCATGCGCGATGGCAGAGACATCAAGCATGATTCAGATTATAGTTATGTGCGATAGATGGAATACAGTTGATCCATACGAACTATTTGCGATGAGCCAGAATAATAGAAACTGTCAGCCAGATGAAGGTGTGTATGATATACAACATACAGTTCAGTCAGATGAACTGTTTGCGATTAGCCAACACAACAGAAATGGTCAGCCATTTCAAGGTGTGTGCGATAGATGGCATACAGTTCACTCGGATGAACTGTTTGCGATGAGGCAAAACAATAGAAATGGTTACTTAACAAGATGTGTGTGATACACGGCAAACAGGTTAGTAATCATAAATGTGTGGGAAGACCGATGAAAGCACATGTGCTCCCTTGATGGTTTTGGTAATTAATGTCAACATATCTTTTGTTGGACTAATAGTTCTATCTATTATATTTCAGACAAGTTCAACAATGGCATGGCAAGGAGAAGAGGATGTGGACCCCTTCAAAATGCTAAGGACATGGATTGGCAAAAGCTCAAGACTCTGCATTTTGGTTAAGTGATCCAAGATCACATTGAGTCCACAGGAAAGCCAATACTATTAAAAGGGAATGAGGTTTTGATAATGATTTGTTTGCTCAAGTGCTTAGTGCTATTGCTCCAAAACCCTCGGCAAGTTTCTGTATCCAAATTTGTCCAAAACCCTACATTCCAACTCGGTCCCACCAAAACATACCTATCCGAACCCACCGAGTTCATCTGGACACAGCCACAGCCAAACCCTAACAAATCAAATCCACCGATATGGATCTCGGTCTCACCGAGATGGCCTTGCCAACTCTCGGTTGCCTATTGCAATTATTTCGGTCTTACCAAGTTTTGCAAGCGGTGCCACCGAGATGGCTTGCCAACCTTCTATTGCCTATTGCACTTACTTCGGTCTTACCGAGATGATGCAATCGGTGCCACCGAAGTGAGGTTTTGCCCTACCATTGCACATCGGTTGCTCCAAGATGTTTCAAGTCGTCCCACCGAGACCTCCTGTGACGCCCCCGATTCAGTCATACACTAATCATACACGCAAACGTGTACGATCAAAATCAGGCACTCATGGGAAGATATCACAACACAAGTCTACAAATAAAATAAGTCATACAAGCATCATATTACAAGCCAGGGGCCTCGAGGGCTCGAATACAAGAGCTCGATCATAGACGAGTCAGCGGAAGCAACAATATCTGAGTACAGACATAAGTTAAACAAGTTTGCCTTAAGAAGGCTAGCACAAACAGGGATACAGATCAAAAGAGGCGCAGGCCTCCTGCCTGGGATCCTCCTAACTACTCATGGTCGCCGTCAGCGGGCTGCACGTAGTAGTAGGCACCTCCCGAGTAGTAGTAGTCGTCGTCGACTGTGGCGTCTGGCTCCTGGACTCCAACGTCTAGTCGCAGCAATCGGGTAGAAGGGAAAGGGGAAAAGAGGGAGAAAGCAACCGTGAGTACTCATCCAAAGTACTCGCAAGCAAGGAGCTACACTACATATGAATGCATTGGTATCAACTGGAATAAGGCTATCATATGTGGACTGAACTGCAGAATGCCGGAATAAGAGGGGGATAGCTAGTACTTTCGAAGACTACGCTTCTGGTAACCTCCATCTTGCAGCAGGAGAAGAGAGTAGATGGTAAGTTCACCAAGTAACATCGCATAGCATAATCCTAACCGATGATCCTCCCCTCGTCGCCCTGTGAGAGAGCGATCACCGGTTGTATCTGGCACTTGGAAGGGTGTGTTTTATTAAGTATCTGGTTCTAGTTGTCATAAGGTCAAGGTACAACTCCAAGTCATCCTGTTACCGAAGATCACGGCTATTCGAATAGATTAACTTCCCTGCAAGGGTGCACCACATAACCCAACACGCTCGATCCCATTTGGCCGGACACACTTTCCTGGGTCATGCCCGGCCTCGGAAGATCAACACGTCGCAGCCCTACCTAGGCACAACAGAGAGGTCAGCACGCCGGTCTAAATCCTATGGCGCAGGGGTCTGGGCCCATCGCCCATTGCACACCTGCACGTTGCGAGGGTGGCCGGAAGCAGAACTAGCCCCCTTAATACAAGAGCAGGCTTACATTCCAATCCGGCGCGCGCCGCTCAGTCGCTGACATCACAAAGGCTTCGGCTGATACCACGACGTCGAGTGCCCATAACTGTCCCGCGTAGATGGTTAGTGCGTATAGGCCAGTGGCCAGACTCAGATCAAATACCAAGATCTCGTTAAACGTGTTATCTTGAAATAATCGTGAACGCCGACCAGGGCCAGGCCCACCTCTCTCCTAGGTGGTCTCAACCTGCCCTGTCGCTCCGCCACAAAGTTCCACTCGCGGGTACTCCTACGAGCCGACCCGTCTTTGGTCACCACATGTATCATATATAAAGTATATAGTATATACCCGTAATCACCTCCCAAGTGATCACGGCCCGATAGTATAGCATGGCAGACGGACAAGAATGTAGGGCCACTGATGATAAACTAGCATCCTATACTAAGCATTAGGATTGTAGGTAAAGGTAACAACAGTAGTAGCAAGGACGGGCTATGCATCAGGATAGGATTAATGGAAAGCAGTAACATGATACACTACTCTAATGAAAGCAGTATAGAGAAGAGTAGGCGATATTTGGTGATCAAAGGGGGGGCTTGCCTGGTTGCTCTGGCAAGAGAGAGGGGTCGTCAACACCGTAGTCGTACTGGGTAGCAGCGGCGTCGGTCTCGGTGTCTAGCGAGAGAAGAGGGGGAAGAAACAATAAATATAATGCAAACAAATGCATGACGATGCATGACATGGCAAAGCGTGATGCTAGTTGTGCCCTAACGCGGTACGAGGTGGTACCGGTGAAGGGGGAAACATCCGGGAAAGTATTTCCGGTGTTTCGCGTTTTCGGACTGATGAACCGGAGGGGAAAAGTTGCGTGTTCGCTATGTTAGGGATGCGTGGCGGATGAATGGGCTGCGTATCCAGATTCGCCTCGTCGTTATGAGCAACTTTCATGTACAAAGTTTTTCCATCCGAGCTACGGTTTATTTTATATTAATTTTAAAAGATTTAAATCATTTTTAGGATTTATTTAATTAATTAGATCAACATTATCCAGAATAGTGTTTGCTGACGTCATCATGACGTTAGCATGACGTCAACAGTTGACCTGGTCAACCTGACAGGTGGGTCCCGCATGTCATACACTGCTTAGCCCAATTAGGGTTTAATTGACTTAACTAATTGATTAGATTAATTAAACAAGATTAATTAGTTTAGTTAATTCTTTAATTACTTAATTAAGTTAATTAATTAATTCACTAATTAATTATTAATTTTATTTATTTATTTATTTTTCATTATTATTATTTTAAATCTTTTTTGAACGTTCTCGGTCGTGGGGCCATTTGGTCAGTGGCCCAGGGGGCATAACGGGCGCACGGGCGTTGGGAGAATCGGGCGGGCGCCCGAACGAGGGTGAACAGAGCCGCGACGGGGGGCACTGGCGCCGGCGGCCAGGGCGGGGCTCACCGGCCGGTCGTCTCCTGCGAAGGAAGCTGACGCAGGGGGGGGCGCCGGAGGCAGCAGCAGGCGCGCTGCGGCCTCACGCGAGGCGGCAGAGGCGAGTGGGCGGGGCAGGAGCACAGCAGCGGCAGCGGCGGCGGAGGGAGAGCAGCGGCGGCCGGAGCGCGCGGGCGACGGCGCGGGCACGCGCGGTACGTGGGCGAGCGGGACCGCGGCTGTGGCCGCGGCAGAGAGGGGCGAGGCGGGGCACATGCGGCGCACGGCGAGGCCAGCGCCGTCGCGGGCGAGGGAGAGAGAGGAGGGGCGCGGGGACGCGGCCATGGGCGCGTTCAGGGGCGCCGGGGCGCGGTCGTCGGCGTGGTGAGCGCGGGGGCGGGGCTGCGGGTGAGGACGGCGAGCAGTGCATGCGGGCGGCGCGGTCGTCGGGCGCAGGGCGGCGCGAGGCGGCGTCGAGCGCGGCTCGGGCGCAGCCAGCAGGGGCCGCGGTGGGCGCGGCGCGTGCGAGAGCGCGGACGGCGCGGGCACGGCGCGGTGAGCAAGCGAGGGCGAGTGGCGAATCCTCACAAGGGGTCGCAGGGTCCGTGGCAGCGGGGGTCGAGGGGGGCGACGGGGACGATGCGCGTAGAGGGAGGGAGGCTGTCGAGGGGGGAGGAAGCAGTCCGGCGGGGGGGAGCTCCGACGAGGTGGCGTCGTGCGGCTTGGTTCCAGGCGCGGCGAGGCGCGGTCACCCCGATCCGGATCTGGATCGGGGGGGCGAGGGGGAGATATTTCCGGGGGGAGTGGGGGCGTGTCGGTGGGGGGGTCTGGTGGAGTGGGGGGAGGTTATAGGCGGGGGTGGGCCTTGGCCCAGTTGGTCCTGTGGCCTGCCCGGCCGAAGCCCCGAGTGGCAGGGGGCTTTCTCCTTTTTTCTAGTTTTAGTTTTAGTTTTTATTTTTATTTTTATTTATTTTCTTTTCTGTTTTATTTCATTTTAAAGTATTTAGGCATTTTCTAAAAATGTGTTTACTTTACCATAATTACCAGTGCAATATTTGGCACCCACCGAACATTTTTGTTGCAACTTTTAAAAACTTTTGTTGTTTGCCATTTTCTGAATTGATTTTTGAATCGGTTCGAACTAACGAAAGTTTAGCAACAGTAATCACCGATGACATGGCATCATTAGGAGAGTTTTACTATAGCCTAATTATCCGGGCGTTACAAATCTCCTCCACTACAAGAAATCTCGTCCCGAGATTTAGGAGGTAGAAGGAAACAGTGCGGGGTATTCATCATGCAGGCGGTCCTCGCATTCCCAAGTGGCTTCGTCTTCAGAGTGATTCGACCACTGGACTTTGAGGAACTTGATCGCCTTCTGACGTGTGCAGCGTTCATCTTGGTCAAGAATGCGGACCGAATGCTCTTTATAGGAGAGGTCCTGTTGTAATTCGAGCACTTCATGATCCACTGCTCGGATTGGATCCTTGAAGCAACGGCGGAGTTGTGACACATGGAACACATCGTGAACCTGAGAAAGGTTCGGCGGAAGCTCCAGTTGATATGCCACTTTTCCACACCTTTCGAGAATAGTGAAGGGACCAATATAGCGAGGAGCTAGCTTGCCCTTGATCCCGAAGCGGGGAGCACCCTTCATTGCTGTAACTCGAAGATAAGCCTTTTCGCCAGGTTGATAGACCATGTCTTGGTGATGAGGGTCATACTGACTTTTCTGACGTGACTCAGCAGTCTTGAGATTCTCGCGAATAATGCGAACTTGTTCTTCGGCCTGTTGGATAATATCCAGACCGAAGAGTGGACGTTCCCCAGTTTCTGACCAGTTCAGAGGGGTTCGACATTTTCATCCATATAGCACTTCGAAGGGGGACATCTTCAGACTAGCTTGATAGCTATTATTATAAGAGAACTCGGCATATGGAAGAGATTCCTCCCATTTCTTGCCGAAGGAAATTACACAAGCTCGAAGCATGTCTTCGAGAACTTGGTTGACACGTTCAACATGTCCTTGCGACTGAGGATGAAACGCCGTACTGAACGACAGGTGAGTTCCCATAGCTTCTTGAAAACTTGCCCAAAATCTTGAAGTGAATAAGCTGCCACGGTCTGAACTGATAACCAGTGGAATACCGTGAAGTGAAACAATTCTGGACATGTAGAGAGTAGCAAGCTGACTAGCAGTGATTGTCTCTTTGACCGCCAGAAAATGTGCAACTTTAGAAAGCCGGTCAATGACGACAGGAATAGCATCATTACCTTTCTGCGATTTGGGAAATCCAGTGACGAAGTCCATTTCAACATGGTCCCATTTCCATTCGGGAATAGAGATAGGTTGCAGAGTTCCAGCAGGCCTTTGATGCTCTGCTTTGATACGGCGGCAAACGTCACACTCAGCAACATAACGAGCAATGTCCTGCTTCATATTAGACCACCAGAATCTCCAACGAATATCCTGGTACATCTTTGTACTACCAGGATGGATGGACAGAGTCGTATCATGAGCTTCTTGCATAACCCTTTTAGTCTTATCCAGGTTTTTCTTCGAACATGGTACCACTAGGCGGCCTTTGAAGTACAAGGTGCCATCGTCGGCGATAGTGAAGAATGAGGGCTTTCCTTTTGCTAGATGGCGTTTAATCTTATGGACTTCAGAGTCATAACCTTGAATAGTCTTTATACCAGCTACGAGATCTGGTACGACAGCCAGGGTATTTAGAGAACCCTTATTAACAACAAGAAGATTCATCTTGCGGAACTCCGGGGGAGGGGAATGAGTGCTCCAGGAGGAACAATATGGAGGTTCAGCTTTCTAAATTCTTCGACAAGCGAGGGCTGAACTTTGTGAACCTGGAGGTGGTTGCAGTAAGACTTGCGGCTCAAGGAATCAGCCATTACATTAGCCTTGCCGGGGGTATAGGATATACCCACGTCAAAGTCTGCAACAGTCTCCATCCATCTTTGCTGACGGAGGTTCAGATCTGGCTGAGTAAACAGATACTTCAGACTTTGGTGGTCGGTGAAGATCTCGCAACGATTACCGAGAAGGTAATGTCGCCACTGCTTCAGTGCATGAATGACAGCAGCAAGCTTGAGGTCGTGAACTGGGTAGTTTTCTTCGTGAGGGCGCAGTTGATGAGAGGCATAAGCAATCACTCTGCGCTCTTGCATTAGGACACATCCTAATCCTTGACGGGAAGCGTCGCAGTAAATGACGAAGTCCTTCTTAGTATCAGGTGGAGCAAGCACGGGGGCAGAAGTCAACTTGTCTTTGAGCGCCTGGAAACTTTCCTGACACTTGTCTGTCCAGTCAAACTTGACACCCTTATGCAATAGATTAGTCAGGGGCCTGGCAATCTTGGAGAAGTTCTCGACGAATCGACGGCAATAGCTGGCGAGACCGAGAAAACTTCGGACTTGCTTGACGTTCTTCGGAGGAGTCCAATCGAGAATAGCCTGAACTCATTCAGGGTTGACGGCAATACCATCCTTGGAGATGACATGCCCCAGATAGGTTACTTCGGGGAGCCAGAATTCACACTTGGAATACTTAGCATACAGTTGATGCTCTCGAAGCTTTTCTAGCACAAGACGAAGATGTTCAGCATGTTCTTCCTTGTTCTTGGAAAATACAAGGATATCGTCCAAATAAACCACGACGAACTTGTCGAGGTAATCCATGAATATATAGTTCATCAGACGAGAGAAGGTGGCTGGAGCATTCATTAAGCCGAATGACATGACAGTGTACTCATATGATCCATACCGAGTCACGAAGGCGGTTTTTGGGATGTCCTCTTCACGAACACGGATCTGGTGGTAACCCAACCTCAAGTCGAGTTTGGAGAACACTGATGAGCCAGCCAGTTGATCATAAAGATCATTGATCCGAGGAAGAGGGTATTTATTCTGAATGGTAGCTTGGTTTATAGGACGGTAGTCTTGGACTAATCGGTTTGTCCCATCCTTCTTCTTAACAAAGAGAGAAGGTGCTCCCCAAGGAGAGCAACTTGGGCGAATGAAACCTTTGACAAGAGATTTGTCGATTTCCTCCTTAAGCTCAATGAGTTCATGTGGCGGCATCTTGTAGGGTCGTTTGGCTATAGGGGTGGTGTCGGGTTTCAAGTCGATGATGAATTCGACAGCTCTAGCAGGGGGAATCCCTGGAAGTTCTTCTGGGAAGACGTCTTGGAATTCACGAACGACGGGAATGTTTTCAATGCCCTCGAGTGGTGCAGCGTTCAACGCATTCAAGGCATAAAGTCGTGCCTTGGCGTTCTGAACTAGATGAGCTTTGTCGGGGATATACCCTGCGGTATGACCCGGCCAGATGTATAACCCGGCCGGACTTGGTGACTCACTAATGACCCGCCCTGACTAGACGACACACTAAGTGGCCCGCCCGATCCTGGCAACTTATGGGTGACCTGGCAAGCAGATCAGAGGAGCGACAAGTCCCGGGGGCCCAGGAGGCTCAAGGCCCAGAAGGCCGGCTTACGTTATGGTAGGCCGGCTTAAGAGGAAAGGCGTGAGGAATATCTCCCTTACAAGGGATCAAGAACCGGACTTGTATCCGGCTTGTAGTAGAAGATAGGCTAGTCCTAATCATATTTGGACTCCACATGTAACCCGCCCCTCTAACTTATATAAGGAGGGGCAGGGCACCCCGAGAGGGACAAGCAACAAGAACAATATCTAGGGCTAGACAAAAAGAGGAGAGCTGGCTTACGGCGACTACCTCATGATCATAATGAGACCTAGCCACAAACAGCATGTAGGGTTATTACCGGATGATGTTTCCCGGGGCCCGAAGCTGTCTAAATCCTCGTCTTATGTGTTGCGTCTTTCGATTCCGCTCAACCCCTTCAAGCTACCACATAGATGCGTTGGCCTCGCGACTAAGTCCTGGCACTAAGGACATCTGCCGTGACAATTCCACGACAGTTGGCGCCACCGTGGGGCTCGCGCACGGTGGTGTTGAGTTCTTGAAGGGATCTTTCCTAGGGTTTCGAGAAGTTCGCAATATCCGGATAAAGAGGAGTCAGTATGGAAGGGTTGGCATCAGCTTCAAATTCATCAATCCGAATTTACAATCTGCGAAGATTTGAGGTCAAGAGAAAATTAGGGTTGCGCATTGTGCTGTGGATGAACGCGACCCGGCGATCCGTTGAGTCGGGAGGCAAATCAATACCCGGCCGTCATGCGAGCCAAGAAAGTTATCTATTCTGGCGAGCCGCCAGTGTTCTGTGCTTGAATAGCATAGTACCACGACCCGGGCGTGGATTGTTCAAAACCACTACAACCTGAAGGAGCTCAACTATTCGCTGCTGCTATCGTGTGTCGCCAAAGCAGTCACGGGATAGCACTCCGGGTCAAAGTCAAATCCATCAAAATCATCTCCATGGAATACCGTGTGAAATTGCAAATCAGCGTTACCAAAAAGAAAAAAGGAATCTGGTCGTACGAGAACTAGGCACTAGATTCTCCACTGCCGTAACCCGCCTGTGAACCGCTGCTGCAAGCGGCCACATCCGCCGAGTCACCGGATTCAAACAGCTGGGCTCCCCGCTGGTTCTAAACCGCCGCGGCCGTAACAAGCAGGTGCTATTTTTCTAAACTTATTTGATATAATTAAGTATCATCAAAAGATTTTTTTCAAGGTATTGTATACACAGGTCAATTACCTCATGGCTAAAGTCTGATCCGGCCCTCGCGCACTGTCATTGGAGGCCGTGTCTACACTCGTACTATGTCAAAATTGCTTAATGGGTGTGCGCAAATCGCCGCCTCAGCGGTCCGGTCTACATCAACTCACCAGGACTGTGCCTACAGTCGGGTTATTCAACCGTGCCCGCGCCGACTTAACCGTCCGCGCCCACGGCCGACTTGTCTATCCGCACAGCTTACAATACCGCGGCCGACTCACGCGTCCGCTCCATCTTCTAAATGTTGCGGTTAACTCCGACATATATATATATATCAATAAATTAGAGCCAATGGACATATGCGAGCAGCCCCCGCCGCGTTGAGCCACCGGGGCTATATTGAGTCTCCGGTCTGCCTGAGCCACCTCTGTCGTGATAAACGGATCATCCGTCGTCCAAACAAATCAGGTGATATCCATTCAAGTTTATTTTATTAATATATATTGTTTTCATCAAAGAACAATTACTTGGTCTTATAATATTTTTGCAGAACCATTACAAAAAGGTGTCACCTAAGGGGTGCACATCGTTTTACAACGCCATGGACGACTCGTCCATCTGCCCTCACGGCGGTTCACGCATTGGCACCGGTTTATAATGCAGAGCACAACTGGCTCATCTGCGCTGGCTTACAAGGCCGCGACCGACTCATCTTTCCGAAGCCGCTTCTGATGCTGCAGTCGTTTTACTGTCTGCCCTGTGGTCTGGCCTATTGAAAGTGCCGGGTTGACTAAACAGAATTTACGCACAGATCATCTGTCATTCACAAACATCAGGTGATATCCATCTAAAGTTTATCTATTAAACACTTATTGTTTTTTGTCAAAGAACAATTTTCTCTGCCCTGTAATATTTTTACACAGGAAAATTTTTTATGCCTCGGATACGGAGTGCATGCACTAGCATTCGTCCATGCCACGCTGCTAGACAGACATGCGTACAAGCCACCGTTCCCACGGTCCAGCCTTCATTAACTCGTCAGGACCGCGCGAATTATCCAATAAAGCGCGCACAGGCCGCTGACCCCCGCAGTCCGGTCTACATCAACCTACGGCCGACTCACTCGTCTGTGCCGGCTTACAACGCCGTGACCGATTCATCTGTCTGCTTGTGTGGCCGACTCGCCCATAATTGATTTCAGCTTCACTGTGGTGATCATCAACTCTGCGGTGGATATTTTCTGGCCTAACATATCAGGTGAAATCCCTCCAGTATATTTTTATTATATGTTGCTTTTCTTTAAAAGAGCAATTACTCTGGCTGGCAAGTTCTCCAATGCAGGACAAGTTATATCACTGAGCTATTGACTGACTCATACCGGTTTATATCACGGTCAAATATGGAGAATCTCAAGACAACTCCTTGAGTCGTCTTGAGACTCGGGAGCTACAATGACATGACTCGGGAACTCCGGGTCATTGGAGGGAATAATAACCCGGTTCTGGAGGCTACCGCCATATTGATGAAAATTTAAAAGCCGTCAGGAAATTGCCGGTTCAAAATAACTATTCTGGTTTAGAATCCGGCTCAAGAGACATCTTTCTCCCACAAAGCTTTGAAGCTCTCAAATCCGGTTGAAACATCCGGCTCAAGGTAAATTTGTTTCTTACAAAGCTTTGGAGCTATCAATATCCGGTTTAAGAATTTCCGGATTCAAAAAGATTTAAATCTCTCACAAGTTCGAGTTCTTACAAAAATTAAAGGTTGCCAAAAAGAATTTGCTGCCATGTTGCGCGGTTCAAACATAGGTATCCTGCCTTACGGCTTATCTTATTATGATCACTTGGGGGCTTCCTGTTCATCGAGCATAGCTATCAATACCCTCTTGATCGGCGCAATGCCAAAATTTATATGGTCACTTGGGGGCTTCCTGTTCAAACATAGGTCGTATTCGAACCAAAGAGAACATAGCTATCGATACCCTTTTGATTGGCAAACTGCCGAACCTACTTGGGGGCTTCTTGATCGTATCCGAATCATAGCTCAACCCCTTTGGGAATCGACGTGGATCTATTCGAATCAGCATCGTTAAACAACTCTCAAGGTCATTTGGGGGCTTCCTGTTCAAACATAGGTCGTATTCGAACCAAAGAGAACATAGCTGTCGATACCCTTTTGATTGGCAAACTGCCGAACCTACTTGGGGGCTTCTTGATCGTATCCGAATCATAGCTCAACCCCTTTGGGAATCGACGTGGATCGTATTCGAATCAGCGTCGTTAAACAACTCTCAAGGTCATTTGGGGGCTTCCTGTTCAAACATAGGTCGTATTCGAACCAAAGAGACCATAGCTATCGATACCCTCTTGATCGGCATCGCCAAAGCCACTGGGGGCTATATGATCGTATTCGAATCTTAGCTTAACCCCTTTGGAACGGTTTACTGATCATATCCGAATCAGAAGCCTCAAAAAGTTTTATTCTGTCTCTGGTAAAGTTTATTGCAGCCACAATTACTTAACTTAAGAACTTTTTGGGATTATATCTCAAATATATATAAGTGTTTTATGTTTAACCCGGCTTGACTTTTGACTATAAGTCGCCAGTTTATGACAATCATCATCTATGTGGAAGCATTGGCTTCTAAGGATTGGGTTATCACCCTTACTGCACAGGTTATGTAAGCCGGTAGTACAAATTCAACATCACAGTGGTTGTATGTGAGATATTATGACCCGCCCTGGTTTTGACGCTAAGTCACCAGAGCATATGTTGTTTAAACTCTCTGCAGGATTTGCAGAAATATGACATATAAATGATTAAGTTCAAGCTCATTACCAAAGTTGATGCTTCAAAATGATTATCCGTTCTGGATTTTTCTCAAAAGGCTATACGCTGCCGGGTCATAAAAATTCCGGTTTACAATGAAGGCGTATTGAATCGCCATCGGCCAAGAGCCGTCGGGTATTTAAACTCCGGATTTACTTGTCAACAGATAAGGTATTTGAAATCTTTAAATAGCCAAAACTTGGCTGGATTGTCGTTATGATATTGAATGATTGAGGTTATCAAATCGGGTCATTCAAATCTTTAATAGCCAACATGGCTGGATTTTCATGATGATATTGAATGATTGAGGTTTTCATACCAGATTATATTATTCAAATCTTGAATAGCCAACATGGCTGGATTTCTATTATGATTATCAATAAACAGTATTATGATTGAGGTTTTCAAAGTCGCTTTAGCGCAACGGCTATTATCTTTATCAATGGGCATGTTTTATTTTACAATGGAGGAAATAGTCCCGAGTCGCTGCAGGCTTACAACCCGGCACTTGGGGGCTACATTATTCAAGTTGAGGTTACATCAAATATGCAAGTCTCATGTCGCTGCAAGCATGCACCATGACACTTGGGGGCTAATGCAAAGTCATTTTTATTGGCCTTATTGAAGACCCGACGCATCCCATTGTAATGAGCCGGCCCTTGGGGACTACCAATTGCTCCTATTAAAATTCAAGATACACAAGCCTTATTCCATTATATTCAAGGATCCACTGCTCAGTTGGTAAAGCACAAAGCTCTTAACCTTGTGGACGTGGGTTCAAGCCCCAGGATGGGGGTTACATCATATGATATTATTTTCAATGAAAAGTCCCAGCTCAGTATTATCTTACTAAGTCGGCCCTTGGGGGCTACACGTTACTGCTCAAATTTACATCATCATATTTACAAAGTCCCTGTTCATTATTACATAATGACCCGACACTTGGGGGCTAATGCATATTGCTCTTTGCTGAAGACAATTCTAGGATGACCCGGCTACACTACTATGACTATAGCCGACTCATGGGGGCTACACAGCTGGATTTTATTTAAAGCCATGGTGATAAGTCCCGGCTTATTCATGCTGATTAAACCGGCCCTTGGGGGCTACAGGTAATATGGATTTAAGGGAGAAATATGTTCAAATTCTCAGTTTTGAGCAGATTGGATTGATCCGGGGTTTACAACAATCATGATCCGGTGTCACCAATAATTATGACCCGGCGTCGCCTACAGTTATGACCCAGTGCTATCAATATTTACAAGCCGGCAATTTTGGTTATGATAAACCGGCAAGTTTTACCTCTTCAAGCCAGCTGAAAGTCAGATGAGTATTTCAAGACCAATATGTTTTAAGCCGGCGCTTTGGAAGCCGATTCAAGTGGATTATTTCTTACAATATTTCTCTACAAGAGACCAATGCCAGCAAATTGACTATGAAGCTGGCCTATTTACCCGGATTTCTCAAAAGAAGTATCTGGATTTTTTGCATTCACAAAAGTTTGAACATATCTACTAAAGGAGATTTGCTATGAGTACATGGGCATGTATCAAGAAGGAAATGACAAGGATTTAAAAATGATCAGGTGCCGGCTTACAAGAATATTTAACCCGGAGTGCAACCTGTCAATTTGTTCTTGTGTTTATGTTGCAGATCAGTTTAACATGGATAAATCCAAATTAAACTTGGGGGCTAATGTCGGGGATATACCCCGCGGTATGACCCGGCCAGATGTATAACCCGGCCGGACTTGGCGACTCACTAATGACCCGCCCTGACTAGACGACACACTAAGTGGCCCGCCCGATCCTGGCGACTTATGGGTGACCTGGCAAGCGGATCAGAGGAGCGACAAGACCCGGGGGCCCAGGAGGCTCAAGGCCTAGAAGGCCGACTTACGTTATGGTAGGCCGGCTTAAGAGGAAAGGCGTGAGGAATATCTCCCTTACAAGGGATCAAGAACCGGACTTGTATCCGGCTTGTAGTAGAAGATAGGCTAGTCCTAATCCTATTTGGACTCCACATGTAACCCGCCCCTCTAACTTATATAAGGAGGGGCAGGGCAACCCGAGAGGGACAAGCAACAAGAACAATATCTAGGGCTAGACAAAAAGAGGAGAGCCGGCTTACGGCGACTACCTCATGATCATAATGAGACCTAGCCACAAACAGCATGTAGGGTTATTACCGGATGATGTTTCCCGGGGCCCGAAGCTGTCTAAATCCTCGTCTTATGTGTTGCGTCTTTCAATTCCGCTCAACCCCTTCAAGCTACCACATAGATGCGTTGGCCTCGCGACTAAGTCCTGGCACTAAGGACATCTGCCGTGACAATTCCACGACAAGCTTGGTAAGCAATTATTTCATCAGAAGGGTGTAGCAGATGGACGACCTTAGTGTCGCAAACTATAGAAGCAGTATGCGCTTTCAACCAATCCATTCCCAGAATGAGGTCGATGCTACCAGACTTCACTACGATGGGAGAGGCAAGGAATTCCAGTCCTTCGATTTCAACGGGGACGTCGTTGCAAATCATGGAGGTCCGACATTGGCCCGCGGGAGTATGTACTAATAGCGAAGTGTTCAGGTCCTCGCTTTTAATGCCATGCATGAATGCAAAATCCTCTGACATGAATGAATGTGATGCACCTGTATCAAATAAAACAGATGCTGGTGCTGAATTTACGAGGAGTGTACCCATCACGGTAGCGGGCTGGTATAGAACTTCATTGAGATCAACGTGGTTGGCATGAACATGACCATAAGACTTGGCATTGTTGTTGCGGGGCTGGTTGCTTCCACGGCCAGTTGCTGGGAGGGCCAGTTGATTCTGGTTCTGATTACAATCCCTAGCACGGTGACCTGGTTGACCACACTTGTAGCACAGACCATTATTGGGAGTGGGAACAGGAGCTTGTGGTGGTGGAGCTGGAAGTCTTGGCTGCCTAGTTGGAGGAGCAGGCAGACGAGGTGCAGCATAGGTCTGCCTTGGGGCAGGTGCATTCGGCTGGTACATGCTGTTGGGAATCCATATCTTGCGCTTCTGCGAGGACGGGCCCGAAGATGAGCCTGTGTCACGGTTGCGCCTGTGAGAGCTCTGGTATTCCTGCAGACCAGTTTCGACATTGATGGCCTTGTTCACCAGGGTGGCGAAATCAGCAAAGTCATGCACTAGAAGTGCGAGCTTGATGTCAGCTTGAAGGCCATCACGGAACTTCTCCTGTCTGCGTGCATCAGTTGCAATGTCCTCTTCAGCATAGCGGGACAAGTCAAGAAACTCCCGTTGATAAGCTTCAACAGTCTTGTTGCCTTGGGTGAGGTTGCGAAACTCGCGCTTCTTACGGTCCATGACTCCTTGAGGAATGAAGCGAGCACGGAAGGCAGCTTGGAAGTCTGGCCGGGTGACGATTGTTCCAACTGGCAGAGTACACCTATGGTTGTCCCACCATTGAGCTGCGGGTCCCTTCAGGAAGAAGGAAGCAAAGGTGACATAGCTGGCAGGGGCTACATTAGCAGACTCCATCTCATAGGTGATGTCACGGAGCCAGTCATTAGCATCCGGAGGCTGAGTTGAGCTGTGGTACACAGTTGGGTTCAGGCGCATGAAATCCTGCAGAGTTACTGGGGTTGGCTGCTGGTTCATATTGGGGCGAGGAAACTGAGCCATCGTATTCTCCATGAACTGGCAATTCATCTCAAGCTGTTGGATCATACCAGCCATGTACTCAGGAGGTGGTGGGAGGTTGCCACCACGTCCATGACCACCTGGTCTAACCATCCTGCTAATATATAACAGGGGTAGTTCAGCATCGAGAAATTTGCAAAGACAAGAATCATTCATGATGAAACATGCACAATGAAAGCAGCACGATAGATACTACATAGTAGTCGGCATATCTTACAAAAGAGATCATGCATAGAGTTTGGTACATAGAGTTCAGTACATAGACTAATACATCATAGGCGGCACGCAGGCTCGCGACGAATGCATCTAACACTAACAAGCAAGCCTACATCAGTCCCAGGAGGAACTGTGGAGGTAGGTGTAGCCTGACAGCTGGTAGTGACGCGAAGGGAAGACCTCCATGCGAGTAGCCTGGGGTCCGCGGATACTCTGGTGCGGAACCCGATGCGCAGGTGGCAGGAGAGGACCAGGTGCAGGAGAGTAGCCTCCCACATCTGGCCAGCCGACGCCTTGGGGCATCACGGTCCTAGCAGGGTAGATCGCAGAACGCGATAGATCACCAGAGTAGATAGAGGGGTGCAACAACGTCAGAGCACGATACAGGTGCTGACGGGTGGTGTACAGCTCGTGGCGAAGAGCTCGGTTAGCTCTATCCAGCCCATCAGCATGCAGAACCAGGTTCTGATGGTAGAAGGGCTCTTGGGTGACAGTGGAGTAGGCAGCAGTGTAGTATCCCTCCGCACCAACATCGGATGCGATAGCAATGTGCCTGAAGGGGGAGGTATCCAACTCCTGATACTCTCCACGAAGACGTGTCAGAGCAGCATAAGCAGCATCGTGGACCGCCATGTCGATAGTCACTCCAACACCATGAGCAGTGTGCAGCACGGTAGTGGAGTCATACTCCCGAGAGTAGAGGTGGACGATGGCACGGTACTGCTCCTGATTGAAGTCCTGATACTCCTCATAGACGGTGTACTCAGGGTGCCAGCGATAACCCAGATAGGTCATCATCTCAACCAACACAGCAGGTGATCCTGAGGCACCAATGGCCGTCGTGTGGCGCATGACCTGCCTCGTGGGTTCCATCTGAAAACAAAGATGTTTTCACAGGAGTCAAATGACAATATGGATAATGTTCAAATAGTACTCTAAAGAATAACTAGGGCTTATCCAACTTTGGGGTGAACGTGGTCACGGGATCCTAGTGTTAGAGTTAGTAAAATCGTTCAACCCGAGTAGGAGAGAGTTCAGAGTCCCAGAGTAAGGATCGAGGAGTAAAAGATCCTAATACCACCCAGATGGCGACGTGGGCCCGTAAGGCACACAACCATGTTAGTAAAAAGTTCTGCAATGTCTAGACTCGACTTCGGCCAAGGAGTGTGGAAGGAGGATTCCTACAGGCAGTCGGCTCTGATACCAACTTGTGACGCCCCCGATTCAATCATACACTAATCATACACGCAAACGTGTACGATCAAGATCAGGGACTCATGGGAAGATATCACAACACAACTCTACAAATAAAATAAGTCATACAAGCATCATATTACGAGCCAGGGGCCTCGAGGGCTCGAATACAAGAGCTCGATCATAGACGAGTCAGCGGAAGCAACAATATCTGAGTACAGATACAAGTTAAACAAGTTTGTCTTAAGAAGGCTAGCACAAACAGGGATACAGATCAAAAGAGGCGCAGGCCTCCTGCCTGGGATCCTCCTAACTACTCCTGGTCACCGTCAGCGGGCTGCACATAGTAGTAGGCACCTCCCGAGTAGTAGTAGTAGTCGTCGACGGTGGCGTCTGGCTCCTGGACTCCAACGTCTGGTCGCAGCAATCGGGTAGAAGGGAAAGGGGAAAAGAGGGAGAAAGCAACCGTGAGTACTCATCCAAAGTACTCGCAAGCAAGGAGCTACACTACATATGAATGCATTGGTATCAACTGGAATAAGGCTATGATATGTGGACTGAACTGTAGAATGCCGGAATAAGAGGGGGATAGCTAGTCCTTTCGAAGACTACGCTTCTGGTAACCTCCATCTTGCAGCAGGAGAAGAGAGTAGATGGTAAGTTCACCAAGTAACATCGCATAGCATAATCCTAACCGATGATCCTCCCCTCGTCGCCCTATGAGAGAGCGATCACCGGTTGTATCTGGCACTTGGAAGGGTGTGTTTTATTAAGTATCCGGTTCTAGTTGTCATAAGGTCAAGGTACAACTCCAAGTCGTCCTGTTACCAAAGATCACGGCTATTCGAATAGATTAACTTCCCTGCAGGGGTGCACCACATAACCCAACACGCTCGATCCCATTTGGCCGGACACACTTTCCTGGGTCATGCCCGGCCTCGGAAGATCAACACGTCGCAGCCCTACCTAGGCACAACAGAGAGGTCAGCACGCCAGTCTAAATCCTATGGCGCAGGGGTCTGGGCCCATCGCCCATTGCACACCTGCATGTTGCAAGGGCGGCTGGAAGCAGAACTAGCCCCTTAATACAAGAGCAGGCTTACATTCCAATCCGGCGCGCGCCGCTCAGTCGCTGACGTCACGAAGGCTTCGGCTGATACCACGACGTCGACTGCCCATAACTGTCCCCGCGTAGATGGTTAGTGCGTATAGGCCAGTGGCCAGACTCAGATCAAATATCAAGATCTCGTTAAACATGTTATCTTGAAATAACCGCGAACGCCGACCAGGGCCAGGCCCACCTCTCTCCTAGGTGGTCTCAACCTGCCCTGTCGCTCCGCCACAAAGTTCCACTCGTGGGTACTCCTACGAGCCGACCCGTCTTTGGTCACCACATGTATCATATATAAAGTATATAGTATATACCCGTGATCACGGCCCGATAGTATAGCATGGCAGATGGACAAGAATGTAGGGCCACTGATGATAAACTAGCATCCTATACTAAGCATTAGGATTGCAGGTAAAGGTAACAACAGTAGTAGCAAGGACAGGCTATGCATCAGGATAGGATTAATGGAAAGCAGTAATATGCTACACTACTCTAATGCAAGCAGTATAGAGAAGAGTAGGCGATATCTGGTGATCAAAGGGGGGGCTTGCCTGGTTGCTCTGGCAAGAGAGAGGGGTCGTCAACACCGTAGTCGTACTGGGTAGCAGCGGCGTCGGTCTCGGTGTCTAGCGAGAGAAGAGGGGGAAGAAACAATAAATATAATGCAAACAAATGCATGACGATGCATGACATGGCAAAGCGTGATGCTAGTTGTGCCCTAACGCGGTACGAGGTGGTACCGATGAAGGGGGAAAACATCCGGGAAAGTATTTCCGGTGTTTCGCGTTTTCGGACTGATGAACCGGAGGGGAAAAGTTGCGTGTTCGCTATGTTAGGGATGCGTGGCGGATGAACGGGCTACGTATCCGGATTCGCCTCGTCGTTATGAGCAACTTTCATGTACAAAGTTCTCCTATCCGAGCTACGGTTTATTTTATATTAATTTTAAAATACTTAAATCATTTTTAGGATTTATTTAATTAATTAAATCAACATTATCCAGAATAGTGTTTGCTGACGTCATCATGCGTCAGCACGACATCAACAGTTGACCTGGTCAACCTGACAAGTGGGTCCCGCATGTCATACACTGCTTAGCCTAATTAGGGTTTAATTAACTTAACTAATTGATTAGATTAATTAAACAAGATTAATTAGTTTAATTAATTCTTTAATTACTTAATTAAGTTAATTAATTCATTAATTAATTTATTATTTATTTTATTTATTAATATTATTTATTTATTTATTTTTAATTATTATTATGTTTAAAATCTTTTTAAAAAACGTTCTGGGCCGTGGGGCCATTTGGTCAGTGGCCCAGGGGGCATAACGGGCGCACGGGCGTTGGGCGGATCAGGCGGGCGCCCGAACGAAGGCAAACAGAGCCGCGACGGGGGGGCACTGGCGCCGGCGGCCAGGGCGGGGCTCACCGGCCGGCCGTCTCCGGCGAAGGAAGCCGACGCAGGAGGGGGCGCCGGAGGCAGCAGCAGGCGCGCTGCGGCCTCGCGCGAGGCGGCAGAGGCGAGCGGGCGGGGCAGGAGCACAGCTGCGGCAGCAGCGGCGGAGGGAGAGCAGGGGCGGCCGGAGCGCGCGGGCGAGCGCGTGCGACGGCGCGGGCACGCGCGGGACGTGGGCGAGCGGGGCCGCGGCTGTGGCCGCGGCAGAGAGGGGCGAGGCGGGGCACATGCGGCGCACGGCGAGGCCAGCGTCGTCGCGGGCGAGGGAGAGAGAGAGGAGGGGCGCGGGGGCGAGGCCATGGGCGCGTTTAGGGGCGCCGAGGCACGGTCGTCGGTGTGGTGAGCGCGGGGGCAGGGCTGCGGGTGAGGACGGCGAGCAGTGCGTGCGGGCGGGCGCGGTCGTCGGGTGCAGGGCGGCGCGAGGCGGCGTCGAGCGCGGCCCAGGCGCAGCCAGCAGGGGCCGCGGCGGGCGCGGCGCGTGCGAGAGCGCGGACGGCGCGGGCACGGCGCGGTGAGCAAGCGAGGGAGAGGGGTGAATCATCACAGGGGGGTCGAGGGGGGGCGACCGGGACGACGCGCGTAGAGGGAGGCAGGCCGTCGAGGGGGGAGGAAGCAGTCCGGCGGGGGGGAGCTCCGGCGAGGTGGCGACGTGCGGCTTGGTTCCAGGCATGGTCACCCCGATCCAGATCTGGATCGGGCGGCGAGGGGGAGATATTTCGGGGGGGTGGGGGGCGTGTCGGTGGGGGGTCTGGTGGAGTGGGGGAGGTTATAGGCGGGGGTGGGCCTTGGCCCAGTTGGGCCTGTGGCCTGCCGGGCCGAAGCCCCGAGGGGCAGGGGGCTTTCTCCTTTTTTTCTAGTTTTAATTTTTGTTTTTTTCTTTTTATTTATTTTCTTTTCTGTTTTATTTCATTTTAAAGTATTTAGGCATTTTCTAAAAATGTGTTTACTTTACCATAATTACGAGTGCAATATTTGGCACCCACCGAACATTTTTGTTTCAACTTTTAAAAACTTTTGTTGTTTGCCATTTTCTGAATTGATTTTGTATCGGTTTGAACTAACGAAAGTTTAGCAACAGTAATCACCGATGACATGGCATCAATAGGAGAGTTTTACTGTATCCTAATTATCCGGGCGTTACACCTCCAACATTCATATCTGTTATACAGGCCGGTGCCACTGCTCGGACAGGTTAAATAACTACTCAAGAGTGTAAGAAACACTACTTGGGTTTATCAAAGACTTCGGAAGAAGAAAAAACGCACCGCCTCAACGGGCCTGAAATAAGATAAACCCTCAAACTGTTGCTTAAGGAAGTCCTTCTCCCCCTTTAGATTCCCTCCAGGGTAGCTATTAAAGCCGCCTGTGTAAGGGCATATTTATCCCTAAGTGTTTTGGTGATTGATGACAACGCATTTGTGGACTAATCGTGTGCCTTGAGTATTCCAGACACTTCATTGCTAGGCACAAGACGGTTGGGTGCCCCTCGGAGACTGATGAAGATGGCGTCTTTTCTACGTTTCTTTTTGGTGGATTTGAGTCGTAGGAAAGCCGTACTATAAAGAGGGGGTCCGCGTTGGAAAGGTTTGGGTGGAATCATCACGTACACGTGTCCTTCTTGTCCCCTCCTTTTCCTTGGAGCTTCCTCCGTTTTCTTGCCTCCCTTGTCTGGCTACTGTGGTTGGTCGCGGTAGTACTACTCCCAGGAAAACGGTAATACCGTAGGCATCCGCGGTAATACCGCGCGGTGGCGCAGTAGTACCGCAGGTGCCCACGGTAGTACCGCTCCCCTGGAACCGCACTACCGCTGCCCACCAGGCTAGTGGTGCCCCTTTGCGGTAGTAGGGGCAGATGTAATTTTTTACATCCGCACCTACCGCGGTAGTACCATTTTCGTCGAGCGGTAGTACCGCGCTATGCAGTCAGGTAGTAGTACCGCCCCTCGGCAGTACTACTGTGTTGGGTTTTTGCTACTTCCGTTTCTTTGCGGAAGTAGGCACGGAAGTTCCCTTCCCCCTGGCTAGGGGTTTTTGCCTTGCGGTAGTACCGCGCGTGCGGAAGTACCGCCCCCAGCTCCTGCACGTCTGTTTATCTTTACTGTCGCTAGGGTTGCGGCAGTACCGTGGGTCGGTACGGTAGTACCGCACAGCCGTGCGGTAGTACCGCTTGGTTGCAAGCGGTAGTACCGCTGGCCAGGCGCGGTAGTACCGCTGGCCGCGGGCTGGTTGGTGGGTAACGGTTGGATCCTTTTCCCACACTATATAAGGGGTCCCCTTCTTCTCCGTTGACTTACCTCTTCCACCCCTAAGCTCCATTATTGCTCTAAGCTCCATTTTCGCCCGATCTCACTCCCTAGCCGACCAAACTTGTTGATTTGCTCGAGAGTGGTTGAGAAGGCCTCGATCTACACTTCCACCAAGATATATTTGATTCCCCCCACTAATCCCTTGTGGATCTTGTTACTCTTGGGTGTTTGAGCATCCTAGATGGTTGAGGTCACCGCGAAGCCATAGTCCATTGTGGTGAAGCTTCGTGGTGTCGTTGGGAGCCTCCAATTGAGTTGTGGAGATTGCCCCAACCTAGTTTGTAAAGGTTCGGTCGCCGCCTCCAAGGGCACCAATAGTGGAATCACAGCATCTCACATTGTGTGAGGGCGTGAGGAGAATACGGTGGCCCTAGTGGCTTCTTGGGGAGCATTGTGCCTCCACACCGCTCCAACGGAGACGTACTTCCTCTCAAAGGGATGGAACTTCGGCAACACATCCTCGTCTCCACCGTCTCCACTCTTGGTTATCTTGTGCCTTTACTTGTGCAAGCTTTTTGTTTCATATATCTTGCTTGCTTGTGTTCCTATCCTTGTTGCATCATATAGGTTGCTCACCTAGTTGCATATCTAGACAACCTACTTTGATGCAAAGTTTAAATTGTTAAAGAAAAGCTAAAAATTGTTAGTTGCCTATTCACCCCCCCCCCCCGCCCTCTAGTCAACCATATCGATCCTTTCAATTGGTATCAGAGCCTCGTCTCTTTATTAAGGACTTTACCATCCAAAGAGTATGGTTGATACCGTAGACGGTGTGGAGGAACACTCCGGTGTGAATCCGGCCTCGTCTACGGGTGATGGGGAACCTCGGTCTCTCGTGAGGAGTTCAATGTGGCCTTGGAGACATTGAAAACCTCCATGACGACCGAAGTTGAAAGCATGTTTACTAAATTTCTTGAGGGGCTTAAACTATCCACCGCACCGTTGAAAGTGGGTGACCCCACCGACAAGGTGACGGATGCTATCCCCGACAAGGGGGAAGCTAGTAGTGAAAAGGCTCCTTCTTCTAGTGATAAAAATGGCACCGGCATCTTTGCTCATGTGGAACCACCACTTGTTTATGGTGGACCGGTTCCTTCCACTCATTTGAATCATGCCGGTCCTCCCCCTAAGATTGTGAAAAATGAGGACTTTGATTCTTGGGTTTACCGCTTTAAACGTCATTTAAATCATGTGAACACTAACCTTTGGAGAATCATTGAAGAAGGTTTCTATCCGCATGATCCAAGCAACTTCACTCCTCGAGAAGCCGCAGATAATCAATTCAATGAGAATGCTCTCTTCATCATTCAAGATGCAATTCCACCCGAAGACCTACCTCATCTTCGTCCCTTCGCTTTGGCCAAAGATGCATGGCATTGTGTTGTCTCTCTCTACCGGGGAAGCACAAGCATTCAACGCTCCAACTATGAAGTGGTGCAAGATGAGGCCGATGAGTTTGCAATGAAAGAAGATGAAGAACCTCGTGAGCTTTATCGGAGAGTAACCAAACTCGCGGTGTAACACCCTCGATGCGACTATAGCTCCCACGTGTCGAGGCATGACTTAGAGACATAATCTCATTGAAGCCATATGTCGCAAGTTAGGCAATCTTCACAACATCCCATGTAATATGATAATAAAAGGGGAGATAACATAGTTGGCTTACACTCGCCACGTCAATCAAGTACATAAATAACATTACATCAACCAAACACTCATGGCCCGACTACGGCGCCAAAATAAAAGATAACCCAACAAGCGACACGGTCCGGATCACCCCCAACTGGGCACCACTACTGATCATCAGGAAAGGAAACATAGTAACGTTGAGAGTCCTCGTCGAACTCCCACTTGAGCTCAAGCACGTCACCTGGAGCGGAATCATCAGGCCCTGCATCTGGTGTAGTAGTAATCTGTGAGCCACAGGGACTCGGCAATCTCGCACCCTCACGATCAAGACTATTTAAGCTTAAAAGGTATGGCAAGGTAAATATGTGGAGCTGCAGCAAGCGACTAGCAAATATGGTGGCTATCCTGTTCGCAAAAGAGAGCGAGAAGAGGAGGCAAAGCGTGAGCGAGAAACTAGAGAACAACCTGCACAAGCATTACTCCAACACCGTGTCCACTTCCCGGACTCCGCCGAGAAGAGGCCATCACGGTAACACACTCAGTTGATTCATTTTAATTAAGTTAAGGTTCAAGTTATCTACAACCGGACATTAACAAATTCCCATCTCCCCATAACCACGGGCACGGCTTTCGAAAGTTCAAATCCCTGCAGGGGAGTCCCAACTTAGCCCATGACAAGCTCTCACGGTCAACGAAGGAATAGACCTCCTCCCAAGACGTTCCGATCAGACTCGGTATCTCGGTTCTTCAAGACACTTCGACGGGTTAAAACAAGACCAGCAACACCACCCAGATGTGCCGACAAATCCCGATAGGAGCTGCACATATCTTGTTCTCAGGGCACACCGGATGAGAAAGACCAAGGGAAAAAGAGGCTAGGTGGAAAATGGTAAAACCAAGGTTGGGCATTGCTGGAAGAGTTTTATTCAAGGCGAACTGTCAAGGGGTTCCCATTATTACCCAACCGCGTAAGGAACGCAAAATCCGGGAACATAACACCGATATGACGGAAACTAGGGCGGCAAGAGTGGAACAAAACACTAGGCGAGAGGCCGAGCCTTCCACCCTTTACCAAGTATATATATGCATTAAGATAACATGGCAATATAATGATATCCCAACAAGTAAATAAATGCTCCAACAAGGAACGGTCTCCAATCTTCACCTGCAACTAGCAACGCTATAAGAGGGGCTGAGCAAAGCGGTAACATAGCCAATCAATGGTTTGCTAGGACATGGTGGGTTAGAGGTTTGACATGGCAATTTGGGAGGCTTGAAAGTAAGTGGTAGGCATCGTAGCATTGGCATAGCAAAAGAGCGAGCAATCTAGCATAGCAAAGATAGTAGTGATTTCGAGGGTATGATCATCTTGCCTGCAAAGTGGTCAGAGTTGACTGGATCCTCGAAAGCAAACTCAACGGGCTCCTCGTTAGCGAACTCGTCTCCCGGCTCTATCCAAACAAGACAAACAAGCAACAAGGACACAATCAACCACGTGCAAGGATCAAACAATATGATGCAAGGATGGTATGCTATGCGGGATGCGATGCGGGATGCATATGCAAGATTTGACAAGGGGTGCATGAACCTGGCCTCAACTTGGGAATCCAAGTGTGCCACTGGAAAGATGAGATGAAATCGCTTGAAAACGATATAAAG
This sequence comes from Triticum urartu, assembly GCF_056163025.1. Lineage (NCBI taxonomy): Eukaryota > Viridiplantae > Streptophyta > Magnoliopsida > Poales > Poaceae > Triticum > Triticum urartu. The sequence goes on from NC_141875.1 coordinate 483,450,401, forward strand.
AACGCCGGAATCGGAGTTACGGTTTGGAAATGGCAAGCGATTCAAATATGACCACGGTCTGCGATTTACAGCAAGTAGCCATCTAAAAGCAACGAGATGAGCATGCTACAGCACCCAAACATGACAACAAAATACATGGCAGGGATGCATTCATGATGCTTAACAAAAGTCTAGCACTGAGCTACGGCCAATTCATCCATTAACAGGTTCAAACAAGCATGGCAAAAATGCATATGGCAAACAGATTTCAGACTTAGTGAAGTTAACACTTGTCTGGAATCTCAGATCAGATAGCACTCTTCGGAGCAACAAAACTACATACTACAGGACCTGAACATGGCAAAGTAAAGCATGGCATGGAGCTACTCAAAGAGCTTAACAAAAGTCCCTTAGTGACCTTGAGCCAAAAGGGATCAGAAAATACAATTGCAAGCATGTGAACATGGCAAAAACATAATCAGATCACAGACTTAGTGAAAACTGGATCATGCTGAAAACATATCTCAAGTAGGCATGTTTACGAGCTCGATGCACTCACTACGGAGCAAGTCATGACAATCTAAGCATACACCCATCAAGAATACACAAAATACAAGCTAGACATGGCAAGAACAATAGCATATCATGCATGGATCAACTATAACATCCTCGGCAAAATCGCTAACAAGTAGACAATCTGCCCAGATTCACGAAGTAGCAAAAGTAGAGCTCGATTGACTCAAGCTAGGGTGCTCCATAATGCAAACAAAGACATGGATGGATAGGCACTACAAGATTAACAAAACATCCTTACTGATCATCCTCAAAAGAGGCACGGATCACTAGGAAACAACATGAACATATGGCCATATGAGATAAACAGATCAAGGACTTAGTGGAAATGCTAAGTCCCTGAAAACAGAATTACCAAGTGCCTCACTTTGCAAGCTTGTGCTAGTCACCACACATATCACAAAAGTACATGGGTTGCACCTCTGGAAAGATGGCAAAATACTTAACAAAACACATGTAGAGCATCAGGGCATAACATGCACACAATAATCATGGCAAAAATGACAAATATCTAAATGGAGTAGCAGATCTGACAATTATCTCAAGTAGCACTCTTCTAACAGCATTTCGGGCATCAAGATGAACTCAAAAGAAAATGATGCAATGGAATGAAATGATGTACTCTTTGAGATGAACATTTTGATATGCTATATGCCCAAAACGGAGCTACCGATGAGGAGTTACGGCACAACGAACATAGCAAAATAGTTAGGGTTTCGGGGCAAAAGTCAACCGGATCTAGATCTGGCACTGTAGCGGGTACTGTAGTAGCTCGCCAAAGTCACCGGAAATGGACGTCGCGGTGGCCGGACTTGGCGGGAGCTCGCCGGAGAAGGAGCCCGGGGCCGCGGGGAGGCTCGCCGGAGCCGAGGCAGCGGGCGGCGGACGACGAGGTCGGGCGGCGAGGGGGGCTCGTCAGGGAACGAGGGGACGCGGGCGGCGGCCGGTTATAGCCGTGGTGGCCAGAGCGTCGGGCGGCGAGGGAGCTCCGGCCGCCGGAGTTAGCGAAGGAGGCGGCGATGTGGCGGCGGGGAGCGCCCTGGCGCGGCGCGGCGGCGGATGGGCCTCGGGGGCCCGGGGTGGGCCTCCCGGGCCGGTGGCGGAGGGAGTGGCGGCTGAGGCGCGGGGGCAATGGGGGCGTGCCACGTGGCGGCGGACACGGCGGGCGGACACGTCCGTCGGTGGGACTTGTGTCCGGCGCGCGCGAGGTGGCGGATCTAGGGTTTCGGGGGGAAGAAGAAGAAAACGGAGGGGGTCTTTATATAGGCATAGAGGGAGCTAGGAGTGTCCAAATGAGGTGCGGTTTCCGGCCACGCGATCGTGATCGAACGCTCTAGGTGATGGAGAAGGGTTAGGTGGGTTTTGGGCCAAATTGGAGGGGTGTTGGGCTGCAACACACACGAGGCCTTTTCGGTCCCTCGGTTAACCGTTGGGGTATCAAACGAAGTCCAAATGGTATGAAACTTGACAGGCGGTCTACCGGTAGTAAACCAAGGCCTCTTGGCAAGTCTCGGTCCAATCCAGAAATGATTAATCCCCACACACGAAAGAAAGGTAGAATTGACCACCGGAGGAGAACGAAGCGCCGGAATGCAAAACGGACAACGGGGAAAATGCTCGGATGCATGAGATGAACACGTATGCAAATGCAATGCACATGATGACATGATATGAGATGCATGACAACGATAACAACACACGGAGACAAAAACCCAAACCCGAGAAAATAAAATAACTTTAAGCCAGAAACGACAAGAGTTGGAGTACAAATTGGGAAAGTCATATCCGGGGTGTTACACGCGGTCTCACTACGAGATCACGGGAGCAAGGACACGGATGACAATTGGATCAAGCGCAAATTCCTCAAGGCAATGATGCCCTATCACAAGGCCATGTCCTCCGTCATTCGTCAAAGACCGGACTTCCACACTTTGACCTCAAGCGAAGTGTTGGATGAGTTTGTGGCCATGAACATTTTGGACAAGACCGCCGACAATGCGGTGCTTCGTTCTCAAAGGGCAAAGAAGCCTAACCTTGCATTGAAGGCCAAGCTCACCGTTGAAGAAGAAGAAGAGGAAGAAGAGGAGAGCAACCCCGAAGATACGAAGTATGCGTATCATGAACACATGGCACTTGCTTCAAGGCAATTTTGGAGCAAGAAAAACTCGAGGCCAAACTTTAGCAAAAACAACTCAAGTGGCACGAAGAGCAAGCAACGTGTAAGGACTTGCTACAATTGTGGCAACGTGAGTCATTTTGTTGCGGAGTGCCCGTATGAGAAGAGGGAATACAATGGTGGCAAGCTCATCCGAAAGGACAAGGCCAAGTCGTTCCCCAACAAGAGCAACTTCACCAAGAAGACTCCACCCAAGGCATTGGTGGTACAAGAAGAGTACAATGAGGATGATGACGATGATGAAAGTGATGAGTCGGTTGCCATGGCCTCTGTTGCCATTGCGACGACTCCACGAGTGTCTCTCTTCGACTCACCCAATGAGAGCATCACCGCCAAGTGCCTCATGGCTAAAGCCACCAACAAGGTAACCTCCAACATCAAAACTACCATCATTAATCATCCTTCTCCGACGGATAGCACTAATGAACTTGAGGAAGCTAATGTGGAGGCTAATGAGTTTGAGGCCTTTATGGGCAAGCTCAAGGGAAAGTCCAAGAATCACTTTGTTGCTCTCTTGGAACAACTTGGTGAAGCCAATGACATGATCGAGGCTCACGAAAACACCATCACTAAGATGGAAGGGCATAGTCGTGACTATGCCGATGAGATTTCGGATCTTTCTAATGCTCTTGAGGAAGAGCGTGGTCTTCGTTTGGCTCTTGAGGAGTCACACAATGTTGATCATGCTAAGTTAAAGAAAGATTATGATCATGTCCTCGTCGTTTCTCATGTGCTAAACTCCGAGAAGGCCGAACTTGAGGTTGATCTTGCTAGACTCAAAGAGGAGTTTGATCTACTTGAAAAGGCTCACAAGGTCTTGAAGGGTGCTCATGCTAGCCTCAAAGAGTCTCATGATCAACTTCAAGTAAAGCTAACCAAGGAAAAAGCCACTTTCCCTCGTATGATGTTAATTGATAATGCAAATGCTACTAACCCGTGTTGTGAGCATGTGCATCTCGTTGAGGAGAACGATAAGCTAAAGGGGCAACTTGAGAAAGGTCTTGTGACTTGCATACAAGGCAAGAAGAACCTCAACGATCTCTTGATCAACCAAAAGGGATTTGTAGCCAAGGAAGGGGTTGGGTATGTGCCCGACTCCAAGAACAAGAAGAAGAATGACAAGACCAAACGACCTCCTCCTCTCATGCAAACCTTTGTGAAGGAGGGAGAAAGTTCCTCCGAGGAGAAGAAGAAGAACAATGTGAAGGGTGGCGTTGTCAAAAGGGGGGATGTCACTCCTCGCATCAAAGCCGGCGACTTTAATCCTTCTTATGTGTTATGTCGTGCTAGTGATGGGCATGTCTATGCAAAATTCGTTGGTTCTTTTCATGAATACATTGAATGGTCTATTTGGGTTCCAAAGACCCTTTTTACTAACATCAAAGGACCCATTACAAAATGGGTACCTAAAACCAAGCATTAATCTCTTGTAGGTGTTTGCTTCCGGTGGGGGATCATGGTTGCTCGATAGCGGAGCTACAAATTATATGACCGGAAGCAAGGACTTGGTGGTGGACGTGCACAAGATTCCATCTATGCCCACCAATGTCGAGTGGGGTGACGCCTCATCCTCCAAGGTATTGGGACTTGGCAAGGTGGTCATCTCTCATGATCTCATGATCGAGAAGGTCATGCTTGTTGAGTCCCTTGCGTACAATTTACTTTCCGTTCATCAACTTGCAATCATGGGATTTGCCACTTTCTTTGATATCGATACCGTGGCCCTCTTGTGGAGCAAGACTCTTAAAGTAGCTTTTGTTGGGCATGTCGAGAACGGTCTATATGTGATTAACTTTTCGGAGCGACCCACTAAGACCGCGACATGCCTAATGGCTAAAGTTGATGTGGGATGGCTTTGGCATCGCCGTTTAGCCCATGTCAATATGAGATCTTTGCAAAGTCTCCTCAAGGGGGACCATGTCCGTGGACTAACGAATGTTAGTTTTGCTAAAGATCGTGCTTGCAGTGCTTGTATCGAAGGAAAGCTACATGAGAAGGCTCACCCTCCCACGACTATCATTTACTCAAAGAGGCCTTTGGAGCTCCTTCACATGGATCTCTTTGGGCCTCCATCCTTCGATAGTCTTGGGGGTAGGAAGTATTGCTTGGTGATTTTGGATGACTACTCAAGATACACTTGGGTGTATTTCTTCAAGAGGAAGAGCGAGACCCAACAAACCGTCATTGACTTTGCAAATGAAGCACAACGTCAACACAATGCAAAGATCTTGACAATAAGAAGTGACAACGGCACCGAGTTCAAGAACTACACCTTGGATGAGTTTCTTACTGATGAAGGGATCAAGCATCAATATTCCGCACCTTACACCCCTCAACAAAACGGTGTTGCGGAGAGGAAGAACCGGACGTTGATGGATGCGGCAAGGACCATGATGGCGGAGTTCAAGTCTCTATACAACTTTTGGGCCGAAGCCATCAACACCGCGTGTCATGCATCCAATCGGCTCTACCTCCGCAAGGGCTTGAACAAGACTCCATATGAGATACTCACCGGTAACAAGCCCAACCTCAAGTACTTCCGGGTGTTCGGGTGTAAGTGTTTCATTCTCAAGAAAGGTGTTCGGTTGTCTAAATTTGAGACTAGAGCTTATGAGGGCATATTTGTTGGTTATGCTACAAACTCTCATGCTTACCGTGTCCCCAATAAATCCATGGGACTTATTGAGGAGACGTGTAACGTGGAGTTTGATGAGAATAATGGCTCCCAAGTGGAGCAAAGTGGCACTTGTGATGTAGGTGATGAAATTCCTCCCCAAGCCATAAGAAGAATGGGTGTTGGTTTTATCCTACCCATTGAGGAACCCCTTGTGGCCGAAGGAGAAGGACAAAGCTCCACTCAAGCGGAGCCATCACCAACCCAAGGCCCACACGCTTCCGAAGAACAACATGAAGGCCCTCATCCTCAAGAACATGACCAAGGGCAAGATCACGCTCAAGACGGTGTTGACACATCAAATGATGCCCAAGGTTAAGTTCTCTCCTCTGAGCAAGTTCAAGAACAAGAACAAGCTCAAGACGACGCTCAAGATGATCAAGTGACCACTCCTCGTCTCACCCCCGAGGAGGAATTAGAGCGTCGTGCCGCCAAGGTTGCTTCCAAGTTCTCCACCAAGGATCATCTCATGAAGAATGTGCTTGGAAGCTTACGAAAGGGGGTAAGCACTCGTAGACAATTAGCAAATTATTGTGAGCATCACGCGTTTGTCTCTTGTGTGGAACCCCACAAGGTCTATGAGGCGCTAGAAGATCTGGATTGGCTCAATGCCATGCATGAATAACTCAACAACTTCGAGTGCAACAAAGTGTGGATATTGGTGCCAAGACCGACAAGGAACCACAATGTCATCGAAACCAAGTGGATATTTAAGAACAAGCAAGATGCCCATGGGATTATCATTTGCAACAAGGCTCGTTTGGTAGCACAAGGCTACTCCCAAGTCGAGGGTATCGACTACGGTGAAACCTTTGCTCCCGTTGCTCGTCTTGAATCTATTCGCATGTTGATTGCCTATGCTTCTCATCATAACTTTAAGTTACAACAAATGGATGTGAAGAGTGCTTTTCTTAATGGTCCCATTAATGAATTGGTTTATGTCAAGCAACCCCCCGGGTTCGAGGATCCCTACTTTCCGGATCATGTGTATCAACTCGATAAGGCACTCTATGGCCTTAAACAAGCCCCACGTGCGTGGTATGACCACCTTACCGAGTTGTTGCAAGACCGTGGTTTTGAAGTTGGGCTAATCGACCCCACTCTTTTTACTAAGAAGGTCAAAGGGGAGTTGTTTGTGTGCCAATTATATGTTGATGATATTATCTTTGGTTCCCCTAACAAATCTTTCAATGAGGAATTTGCCGCTCTCATGACCTCAAAGTTCGAGATGTCTTTCATGGGAGAGTTGAAGTTCTTTCTAGGGTTCAAAGTGAAGCAAAGAAGAGAAGGAACCTTCATCAATCAAGCCAAATATACTCAAGACATGCTCAAAAGATTCAAGCTAAGTGATGTCAAGCCGGCTTCCACTCCCATGCCCACCAAGTGCCAACTTGACATAGATCCCAATGGTAAAGCGGTGGATCAAAAGGTATATCGCTCCATGATAGGTTCCTTGCTTTACCTTTGTGCATCTAGACCAGATATCATGTTGAGTGTGGGAATTTGTGCACGTTTTCAAGCCGCACCTAAGGAAAGTCACTATGTGGCGGTCAAACGAATCTTTCGATATTTGGCTCATACCCCAAACTTTGGCCTATGGTACCCAAGAGGGGCAAACTTCAAGCTTGTAGGGTATTCGGATTCTGATTGGGCGGGAGACAAAGTGGATAGGAAGTCCACTTCCGGAGGGTGCCAATTTCTTGGTTGCTCTTTGGTAAGTTGGTCTTCCAAAAAGCAAAGTTGTGTGTCTCTCTCGTCCACCGAAGCGGAGTATGTGGCGGCCGGTAGTTGCTGTGCACAACTCTTATGGATGAGGCAAACTTTAAAGGATTACGGTGTCATTTGTGACAAAGTGCCTCTTTGGTGTGACAATGAAAGTGCCATCAAGATCTCTCTCAACCCGGTGCAACACTTCAAGACGAAGCATATTGAGATTCGGTATCACTTCATCCGGGATCACATTAGGCGAGGAGAGATCGAGCTCAACTATGTCAACACTCATGATAACCTTGCAGATATCTTCACGAAGCCTTCGCGAGTTAAGGCATGAGCTAAATATCATTGATTCAAGCAATGTTGCTTGAACCCTTGCACACCCCACCATACTCAACGTGTTGTCCTGTTTAGATGTAGGCATGGACATAGGGGGAGTGATGTTCTCTCAATGAACTCTCCCCCCCCCATTATGCATAAATCGATCAAGTCTTTCACATTAGCCATGTTTGATGATACTTGTGCTTCAAAGACGAGTTTTGGTCATGGACCCAAGGATAATTCTTCGCGGTGCCATACCAATTGACTCAAACATAGGTGACTACGGCCACCGCCCTCTCTTTGGAGAGGTGGTGTCTCGTGTTTGTTTCGTTTGTCGTGTGCCTTTCTGGCTTTGTGTGTTGCGTGGTCTTGTGGTGTTGTGTTGGCTCGGAGTGTTTGTGCAAAGACCCAGTTTTTCGTGTGCTCGAAACGTGCATCTTCTTGAGCTCACGGTACTACCGCGGCTGGTCGTGATACTACCACTTTGGGAGGCACGGTACTACCGCGCCACAGCACGGTACTACCGCTCAGGTGCGGTACTTCGGAAGTACCGCGCCGGGAGGTACTACCGCGTTGGGACACGGTACTACCGCGCCGTCGAGGGAGCTTGGGGGTTATGACTCGGGCAGGGGAGTTCCAACTCCCCATGCCCATTCATTTGTCTCTCTCCCCACGTCTCTCTCTCTCTCGCTCAAGAACGGCGCCGGAGGCCCTCGCCGGATCTCCGTCTCCGGCCACTCTCCTCGGATTCCGACCGGTGGGATCGTTCCCCACCACTTCCTCTTGCCATGGACCAAGGTTTTTTCCCCAAATCCCTCTTTTTCTTGGTTGTTCTCTTGCTTCTAGGTTTTTGGGGAGAAACTTGTTGTTCTTGAGATTTTAGGCCAAATCTATGCAAGAATAGGATGTAGGAGAGTCGTGATGCGTAGGAATCATACTTGATATGCTGTCTTGTGGTAGCTTTGTCCAACCGTAGTACCGCCGTAGTTTCACGGGCTTATCTCAGATTTGAACTCGTTCAGATCTGACGCGGTGCGGTACTACCGTGTCTGATGTGCGGTACTATCGCCCGTCAGGTGCAGTACTGCCGTGCTAGCTTGTGCGGTACTACCGCTCAGCAGACGCGGTAGTACCGCGCTAGCTGAGGCGCTAAGGTCGTACTACCGCTCCTAGACCCGGTACTACTGTGACCTTGCACGGTACTACCGCGTCTAAGAGCAGTACTACTATCTTAGCTTCGCAGCACTTGGCAGTACTACCGTAGGGATCAAATCTCTCTCTAGGCATTTATCATGTGTGATTTCTGCTTGTTTCTCTTGCTTTGTTGTGGTCTTTGCATTAATCCCTCTTGGTTTTTGTGGGTGTTTTGCGTTTTTGTGTCTCAGGTGGTGGCTCTTGCCGTTCCAATCCCAGTCGTGACACTGGCTCCAAGCGTCTGCGCAACCCCCAAGATGAAGCCCCAGAGGGCTCCAATGCCCCCAAGCGCAATGTCAAGACCACTGCCAGCAAGCAAAGGGAACCTGCTAAGGGCATGGACGAGATTTCTGTCTCTGAGTATGTCGAACGCTGGAGGATCAATCCCTATGTGACTCCTCGGGCTGTGCTCAGAGGCACCGAGATGTTCTGGAACAAGCAACAGGTTCTCATCTATCTGGATGTGATCAAGAGCAAGCAGAATACCTTCGTGGATGTTAAGTGGATAGACATGCATCATATGCGGAAGGACAAGTTTCGTGACTATTTTGGAGAGGCTCTAGACTTGGTGGAGCAGTTTGCTATTGAGCCGGTGATCTCTTTTCACCATGACTATGACCCTGAGCTCATCTGTCAGTTATTTGCCTCAGTGTACTTTCATCCTGGGGAGGAGCGGAGGATGACCTGGATGACCAACGGCCGTCAGCTGTCTGCTACATGGAAAGAGTTCATGGATCTGCTGCACATTCCTGATGACGGGCTTCACACCCCCGTTGGTGTTCGCCCCCATGCCAACTCTGAGTCTGCCAACAAGAACCTACTTCAGCCTTTCCTTGTTGAGAAGGTGCTCCCTAATGGCAAGTCAACTTGGGTATTGAACTCCTTTCTGGATATCATGCATCGCATCTTCCGCAACACTCTGTTCCCACACATTGGCGACAAGGACAAGGTCCATGCATATCTAGTGGACATGTTGCTCCTGTGTGCAGAGGCACGTTCTTCTCAGACTCAGCCACTTGATGTCTCACACATCATGTGGTGTGAGCTTCAATTTGCGGTGTTCACTCGCAAGGTACCTATCTATGGACCGTACCTGTTTCTGCTGCTCTCCACCACTTGGGAGAAGATGTACCCGGGTGATGAGTTCCTTGCTCCAGACTGGATTCGCCATGAGTCCATCAGCCTCCGCGTCAAGCCCAACTGGGCCAACACCACTCCCCGTGCTGAGGCCTCTTCTGCTAGGAGGGATGCTAGTGAGGAGGAGGCTGCTGCTGAGAATGTTGCTGAGGACCGTGCTGCTAGGTCCACCACTCCTTCCTCTGAGCCATCATGGGCCAAGAAGCTAAAGGACAAGATGAAGACTCTCTTCTGCATGCAGGCAAAGGGACAGTACAGGGCTCACGTGGCTGACAAGGAGAGTCGCCGCCGTGACAAGAAGGTTATGAGGCTCTTTGGAGAGGATGTGTCTGGCGGGTCTGAGGACGTCATCACACCTGAGGCTGCCTGGATGTCAAAGCAGGGATACAAGTGGATCAGTTCAGAGGATGACTTCGAGGAGACTATCCCCGCCGCTGAGTCTGACGAGGAGCACGAGGAGCAGTGGGATGACTTCTCTGCCTGAGCCACCCCGTGTGTGTAGGTGTCCTCTCTGCCTTTTTGGTGTCTCGATGCAAAGAGGGAGAGAGTGTAGGAATTTGCGTTGTGTCATGCTTGGTGCGTTTGTTTGCTTTGTCTTTTGGACCTCGTTTGTTCTTGTTTGCTCTTGTTTGGGTTGTGCTTTTGAGACCTTTCCTCATATGGTGTAAGACATATGCACTTTATCTATCGTAGTTAACTTATGTTTGTGCTATCTTGTCTAGTGATAGATATGCCTTGTCTCTATAATATAGGGGGAGCTTTGATCCTAGTATTCGTGTGCCGTGCAGTCCAAAGCACTCATCCAGGTGGCACACATCTAGGGGGAGCCCGTCTATATTCTAGAGAGGAGGAGTTTGCATTTACTTAATATTATTTTCCTTGTGCAAATCCCAGTATTGTCATCAATCCACCAAAAAGGGGGAGACTGTAAGGGCATATTTATCCCTAAGTGTTTTGGTGATTGATGACAACGCATTTGCGGACTAATCGTGTGCCTTGAGTATTCCAGACACTTCATTGCTAGGCACAAGACGGTTGGGTGCCCCTCGAAGACTGATGAATACGGCGTCTTTTCTACATTTCTTTTTGGTGGATTTGAGTCATAGGAAAGCCGTACTATTAAGAGGGGGTCCGCATTGGAAAGGTTTGGGTGGAATCACCACGTACACGTCTCCTTCTTGTCTCCTCCTTTTCCTTGGAGCTTCCTCCGTTTTCTTGCCTCCCTTGTCTGGCTGCTGTGGTTGGTCGCGGTAGTACTGCTCCCAGGAAAACGGTAGTACCGTAGGCATCCGCGGTAGTACCGCGCGGTGGCGCGGTAGTACGCAGGTGCCCACGGTAGTACCGCTCCCTTGGAGCCGCACTACCGCTGCCCACCAGGCTAGTGCCGCCCCTTTGCGGTAGTAGGGGCGAATGTAATTTTTTACATCCGCACCTACCGCGGTAGTACCATTTTCGTCGAGCAGTAGTACCGCGCTATGCAGTCAGGCAGTAGTACCGCCCCTCGGCGGTACTACTGTGTCGAGTTTTTGCTACTTCCGTTTCTTTGCAGAAGTAGGCACGGAAGTTCCCTTCCCCCTGGCTGGGGGTTTTTGCCTTGCGGTAGTACCGCATGGGGGGCGCGGTAGTACCGCGCGTGCAGAAGTACCGCCCCCAGGTCATGCGCGTCTGTTTATCTTTACTGTCGCTGGGGTTGCGGCAGTACCGTGGGTCGGTACGGTAGTACCGCACAGCCGTGTGGTAGTACCGCTTGGTTGCAAGCAGTAGTACCGCGCGGCCTTGCGGTAGTACCGCTGGCCAGGCGCGGTAGTACGCTGGTTGCGGGCTGGTTGGTGGGTAACGGTTGGATCCTTTTCCCACACTATATAAGGGGTCCCCTTCTTCTCCGTTGACTTACCTCTTCCACCCTAAGCTCCATTATTGCTCTAAGCTCCATTTTCGCCCGATCTCACTCCCTAGCCGACCAAACTTGTTGATTTGCTCGGGAGTGGTTGAGAAGGCCTCGATCTACACTTCCACCAAGAGATATTTGATTCCCCCCACTAATCCCTTGCGGATCTTGTTACTCTTGGTTGTTTGAGCATCCTAGACGGTTGAGGTCACCGCAAAGCCATAGTCCATTGTGGTGAAGCTTCGTGGTGTCGTTGGGAGCCTCCAATTAAGTTGTGGATATTGCCCCAACCTAGTTTGTAAAGGTTCGGTCGCCGCCTCCAATGGCACCAATAGTGGAATTATGGCATCTCGCATTGTGTGAGCGCGTGAGAAGAATACGGTGGCCCTAGTGGCTTCTTGAAGAGCATTGTGCCTCCACACCGCTCCAACGAAGACATACTTCCTCTCAAAGGGAAGGAACTTCGGCAACACATCCTCGTCTCCACCGTCTCCACTCTTGGTTATCTCGTGTCTTTACTTGTGCAAGCTTTTTGTTTCATATATCTTGCTTGCTTGTATTCCTATCCTTGTTGCATCATATAGGTTGTTCACCTAGTTGCATATCTATACAACCTACTTTGATGCAAAGTTTAAATTGTTAAAAAAAAGCTAAAAATTGTTAGTTGCCTATTCAACCTCCCCCCCCCCCCCCCCCCCTCTAGTCAACCATATCGATCCTTTCAGCCTGGTTTGTGAATCCTTTTTTATGGACCGTGTGGCATCGTTGGATCCGTTGTACCGCCAGCAATATGCCACCCCAAAAGAAGAATGGAGGGCCAACGGCCATAGTTGAGCATGAAGGAGAGAAGCGACCGAGGGCAAGACCAACTCCAAGGTGGACGAGGAGCGTGATGCGGCATCGTTCGCCTTGCAACAAACTTTGCAAGGCATGATGACCCAAAAGAAAGCACGAGACGAGAGGAAGGTCTACATCAAGTTCCAAACAAAGATGCTCGAGATGAAGGAGACCATCAAAAGGAGGAAGCTCGAGACTGAGGAGGCCGTCCAAACGAAGAAGCTCGAGACTGAAGCGACCAATGTTCTCATTGCGAAAGTGGAGATCATGGCGCTGGAGTTGAGAAGACGTCACTAAGGAGAAGGGTTTGGTTTGAGAAGAAACAAAAGCGATGCTAAATGACTGAGCTACGGCCAAGGGCAAGCTAAATTATTGATGAATACTTTGACGCTATGGCCGCGGCCTATTTCAGTTTTTAATTATTTGCTCCGGTGCCTGCGGCTGCAGTCGTGAGGAGTTGGCCTCAGTGGAGCAGCGCGCCGTTCTACATATCAGTTGCGGATCGTATGCGCTCCTAATTAACGCAACCTAGGGGACTAGAAGCGGAAGCACGACAACAGCCACATAATTAACATCAGGCGGCAATTCAGAGTTCATACAGCATCAGCGACTCATATTATTAGATCACAGGAAATTGCAGGTCATTTGACATCATTCTTAGAAAATCCCTCGACATAACAAGCAGCAACACTGGTTCCATGATTCACGAGACAATATATTGAACAGCCAAAACCAACAAACGATGCATTATCCATGAGATCATGACTGCGGCTAAGACACAGATAGTAAATTAAGCAGAAGTACCAAGGCAGATATTACGCCTCAAGACAGTCAAAAAAAGAAGATACCACAGCCGTTTTACCAGAACAGAGGCCACTAAAACAAGATACATAATCTAGCTAGAGTAGCTGAACCCCGAGATCTTGTAGATGCGGATAGTTCCATCGGTGTAACCAGCATAGAGAGTGCTGCCATCCGCGCTCCAGCTCAAGCAAGTGCAGTAGAGCATCTGGGCAAACAGTATGAAGCATATTAAGAAGCACCCAACAGACGATAGATTTTAACTTAATGTAGCAACTCTCAAATTTTAAAATGAGTTCGTAAAAACAGAACCAGTCAATTTAGCTATGCATTAGAACAAATGCACAACAAGTGCCTGTGCTTCCTATAAGTACCTCGCTTGACAATACAATGCAGCCTTAAGTTAGATGGGCAGGCGGCACCAGGGAAGATGAACATAAAACATTTCATAACAATGTATGAAAAATAACCAACAGAACAAGCACATCCATGTACATTCCATGAATAAGAAAAGTACTGGTAGTGAACTTGCTATTTCTTTTTATGCCTGCATTAAAGCTCTTTATCAATTTGGCAACTTAAGTCAACCAGTTCTAGCTTAAAGAACAAAATAGCACAACTATGCAAGCTTTCAGCTGCATTATATAATGCGGTGAATCAAAACCCTCACTGGTAATGTTCAGAACCTATGCTAAATTCATCATTCCAACATGAAACTAATACGTTGTAAATCATAAATTAGACTACCACAATAAATACAGATGATAGAATGTAACAGATCTACATAGCCACAAGGGTAAGCTGGTCATACAAACAACACATTCACAAATTAACCAATAGTAAACAATCAAAGAAACACGGAAATAAGGAGTGATAGTGGGAATAGGAAATAAACCTGCTTCGTGGAGACAGGGACCTCGGGCCTAAGGTCCTGCACGATGTGCTTTGACTCAAGATCCCAGATCTTGATGGAATCCTGTGTCGCCGCGCAGAGCCAGTAGCGGTTGGGCGAGAAGCAAAGTGAGTTGATAATGGATCCCGCATCCAGCGAGTAGAGTCTCTTGCCCTCGGTCAAATCCCACAGCAAGGTGACGCCATCCTTGCCACCAGACGCGCAGAGCGAACCGTCTGGGCTGACTGCGACGGCGCTAACATAGCCACCATGACCATCAAGAGTGCAGCGGAGCTTGCAGTTGGTGAGGTTCCAGACCTTGACGGAGCGGTCCCATGAGCCCGAGACGATGGTCGGGGCGAAGTTGTTGGGTGAGAAACGGACGCAGGACACCCAGCCAGTGTGGCCCTCGCCGCCTCCGAGGTCACCGCCGATGGTGTACTTGCACTCACCGAGGGTGTTCCAGAGCTTGATGGTGCGGTCGCGGGACGCCGAGACGATCTGTCGGTTGTCAATGGAGAAGGCGACGGAGAGGACGTCCTTCTCGTGGCCGACGAAGCGGCGGGTGGTGACCCCGGTGGAGAGGTCCCAGAGGCGGAGCTCGCCGTCCCAGGATCCGGAGAGCGCGAACTGGCCGTCGGAGCTGAGGACGACGTCCTGGACGAAGTGGCCGTGGCCGGTGAGGCGGCGGAAGGGGACGCCGTACTCGGAGCTGGAGTCCTGGGTGGCCTGGATGGGGTTGGTGAGGTCCCAGACGAGCAGCGACTTGTCGCGGGAGGAGGAGACGATGAAGGGCGAGTTGTCGATGGGCGTCGCGATGGCCGTGACCACGTCGTTGTGGCCGCGCATCACGCCGGCGTACACGAGGGACTCCTGCGCTCCGGCCATGGTGGTGGGGCGGAGCGAGCGCTAGGGTTTTGGGGGTGCGGTGGATGCGGCGGCGCAGGCTAGAGATGAGAAGGAAAGCGGTCGGAGAGGGAGGAGGAGGAGTTTATAGTGGGGGCGGGCGTGAGGCGCTAGGGTTTTCGTGGATTAGTGGACTTTGTGCTCAGTTGAGCGGAAATCGTGACCGTCCGATGCACACCGAGAGGGATCTCTGGGCTGCACCCCAGGAGGCCCATTGCAAACGCTGCAGATCGTCTCACTTGCGCATGGGCCTATAGCTTACCATTCTCCTCTTCTCTGCCCCATGGGCCTAATCATCGCTACGGAGGGAAAAGGCAAGAAATGCTTTGGTCCTCTGCATGAGGCGGGAAATGCTTTGCTTCTATGCTCTTGCTTGGGTGAAACATTTAGGTGACCACCACAAGAAAATTCGAGCATAAGATGACTCAAGAAAAGGATCGCGTCATGACATATTAGTATTAGCAGCTACTCCTATCAACTAAGGGGATTTTTTATTAAAAGGATATTCATACAATTTTTTAAGAATTAGAATCCTTAAGGAGTTTTCCTATGTTGGTTATTTGATTCGTACAATTGAATCATATACATATTGTCCTAAGAAATTCTTTGCACTACATTTCATATAAAATCTTTAATTCACCCGGATATCCTGGAAAAAATCCTTAGTTTTCCGGGAATGTTAAAGAATTGACTTAAGTTTCTTTTTAAGCTTTCCCAGCGAATGCCTAGAATTGCCATGCGTAAACAAATAAAATTGTCATGATGTTCTAAGGGATTTGTTATGCTCTAAAGCGACAATTACCATGTACTTAGTACAGAAAACTGGCAGAAAATTCAACACGCTGAGCACAGTAACTGTCATGCGTTCAATTGGGATCTGACAGTCCGCATTCGCTGGGATTGCCTAAAAAATGACGTTCGCTGATAAGTGGTGTCCTTATTTTTTTTTTCTATGGTGCAAGCAAAATCATGTAGAGTCCAATCGGACATCCCCATTGTTTTTGCAACCCTGCGAGGCTGCGACTCAATAAGGCAGTGTGGAGAAAGGATCCGTCTTTCTCAAGAAAGAACCCCATGAATGAAATCAAACCGGCGTTCTGCTCTGTGCTGTCCACGTCGCGGTGCCAAGGTGTTCGGAGACGGAGGATCACGATTCATGGAGAACCGGATGGGCGCTTGATGAGCACAGAGACAGAAACGGAGTCCTGATCCACCCCCAACCACGTCCGGTTGTCAGATCAACGAAGTAATCACTCGTTGCCGTGGTCGAATGGCAGGGAAAGGGACGTTTCACAGCGGCTCTCGGCCGTTCGTTCCCTGATTGATTGCAGCGGGTCAGCTAAGTGCACAAGTTACCAGGGCAGGGAGGGCCGTGAATCTTGCAAACATGCTCGCCGATGAACGGGATCGATTTTGTACCCCATGAAATTTGGTGCTTTGGCGGCAGCACAAAGGCAGGATCGGTTTCCCAACAATCATGCCAACTCCCAGGTACTTTTCCAGAGCATCTCTGAGTTGGGTTAGCTACCTCCTTTCTCTATCTATGGAAACAAATTCGTCTCCAATCTGTCTATCCTACTATAATCAGGAAACTAATCAACAGGGCACCGTCTATACAGCGGTGGACGAGATAAAAAAGGAACATTTCATTTCACAGATAAGGCAAATGAGGGCCTATCTATCCATCCCGCACTGACGGGAGCAGACAGGTACCCTATCTTGTAGGAGTGCCCAACAAAAAAAAACAATAGTCAGTTACCGGCGGGACGGGACGCCCTGCGAAGATCCGCGGCGCGAATCGCGAGGCCGCCATCAGGTGATTCTTCTCAAAAGAACCAAATAAAACGCAACGGAGGCCAGTAGCGGAGGGGCACCTAACCCATCGATCTCTTGCTTCTCTACTGGATGTTTGGGATCTCCATGTCCCGCCCTGCAAGCGTCCCCCTGCCCTGCTCCTCCCAAGCCTTTCTCCCCTTCTTGATGTTGTTGGCCTGCCTCTCCTACTCTCCTCTTCCTCCTCCCCCCCTGCCGCTCTCCTGGTGGCTTGCATATCATATCCTCCCTCCATTCTTCCTTTCTTCACTCAAGCCAAGCTCTTTGCTTCTTGGGGTTGCCATGCCTCATAATCTCATTCTCACGGCTTGAGAAAAGATCGGGCCTTGCCTTTTCCAGCTGCACCGGCTTGCTTGGCGCGGCCTTCGTCCCATTTGCACCCCCTCCCCAGGTAACATGCAGTTCATGGCCCTTTTCGTGTACCTCCGTGCCTGCCTCCGTGCATGGGCGCATGGCTCTTTTAATTAGCTCCTTTCTGTAAGCAAAGGGGATGTCTGGTGGAATGGAAAGACGCTTCAAAAAGAGCTGCCTTTCCTGCCATCTCGTGTCATGTTCGTGGCATGATTCTTTGTCATGTGGTGCGACTTAACATGGATTGCGTGCGTGGTCTTTGTTCCGGACAAGCTCCTTTTCGATATAGCGTCCCTGAAAAATCATGGATGCTTATGTTATCCACAGCTGTGTTTCAATCGGCAAGGCCATTGATCCGAGGATGGCGGACCACTTCGCGCTCATGACGGGACGGATGATCACGGAGGCGACGCTTCAGGGCGCCATCTTTGATGCCCCTTCCGCGAAGGATGCTTGTGATCATCATGATCCTTCTATTTTTGAGGACGGGAGGACCAAGACTGGTGTCATGGTGGAATGCAGAATCTGCCAAGAAGAAGGTGATCAAGCCTACATGGAGACCCCTTGCTCCTGCAAGGGTAGCCTCAAGGCAAGGCTTTCTGCTCCTCTCCCAGCTTGATCATTCCATATGCTGTCAAATTATCCTTGGTTGTTCAAAGTCTGAGCACCAGAAATAACCTCAAGTTGAAAACCCGCTTATTATTACCTCGTCCATCTTCAACAATGGAACAGAGGTCGCTTTCGTATTAGATACGTCCATATCAAAATGCCACCGGGAACACAAATTTCTATTTCTGTCTTCCATACCACTATCAGTGAATTATTTCTTCTCTGTTATCGGAACCAAATCGGATTTTTCGAGGGATTCTATCCTTGTGTCGATAGAATCATGATTTTCATGTAGATTCGACCACCCTTTTATTTTTTCCTAGCAGATGCCCATTTAATCCTGCCAGCCAACAGAGGTTTTACTTGAACTAGTTTGTTGCTGCCTGCAGTACGCTCACCACATATGCATCCAGAGGTGGTGTAACGAGAAGGGAGACACCATATGTGAGATATGCTTACAGGTGAGTAATTCTCAACGGAAACCAGAAAGAAGCAGCTGAGTTCAGTTTGCCCTTTACTTCCCTGTAAAGCCATCATCAGTCTTCAGTGCCAAAAGATAGTTTGTTGACTAATTTCTTGTCTTTGCTACCTATGGCACAGCAATTTACACCAAACTACAGTGCCCCTTTGAAGTTGTTTCGGATCGGAAGAAACCAAATTAGCTTCAGGTGTCACTTGGTGCTTAAGATCCTTGGTAATATTTTCATCCAAGAAGGGCCTATCTGACATCCTAGGCCCTCTCTTCTCACTGCAGGAGAGCTGGAGGAACACCAGAGAATCTCAACGCTGGAGAAAACGTTTCCCAAACCGCTGATCATGCTGCCGGCACATCAAGCTTTGACTCTCAATTTTGCAATCCAAAAGGCGTCACCTACTGCCGTGTGATTGCCATCGCCGTAAGTGCTATAGAATGTAAACCTTCCATGCATCTGGCACGAGTACTCATGCTGCAGCCAACTAACGCATGTGTGGTCCGAAACATGCACCTTCAGTTGATGGCTCTGCTGGTGCTCCGTGACGCAATCTCGCTTGTCCTCGGCGGCCCCGAGGTGTACTCGATGGCACTGATCACTGTAAGAGTCTGAATCATGTAACCTGATTAGATCTTTCTATTTTCTTACCCTGAATGTGATTCATGGGCAATTCTGATATGGATTGCGTTGATGAGACAGCTGCTGATGTTCAGAACAGCCGGAGTTGTCATACCCATCTACATTATCTTGATATCAGTTGTCACATTGCTCCATCGGTACAGTCAACACCAGGTCTGTCTTACCCATGTCCAGTCACGTATCTAAAAAACCTCGGTTTCAATCAGAATGTAATGTTTTTATGCTAATGCAGGATGTGCATGGCGCAACGCCAGTTACAGAACCTGTAGGAATTGAGGACACAGAGAGCCTGCCGCCGACGCCACCTCAACAGCATGTCATCAGCATCCAGTAGCAAGCTGCACAAGGAGAATGGTGGTTAGGTTCTGTCAAATATTATTAGTCTCCCCCGCAAAAAAAAAATATTATTAGTCTCATTGGATGAAGTTAGCGAGATCGACGCTGGCTGTCATAGGATACAGAAGATGCAAAATCATTGCAAGTGTAAAGATGTTCCGTAGAATTGTACACAAAGCATATACTAGGAACAACACACTTGACTTAACAAGTCATGGAGATGAGAAGTGAAATTGAAGTGGGCATGTGTATATAAAGTTTAAGAAACCCTAGGCAAGTGTAAGTGAGTGTACAGGCTTTCCAACATTCATGGCAGTGAAAATTTTGTGCCCAGCCACAGAAGACACCAGGCACTAAAACGTCTGCATTCTCTTTGGAAAAAGCAGGGAAACTCTGTATGAAAATAGGCAAAAGTTCACGGTTACATAAATAATACAGTACATCATGTCCCTCCTGTTCGTTTACACAACACAAAAATTGCTTCATAAGTGTTCTCTTACTCTCTGTCCTTGTAAACTGGAAAGGACTGCCAGTATAGGCTACAACAACAACCTGAGGATAAAATTGAGCTACAACATAGAGAGAAAAACACTCTTAAGCTGGCCTTTCACGCCCGTTGGAAAGCCACGGTGCACACTTGAGACCCCTCAACTCCGCCAAACATGATGGTAGGATACGTTTGGACATGATCCAAGTATCGGAAGATCTGGTGCGAATCACCTGCACCTCTGTCTGTGTCCTCCTTACCAAATTTCCGCATACCGAACTCTTCTACTTCTTGCAGAAGCTCATCCTTTGTGTGATTACATGATGTTATGACCTGAAGACATAAGCATAAGTTTCAATTCTACAGGACTGGTGTAAGATAAGAGTTTCAGAGAGTTTGCACGGAGAAAGTACTGACCACAAGGCCACCTGGTTCAACCAAGTTTGATATAGATTCCCAATACATCACTCTGAAGCAAAGAAAAAAAAAAACACCATAAAGAGAACAATGTTAACTCAACGTGGTACTGATTATTGAATCATACTTGAGATATCTTTAACATAGACTTCTTGTGTATTGGAACCGCATATCCCAAACAAGTTAGGGTAGGCTAGAGGTGAAACCCATAAGATCTCGCGACCAAATCATGGTTCTGGCACATGGATAGCAAGCTTCCACGCACCCCTGTTCATGGCTAGTTCTTTGGTGATACTCCAATCCTTCAAATCTCTCTCTACGGACTCCTCCCATGTCAAATTTGGTCTACCCCGATATCTCTCGACATTATCCGCACGCTTTAGCCATCCGCTATGCACTGGAGCTTTTGGAGGCCTGCGCTGAATATGCCCAAACCATCTCAGACGATGTTGGACAGGCTTCTCTTCAATTGGTGCTACGCCAACTCTATCCTATATGTGCATATACCACATTGCAATGAAATATAACTCACTGGTTGAGTTGTTAAAATCAACACGGTGTGCTGGTAAGCAGTGAAACTCAGCTATCTACTGCACTATGCAGATCTGAAACTAAACTAAATTGAAAGTCGGGCTCATACAGCCTAAAGCCCTAAAGGCTAAAGCTATGCTATTCACTATTACAGAATGCCAACAAATAAAAACTATCCAGATAGGAGACTTAATTTCCAGATTTCTAGCTATTCCAACTCTAGTATGCAAAATTTGCAGGTTCTTGTTAGATAATCAAATCTCACAGAACATATCAACAATATTTAATTCCACAGGCTAAAAGGAAATTTTAAGGGGGTGGCTAACCAAAGAATGACCGAGTCGTAGTTCTTGTACCTTTTTGCACGGCCATCTGGATGCAATCCAATGGCATCCAATGTCCCTTTATCTGTAATAATTTTGAATTTCCTGTCTAACTTTGTCTCAAGTACATCATCGACCTGGTGGAGACAGAAATATGAGTTACTACAGTCGTCAAAACACCATAACTGTAAGTACTTAATAACCATTTGATAAGGGCATCTCCTACTGCCCTCCCCAAACCTGCCCCATTTGTCAGCCCGGACAGTCAGGACTAAAAAAAAAAATACAGCCCAGCAGGCCTCCCCAAACCTCTCCATTTGTCTGGACTGTCCAGACCGCCCCAAACCCAGCCTACATATGGGGAGGATATGGGGCTGTATGGACATGTCCGCAATGTCAGCCCAAACCCTGGGCCTATCCCAAAATCAACAAAAAAAATGTCCGCCCCCAAATCTAGCTCACTTTCCTCAGCTCGCCGCCCCACCTCCATCCACCATCGCCATGTCTGGATCGGTGGACGACGGCATCGATTGGGAACTCTTGGAGGCAGAGGACGACGAGGACCTCGCCTTTCGCCAATCGAGGGTCGAGACCCAAGGCTGTCTCTCGTCCCCTCCACCCCGGCACGGGTGAAGTGGCAGTGGGCCATCATCGCCGCCCACCGTCCCCGCCGCGGCGCAGTTCGAGCTCCGTCCCCGGCTGCCCGGCACGGGTGGAGCAACGGTGGTCGAGCTCGTCCGAGGCGGCGCCATGGCCCTCCCGTTGGGCGGATCCAGCTCGCGCTGTGTGTTCGGCTCGCACAACGCGTCCTTCTCCTCCGCTCCAGTACCCATGCCATCCTCGTCCGAGGACGAGCAGGTGGTCCACGGCATCCTTTGATGCTCCTTGGCCACGAAGGAGTCTGCCACCTGCCGCCGTCGGAAGAACGCGAAGGCGCTCTGGGAGGGTATCAAGGCTTCGCAATGTGAAGCTGAAAAGGCCGCCCGAGCCAAAGCCCTCGCCAATGAACAAGCCCGCGCCGCCAGAGCCCTCGCCGGACAAGGATTCTAATAACCCCTACGACGCATTCATTCACTTCCACTTCAGAAAACACCTGTGAAGTGTTGATTGTCCTACTGCTATATCCTATGGCTTTGGAATATGTGTTGTCTCACGGCTATGTCCTATGTCTTTGAACTATGTTGTACGAACTTGTCCTATGTCCTATGTCAATTGGTTGTGCTAAGAGCAAGTCCAGTTATGGAGGAATAGCAGTAGACAAATGATTAACAAAGAGCTCACCAATTTCAAGAAAAAAAAATGCATGCATGGCAAGTACAGAGTTGAATATCTTTACACTCACAAAGTGAGCCTTTGAATATACATGCAAACTACCACTAGATATTTGATTTCTTCAGTATGTTTGCTCAATTCATGACAATTGATTTTATTTTATGTGGTGGAGCTTTAGGGCTGAATACATTTTCTTCCCGGTAAACTGCACTTTTTGTTGACATTATCTGCCACCAACTGGATACTGTATCTGCTATGACGGAAAAATAGTATACATTCCCCTCGTTTATGGTCTTTCATGCTTTTACTTTTAGGGATGTTAGAAATATAAGTAAAAAAGAGGCGACTTGGGTAAACAAACTATGTAGACTCTTAAGTGTTTGTGCTTTTCTACAAGATGCAAAGATGCTTCTCATTTAGCTAAGACTCGTCGAGACTAGTGAAAGTAGCTATTGTTATCATATGCTCTTTCTTTTTTAGGCTACAGAATATGTAAGAACATGTTAATTACAGTTAAGAAATTTAGAATATAATAACAAAGTGTAGACTTCGTAGACAAATATACAAATATAAGAGGACTTCCATCTGAATACAGTATACTGACCAAAAAACTTATAGTAGTGAACCCATCACGAGCAGCAAGGTTTCTTGCAAGTTCAATGGCTCCTTCACTGTAATCAGTTCCTGTTAAATCTGAAAACCTGAAAAACGAAACTATTCATTCTTTTGCAAACATATGATCTTCAAAATCATAATAAGGGCGACTTTGGCGTTAACAGTGGCTTCCAAAAGCACTGCTTCACTTTAATAAAAACGGAAATATTTAACTAGAACTGAGAACGGGTATTTCGGAAGTAGTCTATTCAGTTCTTAGAAAGTTAGGAATACATTAAAAAAAACATTGCTCTGCGCACATAATTCAAGCAAAACAATTGTATTAACAAACTATGCAACATGATGACATCATTTCTTAAGTACCATATTATTAAATTAGCGTAATTAATTCAATAAACCTTTACTGTGTATAATGGGTATAAACAGGAAAAACATATTTAAGATTACTCATTGTCTGTACCCCTGCTTGGCAAGTGCTTGCAGAAGGAGGCCGTTGCCAGTTCCAAGATCGAGCACGGGGTAGTCAAACAAGTGTTTATCATCAACTTCAAATTTGATGTTGTCATTAGCCGATGAAAGTCCACCTTGGAAAAAGCTTACACACAATTTTTTTGTCCAAATGGCAACAGTATCCATTACATCTGCACCAAACCTACCAAAAGAGAAATATTGTGCTCAGTAGCAACGAATAATAAATAACTCAAGCATTCGATATACTCCACAAAATAGCACTAGGAACCTTAAAGTATCAATGAAGAATTCAATATTTTCTACAAAATCTCCAGTATTATGTCAATTGTCAATTACGTAAATAAGTGGGTTTTGGTGTGAGTACGTGCCTGTACTCCAGATTCTAAGTTTGAGGAACCAAAAATGAAAAAGTGAGTATGCATGCTCAATGGCTCACTTACATTTTTCTAATGCATGCACTATGTCTATAATACAGATGAACAACGGCTTCATGAAAAAAAATTAGTTGATAATGAAAGAAGAATAAGAATAATAAAGTTTGTATTCAACAAAAAATAGAGCTAACATTTTATAATCTGCACTATACAAATTCCAAACAATAAAAACAGTTACATTGTAAAACCAATTAGTGACAGCCTTTTGGCTTTCTTGTAGTAACCGATATGACGTCATGTGATTTTTCTATACAAAATTAGACACTTTCAATCAATATAAAAGAACCTAAAATTTAATTACCATATTTCTCCAGCATGGCCGTGTTCCTGAAAATTTGCGAGATCTTCAGAATAAGAAGCATCCCAATAACTTTGTAGCCCCAACATTGAGCCTTCCTCATTAGGATCTTGGTCATCTTTGTCAGAACTGCCTCGACAGAAGGGTATTTTAGAACATTTTTATGAATTATTGAGAAAATTATACAAATAACAGGCTAGCGAATAGAGTTTTTTTTCTTGTCAAATACATTAATTTGAAGTTGTCGTACAGTTTTATTATTTGGACAACATGTTCACCTACCTTAATACAAGATAAGAAAATTGTTATATTTTAGGTCTGAATACACTTATGCTAATCCCGTGGTGGAGTGATAACATGACATACATTTTATGAATTTCCCACCTTTGTTCATAGCTATACTTAATTAGAAAGTGCATAATGCAAAATGGTAAGCATAACAACCATAATTAGAAACTTTTCTTGGTGGCTATTTATCCACTATGTTCTTCTCATAGCCATTCCAAACTCATATCTATGATAGTTTAGTCGTGCTTCTATTTTGTTTATTGTACTTTAGTTACATGAAAGTAAGGACACCCTTATATTTATATTTAATACTCCCTCTGTTCACAAATTTAATATGTCTAACTTTTTTCTGAATCGGATGTATACAGACACATTTTGGTGTGTTTGTTCACATTTCAGTCCATATGTAGTCCATATTGAAATATCCAAAACATCTTATATTTGTGAACGGAAGGAGTATATGCTTGAGCCATGTGGCAAACCCTGCACCAAAACTCTAAAAAACTCCATACAACTATCTTTTATCTAGATTTTTCTACCATTTGCAACGAGTAATGGTAATAATTTATTCTAGACCATTCATGAAAAATATCTAAACCCCTTTAAATTTCTCCAGAGCTTTGATCTAATATCACCTATAGCAGGCATCTTGATCTTTTTGAGGGCTTACGAATATTCTAGAATGTTATGTATGCATCACATACTCTTAACAGTCACCCCATACTGAAGCTAGAGGAACATTATTATTTCCTGCACAAATCAGTAGATCTACGTTTCAAACTCAGCTAATTTGCATAAAGAAAGAGCGAGGAGTACCAGTAATCAGAGGCAGCGGAGGGGAAGTTCCCGGCGGCCGCCGCCGCGGCGAGCACATCGGCAGCGTCGGCGTAGCGCTGGTCATCGTCTAGCGTGCTCCCGTACTCGCTCCGCACGGACCACGAGTCCGCTGCCACTGACCGCTCGTCGTCCGAAGCCATCTCCAGGCCACCGCTGCCGCCGCCGCCCGCTGTGACGCCGGAGCCGGCGACGGGGAGCGGCAGCTGGGGGCGGGGCGGAGTGCCCTGCGGCAGCTCAGGCTCCTCGGGCGTCAGCCTGATTCCAGCCATGCGGATCGGGCGGGAGATCGCGGCGAGGGGCACGGTGGTACCGGGGTTAGAACTTGGACAGGGAGGCGGCTTGAATTTTAGCAATGCTTGGAGTGGCGATTTGTAACTCGGTCACTTTTGTAGACGGCGGAATGGAATGGTCGCTTGCACAACGTCAGAGCATCTCTAGCTCCGGTACTAGGTTCCGGCAAAACAGATCCGGTAAAATGCGTTCTGCAAATTTAGCAGGTTCTAATAAAGCAGATCCGGTAAATTGTGTTCTGCAAATTTAAAAGCATGTTCGCCCTATAAGTAGTTTTGCCACACAATCATAGTTCATACATAGCAAATACATATTGTTGATATTAACCCACGTGGAAAGATGAACTTCAAAGAAAAAAGGATAGCTCCCAACTCAAGCACTTGGAAAGTTTAACTACATGATGATGTCAACAACAAAATTCAACGAGTCCTTGATACGTCTTCAACGTATCTACTTTTTCTAACGTTTTTGCTTTTGTTTTAAACTTTAATTTGCATGATTTAAATGAAACTAACCCGAACTGACATTGTTTTCAGTAGAACTATCATGATGTTGTTTTTGTGCAGAAATAAAAATTCTCGGAATGAAACGAAACTTTCTGAAGAATTATTTTACAATAAAAAAATACTGGAGCCAAGAAACACCGGAGGGGGGGTCCCTGGTTGAGCACAACCCACAAGGGCGCGTTCAGGTGGATTGTGCCCACCTGGTGGCCTCGCAGACCCTAATTCCAACTCCTTAAATACCTATTTTTTGAAGAAAAAAAAACAGGAAGGAAGAATTATCTCGTTTCATGATACGGAGCCGCCGCCACCTCCTGTTCTTCATCGGGAGTGAATCCTGGATCTTCGTCATCATCAATCCTCCTTCATCGACAATTCCATGATACTCCCCGTCGGGAGTGAGTAATTCATTTGTAGGCTCGTTGGTCGGTGAGTAGTTGGATGAGATTCATCATGTAATCGAGTTAGTTTTGTTAGGGCTTGATCCCTAGTATCCATTATGTTTTGAGATTGATGTTTTTATGACTTTGATATGCTTAATGCTTGTCACTAGGGCCCGAGTGTCATGATTTCAGATATGTACCGTTTATGTTTTCACCATTATATCTATGTTCTAGATCCGATCTTGCAAGTTATATGCACCTGCTACGTGTTATGACCCGTTAACCCCGGGGTGACAATAATCGGGATACTTTTCAGTGATGACCGTAGTTTGAGGAGTTCATATATTCATTATGTGTTAATGCTTTATTTCGGTTCTTTATTAAAAGAAAGTCTTAATATCCCTTAGTTTCCTTATGAACCCCGCTGCCACGGGAGGGTAGGACAAAAGATGCCATGCAAGTTCTTTCCATAAGCACGCATGACTATTTACGGAATACATGCCTACATAATATTTATGAACTGAAGCTAGTTCTATATCGCCCTAGGTTATGACTGTTATATGATGAATATCATTCAACGAATTCACTGATCCAATGCCTACGAGTTTTTCACATATTGCTTCTGCTAAGTTACTATTGTTATTATACTGTCACAACTGTTACAAAATCATTGCTATCACTGTTACCATTACTATTATTGTTACCACTTCTATCAAAACTATCATATTACTGTGCTACTGATTATCTGGCTGCAGATATTTAATCTCCAAGTGTGGTTGAATTGACAACTCAACTGCTAATACTTACAAATATTCTTTGGCTCCTAATGACCCACAAGTGTAGGGGATCTATCGTAGTCTTTTCGATAAGTAAGAGTGTCGAACCCAACTAAGAGCAGAAAGAAATGATAAGCGGTTTTCAGCAAGGTATTCTCTGTAAGCACTAAAATTATCGGTAACAGATAGTTTTGTGATAAGGTAATTGAACAGGTAACAAGTAATAAAAGTAAATAAGATGCAGCAAGATGGCCCAATCCTTTTTGTAGCAAAGGACAAGCCTGGACAAACTCTTATATAAAGGAAAAAGCTCCCGAGGACACATGGGAATTATCATCAAGCTAGTTTTCATCACGTTCATATGATTCGCGTTCGGTACTTTGATAATTTGATATGTGGGTGAACCAATGCTTGGGTACTGTCCTTCCTTGGACAAGCATTCCACTTACGATTAACCTTTATTGTAGGCATCCGCAACTACAAAAGAAGTATTAAGGTAAACCTAACCATAGCATGAAACATATGGATCCAAATCAGCCCCTTACGAAGCAACACATAAACTAGGGTTTAAGCTTCTGTCACTCTAGCAACTCATCATCTACTTATTACTTCTCAATGCCTTCCTCTAGGCCCAAATAATGGTGAAGTGTCATGTAGTCGACGTTCACATGACACCACTAGAGGAAAGACAACACACATCTCATCAAAATATCGAACGAATACCAAATTCAAATGACTACTTATAGCAAGACTTCTCCCATGTCCTCAGGAACAAAAGTAACTACTCACAGATCATATTCATGTTCATAATCAGAGGGGTATTAATATGCATAATGGATATGAATATATGATCTTCCACCGAATAAACCAACTAGCATCAACTACAAAGAGTAATCAATACTACTAGCAACCCACATGTACCAATCTGAGGCTTTGACACAAAGATTGAATAAAAGAGATGAACTAGATTTTGAGATGAGATGGTGCTGGCGAAGATGTTAATGGAGATTGACCCCCTCCCAATGAGAAGGTCGTTGGTGATGATGATGGTGATGATTTCCCCCTTCCAGAGGGAAGTTTCCCCGGCAGAACAGCTCCGCCGGAGCCCTAAATTGGTTCCGCCTCGTGGCAGCGGAGTTTCGTCCCGAAAGCTTGCTTATGTTTTTTTCCTCGACGAAAGACTCCATATAGCCAAAGATGGGCATCAGAGGGCTGCCAGGGGCCCACGAGGCAGGGGGGCGTGCCCCCACCCTCGTGGACGGTGGGTGGCCCCCTCTGGTACTTCTTTCGCCCAATATTTTTTATATATTCTGAAACTTGCTCCCATGAGGTTTCAGGACTTTTGGAGATGTGCAGAATAGGTCTCTAATATTTGCTCCTTTTCCAGCCCAGAATTCCAGCTGTCGGCATTCCCCCTCTTCATGTAAACCTTGTAAAATAAGAGAGAATGGGCATAAGTATTGTGACATGATGTGTAATAACAGCCCATAATGCAATAAATATCGATATAAAAGCATGATGCAAAATGGACGTATCAACTCCCCCAAGTTTAGACCTCGCTTGTCCTCAAGCGAAAGCCGAAATCAAAAAATATGTCCACATGTTTAGAGATAGAGGTGTCGATAAAGATAAAATGCGGACATGAGGGCATCATGATCATTCTTAAAACAGCAACATATACATATATTGTCATATGATCTCTTATGCTAAAGTAACAATCCAATCACAATTTCAAGTATGAATCATAAACTTCATTGAGAACTAACAAACTATAATCTCAGTCATTGAAGCAATTGCAATTTATCATAACATCGGAAAGAGTCAATATAAGAGCTTTTCAGCAAGTCAACATACTCAACTATCATTTAGTCTTTCACAATTGCTAACACTCACGTGCACGCAATATTTATGGGTATGAAGTTTTAGCCGGACACAGAGAAAGATAGGGGCTTATAGTTTTGCCTCCCAACTTTTTACCTCAAGGGTAATGTAAACAATAATAGTTCATGAACACTCACATCCAATTAGCTATATATCAGGATCTTTCCAACACATTATGCTTGCCAAAGGATAAAATGTAAAAAGGGAAAGGTGAAGATCACCGTGACTCTTGCATGAAGTATAAGACAAGAATAAAAGATAGGCCCTTCGCAGAGGGAAGCAGAGGTTGTCATGTGCTTTTATGGTTGGATGCACAAAATCTTAATGCGAAAGAACGTCATTTTGTAGTGCCACTTGTGATATGGACCTTTATTATGCAGTCTGTCGCTTTTAGTTCTTCCACATCACAAGATCGTATAAAGCTTATTTTCTCCACACTAATAAATCATACATATTTAGAGAGCAATTTTTATTGCTTGCAATGATGACAACTTACTTAAAGGATCTTACTCAATCCATAGGTAGATATGGTGGAATCTCATGGCAAAACTAGGTTTAAGGATGTTTGGAAGCACAAGTAGTATCTCTACTTGGTGCAAAGAATTTGGCTAGCATGAGGGGGAAAGGCAAGCTCAACATGTTGGATGATCCATGACAATATAATTTATTTCAGATGTAAGAAAACATAACCCATTACATTGTCTTCCTTGTCCAACGTCAACTCTTTAGCATGTCATATTTTAATGAGTGCTCACAATCATAAAAGATGTCCAAGATAGTATATTTATATGTGAAAACCTCTCTTTCTTTGTTACTTCCTATTAATTGCAACGATGACCAAAACTAGGCTTGTCAACTCTCAACAATTTTTATTCATCATACTCTTTATATGTGAAGTCATTACTCTCCATAAGATCCATATGATCTCTTTATTTCTTTTATTATTTCTCTTTTATTCTATTCCCTTAAGATCATATCAAGATAATCAAGCCCTTGACTCAACACTAATCTTTATTATATATAGCTCACGGACTCGATTACATAGAAGGATCATAAAGCAAAACTCAAAACTAGATCATACTAAAACTTTATTCTACTAGATCAAGATATTATCAAAAGGATCAAACTAAGAAAAACGGTAAAGATAAAAGTGTGATGGTGATACGATACCGGGGTACTCCCCCAAGCTTGGCAGTTGCCAAGGGGAGTGCCCATACCCATGTGCTTATGTCTCTTTCTTCGGAGGTGGTGATGTGATATTCTTGGCGATGATGCCCCTCAGGATATGATTCTCTTCCTCGAGCTTATTGACTTGCTGCTTGAGGTCCATTATTTCCTTATGGAGCTTGCCTGTGACGGCTAAAACTCCTTTCACCCAAGGATGTTGCATAGCTGCGGGAGAACAAGTAACACTCTTTTTCATATTTTCATAAGAAAGAAATCTAACATTGGAAGGGATGGCCGAGTTTGGAATAGTTAAGCTCTGTAGTTCCCCCATCGTGAATCCGGCTCGGAAACGAGAAGTAACTTCTTGATCCTCCTCCATTCTATCTATCCTTTTCAAGTCGGCATCCATCTCTTCCTCAGTTGATGGCCCACAGTGGTCAGCATCGCTGTTTGCTCTTTGCCCCGGTGTCGGATGAGACACCCGACTCTCCCCGACTGACTCTTGAGAAGACATCTTGCTCTAAATCTGCAGCTGAAACATCTCGAAACAAAAACAGGAGATATTCGTGTGATACGGTGGTCAAAACCTTCGGGAGATTATATAATGAATTTTTACCGACCGAAAGAAGTATCGTGCAAGAAAACGGAGTCCGGAGAGCACAAGAGGTGCCCACGAGGCAGGGGCGCACCCAGGGGGGTAGGGCGCACCCTCCACCCTCGTGGACACCTCGTGTTCTTCCCAGACTACTTCTTATTTTCCTATTTTCTTAAATATTCCAAAACAGAGAAAAAAATGCTATTAGAACTGTTTTGGAATCGATTTACTTACCGTACCTCATACCGCTTCCTTTTCGGAGTTTGAAATGTTCTGGAAAGTGTCCCTTATGTATTCCTCCAGGGTTACGGTTTCAATAACATTAGTTTCAACATTTATAGGATTACCTGAGATATAATGTTTGATTCTTTGACCGCTCACCACATTTGTGCCTTCGAAGTTGTTGATTTTTATGACACCGGAACGATAAACCTCCTCGATGATGTAAGGACCTTCCCATTTAGAGAGGAGTTTCCCTGCAAAAAATCTTAAACGAGAGTTGTATAACAATACATAATCACCTACATTAAACTCGCGTTTTTGTATCCTTTTGTCATGCCATCTTTTAACTTTTTCTTTAAACAGTTTGGCATTCTCATAAGCCTGGGCTCTCCATTCATAAGTGAGCTAATGTCAAAAAGCCTCTTCTCACCGACAAGTTTGAAATCATAATTGAGCTCTTTAATGGACCAATATGCCTGATGTTCTAGTTCAAGAGGTAAGTGACATGCCTTTCCATAAACCATTTTATACGGAGACATACCCATAGGATTTTTATATGCAGTTCTATAAGCCCATAGTGCATCATCAAGTTTCTTGGACCAATTCTTTATATATCTATTAACAGTCTTTTGCAAAATTAATTTAAGCTCTCTATTACTCAATTCTACTTGACCACTAGACTGTGGGTGATAAGGAGATGCAATTCTATGATTAACGTCACACTTAGCGAGCATTTTACGAAGGCACCATGAATAAAATGTGAACCACCATCAGTCATTAAGTATCTAGGGACTCCAAACCTCGGAAAAATAACTTCTTTAAGCATCTTAATAGAAGTGTTATGATCTGCACTACTAGTTGGAATAGCTTCTACCCACTTAGTAACATAATCAACAGCAACTAAAATATGAGTATACCCATTAGAGGAAGGAAAGGGTCCCATATAATCAAAACCCCAAACATCAAATGGTTCAATAACAAGTGAATAATTCATAGGCATTTCTCGACGTCTACTAATATTACCAACTCTTTGACATTCATCACAAGACAAGACAAACTTACGGGCATCCTTGAAGAGAGTAGGCCAATAAAAACCGGATTGCAATACCTTATGTGCAGTTCTGTCTCCAGCATGGTGTCCTCCATAAGCCTCGGAGTGACACTTGCGTAGGATCTGTTCCTGTTCATGCTCAGGTACACAACGTCTAATACACCATCTACTCCTTCTTTATAAAGATGTGGGTCATCCCAGAAGTAATGTCTTAAATCATAGAAGAACCTTTTCTTTTGCTGGTATGTGAAACTAGGTGGTATAAACTTAGCAACAATATAATTAGCATAACCAGCATACCATGGAGCAGTATGAGAAGCATTTATCACAGCTAATTGTTCATTAGGAAAGCTATCATCAATAGGTAGTGGGTCATCAAGAGCATTCTCTAACCTAGACAAGTTGTCTGCAACGGGGTTCTCAGCTCCCTTTCTATCAATAATATGCAAATCAAATTCTTGTAGCAAGAGAACCCATCTAATAAGTCCAGGTTTAGCATCTTTCTTTTCCATAAGATATTTAATAGCAGCATGATCAGTGTGAACAGTTACTTTAGAATCAACAATATAAGGTCTGAACTTATCACAAGCAAACACAACTGCTAAAAATTCCTTTTCAGTAGTAGCATAATTTCTTTGAGCACTGTCTAGAGTTTTACTACCATATTGAATAACATTTAATTTCTTACCAACTCTTTGTCCTAGAACAGCCCCTACAGCATAATCACTGGCATCACACATGATTTCAAATAGTAAATTCCAATCAGGAGGCTGAACAATAGGTGCAGAAATCAAAGCTTTCTTAAGTATTTCAAATGCTTCTACACAATCATCATCAAAGACAAAAGGAACATCTTTTTGTAAGAGGTTAGTCAGAGGCCTAGAGATTTTAGAGAAGTCCTTAATGAACCTCCTATAAAAATCGGCATGACCAAGGAAACTTCTTATACCTTTAATATCCTTAAGAAACAGCATCTTTTCAATAGCATCAACTTTAGCTTTATCGACTTCAATACCTCTTTCAGAAATTTTATGCCCCAAGACAATACCTTCATTAACCATAAAGTGGCACTTCTCCCAATTCAAGACAAGATTAGTTTCTTCACATCTCTGCAAAACTCGATCAAGGTTGCTTAAGCAGTCATCAAAAGAATTTCCGTAAACGGAGAAATCATCCATGAAAACCTCAACAATCTTTTCACAAAAGTCAGAGAATATAGCAGTCATACATCTTTGAAAAGTAGTAAGTGCATTGCATAAACCAAAAGGCATACTTCTATAAGCAAAGGTACCGAAAGGGCAAGTAAAAGTTGTCTTTTCTTGATCCTCTTTTGACAAAGGTATTTGAGAGACACCAGAATAACCATCGAGAAAGCAAAAATGTGTATGTTTGGATAATCTTTCTAGCATTTGATCAATAAAAGGTAAAGGGTAATGATCCTTTTTAGTAGCTTTATTTAATTTGCGGAAATCAATTACCATTCTATAACCTATAACAATTCTTTGTGGGATCAATTCATCTTTATCATTAGGAACAACAGTAATACCTCCCTTCTTAGGGACACAATGGACATGACTTACCCACTGACTATCAGCAACGGGATAAATTATACCTGCCTCTATAAGCTTTAGTATTTCTTTTCTTACCACTTCTTTCATCTTAGGATTTAACCGTTGTTGGTGATCAACAACCGGATTCGCGTCTTTCTCCAATTTTATTTTGTGCTCGCATAGAGTGGGACTAATGCCCTTAAGATCATCAAGAGTATATCCAATAGCAACATGGTGCTTCTTCAGAGTTTTCAATAATTTCTTTTCTTCATGCTCTGAAAGGTTAGCACTAATAATAACATGATATATCTCTTTCTCGTCAAGATAAGCATATTTAAGAGTATCTGGTAAAGGTTTAAGCTCAAACACGGGATCACCCTTAGGTGGAGGAGGATCCCCTAGGATTTCAACAGGCAAGTTGTGTTTCAAAATAGGTCCATGTTTAAAGAATACTTCATCTATTTCCCTTCTTTCATTCATAAACATATCATTTTCATGGTCTAGCAAATATTGTTCTAAAGGATCATTAGGAGGCACGACAATAGAAGCTAGACCAATAATTTCATCTTTACTAGGCAATTCTTTATCATGGGGTTGTCTACGAAACTTGGCAAAATTAAACTCATGAGACATATCCCCTAAACCAACAGAAACAATATCCTTATTGTAGTATATTTTAGCATTAACAGTATTCAAGAAGGGTCTACCAAATATAATGGGACAAAAGTTATCTTATGGGGAACCAAGAACAAGAAAATCAGCAGGATATTTAACTTTCCCACACAAGACTTCAACATCTCTAACAATCCCAACTGGTGAAATAGTGTCTCTATTGGCAAGCTTAATTGTAACATCAATTTCCTCTATCTCAGCAGGTGCAATATCATGCATAATTTCTTTATATAAGGAATGGGGTATTGCACTTGCACTAGCACCCATATCACATAAGCCATGATAGCAATGATCTCCTATTTTAACAGAAATAACATGCATGCCTACAACAGGTCTATATTTATTTTTAGTATCAAGTCTAGCAATTCTAGCAGCTTCATCACAGAAGTAAATAACATGCCCATCAATATTATCGGCCAAGAGATCTTTAATAACCATAGCAACACTAGGTTCAACTTTAGTTTGCTCAGAGGGAGTAGGTGTTCTAGTATTACTCTTACGAACCACAGTTGAAGCTTTAGCATGATCCTTTATTCTAACAGGGAAAGGTGGTTTCTCAATATAAGCAGTGCGAACAACAGGATCATTATAAGTGATAGTCTTTTCTTCAACTTTAATAGGTGCAAATAATTTTAATTCAATGGGAGGATTATATTTAAACCACTTCTCCTTAGCAAGATCAACATGAGTATCAACGGATTCACAGAAAGAAGCTACTATCTCAGAGTCAAGTCCATATTTAGTACTAAATTCACGGAAAGCACTGGTATCCATAAAAGATTTAACACAATCAAACTTAGGTGTTATACCTGACACCTTACCTTCATCGA
The DNA here is from genome assembly GCF_056163025.1 of Triticum urartu. NCBI lineage: Eukaryota > Viridiplantae > Streptophyta > Magnoliopsida > Poales > Poaceae > Triticum > Triticum urartu. The sequence goes on from NC_141875.1 coordinate 483,485,627, forward strand.
GGTCCCAATCTTCATAGTTGCATTTAATTCTTTCCAATAAATCCCATTTGAATTCAAGAGTCTTCATCATAAAAGAGCCAGTACAAGAAGTATCGAGCATGGAGTGATTACTGAGAGAAAGCCGAGCATAAATTTTTTGAATAATCATTTCTTTTGAGAGCTCATGATTGGGACATGAATATAACATTGACTTAAGCCTCCCCCAAGCTTGAGCGATGCTTTATCCTTCACGAGGCCAAAAATTATATATATAATTACGATCACGATGAACAAGATGCATAGGATAAAGCTTCTGATGAAATTCCAATTTCAATCGGTTGTAGTTCCATGATCCCATATCATCACATAGCCTAAACCATGTCAATGTCAATGCCTCTCCCTTCAAAGATAAAGGGAAGACCTTCTTCTTGATAACATCCTCGGGCATACCTGCAAGATTAAATAATCCACAAACTTCATCCACATAGATTAGGTGCAAATCGGGATGCAATGTTCCATCCCCTGTAAAAGGATTAGCTAGCTGTTTCTCTATCATACCCGAAGGAATTTCAAAGTAAACATTTTCAGTAGGTTTAGTAGGTTGAGGAGCAACTCTTTGCTCTACTGGTCGGGGTGAAGATACCCCGAACAAGCCCCTCAAAGGATTATGTTCCATAGTAACAAGTGACAGTAAATTTCAGCACACTATATAAAATTTTCCTTACCAAATTCCACCTACCAAAGGTTCTTCACTCCCCGGAAACGGAGCCAGAAAAGAGCCTTGATGACCCACAAGTGTAGGGAATCTATCGTAGCCTTTTCGATAAGTAAGAGTGTCGAACCCAATAAGGAGCAGAAGGAAATGATAAGCGGTTTTCAGCAAGGTATTCTTTGCAAGCACTGAAATTATCGGTAATAGATAGTTTTGTGATAAGGTAATTTGTAACATGTAACAAGTAATAAAAGTAAATAAGGTGCAGAAAGATGGCCCAATCCTTTTTTAGCAAAGGACAAGCATGGACAAACTCTTATATAAAGGAAAAATTCCCTAGGACACATGGGAATTATTGTCAAGCTAGTTTTCATCACGTTCATATGATTCGCGTTCGGTACTTTGATAATTTGATATGTGGGTGGACCGGTGCTTGGGTAGTGTCCTTCCCTGGACAAGCATCCCACTTATGATTAACCCCTATTGCAAGCATCTGCAAATACAACAGAAGTATTAAGGTAAACCTAACCATAGCATGAAACATATGGATCCAAATTAGCCCCTTACGAAGCAACGCATAAACTAGGGTTTAAGCTTCTGTCACTCTAGCAACCCATCATCTACTTATACTTCCCAATGCCTTCCTCTAGGCCCAAACAATGGTGAAGTGTCATGTAGTCGACGTTCACATGACACCACTAGAGGAAAGACAACATACATCTCATCAAAACATCGAACGAATACCAAATTCACATGACTACTTATAGCAAGACTTCTCCCATGTCCTCAGGAACAAACATAACTACTCACAAATCATATTCATGTTCATAATCAATGGGGTATTAATATGCATAATGGATCTGAACATATGATCTTCCATCGAATAAACCAACTAGCATCAACTACAAAGAGTAATCAACACTACTAGCAACCCACAGGTACCAATCTGAGGCTTTGAGACAAAGATTGAATACAAGAGATGAACTAGGGTTTGAGATGAGATGGTGCTGGTGAAGATGTTGATGGAGATGGACCCCCTCCTGATGAGAGGATCATTGGTTATGACGATGGTGATGATTTCCCCCTTCCGGAGGGAAGTTTCCCCGGCAGAACAGCTCCGCCGGAGCCCTAGATTGGTTCCGCCAAGGTCCCGCCTCGTGGCGGCGGAGTTTCGTCCTGAAAGCTTGCTTATGATTTTTTCCTTGACGAAAGACTCCATATAGCCAAAGATGGGCATCAGAGGGCTGCCAGGGGGCCCACGAGGCAGGGGGCGCACCTAGGGTGGTAGGGCGCGCCCCCACCCTCGTGGACGGTGGGTGGCCCCCCTCTAGTACTTCTTTCGCCCAATATTTTTTATATATTGTGAACTTGCTCCCGTGAAGTTTCAGGACTTTTGGAGATGTGCAGAATAAGTCTCTAATATTTGCTCCTTTTCCAGCCCAGAATTCCAGCTGCCGGCATTCCCCCTCTTCATGTAAACCTTGTAATATAAGAGAGAATATGCATACGTATTGTGACATAATGTGTAATAACAACCCATAATGCAATAAATATCGATATAAAAGCATGATGCAAAATGGACGTATCAGCTCCCCTTGTGTCGAATCTATAAATTTGGGTTGAATGCTCTACCTTCGGAAACTATTGTGATCCCCTATACTTGTGGGTTATCAGTCCTCGCATATTAGAGATACTTTACTTTAAGGCATGAGCCAAAGCAACTCTTTTGTATGTGAATACATTAAAATGCTTAAATGGAAAATGTTAACCCCATTTTGAGCTTAACGATGAGTATGACCTATGATCAAGTGCACTCACTTGACTCCTAAATAAATATACTCTAATATATGTGACATAATCACCGACACTATCCTAGATGAAGTTCCTTTGTTTCTTTCGTCTTGCTTTAATTTTCTCTCTTGTGTTCAAGTTTCCTTTCTTAAAGAAAATCATCTAGTTGTCTTATTTCCTTTCTTGTCTATGTATTTTCCTTTATTCTGTTAATTAATTGCAAATCTTATCCAATTCATTGCAAATCATTTCGAGATCTTATTGCAAAGTGAGTTGAGTTTGACAAATCCTTCTTTTTTATTGTGAAGTCAGTCCCCCCCGATCCAAATAACATCAATGCCACCGTGTCTACAAGATACATTGTTTACCATGTTCATCGGTCCAACCGAGTTGAACTGGCTCGGAACCACCGATGTGATCAACCAATGACTCTGAGTTACCTCGGACTCACCGAATGATCCTACTCGGAGTTACCGAAGAGCACTAGAAAAAGAACTATCTGCTTCCCCTCTACTACATTTATACAATCATCTAAGTTAGTTGTGCTAATCAAGGATCCTACCTATTGACCAATGACCAGGATGCCAACCATTTTTGGGAATTGATGTCAAAGGGGGAGAGATACATATCAAAGCTTCTACATAGGAAAATAAATGCACAATTATAAGAGGAGAGAGGCCTATATATGTTTCCTTGTGGGGAGGAATGTATGATTGATTTATGCTTTTATTATTTGCTTGATCATTCTATATGATCTTCTGCTCTGATTTTGTCTCACTCTACCTGCTTCCAATATCTATAATCTCAGATTCAGGGGGAGAGGAAGTTCAAAGTTTAGGGAAGAAAAATCCTTGAAATTCTATTGCAACCTTCGGGAAAGTATTCACCTAGTGATGCTATATTCTTTTACATGTTAACCCAATCTTGGTATTCTTGAGGTTTCTTCTTTTTCTTGAAGAGAAACTTTTGTGTTATCTAACCTTGTTTTCCCAAGTTTTTTTCTTCAGGTATAATGCTCAACCACCTCAAGGTAAGTGTATGCATCATACTCATGCGTGATACATCTCCAACATATCTATAATTTTTTATCGTTCCATGTTGTTATATTATCATTCTTGGATGTTTTATAATCATTTTATAGTCATTTTATATCATTTTTTGGTACTAACCTATTGACATAGTGCCAAGTGCCAGTTGTTGTTTTCTGCATGTTTTTTACATCGCAGGAAATCAATACCAAACTGAGTCCAAACACAGTGAAACTTTTGTTGGATTTTTTTACTAGAAGACATCTAGTGGGTCAAAGAAGCACCTGGGGGGGGTGCTCCGAGGGGAGCACAACCCACCAGGGCGCGCCTGGGTGGGCTGTGCCCACCTCGGGTGCCTCCCGAACCGACTTTTTGCTCTATAAATACCACAATATTCCAGAAACCCTAGGGGAGTCGACGAAAATCAATTCCAGCCACCGCAGAGTCCAGAACCACCAGATCCAATCTAGACACCATCACGGAGGGGTGCATCATGTCCATTGGTGCCTCTCCGATGATGCGTGAGTAGTTCTTTTGTAGACCTCCAGGACCGTAGTTAGTAGCTAGATGGCTTCCTCTCTCTCATTTGATTCTCAACACAATGGTCTCTTGGATATCCATATGATGTAACTCTTTTTGCGGTGTGTTTGTTGGGATCGGATGAACTTTAAGTTTATGATCAGATCTATCTTTTTATCTATGAAAGTTATTTGAGTCTTCTTTGATCTCTTATATGCATGATTACTTATAGCCTCGTATTTCTTCTCTGATATTTGGGTTTTGCTTGGCCAACTTGATCTATTTATCTTGCAATGGGAAGAGGTGCTTTGTGATGGGTTCAATCTTACGGTGCTTGATCCCAGTGACAGAAGGGGAACCGACATGTATGTATCGCTGCCATTAAGGATAACATGATGGGGTCTATTTCTACATAAATAGATCTTGTCTACATCATGTCATCGTTCTTATTGCATTACTCTGTTTCTCCATGAACTTAATACAGTAGATGCATGCTGGATAGTGGTCGATGTGTGGAGTAATAGTAGCAGAAGCAGGCAGGAGTCGGTCTACTAATCTTAGACGTGATGCCTATATAATGATCATTGCCTGGATATCGTCATGATTATTTAAAGTTTTATAGATTGCCCAACAATAATTTTTTTACCCACCTTTTGCTATTTTTCTTGAGAGAAGCCACTAGTGAAATCTACGGCCCCTGGGTCTCTTCTTTAATATATTTGCCTTTGCGATCTATTTTATTTGCATTTTTAGATCTATTAAACCAAAAATACAAAAGTACCTTGCTGCACTTTATTTTATTTGGCGTTCGATCTATCAATTATTACAACTGTCTCATGTCCGTTTGCCAATTTCTGGCGCCGTTGCCCGAAAGGGATTGACAACCCCTTTAACGCGTTGATAACCCACAAGTATAGGGGATCACAACCGTTTTCGAGGTAAAGTATTCAACCCAGATTTATAGATTCGGCACAAGGGGAGCCAAAGAATATTTGAAGGTATTAGCAGCTGAGTTGTCAATTCAACCACACCTGGAGATTAATTATCTGCAGTGACATGATCAGTAGCAAAGTAGTATGATAGTTTTGATAGTAGTGACAACAGCAATAGTAACGGTAACAGCGATAGTAGTAATTTTGTAGCAAGTGCAACAGTAACGATAGTAGTATTAACTTAGCAAGAACAATATAAGATAAATTCGTAGGCATTGGATCGGTAATTCATTGGATGATATTCTTCATGTGACAGTCATAACCTAGGGCGATATGGCACTAGCTCCAGTTCATAAATATAATGTAGGCATGTATTCCATAAATACTCATACATGCTTATGGAAAGAACTTGCATGACATCTTTTGTCCTACCCTCCCGTGGCAGCGGGGTCCAATTGGAAACTAAGGGATATTAAGGCCTCCTTTTAATAGACAACCGGAACAAAGCATTAACACACGGTGAATACATGAACTCCTCAAACTACGATCATCACTGGGAGTGGTCGCGACTATTGTCACCCCGGGGTTGCCAGATCATAACACGTAGTAGGTGACTATAACTTGCAACATCGGATCTAGAACATGGATATAATTGTGATAACATAAATGGTTCAGATCTGAAATCATGGCACCCGGGCCCAAAGTGGCAAGCATTAAGCATGGCAAAGTCATAGCAACATCAATCTCATAACATAGTGGATACTAGGGATCAACCCCTAACAAAACTAACTCGATTACATGATGAATCTCATCCAACTCCTCACCGACCAGCGAGCCTACGAAGGAATTACTTACTCCCGGTGGGGAGCATCATGGAATTGGCGATGGAGAAGGGTTGGTGATGGCGAAGAACGAAGATCCCCCTCTCCGGAGCCCCAAACGGACTCCAGATCTGGCCTCCTGATGAAGAACAGGAGGTGACGGCGGCTCCGTCTCGTGGATCGTGATAATTCTTTCTCCCTGATTTTTCTAGAAAAATAGGATTTTATAGCGTCGGTTTCAGGGTCTGCAAGGCCATCAGTTGGGACAACCCACCTGGGCACGCCTGGGGGGCAGGGGCGCCCTGGTCAGTTGTGCCCACCTAGGTGCCCCCCTCAGGCGACTCTTGGCTCCAAAAATTCTCTTTATTGATATAAAAAATCCTCGCAAAGTTTCGTTCCATTCCGATAACTTTTATTTCTGCACAAAAACAACACCATGATAGTTCTGCTGAAAACAGCGTCAGTCCGGGGTTAGTTTCATTCAAACCATGCAAATTAGAGTCCAAAACGAGAGGAAAAGCATTAGGAAAAGTAGATACGTTGGAGATGTATCAACTCCCCCAAGCTTAAACCTTTAATTGTCCTCAAGCAATTCAGTTGATAAACTAAAAGTGAAAAAGAAAAACTTTTATGAACTCTTTTGCTCTTGTTTGCATAAATAAGGTTAAACATCACCCAGGTTTTCAACCAATCGTTATAACTAACCATGCCGTCAATAAGTCTTAAAAATTATATTAACTGATATCAATGACATAATCAGCTAGCGAGCAATAATAAGATATCTCAGACCATGATATAATATAACAATAGTGCTATCTCGCTAGCCTTTCTGAGACCGCAAAACATAAATGCAGAGCACCTCCAAAGTTCAAGCTGTGACTAAACATTGTAATTCATGGTAGAAAAGATCCAGTCATGATGCACCCAACATTAGCTACACACAATGCATCAACATGACAGCGGTGCTCTCAGGTTCTGGCGCTTGTTTTAGAAGGCGGTAACACAACATAAAAGTGTTAGGGAACGTAGCATGCAATTTCAGAAAATTTTCTACGATCACGCAAGATCTATCTATGAGGTGCATAGCAACGAGAGTGGGAGAGTGTGTCCATGTACCCTCGTAGACCGAAAGCGGAAGCGTTAGGTTAACACGGTTAATGTAGTCGAATGTCTTCGCGATCCAACCGATCTAGTACCGAACATACGACACCTCCGAGTTCAGCACACGTTCAACTTGATGACATCCCTCTAACTCTTGATCCAGTAGAGGGTCGAGGGAGAGTTCCGTCAGCACGACAGCGTGGTGACGGTGATGGTGAAGTGATCCGCGCAGGGCTTCGCCTAAGCACTACGACGCTATGACCGGAGGAGTAAACTGTGGAGGGCGGCACCGCACATGGCTAAGAGAACAATTGATGTGCCTTTGGGGTGTACCCCGCCCCCGTATATAAAGGAGGGGAGGAGGAGGCGGACGACCTAGAGGGGGCGCGCCAAGGGGGGAGTTCTACTAGGACTCCTAGTCCTAGTAGGATTCGCGCCCCCCCCTTTCCTTTCTTCACCGAAGGGAAAAGGAAGGAGAGGGAGAGGGAGAGGAAAGGGGGGCCGCGCCCCCTCCTCCTTGTCCTATTCGGACTCCCTAGGAGAGGGGCACGCTCCACCCCCCACGGGCTTCCCTCTCTCTCCCCTAGGCCCATGTAGGCCCAATACTTTTGCGGGGGGTTCCGGTAACCCCTCAGTACTCTGGTAAAATACCCGAATCACTCGGAACCATTCCAATGTCCGAATACTACCTTCCAATATATGAATCTTTACCTCTCAACCATTTCGAGACTCCTTGTCATGTTCGTGATCTCATCCGGGGCTCCGAACAAACTTCGGTCACCGAAACACATAACTCATTATACAAATCGTCATCGAATATTAAGCGTGCGGACCCTACGGGTTTGAGAAATATGTAGACATGACCAAGACACATCTCCGTTCAATAACCAATAGCAGAACCTGGATGCTCATATTGGTTCCTACATATTCTACGAAGATCTTTATCGGTCAAACCGCAATAACAACATACGTTATTCCCTTTGTCATCGGTATGTTACTTGCCCGATATTCGATCGTCGATATCATCATACCTAGTTCAATCTCATTACCGGCAAGTCTCTTTACTCATTTCATAATGCATCATCCCACAACTAACTCATTAGTTACACTGCTTGCAAGGCTTATAGTGATGTGCATTACCGAGAGGGCCCAGAGATACCTCTCCGATACTCGGAGTGACAAATCCTAATCTTGACCTATGCCAACCCAACAAACACCGTCGGAGATACCTGTAGAGCATCTTTATAACCACCTGGTTATGTTGTGACGTTTGATAGCACACAAGGTGTTCCTTCGGTATTCGGGAGTTGCATAATCTCATAGTAAGAGGAATATGTATAAGTCATGAAGAAAGCAATAGCAGTAAAACTTAACAATCATTATGTTAAGCTAACGGATGGGTCTTGTCCATCACATCATTCTCTAATGATATGCTCCCATTCATCAAATGACAACACATGTCTATGGTCAGGAAACTTAATCATCTTTGATTAATGAGCTAGTCAAGTAGAGGCATACCAGGGACACTCTGTTTTGTCTATGTATTCACACATGTACTAAGTTTCCGGTTAATACAATTCTAGCATGAATAATAAACATTTATCATGGTATAAGAAAATATAAATAACAACTTTATTATTGCCTCTAGGGCATATTTCCTTCAGTCTCCCACTTGCACTAGAGTCAATAATCTAGATTACATAGTAATGATTCTAACACCCATGGAGTCTTGGTGCTGATCATGTTTTGCTCGTGGAAGAGGCTTAGTCAACGGGTCTGCAACATTCAGATCTGTATGTATCTTGCAAATCTCTATGTCTCCCTCCTTGACTTGATCGCGGATGGAATTGAAGCGTCTCTTGATGTGTTTGGTTCTCTTGTGAAATCTGGATTCCTTCGCCAAGGCAATTGCTCCAGTATTGTCACAAAAGGTTTTCATTAGACCCGATGCACTAGGTATTACACCTAGATTGGATATGAACTCCTTCATTTGCTGCTTCTGAAGCAGCTATGTACTCTGCTTCACACGTAGATCCCGCCACGGCGGTCTGTTTGGAACTGCACCTACTTACAGCTCCACCATTCAATATAAATACGTATCCGGTTTGTGACTTAGAGTCATCCGGATCAATGTCAAAGCTTGCATCGATGTAACCATTTAAGACAAGCTCTTTGTCACCTCCATAAACGAGAAACATATCCTTAGTCCTTTTCAGGTATTTCAGGATGTTCTTGACCGTTGTCCAGTGATCCACTCCTGGATTACTTTGGTACCTCACCGCTAAACTTATACCAAGGCACACATCAGGTTTGGTACACAACATTGCATACATGATGGAACCTATGGCTGAGGCATAGGGAATGACTTCTATTTTCTCTCTATCTTCTGTAGTGGTCGGGCATTGAGTCTGACTCAACTTCACACCTTGTAACACAGGTAAGAACCCTTTCTTTGACTGATCCATTTTGAACTTCTTAAAACTTTATCAAGGTATGTGCTTTGTGAAAGTCCAATTAAGCGTTTTGATCTATCTCTATAGATCTTGATGCCCAATATATAAGCAGCTTCACCGAGGTCTTTCATTGAAAAATTCTTATTCAAGTATCATTTTATGCTATCCAGAAATTCTGTATTATTTCCAATCAACAATATGTCAACCACATATAATATCAGAAATGCTACAGAGCTCCCACTCACTTTCTTGTAAATACAGGCTTCTCCAAAAGTCTGTATAAAACCATATGCTTTGATCACACTATCAAAGTGTATATTCCAACTCCAAGATGCTTGCACCAGTCCATAAATGGATCGCTGGAGCTTGCACACTTTGTTAGCACCTTTAGGATCGACAAAACCTTCTGGTTGCATCATATACAACTCTTCTTTAAGAAATCCATTAAGGAATGAAGTTTTGACATCCATTTGCCATATTTCATAATCATAAAATGCGGCAATTGCTAACATCATTCAGACAGACTTAAGCATCACTACGGGTGAGAAGGTCTCATTGTAGTCAACCCCTTGAACTTGTCGAAAAACTTTCGCAACAAGTCGAGCGTTGTAGACAGTAACATTACCGTCAGCGTCAGTCTTCTTCTTGATGATCCATTTATTCTCTATGGCTTGCCGATCATCGGGCAAGTCAACCAAAGTCCACACTTTGTTCTCATACATGGATCCCATCTCAGATTTCATGGCCTCAAGCCATTTCGTGGAATCTGGGCTCATCATTGCTTCCTTATAGTTCGTAGAGTCGTCATGGTCTAGTAACATGACTTCCAGAACAGGATTACCGTACCACTCTGGTGCGGACCGTACTCTATTTAACCTACGAGGTTCGGTAGTAACTTGATCTGAAGTTTCATGATCATCATCATTAGCTTCCTCACTAATTGGTGTAGGAATCACTGGAACTGATTTTTGTGATGAACTACTTGAAGGAAATATGCCCTAGAGGCAATAATAAAGTTGATGTTTATATTTCCTTATATCATGATAAATGTTTATTATCCATGCTATAATTGTATTAACCAAAAACTTAGTACATGTGTGAATACATAGACAAACATAGTGTCCCTAGTATGCCTCTACTTGACTAGCTCATTTATAAAAGATGGTTAAGTTTCCTAGCCATAGACATGTATTGTCATTTGATGAACGAGATCACATCATTAGAGAATGATGTGATGGACAAGGCCCATCCGTTAGCTTAGCACTATGGTCATTTAGTTTATTGTTATTGCTTTCTTCATGACTTATATATATTCCTCTTACTATGAGATTATGCAACTCCCGAATACCGGAGGAACACTTAGTGTGCTATCAAACGTCACAATGTAACTGGGTGATTATAAAGATGCTCTACAGGTGTCTTCAATGGTGTTTGTTGAGTTGGCATAGATCGAGATTAGGATTTGTCACTCCATGTATCGGAGAGGTATCTCTGGGCCCTCTCGATAATGCACATCACTATAAGCCTTGCAAGCAATGTGACTAATGAGTTAGTTGTGGGATGATGCATTACGGAATGAGTAAACAGTCTTGCCGGTAACGAGATTGAACTAGGTATGATGATACCGACGATCGAATCTCGGGCAAGTAACATACCGATGACAAAGGGAACAACATATGTTGTTATGCAGTTTGACCGATAAAGATCTTCGTAGAATATGTAGGAGCCAATATGAGCATCCAGGCTCCGCTATTGTTTATTGACCAGAGGTGTGTCTCGGTCATGTCTACATAGTTCTCGAACCCATAGGGTCCGCACGCTTAACGTTCGATGATGATTTGTATTATGAGTTATGTGATTTGATGTACCAAAGTTTGTTCGGAGTCCCGAATGAGATCACGGACATGACAAGGAGTCTCGAAATGGTCGAGACATAAAGATCGATATATTGGAAGGTTATATTCGGACACTGGAATGGTTCCGAAGTGTTTCGGGTATTTTCCGGAGTATCGGGAAGTTACCGAAACCCCCCGGGAGAGTAATGGGCCTTAATGGGCTTTAGGGGAAAGGAGAGAGGGGCCTCAAGGGGTGGCTGCGCGCCCCCCATGGGCTGGTCCGAATTGGACTAGGAGGGGTGGCGCCCCCCTCCTTCCCCTTCCCTACTTCTCCTAGTTGGAATAGGAAGGGGGGGGGGCGAATCCTACTTGGACTGGGAGTCCAAGTAGGACTCCTCCCTATGGCGCCCCCCTATGGCCGGCCTCCTCTCCTCCCCCCTTTATATACATGGGAGGGGGTGTCGGTGTCAAAACCGGCGGATCTCGGGTAGGGGGTCCCGAACTGTGCGTCTAAGGTTGATGGTAACAGGAGACAGGGGACACGATGTTTACCCAGGTTCGGGCCCTCTCTACGGAGCTAATACCCTACTTCCTGCTTGATTGATCTTGATGAATATGAGTGTTACAAGAGTTGATCTACCACGAGATCATAATGTCTAAACCCTAGAAGTCTAGCATGTATGACTACGGTATTGAGTATCCCCTATTCAGATTACACCCTCCGGTTTATATAGACACCGGGGGGATCTAGGGTTACATAGAGTCGGTTACATAAGATGGAATCTTCATAGTTGTTCGCCAAGCTTGCCTTCCACATCAAGGAGAGTCCGGACACGGGTGTATTCTTCGGTCTTCGTATCTTCACAACCCATTAGTCCGGCCCATAGACAACATGCTGGACGTCCGAGGACCCCTTAGTCCAGGACTCCCTCAGTAGCCCCTGAACTAGGCTTGAATGACAAGGTATCCGGTGCGTAGTGCTGTCTTCGGCATTGCAAGGCAGGTTCCTCCTCCCGAACTCCAAAAAATAGTCTTCGGATGAAACAAACGTGTCCGGACCTGTAAAACACACCGCACACAACCGTAGAGAGAATATAATAACACACGAGTCCCATCTGCTGACAACTTTAGTAATGTGACATCATGCCTGTCCGGTCATAATTTTGAACCGTTTTTCGCCCCACGTTTCGAGACGCGGTTGTCATTGGCACGTCTTGTCAAAGCAGAGATCGTGTCCCCTTATCACGGGATTCTCATCAATACGGGTGTGGGTAAACCCACCATTTCGTTTACATAGCCTTGGTAGCATGCGAATTTTAAGGCGAATGAGGGGGGGCGTTTGATATTCACCGCCCTTATAAGGAGATAAGATTCCTCCTTCTTCCCCCACGCTTTCCTCCTGCCTCTCCGTCCTTGAGCTCCAACGCCCAAGTTCTCATTCCCCTTGTCTCGAGAAAGCACTCAACCATGTTCGGATCCAGAGGTCAAGGCAAGTGGATGGCCTCCTCCGTTAAGGAGGAGAACATAGCTGAGCTTCGGGCGGCCGGGTACCTGGCGAAGGAAATCGCCCATCTCTTCCAGCCCGGGGACATATCATCCCCACACCAAAGCCCAACGAGAGGGTAGTGTTCACCCCCACTTCCTCCGCGGGCTAGGGTTTTGTAACGCCCTCGATGCGGCTATATCTCCCACGTGTCGAAGCACGACTTAGAGGCATAACCGCATTGAAAGCAATGTCGCAAGTGAGGTAATCTTCACACAACCCATGTAATACTATAAGGGAAAAGAGATACATAGTTGGCTTACAATCGCCACTTCACACAATTACATGAATAAAGCATTATATCATCCAAACACAATCAGGGCCCAACTACGGAGCCAAAATAAAAGAAGACTACCCCAAATGCTACACAGATCCCCGATCGACCCCAACTGGGCTCCACTACTGATCAACTAGAAAGAAACAACACAAAGGACGAGATCTTCATCGAGCTCCTCCTTGAGCTTGTTTGCGTCACCGGCTCGGTAACATCGGCACCTGCAAACTGGTTTTGGAAGTATCTGTGAGTCACAGGGACTTAGCAATCTCACACCCTCGCTATCAAGACTATTTAAGCTTATAGGTAAGCTAAAAGGTATGAGGTGGAGCTGCAGCAAGCGACTAGCATATATGGTGGCTAACATACGCAAATGAGAGCGAGAAGAGAAGGCAAAGCACGGTCGAGAAACTATGATCAAGAAGTGATCCTAGAACAACCTACGTCAAGCATAACTCCAACAACTGTGTTCACTTCCCGGACTCCGCCGAAAAGAGACCATCACGGTTACACACGCGGTTGATGTATTTTAGTTAAGATCAACTTTAGGTTTTCTACAACCGGGCATTAACAAATTCCCATCTGCCCATAACCGCGGGCACGACTTTCGAAAGTTCAAATCCCTGCAGGGGTGTCCCAACTTAGCCCATCACAAGCTCTCACGGTCAACGAAGGATATTCCTTCTAGCGGGAAGACCCGATCAGGCTCGGAATCCCGGTTACAAGACATTTCGACAATGGTAAAACTAAACCAGCAACACCGCCCGAATGTGCCGACAAATCCTGATAGGAGCTGCACATATCTCGTTCTCAGGGCACACCGGATTGTCCAAGGTACGGGTAGGCCAGCCCAGAGTTGCCCCTGGTGGCCAACGGCAGCTGACAGGTTGGACCAACACTTAGAGGAGCACTGGCCCGAGGGGGGGGGTAAAATAATGATGACCCTCAGGAGTGCGACTCCCAAGGGAAAAGAAAGGCTAGGTGGCGAATGGTAAAACCAAAGTTGGGCATTGCTGGAAGAGTTTTATTCAAGGCGAACTGTCAAGGGGTTCCCATTATTACCCAACCGCGTAAGGAACGCAAAATCCGGGAACATAACACCGATATGACGGAAACTAGGGCGGCAAGAGTGGAACAAAACACCAGGCATAAGGCCGAGCCTTCCACCCTTTACCAAGTATATAGATGCATTAATTAAATAAGATATATTGTGATATCCAATAAGTAAACATGTTCCAACAAGGAACAACATCTCCATGTTCCAACAAGGAACAAACTTCAACCTTCACCTGCAACTAACAACGCTATAAGAGTGGCTGAGCAAAGCGGTAACATAGCCAAACAACGGTTTGCTACGACAAGGTGGGTTAGAGGCTTGGTTCAACAATATGGGAGGCATGATAAGCAAGTGGTAGGTATCGTAGCATAGGCATAGCAAAAGAGCGAGCAACTAGCAAGCAAAGATAGAAGTGATTTCGAGGGTATGGTCATCTTTCCTGAAATCCCGCAAGGAAGAAGAACGAGTCCATGAAGAAGATAAACGGACGTAGTCGAACGGATCCTCACACACACGACGTTATCGGAACCGACCCGAAGAAGCAACACCGGAAAGAAGCAAATAACATAGTAAACAACCAACACATCAACATGGCATGATGCACAATCAAGTATGATGCATGTCCGGTTTAATGAAGCATGGCATGGCAAAGTGCACAAACAATCCTACAAATTAAGTGGAGCTCAACATGCAACTCCGTTGCATATTGACGAAACACCACATTCAAGTTATTTAGTTCGATCTCGTTTATGTACCCAACAATATTAAATGTTGGTTAACATGGCAAGGGGTGAAGCAAATGAAAACTACCTATCCAGGCAAGTTTAAATGAGGCCAGAACAACAAACAACAAGTCCGGTAAAACCCCATATGCATATTTTATGGTTTGGTACTGTTCTGCCCTAATCACAATTTTAGAGTTGTTAAACATGCAAAGTGATGCCACCATGTTAAACTAGGCATTTTTCCACCCCATTTACATATAAAGTTTATTAAATTTGGAGCTACGGTTGAATAGTTATGAATTAAATCATTTTACATGCCAATATGGGAAAATATATGCAAACATCATTTTAAACATTTTAAAAATAGATGAAAGTTGCACAAAATGAAACTACACAAAATTCTAAGCATCTTACATATATAACATGTTTTATTTAGACGCATGGACATTTAGTTATTAACAAAACAAAATAGTGGCATTCCTGTAATTATGCATGCACTGGAATAAAAGGAAAAAAAACGTCAGCAGGGAAAGGAAAAAAATGTAGCCGGGCCGGATCTGGTCTCATGGGCACGGGGAGGCGACGTGGGGAAACGACGGGGACCAAGGCGAAGCAGGGGGAGGTCCGGCAGGGGCGTGGGTGTCCGGGACGACGGATCTTCTCATTGTAGGGGAAGCATATGGCAGTGGCAGGGACTTGGCGAAGGCGCAGCAGCAGGAACTTGGCACGGTTCTTGGGGCTCCGGCGAGCTGAGGAGGTCCGGCAACGACAGGGATGGCCGGGACTCAACAGATACGAGGCCAGGGCGGCTTCGGATGGGGACGAGACGGGCAACACTTGAAGCTTCGGCCATGGCTCCTGTGAAGGATTCAGAGAGAGGGAGAGAACTGCGTGAGGGAGAAAAACAGATGGAGGGAGGAGAAATAAGGGGAGGCGTGGTCTGGCCTGGCGGATGTGGTCGGAGGCTGCGGTTTGTGGCGGTTACCGCGCAGGAGCGGGACGAGGCGCGACCCTTGTCTCCTGGACGAAGCAGAGGAGGAGGCGCAGACGTGACTGCGCTAGTCAAGGTAGAGGAGGCTTTCGGGAAGGCGCGGGGCAACGAGGAGGAGGCCGCAGGTGAGGGAGGCGCTCGGCAGGAGGCGAGGCAAGCAGCGGCAACGGGGACGGCCATGGATGCTCCTGCGTGCTTCCTAGAAAAGACATGGAGTAGGTGAGAGAGGGAAACAGAGGGAACGGGAGCAGAGGAAGCGAAGGAGAAGCAGAAGCGGGGAGGAACCGTGATCGGAGTTGGGGACGAGGTGAAGCAGCGGTGGTCTCCGGCGAGGTGGGTCGAAGGTGGAGGACTCAGGGCAGGAGCTCGGGTGGAGGGGTGGATCGAGGAGGGGATGGATCCCGAAAAGGATTTGGTGGAGTAGCGGCAGCGATGGGACAACCCCCCTAGAAATTAGGGTTGGCTTGATTTGGTAGGGGTTGTACTATATATATGGAAATAGGATTGTGGTTGGACCCTCCGATCGTAATCGGACGATCACGAATAAAATAGCTAGGGAGTATAAATAAGAAAACGGTGATGTTTTGTAGATGTTTGGAGATGTTCCGGACACAACGGTGACGACTGCCCGGGTCGGGTCCGGGACAGCTTTCGGACGCGCGCGCGAGGAGGGACGCGGTGTGACGAGAGAGGTTAGATTGGACCTGGCTGTAGGTAGTGGGCTGTGTAGACGGTCTCGAGCTGAGAGAAGAGAAGAGAGGGAGGCCCGACGACTGTTTCCGGAGACCGAAAACGTCCGACGTGTGTCCGGCTGTAATGCCGCTATAGTTTAACGGTTGGGCTATCAAACGAACTTGGAATGCGATGAAACTTGACAGGCGGTCTATCTACACTAAAATAAGACCACACGCCAACTTTCAACCCATTCCGAGCACATTTTCCGGCCACTTATAAAATATTATTTCGGACATGCCGCGGGCGCGTGCAAGTGTGGTTGGGCTCAGAACGGACAATGGACGGAACTGGGGGAACCCGGACGGATGCAAGTTTTGAAAACATGATGATGCAATGCACATGATGACATGACAAGATGCATCATGCAAGCAAATGACAAGGCAACAACAGCGAATAACTGGACGACACCTGGCGCAAGGGTCTCGGGGCGTCACAACAGTCCACCACTACGAGAGGATCTCGTCCCGAGATCTAGAATGGCACCGGAGGGACAACGGAATAAGGAAGATAAGCGGTAAAAACTAAGTTGCTTCTTTGACCAATGAGTGAAACCAAGGAACCTTGAAAAAGGTTAAGCCATTTCGAGAAAAGAATACAACGGAGATGAACGAAGTTGAAAACACTCCGTTAGAAAAGAGGGACAAGGAAGAACAACTTCGAGCAGCACTCCGGTTGAGAAGTTATGCAAGACTTGATACGGTGAAAAGAACTTGAGCAGAGGACACGACACTCCGGTTAAATGGATAGGCACGAAAAGAACACGATCCAAGATGATGAGAGAAAAGAGCAACATCACAATGACTCCGGAACAAAAGAATAGAATGGAATGGGATGAACAAAGGGAAACAAGATCTCGAGGGAGCACGCTTACAATAAAAGCTAGAACGGAGTTGTTGGAAAACCAACAACGAAAAGAATAAGCTTGATATGGTCTTATGGAATACATCTCAAATTATGAGGTGACAGCCTGCCACTCACGGAAAATGAATTGGATTGGAATGAACAAGGAGACGAGAATGCTATTTCACCGGGAGGATAAATGAAGAACTTGGGTCACTTATAATCACCATAATTAGCAACACTCCTTAGGGAAGGATTTAAGGTGAAATATAACCCAAGATAACTCCAATGACGAGATTAATGGATTTAAAATATCTCATTCTTAACAACACGTGAATCATGAAACATGAACTCAAATTATCAAGAATGACATAATACCACCTCCAGTGATATGGAAGAGAGAATTGCACTCCGGATAGCAAGAAGAAGAATGCTTGAGTTCCTCTGAAAAGAATCTCGATGAACACTTAGAAAAGGAAATAAATCCTTGATGAACCATCATGTAGAGTCTCCATGAAGAACTCCGGTAAACAAAAGAATGATCAAACGGAAAGAAAGGGTAGTTGAAAACACAAGGTGGAACCTTGTAAAGATTTAGATAGATCTCCGTGATTACATAATTGCGAGATCTTGGAACTCCGGAAAAGAAAGATGAGCACTTGAAACCCAGAATATGTATGATGAACCACTCTGGAATAAGGAATTAAATCATTTGGATGAATCGAGAATAAGAATTACATTATGCTTATCCTTCACCAATTAAATTGATGACAATCAATGGATTTGGCACACTACTTATTTTCGTAGCAAGGATTAAGAGAGATATAACGCCAACTTGGGAAGGTCTTCTATGAACCACTGGTAGGATTGACAATGAATAAATTGATAAGGAAGAGAAATCTGGAAGAACCACCGTAAGGAATGAAAATGAACGGAGAAAAGATAAAGCAACACCGGGAAGAATTAGCAAATGAATGAAGAAGCTTGAGGGGGTTTAGTTACATGAGAATGAAGAGATCAAGAACTGATTAGAGATAATTGATCGATGCACCGTTAAGATTAGGAGAATGATAACTGAAAGCTGGGAATGAATAATTATGAGATGATGGGCTCCGGAGAATCAAACTGAAAATACTCTGAATTACTCCGGATGGGTGAAAAGAATTCTGACAATCGAAAACAATTATCAGAGGATGGCCTTGAACTAGAACCACGAATCTTGAAGAGAATGGAGCAAGATTGAGAGAAAATTCTTATTCTGTCTTCATAATCTGAGAATTATGACGAGAAACACCACCATGAATTGTTGAGATACTCCAAAATGATAAATAGAAAGGTTGAACCAACGATGAAAAAAAATAAAAAAATTGAAAGATCTTGGAGAAAAACATTTGATTGATGACAAATCGTTCTTACGTCCAACTTCGAAAAGAAATTTGAGGATAGCTCCGGGAAAATAAGAAGAGTCAGGTAAGATCCTGGAAAAAAACCCTGTGGGTTAGGGCCCACTCAAAAGATACACCATTGAAAAGATTTAAAAGAGAGGATTGCGCCGGTTGAATTAAATGACTTGGAAGAGATAACATCCTCGAAAGAGTTTGAATGAAAGCAGAGTGGAAACATGAATCTTCGAGATATCTTGATCACTCCGGAACAAATGGATAGCGAGAAGTGAATTATTATGAGGTGCACCGGCATGAGAAAGCATAGAAATGAGGAAAGGGTATGATCAACAAAGCTTGACTTGAATCCGCCGAAGAAGAAGAAGAGTGACGAGTGACAAATTTGAAGCTCCGTTAGAATCTTCCTGATAATCACCGGATAAGAATATTGAAAGAAAAGAAAGAAGAGACTTCGCATCAATAAGATGGATACTTGATTAAGATATATGAGTCCTTGAAGAAAAAAAGGGTGGGAGGGTGGGAAAAACACCGTTGAGAAGAACTGATACTTGATCTTGCGGATGTTGCAATGATCGGATCCACTTGAAGAGAAGTACACCGGTTAAAAAGGATTGACATGCCAGACTCAATGATCGAGAAGGATTAGTATTCACATAGGAGTATGAGAACACCACTTAGACAAGGGAGGGAATCAACATTTGACTTTGAAGCAACTCGAATACCACAACTCAAAAACAAAAGAAAGGATTGACTTGCAAAATAAGCCGGAACAAACATATGATAGAGATTTCGTCCGAAGTTTTCGTGGTGGGGCCTACACGGGCTCGATCGCACAGCACCATCATGTACAAGGCAGTGCACATGACATACGAAGCATCCCCGAGTCGGCATAGCCAAGGACTCTTTAAGACACAACGAGACCACTGTAAAACCGACCATGAATAGGCGGACCACTAGACGTCGAACCCCAATTTCATATCATACATCTGTCGGAAAGATATTCTAAGAGCTACTTGAATTCCCACCTATGAAACTCCCGAACCTTTCCGGTTATGCAATCAGGTGTCGGGGATACAGGGGAAGCATAACATCTCACCCAAAACTAGCAAATCCTACATCCAGCTGTATCCATCCTTCAACACATAACCAAGAAACCTTCGGAAATCGTCTACCTCAACCTTCGAAAAGCATCCGTTTTACAAGTTATGGCAATACTCCCGAACTCCCGCCCCAGTACTGGGTGGCGTCGAGGTTATCTCACCAACAACTGCATAAAAGAGATCTTCGATGTCAGCGAAACTAATCTCAGGTATTCCAGAACTGCATCGATAAAATTGTGACGA
Organism: Triticum urartu; assembly: GCF_056163025.1. NCBI lineage: Eukaryota > Viridiplantae > Streptophyta > Magnoliopsida > Poales > Poaceae > Triticum > Triticum urartu. The sequence goes on from NC_141875.1 coordinate 483,505,709, forward strand.
TAACACCTCGAAGCTCAACTCCCCGGGACACTGCCACAACCCCTAAATGACAGGAGGCACCAAGAACAATGTTCTCGTCACAAATCGATCGGAACGATTCCAAGATACCCGCGTGATCCTAAATTTTTTTAGTGAAATTTGAGAAGAGAAGAGTCAAAACTCTACGTCAGGATGCCTTACCAGAGCGATGAAGGGACTGGGGAGTAAAAAGAATTCCTAAACTCTCTGATATATAATTCCTAAATGACTCAAAACATTTTTCTAGACTCAACAACGGCAGCTAATTCGATCAAGCAGTGGGGGCTCCTAAGGTAGGGGAAGGCTCTGATTACCAACTTGTAATGCCCTCGATGTGGCTATATCTCCCACGTGTCGAAGCACCACTTAGAGGCATAACCGTATTGAAAGCAATGTCGCAAGTGAGGTAATCTTCACACAACCCATGTAATACTATAAGGAAAAAGAGATACATAGTTGGCTTACAATCTCCACTTCACACAATTACATGAATAAAGCATTATATCATCCAAACACAATCAGGGCCCGACTACGGAGCCAAAATAAAAGTAGACTACCCCAAATGCTACACAGATCCCCGATCGACCCCAATTGGGCTCCACTACTGATCAACTAGAAAGAAACAACACAAAGGACGAGATCTTCATCGAGCTCCTCCTTGAGCTTGTTTGCGTCACCGGCTCGGTAACATCGGCACCTGCAAACTGGTTTTGGAAGTATCTATGAGTCACGGGGACTCAGCAATCTCACAACCTCGCGATCAAGACTATTTAAGCTTATAGGTAAGGTAAAAGGTATGAGGTGGAGCTGCAGCAAGCGACTAGCGTATATGGTGGCTAACATATGCAAATGAGAGCGAGAAGAGAACGCAAAGCACGGTCGAGAAACTATGATCAAGAAGTGATCCTAGAACAACCTACGTCAAGCATAACTCCAACAACCGTGTTCACTTCCCGGACTCCGCCGGAAAGAGACCATCACGGTTACACACGCGGTTGATGTATTTTAATTAAGATCAACTTCAGGTTTTCTACAACCGGGCATTAACAAATTCCCATCTGCCCATAACCGCGGGCACGGCTTTCGAAAGTTCAAATCCCTGCAGGGGTGTCCCAACTTAGCCCATCACAAGCTCTCACGGTCAACGAAGGATATTCCTTCTAGTGGGAAGACCCGACCAGGCTCGGAATCCCGGTTACAAGACATTTCGACAATGGTAAAACTAAACCAGCAACACCGCCCGAATGTGCCGACAAATCCTGATAGGAGCTGCACATATCTCGTTCTCAGGGCAAACCGGATTGTCCAAGGTACGGGTAGGCCAGCCCAGAGTTGCCCCTGGTGGCCACCGGCAGCTGACATGTTGGACCAACACTCAGAGGAGCACTGGCCTGGGGGGGTAAAATAATGATGACCCTCAGGAGCATGACTCCCAAGGGAAAAGAAAGGCTAGGTGGCAAATGGTAAAACCAAAGTTGGGCATTGCTGGAAGAGTTTTATTCAAGGCGAACTGTCAAGGGGTTCCCATTATTACCCAACCGCGTAAGGAACGCAAAATCTGGGAACATAACACCGATATGACGGAAACTAGGGCGGCAAGAGTGGAACAAAACACCAGGCATAAGGCCGAGCCTTCCACCCTTTACCAAGTATATAGATGCATTAATTAAATAAGATATATTGTGATATCCCAACAAGTAAACATGTTCCAACAAGGAACAACATCTCCATGTTCCAACAAGGAACAAACTTCAACCTTCACCTGCAACTAACAACGCTATAAGAGGGGCTGAGCAAAGCGGTAACATAGCCAAACAACGGTTTGCTAGGACAAGGTGGGTTAGAGGCTTGGTTCAACAATATGGGAGACATGATAAGCAAGTGGTAGGTATCGTAGCATAGGCATAGCAAAAGAGCGAGCAACTAGCAAGCAAAGATAGAAGTGATTTCGAGGGTATGGTCATCTTGCCTGAAATCACGCAAGGAAGAAGAACGAGTCCATGAAGAAGATAAACGGACGTAGTCGAATGGATCCTCACACACACGACGTTATCGGAACCGACCCGAAGAAGCAACACCGGAAAGAAGCAAATAACATAGTAAACAACCAACACATCAACATGGCATGATGCATGTCCGGTTTAATGAAGCATGGCATGGCAAAGTGCACAAACAATCCTACAAATTAAGTGGAGCTCAACATGCAACTCCGTTGCATATTGACGAAAGACCACATTCAAGTTATTTAGTTCGATCTCGTTTATGTACCCAACAATATTAAATGTTGGTTAACATGGCAAGGGGTGAAGCAAATGAAAACTACCTATCTAGGCAAGTTTAAATGAGGCCGGAACAACAAACAACAAGTCCGGTAAAACCCCATATGCATATTTTATGCCCTAATCACAATTTTAGAGTTGTTAAACATGCAAAGTGATGCCACCATGTTAAACTAGGCATTTTTCCACCCCATTTACATATAAAGTTTATTAAATTTGGAGCTACGGTTGGATAGTTATGAATTAAATCATTTTACATGACAATATGGGAAAATATATGCAAACATCATTTTAAACATTTTAAAAATAGATGAAAGTTGCACAAAATGAAACTACACAAAATTCTAAGCATCTTAATTATATAACATGTTTTATTTAGACGCATGGACATTTAGTTATTAACAAAACAAAATAGTGGCATTCCTGTAATTATGCATGCACTGGAATAAAAGGAAAAAAACGTCAGCAGGGAAAGGGAAAAAATGTAGCCGGGCCGGATCTGGTCTACCGGGCTACACAGGACAGAGGGCGCTGGGTGTCCTCACCTAGTGGGCTGAGGCCCACTCGATGGAAGAGGCAGGCGGGGGCGCTGGCATGGGGGCTGCTGGGCCTTGGAGCCCAGATGGCAGCCACTCGCGGGCGAGGCGCAGTCAACATGGGCATCGACCGCGTCTTCCTCCTCTCGATCAAAGGCGCAACGGAACTTGGAGGCGGCAAAGTGCAGGTGGGGGCGGTCTCCAGGGCACGGGGAGGCGACGTGGGGAAACGACGGGGACCAAGGCGAAGCAGGGGGAGGTCCGGCAGGGGCGCGGGTGTTCGGGACGGCGGATCTTCTCGTTGCAGGGGAAGCATATGGCAGTGGCAGGGACTTGGCGAAGGCGCAACAGCAGGAACTTGGCGCGGTTCTTGGGGCTTCGGCGAGCTGAGGAGGTCCGGCAACGACAGGGATGGTCGGGACCCAACAGATACGAGGCCAGGGCGGCTTCGGATGGGGACGAGACGGGCAGTGCTTGAAGCTTCGGCCATGGCTCCTGTGAAGGATTCAGAGAGAGGGAGAGAACTGCGTGAGGGAGAAAAACAGATGGAGGGAGGAGAAATAAGGGGAGGCGTGGTCTGGCCTGGCGGAGGTGGTCGGAGGCTGCGGTTTGTGGCAGTCACCGCGCAGGAGCGGGACGAGGCGCGACCCTTGTCTCCTGGACGAAGCAGAGGAGGAGGCACAGACGTGACAGTGCTAGTCGAGGCAGAGGGGGCTTTCGGGAAGGCGCGGGGCAATGAGGAGGAGGCCGCAGGTGAGGGAGGCGCTCGGCAGGAGGCGAGGCAAGCAGCGACGACGGGGACGGCCATGGATGCTCCTGCGTGCTTCCTAGAAAAGACATGGATCAGGTGAGAGAGGGAAACAGAGGGAATGGGAGCAGAGGAAGCGAAGGAGAAGCAGAAGCGGGGAGGAACCGTGATCGGAGTTGGGGACGAGGTGAAGCAGCGGTGGTCTCCGGCGAGGTGGGTCGAAGGCGGAGGACTCAGGGTAGGAGCTCGGGCGGAGGGGTGGATTGAGGAGGGGATGGATCCCGAAAAGGATTTGGTGGAGTGGCGGCGGCGATGGGATAACCCCCCTAGAAATTAGGGTTGGCTTGATTTGGTAGGGGTTGTACTATATATATGGAAATAGGATTGTGGTTGGACCCTCCGATCGTAATCGGACGATCACGAATAAAATATCTAGGGAGTATAAATAAGAAAACGGTGATGTTTTGTAGATGTTTGGAGATGTTCTGGACACAACGGTGACGACTGCCCAGGTCGGGTCCGGACAGCTTTCGGACGCGCACGCGAGGAGGGACGCAGTGTGACGAGAGAGGTTAGGTTGGACCTGGCTGTAGGTAGTGGGCTGTGTAGACGGTCTCGAGCTGAGAGAAGAGAAGAGAGAGAGGCCCGGCGACTGTTTCCGGAGACCGAAAACATCCGACGTGTGTCCGGCTATAATGCCGCTATAGTTTAACGGTTGGGCTATCAAACGAACTCCGAATGCGATGAAACTTGACAGGCGGTCTATCTACACTAAAATAAGACCACACGCCAACTTTCAACCCATTCCGAGCACATTTTCCGGCCACTTATAAAATATTATTTCGGACATGCCGCGGGCGCATGCAAGTGTGGTTGGGCTCAGAACGGACAACGGACAGAATTGGGGAACCCGGACGGATGCAAATTTTGAAAACATGATGATGCAATGCACATGATGACATGACAAGATGCAACACGCAAGCAAATGACAAGGCAACAACAACGAATAACTGGACGACACCTGGCGCAACGGTCTCGGGGCGTCACAGGTTTCCACTCCACCCCTTCGTCCGTGGGATTATGTTCTACTACGGGATAGATTTCCACGATCTATCCCCGAACTCCTTCCTCAATATCTCGGCGTTCATCGTCATGTGCAAGGCTTTCCTACGCATCCACCCCCACTTCAGGTTATGGCTCAAAATCTTCAACGTGAAGCCCAAGGTGCTGGACAGACAGCACGCAGAGTGCGGGGGCGCAATGGTGAGCAAGCTCACCAATGTTTCTTGGCCAAAAGGCACATTCGTGGAATCTGTCAAGGAATGGCAGAAGCTATGGTTCTACATCACCGAACCCCGCGACGCCACCTGGGCCGCAGCTGCCGAATTCAACTCTGGCGCTCCCGTGCGGCTCACCTCTTGGGTCGAGAAGAGCCCAAACTGGTGTTCGTCGAACGAGCTGATTGCGCTGCAAACACACATCCAAAGCATGATCGATAGGGATATCAAGCTCGTCAACATAATCCAAGTGATGTTGGTGCACTGGATCCTCCCCTGCCAGAGCCGAAGCCGTCCTCTATGGGACTTCAACCCGAAGAAACACCATACCTTGGTGAGGCTCTTCGAAACGACTCATGAAGATGCCTGGAAGTTGCTTTTCAAGGGCAACGAGATACCGCCGGCCACCGATTTGGATTGTGGCCACGACATAAATCACCTCCCCAATGAGGTATGTTATTTTTAACACATCCCTTACTTGCTTGTTTCAAGGGTGATATCTAATGCTTTCATTACCATTGCTTTTTCAGTACTAGTTGAAGTAGGCGAAGAAGATTCGGTGTCCGGCTCCCCTGCCCGAAGAGCCAGTCACTTCGCGTTTAGCGAAGATGTTGGAGTCGGCGCCTTACAAGGCACTAGAGAAGAAGGGCACAGGAAAGGCCAAGGGGGTCCGGAGTGGCCCCCGCCGCAAGAGCACTTCGGACGCGGTGTCCGAAGACAAGGCCCATTCCCCCGCCGCCGAAGACGACGCGGATGATGATGATGAGGAGGAGAGCGACTCTCCCCCCAACGGGGGTATGAAGAACAAGGCGGCCTCCACAACTCTGGAGGCGGAGGCGCCCAAAAAGGGGAAGGGATCCCTAACGGGTAACTCCGCATGGGACGTTGATGACAGTCTGGAGAGACGCCCCCGCGCTAAGCCTCGGGCCGCATCGTAAGTAATAACACCTTATCCGCCCATAAAGTCTCTCCTCCTCATTGTATTGAAATGATTGGCAAATGTTATTGTAGTCCAGCCCACAACACCTCCCAGCGATCCTCGTCAGGAGGCTTGTTGGATTCCAAGGCGATGGCCAGCGACTCCCTGCCGGACGCACACTCCCCCAAGACCAAGGAGGATGTAGAGGTGCTGTCCCGAAGGACTGTCTTTGGCGGGGGAGAGGCTCAGGAGGCGCCCGAAGGCGAAACCCCCGTTGCCAGAAACCAAGGGGACTCAATCCCCAATGAGACTGGCAGGAAGGGCCGTACACAGTTTGTCCCTCAACCGGGCTCAATTCCGGAGACCGAGGCAGCTCCGAAATCCAGCATGCACCCTCCTTCGAAAGAAGGGGGATGCTTGTTCCGCCGGTGACCCTTGTCCAACCAGGGGCACTGGATAACCTACTAGAGGCGCTACGAGGCACTTCCATTATGGATGAGCACTGTGCCCTTATGGGCATGGTGATTGAAAAGGTTCAGTCCGCCAAGAGCGGATTAACCGAAGCCTGCAACAGCTTGCTGACAGGTTTTGAGGTAAGAGACACTGAACAAGGAGAAAATCCCAGTGTAGACCAGTAGCCCCTGAGACACTATCCGGTGTTCGGAAAAAAGCCGGACAGAGGATCAATCTCATTTTAATAGGAAACTAACTTAATTTTTCTGAAATGCAGGCGTCATTGCTAGCCGAGGCCTCGCATACTGCCAAAGTTTCTGGACTGAAGCAGAAACTGGCGGAGGCCGAGGAGGAGCTGGGCCAAGCGAAGAGGCAACTCCAGGAGAAACAAGGTAAGCAATAACCAGTTATATATTTGAAAAGAAGAAAATTGTATGCGATGACCAAAATGCCATGATTTGTACAGAAGCGGTGACCGAGGTCGAGGCCCTGAGAAAGGCCCTGGCCGAAGCCGAGGGGAAGGCTGTCCAACAGCAAGCCGCCCGTAAGAAGCTCAAGGCTCGGGTCGGGGAGGTCCAGCAGGAGCTCCAAGACATGGTGAAGAAGTGTGAAGCTTTGGAGCACGAAGCGTCAGAGCTCAGAGGCCGCACAAAAGAGATCCAGGAGGCGAAGGAGATCGCAGCGGGTAAGGCTTTTAACATGCAAAGCAAGTATGTGGAGAGGAAGTACCTTTTACTAACCTGGATTTGGAGTTGCCCAGGGGCTTTTGTGGATCTACCGCGCAGTGTATCCGATGCTGTGGAGTTCTTCCAAGCCAGGGAAGGGGATTCTCCGGAGAAGCTGTTCTAGTCACAGTATGCTGTACCAGAACATCCGGTGGCCTTTTCCGATCAATTGAGGCAGCTGGTCGAGCTGCATAGGGTGGCCGAACTGGCCATGAAGGATTTCATAATCCGATTATGGCCGGCCGAAGCTATACCTAGTAGTTATTTCGGCCTTGTGAAGCGGGTGGTGGAGGCTTGTCCGCGGTTAGACATCGTCAAGCGATCAGTTTGCATCGAGGGTGCCCACATGGCCTTCGCTCGCTGCAAGATGTGGTGGGCAAAGATGGATGCCGTCGAGGTGGCCAGGGGGCCGCCGGAGGTCAAGGAGCACCGCACACCCGAGCGATATTTTGCGGATGTCTTGGAGGGATCTCGACTTGTAGCAACGCAGTGCGGGCAGGACGTTATTCTCGAATGAATACATCCATGTGTTTGCCTTGTATGAACGAATCCGCCTTGTAATATATAAATTTTATTATGTTTTGATTGTTTCCTCCTGTGCGGCCGTGTTGTATGAAATCTGAGGGTTAACCAGTCGTCGGCTTCAGCCCTCGCGTAGGTAGTACGGAGGTGTTCAGGATGGAATCTAAACAATCTTTATCCAATTATATGGTCCTTGAAGGAGTTGTTTAGCGCAACGAACCAGGCAACCGGACTATATGGCTTGAACACCCTCACTTAGCCATAGGATTTTTATAATAAAACATAGGCACAACCCCTGCTATACGAACCAGAGTGCTGTCAGCATTTGATCGGGAAGTACCGATCCCTCGCGAAATGCGGAAAAATCTCCAACGATTTGAGACCTCCGAACAGCTGACCAACTCTCACCGCATCATGACAGTCAGTTTTCGGCTTTCTCTACTGAGGTGCTCATCCGGTTTAGACCAGGAAACAATTGCAGTAGTTCTCCCTTTACTACCCTAGCCGATGTAGCGGAACGTAGGGTAGTAAGCACAGGAGCTGGGCAACCCAAGTATTGACCAAAGACATGATTCGGAGCCAATGCATATAATGCTAAATTCAGGGTGCCGAACTATACTTATAGAAAGTCTTCAGACTTTTGTTGCCGTAGTGTAAGGTGCTATAAAGCCCTTGGCAAACGTCAAACGTACCAAAGTGTACGGGTGCTACCTGATGGGGTTATCCACAGGGAATCTAAAAAAGAAAAGAGAGAAAGAAAACAGACAAGACTTAAAGGTGAAAAGCTAGGGTCCTAAAGCTCCAGCTACAAACTGTTTTCATTGTAATGTAATTAGTATGTCAAGGCGCATTGATATAAATAGTGCAATAAGCAATAGGCTATTTAACATGCCGAAACCAGGGGAGAGCTGCATATGGGTCCTGGAAAATAGGTAGAGCTATCATTAATGGAATCACCTAAAAAGTTCACCATATGTACGCGCTTCTCGCTGTCTTGGTGTATTTATCCTACAAGAGGACCGATGACTAGACCCCCCGATGGGGCCTGTGGGATTGAGACCTGAAAGGAAAACAAGTAAAAGTGAAAGTATGTGTGTATCCGATGTCGGTTGATCCGTGCCATGGATCACAAGTTGTCTGTGCCTCCGTCAATGCCCATGGAATTTTAAGTGGGTAGTTATGTACGCGCGACACGAATGCCACCACTTGATCGGGACTGAGACAGAGGCCGGATTGCTAGTCGAGCTCCTGACGAGCCGAGCTCTCCTTCTGTAGAGTAGTTCGGACCCTCTTAAGGATGTCCGCGGGCTCGTCAGCCGAATGAAGGGTCTGCTTGAGAAGGCCGCTTTGTACTTCTGCTGCTAGGGCAGCTGTGTGCTCTTCTGTACGGAGAGAGCGTTCCGTATTGCCATTGACTATTATAACACCGCGTGGACCGGGCATCTTGAGCTTGAGATAAGCATAGTGTGGCAATGCGTTCAATCGAGCAAACGCAGTTCGTCCGAGCAGTGCATGATAGCCACCGCGGAATGGGACGATATCGAAGATTAACTCCTCACTTCGGAAGTTGTCCGGAGATACGAAGACAACCTCTAATGTGATTGAGCCAGTATAGTGGACCTCTACACCTGTATGACTCCTTTAAAGGTAGTCCTTGTAGGCTTGATCCTTGATGGGTTAATGCCCATTTTCCGCGCTGTATCCTGATAGAGCAGATTGAGGCTGCTACCATCGTCCATAAGGACGCGAGTCAGGTGAAACCCATCAATTATTAGGTCTAAGACTAGTGCGGCTGAGCCCCCCGTGAAGGATACTGGTCGGGTGGTCCCATCGATCGAAAGTGATCGGGCACGACGACCATGGGTTGAATTTTGGGGAGACTGGCTCTATCGCGTAGACATCCCTAAGCGCATGCTTGCGCTCCCTCTTGGGGATGTGGGTGGCATAATCATGTTCACCATTTTGACCTGAGGGGGAAACTTCTTCTGTCCCCCTGTGTTCGGCTGCCGTGGCTCTTTGTCGTTGTCCTCGCTTTGCGATCCTTTTTCACTGTTCTCGGCGTTTAATTTGCCGGCTTGTTTGAAAACCCAGCACTCTCTATTTGTATGATTAGGAGGCTTGTCGGGGGTGCTGTGAATCTGGCATGGATGATCAAGTATGCGGCCCAAGCTGGATGGGCCCGAATTGTTCTTTTGGAATGGCTTCTTCCGCTGACCGGACTTACATCCACTGAATCCGGCGTTGACCGCCGTATCCTCGGTGTTGTCACTGCTATTTTGGCGCTTGTATCTATTGCGTCGAGACTTGTCTTTGTTATTTTTAACTTCAGGGGTGCCGGCGTCGCTTGCATTGTTTTTGCTACAAGCCAACCAACTATCCTCGCCCGCACAAAAGGGGGTCATTAGTGCCGTCAGGGCCACCATGGATTTTGGCTTTTCTTGGCCGAGGTGGCGAGCGAGCCATTCATCGCGGATGCTATGTTTGAAAGCTGCTAGAGCTTCAGCGTCCGGACAGTCAACGATTTGGTTCTTTTTAGTTAGGAACCTTGTCCAGAATTTCCCAGCGGACTCTCCGGGCTACTGGACTATATGGCTTAAGTCATCAGCGTCCGGAGGTCAAACATATGTACCTTGGAAGTTATCAAGGAAAGCCTCTTCCAAGTCCTCCCAACTGCCAATGGAATTGTCAGGCAGACTGTTTAGCCAATGCCGAGCGGGCCCCTTGAGTTTGAGAGAGAGGTATTTGATGGCGTGGAGGTCATGTCTATGTGCCATATGGATGTGGAGAATGAAGTCTTCGATCCACACCACAGGGTCCGTGGTCCCATCGTATGATTCTATGTTCACGGGCTTGAATCCTTCGGGAAATTCATGATCTAGGACCACATCAGTGAAACAATGAGGGTGTGCGGGGCCTCTGTATCGGGCCGTATCGTGACACAGCTCTGATGAAGTCCGTCTGCGGTGTTCAGCCTGCACATGACTGGGTTTGTCATGTCCGAATAGGTGGCCGTTGTCACGTGTCGAGGTGCGTCCTCGTGATCCGTAGATTGATCTGGTAGGTCCTGCTTTATTGTTCAGGTTCTGCCGGAGGTCATATGTATGGCCGTGGGCGAATTTACCTTTGCCTGAGTGATGAGGCGGGGCGGGTTGGTGTTTGGCCACGCGGTGGCCGGTCAGCCGCATTGTACGATGGTGGTATATACTTCGGCGCCTCCTCATCGAACTGAGGTAGCAATTTACGCTTTGGGTAGCTTTTGGTTGGGCGCTTGAGGTCGTCTTCTTCGGCTGCTAGGACATCAGTCCATTTATCATTAAGCAGATCCTGGTCAGCTTGAAGCTGCTGCTGCTTCTTTTTCAGGCTCCTTGTAGTGGCTATTAGCTGGCGCTTGAAGCGCTCCTGCTCAAGAGGTTCCTCGGGCACGATGAAATCCTCGGTACCAAGGCTCACCTCATCCTCGGAGAGCGGAAGGTAACTGTCGTCCACCGAATGTTTGTGCGTGGCCTGTTTAATAGGGCAAACTTGCTGATATGTCTCCAACGTATCTATAATTTTTGATTGTTCCATGCTATATTATATCCTATTTTTGACATTATTGGGCTTTATTATACACTTTTATATTATTTTTGGGACTAACCTATTAACCGGAGGCCCAACCCAGAATTGCTGTTTTTTTTGCCTATTTTAGGGTTTCGCAGAAAAAGAATATCCAACGGAGTCCAAACGGAATGAAACCTCCGGGAATGTGATTTTCGGAACGAACATGATCCAGAGGACTTGGACCCTACGTCAAGACATCAACCAGGAAGGCACGAGGTAGGGGGGCGCGCCTACCCCGCCAGACACACCCTCCACCCTCGTGGGCCCCACGTTGCTCCATCGACGTACTTATTCCTCCTATATATACCTACGTACCCCCAAACTACCAGATACGGAGCCAAAACCCTAATTCCACCGCCATAACTTTCTGTATCCACGAGATCCCATCTTGGGGCCTTTTCCGGAGCTCCGCCGGAGGGGGCATCGATCACGGAGGGCTTCTACATCAACACCATAGCCTCTCCGATGAAGTGTGAGTAGTTTACTTCAGACCTTCGGGTCCATAGTTATTAGCTAGATGGCTTCTTCTCTCTCTTTGGTTCTCAATACAAAGTTCTCCCCCTCTCTTGTTGAGATCTATTCGATGTAATCTTATTTTGCGGTGTGTTTGTTGAGATCGATGAATTGTGGGTTTATGATCAAGTTTATCTATGAACAATATTTGAATCTTCTCTGAATTCTTTTATGTATGATTGGTTATCTTTGCAAGTCTCTTCGAATTATCAGTTTGGTTTGGCCTACTAGATTGATCTTTCTTGCAATGGGAGAAGTGCTTAGCTTTGGGTTCAATCTTGCGGTGTCCTTTCCCAGTGACAATAGGGGCAGCAAGGCACGTATTGTATTGTTGCCATCGAGGATAACAAGATGGGGTTTATTTCATATTGCATGAGTTTATCCCTCTACATCATGTCATCTTACTTAAAGCGTTACTCTGTTCTTTGAACTTAATACTCTAGATGCATGCTGGATAGCGGTCGATGTGTGGAGTAATAGTAGTAGATGCAGGCAGGATTCGGTCTACTTGTCTCGGACGTGATGTCTATATACATGATCATACCTAGATATTCTCATAACTATGCTCAATTCTATCAATTGCTCAACAGTAATTTGTTTACCCACCGTAATACTTATGCTCTCAAGAGAAGCTACTAGTGAAACCTATGGCCCCCGGGTCTATTTTCCATCATATTAATCTTTCGTCAACAAGCTATTTCCTTTTTTGTTTATTTTGCTTTCTTTACTTTGCATCTTTATCATAAAAATGCCAAAAATATTATCTTATCATATCTATCAGATCTCACTCTCGTAGGTGACCATGAAGGATTGACAACCCCTTTATTGTGTTGGTTGCGAGGAGTTTATTTGTTTGTGTAGGTGCGAGGGACTCGTGCGTGGCCTCCTACTGGATTGATACCCTGGTTCTCAAAAACTGAGGGAAATACTTACGCTACTTTACTGCATCACCCTTTCCTCTTCAAGGGAAAACCAACGCAGTGCTCAAGAGGTAGCACCTGCGCATCTTCCTATTCGTCTTGTTCGTTTGTTGTGTCAACGGGATCTTCGTTGTCTTCGGCACCTTTCAGAGTGTCATCTTCTCCCGTGTCGGTGTTGCTATCTTTACTGCGGCGTGACTTAGAGCGGCGCCGCTGACGCTGACGCTTGGACTGTATTTCGGAAGGTTTATCCTCAACTGGGTCTTCCTTGTCGTCGCCGCTGTTTTCCTGTGGTGCATCCACCATGTATACGTCATACGAGGAAGTGGCCGTCCAGCGTCCGATGAACGGCGGGTTCTGGTCTTCTTCTTTTCCGGCATCGTCATCCATAACATCGATGTCCTCGGAGTCGTAATCAAGTTCGTCGGTCAAATCCTCGACCATGGCTATAAAGTGGGTGGCGGATGGGAAGCAAAATTCTCCATCGTCAGCACCTAGTTCGAGCCGGATATAGTTCGGCTGAGAGTCCTCCGCTAAGGACAGACTTTTTAACGAGTTTAGCACATCGCCCAGAGGCGAGTGCTGGAAGATGTCTGCGGCGCTGAATTCGAAGATCGATAAACAATCAAGCTCGGCGTCCGCGGGCTCGCATGGTTCAGAACCTACAGCCGGAGACGAGTCTGGTGTTCCGGTGGCATAGGCATCGAGTGAGACTAGGTCCATGTGCGTCTCCAACGCCGTGGAATTTGTGGCCTCCGTGGTGAGGTTAATCCTCCCATCTTTGGATGGCGCGGCTTGCTCCGGCTCTAGGGCCAGAGTGGTTACAGGAGCGATCTCCTGGATGCGGCCCGATGACAGATTTAAGTCATGATAATCGGGGTGATCGGGAGTGGCTACCGCGGTATCAAATCCGGCGAAGATCAAGTCTCCACGGATGTCCGCGACGTAGTTCAAGCTCCCGAATCTGACCTGATGGCCAGGGGCGTAGCTTTCGATCTGCTCCAGATGGCCAAACGAGTTGGCCCGCAGTGCGAAGCCGCCGAACACAAAGGTCTGTCCGGGGAGGAAAGTTTCTCCGCAGACAGCGCCATTATTGACGATTGAAGGGGCCATCAAACCTTTCAGTGACAGCACAGAGGAACTCTCAATGAAAGCACCAATGTCGGTGTCAAAACCGGCGGATCTCGGGTAGGGGGTCCCGAACTATGCATCTAAGGTTGATGGTAACATGAGACAGGGGCCATGATGTTTACCCAGGTTCGGGCCCTCTCTACGGAGGTAATACCCTACTTCCTACTTGATTGATCTTGATGAATATGAGTGTTTCAAGAGTTGATCTACCACGAGATCGTAATGGATAAACCCTAGAAGTCTAGCCTGTATGACTACGGTATTGAGTATCCCCTATTCGGATTACACCCTCTGGTTTATATAGACACCGGGGGGATCTAGGGTTACATAGAGTCGGTTACATAAGATGGAATCTTCATAGTTGTTCCCAAGCTTGCCTTCCATGCCAAGGAGAGTCCTATCCGGACATGGGTGTAGTCTTCGGTCTTCATATCTTCATAGCCCATCAGCCCGGCCCATAGACAATAGGCCGGACGTCCGAGGACCCCTTAGTCCAGGACTCCCTCAGGGGGCACCACAAAGGCACGCCGAAGTTTCTCTTAGACGTGTGAGGTGCCCTCCTGCACAGTTTCACACCTCAGTCATATCGTCGTAGTGCTTAGGCGAAGCCCTGCTTCGGTAACTTCATCATCACCGTCACCACGCCCTCGTGCTGACGGAACTCTCCTTCGGCCTCAACTAGATCAAGAGTTCGAGGGACGTCATCGAGCTGAACGTGTGCTGATCGCAGAGGTGCCGTACATCCGGTGCTTGGATCGGTTGGATCGCTAAGACGTTCGACTACATCAACCGCGTTACTAAACGCTTCCGCTTTTGGTCTATGAGGGTACGTAGACACACTCTCCCCGCTCGTTGCTATGCTTCTCCTAGATAGATCTTGCATGATCGTAGGTAAATTTTGTTAAATACTACGTTCCCCAACACTACTTTCCAATTCGGGAGAAGGTACAATTACCTCATCAAGTTCTACTTTCCTCCCACTCACTTCTTTCAAGAGAAACTCCTTCTCTAGAAAGGATCCATTCTTAGCAACGAATATCTTGCCTTCGGATCTGTGATAGAAGGTGTACCCAACAGTTTCCTTTGGGTATCCTATGAAGACACATTTCTCTGATTTGGGTTCGAGCTTATCAGGTTGAAGCCTTTTCACATAAGCATCGCAGCCCCAAACTTTAAGAAATGGCAGCTTAGGTTTCTTGCCAAACCACAGTTCATATGGTGTCGTCTCAACAGATTTAGATGGTGCCCTATTTAATGTGAATGTAGCTGTCTCTAAAGCATAACCCCAAAACGATAGTGGTAAATCGGTAAGAGACATCATAGATATCTAATAAAGTATGGTTACGACGTTCGGACACACCATTACACTGTGGTGTTCTAGGTGGCGTGAGTTGCGAAACTATTCCACATTGTTTCAAATGAAGACCAAAATCATAACTCAAATATTCACCTCCATGATCAGATCGTAGAAACTTTATTTTCTTGTTACGATGATTTTCCACTTCACTTTGAAATTCTTTGAACTTTTCAAATGTTTGAGACTTATGTTTCATTAAGTAGATATACCCATATCTGCTCAAATCATCTATGAAGGTCAAAAAATAATGATACCTGTCGCAAGCCTCAACACTCATCGGACCGCATACATCAGTATGCATTATTTCCAATAAGTCAGTGGCTCGCTCCATTGTTCCGGAGAACGGAGTCTTAGTCATC
Source organism: Triticum urartu (assembly GCF_056163025.1). Classification (NCBI taxonomy): domain Eukaryota; kingdom Viridiplantae; phylum Streptophyta; class Magnoliopsida; order Poales; family Poaceae; genus Triticum; species Triticum urartu. The sequence continues at coordinate 483,521,066 of NC_141875.1, forward strand.
TTGCCCATGAGGCATGGTTCGCAAGTATGAAGTGATTCATAACCAAGTGATTCCAAAAGCCCATCAACATGGAGTTTCTTCATGCACTTTACACCAATATGACCTAAACGGCAGTGCCACAAATAAGTTGCACTATCATTATTAACTTTGCATCTTTTGGCTTCAATATTATGAATATGTGTATCACTACAATCAAGATTCAACAAAAATAGACCACTCATCAAGGGTGCATGATCTTAAAAGATATTACTCATATAAATAGAACAACCATTATTCTCTGACTTAAATGAATAACCGTCTCGCATCAAACAAGATCCAGATATAATGTTCATGCTCAACGCTGGCACCAAATAACAATTATTCGGGTCTAAAACTAACCCCGAAGGTAGATGTAGAGGTAGCGTGCCGACGGCGATCACATCGACCTTGGAACCATTTTTGACGCGCATCATCACCTCGTCCTTAGCCAATCTTCATTTAATCTGTAGCCCCTATTTCGAGTTGCAAATATGAGCAACAGAACCAGTATCAAATACCCAGGCACTGCTACGACTATTAGTAAGGTACACATCAATAACATGTATATCAAATATACCTTTCACTTTGCCATCCTTCTTATCCGCCAAATACTTGGGGCAGTTCCGCTTCCAGTGACTAGTCCCTTTGCAGTAGAAGCACTCAGTTTCAGGCTTAGGTCCAGACTTGGGCTTCTTCCCTTGAGCAGCAACTTGCTTGCTATTCTTCTTGAAGTTCCCCTTCTTCCCTGTGCCCTTTTTCTTGAAACTAGTGGTCTTGTTAACCATCAACACTTGATGCTCCTTCTTGATTTCTACCTCCGCGGCCTTTAGCATTGCGAAGAGCTCGGGAATTGTCTTTTCCATCCCTTGCATATTATAGTTCATCATGAAGCCTTTATAGCTTGGTGGCAGTGATTGAAGAACTCTGTCAATGACACTATCATCAGGAAGATTAACTCCCGGCTGAGTCAAGTGGTCATGGTACCCAGACATTCTGAGTATGTGTTCACTGACATAACTATTCTCCTCCATCTTGCAGCTATAGAACTTGTTGGAGACTTCATATCTCTCAACTCAGGCATTTGCTTGAAATATTAACTTCAACTCCTGGAACATCTCATATGCTCCATGACGTTCAAAATGTCTTTGAAGTCCCGATTCTAAGACGTAAAGCATGGCACACTGAACTATCGAGTAGTCATCAGCTTTAGTCTGCCAGACGTTCATAACGTCTGGAGTTGCTCCTGTAGCAGGTCTTGCACCTAGTGGTGCTTCCAGGATGTAATTCTTCTATGCAGCAATGAGGATAATCCTCAAGTTACGGACCCAGTCCCTGTAGTTGCTACCATCATCTTTCAACTTTGCTTTCTCTAGGAACGCATTAAAATTCAAGGGAACGGTAGCACGGGCCATTGATCTACAACAACATAGATATGCAAGAAAACTATCAGGACTAACTTCATGATAAATTAAAGTTCAATTAATCATATTACTTAAGAACTCCCACTTAGATAGACATCCCTCTAGTCATCTAAATGATCACGTGATCCATATCAACTAAACCATGTTCGATCATCATGTGAGATGGAGTAGTTTTCAATGGTGAACATCACTATGTTGATCATATCTACTATATGATTCGCATTCGACCTTTCGGTCTCAGTGTTCCGAGGCCATATCTGCATATGCTAGGCTCGTCAAGTTTAACCCAAGTATTCTGCATGTGCAAAACTGGCTTGCACCCGTTGTATGTGAATGTAGAGCTTATCACACCCGATCATCACGTGGTGTCTTGACACGATAAACTGTAGCAACGGTGCATACTCAGGGAGAACACTTATACCTTGAAATTTAGTGAGGGATCATCTTATAATGCTACCGCCATACTAAGCAAAATAAGATGCATAAAAGATAAACATCACATGCAATCAAAATATGTGACATGATATGGCCATCATCATCTTATGCCTTTGATCTCCATCTCCAAAGCACCGCCATGATGTCCATCGTCACCGGCTTGACACCTTGATCTCCATCGTAGCGTCGTTGTCGTCTTTCCAACTATTGCTTCTACGACTATTGCTACCGCATAGTGATAAAGTAAAGCAATTACATGGCGATTGCATTTCATACAATAATGCGACAACCATAAGGCTCCTGCCAGTTGCCGATAACTTTTACAAAACATGATCATCTCATACAACAATTTATATCTCACCACGTCTTGACCATATCACATCACAACATGCCCTGCAAAAACAAGTTAGACGTCCTCTACTCTATTGTTGCAAGTTTTACGTGGATGCTACGGGCTTCTAGCAAGAACAGTTCTTACCTATGCATCAAAACCACAACGATTTTTCGTCAAGTGTGTTGTTTTAACCTTCAACAAGGATCGGACGTAGTCAAATTCGATTCAACTAAAGTTGGAGAAACAGACACCTGCCAGCCACCTGTGTGCAAAAGCATGTCGGTAGAACTGGTCTCATGAACGTGGTCATGTAATGTTGGTCCGGGCCGCTTCATCCAACAATACTGCCGGATCAAAATAAGACATTGGTGGTAAGCAGTATGACTATTATCGCCCACAACTCTTTGTGTTCTACTCGTGCATATCATCTACGCATAGACCTGGCTCGGATGCCACTATTAGGGAACTTAGCATGCAATTTCAAAAAAATTCCTACGATCATGCAAGATCTATCTAGGAGATGCATACCAACGATAGGGGGAGAGAGTGTCCACGTACCTTCGTAGACCGAAAGCGGAAGCGTTAGGTTAACGCGGTTGATGTAGTCGAACGTCTTCACGATCCAATCGATCTAGTACCGAATGTATGGCACCTCCGAGTTTAGCACACATTCAACTCGATGACGTCCCTCGAACTCTTGATCTAGCAGAGGGTCGAGGGAGAGTTTCGTCAGCACGACGGCGTGGTGACGGTGATGGTGATGTGATCCGCGCAGGGCTTCGCCTAAGCACTACGACGCTATGACCGGAGGAGTAAACTGTGGAGGGGGGCACCGCACACGGCTAAGAGAACAATTGATGTGCCTTTGGGGTGCCCCCGCCCCCGTATATAAAGGAGGGGAGGAGGAGGCGACCGGCCTAGAGGGGGCGCGCCAAGGGGGGAGTCCTACTAGGACTCCTAGTCCTAGTAGGATTCGGCCCCCCTTTTCCTTTCTTCACCGGAGGGAAAAGGAAGGAGAGGGAGAGGAAAGGGGGGCCGCGCCCCCACCTCCTTGTCCTATTCGGACTCCCTAGGAGGGGGGCGCGCGCCACCCCCCGCGGGCTTCCCTCTCTCTCCCCTAGGCCCATGTAGGCCCAATAATTCCCCCGGGAGGTTCCGGTAACCCCTCGATACTCCGGTAAAATACCCGAATCACTCGGAACCATTCCGATGTCCGAATACTACCTTCCAATATATAAATATCTACCTCTCGACCATTTCGAGACTCCTTGTCATGTCTGTGTTCTCATCCGGGACTCTGAACAAACTTCGGTCACCAAAACACATAACTCATAATACAAATCGTCATCGAACGTTAAGCGTGCGGACCCTACGAGTTCGAGAACTATGTAGACATGACCAAGACACATCTCCGGTCAATAACCAATAGCTGAACCTGCATGCTCATATTGGTTCCTACATATTCTACGAAGATCTTTATTGGTCAAACTACAATAACAACATACGTTATTCCCTTTGTCATTGGTATGTTACTTGCCTGAGATTCGATTGTCGGTATCATCATACCTAGTTCAAACTCATTACCAGAAAGATTCTTTACTCGTTCCGTAATGCATCATCCCGCAACTAACTCATTAGTTACACTACTTGCAAGGCTTATAGTGATGTGCATTACCGAGAGGGCCCAGAGATACCTCTCCGATACTCGGAGTGAAAAATCCTAATCTTGATCTATGCCAACCCAACAAACACCTTTAGAGACACCTGTAGAGCATCTTTATAATCACCCAGTTACGTTGTGACGTTTGATAGCACACAAGGTGTTCCTCCAGTATTCGGGAGTTGCATAATCTCATAGTCAGAGTAATATGTATAAGTCATGAAGAAAGCAATAGCAATAAAACTTAACGATCATTATGCTAAGCTAACGGATGGGCTTGTCCATCACATAATTCTCTAATGACATGATCCCGTTCATCAAATGACAACACATCTATGGTTAGGAAACTTAAGCATCTTTGATTAACGAGCTAGTCAAGTAGAGGCATACTAGGGACACTCTGTTTTGTCTATGTATTCACACATTTACTAAGTTTCCGGTTAATACAATTCAAGCTTGAATAATAAACATTTATCATGATATAAGGAAATATAAATAATAACTTTATTATTGTCTCTAGGGCATATTGAGGGAGTCCTGGACTAAGGGGTCCTCGGGCGTCCGTCCTGTTAGCCATGGGACGGACTGATGGGCTGTGAAGATACGAAGACCGAAGACTGCACTTGTGTCCGGATAGGACTCTCCTTGGCGTGGAAGGCAAGCTTGGCGACCGAATATGTAGATTCCCTTCTTTGTAACCGACCTTGTGTAACCCTAGATCCTTCCGGTGTCTATATAAAAGAGAGGACTTAGTCCGGATAAGATATACTCATTATCATAGCCATACAAGCTAGACCTCTAGGGTTTAGCCATTACGATCTCGAGGTAGATCAACTCTTGTAATACTCATATTCATCAATATCAATCAAGCTGGATGTAGGGTATTACCTCCATAGAGAGGGCACGAACCTGGGTAAACATCGTGTCCCTTGTCTCCTGTTACCATCGACCTTAGACGCACAGTTCGGGACCCCCTACCCGAGATCCGCCGATTTTGACACCGACATTGGTGCTTTCATTGAGAGTTGCACCGTGCCGTCGACAACAAGATCGATGTCTCGCCTTGTTCTCAAGGATAATATCACCACAGGAGGAACGCTGGCTCCAGGCCAAATGCTCTGGCTGGGCGGCTTTACCATGACCGCCCGTTCGGTCATCAAGCCGACGATGACCTCTCGGGTCATCAAAACCCCCCTCAGTATCAACTCCGAACACTCGAAGCAGATGGATCCAATGGAGCTTTTGTCTTTAAACGAGCTCCTAGATCGCATCGCCGCCCTGGGGTCGCTACAGACTACGATTGGATTGGGCTTAAACCCGATCGGAGAGAAATCAAATCTCCGCCGATCACCCACCAGATAGCGGTAGTCGAGGAGCGAGTCGAGAACTCTTCCTCCATATTGAGGACGGACTATGTCCGGATCTCCGGTTCCAAAGAGCCGGACACCTACCTGCGAGGTGAAGCATCCTGCCCTCCAAACATAGAATCGGACGACGGGCCTAAGAAATTAGTGGACATCCCGGAGCCTGATCTGTTAAGTTCGGAAGACCTTCAGACTCTGGATCCAAAACTGGGGAGGGTTCAGATTTAAATCCACCCACCCACTCGAATACAAGCGCTCTCATGAGCATAAAACAGTAGTCTCAGGAAATAGTCCATCACTCCTGGGCCAGATTCCTTCTTGTCAAAAACAAGATTAAAGATTGCCGCGACGAGGAAGCGATCTCAGTGTTCTGCAACAATTGCAGGGACGAAGGAATCCTCAACGCCATCAACTGCCGTCGCATCCTACACTTCACTGACTTGGCAACCATTGTACAGAAGTACACTGCAATGGAAAGCGCCTGGAAAACTCAAGCAGCTCGTTGGGAATCATCTGTCCCCACTCAACCCTTCATTCAGGTGAAAAGGGCGCACCCTTGCAACACGCCCGATTCAATAGTAAAGAAATACAAGTCCAGTATGGGGCGTGGAACCGTTCTGGAAGGATGGCTCGATGGGCCATGCAAAATACACGCAACACCGGATAACATACCAACACATAGCCTTAGAGCATGTTGGATACTCTGGCAAGTGGCCAAGAGCGGCGAGGATATCCTCACCAAGAATAACCCGAAACAACACCCCCCAGAGGACAACGACCCCAAAGTACTGACGGTCTTCGAGACATTCGCCTCAAACAATAGGTGCAAGAGAGTACTACACGGACTCTCCGAAGTCTGTCAAATAGCAACAATAATCCCTTCGAACGACACGGCTATAACTTTTAATGCCGGCGACGAACCAAAATACAGGACAGTCCGAGCACCAGCCGCCTTGGTCTTCAGTCTAATTGTGGACGGCTTTCGGCTTACCAAGGTCCTTATGGACGGCGGCAGCGGACTAAACCTCATCTACGAAGATACACTCCACAAAATGGAAATAGACAGGAGCCGCATTGAGCAAAGCAGCACGACCTTCCGAGGAATTATCCCCAGTTGGGAGGCGCGGTGTGCGGGAAAAATAACACTCGACGTGGTAATCGGCACGCCGAGAATTATTGGTCCAAAGAAATAACCTTCCAAGTGCCCCCTTTCAACAGCGGGTATCACGCCCTCTTAGGGCGAGATGCATTTACGTGCTTCCAAGCGGTACCCCATTACGGATACATGAAGCTTAAGATGCCTGGGCCCAATGGTATAATCACTCTAGCTAGTGATCCGGACATAGCACTCCGCGCCGAAAACAAAACCGCATCCTTGGCCCTCGAGGAATTATCTGAAGCCCTCGCGGCCGAAGAATTAGCCGCGCCGCGCTCTATGGTGGACAGGGATGATGTGGTCCTAGACAAACGACCCAAATCCACCTTCTTCAAACCAGCGGAAGAAATAGTCAAATTCCAAGTCCATCCAATGGACCCCAAGAAGACAGCATCCATCGGAGCACAATTGGACCCAACGGTTGACGCCGCGCTACGAGAGTTCCTGCGCGAGAATTGGGATCTATTCGCCTGGCACCCTTCTGATATGCCAGGAATCCCACGTGAGTTGGCCGAGCACGGCCTCAATATATTAAAGGGATATAAACCGGTCAAACTCATTGTGTTTCCTGGATGCATATTCCGGATACCATCAAATCAAAATGAAGGAGTCCGACCAAGCTGCAACAGCATTCATTACCCCATATGGGCCATTGTGCTTCAACACCATGCCCTTCGGGCTCAAGAATGCCAGCGCCACATACCAACGCATGATTCAGACATGCCTGGAGAAACAGATCGGCAAGACAGTTAAAGCTTATGTGGACGATGTCGTCATCAAAACTAGGCACGTCGAAACACTAATAAACGATTTACGTCTCACCTTCGACAACCTCCGCGTGTATGGCATTAAGCTCAATCCGGAAAAGTGGGTTTTCGGTGTCCTAGTCGGAAAACTGCTGGGCTTCATCGTTTCCAATAGAGGAATTGAAGCAAATCCAGCTAAAATCCGAGCTTTTGTCGCAATTGGCCACACCAACAGACCTAAAACAACTTCAAAAACTCACGGGTCGCGTGGCATCTCTAAGCCGCTTCATCTCTAGATTGGGAGAAAAGGCACTGCCGCTCTATCGCCTTTTACGGTGAACCGATCACTTCGAGTGGACGGACGCGGCAACAGCCGGACTGGAGGAAATAAAAACCCTTCTTGCGAGCAATGCACCAAACGCCGGCGAACCGATGTTATTATATATATCGGCAACACATCATGTGGTGAGCGCCGTACTCGTCGTTGAGCGAGAACAGGACGGACATAAATTCCCGCTTTAGAAGCTAGTATACTACGTATCCACTGTCCTTACACCATGCAAATCCCGGTACCCCCATTATCAAAAGATAGCATACGCGGTCTTCATGGCATCCCGAAAGCTCCAGCACTACTTCCAGGAGTGTTTGATCATGGTGGCTTCCGAGGTACCACTCAATGACATTATAAATAACCGCGATGCCATGGGCCGGATTGCCAAATGGGCCATTGAGCTCCTCCCATTCGACATTACATATAAACCATGCCGAGCTATTAAATCCCAAGTACTGGCTGACTTCGTCGCCGAATGGACAGAGGCCGAACTCCCTAAAGAGTACGACACATATTCCAATTGGGTTATGTATTTCGATGGCTCCAAAATACTGGCAGGGCTAGGAGCGGGCATCGTTTTAACGTCCCCTACTGGAGACGCCGTTCAGTACATACTTCAAATACTATACACAGACTCCAATAACGCAGCCGAATACAAGGCCTTATTACATGGTCTTCGGATGGCTGTCTCAATGGGCATACAACGCCTAGAAGTGCGTGGGGACTCAAACCTCGCAATATCTCAAATAAATGGAGACTTCGACGCCAAAGATCCGAAGATGGTAGCTTATTGTAACACAGTCATAAAAATGTCAGCCCGGTTTGAGGGGCTCGAGTTCCATCATGTGGCTCGAGAAAGTAATCAAGCGGCGGACGTTCTTTCTCGTATCGGCGCTAAGCGCGACGCCGTCCCACCTAATATCTTTCTGGAAAGGCTTTATAAGCCATCTGTGGTGTGGCAGGGGGAGAACGGCGACACCAGTCCGGATCCAAACATAACCCCAGACCCCGGAAACACCGACGTCATTGGAGGCTCAGCCACCGAAATAACACCGTCAGCGCATCTCATCATGGCAGTCATTGCCCCATGGACTGAACCCTTCCTGGCCTACTGATACGTCTCCAACGTATCTATAATTTTTGATTGCTCCATGCTATATTATCTACTGTTTTGGATGTTTATGGGCTTTATTATACACTTTTATATCATTTTTGGGACTAACCTATTAACCCAGAGCCCAGTGCAAGTTTTTGTTTTTTTGCCTATTTTAGAGTATCGCAGAAAAGGAAAATCAAATGGATTCCAATTGACCTGAAACTTCACGGAACTTATTTTTGGAAGGAAAGCAACCCGGGAGACTTGGAGTCCACATCAAGGAAGCTTCGAGGAAGCCATGAGGTAGGGGGCGCGCCCACCCCCCTGGGCGCACCCTCCACCCTCGTGGGCCCCTCGTGGCTCCCCTGACATACTTCTTCCTCCTATATATCTCCATATACCCTAAAATGATCAGGGAGCACAATAGATCGGGAGTTCCGCCGCCAGAAGCCTCCGTAGCCACCGAAAGCCAATCTAGACCCGTTTCGGCACCCTGCCGGAGGGGGGAATCCCTCTCCGGTGGCCATCTTCATCATCCCGGTTCTCTCCATGATGAGGAGGGAGTAGTTCTCCCCCGGGGCTGAGGGTATGTACGTGTAGCTATGTGTTTGATCTCTCTCTCTCTCTCTCTCGTGTTCTTGAGGTGATACGATCTTGATGTATCGCGAGCTTTGCTATTATAGTTGGATCTTATGATGTTTTCTCCCCCCTCTACTCTCTTGTAATGGATTGAGTTTCCCCTTTGAAGTTATCTTATCGGATTGAGTCTTTAAAGATTTGAGAACACTTGATGTATGCCTTGCCGTGCGTATCTGTGATGACAATGGATACCACGTGATGCACTTGATGTATGTTTTGGTGATCAACTTGCGGGCGCCCATGAACCTATGCATAGGGGTTGGCACACGTTTTCGTCGTGATTCTCTGGTAGAAACTTTGGGGCACTCTTTGAGGTTCTATGTGTTGGTTGAATAGATGAATCTGAGATTGTGTGATGCATATCGTATAATCATACCCACGGATACTTGAGGTGACATTGGAGTATCTAGGTGACATTAGGGTTTTGGTTGATTTGTGTCTTAAGGTGTTATTCTAGTACAAACTCTAGGGTTGTTTGTGAGACTTATAGGAATAGCCCAACGGATTGATAGGAAAGAATAACTTTGAGGTGGTTTCGTACCCTACCATAATCTCTTCGTTTGTTCTCCGCTATTAGTGACTTTGGAGTGACTCTTTGTTGCATGTTGAGGGATAGTTATGTGATCCAATTATGTTATTATTGTTGAGAGGACTTGCACTAGTGAAAGTATGAACCCTAGGCCTTGTTTCCTATCATTGCAATACCGTTTATGCTCACTTTTACCATTAGTTACCTTGCTGTTTTTATATTTCCAGATTACAAAAACTATTATCTACTATCCATATACCACTTGTATCACCATCTCTTCGCCGAACTAGTGCACCTATACAATTTACCATTGTAGTGGGTGTGTTGGGGACACAAGAGACTCTTTGTTATTTGGTTGCTGGGTTGCTTGAGAGAGACCATCTTCATCCTACGCCTCCTACGGATTGATAAACCTTAGGTGATCCACTTGAGGGAAATCTGCTACTGTCCTACAAACCTCTGCACTTGGAGGCTCAACAAAGTCTACAAGAAGAAGGTTGTGTAGTAGACATCACCTACCTTAGCAGGAAGGAGCTTCCTGATGACCAGAATAAGGCCCGCTGCATTGTCTAGCGTTCGAAGGCCTACAAGGTTCATGAGGGAGAGCTCTATAAGAAAAGCGCTACCGGAGTTCTTCAACAATGTATCTCCGAGGAAGAGGGGCGGGAACTCTTGGCCGAAATTCATGTCGGACTCGGCGGTCACCACGCCGCAGCTCGGGCCCTTGTTAGCTAGGCCTTCTGTACATGGTTTTATTGGCCGACGGCCCGAGTAGATGCACATGACCTCGTCCAACGTTGCATCGAATGCCAACTCTTTTCCAACCAAAGCCATATGCCCCCCACTGCCTTACAAACAATCCCCATTACTTGGCCTTTTGCGGTCTGGGGACTCGATATGGTCGGACCCCTTAAAGGAGGAAGTCATAAGAGAAAGTATCTGCTGGTCATGGTGGATAAATTCACTAAATGGATAGAGGCCAAACCATTCAAAACGGCCGAAGCGGGGCTAGTAATAGATTTCATATCCGGCGTGGTACACCTTATGGTGTCCCACACAACATAATAACCGATAATGGCTCTAATTTCATAGCCGATGAAGTGAAAACCTGGTGTGCCAATCTAGGCATTAAGCTCGATTATGCCTCGGTCTATCACCCGTAGACAAATGGTCAAGTCGAATGGGCTAATGGTCTTATTATGAGCGGCATCAAACCTAGACTAGTGCGGTCTTTGAAAGAATCAGACAAGCACTGGGTGGAAGAACTTGACTCCGTACTCTAGGGGCTGCGGACCATGCCCAACTGCACTACTGGATATACACCTTTCTTCATGGTGTACGGTGCAGAAGCAGTGTTGCCCTGTGATATTATCCATGACTCACCTCGAGTGCGCATGTACGAAGAGAGAGAAGCCAAGATTGATCGGCAGGACAACCTAGATGCCCTGGAGGAGGAGCGCGACATAGGAAAAGCCGCATTTTATCAGCAGCAGGCTCGCAGGTATCAAAGCAGAGAAGTGCGGGCCAAGACTTATAACATTGGTGAACTCGTTCTACGCCTACCAGAGAAGAGAAAGGACACACTCAAGACCAAGTGCGAGGGTCCCTTCATCATTGACGAAGTTCTCACTGGAGGCGCGTACCGCCTGCGTGATGCGTCAGACAATCACCTGGAGCCAAACCCCTGGAATGCGGCCAGACTAAGACAATTTTATGCCTAGCATCGAACTCTGTGTTCGTCCCCTCACTCCCGTTATTAATGTTATTTTTTCTCTCTTTTTGTTTTTTATCTTTTTTTGTTTTGCTCTTTAGCCCTATGGTTTTGGTACGGCTAGACCGTCCTTACCTGATGCATACATCTCTACATATGTACGTTCATTATACCTGGGGGCTTCTAGTACAAAAGCTTGCTATTATCCTTTGAGCATCAAGCTCACCACATATGCATTTTTCCATATGTATCTTTTCTTTGCCATTATATGCATCAATATGACTTAAGTTTTGGCCAAGCTGGGTTGCCTGGCTTCTGTGCTTATGCCCTACATTCCCGTTAGTTCGACTAGGGCATAAAGGGAGCACCTCTGCGATTGTTACTGCCGGGTCATCCGGATGTGTACCTGATATGTCTCTGTCATATCTACTTTTCCAAACACTTTTGACCTTGTTTTGGACTCTAACTTGCTTGATTTGAATGGAACTAACCCGGACTGACGCTATTTTCAACAGAATTACCATGATGTTATTTATGTGCAGAAACAAAAGTTCTCGGAATGACCTGAAACTTCACAAAGAAACTTTTTTGGAAAATATAAAAAATACCTGCAAAAGATGAAGGCCAGGGGGCCCACCACCTGTCCACGAGGATGGGGGCGCGCCCCTACCTCGTGGGCCCCCTGGAGCTCCTCCGACTCCAACTCCAACTCTATATATTGCGTTTTGGGGAGAAAAAAATTAGAGAGAAGAATTCATTGCGTTTTACGATACCGAGCCGCCGCTAAGCCCTAAAACCTCTCGGGAGGGATGATCTGGAGTCCGTTCGGGGCTCCAGAGAGGGGAATCCGCCGCCATCGTCATCATCAACCATCCTCCATCACCAATTTCATGATGCTCACCGCCGTGCGTGAGTAATTCCATCGTAGGCTTGCTGGACGGTGATGGGTTGGATGGGATCTATCATGTAATTGAGTTAGTTTTGTTAGGGTTTGATCCCTAGTATCCACTATGTTCTGAGATTGATGATGCTATGACTTTGCTATGCTTAATGCTTGCCACTAGGGCCCGAGTGCCATGATTTCAGATGTGAACCTATTATGTTTTCATCAATATATGAGAGTTCTAGATCCTATCTTGCAAGTCTATAGTCACCTATTATGTGTTATGATCTGTTAACCCCAAAGTGACAATAATCAGGATACTTACCGGTGATGACCATAGTTTGAGGAGTTCATGTATTCACTATGTGTTAATGCTTTGTTCCGGTACTCTACTAAAAGGAGGCCTTAATATCCCTTAGTTTCCGTAAGGACCCCGCTGCCACGGGAGGGTAGGACAAAAGATGTCATGCAAGTTCTTTTCCATAAGCACATATGACTATATTCAGAATACATGCCTACATTATATCAATGAACTGGAGCTAGTTCTATGTCACCGTAGGTTATTACTGTTACATGATGAACCGCATCCAGCATAATTCTCCATCACTGATCCATTGCCTACGAGCTTTCCATATGTTGTTTCTTTGCTTATTTACTTTTCTGTTGCTGTTGCTATCATCACTACAAAATACCAAAAACATTACTTTGCTATCGTTACCTTTTGTTACCGTTACCACCACTATCATATTACTTTGCTACTAAACACTTTGCTGCAGATATTAAGTTTCCAGGTGTGGTTGAATTGACAACTCAGCTGCTAATACTTGAGAATATTCTTTGGCTCCCCTTGTGTCGAATCAATAAATTTGGGTTGAATACTTTACCCTCAAAAACTGTTGCGATCCCCTATACTTGTGGGTTATCAAGACTATTTTCTGGCACCGTTGTCGGGAAGCATAGCTCTATTCTTTGAGTCACTTGGGAATTATATCTGCTTATCATTATGAAGAACTTGAGAGATCCAAAAACCAAGATTTATCCCTCAACTATGAGGGGAGGTAAGGAACTGCCATCTAGCTCTGCACTTGATTCACCTTCTGTTATGAGTAAGTTTGCGACACCTAAACCTGCTTCTACTATTCGTTCTGATATGTCGCATGTTATTGATGATGCCACTTCTGCTATGCATGATACTTATGATGAAACTACTTCTATGCTTGATACTACTGTGCCACTTGGTGAATTTCTTGATGAAAAACTTGCTAGGGCTAGAGAGAATGAAAATATTGAATCTGATAATACTGATGAAATAGATGATGAAGACTTGCATGTTATTCCCGACGGTTATGTTTTTGATAAAGAAGCTTCTTTAGCTATTTTAGCTTGCAAAGATAGATATGAACTTAAGAGGTTATTAGCTAAATGGAATCAGCAATCTCTAAATGCTAGAATGAAACCTGACCCCGCTTTTGCTACTTCACCTATTTGTGTTACCGATAAGGATTATGAATTCTCTGTTGATCCTGATATAATTACTTTGGTTGAATTTGATCCTTTTCATGGCTATGAATCTGAAACTGTTGTGGCACATCTTACTAAATTAAATGATATAGCTACCCTGTTCACTAATGATGAGAGAACTCGCTACTTTTATATCCTTAAAATATTTCCGTTCTCATTAAAGGGTGATGCTAAGATATGGTTTAATTCTCTTGATCCTGGTTGTGTGTGTAGTCCCCAGGATATGATTTATTACTTCTCTGCTAAATATTTCCCTGCTCATAAGAAACAAGCTGCTTTAAGGGATATATATAATTTGCGCAAATTGAAGAAGAGAGTCTCCCACAAGCTTGGGGGAGGCTTCTCCAATTACTTAATGATTTGCCTGATCATCCTCTTAAGAAAAATGAAATACTTGATATCTTTTATAATGGACTAACCGATGCTTCCAGAGATTACCTGGATAGTTGTGCTGGTTCTGTTTTCAGGGAAAGAACACCAGATGAAGCTGAAATTCTATTGAATAATATGTTGACAAATGAAAATAATTGGACACCTCCGGAGCCAATTCCTGAGCCTATTCCTAAACCAACTCCGAAGAAGAGGGGTATTCTATTTCTCAGTCCTGAAGATATGCAAGAGGCAAAGAAATCTATGAAAGAAAAAGGTATTAAAGCTGAAGATGTTAAGAATTTACCCCCTATTGAAGAAATACATGGTATTAATTTACCGCCTGTTGAAGAAACATATGATCTTGACCCATCACCTATTGAAGAAACTCGTGGCCTTGATAACCCGACACAGGTAGTAAAGGTAAATTCTCTCTATAGATATGATAAAGCTGAAATCCCATTTACTAAATTTGCTAGCCCATGCTTAGATGAGTTTGATAAATTTATGGCTAAGCAAGAAGATTTTAATTCTTATTTTGGTAGACAATTGAAATACAGTTCAAATATGCTTAAACACTTGGGTGATTATATGGCTAATGTCAAAGGTGAACTTAAACTTGTTAGCAAACATGCTTCCATGGTTACCACTCAAGTAGAACAAGTACTTAAAGCTCAAAATGATTTGCTCAATGAATTGATAATGTTGTTAGAGTGGCTACTAGAACTGGTAAAATGACTCAGGAACCTTTGTATCCCGAAGGCCACCCTAAGAGAATTGAGAAAGATTCTCAGAGAAACAATGTAGATGCACCTAGTCCTTCTAATAGGAAGAAAAACAAAAATGATAGGACTTTGCATGCTTCTAGTAAACCTATCACTGAAACACCTGAGAATCCAAATGATATTTCTATTTCTGATGCTGAAACACAACCTGGTAATGAACCTGAAACTAGTGATAATGTTAATAGTAGTGTACATGATGATGCTCAACCTAGTAATGACAATGATATAGAAATTGAACCTGCTGTTGATCTTGATAACCCACAATCAAAGAATCAATGTTATGATAAGAAAGACTTTGTTGCTAGGAAACATGGTAAAGAAAGAGAGCCTTGGGTTCAGAAACCCATGCCTTTTCCTCACAAACCATCCAAGAAAAAGGATGATGAGGATTTTGAGCGCTTTGCTGAAATGATTAGACCTATCTTTTTGCGTATGCGATTAACTGATATGCTTAAAATGAATCCTTATGCTAAGTACATGAAAGAAATTGTTACAAATAAAAGAAAGATACCGGAAGCTGAAATTTCCACGATGCTTGCTAATTATACTTTTGAGGGTGGAATACCTAAGAAACTAGGAGATCCAGGAGTACCCACTATACCATGCTCCATTAAAAGAAACTACGTTAAAACTGCTTCATGCGATCTTGGAGCCGGTGTTAGTGTTATGCCTCTCTCTTTGTATCGTAGACCTGATTTGAATAAGTTGACACCTACTGAAATATCTTTGCAAATGGCTGATAAATCAATTGCTATACATGTCGGCATTTGTGAAGATGTGCCTGTTGTAGTTGCAAACGTTACTATTTTAACGGACTTTGTTATTCTTGATATTCCCGAGGATGATAGTATGTCTATTATTCTTGGAAGAACTTTTTTGAACACTGCAGGGGCTGTTATTGATTGCACCGAAGGCAATGTCACTTTTCATGTTAATGGTAATGAGCATACGGTACACTTTCCGAGGAAACAACCCCAAGTCCACAGTATCAATTCTATTGGAAAAATTCCATCGATTATATTTGGAGGTTTTGAATTTCCTCTTCCTACTGTCAAGAAGAAATATGATATTCTTATTATTGGGGATGTGCATATCCCCGTTGAGGTAACATAGTGTTATTCGAAATTTCTCCGGTTCCATGTTATTCGGGATGAGTTCGTTAACAAGACTTGATCAACCTTGTTAGTGGATTCCTTTTGATGAGCATGAGATGGATGAAAATAGAAGGCACAACCTTCTATACCCCACTTTTACTTTCTGTTATTTATATTAAATAAAATAAAAACAGTATTTTTCTGTCTGTTATCTGATTATCCATGCAATATAAAAATATCCCGAAAATAGAAGTTCTCCAAATGCCTTGAAATTTAAATATGATTTTTTCTAGAATATTTGAGAATATTTGGCACTGAGAACACAGCAGGGGGGTCACCCACCTGCCCACGAGGGTGGAGTGCGCGCCCCCTGCCTCGTGGGCCCACGGTGGCCCTCCTCCACTTATCCTTTCACCCACACACTCCTTCTTCCTCCCACAAACACGAACAACCAGCTCAAACCCGAGTCCAAGCTCGTTTTGCTGCCATTTTCGATCTCCTTGCTCAAAGCACCTCTCACAAAACTGCTTGGGGAGATTGTTCCTTGGTATGTGACTCCTCCATTGGTCCAATTAGTTTTTGTTCTAGTACTTTATTCATTGCAAATTTGTGCTGCCTAGGTGACCATGTTCTTGAGCTTGCATGTCAAATTTATATGGTTCCAAGTAGTTTTGAAGCATGATATAGGCTCTAGGCACTTGTAGGAGTAGTTGCTATCAATATTATTGAGTTTGGTTTACTTTTATTTTGAAGTTACTAAAATTTTCAGAATTTTTCAGAAAATGATGAAGGGTCTTTTGAGGGGCTCATCGAGCCGAAGCTCGAAGGAAAAGGCACAGAAGCCTAAATATAATCTGCCTCGCACCGCGGAGGTTCGACCGTGTGAATGGCCTTCCGATGATTTCTTGAGAGCAGCCGGGATTTATGAAGATTTTTATGAATTGGCTAAGAATGCCGGCCTCATCGCTTTCCTCCACGACCAACGCGATCAGTATTTCTTACTCACAAATACCTTTATGCAAAACTTTCATTTCCATTCTAGGAGCTCACCACCCACGGTGGATTTTCATTTATATGATGAGCATAAGGAGATGTCACTTTATGATTTTTGTCGGGTTTGTTTAGTCCCTTTCGAGGGAAAGATAGAGGAACCACATCATGAGGATGTGGATGGGTTTATTGATACTATCACTATAGGGGAAACAAGGGAGGTTTCCGATGCACGAAACACTAGCATACATTTTCCTGTTTTACGCTATTTCGCATTATTTGCTAGTCGATGTTTAATTGGTCGTGGAAACTGTGGAAACCTTAGTATCCCTGATATTATTATTTTGCTCCATGGTTTATTCGGTGATAACTCTGTTAGTATGGGCGACATTATTGCTAAACGGTTAAGTCTGAACCATACAAAGGGCCCCATTTTTGGAGGCATCTATGCTTCACGCCTAGCTGCACATTTTAACATACCTATTAGGCACTATGAGAAGGAAGAAAAAGTGCTGCCTCGTGTTTATTTAGATTATAAGAGTATGGTGGCACATTATTTCATTGTTAAGAATAGGGAAGGAGAGCTTAAATACAAATTGTTCTTTGATAAACATCTCCTGAGACTATTACCCCGCCTGCTCCTTCTTTGTTTGATTTATCTGCAGGCCAGTACCTTGTTCCGTTAGAGGCTATTCACGCCTACCAGAACCCTGCACTAGCCATGGAGCCAGAGACGGAACCACAAGTTGATCCTTCACGACAGTCTAATTACCAGTGGGATCCGGAGATGATTGCCAACCAATGGCAATCGGAGTCTTCTTCCTCTTCGCAGTACGACCCCAACTATTATTATGGATATCTGTCGCGACCCGACCCGAATGGATCAAGCGCTCTGTGCTCAGTTGTCATCCCTGGATCAGTAATGCTGACACCACACAGTACATCGAAGGATTTATAGCAGAGTGGCAATCACACACATATTACATCGTTGTCCCAAAAAGAACTTATTACAATAAAAATGGCTTAAGGCCATCTAGTGTCGATAACAGCGGAAGACTCGGAAGATAAATGGGTCCATCAACTCCAACGGCATCACTGAGTATAGAACCACGACCTAAAACACCTTACTCGTCGTCTGAAAAGTCTGCAACATGAAAGTTGCAGCCCGAAAACGGGCCAGCACATGGAATATGCTGGCAATGTAACACATAGAGAGTAATGGAATGAAACAGCTATACTATATGCATATATGGCTGGTGGAAAGCTCTATGGTTACAATTTTGCGTAAAGCCAATTTTTCCCTACTACAAAGGAATAAATTTATTTAACTATCATGGTGGTTGTTAAACATCGAGAATGGTTGACAGCATTCCGATCCCAATTAAGTGAACAATTAAAACCCAACAACATTAATTAGAAGTAACATGATGAGATTCACATGATATTCAAGTACTAGATACTCAAGTTGTCCATAACCGGGGACACGGCTAATCATGATTAGTTTGTATACTCTGCAGAGGTTTGCACACTTTTCCCCACATGACTCGATCGCCTCCGTTTGTTTTCTCGCACTACATGGTGTTTGAGAAACGGATGACCGAGACATAGTCTTTCAGAAGCACTAGCACCTTACATGTGGGGTAGACCGTACCACCTACAACCCCTACATCTGCTAGTCCACCCCGTAAGAGTTCGCACAACTTAGTCAACTATGCCAGAGCCCATAGTAGCATGTGGCTGCACACGGAAGTTTCTAGCATGAATTATCTTATGATCCCTTTGAGCCTGGGTGGCGGTCCAAAAAAAACAGGCAAGTCCTGATAGACATCAGGTGCCTCAATCCACCCAGATGTGTGTTTAAGTTGCCACCTTAGATAAACCATTAAAATTATCAACTCACATCTGTCATGGATATCACTCACCCAATCCACGTCTACTAGCATAGCATGGCATAATAAGCAAACATAGAAGTAACTCCCAAAGGTTTCATAATAATACAGGTAATAGGTACTACCTCATCTACTTCCCATCCCACAATTTAATTAGATCCTAATCATGCAATGTGTGAGGAATTGATCTAATGCAATAAAACATGGGTTGTAGAAAAGGTATGATCAAAGTGTTACTTGCCTTGCTGATGATCCGCGAGACCTAGGGATTCGAAGTAACAGGCGACGCAATCCGGGTAATCTATCGCAGACAAACAACAAGCACACAATAAGTACTCATCTAATGCACAGGTAAAACTCGAACAAGAGTTCAAACCAGAAAGTTCAACTTAAGAACTCCGGTTGCAAAGAAAGAACGAACCGAACAAAGAAACGGAAAACAAACGGCGGAAGAAAACAACTCGGTTCTAGCAAGTTGAAACTAGGTCAAATTTTACCGGGGCAAAAACTTGTTTAAGTTGATTAGACGGAACGGCGGTTTCAAAACGAAACTCCAGGCGCTTGAATCACCTGATTCCGATAAACGAGCGAGAAGATAAACTAGAACGAAGATCGGATCTGAGATCGCAATCGCGGAATAAATCCGACGAGAAGAAAAAGAAGAACGGTTACATGAACGGACGTTCGTTAACCTAGAAGAATCCAGTGATCACGTTTGTTAGGACGAACGGTCCGGTGAACGGTCCAAAGGCAACTAAATCAGAAAACAAAACGAATCCGATCTAGGGTTTCGGAGAAGAAAACCGAAACGAAAAAACTGATCTAGAAAACGAATCAGAGGAGAAGAAAAGAATCAGAACGATTAGAAGAAAACGATCCGAGGAAAAGAGACGCGGGCAACCTCCGGCGAGGTCTCCGGCGAGAGGCTCCGGCGGCGAGGGTTTTGGAGGGGGGGGTGTTGGGGTATTTATATAGGTGAGGGGGGGGATTTACTTGGGGTAGGGGGCAAGAAAAAGAGAAGGAAAAAGGAAAACGAAACAAGGAAAGGGGCTAGCCTAGAGTCCAACCGGACTCGGCTAGGACGAGGCGAGGCGGCGGCCTGCGCCTGGCGCACGCGCGCAGGGAGGCTGGGGCGGTGGCCGGCGGGCTGGGCCTTTGGCCCGGCTGGCCTGGCGGAAGGCTCCCTTTTTTTAACTGGTTTTCGCGCGCAGAAAACAAAAGAAAAAGAAACTAAACGAACTCCGAAAAACCTAAAGTAAATTTTCCCCGACTCCTAAAAATGAGTCGAACAAAATGAACTTTTCTCCGGACCTGAAATGCAATTTTTGAAAACACGCATTTTTCCCTATCCAAATAAAAAGCAAACAAAACTCCGGCAAACAAAATTGATCTATTTATTAAATCTTCATTTTTCCTAAATTTGGGAAAGTCATATTATTCCCTCTCTCATTTTTGATATAGGAAAATAATTGAAGATGAAATAAATAAATCAAATGATCCTCTTTTCAAATTCGAGAAAACTCTCAAATATGAAAATAACGAAATCCCCAACTCTCTCCGAAGGTCCTTGAGTTGCGTGAAATTTCTAGGATCAACCAAAATGCAAGAAAATATGATATGCATGATGATCTAGTGTATAACATTCCAAATTGCAAATTTGGGATGTTATAAACCTACCCCCCTTAAGATGAATCTCGCCCTCGAGATTTGGGTTGGCTAGAAAATAGGTGAGGGTGGTCCTTGAGCAAATCTTCTTCTCTCTCCCAGGTGGCTTCATCCTCTGAGTGGTGGTTCCACTGAACTTTGCAAAACTTGATAACCTTGCTGCGAGTAACTCTACTGGCATAATCGAGAATCTTGACTGGTTTCTCCTCATATGTTAAGTCGTCCTTCAACTGAATCGCTTCAAGCGGCACGATATCTCTTAGCGGTACCTCCGCCATTTCGGCATGACATTTCTTCAGCTGAGAAACATGGAATACATCATGAACTCCTGACAGTCCCTCTGGTAATTCCAACTTATAAGCGACTTCTCCCATACGTTGCAAAATCTTGTACGGTCCAACGAAACGCGGTGCTAACTTTCCCTTAACTCCAAAGCGCTTAACTCCTCGAAGTGGGGATACTCGGAGATAAACTCTGTCTCCGGTTTCGTAAACTGTCTCCTTGCGTTTAGAATCTGCGTAGCTCTTCTGCCTGGACTGGGCTACCTTGAGCCTATCGCGAATCAACTTAACTTTCCATTCAGACTCCTTAATCAAATCTGGTCCAAAGAATTGACGGTCTCCAACTTCGTCCCATGACAACGGTGTCCTGCACCTCCTTCCGTATAAAGCTTCGAAAGGTGCCATCTTTAAACTGGTTTGGTAACTGTTGTTATAAGAAAACTCCGCATACGGCAAGTTATCATCCCAACTAGATCCATAATCTAGTGCACAAGCTCTCAGCATATCTTCCAAAATCTGATTGACTCTCTCGGTCTGTCCATCTGTCTGCGGATGAAAAGCTGTGCTGAACTCTAGTCTGGTTCCTAAAGTTTCATGCAACTGATTCCAAAACTTTGAGGTAAATTGGGTTCCTCTATCTGATACGATACTCTTCGGAACTCCATGCAAACAAATGATCCTAGTCATGTATATCTTTGCCAACTTAGCACTGGTGTAAGTGGTCTTAACTGGAATAAAATGTGCTACCTTTGTCAAACGATCAACTACTACCCATATCGAGTCATAGCCTGATTTTGTCCTGGGTAGTCCTGTGATAAAATCCATGCCTATCTTATCCCACTTCCATTCGGGTATCGGCAATGGTTGTAACAATCCTGCTGGCTTTTGATGCTCTGCCTTTACTCTCTGACATACGTCACAAACTGCTACATATGCTGCAATATCCTTCTTCATTCCGGTCCACCAGAATGTTTCCTTCAAATCCAAATACATCTTGGTATTCCCTGGGTGAATCGAATATGGTGAATCATGTGCCTCTTGCAAAATCAACTTCCTGATCTCCGGGTCATTGGGCACATAAACACGGTCCTCAAACCATAAGGTATCGTGCTCATCCTCACGAAATCCCTTAGCTTTTCCTTTGCTAAGTTTCTCCTTTATAGCAGCAATCTCTTTGTCAGGTTTCTGAGCTTCTCTGATCTTATCCATCAATGTTGACTGAATCTCCAAAGCTGCTACATAGCCTCTCGGAACTATTTCCAAACATAGCTCACGAAGTTTTTCTGCTAACTCCTTAGGTACTTCTCCTGTCATTACCATATTGACATGGCTCTTACGGCTCAATGCGTCAGCTACCACATTAGCTTTTCCGGGATGGTAATGCAATCTCATGTCATAATCCTTGATGAGCTCCAACCATCTCCTTTGTCTGAGGTTCAACTCCTTCTGAGTGAAAATGTACTTCAAACTCTTGTGATCCGTGTACACCTCACAATGATTTCCAATGAGGAAATGTCTCCATGTTTTCAATGCATGCACCACGGCTGCTAACTCCAAATCATGCGTGGCATAATTCAACTCACGAGGCTTCAGTTGCCGTGAAGCATACGAAACAACTCTTCCTTCCTGCATAAGCACTGCTCCAAGTCCTCGACATGAAGCGTCGCAATACACCTCATAATCCTTGGTCTGATCTGGCAAAATCAATACTGGTGAGGTAACCAAACGTTTCTTCAACTCCTGGAAACTAGCCTCACACTCCTCAGTCCATTTGAACTTAGTATCCTTCTTCAACAACTCCGTCATAGGCTTTGCAATCTTTGAAAAGTTCTCAATGAATCTCCGGTAGTATCCTACGAGTCCAAGAAAACTCCGGATCTCTCCAACTGTTGTTGGTGCTTCCCATTCGGTTACGGTCTCAACCTTTATGGGGTCAACTGCTATACCTTCTCCGGATATAACGTGTCCGAGGATTCCAACTTCCTTCAACCAAAACTCACATTTGCTGAATTTGGCGTATAACTGATGTTCCCTTAGTTTCTCCAAAACCAAACGCAAATGTTCCTTATGCTCCTCTTCATTCTTTGAATAAACTAGGATGTCATCTATGAACACTACGACGAACTTATCCAAAAACTCCATAAACACTTTGTTCATCAGGTTCATAAAATAGGCAGGTGCGTTAGTCAATCCAAATGACATAACGGTATACTCATACAGTCCATATCTTGTGGTGAATGCTGTCTTAGGTATGTCCTGCTCTCGAATCTTCAATTGGTGGTACCCTGATCGCAAATCGATCTTGGAAAACACTTTAGCTCCTTGCAAACGATCAAACAGATCATTGATCATTGGCAGTGGGTACTTATTCTTGATGGTTACTTCATTCAATCCCCGATAATCTACAACCATCCTTAATGATCCATCCTTCTTTTCCACTAGAAGTACGGGTCATCCCCAAGGCGAAGAACTTGGGCGAATGTAACCTTTATCCAATAACTCCTTAATCTGATTCTTAATTTCCACCAAATCCTTTGCTGGCATCCGGTACGGTCGCTTCGATATTGGGCCTGTACCTGGCAAAAGCTCAATCAAAAACTCAATGTCCCTATCCGGTGGCATTCCTGGCAATTCCTCAGGAAATACATCAGGAAAATCCTTCACCACTGGTACTTCTTCTTGCACAACTCCTGTTAGGCAGTTTACTTGTGTCCTGTTTGGCACATGCCGGGATACATACTTGATCCTTCTTCCTTCGGGTGTGGTAAGCAAAATTGACTTACTAGCACATTCAATGTTCCCTTCATACTTCGATAACCAATCCATGCCTAATATCACATCTAATCCTTGAGATTCCAATACTATTAGGTCTGAGGGAAACACATAGTTACCAATCCTTAATGGTAACTGATCACACCATCGTCTAGCCATATACTCCGCTCCAGGTGAGCTTACTAACATGGGTGACCTAAGGGCTTGGGTTGGCAGGTTATATTTATCCACAAATCCCCTTGATATGTATGAATGCGATGCACCAGTATCAAAAGAACGAGTGCAATAAATGACTTAACCAGAAACTTATCGATTACTGCATCGGGCTGATCTTCAACCTCCTCCACATTAATGTGGTTCACCTGTCCCCTATTGAAAGGGTTCGGCTTCTTCCCAGAGCTTCCATTGCCATTTCCATTCTGGCCTCCAGGACATTCATTGGCATAATGTCCGGTCTTGGAACACTTGAAACAGGTGACTTGACTCAGGTCTCTCTTGGTTGGGGTTGATGGGATGGTACGGTTCTGGCCGTTGCTTCCTCCATTCCCATTACCATTCTTGTGGCCATTATGGTTGTGCAAGCTACCTCCTCCATGGGTGTGCTGAAACTGAAATCCCGGTTTAGGGGTAAAGCGGGGCTTCTGCTAGGCTCCAGAGTTATACTTCCCCTGTCCATACTTCCTCTTGCGGTTCTCAATCTGCTATTTCTTTCCTTCAATCATGATGGCACGATCTACCAACTCCTGGTAGTTGTTGAAACTCGCTACCATCAACTGCATGCTTAGTTCATCATTCAGTCCTTCCAGAAACTTCTCCTGCTTAGCTGCATCCATAGCAACGTCATCTGGGGCATAACGTGCTAACTTGCTGAATTCGTCAACGTACTGGCCAACTGTTCTTCCTCCTTGGCGTAAGTTGCGAAACTCACGCTTCTTCATGGCCATAGCTCCTGCTGAAACATGGGCAGTGCGGAAAGCTTGCTGAAACTGATCCCATGTGACAGTGTCAACTGGGTAGGTGGCTGTGAAATTCTCCCACCATGCTGCCGCGGGTCCATCAAGCTGGTGAGCGGCAAACTTCACTTTCTCACCATCCGTGCATCCTGCAGCGGTCAACTCCCTGCCTATCTTGCGGAGCCAATCGTCTGCTACTATCGGCTCGGTGCTACTGGAAAACACCGGCGGATTCAGCCTAAGGAAACGGGCTAAGTGGTCAATAGGTGGTGGTGGTGGTGGGTTGTTGTTGTTGTTCTGTTGGTTCTGGACTAACATCTGCATCAATTGATTCTGCTGCTGGATCAACTAAGTGAGCTCCGGTGGAAATCCATTGTCACGTCTCGGAGGCATCTGAGGGTTTAGAAAAGACGAGAATTAAGAATAGAGGGGGTCTAAAGAGAAAACACTACCCTTATGCACATGAGCAAATGCACACAAAATCACTTCATTCAATCAAACAAGGGCTTACAAATGGTCTAACTATCGCAAAAGTGCTCGGCTAATGTTTACATGGGGAAAATGCTACTACTATTTGGTGGTCATCTAGAAATTTGAACCGGTGGAAGACTCCATGATATCTGCTCCTGCTTCGTCTTCAAAGTCGGGTTCACTTGGATCCGAATCGGTGTCGTCGATGATGATGTAGTTGTCCGGACATGCGACGTACTCGTCTTCTTCCTTGGATGCTAAATTCCTCTTGAGTTCTTCAATCTCCTGCTTAAGATCGCCATTGTGTCTTGCTAGATCTACAATCTCGTCCATGTAGTCCTTGCGTGTAGACTTCAGTTCTCCTTCTAGCTCGATGATCCTTGCCTTCGCATTCTTCAGCTCTATCATATCATTGCACATCTGGTTCTTGTGGCGTCGAATGTGCTGGTTTAACTCCTGGATGAATGATGCAATGGATCTATCCTTCTTGGTGCTGACTAACTCCCATTGTTCATCTCGGCGTCCGCAAATCTGGTAGATAGTGTCCTTGAGGTCTTCTTGATAAACTTCTCCAATGCGTCCTATGGTGATATGAGCTGCCATGCTCCTTCCCAGACTCCAGGTTGGTGCATTGAAAACACTATCTATGGGTTTCGTGATTGGCGCGAATGTTCTCCCCGGAACGTGAGCTTGAATCTTCCAGCGCTCCTCTTCAGGCAGAGTGGCGTTGAAGGTTCCCGTGAAGCTTGGTAATCCAATATTCAGGTACTTGGTGACTTCCTTCAGGTGAAATCCAAATGGTGTGCCTTTATCCGGTTGAGCGTACTTAATCTTCACGTGCGTCATCCTAGAAGAGTAGAAAAGATGAGGAGTTAGAAAATGAGAAGAGAATGGTGATCTATGGCTTTAACTTAGTGGTCGTGTCCTACAGTCAGCGTGTGCTCTGATACCATCTCTGTCGCGACCCGACCCGAATGGATCAAGCACTCTGTGCTCAGGTGTCATCCCTGGATCAGTAATGCTGACACCACACAGTACATCGAAGGATTTATAGGAGAGTGGCAATCACACACTTATTACATCGTTGTCCCAAAAAGAACTTATTACAATAAAAATGGCTTAAGCCCATCTAGTGTCGATAACAGCGGAAGACTCGGAAGATAAATGGGTCCATCAACTCCAACGGCATCACTGAGTATAGAACCACGACCTAAAACACCTTACTCGTCGTCTGAAAAGTCTGCAACATGAAAGTTGCAGCCCGAAAACGGGTCAGCACATGGAATATGCTGGCAATGTAACACATAGAGAGTAATGGAATGAAACAACTATACTATATGCATATATTGCTGGTGGAAAGCTCTATGGTTACAATTTTGCGTAAAGCCAATTTTTCCCTACTGCAAAGGAATAAATTTATTTAACTATCATGGTGGTTGTTAAACATCGAGAATGGTTGACAGCATTCCGATCCCAATTAAGTGAACAATTAAAACCCAACAACATTAATTAGAAGTAACATGATGAGATTCACATGATATTCAAGTACTAGATACTCAAGTTGTCCATAACCGGGGACACGGCTAATCATGATTAGTTTGTACACTCTGCAGAGGTTTGCGCACTTTTCCCCACATGACTCGATCGCCTCCGTTTGTTTTCTCGCACTACATGGTGTTTGAGAAACGGATGACCGAGACATAGTCTTTCAGAAGCACTAGCACCTTACATGTGGGGTAGACCGTACCACCTACAACCCCATACATCTGCTAGTCCACCCGGTAAGAGTTCGCACAACTTAGTCAACTATGCCAGAGCCCATAGTAGCATGTGGCCGCACACGGAAGTTTCTAGCATGAATTATCTTATGATCCCTTTGAGCCTGGGTGGCGGTCCAAAAAAAACAGGCAAGTCCTGATAGACATCAGGTGCCTCAATCCACCCAGATGTGTGTTTAAGTTGCCACCTTAGATAAACCATTAAAATTATCAACTCACATCTGTCATGGATATCACTCACCCAATCCACGTCTACTAGCATAGCATGGCATAATAAGCAAACGTAGAAGTAACTCCCAAAGGTTTCATAATAATACAGGTAATAGGTACTACCTCATCTACTTCCCATCCCACAATTTAATTAGATCCTAATCATGCAATGTGTGAGGAATTGATCTAATGCAATAAAACATGGGTTGTAGAAAAGGTATGATCAAAGTGTTACTTGCCTTGCTGATGATCCGCGAGACCTAGGGATTCGAAGTAACAGGCGGCGCAATCCGAGTAATCTATCGCAGACAAACAACAAGCACACAATAAGTACTCATCTAATGCATAGGTAAAACTCGAACAAGAGATCGAACCAGAAAGTTCAACTTAAGAACTCCGGTTGCAAAGAAAGAACGAACCAAACAAAGAAACGAAAAACAAACGGCGAAAGAAAACAACTCGGTTCTAGCAAGTTGAAACTAGGTCAAATTTTACCGGGGCAAAAACTTGTTTAAGTTGATTAGACGGAACGGCGGTTTCGAAACGAAACTCCAGGCGCTTGAATCACCTGATTCCGATAAATGAGCGAGAAGATAAACTAGAACGAAGATCGGATCTGAGATCGCGATCGCGGAATAAATCCGACGAGAAGAAAAATAAAAACGGTTACACGAACGGACGTTCGTTAACCTAGAAGAATCCGGTGATCATGTTCGTTAGGACGAACGGTCCGGCGAACGGTCCAAAGGCAACTAAATCGAAAAAGAAAACGAATCCGATCTAGGGTTTCGGAGAAGAAAACCGAAACGAAAAACTGATCTAGAAAACGAATCAGAGGAGAAGAAAAGAATCGGAACGATTAGAAGAAAACGATCCGAGGAAAAGAGACGCGGCAACCTCCGGCGAGGTCTCCGGCGAGAGGCTCCGGCGGCATGACGTAGGGCGGCGGCGGCGTGGGCAAGGTGTGGCGGCAGCGTGGGCATAAGGGCGGCGACGCGGGTGTGGGGTGGTGCGGTGTAGGGCGCGGGGTGGGGTGCGGTGGAGGGCTTGGGGTTTGGTTTGATGATTTGGAGGGGGGGTGTTGGGGTATTTATATAGGTGAGGGGGGGGATTTACTTGGGGTAGGGGGCAAGGAAAAGAGAAGGAAAAAGGAAAACGAAACAAGGAAAGGGGGCTAGCCTAGAGTCCAACCGGACTCGGCTAGGACGAGGCGAGGCGGCGGCCTGCGCCTGGCGCACGTGCGCAGGGAGGCTGGGGCGGTGGCCGGCTGGCTGGGCCTTTGGCCCAGCTGGCCTGGCGGAAGGCTCCCTTTTTTTTAACTGGTTTTCGCGCGCAGAAAACAAAAGAAAAAGAAACTAAACAAACTCCGAAAAACCTAAAGTAAATTTTCCCCGACTCCTAAAAATGAGTCGAACAAAATGAACTTTTCTCCGGACCTGAAATGCAATTTTTGAAAACACGCATTTTTCCCTATCCAAAGAAAAAGCAAACAAAACTCCGGCAAACAAAATTGATCTATTTATTAAATCTTCATTTTTCCTAAATTTGGGAAAGTCATATTATTCCCTCTCTCATTTTTGATATAGGAAAATAATTGAAGATGAAATAAATAAATCAAATGATCCTCTTTTCAAATTCGAGAAAACTCTCAAATATGAAAATAACGAAATCCCCAACTCTCTCCGAAGGTCCTTGAGTTGCGTGAAATTTCTAGGATCAACCAAAATGCAAGAAAATATGATATGCATGATGATCTAGTGTATAACATTCCAAATTGCAAATCTGGGATGTTACAATATCCGCCAGGCCAGCCGTGGCCATAGACTAACTTAGGCCAAAAGCCTAAGCTTGGGGGAGTACGTATTTCCCACCAACATTACATTTATGTTCACACACTCATTGCTAGATGTCGGTGCTCATACTTTTTCACTGTATCATCCATGCTAGTTTATTTCCTTTTTATGCTTTCTTCTTGTGTGTTTGATAAACCTTAAGAAAAACCAAAAAAATTAGTTGTATCTTTTAATTAGTTTGGTTTCCATGCTTGTAGTAGTAATTAAAAATAAAACCCAAAAATATTTCCTGTTCTTCTTTTGCTTGTTGGGAGCTTTCCCGTGTAAATAGTTTTATTTCTTTTCTTTTCTTTGGGGACCAATAGGAGAAGACCATGATTAAATTGTTGAAGTGGCTCTTATACACATTATTGTTGATCTGACAAAAGAGCCCATATTGCCTCGTCTTCACCTGTCTATTGAGTGCTTGCAGATTCCAGCTTAGTCCAATGCACGTGCACTATTATTATTATTCACATCGTTCGGTCGTGCAAGTGAAAGGCAATTATGACGATATATGATGGACTGACTAAGATGAGAAAAGCTGGTATGAACTCGACCTCTTTTGTTTTTGTAAATATGATTAGTTCATCATCCCTGATTCGGCCTATTATGAATAAACATGTTTTCAATGACAACTAGAGATCATAGTTCTTGTGCCATGCTTGATTAGCTATGAGTTATAATGGTTTACCTTGCGTGCCAACATGCTATTGAAATGGTTATGATGTGGTATGATAGGGTGGTATCCTCCTCTGAATGATTTAAGTGACTTGACTTGGCGCATGTTCACGCATGTAGTTGAAACAAAAATCAACATAGCCTTCACGATAATTATGTTCATGGTGGATTATATCCTACTCATGCTTGCATTCGGTGTTGATTAATTTTAATGCATGTTCATGACTGTTGTCGCTCTCTAGCTGGTCGCTTCCCAGTCTTTTGCTAGCCTTCACCTATACTAAGTAGGAATACTGCTTGTGCACCCAATCCCTTAAACCCCAAAGTTATTCCACATGAGTCCACTATACCTTCCTATATATGGTATCTACCTGCCGTTCCAAGTAAATTTGTATATGCCAAACTCTAAAGCTTCAAATAAATATCCCGTTTTGTATGCTCGAATAGCTCATGTATCAACTAGGGCTGTCCGTATCTTCCATGTTAGGCGGGTTATTCTCAAGAGGAGTGGACTCCGCTCCTCACTCACGAGATAATAGCTGGTCACCGGGATGCCCAGTCCCATGCTTTATGCAAACTAAATCAAAATTAATTGCAAACAAAACTCCCCCTGGGACCTGATGTATGTTGGAGGCACTCATTGTTTCGAGCAAGCCATGTATTGATGCCTGTTGGTGGAGGGGGAGTATAAACTTTACCATTCTGTTTGGGAACCACCTATAATGTGTTTAGCATGGAAGATATCGCCATCTCTTAGTTGTTACGTTGATAATGAAAGTATACCGCTCAAAATACAATTTATCTCTATTTCAAAACCGAGCTCTGGCACCTCTGCAAATCCCTGCTTCCCTCTGCAAAGGGCCTATCCATTTACTTTTATGCTGAGTCATCATCCTCTTATTAAAAAGCACTAGTTGGAGAGCACAGCCGTCATTTCCATTCATCACTGTTAATTTATATTGGGTATGGCTATGATTGGATCTCTTTTACCATGAATTAACAGTGATGAATGGAAATGACGGCTGTGCTCTCCAGCTAGTGCTTTTTAATAAGAGGATGATGACTCAGCATAAAAGTAAATGGATAGGCCCTTTGCAGAGGGAAGCAGGGATTTGCAGAGGTGCCAGAGCTCGGTTTTGAAATAGAGATAAATTGTATTTTGACCGGTATACTTTCATTGTCAACATAACAACTAAGAGATGTCGATATCTTCCATGCTAAACACATTATAGGCGGTTCCCAAACAGAATGGTAAAGTTTATACTCCCCCTCCACCAACAGGCATCAATACATGGCTTGCTCGAAACAATGAGTGCCTCCAACATACATCAGGTCCCAGGGGGAGTTTTGTTTGCAATTAATTTTGATTTAGTTTGCATAAAGCATGGGACTGGGCATCCCGGTGACCAGCCATTTATCTCGTGAGTGAGGAGCGGCGTCCACTCCTCTTGAGAATAACCCGCCTAACATGGAAGATACGGAGAGCTATTCGAGCATACAAAACAGGATATTTATTTGAAGCTTTAGAGTTTGTGTAACACCCGGATGTAATTTACCTTATATGTACTCCAACTCTTGTTGTTTCCGGCACTAAGTTATTTTATTTCCTCGTTGTCGGGTTTTTGTATCCGTGTGTTGTTGTCTTTGTCATGCATCTCATATCATGTCATCATGTGCATTGCATTTGCATACGTGTTCGTCTCATGCATCCGAGCATTTTCCCCGCTGTCTGTTTTGCATTCCGGCACTCCTATGTCTCCGGTGGTCCTTTCTACCTCTTTTCGTGTGTGGGGGTTAAACGTTTTCGGATTGGACCGGTACTTGCCAAGCGGCCTTGGTTTACTACCGGTAGACCGCCTATCAAGTTTCGTGCCATTTGGACTTCGTTTGATACTCCAACGGTTAACCGAGGGACCGAAAAGGCCTCGTGTGTGTTGCAGCCCAACACCCTTCCAATTTGGCCCAAAACCCACCAAAAACCCCTCCATCGTCTAGAGCTTTCGATCACGATCGCGTGGCCGAAAACCTCACCTCATTTGGAGCTTCCTAGCTCCCTCTACCTCTATAAATAGACCCCCACGAAAATCCCGGATCCCCTCCTTCCAAACCCTAGGAAATTTCCCTCGCGCCGCGCCAGACATGTCCGATTTCGGCCGGACACGTCCGATCTGCCTCCTCGCCGCCATGCGTCGCGCCGTGACTCGCCCGCGCGCCGCCCCACAACGCCGGCCCGGAGAGCCCAGGGAGGGCCCTCCCGGCCCGCGCGCGCCCGCCGCCGCCATCCCTCGCCCGCCGTCTTCGTCCTTGTGGCCAGCTGCTCGAGCAACCCGGCGCCGCCACGCGCCATCGTCGACGACGGCCACCGCCGCCGCCTCACCGGACGGCGCCGCCCCGCTCCGGTTCCCCCGCAGCTCCGCCGCTCTCGCCGCCGTACGGCCGACGCCCCGGCGAGCCCTCCTCTCCTCGGAAAGTCCGGCCACCGCGAGCTCCCGTCGTCGGCCTACCTCGATTTCCGTGCCCTGCTACAGTAACTCCGGCCAGATCTGGATCTGGAGCACCTCGGTTGACTTTTGCTCCGAAACACTAACTTTTTAGCATTTTTCCGCATGCCATAACTCTGTATCCGTAGCTCTGATTCGTGCGTGTAGCATATCAAAATGTTCGTCTCGACGAGTACATCATTTAATATCATTGCATCATTTTCATTTGAGCTCATCTTGTTGCCAGAAATGCTGTCGGAAGAGGGCTATGTGAGAAATTTGCCAGATCTGTTTCAACAAATGGCATTTTGTCATTTTTGCCATGATTAATGTGTGCATGCTATGATCCTGAGCTCTACATGTGTTTTGTTATATGCCATGCCATCTTTACAGGGGTGCTTGCCATGTATTTTTGTGATATTTGTAGTTACTAGCACAAGCTTGCAAAGTAGCATAATCGTTGATGCTGATTTCAGGGACTTAGAATTTCACTAAGTCCTTGTCCTGTTTTTGCTGTTATGCCATATGTTCATGTTGTTTCCTAGTGATCCATGCCTCTTTTGAGAATGATCAATAAGGATGTTTTGTTAACATTGTGGTGCTCTATCCATCCATGTCTTTGTTTGCAATTATGGAGCACCCTATCTTGAGTCAATCGAGCTCTACTTTTGCTATAAAATGATCCTGGCAGATTGTTGACATGTTTAGCGATTTTGCCGAGGATGTTGCTATTGATCCGTGCATGCTATGTTGTTTTTATTTCCATGTCTAGCTCCTATGCCATGCATTCTTCATGGGTGTATGCTTAGTTTGTCATGTCATGCTCTGTAGTGAGTGCATCGAGCTCGTAAACATGCCTACTCGTTAACTGTTTTCCATGCTCCAGTTTTTACTAAGTCTGAATCTGTTTATGTTTTTGCCATGTTCACATGCTTGCAATTGTATTTTCTGATACCTTTTGGCTCAAGGTCACTAAGGGATTTTTGTTAAGTGCTTTGAGTAGCTTCATGCCATGCCTTGCTTTGCCATGTTAAGTTCCTACAGCATGTAGGTTTCATGCTCTAAAGATTGCTTCCTGATGATAAATTCCAGACTTGTGTTAATTTCACAAAGTCTGAAACCTGTTATCGTTTGCTCTTTTGCCATGCTTCTTTGAACCTGTTAATGGATGAATTAGCTGTAGCTCAGTGTTCATATTTTGTCAAGCATCATAAGTGGATCTCTGCCATGTATTTTGTTGTCATGTTTGAGTGCTGTAGCATATTTATATTGATGCATTTAGATGGCTACTTGCTGTCTATCGCAGACCGTTGCCATATTTGTTCTGCTTGCCATTTCCAAACCGTGCATCCGATTGCGGTGATCTTTATATCGATTTCAACCGAAATCAACTCCCCTTTCCAGTGGCACTCTTGGATTTCCATGTTGAGACCAGGTTCAGTCATTCCTTGTCAAATCTTGCCTATGCATCGCATACCGCATCCCGCATATCATACCATGTTTGCATCATGTTGTTTGAGCATTGTACGTGGTTGATTGTGTTCCGTTTACTTGTTGTTCTTGTTTGGGTAGAGCCGGGAGATGAGTTTGTGAACGAGGAGCCCGTTGAGTTCGCTTACGAGGATCAAGGCAACTCTGAGTACTTTGCAGGCAAGATGACCATACCCTCGAAATCACTTCTATCTTTGCTTGCTAGATGCTTGCTCTTTTGCTATGCCTATGCTACGATACCTACCATTTGCTTATCATGCCTCCCAAATTGCCATGTCAAACCTCTAACACACCATGTCCTAGCAAACCGTTGTTTGGCTATGTTACCGCTTTGCTCAGCCCCTCTTATAGCGTTGCTAGTTGCAGGTGAAGCTTGGAGATCGTTCCTTGTTGGAACATTATTTATTGTTGGGATATCACAATATTATCTTATTTATCTATTTGCACCTATACACTTGGTAAAGGGTGGAAGGCTTGGCCTTATGCGTAGTGTTTTGTTCCACTCTTGCCGCCCTAGTTTCCATCATATCAATGTTATGTTCCCGGATTTGCGTTCCTTACACGGTTGGGTTATAATGGGAACCCCTTGACAGTTCGCCTTGAATAAAACTCTTCCAGCAATGCCCAACATTGGTTTTACCATTCGCCACCTAGCCTTTTTCCCTTGGGTTTCGCGGACTCAAGGGTCATCTTTATTTTTAACCCCCCCCGGGCCAGTGCTTCTCTAAGTGTTGGTCCAACTGAGCGATGTCCGGGGCTACCAGGGGCAACTCCGAGCTGGCCTACCCGACGTCTGGCTCATCTAAGTGTGCCCTAAGAACGAGATATGTGCAGCTCCTATCGGGATTTGTCGGCACATTCGGGCGGTGTTGCTGGACTTGTTTTACCATTGTCGAGGATGTCTTGTAACCGGGATGCCGAGCCTGATCGGATTGTCTTGGAAGAAGGAATATCCTTCGTTAACCGTGAGAGCTTGTGATGGGCTAAGTTGGGACTCCCTGCAGGGATTTGAGCTTTCAAAAGCCATGCCCGCGGTTATGGGCAGATGGGAATTTGTTAATGTCCGGTTGTAGATAACATGAAACTTAATTTAATTAAAATGCACCAACCGCGTGTGTAACCGTGATGGTCTCTTCTCGGCGGAGTCCGGGAAGTGAACACGGTGTTGGAGTAATGCTTGACGTAGGTTGTTCTAGGATCACTTCTTGATCATAGTTGTTCGACCGTGCTTTTGCCTTCTCTTCTCGCTCTCTTTTGCGAATATGTTAGACACCATATATGCTAGTCGCTTGCTGCAGCTCCACCTCATACTGTTGCCTTACCTATAAGCTTAAATAGTCTTGATCGCGAGGGTGTGAGATTGCTGAGTCCCTGTGACTCACAGATTTCCTTTCAAAACCAGATGCAGGGACCGATGATACCGCTCCAGACGATGCGTTTGAGCTCAAGTGGGAGTTTGATGAAGACTCTCGTCGTTACTATGTGTCTTTCCCAGATGATCAGTAGTGGTGCCCAGTTGGGGCGATCGGGGACCTTGTCGCATTTGGGGGTTGATCTTTATTTTGGTACCGTAGTCGGACCCTGAGTGTATTGGATGAATATAATGTTATTCATGTATTTGTGTGACGTGGCGAGTGTAAGCCAACTATGTATCTTTTCCCCTTTAATTATATTACATGGGTTGTTTGCGAAGATTACCTCACTTGCGACATTGCTTTCAATGCGGTTATGCCTCTAAGTCATGCTTCGACACGTAGGAGATATAGCCGCATCGAGGGTGTTACAAGTTGGTAATTAGAGCCTTCCCCGACCTTAGGAGCCCCCTGCTTGATCAAATCGTTGGCGTTGTTGAGTCTAGAAAAATGTTTTGAGTCATTTAGGAATTTTATATATATCAGAGAGTTAGGAATTCTTTTTACTCCTCAGTCTCTTCATCGCTCTGGTGAGGCATCCTGACGTAGAGTTTTGACTCTTCTCTTCTCAAATTTCACTAAATTTTTTTAGGATCACGTGGGTATCTTGGAATCGTTCCGATGGTTTTGTGACGAGAACATTGTTCTTGGTGCCTCCTGTCATTTAGGGGTTGTGGCAGTGTCCCGGGGAGTTGAGCTCCGAGGTGTTGTCGTCACAATTTTATCGTTGAGATTCTGGAATACCTGAGTTTCGCCGACATCAAAAATCTCTTTTATGCAGTTGTTGGTGAGATAACCTCGACGCCACCCAGTACTGGGGCGAGAGTTCGGGAGTATTGCCATAACTTGTATAACGGATGCTTTTCGAAGGTTGAGGTAAATGATTTTCGAAGGTTTCTTGGTTATGTGTTGAAGGATGGATACAGCTGGATGTAGGATTTGCTAGATTTGGGTGAGATATTATGCTTCCCCTGTATCCCCAACACCTGATTGCATAACCGGAAAGGTTCGAGAGTTTCATAGGTGGGAATTCTTGTAGCTCTAGTTTTTCTTCCGCGGATATTTGGTTTGGGATTGGGTAATCCTCACCAAGTATTTGTTCTTGTCCATACCTTGTTTTTATTCTTCTACCTCAATTCTAAGTGGCTTCTCAATTTATGGAAATGTGACCATTTCAATTGGAATGCATTCGTTCATTTTGTTCGGATGTGAAGACTTTATGTTGCAATTTCAATCCATTCGATTCAGCTTCAATATTTGCCTGTCAATATGCTAACGGATGTCACCCTCTTCAGGATGGCTCCTCCAATGCGCATGACTCCGAATCCTGATCCGCCACCACCACCTCCACCTCCGGAGGCATGGCAAGCTGTGATGGCCGCTACCAATGCAAACACGCAGCTGATCATGCAACTTCTTCAAGAGCGCAACCAAGGGAACCAGGGCCATGGCAACAATCAGAATCAGTTTGCTACACTCAACCAGTTCCTCGCTAACCAGCCAAAGACCTTCAGCAATTGTGTTGAGGCAACAGACACTGATGATCGGCTCGTGGACATATGCAAGCATTTCGAGTGCAGTAACGTCAGGCCTGAGGACTTTGTCAAGTTTGCCTCCTTCCAACTCAAAGACCAAGCTGTAGAATGGTTTCAGCAGTACAAAGATTCTAGAGGAGGCCGTGTGATTACCTGGGATGGATTTCGTCAAGACTTCAAAGCTCATCATATTCCTCAGAGTGTGGTTGAAAGCAAGCATGAGGAATTCCGCAACCTGAAGAAAGGCACTATGTCTGTTTACCAGTACAACATCATGTTTCAGAAGCTCGCCCGTTTTGCTAAGCAGGACGTCCCTGATGAGAAGAGCATGATATACCAGTTCAGGGGTGGTCTCAGAGAAGAACTCCAGCTAGCTCTCGTCCTCTTTGAGCCCAAGAAGTACGATGAGTTCTACAACATGGCAATGAAGCAAGAGACTGCTCAACTAAAGTGCGATGCTTCCAAGAAGCGAGTCAGAGATGCGACTCCTTCTTCATCAACTCAAGTGGCTAAGAAGCAAAAGTATTGGCTGCCTCCTCCTTCGTTCCGTCAGCCTTATCAGCAGAAGAGCAAAGGTGGCAATGGATCTTCCCACCCACCCAACCCAGGCTTTCAGAACAAGACTTCGTCTCAAGCTCCAAGATCAAGTGCTCCATATCACCGTCCGCTCTCGGAGGTCACGTGCAACAAGTGCCAACAGAAGGGTCACTATGCCAACAAATGCTTCAATTAGAGGCGTCTTCCTCCTCCTCCTGTGAGATCTGCAAGTAGAGCTGTGGTCAAGCATAACCCCAAGTCTGCTAAGGTCAACTTGATGAATGCAGCTCAGGCAGAGGACTTGTCAGATGTCATCATGGGTAACCTTCCTGTTAACGATATTCCTGCAAAAGTTCTTTTTGACACAGGTGCATCGCATTGTTTCATCTCAAAACCATTTGTTTCTAAGCATGAGTTGCCTTTACAAGATTTACCTAGGCAGTTATCAGTTGTTTCTCTGGGTAAATTCATGAATGCAAGCGCTATGGCCCCGGATGTTACTATCACGTTGGGCGAATACAAGTTTCTATCCTCTCTAGTGGTCCTTGGTAACTCGGATATTGATCTTATTCCTGGAATGGACTAGCTTTCTAAGCACAAGGCTCAGCTTGATTGTGCTGCTAGGCAGATTCAATTGACTCATTCGTCTGAGGATGTAATTGTCTTTGCCGCTAATGACGATACCATCCGTCTGTTTTCTCTCAATGAGAAGGGTGAACTGGATGCCATCTCTCAAATTCCAGTCATTTGCGAATATCAAGACGTCTTTCCAGAAGAGCTTCCAAGAATGCCTCCGCACCGGCCAGTTGAATTTGTCATCGATCTTGAGCCTGGTATGAAACCTGTTTGCAAACGTCCTTACAAGCTTGGACCTGAAGAGTTGAAGGAGCTGAAGAAGCAACTCGATATTCAAGAGAGAATGGGTCTCATCCGACCTAGTTCTTCTCCGTGGGGTTGTGGAGTTCTTTTTGTGAAGAAGAAGGATGGAACGGACCGACTTTGTGTTGACTACCATCCATTGAACAAGAAGACTATAAACAACAAGTACCCACTTCCCAACATCAACGAGCTGTTTGAACAACTCAAAGGTGCTCAAGTATTCTCCAAGCTTGATCTCCATATGGGCTATCATCAGATTCGCATTCGTGAGCAAGATATCCCTAAGACAACATTCAGAACAAGCTATGGTTCATATGAATACACTATCATGTCTTTTGGCCTCATCAACGCTCCGCCAACTTTCTCTTGCATGATGAACTTCATCTTCAACCCCTACACAAATGACTTCGTCTTGGTCTATCTCGATGACATTTTGGTCTTTTCCAAGAACAAGGAAGATCATGCCAAGCACTTGTGTTTGGTGCTGGATAAGCTCAGAGAACATCAGTTCTATGCCAAGTTTTCAAAGTGCGAGTTTTGGCTCGATGAGGTTCTCTATCTTGGGCATATCATCTCTGCCAAGGGCATAGCGGTGAATCCTGAGAAGGTGTCTGCAATTGTGAATTGGGAACCACCTCAGAACGTGAAGCAACTCCGCAGCTTCCTTGGTCTCGCAAGTTATTCTCGAAGGTTCGTTGAGAACTTTTCTAAGATCGCAAAGCCGCTTTCCAACCTTCTCCAGAAGCACGTGAAGTACATTTGGTCTCCGGAATGTGACATCGCTTTCAACACCCTGAAAGAGAAGTTAGTCACTGCTCCAGTTCTGACTCCTCCTGATGAATCCAAATCGTTCGAGGTCTTCTGTGATGCCTCTCTTCAAGGTCTTGGTGCAGTGTTGATGCAAGAGAAGAAAGTTGTGGCTTATACTTCTCGCCAGTTGAAGCCCAATGAAAAGAACTACCCCACTCACGACCTCAAGTTGGCGGTAGTTGTGCATGCTCTGTTGACTTGGAGACATCTCTTATTGGGAAGAAAAGTGGACATCTTCACTGACCACAAGAGTCTCAAGTACATCTTCACTCAGCCTAATCTCAACCTCAGGCAGACTCGTTGGGTCGGAATGATTCAAGAGTATAATCTGAGTATCAAATATACTCTAGGCAAGGCCAATGTAATTGCTGACGCATTGAGCAGGAAGGCTTACTGCAACAGTTTGATTCTCAAGCCTTACCAACCCGATCTTTGTGAAGCTTTCCGCAAACTCAACCTTCAAGTTGTTCCTCAAGGATTTCTAGCCAACCTCCAAGTCTCTCCTACTTTGGAAGATCAGATTCGCGAGGCTCAACTTCTTGATGCTATGGTGAAGAAGGTGAAGATTGGGATTGCCAAGAGTCAACCTAAGTACAAGTGCTATCGCCTTGATGACAAGGATACTCTATTCTTCGAGGATCGCATTGTTGTGCCTAAAGGTGACCTTCGTAAAGTCATTATGAACGAGGCTCACAATTCACTCCTCTCCATCCACCCTGGAAGTACAAAGATGTACCATGACCTCAAGCAGTCGTATTGGTGGACTCGAATGAAGTGCGAAATTGCTTAGTTCGTGAATGAATGTGATGTCTGCAGAAGAGTGAAGGCAGAACACCAATGACCAGCTGGTCTCCTCCAACCTCTTGCCATTCCAGAATGGAAGTTTGACCACATTGAGATGGACTTCGTGACTGGATTTCCAAAGTCCAAGCGTGGCAATGATGCTATATTCGTTGTCATCGACAAACTCACTAAAGTGGCTCATTTCCTTCCTATCAAAGAATCCATCACAGCAGCTCAATTGGCAGAGCTATATACCTCTCAGATTGTCTCTCTACACGGCATTCCACAGTTGATTTCTTTAGATCGTGGAAGCATCTTTACCTCCAAGTTTTGGGATTCTTTTCAGAAGGCCATGGGCACCAACATCCGTTTCTGCACAACTTTTCATCCTCAAACTAGCGGCCAAGTCGAGCGTGTCAATCAGATTCTTGAAGATATGCTCAGGGCTTGCGTTATCTCTTTCAGTTTGAAGTGGGAAGATTGTCTTCCATATGCCGAGTTTTCCTACAACAACAGCTTTCAAGCGAGTTCGGGCAAGGCCCCATTTGAAATTTTCTATGGCAGAAAGTGCCGTACTCCTATTAACTGGTCAGAGACCGGTGAACGTCAACTTCTTGGAAATGACTTGATCACAGAGGCAGAAGAGATGTGCAAAGGCATTTGTGATAACCTCAAAGCAGCGCAATCGCGTCAGAAGAGCTACCATGATAGTAAGCATCGTGATTTGGCTTTCGAAATCAGAGACCATGTTTACCTCCGCGTCTCTCCAATGAAAGGTACTCGTCGCTTCGGTATCAAAGGGAAGCTTGCTCCTAGATACGTGGGTCCTTTCAAAATCGTCTGCAAGAGAGGTGATCTCGCCTATCAACTTGAGCTTCCCTCCAACTTTGCAAACGTGCACGACGTGTTCCATGTCTCTCAGCTCCGCAAGTGCTTCAAGACCCCTGAGCGCACCATCAACTTCGAAGACATTGATCTCCAAGAAGACCTTTCTTATCGCGAGCACCCCATTGCTATCCTTGAAGAAACTGAGCGCAAGACTCGCAACAAGTCAATCAAATTCCTCAAAGTCAAGTGGTCACACCATTTCGACTGTGAAGCCACCTGGGAACGCGAGGACCACCTCCGTTCTGAGTACCCAGAGTTTTTCCAGTGCTAGATCTCGGGACGAGATCCTTTCGTAGTGGTGGAGTGTTGTAACACCCCGGATGTAATTTACCTTATATGTACTCCAACTCTTGCCGTTTCCGGCACTAAGTTATTTTATTTCCTCCTTGTCGGGTTTTTGTCTCCGTGTGTTGTTGTCTTTGTCATGCATCTCATATCATGTCATCATGTGCATTGCATTTGCATACGTGTTCATCTCATGCATCCGAGCATTTTCCCCGTTGTCCGTTTTGCATTCCGGCGCTCCTATGTCCTCCGGTGGTCCTTTCTACCTCTTTTCGTCTGTGGGGGTTAAACGTTTTCGGATTGGACCGATACTTGCCAAGCGGCCTTGGTTTACTACCGGTAGACTGTCAAGTTCCGTGCCATTTGGACTTCGTTTGATACTCCAACGGTTAACCGAGGGACCAAAAAGGCCTCGTGTGTGTTGCAGCCCAACACCCTTCCAATTTAGCCCAAAACCCACCAAAAACCCCTCCATCGTCTAGAGCGTTTGATCATGATCGCGTGGCCGAAAACCGCACCTCATTTGGAGCTTCCTAACTCCCTCTACCTCTATAAATAGATC
Source organism: Triticum urartu (assembly GCF_056163025.1). Lineage (NCBI taxonomy): Eukaryota > Viridiplantae > Streptophyta > Magnoliopsida > Poales > Poaceae > Triticum > Triticum urartu. Next base: position 483,562,342 of record NC_141875.1, read on the forward strand.
CCGCACGAAAATCCCGGATCCCCTCCTTCCAAACCCTAGGAAATTTCCCCCGCGCCGCGCCGGACGTGTCCGATTCTGGCCGGACACGTCCGATCTGCCTCCCCGCCGCCATGTGTCGCGCCGCGACTCGCCCGCGTGCCGCCCCACATCGCCGGCCCGGAGAGCCCAGGGAGGGCCCTCCTGGCCCGCGCGCGCCCGCCGCCGCCATCCCTCGCCTGCGGATCCAGCCGCCCGCGCCCGCCGTCTTCGTCCTTGAGGCCGGCTGCTCGAGCAACCCGGCGCGGCCGCGCGCCATCGTCGACGACGGCCACCGCCGCCGCCTCACCGGACGGCGCCGCCCCGGTCCGGTTCCCCCGCAGCTCCGCCGCCCTCGCCGCCGTACGCCCGACGCCCCGGCGAGCCCTCCTGTCCTCGGCAAGTTCGGCCACCGCGAGCTCCCGTCGCCGGCGAACCTCGACTTCTGCGCCCTGCTATAGTAACTCCGGCTGGATCTGGATCTGGAGCACCTCGGTTGACTTTTGCTCCGAAACCCTAACTTTTTAGCATTTTTCCGCATGCCATAACTCTGCATCCGTAGCTTCGATTCATGCGTGTAGCATATCAAAATGTTCGTCTCGACGAGTACATCATTTCATATCATTGCATAATTTTCATTTGAGCTCATCTTGTTGCCCGAAATGCTGTTGGAAGAGGGTATGTGAGGAATTTGCCAGATCTGTTTCAACAAATGGCATTTTGTCATTTTTGCCATGATTAATGCGTGCATGCTATGATCCTGAGCTCTACATGTATTTTGTTATATGCCATGCCATCTTTACAGGGGTGCTTGCCATGTATTTTTTTGATATTTGTGGTGACTAGCACAAGCTTGCAAAGTAGCGTAATCGTTGATGCTGATTTCAGGGACTTAGAATTTCACTAAGTCCTTGTCCTGTTTTTGTTGTTATGCCATATGTTCATGTTCTTTCCTAGTGCTCCGTGCCTCTTTTGAGGATGATCAGTGAGGATGTTTTGTTAACATTGTGGTGCTCTATCCATCCATGTATTTGTTTGCAATTATGGATCACCCTAGCTTGAGTCAATCGAGCTCTACTTTTGCTATAAAATGATCCTGGCAGATTGTTGACATGTTTAGCGATTTTGCCGAGGATGTTGCTATTGATCCGTGCATGCTATGTTGTTGTTCTTGCCATGTTTAGCTCCTATGCCATGTATTCTTCATGGGTGTATGCTTAATTTGTCATGCCATGCTCTGTAGTGAGTGCATCGAGCTCGTAAACATGCCTACTCGTTAACTGTTTTTCATGCTCCAGTTTTTCACCAAGTCTGAATCTGTTTATGTTTTTGCCATGTTCACATGCTTGCAATTGTATTTTCTGATACCTTTTGGCTCAAGGTCACTAAGGGACTTTTGTTAAGTTCTTTGAGTAGCTTCATGCCATGCCTTTCTTTGCCATGTTAAGTTCCTATAACATGTAGTTTTCATGCTCTAAAGATTGCTTCCTGATGATAAATTCCAGACTTGTGTTAATTTCACAAAGTCTGAAACCTGTTATCATTTGCTCTTTTGCCATGCTTGTTTGAACCTGTTACTGGATGAATTAGCCATAGCTCAGTGTTCATCTTTTGTCAAGAATCATGAGTGGATCCTTGCCATGTATTTTGTTGTCATGTTTGAGTGCTGTAGCATATTTATCTTGATGCATTTAGATGGCTACTTATTGTTTATCGCAGACCGTTGCCATATTTGTTTTGCTTGCCATTTCCAAACCGTGCATCCGATTCCGGTGATCTTTATATCGATTTCAACCGAAATCAAATCCCCTTTCCAGTGGCACTCTTGGATTTCCAAGTTGAGGCCAGGTTCAATCATTCCTTGTCAAATCTTGCCTATGCATCGCATACCACATCCCGCATATCATACAATGTTTGCATCATGTTGTTTGAGCATTGCATGTGGTTGATTGTGTTCCGTTTGCTTGTTGTTCTTGTTTGGGTAGATCCGGGAGATGAGTTCGTGAACAAGGAGCCCGTTGAGTTCGCTTACGAGGATCAAGGCAACTCTGAGTACTTTGCAGGCAAGATGACCATACCCTCGAAATCATTTCTATCTTTGCTTGCTAGATGCTCACTCTTTTGCTATGCCTATGCTACGATACCTACCACTTTCTTATCATGCCTCCCAAATTGCCATGTCAAACCTCTAACCCACCATGTCCTAGCAAACTGTTGTTTGGCTATGTTACCGCTTTGCTCAGCCCCTCTTATAGCGTTGCTAGTTGCAGGTGAAGCTTGGAGATCGTTCCTTTTTGGAACATTGTTTATTGTTGGGATATCACAATATTATCTTGTTTATCTATTTGCACCTATATACTTGGTAAAGGGTGGAAGGCTTGGCCTTATGCCTAGTGTTTTGTTCCACTCTTGCCGCCCTAGTTTCCGTTATATCAGTGTTATGTTCCCGGATTTGCGTTCCTTACACGGTTGGGTTATAATGGGAACCCATTGACAGTCACCTTGAATAAAACTCTTCCAGCAATGCCCAACATTGGTTTTGACCAACATTGGTTTTAGAATTCTCCACCTAGCCTTTTTCCCTTGGGTTTCGTGGACTCAAGGGTCATCTTTATTTTAACCCCCCAGGCCAGTGCTTCTCTAAGTGTTGGTCCAACTGAGCGATGTCCGGGGCTACCAGGGGAAACTCCGAGCTGGCCTACCCGACGTCTGGCTCATCTGAGTGTGCCCTGAGAACGAGATATGTGCAGCTCCTATCGGGATTTGTCGGCACATTCGGGCGGTGTTGTTGGACTTGTTTTACCATTGTCGAGGATGTCTTGTAACCGGGATGCCGAGCCTAATCGGATTGTCTTGGAAGAAGGAATATCCTTCGTTAACCGTGAGAGCTTGTGATGGGCTAAGTTGGGACTCCCTGCAGATTTGAGCTTTCGAAAGCCGTGCCCGCGGTTATGGGCAGATGGGAATTTGTTAATGTCCGGTTGTAGATAACATGAAACTTAATTTAATTAAAATGCACCAACTGCGTGTGTAACCATGATTGTCTCTTCTCGGCGGAGTCCGGGAAGTGAACACGGTGTTGGAGTAATGCTTGACGTAGGTTGTTCTAGGATCACTTCTTGATCATAGTTGTTCGACCGTGCTTTTGCCTTCTCTTCTCGCTCTCTTTTGCGAATATGTTAGACACCATATATGCTAGTCGCTTACTGCAGCTCCACCTCATACTGTTGCCTTACCTATAAGCTTAAATAGTCTTGATCGCGAGGGTGTGAGATTGCTGAGTCCCCGTGACTCACAGATTTCCTTTCAAAACCAGATGCAGGGACCGATGATACCGCTCCAGACGATGCGTTTGAGCTCAAGTGAGAGTTTGATGAAGACTCTCGTCGTTACTATGTGTCTTTCCCAAATGATCAGTAGTGGTGCCCAGTTGGGGCGATCGGGGACCTTGTCGCATTTGGGGGTTGATCTTTATTTTGGTACCGTAGTCGGACCCTGAGTGTATTGGATGAATGTAATGTTATTCATGTATTTGTGTGACGTGGCGAGTGTAAGCCAACTATGTATCTTTTCCCCTTTAATTATATTACATGGGTTTTTTGCGAAGATTACCTTACTTGCGACATTGCTTTCAATGCGGTTATGCCTCTAAGTCGTGCTTCGACACGTAGGAGATATAGCCGCATCGAGGGCGTTACAGTTTGGCACATACAAATTTACTTGGAACGTCAGGTAGATATCATATATAGGTAGGTATAGTGGACTCATGTGGAATAACTTTGGGGTTTAAGGAGTTTGGATGCACAAGAAGTATTCCCGCTTAGTACAAGCGAAGGCTAGCAAAAGACTGGGAAGCGACCAGCTAGAGAGCGAAAACAGTCATGAACATGCATTAAAATTAATCAACACCGAATGCAAGCATGAGTAGGATATAATCCACCATGAACATAAATATCGTGAAGGATATGTTGATTTTGTTTCAACTACATGCGTGAACATGCGCCAAGTCAAGTCACTTAAATCATTCAGAAGAGGATACCACCCTATCATACCACATGATAACCATTTTAATAGCATGTTGGCACACAAGGTAAACCATTATAACTCATAGCTAATCAAGCATGGCATAAGAAACTATGATCTCTAGTTGTCATTGCAAACATGTTTATTCATAATAGGCTGAATCAGGAACGATGAACTAGTCATATTTACAAATACAAAAGAGGTCGAGTTCATACCAGCTTTTCTCATCTCAGCCAGCCCATCATATAACATCATAATTGCCTTTCACTTGCACGACCGAATAGTGTGAATAATAATAATAGTGCACGTGCATTGGACTAAGCTGGAATCTGCAAGCATTCAATAAACAGGAGAAGACAAGGCAATATGGGCTCTTTTGTCAGATCAACAAGTATGCATATAAGAGCCACTTCAACAATTTAATTATGGTCTTCTCCTATCGACCCCCAAAGAAAAGGAAAGAAATAAAACTATTTACACGGGAAAGCTCCCAACAAGCAAAAGAAGAACAAGAAATCTTTTTGGGTTTTCTTTTTAATTACTACTACAAGCATGGAAATTAAACTAACTAAAAGCTACAACTAATTTTTTTGGTTTTTCTTAAGGTTTATTAAACACAAAAGAAGAAATCATAAAAAGGAAATCAAACTAGCATGGATGATACAATGAAAATGTATGAGCACCGACATCTAGCAATGACTGTGTGGACATAAATGTAATGTCAGTGGGAAATATGTACTCCCCCAAGCTTAGGCTTTTGGCCTAAGTTGGTCTATGGCCACGGCTGGCCTGGCAGATATCCATAATAGTAGCTGGGGTCGTACTGCGATGCATCAGCTATCGCTTGCTGAGCTGCAGCGTGGCGACGAGCGGCCTCCTCTCTCCTCTCATACTCATCTGCCTCCTCTCTGGTGATAGTATATCTTCCTCTTGCCTGATAATCAAAGAAGGCAGGAGCAGGGAGAGTAATATGGATAGCACGACGTCTGTCAAAGATTAGTCGATACTGGAGAGGTGATTTGTTCCTCTCGACAAATTGGTGGTGAACCATAGCATTAAAATCTAGATAAGCAGGTGGTAATTCAATATCATCTTCGCGTATGTCTATACCAAGAAAATTAGCTATGTGGGTTGCGTACATTCCTCCAAAGAAATCTCCATTAAATCTATTAAGATGCAACCTACGTGCAATAATGGCTCCCAAATTATAAGATTGGTCTCCTAGCACATCACTCGTAAGAATACTGAGATCAGGGACACACATGTGACATGCCTCATCTTTACCATTGATGCATCTACCTATGAAGAGAGCAAAATAATGTATAGCAGGAAAGTGAATACTCCCTATGGTAGCTTGTGTAATATCTCTAGATTCTCCCACAGTTATGCTAGCAAGAAAATCTCTAAATTCAGATTTGCGAGGATCCCTTATACTACCCCATTGTGGAAGTTTGCATGCAGTGGTAAAATCCTCAAAGTCCATAGTGTAAGATTTATCATAAAGATCAAACAGGACAGTTGGAGAATTACGTGAAGTTGAAAATTCAAACCTCCTCTCAAAGGTACTGGTGAGGTTGTGGTACTGGCTGCACTTCTCTTCCTCAAAGCTCACAAGACCAGCGTTACGCAAATATGCGTTAAATTCTTCCTTAATTGCCGCTCGATCCATAAAGTTCTCAGATGGCCATTCACAAGGACGCACTGGAGCGTTTCTTGGTGGCTCGTCATCAGCATCACGCATTGCAAGCCTGGGTCCTTGCTTCCTTGAAGAACCACCTTGGAGCATTTTCCTAAGCATATTTCTTCCTCCGAATTTTTTTGAAATTTTTTAGTAACTTCAAAATAAAAGTAAACCAAACTCAATAATATTGATAGCAACTACTCCTACAAGTGCCTAGGGCCTATATCATGCATCAAAACTACTTTTGACCATATAAATTTGACATGCAAGCTCAAGAACAGGGTCACCTAAGCAACAGAAATTTGCAATGAATAAAGCACTAGAACAAAAACTAATTGGACCAATGGAGGAGTCACATACGAAGGAACAATCTCCCCAAGCAGTTTTGTGAGAGGTGCTTTGAGCAAGAAGATCGAAAATAGCAGCAAAATGAGCTTGGACTCGGGTTTGAGCTGGATATTCGTGTTTGGGGGAGGAAGATGAAGTGTGTGGGTGCAGGAATAAGTGGAGGAGGGACACCATGGGCCCACAAGGCAGGGGGTGCGCCCAGGGGGGTAGGGCACGCCCTCCACCCTCGTGGGCAGGTGGTTGACCCCCCTGCTGTGTTCTCAGTGCCAAATATTCTCAAATATTCTAGAAAAAATCATATTTAAATTTCAGGGCATTTGGAGAACCTTTATTTTCGAGGTATTTTTATATTGCACGGATAATCAGCTAACAGACAGAAAAATATTTATTTTTATTTTATTTAATATAAATAGCAGAAAGTAAAAGTGGGGTATAGAAGGTTGTGCCTTCTAATTTCATCCATCTCATGATCATCAAAAGGAATCCACTAACAAGGTTGATCAAGTCTTGTTAATGAACTCATTCCGAATAACATGGAACCGGAGAAATTTCGAATAACACTATGTTACCTCAACGGGGATATGCACATCCCCAATAATAAGAATATCATATTTCTTCTTGACAGTAGGAAGAGGAAATTCAAAACCTCCAAATATAATCGATGGAATTTTTCCAATAGAGTTGATACTATGAACTTGAGGTTGTTTCCTCGGAAAGTGTACCGTATGCTCATTACCATTAACATGAAAAGTGACATTGCCTTTAGTGCAATCAATAACAGCCCCTGCAGTATTCAAAAAGGGTCTTCCAAGAATAATAGACATACTATTGTCCTCGGGAATATCAAGAATAACAAAGTCTGTTAAAATAGTAACGTTTGCAACTATAACAGGCACATCCTCACAAATACCGACAGGTATAGCAGTTGATTTATTAGCCATTTGCAAAGATATTTCAGTAGGTGTCAACTTATTCAAATCAAGTCTACGATATAAAGAGAGAGGCATAACACTAACACCGGCTCCAAGATCACATAAAGCAGTTTTAACATAATTTCTTTTAATGGAGCATGGTATAGTTGGTACACCAGGATCTCCAAGTTTCTTTGGTATTCCACCGTTAAAAGTATAATTAGCAAGCATGGTGGAAATTTTAGCTTCCGGTATCTTTCTTTTATTTGTAATAACATCTTTCAAGTACTTAGCATAAGGATTGGGCATATCGGTTAATCGCATACGCAAAAATATAGGTCTAATCATTTCAGCAAAGCGCTCAAAATCCTCATCATCCTTTTTCTTGGATGGTTTGGGAGGAAAAGTCATGGGTTTCTGAACCCAAGGCTCTCTTTCTTTACCATGTTTCCTAGCAACAAAGTCTTTTTTTATCATAACATTGATTCTTTGATTGTGGGTTATCAAGATCAACAACAGGTTCAATTTCTATATCATTATCATTACTAGGTTGAGCATCATCATGAACATTATCATTAACATATCACTAGTTTGAGGTTCATTACCAGATTGAGTTTCAGCATCAGAAATAGAAATATCATTTGGATTCTCAGGTGTTTCAACAATAGGATCACTAGAAGCATGCAAAGTCCTATCATTTTTCTTTTTCGTCCTTTTAGAAGAACTAGGTGCATCTATTTTATTTCTCTAAGAATCTTGCTCAATTCTCTTAGGGTGGCCTCCAGGATACAAAGGTTCCCGAGTCATTCTACCAGTTCTAGTAGCCACTCTAACAAAATTATCATTATCTTTATTATTCAATTCACTGAGCAAATCATTTTGAGCTTTAAGTACTTGTTCTACTTGAGTGGTAACCATAGAAGCATGTTTACTAATAAGTTTAAGTTCACCTTTAACATTAGCCATATAATCACCCAAGTGTTCAAGCATATTTGAATTGTATTTCAATTGTCTACCAAAATAAGCATTAAAGTCTTCTTGCTTAGCCATAAATTTATCAAACTCATCTAAGCATGGGCTAGCAAATTTAGTAAATGGGATTTCAGCTTTATCATATCTGTAGAGAGAATTTACCTTTACTACCTGTGTCGGGTTATCAAGACCATGAGTTTCTTCAATAGGAGAAGGATTTGGATTATATGTTTCTTCAACAGGAGGTAAATTAAGACCATGTATTTCTTCAATAGGAGGTAAATTCTTAACATCTTCAGCTTCAATACCTTTTTTTTCATAGATTTCTTTGCCTCTTGCATATCTTCAGGACTGAGAAATAGAATACCCCTCTTCTTCGGAGTTGGTTTAGGAATAGGCTCAGGAATTGGCTCCGGAGGTGTCCAATTATTTTCATTTGTCAACATATTGATCAATAGAATTTCAGCTTCATCCGGTGTTATTTCCCTGAAAACAGAACCAGCACAACTATCCAGGTAATCTCTGGAGGCATCGATTAGTCCATTATAAAAGATATCAAGTATTTCATTTTTCTTAAGAGGATGATCAGACAAAGCATTAAGTAATTGGAGAAGCCTCCCCCAAGCTTGTGGGATAATTATATATATCCCTTAAAGTAGCTTGTTTCTTATGAGCAGGGAAATATTTAGCAGAGAAGTAATAAAACATATCCTGGGGACTACGCACACAACCAGGATCAAGAGAATTAAACCATATCTTAGCATCACCCTTTAATGAGAACGGAAATATTTTGAGGATGTAAAAGTAACGAGTTCTCTCATCTTTAGTGAACAGGGTAGCTATATCATTTAATTTAGTAAGATGTGCCACAACAGTTTCAGATTCATAACCATGAAAAGGATCAGATTCAACCAAAGTAATTATATCAGGATCAATAGAGAATTCATAATCCTTATCAGTAACAAAGATAGGTGAAGTAGCAAAAGCAGGGTCAGGTTTCATTCTAGCACTTAGAGATTGCTTATTGCATTTAGCTCATAACCTTTTTAGTTCATTTATATTTTCGCAAGCTAAAATAGTGAAAGAAGCTTCTTGATCAAAAACATAAATTTCGGTGTCAAAACCGGCGGATCTCGGGTAGGGGGTCCCGAACTGTGCGTCTAAGGCGGATGGTAACAGGAGGCAGGGAACACGATGTTTTACCCAGGTTCGGGCCCTCTTGATGGAGGTAAAACCCTACGTCCCGCTTGATTTATTCTTGATAATATGAGTGTTACAAGAGTTGATCTACCACGAGATCGGAGAGGCTAAACCCTAGAAGCTAGCCTATGGTATGATTGTATGTTGTCCTACGGACTAAAACCCTCCGGTTTATATAGACACCGGAGGGGGCTAGGGTTACACAAGGTCGGTTACAAAGGAGGAGATATACATATCCGTATTGCCTAGCTTGCCTTCCACGCCAAGGAGAGTCCCATCCGGACACGAGACGAAGTCTTCAATCTCGTATCTTCATTGTCCAATAGTCCGGCCAAAGGATATAGTCTGGCTGTCCGAAGACCCCCTAATCTAGGACTCCCTCAGTAGCCCCTGAACCAGGCTTCAATGACGATGAGTCCGGCGTGCAGTGTTGTCTTCGGCATTGCAAGGCGGGTTCCTCCTCTGAATACACCACGGAAGATTTTGAATACAAGGATAGTGTCCGACCCTGCAAAATAAGTTCCACATACCACCATAGAGAGAATAATATTACCACAAATCTAATATGCTGACACGTTTTGGCAACATGACATCATGCCACGGCCCGGTAATCATTTGAACCGTTTTTCTTTAACCAGCCCCGCACATAACGCGAGGCAGTTTCTTGACACGTCTTGTCAAAGCAGAGATCGTGCTCCCCTTATTACGGTATTCTCATCAATACGGACGTGGGTAACCCAACCGCGCCACCAATTACGACGCTTGGGGGATAAGCGAGTTTTACCAGGCTAGTGGGGGCGCATAGTTTCGTCCGCCCTTATAAAGGGATAAGGTTTTACCTTTTCTACCCACACCTTCTTCCTCCTTGCTCATCCATTCTTGCACACTCGAGCTCCAACGCCCAAGTCCACATCCTTCTCCTCAACGCTCTCCAAACATGTCTGGAGCGGGAGGAAAGTGGATGGCCTCCTCTGTCATGGAGGGACACATCAAAAAGCTACGTGGGGCCGGATACTTAGCCGCGAACATCGCGCACCGGCTGCCAGCCGTGGGGCAGGTCATCCTACCCCGGAACCTCACGAAAGGGTGGTTTTCCTCCCCCACTTCGTCCGCGGACTGGGGTTTCCCCTCCATCCATTCGCCCGTGGCCTCATGTTCTATTATGGGCTGGACTTTCATGATCTGGCCCCGAATTTCATCCTAAACATCTCGGCGTTTATTGTCGTGTGCGAGGCTTTCCTCCGCATCCGGCCTCACTTCGGCCTATGGCTGAAGACCTTCAATATCAAGCCGAAGGTAGTAGGCGGCCAACAAGCGGAATGCGGCGGAGCCATGGTGGGCAAAATGCCCAACGTTATATGGCTCGAGGGCTCCTTCATGGAGACCGTGAAGGGGTGGCAATCGGGGTGGTTCTACATCACCGAGCCGCGCGACACTAACTGGGTGGCGGCCCCCGAGTTTTGATCTGGATTCCCCATGCGGCTCACTTCCTGGAAGGAGAAGGTCCTGTCCTGGGGTTCATCGGTGGAGCTGGACGGACTCCAAAGTGTATCCGGAATATGATAAGCAAGAAGCTTAAGCTTGTCAACATAGTACAGGTCATGCTCTTCTGCCGGATCCTCCCGTGTCAACAACGGGAATTTAACTTATGGGAGTTCGACCCGGCCCAGCACCAGACTCTAAGTGAGCTCTTCGACACGACGCACAAGGACGTCTGGAGGGTGCTATTCAAGGGTGCAGAGGTCCCTCCTTCTCTTACCGAGGACCGCGGGTTAAGCGCGAAGCGCCCTGTGAATTCGGTAAGTTTTATACATCCAGTAGGATATTTATTTCCCATAGCTTAACCATGTGGGGGGGTCTGAGCTCCCATGCCTTTGACATGACTGGGTGGAGACATCGGAGCAGATTAACTGTCTGGCCCCTCTGCCCGAAGACACTGCGGACGCTCTCCTGATGGAGATGCTAACTCCGGCTCCTTATGAGGTGCCGGAGAAGACCAAGAAGAAGGCCAAGGGAACCCAAATGAGTTTCCGGTGCCAGGTGGTATCGGACTCATCGTCCGATAACTCCGCGACGCACTCCTCCCATGAAAACGAGGAGGAGGAAGATGAAGATGCTCCCCCTCCAGCCGGGGGAGACAAGAAAAGGAAGGCCACCCCAACCGGGGAGGCTGAAGGGTCCAAGAAGGGAAGGACTCTCCTTCCGGACTACTCCACCACCGCCGTCGATGGCGAAGACGAGTGGCTGCTCAGGGCCAAGCCCCTGGCGAAGTCGTAAGTATTCGGATACCAGAGTAACTTATAGCATACCTTTGTCGCACTGCTTCTCCTAACGTCGAACATGATTATGCAGTCCGCCCCAAGCCGTATTGATGTATCATCATCGGACGGTTCCTTGGACTCGTCGGACATGAATAGTGATACACTTCCAACCGCCTCCTCCCCTTGCCCTACGGACAATGCCGAGGTATTGTATCAAGGGGCACCGAGCCGGGGGGAGACAGTCCCGGAGGCGCCTCAAGGCGACCTTCCGGACTCCAGGAGCAAAGGGAGCAAGGCTCCCAGGGGCTCCAAGTTCGGCTCTCAGCCGAACACCGCACCGGAACCTCTAGTGGTTCCGGACTCGGGCAGGCGACCCCCTTCCAAAAGGGGCAAGGCGCCCGTGCCGGTGACCTCTGTCCATCCAGAGGCACCGGACAACCTACTGGGAGCGCTTCGCGGCGCTTCCATCGACGAAGAGCACCACACTATTATGAGTGCGGTGATCAAGAAGGTTCAGTCCGCCAAGAGCGGACTGACTGAAGCCTGTGCCAGCCTTCTAACACGCTTTGAGGTAAGTACTTAAAATATAGGAAAAATATTACCGCATAGACAGTAGCCCCCGATGCTCTGTTTGGTGTTCACAAAGAAAAGCCGAATAGAGGATCAAATAATATCTGCAGGAGTCTAATATAAGTATGTCTATATGCGTATGCAGGCTTCATTGCTGACCTCTGCCGCACTGACTGCGGAGGTCGCCGCACTGAAGCGGGACCTTGAGGGGTCCGAGAAAGAGCTCGGCCTTGCCAAGAGGCAGCTCGAGGAGAACAAAGGTAAGTAATACCTTGTCCATATATATATACACACACACACACACAAAAGGTGCGATTGCGAAATGACAGGATCATCATGAATTTTCCAGGGGCCACGACCGAAGTGGCGACCCTGAAGCAAGCGTTGTCCGAGGCCGAAAACAAAGCGGCCCAGGAGCGCACCGAGCGGGAAAAGCAAGAGGCACGGGTGGGCGATGTGCAGCAAGAGCTCCAGGCTCTCGTGACGAAGCACGAGGCTTTGGAGCTTGACTCGAAGACGCGAGAGTCTGAGCTTGTCGCGAGCTTGCCGCGGCCCTCGAGAGCACAAAGAATGCCAAGGCTGAAGCCCAAAAAGCCCTCCAGGAGATTGAGGCGATGAGGAAGATAGCGGCGGGTATGGCATTCGATATGCAAAGCAAGCATGTGCAAGTAAATTACTTATTACTTACCCGAGTCCGGAGCTCTCCAGGAGCATTCGCAGATTTGCCTCGTAGCATGTCGGATGCCGCGGAATATTACCGAGCCGAGGAGGGAAGCTCGACGGAGAAGTTGTTTTGGTCTCAGTATACTGAGACCGAACACCCGATGCCTGTGAGCGACCAGCTGAAGCAACTGGTCGAGCTGCACATGGCGGCCGAACAGGCCATGAAGGGCTTTATAGTCCGGATGTGGCCTGGCGACTCCCTTACCAACAGCTACTTCGGCCTGGTGAGGCGGCTTGTGGATGACTGCCCACGGCTGGAAGTCATCAAGTGGTCCGTCTGCATCGAAGGTGCATGCCGGGCTTTTGCCCGTGCAAAGGTGCACTGGGCCAAGATGGACGCCGAGAAGCTGGTGAAGGAGGGGCCGCTGCAGGGCAAGGAGCATCGCCCCCCCCCCCCCCCCGAGATGTATTATGAGGGTGTCCTGAAGGGTGCCCGTCTTGTAGCGGACGAGTGTGCGAAAGATGTAATATTTGAATGAACTTGCTCGTGTGATCCTGTACTATGAAAATTTGTTCATATGCGCTATGCAACGCTTGTTTGAATTTAAAATATTACCTTCTGTTCGGCTGTTTATCAAATCTGAGAGATGGCTAGTCGTCGGCTTTTGCCCCCATGCCACGAGTGTCGGGGTGTTCGGGATAAACCTGAGCACTCTTTTTCCTATTGTTGGGTCCTTCGAGGGAGGTGCTCAGCACAACGAACAAGGCAATCAGACTATAATGCTTTATCACTCTCACTTAGCCATAGAATTCTATAATTTTAAATTTTGGCGAAGCCCCTAGTATTCGGAAGGCCAAATTCGGGGTGCTATACACGGCTTAAGCCGGACAACGCCGACTCCTCGCTCTAAGCGGCATAAGTCTTTAGGGACTCGAAACCTCTCGAGCAGTGACCAGCTCTCGCCTTATCATGATAGTCAGTTTTAGCTTTCTCTACTGAGGTGCTTAGCCCAGCTGAACCGGGGCACCAATGTCGGCGTCAAAACCGGCGGATCTCGGGTAGAGGGTCCCGAACTGTGCGTCTAAGGCGGATGGTAACAGGAGGCAGGGAACACGATGTTTTACCCAGGTTCGGGCCCTCTTGATGGAGGTAAAACCCTACGTCCTGCTTGATTTATTCTTGATAATATGAGTGTTACAAGAGTTGATCTACCATGAGATCGGAGAGGCTAAACCCTAGAAGCTAGCCTATGGTATGATTGTATGTTGTCCTATGGACTAAAACCCTCCGGTTTATATAGACACCGGAGGGGGCTAGGGTTACACAAGGTTGGTTACAAAGGAGATATACATATCCGTATTGCCTAGCTTGCCTTCCACGCCAAGGAGAGTCCCATCCGGACATGAGACGAAGTATTCAATCTCGTATCTTCATAGTCCAATAGTCCGGCCAAAGGATATAGTCCGGCTGTCCGGAGACCCCCTAATCCAGGACTCCCTCAATAACCCTTAGGAATAACAAGCGATTCTTCATCATCACTTTCATCAGTATCATCAGATTCAATATTTTCAATCTCTCTAGCCCTAGCAATTTGTTCATCAAGGAAATCACTAAGTGGCATAGTAGTATCAGGCATAGAGGTAGTTTCTTCATAAGTATCATGCATAACAGAAGTGGCATCATCAATAACATGCAACATATCAGAACGAATAGCAGAAGCAGGTGTAGGTGTCGTAAACTTACTCATAACAGAAGGTGAATCAAGGGCAGAGCTAGATGGGAGTTCCGTACCTCCCCTCGTAGTTGAGGGATAGATCTTGGTTTTTGGATCTCTCAAGTTCTTCATAATGATAAGCAGATATATATCCCAAGTGACTCAAAGAATAGAGCTATGCTCCCCGGCAACGGCGCCAGAAAATAGTCTTGATAACCCACAAGTATAGGGGATCACAACAGTTTTCAAGGGTAAAGTATTCAACCCAAATTTATTGATTCGACACAAGGGGAGCCAAAGAATATTCTCAAGTATTAGCAACTGAGTTGTCAATTCAACCACACCTGGAAACTTAATATCTACAGCAAAGTGTTTAGTAGCAAAGTAATATGATAGTAATGATAACGGTAACAAAAGATAACGGTAGTAAAAGCAATGTTTTTGGTGTTTTGTAGTGATGATAGCAATAGCAATGGGAAAGTAAATAAGCGAAGAACAATATATGGAAAGCTCATAGGCAATGGATCGGTGATGGAGAATTATGCCGGATGCGGTTCATCATGTAACAGTCATAACCTAGGGTGATACAGAACTAGCTCCAGTTCATTGATATAATGTAGGCATGTATTCCGAATATAGTCATACGTGCTTATGGAAAAGAACATGCATGACATCTTTTGTCCTACCCTCCCGTGGCAGCGGGGTCCTTACGGAAACTAAGGGATATTAAGGCCTCCTTTTAATAGAGAACCGGAACAAAGCATTAACACATAGTGAATACATGAACTCCTCAAACTACGGTCATCACCGGTAAGTATCCCGATTATTGTCACTTCAGGGTTAACGGATCATAACACATAATAGGTGACTATAGACTTGCAAGATAGGTCAAGAACACTCATATATTGATGAAAACATAATAGGTTCAGATCTGAAATCATGGCACTCGGGCCCTAGTGACAAGCATTAAGCATAGCAAAGTCATAGCAACATCAATCTTAGAACATAGTGGACACTAGGGATCAAACCCTAACAAAACTAACTCGCTTACATGATAGATCCCATCCAACCCATCACCGTCCAGCAAGCCTACGATGTAATTACTCACGCACGACGGTGAGCATCATGAAATTGGTGATGGAGGATGGTTGATGATGACGATGGCGACGGATTCCCCTCTCCGGAGCCCCGAACGGACTCCAGATCAGCCCTCCCGAGAGGTCTTAGGGCTTGGCGGTGGCTCCGTATCGTAAAACGCGATGATTTCTTCTCTCTGATTTTTTCTCCCCGAAACTCAATATATGGAGTTGGAGTTGGAGTCGGAGACGCAATAGAGGGCCCACGAGGTAGGGGGGCGCGCCCTAGGGGGGCAGGCGCGCCCCCCACCCTCGTGGCAAGGTGGTGGGACCCCTGGCCTTCATCTTTTGCAGGTATTTTTCTTATTTTCTGAAAAGTGGCTCTATGAAGTTTCAGGTCATTCCGAGAAAGTTTGCTCCTGCACATAAATAACACCATGGTAATTCTGCTGAAAACAGTTCAGTCCGGGTTAGTTCCATTCAAATCATGCAAGTTAGAGTCCAAAACAAGGGCAAAAGTGTTTGGAAAAGTAGATACATTGGAGACGTATCAATTTGTAGAGGTGCCAGAGATCAAAATTTTAAAACAAAGGTAAATGATATTTTGAGACATGCACCCTTCTTGTTTACTTCACGACCATCAGTTATCAATATCTTCCATGCTAAGCACGCTAGTGGCAGTCCCCAAGCGATAAAAGTAAAGGTTTTGACTCCATTGGGAGTTTTTGTTTGATTATTTGTAAGCTTTTTCTGTGTGCAATTTGGGACTGGGCATCCCTATTACCGCTCTTTTCTCATGCGATGGCGAGTGAATAAACACTTGACTTGAGAATAACCCGCTTAGCATGGAAGATACCGACCACCTCCTGACGTTTGATGAACGATCCAGACACACAAAAGGATATTTGTTTGAAGTTTTTAGAGCTGGCACATGCGAATTTACTTAGGACGACAGGGTAATACCGCATATAGGTAGGTATGGTGGACTCATCTGGAATAACTTGGGTTCAAGGTTTTTGATGTACAAGCAGAATTCCCACTTAGTACAGGTGAAGGCTAGCAATTAGGTTGAGAAGCGACCAGCTAAGAGCAACAACGGTCATGAACATGCATTATGCATAAGTAACATTGGACACTAGCATGAGTAGGATATGAACACCATGAACATAAATATCATAGAGGCTATGTTGGTTTTGATTCAACTACATGCATGAAGATGTGCCAAGTCAAGCCACTCGAACATTCAGAGGAGGATACAACATCATCATATTACATCACAATCATTTTAACGCTATGTTGATATCCAAGATAAATCATTATCCACTCCTAGCTACTTATGCATGGCATGAGAAACTATAATCTCTAATTGTCATTGCAAACTTGTTTAATCATAATGGGCTGAATCATGGATACTAGGTTAAACATATTTACAAAAACAGAACAAGTTGAGTTCATACCAGTTTCTCTCTGTCATGGCCAGTTCATCGAATATCGTCATTATTGCCTTTCACTTGCACGACCGAAAGATGTGAAAATAATAATAGTGCAAGAGAGCCGTGGACTAAGCTGTAATCTACAAACATTTTATTCAATAGGAGAAGACAACGTAACATGGGCTCTTTGTTAGATAAACAATTATGCATTTGAGAGCCACTCAACATTTTCATCGTGGTCCTCTCTTTAGTATGACTCAAATAAACAGAAAATAAATTCAGAGAAACACATTGAAATATTTTTGGAGTTTTTGGTTTTCTTGAACAAGCAAATAAAAGGGAAAAGCAAAAATGAGAAAAACTATTTACACGAGAAAGCTCCCAACAAGAAAAAGAAGAACAAGGAAATCTTTTTGGATTTTATTTTTAATACTACAACTAAGCATGCATAGAAAGTAAACGAACTACAGCTAATTTAATTTTGTTTTTCTAAGGGTTTTCAAACACATAAGAAGAAAGTGAGAAAATAAATTTAACATGGATGATACAATGAAAAAGTGTGGACACCAACAACTGGAATGATATGTGTGAACATGAATGTAATGTCGGTGGGAAACACATACTCTCCCAAGCTTAGGCTTTTGGCCTAACTTGGTAAGTAGTCAGTAGCCTGTTTTGTACTTGGCGTGGTAGCTCACGGAGGCCCTTGGTGCGGATGCCTCGGCCTGCCATGCTGCCTCGACCGCCGTGTTGTGGGCTTGGGCCTCGCTCTCTAGAACAAAATACCTTCCCTTGTTGTGATAATCAAAGAGAGCAGGCGCAGGAAAATATGTGTACACCACAGATGCTTGGTTAAACGACAATTTATAGGTGAAATTATGAATATCTCATTTAAGGATCTTATGATTTTTCATAGCATGAAAATCTAAATACTGTGTGGGTAGGATAGGGTCAAAGGCCAAAGGTGAAACACCCAGTTTTCTTGCTAAACGCGTGGCATAAATTCCACCATAGAAATAGCCACTATTAGCGTTGTGCTATAGTCTGCGTGCAACAATTGCTCCAAGATTATAACTCCCATCACCGATGAGAGCGGTGCGTAAAAGGCTCAACTCTGGAGCACAGAGTGTACTACAATCTTGTTTGCCTACAATACATTTCCCATTGAATAAAGCAAAGTATTGAATTGTGGGAAAACGATTGCTCTTTATTCTACCTTGCGTCACTCCCCTCGTCTCACCGTAGCAAAGACTAATCAAGAATGATTGGTACTCAGCCCTTGGTGGTTCGTCAAGCGAACCCCAGAATGGGAGTTTGCAGTGGTGAGTGAGGGAGTCCTGGATTAAGGGGTCCTCGGATGGCCGGGCTAGGTGTCATGGACCGGACTGATGGGTCGTGAAGATACAAGATAGAAGACCTTCCCCCGTGTCCAGATGGGACTCTCCTTTGCGTGGACAGCAAGCTTGGCGGCCAGATGCGTAGTTTCCTTTCTCTGTAAACCAACTCTGTACAACCCTAGCCCCCTCCGGTGCCTATATAAACCAGAGGGGTTAGTCCGTAGAGGCTATCACAAATCATATAGGCTAGATATCTAGGGTTTAGCCATTATGATCTCGAGGTAGATCAACTTTTGTAACCCCTATACTCATCGAATATAATCAAGCAGGATGTAGGGTTTTACCTCCATTAAGAGGGCCCGAACCTGGGTAAACATTGTGTCCCCCATCTCCCATCACCTTCTGTAATGCCCCGGACACACCCGCCGGTGGTCGTTACTCCTGGCGGAATCTAGACTGACCCCACAGATCAATACTAGTCTTTTCTGTGCACTTTGTCCTCACTCGTGCGCACCTGGGAGAAACTTCCCGGTCGGTCACCCATCCTGAAATTACTCCAAGTTGAGCACGCTTAACTTTGGAGTTCTTTCCGAATGGGCTCCTGGAAAAGAAGGAATTCCTTATTGATATGAGTATCTATCATCCCTAATAAGCCAGGCTATCACATACACCCCCACTTAGAGGAACCAACGTCCTTGTCGGGCCACAGGAACATTCCCTCTTGGCACATACGTATGTGCATCCAGTCCGGTACATGTGCCATGCCGTGTGCCACGACGGGTCACAAACGTCATGAACAACATGACCGCACACCTATCCGCAAACATCCATGTAACCGCGAGGGTCGGCTTTGATACCAACTTGTAATGCCCCGGACGCACCCACCGGTGGTCGTTACTCCTGGCGGGATCTAGACTAGCCCCACAGATCAATACTAGTCTTTTCTGTGCACTTTGTCCTCACTCGTGCGCACCCAGGAGCAACTTCCCGGTCGGTCACCCATCCTGAAATTACTCCAAGCCGAGCATGCTTAACTTTGGAGTTCTTTCTGAATGGGCTCCTGGAAAAGAAGGAATTCCTTATTCATAGGAGTAGTCTATCATCCCTAATAAGCCAGGCTATCACACCTTCGATCCTCGGACGCACAGTTCGGGACCCCCTACCTGAGATCGGCATAAATACCGCTATCTTCATAGTTAGGTCGGCATTCTTATCCACCAATACTTCAATTTCTTCTTCATAATCTTCACGTGTAGCCTTGAGTTCTTCCTCCAGTTCCTTGATTCTAGTCTTAGCCTTCTTCAGATCTATCATGTCGGCGCACATCTGATTCTCCTGTCGTCGAATGTGCTGGTTTAACTCCTGGATAAAAGCTGCGATTGATCTATCCTTCCTGGTGCTAATCATCTCCCAGTGTTCATCTCAGCGCCCACAAATCTGGTAGATAGTATCCTTGAGATCCTTGCGGTAGACTTCTCCAATGCGTCCCATGGCGATGTGAGCTGCCATACTCTTTCCTAGACTCCAAGTTGGTGCATCAAAAGAAAACTCTATGGGCTCAGTGACTGGCATGAACGTCCTTCCTGGAACTTGAACTTGAATCATCCAGCGCTCTTCTTCAGGTAAAGTGGCGTTGTAGATTCCCGTGAAGCTTGGTACTCCTATGTTCAGGTATCTAGTGACTTCCTTCAAGTGGTGTCCAAAGGGTGTATCTTCATCTGGTTGTGTGAACTTGTTCCTTGCATCCGCCATCCTAAAGAGTAGAAAATATGAGAAGTCAGAAGAGAAGAGAGTGAGTAGTGATCTAGGTCTTTAGCTTAGTGGTCGTGTCCTACAGTCAGCGTGTGCTCTGATACCATCTCTGTAGCGACCAGACCTCAAACAGTCTGATCTCTGTGCTCCGGTGTCATCCCTGGATCAGTAATGCTAACACCACACAGTACTCGGAGGATTTATAGCAGAGTAGCAATCACACACTTCTTACATCGAGTGTCTCAAAAGAGAACTTATTACAATAAATATGGCTTAAGGCCATCTAATAATGATAACAGCGGAAAGCTTGGAAGATAAGTGAGTCCATCAACTCCAACGGCATCACTGAGTATAGAACCACGACCTAAAACTCCTTAATCGTAGTCTGAAAAGTCTGCAACATTAACGTTGCAGCCCGAAAATGGGTCAGCACATGGAATATGCTGGCAAGGTAACACATAGAGAGTAAAGAAATGCAACAGCTATGCTATATGCATATTGGGCTGGTGGAAAGCTCTATGGTTACAGTTTTTGCGTAAAGCCAATTTTTCCCTACTTCAAAGGAATAAATTTAATTACTATCATGGTGGTTGTTAAACATTGAGAATGGTTGACAGCATTCTCAATCCCAATTAAAGTAACATCATTAAACCCAACAAAATTAACTTTAGAGTAACATGTTGAGATTCACATGAAAATCCAAGTACTAGATACTCAAGATTGTCCCTAACTGGGGACATGGCTAACCATGATTAGTTTATTACACTCTGCAGAGGTTTGCGCACTTTTCCCCACAAGACTCGATCGCCTCCGTTTGGTTTCTCGCACTAAGGGGTGTTTGAGAAGACGGATGACCGGGACATAGTCTTTCAGAAGTGCTAGCACCTTACGATCGGGTAGACCGTACCACCTACATCCCCTACATTTACTAGTCTACCACTGTAAGAGTTCGCACAACTTAGTCAACTATGCCAGAGCCCATAATGGCTTGTGGCTGCACACGGAAGTTTCTAGTATGAATAATCTCATGATCCCTTTGAGCCTGGGTGGCGGTCCAAAAGAAAAACAGGCAAGTCCTGGAAACCCCAGGTGCCTCAATCCACCCAGATGTGTGTTTAAGTTGCCACCTTAGATAAACCATTAATTAACAATCTCACATCTGTCATGGATTTCACTCACCCAATCCACGTCTACTAGCATAGCATGGCATAATAAGCAAACGTAGAAGTAACTCCGAAAGGTTTGATAATAAACAGGTAATAGGTACTACCTCATCTACTTCTCATCCCACAATTTAATTAGATCCTAATCATGCAATGTGTGAGGATTGATCTAATGCAATAAAACTGGGTTGTAGAAAAGGTATGATCAAAGTGTTACTTGCCTTGCTGATGATCCGCGAAACCTAGAGATTCAACGTAACAGGCGGCACACTCCGGGTATTCTATCACAGGCAAACAAACAAGTATACAATAAGTACTCATCTAATGCACAGGTAAAACTCAAATAGAAGATCTAACCAGAAAGTTCAACTTAAGAACCCTGGTTTGCAAAAAGAATCAAATCGAACGAAGCAAAAGAAATCAAACGGCGGGAGAAACAACTTCATTCTAGTAATCTGGATCTAAGTCAAATTTTACAGTAGCAAAAACATGTTTAAGTTGATTATTCGGAAAGAGGGTTTCGAGATGAAACTCCAGGCGCTTGAATCGCCTGATTCCGATAAACGAGCGAAAAGTTATACTAAAACGAAAATCGGATCAGAAATCGCGATCAGAAAATAACCGCGAAAAATCTGACGAAAAAGAAAAACGACGAACAGATTTTTTTTTAAAACGACACGGAAAACAAGGCCGTGGCGAACCTCGGGCGGCGCGCTGCTCCGGCGGCGGCGGCGGCTGGGGCGGCTGGCTAGGGTTAGGGCGGCGGTGATGGGCTGGCTCGGCTCGGGCCTCGGGCGCGCATTATAAAGGCCCCGGCCAGGCGGTGTCCTGGCTGAGTACGGCCCAAAGTCGGTTCCGTGTTTTTTTTAATAATTCCGCTCGGAAGAAAAATAAAAAGAAATACTAAACGGACTCCAAAAATCACGAAATAAATTTTCCCGGGTTTCTAAAATAAGCCCGAAAAAGTGAACATTTTTTTGGGCCCAAACTACAACTTTGAAAAACGCGCATTTTTCCTAAATTCAAATAAAATACCGAAAAACTCTGAAATAAATCTAATTTGATTTTTTTATTAAATCCTCAATATTTCTATATTTTGGGAAAGTCATTTTATTCCCGCTCTCATATTTTTGTAATAGAAATAATTGATGATAAAATAAATAAAATCAAATGATCCTGTTTACATAATTTGAGAAAACTCAAATATGTAAATAACGAAATCCCCAACTCTCTCCGTGGGTCCTTGAGTTGCTTAGGATTTTCTAGGATCAAAACCAAAAGCAAAAAAAAATATGATATGCATGATGACCTAATGTATAACATTCCAAATTGAAAATTTGGGATGTTACAAACCTACCCCCCTTAAGATGAATCTCGCCCTCGAGATTCGGGTTGGCTAGAAAATAGGTGAGGGTGGTCCTTGAGCAAATCTTCCTCTCGCTCCCAGGTGGCTTCATCCTCCGTGTGGTGGCTCCACTGAACTTTGCAAAACTTGATAATCTTGCTGCGAGTAACTCGGCTGGCAAACTCAAGAATCTTGACTGGTTTTTCCTCATAGGTCAAATTGTTATCCAACTGAATTGCTTCTAATGGTACTGTGTCTCTCAAAGGTATGTCAGCTATGTCCGCGTGACACCTCTTCAACTGAGAAACGTGGAACACATCATGAACTCCTGTCAATCCTTCTGGCAAATCCAACTTGTAGGCCACTTCTCCCATACGCTCCAAAACTCGATATGGCCCTACAAATCGTGGTGCTAACTTCCCCTTAACTCCAAAGCGCTTAATCCCTCGAAGTGGGGATACTCGAAGATAAGCTCTATCTCCGACTTCGTAAACTGTCTCCTTGCGTTTAGAATCTGCGTAGCTCTTCTGCCTGGACTGGGCTACCTTGAGCCTATCGCGAATCAACTTCACCTTCTATTCAGACTCCTTAATCAAATCTGGTCCAAACAACTGGCGGTCTCCAACTTTGTCCCATGACAATGGTGTCCTGCACCTCCTTCCGTACAAAGCTTCGAAAGGGGCCATCTTCAAACTGGTCTGATAGCTATTATTGTAAGAGAACTCTGCATATGGCAAATTATCGTCCCAACTAGATCCATAATCTAGCGCACAAGCTCTCAGCATATCCTCCAAAATCTGATTGACTCTCTCGGTCTGTCCATCTGTCTGCGGATGAAAAGCTGTACTGAATTCTAGCCTAGTACCTAAAGTCTCATGCAACTGCTTCCAGAACTTTGAGGTAAACTGGGTTCCTCTATCTGATACAATACTCCTCGGAACTCCATGCAGACATACGATCCTGGTCATGTATATCTTTGCCAACTTAGCCCTGGTGTAAGTGGTCTTTACTGGGATGAAATGAGCTACCTTCGTCAATCGATCAACTACGACCCAAATCGAGTCATAGCCTGAACGAGTCCTTGGTAATCCCGTGATAAAATCCATGCCTAGCTTATCCCACTTCCATTCGGGTATCGGCAATGGCTGCAACAATCCTGCTGGCTTCTGATGCTCTGCCTTTACTCTCTGACATACGTCACAAACTGCTACATACTCCACAATATCCTTCTTCATTCTGGTCCACCAGAAAATATCCTTCAAATCCAAATACATCTTGGTATTTCCTGGGTGAATCGAATACGGTGAATCATGTGCCTCTTGCAGAATCAACTTTCTGATCTCCGGGTCTTTGGGTACATAAACACGGTCTTCAAACCATAGGGTGTCGTGCTCATCCTCACGAAATCCTTTAGCTTTTCCTTGGCTCAGTTTCTCCTTTATGGAAGCAATCTCCTTCTCAGTTTTCTGAGCTTCTCTGATTCTATCCATCAAGGTTGACTGAATTTCCAACGCTGCTACATAGCCTCTCGGAACTATTTCCAAACATAGTTCACGCAGATTTTCTGCTAACTCCTTGGGTATTTCTCCCGTCATTAACGTATTGACATGGCTCTTGCGGCTTAATGCGTCAGCTACTACATTAGCCTTCCCGGGATGATAATGCAATTTCATATCATAATCTTTGATAAGCTCCAACCATCTCCTTTGTCTGAGATTCAACTCCTTCTGTGTGAAAATGTACTTCAAACTCTTGTGATCCGTGTACACCTCACAATGATTTCCAATGAGGAAATGTCTCCATGTCTTCAATGCATGCACTACGACTGCTAACTCCAAATCATGAGTAGCGTAATTCAATTCGTGAGGCTTCAGTTGTCTTGAAGCATATGAAACAACTCTCCCTTCCTGCATAAGCACTGCTCCAAGTCCTCGACGTGAAGCGTCGCAATACACCTCATAATCCTTGGTTTGATCTGGCAAAATCAACACTGGTGAGGTAACCAAGCGTTTCTTCAATTCCTGGAAACTAGCCTCACACTCCTCAGTCCATTTGAACTTAGTATCCTTCTTCAGCAACTTCGTCATAGGCTTTGCAATCTTTGAGAAGTTCTCAATAAATCTCCGGTAGTATCCTGCGAGTCCAAGAAAACTCCGGATCTCTCCAACTGTTGTTGGTGCTTCCCACTTGGTCACGGTTTCAACTTTAGCAGGATCTACCGCTATACCTTCTCCAGATATAACGTGTCCGAGGAATCCTACTTCCTTCAACCAAAACTCACATTTGCTGAACTTGGCATATAATTGATGTTCTCTAAGCTTTCCAAGTACCAAACGCAAATGCTCCTTATGCTCCTCTTCATTCTTCGAATAAACCAGGATATCATCAATGAAAACCACGACGAACTTATCCAAAAACTCCATGAACACTTTGTTCATCATGTTCATAAAATAGGCGGGCGCGTTAGTCAGACCAAATGACATAACAGTATACTCATACAGCCCATACCTGGTGGTAAAAGCTGTCTTCGGAATATCCTGTTCTCGAATCTTCAACTGGTGGTATCCTGATCGCAAATCGATCTTGGAAAACACTTTAGCTCCTTGCAACCGATCAAACAAATCGTTGATCATTGGTAGTGGGTACTTGTTCTTGATCGTTACTTCGTTCAATCCTCGATAATCAACAACCATTCTTAACGATCCATCCTTCTTCTCCACTATAAGTACTGGCGATCCCCAAGGCGAAGAACTTGGGCGAATATATCCCTTATCCAGTAACTCCTTAATCTGCCTCTTAATTTCCACCAAATCCTTTGCTGGCATCCTATATGGTCTCTTTGATATTGGCCCAGTGCCTGGCAATAGCTCAATCAAAAACTCAATGTCTCTATCCGGTGGCATGCCTGGCAACTCTTCGGGAAATATATCAGGAAAATCCTTTACCACTGGTACTTCCTCCTGCACAACTCCTGTTAGGCAATTTACTTGTGTCCTCTTTGGTACATGCCGGGATACATACTTGATCCTTCTCCCTTCTGGTGTGGTAAGCAAAATTGACTTACTAGCACACTCAATATTCCCTTCATACTTTGATAACCAATCCATGCCTAATATCACATCTAATCCTTGAGATTCCAATACTATTAGGTCTGAAGGAAAAACATAGTTACCAATCCTTAATGGTAACCGATCACACCATAGGCTAGCCACATACTCTGCTCCTGGCGAGGTTACTAACATGGGTGACCTAAGGGCTTGGGTTGGTAGGTTATACTTATCCACAAATCCCCTTGAGATGTATGAATGCGATGCACCAGTATCAAAAGAATGAGTGCAGTAAATGACTTAACCAAAAACTTACCTATTACTGCATCGGGCTGAGCTTCAACCTCCTCCACGCTAACGTGGTTCACCTGTCCCCTGTTGAAAGGGTTCAGCTTCTTCCCAGAACTTCCATTGCCATTTTGGCCTTCAGGACATTCATTTGCATAATGTCCTGGCTTCGAACACTTATAATAAGTGACATGGCTCAAGTCCTTCTTGGCTGGGGTTGATGGGGTGTTGCGGTTCTGTCCATTGCTTCCTCCATTCCCATTACCATTCTTGGTGCCATTGTGATTGTGTGAGCTACCTACTCCATGGGTATGCTGAAAATGTCCTCCCGGCCTAGGGGTAAAACGTGGCTTCTGCTGAGCTCCTGAATTATACTTTCCTTGTCCATACTTCCTCTTGCGGTTCTCAATTTGCTGCTGCTTCCCTTCAATCATAAGAGCACGGTCTACCAACTCCTGGTAGTTGTGGAAGGTGGCTACCATCAACTGCATACTCAACTCATCATTCAGTCCTTCCAGAAACTTCTCCTGCTTAGTTGCATCCGTAGCAACGTTACTTGGGGCATAATGTGCTAGCTTACTAAACTCCTCCACATACTGGCCAACTGTCCGTCCTCCTTGGCGCAAGTTACGAAACTCACGCTTCTTCATGGCCATTGCTCCTGCTGAAACATGGGCAGTACGAAAAGCCTGCTGAAACTGGACCCATGTGACAGTGTCGACTGGGAAGGTGGCTGTGAAATTCTCCCACCAGGATGCTGCGGGTCCTTCTAACTGATGTGCGGCAAACTTAACCTTCTCCACATCTGTGCATCCTGCTGTGGTCAACTCCCTAGCTATCTTGCGGAGCCAATCATCTGCTACTATCGGCTCGGTGCTACTGGAAAACACCGGCGGATTTAGCCTAAGAAAACGGGCTAAGTGGTCAACAGGTGGTGGTGGGTTGTTGTTATTGTTCCCCTGATTCTGATTCTGAACTAGCAACTGCATCAAGGTGTTCTGCTGCTGGATCAACTGGGTGAGCTCCGGCGGAAAGGCAAATCCGGGGTCACGTCTCAGAGGCATCTGAGGGTTTTAGAAAAGACGAGATATAAGAATAGAGGGGGTCTAAAGAGAAAACACTACCCATATGCACATGAGGCAAAAGCACACAATTCACTTCAATCAATCAAACAAAGGCATACAATCGATCTAACTATCGCAAAGTGCTCGGACTACTATATTTACATGGTGGACTACTACTACTGATGAGGTGGTCTACTAGAAATATTCTACGGTTGTAGACTCCATGATATCTGCTCCTGCTTCATCAACATAGTCATCATTGCTACTATCTTGTTCCGAGTCGGTGCCGTCAATGATGATGTAGTCTTCCGGGCTAATCTCCTTGGGTTCTTCGTCTTCATCTATGGGCATAGGGCCTCCCATAAATACCGCTATCTTCATAGTTAGGTCGGCATTCTTATCCACCAATACTTCAATTTCTTCTTCATAATCTTCACGTGTAGCCTTGAGTTCTTCCTCCAGTTCCTTGATTCTAGTCTTAGCCTTCTTCAGATCTATCATGTCGGCGCACATCTGATTCTCCTGTCGTCAAATGTGCTGGTTTAACTCCTGGATAAAAGCTGCGATTGATCTATCCTTCCTGGTGCTAATCATCTCCCAGTGTTCATCTCGGCGCCCACAAATCTGGTAGATAGTATCCTTGAGATCCTTGCGGTAGACTTCTCCAATGCGTCCCATGGCGATGTGAGCTGCCATACTCTTTCCTAGACTCCAAGTTGGTGCATCAAAAGAAAACTCTATGGGCTCAGTGACTGGCATGAACGCCCTTCCTGGAACTTGAACTTGAATCATCCAGCGCTCTTCTTCAGGTAAAGTGGCGTTGCAGATTCTCGTGAAGCTTGGTACTCCTATGTTCAGGTATCTAGTGACTTCCTTCAAGTGGCGTCTAAAGGGTGTATCTTCATCTGGTTGTGTGAACTTGTTCCTTGCATCCGCCATCCTAAAGAGTAGAAAAGATGAGAAGTCAGAAGAGAAGAGAGTGAGTAGTGATCTAGGTCTTTAGCTTAGTGGTCGTGTCCTACAGTCAGCGTGTGCTCTGATACCATCTCTGTAGCGACCAGACCTCAAACAGTCTGATCTCTGTGCTCCGGTGTCATCCCTGGATCAGTAATGCTGACACCACACAGTACTCGGAGGATTTATAGCAGAGTAGCAATCACACACTTCTTACATCGAGTATCTCAAAAGAGAATTTATTACAATAAATATGGCTTAAGGCCATCTAATAACGATAACAGCGGAAAGCTTGGAAGATAAGTGAGTCCATCAACTCCAACGGCGTCACTGAGTATAGAACCACGACCTAAAACTCCTTAATCGTCGTCTGAAAAGTCTGCAACATTAACATTGCAGCCCGAAAACGGGTCAGCACATGGAATATGCTGGCAAGGTAACACATAGAGAGTAAAGAAATGCAACAGCTATGCTATATGCATATTGGGCTGGTGGAAAGCTCTATGGTTACAGTTTTTGCGTAAAGCCAATTTTTCCCTACTTCAAAGGAATAAATTTAATTACTATCATGGTGGTTGTTAAACATTGAGAATGGTTGACAGCATTCTCAATCCCAATTAAAGTAACATCATTAAACCCAACAAAATTAACTTTAGAGTAACATGTTGAGATTCACATGAAAATCCAAGTACTAGATACTCAAGATTGTCCCTAACCGGGGACACGGCTAACCATGATTAGTTTATTACACTCTGCAGAGGTTTGCGCACTTTTCCCCACAAGACTCGATCGCCTCCGTTTGGTTTCTCGCACTACGGGGTGTTTGAGAAGACGGATGACCGAGACATAGTCTTTCAGAAGCGCTAGCACCTTACGATCGGGTAGACCGTACCACCTACATCTCCTACATCTGCTAGTCTACCACTGTAAGAGTTCGCACAACTTAGTCAACTATGCCAGAGCCCATAATGGCTTGTGGCTGCACACGGAAGTTTCTAGTATGAATAATCTCATGATCCCTTTGAGCCTGGGTGGTGGTCCAAAAGAAAAACAGGCAAGTCCTGGAAACCCCAGGTGCCTCAATCCACCCAGATGTGTGTTTAAGTTGCCACCTTAGATAAACCATTAATTAACAATCTCACATCTGTCATGGATTTCACTCACCCAATCCACGTCTACTAGCATAGCATGGAATAATAAGCAAACGTAGAAGTAACTCCGAAAGGTTTGATAATAAACAGGTAATAGGTACTACCTCATCTACTTCTCATCCCACAATTTAATTAGATCCTAATCATGCAATGTGCGAGGATTGATCTAATGCAATAAAACTGGGTTGTAGAAAAGGTATGATCAAAGTGTTACTTGCCTTGCTGATGATCCGTGAAACCTAGAGATTCAACGTAACAGGCGGCGCACTCCGGGTATTCTATCGCAGACAAACAAACAAGCATACAATAAGTACTCATCTAATGCACATGTAAAACTCAAATAGAAGATCTAACCAGAAAGTTCAACTTAAGAACCCTGGTTTGCAAAAAGAATCAAATCGAACGAAGCAAAAGAAATCAAACGGCGGAAGAAACAACTTCGTTCTAGTAATCTGGATCTAAGTCAAATTTTACAGTAGCAAAAACATGTTTAAGTTGATTATTCGGAAAGAGGGTTTCGAGACGAAACTCCAGGCGCTTGAATCGCCTGATTCCGATAAATGAGCGAAAAGTTATACTAAAACGAAAATCGGATCAGAAATCGCGATCAGAAAATAACCGCGAAAAATCCGACGAAAAAGAAAAACGACGAACAGATTTTTTTTCAACGGCACGGAAAACAAGGCGGCGGCGAACCTCGGGCGGCTCGCTGCTCCGGCGGCGGCGGCTGGCTAGGGTTAGGGCGGCGGTGATGGGCTGGCTCGGCTCGGGCCTCTGGCGCGCATTATAAAGGCCCCGGCCAGGCGGTGTCCTGGCCGAGTACGGCCCAAAGTCGGTTCCGCGTTTTTTTAATAATTCCGCTCGGAAGAAAAATAAAAAGAAATACTAAACGGACTCCAAAAATCACGAAATAAATTTTCCCGGGTTTCTAAAATCAAGCCCGAAAAAGTGAACATTTTTCTGGGCCCAAACTACAACTTTGAAAAACGCGCATTTTTCCTAAATTCAAATAAAATACCGAAAAACTCCGAAATAAATCTTATTTGATTTTTTTATTAAATCCTCAATATTTCTATATTTTGGGAAAGTCATTTTGTTCCCGCTCTCATATTTTTGTAATAGAAATAATTGATGATAAAATAAATAAAATCAAATGATCCTGTTTACATAATTTGAGAAAACTCAAATATGTAAATAACGAAATCCCCAACTCTCTCCGTGGGTCCTTGAGTTGCTTAGGATTTTCTAGGATCAAAACCAAAAGCAAAAAAAAATATGATATGCATGATGACCTAATGTATAACATTCCAAATTGAAAATTTGGGATGTTACACACACCTTCGATCCTCGGACGCACAGTTCGGGACCCCTACCCGAGATCAGCTGGTTTTGACACCGACATTGGTGCTTTCATTGAGAGCTCCTCTATGTCGTCAGTAGAAGGTTCAATGGCTCGCCTTGTTGTCAATGACAAAATCACCTCTGGAAGGGCCCTAGTTCCTGGGCAGATCCTCCAGCTCGGCAGTTTTACCATGGGTGCCTGCTCGGCCGTTAAGCCAAAGGCGATCCCCCAAATTGCCAAAAAATCATCTCCGCATCAGCCTCGAAAATTCCCATAAGATGAATCCGACAGATGTCTCGTCCTTGAATGAACTGCTAGATCGCATTGCCGCTCTAGGGGTTACAACAGACTATGATCGGATTGGGCTTAAACCCGATCAGAGGGAAATCACGTCTCCGCCGGTCACCCATCTGGTAACGGTTGTGGAGGAACAAGCCGAAGATACCTCCCGCCCTATGCTGAGAACAAACTATGTTCAGATTTCCGAGCCCTGCGAGCCGGATACCCATCTTCGGGAAGAGACCCTGAGTCCTCCGAACATAGAACCAGGCGTTGAGCCTGAGAACTCCCAGGACATTGCGGATCCTGGGCTAGTGACCTCAGAAATTCTTCAAGCTCCGGATTCCACAGTGGGTCAGGGTTCGGATTTAAACCCACCCACCCACCCACCACAAATACTCACCAAGCAATTCCGGTCCTCCGGACATATGCGACCTAATGTATGTGCGGCAGCAACCTCAGGAAACAGTCCACCGCTTTTGGGACAGATTCCTCCTTGTTAAAAACAATATCAAAGATTGCTGCGACAACGAGCGGTTTCAGTATTCTGCTGCAACTATACGGACGAGGGGATCCTTAATGCCCTCAACCGACGCCGCATATTGCACTTTGCAGATCTAGCACACATAGTACAGAAGTATTGCGCAATGGAAAGCAGCTGGAAAGCCCAGACAACCCGGTGGGAATCGCCTGCCTTTAAGCCACCCACCAGACGGGCAAAAAGGATGCACCCTCACGGGACAGCCAATCGTCATCCCACGGACAAGAAAATTAAGCCCTTAACGGGACATAGAACTGTCCTTGATGAATGGCTCGACAAGCCCTATCCGATACACATGATGCCGAATTCCGGACCAACGCACAAGCTTCGGGCATGTTGGGTACTCCGGCAGGTGGCTAACAGCGGTGAGGCTATCCTCACCAACACGACCTCAAAAAAATACTCTTCGGAGGACGACGATCTCAATGTCTTTACAGTCTTCGAGACCTTTTCTTCAAATAATAAGCATAAAAGGGCGCTCCGTGACCTTGCCGAAGTCAACCAAGTAGCCGTAGCAAATCGTTGGAATGATATAGCGATAACTTTCCCTGCCAACGACGAACCAAGGGCTCGCTCAGTCCGCGCACCAGCCGCTTTGGTCTTAAACCCAATCGTGGACGGCTTTCTGTTTACTAAAGTGCTCATGGACGGCGGCGGAGGATTGAACCTCATCTATGAGGACACGCTCGATAAAATGCAGATGGACAAAAGCCGCATCGAGAAAAGCAGTACAACCTTTTGAGGCATTATCCCCAGCCGAGAAGCGCGATGCTCGGGGGAAATCAAACTTGATGTAGTATTCGGCACGCCAGAGAATTATAGGTGGGTACCTTTCAACAGTGGGTATCACGCCCTGTTGGGGCGAGACACATTCACACGCTTTCAAGCCATACCCCATTACAGGTACATGAAGCTCAAAAAGCCCGGGCCCAACGGAGTTATCACTATCACTAGTGATCCGGACATAGCACTCCACGCTGAAAATAAAACCGCATCCCTGGCCCTCGAGGCACTATCCGAGGCCCTTGCGGCCGAGGAGCTCACCGCTCTGTGTTCTACAGTGGACAGAGACGACGCAATCCTCGATAAGAGGCCTAAGTCCACTTATTTCAAGCCAGCGGACGAGATAGTCAAATTTCAAGTTCACCCGACGGATCCTAATAAAACAGCAGCCATTGGAGCACAGCTAGATCCGACGGTCGATGCTGCTCTAAGAGCATTCCTGCGCGAGAATTGGGGCATCTTTGCTTGGCATCCTTCGGATATGCCAGGAATCCCACGCAGACTGGCCGAACATAGCCTCAAGATAATAAAGGGGTTCAAGCCAGTCAAGCAAACGCTGCGGCGATTCTCCGAACCCAAGCGAGAAGCTATGGGGGAGGAGCTAGCCAAACTACTCAAAGTCAGGTTCATCAAATAGATCAAACACCCAGATTGGCTAGCAAACCTGGTCATGGTGCCAAAGAAGGACAAATCCTGGAGCCTTTTTGTCGATTTCAAATACCTCAACAAGGCATGCCCTAAGGACCCCTTCCCATTGCCCCGCATTGACCAAATCATTGATGCAACTGCAGGGCACGACTCACTGTGCTTCCACGATGCATACTCTGGATACCATCATATTAAGATGAAGGAATTCGATTAGGCTGCAACGGCATTCATTACTCTGTATGGGCCTTTCTGTTTCAACACTATGCCTTTCGGACTTTAAAACACCGGCGCCACTTACCAACACATGATTCAAACATGCCTGGAAAACAAATAGGTAAGACGGTGGAGGCATCTATAGACGATGTAGTCATCAAGAATAAACATGTCGAATCATTGGTGGATGACTTACGCCTTACATTTGACAACCTCCGAACATACGACATACGGCTTAATCCGGAAAAATGCGTTTTCGGTGTTCCGGCCGAAAAGCTACTCGGGTTTATTGTCTGCAATAGAGGAATCGAAGCAAATCCGGCCAAAATCTGAGCCCTGTCACAATTGGCAACACCAACAGACCTAAAGCAGGTCCAGAAACTAGCAGGGTGCATGGCAGCCTTGAGCCGCTTTATCTCCAGATTGGGAGAGAAAGCACTGCCTCTCTATCGCCTGCTCCGACGTACCAACCACTTTGAGTGGACGGACGCGGCCACATCCGGGTTGGAAGAAATAAAAACTTTTTTAGCAAACAACCCAATCCTTGCCACACCAAGCATCGGTGAACCTATGTTGCTGTACATATTTGCAACTCACTAGGTGGTGAGCGCTGTGCTCGTCGTCGAACAAGAGGAGGGACACAAATTCCCACTCCAAAAACCAGTATATTATGTATTGGCGGTCCTCACACCATGCAAATCCTGATACCCGCACTATCAAAAGATAGCGTACGCAGTCTTCATGGCATCTCGGAAGCTAAGGCACTACTTTCAAGAGTGCTCGATTACGATGGCCTCCGAGGTACCACTCAACGACATCATAAACAATCGAGACGCCACCAGCCGCATTGCCAAATGGGTCATTGAGCTCTTACCATTTGAAATAACATACAAGCCACGCCGAGCTATTAAATCTCAAGTGTTGGCCGACTTTGTCGTCGAATGGACAGAAGTCGAACTCCCTAAAGAGTACGACACATACTCCAACTCGGTGATGTACTTTGACGGCTCCAAAATGTCAGCCGGATTGGGGGCTGGTATCATCCTAACATCCCCTACAGGGGACACAGTCCGTTATGTATTACAAATAATGTATACGGACTCCAATAACGCAGCCGAATACGAGGCACTACTGCATGGTCTCCAGATGGCTGTTTCTATGGGCATACAATGCCTCGAGGTGTGTGGGGATTCGAACATCACAATATCCCAAATAAATGGAGAATTCGATGCAAAAGATCCAAATATGGCAGCTTACCACAACGTCGTACTCAAAATGTCAACTCGGTTTAAGGGGCTCGAGTTTCATCATGTGGCCCGAGACAGTAATCAAGCAGCGGACATCCTTGCTCGAATGGGCGCTATACGTGACCCTGTCCCGCCTAACACCTTTGTGGAAAGGCTTTTCAAGCCATCTGTGGTATGGCAGGACGAGAGCGGAAATACCAGCCTGATGCCGATCACACCACCGGATGCCGAACTCGATTCAGATATCATCGGGGCTCGGGCACCGAACCAATGCCTTCTGCCCATGTAATCATGGCTGTCATTGCCCCATGGACCGAACCCTTCCTGGCCTACCTTAATAGGCGGGAGCTCCCTGATGACCAGAATGAGGCCCGTCGAATAGTTCGACGTTCGAAAGCCTACAAAGTTCATGAAGGAGAACTCTACAAGAAATGTACTACTGGAGTTCTTCAATGATGTATCTCTGAAGAGGAGGGGCGATAGCTCTTGGCCG
The DNA here is from genome assembly GCF_056163025.1 of Triticum urartu. Classification (NCBI taxonomy): domain Eukaryota; kingdom Viridiplantae; phylum Streptophyta; class Magnoliopsida; order Poales; family Poaceae; genus Triticum; species Triticum urartu. The sequence continues at coordinate 483,596,857 of NC_141875.1, forward strand.
AAATACACGCTAGCCTAGGCGGCCATCACGCCGTAGCTCAGGACCTCATAGGCAAGGCCTTCCGTACATGTTTTTTCTGGCCCATGGCCTGATCATATGCACAGGCCCTTGTACAACAGTGTGTCGGGTGCCAGCTCTTTGCCACTCAAAGCCATATGCTGCCCACAGCCCTAAGAACAACCCCCATTACCTAGGCCTTCGTGGTATGGGGGCTAGATATGGTCAGACCCCTCAAAGGGGAAGCCATAAGAAGAAATATTTACTGGTTATGGTAGACAAATTCACTAAGTGGATAGAGGCCAAACCAGTAAAAACGGCTGAAGTCGGACCGGTGATAGATTTTATCTCTGGTATTGTACACCGTTATGGTGTCCCACACAGCATCATTACTGATAACGACTCTAACTTTACAGCCGATGAGGTGAAAAATTGGTGTGCTAATCTGGGCATCAAACTCGATTATGCCTCCCTATACCACCCTCAAACAAACGGTCAGGTTGAATGGGCCAATGGCCTGATAATGAGTGGCATTAAACCCCGACTAGTGCGATCCCTAAAGGAGTCGGATAAATACTGGGTCGGGGAGCTCGACTCCGTACTCTGGGGGCTGCGAACCACGCCCAATCGCACGACCGGATACATACCCTTCTTCATGGTGTACGGCACAGAGGTTGTCTTGCCCTGTGACATTATTCATGACTCACCTCGAGTGTGCATGTAGGAAGAGAGAGAAGCCGAGCTCGATCGGCAGGACGATCTACACGGACTGGAGGAGGAGCGCGATGTCGCAAAAGCCCGTTCCGCATTCTACCAACAACAGGCTCGGAGATACCAAAGTAGAGAAGTGCGGGCAAAGACATATAATGTCGGTGAGCTTGTCTTATGCCTCCCAAAGAAGAAAAAGGACAAGCTCAAACCTAAATGGGAAGGTCCCTTCATTATAGATGAAGTTCTCATTGGAGGAGCCTACAGCCTTCGCAATGCATTGGATAATCGCCTTGAGCCGAACCCTTGGAATGCTGCCCGGCTCCGAAGATTCTACGCATAAGTCCAGACATACTCCTTTTTATTTCGTCCCTTTTTCTCCTTTTTAGTTTTTCTTTTTTAGTTTTTATATGATCCCCAGTATATGTTCGGGTCAGCTGAACACTTGAGAGGCACACGTCTTTAAATGTATATGCCCCACCATGACTGGGGGCTTCGCCAAATAGAAGCGTACTGTCGGATTTCGGGTTCCGGCAGACCCTTGAGGTTCAAACACTGGGGTGCACGCGGAGATTTCGCCTCCGACATACCTGCACCCCCCGCCATGCTAGGATCTAAACTACGGAAAGAACAACGCAAGAGACACAAGGTTTGTACTGGTTCGGGCCACCGTTGTGGTGTAATACCCTACTCCAGTGTGTGGTGTGGTGGATTGCCTCTCGGGCTGATGATGATGAACAATACAAGGAAGAACAGCCTCGCGAGGGTCTGTTCTTGGCCGGGGCGATGAACTGCTGGGAGGAGTTCAGTCACCTTTCTCTCTCTCTCTCTCAACCAACCGATCGAAAAACCCTTTCGACCTCCCCTTCGCTCTGTGGGTGGCTGGTCCTATTTATAGAGGCCCTGGTCCTCTTCCGAAATATCGAGCGGGAAGGGAGCCAACAATGGCGGGCTAATTTGAAGGGGGACAACAAGTATCAGCTATCCTAACAAAAGTAGTCTTCGCCTGCGCAAAGCTCTGGTCATGACGCCGTCTTGGGCTCCACGGTGACCTCCGCCTCGTAGTCCTCCTGGTCTTGGTCTGGTTGCACCGAAATGGCAACCTTTGCCTGATGCCTCGGTACTCCGCGGCCGCGCTTGCCCCCTTTGCACCAAAGAGGAAAGGAGGACGCTGCGCAGGCTGGCACCTGCCTGGCGCCCTTGGTCGTCATGGCTTGCGTCATGGGCACCTCGTGAGGTACCCCGCCTTGATCTCTCCGCCTCCTCGTGAGCCAGCCTGACGAGGCCGTGCCTGAGGAAGCTCCGCGTCGTCCGCCCCGCGAGGCTTGGCCCCTCACGAGGGTCTTGGGTTTGTGTTGGTGAAGATGGGCCGTGCTGGGCCCCCCTTTGAGCCACGCCGCAGGCCGCAGGCAGGCAAGTCTGGGGAGCCCCGTTCCCAGAACGCCGATAGTAGCCCCTGGGCCCAAGGCGCGCCCGGACTTGGCCGTGCAGGGAGGCAGAAGGGCAAGAGCGAAGCGCCGCGGGCCCTAACAACCTGCGGCCTTAGGCGCCGCGCGGCGGTTGATTGGTCGTGGGTGGCACTGTTCCCCCACGCCCTCCTTATTTTGCACCACGCTAGGCGGACCCGTAGTCGTACACAGCCGTTCCCTTTTCTATTGCTCGAGTTCCCTCTGTCCTTCCTCCGCTCGAACTCCGGCTTCTGTTTTCAACCTGATCTCGAACCTTCCCCCCTTCCCATCCCCATGGCTCCGACGGAGAAGGGGAGAGGGAAGAAACCCGTGTCTCCGCCTTGCCCGCCGCCGTTGGCGGCCCCCGCCGAGGGCTTGGGCAAGGTCAGCTTGGCTCTGGCCACCATCTTCAATGAATGCGGGAGGACGATGGCCTGGCCCGCGTCCCACTTCTCCATCGACAAGATAGCCACCAAAGTCCCGTATCTTGCCGACGCCCTGTGGGCGGGTCTGGTTCCTCCCTTTTCTGATTTCTTCAACGCCGTGCTTTCCCGCTACCAGATCCACATGATGCATCTGAGTCCTGAATCCATCACCCCCCTTTCGGTCTTCGCCTTCGTTTGCGAAGCTATGGTGGGCATCCCTCCTTCAGTTGCCTTGCTGCGCCACTTCTTCTCGTTGCATCTTGTCGACCCTACCCAATGCTGGGCTTGCGTGAGCTTCGTTGCCACGTCTGAGACTGCAACCTCTGGGATTGAATTCAAGCTCCCCCTGCCCGCGGTTGGGTTCCGCGAGCGGTGGCTGTATGTGGACGCAGGGGTGCCCAGCCCCCTGCTATCGGAGCTGACCTCGCCTGCTATCCCCAATTCGGGCTGGGGCCAGGAGACGCTTGAGAGCCCCCGGCTCGTCTTCGTCTGGCGCCACTTAGCGCTCTTGAGGTCGCTTGGCGTGACAGCGCCCAATGTGGTGAAGGAGTTCCTGCTATGCCGTGTTGCCCCTCTTCAATGCCACTCTCGCCGGATGTGGGCCTTCCGTGGGCGCGAGGATCGTATGAGGCTCCAGGAAGAGGACCTGGCTCCTGAGGTGCTGAGGATGGCGCTCTTGACCCTGGCTGGGGACCCCAACCCCGGCAGTGTCCGGCAGGGAGGGGCCTTGCTGTACCTCTGCCAGAGCAGGGGCGACTTTGTGAAGCAGATGCCTGTCTTTGATGAGTGGGGGCCGTGCCCCGCCGGCCTTCAGGGGCCACGCGAGAACCCGGTGGTGGTGACTGCCCTTCCAGTCGACCAAGGCGACTCATCCTCGATTGGCGGAGCAGGGAGGCACAAGGCGCCAGAGGCCGAGGGGGCTCTCGGCGCGGTGACAGCGCCGGGAAAGGCTCATGAGGAAGCAGCTCTCAGGGCCCGTGCCGCTGAGGCTGAGGGTGACGAGCAGCTGCCCTCAGTGCCTGCGACTGGGGCCCCTGAGGCTCCAGCTGCTTCTCTTGGGGAGGCGATTGCCAGCACACATCAGGCAGGCGCCCCTGCCGCAGATCGCCTTGGCGCTCCGTCTTCGTCGAAGGTTGATCCATGCGCCCAACTCTTGGGCTGGTTCCGCGTGGACTTTGGGGCTCTCCGGAAGAGAAGGGAGGCCCTGGGCGACGATTACCCTTGTCGCATGTTGAAGCGTAGGAAGTACTTCGCCACTGATGAGTGAGCCTTCTCCTTTCCCAGCTCCCGATCCTTCTGTTACTTGTACTAACCCTTGCTCCGGAGGCCTCTTCCAGCCAAGCATGCAGAGACGGCTGAGGAGACATTCCCTTTGGTTTCGCCCCCTCCATCGTCCTCGAGCGCTCCGAGCAGCGGAGCCATTGTGGTGAGGGCGATCGAAGAGGCGAACCATCCCGAGGTGTATTGTGGCCCCGCGCACCTCGCGATCCTCCTTCGCGGGCCTTCTCGTGGCATAGCCAGCCTGCCATGGGCTTCTCGCCTGGTCATGGACTGCGATTGGCTGAGGCGCTTCCTGCGCTCTTCTCTTGAGGATGGGCTGGCCCCAGGCCGGGCTTCTGACGCGGCGTGCCCGGCCGTCGCGAGGGTGCCAGCCCCCAGCCCCCAGCCCGGAGGGGGAGCGCTGACTCACGGCTCCCGACGCTTGCTTGGGGCAGATGATGGTGTGGAAGACGTTCTCGAGCGTGCTCGGGAGCGTCGCGCTCTCCGCCAAGGATTCCTTCGAAGGGCGACTGACGTAGTGAGCCTACTTGGTGAGGAGCTTGCTGATGAAGACGCGCGCCTTGAGGCCGAGGGCCTGCGCCTGGCTGCAGAGAGGCGCGAGTTGGAGGGCGCCATCGCCCTTGCGCACCGTCAGCGTGATCTTGATGAAGCAGAGGCCAAGGCATCGTTGGTGGCCTCTCAGGAGGCCCGGTCTCTGGCCGCTGAGGAGGCTCGGGAAGCTGACCGGCGGCGAACGGCTGCGGAGGAGCGGGCTCGGAAGCTCCTGGCCTGGTGCCACTCGCTGGAGGAGCAGGTGGAGCTGTGCGAGGCAGCCCTCGCGTCGATGAAGGTGGCCTCTGGTGACTCAGCAGAGCTCCAGAAGCGTGAGGAGGCGCTGACGCTGGAAGCCGCCGAACATACCCGCGAGTACGAGCGCCTGGAGACGAGGGAGCGCTTGGTGACGCAGGCGGAGGACGATGTCGCTGCACAGGAAGCCCGTGTCCTAGAGGAGGTCGGACATCGGGTGGCGATGGCGCATTTGAACCTCGAGCACGAGTTCAAGGAGAAGATGGGGTTGATCCGGGCCGAAGCTGAAGGCAGGACTGCCGCCTTGAGGGCCAAGCTGGAGGAGGTGACGCGGCGGGCCGATGCTTCCCGGGCTGCCCTTGAGGTGGCGCAAGGTGAGTTAACCACTTCCCAGGCCAAGGTGCTCCTTCTTCGCCAGCGGGTGGAGGAGGCTGAGGCCGTCGCGCGCCAGAATGCGGACGAGATAAGTCAGCGGCGGATCCTGGAGCATGAGCACGGCCCCATGCTCACCACGCTCCGGGAGAGAGGCAATGCGGCCTTGGGCAACATCTGTGAGGAGGCCGTCGGCGAGCCGCACGCAGTCAACTATGCTGGCAATCTTCAGTTCTTCACTGACGTGGTGATGCAGCTGGAGGCGCGGTCGATCAGGGCTGACAGGTTGGTGGAGGAGAGGAGCCGCGCCCTGCTCAGGCGCGCCTTTTCTCGCGTCTTCAGCCACCTCCGGAACATGGATCCCCACTTTGATTTTGACGCCGCCATCGCCCCAGTCCCCCAGGCCGTCCGAGGCGAGCTAGCGCACTGGGTGGAAGACAATGTGGACGCTCTTATCAGGGCCTTCGCCTCGGACAACGACGACATGATCGTGGCGGCTGACGAGGGCGGTGTGATGGACGGCTCTAATGCCGCTGGCGGCAATGCGGACAGTGTTGGCGAGTTCAACGACGCCAGCAACGGCTCTGGTGGTGCTCCTGAGGACGCATTGGGGGATTCATCCGACTGATTGTGCATCGTTCCTGCTTCCTTACCCTGCATGAATAGAACTCAGGTTTTGGCCTGATAGCTGTGAGAGCATTTTGGAGGGGAAGCCCCTCATGTAAAACTTGTGTTTATCGTATTAGTAGAAGCTACATCGCCCATGCGCCCGCGCCAAGTGACTGGCTTGAGCGACGCGCTGGTCGGCTAGTTTACCTTTGTTCCGTGCTGGCCCTGAGGCAGCCCGCAGGGGGTTGTGGTGTCCTGAGTGTCCCCTGATTGAATCCGTAGGATCTGCAGTAAAACACCCTCCTGAGAGGACGCGGCGGCGGCAGTCTGGGCTACGCGCAAGCTAGGCCTGACCCGGCTCGCGAGGGGCTCGCGAGGGGAGGCGGCTGAGGCGAAGTGGTAACCAAAACGCGAGAAATTGCTCGAACAAGACTAAGCACCCCTTCCCCAAACACACGCAAATCTCAAATTCGAATCCAACTTGAATCCAGTGGGGGAAAGCGACAACCAAGGGGAAGAGCAACGAAAGAAAACAAAAGGCCGCGTCCGGCACCTAGTCTAGTCTTGGACGTCTTCTCACCAGCGTGGAGCTAAGTGCTGCCACTGGGCGTGGGAGGGAGCCCAAGGGCCTGAGGCCGGCACCCCTGAGACTCCGGGGCATGTACAGCCCCACTCATTATTACGTGAGAGTGTCACGGGGCGGCGAGCTTCACAGGCACTGGGCCTTCTTCACAGGTACTGGCTTGCTTCATATCGCTAGATGAGGGCCCCACCTTGCGCCACACTCTAGTGCCATCAACGATGACCGGAAACCAGGACGCCGCCGATGGGGTAGAGCGGTCGCCAGCGGTTCCCCCGACGACCATGGGTCCTCCGCCGGGGGCAGGCCCTGGGGCACCTCCCCAGCGGAGGGCCTACCTCCTGAGGATGCCTTGCTCCGAACGCCGCGGTGGTGATGTTGAATCCCTGCCCCTCTCCTTCAGCCCCCTGCGCCCTCCTCCCGAGGGGTAGGAGACTGTGGGAGCGGGGCAGCTGCCCGCCGTGGCAACCTGCACCTCCTGCGATCCATGGTTAGCGTATGCCTGCTGAAGAATTAGCGGTACCCGATAATCGTTGCCTCTAGCGTGCCCAATGGGACCATCCCGAGACTCCTGGAAGGGCTCAGCTTCTGGCGCCTCGTCCCCTCAGCTTGGGCTGAGGAGCGAGCCTTGTTCGCCCTCGTGTGGGTGTCCTTGGTCCATCATGAGGGGCACGTACTCCTCTGGCGCCGTCATCCCGAAGGCCACGTCGTAGTGCTCTGCGTGCCACGCGGTCCTGCCTAATGCGCCTACCGTGGGTTGGCAGCGCAGCTGTCCACTGGGGCCGCGGGTCGCGTCGAGTCCTTCTTCGCGGACCAGGAGTGGGGGCAGCGCCGCCGCCGGTCCGGTGCTGACAGCCTCGTTGGTGTTGGAGTAGCCTTGGAGCCCGCGGGCGCGCGCGGAGCCCCCGCGCGGGCCGCCCTGGGCTTGAGATGGGAGCTGGGTGCAGAAGGGGTGAGCCCCCGAGGCGGCGAAGCCCAGGAGCTCTGCCACCCGCTCCAGCAGCACGTCACGGCCGCCCTCCAGCAGTCTGCACTGCAGCAGCTCTCGGGCCACCGTGAGCGCGGCCCTCGAGTTCACTTGCTCCCGGCGGGTGTATGGTGTCGTGGTCGCGGCGTGATTGGAGGCCCTTGCTGCCGACCACGCCTGCCATGGTGTGAGAGCTGTCGAAGCCTGTCCGCGTCGCCCGTGGCCCGCAGCGCCCTGCGGACCGCAAGCTGCCTGGGGCACAGGGTCGCCCGAGGCGAGCGGCTCTGCGTGGTCGGGCCATGCCGCCCATGGGTCTGGGTTGCCCGCGTGGTCGCCGGACATGGTGACGATGACGCGACGGGGCACGAAGCGGTAGAAGGTGGATTCCGGTGCACCCCTACCTGGCGCGCCAAATGTCGGATTTTGGGTTCCGGCAGACCCTTGAGGTTCGAACACTGGGGTGCGCGTGGAGATTTCGCCTCCTACCTACCTGCACCCCTCCACCATGCTTGGATCTAAACTACGGAAAGAACAACGCAAGAGACACAAGGTTTATACTGGTTCGGACCACCGTTGTGGTGTAATACCCTACTCCAGTGTGTGGTGTGGTGGATTGCCTCTCGGGCTGATGATGATGAACAATACAAGGAAGAACAGCCTCGCGAGGGTCTGTTCTTGGCCGGGGCGATGAACTGTTGGGAGGAGTTCAGTCACCTTTCTCTCTCTCTCTCTCAACCAACCGACCGAAAAACCCTTTCGACCTCCCCTTCGCTCTGTGGGTGGCTGGTACTATTTATGGAGGCCCTAGTCCTCTTCCCAAATATCGAGTGGAAAGGGAGCCAACAATGGCAGGCTAATTTGAAGGGGGACATCAAGTATCAGCTATCCTGACAAAAGTAGTCTTCGCCTGCGCAAAGCTCTGGTGATGACGCCGTCTTGGGCTCCACGGTGACCTCCGCCTCGTAGTCCTCCTGGTCTTGGTCTGGTTGCACCGAAATGGCAACCTTTGCCTGATGCCTCAGTACTCCGCGGCCGCGCTAGCCCCCTTTGCACCAAAGAGGAAAGGAGGACGCTGCGCGGGCTGGCACCTGTTCATGATAATAAAAGGATTTTTATTATATTTCCTTGTTCATGATAATTGTCTTTTATTCATGCTATAATTGTGTTATCCGGAAATCGTAATACATGTGTGAATACTTAGACACCAACATGTCCCTAGTAAGCCTCTAGTTAACTAGCTCGTTGATCAACAGATAGTCATGGTTTCCTGACTATGGACATTGGATGTCATTGATAACGAGATCACATCATTAGGAGAATGATGTGATGGATAAGACCCAATCCTAAACATAGCACAAGATCGTATAGTTCGTTTGCTAGAGTTTTTCCAATGTCAAGTATCTTTTCCTTAGACCATGAGATCGTGTAACTCCCGGATACCGTAGGAGTGCTTTGGGTGTACCAAACGTCACAACGTAACTGGGTGACTATAAAGGTATACTACGGGTATCTCAAAGTGACCAAGTGTCTGGTAACGGGATCATGCATTACGGTACGAGTAGAGTGACTTGCCGGTAACGAGATTGAACGAGGTATTGGGATACCGACGATCGAATCTCGGGCAAGTAACGTACCGATTGACAAAGGGAATTGTATATGGGGTTGCTTGAATCCTCGACATCGTGGTTCATCCGATGAGATCATCGAGGAGCATGTGGGAGCCAACATGGGTATCCAGATCCCGCTGTTGGTTATTGACCGCAGAGCCATCTCGGTCATGTCTACATGTCTCCCGAACCCGCAGGGTCTACACACTTAAGGTTCGGTGACGCTAGGGTTGTAGAGATACGAATATGCAGTAACCCGAAAGTTGTTCGGAGTCCCGGATGAGATCCTGGAAGTCACGAGGAGTCCCGGAATGGTCCGGAGGTGAAGAATTATATATAGGAAGTGCAGTTTCGGCCATCGGGAGAGTTTCGGGGGTCACCGGTATTGTATCGGGACCACCGGAAGGGTCCCGGGGGTCCACCGGGTGGGGCCACCCATCCTGGAGGGCCCCATGGGCTAAGTGGGTAGGGTAACCAGCCCATAGTGGGCTGGTGCGCCCCCTTGGCCCACCCCATGCGCCTAGGGTTGGGAACCCTAGGGTGGGGGGGCGCCCCACCTGGCTTGGGGGGCACTCCACCCCTTGGCCGCCGCCCCTCCTAGGAGATCCCATCTCCTAGGGCCGGCGCACCTCCTAGGGGGCCTATATAAAGAGGGGGGAGGGAGGGGCAGCCGCACCCTTGAGTCTTGGCGCCTCCCTCTCCCCTGCTACACCTCTCCCTCTCGCAGTAGAACGGCGAAGCCCTGCTGCGGTGACCCCTGCATCCACCACCACGCCGTCGTGCTATTGGATCTTCATCAACCTCTCCTTCCCCCTTGCTAGATCAAGAAGGAGGAGACGTCACACTGACCGTACGTGTGTTGAACGCGGAGGTGTCATCCGTTCGGCGCTAGGATCTCCGGTGATTTGGATCACGTCGAGTACGACTTCCTCATCTCCGTTCTTTGAACGCTTCCGCGCATGATCTACAAAGGTATGTAGATGCAATCCGATCACTCGTTGCTAGATGAACTCATAGATGGATCTTGGTGAAACCGTAGGAAATTTGTTGTTTTCTGCAACGTTCCCCAATAGTGGCATCATGAGCTAGGTCTATGCGTAGTTCTCTTTGCACGAGTAGAACACAATTTGTTGTGGGCGTAGATGTTGTCAACTTTCTTGCCGCTACTAGTCTTATTTTGCTTCAGCAGTATCGTGGGATGAAGCGGCCCAGACCAACCTTACACGTACGCTTACGTGAGACCGGTTCCACCGACTAACATGCACTAGTTGCATAAGGTGGCTGGCGGGTGTCTGTCTCTCCCACTTTAGTTGGAGCGGATTCGATGAAAAGGGTCCTTATGAAGGGTAAATAGAAGTTGACAAATCACGTTGTGGCTTTCACGTAGGTAAGAAAACGTTCTTGCTAGAACCCTATTGCAGCCACGTAAAACTTGCAACAACAATTAGAGGACGTCTAACCTGTTTTTGCAGCAAGTGTTTTGTGATGTGATATGGCCAAAGTTGTGATGAATGATGAATGATATATATGTGATGTATGAGATGTTCATGCTATTGTAATAGGAATCACGACTTGCATGTCGATGAGTATGACAACCGGCAGGAGCCATAGGAGTTGTCTTTATTTTTTGTATGACCTGCGTGTCATTGAGAAACGCCATGTAAATTACTTTACTTTATTGCTAAACGTGTTAGCCATATTAGTAGAAGTAATAGTTGGCGAGCAACTTCATGGAGACACGATGATGGAGATCATGATGATGGAAATCATGGGGTCATGCCGGTGACAAGATGATCATGGAGCCCCAAGATGGAGATCAAAGGAGCTATGTGATATTGGCCATATCATGTCACTATTATTATTTGATTGCATGTGATGTTTATCATGTTTTTGCATCTTGTTTACTTAGAACGACGGTAGTAAATAAGATGATCCCTCATAATAATTTCAAGAAAGTGTTCCCCCTAACTGTGCACCATTGCGACAGTTCGTTGTTTCGAAGCACCACGTGATGATCGGGTGTGATAGATTCCAACGTTCACATACAACGGGTGTGAGACAGATTTACACATGCAAACACTTAGGTTGACTTGACAAGCCTAGCATGTACAGATATGGCCTCGGAACACAGAAGACCGAAAGGTCGAGCATGAGTCGTATAGAAGATACGATCAACATGAAGATGTTCACCAATGTTGACTAGTCCGTCTCACGTGATGATCGGACACAGCCTAGTTTACTCGGATCATGTTATACTTAGATGACTGGAGGGATGTCTATCTGAGTGGGAGTTCATTGAATAATTTGATTTAGATGAACTTAATTATCATTAACTTAGTCTAAAATCTTTACAACATGTATTGTAGATCAAATGGCCAACATTGTCCTCAACTTCAACGCGTTCCTAGAGAAAACCAAGCTGATAGACGATGGCAGGAACTACATGGACTGGGTCCGGAACCTGAGGATCATCCTCATAGCTGCCAAGAAATATTATGTCCTAGAAGCACCGCTAGGTGACGCACCTGTTCTCCCTGCAGAACAAGACGTTATGAACGCTTGGCAGACACGTACCGATGATTACTCCCTCGTTCAGTGCGGCATGCTTTACAGCTTAGAACCGGGGCTCCAAAAGCGTTTTGAGAGACACGGAGCATATGAGATGTTCGAAGAGCTGAAAATGGTTTTTCAAGATCATGCCCGGGTCGAGAGATATGAAGTCTCCGACAAGTTCTTCAGCTGTAAGATGGAGGAAAACAGTTCTGTCAGTGAGCACATACTCACTATGTCTGGGTTACATAACCGCTTGACTCAGCTGGGAGTTAATCTCCCGGATGACGCGGTCATTGACAGAATCCTTCAGTCGCTTCCACCGAGCTACAAGAGCTTTGTGATGAACTTCAATATGCAGGGGATGGAAAAGACCATTCCTAAAGTATTTGCAATGCTGAAATCAGCAGAGGTAGAAGTCAAAAAGGAACATCAAGTGTTGATGGTGAATAAAACCACTAAGTTCAAGAAAGGCAAGGGTAAGAAGAACTTCAAGAAGGACGGCAAGGGAGTTGCCGCGCCCGGCAAGAAAGCTACCGGGAAGAAGCCAATGAATGGACCCAAGCCCGAGACTGAGTGCTTTTATTGCAAGGAAAGTGGTCGCTGGAAGCGGAACTGCCCCAAATACTTAGCGGACAAGAAGGCCGGCAAAACGAAAGGTATATGTGATATACATGTAATTGATGTGTACCTTACCAGTACTCGTAGTAGCTCCTGGGTATTTGATACCGGTGCAGTTGCTCACATTTGTAACTCAAAGCAGGAGCTGCGGAATGAGCGGAGACTGGCGAAGGACGAGGTGACGATGCGCGTCGGGAATGGTTCCAAGGTCGATGTGATCGCCGTCGTCACGCTACCTCTACATTTACCTACGGGATTAGTTTTGAACCTCAATAATTGTTATTTAGTGCCAAGTTTGAGCATGAACATTGTATCAGGATCTCGTTTAATATGAGATGGCTACTCATTTAAATCCGAGAATAATGGTTGTTCTATTTATATGAGAGATATGTTTTATGGTCATGCTCCGATGGTGAATGGTTTATTCTTAATGAATCTCGAGCGTAATGCTACACATATCCATAGTGTGAGTACCAAAAGATGTAAGGTTGATAATGATAGTCCCACATACTTGTGGCACTGCCGCCTTGGTCACATAGGTGTCAAACGCATGAAGAAGCTCCATGCAGATGGACTTTTAGAGTCTCTTGATTACGAATCATTTGACACGTGCGAACCATGCCTCATGGGTAAAATGACCAAGACTCCGTTCTCAGGAACAATGGAGCGAGCAACCAACTTATTGGAAATCATACATACTGATGTGTGCGGTCCAATGAGTGTTGAGGCTCGCGGTGGCTATCGTTATGTTCTCACCCTCACTGATGACTTGAGTAGATATGGGTATGTCTACTTAATAAAACACAAGTCTGAGACCTTTGAAAGGTTCAAGGAATTTCAGAGTGAGGTTGAGAATCAATGTGACAGGAAAATCAAGTTCTTGCGATCAGATCATGGAGGAGAATACTTGAGTCACGAATTTGGCACACACTTAAGAAAAAGTGGAATAGTTTCACAACTCACGCCGCCTGGAACACCTCAGCGTAATGGTGTGTCCGAACGTCGTAATCGCACTCTATTAGATATGGTGCGATCTATGATGTCTCTTACTGATTTACCACTATCATTTTGGGGCTATGCTTTAGAGACTGCCACATTCACTTTAAATAGGGCTCCGTCGAAATCCGTTGAGACGACACCGTATGAATTATGATTTTGGAAGAAACCTAAGCTGTCGTTTCTAAAAGTTTGGGGATGCGATGCTTATGTCAAGAAACTTCAACCTGAAAAGCTTGAACCCAAGTCGGAAAAATGCGTCTTCATAGGATACCCTAAAGAAACTATTGGGCATACCTTCTACCTCAGATCCGAAGGCAAGATCTTTGTTGCCAAGAATGGATCCTTTCTAGAGAAGGAGTTTCTCTCAAAAGAAGTAAGTGGGAGGAAAGTAGAACTTGATGAAGTATTACCTCTTGAACCGGAAAAAGGCGCAACTCAAGAAAATGTTCCTGGGGTGCCTGCACCGACTAGAGAGGAAGTTAACGATGATGATCATGAAACTTCAGATCAAGTTGCTACTGAACTTCATAGGTCCACAAGGACACGTTCCGCACCAGAGTGGTACGGCAACCCTGTCTTGGAAATCATGTTGTTAGACAACGGTGAACCTTCGAACTATGAAGAAGCGATGGCGGGCCTGGATTCCGACAAATGGCTAGAAGCCATGAAATCCGAGATAGGATCCATGTATGAAAACGAAGTATGGACTTTGACTGACTTGCCCATTGAGCGGCGAGCCATAGAAAATAAATGGATCTTTAAGAAGAAGACAGACGCGGATGGTTATGTGACCATCTATAAAGCTCGACTTGTCGCTAAGGGTTATCAACAAGTTCAAGGGGTTGACTACGATGAGACTTTCTCACCGGTAGCGAAGCTGAAGTCCGTCCGAATTATGTTAGCAATTGTCGCAACTATGATTGTGAGATATGGCAAATGGACGTCAAAACGGCATTCCTTAATGGTTTCCTTAAGGAAGAATTGTATATGATGCAGCCGGAAGGTTTTGTCGATCCTAAGAATGCTGACAAGGTGTGCAAGCTCCAACGCTCGATTTATGGGCTGGTGCAAGCATCTCGGAGTTGGAACATTCGCTTTGATGAGATGATCAAAGTGTTTGGGTTTATGCAGACTTATGGAGAAGCCTGCGTTTACAAGAAAGTGAGTGGGAGCTCTGTAGCATTTCTCATATTATATGTAGATGACATACTTTTGATGGGAAATGATATAGAGCTTTTGGACAGCATTAAGGCCTACTTGAATAAGAGTTTTTCAATGAAGGACCTTGGAGAAGCTGCTTATATATTAGGCATCAAGATCTACAGAGATAGATCAAGACGCCTCATAGGTCTTTCGCAAAGCACATACCTTGATAAGATATTGAAGAAGTTCAATATGGATCAGTCTAAGAAGGGGTTCTTGCCTGTGTTGCAAGGTGTGAAATTGAGCTCAGCTCAATGTCCGACCATGGCAGAAGATATAGAAGAGATGAGTGTCATCCCCTATGCCTCAGCCATAGGTTCTATTATGTATGCCATGCTGTGTACCAGACCTGATGTAAACCTTGCCGTAAGTTTGGTAGGTAGGTACCAAAGTAATCCCAGCAAGGAACACTGGACAGCGGTCAAGAATATCCTGAAGTACCTGAAAAGGACTAAGGAAATGTTTCTCGTTTATGGAGGTGATGAAGAGCTCGTCATAAAGGGTTACGTCGACGCTAGCTTCGACACAGATCTGGATGACTCTAAGTCACAAACCGGATACGTGTATATTTTGAATGGTGGGGCAGTAAGCTGGTGCAGTTGCAAGCAGAGCATCGTGGCGGGATCTACATGTGAAGCGGAGTACATGGTAGACTCGGAGGCAGCGCATGAAGCAATTTGGGTGAAGGAGTTCATCACTGACCTAGGAGTCATACCCAATGCGTTGGGGCCGATCAAACTCTTCTATGACAACACTGGAGCTATTGCACTTGCCAAGGAGCCCAGGTTTCACAAGAAGACCAGGCACATCAAGCGTCGCTTCAACTCCATTCGTGAAAATGTTCAAGATGGAGACATAGATATTTGTAAAGTACATACGGAACTGAATGTAGCAGATCCGTTGACTGAACCTCTCCCTAGAGCAAAACATGATCAACACCAGAATTCCATGGGTGTTCGATTCATCACAATGTAACTAGATTATTGACTCTAGTGCAAGTGGGAAACTATTGGAAATATGCCCTAGAGGCAATAATAAAAGGATTATTATTATATTTCCTTGTTCATGATAATTGTCTTTTATTCATGCTATAATTGTGTTATCCGGAAATCGTAATACATGTGTGAATACTTAGACACCAACATGTCCCTAGTAAGCCTCTAGTTAACTAGCTCGTTGATCAACAGATAGTCATGGTTTCCTGACTATGGACATTGGATGTCATTGATAATGAGATCACATCATTAGGAGAATGATGTGATGGACAAGACCCAATCCTAAACATAGCACAAGATCGTATAGTTCCTTTGCTAGAGTTTTTCCAATGTCAAGTATCTTTTCCTTAGACCATGAGATCATGTAACTACCAGATACCGTAGGAGTGCTTTGGGTGTACCAAACGTCACAACGTAACTGGGTGACTATAAAGGTATACTACAGGTATCTCCGAAAGTGTCTGTTGGGTTGACACGGATCAAGACTGGGATTTGTCACTCCGTATGACGGAGAGGTATCTCTGGGCCCACTCGGTAATGCATCATCATAATGAGCTCAAAGTGACCAAGTGTCTGGTCACGGGATCATGCATTACGGTACGAGTAAAGTGACTTGCCGGTAACGAGAATGAACGAGGTATTGGGATACCGACGATCGAATCTCGGGCAAGTAACGTACCGATTGACAAAGGGAATTGTATACGGGGTTGCTTGAATCCTCGACATCGTGGTTCATCCGATGAGATAATCGAGGAGCATGTGGGAGCCAACATGGGTATCCAGATCCCGCTGTTGGTTATTGACCGGAGAGCCATCTCGGTCATGTCTACATGTCTCCCGAACCCGTAGGGTCTACACACTTAAGGTTCGGTGACGCTAGGGTTGTAGAGATATGAATATGCAGTAACCCGAAAGTTGTTTGAAGTCCCGGATGAGATCCTGGACGTCACGAGGAGTTCCGGAATGGTCCGGAGGTGAAGAATTATATATAGGAAGTGCAGTTTCGGCCATCGGGAGAGTTTCGGGGGTCACGGGTATTGTACCGGGACCACCGGAAGGGTCCCGGGGGTCCACCGGGTGGGGCCACCCATCCCGGAGGGCCCCATGGGCTAAGTGGCTAGGGGAACCAGCCGATAGTGGGCTGGTGCGCCCCCCTTGGCCCATCCCATGCGCCTAGGGTTGGGAACCCTAGGGTGGGGGGCGCCCCACCTGGCTTGGGGGGCACTCCACCCCTTGGCCGCCGCCCCCCCTAGGAGATCCCATCTCCTAGGGCCGGCGCACCCCCTAGGGGGCCTATATAAAGGGGGGGAGGGAGGGGCAGCCGCACCCTTGAGTCTTGGCGCCTCCCTCTTCCCTGCTACACCTCTCCCTCTCGCAGTAGAACGGCGAAGCCCTGCTGCGGTGACCCCTGCATCCACCACCATGCCGTCGTGCTGCTGGATCTTCATCAACCTCTCCTTCCCCCTTGCTGGATCAAGAAGGAGGAGACATCACGCTGACCGTACGTGTGTTGAACGCGGAGGTGCCGTCCGTTCGGCGCTAGGATCTCCGGTGATTTGGATCACGTCGAGTACGACTTCCTCATCTCCGTTCTTTGAACGCTTCCGTGCATGATCTACAAAGGTATGTAGATGCAATCGGATCACTCGTTGCTAGATGAACTCATAGATGGATCTTGGTGAAACCGTAGGAAAATTTTTGTTTTCTGCAACGTTCGCCAACAGGTGCCAGCCCGCGCAGCGTCCTCCTTTCCTCTTACCAGACACTTACCGGCAAGTCATGGCTTGCGTCATGGGCACCTCGTGAGGTACCCTGCCTTGATCTCTCCGCCTCCTCGTGAGCCAGCCTAACGAGGCCGTGCCTGAGGAAGCTCCGCGTCATCCACCCCGCGAGGCTTGGCCCCTCGCGAGGGTCTTGGGTTTGTGTTGGTGAAGATGGGCCGTGCTGGGCCCCCCTTTGAGCCACGCCGCAGGCAGGCAAGTCTGGGGACCCCCGTTCCCAGAACGCCGACACTTACTATTCTACTAACCCTAGAGCTCACCATATATATGTGTCGTTTGCTCATATACGTCTTTCTTTGCCATTATATGCACCTCTATGACTTAAGTTTTTGCCAAGCTGGGTTGCCTGGCTCCTGTGCTTATGCCCTATGCTCCCGATTGTTTGGCTAGGGCATAAAAGGAGCACCTCTGCGATTGCTACAACTGGGTTATCCAGGTATGTACCTCAGATGGGTGAAGCCGAAAGCTAGCATTTTTAAGAGAATAATTGGTCGGCAGACAGACGACAAATTGCCTTTGTGCCAATACAAACCCCCAAAGGACAAAGTTTCCTATGTGAGGGAGTCCTGGATTAGGGGGTCTCCGGACAGCCGGACTATATCCTTTGGACGGACTGTTGGACTATGAAGATACAAGATTGAAGACTTCGTCCCGTGTCCGGATGGGACTCTACTTGGTGTGGAAGGCAAGCTAGGCAATACGGATATGTATATCTCCTCCTTTGTAATCGACCTTGTGTAACCCTAGCCCCCTCCGGTGTCTATATAACCGGAGGGTTTAGTCCGTAGGACAACATACAATCATACCATAGGCTAGCTTCTAGGGTTTAGCCTCTTTGATCTCGTGGTAGATCAACTCTTGTAATACTCATATCATCAAGAACAATCAAGCAGGACGTAGGGTATTACCTCCATCAAGAGGGCCCAAACCTGGGTAAACATCATGTCCCTTGCCTCCTATTACCATCCGCCTTAGACGCACAGTTCGGGACCCCCTACCCGAGATCCGCCGGTTTTGACACCGACATTGGTGCTTTCATTGATAGTTCCACTGTGTCGTCACCATAAGGCTTGATGGCTCCTCCGATCATCGCTAGCGATGCGGTCCAGGGTGAGGCTTTCCTCCCCGGACAGATCTTCGTATTCGGTGGCTTCGCACTATGGGCCAATTCGCTTGGCCATCTGGAGCAGATCGAAAGCTACGCCCTTGGCCATCAGGTCAGATTTGGAAACCTGAACTACATGGCTGATATCCGTGGAGACTTGATCTTCGACGGATTCAAGCCCATGCCGGACGTGCCGCGCAGTCACGACGAGCAAGACATAACTCTGTCGTCGGATAGTGTTCGGGAGATCGCATCCGCAGCTACTCCGTCCATCAATCCGGAGCCCGTGGATGATCGTCGCGTCGGATACACCAAGAGCAAATGTGGCCGGGCCAAATACAGCAGACAAGACTCATACGAACTACGTCGGGATATAACCCGACACAGAGGTGCCGCACACCCCCTATGCTTCACTGATGAAGTTATGAATCATGAATTCTCAGAGAGTTTAAAACCTGTAAATATCAAATCATACGATGGCACAACAGATCCTGCTGTATGGATTGAGGATTTCCTCCTTCACATCCACATGGCTAGCGGTGATGATTTACATGCCATCAAGTACCTCCCACTAAAACTCAAAGGACCAGCTCGGCATTGGCTGAATAGCTTGCCAGCAGATTCCGTTGGCAGTTGGGAGGATTTGGAAGATGCATTTATTGACAACTTCCAGGGCACTTATGTGCGGCCACCGGATGCTGATGACTTAAGCCACATAACCCAGCAGCCAGGGGAATCGGCCAGACAATTCTGGACACGGTTCCTGACTAAGAAAATCAAATTGTAGACTGTCCGGATGCAGAGGCCCTATCGGCATTCAAGCATAGCATCCGCGACGAGTGGCTCGCCCGCCACCTCGGCCAAGAAAAGCCGAAATCTATGGCAGCCCTCACAACACTCATGACCCGCTTTTGCGCGGGCGATGATAGCTGGCTGGCTCGCAGCAACAACACATCAAGGAATCCGGATACCTCGGATACCAAAGATGATAACGGTAGGCATTGTTGTGACAGACCAAAGCGTCACAATGCCGGATTCAGAGGCTCTAGATCCGGTCAGCGGAAAAAGCCATTTAAAAGAAATACTCCGGCTCCGTCCAGTCTGGATCGCATACTGGATCGCTCGTGTCAAATCCACGGCACCCCTGACAAGCCAGCCAATCACACCAACATAGAATGCTGGGTGTTCAAGCAGGCCGGCAAGATAAATGCCGAAAATAAGGACAAGGGGCTGCATAGCGATGACGAGGAGGAGCCCCGGCCGCCGAACACAAGAGGACAGAAGGGGTTTCCCCCACAAGTGAAGATGGTGAACATGATATACGCAACCCACATTCCCAAGAGGGAGCAGAAGCATGCACTAAGGGACGTCTATGCGATGGAGCCCGTCGCCCCAAAATTCAACCCATGGTCTGCCTGTCCGATCACCTTCGATCGCAGGGACCACCCCACTAGCATCCGTCATGGCGGATCCGCCGCACTGGTCCTAGACCCCATCATTGACGGATTTCACCTCACTCGAGTCCTTATGGATGGCGGCAGCAGTCTGAACCTGCTTTATCAGGATACAATGCGAAAAATGGGTATCGATCCCTCGAGAATCAAACCCAGCAAAACCACCTTTAAAGGCGTCATCCCAGGTGTAGAGGCCCATTGCACAGGCTCAATCACACTGGAAGTGGTCTTCGGATCACCGGATAACTTCCGAAGCGAAGAGTTAATCTTTGACATCGTCCCGTTTCGCAGTGGCTATCATGCACTGCTCGGATGGACAGCATTTGTAAAATTCAATGAAGTGCCGCATTACGCATACCTCAAGCTCAAGATGCCAGGACCCCGCGGGGTCATAACGGTAAATGGAAACATAGAAAGCTCGCTCTGTACGGAAGAGCACACTGCGGCCCTTAGAGCAGAGGCACAAAGCAGCCTGTTCAGGCAGACCACTCATTCGGCGTTACAGCCCCCGGACACCTTCAAGCGAGTCCAGAACAATCTGCAACAGGATCGCCTGGCCCGATCAGAGCTCGCCTAGCAATCCGGCCCCCGTCCCAGTCCCAGTGCAGTGACGAAATTCATGCCGCGCGTACATAACTACGCATTGAAAATACCATGGACATAGGCGGGGGCACAATCAGGACACGCCCCGCGTTGTGGATTAACCACACCAGGGGCTGTATACCTTTGACATTTCTTTTCTCTTTCAGGGCCTAACTCTTTGGAAGCCCTTTCCGGCAGTCCGATTGCCGGACACATTCCGGAAGCAACAACCAAGGCGACAAGAAGCTAAGTTGAACACGGGAACCGCCATGTGGTATCTAGTAATACTTGATATACCCCATTTTCACTATTTATGCGTAGCTTGCCCTGGGATAGGACATTTCGAATTATCCTACTTTATGCTTATTGCACTACTTGTACCAGTACGATTCGATGTATTATTCAAATAACAATGCATATCATTAATCTGTCATTGCATTATTTAAGTTTTTCTCTTTCTCTTACATGTCCATTTACGACAATCCGCACCCGCACGTTCGGGTACGGTCAGTACGCGAGGGGCTCTCGTTTACCCCACAATACGATGCAAGAAGTCCCAACACTTTCGACAGTGCGGCACCCCGAACTTATAGCATTATATGCATCAGCTCTGAATCATGTCTTTGGTCAAATGTTGGGTCGCCCGGCTCCCATGCTTTGGTACCTTACGTTCCACTATATCAGCTAAGGTAGCGGTGGGAGAACTACTGCGATTGTGTCCCGGTTCTTCCGGACGAGCACCTCAGTAGAGAAAGCCAAAAACTGACTGTCATGATAAGGCGAGAGACTGGTTGCTATTCGAGAGGTCTCAAGTCCTTAAAGACTTTTTCCGCTTCGGGCGAGGAGTCAGCCTTGTCCGGCTTAGGCGTGTATAGCGC
The DNA here is from genome assembly GCF_056163025.1 of Triticum urartu. NCBI lineage: Eukaryota > Viridiplantae > Streptophyta > Magnoliopsida > Poales > Poaceae > Triticum > Triticum urartu. The sequence goes on from NC_141875.1 coordinate 483,617,805, forward strand.
CCCAAATTCGGCAATCCGAATACCAGGGGCTTCGCCAAAAATTTAAAATCATAGACTTCTATGGCTAAGTGAGAGTGATAAAGCATTATAGTCCGATTGCCTGGTTCGTTGCGCTGAACACTTCCCTAAAAGGACCCAAAATTGGGGTAAAGAGTGTTCAGATTTACCCCGAACACCCCAGTACTAGTTACATGGGGGTAGAAGCCGACGACTGGCCAACTCTCAGATTTTATAAACGGCCACACAGAAGGTAGTATTTTAAATTAAGGAAGCGTCGCATGGCACAAAAGAAATCGTTTCATATTACGAGATCACATGGGCATGTTCATTAAAAAATTACATCCTTGGCACACTCATCCGCCACTAAGCGGGAACCCTTCAGGACGCTCTCATAGTAATTCTCAGGGAAGCGATGCTCCTGGCCCTCCGGCGGCCCCTCCTTCACAAGCTTCACGGCGTCTAGCTTCGCCCAGTGCACCTTTGGCCGGGCAAAAGCCCTGCGTGCACCTTTGATGCAGACGGACCGCTTGATGACTTCAAGCCATGGGCAGGCTTCCACCAGTCGCCTCACCAGACCGAAGTAGCTGCCGGACAGGGGCTCGCTAGGCCACATCCGGACTATAAGGCCCCTCATGGCCTGTTCGGCCGCCTTGTGAAGTTCGACCAACTGCTTCAGCTGGTCGCTCAAGGACACGGGGTGTTCGGTCCCAGTATACTGAGACTAGAACAACTTCTCCGTTGAGCTCCCCTCCTCAGCCCGGTAAAACTCCACGGCATCCAGCACACTGCGGGGAAGATCTGCAAACGCTCCTGCAGAGCTCCGAACTCGGGTAAGAAAAAGGAAAGTCTCCTTCACATGCTTGCTTTGCATATTGAATGCCTTACCCGCTGCTATCTTCTTTGGCGCATCAATCTCCTGGAGGGCCTTGTGGGCTTCGGCCTTGGCGCTCCGGACGCTTTCAAGCGCCTGCGCGAGCTCGGACTCTCGCGTCTTGGAGTCAAGCTCCAAGGACTCGTGCTTTTTGGCAAGAGCCTCGAGCTCTTGCTGCACCTCTCCCACTCGGGCTTCTTGTTTCTCCCGTTCAATGCGTTCTTTGGCCGCTTTGTCCTCGGCCTCAGACAATGCCTTCCTCAGGGTCTCCACCTCGGTCGTGGCCCCTGACAAATTCGTGATGATCCTATTACTTTACACCGAACTTCTTTTTTAACTATATAAACTAGGGTATATCTTACCTTTGCTCTCTTTGAGCTGCCCCTTGGTAAGGCCGAGCTCGTCCTTGGACTGCTTCAGGGACTGCTTCAGCGCAGAGACCTCCGCAATACGTGCGGCAGCGGCCAGCAGGGAAGCCTGCACATACACATAGACATACTCTAATTAGACTCCTGCATTATCATTTGATACTCTATTCGGCTTTTCTTCGCGAACGCCGAACAGAGCATCAGGGGCTACTATCTATGAGGTAATATTTTCTTATATTTTGAATGCTTACCTCAAAGCCTGTTAGGAGGTTGGCGCAAGCTTCGGCCAGTCTGTTTTTGGCGGACTGAACCTTCTTGACCACTGCACTCATGATAGTGCGGTTCTCTTCATCGATGGAAGCGCTGTGAAGCGCTTCTAGCAAGTAGTCCGATGCCTCTGGTTGGACAGAGGACACCGGCACGGATGGTTGGCCCCCCTTAATGGGGGACCGCCTGCCGGAGTCCGGAACCATCAAAGGTTCTGACGCAGTGTCCGGCTGGGGCCCGAACTCGAAGCCTGTAGGAGCCTCGCTCCTTTGGTACCCAGGGTCCGGGAGGTCGCCGTGAGGCGCCCCCAGGATCACCTCCCCTTGGCTCGGTGCCTTTTGAGACAACACCTCGGCGTTGTCCGTAGGGCGAGGGGTGGAAGCCATCGGAGGAGAACCGATGTTCATATCCGATGAGCCCAAAGAGCCGCTCGACGAGGGTAAGTCGAGCTGAGCTCGGGCCGGACTGCATAATCATGTTCGGCATGAGCAAAGGCCGTACAATAAAACATACCATGAAGTACTATGGTGTCTAGACACTTACGACTTCGCCAGGGGTTTGTCCCTGGGTATCCACTCGTCGCCGCTATCGGCGGTCGTCGTGGCACAGTCCGGAGGGAGGGTCTTTCCCTTCTTGGACCCTTTGGCCTCCCCGGATGGGTCGGCCTTCCTTTTCTTGTCTCCCCTGGCTGGGGGGGGGACTTTTCTCCTCCTCCTCGTTTCCGTGGGAGGAGTGCGCGTCGAACTCATCAGACGATGAGTCCGATATAACCTTGCACCGGAGACCCTTTCGGGTCCCCATGGCCTTCTTATTGGCCTTCTTTTCCGGCACCTCGTAAGGTGCTGGAGTCAGCATCTTCGTTAGAAGAGCGTTTGCAGGATCTTTGGGCAGGGGGGCTGGGCAATCAAGCTGCTCCGCTGTCTTTATCTAGTCCTGTTAATGACATGAAAGCTTAGATCCAGCACATAACTAAACCAGGGCAAATAAATACCCTGAGAGATATAAAATCCTACCGGATGGGCGCGACGTTTTGCGCTGAGTCCGTGGTCCTCAGTGAGGGAGGGAGGCATCTCGGCGCCCTTGAACAGCACCCTCCAAACATCCTCGTGCATCGTGTCGTAGAGCTCTCGCGGCGTCTGGTGCTGGGCGAGTCGAACTCCCACAAAACAAATGCTCATCGTTGGCACAGAAGGATCCGACGGAAGAGCATAACCTGGACCACGTTGACGAGCTTGATTTTCTTGTTCGTCATATTCTGGATGCAGGTCTGGAGTCCGGTCAGCTCTACCGAAGAACCCCAGGACAGGCCCTTCTTTTTCCAGGAGGTGAGCCGCGTGGGGATTCCGGATCAAAATTTGGGGGCCGCCACCCAGTTGGAGTCGCGCGGCTCGGTGATGTAGAACCACCCCGATTGTCACCCCTTTATGGTATCCACACAGGTACCCTCGAGCCAGGTGACATTAGGCATCTTCCCCACCATGGCGCCTCCGCACTCTGCTTGCTGGCCACCCACCACCTTCGGTTTGACACTGAAGGTTTTCAGCCATAGGCCGAAGTGGGGCCTGATGCGGAGGAAGGCCTCACACACGACGATAAACGCCGAGATGTTGAGGATGAAGTTGGGGGCAAGATCTTGAAAATCCAGCCCGTAGTAGAACATGAACATGAGCCCGCGGACAAACGGGTGGACAGGAAATCCCAGTCCGCGGATGAAATGGGTAAGAAAAACTACCCTCTCATGAGGTTGGGCGTTGGGACGATCTGCCCCGCATTCGGCAGCCGGTGCGCGATATTCGCAACTAGGCATCCGGCTTCCCGTAACTTTTTGATGTTCTCCTCCATGACGGAGGAGACCATCCACTTGCCTCCTGCTCTGGACATGATTGGAGTGGTTCGAGAAGAAGAACACGAGCTTGGGCGCTAGAGCTCGGGTGTGCGGGAATGGGTAAGCGAGAAGGAAGAAGGTGTGGGTGAAAAATGTAAATCTTTGTCCCTTTATAAGGGCGTAGGAGGCAATGAGTCTCCCCACTTGCCTGGCAAAATCGCTTATTCCCCAGGCGCCGTAATTGATGGCACGGTTGGGTTACCCACGTCCGTATTGATGAGAATCCCGTGATAAGGGGAACACGATCTCTGCTTTGACAAGACGTGTCAAGAAAACCGCCTCGCGATAAGTGCGGAGCTGGTTAAGAAAAGCGGTGTGAATAATAACCGGGCCATGAAGTGATGTCATACTGTCAAAACGTGTCAGCAGATTAGATTTGTGGAAGTATTATTCTCTCTACGGTGGTATGTGGAACTTATTTTGCAGGGTCGGACACTATCCTTACATTCAAACTCTTCCATGGTGTATTCGGAGGAGGAACCCGCCTTGCAATGCTGAAGACAACACTGCGCGCCGGACTCATCGTCATTGAAGCCTGGTTCAGGGGCTACTGAGGGAGTCCTGGATTAGGGGGTGTCTGGACAGCCGGACTATATCCTTTGGCCGGACTGTTGGACTATGAAGATACAAGATTGAAGACTTCGTCCTGTGTCCGGATGGGACTCTACTTGGCGTGGAAGGCAAGCTAGGCAATATGGATATGTATATCTCCTCCTTTGTAACCGACCTTGTGTAACCCTAGCCCCCTCCGGTGTCTACATAACCGGAGGGTTTTAGTCCGTAGGACAACATACAATCATACCATAGGCTAGCTTCTAGGGTTTAGCCTCTCTGATCTCATGGTAGATCAACTCTTTTAATACTCATATCATCAAGAACAATCAAGCAGGACGTAGGGTATTATCTCCATCAAGAGGGCCCGAACCTGGGTAAACATCATGTCCCTTGCCTCCTGTTACCATCCATCTTAGACGCACAGTTTGGGACCCCCTACTCGAGATCCGCCGGTTTTGACACCGACACTAAGCCTTTTTAATCAAGGCTTAGGAATGTGCAAATTAGCATGCTGACCCAGGGAAAGGAACCCCTAATAGAACTATTCTCTCTGGAAGATGTTTCTTATGTTAAAAAGTAATATAACATAACTCCTCGAATATAGCTTGTCTGTTCAAGCAACTATGACCGGATAGCCTGTTTTCCGAACATACTTGATGTTTACCACATGTATGGTATTTGGAAACACTCCAACCCTCGGGTTTCAGAGGTCAAAGCGGAAGGTCTGCCATGACAATCTTTTAAAAATTCAGCCGGAGATAAGTTTGATGATAAAATGTATTGTTACATGGAATCACACGCCTACTCTTTATCTATACCATCTATCAGGCTGTCTAGTTTACAGTCCTGTTGTGAAAATTTGGCAGCTGCCTTTACTTAGTCATACACCAGGCTAACAGGAATTTCTTGTCCATCTGGTCCCCAAGGTCCGACTCGGGCCATATGATTTTGATCAAGTCCGGTATACCGCGTTTTCACCATGGCCCAGGCTTCTCATGCGCCTTCTCGACATGCTGATGCCTTCCATAGTTCAAAGCGGCATCAAGCTCCCTTGAATAAATTCACGAGCTCCTCCATAATTTCTGGAGGAGAATTGGCTGGCCATAAAGCTTTAGCCATGTTCCCCATGGCTTTCCGAGCTCGCTCGTGCACTTTGGATCGCTCTTGTAGTAAGTCGCCTTGAAATCCGGACACTTCTCCCTCGGGCTGCCCAGTTAACACACCTACAGGAACAATCACGTAAACCTTTCCATCAGGGGACTGTATGAAAGATAGGTTAAAGGACATACTGAATATGCCACCTTTCAGCTTTTTGTTCTCCTTCAGGGCATCCGACAGTTGGTCTCTTACGTTCTTTAGCTCTTCAACTTGCTTGATGTTTGCATCCTGTAGCTTGTTCTTCTCGTTAATGGTTGATAACCCACAAGTATAGGGGATCAATTCTAGCCTATTTCGATAAGTAAGAGTGTCGAACCCAACGAGGAGCTAAAGGTAGAACAAATATTTCCTCAAGTTCTATCAACCATCGATACAACTCTACGCACGCTTAATGTTCGCTTTACCTAAAACAAGTATGAAACTAGAAGTACCTTGTAGGTGTTTTGGGATAGGTTTGCAAGATAATAAAGAGTGCGTAAATAAAAAGTAGGGGCTGTTTAGGTAAAGAAGCAATAAAGTTAGTATAGCAAGTGTGTAAAAGTGGTGGTAGGAGTTGCGAAATTGTCCCTAAGCAATTGACTACTTTACTAGACCGATAGCAAGTTTTATGTGGGAGAGGCCACTGCTAGCATGTCATCCCTGACTTGGAATTCTAGGCACTTATGATTGGAACTATTAGCAAGCATCCGCAACTACTAATGTTCATTAAGGTAAAACCCAACCATAGAATTAAGATATATTGGACCACCTTCAATCCCGTATGCATCAATTTCTATGCTAGGTTGAAGCTTCTGTCACTCTTGCCCTCCAATACATAGTCCTATCAACATACAATTAACCCTATGGTGTGATCCATGCACGCACTCATATGATGGGAACCAAAGGACAACAACATAACCACAAGCAAATTAAACCAATCATAGAATTTCACCAAATACCGATAGGACAACAAAATTCTACTTAGACATCATAGGATGGCAACACATCATTGGATAATAATATGAAGCATAAAGCACCATGTTCAAGTAGAGGGTACAGCGGGTTGCGGGAGAGTGGACCGCTGTAGATAGATGGGGGAAGTTTATGAAGACGCTGGTGAAGATGACGGAGGTGTTGGTGTAGATTACGCTGACGATGATGGCCCTGGCGGCGTTCTGGCGCCACCGGGAAAGAAGGGGAGAGATCCCCCCTTCTTCTTCTTCTTCCTTGACCTTCTCCCTAGATGGGAGAAGGGTTTTCCCTCTGGTCCATGGCCTCCATGGCATGGGAGGGGTGAGAGCCCCTCCGAGATTGGATTTGTCTCTCTGTCTCTCTTTGTTTCTGCGTTTCAGATTCTGGCCTTTCACCGTTTCTTATATTCCCAGAGATCCGTAACTCCGATTGGGCTGAAATTTTAACACGATTTCTATATGGATATTGGCTTTCTTGTGGCGAAAGAAGGGCACCAACAACCTTACGGGGTGGCCACTAGGGCCCATGGCGCGCCTGACCCCCTGGGGCGGCCCCCCTACCTCGTGCCCCCCTCGGGCATCGTCTCACGTTGATTCTTCTTCCCAAAAATCACATATATTCCAAAAAAAATCTCTGTCAGTTTTTATCCCGTTTGGACTCCGTTTGATATGGATTTTCTATGAAACAAAAAACATTCAACAAACAGGAACTGACACTGGGCACTGGATCAATATGTTAGTCCCAAAAATAGTATAAAAAGTTGCCAAAAGTATATGAAAGTTGTATAATATTGGCATGGAACAATCAAAAATTATAGATACAATGGAGACCTATCAGCATCCCCAAGCTTAATTTCTGCTCGTCCTCGAGTAGATAAATGATAAAAAATATAATTTTTGATGTGGAATGCTACCTAGCATAATCTTGATCATGTAATCTAATCATGGCATGAATATTAAGACACGAGTGATTCAAAGCAATAGTCTATCTTTTGACATTAAGACAATAATACTTCAAGCATACCAACCAAGCAATTATGTCTTCTCAAAATAACAAAGCCAAAGAAAGCTCATCCCTACAAAACCATATAGTTTGGCCATGCTTCATTTTCGTCACACAAAATGCTCTCATCATGCACAACCCCGATCACAAGCCAAGAAATTGTTTCATACTTTAGTATTCTCAAACTTTTTCAACTTTCACGCAATACATGAGTGCGAGCCATGGACATAACACTATGGGTGGAATAGAATATGATGATGGAGGTTGTGTGGAGAAGACAAAAAGGGAGAAAGTCTCACATCGACGCGGCTAATCAACGGGCTATGGAGATGCCCATCAAACAATGTCAATGCGAGGAGTAGGGATTGCCATGCAATAGATGCACTAAGAGATATAAGTGTATGAAATCTCAAACTAGAAACTAAGTGGGTGTGCATCCAACTTGCTTGCTCATGAAGACCTCGGGCATTTGAGGAAGCCCATCATTGGAATATACAAGCCAAGTTCTATAATGAAAATTCGCACTAGTATATGAAAGTGATAACTCAATAGACTCTCTATATGAAGAACATGGTGCTACTCTGAAGCACAAGTGTGGTAAAATGATACTAGCATTGCCCCTTCTCTCTTTTTCTCTCATTTTTTGTTTTTGTTTTTGTTTTGGTGGGCTTCTTTGGCCTCTTTTTTTATTTGGGATTCTTTGGCCTCTTTTATTATTTTTTAAGTCTGGAGTCTCATCCCGACTTGTGGGGGAACCATAGTCTCCATCATCAATTCCTCACTTGGGCAATGCTCTAATAATGATGATCATCAAACTTTTATTTACTTACAACTCAATATTACAACTCAATGTCTAGAACAAAGTATGACTATATGAATGCCTCCGGCGGTGTACCGGGATGTGCAATGATCTAGCGTAGCAATGACATCAAAAAACAGTCAAGCCATGAAAACATCATGCTAGCTATCTTACGATCATGCAAAGCAATATGACAATGAATGCTCAAGTCATGTATATGATGATGATGGAAGTTGTATGGCAATATATCTCAGAATGGCTATGGAAATGCCATGATAGGTAGGTACGGTGGCTGTTCTGAGGAAGATATAAGGAGGCTTCTGTGTGATAGAGTGTATCATATCACGGGGTTTGGATGCACCGGGGAAGTTTGCACCGACTCTCAAGGTGAGAAAGGGCAATTCACGGTACCGAAGAGGCTAGCAATGATGGAAGGGTGAGAGTGCGTATAATCCATGGACTCCACATTATTCATAAAGAACTCAGATACTTATTGCAAAAATCTACAAGTCATCAAAACCAAGCACTACGCGCATGCTCCTAGGGGGATAGATTGGTAGGAAAAGACCATCGCTCGTCCCCGACCGCCACTCATAAGGAAGGCAATCAAAGAGACACCTCATGCTTCAAATTTGTCACACAACGGTTACCATACGTGCATGCTACGGGACTTGCAAACCTCAACACAAGTATTTCTCAATTTCAAAACTACTCAACTAGCATGACTCTAATATCACCACCTTTAATTGCAAAACTATTGCAAGGAATCAAACATGTCATATTTAGTGATCTACAAGTTTTATGTAGGATTTTATGACTAACCATGTGAATGACCAATTCCTATCATCTCCCTAAATAGATATAAGTGAAGCAAGAGAGTTTTAATTCTTTCTACAAAAGATATGACCATGCTCTAACAAATATAAGTGAAGCAAAAGAGCATTCTACAAATGGCGGTTTCCTGAGTGAAGAGAAACAGGCAATCCAAACTTAAAATGATATAAGTGAAGCACATGAAGCATTCTATAAAGCCATACTCAAAAAATATAAGTGAAGTGCAATGAGCATTCTATAAATCAACCAAGGACTATCTCATACCAGCATGGTGCATAAAATAAAAGTGAAAACTAAATTCAAAAGATGCTCCAAGATTTGCACATATCATATGAACGAAACGAATCCGAAAACATGTTGATACTTGTTGAAGAAAGATGGATGCCTTCCGGGGCATCCCCAAGCTTAGACCCTTGAGTCTCCTTGAATATTTACTTGGGGTGCCTTGGGCATCCCCAAGCTTGTGTCTTGCCTCTCCTCCTTCTCCTCACATCGAGACCTCCTCGATCTTCGAACACTTCATCCACACAAAACTCAACAGAAAGCTCGGTAAGATCCGTTAGTATAATAAAGCAAATCACTACTCTAAGTACTATTGCAAACCAATTCATATTTTGTTTTTGCATTGTAGCTACTGTAATATAACTTTTCCATGGCTTAATCCACTGATACAAATCGATAGTTTCATCAAAACAAGCAAATTATGCATCAAAAACAGAATTTGTCTTAAACATGACAGTCTGTAGTAATATGAACATTCACCATACTTCTAGTAGTCCAAAAATTCTGAAAAATTTAGGAAAATAAAAAATTTGTATAGAAAGACAGTGCAAAAAGTTTCAGAACCGTTTGACATTCCAGTAAAAATGTAAAATCGCGCACTACAGCCAAAGTTTCTGTTTTGCACCGCACAAACCAACAAGCAATGTAAACATCCTAAAGGCAAATCTTGGCACATTATTTTTATGATACAATGGATTTGTACTTTATAAAAGCACACAACATAAATAAATGACTCTCTTAAACTTCCAGGTTGTCTCCCTAGCAGCGCTTTCTTTAAAGCCATGAAGCTAGGCATATAGTGCTCAAGTAATGGATCCACCCGGATCCCAAGGTATATCAAAGCCAATTTTAATTACAATGATTTGTGATTTAGTAGTGAGCACAAAGTAACATATATCATGCAACAACGAAGTCTAACTCTCTTCCTATGCATCAACATCTCATAAAATACAATTCATGCACACATAGTAAAGGCCAATGCATAGTATAAACAGTTTCTTGCAATTTTATCATATTGGAAACATGGAGAGGCGGAGATGTAGTTCCTCTCTCATAATAATTGCAAGTAGGAGCAGCAAGCACATGCTTATTATATCTATCAAAATCATCATGTGTAGTAGTAAAACGCAACCCATCAATATAATCCTTAATAAGGGCAAACTTCTCCGATATAGTGTAGTCGGGAGAATTCAAAAGGATAATAGGACTATCATGCGTGGGTGCAATAGCAACAATTTCATGTTTAACATAAAGAACTATAGCAAGTTCATCTCCATAAGCATAATTCACATTGGCATCTTGGCCACAAGCTTAGCAAGCATCATCAAAAAGGGATATTTCAAAAGAATCAACGGGATCATAACAATCATCATAGCAATCATCCTTCGGTAAGCACGAAGGGAAATTAAACAATGTATGAGTTGAAGAGTTACTCTCATTAGAAGGTGGGCACGGGTAGCTAATTCTCTCTTCCCCCTTTTGTTCTTTGCTCTCCTCATCATCTTTTTCATCCAATGAGCCCATAGTTTCATCAATTTCTTCTTCCATAGACTCCTGCAAGATAATAGTCTCTTCTCGGACAGCGGAGACTTTCTCAATAAATTCATCAATATCATAATTGTATTTACAATTCTCATCACAGTATTTAAGGATAGCTAAATTTTCAGGTCTATAAACCGAATCATCAAAATCTTCAAACTCTTTAAACAAAGAATCAATTTCACAAGCACCCTTAAAAGCAACAAATTCTTCTATTCATTCCATATCATAGTAACCATATATACCATTAGCATAAGAAGCTAAGGTTTCATTATCATTAAAATTGCACGAAAAGGGAAGGTGTGGAGCCTTCATCCAAGAGCAACTAGTATAATCATATCTCAAGCATAGTTGCCGAGCATACCAATGCAACATATAAATTTGATCCCATAATAGTTTCCTTTTTGAGTCAAGCGATAATCCCTAAAGTATTCACGTTGATCCAACATGTCTCCCATTATATAATTGAATGGGGTTTTCTTAGGATTATCAAAGTAGTACATAATGTCTTTCACATAATGAGCATCGAGGGTTTTAGGAGGTTGCCCATCTCCATGAGTAGCAAGTTAACCTATTTTGTTTGGTATTTCGTGTTCCATATCCATAACTAAAGATAGAGAACAACTTAGAACAGCAAATAAAAACTGCTTAGTGATAAAGCAAACAAGCACACACGAGAATATTCACCCCACGCTATAACTCCCCGGCAACGGCGCCAGAAAAAGGTCTTGATAACCCACAAGCATAGGGGATCAATTGTATCCTCTTTCAATAAGTAAGAGTGTCGAACCCAACGAGGAGCTAAAGGTAGAACAAATATCCCCTCAAGTTCTATCGTCCACCGATACAACTCTACACACGCTTAAAGTTCGCTTTACCTAAAACAAGTATGAAACTAGAAGTACTTTGTAGGTGTTGTTGGATAGGTTTGCAAGATAATAAAGAGCGCGTAAATAAAAAGTGGGGCTGTTTAGCTAAAGAAGCAATAAAGTTAGTATAGCGAGTGTGGAAAAGTGGTGGTAGGAGTTGCGAAATTGTCCCTAAGCAATTGACTACTTTACTAGACCGATAGCAAGTTTTATGTGGGAGAGGCCACTGCTAGCATGTCATTCCTGACTTGGAATTCTATGCACTTATGATTGGAACTATTAGCAAGCATCCGCAACTACTAATGTTCATTAAGGTAAAACCCAATCATAGCATTAAGATATATTGGCCCCCCTTCAATCCCGTATGCATCAATTTCTATGCTAGGTTGAAACTTCTGTCACTCTTGCCCTCCAATACATAGTGTCGTGGAATTGTCACGGCAGATGTCCTAGAGCAAGGACTTAGTCGTAGGGCCATCACACTAGGAAGCTTAAAGGGGTTAATCAGGACAAAGGACACGGGAGAGTTTTATACTAGTTCGGCCCCTTACGATGAAGGTAAAAGCCTACGTCTAGTTGGGATTGGTATTGCTGAGGTTTTGATCACCAAGAGGCTCAACTCGCCGGCTTGGTTATCGACTTGTTGTTTCTTGCCCTAAGCCGCCACCGGGTCGTCCCCTTATATACATGGGTTATCGCCTTGTGGCCTACAGAGTCCTAGCCGGCTCATAATTGTGTCCGGCTCGGTGACTTCCTTTACATGCCTTTCTTTACAAGTCTTTCCTTACATATGTCGGTTCATAATATCAGGCCTTAAACCGCCTTCAGGCCTTTGGGCCTTCTATAATACTTAATAAACTACAATCTTGAATGTTTACTGCGCTTCTTGCGTGACCTGCCATTGGGGCTGACCCGGCCCCTCCTGGGCGGGTCTCAACTGATAGTAATATCCCCAACATTAGGCCCCAGGTTGACTTTGAACTTTGTTCTTTGTCAATCTTCCATACTTAGCTAAAAATCCATCTTCTTATCTTTACTGAAATTTCCTTGTAACCCGTCGTGACGTCATCTCTTGAAAACGCAAAAAACTTTCATGACATCATCTTCCAATGGATCTTTTATCTTTAATGTTTCCCAAGAATCGAGGCGCCTATATAGCTGGATAACCATTATTCGGTTCTCCCTTGATTTCCGCGCCCGTCTGTTCGCATCTTTCCTTATAAATAGGCTCGCCCCGGCCTTCCTCATTCTTCTCTCTCTCTTTCTTCTTCCTCTCGCGACTCTGCCACTGCTCGAGCTTCACCGCCGCCGCGCCTCATCTCCGTCATCGACTCTGGCCGCTGCATCAACCTGAACCGATCCAGAGAACCCGCGGCGACCTCCGCAGTAGACCTGCAACTGTAAGTTTTCTTTCCTTCGTGTCTCAGATCTTCATTAGGGTTTCCAAGCTCCTGCGTGTTCTTCGTAGTTCATCATAGTTCTTCATAGTTCTTTCACTACCTCCTCTTTCTGATCCAAAAGAAATGTATGTTCATGCAGTAGTTTTTTGGTGCCTCCTTTTGATACTAACAGACTCCTTTTTCTGGTACAAGAGCTATATTTAGATCTGATGAACTCCTCTGGGCTGTATTTTTAGGTCTAGAAATTTTCCCTTTTGAACATCCATTTGATCTGAAATAATATCAAGCATTTTGGGAAACTTGTTTGTCCCAACACTTAGCTGAATCCGCTTTCTGAAAAAATCTATAGTCATGGCGGCTTACCGCACCGGCTTTCTTTTCCTTATATGTCATTAGCCCTTAGTTAAGCCGCCATTACTTGTTTTGCATCTTCATTCCTTAACTGTTAATCTCACCGTTAAACTAAACCGGCATGTTGCTTTTTTCAGTTCCCTGCACATCATGCCGTCCAAAATGCCAACCATCTGTACCTGGGTTCCCTCAACCATAACTGAGGAACGTTTAAAAGAGTTCTTCACCATAGGATTTCTGCCATCGAAAGCCGTCATGTCTTACCGTGCCCCTGACCCGGAAGAAGAACGGCCCAATCGGAGAGATGGTGAGGTGATCGTTTTTACTGACAACATGAACCGTGGCTTCTCACTGCCCGGCTCAAAGTTCTTCAGAGAGGTCCCCCATTTTTTCAAGCTCCACCCTTAAGATATCGGGCCCAACTCCATATCTAACATCTGTAACTTCCAAGTGCTCTGTGAGGTATATCTTCAACAAGAGCCGACCGTGGAGTTATTTAGAGAATACTTTTATCTGAACCGGCAGAATGAGTGCACCAACGGCCTTAGTTTAGAGCTTGGAGGCATATCAATTCAGCGCCGGCAGAGTGCCGTCTTCCCCCTTATTGTCTTACCAAGTCACCCAAAGGACTGGAACCAGACTTGGTTCTACTGCCAGGACACTTCGCCAGCAAACGAGAAGCCCCTGTCGGGTTACCGCCCCGATCGTCTTGACTCCAAGTTCACGCTTCCTGATAAGCTTACCGTTGCTGAACGCAAGAGGCTGATGCCGTCTATCAAAAGGATCAATGCTCTGTTGGGGAACGGGTTAACTGGAGTTGATCTGACCCGCTGCTGGATCTCATGGCGGGTCATCCCTTTGAGCTGCCGGTCAAAGCTGATGTATGAGTATGGTGGAGGCCTGGATGACTCCCTTCGTCACAGCCCCGTTCAATTGATAGAAAAAGATATTGTCTCAATGTCAACTCTTTTGGTGAACGGGAAATATGAAGATTGCAGTGTCGTCTGGTTAAACCCCTTCTGCCAGCTTAACCCGATTCCAGAAGTAAGGATGTCATTATTTCTCTCTTTTGTATTTTTCCAGCCGTAATGTTTTAATACTTGCCTGACTCTTTACCTTGTTTTTACCTGTCAACAGGCCAATTCCGACTTCTGGAAAGTTAAGTATGACCACAAGGCGGCCAAGAAAGCGAAAGCCGCCGCCATAAACGCCAAGAAAACGACCCGGAGGTCGAAAAAGAAGAAAAAGAGTACTGCTGAAGACTTGATGAAGCTTGATGATTCATCTGACTCGGAGGTAGCCCTTGATTCCCTTGCCAATTTTTAACAATCTTATTGACACTGATCATTACCAGGATGACACTGGGACTAGGCAGGCTGGGGAAGCAGAGGTAACTATCATTTCCTCCGACTCAGAGCCCTTACCAAGACAAAAAGTTTGACGAGTGATCCGTAAAGTAAGGTTTTCTAACCCTTTAGCTCACTTGGATCCCAACTTTAGTTTGAAAAAGCAGCAACATGAAAGCCACCGTCAAGCTGGGATTGAAGATGAATCGGCTGTCGTTCTTCAACAAATTCCTCGGAAACGTCCGAATGAGGTTTACTTATTTCTGTCTTTAACTCTGTTTAATGGATCCTTCTCCTTGTATTTCTTTTTAACTCCATTTTATCCTTTCAGGAGGTGTCTCGCTCTTCTGGCGACTCATCGCAGATGCAATTCCCGGCTTTCAAGACTGCTCCCGGGTAATCAGAAATCCTCTTTTCTTTCAGGTTGTTCAATTGTATCTTTATACTGACAATCCTGCAACATTTTTTCTTAGTGGCCAAGTTAAGTCCAAGAAGGCGAAGGCAGCTAAGCTGGCGGAAGACCCGCCGGTGCTGGGATCTGACCCGGCTAGGCCTTCTTCTCCCTTAACTGACGCTCCAGAAGACCCGCCTGTTGACACCGAAGCAAATCCTCCTGAGCCGTCATTTGACGAAACCATTGTGAACCCTTCCACAACCGGACCATCAAGCTCAGCCAACCCGCCGTCTCCGTCTGCACAAGATGTTCAGATTACCGGGAGCCGCTTTATTGAACCGGGGAACCCAACCGTACTGGCTCGGTGTACAACAAAACAAGAGGCGTTGGAGAGGCAGAAAGTTCGCTTTGACGTTGCCAACTATGACCGTCTAAATGCCAATGATATTTTATCCGATTATCTTAACCTTGTACACTCCAGCCGTGACTCTGAGATTGAAATGGTCAAACAACTGCAGTTGAAATACGAGGTATGTTTTTCCGGCTTATCTGTATTCCTTCAGCCCCCAAGTCTTCAGTTTATGAGAGAACCGGAATGACCTGTAGACTTTAAATATAGGCCGAGACCTTTACCTTTGAAACTTTTCTTGACTTTAATAGAACAAAGCTTCACCTGTAATCCCCAAGGGCCGGTTCATTTTGATCATAAATGAACTGGTACTTTTAAATTGTTTGGTACCGTATTCAAAGGACTTAATATTCCGGCTTAACCTTTGAGAAACTTGCTGAACTGCATACATTAGCCCCCAAGTGCCAAGTGATGTTATTTTGTAAGGTACTTGGGACTTAAATATGTCTGTAGAGTCGTAGAAATTTGATTTGTCATACATTAGCCCCCAAGTGTCAAGTGGTTTTTTGTAAAGTACTTGAGACTTGAATCTTGATTTTTGAACTCAAAACCAAATCTTGACTCATCTGAATGTTTTGTAGAATGCCTTATCTGAATTGAACTCTCAATTGACTAACGCGAAGACCCGACTAGTGAGTCAGGAGACAGAAATCAAATCCGCTAACTCCAAACTGCAAATAAGTCTCTCTGCAACAGAAAATTTAAAGACCAGCTTCGCTGCCAAGAAGAAAACTTGGGAAGAGGAAAAACGCTTCTGACCCAACGTGCTGAGACAGCCGAAACAGCTCTGAAAGAGATTTCAACAGAGTTGAACGGGTTAAAGGGCCGGATGTCTCAAATGGTAGCTGCCATCTTTGGTAAGCCGTCTGACTTTAACTTTTGTGTGCTTTTTGCCGATCCGGAGTATAATCCGCCAACTGACTTTGCGTATAAAATTTATGCAGGCCCTCGAAGCAAAAATCTGAGCCAAGACCCGTTGATTAAACTGAAGGCAGTATATGCTTTGGTTGAACAACTGTATATTGGCGCACGGCGGGCTCTGGCCGCCATCTCTCCTGCTAATCAGGGACCCAACCGGCTCAGCGACGTCCTGAAGAAACTATCAATCCTTCCTGCCAGGTTTCAAGAAGTAAAACACTCCTACGCGCGAGCCGGAGCTTTGACTGCCCTGAGCCACTCCAAGGCTTGGGTGCTAGACCTAGACCCGGCGGACGTGGCCAGAGGCTATCCCACCGTGAAGGAAGACGGGTCTCCTTTTGATCAGGATGACTTCATGGCTTGCGTGCGCGGAGTCCGGCCTCAGGCAACTACCCTTGAAGATGATACCAATGTTGTTAATACCAGCCGGGTTTTGATGGTGAGAATAAGAAGATGGCCACTCCCTCATACAAGGTAACAGATTTGATCCCACCAGTGAGAGAAGACACATTTGCCCCGGAAGTTGACCCGGTCGGCCTGATCGACGATGAAGCCAAATTTGTCGCCGTTAACGGTTTTGACTGGTCAAAACCCAACTTCTAGCCAACAGAAGGTGGTGAACCGGCGAGGGAGGAACAATGATCATCTTCATGGGCTTATGAAGCCTTGTAATAACTTAGTTGTGAAAACACTGTATGCTTTGCTTATGCCATCGCGCATAAAAAACTTTTATGTGAGTCTGTGTTTCCTGATGCCAATGTATGCATCGTATTTAATGTTTGTTTCTGCAATGTTTGAACTCTGTTCCTGTAAATACAAAGAAAAGACTGGCTTGGCGGCTTAGAACCAAACGGGTTAAAACACCCAGTTTATAGCCAATATGTTTACCATATAGGAACCAAAGACAGATATAAATAAAGGACAAGGGCTGAGACTAACTCTTTAGTTAATGCAGCAAGTAATTGTGTATAAGTAATAACCATACCTTGTACTTTTTTTATCCTTAGACTGCCAATTTGAATAACTCGGGTGATGAATTTAAAAATTCAATCTTCATGAAAAAGTCAATGTTTCTTGAATACTCAATAATCATTATACCTTAGTAGCTCGTACCTTTTGATCCTTGAACCACCAGATTGAATGACCCGGGCAGCTGTGTTGTCCAATAGTTGAGACGGTGAAGAAGACCAGGCTAATTATTTGTAATATTGAAACAACAAAAAACTAAAAGGCAAGAAACATATAATAAGCATAATTTAACCATGTATTCAAAAGGTTGGGGGTTTCTGATTTGAATATGATCAGTAAACCGGACCACAGGGGTTAAGCTAAGGTTCGAATATGACCATATAGCCCCCAGTGGCTTTGGCGTTGCGCTGATCAAAAGGGTACCGACAGCTATGTTCTTTTTGGTTCGAATATGACCTATGTTTGAACAGGAAGCCCCCAAATGACCTTGAGAGGTTTTTAACGACCCTGATTCGAATACGATCCAAGTCGGACCCAAAAGGGGTTAAGCTATGATTCAGATACGATCAAGAAGCACCCAAGTGAGTTTGGCCTTGAGCCGATCAAGAGGGTTACGACAGCTATGTTCTCTTTGGTTCGAATACGACCTATGTTTAAACAGGAAGCCCCCAAGTGACCATGAGATTTGCAGCTAGATTCGGATACGATCATAAGCTGGACCCAAAAAGGTTAAACTTGATTCAAATATGATCAGCTCCTTAATAGTCATTTGAAAATAAGAAATAACAAAGATGCATAATCTTTGAAAAGAAAAGAGACTGATGGTCTTACTTTATTGCTTATCATGGTATACACAATGTTAAAGTACGTACATGATGAGAGCCGGTGGCTTAGGTGTAGTATGGCCGAAGTTGAGCAATGTTCCACGGTCGGCGGGTCTCCTCCTCCGACTTATGTGAGTCTTTGTGCTCTCGAATGTCAATGAGGTAATATGACCCGTTGTTTAAGTTCTTACTGACCACAAAGGGTCCTTCCCAAGGTGGGGATAACTTGTGTGCATCTGAAAGATCCTGGATGAGCCGGAGCACCAAGTCGCCTTCCTGAAAAGTCCTGGACTTAACCCGGCGGCTGTGATAATAGCGCAGGTCCTATTGATAAATTGCTGACCGGGCCGCTGCTAAGTCTCTTTCTTCATCCAACAAGTCAAGTGCATCCTGTCTGGCTTGTTCGTTATTAGCTTCAACATAAGCCGCCACACGGGGTGAGTCATGACGGATGTCACTAGGTAACACTGCTTCTGCTCCATAAACCATGAAGAAAGGTGTGTAACCTGTAGACCTGTTAGGTGTGGTGTTGATACTCCACAACACCGAGGGTAATTCCTCTACCCAACAACCCGACGTTCGCTGTAAAGGAACCATAAGCTGGGGTTTGAGCCCTTTCAAAATTTCCTGATTGGCTCTCTCAGCTTGACCATTGGATTGAGGATGAGCTACAGAAGAAACATCAAGCCGGATGTGCTCTCGTTGACAAAACTCCTCCATAGCCCCTTGGGACAGATTAGTGCCATTGTCAGTGATAATGCTGTGTGGAAAACCAAAACGGAAGATCACCTTTTTCATGAACTGAACCGCCGTGTCCGCCTCACACTTACTCACAAGCTCTGCCTCAACCCACTTGGTGAATTTATCAACTGCCACCAAGAGATGTGTCTTTTTATCCTTAGACCTTTTGAAAGGTCCCACCATGTCAAGCCCCCAGACCGCAAACGACCAAGTGATTGGAATCATCTGGAGCTCTTGAGCCGGCACATGCGCTCGTCGTGCAAACTTTTGACATCCATCACATCTACTGACCAGATCTTCTGCATCAGTGTGAGCTGTCAACCAGTAAAAACCGTGACGAAACGCCTTGGCCACCAAAGATTTTGACCCGGCGTGATGACCACAATCGCCTTCATGGATCTCACGAAGGATTTCTTGACCTTCTTCAGGGGAAACACACCGCTGAAACGCTCCGGAAACACTGTGATGGTATAACTCTCCATCTGAAATCGTCATTGACTTAGACCGCCGGGTTATTTGTCGAGCCAGGGTCTCATCTGCTGGCACCTCTCCCCGGGTCATGTAAGCCAAGAACGGTACTGCCCAATCTGGGATGACATGAAGAGCCGCCACCAACTGCGCCTCCGGGTCAGGAACAACTAAATCTTCTTCTGTGGGCAACTTGACAGAGGGGTTATGCAAAACATCCAAAAAGGTGTTAGGTGGCACCGGCTTACGCTGAGACCCCAACCGGCTTAAGGCATCAGCCGCTTCGTTCTTTCGACGATCAATGTGCTCCACCTGATAACCTTTAAAATGCCCTGCAACCGTATCAACCTCCCGACGATAAGCCGCCATGAGAGGGTCCTTGGAATCCCACTTGCCAGATACCTATTGAGCTACTAGATCTGAGTCGCCAAGACATCTAACTTGGCTCAAACTCATCTCCTTTGCCACTCGAAGACCATGGAGCAAGGCTTCATACTCTGCTGCGTTGTTAGTGCAAGGAAACATCAACTGTAACACATAACAAAATTTGTCACCTCGCGGAGAAGTTAACACAACTCCAGCCCCCGAGCCTTCCAATTGTCTGGACCCATCAAAATGAATAGTCCAATATGTGTTTTCTGGTTTCTCTTCTGGCATCTGCATCTCTGTCCATTCATTAATGAAGTCAACCAGTGCTTGAGATTTGATCGCAATATGTGGCACATACTTCAACCCATGAGACCCAAGCTCAATTGCCCACTTGGCGACTCGTCTGGTGGCTTCTCTGTTTTGAATGATATCTCCCAAAGGAGCAGAGCTGACCACAATGATCGGGTGACCCTGGAAATAATGTTTAAGCTTCCGGCTTGCCATGAACACCCCATATACGAGTTTCTGCCAATGCGGATATCGTTGCTTGGATTCAATCAACACCTCACTAACGTAATAAACCGGCCGTTGAACCGGATGTTCCTTGCCAGCCTCTTTGCGCTCCACCATAATAGCCACACTAACAGCTCGTGAGTTGGCGGCCACGTATAATAACAGCGGCTCTTTTTCAACTGGAGCAGCAAGGACTGGCGGCTCATCAAGCTGTGTCTTCAGATCCTCAAAAGCAGAGTTCACAGCATCCCTCAAAACAAAAGCATCTGTTTTCTTCATCATCTGATACAGAGGCATTGCCTTCTCCCCTAACCGGCTTATGAACCGGCTCAAAGCAGCAATTCGACCCGCCAGCCGCTGAACGTCATTGATGCATGTTGGTTTGGATAGGGATGTAATTGCCTTGATTTTCTTCGGGTTAGCTTCAATACCTCGGTTGGACACCAAAAAACCCAAGAGCTTGCCGGCTGGGACTCTAAAAACACACTTGGCTGGGTTAAGCATCATTTTGTAAACCCGGAGATTATCAAAAGTCTCTTTCAGATCTGTGACCAAGGTTTCCTCTTTCCTGGATTTTACCACTATATCATCCACATAAGCATGAACATTACGCCCAATTTGATCGTGAAGACAATTCTGCACACACCGCCGGTGAGTCGCCTTCCACCGAGAGAGCCGCCAAACGAGCCGATGATGCGATGAGGTTTTCCAAAGGGCTAGAGAAGTGACCCGGCGGTGTTGGTGCATAATGAGGTGGAGCGGTAATTATACGAGGTGGTTCCATGGCACGCGGCTGAACCGGTGCGTCGGGTGTCATGATCCGGTTTGCCTCCGGCGGGTTGCTTCCCCTAGCCCCGGGTGTATGGAATAGGTTCCTAGGATCAAGCATCAGAGGTAGACGTGACTGAGTTTTCTGATGCCTCCTTCTCATGACCTCGTTTGACGCGTTAAGATCCGTCGAGAGCCGGAAGGTCTCCGCTTGAAGCTGCTGAGCACGGACATCCAAAGCCGTCCGTTCTGCTGCCATCATGGCTTCCTCTGTGGCTAGATTTTCCTTAGCTTGCACCATCTCTTCACGTATGCGTGCCACCTCTGTGTCGTGCTGGGCCTTATCCGCCGGCTCTACCACGGGGGTCAACAGAATCGTCAGTTTATCCATGAGGTCCATTAGAATCTGAGCCGGGGGGCGCGTGGGGTCTCCTGGCCTGGCTACAGCCGACTCGGTAGCTGTTGCTGCCGCTGCTGTAGAGTTCTGCCCGGGCTGTGTCCCTGCCATGAAGACTCCGGCCCAATTCGGCGGCTCAAGAGGGTCCGGAATACAGTTGCCATCGGAACAGCCCCCGAGCATGCCGTCTTGCAGCTGGTACAAAGAGTTCGTCTCACCCATTGATGATGCAGTGTCAGAACAGACGGCTATCTCACCGCCCTCCACCGATCCTTCAGAGTATTCACCGCCGTGGACGCAGCCTACAAAGGCATGCTTCACGACAGATTGAACACGGGTGGTCCTTGCGCGCTGAGCCGTTTCGATGAGGTTGGTGTGGACGTCTGGCTCAGGGCCTGACTCGCCGATCCGGCCGATGAAAACGTGAATTCCGCTGAAGGGGACCCGGTACCCGTACTCAATTGAGCCGGCCTCGGGGCCCCAGCCTTCGTCGTCGATGTAGAGCTTGCCGCGACGACTCTTGGTCATTCGGCCCACAGCGTATCCTTTGAGCCCTTCGAAGCTGCCCTTCAAGAACTCAAATCCACCGTGCGCTGGCCCCACGGAGGGCGCCAACTGTCATGGAATTGTCACGGCAGATGTCCTAGAGCAAGGACTTAGTCATAGGGCCATCGCACTAGGAAGCTTAAAGGAGTTAATCGGGACAAAGGACACGAGAGAGTTTTATACTAGTTCGGCCCCTTACGATGAAGGTAAAAGCCTACGTCTAGTTGGGATTGGTATTGCTGAGGTCTCGATCACCAAGAGGCTCAACTCGCCGGCTTGGTTATCGACTTGTTGTTTCTTGCCCTAAGCCGCCACCGGGTCGTCCCCTTATATACATGGGTTGACGCCTGCTGGCCTACAGAGTCTCGGACGGCTCATAATTGTGTCTGGCTCGGTGACTTCCTTTACATGCCTTTCTTTACAAGTCTTTCCTTACATATGGCGGTTCATAATATCAGGCCTTAAACCGCCTTTAGGCCTTTGGGACTTCTATAAAACTTAATAAACTACAATCTTGAATGTTTACTGGGCTTCTTGCGTGACCCGCCATTGGGGATGACCCGGCCCCTCCTGGGCGGGTCTCAACTGATAGTAATATCCCCAACACATAGTCCTATAAACATACAACTAACCCTATGGTGTGATCCACGCGCGTGCTCATATGATGGGCACCAAAGGACAGCAACATAACCACAAGCAAATTAAACCAGTCATAGCAATTCACCAATTACCGATAGGACAACGAAATTCTACTCAGACATCATAAGATAGCAACACATCATTGGATAATAATATGATGCATAAAGCACCATGTTCAAGTAGAGGGTACAGCGGGTTGCGGGAGAGTGGACCACTGTAGATAGATGGGGGAAGGTTATGAAGACGTTAGTGAAGATGACAGAGGTGTTGGTGTAGATTGCAGTGACAATGATGGCCCCGGCGGCGTTCCGGCGCCACCGGGAAAGAGGGGGAGAGAGCCCCCATTCTTCGTCTTCTTCCTTGACCTTCTCCCTAGATGGGAGAAGGGTTTCCCCTCTGGTCCATGGCCTCCATGGCATGGGAGGGGCGAGAGCCCCTCCGAGATTGGAGCTGTCTCTCTGTCTCTCTCTCTTTCTGCGTTTCAGATTCTGGCCTTTCACCGTTTCTTATATTCCTAGAGATCCGTAACTCCGATTGGGCTGAAATTTTAACATGATTTCTATCCGGATATTGGCTTTCTTGCAGCGAAAGAAGGGCACCAACTGCCTTACGGGGTGGAGACAAGGGCCCAGGGCGCACCCCCTGCCTCGTGGCCCCCTCGGGCATCGTCTCGCGTTGATTCTTCTTCCCAAAAATCACATATATTCCAAAAAAATCTCCGTCGGTATTTATCCCGTTTGGACTGCGTTTGATATGGATTTTCCGTGAAACAAAAAACATGCAACAAATAGGAACTGGCACTGGGCAGTGGATCAATATGTTAGTCCCAAAAATAGTATAAAAAGTTGCCAAAAGTATATGAAAGTTGTATAATATTGGCATGGAACAATCAAAAATTATAGATACGACGGAGACCTATCAATGGTCCATGTTAATACACGTTGACCAGTGGCTTCTTGCCCTTCGGCATGTTGTTTGTCCACCTGGGCAGCTTTCAGCATCTCCTCCAACTGGTCTGTTGATCCTGCAGCCGTAAACAAAGCAATGCATATTTAAAAATCATTGTTGGCGCGGAATCATATTTTCCGGATACTGTTGTGCTTACCATCAGGTGCCTTCTGGGATTTCTTCAAATTTTCCAGTTCGGCAGTAACAACAGTTAGCTTGGTCTGACATTCTTCAAGCTCCTTGGACAACGTGTTATTTTTTGTCGTAAGTACCTGATGATATAATGACCCTTAAATCAGTTGGGCCAACTGCTTCAAGTCTCGGGGCCTACTGGCAGATGATTATTGAATCTACTCAAAGTTTTTACCCGCATATCCTTTGAAAGATGGTGAGTGGCTCCGGCAAGTCCATCCCATGCAGCTCGGATATATGCATCCGCAGAGCTGAGGGCGTTGAATGCTTCTTCGGTGAAACTTGGGTCTTGCATGGCCTCTTTCCGCCGCCTATGATTCATCGCGCTCTCCACTTCGAAATTGGTGACAGATACATTATCTGAATCCTCTTGGAGATGACAATCCGGTGTTACGCCCGTATCAACCCTAGTCCTTGTGGCAGGGTCCGAGGCCGGATTGGTCGATGCATGGCTGACGAGGTCCCCAGATACAGTCCAGCGTATGCTCTTCCTAAAATATGGCACGGTAGGAAACATCACAATCCGGTCTATCCGCGGAATGCATGTTAAAAAATGTACCTCTTTGGTGAAGGTGGGGTCTTGGTAGTATCACCATTTGCCCTTCTTTTCAAAGACTCACCCTGCGCGGTTATCGCCTTCTTCGAGGACGCCTCTGATACAGCTCGGTGAGACGAGCTCTGCCCCTTTGGAGCATGAGACAGTGCAGTGGGTGAGGCGCAATGGGAAAACTCTTTTGGAGGAGACATCTCCTGGTTACTTACACGGGAGGAGGGGAGAAGGCCGGGGTAATCGGCTATAATGGCCACTTCCGTGCCATCGTAGCTCGCCTGATAAAAGACCCCCTCCTTAAGTTCTGTAAATATATCCGGATCTTCTTCATATCCAGGATCCAGGTCTCGAACATGGTCCTCTGGCTATGGAGCGGGGCTGTAGACCCCCTCGACGACCTTTGTCCACTCCTATTAAAAGTAGCCGGATTAACTTCGACTAGCATAACTCTGGAAAAAGATTGAGTGTGGCCAATAATCAAAAAACTCACCCAGTCGATGGGGTTATACATGGAAAAACCTTCCCGACAATTCAAGTGAGTGAAGTCTTCCTTCTCCCCTTTGTAAAGGTCGGCTAAGATGGTGGCTAGGGCGGCAAAATTGTCTGGACCCTTGCGTAGACAACGGGATGTATCATCCTCCCCGTTGTAATTCCACATAGGAAAACCTATAGATTAGAGTGGATGAACGCATCGTGTTATTGAAATCGCCATTACCTCGATTATAGACAGTCCAGAGTTCGCAAGTACTCTGATCTTGTTTGCTAGCATCTTAACCTCCGCACTGTCTTCTTCCTCGAAGCATCGGGGACGCCAGTTGGCGCGCTTCTTTGAAGGAGCATTGGAGAATTCAGGAAGACCGCGCCGGATTGGGTCCGGAAGAACGACGTCTTCAATATAAAACCATTCCGAGGGCCACTCTTCAGATGCCTTCTTCGGAGTGTGATATGTCTCCAACATATCTATAATTTTTGATTGTTCCATGCTATTATATTATCTATTTTGGATATTTAATGGGCTTTAATATGCTCTTTTATATTATTTTTGGGACTAACCTATTAACCGGAGGCCCAGTGCCAGTTTCAGTTTTTTTTGCCTATTTTAGTGTTTCGCAGAAAAGGAATATAAAACGGAATCCAAACGGAACGAAACCTTCGCGAGGATCTTTCTTGGAACAAATGCAACCCAGGAGACTTGGAGTGGAGGTCAGAGATGCAACGAGGCGGCCACGAGGTAGGGGGGCGCGCCTAGGGGGGTAGGCGTGCCCCCACCCTCGGGGCCCCATGGAGCTCCACTAACGTACTTCTTTTGCCTATATATACTCTTATACCCTAAAAACATCAGGGAGAGCCACGAAACCACTTTTCCACCGCCGCAACCTTCTGTACCCGTGAGACCCCATCTGGGGACCTTTTCCGGCGATCTTCCGGAGGGGGAATCGATCACGGAGGGCTTCTACATCAACACCATAGCCTCTCCGATGATGTGTGAGTAGTTTACCACAGACCCTTGGGTCCATAGTTATTAGCTAGATGGCTTCTTCTCTCTCTTTGGTTCTCAATACAAAGTTCTCCTCGATGTTCTTGGATATCTATTTGATGTAATATTCTTTTGCGGTGTGTTTGCCGAGATTTGATGAATTGTGGATTTATGATCAAGTTTATCTATGAACAATATTTGATTCTTCTCTGAATTCTTATATGCATGGTTTGATATCTTTGCAAGTCTCTTTGAATTATCGGTTTAGTTTGGCCTACTAGATTGATCTTTCTTGCAACGGGAGAAGTGCTTAGCTTTGGGTACAATCTTGCGGTGTCCTTTCCCAGTGATAGTAGGGGCAGCAAGGCACGTATTGTATTATTGCCATCGTAGATAAAAATATGGGGTTTATATCATATTGCTTGAGTTTATCCCTCTACATCATGTCATCTTACCTAAAGCATTACTCTGTTCTTATGAACTTAATACTCTAGATGCATGCTGGATAGCGGTCGATGTGTGGAGTAATAGTAGTAGATGCAGAATCGTTTCGGTCTACTTAACACAGACGTGATGCCTATATTTCATAATCATTGCCTAGATATTCTCATAACTATGCGCTCTTCTATCAATTGCTCGGCAGTAATTTGTTCACCCACCGTAATACTTGCTATCATGAGAGAAGCCACTAGTGAAACCTATGCCCCCCGGGTCTCTTTCTTATTATATTGCATCTCTTTTATTATCGCATCTCGTTTACTATTTTGCAATCCTTACTTTACAATCTATACAAAAAAATACCAAAAATATTTATCTTATTATCTTTATCAGATCTCACTTTCGTAAGTGACCGTGAAGGGATTGACAACCCCTTTATCGCGTTGGTTGCGATGTTCTTGATTGTTTGTGCAGGTACTAGGTGACTTGCGTGTTATCTCCTACTGGATTGATACCTTGGTTCTCAAAAACTGAGGGAAATACTTACCCTACTTTTATGCATCACCCTTTCCTCTTCAAGGGAAAACCAATGCATGCTCAAGAGGTAGCAGAGTGCCGGATAGGTATCCTGTCCCGGCTATGCGTCATACTTCGGCACCGCCCACCTCGAATATAGATCCCTTTTTGGAGTCGGGGATGAGGCATAAAAATTTCCGCCATAGCTCGAAATGAGCCTCACAGCCTAGAAACAGCTCGCAAAGAGCAACGAAGCCCGCGATATGCAGGATGGAGCATGGCGTCAGATTGTGCAGTTGGAGGCCATAATACTCCAGGAGACCTCTGAGGAAGGGGTGGATAGAAAATCCTACGCCTCTCAAAAGGAAGGAAATGAAGCACACCCGCTCCTGTTTCGAAGGATTGGGGAAATTCTCCGCCAGGGCTCCGCCTTTGAGGGAAGTTAATCCAGCCCTAACAGAGACTAGATCCGTGGGAGGAAGATATCCTTGCGTCTGAAGTTTATTCAGATGGGCGTGGGACACCGAGCAACTTTCGTAGTCGCCTTTTTGAGGGCCGTGGGGACGTGAGGAAGAGCTAGGAGCGCCGGCCTGATCACCCACAAATATAGGGGATCAATTGTAGTTCTTTTCGATAAGTAAGAGTGTCGAACCCAACGAGGAGCAGAAGGAAATGACAAGTAGTTTTCAGTAAGGTAATGTATGCAAGTGCCGAAACTGTAAGTAGCGAGTAGTTTGATAGCAAGATAAGTTGTAACGAGCAAGTAACGACAGTAGAAATAAGTATGCAGCAAGGTAGCCCAATCCTTTTGAGGCAAAGTACAGGCCAAAATGGTCTCTTATGATAAGCAAAGCGTTCTTGAGGGTACATGGGATTTCATCTAGTCACTTTCATCATGTTGGTTTGATTTATGTTCGCTACTTTGATAATTTGATATGTGGGTGGACCCGTGGTTAGGTGCTATTCTTACTTGAACAAACCTCCTACTTATAATTAACCCTCCCACAAGCATTCGCAACTACGAGAAAAGTATTAAGGATAAATCCTAACCATAGCATTAAACTCTAGGATCCAATCGGCCCCTTACGGAATAGTGCATAAACTGGGTTTAAGTTTCTGTCACTCTCGCAACCCACCATCTATTTACTACTCCACAATGCATTCCCTTAGGCCCAAATATGGTGAAGTGTCATGTAGTCGACATTCACATGACACCACTAAGGGAATCACAACATACACACTATCAAGATATCGAACACATATCAAATTCACATGATTACTTGCAACATGATTTCTCCCGTGACCTCAAGAACAAAAGTAACTACTCACAAATGGTGAACATGATCATGATCAGAGGGGTATTAATATGCATAATGGATCTGAACATATAATCTTCCACCAAATAAACCATATAGTAATCAACTACAAGATGTAATCAACACTACTAGTCACCCCCTAGCAACCATCTATAGTTCTGGTAACAAGATTGAATACAAGAGATGAACTAGGGTTTGAGAGGAGATGGTGTTGTTGAAGATGTTGATGGAGATTGCCCTCCCCAAGATGGGAGAGTTGTTGGTGATGATGACGACGATGATTTCTCCCTCCAGGAGAGAAGTTCCCCCGGCAGAATCGCTTCGCCGGAGGGCAAAAGTGCTCCTGTCCAAGTTCCGCCTCGAGGCGGCAGCGCTTCGTCCCAAAAGTCCCTCTCTGATTTTTTCTAGGTCAAAATGACTTATATACCAAAAGATGGGCACCGGAGGTGGGCCGAGGAGGCCACAACCCACCAGGGCGCCCCAGGGGGGCCTGGCACGCCCAGGTGGGTTGTGCCCACCTGGTGGCCCCCCTCTGGTGTTTATTGACTCCAGTATTTCTTAAACAATTCATTAAAAATCCCTGTGAAGTTTCAGCCCATTTGGAGTTGTGCGGAATAGGTGGCCTGATGTAGCTTTTCCAGGTCCAGATTTCCAGCTGCCGGAATTCTCCCTCTTGGTGTGTTCCTTGCAAATTATGAGAGAAAAGGCATTAGAATTACTCCAAAAAGCATTATTATGGATAAAAACATTATAAATAATAGCAATAAAACATGATGCAAAATGGACGTATCAACTCCCCCAAGCTTAGACCTCGCTTGTCCTCAAGTGAAAACCGAAATCGAGAAACATGTCCACATGCTTTGAGAGAGAGGTGTTGCTAAAAACAAAATATAGACATAGAAGCATGATGTTGATTATTATAACAGCAACAAATTTTTAACATAGGACTTTATCGTAGAACTTGCATCATATACTTCCCATGAATAAGTAACAGTTCATCACACAATCGAAGTATGAAGCCAAAACTCTATTAGAAACCAGCAAACTATGTTCTCAGTCAACTTTGCAACTACAATTCATCATCTTTTTAGGAAGAGTCACGTGTCAGAGCCTTTTAAGCAAGTCCACATACTCAAGTATCATATAGTCTTCTATTATTTCTAACACTCACCTAGTACCCATGAACAAAATGTTTCAGTCAGACACACAGAAAGATAGGGGCTTTTAGTTTCGCCTCCCAACATACTCGCCTCGTGGGTGATGTCAACAATAATAACTCATGCTATCTATATTCAACTGGACACATGCGCCTAGATCTTTCCTCACCACATGATGCTTGCCCAAAGAGAAAATAAAAAAGGAATAGGGAGAAAACTTTGACTCTTTGCATGAAAGTAAATACATAAAAGTAAAAGATAGGCCCTTCGAAGAGGGAAGCAGAGGTTGCCATGCACTTATTTGTTTGCATGCTCAATCCCTTAGTGCAAAAGAACGTCACGTTGTATTACCCCTTAAGATGACAACCTTTATTATGCAGTCTGTCGCTTTTATTCTTTGTCATCCAAGTTCGTACAACGCTCAATTTTCTCTTACACTAAACGATCTCACATATTTAGAAGCAATTTTATTGCCTTTTTGCACCATGACAACTTACTTGAGGGATCTTGTTCAATCCCTAGGTAGGTATGGTGGACACTTGAAAAAGATTTGGGTTTAAGGGTTTTTGGATGCACAAGTAGTATCTCTACTTAGTGCGGTTTTTGGCTAGCAAAGATAGGGGCAAGCACCACATGTTGAAGGATCTATGACAATATGACTTCTATGTGAATATAAACAAACATAAACCATTAAGTTGTCTTCCTTGTCCAACGTCAACAATTTTGGCATATAATATTTTGATGAGGGCTCACAATCACAAAAGATTTCTAGGATAGTATATTTACATGTGAATCTTCTCTTCCCTTATTAATTATTTCATGAGTTGCATCATTGACTAATGCTATGTTTGTCAATCTCTAATAAAATTTTCTTACTTATACTTTTCCTTATGTGGTGCTATCACCTACCATAGGATTAGTATATGATCATGTTGATTTATTCCCCTCTTTTTTATTTATTTCCTTTCTCTATTTCTTTCTTTCTTGTTTATTTTCTTTCCTTTATTTGCAACATGAGAGTTAAGAAAACAAAAACTCAACTAAACTTTACTATAACTTGCACATGATTATAATGAGAGATCACTACGCAAACTCTGAAATAAGAAAGGATCAAACTAAACTTTATTTCATCTAACGCAAAAAGATCGAACTAAGATAAGTAAAAGCAAAAGGATATTAGGAGGATACGATAACGGGGCACCTCCCCCAAGCTTGGCAGAAGCCAAGGGGAGTGCCCATACCCGATACCCAGTTCTCCTTTTGGTGGTGAATAAGGTGATGAAGCGATCGTAGGCTCCTCCCTCTTTGTCTCAATCTTCATCAGCCAAGCATCTTCTTCCATGTGGTTGGAGGAGCAGGAAGACATGATGCCTAGCTTGATAAATCTGACCAGAAACAGCAAGAAAAGAGAACAGAGGATTTCTTCGCCATACGGTGGTTAACAGGTTCGGGAAGTATATATAGATTTTTTATCTTGCAAGACAAGTATATGGAATAAAAACGAAGTACGGGAGGTGTCCCAGATGGGCACAACCCACCTGGGCACGCCCTGGTGTATTATGCCCACCAGGGGACGCTTCCTGGAAGTTTCTTTATTCCCAAAATGCTAAAATATTCCAAAACTGACAAAAAATATTTTTGCAGATTTTTTGGAGTCTATTTACTTACCGTACTACGTACCTCCTTATTTTTACGATTTTGGAGTGTTCCGGAAGGACTCTTTTACGTGTTCTTCCGGTGTCAAAGTTTGGATAATATTACTTTCAACATTAATAGGCGTACTTGAGATATAATGCTTTATTCGTTGCCTGTTGACAACCTTCGGGTTAGTGCCTTCGAAATTATTTATTTTGATGGCTGCAGACCGGTAAACCTCCTCAATGACATAGGGGCCTTCCCATTTTGAGAGGAGTTTGCCTGCAAAGAATCTGAAACGAGAGTTGTACAAAAGAACATACTCTCCGACTTTAAACTCACATTTTTGAATTCTTTTATCATGCCACCTTTTAACTTTTTCTTTGGATAACTTTGCATTTTCATAAGCTTGGGTTCTCCATTCATCTGATGAGCTTATATCAAATAGCCTCTTTTCACCTGCAAGTTTCAAATCATAGTTGAGTTCTTTAACTGCCCAGTATGCTTTATGTTCTAACTCAAGAGGCAAATAACAAGCTTTTCCATAAACCATTTTATAAGGAGACATACCCATAGGATTTTTATATGTTGTTCTATAAGCCCAAAGTGCATCATCTAATTTCTTAGACAAATTCTTCCTGGACCTATTAACAGTCTTTTGCAAAATTAATTTTATTTCTCTATTACTAAGTTCAACTTGACCACTAGACTGAGGATGATAGGGTGATGCAATTCTATGGTTAACATCATACTTAGCAAGCATTTTACGGAAAGCACCATGAATAAAGTGTGAACCACCATCAGTCATTAAATATCTAGGGACTCCGAATCTTGGGAAATAACTTCCTTAAGCATTTTAATAGAGGTGTTGTTATCAGCACTACTTGTTGGAATAGCTTCTACCCATTTAGTAACATAATCAACAACAACCAAAATATGTGTATACCCATTAGAGGAAGGAAAAGGTCCCATGTAATCAAATCCCCAAACATCAAATGGTTCAACAGCAAGTGAATAATTCATAGGCATTTCTTGACGCTTACCAATATTACCTATTCTTTGGATCTCGTCGCAAGATGAAACATACTTACGAGCATCCTTGAAGAGAGTAGGCCAATAAAATCCAGATTGCAATACCTTATGAGCAGTTCTATCTCCAGCATGATGCCCTCCATAGGGTTCGGAGTGACATTTTCGTAGGATTTGTCCCTGTTCATGCTCAGGTACACAACGTCTAATAATACCATCTACTCCTTTTTATAAATATGTGGGTCATCCCAAAAGTAATGTCTTAAATCATAGAAGATTTTTTCTTTTGCTGATATGTAAAGCTAGGTGGCAAATATTTAGCAACAATTTAATTATCATAGTCAGCATACCAAGGAGTAATATTAGCAACATTTATTGCAGCTAACTGCTCATCAGAAAAACTATCATCAATAGGAAGTGGGTCATCAAGCACATTTTCAAGCCTAGACAAGTTATCACCTACGGGATTCTCAGCTCCCTTTCTATCAATGATATGCAAATCAAATTCTTGTAACCAGAGAACCCAACGAATGAGTCTAGGTTTAGCATCTTTCTTTTCCATAAGATATTTAATAGCAGCATGGTTTGTGTGAATAGTTACTTTAGAATCAACAATATAAGGTCTAAACTTATCACAAGCAAACACCACTGCTAAGAATTCTTTTTCAGTAGTAGCATAATTTCTTTGAGCACTGTCTAGAGTTTTACGAGCATAATGGATAACATTCAATTTCTTATCAACCCTTTGTCCTAGAACATCACCAACAACATAATCACTAGCATCACACATAATTTCAAAAGGCAAGTTCCAATCAGGTGGTTGAACAATAGGTGCAGAAATTAAAGCTTTCTTGAGTGTTTCAAAGGCTTCTAAACAATCATTATCAAAAACAAAAGGAACGTCCTTTTGCAAAATACTAGTGAGAGGCCTAGAAATTTTAGAGAAGTCTTGATAAATATCCTACAGAAACCAGCATGACCTAGGAAACTACGAATACCTTTGATGTCCTTTGGACATGGCATTTTATCAATGGCATCAACCTTAGCTTGGTCCACTTCAATACCTCTTTCAGAAATTTTATGACCCGAGAAAATGCCTTCATTAACCATAAAGTGGCACTTCTCCCAATTCAAGACAAGATTTGTTTGTTCACATCTCTGCAAAACTCGATCTAGATTGCTTAAACAATCATCAAAAGATTTCCCATAAACAGCGAAGTCGTCCATGAAAACCTCAACAATATTTTCACAAAAGTCAGAGAATATAGCCATCATGCATCTTTGAAAGGTAGCAGGTGCATTACATAAACCAAAAGGCATACGTCTATAAGCATAGGTTCCAAAAGGACAAGTAAAAGTAGTGTTTTCTTGATCCGGTTGAGATACAGGTATTTGTGAAAAACTAGAATATCCATCAAGGAAGCAAAAGTGTGTGTGCTTAGATAATTTTTCAAGCATTTGATCAATAAAAGGCAAAGAGTAATGATCTTTTCTAGTAGCTTTATTTAATTTTCTAAAATCAATTACCATTCTATAGCCTGTAACAATTTTTTGTGGAATAAGTTCATTCTTATCATTAGGAACAACAGTAATACCTCCTTTCTTAGGAACACAATGAACAAGACTTACCCATCTACTATCAGCTATGGGATAGATTATACCTGCTTCCAGAAGTTTTAATATTTCCGTTCTTACCACCTCTTTCATCTTTGGATTTAACCGACGTTGGTGATCAACAACGGGTTTAGCAGTAGGTTCCATATTAATTTTGTGCTGACATAGAGTGGGACTAATGCCCTGTAAATCATCAAGAGTATACCCAATAGCAGCTCAGTGCTTCCTTAGAACTTTCAATAATCTTTCTTCTTCATGTTCTGAAAGGTTAGCACTAATAATAACATGATATATTTTCTTTTCATCTAGATAAGCATATTTCAAAGTGTCTGGCATTTGTTTTAATTCAAACACAGGATCATCTTTAGGTGGAGGGGGACCTCCTAGAGTTTCAATAGGCAAATTGTGTTTAAATAGAGGACGTTGTTCAAAGAAAATATTATCTATTTCATTTCTTTCATGCATATGCAAATCATTCTCATGGTCTAGCAAGTATTGTTCTAAAGGATCTGTAGGTGGCACAACAAAAGAAGGAAGACCAATTAATTCATCCTTACTAGGTAATTCTTTTTCATGATGGTTTCTACTAAACAAGGAAAAATTAAACTCATGAGACTCATCACCAAAGCTAACACCCACAGTTTGTTTCTGGCAATCTATCCTAGCATTAACTGTGTTCAAGAAAGGTCTGCCAAAAATAATGGGACAAAAGTCATCAGGTGGGGTACCAAGAACAAGAAATTCGGTAGGATATTTTGTTTTCCCACACAAGACTTCAACATCTCTAATAATCCCACAAGGTGATATGGTGTCTCTATTTGCAAGTTTAATAGTAACATCTATGTCTTCTATCTCTGTAGGTGCTATGTCTTCCCTAATTTCTTGATATAACTTGTAAGGAATAACACTCATGCTAGCACCCATATCACATAAACCATAATAACAGTGATCTCCTATTTTAACTGAAATGACAGGCAGACCAACAACTGGTCCATTTTTATCCCTTTTTGGGTTTGGCAATTCTAGTAGCTTCTGCACAGAAGTAGATAACATGCCCATCCACATCTTCTTCTAAGAGATCTTTAACCATAGCAATATTAGGTTCAAATATAATTTGTTCATCTAGTTTAAGTGTTCTAACAAAGCTTTTGTTAACCACAGTTGAAACTTTAGCATGTTCTTTTATCCTAACAGGAAAAGGAGGTTTCTCAATATAAGTAGTAGGAACAACTGGATCAACAATATACAGTATAGTTTCTTCTCTAACTGGTACCAGTTCTTTAATTTCTTCTTTAACAGGTGGGTGATATTTAAGCCACTTATCTTTAGGGAGTTCAACATAAGTAGCAAATGATTCACAAAAGGCGGCTACTATCTCAGAGTCCAAGTCCATATTTAGTGCTAAACTTTTGAAAAGCATCGGTATCCATAAAAAGATTTAACACAATCATACTTAAGATTTATACCTGACTCTTTACCTTCGTCGAGTTCCCAATCTTCAGAGTTGTGTCTAATTCTTTCCAAAAGATCCCACCGGAATTCAATAGTTTTCTTCATAAAGGAACCAGCACAAGAAGTATACAGCATGGTTTGATCATTACGAGAAAGCCGAGCATAAAAATTCTGAATAACAATTTCTCTTGAGAGCTCATGATTGGGGCATGAATATAACATTGACTTAAGCCTCCCCCAAGCTAGAGCGATACTTTCTCCTTCATGAGGCCAAAAATTATATATATAATTCCGATCACGATGAACTAGATGCATAGGATATTTTTTTGGTCAAACTCCAATTTTAAACGATTCCAATTCCATGATCCAATATCATCGCATAGCCTATACCATGCCAATGCTTTTCCTTCAAAGATAAAGGGAAACCTTTTGCATAACTTCATCCCTGGGTAAACCTGCAAGCTTAAACAATCCACAAATTTTTTCTACATGTATTAAGTGCATGTCAGGATGTTCGGTTCCATCTCCTACATAAGGATTAGCGAGCAGTTGTTCTATCATACCCGAAGGAATTTCATATTCAATATTTTCAGTAGGTGCAGTAGGTTGAGGGGCAATTAATTGTGGTTCCGGACGAGGTGAAGATACCCCGAACAAACCCCTCAAAGAATTGTTTTCCATAGTAACAAGTGACAATATATTTCAGCACACTATATAAATGTTTCCTTACCAAAAGCGCTTCACTCCCCGGCAACGGTGCCAGAAAATAGCCTTGATGACCCATAAGTATAGGGGATCAATTGTAGCTCTTTTCGATAAGTAAGAGTGTCAAACCCAACGAGGAGCAGAAGGAAATGAAAAGTAGTTTTCAGTAAGGTGATGTCTGCAAGTGCCGAAACTGTAAGTAGTGAGTAGTTTGATAGCAAGATAATTTGTAACGAGCAAGTATTGATAGTAGCAATAGGTATGCAGCAAGGTAGCCCAATCCTTTTGAGGCAAAGGACAGGCCAAAACGGTCTCTTATGATAAGCAAAGCGTTCTTGAGGTTACACGGGAATTTCATCTAGTCACTTTCATCATCTTGGTTTGATTTGTGTTCACTACTTTGATAATTTGATATGTGGGTGGACCGGTGCTTAGGTGATGTTCTTACTTGAACAAACCTCCTACTTATGATTAACCCTCCCGCAAGCATCCGCAACTACGAGAAAAGTATTAAGGATAAATCCTAACCATAGCATTAAACTCTAGGATCCAATCAGTCCCTTACGGAATAGTGCATAAATTGGGGTTTAAGTTTTTGTCACTCTCGCAACCCACCATCTATTTACTACACAATGCATTCCCTTAGGCCCAAATATGGTGAAGTGTCATGTAGTCGATGTTCACATTGAAGGAAATATGCCCTAGAGGCAATAATAAAGTTGTTATTTATATTTCCTTATATCATGATAAATGTTTATTATTCATGCTAGAATTGTATTAACCAGAAAATTAGTACATGTGTGAATACATAGACAAATAGAGTGTCCCTAGTATGCCTCTACTTGACTAGCTCGTTAATCAAAGATGGTTAAGTTTCCTAGCCATGGACATGTGTTGTCATTTGATGAACGTGATCACATCATTAGAGAATGATGTGATGGACAAGACCCATCCGTTAGCTTAGCATAATGACCGTTCAATTTTATTGCTACTGCTTTCTTCATGACTTATACATGTTCCTCTGACTATGAGATTATGCAACTCCTGAATACCGGAGGAACACCTTGTGTGCTATCAAACGTCACAATGTAACTGGGTGATTATAACGATGCTCTATAGGTGTCTCCAATGGTATTTGTTGAGTTGGCATAGATCGAGATTAGGATTTGTCACTCCGTCTATCGGAGAGGTATCTCTAGGCCCTCTTGGTAATGCACATCACTATAAGCCTTGCAAGCAATGTGACTAATGAGTCAGTTGCGGGATGATGCATTACGAAACGAGTAAAGAGACTTGCCGGTGATGAAATTGAACTAGGTATTGAGATACCTACGATCGAATATCGGGCAAGTAACATACCGATGAAAAAGGGAACAACGTATATTGTTATGCGGTTTGACCGATAAAGGTCTTCGTAGAACATGTAGGAACCAATATGAGCATCTAGGTTCCGTTATTGGTTACTGACCGGAGATGAGTCTCGGTCATGTCTACATAGTTCTCGAACCCGTAGGGTCTTCACGCTTAACGTTCTGTGATGATTTGTATTATGAGTTATGTGATTTGATGACCGAAGTTTGTTCGGAGTCCCAGATGAGATCGCGGACATGACAAGAAGTCACGAAATGGTCGAGACGTAAATATCAATATATTGGAAGGCTATATTCGGACATCGGAAAGGTTCCGAGTGATTTAGGTATTTTTCAGAGTACCGGAGAGTTACGGGAATTCGTATTGGGCCTTAATGGGCCATACGGGAAAGGAGAGAAGGGCCTTAAGGGTGGTCGCGCCCCTTCCCCATGGACTGGTCCGAATTGGACTAGGGAAAGGGGGTGCCCCCTTCCTTCCTTCTCCTTCTCCCTTCCCTTTTTCCTATTCCATGTGGGAGGTGGAATCCTACTAGGACTAGGGAGTCCTAGTAGGACTCCACACTTTGGGCGCGCCCTATGAGGGTCGGCCTCCTCCTCCCTCCATCCTTTATGTACGTGGCTGGGGGGCACCCCATACACACACAAGTTGATCATTGATCTCTTAGCCATGTGCGGTGCCCACTCCACCATAATCCACCTCGGTCATATCGTCGTAGTTCTTAGGCGAAGCCCTGCGCCGGTAGCTTCATCATCACCATCATCACGCCGCCGTGCTGACGAATCTCTCCCTCGCCACTCTGCTGGATCATGAGTCCGTGGGATGTCACCGATCCGAACGTGTGCAGATCGCGGAGGTGCCGTACTTTCGGTACTAGGATCGGTCGGATCGTGAAGACGTACGACTACATCAACCGCGTCGTCATAACGCTTCCGCTTACGGTCTACGAGGGTACGTGGACAACACTCTTCCCCTCTCGTTGCTATGCATCACCATGATAGATCTTGCGTGTGCGTAGGAACTTTTTGAAATTACTGCGTTCCCCAACAGTAGCATCCGAGCCAGGTCTATGCGTAGATGTTATATGCATGAGTAGAACACTAAGGAGTTGTGGGCGTGGGTATATACATATTGCTTGTCGTCACTAGTTGATTCTTGATTCAGCGGTATTGTTGGATGAAGCGGCTCAGACCGACATTACGCGTACACTTACGCGAGACTGGTTCTACGGACGTGCTTCGCACACAGGTGGCTAGCGGGTGTCTGTTTCTCCAACTTTAGTTGAATCGGATTCAATGAACAGGGTTCTTTCTGAAGATCAAAAAGCAATCACTATACCACGTTGTTGTTTTTTGATGCGTAGGTAAGAACGGTTCTTGCTCAGCCCGTAGCGGCCACGTAAAACTTGCAACAACAAAGTAGAGGACGTCTAACTTGTTTTGGCAGGGCATGTTGTGATGTGATATGGTCAAGACGTGATGAGATATACATTGTTGTATGAGATGATCATGTTTTGTTAAAGTTATCGGCAACTGGTAGGAGCCTTATGGTTGTCTCTTTATTGCATAAGTTGCAAGCGCCAAATAATTGCTTTACTTTATCGCTATGCGATAGCAATAGTTGCAATAACAATAGTTGGCGAGACGACCATGTGATGACACGTTGATAGAGATCAAGATGATGGAGATCATGGTGTCATGTCGGTGACGATAGAGATCATGACGGTACTTTGGAGATGGAGATCAAAAGCACAAGATGATGATGGCCATATCATGTCACATATTTTGATTGCATGTGATGTTTATCTTTTATACATCTTATTTTTCTTAGTTCGACGATAGCTTTATAAGATGATCCCTTACTAAAATTCCAAGGTATAAGTGTTCTCCCCGAGTATGCATCGTTGCGACAGTTCTTTGTGCCGAGACACCACGTGATGATCGGGTGTGATAAGCTCTACGTTCACATACAACGGGTGCAAGCCAGTTTTGCACATGCAGAATACTCGGGTTAAACTTGACAAGCCTAGCATATGCAGATATGGCCTCGGAACACTAGAGACCGAAAGGTCGAGCGTGAATCATATAGTAGATATGATCAACATAGTGATGTTCACCATTGAAAACTACTCCATCTCACGTGATGATCGGACATGGTTTAGTTGATTTGGATCACGTGATCATTTAGATGACTAGAGGGATGTCTATCTAAGTGGGAGTTCTTAAGTAATATGATTAATTGAACTTTAATTTATCATGAACTTAGTCCTGATAGTATTTGCATATCTATGTTGTAGATCAATAGCTTGCGATGTAGATCCCTGTTTATTTTTTGATATGTTCCCAGAGAAAAACTATGTTGAAAGATGATA
The DNA here is from genome assembly GCF_056163025.1 of Triticum urartu. Taxonomy (NCBI): domain Eukaryota; kingdom Viridiplantae; phylum Streptophyta; class Magnoliopsida; order Poales; family Poaceae; genus Triticum; species Triticum urartu. Next base: position 483,657,005 of record NC_141875.1, read on the forward strand.
GTAGCAATGATGCGGACTAGGTATGTGATCTGAGGATTATCCTCATTGCTGCACAGAAGAATTATGTCCTTGATGCACCGCTAGGTGATAGACCTATTGCAGGAGTAGATACAGACGTTATGAACGTTTGACAAGCTCGATATGATGACTACTTGATAGTTTAGTGCCCCATGCTTTACGGCTTAGAACCAGGACTTCAAAATGTTTTGAACGCCACGGAGCATATAAGATGTTCCAAGAGTTGAAATTGGTATCTCATACTCATGCCCGTGTCAAGAGGTATGAGACCTCTGATAGTACTTTGCCTACAAGATGGAGGAGAATAGCTCAATGAGTGAGCATGTGCTCAGAATGTCTGAGTACTACAATCACTTGAATCAAGTGGGAGTTAATCTTCCCGATAAGATAGTGATTGACAGAGTTCTCCAGTCACTATCACCAAGTTACTAGAACTTCATGATGAACTATAATATGCAAGGGATAACGGAAACGATTCCCAAGCTCTTTGCGATGCTGAAATCGGTGAAGGTAGAAATCAAGAAATAGCATCAAGTGTTGATGGTTAACAAGACCACTAGTTTCAAGAAAAGGGCAAAGGGAAAGAAAGAGGGACTTCAAAGAAGAAAGGCAAGCAAGTTGCCACTCACATGAAGAAGCTCAACCCAAGCCTGGAACTGAGTGCTTCTACTGCAAAGGAAATGGTCATTGGAAGTGGAACTGCCCTAGATACTTGGCGGATACGAAGGATGGCAAAGTGAACAAAGTATATATTTGATATACATGTTACTGATGTGTACTTTACTAGTGTTTATAACAACACCTCAGTATTTGATACTGGTTCAGTTACTAAGAGTAGTAACTCGAAACGGGAGTTGCAAAATAAACAGAGACTAGTTAAGGGCGAGGTGATGATGTGAGTTGGAAATGATTCCAAGGTTGATAAGATCACCATCGCACACTCCCTTTACCTTCAGGATTAGTGTTGAACCTAAAATAAATGTTATTTTGTGTTTGCGTAAAGCATAATATGATTGGATCATGTTTATTGCAATAGGGTTATTCATTTAATCAAGGATAATTATTAGTCTGTTTACATGAATAAAACCTTCTGAGGTCATACACCCAAGGTGAATGGTTTATTGAATCTCGATCGTAGTAATACACATATTCATAATATTGAAGCCAAAAGATGCAAAGTTAATAATGATAGTGCAACTTATAGGTGGCACTGTCGTTTAGGTCATATTTGTGTAAAGCGCATGAAGAAACTCCATGCTGATGGAATCACTTGATGCTTGCGAACCATGCCTTGTGGGCAAGATGACTCAAACTCCGTTCTCCGGAACAATGGAGCAAGCAACAGACTTATTGGAAATAATACATACTGATGTATGCAATCCGATGAGTGTTGAGGCTCGCGGCGGGTATCGTTATTTTCTGACCTTCACAGATGATTTGAGCAGATATGGGTATATCTACTTAGTGAAACATAAGTCTGAAACATTTCAAAAGTTCAAAGAATTTCAGAGTGAAGTGGAAAATCATCGTAACAAGAAAATAAAGTTTCTATGATCTGATCACGGAGGCGAATATTTGAGTTACGAGTTTGTTCTTCATTTGAAACAATTTGGAATAGTTTCGCAACTCACGCCACCTGAACACCACGGCATAATGGTGTGTCTGAACGTTGTAATCATACTTTATTGGATATGGTGCGATCTATGATGTCTCTTACCGATTTACCACTATCGTTTTAGAGTTCATTAGAGACAGCTGCATTCACGTTAAATAGGGCACCATCTAAATCCTTTTAGATGACACCGTATGAACTATGGTTTGGCAATAAACCAAAGCTATCATTTCTTAAAGTTTGGGGTTGCAATGCTTATGTGAAAAAGATTCAAACTGATAAGCTCAAACCCAAATCGGAGTAGTGCGTCTTCATAGGATACCCAAAAGAAACTGTTGGGTACACCTTCTATCACAGATCTGAAGGCAAGATATTTTGTTGCTAAGAATGGATCCTTTCTAGAGAAGGAGTTTCTCTCAAAAGAAGTGAGTGGGAGGAAAGTAGAACTTGATGAAGTAATTGTACCTTCTCCCGAATTGGAAAGTAGTTCAACATAGAAATTAGTTCCAGTGATTCCTACACCAATTAGTGAGGAAGCTAATGATGATGATCATGAAACTTCAGATCAAGTTACTATCGAACCTCGTAGGTCAACCAGAGTACGGTCTACACCAGAGTGGTATGGTAGTCCTGTTCTGGAAGTCATGTTACTAGACCATGACGAACCTACGAACTATGAGGAAGCGATGATGAGCCCAGATTCTACAAAATGGATTGAGGCCATGAAATCTGAGATGGGATCCATGTATGAGAACAAAGTATGGAATTTGATTGACTTGCCCGATGATCGGTGAGTCATTGAGAATAAATGGATCTTCAAGAGGAAGACGGACGATGATAGTAGTGTTACTATCTACAAAGCTCAAATTGTCGCAAAACGTTTTCGACAAGATCAAGGTGTTGACTACAATGAGATTTTCTCACTCGTATCAATGCTTAAAAGTCTGTCCAAATCATGTTAGCAGTTGCCGCATTTTATGAAATCTGGCAAATGGATGTCAAAACTGCATTCCTTAATGGATTTCTTAAAGAAGAGTTCTATATGATGCAACCAGAAGGTTTTGTCAATCCTAAAGGTGCTAACAAAGTGAGCAAGCTTCAGCGATCCATCTATGGACTGGTGCAAGCATCTCGGAGTTGGAAAATATGCTTTGATAAAGTGATCAAAGCATATGATTTTATATAGACTTGCGGGGAAGCCTGTATTGACAACAAAGTGAGTGGGAGCACTACAACATTTTTGATAAGTATATATGAATGACATATTGTTGATTTGAAATAATGTAGAATTTTCCGGAAAGCATAAAGGAGTGTTTGAAAGGAGTTTTTCAAAGAAAGACCTCGGTGAACCTACTTACATATTGAGCATCAAGATCTATAGAGATAGATCAAGACGCTTGATATATTTTCAATGAGTACTTACCTTGACAAGATTTTGAAGTAGTTCAAAATAGAACAGTCAAAGAAGGAGTTCTTGCATGTGTTGCAAGGTGTGAAGTTGAGTAAAGACTCAAAACCCGACCACGGCAGAAAATAGAAAGAGAATGAAAAGTTATTCCCTATGCGTCAGTCATAAGTTCTATAATATATGCTATGCTGTGTACCAGACCTATTGTGTACCTCACCATAAGATTGGCAAGAGGGTACAATAGTGATCCAGGAGTGGATCACTGGACAGCGGTCAAAAATATCCTTAGTGGAATAAGGAAATGTTTCTCGATTATGGAGGTGACAAAGAGTTCGTCGTGAAGAGTTACGTCGATGCAAGCTTTGACATCAATCAGGATGACTCTAAGTCTCGATCTACATACATATTAAAAGTAGGATCAATTAGCTAGAGTAGCTCTGTGCAAAGCATTGTAGACATAAAAAATTTGCAAAATACATACGGCTCTGAATATGGCAGACCAGTTGACTATCTCTCACAAGCAAAATAGATCACTCTTTGGGTGTTAATGACATAGCGACGTGAACTAGATTATCAACCCTAGTAAACCCTTTGGGTGTTAGTCACATGGAAATGTGAACTAATCACATAAAGATGTGAACTATTCGTGTTAAATCACATGACGATGTGAACTAGATTATTGACTCTAGTGCAAGTGGGAGACTGAAGGAAATATGCCCTAGAGGCAATAATAAAGTTGTTATTTATATTTCCTTATATCATGATAAATGTTTATTATGCATGCTAGAATTGTATTAACCGGAAACTTAGTACATGTGTGAATACATAGACAAACAGAGTGTCCCTAGTATGCCTCTACTTGACTAGCTCGTTAATCAAAGATGGTTAAGTTTCCTAGCCATGGACATGTGTTGTCATTTCATGAACAGGATCATGTCATTAGAGAATGATGTGATGGACGAGACCCATCCGTTAGCTTAGCATAATGATCGTTCAGTTTTATTGCTACTACTTTCGTCATGACCTATACATGTTCCTCTGACTATGAGATTATGCAAGTCCCGAATACCGGAGGAACACCTTGTGTGCTATCAAACGTCACAACGTAACTAGGTGATTATAAAGATGCTCTACAGGTGTCTCCAATGGTTTTTGTTGAGTTGGCATAGATCGAGATTAGGATTTGTCACTCCGTCTATCGGAGAGGTATCTCTGGGCCCTCTCGGTAATGCACATCACTATAAGCCTTGCAAGCAATGTGACTAATGAGTTAGTTGCAGGATGATGCATTACGGAACGAGTAAAGAGACTTGCTGGTAACGAGATTGAACTAGGTATTGAGATACCTATGATCGAATCTCGGGCAAGTAACATACTGATGACAAAGGGAACAACGTATGTTATTATGCGGTTTGACCGATAAAGATCTTCGTAGAATATGTAGGAATCAATATGAGCATCCAGGTTCCGTTATTGGTTATTGACCGGAGATGAGTCTCGGTCATGTATACATAGTTCTCGAACCCGTAGGGTCCGCACGCTTAACGTTCTATGACGATTTGTATTATGAGTTATGCAATTTGATGACCGAAGTTTGTTCGGAGTCCCAGATGAGATCGGGGACATGACAAGAAGTCACGAAATGGTCGAGACGTAAAGATCAATATATTGGAAGGCTATATTCGGACATCGGAAAGGTTCCGAGTGATTCGGGTATTTTTCGGAGTACCGGAGAGTTACGGGAATTTGTATTGGGCCTTAATGGGCCATATGGGAAAGGAGAGAAGGGCCTTAAGGGTGGCCGCGCCCCTTCCCCATGGACTGATCCGAATTGGACTAGGGAAAGTGGGCGCCCCCTTCCTTCCTTCTACTTCTCCCTTCCCTTTTTCCTATTCCATGTTGGAGGTGGAATCCTACTAGGACTAGGGAGTCCTAGTAGGACTCCACACTTTGGACGCGCCCTATGAGGGCCGGCCTCCTCCTCCCTCCATCCTTTATATACATGGCCAGGGGGCACCCCACAGACACACAAGTTGATCATTGATCTCTTAGCCATGTGCGGTGCCCCTCCACCATAATCCACCTCGGTCATATCGTCGTAGTGCTTAGGCGAAGCCCTGCGCCGGTAGCTTTATCATCACCGTCATCACACCGTCGTGCTGACGAAGCTCTCCCATGACACTCTGCTGGATCGTGAGTTCGTGGGACGTCACCGAGCTGAACGTGTGCAGATCGCGGAGGTGCCGTACTTTTGGTACTAGGATCGGTTAGATCGTGAAGACGTATGACTACATCAACCGCGTTGTCATAACGCTTCTGCTTATGGTCTATGAGGGCACGTGGACAACACTCTTCCCCTCTCGTTGCTATGCATCACCATGATAGATCTTGCATGTGCATAGCAAAATTTTGAAATTACTGTGTTCCCCAACACACATGACACCACTAAGGAATCACAACACACACACTATCAAGATATCGAACACATATCAAATTCACATGATTACTTGCAACATGATTTCTCCAGTGACCTCAAGAACAAAAGTAACTATTCAAAAATGGTGAACATGCTCATGATCAGAGGGGTATTAATATGCATAATGGATCTGAACATATAATCTTCCACCAAATAAACCATATGGTAATCAACTACAAGATGTAATCTACACTACTAGTCACCCCCTAGCAACAATCTATAGTTCCGGTAACAAGATTGAATACAAGAGATGAACTAAGGTTTGAGAGGACATGGTGTTGTTGAAGATTTTGATGGAGATTGCCCTCCCCAAGATGGGAGAGTTGTTGGTGATGATGATGACGATGATTTCCCCCTCCGGGAGAGAAGTTCCCCCGGCAGAATCGCTCCATCGGAGGGCAAACGTGCTCCTTCCCAAGTTCCGCCTCGAGGCGGCGGCGCTTCGTCCCGAAAGTCCCTCCCTGATTTTTTTTCCAGGTAAAAATGACTTATATACCAAAAGATGGGCACCGGAGGTGGGCCGAGGAGGCCACAACCCACCAGGGCGCGCCAGGGGGACCTGGCGCGCCAAGGTGGGATGTGCCCTCCTGGTGTCCCCCCTCTGGTGTTTATTGACTCCAGTATTTCTTAAATAATTCATAAAAATCCTCGTGAAGTTTCAACCCATTTGGAGTTGTGCGGAATGGGTGGCCTGACGTAGCTTTTCCAGGTCCAGATTTCCATCTGCCGGAATTCTCCCTCTTGGTGTGTTCCTTGCAAATTATGAGATAAAAGGCATTAGAATTACTCCAAAAGCATTATTATGGATAAAAACATTATAAATAACAGCAAGAAAACATGATGCAAAATGGACGTATCACGACCATGCTTGGATGATTTTCTATGGCGAGTTCTAAGGATTTTCACGTGGTGTGGAATGGCGTCTGAGATCTAATGTCCTTAAATAGATGCCTTCGCTGCATGGTCAAGGGGTTATTTGTAAAAAAACACCTAGACCGTTCGCATTCGTTTAACACATGGAAGCCGAGGCAATGGCAATACAATATGGTATTTAATGTGGAGCCGAACTATCATCAGTCTGAAGTATAATGGAGAACCCGCCTTGCAAAGCCGAAGACATAAAGTCGGATACTACATCATCATTGAAGGCAAGTTTGGGGGCTACTGAGGGAGACCTGGATTAAGGGGTCCTCGGCTGGCCGGGCTATGTGTCATGGACCGGACTGATGGGTCGTGAAGATACAAGATAGAAGACCTTCCCCCATGTTCAGATGGGACTCTCCTTTGCGTGGACATCAAGCTTGGGGGCCAGATGCGTAGTTTCCTTTCTCTGTAAACTGACTTTGTACAACCCTAGCCCCCTCCGGTGCCTATATAAACCGGAGGGGTTAGTCTGTAGAGGCTATCACAAATCATATAGGCTAGATATCTAGGGTTTAGCCATTACGATCTCGAGGTAGATCAACTCTTGCAACCCCTATACTCATCGAATATAATCAAGCAGGACATAGGGTTTTACCTCCATTAAGAGGGCCTGAACCTGGGTAAACATTGTGTCCTCCGTTTCCTGTTACCTTCGATCCTCAGATGCACAGTTCGGGACCCCTACTCGAGATCGGTTGGTTTTGACACTGACAGTGAGCAAATCTCTGTAGTTATATGGTGAATGGATTTTCATATAGTTTAAATGACACCCTAGACTCACGTGGATGAAATTTAAATCCTTTGACAAATGATTCAGTTAGAGTGTGGTGTTGATCGCACTTATCTGAAATGTAGGGACCGAGACCGGCATTGTGAACATATTGCTCAAATTCCTCCTTAATGCCCACATGCACCATATAATCATCGCATGGCCATAGGCATGTTTTGGTGACGGCATCTCGAATTGAACTTTCACTTGATTCAACATAAGACTGGCAAGCGGAGTTGTCACTAGAAGATGCCCCCGAGGATCTCCTCCTCGAAGAACTCCTTCCAAATAAGTTCATCATGTTCGCGTACAATTTTCTGAAATTTTTTTGGGTGATAAAAATTCATCAACAAAACTTTACACAATTGATAGCAACTACTCATAGGGATACATAGAGGCCATAGCAAGCATTCAAACTACTTAGAACTCTAAGAATTCAACATGCAAGCTCATCTACGGCAGCACCAAGAGTAGCTAATTATTCAAAATATAAACCACTAAAGCAAAAAACTAATTGGATAAATGGAGGAGTCACATACCAAGCAACAATCCCCCGAAACAGTTTCAGAAACGGAGCTTCGAGCAAAGAGATCGAAATCCGCGGGTTTGAGAGCAAGAACATGAGAGATAGATAGAGATAGAGAGAGAGAGAGAGAGCAATGGAGCATTTTTTTCTGAAGGTAGGTGATGATGTGGTGTGAAGAGATAAGTGAGGGGGCCCACATGGGGACCACAACCCACCAGGGCGCGCCTGGGGGTCCTGGCGCGCCCAGGTGGGTTGTGCCCACCTGGTCCACCTCCCTCTGATATTATTTGCACCAGAAATTCTTAAATATTCAGAAAAAATCAAATTAAATTTTCAGAGCATTCTCAGAACTTTTATTTTTCAGTCATTTTTTATTGCACGGGAAATTCAGAAAACAGACAAAACATGGCATTTTATTTTATTTAGCTAATAAAAACAAAAAACAAAAGGTACGGACAGAAGGTAGTGCTTACTAAATTCATCAACTTCATACCTCTCAAAAATGATTCATTAATAAGGATGATCAGGTCTTACTAATAACCACTTCCGATTAGCATGAAACCGAAGAACTTTCGTAAATCACTAAGTTACCTCAACGAGGATATGAATGTCCCCAACAATAAGCATTTCGTATTTCTTTTTAACAGTAGGTAGAGGTATTTGAAAACTTCCAATAGTGATTGTCGGAGATTTTTCAATAACATTAATACCATTCACTTGGAATTGTTTCTTCGGAAAGTGCACCGTATGCTCATTACCATTGATATGAAAAGTGACCTGGCTTTTATTGCAATCGATAACAGCCCCTGTGGTATTCAAGAAGGGTCTACCAAGGATAATCAACATATTGTCTTCCTCGGGCATCTCAAGTATAACAAAGTCAGTCAAAATAGTAACATTAGCAACAACAATGGGCACATCCTCACAAATACCGATAGGTATGGCATTTGATTTGTCAGCCATTTGCAAAGATATTTCAGTAGGTGTGAGTTTATTCGAATCAAGTCTTTTATACAAAGAGAAAGGCATAACACTAACACCAGTTCCTAAATCACATAAAGCAGTTTTCACATAGTTCTTTTTGATAGAGCAAGGTATAGTTAGTATTCTCGGATCTCCAAGTTCTTAGGTACTCCATCTTTAAAAGTATAATTAGCAAGCATAGTGGATATTTCAGCTTCTGGTATTTTTCTCTTATTGGTGATGATGTCTTTCATGTACTTTGCATAAGGAGACATTTTCAAGATATCAGTCAAACGAGTATGCAAAAAGACTGGCATCAACATTTCAGCAAAGCGTTCAAATTCTTCATCATATTTCTTTTTAGTTGACTTAGGTGGAAAGGGCATAGGTTTTTGAACCCATGGTTCTCTTTCTTTACCGTGTTTTCTAACAATAAAGTAGCTTTTATAATATCTTTTATTCTTAGGTTGTGGGTTATCAAGATCAACAGGTGGTTCAACATCATTATCTGGTTCTTTATTATTTGTTTGAGTGTCTTCATGAACATCATCATTATCTTTTTCATTATCAGAAGGTGAGTGTTCATTACTAGATTGATTTTCAGCATCAGAGATAGAAATTTCATTATCATTATCAGGAGGTTTTTCTACTTCGGGTTCACTAGAGGCATGCAAAGTCCTATCATTTTTCTTGTTTTTTTAGTAGGACTAGTGCATCAGTGTTAGCTCTTTGAGAGTCTTATTCAATTCTTTCTGGGTGTCCCCCGGGATAAAGTGGTTCCTGATTCATTTTACCTCCTCTAGTTGCTATTCTAACAGCAAAGTCATGTGTGTTATTGTTCATTTCATCAAGAAACTCTCTTTGAGATTTAGCAACTTGTTCTAACTGAGTTTGAACCATAGAAGCAGGCTTTCCAATGCCTCTAACATCATTTGTATTCTAAATAACAAGTCACTCAAGCGAGCAATCATATCAGAGTTGTATTTCAATCGTTTCATAACATTTGCATTGAAGTGATCTTGTTTTCTAATGTAGTTTTTAAACTCATAAAGGCATTGGCTAGGGTGCATATTGTGAGGATTGTCATTATCATTGAACTTCATTAGAGAATTTACCTCTACCACCTTAGGCAATGGTGGTGTATTAATCCCATGTATTTCTTTAATAGGAGTTAAATTTTTAACATCCTTAGCTTTAATACCTTTTTCCTTCATAGATTTCTTTGCCTCTTGCATACCTTCAGGACTGAGATATAATATACCCCTCTTCTTCGGAGTGGGTTTAAGCGGTGGTTCAGGAAGAGTCCAATCATCATAATTTTCAATATGTTATTCAATAATTCTTTAGCTTGCCCAATGGTTCATTCCCTGAAAACACAACCAGCACAACTATCTGGGAAATCCCTAGAAGCATCGGTTAGTCCATTATAGAAGATATCAAGTATTTCATTTTTCTTAAGAGGATGATTAGGCAAAGCATTAAGTAATTGGAAAAGCCTCCCCCAAGCTTGTGGGAGACTCTCTTCTTTAATTTGCACAAAGTTAAATACTTCTTGTAAGGCGGCTTGTTTCTTATGAGAAGGAAAATATTTTTCAGAAACGTAATAAATCATATCCTGGGGACTATGCACACAACCAGGAGAAACAGTATTGTACCAAGCTTTAGCATCACCCTTTAATGAGAATGGAAATAATTTGAGAATATAGTAATAGCGAGTCTTCTCATCATGGGTACAAAGGGTGGCTATGTCATTCAACTTAGTAAGATGTGCCGCAACAGTTTTAGTTTCATAACCATGGAAAGGATCAGATTCAACCAAACTGATTAACTCTGGATCGACAGAGAATTCATAATCCTTATCGTCAATAAAGATAGGTGAAGTACTTAGGATCATATTGCATTCTAGCATTCAAAGATTTTTTATTTATACTTGCACAATAATTTCCTAGATCATCTCTATCCTTACAAGCAAGAATGTCACTAGTTATCTCTTCATTCATAACATAACCTTTCGGTACCTTAGGCAATTCATATCTAGGAGGGCTAGTTCTAGTAGGTGTTTCAAGATTTTTAGTTTCAAGCTCATCATCAGATTCGACAACATCATGTTGTTTTACTCTAGCAATTTGTTCATCAAGAAAGTCACCTAGTGGCACATCATTATCATCAAGCAAGGTACTGGCATCATCATAAGTATCATTCATAGCAGAAGTAGCATCATCAATAACTTGCGACATATCAGGATTAATAGCATGTGGTGGTGTTGCAAGTTTACTTATAACAGAAGGTGAATCTAAAGCAGATCTGGATGGCAGTTCCTTACCTCCCCTCGTCTTAGAGGGATAAATCTTAGTCTTAGAATCCTTCAGATTCTTCATGGTGATAAATTGATAATAATCCAAGTGACTCAACAAATATAGCTATGATCCCCGGCAACGACGCCAGAAAAAGGTCTTGATAACCCACAAGTATAGGGGATCGCAACAGTTTTCGAGGGTAGAGTATTCAACCTAAATTTATAGATTCGACACAAGGGGAGCCAAAGAATATTTGAAGGTATTAGCAGCTGAGTTGTCAATTCGACCACACCTGGATATTAATTATCTGCAGTGACGTGATCAGTAGCAAAGTAGTATGATAGTTTTGACAGTAGTGACAACAACAATAGTAACGGTAATAGTGATAGCAGTAATTTTGTAGCAAGTGCAACAGTAACAATAGAAGTAGTAACTTAGCAAGAACAATATAAGATAAATTCGCAGGCATTGGATCGGTAAATCGTTGGATGATATTCATCATGTGACAATCATAACCTAGGGTGATACGGCACTAGCTCCAGTTCATAAATATAATGTAGGCATGTATTCCGTAAATAGTCATACGTGCTTATGGAAAGAACTTGCATGACATCTTTTGTCCTACCCTCCCGTGGCAGCGGGATCCGATTGGAAACTAAGGGATATTAAGGCCTCCTTTTGATACAAAACCAGAACAAAGCATTAACACGGTGAATACATGAACTCATCAAACTACGGTCAGCACCGGGAGTGGTCCCGACTATTGTCACTCCGTGGTTGCCGGATCATAACACATAGTAGGTGACTATAACTTGCAAGATCAGATCTAGAACATGGATATAATTGTGATAACATAAACAGTTCAGATCTTAAATCATGGCACCCGGGCCCAAAATAACAAGAATTAAGCATGACAAAGTCATAGCAACATCAATCTCAGAACATAGTGGATACTAGGGATCAGGACCTAACAAAACTAACTCGATTACATGATGAATCTCGTCCAAATCCTCACCGACCAGCGAGCCTACGAAGGAATTACTCACTCCCGGTGGGGAGCATCATGGAATGGCGATGGAGAAGGGTTGGTGATGACGAAGAACGAAGATCCCCCTGTCCGGAGCCCCAAACGGACTCCAAATCTGGCCTCCCGGTGAAGAACAGGAGGTGACGGTGGCTCCGTCTCGTGGATTGCGATAATTCTTTCTCCCTGATTTTTTTCTGGAAAAATAGGATTTTATAGCTTGGGGGGCAGGCGCGCCCTGGTGGGTTGTGCCCACCCGGGTGCCTCCCTCAAGTGACTCTTGGCTCCAGAAATTCTCTTTATTGATATAAAAAATCCTCGCAAAGTTTCGTTCCATTCCGAGAACTTTTATTTCTGCACAAAAACAACACCATGGTAGTTCTGCTAAAAACAGTGTAAGTCCGGGGTTAGTTTCATTCAAATCATGCAAATCAGAGTCCAAAACAAGAGGAAAAGCGTTAGGAAAAGTACATACGTTGGAGGTATCACACGTCGGATTGCGAGTATTTGTTATTTGTGTGCAGGTGCTATTTACATAGTGTTGATTGGTTCTCCTACTGGTTCGATAACCTTGGTCTCATCACTGAGGGAAATACCTACCGTCGTTGTGCTGCATCATTCCTTCCTCTTTGGGGAAGTACCAACATAGTCTAGTAGACATCAAAAGGAATTTCTCGCGCCGTTGCCGGGGAGGATCATCAACATCTACCAGGTTCCTAATCAGAAATCTCATCTCCTCGCAATTTACATTATTTTCCATTTGCCTCTCGTTTTCCTCTCCCCCACTTCACAAAAATTTGCCGTTTTATTCGCCCTCTTTTTCGTTCGTCATTTTCTTGACGGATCTATTCTTTTGCCTGCAATCATGAGTGATTTCAGTATGGCGGCAATAGATGATGGCCTAACTCCTAAGATTGGACGTATGGGCAATCTGGATGCTAAAACTTTTATCTTGGGGCAAGGGAATGTTATGGGAAAAGAACGTATTCAAGAATTTTTCAATTGTGTTGGAAATTTAAGTCTTGATGATGCTCCTATACTCAGAAATACTAGATCTTATGTGGATGCTATTTCAGCACTAGTTCTAAAACTTGAGAGTAAATTTATCCGTACTCATCCTACTTTGCAAAGATTGTTTTTTGAGCTTCCCGTTATAAAGAATCCTAAGGCTAAAAAGATGGCCACTCTCGTTCTTACGAATGAGTTTGACTACATAATACGGGAAGCTAGGGAAATCTTTGATTTTTATGGTATGAATCGTGAAAATCCCATGATAGATGATTTTTTTACAATAGTTATTACTCCCTCCGTTCCAAAATAGATGACTCAACTTTGTACTAACTTTAGTATAAAGTTGAGTCATCTATTTTGGAACGGAGGGAGTATGTTTTAAGACATTTGCTTGGGGATAATAAAATCTTTGATGAGAATCTTAAAAAGGAATTCCCCATTCTAGATGTAATCCAACAAGTTTTCAATAATGTTAATCAACATTATTCTTTGATTGTTGACAGAAGTCAAAGGGGTTATGATGATGAGCAATTTAAAAATGCTAAAGTTTTGTTGCGACCAGACCTCAAACAGTCTGATCTCTATGCTCCGGTGTCATCCCTGGATCAGTAATGCTGACACCACACAGTACTCGGAGGATTTATAACAGAGTAGCAATCACACACTTATTACATCGAGTGTCTCAAAAGAGAACTTATTAAAATAAATATGGCTTAAGGCCATCTAATAACGGTAACAGCGGAAGGCTTGGAAGATAAGTGAGTCCATCAACTCCAACGGCATCACTGAGTATAGGACCACGACCTAAAAACTCCTTAATCGTCGTCTGAAAAGTCTGCAACATTAACGTTGCAGCCCGAAAATGGGTCAGCACATGGAATATGCTGGCAAGGTAACACATAGAGAGTAATGGAATGAAACATCTATACTATATGCATATTTGGCTGGTGGAAAGGCTCTATGGTTACTGTTTTGCGTAAAGCCAATTTTTCCCTACTTCAAAGGAATAAAATTTAATTAATATCATGGTGGTTGTTAAAAATTGAGAATGGTTGACAGCATTCTCAATCCCAATTAAGCATCATCATTAAACATAACCCAACAAAATTTATTTAGAGTAACATGTTGAGATTCACATGAAAATCCAAGTACTAGATACTCAAGATGTCCATAACCGGGGACACGGCTAACCATGATTAGTTTATTACACTCCGCAGAGGTTTGCGCACTTTTCCCCACAAGACTCGATCGCCTCCATTTGGTTTCTCGCACTACATGGTGTTTGAGAAGACGGATGGCCGAGACATAGTCTTTCAGAAGCGCTAGCACCTTACGATCGGGTAGGCCGTACCAACTACATCCCCTACATCTGCTAGTCTACCACTGTAAGAGTTCGCACAACTTAATCAACTATGCTAGAGCCCATAATAGCTTGTGGCTGCACACGGAAGTTTCTAGTATGAATAGTCTCATGATCCCTTTGAGCCTGGGTGGCGGTCCAAAAGAAAACAGGCAAGTCCTGGAATACCCAGGTGCCTTAATCCACCCAGATGTGTGTTTAAGTTGCCACCTTAGATAAACCATTAATTAACAATCTCACATCTGTCATGGATATCACTCACCCAATCCACGTCTACTAGCATAGCATGGCATAATAAGCAAACGTAGAAGTAACTCCCAAAGGTTTGGTAATAACAGGTAATAGGTACTACCTCATCTACTTCCCATCCCACAATTTAATTAGATCATAATCATGCAATGTGTGAGGATTGATCTAATGCAATAAAACTAGGTAGTAGAAAAGGTATGATCAAAGTGTTACTTGCCTTGCAGATGATCCGCGAAACCTAACGATTCGAAGTAACAGGCGGCGCACTCCGGGTATTCTATCGCAGACAAACAAACAAGCATACAATAATTACTCATCTAATTCACAGGTAAAACTCAAATAAGAGATCTAACCAGAAGGTTCAACTTAAGAACTCCGGTTGGCAAAACGAATCAAATCGAACGAAGCAACGAAAGACAAACGGCGAAAGAAAACAACT
The DNA here is from genome assembly GCF_056163025.1 of Triticum urartu. Classification (NCBI taxonomy): domain Eukaryota; kingdom Viridiplantae; phylum Streptophyta; class Magnoliopsida; order Poales; family Poaceae; genus Triticum; species Triticum urartu. The sequence continues at coordinate 483,672,081 of NC_141875.1, forward strand.
TCGTTCTAGTAATCTAGATCTAGGGCAAATTTTACAGTAGCAAAATCTTGTTTAAGTTGGTTAAACGGATAGAGGGTTTCGAGACGAAACTCTAGGCGCTTGAATCGCCTGATTCCGATAAACGAGCGAAAAGTTAAACTAAAACGAAAATCGGATCAGGAATCGCGATCAGAAAAATCGCGGATTTAATCCGAGAAAAAGAAAAACGACGAACCCGAATATTTTTTATCCTTTTTTCGGCATGGAAAACGAGGCGCGACGAACCTCGGGCGGCGGAATCGTCGGCGGCTGCGGCGGCGGCTCCGGCGGCGCGCGTGGATCGAGGCGGGGCTGATGGGCTGGGGCGGCTCGGGGCGGCGCTATTTAAAGGCTGCCCCCGGGCGGTGTCCCGCTCGGGTACGGCCCGAAGTCGGTTCGTTTTTTTAATTATTCCGCTCGGAAGAAAAATAAAAAGAAATACTAAACGGACTCCAAAAATTCCGAAATAAATTTTCACGGGCTTCTAAAATAAAGCCGCAAAAGGTGAACATTTATTTGGGCCCTAAATGTAATTTTGAAAAACGCACTTTTTTCCTAAATTCAAATAAAACACCGAAAAACTCCGAAATAAAATCTTATTTGATTTTTTTATTAAATCCTCAATATTTCTTTATTTTGGGAAAGTCATTTTATTCCCTCTCTCATATTTTTGTAATAGAAATAATTGATGATAAAATAAATAAAAATCAAATGATCCTATTCTCAAAATTTGAGAGAACTCAAATATGAAAATAACGAAATCCCCAACTCTCTCCGTGGGTCATTGAGTTGCGTAGAATTTCTAGGATCAACCAAAATGCAAAATAAAATATGATATGTATGATGATCTAATGTATAATATTCCAAATTGAAAATTTGGGATGTTACAAACCTACCCCCCTTAAGATGAATCTCTCCCTCGAGATTCGGGTTGGCTAGAAAATAGGTGAGGGTGGTCCTTGAGCAAATCTTCCTCTCGCTCCCAGGTGGCTTCATCCTCCATGTGGTTGCTCCACTGAACTTTGCAAAACTTGATAACCTTGTTGCGAGTGACTCGACTGGCAAACTCGAGAATCTTGACTGGTTTCTCCTCGTAGGTCAAATCGTTATCCAACTGAATAGTTTCCAAAGGCATTGTGTCTTTCAACGGTATGTCAGCCATCTCCGTGTGACATTTCTTTAACTGAGAAACGTGGAACACATCATGCACTCCTGACAATCCTTCGGGCAATTCCAACTTGTAGGCCACTTCTCCCATATGCTCCAAAACTCGATAGGGTCCTGCAATCATGGCGCTAACTTCCTTTTTCTCCAAAACGCTTTGTTCCTCGAAGTGGAGATACTCGAAGATAAGCTCTATCCCCAACTTCGTAAACTGTCTCCTTGCGTTTAGAATCTGCATAACTCTTCTGTCTGGACTGAGCTACCTTGAGCCTATCACGAATCAACTTCACCTTCTGTTCAGACTCTTTAATCAAGTCAGGTCCAAACAACTGGCGGTCTCCAACTTCGTCCCACGACAATGGTGTCCTGCACCTCCTTCCGTACAAAGCTTCGAAAGGGGCCATCTTTAAACTGGTTTGGTAACTGTTGTTGTAAGAGAACTCTGCATATGGCAAATTATCGTCCCAACTAGATCCGTAATCTAGCGCACAAGCTCTCAGCATATCCTCCAAAATCTGATTGACTCTCTCGGTCTGTCCATCTGTCTGTGGATGAAAAACTGTACTGAATTCTAGCATGGTTCCCAAAGTTTCGTGCAACTGCTTCCAGAACTTTGAGGTAAACTGGGTTCCTCTATCTGATACGATACTCCTCGAAACTCCATGCAGACATACGATCTTGGTCATGTATATCTTTGCCAACTTAGCACTGGTGTAAGTGGTCTTTACTCGGATGAAATGAGCTACTTTCGTCAATCGATCAACTACAACCCAAATCGAGTCATAGCCTGAACGAGTCCTGGGTAATCCCGTGATAAAATCCATGCCTAGATTATCCCACTTCCATTCGGGTATCGGCAATGGTTGTAACAATCCTGCTGGCTTCTGATGCTCTGCCTTTACTCTCTGACATACATCACAAACTGCTACATACTCCGCAATATCCTTCTTCATTCCGGTCCACCAGAAAATATCCTTCAAATCCAAATACATCTTGGTATTTCCTGGGTGAATCGAATACGGTGAGTCATGTGCCTCTTGCAAAATCAACTTCCTGATCTCCGGGTTCTTGGGCACATAAATGCGGTCTTCAAACCATAGGGTGTCGTGCTCATCCTCACGAAATCCTTTAGCTTTTCCTTTGCTCAGTTTCTCCTTTATAGCGGCAATCTCTTTGTCAGCTTTTTGAGCTTCTCTGATTCTATCCATCAAAGTTGACCGAATCTCCAATGCTGCTACATAGCCTCTCGGAACTATTTCCAAACTTAGTTCACGAAGATTTTCGGCTAACTCCCTTGGTATTTCTCCCGTCATTAACGTATTAACATGGCTCTTGCGGCTTAATGCGTCTGCTACTACATTAGCCTTTCCAGGAAGATAATGCAATTTCATATCATAATCCTTGATAAGCTCCAACCATCTCCTTTGTCTGAGATTTAACTCCTTCTATGTGAAAATGTACTTCAAACTCTTATGATCCGTGTACACCTCACAATGATTTCCAATGAGGAAATGTCTCCATGTTTTCGAAGCATGCACTACGGTTGCTAATTCCAAATCATGTGTAGCATAATTCAGCTCATGAGGCTTCGGTTGTCTTGAGGCATATGAAACAACTCTGCCTTCCTGCATAAGCACTGCTCCAAGTCCTCGGCGTGAAGCGTCGCAATACACCTCATAATCTTTGGTCTGGTCTGGCAAAATCAACACTGGTGAGGTAACCAAACGTTTCTTCAACTCCTGGAAACTAGCCTCACACTCCTCTGTCCATATGAACTTGGTATCCTTCTTCAACAACTCAGTCATAGGCTTCGCAATCTTTGAGAAATTCTCAATAAATCTCCGGTAGTATCCTGCGAGTCCAAGAAAACTCCGGATCTCTCCAACTGTTGTTGGGGCTTCCCACTTGGTCACGGTTTCAACTTTAGCGGGATCTACTGCTATACCTTCTCCAGATATAACGTGTCCGAGAAATCCTACTTCCTTCAACCAAAACTCACATTTGCTGAACTTGGCATATAATTGATGTTCTCTGAGCTTTCCAAGTACCAAACGCAAATGTTCCTTATGCTCCTCCTCATTCTTCGAATAAACCAGGATATCATCAATGAACACTATGACGAACTTATCCAAGAACTCCATAAACACTTTGTTCATCATGTTCATAAAATAGGCAGGTGCGTTAGTTAGACCAAATGACATAACGGTATACTCGTACAGCCCATACCTGGTGGTAAAAGCTGTCTTCGGAATATCCTGTTCTCGAATCTTCAACTGGTGGTATCCTGATCGCAGATCGATCTTGGAAAATACCTTAGCTCCTTGCAATCGGTCAAACAGATCATTGATCATTGGTAGTGGGTACTTGTTCTTGATCGTTACTTCATTCAATCCTCGATAATCAACAACCATCCTTAACGATCCATCCTTCTTCTCCACTAGAAGTACTGGCGATCCCCAAGGTGAAGAACTTGGGCGAATATATCCTTTATCCAGTAACTCCTTAATCTTCTTCTTAATTTCCACCAAATCCTTTGCTGGCATCCTATATGGTCTCTTTGATATTGGCCCTGTGCCTGGCAATAGCTCAATCAAAAACTCAATATCTCTATCCGGTGGCATGCCTGGCAACTCTTCCGGAAATACATCAGGGAAATCCCTTACCACTGGTACTTCCTCCTGCACAACTCCTGTTAGGCAATTTACTTGAGTCCTCTTTGGCACATGTCGGGATACATACTTGATCCTTCTCCCTTCTGGTGTGGTAAGCAAAATTGACTTACTAGCACATTCAATATTCCCTTCATACTTTGATAACCAATCCATTCCTAATATCACATCCAATCCTTGAGATTCCAATACTATTAGGTCTGAGGGAAAAACATAGTTACCAATCCTTAATGGTAACCGATCACATCATAGACTAGCCACATACTCTGCTCCGAGCGAGGTTACTAACATGGGTGACCTAAGGGCTTGGGTTGGTAGGTTATACTTATCCACAAATCCCCTTGAGATGTATGAATGCGATGCACCAGTATCAAAAAGAACGAGTGCAGCAAATGACTTAACCAAAAACTTACCTATTACTGCATCGGGCTGAGCTTCAACCTCCTCCACGCTAACGTGGTTCACTTGTCCCCTGTTAAAAGGGTTCGGCTTCTTCCCAGAACTTCCATTGCCATTTTGGCCTTCAGGACATTCATTGGCATAATGTCCGGTCTTCCGACACTTAAAACAAGTGACTTGGCTTAGGTCCTTCTTGGCTGGGGTTGATGGGTTGGTGCGGTTCTGGCCGTTGCTTCCTCCATTGCCATTACCATTCTTGGTGCCATTGTGATTGTGCGAGCTACCTCCTCCATGGGTATGCTGAAAATGTCCTCCCGGTCTAGGGGTAAAACATGGCTTCTGCTGAGCTCCTGAATTGTACTTTCCTTGTCCATACTTCCTCTTGCGCTTCTCAATTTGCTGCTGCTTCCCTTCAATCATAAGAGCACGATCTACCAACTCCTGGTAGTTGTTGAAGGTGGCTACCATCAACTTCATGCTCAACTCATCATTCGGTCCTTCTAGAAACTTCTCCTGCTTAGCTGCATCCGTAGCAACGTCATCTGGGGCATAACGTGCTAGCTTACTAAATTCCTCCACATACTGGCCACCTGTCCTTCCTCCTTGGCGCAAGTTGTGAAACTCACGCTTCTTCATGGCCATAGCTCCTGCTGAAACGTGTGCAGTACGAAAAGCCTGCTGAAACTGGTCCCATGTGATAGTGTCTACTGGGAAAGTGGCTGTGAAATTCTCCCACCATGATGCTGCTGGTCCTTCTAGCTGATGTGCGGCAAACTTCACCTTCTCTGCATCTGTGCATCCTGATGTGGTCAACTCCCTAGCTGTCTTGCGGAGCGAATCATCTGCTACTATCGGCTCGGTGCTACTGGAAAACACCGGCGGATTCAGCCTAAGAAAACGGGCTGAGTGGTCAACAGGTGGTGGTGGTGGTGGGTTGTTGTTGTTGTTCCCCTGATTCTGATTCTGGACTAGCAACTGCATCAACGTGTTCTGCTGCTGGATCAACTGGGTGAGCTCCGGTGGAAAGGCAAATCCGGCGTCACGTCTCGGAGGCATCTGAGGGTTTAGAAAAGATGAGATATAAGAATAGAGGGGGTCTAAAGAGAAAACACTACCCATATGCACATGAGGCAAAAGCAAACAATTCACTTCAATCAATCAAACAAGGGCATACAATCGATCTATCTATCGCAAAAGTGCTCGGACTACTATATTTACATGGTGGACTACTACTACTGATGAGGTGGTCTACTAGAAATATTCTATGGTCGTTGACTCCATAATATCTGCTCCAGCTTCATCAACATAGTCATCATCACTACTATCTGCTTCCGAGTCGGTGCCGTCGATGATGATGTAGTCTTCCGAGCTAATTTCATGAGGTTCTTCATCTTCATCTACTGGCGTAGGGCCTCCCATAAATATTCCAATCTTCTTGATTAGGTCGTCATTCTTATCCACCAATACTTCAATTTCCTCTTCATAATCTTCACGTGTAGCCTTGAGTTCTTCCTCCAGTTCCTTGATTCTAGTCTTTGCCTTCTTCAGGTCTATCATGTCGGCGCACATCTGGTTCTCCTGTCGTCGAATGTGCTAGTTTAGCTCCTGGATAAAAGCTGTGATTGATCTATCCTTCCTGGTGCTGATCATCTCCCAGTGTTCATCTCGGCGCCCACAAATCTGGTAGATAGTATCCTTGAGATCCTTGCGGTAGACTTCTCCAATGCGTCCCATGGCGATGTGAGCTGCCATGCTCTTTCCTAGACTCCAAGTTGGTGTATCAAAAGAAAACTCTATGGGCTCAGTGACTGGCATGAACGTCCTTCCTGGAACTTGAACTTGAATCATCCAGCGCTCTTCTTCAGGTAAAGTGGCGTTGTAGGTTCCTGTGAAGCTTGGTACTCCTATATTCAGGTATCTAGTGACTTCCATCAAGTGATGTCCAAAGGGTGTATCTTCATCCGGTTGTGTGAACTTGTTCCTTGCATCCGCCATCCTAAAGAGTAGAAAAGATGAGAGGTCAGAAGAGAAGAGAGTGAATAGTGATCCAGGTCTTGTGCTTAGTGGTCGTGTCCTACAGTCAGCGTGTGCTCTAATACCATCTCTGTAGCGACCAGACCTCAAACAGTCTGATCTCTGTGCTCCGGTGTCATCCCTGGATCAGTAGTGCTGACACCACACAGTACTCGGAGGATTTATAATAGAGTAGCAATCACACACTTATTACATCAAGTGTCTCAAAAGAGAACTTATTACAATAAATATGGCTTAAGGCCATCTAATAACGATAACAGCGGAAGGCTTGGAAGATAAGTGAGTCCATCAACTCCAACGGCATCACTGAGTATAGGACCACGACCTAAAAACTCCTTAATCGTCGTCTGAAAAGCCTGCAACATTAACGTTGCAGCCCGAAAACGGGTCAGCACATGGAATATGCTGGCAAGGTAACACATAGAGAGTAATGGAATGAAACAGCTATACTATATGCATATTTCGCTGGTGGAAAGGCTCTATGGTTACTGTTTTGTGTAAAGCCAATTTTTCCCTACTTCAAAGGAATAAAATTTAATTACTATCATGGTGGTTGTTAAACATTGAGAATGGTTGATAGCATTCTCAATCCCAATTAAGCATCATCATTAAACATAACCCAACAAAATTTATTTAGAGTAACATGTTGAGATTCACATGAAAATACAAGTACTAGATACTCAAGATGTCCATAACCGGGGACACGGCTAACCATGATTAGTTTATTACACTCTGTAGAGGTTTGCGCGCTTTTCCCCACAAGACTTGATCGCCTCCGTTTGGTTTCTCGCACTACATGGTGTTTGAGAAGACAGATGGCCGAGACATAGTCTTTCAGAAGTGCTAGCACCTTACGATCGGGTAGACCATACCACCTACATCCCCTACATCTGCTAGTCTACCACTGTAAGAGTTCGCACAACTTAATCAACTATGCTAGAGCCCATAATAGCTTGTGGCTGCACACGGAAGTTTCTAGTATGAATAGTCTCATGATCCCTTTGAGCCTGGGTGGCGGTCCAAAAGAAAACAGGCAAGTCCTGGAATACCCAGGTGCCTCAATCCACCCAGATGTGTGTTTAAGTTGCCACCTTAGATAAACCATTAATTAACAATCTCACATCTGTCATGGATATCACTCACCCAATCCACTTCTACTAGCATAGCATGGCATAATAAGCAAACGTAGAAGTAACTCCCAAAGGTTTGGTAATAACAGGTAATAGGTACTACCTCATCTACTTCCCATCCCACAATTTAATTAGATCCTAATCATGTAATGTGTGAGGATTGATCTAATGCAATAAAACTGGGTAGTAGAAAAGGTATGATCAAAGTGTTACTTGCCTTGCTGATGATCCGTGAAACCTAACGATTCGAAGTAACAGGCGGCGCACTTCGGGTATTCTATCGCAGACAAACAAACAAGCATACAATAATTACTCATCTAATGCATAGGTAAAACTCAAATAAGAGATCTAACCAGAAGGTTCAACTTAAGAACTCCGGTTGGCAAAACGAATCAAATCGAACGAAGCAACGAAAGACAAACGGCGAAAGAAAACAACTTCGTTCTAGTAATCTGGATCTAGGGCAAATTTTACAGTAGCAAAATCTTGTTTAAGTTGGTTAAACGGATAGAGGGTTTCGAGACGAAACTCTAGGCGCTTGAATCGCCTGATTCCGATAAACGAGCGAAAAGTTAAACTAAAACGAAAATCGGATTAGGAATCGCGATCACAAAAATCGCGGATTTAATCCGAGAAAAATAAAAACAACGAACGCCAATTTTTTTTTCCTTTTTTTGGCACGGAAAACGAGGCGCGACGAACCTCGGGCGGCGGAATCGTCGGCGGCGGCGGCTCCGGCGGCGCGCGCGGATCGAAGCGGGGCTGATGGGCTGGGGCGGCGCTATTTAAAGGCTGCCCCCGGGCGGTGTCCCGCTCGGGTATGGCCCGAAGTCGGTTCGTTTTTTTAATTATCCCGCTCGGAAGAAAAATAAAAAATAAATACTAAACGGACTCCAAAAATTCCGAAATAAATTTTCACGGGCCTCTAAAATCAAGCCGCACAAGGTGAACATTTATTTGGGCCCTAAATGCAATTTTGAAAAACGCACTTTTTTCCTCAATTCAAATAAAACACTGAAAAACTCCGAAATAAAATCTTATTTGATTTTTTTATTAAATCCTCAATATTTCTTTATTTTGGGAAAGTCATTTTATTCCCTCTCTCATATTTTTGTAATAGAAATAATTGATGATAAAATAAATAAAATCAAATGATCCTATTCTCAAAATTTGAGAGAACTCAATATGAAAATAACGAAATCCCCAACTCTCTCCGTGGGTCATTGAGTTGCGTAGAATTTCTAGGATCAACCAAAATGCAAAATAAAATATGATATGCATGATGATCTATGGATAATATATTTTATGGTGTTTTTACAAAACCCCATGACAAGAACACCTCTAAGGAAATTAAGAAGAAGGATGACAAAACTTAGATCCTTGCTTTATGCCTAGCTACGGGCGTGAAACAATAGCGCTTGTTGGGAGGCAACCCAATGAATAAAATTTATTTTTGTCTTTCACTTTATATTCTTGAGTGTTTGCACAATTATGCTACTGTTATGATTGTGTTTTTTGTGTTTTAATTAGTGTTTGTGCCAAGTAAAGCCTTTAGGATCTTCTTGGCTGATAGTTGTTTGATCTTGCTGAAAAACAGAAACTTTCGCGCTCACGAAAATAATTTTCATTTTTAACCAGAGCGTGATAAAATACCAATTATTTTTTCAGAAGATTAATATAAAAATTTCTCAGATCGTCCAAATTTTTCAGGATTTTTGGAGTTTCGTAAGCACTCGAAATATCCAGATTACTACAGACTGTTCTTTTGTTGACAGATTCTGTTTTCTTTGTGTTATGTGCTTATTTTGATGATTCTATGGTTTTCTTTGAAGATTTTTTTCCATAGAAAAGTTGGAATACAGTAGATATAATGCAGGAATAAAATATGAATGGGTTGTGACAGTACTTATAGTAGTGATTTGCTTTCTTATACTAACGGATCTCACGAAGGTTTTGTTGAGTTTTGTGTGATTGAAGTTTTCAAGTTTTGGGTGATGTTACAATGAATGAAGGAATAAGAAGTAAGAAGAGCCTAAGCTTGGGGATGCCCATGGAATCCCAAGCTATTATCCAAAGAGAAGCAAGCAACTAAGCTTGGGGATGCCCCGAGTGGCATCCCCTCTTTTTTCTAACGACCATCGGAATTTTACTCGAAGCTATATTTTTATTCGTCACATACTATGAGTTTTGCTTGGAGCATCTTGTACGACGTGAGTCTTTGCTTGTTTTTCTTTTTGTTTCAAGTCTTGATTCCTTGAAGGACACACCTATTTGAGAGAGTCAAAATTATGCCATGACTTGTTAGAATTGCTATCTATGCTTCACTTAAATTTTTATGAGCTATGGAATTGCTCTAGTGCTTCACTTATATCTTTTTTAGCACGGTGTGCTTTAGTATTTTTGAAGAAATGATCTCTTGATTCACTTAGATTTATTTGAGAGTTAGTTAAATTTTCAAGAAATTCTCTCTTGCTTCACTTAAATTAATTTGGGAAAAAGAAATATTATGCTCATGATCTCCACTTATATTTGTTTGAGCTTATCAAAAGCAACACATGAAGATTAGTTCCAAAGTGATAGATATCCAAGAAGGACATAATAAAAACTTTCATGAAGATCATTGTACAAAATAAACTTGATTCCTTGTAATATTTTGAGATATGATGATATGATATGTGAGTCATGTTGATGAGTAATTATGCTTTAGTAATAATATTGGTGTTAAGTTTTGTGATTCCCTATGCAAGCAAGAAAGTCAATAGTCATGCAATGAAATTACATCCTACTTGTGGTGCATTATTCGGTGTTAATTATGCTTAATGCTCGCTTATGAGATTATTCGTTTCTTGGTTGGTCGCTTCTCAATCTTTTGCTAGCCTTCATTTTGCACTAAGTATGATCACTACTTGTGCATCCAAAATCCTTTAAACCAGTTTTGCCACATGAGTCCATTATACCTACATATATGTGATATTCTTTTGCCGTTCTAAGCAAATTTTTATGTGCCGTCTCTAATTTTCAAAATAATTTTCTCTTTTGTGTGCTCATACCGCTTGCGAGGCGGTGAGGGGTGGTAGTTTCCATGCTAGATGTGTTATTCTCACAATGATTGTTTATTCACTTGTCATTGCACGAGAGTATGGCAAAGGTATTAGGGATACCCAATCCCGAAATGAAAAATGAATTTACTTTATGTTGTCAAATAATAAATTCCTTGGAAAGTGTTGGTATGGAGGGCACCCATGGATACGGTTAGCCATGAAAAGTGAAAGTATGGTGGAAAAAGGAATAAACTTTATTTTCTGTTTGGGAACCGCCTATGATATATCTAGCATGGAAAGTGTTGGGAGCTCTAAGTCGTTTTCGTTGGTGGGAAAAGTATACCTCTCAAAATGTTTTTATCTCTCAATTTTCGATTTGAGCTCTCGCACCTCTACAAATCCCTACTTCCCTCTGCCAAGGGCCTTTATTTTACTTTATGTAATTTTTATTTTTAATTTGAGTCACCATCTTTTCTTATAAAGCACCAACTAGGGGGCACTATGATCATACTTGAGCATTGGGTGTAGCTAATATGCGAGTGTGTTTCATGAATGGCTCAATGATTGAGCATGATGGGCTAGGGATAACTTATTTTAGCGTTGATATTTTAAAAGACATGGTTGCTTGTTGATATGCTTGAGTATTTAAGTCTCATGTCAAAACTAGACAATTGCTTTGAACCATATAAAAGTCCAAATGTCCATGCTATAAAGAAAAGAATATGAGACGACATGTTAGGCAGCATTCCACATCAAAAATTCTGTTTTTATCATTTACCTACTCGAGGACGAGCAGGAATTAAGCTTGGGGATGCTGATACGTCTCCAACGTATCCATATTTTTTGATAGTTCCATGTTGTTATATTATCATTTTTGGATGTTTTATAATCATTTTATATCATTTTTTGGTACTAACCTATTGACATAGTGCCAAGTGCCAGTTGCTGTTTTCTGCATGTTTTTTACATCGCGGGAAATCAATACCAAAGGGAGTCCAAACGCGGCGAAACTTTTTATGGATTTTTTTGGACCAGAAGACATCCAGTGGGCTGGAGAAGCGCCTGGGGGTGCCTCCTGAACTGACTTTTTGCTCTATAAGAACCCCAATATTTCAGAAACCCTAGGGGAGTCGACGAAAATCAATTCTAGCCACTGCAGAGTCCAGAACCACCAGATCCAATCTAGACACCATCACGGAGGGGTGCATCATGTCCATTGGTGCCTCTCCGATGATGCGTGAGTAGTTCTTTTGTAGACCTTCGGGTCCGTACTTAGTAGCTAGATGGCTTCCTCTCTCTTGTTTGACTCTCAATACAATGGTCTCTTGGAGATCCATATGATGTAACTCTTTTTGTAGTGTGTTTGTTGGGATCAGATGAACTTTGAGTTTATGGTCAGATCTATCTTTTTATCCATGAAAGTTATTTGAGTCTTCTTTGATCTCTTATATGCATGATTACTTATAGTCTCGTATTTCTTCTCCGATATTTGGGTTTTGTTTGGCCAACTTGATATATTTATGTTGCAATGGGAAGATGTGCTTTGTGATGGGTTCGATCTTACGGTGCCTGATCCCAGTAACAGAAGGAAAACCGACACGTATGTATCATTACCATTAAGGATAACAAGATGGGGTCCATTTCTACATAAATAGATCTTTTCTACATCATGTCATCGTTCTTATTGCATTACTCTGTTTCTCCATGAACTTAATACACTAGATGCATGCTGGATAGCGGTCGATGTGTGAAGTAATAGTAGTAGATGCAGGCAGGAGTCGGTGTACTAATCTTGGACGTGATGCCTATATAATAATCATTGCCTGGATATCGTCATGATTATTTGAAGTTCTATCAATTGCCCAACAGTAATTTGTTTACCCACCGTTTGTTATTTTTCTCGAGAGAAGCCACTAGTGAAATCTACGCCCCCCGATCTCTTATTTAATATATTTGCCTTTGCGATCTATTTTATTTGCTTTTATTTTCAGATCTATTAAACCAAATATACAAAAATACCTTGTTGCACTTTATTTTATTTAGCATTCGATCTATCAATTATTACAACTCTCTCATGGCCGTTTGCCAATTTCTGGCGTCGTTGCCCGAAAGGGATTGACAACCCCTTTAACACGTCAGGTTGCGAGTATTTGTTATTTATTTGCAGGTGCTGTTTACGTAGTGTTGCTTGATTCTCCTACTGGTTCGATAACCTTGGTCTCATCACCGAGGGAAATACCTACCCTCGCTGTGCTGCATCATTCCTTTCTCTTTGGGGAAATACCGACGTAGTCTAGCAGACATCAATGCGCATGATGAATTTTTGCTTATTGCACATACTTGTTTGCAAGAAATCATCATGGACGCATGAACACTTTCATTCATATCTTTTGCTTTGACGCATATAGCCAAGATGCACGCGACACATATATAGTCTTCCTATTCAAGTGTGCACTTGCATTCCAAAAACAAAATTTCAAATATGTACACTTGTGGGCGGGCCGGGGGGGGGGGGGGGGGGGAGGGGGAGCTTATACATGTTACATGTTTTTCAAAATTTTCATGTACTTCTATGGTATATTCTTATTTACTAATATTAAAGGGAGGAAGCTTTCATAATTCTTCATACGTAATCCCTTTGTATCCGTTGATTTTACGTTTACCACAAAGATTAACGGCTAAGATTTAATAGAAGCATGTCTCCTTTTTTGCCTGGTCTTTGACCAATTTTGATGGGCCCTCGCTCGCCTTCACAAAATCACGATGGAAAAATTGACACCATCAAGATTCACCTGGAAAGACCCGGTGCACGAAGGTCTTTCTCGGCTAATAAGAGTCAGAGTCGGGCGACACAACCGCGTGGTACTGCCACGCCGTCGGTGCGCCGTCTGTGCCGTTGCCGTGGGCCAGGCACGAGTTCGACCTGGGCGGCTCCTCAGTGCCAACCCCATGCGAATCGTTTGGCCGAATGTTTGTGTCCGGCCTTGCGGTCATGGCGTGCCGTTGCAAGTTTTACTTCGATCTGTGGTCACGCGGCATGCAAGTATGGCTTTCCCTATGCTGTCGGCATATCTCGGTCTATGCCATTAGCCCCAAAAAAGCTGTCGCCATAGAATAGGACGTCGTCTTAGAGCTTTATTCAGGTAGTGGTCGCGAGGAACCTGGGCCTTGCCGGTGTTGGCCTCGGCATGCCTCCAATGGTCATGTGCATCCACCTGATGAGCGCCTACGTGCAGCACCTCCGGGACATCATCAAGGAGTGTGTGGCCCACCCGACACACTACGACACCCAGTTCAAGGGCTTCAAGGTCATCGTGAGCGTCGGCAACAGCTCCGGTGCGTTCTTTGCGTGGGACATGCTGGAGAAGCTAGGCACCAACACGACCGACAGCCTGCACCCGGAGCTAGACGGCATGTTCCCGAACCATATGCCCAACCCGGAGAACGCGAGGCCATATTGCTGACCCGCCGTGTGGTGCTGACCCGCGGCGCCGACCTTGGCGTGGTGTTCGACACGGGCTTGGACCGAAGCGGCATGGTGGACGGCGCGGGGGCTGCCATCATTCGGGGCCGCATCATCGCGCTCATCTCCACCATCGTGCTGGGGGAGCACCCGGGGACAATGGTGGTGACGGACACGTGGTCGGGCGACGGGCTCACGCGGTTCATCGAGGCAAGGAGCGGGTGGCGGCTACGGCAACTTGGTCGACAAGGGCGTGCAAGTCAACGCGGACGGCGTGAAGACGCATGTCACGGTGGAGAGTTGGAGACCATAGGGCACGGCACGCTCAGGAAGAACCGCTTCCTCGACGACTGCGCGTACATGGTGGTGAAGATCATCATCTAGATGGTCCGGATGAGGCTGGCCGTGTTGGAGGGCAGGGTCGGCAGCCTCATCCGGGACCTCGAGGACCCAGATCAAGTCTACCTCTGATGTATGGTGCTTTGCCAAGGTAAATATAGAAGTTTTCATATGTCTTCAGAATTGAGCATAGGTGATGTTTATGTTTGATCGATGTTGATTATGCAACAGTGTGCGGACTTGTATGAAGTATCTTGTTGCGCATGTTTCATTCCCACCAATTAATTGCTTGCTGAATGCTCTGGCTATATTCTACTCCAAATATGTCTATATACATCCATATGTATATCCACATTCAAATCTCTAAAAGGACTTAAATTTAGTAAAGGAGGAAGTAGCTGATTAGATATGCATGCATATCTGACGAGATGATGGATGCATATCTTGGGCTTAAAGGTCCTATTGTGCATGTCTATTTTCCCTTTGTATATTCTATTTTTGTGCCATCAAACACTGCTGCGTTAATGTATATCTTTTGATTATTTACATGGAAATACTGAATTCTTAGTCCAGTGGTAGAACATGTCTATCAGGTCTCGGGCTCCTAGCTCATCTCGCTTCAGTCTGAAGTCATATCAGGTTCAAGGAGTAACTTCCCGCAAAAAATAGGTTTAGGAGTAGCACTAGCACCTCTGCAGCAGTAGCAAAAGGATCAAAACCACCTTCTTCAGCATCCTACTCGGCAAAAAAAGGCGAAAAGACTTGCTTCCAGAAAAAAAAATGAAGAATTCTTCAAGCACCAAACTGGAACAGATTCCCTTGAGAAGTGAGCTTGATAATATCAGGCGGTCAGGTTCTCTTCTAAGTTGAGGCAGGGTTGCATCTTCAATCTATGATACCCAAACGAGAGGGAAAAGAAAATATATCGAGGAATATAAATTGGCATACATTATTAACAAGTACCAACCTCCAAATTTTATCTGGTCTCATAGCCAGTTCAACACTTCTTTCTTGATGCAACGGCTGATATATGGTTGTTTTGCATGACTGTGTTATTAAATCTTTATGCAAATTAATATTAATCTCTTGTTCTCTAATAAGTATACTAGAACGCTCATTTGAACATACCTAATATGCACTTGGATGTCTCAAAACATACAATATATGTGCAAATTTAATATATCGTAACACTGGTATTTGTATTGCAAATAAGATTCGTAATCTTTATCAATTTAGCACATAATGTGTTGTCATTCATTGCAACTACATCACAGATGCACAGAGGGAGAGAGAAGATAAGCGGCGACACGAATGGGATGCCATGTTGAAATAGAGAATGTAGACTATGTATGTGTGCAATGGTCTTATGTCATGCTTACTGGGTTAGAAGAGTGTGATGTTTTTTCTCCTGTTGCAACGCACGGGCATGTTTGCTAGTTCTTATTTAAAGCCTTGATGTATGTTGTCATCAATTACCAATAAGGGGGAGATTGAAAGCACAATTGCTCCCCTGGTGGTTTTGGTAATTCATGTCAACATGCATATTATTGGACTAATGTTTTCCTCTAGTATATTTCAGGAAAAGTTCAACTTAGGCAAGTATGTGGATGAAGATGTGGACCCCTCAAGCTACTAAAGAACAATGTTCGGCAAATCTTCAAGACTCTACATTTTTTATTAAGTGATCCAAGATCACATTGAGTCCATGCATAGGAAAGCCAATACTATTAAAAGGGCATAAGGTTTTGATTATGGACTATTTGCTCAAAGTGATTAAAGATATTGCTCCAAAACCCTCAGGCACACCCTCTCATTCTTCTCTGTCCAAAAATCTAAAGTTAAACTCGGTCCCACTGGTACACATCTACCCAGACTCACTGAGATACACTTGACACAGCCACTGCCTAAACCCTAGCAACTCAGCCTCGCCGAGATGACATTCGATCCCACCGGAGTGCATGTGCCAACCTCCTGTTACCTATCAATTTCATCTCGGAATTTCCGAGTGGTTTCGATCGGTCTCACCGAAGTGTGGAAAGTGCTTAGATCATCACCCATTAGTCTCTCCAAGTTGTTCCATCGAGTCTCACCGAAAAGCCTAAAGTTCAAACCTTTTGCACTAATCGGTCTCACTGAGTGATTCCATCCTGTCCCATCGAATTGCACATAAAGGTGTGTAACGGTTAGGTTTTTGGTGTTTCCTATATATACCACACCCATTCCACCAACTTTTTGAGAGAACAACCAGGACGAAACTACCACTTCCCATATACATTTTTTGAGAGAGAACCACCTACATGTGTGTTGAATGCCCCCTCAAGTTTCTTTACACTCCAATCCTTCTCCTACCACGATGCCAAATCTGTGAGAGAGTGACTGAGTGTTGAGGAAACTATCTTTTGAAGCACAAGAGCAAGGAGTTCATCATCAACAACAACATCTATTACCTTTTGGAGAGTGGTTTCTCCTGGATTGGTTGGGTATCACTTGGGATCCTCCAAAGCTTGTGGAGTTGAAGCAAGGAGTTTGTAAGGGCAAGGAGATTGCCTACTTCGTGAAGATCAACCCCGAGTAAGGCTAGTCCTTCATGGACAGAAGCCATGATGGCATAGACAAGGTTGCTTCTTCATGGGTGGAGCCTTTCGTGGACTCGCACAGTCGTTACCCTTCGTGTGTTGAAGTCCCCGTCAACGTGGACGTATGATAACACCACGTATCAAAACCATGCCAAAAATCACCATGTCTTCATTGCATTTGATCTTCCAAACTCTACGCCTTTTACTTTCTTGCACTTGCATGTTGTCTTGTATCCGCTGCCTATACTTTAGATATGCATGTGTAGATTGTATTGCTTGTCACTGCCTTGTGCTAAAACCTGCCTAAGCTCTAAGGAAATTAAAAACTGCACATTTTGCCTTGTTAGTGTTTATTCACCCCCCTCCTCTAGACCTATCTTCTCGATCCCACACCTTCTTTGGATGTGATACATCTTTGTTGAAGAGGTGTGGAAGCACAATGCTCCCCGAGCATCCCAAGTACTCACCCTATTCTCCTCACAATCACATAATGAAAGATGTCGTGAATCCACTAGTGTGCCTTGAAGGCAGAAATGGGAACTTTGCAAATGGTTGAGGCAGTCTCCATAACTAAATGGGAGGCTCCCAACATCACCACAATAAATGTGGCTCCACGGTGACCTCTTCCATCTAGGGTACCCAAACACCTCAAGAGTAACAAGTTGATGAAGATGAAAGAGCCGAGGAACACAAGTCGTTTGGGTAGGAATGTAGATCGGGTGAATCTCCTCCTATCCCCAAAGTATGAGAGAGCTTGAGTGGTTGGGTAAGTAGATCTTGAGCTTTTTCTGGTTTGGCAATGGAGGGGAAAAACTTGAGGTAGATTAGGATTAAAGGGTGGAAGAAGGGGGTTACTTATACCCTCCAAGTGAAAGGAGTCGTTGCATAGCCGCAGCCCCGCGTACCCGGACTAAAGGGGTCCGGGCTCTCAGACACACCAAAGAGGCCATGGCCTGCCCCGGGAACCCGAGGGTCAAAGACCCTGGGCACCCGAACGGATCAGTTGCGCTAGCATGCAGAGGGCCGGGCACCCGAACGGATCAGCTGCGCTAGCTTGTAGAGGGCCGGGCACCTGGGGGTCCAGGACCCTGGGCACCCAGACTATCCAGAGCTGGAGCACATACTCCGGGCACCCGGGGGTCCAGGGACCTTAGGCACCCTGACAAGTCCAAGGCAAAGGAAAAATCCTCTGGTGCCTCCGGGCACCCAGACCACAAGAGCGGGTACTCGGTCCTCTGGGTGGGACTCCAATAACACTTGAGAAACCCTTCTGTAGTCTGAAATAATTAGGGATAAAAGTATAAATGGAATTTGATTGAGTTTCCCAAGTCCCTAATCTTTGCAACCCCTGTTCATAGTATGTATGTTCCTACGACACAAAAAGTAACCGGAAAACTTTTCGAGACACCGAAGAACACCGTCTTTTGCCCTTTTTGAATATGTGGGGTTACCGAAGTCCGTAGACCAAATGGAGAAGCCAATGTCCTGAGATAAATGTAACACCCCGTATGTAACTTGCCATATTTGTATTCCAACTCTTGCCATTTCCGGCACTAAGTTATGTTATTTCCTCGTTGGCGGGTTTTTTTGTCTTCGTTTTGTTTTTGTATTTGTCATGCATCTCATATCATGTCATCATGTGCATCGCATTTGCATACATGTTTGTCTCATGCATCCGAGCATTTTCCACGTTGTCCGTTTTGCATTCTGGCGCTCCTATGTCCTCCGGTGCCCCCTTTTACCTCTTTTCGTGTGCGGGTGTTAAACGTTTTCGGATTGGACCGAGACTTGTCATGCGGCCTTGGTTTACTACCAGTAGACCGCCTGTCAAGTTTCGTGCCATTTGGACTTCGTTTGATACTCCAACGGTTAACTGAGGGACCGAAAAGGCCTCGTGTGTGTTGCAGCCCAACATCCCTCCAAAGTGGCCCAAAACCCACCAAAACCCCCTCCATCATCTAGGTCGTTCGATCACGATCGCGTGGCCGAAAACCATGCTCAATTTGGAGCCTCCTAGCTCCCTCTACCTATAAAAAGGCCACTCCCCCCGAAATTTCGGATCATTCCAACCCTAACCTAGTCTCCTCCCACCTCTCGCCGCTGGGTGCGTCCGCTTCGAGCCGGACGTGTCCGACTTTCCCTGCCGCCGCCACGTGGCGCCTCTCCATTGGCCCGGCCGCCTCCCTCCACCGCCGGCCCGCCGAGCCCGCCGCCGGCCCTCCCGGTCAGCGCCCCCGATCCGCTCCGCCCCGCCGCCCGGATCTCCCGCGCCCTCGAGCGACGCTGCCCGCCGCCCGGCGCCGCACCTCCGCCGCTCCGCCGCCTCGCCAACACCATCCCTGCCACCAGATCGCCAGTCGCTGCCGCCCGTCGTCCTCCCCCTCGCCGCTCGCCGCCGCGGTAGACGCAGCTCCTTCCCGGCGTCGTCCCAAGCTCCGGCCAGCCGCCCCTTTTCTCTCCGGCAAGTGCACGGCGTACTCCGGCGCCGACTCCGGCGAGAAGCTCCGGTCGGCCTCGAACCACGTGCAGATCCAGATCCAGTTCTATTTAGGGTTGACTTTTGCCCTAATTCCCAGTATTTTATGCATTTTTCATCATGTCATAACTCTGCACCCGTGGCTCCGTTTTGGGCGTGTAGCATGTCGAATTGTTCGTCTCAATGAGTACTTCATTTAATCTCATTGCACTGTGTTCATTTGAGTTCATCTTGATGCCCTAAATGCTGTTGCAAGAGTGCTAGTTTATATTAGTTTCAGATTCTTATCAGTATTTGGACATTTGTCATTTTTGCCATGTTTAATGTGTGCCTCCTATGAACTTGAGCCCTACATGAGTTTTGAAGTATGCCATGCCATCTTTACAGGGGTGTATGCCATGTATTTTTGTGATCTTTGTGGTGACTAGCACAAGCATGCAAAGTAGCTCTCGTAATGTTGCTGTTTTCGGGGACTTAGAAATCTTCTAAGTCTTTGCCCTGTTAATATTTTTATGACATGTATTCATGTTGCTACAGAGTGATCCATGCCTCTTTTGAGCATGCTCAGTAAGGATCATTTTGAGATAATGTTATGCTCTATCCATCCATGTATTTATTTGCAATTATGGAGCACCCTAGCTTGACTCAATCGAGCTCTACTTTTGCTATAAAATGTTCCTGGCAGATTGTTTACATGTTAAGCAATTTTGCCGAGGTTGTTATAGTTTATCCTTGCGCGCTATGAGGTTGTTCTTGCCATATTTAGCCTCTATGCCATGTCTACTTGCTGGGTATCTTGGAATCGTTCCGATGGTTTTGTGACGAGAACATTGTTCTTGGTGCCTCCTGACATTTAGGGGTTGTGGTAGTGTCCCGGGGAGTTGAGCTCTGAGGTGTTGTCGTCACAATTTTATCGTTGCAATTCTGGAATACCTGAGTTTCGCCGACATCGAAAATCTCTTTTATGCAGTTGTTGGTGAGATAACCTCGACGCCACCCAGTACTGGGGTGGGAGTTCGGGAGTATTGCCATAACTCGTATAACAGATACTTTTCGAAGGTTGAGGTAAACGATTTCCGAAGGTTTCTTGGTTATGTGTTGAAGGATGGATACAGCTGGATGTAGGATTTGCTAGCTTTGGGTGAGATATTATGCTTCCCCTGTATCCCCAACACCTGATTGCATAACCGGGAGAATTTCGGGAGTTTCATAGGTGGGAATTCATGTAGCTCTATTATTTCATCCGCGAATATTTGGTTTGTGATTGGGTAATCCTTACCAAGTATTTGTTCTTGTCCATACCTTGTTGTTTTATTCATCTACCTCTATCTAAGTGGCTTCTCAATTTATGGAAGTGTGACCATTTCAATTGGAATGCATTCGTTCATTTTGTTCGGATGTTAAGACTATATGTTGCAATTTCGATCCATTTGATTCAGCTTGAATATATGTCTGTCAAGATGCTAACGGATGTCACCCTCTTCAGGATGGCTCCTCCAATGCGTTAGAATCCTGAACCGCCACCGCCACCTCCACCTCCGGAGGCATGGCAAGCTGTGATGGCCGCTACCAATGCCAACACGCAGATGCTTATGCAACTCTTGCAAGAGCGCAACCAAGGAAATCAAGGCCATGGCAACAATCAGAATCAGTTTGCTACACTCAACCAGTTCCTCGCAAACCAGCCAAAGACCTTCAGTAACTGTGTCAAGGCAACAGACGCTGATGATTGGCTCATGGATATCTGCAAACATTTCGAGTGCAGCAATGTCAGACCTGAGGACTTTGTCAAGTTTGCTTCGTTCCAACTCAAAGACCAAGCTGCAGAGTGGTATCAGCAATATAAAGATTCCATAGGAGGTCGTGTGACTACCTGGGATGAATTCCATCAAGACTTCAAAGCTCACCACATTCCTCAGAGTGTTGTTGAGAGCAAGCGTGAGGAGTTCCGCAATCTGAAGCAAGGCAGCTTGTCTGTTTACCAGTACAACATCATGTTCCAGAAGCTCGCTCGTTTCGCTAAGCAAGACGTCCCTGACGAGAAGAGCATGATTTATCAGTTCAGAGGTGGCCTCACAGAAGATCTCCAACTAGCTCTCGTGCTTTTTGAGCTGAAGAAGTACGATGAGTTTTACAACATGGCACTGAAATAAGAGACTGCTCAGCTCAAGTGCGAGGCTTCCAAGAAGCGAGTAAGGGATGCAACTCCTTCTTCCTCAACTCAAGTGGCAACTAAGCAGCAAAAGTATTGGTTGCCTCCTCCTCCGTTCCATCATCCTTATCAGCAGAAGAGCAAAGGTGGCAATGGATCTTCCCACCCACTCAACCCAGGCTTTCAGAACAAGACTTCGTCTCATGCTCCAAGATCAAGTGCTCCGTATCACCGTCCGCTCTCGGAGGTCATGTGAAACATGTGTCAGTAGAAAGGTCACTATGCCAACAAATGCTTCAATCAGAGGCGTCTTCCTCCTCCTCCTCCTGTGAGATCTGCCAGTACTGCAGTGGTCAAGCATAATCCCAAGCACGCCAAGGTCAACATGATGAACGCAGCTCAGGCAGAGGACTCATCAAATGTGATAATGGGTAACCTTCCTGTTAACGATATTCCTGTAAAAGTTCTTTTTGACACTGGTGCATCGCATTGTTTCATCTCAAGACCATTTGCATCTAAGCATGAGTTGGCTTTCCAAGATTTGCATAGACCGTTAGCAGTTGTCTCACCGGGTAAATGCTTGCATGCAAGCTACGTGGTTCCGGATGTTTCTATCACGTTGGGCGACTATAAGTTTCTTTCATCTCCAATGGTCCTCGATAACTCGGATATTGATCTTACTCTCGGAATGGACTGGCTTTCTAAGCACAAGTCTCAGCTTGATTGTGCTGTCAGGCAGATTCAATTGACACATTCGTCTAAGGATGTAATCATCTTTGCCGCTCGTGATGATACCATTCGACTATTTTCTCTCAATGAGAGGGGCGAGTTGGATACCATCTCTCAGATTCTAGTCGTTTGCGAATATCAAGACATCTTTCCAGAAGAGCTTCCAGGAATGCCTCCTCACCGGCCAGTTGAATTCGTCATCGATCTTGAGCCTGGCACGGAATCTGTTTGCAAACGTCCTTACAAGCTTGGACTAGAAGAGTTGAAGGAGCTGAAGAAACAACTCGATGAACAAGAGCGTATGGGTCTCATCCGACCAAGTTCTTCTCCATGGGGTTGTGGTGTTCTTTTTGTCAAGAAGAAGGATGGAACGGACCGACTTTGTGTCGACCACCATCCATTGAACAAGAAGACCATAAAGAACAAGTACCCACTTCCCAACATCAATGAGCTTTTCGAACAACTCAAAGGTGCTCAAGTATTCTCCAAGCTTGATCTCCGTATGGGCTATCATCAGATTCGCATTCGTGAAGAAGATATCCCCAAGATAGCATTCAGAACAAGCTTTGGTTCATATGAATACACTGTCATGTCTTTCGGTCTTGTCAATGCTCCTCCAACATTCTCTCGCATGATGAACTTCTTCTTCAACGCCTACACAAATGACTTTGTCTTAGTCTATCTCGATGACATTTTGGTCTTTTCCAAGAACAAGGAGGATCATGCCAAGCACATGAGATTGGTGCTGGATAAACTCAGAGAACATCAGTTCTATGCAAAGTTTTCAAAGTGCGAGTTTTGGCTCGATGAGGTTCTCTACCTTGGGCATATCATCTCCGCCAAGGGCATAGTTGTTAATCCTGAGAAGGTGTCTGCAATTGTGAATTGGGAACCACCTCAGAATGCGAAGCAACTCCGCGGCTTCCTTGGGCTCGCAAGCTATTGTCGAAGGTTCGTTGAGAACTTCTCAAAGATCACGAAGCCTCTTTCCAACCTTCTCCAGAAGCATGTGAAGTACGTCTGGTCGCCTGAATGTGACATCGCTTTCAACACCCTGGAAGAGAAGTTAGTCACTGCTCCAGTTCTGACTCCTCCTGATGAACCCAAACCGTTTGAGGTCTTCTGTGATGCTTCCCTTCAAGGTCTCGGTGCAGTGTTGATGCAAGAGAAGAATGTTGTAGCCTATACCTCTCGCCAGTTGAAGGCCAATGAAAAGAACTACCCCACTCATGACCTCGAGTTGGCAGCAGTTGTCCATGCTCTTTTAACATGGAGACATCTCTTATTGGGAAGAAAAGTGGACATCTTCACTGATCATAAGAGTCTCAAGTACATCTTCACTCAGCCAAACCTCAACCTCAGGCAGACTCGTTGGGTCGAAATGATTCAAGAGTATAATCCGAGTATTGAATATACCCCAAGCAAGGCCAATGTAATTGCTGACGCATTGAGCGGGAAAGCTTAGTGCAACGGTTTGATTATCAAGCCTTACCAACCAGGCAAACTCAATCTCCAAGTTGTTCCTCAAGGATTCCTTGCCAACCTCCAAGTCTCTCCTACTTTGGAAGATCAGATTCGTGAGGCTCTACTTTTTGATGCTATGGTGAAGAAGGTGAAGATTGGGATTGCCAAGAGTCAACCCAAGTACAAGTGCAGAACACCAACAACCAGCTGGTCTCATCCAACCTCTTGCCGTTCCAGAATGGAAGTTTGCCATATTGAGATGGACTTCGTGACTAGATTTCCAAAGTCCAAGCGTGGCAATGATGCTATCTTCGTTGTCATCGACAAGCTCACTAAAGTGGCTCATTTTCTTCCTATCAAAGAATCTATCACAGTAGCTCAGTTGTCAGAGCTATATACCTCCAGGATTGTCTCTCTACACGGCATTCCGCAGTTGATATCCTCAGATCGTGGGAGCGTCTTTACCTCTAAGTTCTAGGATTCTTTTCAGAAGGCCATGGGCACCAACATTCGCTTCAGCACAGCTTTTCATCCTCAAACCAGTGGCCAAGTCGAGCGAGTCAATCAAATTCTTGAAGATATGCTCAGGGCTTGCGTCATCTCTTTCGGTATGAAGTGGGAAGATTGTCTTCCATATGCCGAGTTCTCCTACAACAACAGCTTTCAAGCGAGTTCGGGCAAGGCCCCATTCGAGATTCTCTATGGCAGGAAGTGATGTACTCCTCTTAACTGGTCAAAGACTGGTGAACGCCAACTTCTTGGCAAGGACTTGGTCACAGAGGCTGAAGAAATGTGCAAAGTCATTCGTGAAAATCTCAAAGCCGCGCAATCGTGCCAGAAGAGTTACTATGATAGCAAGCATCGTGACTTGGCTTTTGAGATCGGAGACCATGTCTACCTCCGCGTCTCTCCAATGAAAGGTACTCATCGCTTCGGTATCAAAGGGAAGTTTGCCCCTAGATACATGGGTCCTTTCAAGATCATGGGCAAAAGAGGTGATCTCGCCTATCAACTTGAGCTTCCATCCAACTTTGCAAACGTGCACCACATGTTTCACGTGTCTCAACTCTACAAGTGTTTCAAGACTCCTGACCGCACCATCAACTTCGAAGAGATTGATCTCCAGGAAGACCTGCCTTATCATGAGCATCCCGTTGCTATTCTTGAAGAAACTAAGCGCAAGACTCGCAACAAGTCTATCAAATTCCTGAAAGTCAAGTGGTCACATCATTCCGACCGTGAAGCCACCTGGGAACGCGAGGACCACCTCCGTTCCGAATTCCTAGAGTTTTTCGAGTCCTAGATCTCGGGACGAGATCCTTTCGTAGTGGTGGAGTGTTGTAACACCCCGTATGTAACTTGCCATATTTGTATTCCAACTCTTGCCATTTCTGGCACTAAGTTATGTTATTTCCTCGTTGGCGGGTTTTTTGTCTTTGTTTCGTTTTTGTCTTTGTCATGCATCTCATATCATGTCATCATGTGCATCTCATTTGCATACATGTTCGTCTCATGCATCCGAGCATTTTCCCCGTTGTTTGTTTTGCATTCCGGCGCTCCTATGTCCTCCGGTGCCCCCTTTTACCTCTTTTCGTGTGCGGGTGTTAAACGCTTTCGGATTGGACCGAGACTTGTCATGCGGCCTTGGTTTACTACCGGTAGACCACCTGTCAAGTTTCGTGCCATTTGGACTTTGTTTGATACTCCAACGGTTAACCGAGGGACCGAAAAGGCCTCGTGTGTGTTGCAGCCCAACACCCCTCCAAAGTGTCCCAAAACCCACCTAAACCCCCTCCATCATCTATGTCGTTCGATCATGATCGCGTGGCCGAAAACCGTGCTCAATTTGGAGCCTCCTAGCTCCCTCTACCTATAAAAAGGTCACTCCCCCCGAAATTTCGGATCATTCCAACCCTAACCTAGTCTCCTACCACCTCTCGCCGCCGGACACGTCCGCTTCAGGCCGGACATGTCCGACTTGCCCCGCCGCCGCCACGTGGCGCCTCCCCATTGTCCCGGCCTCCTCCCTCCGCCGCCGGCCCTCCTGGCCCGCGCCCCCGATCCGCTCCGCCCCGCCGCCCGGGTCTCCCGCGCCCTCGATCGCCGCCGCCCGGTGCCGCACCTCCACTGCTCCACCGCCTCGCCATCGCCGTCCCCGCCACCATATCACTGGTCGCCGCCGCCCGTCGTCCTCCCCCTCGCCGCTCGCCGCCGCAGTGGACGCAGCTCCTTCCCGGCGTCGTCCCAAGCTCCGGCCAGCCGCCCCTTTTCTCTCTGGCAAGTCCACGGCGTACTCCGGCGCCGACTCCGGCGAGAAGCTCCGGTCGGCCTCGAACCACGTGCAGATCCAGATCTAGTTCGGTTTAGGGTTGAATTTTGCCCTAATTCCCAATATTTTATGCATTTTTCATCGTGTCATAACTCTGCACCCGTGGCTCCGTTTTGGGCGTGTATCATGTCGAATTGTTCGCCTCGACGAGTACTTCATTTCGTCTCATTGCACCATGTTCATTTGAGTTCATCTTGATGCCCTAAATGCTGTTGCAAGAGTGCTAGTTTATATTAGTTTCAGATTCTTATCAGTATTTGGACATTTTTCATTTTTGCCATGTTTAATGTGTGCCTCCTATGAACTTGAGCCCTACATGAGTTTTGAAGTATGCCATGCCATCTTTACAAGGGTGTATGCCATGTATTTTTGTGATCTTTGTGGTGACTAGCACAAGCATGCAAAGTAGCTCTCGTAATGTTGCTGTTTTCAGGGACTTAGAAATCTTCTAAGTCTTTGCTCTGTTAATATTTTTATGCCATGTATTCATGTTGCTACAGAATGATCCATACCTCTTTTGAGCATGTTCAGTAAGGATCATTTTGAGATAATGTTATGCTCTATCCATCCATGTCTTTGTTTGTAATTATGGAGCACCCTAGC
Organism: Triticum urartu; assembly: GCF_056163025.1. Classification (NCBI taxonomy): domain Eukaryota; kingdom Viridiplantae; phylum Streptophyta; class Magnoliopsida; order Poales; family Poaceae; genus Triticum; species Triticum urartu. Next base: position 483,698,667 of record NC_141875.1, read on the forward strand.
TTGACTCAATCGATCTCTACTTTTGCTATAAAATGTTCCTGGCAGATTGTTTACATGTTAAGCAATTTTGCCGAGGTTGTTATAGTTTATCCGTGCATGCTATGAGGTTGTTCTTGCCATATTTAGCTTCTATGCCATGTCTACTTGCTGGGTGTATGCTTAGTTTGTCATGCAATGCCTTGTGGTGAGTGCATCGAGCTCATTAACATGCCTACTTAATATCTGTTTTGCCATGTTCCAGTTTTCTTCTAAGTCTGAATCTGTCAACGATAATTGCTATGTTCACATGGTTGCCATTGTATTTTCTGATCCCTTTTGGCTTATGGTCAGTAAGGGACTTTTGTTATGTGCTTTGTGTAGCTTCATGCCATTCCTTGATTTGCCATGTTATGTTCCTGTAGCATGTTGTTTTTGTGCTCTAAACATTGCTTCCTGATGTTAAATTCCTGACATGTTATTTTCACTAAGTCTGTAACCTGATATTTTTTGCAATTTTGCCATGCTTGTTTGAACCTGCTATTGAGTGAATTAGTCGTAGATCAGTGTTCATCTTTTGTCAAGCATCTTGAGTGGATCCCTGCCATGTGTTTTGTTCTTATGTTAGAGTGCAGTAGCTTGTTGTTCTTGATGCATTTAGATGGCCTCGTGCTGTTAATGTCAGATCGGTGCCATATTTTGTTTTGCTTGTCATTTGCAAACCGTGCGTCTGATTCCGGTGATCTTTATATCAATTTCGACCGAAATCAACTCATCTTTCCAGTGACACTCTTGGATTTCCAAGTTGAGGCCATGTTCAATCTTTCCTTTCCGAAACATGCATATGCATCGCATATCACATCCCGCATATCATGCCATGTTTTGCATCATGTTGCTTGTGCATTGCACCGTGGTTGATTGTGTATCCCTTTGCTTGTGTTCTTTCTTTGGGTAGAGCCGGGAGACGAGTACGTGATCGAGGAACCCGTTGAGTACGTTTACGAGGATCAAGCTAACGTCAACTCGGAGAACTTTGCAGGCAAGATGACCATACCCTCGAAATCACTTCTATCTTTGCTTGCTAGATGCTCGCTCTATTGCTATGCCTATGCTACGATACCTATCACTTGCTTATCATGCCTCCCTTATTGCCATGTCAAGCCTCTAACCCACCTTGTCCTAGCAAACTATTGTTTGGCTATGTTACCGCTTCGCTTAGCCCCTCTTATAGCGTTGCTAGTTGCAGGTGAAGATTGGAGTTTGTTCCTTGTTGGAATATCTTTATTGTTGGGATATAATTATTATATCTTGTCTATTTTAATGCATCTATATACTTGGTAAAGGGTGGAAGGCTCGGCCTTATGCCTGGTGTTTTGTTCCACTCTTGCCGCCCTAGTTTCCGTCATACCGGTGTTATGTTCCTTGATTTTGCGTTCCTTACACGGTTGGGTTATAATGGGAACCCCTTGACAGTTCGCCTTGAATAAAACTCCTCCAGCAAGGCCCAACCTTGGTTTTACCATTCGCCACCTAGCCTCTTTTCCCTTGGGTTTCCGGAGCCCGAGGGTCATCTTTATTTTAACCCCTCCCCCCCCCCCCCGGGCCAGTGCTCCTCTGAGTGTTGGTCCAAACTAGAGCCCCTTGCAGCACCACCTCGGGGAAGCTCAAGGGCTGGTTTTAGTTGTATGGATTACTTATCCGGTGTGCCCTGAGAACGAGATATGTGCAGCTCCTATCGGGATTTGTCTGCACATTCGGGTAGCTTGGCTGGACTTGTTTTACCATTGTCTAGATGTCTTGTAACCGGGATTCCGAGTCTGATCGGGTTGTCTTGGGAGAAGGAATATCCTTCATTGACCGTGAGAGCTTGTGATGGGCTAAGTTGGGACACCCCTGCAGGGATTTGATCTTTTGAAAGCCGTGCCCGCGGTTATGGGCAGATGGAATTTGTTAATGTCCGGTTGTAGAAAACCTGAAACTTAATTAAAATGAATCAACAGGGTGTGTGGCCGTGATGGTCTCTTTTCGGCGGAGTCCGGGAAGAGAACACGGTCTCGTGTTATGCTTGATCGTAGGTTGTTCTAGGATCACTTCTTGATCATAGATTCTCGGCCGTGCCTTTGCCTTCTCTTCTCGGTCTCATTTCTGTATGTTAGCCACCATATAAGCTAGTGCTTGCTGCAGCTCCACCTCTTACTTTTACCCTACCTATAAGCTTAAATAGTATTGATCGCGAGGGTGTGAGATTGCTGAGTCCCCGTGACTCACAGATTACTTCAAAACCAGATGCAGGGACCGATGATACCGCTCCAGGAGATTCGACTGAGCTCATGTTGGGGATCGTAGCAGAAATTTAAAATTTTCTACGCATCACCAAGATCAATCTATGGAGTAATCTAGCAATGAGGGGGAGGAGAGTGCATCTACATACCCTTGTAGATCGCTAAGCGGAAGCGTTCAAGTGAACGGGGTTGATGGAGTCGTACTCGTCGTGATCCAAATCACCGATGATCCTAGCGCCGAACGGATGGCACCTCCGCGTTCAACACACGTACGGTTGGGAGACGTCTCCTCCTTATTGATCCAGAAAGGTGAGAGGAGAAGTTGAGGGAAAACTCCGACAGCACGACGGCGTGGTGGTGATGGAGCTCGTGGTTCTCCGGTTGGGCTTCGCCAAGCACTACGGAGGAGGATGAGGTGTTGGAGGAGGAAGAGGGCTGCGCCAGGGGAAGGGTGCGGCTGCCCTCTCTCTCCCTCACTACATATAGGGGGAAGGGAGGAGGGGGAGGCGCCCTAGGGTTCCCTAGGGGAGGGGCGGCGGCCACAGGGGAAACCCTAGATGGGTTTGGGCGCCCCCACCCCCTAGGAAACATGCCCCCCAAGCCGGGAGGGGCGGCTGCCCTAGGGGTGGCGCCCCCACCTCTCCTGGTTACGTGAGATGGGGTGGGAGGGGCGCTCAGCCCCTTAGTGGGCTGATGTGCCCTCTCCCCTTGGCCCATAAGGCCCCCCAACGCTTGCCGGGGCCTCCAAAACCCCTTTCGGACACATTGGTCATCACCTGGTACCCCCGGAACAATTTCGGACTCCAATACCCTTCGTCCAATATACCGATCTTCACCTCTGGACCATTCCGGAGCTCCTCGTCATGTCCGGGATCTCATCCGGGACTCCGAACAACCTTCGGTAACCACATACTATTTCCCATAACAACTCTAGCGTCACTGAACCTTAAGTGTGTAGACCCTACGGGTTCGGGAACCATGTAGACATGACCGAGACAACTCTCCGGCCAATAACCAACAGCGGGATCTGGATACCCATGTTGGCTCCCACATGTTCCATGATGATCTCATCGGATGAACCACGATGTCGAGGATTCAATCAATCCCGTATACAATTCCCTTTGTCCAGCGGTATTGTACTTGCCCGAGATTCGATCGTCGGTATCCGATACCTTGTTCAATCTCGTTACCGGCAAGTCTCTTTACTCGTTCCGTAACACATCATCCCGTGATCAACTCCTTGGTCACATTGTGCACATTATGATGATGTCCTACCGAGTGGGCCCAGAGATACCTCTCCGTCACATGGAGTGACAAATCCCAGTCTCGATTCATGCCAACCCAACAGACACTTTCGGAGATACATGTAGTGAACCTTTATAGCCACCCAGTTATGTTGTGACGTTTGGCACACCCAAAGCACTCCTACGGTATCCGGGAGTTGCACAATCTCATGGTCTAAGGAAATGATACTTGACATTAGAAAAGCTTTAGCATACGAACTACATGATCTTTGTGCTAGGCTTAGGATTGGGTCTTGTCCATCACATCATTCTCCTAATGATGTGATCCTGTTATCAACGACATCCAATGTCCATGTTCAGGAAACCGTAACCATCTATTGATCAACGAGCTAGTCAACTAGAGGCTTACTAGGGACATGGTGTTGTCTATGTATCCACACATGTATCTAAGTTTCCTATCAATACAATTCTAGCATGGATAATAAACGATTATCATGAACAATGAAATATAATAATAACCAATTTATTATTGCCTCTAGGGCATATTTCCAACAGTCTCCCACTTGCACTAGAGTCAATAATCCAGTTCACATCGCCATGTGATTAACACTCACAGGTCACATCGCCATGTGACCAACATCCAAAGAGTTTACTAGAGTCACTAATCTAGTTCACATCACTATGTGATTAATACTCAATGAGTTCTGGGTTTGATCATGTTATGTTTGTGAGAGAGGTTGTAGTCAACGGGTCTTGCCATATTCAGATCCCTATGTATTTCGCAAAACTTCATGTCATATCGTAGATGCTGCTACCACGTTCCACTTGGAGCTATTCCAAATTATTGCTCCATTATACGTATCCGGTATCTCTACTCAAAGCTATCCGGATAGGTGTTAAGCTTGCATCGACGTCACTCTTTATGTCGAACTCTTTATCACCTCCATAACCGAGAAACATTTCCCTATTCCTCTAAGCATAATTTTGACTGCTATCTAGTGATCCACTCCTAGATCACCTTTGTACCCTCTTGCCAGACATGTGGCAAGGCACACAATAGGTGCGGTACTTCAGCATGGCATACCGTATAGAGCCTATGACAAGAGCATAGGGGACGACCTTCGTCCTTCCTCTTTCTTCTGCCGTGGTCAATCTTCGAGTCTTACTCAACTTCACCTTACAACTCAGGTAAGAACCCCTTCTTTGACTGATCTATTTTGAACTCCTTCAAAAACATGTCAAGGTGTGCGTTCTTTGAAAGTATCATCAGACGTCTTGATCTATTTCTATAGATCTTGATGCCCAATATGTAAGCAGCTTTATCCAGGTCTTCCTTTGAAAATCACTCTTCAAACAACCATTTATGCTTTCCAGAAATTCTACATTATTTCGGATCAACAATATGTCATCCACATATACTTATCAGAAATGTTGTAGTGCTCCCACTCACTTTCTTGTAAATACAAGTTTCTAGCAAACATTGTATAAACCTAAAAGCTTTGATCACTCCATCAAAACATATATTCTGATTCCGAGATGCTTGCTCTAGTCCATAGAAGGATTGCTGGAGCCAGCATACCTTTTAGCATCCTTAGGATCGACAAAACCTTTTATTGTATCACATACAACTTTTCTTACGAAAACTGGTAAGAAAAATTGTTTTGACATCCATCTGTAAGATTTCATAATCGAAAAATACAGCTAATGCTAACATGATTCCGACGGACTTAAGCATCGCTACAGGTGAGAAATTCTCATCATAGTCAACTCCTTGAACTTGTGAAAAGATTCTTTCCCACAAGTCGAGCTTCATAGACGGTAACATTACCGCCCACGTCCGTCTTCTTAAAGGCTCACTGATCATCGGGCAAGTCCACCAAAGTCCATACTCTGTTCTGATACATGAATCCTATCTCGGATTTCATGGCTTCTAACCATTTGTCGAAATACGGGCCCACCATCGCTTCTCCATAGCTCGTAGGTTCATTGTTGTCCAACAACATGATATCTGAGACAGGATTACCATACCACTCAGGAGTAGTACATATCCTTGTCGACCTACGAGGTTCGATAGCAACTTGATCCGAAGCTTTATGATCACTATCATTAACTTCCTATTCAACAGACGTAGGCACCACAGAAAACATCTTTCTGTGTTGCATCACTCTCTGGTTGAAGTAAAGGTTCGACAACCTCATCAAGTTCTATCTTCCTCCCACTCAATTCTTTTGAGAGAAACTCCTTCTCGAGAAAGGACCCGTTCTTAGCGACAAACAATTTGCCCTCGGATCTGAGATAGAAGGTATACCCAACTGTCACCTTTGGGTATCCTATGAAGATGTGTTTGTCCTCTTTGGGTTCGAGCTTCTCCGGCTGAAGCCTTAAGCATCGCAGCCCCAAACATTAGGAAACGACAACTTTGGTTTCTTGCCAAACCAATGTTCACACGACGTCGTCTCAACGGACTTATATGGTGTCCTATCTAAAGTGAATGCAGCTGTCTCTTATGCATAACCTCAAAATAATAGAGGTAGATCATATATTGCACCATATCTCATAAGGTTCGATTACGACGTCCGGACACACCATTACCCTGTGGTGTTCCAGGTGGCTTCAACTGTGAAACAATTCCACAATGTCTTAAGTGTTTGCCAAACTCATAACTCAGAAATTCTCATTGATCAGATCGTAGGAATTTGATCTTCTTGTTATGATGGTTCTTAACTTCACTCTGAAATCGCTTGAACTTTTCAAACGTTTCAGACTTGTGCTTCATTAAGTAAATATACCTATATCTACTCAAATCGTCGGTGAAGATGAGAAAATAGCGATATCCACTGCATGCTTCAATTCTCATTGGATCACACGCATCAGCATGTATGATTTCCAACAAGTCACTTGCCCGTTTCATTGTACCTGAAAATGGGGTCTTAGTCATCCTGCCCATGAGGCATGGCTCACATGTGTCAAGCGATTCAAAATCAAGTGACTCCAAACATCCATCGATATGGAGTTTCTTCATGCATCTTACGCCAATATGACCTAAGCGGCAGTGCCACAAGAAAGTGGTACTATCATTATTAACTCTACATCTTTTGGCGTGAACATGTGTATTACCACGACCGAGATTCAATGAACCATTCACATAGGGTGCATGACCATGAAAGATATCATTCATGTAAACAGAATAACCATTATTCTCTAACTTAAATGAATGACTGTATTGCAATGAACATGATCTAATCATATTCATGCTCAACGTAGACACCTGATAACATTTATCTAGGTTCAATACTAATCCCGAAGGCAGATGGAGCGTGCGATGGTGATCTCATCAACTTTGGAAACACTTCTAACACACATCGTCACCTCGCCCTTGGCCAGTCTCCGTTTAGTCCGTAGCTTTTGCTTCAAGTCACCAATAATAGCAACTGAACCGGTATCCAATACCCAGGTGCTACCAGGAGTACTAGTGAGGTACACATTAATAACACGTATATACTTTGTTGAAGTTGCCAGCCTTCTTATCTACCATGCATTTGGGGTAATTCCGCCACCAGTGACCGTTCCCCTTACAATAGAAGCACTTAGTCTCGGGTTTGGGTTCAACCTTGGGTTCCTTCACTGGAGCGGCAACTGGTTTGCCATCCATGAAGTTTCCCTTCTAGCCCTTGCCCTTCTTGAAACCAGTGGTCTTGTTAAACCATCAACACTTGATGCTCCTTCTTGATTTCTACCTTTTGCGGTCTTAAGCACCGCGAACAGCTCCGGGATCAACTCCATCCCTTGCATGTCATAGTTCATCACGAAGATCTAGTAGCTTAGTGATAGTGGCTAGAGAACTCTATCAATCACTATCTTATCTGGAAGTTTAACTCGCACTGCTTTAAGTGATTGTAGCACCCAGACATTCTGAGCACATGCTCATCAGCTGAGCTATTCTCCTCCATCTTGTTGGCAAAAGAACTTGTCAGAGGTCTCACACCTCTCAACACGGGCATGAGCCCGAAATCCCAATTTCAGCTCTTGGAACATCTCATATGTTCTATGGCGTTCAAAACGTCATTGGAATCCCGATTCTAAGCCGTAAAGTATGGTGCACTAAACTATCATGTAGTCATCAGGATGTGTCTGTCAGGTGTTCACAACATCCACAGATGACGTTGTAGGGGTTTGCACATCGAGCGGTGCATCAAAGACGTAAGCCTTCTGTGTAGCAGTGAGGACACTCCTCGGACTACGGACCTAGTCCGCATCATTGCTTACAATATCTTTTAGCTTAATCTTTCTCTAGGAACGTATTGAAACAGGGAGCTACAACGTGAGCTATTTATCTACAACATATTTGCGAAGACAATTTAGACTATGTTCATGATAATTGAGTTCATCTAATCAAATTATTTAATGAACTCCCACTCAGATAGACATCCCTCTAGTCATCTAAGTGAAACATGATCCAAATCGACTAGGCCGTGTCCGATCATCACGTGAGACGGACTAGTCATCAACGGTGAACATCTCATGTTGATCGTATCTTCTATACGACTCATGTTCGACCTTTCGGTCTTCCGTGTTCCGAGGCCATGTCTGTACATGCTAGGCTCGTCAAGTTAACCTAAGTGTTTCGCATGTGTCCCGAGGCCATGTCTGTACATGCTAGGCTCATCAACACCTGTTGTATTCGAACGTTAGAATCTATCACACCCGATCATCACGTGGTGCTTCGAAACGACGAACCTTCGCAACGGTGCACAGTTAGGGGAACACTTTTCTTGAAATTTTAGTGAGGGATCATCTTATTTAAGCTACCGTCGTTCTAAGCAAATAAGATGTAAAACATGATAAACATCACATGCAATCAAATAGTGACATGATATGGCCAATATCATTTTGCTCCTTTTGATCTCCATCTTCGGGGCTCCATGATCATCGTTGTCACCGGCATGACACCATGATCTCCATCATCGTGTCTTCTTGAATTTGTCTCGTCATCTATTACTTCTACTACTATGGCTAACGCTTTAGCAATAAAGTAAAATAATTACATGACATTTATGTTGACACGCAGGTCATAAATAAATTAAGACAACTCCTATGGCTCCTGCCGGTTGTCATACTCATCGACATGCAAGTCGTGATTCCTATTACAAGAACATGATCAATCTCATACATCACATATATATTCATGACATCCTTTTGGCCATATCACATCACAAGGCATATGCTGGAAAAACAAGTTAGACGTCCTCTAATTGTTGTTGCAAGTTTTTACGTGGCTGCTATAGGTTTCTAGCAAGAACGTTTCTTACCTACGCGAAAACCACAACGTGATATGCCAATTTCTATTTACCCTTCATAAGGACCCTTTTCATCGAATCCGATCCGACTAAAGTGGGAGAGACAGACACCCGCTAGCCACCTTATGCAACTAGTGCATGTCAGTCGGTGGAACCAGTCTCACGTAAGAGTACGTGTAAGGTCGGTCCGGGCCGCTTCATCCCACGATGCCGCCGAATCAAGATAAGACTAGTAACGGCAAGAAAATTGACAAAATCGACGCCCACAACAACTTGTGTTCAACTCGTGCATAGAAACTACGCATAGATCTAGCTCATGATGCCACTGTTGGGGATCGTAGCAGAAATTTAAAATTTTCTACGCATCACCAAGATCAATCTATGGAGTAATCTAGCAACGAGGGGAAGGAGAGTGCATCTACATACCCTTGTAGATCGCTAAGCGGAAGCATTCAAGTGAATGGGGTTGATGGAGTCGTACTCGTCGTGATCCAAATCACCGATGATCCTAGCGCCGAACGGACGGCACCTCCGCGTTCAACACAAGTACGGTTGGGAGACATCTCCTCCTTCTTGATCTAGCAAGGTGAGAGGGGAAGTTGAGGGAAAACTCCGACAGCACGACGGCGTGGTGGTGATGGAGCTCGTGGTTCTCCGGCTGGGCTTCGCCAAGCACTACGGAGGAGGATGAGGTGTTGGAGGAGGAAGAGGGCTGCGCCAGGGGAAGGGTGCGGCTGCCCTCTCTCTCCCTCACTATATATAGGGGAAGGGACGAGGGGGAGGCGCCCTAGGGTTCCCTAGGGGAGGGGCGGCGGCCACAGGGGAAACCCTAGATGGGTTTGGGCGCCCCCACCCCCTAGGAAACTTGCCCCCCAAGCCGGGAGGGGCGGCTGCCCTAGGGGTGGCACCCCCACCTCTCCTGGTTACGTGAGATGGGGTGGGAGGGGCGCTCAGCCCCTTAGTGGGCTGATGTGCCCTCTCCCCTTGGCCCATAAGGCCCCCCAACGCTTGCCGGGGCCTCCGAAACCCCTTTCGGACACACTGGTCATCACCTGGTACCCCCGAAACAATTCCGGACTCCAATACCCTTCGTCCAATATACTGATCTTCACCTCCGGAGCTCCTCGTCATGTCCGGGATCTCATCCGGGACTCCGAACAACCTTCGGTAACAGCATACTATTTCCCATAACAACTTTAGCGTCACCGAACCTTAAGTGTGTAGACCCTACGGGTTTGGGAACCATGCAGACATGACCGAGACAACTCTCCGGCCAATAACCAACAGCAGGATCTGGATACCCATGTTGGCTCCCACATGTTCCACGATGATCTCATCGGATGAACCACGATGTCGAGGATTCAATCAATCCCGTATACAATTCCCTTTGTCCAGCGGTATTGTACTTGCCCGAGATTCGATCGTCGGTATCCGATACCTTGTTCAATCTCTTTACCGGCAAGTCTCTTTACTCGTTCCATAACACATCATCCCGTGATCAACTCCTTGGTCACATTGTGCACATTATGATGATGTCCTACCGAGTGGGCCCAGAGATACCTCTCCATCACACGGAGTGACAAATCCCAGTCTCGATTCGTGCCAATCCAACAGACACTTTCGGAGATACATGTAGTGAACCTTTATAGCCACCCAGTTACGTTGTGACGTTTGGCACACCCAAAGCACTCCTACGGTATCTGGGAGTTGCACAATCTCATGGTCTAAGGAAATGATACTTAACATTAGAAAAGCTTTAGCATACGAACTACACTATCTTTGTGCTAGGCTTAGGATTGGGTCTTGTCCATCACATCATTCTCCTAATGATGTGATCCCGTTATCAACGACATCCAATGTGCATGGTCAGGAAACCGTAACCATCTATTGATCAATGAGCTAGTCAACTAGAGGCTTACTAGGGACATGGTGTTGTCTATGTATCCACACATGTATCTGAGTTTCCTATCAATACAATTCTAGCATGGATAATAAACTATTATCATGAACAATGAAATATAATAATAACCAATTTATTATTGCCTCTAGGGCATATTTCCAACAGCTCAAGTGGGAGTTCGATGAGGACTCGGGACGATACTATGTTTCCTTTCCAGACGATCAGTAGTGGAGCCCAGTTGGGGCGATCAGGGACATTGTTGCATTTGGGTTTATCTTCATTTTGGTTTCGTAGTCGGACCTTGATTGTATCTGGATGAATGTAATGATTTATTTATGCTATTGTGTGACGTGGCGAGTGTAAGCCAACTATGTACCTCTTTTCTTATTCATTACATGGGTTGTGTGAAGATTACCTCACTTGCGACATTGCTTACAATGCGGTTATGCCTCTAGGTCGTGCTTCGACACATGGGAGATATAGCCGCATCGTGGGCGTTATAATAAACTTGATAACCGACATTAGTTCTCGCAAATTGAATTGTGATCAACACCAAAAATCATAATTGAGTGATAATTGCACTTTCAGTAGGTGCATTTCCTTTGAGTCATATCAAGCCACTTCTCATCAATGAGGAAAATTATGATCATATCAATGAATCTAGGCCTGGCATTCTCCAATGTTGCTTGATCCAACATGAATATGCAGAACTTGAGTCTAGCTATCTTGTTAATTGGCTTCAATAAGTCTTTAAGGTGCTGGTGAAGGGCTATATAACAGCCAAAGACCTAGAAAGAGCTCTACTTGTTTCCCTTCTATTTAGCGGAATTGTAGATATCATAGGGAGGTCAAGATCTTTTCTCTTGCGACATGCTTTACCTCTCTTTTGGTTAGAGACATCAACTTCTGAGCCGTGTGCAATTCGATCACGGGCAAGTCTCTGTATTGACCCGACAGTTCTAAGACTTGTATGCAATAGGCCAACAACCTTATCTTTGTCCTTTTTCTCAACTTCTCCATCTTTGCTCAGTACTTTCAAAGCAATATATGTAGTGAGCATGTGCTTATTTGGCAGTTTTTTTCTTATTGGCCGTTGAATAGCTTCAAAGGAGAAAAAGGAGCAAGTTTCTTTACTCCAACAATGCAAATACTCCAACAATCCAAATTCATTTAACCATTACTCCAAAATTCAGTTAACTGCAATACTCCAAACTATAAAATTCAGTTAACTGTAGTACTCCAAGTAACTGAAATGTCTACTAGTAACTGAATATTTGCTAGTTAGTTTTAGTTAACTGATTTTTTCCAAACGACTGCAAGTTAATAGTACTAGTGGATGGCAAGTTATCAGTAGGATAATGTTAACATGAGTACTATTCTAGTGGATGAATGATACGTCTCCGTCGTATCTACTTTTCCAAACACTTTTGCCCTTGTTTTGGACTCTAACTTGCATGATTTGAATGGAACTAACCCGGACTGATGTTGTTTTCAGCAGAATTACCGTGGTGTTATTTATGTGCAGAAACAAAAGTTCTCGGAATGACCTGAAACTTCATGGAGATTATTTTTGGAAATAATAAAAATACTAGCAAAAGATCAAGGCCAGGGGGCCCACACCCTAGCCACGAGGGTGGGGGCGCACCTGCCCCCCTGGGCGCGCCCCCTACCTCATGGGCCCCCTGGAGCTCCATCGACCTCAACCTTGACTCCATATATTCGTGTTCGGGAGAAAAAATAAAGAAGAAGGATTCATCGCGTTTTACGATACGGAGCCACCGCCATGCCCTAAACTCTCTCGGGAGGGCTGATCTGGAGTCCGTTTGGGGCTCCGGAGAGGGGAATCCGTTGCCATCGTCATCATCAACCATCCTCCATCACCAATTTCATGATTCTCACCGCCGTGCGTGAGTAATTCCATCATAGGCTTGCTGGACGGTGATGGGTTGGATGAGATTTATCATGTAATCGAGTTAGTTTTGTTAGGGTTTGATCCCTAGTATCCACTATGTTCTCAGATTGATGTTGCTATGACTTTGCTATGCTTAATGCTTGTCACTAGGGCCCGAGTGCCATGATTTCATATCTGAACCTATTATGTTTTCATGAATATATGAGAGTTCTTGATCCTATCTTGAAAGTCTATAGTCACCTACTATGTGTTATGATCCGGCAACCCCGAAGTGACAATAATCGGGACCACTCCCGGTGATGACCGTATTTTGAGGAGTTCATGTATTCACTATGTGTTAATGCTTTGGTCTGGTACTCTATTAAAAGGAGGCCTTAATATCCCTTAGTTTTCGCTAGGACCCCGCTGCCACGGGAGGGTAGGACAAAAGATGGCATGCAAGTTCTTTTCCATAAGCATGTATGACTATATTTGGAATACATGCCTACATTACATTGATGAATTGGAGCTAGTTCTGTGTCACCCTAGGTTATGATTGATACATGATGAACCACATCCGGCATAATTCTCTATCACCGATCCATTGCCTACGAGATTTCCATATATTGTTCTTCTCTTATTTACTTTTCTGTTGCTATTGTTATCATCACTACAAAGCACCAAAAATATTACTGTTGATACCGTTACCTTTTACTACTGTTACCATCACTATCATATTACTTTGCTACTAAACAATTGCTGCAGATATTAAGTTTCTAGGTGTGGTTGAATTGACAACTCAGCTGCTAATACTTGAGAATATTCTTTGACTCCCCTTGTGTCGAATCAATAAATTTGGATTGAATACTCTACCCTCGAAAACTGTTGCGATCCCCTATACTTGTGGGTTATCAAGACTATTTTCTAGTGCCGTTGCCGGTGAGCATAGCTTTATTCTTTGAGTCACTTGGGATTTATATCTGCTTATCATTATGAAGAACTTGAGAGATCCAAAAACCAAGATTTATCCCTCAACTACGAGGGGAGGTAAGGAACTTCCATCTAGCTCTGCACTTGATTCACCTTCTGTTTTGAGTAAGCTTGCGACACCTAAACCTGCTTCTGCTATTAATTCTGATATGTTGTATATTGTTGATGATGCCACTTCTACTATGCATGATACTTATGATGAAACTACTTCTATGCTTGATACTACTGTGCCACTTGGTGAATTTCTTGATGAACAACTTGCTAGGGCTAGAGAGAATGAATGATTGAAACTGATAATACTGATGAAAGTAATGAAGAAGGCTCTCCTAATAAATATGAATTGCCTGTTGTGCCTGAGGGCTATGTTATGGATGAAGAAACTAAAAGAGACTTTCTTGCTTGCAATGATAGAAGTGATCTGAAAATTATTAGCTAAGCTTAAACAAAAAAAACTCTGAAAGCTAGAATGAAATATGATCCTGCTTATGCTACTTCACCTATCTTTGTTACTGATAAGGATTATGAATTCTCTATTGATCCTGATATAATTACTTTAGTTGAATCTCATCCTTTTTATGGCTATGAATCTGAAACTGTTGTGGCACATCTTACTAAATTAAATGATATAGCCACCCTGTTCACTAATGATGAGAGAACTCGCTACTTTTATATCCTTAAAATATTTCCGTTCTCATTAAAGTGTGATGCTAAGATATGGTTTAATTCTCTTGATCCTGGTTGTGTGCATAGTCCCAGGATATGATTTATTACTTCTCTGCTAAATATTTCCCTGCTCATAAGAAACAAGCTGCCTTAAGGGATATATATAATTTTGTGCAAATTGAAGAAGAGAGTCTCCCAAAATCTTGGGGGAGGCTTCTCCAATTACTTAATGCTTTGCCTGATCATCCTCTTAAGAAAAATGAAATACTTGATATCTTTTATAATGGACTAATCGATGCTTCCAGAGATTACCTGGATAGTTGTGCTGGTTCTGTTTTCAGGGAAAGAACACCGGATGAAGCTGAAATTCTATTGAATAATATGTTGACAAATGAAAATAATTGGACACTTCCTGAGCCAGCTCCTGAGCCAACTCCTGAGCCTATTCCTAAACCAACTCCGAAGAAAGAGGTGTTCTATTTCTCAGTCCTGAAGATATGCAAGAGGCAAGAAAATCTATGAAAGAAAAGGGTATTAAAGCTGAAGATGTTAAGAATTTACCTCCTATTGAAGAAATACATGGTCTTAATTTACCGCCTATTGAAGGAACACATGGTCTTGATAACCTGACACAGGTAGTAAAGGTAAATTCTCTCTATAGATATGATAAAGCTGAAATCCCATTTACTAAGTTTGTTAGCCCATGCTTGACTGAGTTTGATGACTTTATGGCTAAACAAGAAAACTTCAATGCTTATTTTGGTACAGAAATAAAACACAATGCTGATATGCTCGAACACTTGGGTGATTATATGGCTAATGTTAAAGGTGAACTTAAACTTATTAGTAAACATGCTTCTATGGTTACCACTCAAGTAGAACAAGTACTTAAAGCTCAAAATGATTTGCTCAGTGAATTGAATAGTAAGAATAAGGACTATGTTGTTAGAGTGGCTACTAGAATTGGTAAAATGACTCAGGAACCTTTGTATCCTGAAGGCCACCCTAAGAGAATTGAGTAAGATTCTCAGAGAAATAATATAGATGCACCTAGTCCTTCTAAGAGGAAGAAAAAGAAAAATGATAGGACTTTGCATGCTTCTAGTGAACTTGTTATTGACACACCTGAGAATCCCAATGATATCTCTATTTCTGATGCTGAAACACAATCTGGTAATGAACATGAAACTAGTGATATTGTTAATGATAATGTTCATGTTGATGCTCAACCTAGCAATGATAATGATATAGAAATTGAACCTGTTGTTGATCTTGATAACCCACAATCAAAGAATCAACGTTATGATAAGAAAGACTTTGTTGCTAGGAAGCACGGTAAAGAAAGAGAACCTTGGGTTCAGAAGCCCATGCCTTTTCCTCCTAAAACATCCAAGAAAAAGGATGATGAGGATTTTGAGCGCTTTGCTGAAATGATTAGACCTATCTTTTTGCGTATGCGATTAACTGATATGCTCAAAATGAATCCTTATGCTAAGTATATGAAAGAAATTGTCACTAATAAAAGAAAGATACCGGAAGCTGAAATTTCCACCATGCTTGCTAATTATACTTTTAAGGGTGGAATACCTAAGAAACTAGGAGATCCAGGAGTACCAACTATACCCTGCTCCATTAAAAGAAACTATGTTAAAACTACTTTATGTGATCCTGGAGCCGGTGTTAGTGTTATGCCTCTCTCTTTATATCGTAGACATGATTTGAATAAGTTGGCATCTACTGAAATATCCTTGCAAATGGCTGATAAATCAACTGCTATACCTGTCGGTATTTGTGAGGATGTGCCCGTTGTGGTTGCAAACATTACTATTTTAATGGACTTTGTTATTCTTGATATTCCCGAGGACGATAGTATGTCTATTATTCTTGGAAGACCCTTTTTGAATACTGCAGGGGCTGTTATTGATTGCACCAAAGGCAATGTCACGTTTCATGTTAATGGTAATGAGCATACGGTACACTTTCCGAGGAAACAACCTCAAGTCCACAGTATCAATTCTATTGGAAAAATTCCATCGATTATTTTTGGAGGTTTTGAATTTCCTCTACCTACTGTCAAGAAGAAATATGATATTCTTATTGTTGGGGATGTCCATATCCCCGTTGAGGTAACCTAGTGTTATTCGAAATTTCTCTGGTTCCATGTTATTCAGAATGGGTTTGTTAACAAGACCTGATCAACCTTGTTAGTGGATTCCTTTTGATGAGCATGAGATGGATGAAGTTAGAAAATGCAACTCTCTGTACCCTCTTTTTACTTTCTGTTATTTATATTAAATAAAGCAAAAGTAGTAATTTCTGTCTATTTTCTGAATTATCCGTGCAATATAAAAATACCCCAAAAATAAAAGTTCTCCAAATGCCCTGAAATTTAAATATGATTTTTTCTGGAATATTTGAGAATATCTGGCACCAAGAACACAGCAGGGGGAGCAAGCACCTGGCCATGAGGGTCCAGGGCGCGCCCCCCTGCCTCGTGGGCCCACGGTGGCTCCCCTCCACTTATTCCTGCACCCACACACTTCTTTCTCCCAAAAAAATCACCATCCAGCTCAAGCACGAGTTCTAGCTCATTTTGCTGCGATTTTCGATCTCCTTGCTCAAAGCACCTCTCACAAAACTGCTTTGGGGGATTGTTCCTTGGTATGTGACTCCTCCATTGGTCCAATTAGTTTTTGTTCTAGTACTTTATTCATTGCAAATTTGTGCTGCCTAGGTGACCATGTTCTTGAGCTTGCATGTCAAATTTATATGGTTCCAAGTAGTTCTAATGCATGATATATGCTCTAGGCACTTGTAGGAGTAGTTGCTATCAATTTTGTTGAGTTTGGTTTACTTTTATTTTGAGGTTACTAAAAAATTTCAGAAATTTTTCAGAAGAAAAAATATGTTTAGGAAAATGTACCAAGGTGGTTCTTCAAGGAAGCAAGGACCCAGGCTTGCAATGTGTGATGCTGATGATGAGCCACCAAGGGACGCTCCAGTGCGGCCTTGTGAATGGCCTTTAGAGGACTTCATGGATCGAGTAGGAATTAAGGAAGAATTTAACTCATATTTGCGTAAAGCTGATCTTGTGAGCTTCGAGGCGGAAAAGTGCCGCCAGTACCACTATCTCACTAGTTCCTTTGTGAGGAGGTTTGAATTTTCATCTTCACGCAATTCTCAAACTGTCCTGTTTGATCTTTATGAAAATTCTTATACTATGGACTTAGAGGATTTTACCACTTCTTGCAAACTTCCACAATGGGGAGTGCTAGTGAACCTCGCAAATCTGAATTTAGAGATTTTCTTGCTAGTATAACTGTGGGGGAATCTAGAGATATAGCACAAGCTACCATAGGGAGCATTCATTTTCCTGATATACATTATTTTGCTCTTTCATAGGTAGGTGCATAAATGGTAAAGATGAAGCATGCCATATGTGTGTCCCTGACCTAAGTATTCTTAGGAGTGCTGTGTTAGGAGATAAATCTTATAATTTGGGAGCCATTGTTGCACGTAGGTTGCATCATAATAGATTTAATGGAGATTTCTTCGGTGGAATTTATGCAACCCATATAGCTAATTTTCTTGGTATAACCATACGTGAGGATGATATTGAGTTGCCTCCTGCTTATTTGGATTATGAGGCTATGGTTCGTCATCATTTTGTTGAGAGGAACGATCAGTTCCGTCAGTACCGACTAATCTTTGACAGACGACACACCTATCACGTCGCTCTCCCTTCTTCTACTTTCTTTGACTTTCAGGCAAAAGGGAGATATTTTATAACCAGAGAGGAGGCGGAAGAGTATAAGACGAGGGCTGAGATAGCTCGCCTCCAAGCTGCAACCCACGATGCAATGACTACTGCATCACAGTACAACCCCAGTTACAACTTTGGATATCCGCCAGGCCAGCCGTGGCGATAGACCAACTTAGGCCAAAAGCCTAAGCTTGGGGGAGTACGTATTTCCCACCAATATTACATTCATGTTCACACACTCACTGCTAGTTGTCGGTGCTCATACTTTTTCATTGTATCATCCATACTAGTTTATTTCCTTTTTATGCTTTCTTCTTGTGTGTTTGATAAACCTTAAGAAAAACCAAAAAAAGTAGTTGTAGCTTTTAGCTAGCTTTAATTTCTATGCTTGTAGTAGTAATTAAAAAGAAAACCCAAAAATATTTCATGTTCTTCCTTTGCTTGTTGGGAGCTTTCCCGTGTAAATAGTTTTATTTCTTTTCTTTTCTTTGGGGGTCGATAGGAGAAGACCATAATTAAAATGTTAAAGTGGCTCTTATATGCATTATTGTTGATCTGATAAAAGAGCCCATATTGCCTTGTCTTCTCCTGTTTATTGAATGCTTGCAGATTCCAGCTTAGTCCAATGCACGTGCACTATTATTATTATTCACATCATTCGGTCGTGCAAGTGAAAGGCAATTATGACGATATATGATGAACTTATTGAGATGAGAAAAGATGGTATGAACTCGACCTCTCTTGTTTTTGTCAATATGACTAGTTCATCGTTCCTGATTCGGCCTATTATGAATAAACATCTTTGCAATGACAATTAGAGATTATAGTTGCTTATGCCATGCTTAATTAGCTAGGAGCTTATAATGGTTTACCTTGCGTGCCAACATGCTATTAAAATGGTTGTGATGTGGTATGATAGGGTGGTATCCTCTTTTGAACGATTCGAGTGGCTTGACTTGGCACAAGTTCACGCATGTAGTTGAAACAAAATCAACATAGCCTCTACGATATTTATGTTCATGGTGCATTATATCCTACGCATGCTTGCATTTTGTGTTGATTAATTTTAATGCATGTTCATGACTGTTGTCGCTCTCTAGCTGGTCGCTTCCCAGTCTTTTTCTAGCCTTCACCTATACTAAGCGAGAATACTGCTTGTGCATCCAATCCCATAAACCCCAAAGTTATTCCATATGAGTCCACTATACCTACCTATATATGGTATCTACCTGCCGTTCCAAGTAAATTTGTATGTGCCAAACTCTAAACCTTCAAACAAACATTCTGTTTTGTATGCTCGAATAGCTCATGTATCAACTAGGGCTATCTGTATTTTCCATGTTAGGCGGGTTATTCTCAAGAGGAGTGGACTCCGCTCCTCACTCACGAGAAAATGGCTGGTCACCGGGATGCCCAGTCCCATGCTTTATGCAAATCAAATCAAAATAATTGCAAACAAAACTCCCCTGGGACTGTTGTTAGTTGGAGGCACTCGTTGTTTCGAGCAAGCCATGGATTGATGCTTGTTGGTGGAGGGGGAGTATAAACTTTACCATTATGTTTGGGAACTGCCTATAATGTGTGTAGCATGGAAGATATCGCCATCTCTTGGTTGTTATGTTGACAATGAAAGTATACCGCTCAAAATATTATTCATCTCTATTTCAAAACCGAGCTCTAGCACCTCTACAAATCCCTGCTTCCCTCTGCGAAGGGCCTATCTATTTACTTTTATGTTGAGTCATCATCCTCTTATTAAAAAGCACCAGTTGGAGAGCACCGCTGTCATTTGCATTCATTACTGTTAGTTTACATTGAGTATGACTTGACTGGATCTCTTTTACCATGAATTACAATGTCTAGTCAGTCCTTGGTCTTTAAAGGTGTTCTGCATTTATGTTTTGCGGTCTCAAAAAGGGCTAGCGAGATACCATCTTGTTATATCATATTACGATTGTTTTGAGAAAGTGTTGTCATCCGAGATTTATTATTATTGCTCGCTAGTTGATTATGCCATTGATATGAGTAAACATGAGACCTAAGAGTTATTGTGAATATGGTTAGTTCATAATATTTGCTGAAAACTTGAATGCTGGCTTTACATATTTACAACAACAAGAGCAAACAGAGTTTGTAAAAGTTTTTCTTTATCACTTTCAGTTTGTCAACTGAATTGCTTGAGGACAAGCAAAGGTTTAAGCTTGGGGGAGTTGATACGTCTCCGTCGTATCTACTTTTCCAAACACTTTTGCCCTTGTTTTGGACTCTAACCTGCATGATTTGAATGGAACTAACCCGGACTGACGCTGTTTTCAGCAGAATTGCCATGGTGTTATTTATGTGCGGAAACAAAAGTTCTCGGAATGACCTGAAACTTCACGGAGATTATTTTTGGAAATAATAAAAAATACTGGCAAAATTTCAGGGCCAGGGGGCCCACACCCTAGCCACGAGGGTGGGGGGTGCGCCTGCCCCCTGGGCGCGCCCCCCTACCTCGTGGGCGCCCTGGAGCTCCATCTACCTCAACCTTGACTCCATATATTCGTGTTCGGGGAGAAAAAAATAAAGAAGAAGGATTCATCGTGTTTTACGATACGGAGCCACCACCAAGCCCTAAACTCTCTCGGGAGGGCTGATCTGGAGTCCGTTCGGGGCTCCGAAGAGGGGAATCCGTCGCCATCGTCATCATCAACCATCCTCCATCACCAATTTCATGATGCTCACCGCCGTGCATGAGTAATTCCATCGTAGGCTTGCTGGACGGTGATGGGTTGGATGAGATTTATCATGTAATCGAGTTAGTTTTGTTAGGGTTTGATCCCTAGTATCCACTATGTTCTGAGATTGATGTTGCTATGACTTTGCTATGCTTAATGCTTGTCACTAGGGCCCGAGTACCATGATTTTAGATCTGAACCTATTATGTTTTCATGAATATATGAGAGTTCTTGATCCTATCTTGCAAGTTTATAGTCACCTACTATGTGTTATGATCCGGCAACCCCGAAGTGACAATAATCGGGACCACTCCCGGTGATAGTTCATGTATTCACTATGTGTTAATGCTTTGGTCCAGTACTCTATTAAAAGGAGGCCTTAATATCCCTTAGTTTCCGCTAGGACCCCGCTGCCATGGGAGGGTAGGACAAAAGATGGCATGCAAGTTCTTTTCCATAAGCATGTATGACTATATTCAGAATACATGCCTACATTACATTGATGAATTGGAGCTAGTTCTGTGTCACCCTAGGTTATGACTGTTACATGATGAACCACATCCGGCATAATTCTCTATCACCGATCCATTGCCTACGAGCTTTCCATATATTGTTCTTTGCTTATTTACTTTTCCATTGCTATTGTTATCATCACTACAAAACACCAAAAATATTACTTTTGCTACTGTTACCTTTTACTACCGTTACCATCACTATCATATTACTTTGCTACTAAACAATTGCTGCAGATATTAAGTTTCTAGGTGTGGTTGAATTGACAACTCAACTGCTAATACTTGAGAATATTCTTTGGCTCCCCTTGTGTCGAATCAATAAATTTGGATTGAATACTCTACCCTCGAAAACTGTTGCAATCCCGTATACTTGTGGGTTATCAATGAACCAGTCCATTTGCATAGTGTAAATCCACTAGTGCATCCACTGTTCTCATCCTTAAGTTAATGACAATGGAGTTAATAGTGGCTTGATTAGATAAATTAGTGGAGTGGATGCAGGAGGGTGAACAATGCTAATTTATGTTCTAAAGTTAGTTGCAATATATGTAGGAGGGTGTACTAGTGTAGTGGATGCAGGAGGATGAACTAGTGTTAATTTCAAGTTATGTTTTGTTCTAAAGATAATGGCAATATAGTGGATGAACTATTGTTAGTCCATTTGCAAATATACTCCATTTTCACGGTGTAGTGGATGGTGTAAACATGTTTAGATGGAGTATTATTTTTCTTCTTTTCTGGTGACGGTATATTAGACATGAGGAGCATCTATTTATCTATCTATCTATCTATCTGGTGTACTATTTGATCTAGTATCTTCTGTTATCTCTACTCCTAATATCTGAGTTGGTTGAATAGTACAGTTTATTTTTGTCCCGCCACTTTCAACCGTTTTTTTCGCTAGTTTTTTCATCTCCCCTCCCACCACCACTCTCCACGTTGGTTTATTTTTCCCTTCATTTTTTAGCAAAGCAGCACTTTCCTAACGTGCAAAAAATCACGGACTAAACTTTCCTAATTTATCCAAATCAATCGATCTCTATTATTAATGCAATTTATTTTAGGAAACAAATAATGAGTTTTCTAGAAACAAATAAACCTCATCATGAAAGCATTTGTGTACCTATTTAATTTGTTATTTGTTTCGCGATTTTTTGTCGTTTTTTTTTCATCACACCAATACCCTCGTCCACGGGTTGTTTCATCCTGTTTGGCAAGTGAACGGTTCCGTTCATAGGCAGCCCGCTCAGAAGCTAGGCTTGTGCGCCGCCGCTGTCTTCCTGGTCGATGCCGACCTCCCGCGGGGCGCCGTCTTCCTGGAAGATGACGACCTATGCGACTTCGTTGGCTGCACCCTGATACGTCTCCGTCGTATCTATAATTTTTGATTGTTCCATGCCAATATTATACAACTTTCATATACTTTTGGCAACTTTTTATACTATTTTTGGGACTAACATATTAATCCACTGCCTAGTGCCAGTTCCTGTTTGTTGCATGTTTTTTGTTTCGCAGAAAATCCATATCAAAACAGAGTCCAAGAGGGATAAAAATTGATGGAGATTTTTTGGGAATATATGTGATTTTTGGGAAGAAGAATCAATGCGACATGATGCTCGAGGGGGCCACGAGGCAGGGGGCGCGCCCCAGGGGGTCGGGCGTGCCCTGGGCCCTCCTGGCCACTCCGTAAGGCGGTTGGTGCCCTTCTTTCGCCGCAAGAAAGCTAATATCCGGATAGAGATCGTGTCCAAAATTCAGCCCAATCGGAGTTACGGATCTCCAGAAACGGTGAAAAGGCAGAATCAGGGAGCGCAGAGACAGAGAGAGACAGAGAGACAGATCCAATCTCGGAGGGGCTCTCGCCCTCCCACACCATGGAGACCATGGACCAGAGGGGAAACCCTTCTCCCATCTAGGGAGAAGGTCAAGGAAGAAGAAGAAGGAGGGGGCTCCCCCCCTTGCTTCCAGTGGCACCGGAGTGCCGCCGAGGCCATCATCGTCACCGCAATCTTCACCAACAACTTCACCGCCGTCATCACCAACTCTTCCCCCCTCTATCCAGTGGTGTAACCCCTCTTTTACTCGCTATAATATCTACTTAAACATGGTGCTCAACGCTATATATTATTTCCCAATGATGTATGGATATCCTATGATGTTTGAGTAGATCCGTTTTGTCCTATGGGTTAATTGATGGTCGTGATTGGTTTGAGTTGCATGTTGATTTGCTTATGGTGGGTGGCGTGAGTGACATAAGCACATACCCGAGTAAGTAGGTTGTTTGCATATGGGAGTAAAGAGGACTTGATACTTTAATGCTATGGTTGGGTTTTACCTTAATGATCTTTAGTAGTTGCGGACGCTTTCTAGAGTTCGAACCATAAGTGGATATGATCCAAGTAGAGAAAGTATGTTAGCTTATGCCTCTCCCTCAAATAAAATTGCAATGACGATTACCGGTCTAGTTATCGATTTCCTAGGGACAAATAACTTTCTTGTGTGACAAAAATCTCTCTACTAAATCTAACTTAGTTGTGTCTTTATCTAAACAGCCCCTACTTTTCATTCACGCACTCTTTATTATCTTGCAAATCTATCCAACAACACCTACAAAGTATTTCTAGTTTCATACTTGTTCTAAGTAAAGCGAACGTTAAGCGTGCGTAGAGTTGTATCGGCGGTCGATAGAACTTGAGGGAATATTTGTTCTACCTTTAGCTCCTCGTTGGGTTCGACACTCTTACTTATCGAAAGAGGCTACAATTGATCCCCTATACTTGTGGGTTATCAAGACCTTTTTCTGGCGCCGTTGCCGGGGAGCAATAGCATGGGGTGACTATTCTCATGTGTGCTTGTTTGCTTTATCACTAAGTAATTTTTATTTGTTGTTCTTAGTTGTTTTATATCTTTAGTTATGGGTAGGAAACGCAAAATACCAAAAAAATTAGTTGTACCTACTAAACCAATGGTTGAAGAACCACTCAAAATCTATCACACTACTGAAGCTTTTTACTTGGATCATCTTCGATCCCTGTGTGCTCGTGCTGAAACCCCAACTAGCTTAGTTGATGGCAAATATTTAGATGAACATGCTTCTTATGTGCGACATCACTTATCTCAAAAAGGGAAACTTTTACTGGATCAAATTCATCGTTTGCAATGCTATGCTTGGAATTTGTGTGAAATATATGATGTTACTTGTTGTTCTGAAAACCCTAAGAAACACCTTCCCTACCAATGTGAGTTTAGTGATAATGGAATCGTATCTTTGTATGCTAAGGGTGTTTATAATTACTATGATGTTCAACAAATTGAAGAATTTGTTGCTTTTAAGGGTGCTTATGAAATTGCTTATTTGATTGAAAAGTATGATGCTACTCTTTACAAATCTGAAAATTTTGCCATATTAAATATTGTTATGATAATTATGCTTCTAATGCCTATGTTAAATCATATATTGAGGACTCCTCCGTTGTCCAAGGAGAGACTAATATTTTGCAGGAGTCTATGGAAGAAGAAATTGATGAAACTATGAGCTCATTGGATGAAAAAGATGATGAGGAGAGCGAAGAACAAAAGGAGGAAGAGCGGATTAGCTACACGTGCCCACCTTCTAATGAGATTAACTCTTCAACTCATACATTGTTTAATTTTCTTTCGTGCTTACCGAAGGATGAATGCTATGATGATTGTTATGATCCCGTTGATTCTTTTGAAATATCCCTTTTTTATGATGCTTGCCATGCTTGTGTCCAAGATTGCAATATGAATTATGCTTATGGAGATGAACTTGCTATAGTTCCTTATTTTAAACATGAAATTGTTGCTATTGCACCCACGCATGATAGTCCTATTATCTTTTTGAATTCTCCCGACTACACTATATTGGAGAAGTTTGCCCTTATTAAGGATTATATTGATGGGTTGCGTTTCACTACTACACATGATGATTTTGATAGATATAATATGCATGTGCTTGATGCTCCTACTTGCAATTATTATGAGAGAGGAACTACATATCCGTCTCTCCATGTTTCCAATATGATAAAATTGCAAGAAACTGTTTATACTATGCATTGGCCTTTACTATGTGTGCATGAATTGTTCTTTTATGACATGCCATGCATAGGAAGAGAGTTAGACTATGTTGTTGCATGATATATGTTACTTTGTGCTCACTACTAAATTACAAATCATTGTTAATTAAAATTGGCTTTGATATACCTTGGGATCCGGGTGGATTCATTATTTGCGCACTATATGCCCAGCTTCATAGCTTTAAAGAAAGCGCTGCCAGGGAGACAACCCAGAAGTTTTAGAGATTCATTTATTTCTTTTGAGTGCTTTTATATAGTTTAAAAACAAAAAAATAAAGAGGGGAACCCAAAACTTTTCAAAAAGGAAAGTGAAAGTGAGAGAGACAAGCATTGTTGAAGTGGGGGAGCTCCTTGAACTTTGTTCATGCTCACGGAAACTTTGTGAATCTTGATTACAGAAACTTTTCAACAAAAATAATTATTCCCTTGTACAATTCCATTGTATTATAAAAATAATGTGCCAAGATTTGCCTTTAGGATGTTTACATTGCTTGTTGGTTTGTGCGGTGCAGAACAGAAACTTTGGCTGTAGTGCGTGATTTTAAATTTTGTACTAGAATGTCAAACGGTTCTAAATTTTTTTGTACTGTCTTTATATACAAATTTTTTATTTTTCCTATTTTTGTAAGAATTTTTTGAGTACCAGAGGTATGGTGAATGTTTAGATTACTACAGACTGTCCTATTTAAGACAGATTCTGTTTTTGATGCATTGTTTGCTTGTTTTGATGGAACTATCGATTTCTTTTAGTGGATTAAGCCATGGAGAAGTTATATTACAGTAGCTACAGTGAAAAACAAAATATGAATTGGTTTGCAGCAATATTAGAGTAGTGACTTGCTTTATTATACTAACGGGTCTTACCGAGTTTTCTGTTGAGTTTTGTGTGGATGAAGTGTTCGAAGATCGAGGAGGTCTCGATGTGAGGAGAAGGAGGAGAGGCAAGAGCTCAAGCTTGGGGATGCCCAAGGCACCCAAAGTAAATATTCAAGGAGACTCAAGCATCTAAGCTTGGGGATACCCCGGAAGGCATCCCATCTTTCTTCAACAAGTATCGGTATGTTTTCGGATTCGTTTCGTTCGTGCAATATGTGCAAATCTTGGAGCATCTTTTGCATTTAGTTTTCACTTTTCTTTTATGCACCATGCTGGTATGAGATAGTCTTTGGTTGATTTATAGAATGCTCATTGCACTTCACTTATATCTTTTGAGTATGACTTTATAGAATGCTTCATGTGCTTCACTTATATCATTTGAAGTTTGGATTGCCTGTTTCTCTTCACATAGAAAACCGCCATTTATAGAATGCTCTTTTGCTCCACTTATATTTGTTAGAGCGTGGTCATACCTTTTGTAGAAAGAATTAAACTCTCTTGCTTCACTTATATCTATTTAGAGAGATGACATGAATTGGTCATTCACATGGTTAGTCATAAAATCCTACATAAAACTTGTAGATCACTGAATATGATATATTTGATTCCTTGCAATAGTTTTGCGATATAAAGGTGGTGATATTAGAGTCGTGTTAGTGGGTAGTTGTGAAATTGAGAAATACTTGTGTTGAGGTTTGCAAGTCCCGTAGCATGCACGTAAGGTAAACGTTGTGTGACAAATTTGAAGCATGGGGTGTTCTTTGATTGCTTTCCTTATGAGTGGCGGTCGGGGACGAGCGATGGTCTTTTCCTACCAATCTATCCCCCTAGGGGCATGCATAGTAGTACTTTGCTTTGAGGGCTAATAAGCTTTTGCAATAAGTATATGAGTTCTTTATGACTAATGTTGAGTACATGGATTATACGCACTCTCACCCTTCCATCATTGCTAGCCTCTTCTGTACTGTGCATTGCCCTTTCTCGCCTCGAGAGTTGGTGCAAACTTCACCGGTGCATCCAAACCCCGTGATACGATATGCTCTATCACACATACACCTCCTTATATCTTCCTCAAAGCAGCCACCATACCTACCTATCATGGCATTTCCATAGCCATTCCGAGATATATTGACATGCAACTTCCATGATCATCATATACATGACTTGAGCATTTATTGTCATATTGCTTTGCATGATCATAAGATAGCTAGCATGATGTTTTCATGGCTTGTCCGTTTTTTGATGTCATTGCTACACTAGATCATTGCACATCCCGGTACACTGTCGGAGGCATTCATATAGAGTCATATCTTTGTTCTAGTATCGAGTTGTAATATTGAGTTGTAAGTAAATAAAAGTGTGATGATCATCATTATTAGAACATTGTCCCATGTGAGGTTATCAAAATAAAAGAGGCCAAAGAAGCCCAAATAAAAAAAGAGGCCAAAGAAACCCACCAAAAAAAGAGAAAAAAACAAAAAAATGAAAGAAAAAGAGAGAAGGGACAATGTTACTATCCTTTTACCACACTTGTGCTTCAAAGTAGCACCATGTTCTTCATATAGAGAGTCTCATTGAGTTATCACTTTCATATACTAGTGGGAATTTTCATTATAGAACTTGGCTTGTATATTCCGATGACGGGCTTCCTCAAATGCCCGAGGTCTTCATGAGCAAGCAAGTTGGATGCACACCCACTTAGTTTCAGTTTGAGCTTTCATATACTTATAGCTCTAGTGCATCCGTTGCATGGAAATCCCTACTCCTCACATTGACATCAATTGATGGGCATCTCCATAGCCCGTTTATTAGCCGCGTCGATGTGAGACTTTCTCTTTTTTTTGTCTTCTCCACACAAACTCCACCATCATATTCTATTCCACCTATAGTGCTATGTCCATGGCTCACGCTCATGTATTGCGTGAGGGTTTAAAAGGCTGAAGCCCATTAGAAAGTATGAACCAATTGCTCGGCTTGTCATCGGGGTTGTGCATGATGGGAGCATTTTGTGTGACGAAAATGAAGCATGGCCAAACTATATGATTTTGTAGGGATGACCCTTCTTTGGCTATGTTATTTTGAGAGGACATGATGCTTTATTAGTATGCTCGAAGTATTATTGTCTTAATGTCAAATGATAGACTATTGCTTTGAATCACTCGTGTCTTAATATTCATGCCATGATTAGATTACATGATCAAGATTATGCTAGGTAGAATTCCACATCAAAAATTGTCTTTTTTATCATTTACCTACTCGAGGACGAGCGGGAATTAAGCTTGGGGATGTTGATACGTCTCTGTCGTATCTATAATTTTTTATTGTTCCATACCAATATTATACAACTTTCCTATACTTTTGTCAACTTTTTATACTATTTTTGGGACTAACATTGATCCAGTGCCCAGTGCCAGTTCCTGTTTGTTGCATGTTTTTTGTTTCGCAGAAAATCCATATCAAACAGAGTCCAAACGGGATAAAAACTGACGTAGAATTTTTTGTAATATATGTGATTTTTGGGAAGAAGAATCAACGCGAGACGATGCCGGATGGGGCCACGAGGCAGGGGGCGCGCCCTGGGCCCTCGTGGCCACCCCGTAAGGCAGTTAGTGCCTTCTTTTGCCGCAAGAAAGCTAATATCCGGATAGAGATCGTGTCCAAAATTCAGCCCAATCGTAGTTACGGATCTCCGGGAATTTAAGAAACGGTGAAAGGGCAGAATCAGGGAGCGCAGAAACAGAGAGAGACAGAGAGACAGATCCAATCTCGAGGGGCTCTTGCCCCTCCCACACCATGGAGACCATGGACCAGAGGGGAAACCCTTCTCCCATATAGGGAGAAGGTCAAGGAAGAAGAAGAAGGAGGGGGGCTCTCTCCCCCTCGCTTCCCGTGGCACCGGAGTGCCGCCGGGGCCATCATCATCACCGCAATCTTCACCAACAACTTCACCGCCGTCATCACCAACTCTTCCCCCCTCTATGCAGCTGTGTAACCCCTCTTTTACCCACTGTAATCTCTACTTAAACATGGTTCTCAACGCTATATATTATTTCCCAATGATGTATGGCTATCCTATGATGTTTGAGTAGATCCGTTTTGTCCTATGCTTTAATTGATGATCGTGATTGGTTTGAGTTGCATGTTTTATTATTGGTGCTATCCTATGGTGCTCTCCGTGTCACGCAAGCATGAGGGATCCCCGCTGTAGGGTGCTGCAATACGTTCATGATTTGCTTATGGTGGGTGGCGTGAGTGACAGAAGCACATACCCGAGTAAGCAGGTTGTTTGCATATGGGAGTAAAGAGGACTTGATACTTTAATGCTATGGTTGGGTTTTACCTTAATGATCTTTAGTAGTTGCGGATGCTTGCTAGAGTTCCAATCATAAGTGCATATGATCGAAGTAGAGAAAGTATGTTAGCTTATGCCTCTCCCTCAAATAAAATTGCAATAACGATTACCGGTCTAGTTATCGATTGCCTAGGGACAAATAAGTTTCTTGTGTGACAAAAAACTCTCTACTAAACCTAACTTAGTTGTGTCTTTATCTAAACATCCCCTACTTTTTATTCATGCGCTCTTTATTATCTTGCAAATCTATCCAACAACACCTACAAAGTATTTCTAGTTTCATACTTGTTCTAGGTAAAGCGAACGTTAAGCGTGCGTAGAGTTGTATTGGTGGTTGATAGAACTTGAGGGAATATTTGTTCTCCCTTTAGCTCCTCGTTGGGTTCAACACTCTTACTTATCGAAAGAGGCTACAATTGACCCCCTATACTTGTGGGTTATCACACCCATCCCCGCCTCCCAATCTCTACTCCTAAAGAGGAGTCTGCGGTCGTGATGGTAGGTCATGGTACGTCGTTCGTTTCGATTGTTTCGCTTCCAATCGTACATCAGATCTCTTTCCTTCGCCCAGGTCTCTCCTGATGGAATAATCGACATATTATCTCCCCGTTTTCGGGTAATAATGCAATCTCTTTGCATAACAATCCACGATGGAGTGAAAGAAAAAAGGAGCGCCGCCTTCTCCCACCCCCGCCACGCCGCCTCCACGCCAGTGATGCTGACGCCCCCACCAAATGGACCACCACCCCATTGGTGACCCCGGCGGCCTAACACATGACGACCATTAAACCTAAGCATGCCCCCTTCCGCGATGCCCTAGCCGTTGCATGTCCCTCCACCGGCAGCCTCACGGCAACCGAGGAACGGGATCCAGTGGCATCTTGGAACAACGAGAGGTGATGGAGAGAGGCTTGTAACGACATCCGGATATCCAGTAGTGGCCTCTCATCCGCCCAGCTCAGGTGGTTGTCTCCCATCCGCTGACACACCTTGTAATAAGGCGAAGCTAGGTTGGGTCATGCTTGGGCAGGCGTAGCTCGAACAGATGGAGCGAAGCGGAAGGTACATCAGGTATGAAGCTCCGTCGGGCGAGATGGCTGTAAAAGAAGTGGACAAGTTCTCGAAGATTCTTTGGCTTGTCGTGTTCGTCGGGCTCTCTTACTATTTTGTTATTGAGCATGCCAACTTACTGATTTGGCTTTAGGAATTGGCGGTTGGGATTGAATAAAGTTACTAATACAAATTATTTTGATGCGTGCTAATGACATATCCCTAAACCTGCATTTCTATTGTTTGTGTCTCAGGGCTATATTGTGGTGGATAAGGCTGATGGGCATTGATGAATTTCATATGGAGCTTATAGCACGGCGAGGGAGAACCTTGATTTCTGTCTCGTGTTACATCTTGTACCGGTAATGTTTCATGTTGTGTTGGACCACCAAACTTTCAGAAATATGAGCATTAAGCATCAAAGCTTTCTCTTTCTCAGCATACAATTGATGTGGTTGTGAATGAATCATAGTTTAGATGAATATATAGTGAAGCTGGACTGAATAATTTTGTAGCTTGCCCCTAGCCCCTAACTGCATGTGTGCATGTACATGCTAAATTCGGTAGCGTGTTTTACCTTTGAGTAAAAGGGATTAGGTAAAAATTAGATGTAAGAATACAAATTTTCATAACATATACAAATTCCAAATTTATATTCAGTCTCATGGCCAGTTCAATTACTTCTCTTTTGATGTTATTGGTCATATAATAAATTGGCTTTTTAGTTTTCCATGTCATTGCAATTTAAAATAATTTAGTCCACATTGTTCTTTGGCTTGCCGTGTTCGTCGGGCTCTCTTACTAATTTGTTATTGAGCATGCCAACTTACTGATTTGATTTGATAAGTTGACTTCGGGAATTGGCGGTTGGGATTGAATGAACTTGTTAATACAGATTCTTTTGGTGTGTGCTAATGACATATCCCTAAATCTGCATCTCTATTGTTTGTGTGTCAGGGCTATATTGTGGTGGATAAGGCTGATGGGCATTGATGAATTTCATATGGAGCTTATAGCATGGCAAGGGAGAACCTTGATTTCTGTCTCGTGTTACATCTTGTATCGTTGTTTCATGCTGTGTTGGACCACCAATTTTTCAGAAATATAAGCATTAAGCATTAGAGCTTTCTCTTTCTCAGTATGACAAATTGATGTGGTTGTGAATGAATCATAGTTTAGATGAATATATACTAAAGCTAGACTGAATAATTTTGTAGCTTGCCCCTAGCCCCTAACTGCATGTGCAAATGTACATGCTAAATTTTGTAGCATGTTTTACCTTTGAGTAAAAGGGATCAGGTAAAAAGTAGATGTAAGAATATAAATTTTCATAACATATACAAATTCCAAATTTATATTCAGCCTCGTTGCCAGTTCAAATACTTCTCTTTTGATGTTATTGGTGATGTAATAAATTGGCTTTTTAGTTTTCCACATCATTGCAATTTAAAACAATTTAGTCCACACTGTTTTGGAGATTAGTTTCGTCAGCAAAAAAATTATGAATTGAATTGGATGCACATATACTGGCACACTCACTGACATTTACTAGGTGCACATTCACTTTCCATGTTTAAATAATGTTAGAGACCCGACCTTTGTAGCAGCAAGTAGAAAGGAGCAGATCAAGGAACTAGAGCAGAAAAGAACAAAAAGATTGGGTATAGGCAGCATCAGGTAGAATCAGAGCACAGGAGGATACATGGTTCATGTTCAATTTACAATTTGCCCAAAAGCAACCAGCATATGGAGTAAGAAAAAGCTACTAAAAGAAAAATCAATAAACACCTACATGCCGGCTCCTCATTGGACACAACCAATCTCATTACTTGGTCCGTTCGGGGCTAGTGATGTGCGCTGGACGCTGACTGAAAGGTCGAAGCTTCCTCCTGTTTACCTGGTGGCTTTCGTTTAGTGTAGCTTCTAGGCCCTAAGCATCTGCAATATGCAGGCCCATGACAAATAATCTATAGATTGATTCTCATTTATGAAATATTTCTATTTTTTCCTATAGGGGCTTATCCAATAATACGTTGAAGGATACAGTCCCGCATTCTCTTAACTTACACAGTTGTATCTAGTTTTCTTCATGTGCATAAACATGTGAACGTGGTATGGTTATGTGTTATGAGTCCATGAAAAAATGATCATTTTCACAACCTATCCAGCAACCTATGCATGAAGTTTCTAATATGAGTAATACTATAAGATAACTTGCCAATTTTATTGAAACTTCATGAGTTATCTTTTAGTTTGTTACTTGTAGCTATCTAATTCAATCTACATATTCAATTCGTAAATGCATAGATATTGTTGTCATATACTTGCTCTTTCTTTAAGACCACCAATGATAAGCTATGTTATGTTCCTTTTATATTGTTCCATCTGTATTTTCATATGTAAATGCAGCTTTACTGGAAATCCAATAAATAAAACCTTGTTTGGTATTGAAGAATAAATAGAAGATGAAGCAACTTGCACCTATTATATGGTATTTTTTTCCAATTCTAATAGTACTTACTTTTTTTGCCTTATAAATATGTTGGGCCCGTTCGAAGTGCGGTGGATGCGGTTGTGTTGGCATCGGGCGGCTGCGTGTGGGCCAAGTCCTGGCCAGATTCAACAGGGTTGTAGCTAGGATTTAGCTTGTGGCGCGAGGTGTGGGCAGAGGACCTCTGGGTCTCTGGTGGGGAGTGATCTGCCACGGCGGCTTGGGCGTGGCAGGAGTGGCTCCGGCTTGCCTGGTCTGTTCCAATTTGGATCCAGCTGGTGGAGGGCTTGGGCGTGGTGGGATGTGCACCCGGCTTGGTGGTGGCGTGCTGGCTTTGTTCAAGCCATCTCCTTTGGCGGCTGGTGTAGAGCGGGCAACACGGGGTGGTGGCGGAGATCCTTGCAGGTCGAGGCAATGGGCGTGGTGAAGGTGGTGCAATCTTGTAGAGACATCAACGTCAAGGATCTCATGGCCTGGCCTTGGATCTAGGGCTCGTGCTCAGGCAGACCAGATCTAGGCTCGAGGTGGGACGGTGGTTCCTACTTCGGGCAGGTGTGGTTGGGCTCGGTCAGGGTGATGCCCACGAGCAGCAAGATTTCTCCTTGTGGGCACGATCCGGGGTGGAGGTGGTCGTTACATTGCCACACCATCGAGTGCATCGGCGACGATGGTCACAGACGTGGCGTCGTGATTGCTTTCCTGGGCCAAGGACACGGGGCTATGGTCGAGGCTTGCTTCACGGAGGTCAGCAGCAGGCAATGGATACCCCTCCCCCGGTCCACCAAGATTGGCTGGGGACACAAGTGTGGTTGGTTCCTACTGTGGAGGCGCTGATCCAGACCCAGTTCCTGATGCTAGGCTAGCAGTGGATGGGATAACTCTGCTTCTTCTACTACGGTTCAGTCAGTTGCCACTGAATACTTATATCATGTTGTATGTCTCATCCCTGGAAGCAACCAAAAAGGTTATTCGTCTATGCTTTGAAATAGTAAGAAACATAGCTAATTATTCACCTTTAGGGTATAGCTTTTATAATATTCCTTATATTCCACAAGTTCTGGAGCTATTGAGTAAGCATAAATTGGTTGAACAAATTGAGGGTGCTCGTGAAATTTTCTTTGAAGTTCATCAAATCCCTTTGACAATGGTTAAAACAGATTGGCTTCAACTATTTCTGAACCGATTTCGAAGCCATTGGTTAGTTGCTGAATAATAATTGACATGTTTTTTGTAAACCTCTTTCTTTCTTGGTTCTTATTTAGCTGTTTTCAGTATGATCAAAGTGGATTTGGAGCAGGGTGACGACGTAACATACTGGTGATGCAATGACCAAGGAGGTTCTCATTTAGTTATATTCTGTAGAATCAAAGTGGAAGGGCTTGTGGAGGAGATGTGATGACAACGATGCAACAAAAGTCTTAGGGTATCTCTAACACCGACCTTCAAACCGCCAGCAACCCTTCGGATGTGTTCTTTCATCGGACGCGGTCCTGTATCGGTCCGCAGGCCAGTCCGGACACGCTTTTCCCCACAAACGGAGACAAAGTGGGAGGGGGGCCTTTGCGAGCGTACGGACCGCTACCATGCCCGCTCTTGACTACCCTGACTCACCCAAACCCCCTTCACTTGCCCGTGTGCGTTCCCGATAGACGCCAGATGTCCTGCATTCATGCCACTGTAGAGCGGCCGCTTCGCAATGACGCATGCCCAAAGCGGATGTGGCATTTCACTGGCGCCGACATTGGAATGGCGCGTGCGTTATTTCATGTCCATATGCCCCCTTTTCTTATTATTTTTAGTATAGTGAGGCACCTTATATCTCACATCTTTTATGGTGTTTCACTTTAGACGGCGTACATAGTAAGAGTGAGACAACAAAATGATGACACAGAAGCTACATATAGAGTTAAGGGGAACAATTGAGAGGATAAATGATGTATGGGAAGCAAGGGGCAATGATTGAGATACTAAATGATGTATGGCAAGATAATGTGATGGACGACAAGTTTAATGAAAAAGAGCAGCTAAAGTGATGCATGGTGTTTGTTAGAATAGAGAGAAAGAATGATTGTTGGCCCGTGACAACGCATGGGCAGTCAACTAGTTAGTTGTAGTGGTGTGCATTCTCTTTCCAATGTTCTTCCTCTTCCTCGTGACTTTTGATATTTCCTTAGAGCATCTCCAACAGAAGCTCAAAAAATCGGCGCGCTAAAATAATTTTACCGTGCCATTTTAGTATTTTAGCGCGTTGTGGCCGATTGAGTCCAGTAGAGGCACAAAAATATAGCGCGCAACGGACAGCACTCAGCAGTCCAGCAGACGCACTAAAAAATAAAGCGCCACAAATACATCTACAATAAACAGGTCCCTGAACATTTACAAATAAGTCCATCTGATCAAAACAAAAACGCAATTAGGTTCCCAATGATTGGAGCAAGCTAGCTTGTTGACCTTGCTAATCATCTTCCGCCGGCCACGGCACGCGAGCTAGCTTACCGTGATCGTTGGAATCGCAAACGCGAGCTAGCTAGCTTTAGGTTCCTTAATCGTTGGAGCAAGCTAGCAGAAGGGACAACGGCGGCTCCCGGCCGGCACGCGCTCCCGGCCAGCGAACTCGAGGCGGTGAGCTGCAGCCGGCGAGTAGAAGGGCAGCGTCGGCTCCGCTACGTGCTAGGACGAGCAGAGACGAGCACGCAGAGAAGTGGCGGTGGTCGGCGGCGGCGCACTGCAGGGAATGGCTGCAACGGCGAGCTCGACGCGGGACGAGCAGAGGGAGCGGAGCAGTTGGTTTTCGCGCTTCAAATTGTCCAGCGTGATGTACGCCGCGCATCAAATATTTCGCATGCGATGCAGAAATTCCCAGCGCGTTGGATGGATTTTGCAGCGTCTATTGAAGATGCTCTGCGCGTTAAATTGGCGTATTTTCCAGCGGGCTATTTTTAGCGTCTCTGTTGAAGATGCTCTTATTATGCACTAAAATTAGGAATGTTTTATCAGTTATTTGTACGAGACGGTGAAAAGTAATAATAATGACCATCACGAGACGATGACGGCACACTCCACTGATAGCAAAGACAATGAAGATTAAATAGTACTAATAATGCACATGAAGCACGCTCCCTTCGGGTCTACTTTATCTGGTCAACAAAAGCTTGGACGCCGTGATCCGACGAGCCGCCGTCGGCCAGCGCCGCACGCGCCCTCTCCTTCCAGCTGGCCGCTCGTAGTCCCATCGCTCCCGCCTCCGGCCCGCTCATGACCTCCTCGATGGATAGATGGAGCGCTTCCCTTGTCACCGGCGTCGGCGCACGGACGCCGAGTCGGTACACATCCACCAGGAATTTCGAGTTGATGTTCTGGTCGGACCACCTCGGGCAGGCAACGACCGGCACGCCCGCGGCGAGCGCCTCCGTGGTGGAGTTCCACCCGCAGTGCGTGACGAAGCAGCCGATCGCGCCGTGCGCGAGCACGTGCGCCTGCCTGCACCACGGGACGACCTTGCCTCTGTCGCACAAGGTGGCCGCCGTGACGCCGTCCAGGGTGCCCTGGAAGAGCACCGCGCGGTTGTCGTCGCGCATCACCCAGAGGAACGGCCGGCCCATGCTGGCCAGCCCCGCCGCTATCTCGGCAGTCTCGTCGTCGCCCGTCTTCACGAGGCTCCCGAACGCAACGAACACCACCGAGCGCGGCGCCTGCGCGTTGAGCCACGCGATGCAGCCGTCGTCACCGGAGGACCCGTCGATTTCGCCGATTTCCGGCTTGATGAGAGGGCCGACTGGTATAACCGGCAGGTGCTCGCTAAGCGCCGCGACGGCCTCGTGCTCCAGCTCGTCGAAGGTGCTGACAAACACCCACGATACCTTCTCGCGGATGACGCTGAGATCCGCGAAGAGCATCTCTCGCCACATGTCCTGGTCGGAGGCGTAAATCAGGAGGGGGCGGAGGTCGTCCATGGCGAGGTCCGGGAGCCCAGGGATCGCCAGTAGCGAGCGGCCGGACGCGTCGCCGTCCGGCTCGGGAAAGGCCGCGAGCGAGTGCACGTAGTGGTAGTACACGGAGAGCAGGGCGCAGGACTGGATCCACAGCATGCCGCAGGGGAGGCCCATCTCGCCAGCCACGCGGAGCGCCCACGGGACGAAGGCGTTGGTCACGACGCACGTCACCGGCCGCCCGGCCTCGGCCTCCCGGCGGATGAGCTCCTTGAGCGCCGCGGGTCCAGCGGCCTCGACATGGCGCGCCATGTCGCCGGCGTCGCTGAACCGTGGATCCTCCGGCTCCCACAGCCCGCCGCCGCGCAGGCGCTCGAACCGGAACCCCGCGCGCTCGTGGCCGTCGCCGTCGCCGTCCTCCTCCACGCGGACGGCTGCTCGGAGAGCGGTGGTGAAGGTGACTAGCACGCCCTTGGCGGCCAGGCGCCGGCCAAGGCGCATGAGGGGGTTGATGTGGCCCTGGAATGGGGTGGACACGAGGAGGGCGTGCGGCTGAACAGGCGGCGGCGGCGGCGTCATCATGGCGATTGTGTCCGTGGCAGCTGCTTCAACTACTATTGTCCTACACTCTTGAAATAGGCGATCTACCGCTGGCGCAAGCGTCTGCTGTTGGAGTTGCTGGGATTTTTGACAGCGAAACGTTGGGAGTTGCTGGGATTTTAGACTACTCACAAGCACGGCAACAAAAAATAGTCACCACAAATCTAGCTCAGCTCTGCTGTACTTCTCAACTTTCATCGTTGATGCCGATGACAGGCTCCCACTTGGAGTAATCAAGGACTTGAGCGGTATCGATGCATTGTTTTTTTTGCCTATACACATCTCCATCTTGTGATATCTTGCATACGACTGTTATACGTATACCCCGGATCATGTAACCTGGTCTATGATCTTCCCAAGTGGCTCATTAATTTACGGCCAAATAATGGACCGGTCACCCCGCAAAATAAAAGTAAAACAAAAGAGAACTGGTCGATGCGTCCACTGCAGCAGCTGCACGTACCATCATACTCCCCAAAAATGATGACATGAATGTATGTAAAACTAAAACAGTTTGTCTAACCCACCTCTAAATGTTTTCTAAGGATGTCACATCTAAACTTTTAATGTTACAAAAGGTGCAACAAAGAACAAAAAAATACGTTAGATATATCTATTTTAGGCTGCGTTCGGTAGCCCTCCACTTCTCCACTCAGGAGCGGAGAGCGCGGAGCACCATATTAGCAGCTCCCCAAATTAAGGGCTTGTTTGGGACTGCTCCGCTTCATCAAAATCAGTTTCACTCCACTAAATTTACTTTGGAGCAGTTTCAAGTAGAAGTTGTAGCACTACCAAAGAAAATGTTTAGCTTCCATCTAGCTCCAGCTTCAAGAATGAGAAATTTAGTGGAAAGGATCTATTTAATTGGTTGAGGGCGGAGAAACGAAGGAGTATCCATTTACTGGTGGCAGTGGTGGGTAATTTTCACCAAACTCCAGTTTCTAGAGTTTTCTGAAGCACCCCCTGAGGAGCTTCATAAAAAACTAGGAGTTGTACCCCAGATTCTAGTTTTTTGCGGAGCGGCATATCGTGGAGCTATCCCTGTTTGGCTTGTACTTTCTGAAGCAGAGTTCAATTTTAAGGAGCAGAGCAGTCCCAAACAGGCCCTAACACTGCATGTTGCTCCGCTCCGGAGCGGAGTTGGAGAGCAGGAGATAGTCCGAACAGGCTCTTAATGACAAGTAATTCTGGACGAAGGGAGTACATCATACGACTTTCGGATCCAAATGACAACTCACCTTCGAACGAAGCATTTTACTTTTGTCGTTTTTAAACACCCAAGCTACTTTTGTGTCTAGTGCTCCCTCCTATCCAAAATAAGTGTCGTAGTTTTGAACTAAGGGTGAACTATCATTAGTTTAAAAACTGCTACACATATTATGGATCACAAGGAGTACTAGATAATTGTTTTTGCATTAAAATGAAAGCATAAATATTTTATTCCGTTTGTCTGTAATATATCTATCCACATTAATATGATTATGGAGAAGATGAGATTTTATTTGATGAACACTTAACTGGTAAGCATTTATTGACATACCAAAAAATATGATTTTATTTGGTAAGTCAATTAGTTCATGATTTATCTAGTAATATTAATGTGATTGTGTGGAGAAATAAGATTGCATTTGGTAAACACTTATTGGCTTACCAAAAATGGTATTTTATTTGGTAAGTTGCTAGGGTGGTACCTTTCGCTAGGTTTTATACAGGGTATATATGTTGTTCATACAGTTCTAACATATTTGCCCATAATATTCGAAATTGTTCATGTAATTCAAAAAGGTGTAAACATATTTTAGAAATTGTTCATTAAATATTTTAAAAAGTTCACGCATGCAAAACACATCTTCATGTAACTAAAAAATGTTAACACGTTTTTAAAAAGTGATAATGTAAATTATAAAATTGCAAAAAAATGAATATTAACTTCAAAAAAGTGTTCATGTATTCAGAAAAATGTTAGTCAAAATTTAAAAGTTTTTACATAATTTGGAAAATGTTCATCTAATAAAATATCTTCTCCTTATTACAAAAAGCGTCCATGCATATATTTTTAGTTTTCCAATAAAAGTGTTAACGTAATTATGGAAAAATAATTATCTTAGAAATGCACACCTAATTTAAAGTGTTCTGCATTTAAAAGGATTCATGGAATTTCATAATACACATATAATAAAAAATACATGTATTTAAAAAATAGATTTAAGTCCTGTTAAGAAAATGGAAAAAGTAAAAATGGTATATTAAAAATAAATGTAAAAGGCTAAAATGAAAGAGAAAGAAAATTGAAAAGAAAGTAAAAATATATAAAAAGGGAAAAACCAATAGAGAATGGAAAATAAAAAATAAGGAAAACCAGAAAAGAAAAGAAAAACGACGGCAATTCCTCTCTACTACAATTGGTAACATGCAATGTTCAATATCTTATTTGCTGTTTAATGCCCACTGCATCATTTCATCGATCAAACACACAAGGGACACTTGCACTAGGCAACCAATTTTGCAATCCTCTTTCTTGGTTTTGGGTTTTTGCTAGGTTTTGTATATCTTTATTTGTATTTTATTCTTATCCATTTTATTATAATTTATTTTATACTTTTGGTTTTTATTTTAATTCTTTATTCTTTATTTTATTCATTCAATAGCCCAAGTCCATTTTTTGATATGCAATAATATTATTCCCCCCTTTGCAATGCACATGCAAGTGTCAGTTTTTAAAAAATACTTGATCAATATTTTTAGACGTGAATTTTGTTAGAATTCTAGAATTATGAAAACATGTTCAAACATTTTGAGAAAAATATTTACATTTTTTGAAAAATATGCAAGTAAGAAATGTGCACTTTTATTACAAGTGCTCTTCGCTTTTATAAAAAAAACTATGAATTAAACCAAAAAAACAAAAGAATCTTCACGTTTTTCTAATAAGTTCAAATTTTTTAAAAAATGTTCACAATTTTCTTGAAAAAAACATGAACTTGGAACACATTGATGAATTTGATAAACTTTTCATGTAATAAAAAATGTGGCGAATTTTGAAAACATATTCACGATTTTGAATATAGTTCAAAGAATTTAAATTCTCATGTATTGTAAAAATATTCCTAAAATTTAGAAGAAAAAGTTGTTGAATTTCAACATTGTTCACGAATTAAAAATATTGATGAATTTGAAGAAATGTTTGTGAATTTAAAAAGGAGTTCACCAATTCAAAAATGTTAAAAAAATTAAAATATGGTCACGAATATGAAAAGTATTTAATAATTTAACAAACATGACTTCTAGAAAGCATAGATAATTTAAAATCTGTTCACAAATTCTAGAATGTTCATGAATTTTAAAAAACTGATTGAAAAACGAAGGAGGAAACAGAAAAGGAAATAAAAGAAAAACTAGAAAATAATATAAAAAATTAAAAGATACAATAATGAACTGAGAGAGAAAACAGAAAAGTCTGCAGGGAAAATGTTAAAATGAGAAAAATGGAAAAAGAAAATCAAACACGGAAGCATCCCAACAATGGAGCTAGCAATGCCAGCGCACTAGCGAACGGGCAATATTGCTCGCAGCAGGCCCTAGGAGCGTCGATAACTCGTCTATTGCTGTGCTCTTCTTAGTCCCATTAGACATGGGTCGGCCTAGCCACGTTGGGTGAGCCTTGTTGTAGTACTGCTTGTTGAGAAAAAGCTCTTTGTATCCTTCTTTTCTTTTGAGCTCCGTGTTTCACCTACGTATAGTGTTTTCCTGTTTTTTTTAATAAATCATTGTTTTTGTTATTTTTAGAAATGTAATACAAATACATTTATAAAACAAAATTTCACTAAAAATGTCTGCGTTTTATTTTCGAAATTGTTCATCCAGCTCAAAAAATGTTCTTGCATTTTTATTAAATGGCTTATAAAATTTAAACGAATGTCCATTAAATTATAAAAATTTCATGACATTTTTCAAAATATCTTCATACTACCCAGCAAAATATTAACTGGTTTTAGAAATTATTCATGGTATTTTAAAAAATTGGCATGCAATGCAAAACTTTGTTTGTGCAATTTTAAATAAATTTTCATGACATATGAAAACTCATTGTAATAATTTTAAAAACTTTCACAACAATTATGAAGTGATTGTTCATGAAAATGTAAAATGTTTTCATGCCGTTTAAAAATGTTAATGTATTTAAAAATATGTTGACTAAATCTAAAATATTATTTGTGCATTTTTTTAAAAATGAAACATATTAAGATAATATTTATTTCATTTATAAAATGTTCATCACACTTAAAAACAGACATTTAGCAAAATATTTTT
The DNA here is from genome assembly GCF_056163025.1 of Triticum urartu. Classification (NCBI taxonomy): domain Eukaryota; kingdom Viridiplantae; phylum Streptophyta; class Magnoliopsida; order Poales; family Poaceae; genus Triticum; species Triticum urartu. Next base: position 483,740,611 of record NC_141875.1, read on the forward strand.
GAAAGTGTATAAATCCATTCACACATTTTTTTAAAATATTGACATGTAAGGAAATGCTTGTATACTAAAACTAGGAGGGTCAAAAAAATATTGGAAGCAAAGAGAACAAAAGAAAATTAATCCCAGAAGAAAATTGATAAAATCGATAAAGGATAACAGAAGAAGAAAAGTAAGTCGGAAGGTTCCCCAAACTAGTGACCACTTCACATAGAATCTTTCCCAAACCAATTGCATGTAATAGTGTTGGGCCAGCCCATTAGTGCACATGTTGTAGGTGACAAATTTTTACATCTAACACGGATCAGATTGGATCCAATTTAATTAGCCAACGACCCACCCTCATGTCAGCATGACGCCATGCCCACATAGCACATGCGATATGCCTTGACGCTTTGCAAACAGGGGTGCCCTACAATCTTCAGGAATGAAATAAAGAAATTACTCAAGGTGCCAAATGAGACACTATCGGAGAAATATTTGGCTATGCCGAGTGATTTTGGCAACTCAAAAATAGGGCTTTCAAGTATTTGTGAGACAGTGTCTGGAACAAAGTCAGGGGCTTGATAGAAAAATTGTTGCCTGCTGGTGGCAAAGATGTGCTTGTCATGTTTGTTGCTCAGGTCGTACCTGTTTACTCAATGTCTTGCTTCAAACTTCCTAGAGGACCATGTCATCATATCCCTAATCAGGAAGTTTTGATGGGGAAGCAAGGAAGGAGAAAGAAAGGTTAGTTGGGGTTTCCTAGGAGGTCATGACTAGACCTAATTGTGTGGGAAGTTTAGGCTTCTCAATAGAACTTTTTAACCTTGCCCTGTTAGCTCGACAGGCATGGTGTAGACTCCAGGACACAAACTCTAAGTGCAAGTATCCTCAAGGCAAGGTATTTTCCTACTACGGATTTCGGGCACTAAGCTGGGCAGTTCAACGTCGCAGGTGTGGCGTGCGATCGTTGAAGGTAATGTAAAGAAGTTCTAGCCCAAGGACTCATTCGAAGAGTAGGCAATGGTGAAACATTTCAGATATGGTGTGACAACTCGCTGCCCCAAGATTTTAACATGATACCTATCACGAGCTTGTCACTAGATCCACCACAGTGGGCCAGTGTACTTATTTTACACAACACTGGGATTGAACAAGGAGTTTCCCCGAAACATTTTCACAGCTTTTGACTCTAAGGCGATCCTCTCTATTCCTTTATGCACTAGACAGGTTGATGATTTTTGGGCTGGAAATCATGATCTAAAAGGAATATTTTTAGTAAGATTAGCTTATCGGATGATTGTCACAACTAAGATCCACCGAGAGGCATGGCTTGATGGGCGGGGAGATTCGTCCAACATCGAGACTGAGCGATGATCATTGTGCAATCATGGAAGATACAAGTGTCATTGAAAATCATAATCTTCCTTTGAAGGTTGGCACAACTGTCCATCCCATCGACAGATTTGTTTCATCACCGAAACATGACTCAACAAGGAACTATGTCATGTGTGGGAACAATGATTCATGGTGACATTCACTAATGGAGTGCACCATGTCAAGGTGTGCTTGTGCCATTGAGGATCAATACGTCGTATATATCATAAGAAAAACAACGAAGCAGGAAGTGAAATGTTGGACATTCACAGTAATGGAGAGGCTCCATGATACAACTTTGATCCGAGTGTTCGTCACCTTATGGGCGATATGGCACTCCGGGCGGAAGGTGAGCCACGAGCACGACTTCTTAATCCCTAGCTGCACGCATTTATTTTTTGATTGGTTCATCACCAAAATAAATGCTAGTAGGCCGACGATGGGGCAGGTGCGCAGGCAAATTGAAAGAGGTGTCAAGTCGCACTAGATTTCCCAGCATAGGGCTACGACCTGGTACTCCACTTTGCATCATGTTTTCCTACTATTATTTATAGTGTTTTCATGCATTATAACACCTTGTGGAGTAATTCTAATGCCTTTTCTCTCATAATATGTAAGGTTTACACAAAGAGGGAGAATACCGGCAGCTGGAATTATGGACCTAAAAAAGCTATGTCAGAGATACCTATTCTACACATCTCCAAATGAGATGAAATTTTATGGAGAGTTATTTTGAAATATATAATAAATATTGGAGAAAAGAACTACCAGAGGGGGGCTCCCAGGCGCCCACAAGGCACCAGGCGCGCCACCCCCTCCAGGCATGCCCTGGTGGGTAGTGGGGGGCCATGCCCACCTCTGATCCCCATCTGCTGGTACATAAGGTCTTTTGACCCCAAAAAATAAGGAGAGGACTTTCGGGACAGAGCGCCACTGTCTCGAGGCGGAACTTGCGCAGGAGCACTTTTGCCCTCCGGCGGAGTGATTTCGCCGGGGGAACTTCCCTCCCGGAGGGGGAAATCGAAGCCATCGTCATCACCAAAAACCCTCTCATCTTTGGGGCGCCAATCTTCATCAACATATTCAACATCACCATCTCATCTCAAACTCTAGTTCATCTCTTGTGTTCAATCTTTGTATCAAAACCTCACATTGGTACATGTGGGTGACTAGTAGTGTTGATTACATCTTGTATTTGATGCTAGCCGGTTTATTTGGTGGAAGATCATATGTTCAGATCCATTATGCTATTTAATATCCCTCTGATCTTGACCATGAATATTATTTGTGAGTAGTTGCCTTTGTTCTTGAGGCCTCGAGATAAGTCATGTTGCAAGTAATCATGTAAATTTGGTATTCGTTCGATATTTTGGTGATATGAATGTTGTGATTCCCTTAGTGGTATTATGTGAACGTCGACTACATGAAACTTCACCATATTTGGGTCTAAGGGAATGCATTGTGGAGTATTTATTAGATGATGCGTTGCTAGAGTGACAGGAGCTTAAACCCTAGTTTATGCGTTATTCCGTAAGAGGCTGATTTGGATCCATATGTTTAATGCTATGGTTAGATTGCTATCTTAATTCTTCTTTCGTAGTTGTGGATGCTTGTGAGGGGGTTAATCATAAGTGGGAGGCTTGTTCCAGTAAGAACAACACCCAAGCACTGGTCCACCCACATATCAAATTATCAAAGTAGCGAACACGAATCAAACAAACATGATGAACGTGACTAGATGAAATTCCCGTGTGTCCTCAAGAACGTTTTACTTATTAACTGAGACCGTTCCGGCCTGTCCTTTGCCACATGAAGGATTGGGCTACCTTGATGCACTTATTGTTACTATTTTACTTGATACTTGTTACAAATTATCTTGCTATCAAACTACCTGTTACCGACAATTTCAGTGCTTGCGAAAATTACCTTGCTGAAAACCACTTGTCATTTCCTTCTGCTCCTCGTTGGGTTCGACACTCTTACTTATTGAAATGAGTACGATTGATCCCCTATACTTGTGGGTCATCAAGATACTTATCTGGCACCGTTGCCGGGGAGTGAAGCGCTCTTGGTAAGTAGAAATTAGTAAGGAAAAACTTATACTACATGCTGAAATTTACTGTCACTTGTTACTATGGAAAACAATCCTTTGAGTGGTTTGTTTGAGGTATCTTCACCTCGACCAGAAACACAAAGAGTTGCCCCTCAACCTACTGCACCTACTAAAAATATTATTTATGAAAATCCTTCGGGTATGATAGAGAAACTGCTAGCTAATCCTTATGCAGGATATGGAACGAAACATCCTGATATGCATTTGATATATGTGGACAAAATTTGTGGATTGTTTAAGCTTGCAGGTTTACCCAGAGATGAAGTTAAGAAAAAGGTTTTCTCTTTATCTTTGGGGGGAAGCATAGACATTGTATAGGCTATGCGATGATATTGATCGTGGAATTGGAATCGATTGAAATTGGAATTTCACCAAAAGTTTTATCCTATGCATCTAATTCATCATGATCGGAATTATATATATAATTTTTGGCCTCGTGAAGGAGAAAGTATCGCTCTAGCTTGGGGGAGGCTTAGGTCAATGTTATATTCATGCCCCAATCATGAGCTCTCAAGAGAAATTATTTTTCAAAATTTTTATGCTCGACTTTCTCGTAATGATCAATCCATGCTCGATACTTATTGTGTCGGTTCTTTTATGAAGAAGACTATTGAATTTAGGTGGGATCTTTTAGAAAGAATTAAACGCAACTCTGAACATTGGGAACTCGATGAAGGTAAAGAGACATGTATTAAGCTTGAGTTTGATTGTGTTAAATCTTTTATGAATAGCGATGCTTTTCACAAGTTTAGCACTAAATATGGACTTGACTATGAGATAGTAGCCTCTTTTTGTGAATCAATTGCTCTTCATGTTGATCTCCCTAAAGAGAAGTGGTTTAAATATCATCCCCCTATTAAGCAAGAAATTAAAGAACAAGTTTTAGTTAAAGATGAAACTATCATTTACAATGTTGATCCAGTAGTCCCTACTGCTTATATTGAAAAACCACCTTTCTCTGTTAGGATAAAGGAATATGCTAAGGTGTCAACAATGGTTTGCAAAAGTAATATTAAAGCACCTAAACCCTCTAAACAAATTAAAGTAGAACCTAGTGTTGCTATGATTAAAGATCTCTTGGTCGAAAATATTGATGGGCATGTTATTTACTTTTGTGATGAAGTTGCTAGAACTGCCAAACCTGACACTAAAGATAAGAACAAGCCAGTTGTTGGCATGCCCATTGTCTCAGTTCAAATAGGAGATCATTGCTATCATGGTTTATGTGATTTGGGTGCTAGCGTGAGTGCTATTCCTTTTACCTTATACCAAGAAATTATGAATGATATAGCACCCGCTGAAATAGAAGACATAGATGTCACTATTAAACTTGCTAATAGAGATACCATCACCCCACTTGCGATTGTTAGAGATGTTTAAGTATTGTGTGGGAAAATAAAATGCCCTACTAATTTTCTAGTTCTTGGATCCCCACAAGATGACTTTTGTCCCACAATTTTTGGTAGATCTTTCTTGAACACCATCAATGCTAAGATAGATTGCAAGAAAGAAACCGTCAGTGTTAACTTTGGTGATGTGTCTCATGAGTTTAATTTCTCTTAAGTTTAGTAGACAACCTCATGATAAAGAATTACCTAGTAAGGATGAAATAATTGGTCTTGCTTCTATTGCCGTACCTCCTACTGATCCACTAGAACAATATTTGCTAGACCATGAAAATGATATGCACTTGCATGAAAGAAATGAAATAGATAAAATATTCTTTGAACAACAACCTATCCTTAAAACACAATTTGCCTATTGAAATTCTAGGAGGTCCTTCTCCACCTAAAGGTGATCATGTGTTTGAATTAAAGCAATTGCCTGACACAGTGAAGTATGCTTATCTTGATGAGAAAAATATATATCATGTTATTATTAGTGCTAACCATTCAGAGCACAAAGAAGAGAGATTATTAAAAATTCTGAGGAAGCACTGTGCTGCCATTGGATATACTCTTGTTGATCTTAAGGACATTAGTCCCACTCTCTGTCAGCACAAGATTAATATGAAACCTGATGCTAAACCCGTTTTTGATCATCAGCGACATTTGAATCCTAAGATGAAAGAAGTGGTAAGAACTAAAATACTAAAGCTTCTAGAAGTAGGTATAATCTATCCCATAGCTGATAGTAGATGGGTAAGTCTTGTTCATCGTATCCCTAAGAAAGGAGGTATTACTGCCATTCCTAATGATAAAAATGAACTTATCCCATAAAGAATAGTGACTGGCTATAGAATGGTAATTGATTTTAGAAAATTAAAAAAAGCTACTACAAAAGATCATTACTATCGTGGAATTGTCACGACAGATGTCCTAGTGTGAGGACTTAGTCGTGAGGCCAACGCATCTATGTGGTAGCTTGAGAGGGGTTGAGCGGAATCGAGAGACGCAACGCAAGACAAGGGTTTAGACAGCTTCGGGCCCCGGGAAACATCATCCGATAACAACCCTACATGTTGTTTGTGGCTAGGTCTCATTACCATCATGAGGGAGTCGCCGCAAACCGGCTCTCCCAGTTATGTCTAGCCCTAAGATTATTTCTCTCTCCCTCTTGGGGTGCCCTGCTCCTCCTTATATATGTTGGAGGAGCGGGTTACATGTAGAGTCCAACTCGGATTAAGACTTAAACTATTCTGACTTCTCTTCATGGGATTCTTAACGTCTTGGGCTTCATAACTCCAGGCGAGTCTATCTGCCGAGTTATGACTATCAACCAGTTATCAATGTCTGTCGGGTTATGACTGTCAACCAGTTATCACTGTCTGCCGGTTTATGATGGTCTGCCGGGTTATGACTTCCTGCCAGTTTATGATTGTCTGCCGCTTTATGATGGTCTATCGGGTTATCATCTAACTTAACACCTGTCGGGTTATCATCTGACTTAACACCTACCGGGTTATTATCCGACTTAACACCTGCCGGGTTATCATCTGACTTAGCCATCTGTCTTAACTGTCTGTCTTAACTACCCGCCGGTTTACCAAGTCCCAGCCGGGTTATAACTCCGGCCGGGTCATACCGCGGGGGTATATCCCCGACATTAGCCCCCAGTTTAATTTGGATTTATCCATGTTAAACTGATCCTAATCATCCTTAAGTCCTTGTCATTTCCTCCTTCTAGAAAATCCGGGTCAATAGGCCAGCTTCATAATCAATTTGCTGACATTGGTTTGTCACAGAGAAATATTGTGAAGAATAACTCCTTTGACTCAGCTCCCAATGCTTAACAAAAATATTGGTCTTTGAAATACTCATCTGATCTTCAGCCGGTTTAAGAATGTAGAACTTGCCGATTTATAAATACTGATGGCACCGAGTCATAATTGTAGTTAACATCAAGCTTGAAAATATACCTCTTATATGCCTATCACTTGTAGCCCCCAAGTCTTAAGAAGTTAGCGCAGCAACAGCTTAAGACTTGCTTCAATATAAATGTCATAACCTTGAAGAAATCTGATTTGTTCATCTCAGTCACCAGTCATAAACGGAGTGTTCCACATATGTAGCCCACAAGTGCCGGGTTGTCATGCTTGCAGCAACCTGGGACTTATAATTGTCATGCTCATAAAAACTTCAACTAGTGTAGCCCCCAAGGCCGGGTCATTATGCAAATAATGAGCAGGGACTTTGAAAATATGATCATGTAGACTTTAACAGCAACGTGTAGCCCCCAAGGGACGGTTTAGTAAGATAATACTGAGCTGGGACTTTATTTATACTTCATTGAAAATAACATCATATGATGTAACTCTCATAACGAGGCTTGAACCCACGTCCACAAGGTTAAGAGCTTTGTGCTTTACCAACTGAGCAATGAATCTCTCAATATAATGGATTAAAACTCGTGTACCTTGAATTTTGACAGGAGCAATTGGTAGCCCTCAAGGGCCGGCTCATTATGATGTGATGAGTCGGGTCTTCGATGAGGTGAGCAAAAAATGACTTTGCATTAGCCCCCAAGTGTCATGGTGCATGCTTGCAGCAACATGAGGCTTGCATATTTGATATAATCTCAACTTAAATAATGTAGCCCCCAAGTGCCGGGTCGTAAGCCTGTAGCGACTCGGGACTACTCCCTCCATTGTAGAATAAATCGTATCCATTAATAAAATAATAACCATTGTGCTAAAAGCGACTTTGAAAACCTCAATCACAATATTGGTTATTGATAACCATAATAAAAATCCAGTCATGTTGGCTATTAAAGATTTGAATAATATAATCCAATGATTTATAAGCACATGATTCCAATGGCGCAATCCCAATATATACTGGCGACTTAACGTCCAAAGCCAGACCGGGTTAATAATACCTTTTCTCATACTGGTGACTTATAGCCAAAAACCAGGCTGGGTCAATAAACACCGGTTTATCATAAAGTGTTGTAAACCTCATCAAAAGAGAACATTTGACAAACAAAAGCATATGAAAACTTGTAGTCGAGGCTTTTCATGGGCTGCTAGGCCCAAAATCGAGGCTTTTCATGGGCTGCCAGGCCACTGAGTTAAACCATTTTACAAAGCCTTTTTAAGATGGACCTCAATCATTAACCAATCGTCGTTTTAATTTTGACAAGTTCAGGGTCTATGAGATTGACTTGTCAAACATTCGGCGGGTCATACCAGGTTTACCTGGACGGAGTGGCTTACTTAAAAAAGGCAGGATAACCCGGGGTTTTAGGTGCGTACACCTAGCTTTCAAGCCTGGCTTGATAGCCTATTACAAGTGTAGACTCTTTGTTCATTGCGAAGCAAAGAGTCCCCAAGCAATATTTTGAGATGTGCTCAGTGGGTGCCTATGTTTGAGTTGTGCTTTTGCAACACTCTCTTTGGCCCCTAAGTAATTTCCCCGGTGGCCTTACGCCGATCAAGAGGTGTAGCTATGGTTCGATCACGACCAAGCCCCCAAGTGATTTCTCTGGTGGCCTTACGCCTATCAAGAGGTGTAGCTATGGTTCGAATACGACCAAGCCCCCGAGTGATTATTGTGAGCTGTGCTCAAGGGGCACCTATGTTTGAGTTGTGCTTTTGCAACAGACTCTCTTTGGTCCCTTTAATTTTTCCTGAGAACTCAGACTTGCGAGAGATTATTCTTTTGAGCCGGAAATTCTTAAACAAGATATTGAGAGGTTCAAAGCTTTGTGGGAGACAACTTTCCCTTGAACCAGATTTTAAACCGGAATCCTTCCTTTTAAGCCGGAAATTTTCTGACGACCTTTAAATTTGCACCAATATGGCGGTTTAAGGTCCTGCATTAAATAACTTTCAAGCCGGAGTAATTGCTCTTTTAAAGAAAGCAATATGTAACATAAAAAATATATTGGATAGACTTCACCTGATATGTTAAGCCAGAATTTATCTGCCATGGAGCTTAATGATTACTTCAGCGAAACTGAGATCAATCTCGGATGAGTCAGCCGTGGCATTTTAAACCGGTGCGGACAGGTGAATCGGACGCGGGGGCGGACAATAAGTCAATCACGTGTGTTGATGTAGCGGGGGTGGCAACCTGCGCAGAATGAGCGCTAGTGCAAAAAATAATATTTGCTCACGCCCCTTTTGCAACACCTTTTTGTAAGCAATAATGGTCCCGATGAATCAGTAGTGTTGACCTCTCCATCACGTGATCTCTTTAACTCCTTGAGAGAATTTAATATTCCGTTTGTTGCAGATTGTAATGCTCATAGTCTCCAATGCGTGCGCTGGCACTAGAACTTGGACGAAAAAACTCCAACTCCTCCTCTGGCCGGGATGACCAGAGTATTACTACCAGTATACCCCACCTCCACTCTCCATTCCCGCATCTACCAAGCCGGCCTGGCGTGTAACCGCGGCGGTGGATGTGAACCGCAACAGCTGCTGTAGGAGTGGTGCACTGAGTCGCGGCGGAGAGGCGTCGGTCAGGCGAGACCACAACGATATGGACAGCAGCAACTTGAGGCCGCCAGGTGGGACCATGGCCTGGACCCCCTTTTTTTCGTAGTCGCATCAGGTCTTGAGCAACTGTTTTTCTTCAGTCCTTTTTCCATGGAGTATGGGCTGGTTGGTTTGCCCTTGTATGCATGTACTTCTTCCAGCTTCAGACTCCCCTTAGTTTCCCCCCATGAGTGTACTTCCTGGCCAGCTTTGGATTGCAAATGGGATATAGTAATCCGAACGTACTAGGAGTAGCACTCTGCTTTGGTCGGCCCGTGCAAGCAGCCAACCGGAGCGGCAGTAACACACCGGCACCGCCGGAACAGGGCGGGTTGCAACTGCGGCGGCTCAAGCGCGGTTGTGGCGGCTCGGCAATGGAGCGAGGCACGGCAGAACTGGCCTGAGCGGGTCACGCGGAGAGGGCAGAGCCGTCGGTGATGGGGCGGGAGCATCGGGTGGTGAGGCGCGGCGGAAACGAACGGCTTGCCGGAGGCGGTGGCTCTACCGCGGGCGGCTTGGAGGCACATAAACCGGCGGCCGGGACGAAGGCGCGCAGGCCAACGGCGACTTAAGGCACCAGATGCCACGGTACAGTGACTCAGCAGTAGTAGAAACCGGTTCAGTAGCAGTAGAGGTCGGTTTACGGCGAAGGTGAACGGCGTCCGCGGCAGCTCGAGGTAGCTCGCGACTTGGAGGCGAGGCTAACCGGGGCGTCTCAGAAGAAGGCCGCGGCAGCGGGCGACTCAAAGGTTGAAACGGAAAACGTCTCGGAAGCAGGGCCACTTGGCAAGGCGGCAGCTAAAGCGGTACGGAACAACAGGTTGGTGTTGGGCAGAGGTGACCCGGCGGGGCGGAACCCGCTCGAGGCCTCGGAGGCCGGTCGACGAGGTGGTTTGACCAGGCAATTTGAAGGGTATAAGGCAATTTGATCCTCTGATGCTTGATGACTCGATGGTGACTCACGGGCAGGGCCTTGGCGAGTCGACTTGCGGCGGCAGCCCACGGCATGGCGAAGTGGAGGGACAAACCGGCTGCGGTTTGAATCAGGGGAGCGAGCCAGCAGCGGCCCTCGAACGGCGTTTGACTGGCGGGGTGAGGCAGTGGAGGTGGAAACCGGCGACCCGTCGCGCCGCTCGCGGAGGTGGTGAAGCGGGCAGCCGGTCCAGAAGTGAACTAGCTCGGGGGCTTAATGGGACCGCGAATGTAGTAACTCGGAGGACCGCAGACCGGCAGGTTGGAGGCACAGGTGAAACCGGCGGGTTGGAGCCAAGGCGGGCTCGCGGCTGTAGAGATGAGGGCGTGCGGTCGGTGGTTCAGGAGCGGCGCCGTCTTCGACCGCTCCGGTCAGGGCGGCCCAGGCGCAAGGTGAGCCGGCAGTGATGAGCGGGTTGCGGCCTTCACGTTGGAGGCGGAGGTGAGTGGACGGCTTGGAAGGCACGAGGCCAACAGAGACGGGACGCGGCTTTGTTGATTTTAGCTGGGGGCGGGTAAACCGGCGGGCTGCCGGGCATCGCGTGGATCGAGCCAGAAGAGGCCAGAGTCGGCCGGGCGCTCGAAGACACAGGAGAGGTCAACGAGGGCTTGAGGCGGCTCAACACTGTAAAGGTGGCGGCCATTGACCTGACGACGGAGGAGGCGGCTTAGTGCTTGATGCAGGGTGACTTGAAGGTGCAGCAGGTTGGCGATGCTCCGGCCACGAGGCATGGCGCAGGCGAAGACGGACTGGCGTAGCGAGGCACGGACCACAGCTGTAGAGGAGAAATCCGAGTCGTCGAGGCTGCGTGGCCACAGTAGTTTGAACAATCTGGGCCGTCCCCGTCTCTGGATCGTGGCCCCCTTTCTTTTGGAAACCGTGCTAGTGCTAGTACTAGCAATAATTAATCTCTTCTAATTGGATTCAGGTTCTGGTTTCCTTTGTCTTGTACCCAGACTCACGTGTGTGGCTTCCTTTTTTTGGAATTCTTTCCATCGCTAGAGTCCATCTCCATTGGATCAAGTAATTCTTTTTTAGAAATCAGCATCTACACTGGTCCAGAATGAGTCGACGCAGGAGGCTGGAGTTTAATAAATCGCCTTCGAACAGACATCGAGAGGTGGATTGGCCACAACTCGGCGGATCAGACAGAACCAACACCGCAGAATTTTTCCTGTCCGTCCCAGCATAACATCGGTTGCTTAGGGTGCAACCCTAAAATCTTTGTCTCGATCTTGTACACGTCATTCCTAATCGTCCGTCGATGATGTAAATCCTTGCGTGCTAGCTGACCCGGCTGACGAATTCGGTGCTGACGGAGATTCTTCTTAACCGGTGTTTTTTATTCGAGAAAATACGAACTTCTCAATCCCTTCGAAAAATCCCTTCAAGAACTCAACACCATCGTGCGCGGGCCCCATGGTGGACGCCAACTGTCGTGGAATTGTCACGGCAGATGTCCTAGTGTGAGGACTTAGTCGTGAGGCCAATGCATCTATGTGGTAGCTTGAGAGGGGTTGAGCGGAATCGAGAGACGCAACGCAAGACAAGGGTTTAGACAGCTTCGGGCCCCGGGAAATATCGTCCGATAACAACCCTACATGCTATTTGTGGCTAGGTCTCATTATCATCACGAGGGAGTCGTCGTAAACTGGCTCTCCCAGTTATGTCTAGCCCTAAGATTATTTCTCTCTCCCTCTCGGGGTGCCCTGCCCCTCCTTATATAAGTTGGAGGGGCGGGTTACATGTAGAGTCCAACTCGGATTAAGACTTAAACTATTCTGAATTTTCTTCATGGGCTTCTTAACATCTTGGGCTTCATAACGTCTTGGGCTTCATAACTCCAGGCGACTCTATCTGCCGAGTTATGACTATCAACCAGTTATCACTGTCTGTCGGGTTATGACTGTCAACCAGTTATCACTGTCCGCCAGTTTATGATGGTTTGTCGGGTTATGACTTCCTGCCAGTTTATGATTGTCTGTCGCTTTATGATGGTCTGTTGGGTTATCATCTGACTTAACACCTGCCAGGTTATTGTCTGACTTAACACCTGCCGGGTTATCATCTGACTTAACACCTGCTGGGTTATCATCTGACTTAACACCTGCCGGGTTATCATCTGACTTAGCCATATGTCTTAACTGTCTATCTTAACTACCCGCCGGTTTACCAAGTCCCAGCCGGGTTATAACTCCGGTCGGGTCATACCGCGGGGTATATCCCCGACAATTACCCTCTGCCTTTTATTGATCAAATGATAGAAAGACTATCTAAGCACACACACTTTTGCTTTCTTGATGGATATACTGAAGGAAATATGCCCTAGAGGCAATAATAAAGTTGTTATTTATATTTTCTTATATCATGATAAATGTTTATTATTCATGCTAGAATTGTATTAACCGGAAACTTAGTACATGTGTGAATACATAGACCAACAGATTGTTCCTAATATGACTCTACTTAACTAGCTCGTTAATCAAAGATGGTTAAGTTTCCTAGCCATAGACATGTGTTGTCATTTGATGAACGGGATCACATCATTAGAGAATGATGTGATGGACAAGACCCATCCATTAGCTTAGCACCATGATCGTTTAGTTTATTGCTATTGCTTTCTTCATGACTTATACATGTTCCTCTAACTATGAGATTATGCAACTCCCGAATACCGGAGGAACACTTAGTGTGCTATCAAACGTCACAACATAACTGGGTGATTATAAAGATGCTCTACAGGTGTCTCCGATGGTGTTTGTTGAGTTGGCATAGATCGAGATTAGGATTTGTCACTCCGATTGTTGGAGAGGTATCTCTGGGCCCTCTCGGTAATGCACGTCACTATAAGCCTTGCAAGCAATGGGGCTAATGAGTTAGTTGCGGGATGATGCATTACGGACGAGTAAAGAGACTTGCCGGTGACGAGATTGAACTAGGTATGATGATACCGACGAATGAATCTCGGGCAAGTAACATACAGATGACAAAGGGAATAATGTATGTTGTTGTGCGGTTTGACCGATAAAAATCTTCATAGAATATGTAGGAACCAATATGAGCATCCAGGTTCCGTTGTAGGTTATTGACCGGAGAAGTGTCTCGGTCATGTCTACATAGTTCTCGAACCCATAGGGTCCACACGCTTAACGTTCGATGATGATTTGTATTATGAGTTATGTGATTTGATGACCGAAGTTTGTTCGAAGTCCCGTATGAGATCACGGACATGACGAGGAGTCTCGAAATGGTCGATACGTAAAGATCGATATATTGGAAGGCTATATTCGGACATCAGAAAGGTTCTGAGTGGTTCGGGTATTTTTCGGAGTACTGGAGAGTTATGGGAATTCGCCGGGGGAAGTAGTGGGCCTTAATGGGCCATACGGGAAAGGAGAAAGGGGCCTCAAGGG